>NC_091282.1:84118397-86769647 GCF_032444005.1 Ranitomeya imitator
CTATCTATCTATCTATTGTCTATCTATTTATCTATCTATCTATCTATCTATTATCTATCTATCTATCTATCTATCTATCTATCTATCTATCTATCTATCTGTCTGTCTATCTATTATCTATCTATCTATTATCTATCTATCTATTATCTATCTATCTATCTATCTATCTATCTATCTATCTATCTATCTATTATCTATCTATCTATCTATCTATCTATCTATCTATCTATCTATCTATTATCTATCTATCTATCTATTATCTATCTATCTGTCTATCTATTATCTATCTATCTGTCTATCTATTATCTATCTATCTATCTATTATCTATCTATCTGTCTATCTATTATCTATCTATCTATCTATCTATCTATCTATCTATCTATCTATCTATTATCTATCTATCTATCTATTATCTATCTATCTAATCTATTATCTATCTATCTGTCTATCTATTATCTATCTATCTATCTATCTATCTATCTATCTATCTATCTATCTATCTATTATCTATCTATTATCTATCTATCTATATATCTATTATCTATCTATCTATCTATTATCTATCTATCTATCTATCTATCTATCTATCTATCTATCTATCTATCTATCTATCTATCTATCTATCTGTCTATCTGTCTATCTATTATCTATCTATCTATTATCTATCTATCTATCTATCTATTATCTATCTATCTATCTATCTATTATCTATCTATCTATCTATCTATCTATCTATCTATCTATCTATCTATCTATCTATCTATTATCTATCTATCTATCTATTATCTATCTATTATCTATCTATCTATCTATCTATCTATCTATCTATCTATTATCTATCTATCTATCTATCTATCTATCTATCTATCTATCATCTATCTATCTATCTATCTATCTATCTATCTATCTATCTATTATCTATCTATCTATCTATCTATCTATCTATCTATCTATCTATCTATCATCTATCTATTATCTATCTATCTATCTATCTATCTATCTATCTATCTATTATCTATCTATCTATTATCTATCTATCTATCTATCTATCTATCTATCTATCTATCTATCTATCTATCTATCTATAATTTATCTATCTATTTCATATTGAGAAAAACGTGCATATGTGTCTTTTTATATAGTGTATGTAAAGTCCCATTGTTTTCACGGACTCTTAGACTTGCATTACAATATTGCTCCAATACTTGGATCATAATCAGACATCAGGCACAGCCCCATGGAATAACATGGGCTATCTGTGAAAACCACGGATAGCACTCGTATGATAACATTGGTTGTGTGCAGGAGCCCTAAGGCACCTTCATTTTATTAGTGTATACTACATGGCAGTGATGGAGCCCGATATTTCATGTAGTCGTTGTTTGCACATATTAGAGCTTACAGAGGCCGCCGTATTCTCTTGTTGTGCATTATACAGTCATAGGATAAGTCATCAGTAGTGTTGAGCGATACCGTCCGATACTTGAAAGTATCGGTATCGGATAGTATCGGCCGATACCCGAAAAATATCGGATATCGCCGATACCGATATCCGATACCAATACAAGTCAATGGGACACCAAGTATAGGAAGGTATCCTGATGGTTCCCAGGGTCTGAAGGAGAGGAAACTCTCCTTCAGGCCCTGGGATCCATAGTGAGGTGTAAAATAAAGAATTAAAATAAAAAATATTGATATGCTCACCTCTCCGGCGGCCCCTGGACATCACGCTGGTAACCGGCAGGCTTCTTTGTTTAAAATGAGCGCCTTTAGGACCTGAGAATGATGTCGCGGCTTCTGATTGGTCGCGTGCCGCCCATGTGACCGCCACGCGACGAATCAGAAGCCGCGACGTCATTCGCAGGTCCTCAATTCCTAGAATTAGGAGTTTAGTGAATGAGAATGACGTCGCGGCTTCTGATTGGTCGCGTGGCGGTCACATGGGCGGCACGTGACCAATCAGAAGCCGCGACGTCATTCTCAGGTCCTAAAGGCGCTCATTTTAAACAAAGAAGCCGGCCGGTTACCCGTGGTGATGTCCAGGGGCCGCCGGAGAGGTGAGCATATCAATATTTTTTATTTTAATTCTTTATTTTACACATCCCTATGGATCCGATACCGATACCCGATATCACAAAAATATCGGATCTCGGTATCGGAATTCTGATACCGCAAGTATCGGCCGATACCCGATACTTGCGGTATCGGAATGCTCAACACTAGTCATCAGTACTAGATAGATGGAATTATGACACCCAGCACCTCCATCGATCAGCTGTTCCCGGTGCCGGCCAAATGTGTATCAGTTGTGGGGCATAATGGCTACACAGTTCCCTGCTGCGGCCACTAAACAGGTTATCGAGCTGTCCTCCTGTTCTGTTCCACAACTGAGCACATCTGACCGTCACCAGCACTGGAAACAGCTGGCCAACAGGAGTGCCAGGTGACATACCCCGGCTGGTTTGGTTTTCATGAAGCCTACTAAAGACAGTCCATCAATTTAAAAGTACCCGACAGCCAGTTTTAGGGAGAGTTCATAAGGATGGCTTTCGGCTAACAGCGCTTTGTTTTGTAGCCCGCTTTCAACCCACTAATATGCGCCAGTTGACTATATACAAGTTGACTGGTTCTCAATTACTGGCTTTTTTACATTGGCTGATGAATACTGACATTAAACTATCATTTATGGGGTTTTCCACTGTGGATCCCAAATATTATATGCATAACATAAGAAATACTACTCATCCTCCCTGGGTCCAGCATGTGTTCTCCACCACTGCTTTGGTTTTAGTGTTTTTGTTGCTGCACTGATATCATATTGACATTGTGAATGACCGCTGCATCCAGTCACTAAGCTTGGTGGCTCATGCCGTTTCCATCAGCTGACCTGCCGAGCTCAGTGATTGACTGCATTACGGGCTGTTGACATGGCATCACACAAAAGCTAGCGATGTGATTGGCTGCCAACACAGACCCTTTTTTTTTAAGAAAAATTGACCCAATGTGTCCTGCTGACCTTAGCTGTATATGGATCCTTATAAAGGGGTATGGTCATAGCAGTGATCCTGGAGCGGTTGATGGGCGAGCACCAGGAGCGGACACAGACTGAAGAGGCCACTGTAGAAGACTAATATGTGGGTCTTTTGCAATCCTATCACTCTTTATAATGCACAATCCCATTCGCTTTGGAGTGGGAGGTAGACCCTATTACCTATTGGACCCTTGTACGGCTAGACAGGCAATACCAATGATATCGCTATCCCTGCCTTGCCCTGATTTTTATGTGTACTTGTTACAGAGGATGGCTGGGGTCACAGACTTGCCCTTGTTCAGACTAATAGTGTGATTATGTCATCACCATGAACTGTTAAGGTACCTTCACACATAACGATATTGTTAACGATATCGTTGCTATTTGTGACGTAGCAACGATATCGTTAATGAAATCGTTATGTGTGACAGCGACCAACGATCAGGCCCCTGCTGGGAGATCGTTGGTCGCTGAATAAAGTCCAGAACTTTATTTCGTCGCTGGACCTCCCTGGAGACATCGCTGGATCGGCGTGTGTGACACCGATCCAGCGATGTCTTCACTGGTAACCAGGGTAAACATCGGGTAACTAAGCGCAGGGCCGCGCTTAGTAACCCGATGTTTACCCTGGTTACCATGCTAAAAGTAAAAAAAAACAAACAGTACATACTTACCTACCGCTGTCTGTCCTCCAGCGCTGTGCTCTGCACTCCTCCTGTACTGGCTGTGAGCCGGAAAGCAGAGCGGTGACGTCACCGCTCTGCTTTCCGGCTCCCAGACAGTACAGGAGGAGTGCAGAGAAGCAGAGCGCAGCGCTGGAGGACAGACGGCTGTAGGTAAGTATGTACTGTTTTTTTTTTTTTACTTTTAGCATGGTAACCAGGGTAAACATCGGGTTACTAAGCGCGGCCCTGCGCTTAGTTACCCGATGTTTACCCTGGTTACCGGCATCGTTGGTCGCTGGAGAGCGGTCTGTGTGACAGCTCTCCAGCGACCAAACAGCGACGCTGCAGCGATTCGGATCGTTGTCGGTATCGCTGCAGCGTCGCTAAAGGCCCCTTCACATTTAGCGACGCTGCAGCGATACCGACAACGATCCGAATCGCTGCAGCGTCGCTGTTTGGTCGCTGGAGAGCTGTCACACAGACCGCTCTCCAGCGACCAACGATGCCGGTAACCAGGGTAAACATCGGGTAACTAAGCGCAGGGCCGCGCTTAGTAACCCGATGTTTACCCTGGTTACCATGCTAAAAGTAAAAAAAAACAAACAGTACATACTTACCTACAGCCGTCTGTCCTCCAGCGCTGCGCTCTGCTTCTCTGCTCTCCTCCTGTACTGTCTGGGAGCCGGAAAGCAGAGCGGTGACGTCACCGCTCTGCTTTCCGGCTCACAGCCAGTACAGGAGGAGTGCAGAGCACAGCGCTGGAGGACAGACAGCTGTAGGTAAGTATGTACTGTTTGTTTTTTTTTACTTTTAGCATGGTAACCAGGGTAAACATCGGGTTACTAAGCGCGGCCCTGCGCTTAGTTACCCGATGTTTACCCTGGTTACCAGTGAAGACATCGCTGGATCGGTGTCACACACGCCGATCCAGCGATGTCTCCAGGGAGTCCAGCGACGAAATAAAGTTCTGGACTTTATTCAGCGACCAACGATCTCCCAGCAGGGGCCTGATCGTTGGTCGCTGTCACACATAACGATTTCATTAATGATATCGTTGCTACGTCACAAATAGCAACGATATCGTTAACAATATCGTTATGTGTGAAGGTACCTTAAATGTGAAGGGGCCTTTAGTCACGGACATCTGTACTGTCATGATCCAGGTCGGGGTTTGCTTCTCGCTTCTCTTTCCCTGGCCTGGTCATGGAGGTGTTAACCTTTCCTGCCTCTCTTTGGTTCTTGGGTGACTATTTATTGGTGCTATTTTCTGGTAGCCTCTGTGAGTGATAGTTCTGGTCCTTGGCTAGAGCAGCTGATCCTTATACCCTAGTGATCCTTCTGCCTCTGACTTCCCGTAATAATCTCATATGTCCATAAACAGTGTAGAACACACCTCAAATAATTCATATCAAAAACCACCTTCCCATAACCAAATACTACAGGAAAAAAGAGGCTATAGCTGAGAGTTAAAATGAATTAACATTTATTGGTAAAGATTAAAATTAACAAACAACAGAAAAATTCTTCTCTAAAATACGCTAGGAACAGCACACCGCCAGGTCATAAGAGTCCAAAAAGGTATACATGTAATTATAGTAGTGTAACGGTCTAAATAACGCAGCAAAGACACATTGCTGCGTTATTTAGACCGTTACACTACTATAATTACATATATACCTTTTTGGACTCTTATGACCTGGCGGTGTGCTGTTCCTAGCGTATTTTAGAGAAGAATTTTTCTGTTGTTTGTTAATTTTAATCTTTACCAATAAATGTTAATTCATTTTAACTCTCAGCTATAGCCTCTTTTTTCCTGTAGTATTTGGTTGCTCTGACTTCCCGTGTCTGAACTGTTACCTATCCCTGACTCAGTGTGCGTTTGTTGATTTCCCTACAGTGTATGACTCGGCTTGAACTCTGCCCTCAGTTTTTCTGTCTCTGGTACTGCATTCCCCGACTGGCTTTTGACCCTCTGGCTCATACCTTGACTCCTCTTTCTGTCTCACGTTTTGGATACCGCATTCCCGTCTGGCTCTGACTTTTGGCTCGTCTCTGACCTCGTGCTTTGCTGTGACCTCTAGTACTTCATCTCCCTGTTTGTTGCTGACTTCTCTGTAGTCTGACTACTCTGCCGCCTCCTGGTGGTGGCCTGCACTTTTCCCATAACTGCACCCCATGGTGGTGGCTGAGCGCAACTGCTCTGCAGTTCCATTACGTTATCACTGACCAACTACATTTTAAAGGGGAGTTTGCACTTTTTTTTCTCTGGTATGAATCCGCTCCGTACTTTGGCAGACCAGGTGGCTAACCTTATGAAGCATGAATTATCTGTGGAGTACAGGACCTTGGTTACTTCTCAGAAGCAGGGGCAGAGGGAAATGGCTGAGACAGTTAAGATAACCCTGGGGATCTCTCAATAAGTCTGGTGAGATGACTGATGTGTCTTTGCACTTTCCTGAACCTTTGGTGAAACTCCCTGACATCTTCTCTGGCAAGAGGGACAAGTTCCGCATGTTCAGGGAGGGTTGCAGATTATTATTTTCCCTTAGAGTCCCATCTTCAGGGGATGAGAGTCAGCGGGTGGGGAAATTATATCTTTACTGAGGGAGGGTCCGCAGTCTTGGGCTTTTTCCTTACCCCCGATCGTCCCTGAGAGAATGTTTTTTGAAGCTTTGGGCCTCATCTATGATGAACCAGACCGAATCAGATTGACAGAGGACACAATTATGGGTCTATCACAAGAAAAGCTCAAATAGTTCTTTCGGAATTTCGGAGATGGTTTCTGGAGGTGTCCTGGAACGACTCGGCACTCAGGTGTCAGTTCCGGAGGAGACTGATCAGTTAAAGGATGCTCTGGCTCTTCATCCTCCTCCTTGCTCTCAGGAAGAGGCCATGACTCAGGCCATTCACATGGATCAGAGGATACTGGAGAGAGGAGTCGTGGAACGGGAAGCCCCTTTCCTTCCGGTTAAACCAGAACCTTCACAATCTGCTGAACCCATGGAAGTAGGGGCCATCACTTTCAAGGAAAGGGAGAGGAGATGTCGACGGGAACGCAAACTTTGTTTTTACTGCGGTGCTCCAGGACATTGGAAGAAGGACTGTCCCTCCTGTCCTCCTACTCCCAAGCTGTCCGGAAATGCCTAAGTCTGGGTAACTACCAAGGAGGTTGCCCAAACACACAGGTACCATTTTCCTCATTCCTTAAAGTACTGTTAACAGTGGACTTGGTGTAGAGAACGGCTTCACTCCCACTTTGGCCTTTGAGGATTGTGGGTCATCCATAAACCTAATTGACTCTAAATTCGTGGCCAACTGTAAAGGTACCTTCACACATAACGATATTGTTAACGATATCGTTGCTATTTGTGACGTAGCAACGATATCGTTAATGAAATCGTTATGTGTGACAGCGACCAACGATCAGGCCCCTGCTGGGAGATCGTTGGTCGCTGAACAAAGTCCAGAACTTTATTTAGTCGCTGGACTCCTGCTGACATCGCTGGATCGGCGTGTGTGACACCGATCCAGCGATGTCTTCACTGGTAACCAGGGTAAACATCGGGTAACTAAGCGCAGGGCCGCACTTAGTAACCCGATGTTTACCCTGGTTACCATGCTAAAAGTAAAAAAAAACAAACACTAGATACTTACCTACCGCTGTCTGTCCTCCAGCGCTGTGCTCTGCACTCCTCCTGTACTGGCTGTGAGCCGGAAAGCAGAGCGGTGACGTCACCGCTCTGCTTTCCGGCTCCCAGACAGTACAGGAGGAGAGCAGAGAAGCAGAGCGCAGCGCTGGAGGACAGACAGCGGTAGGTAAGTATCTAGTGTTTGTTTTTTTTTACTTTTAGCATGGTAACCAGGGTAAACATCGGGTTACTAAGTGCGGCCCTGCGCTTAGTTACCCGATGTTTACCCTGGTTACCGGCATCGTTGGTCGCTGGAGAGCGGTCTGTGTGACAGCTCTCCAGCGACCAAACAGCGACGCTGCAGCGATCCGGATCGTTGTCGGTATCGCTGCAGCGTCGCTAAATGTGAAGGGGCCTTAAGTTAGGGACAGTTAGGTTGGAGACTCCTAATAAAATCATGGCCATTGACTCTACACCCCTCACCAAGGGCAGGGTTAATTTCATATCTAATTAGTTCACCCTCAAGGTGGAGACCCTGCACCAGGAGTGTATTTCATGTTTTGTCTTGGATAATCTCCCTGCTGGCCTGATGTTGGGGTAACTTCATAACCCGGTGTTTAACTGGGGGTCCCGGGATATTGTGAAGTGGGGACATAATTGTTCTGATGCTTGTCTTACTACTGTGTCTATGTCATCCATCAGTCTGGAGGGTATTCCAGAGTACCTGAAGGACTTTACGGATATAGTCTCCGAAAACGTGGCTGAGGTTTTGCCACCACACCGCCCATTTGATTGTACCATTGATATTGTTCCTGATGCTAAATTTCCCAAGGCCATTTGTATAATTTATCCAGTCCCAAGTGTACGGCCAGGAAGGGAATACATCTCTGAGAGTCTTCGCAAAGCGCACCTTTGCCCTTCTATGTCCCCTGTGGTGGCTGGGTGCTTTTTCATGAAAATGAAAGATGGTGGTTTGCACCCATGCCTCAATTTCCAAGAGTTGAATAAAATAATGGTGAGAAATACTTACCCTCTCCCACTTATCCCTGATTTATACAACCAACTGTCTGGGGCTAAGTGGTTTTCCAAGTTGGATCTTTGGGGGGGCATACAATCTCATCCGTATATGAGAGGGGGATGAGTGAATAAACTGCATTTCTCACCTCTGAGGGGATGTTCACAAATTTGGTTATGCCTTTTGGGTTGACTAATGCACTGGCTGCTTTCAAAAATTTTATCTACCATGTCTTTTCTGACTTTATTGGGCGTTTTTTGGTAGTGTATCTTGATGATATTCTGGTGTACTCTGTGGAGAAGCACTCCCACATAGGTCTTCTGTGTGCAGTTCTTCAGAGACTCCGAGAGAACTGTCTCTTTGCATAACCAGAGAAATATTTGTTTGTGGTCCAGGAGTTGTCCTTTCTGGGGCTCGTCTTGTCTGCTGAGGGATTTCGTATAGACCCTAGAAAGGTTCAGGCCATTGTGGACTGGGTCCAACCCAGGGATCTTAAGGGTCTTCAGCATTTCTTGAGGTTCGCTAATTGATATAGGAAATTTATAAAGGTGTTTTCTCAAATTGTTAAGGCCCTCACTAATTTGACCCGAAAGGGGTCTGATATCAAGAGTTGGCCTTCTCCTGCCGCAGCAGCATTTTTGGTGTTAAACTGGTGTTTCATGTCTGCCCCCGTAATGATTCAAACAGATTCATCTGAACCTTTTATTGTAGATGTGGATGCTTCAGAGGTGGGGGTGGGGGCAGTATTGTCCCAGGGAACTGACACTTTAACCAACTTAAGACTTTGTGCCTTCTTCTCGAAGAAATTCTCTTCTGCAGAAAAGAATTATGATGTAGGTAACAGAGTTATTGGCCATTAAACTAACATTTGAAGAATCGAGGCATTTTTTGGAAGGGGTGGTCCATCGAATCACTGTGATTACAGATCATAAGAATCTGGCTTACATTGAGTCTACCAAGAGGTTGACACCGAGTTAAGCGAGATGGTCACTTTTTTCTCACGATTTCAATTCTCTATTATCTTTCGGCCTGGTTCTCAAAACGTCAAGGCTGATGCCTTATCCCATAATCTGGACCCAATATCACCTCTGGAACCTCCTTCCTTCATTCTTCAGCATGGTATGGTTGCGGATGGTGTGTTGGAGTGAGAAATTCGTGAGGCTCAGTCTCTTGCTCCACCGTCATTGCCGGTTAATAAGCTCTTTGTGCCCATTCAATTTCGGCTCAGGATACTTCGGGAGTTTCATGATTCTGCCCTGAGTGGAAATCCTTGAATCTCGGCTACCCGTAAGGCTGTTTCTAGGTTGTTTGGGTGGTCCTCGTTGGCTTCGGATGTGGTTAAGTTCATGTCATCCTGTGATGTTAGTGCTCGTGCTAAAAGTTCCTGTAGCCAGATGGCTGGGGAATTGGTGCCTTTTTCGAATTCCTGATATACCATGGATTCATATGTCCATGGATTTTATCACTGATCTTCCTTCTTCTAGGGGTAAAACGGTCATTTGGGTAGTGGTGGACAGATTTAGTAAGCAGGCACATTTTGTACCTTTGACAGGTCTACCTAATGCAGAGACATTAGTTAAATTGTTTGTGGAACATTTGGTATGGTTGCATGGTGTGCCTGTGAGTGTGTTTTCTGACAGGGGAGTGCAGTTTGTGTCCAAGTTCTAGAGGGCTTTTTGTAAAAGGTTGGGTATCTGTTTGACCTTTTCTTCAGCATATCATCCTGAGTCTAATGGTCAGAGAGAGAGAACCAATCAGTCCTTGGAACAAATCTCGCGTTGTTTGACTACTACATGGCACGATGATTGGTGTTCCTTTGTGCCTGTGGCTGAATTTACTTTCAACAATTGCTTTAATCAGTCCACAGGTACCTCTCCTTTCTTCTGCAATTATGGGTTTCACCCTCATTTTAGGGAGTTTTCCCAACTGGATTCAGGGTGCCCTGGGGCTGATTTAGCTGTGCGACGTTTGGGGGAGGTGTGGCAGAAGGTTCAGAGGAATATTGGGGAGGCTCAGGGGAGGTATTAATTATTTGCTGACAAAAGGCGATCTGTGGAGTCAGTTTTCCGGGTTGGGGATAAGGTTTGGCTGTCTACCAGAAATATTAAGCATATGGTTCCTTCTGCTAAATTGGGGCCCCGGTTCATTGGCTCTTATGAGATTGTGGAGGTGGTCAATCCTGTGGCCTTCCGTTTGCGCTTTCCCCCCTCTTTACAGATTCCCAACGTGTTCCATAAGGCTCTTTTGAAACCATTGGGATGTTTCTCTGGGGAATCTCCATCTCCTCCACCACTCATTTTGGTGGATGGCCAAAATGAGTACGACGTAGAATGGATTGTGGACTCTCGCATAGTCCATCGCTCACTCCAGTATCTGGTCCATTGGAGTGGCTACGGTCCAGAGGAGCGATCGGTCCATGTGGATCAGTTGGTCCGGGCATTTCATGCTCGGTATCCTGGGAAGCCTGGGGGTCCAGTGGCCCCCTTGAGAGGATGGTACTGTCATGATCCAGGTTGGACTTTGCTTCTCGCTTCTTTCCCCAACCTGGGGAGGGGTTAACCTTTCCTGCCTCTCTTTGGTTCTTGGTGGCTATTTATTGGTGCTATTAGTGCTATTTAGTTCTGGTCCTTGGCTAGAGCAGCTGATCCATATACCCTAGTATTGTGAATTCTGTTGTCGAACTCTCTCCTGTGGTCGTGAATGGTACTTCGGCGAGTTCTGTCCATGGACTCCCTCTGGTGGCTGTGAGTGGAGCTGCTGCTTCTGAGGTTCCTTCCACAGGTGACGTGGTTTATCCTTTGGTTGGCTGCTCTATTTAACTCCACTCAGATCGTTACTCCATGCCAGCTGTCAATGTTCCTGCATTGGTTCAGTTCGCTCTTGGATCTTTCAGGTGACCTGTCTACTCCAGCAGAAGCTAAGTTCCTGCTTGTTATTATTTGTTCATTGTTTCCTTGTCCAGCTGGATATCATGATTTTGCCTTACTAGCTGGAAGCTCTGGGATGCAGAGTGGCATCTCCGCACCGTTAGTCGGTGCGGAGGTCTTTTTGCACACTCTGCGTGGTCTTTTGTAGTTTTTTATGCTGACCGCAAAGATACCTTTCCTATCCTCTGTCTGTTTAGTAAGTCTGGCTTCCCTTTGCTGAAACCTGTTTCATTTCTGCGTTTGTGACTTTCATCTTTACTCACAGTCAATATATGTGGGGGGCTGCCTTTTCCTTTGGGGAATTTCTCTGAGGCAAGGTAGGCTTTATTTTCTATCTCTAGCGCTAGCTAGCTCTTAGGCTGTGAAGAGGCGTCTAGGGAGTGTCAAGAACGCTCCACGGCTATTTCTAGTTGTTGTGATAGGATTAGGGGTTGCGGTCAGCAGAGCTCCCACATCCCAGAGCTTGTCCTGTGTGAGTTTAACTATCAGGTCGTGCCCGGTGCTACTAACCACCAGGTCCATAACACCCTAGTGAACCTTCTGACTCTGACGACACGTGTGTGTGTCTGACCTGTTTCCTATCCCTGACTCCGCAAACATTTGGTGATTTCCCTACAGTGTATGACTCGTCTTGAACTCTGAACTCTGCCTTTGTTTTTTTGTCTCTGGTACTGTGTTCCCAGACTGCCTTTGGACCCTCTGGCTCGTAACTTGACTCCTCTTCCTGTCTCACGTTTTGGACACTGCATTCCCGTTTGGCTCTGATTTTTAGGCTCGTCTCTGACCTCGTGCTTTGCTGTGACCTTTGGTACTTCATCTCCCTGTTTGTTGCTGACTTTGGCATGTCTGCTGCCTCCTGGTGGTGACCTGCACTTCTACACCGAAGTGCTACACAGTAAGTGCGACCCTTTTTCCTGTGACAGCACCCCCGGTGGTGGCTGAGCGCAACTGCTCCGCAGTTGCATTATATGTACTATCTGCAGATTTCCAAGGGTTGGATAGGAAAAAGAAAGATTTCGAGATGGAGCTGAGGAGAAACAGAAAGTTGGTACAATACCATTAATAATGATGTGTCCTTATTCCACTGTTGAGAGTTGAAACCCATCACATCTGCTATGGCAGTAGGACAACCGGCTAATTTCCAATGAAATCTATAGGTGTTTTGGACATGATTGAGCCTTCAACTTAAAAAAAAAGAGTCAGTTGCACTCATGCATAGCTACATGGTGAGTAGGGCAAAATGATGTGGGCAAGAACGGGGTTGGTGAGCCCCTAAATCCTTTCCTACAAAACGGTCTGGTATGATCCATCAGCAGTCTAGTGAAGGGCGGTTTCACTTGTATATGAGCTCAATTTATAAAGCAACAGTAAGGCGCACACACAAAACAATTCTTGACTGACCCTATGGATTTACAAATTATGTTCACTATGCTTGATGTCATTCTATGATGGAGGTTTTAAGATATTTGGACTAGGATTTTGCTATCCATCCTTTCTTTGGATATTGATTCATTGATCTGTTTCTTTACTATTCTTACCAAGTACCAACTTTCTGGACTAAAACCCCTTTATTTTCTCTTCTACTTATAATAGAAACACTTTTTTTTCTTTGTGCACGGCTTCTAAAATATGATTGACAGCATGTTTTAAATTCCCACTATGTATTGATTTAACATTTCAAAGAGCATCTGAGAAATGAGCTCTGGTTTCTGGTTGTGGGAGACAGTACTGCTTTTTCTAAAAATGTTAGTTAGATAATTAAATAATAATCGTAGAGCAAGTAATCCAAGGCTTTTCATGTCATGAACTCCTTTGTTGTTAAAGGTGGTCCATTGTGACATGGGACTTACAGTTCCTACAAGTAGTATTCAACCCCCTGCAGATTTAGCAGGTTTACACATTTGGAATTAACTTGGCATTGTGACATTTGGACTGTAGATCAGCCTGGAAGTGTGAAATGCACTGCAGCAAAAAAGAATGTTATTTCTTTGTTTATTTTTTTTTAAATTGTGAAAAGTCTTTTCAGAGGGTCATTTATTATTCAACCCCTCAACCCACCAGAATTCTGTTTGGTTCCCCTAAAGTATTAAGAAGTAGTTCAGGCACAAAGAACAATGAGCTTCATATGTTTGGATTAATTATCTCTTTTTCCAGCCTTTTCTGACTATTTAAGACCCTCCCCAAACTTGTGAACAGCACTCATACATGGTCAACATGGGAAAGACAAAGGAGCATTCCAAGGCCATCAGAGACAAGATCATGGAGGGTCACAAGGCTGGCAAGGGGTACAAAATCCTTTCCAAGGAGTTGGGCCTACCTGTCTCCACTGTTGGGAGCATCATCCGGAAGTGGAAGGCTTACGGAACTACTGTTAGCCTTCCACGGCCTGGACAGCCTTTGAAAGTTTCCTCCCGTGCCGAGGCTAGGCTTGTCCGAAGAGTCAAGGCTAACCCAAGGACAACAAGGAAGGAGCTCCGGGAAGATCTCATGGCAGTGGGGACATTGGTTTCAGTCAATACCATAAGTAACGAACTCCACCGCAATGGTCTCCGTTCCAGACGAGCCTGTAAGGTACCTTTACTTTCAAAGCGTCATGTCAAGGCTCGTCTACAGTTTGCTCATGATCACTTGGAGGACTCTGAGACTGACTGGTTCAAGGTTCTCTGGTCTGATGAGACCAAGATCGAGATCTTTGGTGCCAAGCACACACGTGACGTTTGGAGACTGGATGGCACTGCATACGACCCCAAGAATACCATCCCTACAGTCAAGCATGGTGGTGGCAGCATCATGCTGTGGGGGTATTTCTCAGCCAAGGGGCCTGGACATCTGGTCCGCATCCATGGGAAGATGGATAGCACGGCCTACCTGGAGATTTTGGCCAAGAACCTCCGCTCCTCCATCAAGGATCTTAAGATGGGTCGTCATTTCATCTTCCAACAAGACAACGACCCAAAGCACACAGCCAAGAAAACCAAGGCCTGGTTCAAGAGGCAAAAAATCAAGGTGTTGCAGTGGCCTAGTCAGTCTCCTGACCTTAACCCAATTGAAAACTTGTGGAAGGAGCTCAAAATTAAAGTCCACATGAGACACCCAAAGAACCTAGATAACTTGGAGAAGATCTGCATGGAGGAGTGGGCCAAGATAACTACAGAGACCTGTGCCGGCCTGATCAGGTCTTATAAAAGACTATTATTAGCTGTAATTGCAAACAAAGGTTATTCCACAAAATATTAAACCTAGGGGTTGAATAATAATTGACCCACACTTTTATGTTTAAAATTTATAAAAATTTAACTGAGCAACAAAACTTTTTGGTTTGTAAGATTTATGCATCTGTTAATAAATCCTGCTCTTGTTTGAAGTTTGAAGGCTGTAATTTATTTGCATCTTATTAAACCTGCTAAATCTGCAGGGGGTTGAATACTACTTGTAGGCACTGTAAGGTACCGTCACACTCAGCGACGCTGCAGCGATATAGACAACGAGCCGATCTCTGCAGCGTTGCTGTTTAGGTCGCTGTAGAGACGTCAAACACAGCAACACCAGAATGATGCAGGAGCGATCCAGTGACGTAACGGCGACTCACTTATCATTCTCGCTGGTTGTTAGCTCCATGTAAAACGTTGCTGGCATCGTTGCTTTTGCTGTCAAACATGACGATACACGCCGACCTGACGACCAAATAAAGTTTTGGACTTCTAGCTCCGACCAGCGATGGCACAGCGGGATCCAGATCGCTGCTGCATGTCAAACACAACGAGATCGCTATCCAGGACGCTGCAACGTCACGGATTGTTGTCGTTCTTGTTGCAAAGTTGCTGAGTGTGACGGTACCTTTACTCTAGATTTTTACTATGGGGTCCAAGTCTATGGTTTAAAGCACTGTGAGCCAGATTCTTAAAGGCAGTCTTGACAGAATTCTGAAACTTTGCAAAATTTTGGCACAACTTGTGGTTGCTCAAAAATGTTGTAACCTTTGGTGTTTCTACGCCAGCCTAACTCTACCAACTTTTCAAAAAGTTGGTCAAGCTGGGGTGGTATGGGTTATGACCAAGTATGCTTGGATAATTCATGATAATTTATACCACTATGGTTGCATAAATTGTGCCAAAAATATACTTCAGTCCCTGTTAAATTAGTACATTTTTGGCTGGGGCTAGATGACAACTTTGGCTACAGCACAGGTCACGCAACCATGAGGTTGCGATATCTAAGGGTGATGCAGGTAAATGGGGTCACATTACATTTCCTTGGATACCATCACCACGATGAGCAAATGAAAATAAATTGAAAACTGATAGATTTTTTGTGACGTGTTTGCCACAGTCATGGTACACAGGGGAAAGGGGGGGGGGGGGGGTCACAATTAGACACAATTCACCTTAAATATTCTGTGATGTAGCAGCTGCACAGAGCGATCTCTGGCTGAAGCCAAAGTTGCCTCTAGTAGGAAAAAGTAGCTACAAAATATGTTTCTCGCCATGAGTACCTGGAATGTCTATGCAGTAATTGCACAGACTTTCATTGGCTTTCATTGGAAATTGTGTAATGCTCTTTTTGCCCCGTGGAGGCACTGTTTGGAATCTGAATACTAGCTGCCTGGTTTTTCTGCACATCACAGATGATCGCTGGTGGTTTCCACAGCAGAAAGCCTCCTGGCTGTTATATTTTATTGGGAACTTTATCAGTAAAAAGGATTACATAAAGAGAAGATGATCTTTAAGTTAAAGGGGAGCATCGACTATGTTGAACTATTTAAACAATGTAACCATTTCCCTGTAAAGCACCACTCCAGCTTTTTATTTGCTTCATAGCTAGAGCGGTGTTATTAATCTAAGTTTCTTGACTCTAGTAATATACTTACTGGCTGATGTCTTCAGATCTACCTAGCTCAGCTCCGGTCCCGCACCGCCATCTTATGACTTCATCTTCTGACTGAGCGGAAGTCAGAGGTAGCGGTCACAAGTTCTCAAGTAAAGTCTATGAGCCTCGTTCTGGCCTCGTTCTGGCTCTCATAGACTTACATTGAGTTACGACTTCTGGATCACCCAGCAAACACTGGAGCGATCCGGCATTTCACAAACTGCTGGAGAACAACTGTAGCAGTGCCAATAAAATATGAAGATGCAAGCTAGTAAGTATAAGACTAAGTACAGGGAATTTGCATTAGTGGCGCCACTCCAGCAGTGCAAAAAAATGCTGCTGAGTGCTGCTTTAATCGGAAGAAAATGGGGGTAATTTGGCAAGATATTCATAACTATTACATCTATTTCTAGTGTCATTTGTGACATATTGTAGATGATCAACCCAGTTCTCCAACACGCAGCCCACTAGAGACAGCTGGGCATCGATGGCAATAGACTTTTACGTCCCATCCCTTAATATTTTGGTTTAAATTGCCGCAGCAATTAAGCGGCTGCAGTACAGTTACCCATAGAGCCTTTTCTTTTATATGAAAGATGGTGGTTTGGTATGTAAATTACACCACTATTCATAAGACCTCCGCTGCATGCGCTAGCTAGGCCAAGTCTAGGCTACAACGTGAATGCATTTAATTGAGCCTTTGCAGAAAAAGAAGCTAATATGATGAACCGTATGGGCTCCCGAACAAGCAGGTGCCCTTAGACAATCTGAACACACTCTGAGTACGTAGAATATGAAGATATTATCTAAAATTGACCTTTGCACACAGACTTACACTTGGCAGATTATTATAGCCGATTCAAGATTTCCCACATTCGAATTCATTGAAATAATACAATGAGTTCCTCTCCCCATGAGGCTCTACTTAAGAGCAATTCAGCTTTATAGCAACCTGAACATTTTCAGATTTTTTTTTTTTTGGAATCTGCATGGTAATTATGCTCCTATAACTTTCTGTCGCAGATTTCAGTAGTCTCTTTAGCTATAATTAAGAACTGGATGTTTTCAAAATATGCAATTATGAAATGAAATGTGATTTTTTTTGTAAAACTGTTTGGTAAAAACAACGGCAGTTACAGTTATATTTTTTAAATTTAGGACAGGGGACGTTTAATGAAAATTCTAAATGTATTTCTTTAAGTACAGGACAATGATGAGCAGAGTTAGTGATTGGATTTACATTATTCTAGTTCTAGCGCAAATAATAAATTGGGTAAATTGGATTTTCTAATTGCTGCTCCAATGTATGTTTAACATTTGTTGAAATGGCGATATCTGCAATTTGTGATAAAATAGCAAAAACTATATATATTTTTTGCTAATCTGTTTTAAAGGAGGTAGTATGATAAAAAAAATAGCCTTTTGCATCACCCAGAGTTAAAATTGTTATCCAGTACTTTTTTCCACTATGGGACTAAGAACTTACCATCTTGATCTCCTATGTCTCAGGGTTGTCACGGACTTCTGCCTGCGATTGTGTGGTGTAATGTTGACAGAGTAGTCTCTTCTCTTCAACTTTGCTCTGTTGATGGGGTGTCACTGGATGTTATGCTGATTGACAGCTGGCTCTCTGCTGCCTCACTGTGGGGAGCCAGTTGTCAATCAGCATAACATTGACAGTGACACTTCATTGACAGAGCAGACCAGAAGAGGAGGACTTGCTCTGCCAACGTGAGGTCAAAGGAAGCCGGAGAATCACCACCTGAGCTGGGAGGGAATGCCGCAGGGCAAAACAGACAGGTTGTTAGCAACTATCTGCCGGTAGGTTCTTCGCCCTATAGGAACAAAAGAAATCTAAATTTCATAGATAACCCATTTAATAGATAGGAGTCCTACATTTAGGACTTTGTAACCTGCAAAGAATATTTGCACGGACGATCCAGCGTGTTCATGTATCACACAGATGGCCCATATATTTCAATGCACCACTTGTAATGCTTAATTTTCCCTGTGGAGCTGCCAATAAAATAGAAGTACAACTTATAAATTAACCAGAAAACATAAAAGAAAATAAAGTAGCTCTACTTTGTTTGTCAGTTTGTATAGTGGTTTAACCATAGAAATCATACAAAGCAGAAAGAAAAATATGGGTCTATCCTTTGAAGAGAAGCTTTCATCAAAATTATCAAGTTGTGTTGGACATACAATATAATAGTATCTGCAAAGCGGAATAAAATAAAATGTTTTTTTTTTTTGCCTCTGTAATGTGGAGATATTACCAATCAAAATATTGGCACATAATGAGTTAACTTTAATTAAATCCAAGTGTGTGTTATCAGATAGCAACTCATGCAGGGAGACGAAGTACACGCCCCCAGTGAAAACTGTCTGATAACAGCCACTTGGACCTAACCAAAGCTAACTAATTAGGTGCCAAACACTTTGCTAATAGCTCCACAATGGAGAGGAAAAATTTAAAAATAAGCAAAAAAGTTTTATCCCGCTTTATAGCCACTACTATATCGCGTGTCCAGCTCAACATGTAAAATTTGGCGAAAGGTCGTCTTTAATTTTATGGACCTGTGCCAATTTTTGAGCACTGCTCTACAGAGAATGAATGCAGTAGAAATAAGCAAGCTCGACCTCCACTCTGATGAGACATTGCACTTTAGAGCCCTATTCTTGGGATCGGTAGGGGTCCCAGCAGTCAGGTCCCCAGTAATTGAGAAGTTGTCTCTTAACCTATGTGGAGATGGAGAAGAGATAACTTTCCAATTTGATACAGATCCTTCAACTTTTTTGATTATGATTTTCTAAATTTCTTTTTTTTCCTAGAACAAACTGCCTCCCAGCCAGATACATGAACTTAGATAATGTATTATGTATCATGAATCATTATATTTTGTTATTCTTTTTTTTTTTTTTTTACTAAATATATTGCTTGACATGCATTAGCACTAGAGAGGAAAAGGGAGAGGAAATGCATGTCACCTGGGAAACATTTATAAAGGGTTTCATACAATTTTATTTTTACTCTTTGGATTGTAATATGAGGATGAATCATAGTAGAATGTAAGTAAATGGCACGAACGTGACCCGATGCGATTGAATCATAGTAGAATGTAAGTAAATGGCACAAACGTGACCCGATGCGAGTAAAATATCCACATAGGTATACTACCATGGAGTCTATAACTTTATGTCACTTGGTTCAGGGCACCATCAAATAATCTATTGCAATTAATAGAAAAACAACATCAATATCTGGTTCAAAGTTCAAAAGTGGTTATAGAATGCAAAAGAATGAGAACTGGAAATCCGTTGTTCAACTTTTTTTTATTACCACAACAATTACCCGATTGCAGCTATTCCTTTTTTTTTAAATACAATTAAAAAAGGAGCCAGGCTAATTTTTAAATTTTGAAAATTATGAAATTTTCAAAGAATGACAAGAAAATTAAAGAGGAAAAATACAAATTTTTGTTTTAAATATTTTTTTTAATGAATATGTATCCAGGGCAACCATTTATGAATGCAGAAATGCACAATTTGGTGACCTGACGTTATTCTTTTGAATTTTTAGAACTATTTCTCTGTGCTGGGATAAACAAATATAGATAATTCAAATTGCCAAACTTTAGGATTTTTGTGTTATTTACGTTGAAAACAGTGTCTCTTTGTTGGTTATTCAGCAAGGGTAAATCTACGATAAAAATGTATTACATCTAATAATTGTAAATGAAAGAGTTCAAGGGATTGTCGGAAATGTTTGATTCAAAATTTTAAGATGTAGAGAAAAAAATTGACGTAGATATAAATGTTTGACAAAAGAATTTCGATCATCTGCTTTTTTGTAAATTTAAATTGGCACTTTGTGGCTCAGCATACGAAGACTTTTTTTTACATATCAGAATTAGCAAAGAAGTAATAATTAATTCAGGTACTGTGTCTGTGCAAGTCAGATAATTGGTGTTAAAGCTTTGAAAAATAGCTAAATTTTTGTACAACACGGTGTGGAACAAAAATTTGTCGACTTTTGGCGTTTTCACGCCAGTTTGACTCTTCTACACCCAAATTTGAGCGGAATTGGGGAGGAGGCGGAGTAACATGAGGCGTGGCCAGACCCACCCATCAAATTTATCAAAAGTGACGCTTTTTTGTCCCTAATTAGAGTTGCATTTTTGGCACAGCACATAGAGGTACACACCACAGAGTTGATGTACTGAATTGATTAATTGGTGTGTACACATCTTAATGAATTAAGCAACTTGTACTCCAGCAAGATTGTTGTAGGATGAACGTGCGCTACTCCAGTCTTGATGAATCGCCCCCTGTATGCATAAAAGTTTTTACGCCGGGTTACCATGTATCATCATGAAAAAGTGTGAGCTACATAAAAAACCTCATCATATAGAGCACGATTTATCATTTCATTTCTGCCATTTCTTGTGCTTGTAACGATGAACTCCGGCACTCAAAAATCAAGTTCATATAATTTCTTTAATACGAGAATAATAGTTTTCCATAACAAAAATATTCCATAATCAGCAAGCTTCATACGATGTCATAAAAAGTGTGGACATAAGAATTTCTGTTTTACAGACAGTAAACACAACGTTTCGGCTATATGCCTTTTTCAAGTTAAGCCTGTATTCTGAAACATACAAAAAGAAAATACATTATAACAGCTGATATGGTAAAAGAAAAGAAAAGACGGAAAAAAAGAAAAAAAGAAAAAAAGGAAAAAATGACCATCCAGGTCAAGGATATAGGAGACACCAAACGGAATCACTGATGGCTAAAACTGACTACCACCAAAAGGGAATGGGAGATCAACAGCCAAGCAAAGGAAAACCGCTCTGGGATACAATATACATACATGTAAGAGAAGTCACTGCAGACAAACGCTACACTCATATGAAGATAGCTCGAGTAGAAAGAAATCCCCCTGCAAAAAATATATGTGCATATGTATGTACATAAAAGACTAAATCGCCACCTAAATAGGATAAAGTGACCACCAAATCTCATTCTGAACTATGAGACAAACTACCTGAGGATAACAATCCGACGGTACAGCTAGTGGAGCTGTAAGGCAGCAGGAGCCTAATAGAGTCCAGGACGTGGGGATCACCGTGATCCGAAACGGGAATGAAGAGAGGGACAAGGAGCGCCCTTTGTATCATGATCGCGCCGGTGCGTGGTACTTCCGGGTGCAAGGTTCAAGAAGAGTTAGATAGTGCGCACGCGCAAGTATGGTGCCAGTGTAAACGAAAGTGCGCATGCGTTAGAAGAAAACCCCTTTTACTCCAGTGCATATGTGCGTAGGCTGTGATTCACAGACAGAAGATGAATAGGCAAGGTGCGCAAGTGTCCAAGAAGATCCGGGAACCCATTTAGCGGCTCTCAGCTCCTGCATACTGCAGAATAAAAGAAAAAAAGGGAATCAGTAAGTGAGTAAAGGAAAAACTAACCTATAATAAGCAGCAGGGGAAAAAAGGGGGAAAAATAAAGAAAAATAACAAGGGAATAAGCACACGAATACTAATATACATGACAAATAATAATATTATTATTATGACCATACCACTGAAATCTAAAGGAGTAGTAACCTGAAGATGAGACCATGGATTATAAATGAAGTACCCTGATAAGACTGAAGTACCCTAAAAAAATCAGAGAATAATCAGGAAGTAATCAAGAAATAGTCAATGTGAAAACTCGTACTCCCTATTCAGACCCAAGGGAGAAAGGTTCTGCAGGGAGTATATCCAAAACGACTCACGTTCTTTTAATCTCTTAAAGGGAAGGTGCCACCAGTTTTCTTGCATTTTGTTTTTTTGTGAAATTAAGCTTAAAATAGTAATTAAAATGTATTAATGCAATGTTTGCACTGTTTGCAAACATTTCTATATGAAAAATATTATATATTTTTCTACAAATATACATATTTACCACTAGGGGGAACATTTTCCGTTTTAGACCTCAAGCAGCTATAGTAAGATTTAGCAGCTCTGCCCCAGGGATATTAGACCACCCAAAAGGGGAGGGAAATGGTGATGTCAGCAGTTACTGCCCCAATTTTGCTTCTAACAGTAAGAATGAAGAGCAGCATCACAGGGCAGCGCCATTTTGTGTGTGACTGCCCTGTGATCTGCTATCACCAGCAGTTACTGCATCAGAGGCACAGCTTGTTTACAGAGGAGCAGAACACAGTGGGCTCAGCAGCATTTTTTGTGAATAACATTCTTGCCATTCCCCTTCCCCCACCTTAATCCCTGTCCTGTCAGCTGCCCTTCCTGCTCTCTCTCTCCAGGTGTCACCTCCCTCTCTGCAGGCTGTGAGTGCAGCTTACCGGAGATCACAGGGACTGTGTGTGAGGGGGAGGGGGAGACATGGCAGGAGAAACACACAGGGCAGCTTGTGAGGAGCAGAGGATGTGTGCCTGCTTGGAGTACAGAGGAGCAGTGAGGGCTTCTTCTGTCCTGTGATAGAGAGCACAGGGCTATAATAAAATGGCAGCTAGTCACACCTACAGCAGTGAGTTGTGCAGCCCACAGAGGCGTACCCAGCTCACTGCTAATGCTGCTGCAATGTTACAGATAGGGTCCGTGCTGGTCTATTATCTCCTATGTCCATGGGGTGCCGTAATCTGACACTGATAGGGCCCTGCTACTGCTGCAAAACCAAGATGTCAGCCCCCAGTGCATTCTTTAAACTCATATAACACATGAAATCTGTTTCACATGCATTTCAAACTTGCTTATAGCAGCATGTTATGCTACATTACAGTGATTTATTAATGACCTACAAACGCGGTACCTTCCCTTTAATACGGTCACCCCCTCTTCTCATAATGGGCACATGATCGATAATTTGATATCTCAGTTGGGAAATCTGATGTTTACATTCCAAAAAATGAGCAGGGATAGGGAGTAGAGTCCGACCACAGCGTATTGTGGATTTATGCTGGGCACCGGCGCGATCATGATAAAAAGGGCGCTCCTTGTCCCTCTCTTCATTCCCGTTTCGGATCACGGTGATCCCCACGTCCTGGACTCTATTAGGCTCCTGCTGCCTTACAGCTCCACTAGCTGTACCGTCGGATTGTTATCCTCAGGTAGTTTGTCTCATAGTTCAGAATGAGATTTGGTGGTCACTTTATCCTATTTAGGTGGCGATTTAGTCTTTTATGTACATACATATGCACATATATTTTTTGCAGGGGGATTTCTTTCTACTTGAGCTATCTTCATATGAGTATAGCGTTTGTCTGCAGTGACTTCTCTTACATGTATGTATATTGTATCCCAGAGTGGTTTTCCTTTGCTTGGCTGTTGATCTCCCATTCCCTTTTGGTGGTAGTCATTTTTAGCCATCAGTGATTCCGTTTGGTGTCTCCTATATCCTTGACCTGGATGGTCTTTTTTTCCTTTTTTTCTTTTTTTCTTTTTTTCCGTCTTTTCTTTTACCATATCAGCTGTTATAATGTATTTTCTTTTTGTATGTTTCAGAATACAGGCTTAACTTGAAAAAGGCATATAGCCGAAACGTTGTGTTTACTGTCTGTAAAACAGAAATTCTTATGTCCACACTTTTTATGACATCGTATGAAGCTTGCTGATTATGGAATATTTTTGTTATGGAAAACTATTATTCTCGTATTAAAGAAATTATATGAACTTGATTTTTGACTGCCGGAGTTCATCGTTATAGACTGTTTATATTTCTCCAGAGCACCTATATTTACTGTGAGCACCCCATTTACTACGTGGATTTCTTGTGCTTGAATACCTCTCAATTAATGACTGTTGTTTTCAGACAAATACAACAAGCGACTTGTGCCTTTTTTTGAAGTTTTATTTTGTTGTTTAGTTAGTTTTCAGAGTTTTTACATCAATGAGACTTCTATAGATGGTTTAGACAGATTCATGAAATACAACTTTTTAAAAAAGTTGTAAAATTTGACTTAACTCTATTCTAGTCTCCCCGCAGAGTGATTTCATGTATGCCAGTTATTTTGGTACATTTTTTATGATATTCTCCAACATGTGTGACTTTTCTTGCTAAAAAGTCACTTAGCCAGTTAAAGAAAGAAAAAAAAAAGACAATTTTGGCCTTGGTGCCAATTTCACAAATCAGTGCGCCATCTTGATGAATTGGGTACAAAAATGTCAGTAAAAAACAAAAGTCAAATAAGAAAAGTAACTTTAAAACCCCCAAATATGATTAATTATTTTGGTTTGTAGCGTTTCCTGATCCAGTTCTTTGAAGGGTTAAACAAAAAAATGTGTGTGCTAATTGAATGGGAGTGATACCATAAGTAAATATGGAATTTCGTATCCTCAAATTTTACATTAGTTTCCTTCCAGCATTTCTCTGTCATTCTGAAAAAAAAATACAGATGACCAGATACATGGAAATAATGCCACAAGAAGGAGAGATAATCCTGCCGATTATGGCTTATAATCTACAGGGGAAGTGAGACAGAGACAGTAAGTGATGGTAGAACCTGGTCTTATGTGTCACGATTCCTCTGCTCAGTGTCATGGACTCAGTGATGGACAGCTCGGTCATCCTATTCTGTGCTAGGGCGTGCTGAGCTGTCCGTGCTTTGATTGACAGCTCGGTTGGCCTATCTGAGACTGGAAGGTGCAGAGATTTCAACAGGTGCTCCCTATTTTTGGTAATTGCCCTGCTATTTAGGTGAGCTGCCTGGCCCAGGTCACTGCCAGTCAAAAGCTTGTTCTATGCTTCTGCTCCCTGGTGTGTGTTCACCTGTTCCCTGTGCTGTAAGTTCTAATCTGCTGCTGCTGACCTTTGGACCATGTTCAGACTACTCGTTTTTAAACGCCCCTTTGCATCTAATATTCTGTTGCTGACCTTTGGACCGTGTTCAGACTACCCATTTTTTATTGCCCCTTCACATGTTAAATTCTGCTGCTGACCTTTGACCTTGTTCAAACTACCTGTTATTGCCCTTTTGCATCTGATATTTTGCTGCTGACCTTCGGACCGTGTTCAGACTACCCATTTGTTATTGCCCATTGACATGTTATATTCTGCTGCTGACCTTCGGACCGTGTTCAGACTACCCATTTGTTATTGCCCATTGACATGTTATATTCTGCTGCTGACCTTCGGACCGTGTTCAGACTACCCATTTGTTATTGCCCATTGACATGTTATATTCTGCTGCTGACCTTTGGACCGTGTTCAAACTACCTGTTTGTTTTTGCCCCTTTGCATCTGATATTGTGCTGATGACCTTTGGGCCGTGTTCAGACTACCCGTTTCTTATTGCCCCTTTACATCTGATCTTCTGCTGCTGACCTTTGGACTGCGTTCAGACTACCCGTTTGTTATTGCCCCTTTGCTTATCTGCGATTTCTCTGGTATTCTGACCCTGGCATGAGACCTGACTTTTACGACTTCCTAATTTCCCTTGGTTTACTACGTGATCTTTTGGTATTAACCCCGGAACGTCTGACTTTGCAGACCCACGGCCTGTCATTGGGTTGTGACTTGCATCACACTATGGCTGTGTAGCAGCAGCAGGGTTATAAGTTTTCCTACAGAGGTGAGCTTTTGAAGGTGAGGGAGAGCATGATGAATTTGGGGTAGTGAGATCCAGAGTAATGGAGAAACATGGCGGAAATCTAAAAAAAAGGCTTGTGAGGCACATACAAGTTTAGTGCAATTAAGGAGGTCTTGTGAGTATCGGAAGTTTACATGTGAGGAAGTAGCGGGATATGATTTATTTATTTTACTCACTTGTATAGGGCCATTATATACCACATCGCTTTACAGACATCATCTATCATTATCGCTGTCCCCATTGGAGCTCACAATCAAAATATGTCTTTGGAGCGTGGAAGGAAACTCACATAAACACAGGAACAGCATACAAACTCCTTTCAGATGTTGTCCTTGGTGTGATTTGAACCCAGGACCCCAGCGCTGCAGATTAACAGTGCTAACCACTGAGCCACTATAGAGTAGGAGAACCAGTAACGGTAAAGGAAAACAAATTGTTTAGGTTGTTGGCAAAATATATCAATAAAAAACTCCTCAATTTAATGAAAATCATATATTTTTTTGCAAAATCATTTTCCTATAGTAAAAACATAATGAAAAAATTCTGTGTTCTAAGAATTTCTTTCCTTCCTTACATGTTGACTACACAATGATACTACTGTATATTCACACTAGTTTTACAATCATTTTTTAACACAAGATATTGGCGTAATGTTATACATAAGTCATACCTACCAACTTCCATAGGGAATAATGGTAAAAATCATACATCGTGTGAGAGCTCCACATATATGTAAGACATTAACGGTAATTTATTATAAACGTCATTTGACACAGTGATGGATCATTTGATTGTGAAAAATTGAATGTTTTTTGTTTGTCCTCATAGACGACAGAGAAACATAATTTCATCTGTTTTGCAATCCCTTTGGCTCTCTTTATAAAGTAACAAGTCTTTTTAGAGCTCTTTATTACTGTAATAAGGATTACCATCACTTAATAAGTTTAGGAGATTAGAAGTAGCAGAAAAATACTTTAAATCTGTTGTCCATATGAATAAATGCCAGCCAATAAATAATCTTGTATTGCAGTCTGAAAAGCGCATTAAATGGTTCTACATAAAAGAAGGGGAAATTAACCCTAAAGAATGATGATCTGGTTAGGCAGATCTAGTGCTAGAGCTATGGCATTCTACATCGGCCCTGGGTTTCCATACCATTGTGCATGTTGTTTTGAACTCTAGTACTGGTGTGAGGGGTTACAAGGACTATGCTATGTTGCACCCCTAACCCCTTAAACATGTCTTCGTTTGTAGTGTATTAATGTATGCTGCTGTATGGATATATGTTTATATATGTATCTTCATGCTGCACAATGTATATTGTATGGACAGTGCAGTTATTGCTAAAGCCACTAGATGGGGGCACAGAGCTCACTAGTATGTACATAGTAGAAACAGGAATCAGTGATAAGAAAGAGTTAACTATAGGAAGAAGATGAATGAAAGCAGCACTCACCCGTGATCTTCAATGATAATATAGTCCTTTATTGACCGTGGCTCATCATTCCCAGCTAGGAACAAGGCAGGTTACAACATGAGGAGGGAGCGGTGAGGGAGGGTGCAGAGACGAGACAGACGACGGCCGTTTCGCGAACAATCGCTTCAACGGGTCCAGTGAGTTGTGTTAGTGACGTCATATCCTTTTATAGGAGTTGACGCCCTACTTACCACATATGCGTGCAATTAACAAATACTAAAAACAACATAACTCATTCTACTATCTCCACATTTTAACGGATCTAAAGGAAAACCGCCATGTCTAATTTATCGTTAAGACCCCAAGCACCTTGTGCGTCAGTTTTTAGAATCCAGTGTGCTTCGCGCTGTAATAATAATTTATTATGGTTTCCTCCTTGCTGAGGGAATTTAACTACCTCTAAGCCGGCAAAACTAAGGGAACTAGGGTCGCCACCATGCGCATCATGTATATGTTTTACCAGGCGCACACGCCCCTTCCCTGTAAGTACAGAGTTAAAGTGCTCGCGAAACCTAACAAATAGGGGTCTTATGGTTTTTCCGATATAAAAACGATGACAAGGGCAGAAAATAACGTATACCACAAATTTACATTTACATGTTATGAAGTCTTTTACGAAATGAAAAAAAGTGCCTATTTTGAGGGGATTAGTAATATTATGGAGGTGACACATACTGCAACCACCGCACCTGAAATTACCTTGCGGGAGCGATTTTTTGATCCAGCTGCTGGTGTCAGCAGACAGCCGGTGCTTTACTACCAAGTCGCCCAAATTTACTGTTCGTTTATAGGCAAAACGCGGGATACAGGTGGTTAAATCGCGAAAAGCGGTATCATTTTTAATCACGTGCCAATTTTTTCGGATGGCTGCATGGATGTTATCATCAAGTGGACTATGTTTAAATAAAAAAGTAAAAGTCCCGTTTTCTTTACGATTAGTCAACGTAGTATTATTTCCTCTACTCTTATTTCTCCCTTTCCTTAAAAGATCAGCTTGGGTTAAATTGGCGGCCCTTTGTTCTGCCTTTTGCAGTATGTGATTGGGATAACCTCTATTTCTAAAGCGCAATTTGAGATCCTCCAGTTGTTTTATGTAATTTTCCTCACAATTATTAATTTTTCTTAATCTTACCATCTGACTATATGGGATACCACACTTAGTGTGAGCTGGATGAGCGCTCTGAAAATGCAACACATTATTAGTCGCCGTTGTTTTTCTGTGGACACTAGTTTTGATACTGCCTTCCTCTATCTCAATTTTTACATCCAGAAATTCTAGTTGCTTATCTCCAAATATGGACGTAAATTTCATATTTTGATCGTTATTATTATTTAAGAAGCTGACAAAATCGTTAAACGTGGGTTCACCTCCATCCCACACAATGAAAACGTCATCCGCGAAACGCAGATAAAGGCGTATATGTTTTAGGTATGGATTTAGGGCTCCGGTGATGTGCTTCTCCTCAAACGCTGCAAGAAACAGGTTCGCGAAAACGCACGCCACCGGGGTACCCATCGCGGTACCGACCCTTTGACTGTACCATTTATCCAAGAATTTAAAGGTGTTATTGCACAGCACAAATTCAAGTCCTTCCAGCACCTTCCAAGCCTTTTTGTTGTGGTATTCTCGTATACAGATTAACAATGTCTATCGAAGTTAGGGCGAAGGTGGGTTGCCAAACAAAGTTCTTAAGCGCCAATAAGAAGTCACCTGAATCTTTGACGAACGAAGGTATTTTCAACAATAGGGGTTTCAACAACCAATCTAAAATCTGGGATAACGGCTCAGTCACTGAATTCTTCCCTGAAACTATTGGGCGTCCAGGGGGACGCTCTGCACCCTCCCTCACCGCTCCCTCCTCATGTTGTAACCTGCCTTGTTCCTAGCTGGGAATGATGAGCCACGGTCAATAAAGGACTATATTATCATTGAAGATCACGGGTGAGTGCTGCTTTCATTCATCTTCTTATGTTTTGGTGATTCAGCTGCGTCTTGTGCATGCACCGCCCCGTCTTCAGAAGAAGCTTACCTCGTCTGGTCTCTAAGGAGAATTTGTGGAGGTCTGAATGTGAGAAAGCTCGTTCAGTGCCGATCGTCTGACCTCTTGTGACTGTGTTAACTATAGGAAGGGTTAGCTGGGGAGTACGGTAGCAGGAATTCCTGGTCGAGTTCAGTCAGGGTGGGTAGTCCATAGTGCTCGTGTGGGCTATATGTCTGAGCCACCTAGCACCCTGTAACGTTGAAACAGAAGCCCACCATCCAGAAATAGTCACCTAGTGAAGTGACAGATACAGAAGAGAACAGATTGTTGGAAAAAAGGATTGGGCTTCCCAGGAAGAATACTGCAGGACAGAATGTGGCAGGACAGACGGGCGGGTCACTTTGGATATTGAGATTGCTAGCATGGGTGGACTCCCTTGGTGCTGGGGCGAAACGGATGAGGGACCCCCTGCATACAGTGAGTATACACAACGATGATGCCGGGAAAACATACAGTGAACCGTATGACAGGGAGAGAAAAGAAGGGAGAGATGCAGTATCGTGTAACATGGAAACTATTGTTATTGATGGAATGTATCTGGATGTGCTATGTGCTATGAAGATCTGAAAGTAAAGTTTTGCATTTTGAGATATATTTGGACTGTGTCTCTGTTCATTCAAATGAAGTCAAAGGCGACCCCACGAAAAGGAGGGTAGGCCCCATTGGTGCCAGGAATGAAGAGGCAAGTAGAGTACTAGTGAAGTGTGAATTTCCTGTAATGGGAGGCCACGGTATATCTTGAAAGAAAAACTCAGCAACGACTACTGCCTTGGCCGACCTTTACACTGGAATGATGTTCCAACTAACCTGTCATTATTCTCCTGTTAGGTTTTACCAATCTCAATTGACCTGGATCACTGCTGAACAGTCAAGGGAATATGTCATCAGAAAATGATCTATTTTTGAAATTAAGTTTTTAAGCAAAATTTATATATTTTTTTGATTTGCCTTTTTAATTTTTTTTACAGCTGTTCAGCCTTAGTGTATAATTCTGCAGTCGCTCTATGTGAATTCTCACATCGCATGCATTGCATGCAGAGAAGATTCTCAGATGCCGATGCTGTGAGCCGGACAGTCATGTGACAGCAAGTATGCAATTTGCATACTTTCAGCCACATTCCGACTAGACGTGTCTGGCCTCGTTCAATACACTTGCATTGAGTGAGGCCACGCCTATCTATTTGGCATGTAGCCGCATGTATGCAGATCACATACTTGTGGTCACGCACATTCGCCACCGGGGAATCCTCACTGTACTCAGTGCATGCGATGTGAGGATTCACAAATCTTGTACCCTAAGGCCGGACAACTCCTTTATTATTATTATTATTATTTATTTATATAGCACCATTAATTGCTTGCAGTGAAGTGGAAAGACAGGAAGGACGTCTACATGCTTTCCACACTGCATGCGGACACCACTGTGACGATCAGAGAGAGGGGTGCCACCAGGGACAAGGAAAAACCAGTCTGCGTCACAGACTATAACAAATATATGGGTGGCATAGACTTATCAGACTAGGTTCTGCAACCATACCTGGTCAAGAGGAAGACCAGGGCCTGGTACAAAAAGGTGGCAATCTACCTTATTCAAACTGCCACATATAACAGCTTTGTCCTGTATAAAAAGTCCCAAGGACCACTTACGTTCCTGCACTTTCAGGAAAAAATTGTAGAGAGCCTCATATTTGAGTCATTGGCACCGGGGGAAGCCTTCGATTCCCGGAGACTTGCAGAAGGCCATTTTCCTCACCCTGTCCCTGTCACTCCCACCCAAAGGTATCCTCAAAAAAGATGCCGAGTTTGCAGAAAGCATGGCAGACGGAGTGATTCCTGATTCTATTGCCCCACATGCCCATCCAAACCAGGCCTTTGTATCTCCCCCTGTTTTGAGACCTACCACACCACCTACAATTATTAGGTTTTTTTTTCCCAATAATTTTTATTTTCTGCTTAGTGGCCCCAGTAGAACAATTTGGAACAATTGATAAAGAATATTTTAATTAGTAGATCTCATTTTACCCCATTTCACAATTAATTCCAGAACTTGATCAATCCCATACCAAACTACTATCATAACAAATTCTCATCCACGTACCCACGTCTGTACGCTCTAGAGTGTGGACCCCACAAGTGTTCTTGCAAAGTCAGGTCATCTGAAAATTCTAGGACTCGATCAATCCCATACCAATCTACTATCCCAACAAATTCTCATCCACGTACCCAAGTCTGTACGCTCTAGAGTGTGGACCCCACAAATGATCTTGAATAGTCAGATCATCTGAAAATGAATTCTAGGACTTGATTACTCACAAACATTTTTGACCATTTATCTAACTTTGACTGTTTTTACGACTGTCTTGCTAGAAAAAACTTTGGCTTCCATTTATATTACTTATATTTATGTTGATGGTACGGGCATGAACATTTTATTGTAGGATTTCTAAAAAATGAGGAAGTTCTGTACTTATACACTATGGGCTTTACTTTATGGTTCTTGCCGAACCTCTGGTACCAGACAATACTTTCTATAGAGAACTGGTTGTTTTGTGCAAATAGCGGTTCTGACCTTGGCGGGTGGGAGCTTGCTATGGTGTATCATGTCTATTGGCAAATTTGTCTCTCATATAGGGATTGATGGAGCTAAAAGAATGTTGTACGACCAGTGTCTGAAAGTGTCTGCCATTCTAGTCCTGATGGTGTTCTTTCATCTTTGGAACAAACTCCGCTTTGCCACATAGTTGGCTGCATTTTCCTCCACATTTTGCCCTTCATTCCAGTACAGTTTATTCTTCTTGCTACAATATACGCAAATGCGGGACAACTGTTTTGTTAGCAAGACCAATTTTATAGTCAGCCAATGTGTTTTAGGAGCATGCCTCCCTCTGTGAGTAATAATTCCTGGAAGGATTTTCTAGTTTGCTCAATGTCTCTAGAAGCTTTGAATGGGTCCTGGATCTTCAATTTTACGCTAAAGACCAAATGGTGTGCCATCTATTATAGACACTGCTTTGTAACCAGTACTCACATTGGTGCCATATTGGATATATTTCTGAACACTTAAAAACTAGTGAAATAAAATCTGAGGTTTGTTCCTGTGACGCTGTAAGAATCTGGCTGCACTCGGATGACACCCGAGTGCAGTCCTATTAGAGCATGAAGATTCAAACAGTGAAAAACGGAGAGTGGACCCACTGGACCGTGATGACGAACCCCTCTCGGACGAGCTGACCAGGTGACCGCCCCCTATACAGGGAGAGTTAGGGGCAGGCCCGTGAGGGACTATCGCCACGGAAGCTGGAGGGTCGACTGAGATCAGATGGGAACACAGCAGGCACAAAGGGAAAGAGGGAACAGAAAGGAACTACTGAGACAAGGGAGAAGATGGGAACGCTACGGAGGCACGGAGGCTGGCAGGACAATATGGAGACACTGAGGCTGACGGGAGCAAGGAAAAGATATAGGAGCCGGGCAGGTACCGCAGAGGAAAAGGAACTGAAGGAACAAGGCAGGAACACAGGAAACAGGCAGGCACTGCAGAGGGCGGAGGAGACCCAAAGTCAGAGAGCTAGGAACGCACAGAGACCACAGGTGGCCAGAAGCACTTGTAAACACAAATGAACATCAGGCACAGAGAAGCAGCAGGAAGCAGTTTACATAGCAGCATGGGAGCTACTTCCGGGTTACAGTCCTCCAGGATGACGGAGAGGACAGGAAAGAGCGCCAACAGAGGAATCAGATGTGCGCACGCGCAGAGCTGAATGCGACGCGGGCGCGCGCACCCGGCGAGCTGCAGTGGGGAGAGGCGGCGGCAGCAATGGCATGACAGTACCCCCATCTTTACGCCCCTCCTTTTTAAGACTAGAAAGAAACCGGGACAAAATACGAGGAGCCCGAATGTTCTCTCGAGGCTCCCAGGACCTCTCCTCAGGACCAAAACCCTTCCAGTCAACCAAAAACAAAGTTCTCCCTCTAAGTTTTTTCATGGCTAAAATGTCCCTAACTTCAAAGACATCATCCTCGGAAACAGGCGAAGGAGAACAAAGGTTAGAAGAATGAAACTGATTAAAAACTACAGGTTTAAGGAGAGACACATGAAAAGAATTAGAAATACGCAGAGAGGCAGGCAACTTAAGTTTGTAAGAAACGTCATTAATACGAGACAAAACTTCGAATGGACCGATATAGCGAGGACCCAGCTTATGTGAAGGGATTTTGAGACGGATAAATTTAGAAGAAACCCAAACCTTGTCCCCAGGATGGAATATAGGAGAATCAAGACGTCTTTTGTCCGCATGTCTCTTCATCCTAACTTGAGCCAACTTAAGGGTGGACTTGGTCTCCTGCCAGACCCTGGAGAACTCTCTAGACAGAAGATCAGCCGCTGGTACAGTAGAGACAGGAGGAACCGGAAGAGGAAGACCAGGATGTTGACCGTAGACGATAAAAAATGGAGATTTGTTAGTGGCTTCGCTGGGATGGTTATTGTAAGAAAACTCAGCCCATGGCAGTAAGTCAGACCAATCATTCTGATGAGAATTGGAAAAATGACGGAGATAAGTTACCAAGGTCTGATTAGTACGTTCCACCTGGCCATTGGACTGTGGATGGTAGGCCGAAGAAAAATCAAGCAAAATGTTCATAGATTTGCAGAGGGATCTCCAGAAGCGGGCGGTGAATTGAACACCTCGGTCAGAAACAATATGTAAAGGAAGACCATGAAGACGAAAAATATGGTGAACAAAAATCTTTGCCAATTCGGGAGCAGAAGGTAAACCTGGGAGAGCGATGAAATGAGCCATCTTGGAGAAACGGTCCATGACCACGAAGATGACGGTGGAACCAGAAGAGTGAGGCAGATCAGTGATGAAATCCATAGATAAATGTTGCCACGGAGTGGAAGGTACTGGCAAAGGATGTAGAAGCCCAGAAGTTAGTTGCCTGGGAATCTTATTCTTGGCACAGGAAGGACAAGAGGCGACAAAACTTTGGACATCCTTAGACAACGTTGGCCACCAGTAAAAACGAGAGATCAAACGAAAGGTTTTTTTTAAACCAACATGTCCAGCCAGTTTGGAGGCGTGACCCCAAAGTAAGACACGTCTCCTGTTCCCTTCAGCGACAAAGGTCTTACCCGGAGGCAACGAAGTGAGAGAGACTGGAGCAACTGTGATTACTCTGGCAGGATCAATGATGTGTGCAGGCTCGTCCTCCAAATCCACCACCTGGAATGACCTAGACAGAGCGTCGGCTTTGGAGTTTTTATTTCCTGGCAAGAAACGAAGTTCGAAGTCAAACCTGGCGAAAAACAAGGCCCACCTGGCCTGCCGAGGATTAAGTCTTTGCGCAGAACGAATATACGCCAGATTCTTGTGATCGCTGTAGATTATAAAACGATGTAAAGCCCCTTCTAAGAGGTACCGCCACTCCTCTAATGCCAACTTGATTGCCACAAGTTCTTTATCACCGATGGAATACGTTTTTTCTGAGGAGGAGAAGATCTTAGAGAAAAAACCACAGGGCACAAGACGACCAGAAGAGGATTTCTGCGAGAGCACAGCTCCAGCTCCAATTGCAGAAGCATCTACTTCAAGGATGAAGGGTTTATTGGCCACTGGACGATGAAGAATAGGAGCTGAGGCAAAGGCTTGCTTGATGGACCGGAAAGCCTCTTCGGCCTCAGACGACCACAGATGAGGATTGGCACCCTTCCGAATCATGGAGGAGATTGGAGCTGAAAGAGAGGAAAAGTGAGGTATAAACTGCCGATAGTAGTTAGCAAATCCAAGAAATCGCTGAATTGCTTTCACTCCAAGAGGACGCGGCCAGTTGAGCACGCCAGAAACCATTCCCGGATCCATACACAAACCAGCGTCGGAAATGATGAAACCCAAGAAGGATAGAGATGACTGTTCGAAGACACATTTTTCCAGTTTTGCGTACAGCCGATTCTCTCTCAAACGCTGAAGTACTTGCCGTACATCTCTTCTGTGAGTAGACAGATCTGGAGAGAACACAAGGATATCGTCCAAGTACACCACAACACAGGTGTAAAGTAGATCCCGAAAAACATCATTTACGAACTCCTGGAAGACTGCGGGTGCATTGCATAAACCGAATGGCATAACCAAATATTCATAATAACCATCTCTGGTATTAAACGCAGTCTTCCACTCGTCACCAGAACGGATACGGATCAAATTATAAGCTCCTCTGAGATCCAATTTGGTAAAGATTCGTGCTCCACGTAGACGATCAAAGAGTTCTTGTATGAGAGGAAGTGGGTACTTGTTTTTGATCGTGATGGTGTTGAGACCCCGGTAGTCTATACACGGGCGAAGAGAACCGTCCTTCTTTTTAACGAAGAAGAACCCAGATCCTGCAGGTGAGGAAGACTTTCGAATGAAGCCTCTGGCCAGATTCTCTTGAATATATTCGGACATGGCTTGAGTCTCGGTAGGAGACAATGGGTAAATACGACCCCTAGGTGGAGTAGAACCAGGAACAAGGTCTATCGGGCAGTCATAAGAGCGGTGCGGCGGCAAAATCTCCGCTTCCTTCTTGTTAAAGACGTCCGAGAAAGCGCAATAGGCTGGAGGAATTCCCACGGATTCCGAAGCAGACCGAGAGGAGGACGCAGGCTTGACGGGAAGCAGGCACCTGTTCAGACAAGACTGTCCCCACCGTAGAACATCTCCAGTACGCCAGTCCAGCGTGGGTTCGTGATCTCTCAACCAAGGAAGACCCAAAAGGAAAGAATGAGACAAAGAAGGTAAAACATTAAAGGCCAGTTTCTCACGATGAAGAGCTCCAATCTGAAGTTCGACTTCCTCGGTAACCAAGTTGACGGTCTCCCGCAAAGGCTGACCATCGACGGAAGCTATTCCCCGGCTATCACCTCTCACCTAACAAAAATATTCAACCTTTCCCTCACTTCCGGTATTTTTCCCTCCTCATTTAAGCATGCCATCATACATCCATTACTTAAAAAACCATCCCTCGATCAAAACTGTGCCGCTAATTATAGACCTGTCTCTAATCTTCCCTTCATCTCTAAACTCCTCGAACGCCTGGTCCACTCCCGTCTTACCCGCTATCTCTCAGATAACTCTCTTCTCGACCCTCTTCAATCTGGCTTCCGCTCTTTACACTCTACTGAAACTGCCCTCATTAAAGTCTCTAATGACCTACTAACAGCTAAATCTAATGGTCACTACTCCATGCTAATTCTCTTGGATCTCTCTGCAGCATTCGACACTGTGGATCATCAGCTCCTCCTCACTATGCTCCGCTCCATCGGCCTCAAGGACACCGTTCTCTCCTGGTTCTCCTCCTATCTCTCTGACCGATCCTTCACTGTATGTTTTGCTGGTTCCTCCTCCTCTCACCTTCCCCTTACTGTTGGGGTTCCTCAAGGATCAGTCCTAGGCCCCCTACTCTTCTCGTTGTATACTGCCCCTATTGGACAAACAATCAGTAGATTTGGTTTCCAGTACCATCTCTATGCTGACGACACCCAATTATACACTTCTGCTCCCGATATCACACCGACCTTTTTAGAAAACACCAGTGATTGTCTTACCGCTGTCTCTAACATCATGTCCTCCCTCTATCTGAAACTAAACCTGTCAAAAACTGAACTCCTCGTGTTCTCTCCCTCTACTAACCTACCTTTGCCTGACATTGCCATCTCCGTGTGCGGTTCCACCATTACTCCAAAGCAACATGCCCGCTGCCTTGGGGTCATCCTTGATTCTGACCTTTCATTCACCCCCTACATCCGATCACTGGCTCGCTCTTCTTACCTGCATCTCAAAAACATTTCTAGAATTCGCCCTTTTCTTAATTTCGACTCTGCAAAAACTCTGACTGTTTCACTTATTCATTCTCGTCTGGACTATTGTAACTCTCTACTAATCGGCCTCCCTCTTGCAAAACTCTCCCCGCTCCAATCTGTCCTGAATGCTGCAGCCAGGATCATATTCCTCACCAACCGTTACACCGATGCCTCTACCCTGTGCCAGTCATTACACTGGCTACCCATCCACTCCAGAATCCAGTACAAAACTACTACCCTCATCCACAAAGCACTCCATGGCTAAGCACCACCCTACATCTCCTCCCTGGTATCAGTCTACCACCCTACCCGTGCCCTCCGCTCTGCTAATGACCTCAGGTTAGCATCCTCAATAATCAGAACCTCCCACTCCCGTCTCCAAGACTTTACACGTGCTGCGCCGATTCTTTGGAATGCACTACCTAGGTTAATACGATTAATCCCCAATCCCCACAGTTTTAAGCGTGCCCTAAAAACTCATTTGTTCAGACTGGCCTACCGCCTCAATGCATTAACCTAACAATCCCTGTGTGGCCTATTTATAATAAAAAAAAAACAACAAAAAAAAAAGGTTCCTCGCATCATGTTCTCATACACTTTATGCAGTATTAGCCCTCTGTGTCTGTACTGCTACATACTTAGGCAGATAACTGGTTCATGCAGCTTTACATGAACACCTGAGCCTTACACTATAGCTGGTCCGAATAACTAAAGCAATTGTTACCATCCACCTCTCGTGTCTCCCCTTTTCCCCATAGTTTGTAAGCTTGCGAGCAGCAGGGCCCTCACTCCTCCTGGTATCTGTTTTGAACTGTATTTCTGTTATGCTGTAATGTCTATTGTCTGTACAAGTCCCCTCTATAATTTGTAAAGCGCTGCGGAATATGTTGGCGCTATATAAATAAAATTATTATTATTATTATTATTATTTGTCTAGGAGTCTCCAAGGGTCTAACAGGTATCCAAAGCCTGTTAACAACCTCGAGCTGAACAAAGTTCCCAGCCGCTCCTGAATCAACATAAGCCTCCAGAGAAAAGTGACGGGAACCTAAATGTAGAATAACAGACAAAACCAGAGGCGGAGAGGAATCATAACCACCTAGGAAGGCCTCTCTTACCTGTCCTAGGCGGATGCGTTTCCCGGCTTCTGAGGACAAGCGCGTAAGAGATGAGAGGCACTGCCGCAGTAAAAACAAAGACCTTGTGCGAGTCTCTCCTTGCGGCGTTGCTCAGAAGACTTAAGGCGGTCGACCTGCATGGGTTCAGGAGAAGATGAAGAAGCCACCGGGGCTGCTTGAGAAAAAGAAGTCCCTCGAGCAACAGTGGTCTGGCGAAGAGGTCTCCTCTCTCTGGCAAGCTCACGAGTGCGCTCCTGAAAGCGCAGATCAATGCGTATGGCCAAGGAGATAAGATCATCCAAAGAGGTGGGAGTGTCCTGTCCCGCCAACTCATCCTTAATCCGTGAAGACAAACCACGCCAAAACGCTCCAACCAAAGCCTCATTATTCCACCCAAGGTCTGAGGACAGAGTCCGGAAACGGATGGCGTACTGGGCTACTGAGCGAGTACCCTGGTAAAGGTTAAAGAGGGACTCAGTGGTAGAGACCAGACGACCAGGTTCATCAAAAACCCTACGGAAGGTATCCAGGAATGGATTGAGTTGGGAGACCAAAGGATCATCACGCTCCCAGAGGGGATTAACCCACGCCAAAGCCTCACCCTCCAAATGGGATACTATAAAAGCAACCTTAGCTCGGTCGGTAGGATAAAGTAGCGGAGATAATTCAAAATGCAACTGGCATTGATTAAGAAAGCCGCGGCACGCTTTAGAATCCCCACCATACCGAGGAGGTCTAGCAAGTCGGGGCGAGGGTTGTGGCGCAGAGACAGGAGTGGAAACTGAGGCCACATTCTGGAGGGAGAGAAGCTGATCATTAATGGAGGCCATAAAATTCAAAATATGGGACCGAGTGTCCCGTTGTTGACCTAGCTCCTGCTGAAGGGCAACCAACTGCGGAGCAATACCAGGATCAGAAGGCTGTAAAGCCGCTAGGCGAGACTCCATATTCTTTAAAAATGACATGGTCCTAGTCTGGTTTTCATGCAAAAAGAGTAACTCCTTTTGAGTGGCGGAGACTCCAGCGGGGTCCATGGCCTGATGTTACTGTGACGCTGTAAGAATCTGGCTGCACTCGGATGACACCCGAGTGCAGTCCTATTAGAGCATGAAGATTCAAACAGTGAAAAACGGAGAGTGGACCCACTGGACCGTGATGACGAACCCCTCTCGGACGAGCTGACCAGGTGACCGCCCCCTATACAGGGAGAGTTAGGGGCAGGCCCGTGAGGGACTATCGCCACGGAAGCTGGAGGGTCGACTGAGATCAGATGGGAACACAGCAGGCACAAAGGGAAAGAGGGAACAGAAAGGAACTACTGAGACAAGGGAGAAGATGGGAACGCTACGGAGGCACGGAGGCTGGCAGGACAATATGGAGACACCGAGGCTGACGGGAGCAAGGAAAAGATATAGGAGCCGGGCAGGTACCGCAGAGGAAAAGGAACTGAAGGAACAAGGCAGGAACACAGGAAACAGGCAGGCACTGCAGAGGGCGGAGGAGACCCAAAGTCAGAGAGCTAGGAACGCACAGAGACCACAGGTGGCCAGAAGCACTTGTAAACACAAATGAACATCAGGCACAGAGAAGCAGCAGGAAGCAGTTTACATAGCAGCATGGGAGCTACTTCCGGGTTACAGTCCTCCAGGATGACGGAGAGGACAGGAAAGAGCGCCAACAGAGGAATCAGATGTGTGCACGCGCAGAGCTGAATGCGACGCGCGCGCGCACCCGGCGAGCTGCAGTGGGGAGAGGCGGCGGCAGCAACGGCATGACAGTTCCTCAGAAATTACAAAAAAAGAATCATAAAAGAGACAGTGAAAAAAATGCAAATTGTAAATTTTCAAGCTTGTGTTGCATCAACTGCATAAAAAATGGTGGCATCAAACTACTCATTACCTCCCTAGATAAATAGATTAGAGGGTACAATTTATAAAAAGACTTTTATGGGGGATTTCTGTTGCTCTTGAACCATACAGGCTCTGCCAGTATAACAATCTATTTCAAATAAAGCCAAATTTGTCAAATTGTGCCCCTTTCTGTCCAAGCCCTGCCATTTGTCCAAACAGAACTTTTGACTACATATGGGATATCGCTGCGCTCATAATAAAGTGGGTAACGAATTGTGGGTTCCACTTTTTGGTGTTATTTCTGAAAAAATTGAGAAATTCAGGTCTAAAACAAGATTTTCGTGAAAAAAATGAATTTTTTCAATATGACAACATAATGTTATCAAACTCTGTGTCGTACATGTGGGTTCAAATTGCTCAATATACCCCTGATTAAAATCTTTGAGTGGTGTAGTTTCCAAAATGGGGTCAGCTGTGGGGGGTTTCTGCTGTTAGGCACATCTACAAACCCAAAATGGCGTTCACTCTCACAATTAAGAGATTAAAAAGTCAAACGGTGCTCCTTCCCTTCCGAGCTCCGCAGTGCGCCCAAACAGAGGTTTACCCCACATATAGGGTATCGACATACTCAGGACAAATTGCACAACGACTTTTAGGGTCCGATTTCTATTGCTACCCTTGGAAAAATAAAAAATTGTTGGCGAAAAGATCATTTTTGTGCAAAAAATATGATTTTTAATTTTTTTGGCTCTACGTTAAAAACTTGTGTAAAGCACTTGTAGGTTCAAAGTTTTGACCACACACCTAGATAAGTTCCTTAGGGGGTCTAGTTTCCAGAATAGTGTCACTTGTGGGGGGTTTCCACTGTTTAGGCACATCAGCGGGTCTCCAAATGCGACATGGTGTCCGATCTCAATTTCAGGGAATTCTGTGTTGAAAAAGTCAAATGGCGCTCCTTCCCTTCTGAGCTCTACTGTGCACCCAAACAATGGTTCACCCCCACATACGGGGTATCCACATACTCAGGACAAATTGCACAACAACTTTTGGGGTCCAGTTTCTCTTGCTACCCTTGGAAAAATAAAAAATTGGGGCGAAAAGATCTTTTTTGTGCAAAAAATATGATTTTTAATTTTTTCATCTCTACGTTATAAACTTGTGTGGAGCAGTTGGGGGTTCAAAGTGTTGACCACACACCTAAATAAGTTCCTTAGGGGTCTAGTTTCCAAAATGGTGTCACTTGTGGGGGGTTTCCACTGTTTAGGCACATCAGGGGCTCTGCAAATGCGACATGGTGTCCGATCTCAATTCCAAGGAATTCTGTGTTGAAAAAGTCAAATGGCGCTCTTACCCTTCTGAGCTCTGCTGTGCACCCAAACAGTGGTTCCCCCCAGATATGGGGTATCGGCATACTCCTGACAAATTGCACAACAAATTTTGTGGTTCATTTTCTCTTTTTACACTTGTGAAAATAAAAAAAATTGGTTCTGAAGTAAAATGTTTGTGAAAAAAATTTAAATGTTCATTTTTTCCTTCAACATTGCTTCAGTTCCTGTGCAGCAAATGAAGGATTAATAAAGTTCTTGAATGTGGTTTTGCGCACCATGAGGGGTGCGGTTTTTAGAATGGTGTCACTTTTTGGTATTTTCTGCCATATAGACCCCTAAAAATGGCTTCAAATGTGAGGTGGTCCCTAAAAAAATGGTTTTGTAAATTTTGTTGTAAAAATAAGAAATTGCTGGTCAAATTTTAACCCTTAACTCCCTAATAAATAAAAGTTTTGTTTCCAAAATTGTGCTGATGTAAAGTAGACATGTGGGAAATGTTATTTATTGACCATTTTGTGTGACATATCTCTCTGATGTAAGGGCATAAAAATTCAAAGTTTGAAAATTACAAATTTTCAAAATTTTTGCCATATTTCCATTTTTTTAATAAATAAACGGCAAGTAATATCGAAGAAATGTTACCACTAACATGAAGTACAATATGTCATGAAAAAACAGTCTCAGAATCAGCGGGATCCATGGAAGCTTTCCAGAGTTATAACTTCATAAAGGAACAGTGGTCAGAATTGTAAAAGTTGGCTCGGTCATTAAGTACCAAATTAGCTCCATCACTAAGGGGTTAAAGAGGCATAAAATACCACTATTATATATGACTTCAACTACATGAGCTAGGTGGATGGCTGTTTTATCCAGTCATGGCCAAAAGTATTGACACCCCTGCAATTCTGTCAGATAATACTAATTTTCTTCCTGAAAATGATTGCAAACACAAATTATTTGGTATTATTATCTTCATTTTGTCTTAAATGAAAAAAACACAAAAGAGAATGAAGCAAAAAGGAAAACATTGATCATTTCATACAAAACTCCAAAAATGGGCCAGACAAAAGTATTGGCACCCTCAGCCTAATACTTGGTTGCACAACCTTTAGCCAAAATAACTGCGACCAACCACTTCCGGTAACCTTCAATGAGTTTCTTACAATGCTCTGCTGGAATTTTAGACCATTCTTCTTTGGCAAACTGCTCCAGGTCCCTGATATTGGAAGGGTGCCTTCTCCAAAATGCCATTTTTAGATCTCTCCACAGGTGTTCTATGGGATTCAGGTCTGGACTTATTGCTGGCCACCTTAGAAGTCTCCAGTGCTTTCTCTCAAACCATTTTCTAGTGCTTTTTGAAGTGTGTTTTGGGTCATTGTCTTGCTGGAAGACCCATGACCTCTGAGGGAGACCCAACTTTCTCACACTGGGCTCTACATTATGCTGCAAAATTTGCTGGTAGTCTTCATACTTTAAAGCCAAAAAAAGAGAAAAATGGCTAACAAAAGCCGCAGCCAGCTCACCAACCAGACCATCAGATGTGGAGCACGAAAGTAAGTCCTGACCCGGGACTCCAAGCAGCAGCAGATCCAACCATGTATATACTCCAGCTCCAGATGAATGGTAAAAAACTTTTTCTTTATTGATCCAACGTAATAAAAACAGGATAATCCTTACAGATGGCAGACAGAATAAGTGATTGCGCAGAGAACGGCTACGCGTTTCGACCACAACGGGTCTTACTCATGCCTCATGAGTAAGACCCGTTGTGGTCGAAACGCGTAGCCGTTCTCTGGGCAATCACTTATTCTGTCTGCCATCTGTAAGGATTATCCTGTTTTTGTTACGTTGGATCAATAAAGAAAAAGTTTTTTACCATTCATCTGGAGCTGGAGTATATACATGGTTGAGTCTTCATACTTCCTAATGCAATGCACACGGTCAAGCAGTCCAGTGCCAGAGGCAGCAAAGCAACCCCAAAACATCAGGGAACCTCCGCCATGCTTGACTGTAGGGACCGTGTTCTTTTCTTTGAATGCCTCTTTTTTCCTCCTGTAAACTCTATGTTGATGCATTTGCCTAAAAAGCTCTACTTTTGTCTCATCTGACCAGAGAACATTCTTCCAAAACGTTTTAGGCTTTTTCAGGTAAGTTTTGGCAAACTCCAGCCTGGCATTTTTATGTCTCAGGGTAAGAAGTGGGGTCTTCCTGGGTCTCCTAACATACAGTCCCTTTTCATTCAGACACCGACGGATAGTACGGGTTGACAATGTTGTACCCTCGAACTGCAGGGCAGCCTGTACTTGTTTGGATGTTAGTTGAGGTTCTTTATCCAACATCTGCATGTGTTATTTGCACACAGGCACACAGGCCTAAAATGCCCCAGGTGCGTGAATATGGGGTAGTCCCAAAAAAAGGTTGTTATACCGAAATGCCTATAACATAAAAATATATGAACAACTGGAAATTACTAACAAATATATACCTGAGGAATACCTAGAGTTTCAAAATTCTAACTAAAGTAATTTTACAGAAAATAGAAAACAAGTAACCTGGCAGGCCTGCGAGGCCCCAGGTATGCGTCCGCCAGCCTTAGCTGGGGTCACCAGGAGGTCAGATCCATTATGGAATCCCATCCTGGCGGACCCCTGCGCTAGTGGGAATGCATCCTTACTTTGCAATAAACTTTGAAAAGTGTTTTTATTTGAGTTATTCCATGATAATTGTAAACAGGCCTAAAAGGCCCCAGGTGCGTGAATGTGTAGATTTCTATGGGTATGCGTTCTAGGGTTAAATGCATTGCTCTGAAATATAGGGTCTAAGGAGTAATGTCTTTGCTTGTGGAGAGAGATATGCCTGATATGCCAATGTAAGGAGACTTATTGGCCATGCAATGCTCCACTGGAAAATTAAATATGGAAATTGGCTTTTCAGAGAGGAAGTTCATTTGAACTCTACTACCACCAAATCAGCATCTTAATTTTCAGATACATGTTTTGGGTTGTTGCCCCTCCTCAATGCAGAGCATGACATCCTTGTGGAGAGCGACATATCTGATATGCCAGTGTAAGGAGACTGAGAGGTCGTGCAATGCTCCTATGGCTTTTATCCGAACTCATATGGCAAAGCTCGTTAAAGGGTCGATATTGACTTTTTGGATTACTACTTGCAATAGGTGGCACTAAAGTTCAAGTCCTTTTCCTTTCTAAAAAGGCAATTTGAAAACGAGCAAATGACCGATCACTATTTGACACCTTACAGAATATCTCCTTCTCTGTAGTGTCTTAGTGGCTTCCAGAACACATTTCTACCATGTTCAGAAAGTCTGAGGCAGGTAATGACTATCATACCTCGTTCAAAGGCACAATAAATATTTGTTCTTCTCCATCGCCTTCAGATGCCTTTAGTTCCTACGTCAGTTGTCTCCGGTCTTTAAATATTTCTTTTTAAATATGTCTTCTGCCCTTCATCCAAATTGATTGGAAATGATAGAACAGAGGAAACTAATTAGGGATCTTAGTATTCTAGCGGTAGGTCTGGTAAAAGGAAGACGTAGTCATCATGAATTGTTTTGTTTGCTTTGTGTATCCTAAAGTTATTGTTGGTATATCAGAAGAAGAGTTTTCTTAAAAGTGTAGTAGGCTGAAGAATTTACAAGTTTTTTTCTTGTGAAAACAAAGCAATTATTTTTTAAAATTGGCAATTTGCCAAGGCATGACTGTGAGAAATTGGGACGAATTTAAAGTTTCCAGCCAATATTCATACAGTCTAAGAATAGAAAGTCTGAAACTTCACTAAATGTATCACAATGGCATATCGTGGATGATTAAATTGCTTCCTCAGATCGGTTTGAAAAGGGTAAAGTCTGCAATACATTTGATATTAATTAATATTTATTATAACTTAACCAAATCCGTTTTTCTAGACATTTTCCAAAATTGTCGAGTTAAGCAAGCGTAAAAATGCACTGTCAGAAGTATTCTGTCATCTCATGATACAAAGGGATATAGTGTTCTAAAATTGATAGTGGTCATCAGTTATCAATTATTAGTTATTAGCTATCAGTTGTTCTTTATAAAGTTTCCCGAGAAAGTATTTTTGAGAATTTCAAAATTCTATTATCTTGGAGGGTGTCGACCATGAAAATCAGTGTACTTACAATTTCTCTTTTGTGCGACATGAGCGTTTGTGAAATTTGTGGCAAACAGCTCTGGAAACAGCTTCTATAAATAGCGAGGAAAAGAAGTTGTGAAAACTGGCCTGAAAAGCATCAAGGAAGAAACGAGGAATATTCAAGAACATTTTCTATTTTTTTTTTATTAATATTTTTTATCTTAGACTCTTAGTATACTAAAAATATATATTATTATGAATACTAAACCAAATAACAAATATATAATAAAAAGTATAACAACAAAATGTAATAGTAATAATATATCATAATAACAATGATAATAATAATAATATTTAATAATGCAAATAACATTAAGGGTAGTAATATTTAGCAACACAAATATAAAACTATAACAATTTAATAGTAGTAATGATAATAATAATAATTAATAGTAACAATAATATTTAGTAATACAAATTATAGCAATAAAAATATTTAGTAATACAAATAGTAGTAAGGATAGTAATATTTAGCAACACAAGACCCCAAATAATAGCTATAAATCACACACAAAATACATTTTATATACATGGACAAATGATAAAAATGTTATAGTGAGTTTACAGATTTTTTGAAAGGGCATTGACTGTCATAATATATCAGGCCACATGCTGAGAAGGACATTAGTGAAGAGGGGTGATGAACATGGCGCAGGCAGTTTTGATGACAGGAAGGGACTGGTTTAATTGGAGAGCCAGTTTTGAGGACATTATTGACCAGTTATGCTAATAATAGGGACAGGGTCTTGTCAACCTTTCAGTTTTCTTCATGAAAAGAATGGCTGTCACAATTAGAGAAATAGCCAGGGATGCTGTGTAATTGCTGTGGACCGAAAGATACCTGATCAAAATTTTCTATTGGTCATTGAGTAAAATAAGCAGAGACTAAATTACAGCTTAGAAGCAGGTGGTTATTTTGTACCATTTTTTTTGCACGTTTTTAGCCATAAAACTATTGATAGTCTGATCCTGATTTTTTTATTGTAGAAGAATGCTAGCTTTTAATATTGCTTATTTTTTACATATATTTTTTTAATAGCTTTTTTGTTAGCTAGTATTTCTAGCATCTTTTACAGATGACTCTTAAAAGGAGTATTATTATTATTTATTTTTTGAGCATGATTGATTCCATGGTGCAGTACATGAGGAGGTGCTACATACAAAATACAGATCTAAATTTACAATGAACAAACTAACAATGACAGACTGGTAAAGAGGAGAGTGGGCCTGCCGTTGCGGGCTTACAGTCTACCGGATAATGAGGAAAGAGACAGGAGATTCGGGAGGGGGGAGATCACGACTGCTCCAGCGGTGGTGAGGTGGCAGCTTTGGTGGTGGTGAGGAGGCAGCTTCGGTGGTGGTAAGGAGCCAGCTCTGATGATGGTGAGCTGGCAGCTCCACTGGTGGTGAGGTGGCAGCTTTGGTGTTGAGGAGGCGGCTCCGGTGGTTGTATGGAGGTAGCTCTGATGATGGTAAGGTGGCAGCTCCAGTGGTGGTGAGATGGCAGCTTCAGTGGTGGCAAGGAGGCAGCACCAGTGGTATTGATGAGGAAGTGGGGTTATTGCAGGTTTTGAGCTTGCTTGAAGAGATACGTTTTCATGCATATATTAATTTTGTGACATATCAAAAGGTGAGAGGGCCTGCCCTTGCAAACTTACAGTCTACTGGATAATGATGAAAGAAAAAGTAGATTGGGGGGGGGGGGAATTGTGGCCGTGGTGGTGAGGAGCCAGCTCCAGTGGTGGTGAGGAACAGCTCCAGTCGTGGTGAGGAAGCAGCACCAGTAGTGGTGAGCAGGCAGTGGGGTTATTGCTGGTTTTGAGCTTGCTTGAAGAGATATGTTTTCATACATATATTACTTTTGTGACATATCAATCAAGCATATAATAAAACTCTACTAATATCTAAAAAAAAAAGTGCACCCAAGTTTCAGTGGCTAAATGTACATCTGTTCTCTAATGAAATTAATGAGGGGTTAGGAAATCATAGAATTGGTATACATGTGCAAATTTTTTCTTATTTAAAGAGATCCTAATAAGATTTTTTTTCTATTATATTCAGTGCATCATTAAAATGCGTTTATTTCACTGTGCTCAACTCCTTTTCTATTTTTGTTATTTGATTCTTATCTTATTATGGAGGTTTTACATGATGTAAATGTATACTAATATTAATAATAAAATAGTATAATAAAATAATAAAGCACTAGATTTGGAACACACCATGTTCAAGCATCACATTCAGGTGTAAATTGAACAGATCATTACAATGATTACTAAGGTTCATGCAAATGTATGGCAAACCAAGTGCACTGACACATCTCGTTGCCTTTTAAGCATGATTTGCATATGGCTTCTAAACTAGTTTCGCATGAGTGGTATTGTTAGGGCTAGCGGAACGCACCAAATAATTAGGAAGATGGTATAAGGTACGTTCGCAGCCCGGGGTCCACCGTGCAGAGATGGAACCTGCTGCTGAGTAATGACGGACTATATGGCAGTATAATGTGGATACACACACGGATTAACTTCACCCGGTATGAAGGAAGCGAACCCTGTTGCGTCACAGGGCCGCAGTACCGCACAAAGAGCGCAAGCAAGGAGTCACAGAACTCTATCCCAAGACTCTGGGAAAGAGTTCCTCTAGACCTCTTGCGCTCGACACCGCTACTGGGGTGTCAGAGTAAAACAGAAACAATAATTGAATGCACAATAGTGAGAAAAGTAGAAGCCTCAGCTATGGCCAGCTATGACCGATAGCGGCAGATGCAGGTTTATACTCCCCTGATGATTCCATAGGATGAAACGCGTCGGGAGACGCTGGCCATAGCTGAGGCTTCTACTTTTCTCACCACTACAGGGGGACTCCAGATAGAGAGGAATCTCTCCAAAATTTCCGGTGAGATCCACCCATATATATTTGGGGATTTTTTTGCACACATGTTGGTTAGATGCTTGTCCAGCTAAAACAAGCTATATGCATATTTAAACCAAGTCCAGCACCGGTATATTTATTGTAAGGGAACGCCTAAGAATATTTCAAGGGCTACACGGTTCCATGTTTACAAGACGTCGGTGTACAGTTGTTTATTTTGGACGTAGGTGTTAGATTTAAAGCCTCATTGCTATGCTGCTACAAACTGACAGTTACTGTGATTTGTGTTGAAAAAGGATGCATGTGAATATACAACTAATGGGAAAAGCCTCCTGATATAACACCACTGAAGACAGACAGGCATAGTGGTTAATGCAGGTCCTCAGATTCCTTTAAAAGCCTCCTAATATAACACTGTGGGCTGGTATCTGATATTAATTAACCACTTTTGTATGACTGGTTCTGATAACTGTATACAGGTGCTTTGAAAGGCTGGATATCAGTCTGCATTTATGATTTCAGTAAATTATCAGTCCAGGTTAACGTATGACCCGTATGGTGGACTGTTTGGTAATACAATGTCGATAGATTGAATTTGCATTTTTCCAAGGGGTCTAAAAGATATATGCTTGCTTTCCCACTGTATATATAGTGGTATTTGGCATCATCCCTTAGGCTGGTAATATACCAGAATAGGGAACAATCGGTACTGTCATTTTATTGTATGTATTTATGTTAGTCCTCCCTTCTGTGTAGGGTATAGGGCACTTTCCTCACTAGGTTTCCCTTCCCCCATGTGCAGTGTTTTTGGTGTTACATGTCGCATTTTTTAAATTTTTTAACGTAACTTAATAAAAGTCAAGTTTTAGGTATCCAATTGCTATTTTCTACGCTGACTACAAAGGCAGAGCCTGGAAAGGAAGCAGTAACCAGTCGCACAGTATCAGCTTGAGCCAGACGCTGGGACCGACGTCTCCGCTGAGCGAGCTCCACTGTGGCTGGAGAAGAATGGGAGACCGCAGCGGAGATGGTTCGAAATTCCCCCTGTGCAGAGGTGGGAACTCAAAACCTAACATTACCCCCCTCCTAGGGCCCCCCCTCCTTGGACTTCGCTATGTTCGAAGGCAGCAATGAGCAGTGGAGCTCGATTGTGCTCAGCAGGCTCCCAGGACCTGTCCTCTGGGCCATAACCCTTCCAATCCACCAAGTAAAGTTTTTTTACCACGTACCACCTTACACCCCAAGATAGCGTTCACCTCGTAATCGTCCGTAGATGAACCCGATGTCCCAGGAGATGACTCGGGAAAACTGGAACATGTGTACGGGCTCTAAGAGGGACACATGAAAGGTGTCATGATACCTAGGCGTGGAGGAAGGGCCAGATGGTAGACCACAGGGCTAACCTGTTCCAGGACCTTGAAGGGACCCAAGTAGCGAGGTGCAAACTTAGTGGACTCAACTCGCAGCCTGATGTTACGGGCAGAGAGCCACACTAAATCGCCAGGAGCAAAGGTCGGAGCAGGGCACCGATGTGCATCGGCTGAGGACCTCATTCTCTTCTTGGAGGCCCGGATGGCAACCTGAGTGCAGTCCCAAATGTCCCGCGCCTCCACAGCCCAGTCTGCCACCCTGGAGTCGGCGGAAGACACAGGCATAGGCACAGGAACCCACGGATGCTGACCGTAGTTAAGGAGGAATGGGGTCTGCCCAGTGGAGTCGGCTATGGAGTTGTTCAGTGCAAACTCCGCCCACAGTAGCAAGGATGCCCAGTCATCCTGCTTGGCTGAAACAAAATGTCACAGATATGTGACCAAGGTCTGGTTGGCCCTCTCTACCAACCCATTCATCTCGGGATGGTATGCTGAAGAAAGATTGAACTCGATGCTGAGTAGACGTCAAAGCTCTCTCCAGAACCGAGACGCAAACTGGGGACCCCAGTCACTGACAATTTTGTCCAGTATACTGTGTAGGCAGAAAATGTGTTTTATAAACAACGCTGCCAAAGCCCGTGCAGAAGGTAGCCGTGGAAACGGCACCAAGTGCACTATTTTAGAAAAATGGTCGGTGATTACCCAAATGATGGTGCAGCCATGGGCCTTGGGAAAGCCTACCGCAAAGTCCATCCCGACCATGTCCCAGGGCCTGTCTGCCACCAGCACAAGATAAAGTAACCCAGCTGGCCTTTGTCGAGGAGACTTATTCTTGGTGCAGGAAACACATGCCCAAATATAGTCTCCGGCGTCACGGGCCATATGTGGCCACCAGTACACCCTCGTCAGAAGCTCAGATGTCCTTTTGGTCCCAAAGTGTCCACCCACACTGGACGAGTGAGCCCAAGAGAGAACCTCCGGTTGCAAATTTGATGGCACAAAAGTCTTGCCTGGGGGCACAGACTCTAGCGAAACCAGAGCCACGGTCCTCAGGCTCTCAGAAGGGACAATAAGCAAAGGTTCCTCCTCCTCCTCTGCTGATGACACTACGGAGCAGGAGAGAGAGTGGCCCCAATGTTCTTCTTCCCGGAGAGAAAATGGAGGGTGAAATGGAACTGGGAGAAGAACAGGGACCATCTGGCCTGGCGAGAATTTACCCACTGGGCAGTCTGTATATAGACCAAATTCTTGTGGTCAGTGTAAACTTGGAAGGGAAAGCAAGCCCCCTCCAGGAGGTGTCTCCACTCAAAGAAAGTCAACTTCATGGCTAACAACTCCCTGTCCCCGATGGAATAATTCCTCTCCGCCGGTGTGAAGGTCTTAGAAAAAAAGGAGCAAGGATGCTTCCGACCTTGAGCATCCTTTTGGAATAGGATTGCTCCAGCACCAACAGATGAGGCATCCACCTCCATTATGAAAGGTTTATCTACATCGGGGCGATGTAGAATGGGAGTGCTAGCAAAGTGGGACTTAATAGAGAGGAAGGCCTTTGAGACCTCCTCCGACCACAATTTGGGATTTGCTCCCTTTTTGGTGAGGGCAACCAAGGGAGCTACCAAAGTTGAGAAGTAAGAAATGAACTGGCGATAGTAATTAATGAACCCCAAAAAGCGCTGCACCACTTTGAGAAAATGGGGTTTCTGCCAGTCCATCACAGCCTGTAGCTTGGCAGGATCCATAGCCAATCCCTGGGCGGAGATGATACAGCCAAGGAAAGGCAAGGACTGCTGCTCAAACACACACTTCTCCAACTTGGCGTAGAGGGAGTTTGCCCATAGGAGGTCGAAGACTTTGCAAACGTCTCTCCGGTGGGAGTCTATATCTGGAGAGTAGATGAGAATATCATCCACATAGACTACAACCGAGGTGGGGAGCATATCCCGGAAGATATCATTCACAAAGTCTTGGAAAACGTCAGGCGCATTGCAGAGCCCAAAGGGCATCACCAGGTATTCATAGTGCCCGTCCCAGTGTTAAATGCCGTCTTCCATTCGTCCCCCTCACGGATGCGAATCAGGTTGTGAGCACCCCACAGATCTAGTTTAGTAAATACCCTTACTCCCTGAAGCCTATCAAAGAGCTCAGATATCAGGGGCAGTGAGTACTTGTTCTTAATGGTGATGGTGTTAAGACCCCTGTAATCTATGCATTGATGTAATTCTCTGTTCTTCTTCGGCACGAAGAAGAACTCAGCCCCTGCAGGTGACACTGACTTCTTAATGAATCCTCTTGCCAGATTCTCCTGGATATACTGAGACATTGCCTCCATCTCCGGGAGAGATAACGGATAGACTTGACCCCGAGGAGGCTCAGCACTAGGCAAGAGATCAATAGGACAGTCATAGGGGCGGTGAGGCGGAAGGGTCTCCGCAGCCCTTTTGGAGAACACGTCCGCATAGGGCCAATAGTGCTTGGGGAGAGAGGAAAAATCTGTGGTTACTTCAGTAGTAGCAACCTGAACGCACTCCCTCTGACATCTACCCTGTAGATATTTATCATAAAGAAGTGTTAGTACAGAGATGTTATCAGGACTGCATCTTTGATCATCTATCCACACCAGGATGTGTTGAGCAGCTGTCCCTAATTTATAACTAACTAGCTCCCAGAATCCCGCTGTCCTCTCCGTGCACTGTACCATATATTAGCTTCATTCTTAGGGGTGCACGCCAGTGTCGGGTGGCACGCCTTCAGCAAAGCATCGCATTAGCTAAGCATCAAGTTAATGCAGTTATTCCATGGCAGTTAGCCAGGGCAGGAATCAGGTTACCCACACTCTGCACTCCCTTCTATCCATGTGCTTTATTCCTATCCTCCTATGCTCCCTTGCAATCCACTTTCACTGCCCAATCCCCCCTCCATCATGACTCATATACATCAGCTCCTCTATACTTCACTCTCCCATGTACAGCTCCCATGCACTTCTCACCTTCCTGAAAAACCTCAGTCCATCTTGCCAAAACACACTGCACAAAAAAAGTCTTACAATTCCAAAAACTTTTTGCTTTTTATCTTCCTACTCCTACTGATCTCATGGGACATTTCCCCCAACCCCGGTCCACCATCCACCAACCTCAACCCCTACCCTACTTCACATCAAAACCATTCTAACCTTATTAATATTACTTGCACTCCCTCGTCTCCTTCTTTTAATTGTGCCCTTTGGAATCCACAGTCTGTATGCAACAAGCTTCCTTTCCTGCACAACTACTTTCTGAACAACTCTCTAAATCTATTGGCCTTCACTGAAACCCTGGATCCAGAATTCTGACACTGTCTCCCCTGCGGCCCTTTCCCATGGTGGCCTTCAATTCTCCCATTCCCGAGACCCACAAACAGACCTGGTGGTGGAGTTGGCATACTCCTCTCCCCCACAATGCACCTTCCAGGTCATCCCACCATCTCCATCACTCTCATTCCCTTCTTTTGAGGTCCACACCATCAGACTCTTCCGTCCCCTCTCCCTCAGAATAGTGGTCATTTACCGGCCCCCAGGCTCACCCACCCACTTCCTGGACCATTTCTCTGCCTGGCTGCCACACTTCATGTCCTCAGAACTCTCAACCCTTATCCTAGGAGACTTCAACATCCCCATTAACAGCACCACTTCCAAATCTTCATCCCAGCTTCTATCACTAACCACTTCGCTCGGCCTCTCACAGCTCTCAACCTCTGAGACACACAAGGATGGTAACACCCTTGACTTGGTTTTTGTCCGGCTGTGTTCAATCTCCGACATAAATAACTCACCGCTTCCCCTCTCTGACCACAAATCATGCTCACAAATCCTCGCTCACCCCAGCACCCTCCTTACTACCATTCAGTCAGAAATCTACAAGCCATTAACCCTCATACACTTTCATATTCCTTACACTCATCACTGTCCCCAATCTCCTCTTTTCCTGTCCTGATCTGGCGGTACATCACTACAATGACACTCTTAGAAGCACCCTAGACCAAGTAGCTCCCCTCACCCTCAGAACCTCCAAACACAGAATAAAACAGCCCTGGCTCACATCACAAACCCGTTTTCTCCAGCGATGCTCTAGGAGTGCTGAACGCTTATGGAGGAAAACTCGCACACCAGTAGACTTCATACACTTCAAATTTATGTTAAAAACCTATAACTCTGCCCTTCACATTGCCAAACAGACCTGCTTCACCACTATGATCTCCTCACTATCCAACAACCCCAAGAAACTTTTTGACACTTTTCACTCCCTCCTCAGGCCAAAAGCTCAAGCCCCTATCACAGACATTTGTGCTGATGACCTGGCCTCCCACTTTATAGAGAAAATAGACAATATCCGTCAGGAAATCCGCTCCCAATCACCATGTTCAGTGACTCCCGTCCCTCCTTGCATCTCCCCTGGCTCACTCTCCGCATTTGATCCCATCACAGAAGAAGTCTCCAGGCTCCTCTCTTCTTCTCGTCCGACCACATGCTCTACCGACCCCATTCCCTCTCATCTCCTCCAGCCTCTCTCTCCAGTCGTCACTACTCACCTAACTACAATCTATAATCTCTCATTCTCCTCTGGCATTTTCCGGTCCTTCTTCAAACACTCTATCATTACTCCGTCACTAAAGAAACCCACCCTCGACCCATCCTCCACAAACAACTACAGACAGCTCTCCAATCTCCCCTTCATCTCTAAACCCTTGGAGCGCCTAGTCTACTCCCGCCTTACCCGTTACCTCTCCATTCACTCCCTCCTAGACCCTTCACAGACTGGCTTCCACCCCCTACACTCGACAGAAACTGCACTCATCAAAGTGACTAACGACCTCCTGACAGCAAAATGTAACGGTGACCACTCTCTGCTCATTCTTCTCAATCTTTCTGCAGCTTTTGACACTGTTGACCACCCTCTCTTACTCTCTAGGCTCCAGTCACTTGGCATTAAGGACACTGCTCTCTCCTGGTTCTCTTCCTATCTTTCTGACTGTTCCTTCAGTGTTCTGTTCTCTGGCTCCACTTCATCTTCTCTTCCTCTCACTGTCGGGGTACCTCAGGGCTCAGTCCTTGGCCCCCTTCTCTTCTCCCTTTACACAGCCCCAATTGGACAGACCATCAGCAGATTTGGCTTTCAGTACCATCTTTATGCTGACGACACACAACTATATACGTCATCCCCTGGCCTTTCTCCTGCTGTACTACAGAACGCCACTGTCTGTCCGCAGTCTCTCACATCATGTCTGCTCTCTATCTGAAACTCAACCTCTCCAAAACTGAACTTCTTCTGCTCCCACCATGTACTAACCTCCCTAAACCTGACGTTTCCCTCTCCGTGGGTGGCACCATAATAACACCCGGCAGCAGGCGCGCTGTCTGGGTGTTATGTTTGACTCCGATCTCTCCTTCACATCCCATATACAATCTCTTGCCCGCTCATGCCGCTTACACCTAAAGAACGTCTCTAGAATCCGCCCTTTTCTCACCATAGAAACAACTAAAAACCCTCACTGTCGCCCTGATCCACTCCCGCCTGGACTACTGCAACGCTCTATTAATTGGCTTCCCCCTCACTCGACTTTCCCCTCTCCAGTCAATCCTTAATGCAGCAGCCAAGGTCGTCTATCTAGCTAATCGTTACTCAGATGCCTCCGCTCGTCGCCAATCATTACACTGGCTGCCCATTCATTACAGGATACAGTTCAAAGTACTTGTTCTTACCCACAAAGCTCTTCACAGTGCAGCACCCCCTTACATCTCCTCCCTCATTTCTGTCTATCGGCCTAACCGACCTCTTCGCTCTGCAAATGACTTTCGACTAACCTCTGCACTAATCCGTAGCTCCCACTCCTGACTACAAGACTTCTCCCATGCTGCGCCAATCCTCTGGAATGCTCTACCCCAAGATATTAGGACCATCCACAATTTGCATAGTTTTAGGCGCTCCCTCAAAACACATTTGTTCAGAGCGGCCTATCATGTTCCCTAATCAGTTATTTTGTTTGTGTGTAGCCCATTCACTACTTCCATCTATCCCCCACTCCCTGAAGATGGCTGGACCATCATTGTAAATATATCATTGTAAATACACACCTGTACTTTGTATTTCCCCACCTCATTGTAGATTTTAAGCTCTCATGAGCAGGGTCGTTTTGTGTTGCTTTAATTATTGTATTGTTAACATTGTTACTTATGACTGTTGTGTTTGAAGCTGTTAAACTGTAAAGCGCTGCGGAATATGTTGGCGCTATATAAATAAAGATTATTATTATTATTATTACCCTCACAGGATTCACTCCATCACAAAATTCTGTCTTCTGGACCACTCTATATGAGGGGAGTGGTACCGTAACCAAGGTAGCCATAACAGGACCTCATCAATTCCCTCTGGAATAACAAGTAAGGAAATAATCTCCTGATGAGATGGCGATATAGATATAGTAAATGGGATGGTCTGGTGTGTTATCTGTGAGGGCAGTGTCGACTCATTCACCACTTGGTCACAGGTTTGGCGAGCATCACCAGGGGTATTGCATGTCATTCGGCGAAGGCAGATGACATAAAATTGCCCTCTTCCCCGGAATCCACGCAAAGCTCTACTGTGTGAGTGGATGGGCCTATGGTAATTGTCTCCTTAAAGGACAGTTTGGAGGAAAGCGTCGCCATGTCTAGTGTACCTCCTCCTACAACCACTAGACGCTGACGTTTTCCCGACCGCTGGGAACATCTGGAGACAAGATGTCCTGACTGCTGGCAGACATGACAGACCTTGAGTGCACGAGCGGTCCGGGACTTAGATCCCACTCGTGACACCTCCATGGCCTCTTGTGACTCAGGCGCCTGGACTGGAGATTCCAGAGGTTTGGCGAAGGTGGGAGCCAGCCGAAACCTCTGTCTACACTGGGCTCGCTCCAACCTTCGCTCATTAAAACGAAGGTCTATGCGAGTTGATACTGCTAATAGCTCCTCCAGTGAGGAGGAAATCTCCTTAGTGGCCAAAGCGTCCGTCACACGGTCAGCTAGGCCCCTCCAAAATACAGGGATGAGAGCTTTATCCGGCCACTCCAGCTCAGATGCTAAGGTGCGGAAGTGGATGGCAAAATGGCTGACCAAGGACAAGCCCTGAGTCTATGCCAACAGTTGGAGCGCCGTATCATGGGTGACTCGAGGTCCTAAAAAGACCTGTTTTAGAGCGCTCAGGAACAGTGGAGCACTCAGCACCACATGATTGCCACACTCCCACAGCAGCGTAGCCTACTCCAACGCCCTGTCTGACAGGAGAGACATAAAGAATCCCACCTTTGCCCACTCTGTGGGGAAACATGCAGCCAGGAGCTTAAGGTGTATAGAGCACTGGCTCACGAATCCCCTACAAGATTTGCTATCACCAGAGTACTTATCTGGCAGCGGGAGGCGAGATTAGGTCGGAACAGGGGTTGCAGTGGACAAAGTTGCTGCAGCTACGCTACCAGCCTGAACAGCTACTGCGGTAACATCCACAGCTGAGGTTGTGCACTCGAGAGTCGCCAACATGCCCTCCAGCTGCTGGATATACCGCAAGGGTTGCTGTTCATCCGCCATTACTAGCCAGACCCTGGCGCTAGTGTAATGTTAGGGCTAGCGGAATGCACCAAATAATTAGGAAGATGGTATAAGGTGAGTTCGCAGCCCGGGGTCCACCGTGCAGACATAGAACCTGCTGCTGCTAAGTAATGACGGACTATATGGCGGTATAACGTGGATACACACACGGGTTAGCTTCACCCGGTATGAAGGACGTGAACCCTGTTGCGTCACAGGGCCGCAGTACCGCACAAAGAGCGCAAGCAAGGAGTCACAGAACTATATCCCAAGACTGTGGGAAAGAGTTTCTCTAGACCTCTTTCGCTCATCACCGCTACTGGGGTGTCAGAGTAAAGCAAAAACAATAATTAAATGCACAAGAGTGCGTGCAGTGCTGCTCTGGTGGACGCCACTCACCACCCAGACTTGGGTCAGGAAAGCGCTCTATTAGCGCACGGCGCCGCACTGGCAGTCACTGCAATCAGACGCAGTATCGTGTGTTAGGTGCAGGTAGCACTGTCGGGCGCTAGATAGCAAGCATCCACCATTTGCGAGCAGTCAACAACACTAGGAAGGGGGATGATTAAAGAGCGACAGTCACACATCTACACACACGTCTTCAAGTATACACTAGCGCATGGCCGAGCGGCCATGCAAACCTTTTATAGCAGCAGTGCTACGGGACCTTCCAGATGGTCCAATAGGAGCCACAACAGGACGTGAGCATTTGACACCTTGAGAAGAATGGGAGACCGCAGCATAGATGGTTCGAGATTCCCCCTGTGCAGAGACGGGAACTCGACACCAAACAGGTATATTGGACTTATATATATAAAAAAAATCATTTTCATTAGAAGACAAGCAATCACACAAGTCATGCCACTAACTCAATAGGTAGAAGCAAGCTAACAGGTTCCCTTAAATACAATTATAACAGAAACGGTACTAGGAAAACACCATACAACATTGACACCTGTAGATCCTGATTGACTTCTTTTGAAGCCACAGAGTCAACCCATTCATAATTCATACTATATGCACAAAGTTAGAATTAGCAAGATTATTTGTGGGAATAAGAGTGCAAGAATGACTACCGGTAGCTACACTTGGAGGCAGCCTCTAGACAGCTTCTAAACAGCTACTTACAGCTTGAACTAAAATAGGCTCTATATGTTTTATTGTATGTAATATAAATACAAATAGAATCCTGTTGCAACAATCTCTATCTGAACTAATAAATTATATTCGTCTTGAAGATTCTGCAGCTAGTCGGTAAGGATAGTGGTTTTACAGCGAGGTTTTACTAGCAAGTATTAAGGGAAGAGTACAAGGGGAACATCCTCCATTGGTAAGACACTTTTTGGTCTCCACTTGTTATGGCAGTGATTTATATGGGATACTTTCAGGATGCCATTCACAACAAAAGTGATTTCCATTTTGCTAATGAGCTTTCTTTTCATATTTATTGGCTCTGTTTTTTTGGGGGAATGATTTGTTTTTCTTCTGCCACCAATGCCTCATTTCGGCATGCTGTGATGACTACTGAGCTGAGACACACACTTGCAGAATAATTGCCTCTACTCTTTCTCTTTATAGGGCTCTATTTTTACTTCTTTTTAAACACTTTTCTCATTTGGCGAAAGACTACATTGTTAGGTAACTTTTGTAAGAAAACCTAAAATATAAAAGTGTTACATTACTGCAGGTGATGGACAGTGCAGAACAGAATACTGACTAAAACTGATGGTGTTGCTGTCAGAGGTAACATCATCTTGCTATGACAAGAGATATGCTACATGTTCCATAATATCTTAAGGTACCTTCACACTAAACGACGCTGCAGCGATCCACACAACGATCCGGATCGCTGCAGCGTCGCTGTTTGGTCGCTGGAGAGCTGTCACACAGACAGCTCTCCAGCGACCAACGATGCCGGTAACCAGGGTAAACATCGGGTTACTAAGCGCAGGGCCGCGCTTAGTAACCCGATGTTTACCCTGGTTACCATCCTAAAAGTAAAAAAAACAAACGCTACATACTTACCTTCCGCTGTCTGTCCTCGGCGCTCTGCTTCTCTGTACTGGCTGTGAGCACAGCGGCCAGAAAGCAGAGCGGTGACGTCACCGCTCTGCTTTCCGGCCACTGTGCTCACAGTGAGTGCAGGAAAGCACAGCGCCGAGGGACAGACAGCCGAAGGTAAGTATGAAGTGTTTGTTTTTTTTACTTTTAGGATGGTAACCAGGGTAAACATCGTGTTACTTAGCGCGGCCCTGCGCTTAGTAACCCGATGTTTACCCTGGTTACCAGCGAATACATCGCTGAATCGGTGTCACACACGCCGATTCAGCGATGTGACCAGGAGAGCCAGCGACCAAAGAAAGTGCTGGCCCTCTAGCCCTGACCAACGACATCACAGCAGGATTCTGATCGCTGCTGCGTGTCAAACTGAACGATATCGCTAGCGATGACGCTGCAACGTCACAGATCGCTAGCGATATCGTTTAGTGTGAAGGTACCTTTACACTTCCTCCCCATTGATACACCTGCTGGAGGCAAAGGAAGCCAATTGTGGCCTGAGTTTGGTAAAATGACTGACTAGATGGCTGGTGATGGTGTTTAGGCTGCTGCTAGCACTTCCAATATTTCAATGGTTCCAAAAAAAGATGCATAAAAAGTGCTAGGTAGTTAGATACACTTACATAAAACAAAGCGTGGCAGCAGGCTGCAGTATACAGTGGCATGTAAATGTTTGAGCACGCCTGGTCAAAATTACTGTTATTGCAAACAATCAAGCAAGTTGAAGATGGAATGATCTCTAAAAGGCCTAAAGTTAAAGATGACACATTTGCTTTGCATTTTAGGCAATAAAATATATTGTCATTTTTTACATTTAAAAAAATTACAAAAAAGGAAAATGGGCTGATGCAGAGGTTTGAGCACTCTTAGAGATTTGTGTTCTCAGATAACTTTGACCAAGGTTTCAGACTATAATTAGCCTGTTAGGGTTATGACTTGTTTACTATCATTGTTAGAAAGGCCAGGTTACACAAATTTCTCAGCGTTATAAAAACCCAGCCTCCTTTAACGTTGCAGCAGCCATGCGTTCTTCTAAGCAGTTGCCCAACACAAAATTAAAATGGTTTAGGTCCACAAAGTAAGAGAAGGCTAGAAGAAGTTAGCAAAGTGTTTTCAAGTTGCCCTTTCCTCAGTTGGAAATGTAAATAGGAAATGGTAGTTAACAGGATAAGTGAAGGTCAAAATAAGATCTGGAAGAGCTAGCAAAATTTCAGTGAGAGCTGATCATAGGATTGCTAGAGAGGCAAATCAGAAACCTCACTTGACTGCAATAGATCTTCAGAAAGATTTATCAGACTCTGGAGTTGTGGTACATTTTCTACTGTTCAGAGTTACCTGCACAAATATGGCCTTTATGGAAGAGTCATCAGACGAAAACTTCTCCTGCGTCCTAACCATATAATTCAGAGTCAGAAGTATGCAAAAGAACATTTCAACAAGCTTGATGCATTTGCAAAAAGGCAAAAAATGTCAGGAAATTAACATCTCGCCAACCATTAACCCCTTAAGCCCCGAGGGTGGTTTGCACGTTAATGACCGGGCCAATTTTTACAATTCTGACCACTGTCCCTTTATGAGGTTATAACTCTGGAACGCTTTAACGGATCTTGGCGATTCTGACAATGTTTTCTCGTGACGTATTGTACTTCATGTTAGTGGTAAAATTTATTCGATATAACTTGCGTTTATTTGTGAAAAAAATGGAAATTTGGCGAAAATTTTGAAAATTTTGCAATTTTCCAACTTTGAATTTTTATACCCTTAAATCACAGAGATATGTCATGCAAAATACTTAATAAGTAACATTTCCCACATGTCTACTTTACATCAGCACAATTTTGGAACCAACATTTTTTTTTGTTAGGGAGTTATAAGGGTTAAAATTTGACCAGCAATTTCTCATTTTTGCAACACCATTTTTTTTTAGGGACCACATCTCATTTGAAGTCATTTTGAGGGGTCTATATGATAGAAAATACCCAAGTGTGACACCATTCTAAAAACTGCACCCCTCAAGGTGCTCAAAACCACATTCAAGAAGTTTATTAACCCTTCAGGTGTTTTACAGGAATTTTTGGAATGTTTAAATAAAAATGAACATTTAACTTTTTTTCACACAAAATTTATTTCAGCTCCAATTTGTTTTATTTTACCAAGGGTAACAGGAGAAAATGGACCCCAAAAGTTGTTGTACAATTTGTCCTGAGTACGTTGATACCCCATATGTGGGGATAAACCACTGTTTGGGCGCATGGCAGAGCTCGGAAGGAAAGGAGTGCCATTTGACTTTTCAATGCAAAATTGACTGGAATTGAGATGGGACGCCATGTTGCGTTTGGAGAGCCCCTGATGTGCCTAAACATTGAAACCCCCCACAAGTGACACCATTTTGGAAAGTAGACCCCTTAAGGAACTTATCTAGATGTGTGGTGAGCACTTTGACCCACCAAGTGCTTCATTGAAGTTTATAATGCAGAGCCGTAAAAATAAAAAATCATATTTTTTCACAAAAATGATCTTTTTGCCCCCAATTTTTTATTTTCCCAAGGGTAAGAGAAGAAATTAGACCACAAAAGTTGTTGTGCAATTTGTCCTGAGTACGCTGATACCCCATATGTGGGTGTAAACCATTGTTTGGGCGCATGGCAGAGCTCGGAAGGGAAGGAGCGCCATTTGACTTTTCTATGCAAAATTGACTGGAATTGAGATGGGACGCCATGTTGCGTTTGGAGAGCCCCTGATGTGCCTAAACATTGAAACCCCCCACAAGTGACACCATTTTGTAAAGTAGACCCCCTAAGGAACTTATCTAGATGTGTTTTGAGAGCTTTGAGCCCCCAAGTGTTTCACTACAGTTTATAACGCAGAGCCGTGAAAATAAAAATTCTTCTTTTTTTTCACAAAAATGATTTTTTAGTCCCCAGTTTTGTATTTTCACAAGGGTAACAGGATAAATTGGACCCCAAAAGTTGTTGTCCAATTTGTCCTGAGTACGCTGATACCCCATATGTGGGGGGGAAGCACTGTTTGGGCGCATGGCAGAGCTCGGAAGGGAAGGAGTGCCATTTGGAATACAGACTTAGATGGATTGGTCTGCAGGTGTCACGTTGCATTTGCAGAGCCCCTGATGTACCCAAACAGTAGAAACCCCCCACAAGTGACCCCATATTGGAAACTAGACCCCCCAAGGAACTTATCTAGATGTGTTGTGAGAACTTTGAACCCCCAAGTGTTTCACTACAGTTTATAACGCAGAGCCATGAAAATAAAAATTCTTTTTTTTTTCACAAAAATGATTTTTTAGCCCCCAGTTATGTATTTTCACAAGGGTAACAGGATAAATTGGACCCCAAAAGTTGTTGTCCAATTTGTCCTGAGTACGCTGATACCCCATATGTGGGGGGGAAGCACTGTTTGGGCGCATGGCAGAGCTCGGAAGGGGAGGAGCGCCATTTGGAATACAGACTTAGATGGATTGGTCTGCAGGCATCACGTTGCATTTGCAGAGCCCCTGATGTACCCAAACAGTACAAACATAGTGCCGGATGTCAGCTGCGATAGTCAGCTGACACCCGGCCGCGATCGGCCGCGCTCCCCCCGTGAGCGCGGCCGATCGCATATGACGTACTATCCCGTCACTGGGAATTAAGTTCCAGGTCACCTGGATGGGATAGTACGTCATATGGGATTAAGGGGTTAAACATGGGGGTGGATCAATCATGCTTTGGGGTTGCGTTGCACAGGGAACATTTCACAGGTAGCAAGAAGAAAGGATTCAATGGAATTTCAACAAAATTCTTGATGCTAACTTAACACCGACTGTAAAAAAGATGAAGTTGTGGCTAGACCTCAAAATTGCAGGACATGCAAGATAATCCAAGATTGTCACAGAACTGGTAGAATGTTCCAAGAAGAAGGCATGAAAATCCCTCAAACAAGAATTAAAAGACTCTTTTATGGCTACAAAAAGAGTTTACAAGCTGAGATACTTTCAAAAAGGGGTGCTACTAGGCACTAGCTATGCCCAAACTTTTGCATCAGTGCATTTTCCTTTTTGGAATTTTTAAAATGTAAAAGATGAAAAAAATATATACTGTATATATTGCCTAAAATACAGAAGAAATGTCATCTTTAACTTTAACCCTTTTAGAGATCATTTCATCTTCAACTAGCTTAACAGTTCATAACAGTAATTTTGACCAGAGGTGCCCAAACTTTTACATGCCACTGTAGGTGTGGTCTGTATGGTTGTCAAATTGGACTAGTAAAACAGGAGTGCAAAAACAAAAATGCACAGTTAAATGTCTAATTTTGTAATACTTTTTTCTAATATTATAATAAAATGCAACCTTTTTTCTAAAAACGGCAAAATAAATCCTAGGTAGGTACTCATCCAAAAAGCCAGGGTGTATTAGGGTGCTATAATGGTGTGGCATGAATTGATGTAGGGTATGTAAAAAAAGTGAGTACACCCCTCACATTTTTGTAAATATTTTATTATATCTTTTCATGCAACAATACTGAACATATGACACTTTTGATACAATGTAAAGTAGTTAGTGTAGAAAAAAAGATAAATTCAGATAAATTCAGCTCACCCTTTAGATAAATTTCCTTATGAGTTCAGGAAATTTTGAGCACGGATTTGCATCTCTTCCAGACGCCTAGGGATGCACATGTGGAAAAAAGGGAATCCAGCTCCAAGAGATAAAATCACTTAACTTTAATAGTATTCATTTAAAATAGAAATAGACTATAAGACATACAAAAACCGGATATACCGGAAGGAGAGTGCCTGTATCAACTGTACGCGTTTCGAACACACAAGTGCTTTTAAGGTACCTTCACACTAAACGATATCGCTAGCGATCCGTGACGTTGCAGCGTCCTCCCTAGCGATATCGTTTAGTTTGACACACAGCAGCGATCAGAATCCTGCTGTGATGTCGCTGGTCGGGGCTAGAGGGCCAGACCTTTCTTTGGTCGCTGGCTCTCCCGCTGACATCGCTGAATCTGCGTGTGTGACACCGATTCAGCGATGTCTTCGCTGGTAACCAGGGTAAACATCGGGTTACTAAGCGCAAGGCCGCGCTTAGTAACCCGATGTTTACCCTGGTTACCATCCTAAAAGTAAAAAAAACAAACGCTTCATTCTTACCTTCGGCTGTCTGTCCCTCGGCGCTGTGCTTTCCTGCACTCACTGTGAGCACAGCGGCCGGAAAGCAGAGCGGTGACGTCACCGCTCTGCTTTTCGGCCGCTGTGCTCACAGCCAGTACAGAGAAGCACAGCGCCGGGGACAGACAGCGGTAGGTAAGTATGAAGCGTTTGTTTTTTTACTTCTAGGATGGTAACCAGGGTAAACATCGGGTTACTAAGCGTGGCCCTGTGCTTAGTTACCCGATGTTTACCCTGGTTACCGACATCGTTGGTCGCTGGAGAGCGGTCTGTGTGACAGCTCTCCAGCGACCAAACAGCGACGCTGTAGCGATCCGGATCGTTGTCTGGATCGCTGCAGCGTCGTTTAGTGTGAAGGGGCCTTTAGTCTCAGAGATACTTTGAGCATAATTTGGCCATTGTAACTTAGGGGTGGACTCACTTTAATTGCCAGAGGTTTAGACATTAAAGTCTGTGGGTTTAGTTACTTAGAGGGCACACCAAATTTACACTGTTATACAAGCTGTACACTGACTACTTTACATGGTATCAAAGTGTCATATCTTCAGTGTTATCCCAAGAATATGTCTACCTCATCATTATTGACACCCATGAAGTTTAAGTTCATAATGTGGAATATCTCATGAAAAAAATGAATAAAGTGAAACAGTTTTTTCATCTAGAGAACTCGTGTTACATTCAAAAGAGCAAATGATAAACGATAATTTAAAACAAAAAACAATGGGAGGGAAAAATCGAAAAGCCTAAAGCTTGCTGTGACACTGGTATTGGCACCCTATGCATTAAATTCATATGGAAACACATGTTGACTCAACTGTGATTAATTGTCGGTGCCCATGTGACATGAATTAGCCAATGAATGATGACTTCAGTGTTTTGAAAAGTCACATGGGAGGCCATGTCTGATTAGTATGATATTGTGGGGTCACGTTGTCAAGGCGTACCAATCAGAAGATGTGTCAACAATAATGGTAAGAAGCTCGCAGTTACCTGGTCTGGCTGCCATGGAGTCATGGGGGCCACTGAACCACAGTTCTGCTAATTTTTTTGCTCATCTCTAAATAACACTATTATCTTTTCTTTCTTAAAAACTAATGGATTGGCTGATGTAATTAAGGGTTACTTAGTTAGTATTGTAATGTCATTCGGTGATACTTTTAACACACCATTCAGCGGAATTCTTTATGGCAATATTCCCAAGTGGGGAAATCTTTCATGATGAAAACCTTATATTTCAAAGATTGGCAAATTCACAGATACTACAGTAATGTGAGTGCATCTTTTAATATTTATTTTCCTTCTAATAATTACATTTTGGACAGTTTTCAAATGGAAATGCAGTTTCACACTATACCGAATGCCCCTAAGAGCTATGAGCAATGAAAATATCTCTGTCATACAGTGAGTGGCTATTCCCAGTTAAATATAAGATTTCTCCCTCCTCCATATTGTTCCTTCTCAATATTTTCTGGTATCTATGTAACATCTATAGTTAGAACTAGAAAATGGAAGTAATGGAAACTTAATTCTAACAGGTTTATAATTTCCATTAAACGCCCATTCTCTCTGCTAAAAGTTATTCATAATATCTTATTTTAGAGAAACTGAAACATTCAACCTATTCTCCTTTTATGTAACATATTAGGTGAAAGAGACAACGTATTAGAGAAAGTTTGATTAATTTGCACATTACATTTTTCTGTCCCTTTTTTTTGTATCAGTTATGCAAAAGGTAGAAAAAAGGAGCCCCTTTGATTTCATGGGGTCCATCCAGATTCTGTTTGATGTCAGTTGTTTAAACTTGAAAACAAGGACCCCCATGTAGAACTTTGCTTCAACTCTAAAAAATCAGGACATAGACAGTCTCCGCAATAATCAAAAAGGCACTTTGATTTCCATTTGCATAAATGCTGGAATGGATCACTTTTGCCCATTTGTCTGTTTCTAAAATGGACTTTAGCTCTTCATTCATTTCTAGGTGTACAGTATATCAATAATCTATTGACTAGTCGAAACATGTCCTTAAAGAGAACATACAACGAAGCGCCCAAGGAACTGGCTGATTTCAAGGGGTCTTCCTATCTCAGATATTTGTGTGATATCTACATGGTTGTCATGCCATAAATGTCTGATAGGTGCCTTTCTCACTTTCAGGGACCAGCACCCATCTCAAAACAAGGCCCCGTCTCATCCTCGTGGCTACATACAGTATATATATATATATATATATATATATATATATATATATATATATATACTGTATGTATATATATATATATATATATATATATATATACATGTATATATATATATATATCCAGCTCATTCTGTGGTGTAACCTCTCTCTTGCAGATTGGATATAATTTTTAACATGGTAGGCTTTCTTTGAAGCATTATATTCATGTCACAGGGCGGCATGCTTGGCATGCCTACAGCACCATAGAGGGAAATTCTGTTCCAAGGCAACTCGTTATTGCACCAATTCTTAATCCCATGTTCTGACCATGTAGTTCATTATAACAAGATGACTACTACCAGTTCCGCTGTAAAATATTTAAGGAAGGAGAGTGACTTAAATCTGTCGGAAGTCTTAAGTGGCTGGATTTTTTTAGCTTGGCCATTTACACACATGTTCAAAATTGTGGGTACCCCTCTTTTAATGGTCGCATAAGTAACTTGAATCTGACAAAAGTAATAATAAATAAAAAAATCTATGAAAATGAACAAATCAAAGTCAGACATTGCTTTTTAACCATGTTTTCACAGAATAAAAAAAAAAAATGAAACTCATGAAATAGGCCTGGACAGAAATTATGGTACCCTTAACTTAATATTTTGTTGCACAACCCTTTGAGGTAATCACTGTAATCAAACGATTCCTGTAACTGTTAATGAGATTTCTGAACCTCTCAACAGGTATTTTGGCCCACTCCTCAAGAGCAAACTGCTGCAGCTGTCTCGTGTTTGAAGGTTGCCTTTTCCAGATGGCATGTTTCAACTCTTTCCAACGATGCTCAATAGGATTTAGGTCAGGGCTCAGAGAAGGCCACTTCAGAATAGTCCAATGTTTTCCTCTTAGCAATTTTTGGGTGTTTTTAGCTGTGTTTTTTTTGGTCATTATCCTGTTGCAAGACCCATGACCTACGACTGAGACCAAGCTTTCTGACAATGGGCAGCACATATCTCTCTCGAATCCCTTGATAATCTTGAGATTTCATTGTACCCTGCACAGATTCTAGACCCCCAGTGCCAGATGCAGCAAAGCAACCCCAGAACATAGCAGAGCCTCCTACATGTTTCACAGTAGGGACAGTGTTCTTTTCTTGATATGCTTAATTTTTCCATCTGTGAACATAGAGCTGATGTGCCTTGCCAGAAATTTCTATTTTTCTCTCATCTGTCCATAGGACATTCTCCCAGAAGCTTTGTGGCTTGTCAACATGTAGTTTTGCAAATTCCAATCTGGATTTTTTATGATTTTTTTTTAACAATGGTGTCCTCCTTGGTCATCTCCTATGAAGTCCACTTTGGCTCATACAATGATGGATGGTGTGATCTGACACCGATGTTCCTTGAGCTAGAAGTTCACCTTTAATCTGTTTAGAAGTTTTTCTTGGCTCTTTTGTTACCATTCATATTATCCGTCTCTTTGATTCGTCATCAATATTCCTCCTGCGGCCACGTCCAGGGAGGTTGGCTACAGTCCCATGGATCTTAAATTTCTGAATAATATTGCAACTGTAGTCACAGGAACATCAAGCTGCTTGGAGATGGTCTAATAACTTTTACCTTTAACATGTTTGTCTATAATTCCGCTGCCTCGGGGTAACTCTCGACTCTGCCCTGTCCTTCAAACCGCACGTCCAAACTCTTGCCACCTCCTGTCGCCTCCAACTCAAATATATTGCCAGAATCCATTCCTTTTTCAGCCCACAATCTACCAAAACTCTTGTGCATGCCCTCATCTCCCACCTCGACTACTGCAACACCCTCCTCTGTGGCCTCCCTGCTAACTCTCTTGCACCACTCCAGTCTGTCCTCAACTCTGCTGCCCGGCTAATCTACCTCTCTCCTCGCTACTCCCCTGCTTCTCCCCTCTGCAAATCCCTCCACTGGCTCCCAATTGCCCAATGAATCCAGTTCAAACTACTAACACTGATCTACAAAGCCATCCACAACCTGTCCCCTCCCTATATCTCTGAACTAATCTCCCAATATCTTCCCTCACGTAATCTCCGATCCTCCCAAGACCTCCTACTCTCCTCCACACTTATTCGTTCCTCACACAACCGCCTCCAAGATTTCTCCCGAATATCCTCCATCCTCTGGAATTCCATGCCTCAACACGTCCGACTATCCACCACCCTCGGCTCCTTCAGACAGAACCTGAAAACCCATCTCTTCAAGAAAGCCTACAGCCTGCAATAACCATTCTGCTGCCTCGCAATTGCCAGAGCCGCCACCTTGCCATCGCCAGAGCCGCCGCCTCACCATCGCCAGAGCCGCCGCCTCGCCATCGCCAGAGCCGCCGCCTTGCCATCGCTGCTGCCTTGCCCCAACCTTCTGCCTCTTTCCCACTATCCCATAGAATGTAAGTCCGCAAGGACAGGGTCCTCTCCCCTCTGTACCAGTCTGTCACTGTAAACTTGTTTACTGTTAACGATATCTATATCTCTGTATGTAACCCTTTTCTTATGTACAGCACCATGGAATTAATGGTGCTATATAAATAATAATAATTTTCTTTCTAATCTTCTGAGACAACTCTATCCTTCGCTTTCTCTGGTCCATGTTGAGTGTGATACACACCATGTCACCAAACAGCACAGTGAGTATCTGTAGCCCTATATACAGGCCCACTCACTGATTCCAAGATTGTAGACACCTGTGATGCTAGTAGACACCTTGATTTAATAAGTCCCTTTTGTTACATTATTTTCAGGGGTACCATCATTTCTGTCCAGGCCTATTTCATGAGTTTTATTTTTTTTTAATTCTGTGGAAGCATGGTTGAAAAACAATGTCTGACTTTCACTTGTTCATTTTCATAGATCTTTTATTTATTATTACTTTTGTCAGATTCAAGTTATTTCAGTGACCATTGAGTGTTTTTCTGTCATTAAACGAGGGGTACTAACAATTTTGACCACGTGTGCATATGTAGTGGCCTACTTGGATATCATTGTATCTACTGAAGAGAGAGATCTTAATTGTATACGGACAGCTATAACAACCTCAACATCTTGGGCAGACTGCCACTCGAGTTAGATTGTTGTAATTTGTAAAGTATTTGGAACATTTTTATAACTTGTACTTATCACTATTTATGTTGTGTGTGTTTTTTTTTTTTTGCTAGATGTGTGTCTATTTGCTCTGTCAGTCTCGATGAAATTCTTTGTAATTACCAGAGATAAGTGAATCATTTCATCAAAACACAAAAATGTTTATGCATAAGAAAATGATAAAAATGTTATTTTATGACACAACTTCAATATTTGGCAGTGTTTACATTTCTTTTCACCGCTAAGTGCTTTGTAAACGTTGGATTCACAGTCACAAGGCCGTGAAAAAGGATTTTTCCACTTTAAGATGTCCCCTGTTATTGCATAGCCTTCACACAGAAGGTTTCTGTGGCTATCTGAGACTTAATAATAGGTTGTGATCTTTAAGAAAACCCCTCTTTTCTGTGGCATGTGCCTAGAATAGCAGCTCACCCTCATTTACTTAAATGGAGTTGAGCTGCACAACTATGAATATTATGTCACGTATCCAGCAAAATACAGAAATGCAAAAAATCAAACTTTAACAATTTAACCCAGCTTGCTTTAGCTTGCCATCTTGGTAAGGGATTTCTGAGGAGTGCAAACAAAAAAAAAATTAGGACCTCTATCCCTATAGACAACTTTTCTTCATTCTCCTTTCCCAGTGTAGAACATTATACTGTATACCTATCCCTGAGCACATGACCTCAGCAAAGTCATCTCTTCCGTACTCTGCCATATCTTTGCTCCTCTGATATTAATGAAGGAGCTGAATGCTATGTCCACTGGCCTGCTAACTCATCACCTATCTATCCTACACTTCCTTGTCTTCTTCAGTGTCACCTTCATGCTCCAGCTGTGGATGCTACCCATGTTTGGACTCCTAGGAAGATCTATTCATACTGAAAAATGATCCTTAATATCTTTGTCCACAACCCTAACAACTCTGAGTCTAACCATAAAGCACAGAGACAAATACAAAAAACTGTCTTAAAAAAATCCTACAGCCTCCAAGAACATATACCTCAAAAAGATGCTTTTTACCACTTCCTTTCACTTCCACTTCACTGTGTGAAAAAAAACCCAATGTACTCCAGGCTTTACCTTCCATCTGGACTTGATCCTTCTATTCCAGTTGTTCTTATTTCCTTGAGTCAGGTACTGGTCAAATACTATGAACTAATGAATGGCAAATTGGCAAATGCCTGAATTAAAAGGTGAGGTCTACCCTTTTTTTTCAAGGAGCCATAAAGGTATTACCCAGTGAACCAGTAGAATTTCGAAGTGTTTAAATTTCAGGAAATTAGACTGGCAACTTGGAAATCCTTGATTCATATACGTTTTCCAATTTCTTACGTCATGTAAGTTTTCAAATTATTCATAAGCATGACTCATCCTTATCTATATATATAATTGTATAAGGGTTTTTCCGTCTGTCTGTCTGTCTGTCTGTCTGTCTTTCTGTCTGTCTGTCCTGGAAATCCCACGTCTCTGATTGGTCGAGGCCGCCAGGCCTCGACCAATCAGCGATGGGCACAGCGACGATGATGTCATAAAGGACGTAGACATCCCGCGTCTGATTGGTCGAGGCCTGGTGGCAACGGGCACAGTATCGACGTAGATGTCATAATGGTTGCCATGGCGACGATGATGTCATAAAGGTTGCCTCGACCAATCAGCGACTGGCACAGTCTGCAGCAAGGCCTCGACCAATCAGTGACGGGCACAGTGACGATGATGTCATAAAGGACGTAGAAATCCCGCATCTGATTGGGCGAGGCCGCCAGGCCTCGACCAATCAGCGACGGGCACAGCGACGATGATGTCATAAAGGATGTAGAAATCCCGCGTTTCTGATTCAGCTACGGGCACAGTATCGATGTAGATGTCATAATGGTTGCCATGGCGATGATGATGTCATAAAGGTTGCCTCGACCAAATAAGAGACGGGCACAGTCTGCCGCGAATTCTGGAATCATCTTTGTCCATATACTACGGGGACATGCATATTCTAGAATACCCGATGCGTTAGAATCGGGCCACAATCTAGTACAGTAATATTCAGTATAGACAGTGTAATATACTTGTATACTTACCCTGACGTGGTCCAGAAAAATTCAACTGTGCCAGTTGTTGTGATCTTTTTGGTGCACTTGGATGCCCAGATTGGCTGATTGCTTCTCTCCTCCAGCCAATCAGATCATATGGTTGACTGATCAAAGAGTTCAAACAGAAGACCAATCAAAATGCAAACTCAATGGACAATTAATGGTCCAAGTGGCCTTTTCTTATTTTGTTCTGTCCTTTACTCAGTGCCAGTTATTATATTTTGGAAACTACCTGGTGCACTTTAATTAGATTGCTGTGTGTTATGACCTGGTTATTGCTTGACTACTCTTCTGGACCAACCCTTGGATGTAATATGCTGATTTGTTGTACTTTACATCTTCCAGTTTTAACTTGATGTTCTTAACTTTTCAAACAAAATCTATTCTACATGTTTTGCGATATTGACCCATGTGTGGTCGATACAAATCCTTTGCTTTACCGAGTTTGTTTGAAAGTCTTCAGACTTTTGTTTCCACTTCATAATGGATCATGGGGAAGAGTGTCACTGATTCAGGACCCTCCTTAATTAGCTACAGTGGCAAATTTCTTCTTGAGAACTTGTTCCAGAATAATTGTAAATACAGTATACAAAGTTTAAAATTTATTGGTATTCTGACATACCTGTCGAACTCTGTGGGAAAAAACTGCAACAACCTGTGATCATTTGACAGCAACAGAAATGAAAAATCTGCATCACCGGTCAATTTATTCTAGGAGAATTTCTGCAATTTGTAAATTTCACTCATGGTTATACTCTCATGCACTTTGTTGCTTCTGTATTCTGCTCTGGATTTTCCTCTTGGAAAATCTGCAGTATTTCTAATTCTCTTTAACAAAGCCTTAATATGCAAACAAAGTTCTGCTGTCCGGGCATCTAGACTAGAGCTGCCAGATCAATCAGGAATTACTAAACCAACTAAATAACTAGGTATTTGGTTAACCTCTTAATGACTCGGTTTCCTTATTTGCATTTTCATCTTTTCCTCACCTGTTTCCTAGAGCCATAACATATTTACTTTTCTGTATTTTCATGTTTGGCACATCCCGCGTGCAGTACCGTACCTCACCCTGGTGAGGGACCTTATTTGTGCCAGGTGATGGTGAACAGTGTGATTGTGACTGGACACTTGGACTCAGGGTGTTTGGTGACCCTTTTAACTGCCACAAATGATAGGTATTTACTGTGTGTATGAGGGTATTTACTATGCGGGGGAGGCATTTATTGCTGTGGGTGGAGGTATTTACTTTGTGTGAGAGGTATTTACTGTGTGGGGGAGGTATTTACTGCTGTGGGGGAGGTATTTACTGTGTGTGTGGGGGTATTTACTGTGTGGGTGAGGTATTTACTGTGTGGGTGAGGTATTTACTGTGTGGGTGAGGTATTTACTGTGTGGGGGAGGTATTTACTGTGTGGGTGAGGTATTTACTGCTGTGGGGGAGGTATTTACTGTGTGTGTGGGGGTATTTACTGTGTGTATGAGGGTATTTACTGTGTGGGTGAGGTATTTACTGTGTGGGTGAGGTATTTACTGTGTGTGAGAGGTATTTACTGTGTGGGGGAGGTATTTACTGCTGTGGGGGAGGTATTTACTGTGTGTGTGGGGGTATTTACTGTGTGTATGAGGGTATTTACTGTGTGGGTGAGGTATTTACTGTGTGGGGGAGGTATTTACTGTGTGGGTGAGGTATTTACTGCTGTGGGGCGAGGTATTTACTGTGTGTGTGGGGGTATTTACTGTGTGTATGAGGGTATTTACTGTGCGAGGAGGTATTTACTGCCGTGAAGGAGGTATTTACTGTCATAGGTGGAGGTATTTATTGTGTTGGGGAGGTATTTACTGTGTGTGGGGTATTTACTGCCATGTGGGGAGGTATTTACTGTGTGTGTTGAAAGGTATTTACTGTATGGGGTGCATTTACTGCCTGGGGGTATTTACTGACTGTGGTGGAGACTTACTGTTATGGGTATACACTGTGTGTATGAGGGTATTTACTGTGTGGGGAAGGTATTTACTTTGTGGGGTAGGTATTTACTGCCATGGGGGGAGGTATTTACTGTGTGTGTGGGGGAGGTATTTACTGTCTGTATGAGGGTATTTACTGTGTGGGGCAGGTATTTACTGCTGTGGGGGTGGTATTTACTGCCATAGGTGGACGTATTTACTGTGTTGGGGACATACAGTCATGGCCAAAAGTATTCACACCCCTGCAATTCTGTCAGATAATACTCAGTTTCTTCCTGAAAATGATTGCAATCACAAATTCTTTAGTATTGTTATCTTCATTTAATTTGTCTTCAATGAAAAAGCACAAAAGAGAATGAAGCAAAAAGCAAAACATTGATCATTTCACACAAAACTCCAAAAATGGGCCAGACAAAAGTATTGGCACCCTCAGCCTAATACTTGGTTGCACAACCTTTAGCCAAAATAACTGCTTCCGATAACCATCAATGAGTTTCTTACAATGCTCTGCTGGAATTTTAGACCATTCTTCTTTGGCAAACTGCTCCAGGTCTAAGATATTTGAAGGGTGCCTTCTCCAAACTGCCATTTTTAGATCTCTCCAGTTGTGAATTCTGTGGCTGAGTTCACTTCTGTGGTCACAAGTGGTATTGCAGTCTCTGGGCTTCCTCCCTCAGGTGTTTTGGTGAGCTCGTTGGCTGCCTTGCTATTTAGCTCCATCTGAGTCTGTCTTCCTTGCTCCTTGTCAATGTTCCAGTGTTGGATCTGAGCTACTGCATCTTTCCTTGGGCCTGCTGCTCTGCTAGATAAGTGCTTCTAGTTTGTTTTCTGTTTTTTCTGTCCAGCTTGCTATTAACTTTTGCTGGAAGCTCTGAGAAGCAAAGGGGTGCACCGCCGTGCTGTTAGTTCGGCACGGTGGGTCTTTTTGCCCCTTTGCGTGGTTTTCGTTTTAGGGTTTTTTGTAGACTGCATAGTTCTCTTTGCTATCCTCGCTCTGTCTAGAATATCGGGCCTCACTTTGCTGAATCTATTTCATTCCTACGTTTGTCTTTTCATCTTGCTAACAGTCATTATATGTGGGGGCTGCCTATTCCTTTGGGGTATTTCTCTGAGGTAAGTCAGGCTTGTATTTCTATCTTCAGGCTAGTCAGCTCCTCAGGCAGTGCCGAGTTGCATAGGTAGTTGATAGGCGCAATCCACTGCTGCTTATAGTTGTGTGAGGATAGATCAGGTACTGCAGTCTACAGAGATTCCACGTCTCAGAGCTCGTCCTATTGTTTTTGGTTATTGCCAGATCTCTGTATGTGCGCTGATTACTGCACGCTGTGTTGCCTGATTGCCAGCCATAACAGTACAAGGAGCAGTCCAATGATTTCCAATAGAGGGAAAATAGAAATCCTGACATCATTTTTTTTTCTTAGCTCTGTCTTCAGTCTTTTTTTTCCCCTAGACATTAGAGTGCTTCAGGACACAGCTGTGGACATGGATATTCAGGCTCTGTGCTCCTCAATGGATAATCTCGTTGTAAATGTACAAAAGATTCAAGATACTATTGATCAGAAATCGATGCTAGAACCAAGAATTCCGATTCCTGATTTGTTTTTTGGTGACAGAACTAAGTTCCTGAGCTTCAGAAATAATTGTAAGCTATTTTTGGCCTTGAAACCTCATTCTTCTGGTAATCCTATTCAACAGGTTTTGATTATTATTTCTTTTTTGCGCGGCGACCCACAGGACTGGGCGTTTTCTCTTGCACCAGGAGATTCTGCATTGAGTAATGTTGATGCATTTTTCCAGGCGCTGGGATTGCTTTACGATGAGCCTAATTCAGTGGATCAAGCTGAGAAAAATCTGCTGGCTTTATGCCAGGGTCAGGATGATGTAGAAGTATATTGTCAGAAATTTAGGAAATGGTCAGTACTCACTCTGTGGAATGAATCTGCACTAGCGGCTTTGTTCAGAAAGGGTCTCTCTGAAGCTCTTAAGGATGTAATGGTGGGATTTCCTATGCCTGCTGGTTTGAATGAGTCTATGTCCTTGGCCATTCAGATCGGTCGTCGCTTGCGCGAGCGTAAATCTGTGCACCATCTGGCGGTATTGTCTGAGAGTAAGCCTGAGCCTATGCAGTGCGACAGGACTATGACTAAAGTAGAACGGCACGAACACAGACGTCTGAACAGACTGTGTTTCTATTGTGGTGATTCTACTCATGCTATTTCTAATTGTCCTAAACGCACTAGGCGGTTCGATAGCTCTGCCGTTATTGGTACTGTACAGTCCAAATTCCTTTTGTCCATTACCTTAATGTGCTCTTTGTCATCATATTCTGTCATGGCGTTTGTGGATTCAGGCGCTGCCCTGAATCTGATGGATTTGGATTATGCTAAACGTTGTGGATTTTTCTTGGAGCCTTTGCGGTGTCCTATTCCGTTGAGAGGAATTGATGCTACACCTTTGGCCAAGAATAAGCCTCAGTACTGGGCCCAGCTGACCATGTGCATGGCTCCTGCACATCAGGAAGTTATTCGCTTTTTGGTACTGCATAATTTGCATGATGTGGTCGTGTTGGGGTTGCCATGGCTACAAACCCATAATCCAGTATTGGATTGGAACTCTATGTCGGTAACCAGCTGGGGTTGTCAGGGAGTACATGGTGATGTTCCATTTTTGTCTATTTCGTCATCCATTCCTTCTGACATCCCAGAGTTCTTGTCGGACTTTCAGGATGTATTTGAAGAGTCCAAGTCTGATGCCCTACCTCCGCATAGGAATTGTGATTGTGCTATCGATTTGATTCCTGGTAGTAAATTCCCTAAGGGTCGTTTATTTAATTTGTCCGTACCTGAACACACCGCTATGCGCAGTTATGTGAAGGAGTCCCTGGAGAAGGGACATATTCGCCCATCGTCGTCACCATTGGGAGCAGGGTTCTTTTTTGTAGCCAAGAAGGATGGTTCGCTAAGACCGTGTATTGATTACCGCCTTCTTAATAAGATCACTGTTAAGTTTCAGTATCCCTTGCCATTGATTTCTGACTTGTTTGCTCGGATTAAGGGGGCTAGTTGGTTTACTAAGATTGATCTTCGTGGTGCGTATAATCTGGTGAGAATCAGGCAGGGAGATGAATGGAAAACGGCATTTAATACGCCCGAGGGTCATTTTGAGTATCTGGTGATGCCGTTCGGACTTGCCAATGCTCCATCTGTTTTTCAGTCTTTTATGCATGACATTTTCCGTGAGTATCTGGATAAATTCTTGATTGTTTACTTGGATGACATTTTGATCTTCTCAGATGATTGGGAGTCTCATGTGAAGCAAGTCAGAATGGTTTTCCAGGTACTGCGTGCTAATTCCTTGTTCGTGAAGGGATCAAAGTGTCTCTTCGGTGTGCAGAAAGTTTCATTTTTGGGGTTCATCTTTTCCCCTTCTACTATCGAGATGGATCCGGTTAAGGTTCAGGCCATCCAGGATTGGACTCAGCCGACATCTCTAAAAAGTCTGCAGAAATTCCTGGGCTTTGCTAATTTTTATCGTCGCTTCATCTGTAATTTTTCTAGCATTGCCAGACCATTGACCGATTTGACCAAGAAGGGTGCTGATTTGGTTAATTGGTCTTCTGCTGCCGTGGAAGCTTTTCAGGAGTTGAAGCGTCGTTTTTGCTGTGCCCCTGTGTTGTGTCAACCTGATGTTTCTCTTCCGTTCCAGGTCGAGGTTGATGCTTCTGAGATTGGTGCAGGGGCGGTTTTGTCACAGAGAGGTTCTGGTTGCTCAGTGTTCAAACCATGTGCTTTCTTTTCCAGGAAATTTTCTGCTGCTGAGCGTAATTATGATGTGGGCAACCGAGAGTTGCTGGCCATGAAGTGGGCATTCGAGGAGTGGCGTCATTGGCTTGAGGGTGCTAAGCATCGCGTGGTGGTTTTGACTGATCATAAGAACCTTACTTATCTTGAGTCTGCCAAGCGCTTGAATCCTAGACAGGCCCGTTGGTCGTTATTTTTTGCTCGTTTTGATTTTGTGATTTCATACCTTCCGGGCTCTAAAAATGTGAAGGCGGATGCTCTGTCTAGGAGTTTTGTGCCCGACTCTCCGGGGTTATCTGAGCCGGCGAGTATCCTCAAGGAAGGAGTCATTGTGTCTGCCATCTCCCCTGATTTGCGGAGAGTGTTGCAGAAATTTCAGGCTAATAAACCTGATCGTTGTCCGGCCGAGAAACTGTTCGTCCCTGATAGGTGGACTAGTAAAGTTATCTCTGAACTTCATTGTTCGGTGCTGGCCGGTCATCCAGGAATCTTTGGTACCAGGGAGTTGGTTGCTAGATCCTTCTGGTGGCCATCTCTGTCACGGGATGTGCGTGCTTTTGTGCAGTCCTGTGGAATTTGTGCTAGGGCTAAGCCCTGCTGTTCACGTGCCAGTGGGTTGCTTTTGCCCTTGCCGGTCCCGAAGAGGCCTTGGACACATATTTCGATGGATTTCATTTCTGACCTTCCCGTTTCTCAAAAAATGTCGGTTATTTGGGTGGTCTGTGATCGCTTTTCTAAAATGGTCCATCTGGTGCCCTTGGTTAAATTGCCTTCCTCCTCTGATTTGGTGCCTTTGTTCTTCCAGCATGTGGTTCGTTTACATGGCATTCCTGAGAATATTGTTTCTGACAGAGGTTCCCAGTTTGTCTCGAGGTTCTGGCGAGCCTTTTGTGGTAGGATGGGCATTGACCTATCTTTTTCCTCGGCCTTCCATCCTCAGACTAATGGCCAGACCGAACGAACCAATCAGACCTTGGAAACATATCTGAGATGTTTTGTTTCCGCTGACCAGGATGATTGGGTGTCATTTTTGCCGTTGGCTGAGTTCGCCCTTAATAATCGGGCCAGCTCGGCTACCTTGGTCTCTCCATTTTTCTGCAATTCTGGGTTCCATCCTCGTTTCTCTTCAGGACAGGTTGAGTCTTCGGACTGTCCTGGTGTGGATTATGTGGTGGACAGGTTGCAGCAGATCTGGACTCAGGTAGTGGACAATTTGACCTTGTCCCAGGAGAAGGCTCAGCTTTTCGCTAATCGCAGACGCCGTGTGGGACCCCGACTTCGTGTTGGGGATCTGGTTTGGTTATCTTCTCGTCATATTCCTATGAAGGTTTCCTCTCCTAAATTTAAACCTCATTTTATTGGTCCGTATAGGATTTCTGAGATTCTCAATCCGATGTCTTTTCGTCTGACCCTCCCAGACTCCTTTTCCATACATAATGTATTCCATAGGTCGTTGTTGAGGAGATACGTGGCACCTATGGTTCCATCTGTGGAGCCTCCTGCCCCTGTTTTGGTGGAGGGGGAATTGGAGTATATTGTGGAGAAGATTTTGGATTCTCGTGTCTCTAGACGGAAACTCCAGTATCTGGTCAAATGGAAGGGTTATGCTCAGGAAGATAATTCCTGGGTTTTTGCCTCTGATGTCCATGCCCCAGATCTTGTTCGTGCCTTTCATGTGGCTCATCCTGGTCGGCCTGGGGGTTCTGGTGAGGGTTCGGTGACCCCTCCTCAAGGGGGGGGTACTGTTGTGAATTCTGTGGCTGAGTTCACTTCTGTGGTCACAAGTGGTATTGCAGTCTCTGGGCTTCCTCCCTCAGGTGTTTTGGTGAGCTCGTTGGCTGCCTTGCTATTTAGCTCCATCTGAGTCTGTCTTCCTTGCTCCTTGTCAATGTTCCAGTGTTGGATCTGAGCTACTGCATCTTTCCTTGGGCCTGCTGCTCTGCTAGATAAGTGCTTCTAGTTTGTTTTCTGTTTTTTTCTGTCCAGCTTGCTATTAACTTTTGCTGGAAGCTCTGAGAAGCAAAGGGGTGCACCGCCGTGCTGTTAGTTCGGCACGGTGGGTCTTTTTGCCCCTTTGCGTGGTTTTCGTTTTAGGGTTTTTTGTAGACTGCATAGTTCTCTTTGCTATCCTCGCTCTGTCTAGAATATCGGGCCTCACTTTGCTGAATCTATTTCATTCCTACGTTTGTCTTTTCATCTTGCTAACAGTCATTATATGTGGGGGGCTGCCTATTCCTTTGGGGTATTTCTCTGAGGTAAGTCAGGCTTGTATTTCTATCTTCAGGCTAGTCAGCTCCTCAGGCAGTGCCGAGTTGCATAGGTAGTTGATAGGCGCAATCCACTGCTGCTTATAGTTGTGTGAGGATAGATCAGGTACTGCAGTCTACAGAGATTCCACGTCTCAGAGCTCGTCCTATTGTTTTTGGTTATTGCCAGATCTCTGTATGTGCGCTGATTACTGCACGCTGTGTTGCCTGATTGCCAGCCATAACACTCTCCACAGGTGTTCTATGGGATTCAGGTCTGGACTCATTGCTGGCCACCTTGGAATTCTCCAGTGCTTTCTCTCAAACCATTTTCTAGTGCTTTTTGAAGTGTGTTTTGGGTCATTGTCCTGCTGGAAGACACATGACCTCTGAGGGAGACCCAGCTTTCTCACACTGGGACCTACATTATGCTGCAAAATTTGTTGGTAGTCTTCAGACTTCATAATGCCATGCACACGGTCAAGCAGTCCAGTGCCAGAGGCAGCAAAGCAACCCCAAAACATCAGGGAACCTCTGCCATGTTTGACTGTAGGGACCGTGTTCTTTTCTTTGAATGCCTCTTTTTTTCTCCTGTAAACTCTTTGTTGATGCTTTTGCCCAAAAAGCTCTACTTTTGTCTCATCTGACCAGAGAACATTCTTCCAAAACGTTTTAGGCTTTTTCAGGTAAGATTTGGCAAACTCCAGCCTGGCTTTTTTATGTCTCTGGGTAAGAAGTGGGGTATTCCTGGGTCTCCTACCATACAGTCCCTTTTCATTCAGACGCCGACGGATAGTACGGGTTGACACTGTTGTACCCTCGGACTGCAGGGCAGCTTGAACTTGTTTGGATGTTAGTCGAGGTTCTTTATCCAACATCCGCACAATCTTGCATTGAAATCTCTTGTCAATTTTTCTTTTCCGTCCACATCTAGGGAGGTTAGCCACAGTGACATGGGCTGTAAACTTCTTGATGACACTGCGCACGGTAGACATAGGAAGATTCAGGTCTTTGGAGATGGACCTGTAACCTTGAGGTTGCTCATGCTTCCTCACAATTTGGTTTCTCAAGTCCTCAGACAGTTCTTTGGTCTTCTTTCTTTTCTCCATGCTCAATGTGGTACACACAAGGACACAGGACAGAGGTTGAGTCAACTTTAATCCATGTCAACTGGCTGCAAGTGTGATTTAGTTATTGCCAACACCTGTTAGGTGCCACAGGTAAGTTATAGGTGCTGTTAATTACACAATCTAGAGAAGCATCACATGATTTTTCAAAGGGTGCCAATACCTTTGTCCACCCCCTTTTTTATGTTTGGTGTGAAATTATATCCAATTTGGCTTTAGGACAATTCTTTTTGTGTTTTTTTCATTTAAGGCAAATTAAATGAAGATAATAATACCAAAGAATTTGTGATTGCAATCATTTTCAGGAAGAAACTGAGTATTATCTGACAGAATTGCAGGGGTGTGAATACTTTTGGCCATGACTGTATTTACTGTGTGTGGGATATTTACTGCCATGGGGGAAGTATTTACTGTGTGTACGTGTTGGGAGTTATTTACTGTCAGCGGTGTATGTACTGTGTGCATGAGGGTATTTACTGTGTGGGGAAGGTATTTACTTTGTGGGTTAGGTATTTACTGCTGTGGGGGGAGGTATTTACTGTGTGTGAGAGTATTTACTGTGTGTATGAGGATATTTACTGTGTGGGGAGGTATTTACTGTGGGGGAGGTAGTTATTGTGTGTATGAGGGTATTTACTGTTTTGGGGAGGTATTTACTGTGTGTACGTTTTGGGAGGTATTTACTGTCAGCGGTGTATGTACTGTGTATATGAGGGTATTTACTTTATGGGTTAGGTATTTACTGCTGTGGGGGGAGGTATTTACTGTGCGTGAGAGGTATTTACTATGTGTATGAGGATATTTACTTGTTGGGGAGGTATTTACTGTGTGGGGAGGTAGTTATTGTTTGCATGAGGGTATTTACTGTGTTGGGTAGGTATTTACTGTGTTAGGGAGGTATTTACTATGTTGGGGAGGTATTTACTGCCATGGTGGAGGTATTTACTGTGTGTGGGGTTTTTTACTGTGTGGGGGAGGCATTTACTGTGTGTATGAGGGTATTTACTCTGTGGGGCAGGTATTTACTGCTGTGGGGGTGGTATTTACTGCTGTGGGGGTGGTATTTACTTTGTGGGTTAGGTATTTACTGCTGTGGGAGGAGGTATTTACTGTGTGTGAGAGGTATTTACTGTGTCTATGAGGATATTTACTGTGTTGCAGAGGTATTTACTGTGTTATGGAGGTATTTACTGCCGTGGTGGAGGTATTTACTGTGTGTGTATCAGGAGGCATTTACTGTCTGGGGTGTATTTACTGCCTGTGGATATTTACTGTGTGTGGGGTATTTACTGTGTGTGGGGGAGACTTACTGTTACGGGTATGTACTATATGTATAAGGGTATTTACTGTGTTGGGGAGGTATTTACTGCCATGGTGAAGGTATTTACTGCCATGGGTAGATGTATTTACTGTGTGGGGTAGGTATTTATTGTGTGTGGGGTATTTACTGCTGTGTGAGGGAGGTATTTACTGTGTGTGTCAGGAGGTATTTACTGTCTGAAGTGTATTTACAGCCTGGGGATATTTACTGTATGTGGGGTATTAACTGTGTGTGGGGGAGACTTACTGTTACGGGTATGTACTGTATGTATGAGGGTATTTACTGTGTTGGGGAGGTATTTACTGCCATGGTGGAGGCATTTACTGTGTGGGGGAGGTATTTATTGTGTGTTGGGTATTTACTTCCATGGGGGGAGGTATTTACTGTGTGTGTCAGGTGGTATTTACTGTCTGGTGTGCATTTACTGCCTGGGGGGGTATTTACTCTCCAGCCATGCAGCAAAAACTAGCTTTGACAATGAGTGCTAGCCAGGGCCTAGATTATATAGGAGATGGGAGTGGCTAACAGTGCACAGCTGAGAGCCTTAATGCTCCAGGAGCTCTTAACTGAGGTAAAAGAAACTTGCACCATTTAATATGAAGGTGGAGTGCTTCAAATCCGTGCAGGAGTAGGAGAAATCAGACACTGCGGTCTTCTGGCTCCTCTCTGTTGTGGCAAACCCATGACACCGTTCCACCGCAGCCTGTAAGCTACATTAAAGTATAAAATGCACCCCCATTTTCTTCTTAAATTTTGAGGAACAAAAGTGAACCCCTGGACAAGTGTACTGATCTGTTTCACTATTGGGATACTCTTTATGAAATATATGTACAGGACAATAAAAGGTATTAAAATATTATGAACCCTGTAGAAAGAAAATATTGGTTATGTGCATTGCATGATGGGTTTCTTCTCTTGGTCACCAACAATTAATATAGGAGGTTTCAAATATTGACCTCCAAATTTCTGACAAGTAGTGATGTACCACCAACGGATGCAGGCGATACAGCTGCTATGGCCCCCCTGCTCGTCTTCGAAAATTAATCTGTATCAGCATCCTGGATGCCAATACAGTTAAAAGAAATGATGGAGGAAAGAGCATCAGCTGACGCTTTCTCCACCATCATTATTTCTTGGCGTCTGATGTCTCAGAGCAGGGGACATGATGACATGACTATATGGCACCCGCTGCACTAAGATGTGCATCACTTCAGAACGCTTGCTGGAGAGAATAAAGCAGCGGGGGAATGAGGAGGAGAGGTGATAATTATTTATCTATTTTTTAAATCAGTGAGAACATTGTGGTGGTCACTGGCCATAATACTGTATTAAGGAATATGGGGAGTGCATTAAACTGTATAGAGGACTATGGAGATTGCATTATACTATATGGGGAATTATGGGGTGCATTATACTATATAGAGTACTATGGGGGTGCATTATACAGTGTGGAGTTACAGTGTGGAGGACTATGGAAGGGTACATTATACTGTATAGAGGACTATGGGGTGCATTATGTTGTATGGAAAACTATGGGTTGTGTATTATACTGAAAGGAGGACTATGGGGGTGCATTACACTTAATGGAGGAGTATGGGGAGAGCATTATACTGTATGGAGGACTTTTTGGGGTGCATTATACTATATGGAGTACCATGAGAAGTGCATTATATCATATGGTTGACTATGGGCGTGCATTATACTGTATGGAGGACTATGTGTGGGCTATTATAATATTTGTAGGGCTATGTGGGAGCCTTTATACTGTATTCAAGCAATTATATTGTGTGAAGGTTTGCATGTGGTCAATCATACTAGTGTGGAGGGCTGTATGGGGACCATTATTCTGTTTGGATGGCTCATGGGGGTCATTGTACAGTGTGAAGAGGTGTTGGGAGTTGAGGGATGGGGAATAGTAGGGTCATCATACTGTGCATGTGGGGGTATCTTAGTGTTTGTAGGGCACTTTTGTTGGCATCAAACTTTATGAGTGCAATGAAAGTGGAATCTAGGTTTCCAGTATGAGAAAAATTACTTTGTATAGACTGCTCTTTTGTGACCCAGCCGAATATTTTTTTTTCCTTATGAGAGAGGGAATTAGGAGTCCTGCTATATTGCCCCGTGATTTCAATGTACACCCCTGCTAACAATTTTTATGAAATGTAGTGAAAAACTAGTTAGAAAAATGAAACAATCATAATAGTTGATGTTTTGTATCCCTACAACAAAAACTTTGTACATAGCTTTGCTTCCTCTGAAAACATTGCATAATTTCTGGTTTTAGAGGTTAATCCAGATTCAAACCTCAAGTACAACTCCTTATTATAAGATGCAAACACGTATGTGCTTGATTCAATTTTTGCTGTACTTTCAATAACAATCTGGCAGAACAATAAGCATATTGTGACAGTGATAATAATGGTCTGCAAAAATTGTGTGCCCTTATATTTTACACAATATTTCAAGAATGTTCTTTGTGTGACGTAGCACATTATCCACATAAACCAGATAAAATTTGGATGACCCCAAAGTAGTTTAAGCCAAGTATGGTGAAAATTACAAGCTTTATGTCTTTAAATAACTCTTTTCCATTTGCTTTCCTGTAAAATGAAAAAGAAGTGGTAAGGTTGCACCTTTGCCAAAAGGCTATAAATTACTACTGTGACATGAAGAAATTAAATAAAAACAAAAGATTAATTACAACATTAAAAAACATAAGTGCCCAGGAAATCAGAGGATTCATTAATCTGAAAATTAAATGTGTGGCTCCTTCTATTTCATAAATGGTCACGTCAAACAACAAATTCGCCATGTTTTCATAAGAGGTTCACTAGCAGTGCAACATTAATTAAGAAAAGACTTCAGCTACAAATCAAATTACCACTTTTGTCAGATTTAATCACTGTTGTTCTTACAATAACAAGAAAATAGCAATATTCTACATTTATATCAAAATCCTACTGAAATAGGAACGAAAATCAGTGTTTACACTATGAGATTTCATTTGGAATGCATACGATAGCCCCATAATATTACTCTTCCTCTACGAAACTGTACACTTAACACTATAATGAGAAATTCATCAAGCACGTTATGATGGTTTTATGGTATATACAAATTTCATCTTTTTTTTTTAGCAATTTTTCAACTTTTTGTGTGAGTTTAGAGTTTAACATTAGGAGGCAAGGTCAGCAGTAGATTGGCAGACTGACAGATCCACTATAAATTAAGGCAGGCATTGGTGTAAATTATAGGAGAAATCTACAGCACCTAACAGCTTGTGTACAATAGGTTTTTTTGGAACATGGTAGACCCAAAGATGTACCAGATTCACTAATCCTCTTATTGAATTTAGTGCATTTCTTAACCCCTTCACCACCTTGGGATTTTACATTTTTGCATTTTCATTTTTTGCTCCACTTTTTCAAGAGCCATAACTTTTTTATTTTTCCATCAATATGGCCACGTGATGGCTTGCTTTTGCGGGAACAGTTTTACTTTTTAAAGGGAACCTGTCACCCCAAAAATCGCGGGTGAGGTAAGCACACCGGCATCAGGGGCTTATCTACAGCATTCTGTAATGCTGTAGATAAGCCCCCGATGTTACCTGAAAAAGGAGAAAAAGACGTTAGATTATACTCACCCAGGGGCGTTCCCGCTGCTGGTCCGGTCGGATGGGCGTCTCTGGTCCGCTGCGGCGCCTCCTATCTTCATTCCAAGACGTCCTCTTCTGATCTTCAGCCACGGCTCCGGCTCCGGCGTAGTTTGTCTGCGCTGTTGAGGGCAGAACAAAGTACTGCAATGCGCAGGCGCCGGAAAGGTCAGAGAGGCCCTGCACCTGCGCACTGCAGTACTTTGCTCTGCCCTCAACAGGGCAGACAAAGTACGCCTGCGCCAGAGCCGTGGCTGAAGATCAGAAGAGGACGTCATGAAATGTGTTATGTCTGCTAATGAAAGGTGTAATGAAGGCAATCCAGAGACACAGTGTGCCTAGCGATCAGAGCGCACACAGTGATCTGACAAATACCCAAAAACAAAAGAACGAGCTCTGAGACGTGGAAACTCTGTAGACTGCACACCTGATCCTATCCTAAACACAACTAAAAGTGGCTGTGGATTGCGCCTAACCACTACCTATGCAACTCGGCACAGCCTAAGAAACTAGCTAGCCTGAAGATAGAAAAATAGGCCTGACTTGCCCCCAGAGAAATACCCCAAAGGAAAAGGCAGCCCCCCACATATAATGACTGTGAGTAAGATGAAAAGACAAAACGTAGGGATGAAATAGATTCAGCAAAGTGGGGCCCGATATTCTTAGACAGAGCGAGGACAGTAAAGCGAACTTTGCAGTCTACAAAAAACCCTAAAGCAAAACCCACGCAAAGGGGCAAAAAAGACCCACCGTGCCGGACTAACGGCACGGCGGTACACCCTTTGCGTCTCAGAGCTTCCAGCAAAACAAAAGACAAGCTGGACAGAAAAAAGGCAACAAAATAGCAAAAAAGCACTTAGCTATACAGAGCAGCAGGTCACAGGAACAATCAGGAGAAGCTCAGATCCAACACTGGAACATTGACTAGGAGCAAGGATAGCAGCATCAGGTGGAGTTAAGTAACGAAGCAGCTAATGAGCTCACCAGAACACCTGAGGAAGGAAGCTCAGAAGCTGCAGTACCACTTGTGACCACAGGAGTGAATTCAGCCACAGAATTCACAACAGTACCCCCCCCTTGAGGAGGGGTCACCGAACCCTCACCAGAGCCCCCAGGCCTACCAGGATGAGCCGCATGAAAGGCACGAACAAGATCGGGAGCATGAACATCAGAGGCAAAAACCCAGGAATTATCTTCCTGAGCATAACCCTTCCATTTAACCAGATACTGGAGTTTCCGTCTAGAAACACGAGAATCCAAAATCTTCTCCACAATATACTCCAATTCCCCCTCCACCAAAACCGGGGCAGGAGGCTCAACAGATGGAACCATAGGTGCCACGTATCTCCGCAACAATGACCTATGGAATACATTATGTATGGAAAAGGAGTCTGGGAGGGTCAGACGAAAAGACACAGGATTGAGAACCTCAGAAATCCTATACGGACCAATAAAACGAGGTTTAAATTTAGGAGAGGAAACCTTCATAGGAATATGACGAGAAGATAACCAAACCAGATCCCCAACACGAAGTCAGGGACCCACACGGCATCTGCGATTAGCGAAAAGTTGAGCCTTCTCCTGGGACAAGGTCAAATTGTCCACTACCTGAGTCCAGATCTGCTGCAACCTGTCCACCACAGAATCCACACCAGGACAGTCCGAAGACTCAACCTGTCCTGAAGAGAAACGAGGATGGAACCCAGAATTGCAGAAAAATGGAGAAACCAAGGTAGCCGAGCTGGCCCGATTATTAAGGGCGAACTCAGCCAACGGCAAAAAGGACACCCAATCATCCTGGTCTGCAGAAACAAAACATCTCAGATATGTTTCCAAGGTCTGATTGGTTCGTTCGGTCTGGCCATTAGTCTGAGGATGGAAAGCCGAGGAAAAGGATAGGTCAATGCCCATCCTACCACAAAAGGCTCGCCAGAACCTTGAAACAAACTGGGAACCTCTGTCAGAAACAATATTCTCAGGAATGCCATGCAACCGAACCACATGCTGAAAGAACAAAGGTACCAAATCAGAGGAGGAAGGCAATTTAGCCAAGGGCACCAGATGGACCATTTTAGAAAAGCGATCACAGACCACCCAAATGACTGACATCTTTTGAGAAACGGGAAGGTCAGAAATGAAATCCATCGAAATATGTGTCCAAGGCCTCTTTGGGACCGGCAAGGGCAAAAGCAACCCACTGGCACGAGAACAGGAGGGCTTAGCCCTAGCACAAATCCCACAGGACTGCACAAAAGTACGTACATCCCGTGACAGAGATGGCCACCAGAAGGATCTAGCCACTAACTCTCTGGTACCAAAGATTCCAGGATGACCAGCCAACACCGAACAATGAAGTTCAGAGATAAGTTTATTAGTCCACCTATCAGGGACGAACAGTTTCTCCGCTGGACAACGATCAGGTTTATTCGCCTGAAATTTTTGCAGCACCCGCCGCAAATCAGGGGAGATGGCAGACACAATGACTCCTTCCTTGAGGATACCCGCTGGCTCAGATAAACCCGGAGAGTCGGGCACAAAACTCCTAGACAGAGCATCCGCCTTCACATTTTTAGAGCCCGGAAGGTACGAAATCACAAAGTCGAAGCGGGCAAAAAATAACGACTAACGGGCCTGTCTAGGATTCAAGCGCTTGGCAGACTCGAGATAAGTCAAGTTCTTATGATCAGTCAATACCACCACGCGATGCTTAGCTCCTTCAAGCCAATGACGCCACTCTTCGAATGCCCACTTCATGGCCAGCAACTCTCGGTTGCCCACATCATAATTACGCTCAGCGGGCGAAAACTTCCTGGAAAAGAAAGCACATGGTTTCATCACTGAGCAATCAGAACCTCTCTGTGACAAAACCGCCCCTGCTCCAATCTCAGAAGCATCAACCTCGACCTGGAACGGAAGAGAAACATCTGGCTGACACAACACAGGGGCAGAACAAAAACGACGCTTCAACTCCTGAAAAGCTTCCACAGCAGCAGAAGACCAATTGACCAAATCAGCACCCTTCTTGGTCAAATCGGTCAATGGTTTGGCAATGCTAGAAAAATTACAGATGAAGCGACGATAAAAATTAGCAAAGCCCAGGAACTTTTGCAGACTTTTCAGAGATGTCGGCTGAATCCAATCCTGGATGGCTTGGACCTTAACTGGATCCATCTCGATAGTAGAAGGGGAAAAGATGAATCCCAAAAATGAAACTTTCTGCACACCGAAGAGACACTTTGATCCCTTCACAAACAAAGAGTTAGCACGCAGGACCTGAAAAACCATTCTGACCTGCTTCACATGAGACTCCCAATCATCTGAGAAGATCAAAATGTCATCCAAGTAAACAATCAGGAATTTATCCAGGTACTCACGGAAGATGTCATGCATAAAGGATTGAAACACTGATGGAGCATTGGCAAGTCCGAACGGCATCACTAGATACTCAAAATGACCCTCGGGCGTATTGAATGCAGTTTTCCATTCATCTCCTTGCCTGATTCTCACCAGATTATACGCACCACGAAGATCTATCTTAGTGAACCAACTAGCCCCCTTAATCCGAGCAAACAAGTCAGATAACAATGGCAAGGGATACTGAAATTTAACAGTGATCTTATTAAGAAGGCGGTAATCAATACACGGTCTCAGCGAACCATCCTTCTTAGCTACAAAGAAGAACCCTGCTCCCAGTGGTGATGACGATGGGCGAATATGTCCCTTCTCTAGGGATTCCTTCACATAACTGCGCATAGCGGCGTGTTCGGGCACGGATAAATTAAATAATCGACCTTTAGGGAATTTACTACCAGGAATCAAATTGATAGCACAATCACAATCCCTATGCGGAGGTAGGGCATCGGACTTGGGCTCTTCAAATACATCCTGATAATCAGACAAGAACTCTGGGACCTCAGAAGGGGTGGATGACGAAATCGACAAAAATGGAACATCACCATGTACCCCCTGACAACCCCAGCTGGATACCGACATGGAATTCCAATCCAATACTGGATTATGGGTTTGTAGCCATGGCAACCCCAACACGACCACATCATGCAGATTATGCAACACCAGAAAGCGAATAACTTCCTGATGTGCAGGAGCCATGCACATGGTCAGCTGGGCCCAGTACTGAGGTTTATTCTTGGCCAAAGGTGTAGCATCAATTCCTCTCAATGGAATAGGACACCGCAAAGGCTCCAAGAAAAACCCACAACGTTTAGCATAATCCAAATCCATCAGATTTAGGGCAGCGCCTGAATCCACAAACGCCATGACAGAAAACGACGACAAAGAGCATATCAAGGTAATGGACAGAAGGAATTTGGACTGTACAGTACCAATGACGGCAGACCTAGCGGACCGCTTAGTGCGCTTAGGACAATCAGAAATAGCATGAGTGGAATCACCACAGTAGAAACATAGCCCATTCAGACGTCTGTATTCCTGCCGTTCCACTCTGGTCATAGTCCTATCGCACTGCATAGGCTCAGGTTTAACCTCAGGCAATACCGCCAAATGGTGCTCAGATTTACGCTCGCGCAAGCGTCTACCGATCTGAATGGCTAAAGACAAAGACTCATTCAAACCAGCAGGCATAGGAAATCCCACCATGACATCCTTAAGAGCCTCAGAGAGACCCTTTCTGAACAAAGCTGCCAGCGCAGATTCATTCCACTGAGTGAGTACTGACCATTTCCTAAATTTCTGACAATATTCTTCTATATCATCCTGACCCTGGCACAAAGCCAGCAAATTTTTCTCAGCCTGATCCACTGAATTAGGCTCATCGTACAGTAATCCGAGTGCCAGGAAAAACGCATCGACACTACTCAATGCAGGGTCTCCTGGCGCAAGAGAAAATGCCCAGTCTTGAGGGTCGCCGCGCAAAAAAGAAATAATAATCAAAACCTGTTGAAAAGGATTACCAGAAGAATGAGGTTTCAAGGCCAGAAATAGCTTACAATTATTTTTGAAACTTGGAAACTTAGTTCTATCTCCAAAAAACAAATCAGGAATAGGAATTCTTGGTTCTAACATAGATTTCTGATCAATAGTATCTTGAATCTTTTGTACATTTATAACGAGATTATCCATTGAAGAGCACAGACCCTGAAAATCCATGTCCACACCTGTGTCCAGAAACACCCAAATGTCTAGGGGAAAAAAAAAAAAAAAAAAAATGATGTCAGAACTTTTTCTTTCCCTCTATTGAGAATCATTAGTTGGCTCCTAGTACTGTTTTGTCTGCTAATGAAAGGTGTAATGAAGGCAATCCAGAGACACAGTGTGCCTAGCGATCAGAGCGCACACAGTGATCTGACAAATACCCAAAAACAAAAGAACGAGCTCTGAGACGTGGAAACTCTGTAGACTGCACACCTGATCCTATCCTAAACACAACTAAAAGTGGCTGTGGATTGCGCCTAACCACTACCTATGCAACTCGGCACAGCCTAAGAAACTAGCTAGCCTGAAGATAGAAAAATAGGCCTGACTTGTCCCCAGAGAAATACCCCAAAGGAAAAGGCAGCCCCCCACATATAATGACTGTGAGTAAGATGAAAAGACAAAACGTAAGGATGAAATAGATTCAGCAAAGTGGGGCCCGATATTCTTAGACAGAGCGAGGACAGTAAAGCGAACTTTGCAGTCTACAAAAAACCCTAAAGCAAAACCCACGCAAAGGGGCAAAAAAGACCCACCGTGCCGGACTAACGGCACGGCGGTACACCCTTTGCGTCTCAGAGCTTCCAGCAAAACAAAAGACAAGCTGGACAGAAAAAAGGCAACAAAATAGCAAAAAAGCACTTAGCTATACAGAGCAGCAGGTCACAGGAACAATCAGGAGAAGCTCAGATCCAACACTGGAACATTGACTAGGAGCAAGGATAGCAGCATCAGGTGGAGTTAAGTAACGAAGCAGCTAATGAGCTCACCAGAACACCTGAGGAAGGAAGCTCAGAAGCTGCAGTACCACTTGTGACCACAGGAGTGAATTCAGCCACAGAATTCACAACAGAAATGAAGATGGGAGGCGCCGCAGCGGACCAGAGACACCCATCTGACCTGACCAGCAGCGGAACCGCCCCTGGGTGAGTATAATCTAACGTCTTTTTCTCCTCTTTCAGGTAACATCGGGGGCTTATCTACAGCATTACAGAATGCTGTAGATAAGCCCCTGATGCCGGTGGGCTTACCTCACCCACGATTTTCGGGGTGACAGGTTCCCTTTAATAACACCATTAGTTTTACCACGTAGTGTATTTGAAAAAAAATCTAAGTTCGGTGAAATTGCAAAAAAAGAAAGAGCAATTCCACAATTTTTTTTTACCTTGTTCACTAAATGCTAAAACTGACCTGCCATTATGATTCTCCAGGTCGTAACTTACGAGCTTGCAGGTACCAAACATGTATAGTTTTTTTCATTTAAATGGTGAAAAAAAAAATCAATGTTTGTAAAAAAAAAATATATAAAAACGGTACCATTTTCCGAGACTTGTAGCATCTCTTTTTTTCGGGATCTGTGGCTGGCTGAGGGCTTATTTTTGCGTACCAAGCTGACTTTTTTGTTGATACAATTTTGAGGTAGATAGGTTGCTTTGATCGCCTGTTATTGCATTTTATTGCAATGTTGTGACGACCAAAAAAACATAATTCTGACATTTTGATTTTTCTTGTTATGCCATTTACCAATCGGATTATTTTTATATTTTGATAGGTACCAAACATGCATTTTTAATTTTTTTCATTGTTGTATTTTGAATCGGGCAAAAGGGAGGTGATTTGAACTTTTAATGTTTAACCCCTTCAATTCACAAGCCAGTTCTCACCTTCATGACCAGGCAAATTTTAGAATTCTGACCAGTGTCACTTTATGTGGTAACAAATCTGGAAAGCTTCAATGGATACCACTGATTCTGAGATTCTTTTTTCGAGACATATTGTACTTCATGATAGTGGTAACATATCTTTGATATGACACGTCTATTTTTGAAAAATTCTGAAATTTGGAGAAAATTTTTAAAATGTCAAACTTTTAATTTTTATGCCTTTAAATCAGATCATTATGTAACACAAAATAGTTTACAAAATATAATTTACTACCTGTCAGCACAATTTTTGAAACATCATTTTTTTTAGCAAGTTAGAAGGGATAAAAGTTGACATCAATTACTCATTTTCCAATAAAATTTACCAAACAATTTTTTAGAGGCCACATTACAATTGAATAAACTTTGAGGGGCCTATATGACAGAAAAAAACTGCACTCCTTCATGTGATCAAAACCACATTCAAGAAGTTGATCTTCAAGTGGTTTACAGGAATTTTAGAAATGTGGAAGGAAAAAATGAACATTTAACTTTTTTCCACAAACTTTTACTTTAGACCCAAATTTCTTTATTTTCACATGGAAACATGAAAGAATGGACAGCAAAATGGACAGCAAGGAAATCACTAGCATTGGAGGATGTTCATTCAGTTATTTAATTTTGAAGAAAAAAGCAGATCACAGACATGGCACAAAACTAAAGTCATTTCAAAAGGCAACTTTCTGGCTTTAAGAAACACTAAAAGAAATCAAGAACAAAAAATGTGGTAGTAAGTAATGGTTACTTTTTTTTAATCAAGCATAGAGAAAAATTATGGAATCACTCAATTCTAAGGAAAAAATTATGGAATTAACCTGTAAATTTTCATACCCAAAAATAACACCTGCATCAAATTAGATCTGCCCGTTAGTCTGCATCTAAAAAGGAGTGATCACACCTTGGAGAGCTGTTGCACCAAGTGGACTGACATGAATCATGGCTCCAACATGAGAGATGTCAATTGAAACAAAGGAGAGGATTATCAAACTCTTAAAAGAGGGTAAATCATCATGCAATGTTGCAAAAGATGCTGGTTGTTCACAGTCCGCTGTGTCTAAAATCTGGACCAAATACAAACTACATGGGAAGGTTGTTAAAGGCAAACATACTGGTAGACCAAGGAAGAAATAAAAGCGTCAAGACCAGAAACTTAAAGCAATATGTCTCCTAAACAGGAAATGCACAACAAAACAAATGAGGAACAAATGGGTGAAAACTGGAGTCAACATCTGTGACCGAACTGTAAGAAACCGCCTAAAGGAAATTGGATTTACATACAGAAAAGCTAAACAAAAGCCATCATTAACACCTAAACAGAAAAAACAAGGTTACAATGGGCTAAGGAAAAGCAATCGTGGACTGTGGATGACTGAATGAAAGTCATATTCAGTGATGAATCGCGAATCTGCATTGGGCAAGGTGATGATGCTGGAACTTTTGTTTGGTGCCGTTCCAATGAGATTTATAAAGATGACTGCCTGAAGAGAACATGCAAATTTCCACAACCATTGATGATATGGGGCTGCATGTCAGGTAAAGGCCCTGAGGAGATGGCAGTCATTACATCTTCAATAAGTGCACAAGTTTATGTTGAAATTTTGGACACTTTTCTTATACCATCAATTGAAAGGATGTTTGGTGATGTTGAAATCATTTTTCAAGATAATAATGCATCCTGCCATAGAGCAAAAACTGTGCAAACATTTCTTGAAAAAAGACACATAAGGTCAATGTCATGAGAAAATGGTCCATGGCAAAGCTCCAACCTGCAAAGCTGATCTGGCAACAGCAATCAGAGAAAGTTGGAGCCAGATTGATGAAGAGCACTGTTTGACACTCATTAAGTCCATGCCTCAGAAACTGCAAGCTGTTATAAAAGCCAGAGGTGGTGCAACAAAAAACTAGTGATTAGAGTTGAGCGACTTTAACTTTTTTCGGATCGAGTCGGGTTTCGCGAAACCCGACTTTGTCAAAAGTCGGGTCAGGTGAAATCGGCCTATTATTGCAAAAAGATGGGGGCCGACTAAAACACAAAACCCAATGTAAGTCAATGGGGAATCAAAGTTGGCAGTGAGTGGAGGACAGGAAAACACCTACAGTGCCCATTTTAATGCCAAAAATATCAATTCTTATTACTTAAGCTTGTCAATCTTAATTTAATTATTATAATAGTTAGGCATTGAAAACTGGGGGTCATTTGGCTAAAGTTGTGGGGGGGTAGGGCTGGCTCAAGATTTTTGTGGGCCCAGGAAACGCAGAATACATCACGGTGGTGGAGCAGGGAGAGGTAAGTATTTAAACTTTGCAAGTGCTGTGATCATGAGCAAGCAGGGGGGTCCCATTCGTTGGCACTGGCACAGGGCCCCTCATAGTACAATGGTGTGTTTGATGGCCGGTGGCGCCTCCCACTGGCAGAGACACTTTTGCGTACTATGAGGGACCCTGTGCCAGTGACGTCGCCAATGAGTATGCCCCCCCCACTTGATGAAGGAACCTGCATTTTCATCTGCACCTTCCTCTTTGTCCCCGTGTAAGGTGGTATAGTATGCGGGAAGGGGAACCTGACTTTCAGCAGGGTCAGATTCAGGCTGTGTAGAGTGCAAGGGGAATGTAGTGGTCTGGGTCAATGTACCAGCAGACTCATCTAGCAGTGGCTGGGCAATGGGCAGGATGAGGAGGAAACACAGATATAGGCCCAAATAATAAAGTAGGCTAAATGCAGTTCAAAATTGGTAACAGGACTAAACAGGCGGCAGTGGAGGACAACTGTAATGAGTGGCAGACACAGTTAGTAGGCCCAAATAATAAAGTAGGCTAAATGCAGTTCAAAATTGGTAACGGGATTAAACAGGCGGCATTGCTTTGTTCAGTGGAGGACAACTGTAATGAGTAGCAGACACAGTTAGTAGGACCAAATAATAAAATAGGCTAAATGCAGTTCAAAATTGGAAACAGGACTAAACAGGCGGCATTGCTTTGCTCAGTGGAGGACAACTGTAATGAGCGGCAGACACAGTTAGTAGGCCCAAATAATAAAGTAGGCTAAATGCAGTTCAAAATTGGTAACAGAACTAAACAGGTGGCTTAGCTAGGTACAGGGGTGGGCTCCTCTGCTGAGTAGCATACAGTGGTAGTAGGCGCAAAGTATTAACTGGTCTAAATGGAGGCCAGGGCCCCTGTATATTTTAACTATCATCTATCATTTCAACAAATTTGTATTGGCAGTGCCATTGAAGGATTTAACAGCACAGACTACACAGTGGTGGAGCAGGGAGAGGTAAGTATTGTAAGTGGTAAAGCACTGTTCAAGCAGGGGGGACACTCTCTCGTTGACGGCGGTACTGGCACAGGGCCCCTCATATTATGACGGTGTGTCTGACGTTGGTTGTGCACCACCACCATCAGAGACACTTCATTGTACTATGAGGGACCCTGTGCCAGTGCCGTCGCCCAAGAGTGGGCCCACCCACCTGTCCAGGCAAATGGCACTTGAACGGGTGCTTGTGCCAGGTGGTGACCACTGCCTGGTGGGGGGAGTCAGCCCATTTAGGGAGGTATAAAAATTTCCTATGGTGGACATTCAGCAGCTGCAAATGGAGGAATTGGTTTGGGTGAAGGACACAAGGAAACGTCTTGTTCCTGACCGGGAGCATCCACTGACGACTCGCTGCTTTTATATTTGGAAGTTTCTGAAGAGGAGGCGAAAGGGCTAGAGGCTGAGTCATCAAGGAAAGCCAAAACTTTTTCCTGCTGCTCTGGCTTTAAAAGCTGTTTTCCTACTCCCAGATAAGGGAGCCTTCAAGGCCTTGTGCAGCCGGACTATGACGCTGGCTCAACACCTCCAGCCTTAGGTGCTATTGTGCTTTTGCCACTACCACCAGATGCACCACCACCACCATCAGTACCAGCTGGTAACCACCGCCCACGGGCTCTTCCACCAGACTTCCTCATTTTTTGGAAAATCTAACCAAAATAACAACCGTTATATGGTACTGTAAAACAAGGTAGAAGGTGTATATAAACTTGTTGAGAATTTAAATCTCTCTTTTTTGGGGGGGAGACTGAACCAAAACGCAGGCCCAGTGTATATAACAATGCAATCTAAGTGGCAGAAAGTGGCTGGCTGACATATGACAAACTAACAGGACTGAAGTATATCCACTTTGTGAGAATTTGAATCTCAATTTTTTTGGGAGACTGAACCAAAACTCAGGCCCTGTGCATAAAACAACACAATGTAAGTGGCAGAAAATGGCTGGCTGATATACGACAAACTAACAGGACTGAAGTATATCCACTTTGTGAGAATTAGAGTCTCCCTTTTTTTTGGGGAGACTGAACCAAAACTCAGGCCCAGTGTATATAACAATGCAATCTAAGTGGCAGAAAGTGGCTGGCTGACATACGACAAACTAACAGGACTGAAGTATATCCACTTTGTGAGAATTTGAATCTCACTTTTTTGGGGGGAGACTGAACCAAAACTCAGGTCCAGTGTATATAACAACGCAATCTAAGTGGCAGAAAGTGGCTGGCTGACATACGACAAACAGGACTGCAGTATATCCACTTTGTGAGAATTTGAATCTCACTTTTTTTGGGGGGAGACTGGACCAAAACTCAGGCCCAGTGTATATAACAATGCAATCTAAGTGGCAGAAAGTGGCTGGCTGACATACGACAAACTAACAGGACTGAAGTATATCCACTTTGTGAGAATTTGAATCTCACTTTTTTGGGGGGAGACTGAACCAAAACTCAGGTCCAGTGTATATAACAACGCAATCTAAGTGGCAGAAAGTGGCTGGCTGACATACGACAAACAGGACTGCAGTATATCCACTTTGTGAGAATTTGAATCTCACTTTTTTGGGGGGAGACTGAACCAAAACTCAGGCCCAGTGTATAAAACAACACAATGTAGGTGGCAGAAAGTCGGTGGAAGATATATGAAAAAATACAAGGACTGTAATACAATTTCAATCTCCCTACAATGATCTCAGAAAAAGTATGGCAGCAATAAAAAGGAATGCTGCACACAAAAGTCTGGACAAATAAACAATATAACTGTGCAGAAAGGAGCAACAGGATTTTTGCTTTTAAAAAAGCAGTTGGTTTGCACAGCAGCGTGCAAACAGCAATGCAGGTATCAGGGAGCCTTATAAGGCAGCCTAATAAGCTACAGAGATGATGCGCAAAAATGTAGCCTCCACTGTCCCTGCAAAAAAATGGTGGTGTTGTACAGTGGAAATCGCTACAGCACAAGCAGTTTGGGGGTTAATCTTCCCTCCCTACCTATATCCCTTCTTCTGATGAAGCTGCAGCAACCACTCCCTATGCTAAGATCGGCAGAAGTAAGATGGTGGCCGGCGTGCAAGCCCCTTTATAGCCCCTGTGACGCCGCAGAAAGCAAGCCAATCACTGTCATGCCCTTCTCTAAGATGGTGGGGACCGAGACCTATGTCATCACGCTGCCCACACTCTGCGTCCTTCTTCATTGGCTGAAAAATGGCACTGAAAGCGTCATATGAAACGCGACTTTTGCGCGCAGATCGCCGACCTCATGGACGATCCCACACTAGGATCAGGTTGGGTTTCATGAAACCCGACTTTGCCGAAAGTCGTCGATTTTTGAATTTGTCCAATCTGTTTCGCTCAACCCTACTTGTTTTTTATGATTCCATAATTTTTTCCTCAGAATTGAGTGATTCAATAATTTTTTCCCTATGCTTGGTTAAAAAAAGTAACCATTACTGACTACCACATTTTTTATTCTTGATTTCTTTTAGTGTTTCTTAAAGCCAGAAAGTTGCCATTTGAAATTACTTTAGTTTTGTGCCATGTCTGTGATCTGCTTTTTTTATACAAAATTATACAACTGAATGAACATCCTCCAAGGCCGGTAATAATTTTTGCCAGGTGCTGTAGATACCCTATATGTTGGGGAAAAGTACTTTTTGAGCGCACAGCAGGGCTAGGAAGGGAAGGAGCAGCATGTGACTTCTTGAACACCCAATTGTCTGGAATCATTAGTGGACGCCAAGTCACGCTTGGAGAGCTTTTGATGTGTCTAATCAGTGGAAATCCCCGACAAATTGCACCATTTTGGAAACTAGGCCTCCAAGGCCTACATGTGTGGTGAGCATCTTGAACCCCCAGTTGATTCACAAAATTTTTTTAATGTTTGCCTGTGAAAATAAAAATCACATTTTTCCCACAAAAATGCTTTTTTAGTACCATTTTTTAAATTTTCACAAGGGTAACAGGTAAAAATTGCACCATAAAATTTGTTGTTCAATTTCTCCTGAGTACACCGATACCCGATGTGTAGGTAAAACCTACTGTTTTGGTGGACGGTCAGGTTTGGAATTGAAGGGAAGGAGCGCCATTCGAGTTTTTGAATGCAAAATTTTCTGGAATCATTAGTGGACTTCATGTCACTTATTGAGAGCCCTTGATGTGCCTAAATAGTGGAAACCTCCCACAAGTGATCCCTTTTGGAAACTAGACCCCTCAATGAATTTATATAGGTGTGTATTGAGCACCTAGAACCACCAGATGCTTAACAGAAGTTTATAATGATGAGCTGTAAAAATAACAAATAACATTTTTCCACAAAAAATATTATAGTGTTAATTTTTTTGTTTTTAAAAGGGTAACAGGAGAAATTGTTGTTCAATTTCTCTTGAGTATGCCAATACTCTATATGTGGAAGAAGGAGTGATGTTTTTGGAACGCAGACTTTAATGGAATTGTGTGCGGGTGTCATGTCATGTTTGGAGAGCCCCTGATGTGCCTAAACAGTGGGAAACACCCACAAGTGACACCAATTTAGAAACTAGATCCCTCAAGGAATGTATCTAGATGTGTGGTGAGCCCACCGGGTGTTCCACAGAATTTTACAATGTTGATTTGTGAAAATAAAAAAGAAATTTTTTCCCACAAAACTGTTGTTTTTTTTCATTTTCACAAGGATAGCAAGAGAAAATGGACCTCAAAATTTGTTATGCAATTTCTCTTGAGTACGCCAATACCCCATATGTGGTCAAAAACTACTTTTGAGGCACAGTACAAAGCTCAGAAGGGAAAAAGTGCCATATTGGAGTTCAGATTTTGCTGGTATGGTTTTAGGGTGCAATGTCACATTGGCAGAGCCCCAGAGGTGCCAGGACAGCAGAAAACCCCCATATCTGATCTCATTTTGCAAACTAAACTTCCCAATGAATTAATCTAGGTGTGAATTGATCATACTGACACCACATGTGCCGCAAGGAATTTTATACTAGTGGGCGGTGAAAAAAGAATACCGTATATACTCGAGTATAAGTCGACCCAAGTATAAGCCGACCCCCCTAATTTTGCCACAAAAAACTGGGAAAACTTATTGACTCGAGTATAAGCCTAGGGTGGAAATGCAGCATTTACCGGTGAATTTCAAAAATAAAAATAGATCATTATTTCCCCATAGCTGTGCCATATAGTGCTCTGCATCGTTCATGATTGTCCCATAGCTGTGCCCCATATAGTGCTCTGCACCGTTCATAGTTCCCTATAGCTGTGCCTCATATAGTGCTCTGCACCGTTCATAGTTCCCCATAGAAAGCTCTGCCATTGCCGCTGCTGCTGCAGTAAAAAAAAAAAAAAACATACTCACCTCTCTTGCTTGCAGCTCCCGGCGTCCGGTCACGGCGTCTCGTCCCGGCGTCTCTGCACTGACTGATCAGGCAGAGGGCGCCGCACACACTATATGCGTCATCGTGCCCTCTGACCTGAACAGTCAGAGCGCAGACGCCGGGAAGATGGAGCGGCGCCCGGAAGATGGAGCGACGCCGGGAAGATGGAGCGGCGCCCGGCGGCTGGAACGCGGACAGGTGAATATTACATACTTACGTGGTCCCGACGTCCGGCTCCCTCTGCCTGTCACAGCTGGTCTTCGGTGCCGCAGCTTCTTTCTCTAATCAGCGGTCACCGGCACCGCTGATTAGAGAAATGAATAGGCGGCTCCACCCCTATGGGAGGTGGAGCCGCTTATTCATTTCTCTAATGAGCGGTCCCACGTGACGGCTGAAGAGGGGAAGAAGCTGCAGCACAGAAGACCGTGGGACGGCAGGGGGAGCGTCAGGAGCGCCGGGACTAGGTAAGTATGCCTCAGCACCCTCACCCCCTCACCCGCTGACCCTGCCTCCCACCTTGACTCGAGTATAAGCCGAGAGGGGCACTTTCAGCCTAAAAATTTGGGCTGAAAATCTCGGCTTATACTCGAGTATATACGGTAATTAGATTTTTACCACTAAAATGTTGTTTTACTCCCAAGTTTATATTTTTTTACTGGATAATAAGGAAAAATGGACCTGAATGTGCCAATACCCTACATGTAAATGTGAAATACTTTTCAGACACAGTGCAAAGCTCAGAAGGGAATAGGTGCCATATTACAGTGCAGATTTTACTGATCTGGTTTGCGGGTGCCATGACCCACTGGGAGAGCCCCTGAAGTTCCAGAAGAGCAGAACTCCTGATAAGCGACCTCATTTTACAAACTAAACCTCTTGAATTAATCTAATGTTTCAGTGATCATATATACAGTCATGGCCAAAATTTTTGAGAATGACACGAAAATTATATTTTCACATGATCTGCTGCCCTCTGGTTTTTATTAGTGTTTGTCTGATGTTTATATCACATACAGAAATATAATTGCAATCATATTATGAGTACCAATAGGTTATATTGACAGTTAGAATGAGTTAATGCAGCAAGTCAATATTTGCAGTGTTGACCCTTCTTCTTCAAGACCTCTGCAATTCTCCCTGGCATGCTCTCAATCAACTTCTGGACCAAATCCTGACTGATAGCAGTCCATTCTTGCACAATCAATGCTTGCATTTTGCCATAATTTGTTAGTTTTTGTTTGTCCACCCGTCTCTTGATGATTGACCACAAGTTCTCAATGGGATTAAGATCTGGGGAGTTTCCAGGCCATGGACCCAAAATCTCTATGTTTTGTTCCATGAGCCATTTAGTTATCACCTTTGCTTTATGGCAAGGTGCTCCATCATGCTGGAAAAGGCATTGTTGGGCGCCAAACTGCTCTTGGACGGTTGGGAGAAGTTGCTCTTGGAGGACATTCTGGTACCATTCTTTATTCATGGCTGTGTTTTTAGGCAAGACTGTGAGTGAGCCGATTCCCTTGGCTGAGAAGCAACCCCACACATGAATGGTTTCAGGATGCTTTACAGTTGGCATGAGACAAGACTGGTGGTAGCGCTCTCACCTCTTCTTCTCCGAATAAGCTGTTTTCCAGATGTCCCAAACAATCGAAAAGGGGATTCATCAGATAAAATGACTTTGCCCCAGTCCTCAGCAGTCCACTCCCTGTACCTTTTGCAGAATATCAGTCGGTCCCTGATGTTTTTTCTGGAGAGAAGTGGCTTCTTTGCTGCCCTCCTTGAAACCAGGCCTTGCTCAAAGAGTCTCTGCTTCACAGTGCGTGCAGAAGCACTCACACCAGCCTGCTGCCATTCCTGAGCAAGCTCGGCACTGCTGATAGTCTGATCCCGCAGCTGAAACAGTTTGAAGATACGGTCCTGGCGCTTGCTGGTCTTTCTTGGGCGCCCTGGAGCCTTTTTGACAACAATGGAAGCTCTCTCCTTGAAGTTCTTGATGATGCGATAGATTGTTGACTGAGGTGCAATCTTTGTAGCTGCGATACTCTTCCCTGTTAGGCCATTTTTGTGCAGTGCAATGATGGCTGCACGTGTTTCTTTAGAGATAACCATGGTTAACTGAAGAGAAACAATGATACCAGCCTCCATTTAAAGTGTCCAGTGATGTCATTCTTACTTAATCATGACTGATTGATCGCCAGCCCTGTCCTCATCAACACCCACACCTGTGTTAATGGATCAATCACTAAAACGATGTTAGCTGCTCCTTTTAAGGCAGGACTGCAATGATGTTGAAATGTGTTTTGGGGGTTTAAGTTCATTTTCTGGGCAAATATTGACTTTGCAAGTACAGTAATTGCTGTTAAGCTGATCCCTCTGACATTCAGGAGTATATGCAAATTGCCATTAGAAAAAATGAAGCAGTAGACTTTGGAAAAATTAATATTTGTCTCATTCTCAAAATTTTTGTCCATGACTGTACACCACAGTTATGCCACAGAATTTTATACCATTGGGCAGTGAAGAAAAAATAATTACATTTTTACCACAAAAATTTTGTTTTAGCCTCAGATTTTACATTTTCACAAGGAATAATGAGTAAAAATGGCACCAAAATATGTCCCACAATTTCTTCTGAATGTAGAAATACCCGATATATGGCTGTACAGTACTGCTTAGCCATATGGCGGCACTCGGGAGGAACGGAGCTCTATTTGCCTCGCTGGGCCCAGATTATCCTAGAATAGTTTGCAGACTCCGTATACAGAGCCCCTAAATACTAGAAGAGCACCGCTCCTGGCAGTGAGTGACGGATGCCTTCTGTGAAATCAGCTGATAACCCTGCGGCGATGGCACACGCAAAGCTGCAGTGTGTGCAAAATTGCCTAGACTTAGTGCATCCAAGATTGGTAAGTATCAACCGTCCATGATTCTGCTGAGTATGTCCATGGTTGTGAAGGGGTTAATATTTCTAAAAGCTTTTTTTTTTACAGTTTTTACTTTCTTCAATAATCTCCTTAGGAGACTTGAAGCTGCGATCTTCTGATCGCTTGTGCTACACATAACAGCGCTTCAGCCCTGCTATGAGTAGTGGAAATAATCATCTGGTATGAACGCCGGCCATGGGGTAGTGCACATTGCAGGTCTGCAATGACAAGGATCTTTCTGTAGACCCCTGGCTTTCATGCCAATCCAATGCTGATGTCATTTCCAGAGTCAAGTTGGACATGTCACATGAATGAGGCAACAGTGGGTAGGTGATTTTTAGGCACCATACGCTTCCACACTTACCGTAATAACAATGATCTGTGAGTTTGTTAAATGTACTGCTTTGAGTCTGAATTGTTACTCCTGAATGCTTTAACTTTAACTTCAGTGTATTGGCAAGACTTGTGGATGCCAAAAAAGGCAAGTATACTTTTTTCCACTGTGAGAATTGATTTTTGAAACAAAATCCATTAGTAAAGACATATGTAATGATTTTAATATGCCAATAATCACACAGTATAACTCCCAAAATAGATGTCTGAGAAATATTATGAACAAGTACTGGGACACATTAAAAGAAGACAAAGTTATAAGGAACTTCTACCTAACCAATTGAAAAGTCTGTAATATTGGGAATTTAGTGGCCTCCACCATAAAACAACCGGATTGAGTAAGTGGCCATGTTGCATCATTCATGGATATTAAAGTATTTTTTTGTTGTAATCAATGAAAGATTTGTCATATACTATCTCCAAAAAAGAGAAAGGATTTTTACAAAGGGAAAAAACAATTCATGATTAAGTACTATATGACATCCCATGCGAAGGGGGTCATTTACTGTTTAGAATGCCTCTGTCAAAAAAAGTATATTGGCCACACTAAGAGAACACTCACCAAAAGATTAGGTGAACATGTACGTAACATCACAAAAACATTTGAAGGGCACGCCCTTTCTAAACATTATGCAATTATTGGGGGTCCCTGGTAAGTACAAAAATATGGGGAGTTCAAATAGTTAAAAAAAAGACTGGCGAAGAGGAGAATTTATTTAAAAAAAAATCACATATAGAAAATGAAGGGATATTTGAGCTAAACACCCTGAGATCTAATGGACTAAACAGCGACATAGAAATGTTCGCATTCCAGTTACCAAAGAGAATAATACACATAATTATACAATTTATGACGTAACTCAAGGACTTTATAAAAGGACTGCTTGACCCATTGTGGACCATCCCTGAGGAAGAAAGTCACCTGCTTTCAAGGCAAATTAATTTTGGTCTACATCTATACATATATGCTAGCCACCTTAGTAGGAATTGGTTGGCTGTGTAAATTTAGAAACTAATCCGCAGCATTGCACGCTTGGCGGTTCCAAGCGCTGTGGATTAGACAGGGGTGGAAAGATGATTTGCATAGCTCCGCCTACTGCAAAGGATTCTGGGTAAACCTGCTATTCTTTGTATTATGCTGCTTGCAAGTACTTTCCGTTTCAGGAAAGCATCCACTATGGTCTACACACTTCTAACAGATCACGCTGCAGTCACATTAACGTCACAACATACCGGGTTACGGGGGATCACCAAGGCATCCGGGCGTAGATCCAAGCCTGAACTCACCTCGTCAGATGCACATCGCTGCCCGGGACGCTGTCTGAATCCCAAACAAATTTAAAATACTGGAAAGACTTGGAAACATTTTAATCAGGAACCTTGAAGCATTTCATCACTGAGTAAGACGGTGCAAACATTGGAAAACTCACTGGACCGCAGCCTGCAAAAGGCTAGCTCTACAATTACTACTATCAGACAATCGCTATCACCACATGTGCATGGACTACATATGACTGAAAGTAGAGGAAGCTAGAAATATGGCTCCTCTAGAGCTACAACCTTTGATAAAGCGCAGGCGTTACAGCCAGCTAAATATGCTAGAAGCATATTCTTCTACAGTTACGTCCATATATATTTGGACAGAGACAACATTTTTCTAATTTTGGTTATAGACATTACCACAATTAATTTTATGTAAAACAATTCAGATACAGTTGAAGTTCAGACATTCAGCTTTCATTTGAGGGTGTCCACATTAAAATTGGATGAAGGGTTTAGGAGTTTCAGCTCCTTATCATGTGCCACCCTGTTTTTAACCCCTTTCTGACATGGGATGTACTATCCCGTCGAGGTGGCGTGGGCCCCCATGACCACGGACGGGATAGTACGTCCAGCGCGATCGGCGGCGCTCACAGGGGGAGCGCCGCCGATCACGGCCGGGTGTCAGCTGTTTATCGCAGCTGACATCCGGCACTATGTGCCAGGAGCGGTCACGGACCGCCCCCGGCACATTAACCCCTGGCACACCGCGATCAAAGATGATCGCGATGTGCCGGCGGTGCAGGGAAGCTTCCCGCAGGGAGGGGGCTCCCTGCGGGCTTCCCTGAGCCCCCCGCAGCAACGCGATGTGATCGCGTTGCTGCGAGGGTCTCACCTCCCTCCCTGCTTCCTCCAGCCCCGGATCCAAGATGGCCGCAGATCCGGGTCCTGCAGGGAGGGAGATGGCTTCACAGAGCCTGCTCAGAGCAGGCACTGTGAAGGCTGCAGCGCTGCATGTCAGATCAGTGATCTGACAGAGTGCTGTGCACACTGTCAGATCACTGATCTGTGATGTCCCTCCCTGGGACAATGTAAAAAAGTAAAAAAAAAAATTTCAAAATGTGTAGAAAAAAATAAAAAAAAATATTCCTAAATAATGAAAAAAAAAAAAAAATTATTCCCCTAAATACATTTCTTTATCTAAATAAAAAAAAAAAAAACAATAAAAGTACACATATTTAGTATCTCCGCATCCGTAACGGCCCAGCCTATAAAACTGGCCCACTAGTTAACCCCTTCAGTAAACACCGTAAGAAAAAAAAAAAAAAAAACGAGGCAAAAAACAACGCTTTATTATCATACCGCCGAACAAAAAGTGGAATAACACGCGATCAAAAAGACAGATATAAATAACCATGATACCACTGAAAGCGTCATCTTGTCCCGCAAAAAACAAGCCGCCATATAGCATCATCAGCAAAAAAAAAAAAGTTATAGTCCTGAGAATAAAGCGATGCAAAAATAATTATTTTTTCTATAAAATAGTTTTTATCGTATAAAAGCGCCAAAACATAAAAAAATGATATAAATGAGGTGTCGCTGTAATCGTACTGACCTGAAGAATAAAACTACTTTATCAATTTTACCAAACGCGGAACGGTATAAACGCCTCCCCCAAAAGAAATTCATGAATAGCTGGTTTTTGGTCATTCTGCCTCGCAAAAATCGGAATAAAAAGCGATCAAAAAATGTAACGTGCCCGAAAATGTTACCAATAAAAACGTCAACTCGTCCCGCAAAAAACAAGACCTCACATGACTCTGTGAATCAAAATATGGAAAAATTATAGCTCTCAAAATGTGGTAACGCAAAAAATTTGTTTTGCAATAAAAAGCGTCTTTCAGTGTGTGACGGCTGCCAATCATAAAAATCCGCTAAAAAACCCGCTATAAAAGTAAATCAAACCCCCTTTCATCACCCCCTTAGTTAGGGAAAAATTAAAAAAATGTATTTATTTCCATTTTTCCATTAGGGCTAGGGTTAGGGCTAGGGCTAGGGTTAGGGCTAGGGTTAGGGTTTGGGCTAGGGCTAGGGTTAGGGCTAGGGTTAGGGCTAGGGTTAGGGCTAGGGTTAAGGCTACAGTTAGGGCTAGGGTTAGGGCTACAGTTTGGGTTGGGGCTAAAGTTTGGGTTGGGGCTAAAGTTTGGGTTGGGGCTAGGGTTAAGGCTACAGTTAGGGTTGGGGCTAAAGTTACGATTAGGGTTTAGATTACATTTACAGTTGGGAATAGGGTTGGGATTAGGGTTAGGTGTGTGTCAGGGTTAGAGGTGTGGTTAGGGTTACTGTTGGGATTAGGGTTAGAAGTGTGTTTGGATTAGGGTTTCAGTTATAATTGGGGGGTTTCCACTGTTTAGGCACATCAGGGGCTCTCCAAACGCGACATGGCGTCCGATCTCAATTCCAGCCAATTCTGCGTTGAAAAAGTAAAACAGTGCTCCTTCCCTTCCGAGCTCTCCCGTGTGCCCAAACAGGGGTTTACCCCAACATATGGGGTATCAGCGTACTCAGGACAAATAGGACAACAACTTTTGGGGTCCAATTTCTCCTGTTACCCTTGGGAAATTACAAAACTGGGGGCTAAAAAATAATTTTTGGGGGAAAGATTTTTTTTTTCAATTTTCACGGCTCTGCGTTACAAACTGTAGTGAAACACTTGGGGGTTCAAAGCTCTCACAACACATCTAGATGAGTTCCTTAGGGGGTCTAGTTTCCAAAATGGTGTCACTTGTGGGGGGTTTCTACTGTTTCGGTACATTAGGGGCTCTGCAAATGCAATGTGACACCTGCAGACCATTCCATCTAAGCCTGCATTCCAAATGGAGCTCCTTCCCTTCCGAGCCCTCCCATGCGCCCAAACAGTGGTTCCCCCCCACATATGGGGTATCAGCGTACTCAGGACAAATTGGACAACAAATTTTGGGGTCCAATTTCTCCTGTTACCCTCGGGAAAATACAAAACTGGGGGCTAAAAAATAATTTTTGTGGGAAAAAATTTTTGTTTTATTTTTTTGGCTCTCCATTATAAACTTCTGTGAAGCCCTTGGTGGGTCAAAGTGCTCACCACACATGTAGATAAGTTCCTTAGGGGGTCTACTTTCCAAAATGGTGTCACTTATGGGGGGTTTCTACTGTTTAGGTACATTAGGGGCTCTGCAAACGCAATGTGACACCTGCAGACCATTCCATCTAAGTCTGCATTCAAATGGCACTCCTTCCCTTCCGAACCCTCCCATGCGCCCAAACAGTGGTTCCCCCCACATATGGTGTATCATCGCACTCAGGACAAATTGGGCAACAAATTTTGGGGTCCACTTTCTCCTGTTACCCTCAGGAAAATACAAAACTGGGGGCTAAAAAAATAATTTTTGTGGGAAAAATTTTTTGTTTTATTTTTACGGTTCTGCATTATAAACTTCTGTGAAGCACTTGGTGGGTCAAAGTGCTCACCACACATCTAGATAAGTTCCTTAGTGGGTCTATTTTCCAAAATGGTGTCACTTGTGGGGGGTTTCAATGTTTAGGTACATCAGTGGCTCTCCAAACGCAACATGGCGTCCCATCTCAATACCGGTCAATTTTGCATTGAAAAGTCAAACGGCGCTCCTTCCCTTCCGAGCTCTCCCATGCGCCCAAACAGTGGTTTACCCCCACATATAGGGTATCAGCGTACTCAGGACAAATTGTACAACAACATTTGGGGTCCAATCTCTTCTCTTACCCTTGGGAAAATAAAACATTGGGGGCGAAAATATAATTTTTGTGAAAAAATATTATTTTTTATTTTTACGGTTCTGCATTATAAACTTCTGTGAAGCACTTGGTGGGTCAAAGTGCTCACCACACCTCTAGATAAGTTCCTTAGGGGGTCTACTTTCCAAAATGGTGTCACTTGTGGGGGGTTTCAATGTTTAGGCACATCAGTGGCTCTCCAAACGCAACATGGCGTCCCATCTCAATTCCTGTCAATTTTGCATTGAAAAGTCAAACGGCGCTCCTTCCCTTCCGAGCTCTCCCATGCGCCCAAACAGTGGTTTACCTCCACATATGGGGTATCAGCGTACTCAGGACAAATTGTACAAAAACTTTTGGGGTCCAATTTCTTCTCTTACCCTTGGGAAAATAAAAAATTGGGGGCAGAAAGTTAATTTTTGTGAAAAAATATGATTTTTTATTTTTACGGTTCTACATTATAAACTTCTGTGAAGCACGTGGTGGGTCAAAGTGCTCACCACACATCTAGATAAGTTCCTTAAGGGGTCTACTTTCCAAAATGGTGTCACTTGTGGGGGGTTTCAATGTTTAGGCACATCAGGGGCTCTCCAAACGAAACATGGCGTCCCATCTCAATTCCAGTCAATTTTGCATTGAAAAGTCAAATGGCGCTCCTTCGCTTCCGAGCTCTGCCATGCGCCCAAACAGTGGTTTACCCCCACATGTGGGGTATTGTCGTGCTCAGGACAAATTGCACAACAATGTTTGGGGTCTATTTTCTCCTGTTACCCTTGGTAAAATTAAACAAATTGGAGCTGAATTAAATTTTTTGTGAAAAAAAGTTAAATGTTCATTTTTATTTAAACATTCAAAAAATTCCTGTGAAGCACCAGAAGGGTTAATAAACTTCGTGAATGTGGTTTTGAGCACCTTGAGGGGTGTAGTTTTTAGAATGGTGTCACACTTGGGTATTTTCTATCATATAGACCCCTCAAAATGACTTCAAATGAGATGTGGTCCCTAAAATAAAATGGTGTTGTAGAAATGAGAAATTGCTGGTCAACTTTTAACCCTTATAACTCCCTAACAAAAAAAAATTTTGGTTCCAAAATTGAGCTGATGTAAAGTAGACATGTGGGAAATGTTACTTATTAAGTATTTTGTGTGACATATCTCTGTGATTTAATTGCATAAAAATTCAAAGTTGGAAAATTGCAAAATTTTCATAATTTTCGCCAAATTTCCGTTTTTTTCACAAATAAACGCAGGTACTATCAAAGAATTTTTACCATTGTCATGAAGTACAATATGTCATGAGAAAACAATGTCAGAATCACTGGGATCCGTTGAAGCGTTCCAGAGTTATAACCTCACAAAGGGACAGTGGTCAGAATTGTAAAAATTGGCCCCGTCATTAACGTGCAAACCACCCTTGGGGGTAAAGGGGATAAAGGGACCAAAAGTAATTGGACAGATTAAATAATTTTAAATAAAATGTTCATTTCTAGTACTTGGTTGAAAACCCTTTGTTGGCAATGACTGCCTGAAGTCGTGAACTCATGCACATCACCAGACGCTGTGTTTCCTCCTTTTTTGATGCTCTGCCAGGCCTTCACTGCGGTGGTTTTCAGTTGCTGTTTGTTTGTGGGCCTTTCTGTCTGAAGTTTAGTCTTTAACAAGTGAAATGCATGCTCAATTGGGTGGAGATCAGGTGACTGACTTGGCCATTCAAGAATATTACACTTCTTTGCTTTAATAATCTCCTGGGTTGCTTTCAACTACGTCATTGGACGTAGTTTCATATTACAGATGGACAATCAGTTTGGCTGCATTTGGATGGATCTGAGCACACAGTATGTCTCTGAATACCTCAGAATTCATTCGGCTGCTTCTGTCCTGTGTCACATCATCAATAAACACTAGTGACCCAGTGCCACTGGAGCCATGCATGCCCACGCCATCACACTGCCTCCGCCGTGTTTTACAGATGATGTGGCATGCTTTGGATCATGAGCTGTACCATGCCTTCGCCTTCTTTCCATCATTCTGGTAGAGGTTAATCTTGGTTTCATCTGTCCTAAGAATGTTCTTCCAGAACAGTGCTGGCTTTTTTAGATGTTTTTTCGCAAAGTCCAGTTTAGCCTTTTTATTCTTGATGCTTATGAGTGGCTTGCACTGTGCAGTAAACCCTCTGTATTTACTTTCATGCAGTCTTCTCTTTATGGTAGATTTGGATATTGATACGCCGACATCCTGGAGACTATTGTTCACTTGGTTGGCTGTTGTGAAGGGGTTTCTCTTCACCTTGGAGATTATTCTGCGATCATCCACCACTGTTGCCTTCTGTGGGCGCCCAGGACTTTTTGCATTGATGAGTTCACCAGTGCTTTCTTTCTTTCTCAGGATGTTACCAAACTGTAGATTTTGCCACTCCTAATATTGTAGCAATTTCTCGGATGTGTTTTTTTTTGTTTTCGCAGCTTAAGGATGGGTTGTTTCACCTGCATGGATAGCTCCTTTGACCACATGTTTACTTCACAGCAAAACCTTCCAAATGCAAGCACCACACCTCAAACAACTCCAGGCCTTTTATCTGCTTAATTGAGAATGACATAATGAAGGGATTGCACACACCTGTCCATGAAATAGCCTTGGAGTCAATTGTCCAATTATTTTTGGTCCCTTTAAAAACAGGGTGGCACATGTAAAGAAGCTGAAACTCCTAAACCCTTCAACCAATTTTAATGTGGATACCCTCAAATGAAAGCTGAAAGTCTGAACTTCAACTGCATCTGAATTGTTTTGCATAAAATTCATTGTTGTAATGTCTATAACGAAAGTTAGAAAAATGTTGTCTCTGTTCAAATATATATGGACTTAACTGTATATGTGCTACGGATTCAATAAGTGAAAAGCAAAACATCCAAGGCTTTCACATTTACTTGTTACTCATAATTGCACCACCAACCTTTATGGATTTGTATTGATGGATATACCTTCCCTATATTAATATTATACAGAATAGTACTAGTTCGGAATGCGGAAATAGATGCTAGTGACATGAAAATGCATTGTCTTCTCTTTTCATCAAAATCCCTTATGTGTAATCATCTCACAGCTCTATTTGGTCATATTATAAATTACCTATAACCTCTCTATATCAGCTATAGGTAGACTTTACTACCCAAAGGAGCTGCTAGAGATAGACTTCAATTCTAAGCACCAGTGCAACTATATCTATATATATATAATTGTCTAAAGGTACTGTCACACATAACGATATCGTTAACGATATCGTTGCTTTTTGTGACGTAGCAACGATATCGTTAAGGAAATCGTTATGTGTGACAGCGACCAACGATCAGGCCCCTGCTGGGAGATCGTTGGTCGCTGAGGAAAGTCCAGAACTTTATTTCGTCGCTGGACCTCCCGCTGACATCGCTGGATCGGCGTGTGTGACACCGATCCAGCGATGTCTTCACTGGTAACCAGGGTAAACATCGGGTTACAAAGCGCAGAGCCACGCTTAGTAACTCGATGTTTACCCTGGTTACCAGCGTAAACGTTAAAAAAACAAACACTACATACTTACCTTCAGCTGTCTTTCCCCGGCGCTGTGCTTCTCTGCATTCCTCCTGCATCCTGTGTCAGCGCCAGCCAGCCGGAAAGCACAGCGGTGACGTCACCACTCTGCTTTCCGGCTGACCGGCGCTGACAGTGCAGAGGAAAGCAGAGCGCCGGAGGACAGACAGCTGAAGGTAAGTATGTAGTGTTTGTTTTTTTTACGTTTACGCTGGTAACCAGGGTAAACATCGGGTTACTAAGCGCGGCCCTGCAGCGTCGCTTAGTGTGACGGTACCTTAAGGGTTTTTCTGTCTGTCTGTTTGTCTTTCTGTCTGTCTGTCTGTCTGTCCTGGAAATCCCGCGTCTCTGATTGGTCGAGGCCACCAGGCCTCGACCAATCAGCGACGGGCATAGCATGGCGACGATGATGTCATAAAGGTTGCCTCGACCAATCAGCGACGGGCACAGTCTGCCGAGAATTCGCCTCGACCAATCAGCGACGGGCACAGTATCGACGTAGATGTCATAATGGTTGCCATGGCGACAATGCCGTCATAAAGGTTGCCTCGACCAATCAGCGACGGGCACAGTCTGCCGCGAATTCTTTAATCATCATTGTCCATAAACTACGGGGACATGCATATTCTAGAATACCCGATGCGTTAGAATCGGGCCACAATCTAGTATGAATATATATTTGGAGAATAAAATGTCCATGATGGAATTTTTATTTTATATTTTCTCCGAGTTTAGCGATCGAAAGTATAAAAATCACCTCTTACTTTTCAAACAATTGTACCCCTGCAGACCTGTGATACTAATTTTTTTTTAATTTCTCTTTTTCTATTTTGTTAAGTCATTTTGAATTTTGTTAATTGATAAAAATAAACTATTAACTTCTCTATTTTTTTAAAAGTCTTTTTACTTTGCAGTATTGTTTTCCACATTCTGCCTAGCCCTAAGCCCAATAAGCATTCTCGATGACTTTTAGTAGTACAACATACAGAATACGATAGAACTACACCAGACAGAGAAAGTTCAGCAGCAGCAGGGTGACAGTGAGAGCGAAAAGTTAAGTAGAAGACATAATGCATATTAAGTTTAATTTATGTAGGGTAAATGGAAGGAAAAGGGGATTAGAGTGTTTTTAGGCATGACACAAGCATGGACAGCAAATCAGACTTATCCCAATACCAGGCTGATTGGATAATGTCAGGGTTATCTTAGCTGTGCTCAAAGAAGCATCTGTCATCTGTAGCACACAGCAGATGGAGGACTCTTATCAGATTTTTCTAAACCTGAAATTCTTTTTTAATTTAGAAATTGAATTGATGTTTAGACATTAGAAAGCCTAATACAATCTTCACAGTTCACTATAGTTGACTCAAATTTCTTGTAACAGTTCATCCTATGTGAAGTGTTATAATAAGGAAAGAGGCAAATTACATATCACTATGATCAAATTTAAGTAATTTTGTCCTATTGTTAGATCCTTATGATACATTGATAATATGTACAAAAGTTATATAATATCTACTTTTTTATCTGATACCAGAGGAGTGTATAGCAAAAATTGCCAACTGTAAATACAGAGAGAAGTTAACAAGAAGCTTTAATATTACAATAGCGGTAAACAGTAGTCTAAAACATAGATTTTATGTAATCACACATATTGATTTATTAACCCCTTCATGACCTATCATGTATGAGTACATCATAGGTCATGTCTCCGCACTTCATGCGAGCTTCGGCGCTGAGCCCACATGTTTTCCGGCACTTGTCAGCTGGTTTCATCAGCCGACATATGCCCCTAACAGCCATGGGTGGAGTAACAATTCACCAGCGGCTTTTAACATGCTAAATGTCTCTGTCAATCTCTGACATCATCATTTAACATGCTCGCTCCGGAAGCACGTCAGAAACCCCAGCCATCGGCGCTCGTGTCAGATTACCGCAGGTCGGCGATGGTTTGGTATGACAACCCTTGGTCTGCACGAGACCTGCGTGGTTGTCATTGCCAAATTGCTAGGCCCTGTGGCCAGCACTCACACCAAAAGATAATTTTAGCTACACAGCAGGGCTCAAACCCTGCTGTGTGTGTAGCACAGGCGATCGGATGATCGCAGCTTCTAGTCTCCCATGGAGACTACTGAAGCCACCGAAAAGTAAAAAAAAGTTTTTAAAAATATGAAAAAACTGTAAAAGTTCAAATTACCCCATTCAAAATAAAAAGCTAATAATAATGAAAAAAAATACACATATTTGGTATAGCCAGGTTCAGAATCGCCCAATCTATAAAACTATTAAAAGAATTAATACAATTGGCAAATGGCATAATGACAAAAAAATCAAAATGCCAGAACTACTTTTTTTTGGTCGCCGCAACATTGCAGTGAAATGCAATTACCGGTGATCAAAATATTCTATGTACACCAAAATCATATCAATAAAAACATCGGCTAGACACACAAAAAAATAAGCTTTTACCCGGCTCCAGATCCCGAAAAGTGCAGACACTACGAGTCTCAAAAAATGGTGTTTTTTTTTTGTTGCAAACTTTGGATTTTTTTCACTACTTTAGTATCATGGTGAGGAACAGCGTAGTGGGATAATATGGAGAGGTTTAGTGTGTGGGGAGGTACTTTATAGAGACGCAGTGTAGGGCAGACATTATGGAGAGGGGCAATTTAGGGGGGGCATTATGGAAAGGGTCAGTTTGGGAGAACACTATGGGGAGGGGTAGTGTTGGGGTGACATTGTAGAAAGGGACAGTGTGGGTGGTACATTATCAAGAGGGGCAGTGTGCGTGGGACATTATAGAGAGGGTCCGTGTATGTTGGAAATTTTGTGGTCCATCAAGGAGTCCACATTTCAGCATCTAATCCTTTGTGCTAATTGTGTGGACCAGACACCAGGCCAGAGGAAGTAGAGTCCAAGCAGAATCCAGACTCTTGTCACCAGACGTTAACCCCTGGGATGGAAGTGATCCTGATGAGACTCAGATACCTGAGGCACATGCGTCCTACACTGTGCTGTCAGGGCAAGAAGAGAGGGAAGATGACTTTCAGGGTGAGGAGTGGAAGAAGAGAGAGAGAGAATGAGGTTGTAGATCCCACTTGGTGTGAACCCAGATGCATGCAGCTTAGTAGATCAGCAAAGGAGGTGGAGTAGGAGAAAGGTGAGGAGGTTATATTGCGGCTTCCTGCACAGACACGGAGTGATGCAACCACGACAAGCTCTGCAACCTTAGCCACCACTTTGGCTGCAGCCAGCAGCAGTCATGGTCTGCAGGAGCAGCAAGGGTTGCCTAGGCGGGCCATTTTTTGGACCGCAAAGGATGGCAAAACTCATGTTATCTGCCAATTTTGTAAAACACTACTCAGTAGAGGCCAAAATACCAATAATTTGACCACTACATGAATGAACTGGCACATGCACGATCAACATATCACTGAGCTAAATTATGGTCTAGTGGACCTCGCCAACCACTGGTTTCCCCATCCACCGCATTTGCTGCTTCTTTCTCCTTCGTCACTGTGGCAAGTGTTCTCACACAAGTCTGCGCCAGCAGACCCTCCACTTGTTTACCCGCTACAGTCTGGGTGAGTGAGAGCCTTTCAGCTGTTAAGGAAGTGGACATGCCTGCCATTTTAGACCGCTCTTAGACACCGTGCACACCACATTTTCCTCAATCTACCATAACATCTCTGGCTGCACCTCACTCACAGTCCAGTGGTTTGTCGTGTTCACCCTACTCCATCCTCTCTCAGAACAGCAGCCAGCTCTTGGTCCCGCAGTTGTGTTTCCTCCTACACATGCCAAAGCTTAGAGCTTGAACTTCATTATCTCCAATCTGTTGTCCACAGAAATGCTGCCTTCCTGCCTAGTGGATAGATCCAGTTTCAGAAAGTTGATGGCCATCGCAGTCCCCAAGTACCAGTTGTCCAACAACATTACTTCTCTAAGAAAGCTGTGCCTGCACTACACCAGCTTGTCACTGACAACATCAGCCGTTCCTTGAAAAAATCTATGCCTGACAGGGTACATTTCACCTCTGACACCTGGATGAGCAAGCATGTCCAAGGGCATTACATGTCGCTGACTGGGCACTGGGTGACACTGGTGGCTGTGTGAGCAGGTGAGGAAGGAGCTGCTCCACAAGTCTTGGAATCTGCAAGGCTTGTGGGACAAACCTCTGTATCTAACACTTCATCCACTGCTTCTGTCTCCTCTACCTCCTCTAGGGTCTCCACCTGCATCCTCAACTTCTCCTTTACTTAGACATTCGTTCCAATAATGCAGAGAGAATCCCTCCACCACCATACTGTGCAGTCAAGGCTCACTGCAGCAAGGTAATGTTTAAATTAATTAGCCATGGAGATCACAGTCACACAGCTCAAGAGTTGTTAACAGATATCCAGGCTGAATTTGAGTAATGACTGTCTCCATTGAGCTTGGAGACAGGAAAAGCCGTGGGTGATAATGGTGCGAACCTGGTGGTGGCTTTAAGCCAGGGTATCCTCACACACGTGCCTTGCATGACTCACATCCTCAACCGGGTGGTACAGCCATTTCTTAGCCACTATCCTGGCCTGAATGCGCTACTGCAGAAAGCATGGTTGCTGTGTGCTCAGTTCCATCTTTCGCACCCCATGGATCATTGCTACATAGGTATTTCAGCCTACTGGTTAACCAGTTGATATGCAATGTGCCAAAATGTGTATTTCTACTCTGCATATGTTGTAGTGACTGTGGCAGCAGCGGTGAGCCCTGGTGCAGTATTCTATTTTGCATAGCCTGGGTCAATGTATTATGGACGTGGTGCAAATCACGCTTACAGAGTGGGCACAGATGAAGGACCTCTGCACAGTTATGTAATGGCTACTAAGATGGTTAGCGCTAATGATGCCATCATCAGCATCACTATTCTGGTCCTCTACATACTGGATCACACTTTTAATAGTCTGCAGGAGGAGGTGGTGGTCCCTGAGGAATAGGAGGAAGAAGAGAAGGGTGCAGAAGGGAAAACAATATTTCTAAGTTCCAGACTGTCTTCGCACAAGCAGGTGCCATGGGAGGGTGGATTACAGTGATCGAGGGGGACTCATGGTGTGATAGAAATATATATATCATGTAGATCTCACTTGCATGTATACTCCTCTATAATCATATATACTCATATATCCACAGCTAATATATACTCAGCTAGTTTATAATCAGTTGCTCAATTTGACCACATGAGCTAGGCCAGATGGTTCCTCGGTGTTCTCCAGACACCCGAAAAGCAGAACAACGCCAGATGTACAGTGTTAAGTGCTGATCAGATGTCTCAACTTTGTCTTAGATGCAGAGAGCTACATTTTAGTTGCTTAATCAGCATTCATATGTGCATTAATCACAATATTCCATATATATTTAGATAACCAATAACAGAGGAGATTGACAATTAACAGTTAAGTAATTGCAGCGCCCCAGAGACCTGGTAGTTGCAGTATGACGCTCTGCCACTAAGGGGAGTGATGGTACGTCTGATGGCACTAAAGGAGTTCTCCTGACCAGGTATCACCAGAACACATTACACTTCACACTCCGGCCCCTAGGGGGAGCAAAAGGCTTTATTTATTGGGCCACTCTTCACACTGGTAAAACTAGGGGTTGGGGAGGAAGTTAGTCAGAAGCTGACTGGGTTGGATTCAGGCAACATCCCGTGGCAGGGGGTGTTGCAGGGAGAAGACACAGGGGGTCCCTGTCAGGTGTGGGAACCTGGCAGGTGCCTAGCGAACAGAGCAGAACGTAATGGAACCGCGCCTGCACACCCCGCGGCGGTATCCAAGAGAGACACGAAGGGAAGAATATTGTGGAACAGTGTAAACGAGATCAAGCACAAAGGAGTACCAGTAGGAGTCGTGCCGTGAGACCGAGGCAACATCCTACTGAAGCACGTAGCCGGTGGCAGGAACACCGCGGGAGTAACTGACTCTAGGCCTTACTTCGAACTCCGCAGGACAGTTAATCATAGGTTGGCTGTCTACCTTACTACACCTACGAAGACATAGAGGGCAACGCGTGGAGAGGGGCGTCTCTAGGGTCCCGGAAGAGCTCCGAGCCTTCCAGTCATACCGGTGCGTCCTAGCCATAACATTCCTGGGGGACCGAGAAACTAGTAACATCTGGAACCAAAGAGAGAGAGAGCTGTAGAGAACGAACGAACCAGAACAGCAGTTGTGAAGACTATTCCGAATGCTCAGCAGGGTAGGACTACAACACACAGGCGCTAGTGGTAGGCAACGATTTCCATCTGCAAAGGAAACTCTGGATGTGCCCATCGGACCGGCCGGTCTCAGATAGCCCTGTTAAGCGTGCTCTGGATTGAGGATCCTGAAGTCTTCAGTAAAGAGGTAAAGAGACTGCAACCCTGCGTCCTCGTTATTGACTGCACCCTACACCATTACCATCTACCTTACTGGGAAGCCCTGGGGACATACTTCACCTGTGGGAAGGTATACCATCCAGCTGCCATTCCATCACCCCAGCGGACCCCACAGCAGCGTTGGTCACCCTGACCGAACACCACAGGTGGCATCACGAACCCCTGACAGACTGCACCACCTTTATTGGACGCCCCTTAGCAGGGTCGCGGACCGGGTCTAGCCACCATGACAGCCTCAGAACCGAACCAGAGAGGCCCGGTACCGAGAACTCGTGGCCCTGTGTCTGGGGGCGCTCCATAATTAACTAACCACCCCTAACCACTCCTTTCTATATGCAATTATAAATCCATGTATGTACAATAAATCATCAGTATTGATGGAATGTTATTGTCACAATGTTGTGTAGTCTCATTCTTGAGCGCTCAAAATACTCAGTCTTATTGGGAACGGCCACAGCACACACAAGGATAGCTTTATCCAAACCAAATTTCCATAACAATGGTACCAAATAAACTGGTAGTGAAGGTGCAGGAGCCGAGGAACAAATGGAGGAGGATGAGGAAGAGGTGATGGGTGTGTAGCAGTCATGAGATGAAGAGGATAATGATCCCCTCTTTGTTGTCCATGGTTGGTGGGAGGTGATGGAGGAAGCAAGCTTAAATATTACCCCACCACCAACACACCATGGACTTGGACCTCATGGAAGCACCTGACACATGAGCACCTTTTTGCTGCACTATGTGCAACATGATGCCTGAATAGTTAGGATTAGAAATAGTGCTGACTGCTGGGTTGCCACCCTGTTAGATCAATTGTACAAGAGTACATTTTGCCGGATGCTTTCTCCCCTGGAAAGGGATGCATGCACGCTTGTAGACAATCTTCAGAGTGGTTTTCCTCAAGACAGCAGTGAGATACAAAGTGTGCTTCCCAGTACTAGACTTCCAATCCTGGGAACGTCGTGTCGGCAATGCAAAAACATGAGCAGCAGCAGCAGTGTAAGTGGCATAAGCAATTTCTGTGAGTCCTTTCACTCATTTTTTAGACCAGCCTGTGCAGAACAGAGTACAAGCCTGACATATAGTGAGCGACGGGAGAGGATAGTGCTGGAGTATCTAGAGCTCAATATCAATGCTATCGGGGGGTTTGGACCCTTTTGCATTTTGGTCTTCAAGAATGGAAGAGTGGCCTGAGCTCACCTTTGATGCCTTGGGGTTTTTGTCATGCCCGTGAGCAAGCAGTCTCTCAGAATGTATCTTCAGCGCTGCTGGTGGTGTCCTGACAGATAAATGCATTAGACTGTCCCTTGAAAATGTAGACTGTCTAAATTTCATAAAGAAGAACAAGTCATTGATCTCCAAAGACTTTCACACCCCCGTCTCAGACTGGGCAGACTAGGCGGTGGTGTAGTTTTTAGTGTACTACATTGATCTCTCATTATTGCAGTCTGTGACACCTTCATCATGGCTTTTGTTGTTGCTTTTGCTACTGCTACTGATGCTGGTAATATTTTTTTGAAATGTGGAGTCTCCAGCTTGGGTCTCCATCTGGTGGGTTGCCTGTACTGGAAGCTGATATTTGTGCCATTTGTGTGTGGCTGAGCACAAAAGCAGTTTGAGTTGTTGCATAAGGTATCAGGGCTCCCAGCACAGCAGGCTAACACTGGTCCCTCATCCACCTCTTAATTTGAACTTTAAATCAAAGCTGCAAGTGCTGGCTCAGACCCTGTCTCATGCATGACCCCATGCCTGACTGCTGCAGTGCCATTATAACATTTCTACTGTGGGTCAGTTGATGTCACTTTTCCTCATTTCTTCCCTTAATTTGAGCTTGTGGGTTACCCTTAATGTCTCATCTATTCATTTGGTTTTGCCTACCATTGAATTCAATGGGGTTCGGTTATGTGTACCAAAATGTTCGGCTAACTGTATAGCAAACATCAGGAAGTTCGCTAAACCTAACCTAAAGCTTCGCTCGTCTCTACTCTCTACCGTTGATAAGGACCTACTGGGAGTAGCAGGTTCATGTGATACAAGTGGGCTGACTTGGAACTGCAAATGATTACTGTATTAAGTTTGGTGATGTATTCCCGTACTGGATTTGGCACTGTATTCATGTACTGACTATGTTCTGGTGCTGTATTCATGTACGGATGGTGGTTCTGGCACTCCATTCATATACTGTTGGTGGTTCTGGTGTTGCTTTCATGTACTAACAGTGGTTCTGATCATGTACCAATCCTTAACATGCTTCATGTTTAAAACTGAAAAATCCTCAAAACTAACTCTTGAAATTATGAGGAGGATTTGGTTACGTTTCTGCTTCAAAGTGGGTTCATGCTGATTTTTTGCAGTGGAAACTAAGCAGAAACTCTCCATATCCTTTTCAAATACTCACTACTAGGTTCTGACCATATTATAAATGTAGTACCGGTGGTTCTGGTGATGTATTCATGCAAGTATTTCTTTAAAATTTTTGCAGCCTTTTGAGTTGGTTCAGTATGACAATGTGGCCCTTGGACAAAAAAATCGTTTGTGCAACCCTGATCCTTTTTTATTATGAATCATTTTATTCTCATATAGATTGTATTGACTTGTGTAAACTAACAAGTGCAGAGTGTGGATTGACAACTGCTTATAGGCAGAAATCTTTCCAATTAAATGAACCTTAAAGCAATACAAACTACTTAAATTACTCAATAGATCTCTTATACCAGATGAAGCTTGTGTATATACTTTTGTATGTACATACTTTGATAATCCATGTCAAAATTGCTGTATAATCTTTCTAAAAGTTTAACTCAATCTCTGTCTACCTAGCTTAACTGACAGCTCCTTAGGGTCCCACTTCTTCATGGCTGAGATCTCACACAAGCTGCAGGTGTCAAGATGCGTAGGTGAAGATTAAATAAACTTGAACTCATGAACTACCGTATTTTTCGGATTATAAGATGGTCCGGATTATAAAATGCACCCCAAATTTTGAAGAGAAAAGTAAGAAAAAAATATTTTTTAATAAAATGGTAGTGCTTCTTATAATCCATGCGTCTTATTGCTTACCGTGGTGGTGGGTGAGGTGAAGCGAGGTCCCAGGGTCGCTGCTGGAGGAGGCAGGAGTAGGGTGATATTGTAGGCCGCAAGCTAGGATGAGGGGGTCCGATGTGCTGCGCGCTGGTGGGGGTCTTGTGCTGCTGTGGGGGTTTTGTGCTGGTGCATGTCCGGTGCTGCAGCGGTGGTGCGTGGGTGTCGGGCGCTGCCCGGGGCTATGCTGACATTTTGCGACAGGCCAGAGCTCCGGGAATTCCATGGTTCCCTGTGCGTGTGCGGTGGAATCCAGGAATATGGCCATCACCGGGGGCGGTGCATGCGAAGATGGTGATCTCGGGACCAAGATCTCGAGAGAAGAGATCTCAGCACTGAAATCTCGTCTCTCGAGATCTTGGTCCCGAGATCACATCTGTGCATGCATTGCCCCTGGTGGCGGCCATATTCCCAGAGTCCACCGCACACGCACAGGGAACCGCTGGGCACTGGAGACATCCACAGCACCGACCAGCAACCGCCGGGCACTCGGAGACACCCGGTCACTCCCTCATCCCAGCCTGTGGCCTACACCCGTGATATCGGTAATATAGTTATAGTTATTATTAAGGTTGAAGGAAGACTTTAAGTCCATCTAGTTCAACCCATAGCCTAACCTAACATGCCCTAATATGTTGATCCAGAGGAAGGCAAAAAAAAAACCCATGTGACAAATAGTAAGCTTCACTTTGGGGAAAAAAAACTTTCCCGACTCCACATACGGCAATCAGAGTTCCCTGGATCAACGCCCTATCAAGGAATCTAGTGTATATACCCTGTAACATTATACTTTTCCAGAAAGGTATCCATTTCCCTCTTAAATTTAATTAATGAATCACTAATTACAACATCATACGGCAGAGAGTTCCATAGTCTCACTGCTATTACAGTAAAGAACCCGCATCTGTTATTATGCTTAAACCTTCTTTCCTCCAGATGTAGAGGATGACCCCTTGTCCCCATAGTCTTCATTTTTCCAAACTAAATAGCCCCAAGTGTATTAACCTATCTTGGTATTGCAGACCCCCCAGTCCTCTAATAACCTTGGTCGCTCTTCTCTGCACCCGCTCTAGTTCAGCTATGTCTTTATTATACACCGGAGACCGGAACTGTGCACAGTATTCTAAGTGTGGTCGAACTAGTGACTTGTATAGAGGTAAAATTATGTTCTCCTCATGTGCATCTATGCCTATTTTAATGCATCCCATTATTTTATTTGCCTTTGTAACAGCTGCCTGACACTGGCCACTGAATATGAGTTTGTCATCCACCCATACACCCAGGTCTTTTTCATTGACGGTTTTGCCCAGAGTTAAGAATTAAGCGCATAGTTATTCATCTTATTAATTCTACCCAAGTGCATGATCTTACATTTATCCCCATTAAAGCTCATTTGCCATTTATCAGCCCAAGCTTCTAGTTTACATAAATCATCCTGAAATATAAAATTGTCCTCCTCTGTATTGATTACCCTGCAGAGTTTAGTGTCATCTGCAAATATTGAAATTCTGCTCTGAATGCCCTCTACAAGGTCATTAATAAATATGTTAAAAATAAGAGGGCCCAATACTGACCCCTGTGGTACCCCACTGCTAACCGCGACCCAGTCCGAGTGTGCTCCATTAATAACCACCCTTTGTTTCCTATCCCTGAGCCAGCTCTTAACCCACTTACACATATTTTCCCCTATCCTCATTATTCTCATTATTCTCAACCTTTTGTATAAACCCCTGACAAAGGACACAGTCCGAAACGCGCGTCGGGGTGTGCTGTACCTGGAGGATCGGACGGCTTATAGGAGGAGGTAATTAGCCTTTGTTCATCTAACTTTGCATTCAGCATTTTGTGACTTTGGCATGAGCCACACTATTCACATATGCTATTGACTCTGTTTACATGCACTCTGTACTTTTTGCCTATGAGCTGGCTTCACATCTATTGTTGCCTGCAATACAGGCTCTGTATACTTTTTTGTGCACTTTATTTGCCATTTTTGCACTTATTCATATACATAATATTTTTTCACTCTTATTTTCATCTTTTGTCTTATTATTTTTTTCACTTTTGAGTGTAGCACACGGTTTTTATACCTTTTTATATATTTTTATATATACATTTTTTGTGTACCCCTCATTACAAATGCCGTGTGCCCCTAGTTTTAGCCATTGAATTGTATTTATTTATATATAATAGTTTTTTATTTATACTTACCTTGCCTCCTTTGCGTCCGTTGAATCATTGCTATTTTTGCTGAAATATTTTTTATATATTTACCTCCAGTTACAGGCACATTTCTGTTGTTGCCATTTGTTAGCCATTATATATTTATTTTAATAAAGGCATTTTATTATATTGCACCTTTTTTGTTTTTTCTTTGTTCTTAATTTGACTACTATACACCAATACATTATTTATAACACCCGTGGTATCGGTAAGGCATGTCTGCTTTGTAAGACACCCCCTCATTTTCCCCCCAACTTTGGGGGAAAAAAGTGCATCTTGCAAAGCAAAATATACGGTATTTCCTTTTATAGGTTGAAATTCAGGTCTCAGTCATAGCAGAATGATGTTACCTCCGGCAGCAACACCTTCAGTTTGAGCCATTGATCAGCGCAGAACTGTCTGCCTGATCGCAAATGACTAAGAGAAATATTCTGAATAATTTTTTTATTTAATAAAGAAAAACACAAAACACAAACACAAGTCTTTTGGCGTACTGTTTTACTAAATGGGCTGATGGTTACTAGCAGGTTACCATCTTTTTCAATAGTAAGGTCACTTTGACAATATTAAGACAGCGGTAAAGAGGTTTTGCGACTCTACATTATCCTCACTACTGGACCTAGTACCAGAGAATCCCTAAACAGGTACTTTCGACATGTTACCTAAAATACATAAAGCAGGTAATCCTGGGAGACCAATCATCTCTGGCTTTTGAACATTAACTGAGAATTTTTTATGATGCATTCCCAGCTATTTCCAGGACATCACTGATATTCTCTACAAATTGTCAGCACTGGGCCCGCTTCCAGAGGACACAATATTAGCCACCATGAATGTAAAGTCTCTTTACTCCAACAATCCTCATGATGATGGGCTTGCTGCATGCAAATATTTTCATAAAAAACTATCTGGAAACAGAAAAAGCTCTTCAATTCATCAGGTTTGTGCTCCATCACAATTTTTCCTTTTGGAACTATTTATGCCAACCATGTATGGGCAATGCCATGGGAAAGAAAATGTTACCACAATATTCTAGCCTGTTTAGATTAAACTAGTGGAGGAGTTGTTGTCGTCTTGTTCTAGCATACTTCCACTAAATTGATGATCTGCTAATAATCTGGACAGGCTAAAAAAATGATCAGCTTGCCTTCCATGATAACTTCAACAAGTTCTACCCAACCATAAAGCTCACCCTCTATTTCTCAAATTCCCAAATACATTTCTGGACGCGACCACATAGTGTACATCAATGGCAATACCGCACAAACATAAATTTACCATAAACCCACAGGCTCTCCGGCATATCTTAGATGGACCAGCTTTCATCCAAGATACACAAAACAATCCATCATCCACAGTCAAGCTCTAGGGTACATTTGAATCTGTTCAGACAGTAAGGATAGAAAACTACACGTGCTTTCACTGAGGAATAAATTGCTACAACAAGAATACCATCAACTGGTAACAGATGATCAGATCCACAGGGCTACAAGGATCCCAAGAAGCAGCCTACTGGACTACAAACAGATGGAGGATGACAGCAGGGCACCTCCTGAAGTCATATACAACCCTGACGTGAGCATCCAAAGGAAAATTGTTGGTGACATTAAACTCATATTTCACAGGGACCACAGAATGAAATTTCTTCTCCCAGAGCTACCACTTCTCTCATACAAATAGTCCCCTAACTTATGAATCTTCTTGTCAGAAGTGTTCTTCCATCGCCATATGAGATGGGCACATTCCCACGTAACAATGAAAATTGTAGGACTCGTACCCACATACAGTTAGGGCCAGAAATATTTGGACAGTGACACAAGTTTTGTTATTTTAGCTGTTTACAAAAACATGTTCAGAAATACAATTATATATGTAATATGGGCTGAAAGTGCACACTCCCAGCTGCAATATGATAGTTTCCACATCCAAATTGGAGAAAGGGTTTAGGAATCATAGCTCCGTAATGCATAGCGTCCTCTTTTTCAAGGGACCAAAAGTAATTGGACAATGGACTCTAAGGGCTGCAATTAACTCTGAAGGCGTCTCCCTCGTTAACCTGTAATCAATGAAGTAGTTAAAAGGTCAGGGGTGGATTCCAGGTGTGTGGTTTTGCATTTGGAAGCTGTTGCTGTGAGCAGACAACATGCGGTCAAAGGAACTCTCAATTGAGGTGAAGCAGAACATCCTGAGGCTGAAAAAAAAGAAAAAATCCATCAGAGAGATAGCAGACATGCTTGGAGTAGCAAAATCAACAGTTGGGTACATTCTGAGAATAAAGGAATTGACTGATGAGCTTGGGAACTCAAAAAGGCCTGGGCGTCCACGGATGACAACAGTGGTGGATGATCGCCGCATACTTAAGTTGGTGAAGAAGAACCCGTTCACAACATCAACTGAAGTCCAGAACACTCTCAGTGAAGTAGGTGTATCTGTCTCTAAGTCAACAGTAAAGAGAAGACTCCATGACAGTAAATACAAAGGGTTCACATCTAGATGCAAACCATTCATCAATACCAAAAATAGACAGGCCAGAGTTAAATTTGCAGAAAAACACCTCAAAAAGCCAGCTCAGTTCTGGAAAAGTATTCTATGGACAGATGAGACAAAGATCAACCTGTACCAGAATGATGGGAAGAAAAAAGTTTGGAGAAGAAAGGGAACGGCACATGATCCAAGGCACACCACATCCTCTGTAAAACATGGTGGAGGCAACGTGATGGCATGGGCATGCATGGCTTTCAATGGCACTGGGTCACTTGTGTTTATTGATGATGACATAAGAGCAGACAAGAGTAGCCGGATGAATTCTGAAGTGTACCGGGATATACTTTCAGCCCAGATTCAGCCAAATGCTGCAAAGTTGATTGGACGGCGCTTCATAGTACAGATGGACAATGACCCCAAGCATACAGCCAAAGCTACCCAGGAGTTCATGAGTGCCAAAAAGTGGAACATTCTGCAATGGCCAAGTCAATCTCCAGATCTAAACCCAATTGAGCATGCATTTCACTTGCTCAAATCCAGACTTAAGACGGAAAGACCCACAAACAAGCAAGACCTGAAGGCTGCGGCTGTAAAGGCCTGGCAAAGCATTAAGAAGGAGGAAACCCAGCGTTTGGTGATGTCCATGGGTTCCAGACTTAAGGCAGTGATTGCCTCCAAAGGATTTGCAACAAAATATTGAAAATAAAAATATTTTGTTTGGGTTATGTTTATTTGTCCAATTACTTTTGACCTCCTAAAATGTGGAGTGTTTGTAAAGAAATGTGTACAATTCCTACATTTTCTATCAGATATTTTTGTTCAACCCTTCAAATTAAACGTTACAATCTGCACTTGAATTCTGTTGTAGAGGTTTCATTTCAAATCCAATGTGGTGGCATGCAGAGCCCAACTCGCGAAAATTGTGTCACTGTCCAAATATTTCTGGCCCTAACTGTATTGCCAACAAATACAGTCGGCGTACCCAACAGAATTCAGGACTATAAAATCATGGATTTCTTTTTATGTACATCTTCCAATGTGATGTACATGATACAGTGTACAAGGTGCCCTAAAAGAACCGATATTGGAGAAACATTTCTTTGGACCTGGACACTGTATGCCAAATATAAGAGTCTCAATAATGAAAGGTCATTTTAAGGACAACAGAGAAAAAAATCTGGGGATTCAATCTGAAAAGAATGTTTAGATTTTTGACAATATGATACAATTTAACACCTTGATTTATGACACACTACATGGACACACTTCACGTTTCCACCAGGATGACTCCAGATCACCAAGCCATCACTCCCACCACTTCTCCGTTAGAACAAAGACCTCTATTTTATTACCTTTGTTTGCCTTTAGGAGGCATCACACCATACACCCCATGCACAAATGTCCTGTTGTAACATCTCTTAAATGTGCTCTTGTTTTGGCAATTCATTTGTAAACTTGCCTGAAAAAGGAATCTTGGTGCCTTGAAAGCTTGCAATTATAATATTTCTGGTTAGCCAATAAATATATCACTCCTACAATACTATTGCCATTTTTGGCCATAAAAGTATTTACATTGATTGTTAAAGAGGTTGAAAGAAGTTGGCTACAGTCTTGAAGTCTTCAGGGGTTACACATGTGATTTCAGTGCAAGTGAAAGCTGGAAGCTGGAGCAGCTTGTCGATCAGCAGTGCGACAAGAAACTTTGGCAAATTTTTTCCTTAGCAGGTGCTAGTGGACATGAGACTGGGGAAGTTTGTTCATCACAATAGAGAAACAGTGGATTGGAAGTGACAGTGAGTGACCAATAGCCTGTAGACAGATTGAATAGTGAGGCACTTAATATACTTTCTTGAGACCAAGATGGATGAGAGGTGATATTGAGATATTGCATAGCAAGGCTTGCAAAAATCACTGGAGTAGGTATGAAACCCTCAGCCATTTCATTATATTTTGACGGTAGATCTTGGCAGGGCCAGACTGGGACTAAAATTCAGCCCTGACATTTGAAGTCACACAGGCCCACTTGTGACATGGTGACTGTATAATATCTTTGTACACTTGTAGGTTACAAGAAGTGAGGGGAGTGTAACACGCCTATATAATATATAATCACAGCTGTATCCAGCATTGCAGCTTAGTCCTACAGTATTTATTGCTTTTAGTTGCAGTACTAAGAAAAGCCGCTACTTTACCTACATAACTGGATCTTGTAGATAATGAAGGGATGAGACGACAAAAGGCTATAGAACCTCATTCTGATGCTCCATAAATGTTGCCTACAGCCACTTTTGGTTCCGCTGCACAGCACGAGACCCGGTGACTCTGAAGAGCAGTGACATCAGTAATTTCACTGCTCTTCAGATATTCCGGGTCTTGCGCTGCGCTCAGCGACTGTGAAGAGCGGTACTGTTACTACCGTCACCGCTCTTCAGAGTCGCTGGGTCTCGCCAAGTCTGGGCTAGTAGTGGGGGTGTCTGATAGACACCTCTCCATTACTTACACCAGGGATTGATAGCACCTGACATTACGCAGCTGACATCAACCCTAAAAATCATTACTCATACCAGAATTAAATGCTCTGGCGGCTGGGAAAAGCAGTAGAGTTAGCGCTATTTCCAGGCGCCGGGTGCTAACTACAACTGTCATCATCCTTGCCTGGTCTAACTGTCAAGCATTTCTGTTGTATTTACATGCACTGATCTCAGGCCGCTAAACGAGTGTGATCGACAATACTGACGTCATTAACTTGTTTCCCGGCCTCTTTACACCAACTGAGAAAGAATGAAGGGAACAGAACAATCACAATTAGATGAATCTGTCCCCGTACAGTATCATGTTATCAGTTTACACCGGCAATGTGCTGCTGAGAACAAGGATTTCTATTCCCACACAAATAATCCAATCACTCGATGAATAGGCAGCATTTTGATTGTTTAGTATAATACACCCCATAGTCCTCCATATATTATAATGTAAGGGCATGTTAGGTTAGGCTATGAGTTGAACTAGATGGACTTAAAGTCTTCCTTCAACCTTAATAACTAATATAATATAATGTGCACCTCAGTCCTCCATATAGTATAATACACTCCTCAGTCCTCCATATAGTATAATACACTCCTCAGTCCTCCATATAGTATAATACACTCCTCAGTCCTCCATATAGTTTAATACAATCCTCAGTCCTCCATATAGTATAATACACTCCCCATAGTCCTCCATATAGTATAATACACTCCCCATAGTCCTCATTTTAGAATAATACACTCCTCATAGTCCTCCATATATTAAAATACACTGCAATTCCTCCATATAGTATAATACACTCCTCAGTCCTCCATATAGTATAATGTACTGCAACGGTCCTCCATATAGCATAATACACTCGTCAGTCCTCCAAATAGTATAATACATTCCTCATAGTGCTCCATATAGTATAATGCCCCGCCATTGTCATCCATGTAGTACAATTCACTTCCCATAGTATAATGCACCCCATAGTTCTTCATATCGTATAATGTATTCCCCATAGTCCACGATACAGTATAATGCAGCCCACATATAGTATAATGATGCCACCCCAGAGTATAATGCATCCACTCCACAGAATATATTGTAGCCCCCTGAGTATAATGTAACCCCCCAGAAAATATAATGCAGCCCCCTCATATAGTATAATGCAACCCCTGCATACATAATATATGGTAGGCCCCTCATAGAGCATAATGCAGACCCCCATAGAATATAATGCAGTCCCCCATAGAATATAATTTAGCCCCTCCATAGAATATAATACAGCACCCCATAGAATGTAATACAGCCCCCCATAGAATGTAATACAGCCCACCTCCCCATAGAATATAATACAGCACCCCATAGAATGTAATACAGCCCCCATAGAATGTAATACAGCCCCCCCATAGAATGTAATACAGCCCTCCCCATAGAATGTAATGCAGCCAGCCCCAATAGAATGTAATGCAGCACATCCCCCATAGAATGTAATGCAGCACGGCCCCCCATAGAATGTAATGCAGCCAGCCCCCATAGAATGTAATGCAGCCAGCCCCCATACAATGTAATGCAGCACAGCCCCTATAGAATGTAATGCCACACAGCCCCCATAGAATTTAATGCAGCCAGACCCCCATAGAATGTAATGCAGCACAACTCCCATTGAGTGTAATACAGCACAGCCCCCATAGAATGTAATGCAGCAGAGCCCCCATAGAATGTAATAAATCCCCCCATAGAATGTAATACAGAACAGCCCCCATAGAATGTAATACAGCACAGCCCCCATAGAATGTAATGCAGCCAGCCCCGATAGAATGTAATGCAGCACAGCCCCCATAGAATGTAATGCAGCACGGCCCCCCCATAGAATGTAATGCAGCCAGCCCCCATAGAATGTAATGCAGCCAGCCCCCATAGAATGTAATGCAGCACAGCCCCTATAGAATGTAATGCCACACAGCCCCCATAGAATTTAATGCAGCCAGACCCCCGTAGAATGTAATGCAGCACAACTCCCATTGAGTGTAATACAGCACAGCCCCCATAGAATGTAATGCAGCAGAGCCCCCATAGAATGTAATAAATCCCACCATAGAATGTAATACAGCACAGCCCCCATAGAATGTAATGCAGCCCCCCAATAGCCCCACAATCCAGTTATCACTCATTGATATATTAAAAAAAAACACTCTCCTCACCTCTCCTGGTGCCCCGCGCTGCTCCCGGCTCCGGTCTCAGCAGCTGCAGTCTGCCCGCCCGACACACAGCAGGTGCGCGATGATATGATGTCATCGCACACCTGCAGTGTCAGAGGCAGAGCAGGAAATGATGGGAGAGGGAGCGACAGCAGACACTCTTTCCTACATCGTTGCATTCAACTGTACCGGCGGCATAGACGCCGGTATAGTTGAATGCGGTGGCGCTGGCGGGGGGGGGGGGTTGGTAAGTCGGCGGCGTGGTGGAGTCGGTGCTGGTGAGTTTCCCACGACTACCACCAGCCCTTCTGGCATTTGCCAGAAATGCCCAATGGCCCGTCCGGCCCTGGATCTTGGCAATATGTGAACCTTTCGTGTGGCGGAAACATCTTTCAAGATATGTTTAGACATGGAAATTATCCTTCCACTGTGTGCTGGAAAGAGGAAACTTCTTATCTTGACTGTTCTAAAGGAAATATTCTTCATTTGTGGTTTGAAAAATAGTTCCATGTAAATGGCACTAAAGTCACATGATTGATAGTGACCTATCAACCCTCTGTGGGCAACTAACATGGAATTTAACACAGTTTCTTTAACATACCCTCCAACTAATATCTTATCTACTTAATTACCCTAAAGTCCAAACATTGCAACTTCCTTATCAGTTGTCAGCGTGGTACAGTGTCAAACACCTTATAAAGATCTAGATAACCCATATTTACTTGTTCTACTATGATCTATTACCTCAATCGCACAAATAAATAAGACCAAGATAGACATAGTTTACTTTTGCTAGGATCTAGCTGTCCTCAGTAAACCCAAGCTATAGTTTATATTGGAGATTATCTCATCACTGTTCCATATGTGAGCCAATTCATCTCACACAGAAGTCAAACTTGGTTTATCTCGACTTCCTCACTCTTCTTGGGGTGTCGGACAATAATAACAAATGGAGTAATTTTCAAAGGACATTACCATTAGCCAGGGCCGGACTGGGACTAAAATTCAGCCCTGGCATTTGAAGTTACACAGGCCCACTTGTCACATGGTGACTGTAGAATATCTTTGTACACTTGTAGGCAGGGCTGGTTTTAGGCAAAGTGGGGCCCTAGATGCTAACATATTGCACATCACACAAAAGCATTTCGGTTGTATTTCATGCGCTGATCTCAGGCCGCTAAATGAGTTTGATCAAAAATACTGAAGTTGTTCAATGCTTGTTTCCCGTCCTCTTTCCACCAGCTGAGGAATAATGATGGGATAGAACGATCACTAATAGATCACTAACAGATCACCATACAGTATCATGTTATCAGCAGCACTTCTACAGTTTACACCGGCGATGTGCTGCTGAGAACAATGATTTTTATTCCAGCAAAAACAATCTGAATATGCAGCATTTTACTTGTTTAGTAAAATACACCCCATAGTCCTCCATATATTATAATGTGCACCACAGTCCTCTATATAGTATAATACACTCCTTATAGTCCTCCATATATTAAAATACACTGCTCAGTCCTCCATATAGCATAATACACTCCTCATAGTGCTCCATATAGTATAATACACCGCCACAGTCATCCATGTAGTAAAATTCACTTCCCATAGTATAATGCACCCCATAGTTCTTCATATAGTATAACGTATTCCCCATAGTCCTCAATACAGTATAATGCAGCCCACATATAGTATAATGCAGCCACCCCAGAGAATAATGCAGCCACCTGTTGTGAATTCTGTGGCTGAATTCACTCCTGTGGTCACAAGTGGTACTGCAGCTTCTGAGCTTCCTCCCTCAGGTGTTCTGGTGAGCTCGTTAACTGCTTCATTACTTAACTCCGCCTGATGCTGCTATCCTTGCTCCTTGTCAATGTTTCAGTGTTGGATCTGAGCTTCTCCTGATTGTTCCTGTGACCTGCTGCTCTGTATAGCTAAGTGCTTTTTGCTTTTTTGTTGCTTTTTTTCTGTCCAGCTTGTCTTTTGTTTTGCTGGAAGCTCTGAGACGCAAATGGTGTACCGCCGTGCCGTTAGTTCGGCACGGTGGGGTTTTTTTTGCCCCCTTTGCGTGGTTTTGCTTTAGGGTTTTTTGTAGACTGCAAAGTTCGCTTTACTGTCCTCGCTCTGTCCTAGAATATCGGGCCCCACTTTGCTGAATCTATTTCATCCCTACGTTTTGTCTTTTCATCTTACTCACAGTCATTATATGTGGGGGGCTGCCTTTTCCTTTGGGGAATTGCTCTGGGGCAAGTCAGGCCTATTTTTCTATCTTCAGGCTAGCTAGTTTCTTAGGCTGTGCCGAGTTGCCTAGGTAGTTGTTAGGCGCAATCCACAGCCGCTTTTAGTTGTGTTTAGGATAGGATCAGGTATGCAGTCTACAGAGTTTCCACGTCTCAGAGCTCGTTCTTGTATTTTTGGGTATTTGTCAGATCACTGTGTGCGCTCTGATCGCTAAGCACACTTTGTTTCTGGATTGCCTTCATAACACCTGTCATTAGCAAACATAACAGTACAAGGAGCCAACACTAATGATTCTCAATAGAGGGAAAGAAAAAGTTCTGACATCATTTTTTTTTTTTTTTTTTCTGCTCTGTGTTCACTTTTTTTTTTTCCCCTAGACATTTGGGTGATTCTGGACACAGGTGTGGACATGGATATTCAGGGTCTGTGCTCTTCAATGGATAATCTCGTTATAAATGTACAAAAAATTCAAGATACTATTGATCAGAAATCTAGGTTAGAACCAAGAATTCCTATTCCTGATTTGTTTTTTGGAGATAGAACTAAGTTTCTAAGTTTCAAAAATAATTGTAAGCTATTTCTGGCCTTGAAACCTCATTCTTCTGGTAATCCTATTCAACAGGTTTTGATTATTATTTCTTTTTTGCGCGGCGACCCTCAAGACTGGGCATTTTCTCTTGCGCCAGGAGACCCTGCATTGAGTAGTGTCGATGCGTTTTTCCTGACGCTCGGATTGCTGTACGATGAGCCTAATTCAGTGGATCAGGCTGAGAAAAATTTGCTGGCTTTGTGCCAGGGTCAGGATGATATAGAAGTATATTGTCAGAAATTTAGGAAATGGTCAGTACTCACTCAGTGGAATGAATCTGCGCTGGCAGCTTTGTTCAGAAAGGGTCTCTCTGAGGCTCTTAAGGATGTCATGGTGGGATTTCCTATGCCTGCTGGTTTGAATGAGTCTTTGTCTTTGGCCATTCAGATCGGTCGACGCTTGCGCGAGCGTAAATCTGTGCACCATTTGGCGGTACTGCCTGAGGTTAAACCTGAGCCTATGCAGTGCGATAGGACTATGACTAGAGTTGAACGGCAGGAATACAGACGTCTGAATGGGCTGTGTTTCTACTGTGGTGATTCCACTCATGCTATTTCTGATTGTCCTAAGCACACTAAGCGGTCCGCTAGGTCTGCCGTCATTGGTACTGTACAGTCCAAATTCCTTCTGTCCATTACCTTGATATGATCTTTGTCGTCGTTTTCTGTCATGGCGTTTGTGGATTCGGGCGCTGCCCTGAATCTGATGGATTTGGATTATGCTAAACGTTGTGGGTTTTTTCTTGGAGCCTTTGCGGTGTCCTATTCCATTGAGAGGAATTGATGCTACACCTTTGGCCAAGAATAAACCTCAATACTGGGCCCAGCTGACCATGTGCATGGCTCCTGCACATCAGGAAGTTATTCGCTTTCTGGTGTTGCATAATCTGCATGATGTGGTCGTGTTGGGGTTGCCATGGCTACAAACCCATAATCCAGTATTGGATTGGAATTCCATGTCGGTATCCAGCTGGGGTTGTCAGGGGGTACATGGTGATGTTCCATTTTTGTCGATTTCGTCATCCACCCCTTCTGAGGTCCCAGAGTTCTTGTCTGATTATCAGGATGTATTTGAAGAGCCCAAGTCCGATGCTCTACCTCCGCATAGGGATTGTGATTGTGCTATCAATTTGATTCCTGGTAGTAAATTCCCTAAAGGTCGATTATTTAATTTATCCGTGCCCGAACACGCCGCAGTTATGTGAAGGAATCCCTGGAGAAGGGACATATTCACCCATCGTCATCACCACTGGGAGCAGGGTTCTTCTTTGTAGCCAAGAAGGATGGTTCGCTGAGACCGTGTATTGATTACCGCCTTCTTAATAAGATCACTGTTAAATTTCAGTATCCCTTGCCATTGTTATCTGACTTGTTTGCTCGGATTAAGGGGGCTAGTTGGTTCACTAAGATAGATCTTCGTGGTGCGTATAATCTGGTGAGAATCAGGCAAGGAGATGAATGGAAAACTGCATTCAATACGCCCGAGGGTCATTTTGAGTATCTAGTGATGCCGTTCGGACTTGCCAATGCTCCATCTGTGTTTCAGTCTTTTATGCATGACATCTTCCGTGAGTATCTGGATAAATTCCTGATTGTTTACTTGGATGACATTTTGATCTTCTCAGATGATTGGGAGTCTCATGTGAAGCAGGTCAGAATGGTTTTTCAGGTCCTGCGTGCTAACTCTTTGTTTGTGAAGGGATCAAAGTGTCTCTTCGGTGTGCAGAAAGTTTCATTTTTGGGGTTCATCTTTACCCCTTCTACTATCGAGATGGATCCAGTTAAGGTCCAAGCCATCCGGGATTGGATTCAGCCGACATCTCTGAAAAGTCTGCAAAAGTTCCTGGGCTTTGCTAATTTTTATCGTCGCTTCATCTGTAATTTTTCTAGCATTGCCAAACCATTGACCGATTTGACCAAGAAGGGTGCTGATTTGGTTAATTGGTCTTCTGCTGCTGTGGAAGCTTTTCAGGAGTTGAAGCGTCGTTTTTGTTCTGCCCCTGTGTTGTGTCAGCCAGATGTTTCTCTTCCGTTCCAGGTCGAGGTTGATGCTTCTGAGATTGGAGCAGGGGCGGTTTTGTCACAGAGAGGTTCTGATTGCTCAGTGATGAAACCATGTGCTTTCTTTTCCAGGAAGTTTTCGCCCGCTGAGCGTAATTATGATGTGGGCAATCGAGAGTTGCTGGCCATGAAGTGGGCATTCGAGGAGTGGCGTCATTGGCTTGAAGGAGCCAAGCATCGCGTGGTGGTATTGACTGATCATAAGAACTTGACTTATCTCGAGTCTGCCAAGCGCTTGAATCCTAGACAGGCCCGTTGGTCGTTATTTTTTGCCCGCTTCGACTTTGTGATTTCGTACCTTCCGGGCTCTAAAAATGTGAAGGCGGATGCTCTGTCTAGGAGTTTTGTGGACGACTCTCCGGGTTTATCTGAGCCAGCGGGTATCCTCAAGGAAGGAGTCATTGTGTCTGCCATCTCCCCTGATTTGCGGCGGGTGCTGCAAAAATTTCAGGCGAATAAACCTGATCGTTGTCCAGCAGAGAAACTGTTCGTCCCTGATTGGTGGACTAATAAACTTATCTCTGAACTTCATTGTTCGGTGTTGGCTGATCATCCTGGAATCTTTGGTACCAGAGAGTTAGTGGCTAGATCCTTCTGGTGGCCATCTCTGTCACGGGATGTGCGTACTTTTGTGCAGTCCTGTGGGATTTGTGCTAGGGCTAAGCCCTGCTGTTCTCGTGCCAGTGGGTTGCTTTTGCCCTTGCCGGTCCCAAAGAGGCCTTGGACACATATTTCGATGGATTTCATTTCTGACCTTCCCGTTTCTCAAAAGATGTCAGTCATTTGGGTGGTCTGTGATCGCTTTTCTAAAATGGTCCATCTGGTGCCCTTGGCTAAATTGCCTTCCTCCTCTGATTTGGTACCTTTGTTCTTTCAGCATGTGGTTCGGTTGCATGGCATTCCTGAGAATATTGTTTCTGACAGAGGTTCCCAGTTTGTTTCAAGGTTTTGGCGAGCCTTTTGTGGTAGGATGGGCATTGACCTATCCTTTTCCTCGGCTTTCCATCCTCAGACTAATGGCCAGACCGAACGAACCAATCAGACCTTGGAAACATATCTGAGATGTTTTGTTTCTGCAGACCAGGATGATTGGGTGTCCTTTTTGCCGTTGGCTGAGTTCGCCCTTAATAATCGGGCCAGCTCGGCTACCTTGGTTTCTCCATTTTTTTGCAATTCTGGGTTCCATCCTCGTTTCTCTTCAGGACAGGTTGAGTCTTCGGACTGTCCTGGTGTGGATTCTGTGGTGGATAGGTTGCAGCAGATCTGGACTCAGGTAGTGGACAATTTGATCTTGTCCCAGGAGAAAGCTCAACTTTTCGCTAATCGCAGACGCCGTGTGGGTCCCCGACTTCGTGTTGGGGATCTGGTTTGGTTATCTTCTCATCATATTCCTATGAAGGTTTCCTCTCCTAAATTTAAACCTCGTTTCATTGGTCCGTATAGGATTTCTGAGGTTCTCAATCCTGTGTCTTTTCGTTTGACCCTCCCAGACTCCTTTTCCATACATAATGTATTCCATAGGTCGTTGTTGCGGAGATACGTGGCACCTATGGTTCCATCTGTTGAGCCTCCTGCCCCAGTTTTGGTGGAGGGGGAATTGGAGTATATTGTGGAGAAGATTTTGGATTCTCGTGTTTCTAGACGGAAACTCCAGTATCTGGTTAAATGGAAGGGTTATGCTCAGGAAGATAATTCCTGGGTTTTTGCCTCTGATGTCCATGCTTCCGATCTTGTTCGTGCCTTTCATGCGGCTCATCCTGGTCGGCCTGGGGGCTCTGGTGAGGGTTCGGTGACCCCTCCTCAAGGGGGGGGTACTGTTGTGAATTCTGTGGCTGAATTCACTCCTGTGGTCACAAGTGGTACTGCAGCTTCTGAGCTTCCTCCCTCAGGTGTTCTGGTGAGCTCGTTAACTGCTTCATTACTTAACTCCGCCTGATGCTGCTATCCTTGCTCCTTGTCAATGTTTCAGTGTTGGATCTGAGCTTCTCCTGATTGTTCCTGTGACCTGCTGCTCTGTATAGCTAAGTGCTTTTTGCTTTTTTGTTGCTTTTTTTCTGTCCAGCTTGTCTTTTGTTTTGCTGGAAGCTCTGAGACGCAAAGGGTGTACCGCCGTGCCGTTAGTTCGGCACGGTGGGTTTTTTTTTGCCCCCTTTGCGTGGTTTTGCTTTAGGGTTTTTTGTAGACTGCAAAGTTCGCTTTACTGTCCTTGCTCTGTCCTAGAATATCGGGCCCCACTTTGCTGAATCTATTTCATCCCTACGTTTTGTCTTTTCATCTTACTCACAGTCATTATATGTGGGGGGCTGCCTTTTCCTTTGGGGAATTTCTCTGGGGCAAGTCAGGCCTATTTTTCTATCTTCAGGCTAGCTAGTTTCTTAGGCTGTGCCGAGTTGCCTAGGTAGTTGTTAGGCGCAATCCACAGCCGCTTTTAGTTGTGTTTAGGATAGGATCAGGTGTGCAGTCTACAGAGTTTCCACGTCTCAGAGCTCGTTCTTGTATTTTTGGGTATTTGTCAGATCACTGTGTGCGCTCTGATCGCTAAGCACACTTTGTTTCTGGATTGCCTTCATAACACCTGTCATTAGCAAACATAACAGCCACCCCAGAGTATAATGCAGCCACCCCAGAGTATAATGCAGCCACCCCATAGAATATAATGCAGCCCCCTCATAGAGTATGATGCAATCACCCCTCAAAGAATATAAATATAATACAGCCCCCCATAGAATATAATGTAGCCCCGATTAGAATATAATACAGCCACCTCCCCACAGAATATAATGCAGCCCCATCAAAGAGTATGATGCAACCATCCCTCATAAAATCTAATACAGCCCCCATAGAATATAATACAGCCCACCTCCCCATAATATATAATGTAGCCCCCATAGAATATAATGCAGCCCCCCATAGTATACGACACAGCCTCCCCCATAGAATATAATATACCCCCATAGTATATAACATAGCCTCCCCCATAGAATATAATATACCCCCCATAATATATAACACAGCCTCCTGTTGTGAATTCTGTGGCAGAGCTCCCTCCTGTGGTCACAAGTGGTACTTCGGCTGATTCTCTCTGTGAGCTTCTGTTGGTGGAGGGAAGTGGTACTGCGGCCTCTGAGTTTCCTCCCTCAGGTGATCTGGTGAGGTCGTTAGGTGCTTCTTTACTTAACTCCACCTAATGCTTTGATCCTGGCTTCCTGTCAATGTTCCAGTGTTGGACTTGTTTTTCCCTGGATCTTTCCTGTGGCCTGCTGCTCTGCATAGCTAAGTTCTTCTTTGCTATTTGTTTGCTATTTTTTCTGTCCAGCTTGTCTAATTGTTTTGCTGGAAGCTCTGGGACGCAAAGGGTGTACCTCTGTGCCGTTAGTTCGGTATGGAGGGTCTTTTTGCCCCCTTTGCGTGGTTTTCTTTAAGGTTTTGTGTAGACCGCAAAGTTATCTTTCCTATCCTCGCTCTGTTAAGAAAGTCGGGCCTCACTTTGCTGAATCTATTTCATCCCTACGTTTGTCTTTTCATCTTACTCACAGTCATTATATGTGGGGGGCTGCCTTTTCCTTTGGGGTATTTCTCTGAGGCAAGGTAGGCTTATTTTCTATCTTCAGGCTAGTTAGTTTCTCAGGCTGTGCCGAGTTGCATAGGCAGAGTTAGGCGCAATCCACGGCTGCCTCTAGTGTTGTTTGGAGAGGATTAGGGATTGCGGTCTGCAGAGTTCCCATGTCTCAGAGCTCGTTCTATGATTTTGAATTATTGTCAGATCACTGTATGTGCTCTGACCGCTATGTCCATTGTGGTACTGAATTGCCTATCATAACAGTACAGGAAGCCCAAAGTACTAATGATTCTCAATAGAGGGAAAAAAGAAGTTCTGAGACCATTTTTTTTTCTTTGCACTGTGTTTTGCCTTTTTTTTCCCCTAGACATTTGGGTGGTTCAGTACACAGGTGTAGCGATGGACATTAGAAGTCTGTCTTCATCTGTGGATCAGCTCTCGGCAAGAGTACAAAAGATTCAAGACACTATTGATCAGAAATCTATGTTAGAACCAAGAATTCCTATTCCTGATTTGTTTTTTTGGAGATAGAACTAAGTTTCTGAGTTTCAAAAATAATTGGAAATTATTTCTGTCCTTGAAACCTCGCTCCTCTGGTGATCCAGTTCAACAGGTTTTGATTGTTATTTCTTTTTTGCGCGGCGACCCTCAGGACTGGGCATTTTCTCTTGCGCCAGGAGATCCTGCATTGAGTAATATCGATGTGTTTTTCCTGGCACTCGGATTGCTGTACGATGAACCTAATTCAGTGGATCAGGCAGAGAAAAATTTGCTGGCTCTTTGTCAGGGTCAGGATGAGATAGAGGTATATTGTCAGAAATTTAGAAAGTGGTCCGTGCTCACTCAATGGAATGAATCTGCGCTTGCAGCTATGTTCAGAAAGGGTCTCTCTGAAGCCCTTAAGGATGTCATGGTGGGATTTCCTATGCCTGCTGGTTTGAATGAGTCTATGTCTTTGGCCATTCAGATCGGTCGACGCTTGCGTGAGCGTAAATCTGTGCACCATTTGGTGGTATTACCTGAGCTTAAACCTGAGCCTATGCAGTGCGATAGGACTTTGACCATAGTTGAACGGCAAGAACACAGACATCTGAATGGGCTGTGTTTCTACTGTGGTAATTCCACTCATGCTATCTCTGATTGTCCTAAGCGCACTAAGCGGTTCGCTAGGTCTGCCACCATTGGTACGGTACAGTCAAAATTTCTTCTGTCTGTTACTTTGATATGCTCTTTGTCGTCGTTTTCTGTCATGGCGTTTGTGGATTCGGGCGCTGCCCTGAATCTGATGGATTTGGATTATGCTAAGCGTTATGGGTTTCTCTTAGAGCCCTTGCAGTGTCCTATTCCATTGAGAGGAATTGATGCCACACCTTTGGCCAAGAATAAGCCTCAATACTGGACCCAGCTGACCATGTGCATGGCTCCTGCACATCAGGAGGTTATTCGCTTTCTGGTGTTGCATAATCTGCATGATGTGGTCGTGTTGGGGTTGCCATGGCTACAAGCCCATAATCCAGTATTAGATTGGAAATCCATGTCGGTGTCCAGCTAGGGTTGTCAGGGGGTACATGGTGATGTTCCATTTCTGTCAATTTCGTCATCCACCCCTTCTGAGGTTCCAGAGTTCTTGTCTGATTACCGGGATGTATTTGATGAGCCCAAGTCCGATGCCCTACCTCCGCATAGGGATTGTGATTGTGCTATCAATTTGATTCCTGGTAGTAAATTCCCAAAAGGCCGACTGTTTAATTTATCCGTGCCTGAGCACGCCGCTATGCGCAGTTATGTGAAGGAATCCCTGGAGAAGGGGCATATTCGCCCATCATCGTCACCATTAGGAGCAGGGTTCTTTTTTGTAGCCAAGAAGGATGGTTCGCTGAGACCTTGTATAGATTACCGCCTTCTAAATAAGATCACGGTTAAATTTCAGTACCCCTTGCCATTGTTATCTGATTTGTTTGCTCGGATTAAGGGGGCTAGTTGGTTCACCAAGATAGATCTTCGTGGTGCGTATAATCTGGTGCGAATCAGGCGAGGAGATGAATGGAAAACTGCATTTAATACGCCCGAGGGTCATTTTGAGTATCTAGTGATGCCATTCGGACTTGCCAATGCTTCATCAATGTTTCAGTCCTTTATGCATGACATCTTCCGAGAGTACCTGGATAAATTCCTGATTGTGTACTTGGATGACATTTTGATCTTCTCGGATGATTGGGAGTCTCATGTGAAGCAGATCAGAACAGTTTTTCAGGTCCTGCGTGCTAATTCTTTGTTTGTGAAGGGATCAAAGTTTCTCTTTGGTGTGCAGAAGGTTTCATTTTTGGGGTTCATCTTTTCCCCTTCTACTATCGAGATGGATCCTGTTAAGGTCCAAGCCATCCATGATTGGACTCAGCCGACATCTCTGAAAAGTCTGCAAAAATTCCTGGGCTTTGCTAATTTTTATCGTCGCTTCATCTGCAATTTTTCTAGTATTGCCAAACCATTGACCGATTTGACCAAGAAGGGTGCTGATTTGGTCAATTGGTCTTCTGCTGCGGTGGAGGCTTTTCAAGAGTTGAAGTGTCATTTTTCTTCTGCCCCTGTGTTGTGTCAACCAGATGTTTCTCTTCCGTTCCAGGTCGAGGTTGATGCTTCTGAGATTGGAGCAGGGGCTGTTTTGTCGCAGAGAGGTTCTGATTGCTCAGTGATGAAACCATGCGCTTTTTTTTCCAGGAAGTTTTCGCCTGTTGAGCGAAATTATGATGTGGGCAATCGAGAGTTGCTGGCCATGAAGTGGGCATTCGAGGAGTGGCGTCATTGGCTTGAAGGAGCTAAGCATCGCATGGTGGTATTGACTGATCATAAGAACTTGACTTATCTTGAGTCTGCTAAGCGGTTGAATCCTAGACAGGCTCGTTGGTCGCTGTTTTTTGCCCGTTTTGACTTTGTGATTTCGTACCTTCCGGGCTCTAAAAATGTGAAGGCGGATGCTTTGTCTAGGAGTTTTGTGCCCGACTCTCCGGGTTTGTCTGAGCCGGCGGGTATCCTCAAGGAAGGAGTAATTGTGTCTGCCATCTCCCCTGATTTGCGGCGGGTGCTGCAAAAATTTCAGGCTAATAAACCTGATCGTTGTCCAGCGGAGAGACTGTTTGTCCCTGATAAGTGGACCAATAAAGTTATCTCGGAGGTTCATTGTTCGGTGTTGGCTGGTCAACTTGGAATCTTTGGTACCAGAGAGTTAGTGGCTAGATCCTTTTTGTGACCGTCTCTGTCGCGGGATGTGCGTACTTTTGTGCAGTCCTGTGGGATTTGTGCTCGGGCTAAGCCCTGCTGTTCTCGTGCCAGTGGGTTGCTTTTGCCCTTGCCGGTCCCGAAGAGGCCTTGGACACATATCTCTATGGATTTTATTTCTGATCTTCCCGTTTCTCAAAAGATGTCAGTCATTTGGGTGGTCTGTGATCGCTTTTCTAAGATGGTCCATTTGGTACCCTTGTCTAAATTGCCTTCCTCCTCTGATTTGGTGCCATTGTTCTTCCAGCATGTGGTTCGTTTACATGGCATTCCAGAGAATATCGTTTCTGACAGAGGTTCTCAGTTTGTTTCAAGGTTTTGGCGAGCCTTTTGTGGTAGGATGGGCATTGACTTGTCTTTTTCCTCGGCTTTCCATCCTCAGACTAATGGCCAGACCGAACGAACCAATCAGACCTTGGAAACATATCTGAGATGCTTTGTTTCTGCCGATCAGGATGACTGGGTGTCCTTTTTGCCTTTGGCTGAGTTCGCCCTTAATAATCGGGTCAGCTCGGCTACCTTGGTTTCGCCATTTTTCTGCAATTCTGGGTTCCATCCTCGTTTCTCTTCAGGACAGGTTGAGTCTTCGGACTGTCCTGGTGTGGATACTGTGGTGGACAGGTTGCAGCAGATTTGGACTCATGTAGTGGACAATTTGACCTTGTCCCAGGAGAAGGCTCAACGTTTCGCTAATCGCAGACGCCGTGTGGGTCCCCGACTTCGTGTTGGGGATCTGGTTTGGTTATCTTCTCGTCATATTCCTATGAAGGTTTCCTCTCCTAAGTTTAAACCTCGTTTCATTGGTCCGTATAGGATTTCTGAGGTTCTTAATCCTGTGTCTTTTCGTCTGACCCTTCTAGATTCTTTTTCCATACATAATGTATTCCATAGGTCATTGTTGCGGAGATACGTGGCACCTATGGTTCCATCTGTTGATCCTCCTGCCCCGGTTTTGGTGGAGGGGGAATTGGAGTATATTGTGGAGAAGATTTTGGATTCTCGTGTTTCTAGACGGAAACTCCAGTATCTGGTTAAATGGAAGGGTTATGCTCAGGAAGATAATTCCTGGGTTTTTGCCTCTGATGTCCATGCTCCCGATCTTGTTCGTGCCTTTCATGTGGCTCATCCTGGTCGGCCTGGGGGCTCTGGTGAGGGTTCGGTGACCCCTCCTCAAGGGGGGGGGTACTGTTGTGAATTCTGTGGCAGAGCTCCCTCCTGTGGTCACAAGTGGTACTTCGGCTGATTCTCTCTGTGAGCTTCTGTTGGTGGAGGGAAGTGGTACTGCGGCTTCCGAGTTTCCTCCCTCAGGTGATCTGGTGAGGTCGTTAGGTGCTTCTCTACTTAACTCCACCTAATGCTTTGATCCTGGCTTCCTGTCAATGTTCCAGTGTTGGACTTGTTTTTCCCTGGATCTTTCCTGTGGCCTGCTGCTCTGCATAGCTAAGTTCTTCTTTGCTATTTGTTTGCTATTTTTTCTGTCCAGCTTGTCTAATTGTTTTGCTGGAAGCTCTGGGACACAAAGGGTGTACCTCTGTGCCGTTAGTTCGGTACGGAGGGTCTTTTTGCCCCCTTTGCGTGGTTTTCTTTAGGGTTTTGTGTAGACCGCAAAGTTATCTTTCCTATCCTCGCTCTGTTAAGAAAGTCGGGCCTCACTTTGCTGAATCTATTTCATCCCTACATTTGTCTTTTCATCTTACTCACAGTCATTATATGTGGGGGGCTGCCTTTTCCTTTGGGGTATTTCTCTGAGGCAAGGTAGGCTTATTTTCTATCTTCAGGCTAGTTAGTTTCTCAGGCTGTGCCGAGTTGCATATGCAGAGTTAGGCGCAATCCACGGCTGCCTCTAGTGTTGTTTGGAGAGGATTAGGGATTGCGGTCTGCAGAGTTCCCACGTCTCAGAGCTCGTTCTATGATTTTGAATTATTGTCAGATCACTGTATGTGCTCTGACCGCTATGTCCATTGTGGTACTGAATTGCCTATCATAACAGCCTCCCCCATAGAATATAATATACCCCCACAATAGTATATAACACAGCCACATAGTATATAACAAGGCCTCCCCCATAGAATATAATATAACCCCCATAGTATATAGCAAAGCCCGCATAGTATATAGCACAACCCACATAGTATATAGCAAAGCCCGCATATTATATAGCACAACCCACATAGTATATAGCACAACCCGCATAGCATATAGCACAACCCACATAGCAGATAACACAGCCCATGTAGTAGTATACAGCACAGCCCACACAGTAGTATACCGCACAGCCCACACAGTAGTTTACAGCGCAGCCCACGTAGTAGTATACAACACAGCCCACATAGTAGTATACAGCACAGCCCATGCAGCAGTATACAGCACAGCCAAGTAGCAGTATACTGTACAGCCCACATAGCAGTATACAGCACAGACTGTTGTGAATTCTGTGGCAGAGTTCACTCCTGTGGTCATAAGTGGTACTTCGGCTGATTCTCTCTGGGAGCTTCCATTTGTGGAGGAAAGTGGTACTGCAGCTTCTGAGTTTCCTCCCTCAGGTGATCTGGTGAGGTCGTTAGCTGCTTCTCTACTTAACTCCACCTGATGCTTTGATCCATGCTTCCTGTCAATGTTCCAGTGTTGGACTTGTGTTTCTCTGGATCATTCCTGTGGCCTGCTGCTCTGCATAGCTAAGTGCTTCTTTGCTATTTGTTGCTATTTTTTCTGTCCAGCTTGTCTATTTGTTTTGCTGGAAGCTCTGGGACGCAAAGGGTGTACCTCCGTGCCATTAGTTCGGTACGGAGGGTCTTTTTGCGAGGTTTTCTTTAGTGTTTTGTGTAGACCGCAAAGTTATCTTTCCTATCCTCGTTCTGTCTAGAATATCGGGCCTCACTTTGCTGAATCTATTTCATCCCTACGTTTGTCTTTTCATCTTACTCACAGTCATTATATGTGGGGGGCTGCCTTTTCCTTTGGGGTATTTCTCTGATGCAAGCTAGGCTTATTTTTCTATCTTCAGGCTAGTTAGTTTCTCAGGCTGTGCCGAGTTGCATAGGGAGCGTTAGGCGCAATCCACAGCTGCCTCTAGTTGTGTTTGGAGAGGATCAGGAATTGCGGTTTACAGAGTTTCCACGTCTCAGAGCTCGTTCTATTATTTTTGGGTTATTGTCAGATCACTGTATGTGCTCTGATCGCTATGTACATTGTGTTACTGAATTGTCTATCACAACAGTACAGGAAGCCAAAGTACTAATGTTTCTCAATAGAGGGAAAAAAGAAGTTCTGAGACCATTTTTTTTCCTTTGCACTGTGATTTGTCTTTTTTTTCCCCTAGACATTTGGGTGGTTCAGGACACAGGTGTTACAATGGACATTAAAGGTCTGTCTTCATGTGTAGATCAGCTCACGGCAAGAGTTCAAGATATTCAAAATTTTGTGGTTCAGAATTCTTTGTTAGAACCGAGAATTCCTATTCCAGATTTGTTTTTTGGAGATAGAACTAAATTTCTGAGTTTCAAGAATAATTGTAAACTGTTTCTGGCTTTGAAACCTCGCTCCTCTGGTGACCCAGCGCAACAGGTTGGGATCGTCATTTCTTTTTTGCGTGGCGACCCTCAGGACTGGGCATTTTCTCTTGCGTCAGGAGATCCTGCATTGAGTGATATCGATGCGTTTTTCCTGGCGCTTGGATTGCTGTACGATGAGCCTAATTCAGTGGATCAGGCAAAAAAAAATTTGCTGGCTCTTTGTCAGGCTCAGGATGAGATAGAGCTATATTGCCAGAAATTTAGAAAATGGTCCGTGCTCACTCAATGGAATGAATCTGCGCTTGCAGCCATTTTCAGAAAGGGTCTCTCTGAAGCCATTAAGGATGTCATGGTGGGATTTCCTATGCCCGCTGGTTTGAATGAGTCTATGTCTTTGGCCATTCAGATCGGTCGACGCTTGCGTGAGCGTAAATCTGTGCACCATTTGGCGGTATTACCTGAGATTAAACCTGAGCCTATGCAGTGCGATAGGACTATGACCAGAGTTGAACGGCAAGAACACAGACGTCTGAATGGGCTGTGTTTCTACTGTGGTGATTCCACTCATGCTATCTCTGATTGTCCTAAGCGCACTAAGCGGTTCGCTAGGTCTGCCACCATTGGTACTGTACAGTCAAAATTTCTTCTGTCCGTTACCTTGATCTGCTCTTTGTCATCGTATTCTGTCATGGCGTTTGTGGATTCAGGCGCTGCCCAGAATTTGATGGACTTGGATTATGCTAAACGTTGTGGGTTTTTATTGGAGCCCTTGCAGTGTCCTATTCCATTGAGAGGAATTGATGCCACACCTTTGGCCAAGAATAAGCCTCAATACTGGACCCAGCTGACCATGTGCATGGCTCCTGCACATCAGGAGGTTATTCGCTTTCTGGTGTTGCATAATCTGCATGATGTGGTCGTGTTGGGGTTGCCATGGCTACAAGCCCATAATCCAGTATTGGATTGGAATTCCATGTTGGTGTCCAGCTGGGGTTGTCCGGGGGTACATGGTGATGTTCCATTTCTGTCAATTTCGTCATCCACCCCTTCTGAGGTTCCAGAGTTCTTGTCTGATTACCGGGATGTCTTTGATGAGCCCAAGTCCGATGTCCTGCCTCCGCATAGGGATTGTGATTGTGCTATCAATTTGATTCCTGGTAGTAAATTCCCAAAAGGTCGACTGTTTAATTTATCCGTGCCTGAGCACACCGCTATGCGCAGTTATGTGAAGGAATCCCTGGAGAAGGGGCATATTCGCCCGTCATCGTCGCCATTAGGAGCAGGGTTCTTTTTTGTAGCCAAGAAGGATGGTTCGCTGAGACCGTGTATAGATTACCGCCTTCTTAATAAGATCACGGTTAAATTTCAGTACCCCTTGCCATTGTTATCTGATTTGTTTGCTCGGATTAAGGGGGCTAGTTGGTTCACTAAGATAGATCTTCGTGGTGCGTATAATCTGGTGAGAATCAGGCAAGGCGATGAATGGAAAACTGCATTTAATACGCCCGAGGGTCATTTTGAGTATCTAGTGATGCCATTCGGACTTGCCAATGCTTCATCAATGTTTCAGTCCTTTATGCATGACATCTTCCGAGAGTACCTGGATAAATTCCTGATTGTGTACTTGGATGACATTTTGATCTTCTCGGATGATTGGGAGTCTCATGTGAAGCAGATCAGAACAGTTTTTCAGGTCCTGCGTGCTAATTCTTTGTTTGTGAAGGGATCAAAGTTTCTCTTTGGTGTGCAGAAGGTTTCATTTTTGGGGTTCATCTTTTCCCCTTCTACTATCGAGATGGATCCTGTTAAGGTCCAAGCCATCCATGATTGGACTCAGCCGACATCTCTGAAAAGTCTGCAAAAATTCCTGGGCTTTGCTAATTTTTATCGTCGCTTCATCTGCAATTTTTCTAGTATTGCCAAACCATTGACCGATTTGACCAAGAAGGGTGCTGATTTGGTCAATTGGTCTTCTGCTGCGGTGGAGGCTTTTCAAGAGTTGAAGTGTCATTTTTCTTCTGCCCCTGTGTTGTGTCAACCAGATGTTTCTCTTCCGTTCCAGGTCGAGGTTGATGCTTCTGAGATTGGAGCAGGGGCTGTTTTGTCGCAGAGAGGTTCTGATTGCTCAGTGATGAAACCATGCGCTTTTTTTTCCAGGAAGTTTTCGCCTGTTGAGCGAAATTATGATGTGGGCAATCGAGAGTTGCTGGCCATGAAGTGGGCATTCGAGGAGTGGCGTCATTGGCTTGAAGGAGCTAAGCATCGCATGGTGGTATTGACTGATCATAAGAACTTGACTTATCTTGAGTCTGCTAAGCGGTTGAATCCTAGACAGGCTCGTTGGTCGCTGTTTTTTGCCCGTTTTGACTTTGTGATTTCGTACCTTCCGGGCTCTAAAAATGTGAAGGCGGATGCTTTGTCTAGGAGTTTTGTGCCCGACTCTCCGGGTTTGTCTGAGCCGGCGGGTATCCTCAAGGAAGGAGTAATTGTGTCTGCCATCTCCCCTGATTTGCGGCGGGTGCTGCAAAAATTTCAGGCTAATAAACCTGATCGTTGTCCAGCGGAGAGACTGTTTGTCCCTGATAAGTGGACCAATAAAGTTATCTCGGAGGTTCATTGTTCGGTGTTGGCTGGTCAACTTGGAATCTTTGGTACCAGAGAGTTAGTGGCTAGATCCTTTTTGTGACCGTCTCTGTCGCGGGATGTGCGTACTTTTGTGCAGTCCTGTGGGATTTGTGCTCGGGCTAAGCCCTGCTGTTCTCGTGCCAGTGGGTTGCTTTTGCCCTTGCCGGTCCCGAAGAGGCCTTGGACACATATCTCTATGGATTTTATTTCTGATCTTCCCGTTTCTCAAAAGATGTCAGTCATTTGGGTGGTCTGTGATCGCTTTTCTAAGATGGTCCATTTGGTACCCTTGTCTAAATTGCCTTCCTCCTCTGATTTGGTGCCATTGTTCTTCCAGCATGTGGTTCGTTTACATGGCATTCCAGAGAATATCGTTTCTGACAGAGGTTCTCAGTTTGTTTCAAGGTTTTGGCGAGCCTTTTGTGGTAGGATGGGCATTGACTTGTCTTTTTCCTCGGCTTTCCATCCTCAGACTAATGGCCAGACCGAACGAACCAATCAGACCTTGGAAACATATCTGAGATGCTTTGTTTCTGCCGATCAGGATGACTGGGTGTCCTTTTTGCCTTTGGCTGAGTTCGCCCTTAATAATCGGGTCAGCTCGGCTACCTTGGTTTCGCCATTTTTCTGCAATTCTGGGTTCCATCCTCGTTTCTCTTCAGGACAGGTTGAGTCTTCGGACTGTCCTGGTGTGGATACTGTGGTGGACAGGTTGCAGCAGATTTGGACTCATGTAGTGGACAATTTGACCTTGTCCCAGGAGAAGGCTCAACGTTTCGCTAATCGCAGACGCCGTGTGGGTCCCCGACTTCGTGTTGGGGATCTGGTTTGGTTATCTTCTCGTCATATTCCTATGAAGGTTTCCTCTCCTAAGTTTAAACCTCGTTTCATTGGTCCGTATAGGATTTCTGAGGTTCTTAATCCTGTGTCTTTTCGTCTGACCCTTCTAGATTCTTTTTCCATACATAATGTATTCCATAGGTCATTGTTGCGGAGATACGTGGCACCTATGGTTCCATCTGTTGATCCTCCTGCCCCGGTTTTGGTGGAGGGGGAATTGGAGTATATTGTGGAGAAGATTTTGGATTCTCGTGTTTCTAGACGGAAACTCCAGTATCTGGTTAAATGGAAGGGTTATGCTCAGGAAGATAATTCCTGGGTTTTTGCCTCTGATGTCCATGCTCCCGATCTTGTTCGTGCCTTTCATGTGGCTCATCCTGGTCGGCCTGGGGGCTCTGGTGAGGGTTCGGTGACCCCTCCTCAAGGGGGGGGGTACTGTTGTGAATTCTGTGGCAGAGCTCCCTCCTGTGGTCACAAGTGGTACTTCGGCTGATTCTCTCTGTGAGCTTCTGTTGGTGGAGGGAAGTGGTACTGCGGCTTCCGAGTTTCCTCCCTCAGGTGATCTGGTGAGGTCGTTAGGTGCTTCTCTACTTAACTCCACCTAATGCTTTGATCCTGGCTTCCTGTCAATGTTCCAGTGTTGGACTTGTTTTTCCCTGGATCTTTCCTGTGGCCTGCTGCTCTGCATAGCTAAGTTCTTCTTTGCTATTTGTTTGCTATTTTTTCTGTCCAGCTTGTCTAATTGTTTTGCTGGAAGCTCTGGGACACAAAGGGTGTACCTCTGTGCCGTTAGTTCGGTACGGAGGGTCTTTTTGCCCCCTTTGCGTGGTTTTCTTTAGGGTTTTGTGTAGACCGCAAAGTTATCTTTCCTATCCTCGCTCTGTTAAGAAAGTCGGGCCTCACTTTGCTGAATCTATTTCATCCCTACATTTGTCTTTTCATCTTACTCACAGTCATTATATGTGGGGGGCTGCCTTTTCCTTTGGGGTATTTCTCTGAGGCAAGGTAGGCTTATTTTCTATCTTCAGGCTAGTTAGTTTCTCAGGCTGTGCCGAGTTGCATATGCAGAGTTAGGCGCAATCCACGGCTGCCTCTAGTGTTGTTTGGAGAGGATTAGGGATTGCGGTCTGCAGAGTTCCCACGTCTCAGAGCTCGTTCTATGATTTTGAATTATTGTCAGATCACTGTATGTGCTCTGACCGCTATGTCCATTGTGGTACTGAATTGCCTATCATAACAGCCTCCCCCATAGAATATAATATACCCCCACAATAGTATATAACACAGCCACATAGTATATAACAAGGCCTCCCCCATAGAATATAATATAACCCCCATAGTATATAGCAAAGCCCGCATAGTATATAGCACAACCCACATAGTATATAGCAAAGCCCGCATATTATATAGCACAACCCACATAGTATATAGCACAACCCGCATAGCATATAGCACAACCCACATAGCAGATAACACAGCCCATGTAGTAGTATACAGCACAGCCCACACAGTAGTATACCGCACAGCCCACACAGTAGTTTACAGCGCAGCCCACGTAGTAGTATACAACACAGCCCACATAGTAGTATACAGCACAGCCCATGCAGCAGTATACAGCACAGCCAAGTAGCAGTATACTGTACAGCCCACATAGCAGTATACAGCACAGACTGTTGTGAATTCTGTGGCAGAGTTCACTCCTGTGGTCATAAGTGGTACTTCGGCTGATTCTCTCTGGGAGCTTCCATTTGTGGAGGAAAGTGGTACTGCAGCTTCTGAGTTTCCTCCCTCAGGTGATCTGGTGAGGTCGTTAGCTGCTTCTCTACTTAACTCCACCTGATGCTTTGATCCATGCTTCCTGTCAATGTTCCAGTGTTGGACTTGTGTTTCTCTGGATCATTCCTGTGGCCTGCTGCTCTGCATAGCTAAGTGCTTCTTTGCTATTTGTTGCTATTTTTTCTGTCCAGCTTGTCTATTTGTTTTGCTGGAAGCTCTGGGACGCAAAGGGTGTACCTCCGTGCCATTAGTTCGGTACGGAGGGTCTTTTTGCGAGGTTTTCTTTAGTGTTTTGTGTAGACCGCAAAGTTATCTTTCCTATCCTCGTTCTGTCTAGAATATCGGGCCTCACTTTGCTGAATCTATTTCATCCCTACGTTTGTCTTTTCATCTTACTCACAGTCATTATATGTGGGGGGCTGCCTTTTCCTTTGGGGTATTTCTCTGATGCAAGCTAGGCTTATTTTTCTATCTTCAGGCTAGTTAGTTTCTCAGGCTGTGCCGAGTTGCATAGGGAGCGTTAGGCGCAATCCACAGCTGCCTCTAGTTGTGTTTGGAGAGGATCAGGAATTGCGGTTTACAGAGTTTCCACGTCTCAGAGCTCGTTCTATTATTTTTGGGTTATTGTCAGATCACTGTATGTGCTCTGATCGCTATGTACATTGTGTTACTGAATTGTCTATCACAACAGTACAGGAAGCCAAAGTACTAATGTTTCTCAATAGAGGGAAAAAAGAAGTTCTGAGACCATTTTTTTTCCTTTGCACTGTGATTTGTCTTTTTTTTCCCCTAGACATTTGGGTGGTTCAGGACACAGGTGTTACAATGGACATTAAAGGTCTGTCTTCATGTGTAGATCAGCTCACGGCAAGAGTTCAAGATATTCAAAATTTTGTGGTTCAGAATTCTTTGTTAGAACCGAGAATTCCTATTCCAGATTTGTTTTTTGGAGATAGAACTAAATTTCTGAGTTTCAAGAATAATTGTAAACTGTTTCTGGCTTTGAAACCTCGCTCCTCTGGTGACCCAGCGCAACAGGTTGGGATCGTCATTTCTTTTTTGCGTGGCGACCCTCAGGACTGGGCATTTTCTCTTGCGTCAGGAGATCCTGCATTGAGTGATATCGATGCGTTTTTCCTGGCGCTTGGATTGCTGTACGATGAGCCTAATTCAGTGGATCAGGCAAAAAAAAATTTGCTGGCTCTTTGTCAGGCTCAGGATGAGATAGAGCTATATTGCCAGAAATTTAGAAAATGGTCCGTGCTCACTCAATGGAATGAATCTGCGCTTGCAGCCATTTTCAGAAAGGGTCTCTCTGAAGCCATTAAGGATGTCATGGTGGGATTTCCTATGCCCGCTGGTTTGAATGAGTCTATGTCTTTGGCCATTCAGATCGGTCGACGCTTGCGTGAGCGTAAATCTGTGCACCATTTGGCGGTATTACCTGAGATTAAACCTGAGCCTATGCAGTGCGATAGGACTATGACCAGAGTTGAACGGCAAGAACACAGACGTCTGAATGGGCTGTGTTTCTACTGTGGTGATTCCACTCATGCTATCTCTGATTGTCCTAAGCGCACTAAGCGGTTCGCTAGGTCTGCCACCATTGGTACTGTACAGTCAAAATTTCTTCTGTCCGTTACCTTGATCTGCTCTTTGTCATCGTATTCTGTCATGGCGTTTGTGGATTCAGGCGCTGCCCAGAATTTGATGGACTTGGATTATGCTAAACGTTGTGGGTTTTTATTGGAGCCCTTGCAGTGTCCTATTCCATTGAGAGGAATTGATGCCACACCTTTGGCCAAGAATAAGCCTCAATACTGGACCCAGCTGACCATGTGCATGGCTCCTGCACATCAGGAGGTTATTCGCTTTCTGGTGTTGCATAATCTGCATGATGTGGTCGTGTTGGGGTTGCCATGGCTACAAGCCCATAATCCAGTATTGGATTGGAATTCCATGTTGGTGTCCAGCTGGGGTTGTCCGGGGGTACATGGTGATGTTCCATTTCTGTCAATTTCGTCATCCACCCCTTCTGAGGTTCCAGAGTTCTTGTCTGATTACCGGGATGTCTTTGATGAGCCCAAGTCCGATGTCCTGCCTCCGCATAGGGATTGTGATTGTGCTATCAATTTGATTCCTGGTAGTAAATTCCCAAAAGGTCGACTGTTTAATTTATCCGTGCCTGAGCACACCGCTATGCGCAGTTATGTGAAGGAATCCCTGGAGAATGGGCATATTCGCCCGTCATCGTCGCCATTAGGAGCAGGGTTCTTTTTTGTAGCCAAGAAGGATGGTTCGCTGAGACCGTGTATAGATTACCGCCTTCTTAATAAGATCACGGTTAAATTTCAGTACCCCTTGCCATTGTTATCTGATTTGTTTGCTCGGATTAAGGGGGCTAGTTGGTTCACTAAGATAGATCTTCGTGGTGCGTATAATCTGGTGAGAATCAGGCAAGGCGATGAATGGAAAACTGCATTTAATACGCCCGAGGGTCATTTTGAGTATCTAGTGATGCCGTTCGGACTTGCCAATGCTCCATCAGTGTTTCAATCCTTTATGCATGACATCTTCTGTGAGTACCTGGATAAATTCCTGATTGTGTACTTGGATGACATTTTGATCTTCTCGGATGATTGGGAGTCTCATGTGAAGCAGGTCAGAACGGTTTTTCAGGTCCCGAGTGCTTTAGCAACAATTTTTTTATTTTCCCAATGGTAAAAGGAGAAACTGAACCACGAAATTTGTTGTCCAATTTGTCCTGAGTACGCTGATACCTCATATGTGGGGGTAAACCACTGTTTGGGCGCACGGCAGGGCTTGGAAGGGAAGGAGCGCCATTTGACTTTTTGAATAAAAAATTGGCTCCACTCTTTAGCGGACACCATGTCACGTTTGGAGAGCCCCCGTGTGCCTAAAAATTGGAGCTCCCCCACAAGTGACCCCATTTTGGAAACTAGACGCCCCAAGGAACTTATCTAGATGCATAGTGAGCACTTTGAACCCCCAGGTGCTTCACAAATTGATCCGTAAAAATGAAAAAGTACTTGTTTTTCACAAAAAAATTCTTTTAGCCTCAATTTTTTCATTTTCACATGGGAAACAGGATAAAATGGATCCTAAAATTTGTTGGGCAATTTCTCCTGAGTACAACAATACCTCACATGGGGGGGTAAACCACTGTTTGGGCACATGGTAAGGCTCGGAAGGGAAGGAGCGCCATTTGACTTTTTGAATGAAAAATTATCTCCATCGTTAGCGGACACCATGTCGCGTTTGGAGAGACCCTGTGTGCCTAAACATTGGCGCTCCCCCACAAGTGACCCCATTTTGGAAACTAGACCCCCCAAGGAACTTATCTAGATGCCTAGTGAGCATTTTAAACCCTCAGGTGCTTCACAAATTGATCTGTAAAAATGAAAAAGTACTTTTTTTTCACACAAAAAATTCTTTTCGCCTCAATTTTTTCATTTTCACATGGGCAATAGGATAAAATGGATCATATAATTTGTTGGGCAATTTCTCCCGAGTACACTGATACCTCATATGTGGGGGTAAACCACTGTTTGGGCACACGGCAGGGCTCGGAAGGGAAGGCGTGCCATTTGACTTTTTGAATGGAAAATTAGCTCCAATTGTTAGCAGACACCATGTCGCGTTTGGAGAGCCCCTGTGTGCCTAAACATTGGAGATCCCCCACAAGTGACCCCATTTTGGAAACTAGACCCCCCAAGGAACTTATCTAGATGCATATTGAGCACTTTAAACCCCCAGGTGCTTCACAGAAGTTTATAACGCAGAGCCATGAAAATAAAAAATATTTTTTCTTTCCTCAAAAATGATTTTTTAGCCTGGAATTTCCTATTTTGCCAAGGGTAATAGGAGAAATTGGACCCGAAATGTTATTGTCCAGTTTGTCCTGAGTACGCTGATACCCCATATGTGGGGGTAAACCACTGTTTAGGCGCACGGCAGGGCTCGGAAGGGAAGGCACGCCATTTGGCTTTTTATATGGAAAATTAGCTCCAATTGTTAGCAGACACCATGTCGCGTTTGGAGAGCCCCTGTGTGCCTAAACATTGGAGATCCCCCAGAAATGACCCCATTTTGGAAACTAGACCCCCAAAGGAACTAATCTAGATGTGTGGTGAGGACTTTGAACCCCCAAGTGCTTCACAGAAGTTTATAACGCAGAGCCATGAAAAAAAAAAAAAAAAAATATTTTCTCAAAAATGATTTTTTAGCCTGCAATTTTTTATTTTCCCAAGTGTAACAGGTGAAATTTGACCCCAAAAGTTGTTGTTCAGTTTCTCCTGAGTACGCTGATACCCCATATGTGGAAGTAAACCACTGTTTGGGCACATGCCGGGGCTCGGAAGTGAAGTAGTGACGTTTTGAAACGCAGACTTTGATGGAATGCTCTGTGGGCGTCACGTTGCGTTTGCAGAGCCCCTGATGTGGCTTAACAGTAGAAACCCCCCACAAGTGACCCCATTTTGGAAACTAGACCCCGAAAGGAACTTATCAAGATGTGTGGTGAGCACTTTGAACTCCCAAGTGCTTCACAGACGTTTACAACGCAGAGCCGTGAAAATAAAAAATCATTTTTCTTTCCTCAAAAATGATGTTTTAGCAAGCGTTTTTTTATTTTCACAAGGGTAACAGGATAAATTGGACCCCAGTAATTGTTGCGCAGTTTACCCTGAGTATGCTGGTACCCCATATGTGGGGGTAAACCACTGTTTGGGCCGTCGGGGCTCGGAATTGAGGGAGCACCATTTGACTTTTTGAATACGCGATTGGCTGGAATCAATGGTGGCGCCATGTTGCGTTTGGAGACCCCTGATGTGCCTAAACAGTGGAAACCCCTCAATTCTACCTCCAATACTAACCCCAACACACCGCTAACCCTTATCCCAACTGTAGCCATAACCCTAATCACAACCCTAACCCCAACCCTAACCCTAAGGCTATGTGCCCACGTTGCGGGTTCGTGTGAGATTTTTCAGCATCATTTTTGAAAAATCCGTGGGTAAAAGGCACTGCGTTTTAGCGGCGGATTTTCCGCGGATTTCCAGTGTTTTTTGTGCTGATTTCACCTGCGGATTCCTATTGAGGAACAGGTGTAAAACGCTGCGGAATCCGCACAAAGAATTGACATGCTGCGGAAAATACAACGCAGCGTTTCAGCGCGGTATTTTCCGTACCATGGGCACAGCGGATTTGGTTTTCCATAGGTTTACATGGAACTGTAAACCTGATGGAACACTGCTGCGAATCCGCAGCGGCCAATCCGCACCGTGTGCTCATAGCCTAATTCTAAAGGTATGTGCACACGCTGCGGAAAACACTGCGGATCCGCAGCAGTTTCCCATGAGTTTACAGTTCAATGCAAACCCATGGGAAACAAAAATCGCTGTACACATGCTGCGGAAAAACTGCACGGAAACGCAGCGGTTTACATTCCGCAGCATGTCACTTCTTTGTGCGGATTCCGCAGCGGTTTTACAACTGCTCCAATAGAAAATCGCAGTTGTAAAACCGCAGTGAAATGCGCAGAAAAAACGCGGTAAATCCGCCATAAATCCGCAGCGGTTTAGCACTGCGGATTTATCAAATCCGCAGCGGAAAAATCCGCAGAGGACCAGAATACGTGTGCACATAACGAAACCCTAGCCCTAACCCTAGCCCTACCCCTAACCCTAGCCCTACCCCTACCCCTAACCCTAACCCTACCCCTAACCCTACCCCTACCCCTAACCCTACCCCTAACCCTAACCCTAACCCTTTTCTAACATTAGTGGGAAAAAAAAAATTCTTTATTTTTCTATTGTCCCTACCTATGGGGGTGACAAAGGGGGGGGGGGTCATTTATTATTTTTTTATTTTGATCACTGAGATAGATTATATCTCAGTGATCAAAATCAAAATGCCTACGTGGCGTCATGGGTCGGGAAGGGGTTAAAAAAGGGTAAAAAAATGAAATACAAAGATAGTTTTTAAAATATATATAAAAAATAAATAAAAGTATAGCTCCCAAGCCTGTTTTCACCTTCATGACCAGACCAAATTTTACAATTCTGACCAGTGTAATTTTATGAGGTAATAACTTTGGAATGCTTCAACGGATTCCACTGATCCTGACAGTGGTAACATTTCTTCAATATGATTTGTGTCTATTTGCAAAAAAATTGGAGATTTGGTGAAAATTTGGAAAATTTCGCAATTTTAACATTTTGAATTTTTACCCTTAAATCAGAGACATATGTCATACAAAATAGTTAATAGATAAAATATCTCACATATCTCTTTTATATTAGCACAATTTTTGAAACAATTTTTATTTGTTAGGAAGTTATAAGGGTTAAAGCTTGATCAGCAATTTCTCATTTTTCCAGCAAAAATTACCAATCCATTTTTTTAAGGACCACATCAAATTTGAAGTGAATTTGAGGGTACTATATTACAGAAATTACCCAAAAGTAACCCCATTCTAAAAAATGTACCACTCAAGGTCCTGAAAACCACATTCAATCAGTTTATTAACCTTTCAGGTGCTTCACAGGAACTGAAACAATGTGGAAGGAAAAAATGAACATTTAAGTTTTTTTCACAAAAATTTTACTTTAGACCCATGTTTTATTTTCACAAGGGTAAAGAGAGAAATATGTTGCCTTTCCACTGGTATATATATGTTGCACATTGATCCAGTGTGTTCTGTAAGGCTATTTTGTCAATATTGAACATTTGTCTCTCATTGAACATTGTAAAGAGACGGGTACTGTGTGATTAATACATATTTGTCATCATACATATTCTGGTCAGGATTATTTGATTTGGACATATTATATCTTGACACTCCATTATACCCATTTATCTGTAGAGTTATCCTTGTGGTGGCATATATTATTATGCTATACCCACCATTTACTGCTACATATTAGCTGTGATAAGCAATCGATTTTCTTTGTGTTTTTTCATTTTTTTGTCTTTCATTTTTTCATTTTTTTGTGTTTTTTTCACGGGTATTGGAGGTGTGTGTGGGACATCATCTTTTGTCTATCCCTATTATAGGGACTATTAGGGACCCTAGGGTCAGCCGCCGAGGAGTGGGGGCGCCTACTGCAGAAAATTAGGGTGCCAACCTCCACTGTCAGGTAGTCATCAGTATAGGACTGGACTTTAGGGCTCACCAGGTTTCCTGTATTACAGGTTTTTTCTAGGGATTTAAAAGGGTGAGCCGTCGAGGAGTGGGGGCGCCTACCGCGGAAAATTAGGGTGCCAACCTCCACTGACAGGCAGGATTTATTGTAGTCCATTACAGGGTTCTGTAGGTACATTCTGTACTTTTTATCATATGTGTTATATAAAGTCCTCTATTTTTTAACTATTGTGATTAAAGGTTATTTTTTAGGGATCCTTGTTTTTTCTGTTTTGGTTTTCTATTGCTCTAGGGTTCCAAATTATCTAGTTTGTTTGGTTTCTTTCAGAAAATGGAAGCCCAAATTTATTTTACGATTTCTTCTGAGCACGCTGATACTCCATATTTGGGGAAAAACTACTGTTTGGGCGCATACTAGGGCTTGGAAGAAAAGGAACAACGTTTGACTGTTTAAAAGCAAAATTGGCTGGAATCGATAGCGGACGCCATGTCGCCTTTGGAGAGCCCCTGATGTCACTAAACAGTGGAAACCCTCCCTTTTTGGAAACTAGACGCCCAAGGAATTTATCTAGATGTGTGGTGGGCACCTTGAATTCCCAGCTTGTAGCGTTTAATTCCGTACCTCTCCCTCTTACTGGGCAATTACTGAATACAGTGATTGGGATAAGCGGGACATTTTTTCTCATATGCTGTGTTTGTGTGTGAACCAAATTTTATTCAGGTATGCTTGTGAGTGCTAGATGTAAACGTTTTTGTATTTAGAAGAGAAAAATAGAAAATAATTTAGAAAGAAAAAGCTAAAAACAAAAAAATATAAAAATAGGGTAAAATAAAGAACAAACTTACTAAACAGACGTTAGTAAAAAAATAGGCTGTGAAAATTTAGTAACGGGGCAGAGAGAGGGATTGAGGTGGATTAGGAAACTCAGGGATCACTAACAAATCAGGGAAGGATAAGGAATGTCTTCTTTCTTCTTAAAAGTCTGTGGCACCACAAGGCCCAGCATAGCACAGAATGACACATTAACCACCCAGTACACGTCTGCACCTAGAATGAGGAAGTGCATGGCGGTCACTGTGCAGTTAGATTGCGTCTGTGCACTCTGATTGGATCTATCAACATCATCGACTGATCGCACCAATCAGAGCTGGCCCTGATAACCCGTGGTTGCTAGGCTCCAGCTTATGATCATTGCTTTTACAGCACAGATCGTAGGCTAGATATCAGTGGTTCAGGCAATTTCATTGCATGAAACACTGAAAATGCTGTGATTGGCTGTTCAACATGGAGCAGCCAATCACATTGATTGCAGTTGTGGGGACGACGACTCCAGGTGCCCTGCTGTGGCTAAGCAGGCACTTTAATGCTACTGTGGTCACGGTGATGCCTTAAAAATTAAAAATATGACGTATCTGGCAGGGGGTTACTGCAACAGGGAGGAGCCAAAAGACCATAGCATCTGATTGCTCCTACTTCTGCACTATCCTTTTTTTAAAAATTGTGTTAATTTATTTTGGCAGATCAAGGGTTAATGGGCCATGTTGGGAGCTCTGGGAGTCTGAGCTCTCAGCTGAGCTCGGTTAGCTACTCCTATCTCCTATATAGTCTGGGTCCTGACTGAAACACATCGTTGTTTGGTGCGTTATATGAGGAGTTTGGTGGAGTTTTCTGTGACTGGTGCTTGGGTTCGTAAGTGTGATAATTCCGTTTCCTGCTCTTACTTTGTTTTTTCCCCATCCTCCATTCCCCGATGCATTCTTTTGTTAAATGTGATAGAATATTTGTGTGGCACCCCAGGAGTTTGGGTACCACAGTGGTGCTGCCTTCCTCTCGGGGAGGTTAATGCCATGCCTGGAGACAGGAGGGATCCCTTTGGCAGGTAAGCTGTATATGCAACACTTTCTAACTCCAGGCCAGAAGGGGAAGCTCAAAACCTGGTTTTAGGGGAGCTTCACTCAGTATACATCCTGGTCTGGAGAAGGAGTTAAGTAGTTGGTAGCAGACAGTGAGGGAGCACAGGAGAACAGAGGAACTAGAGGAGCCTGTGATTGGGCCTCAATAAGCTGAGCGCAGAAACCGGGCACCTGGAGCCCAAGGTTGTGAGTAACTGCAAGTCCCACAGCAGAACCGGAAGACAGAGAGCTGAAAGTAACTTGCCCACATTAAGCCTGAGGTACAGCAGCATTCCAGAGCCCAGAGTCACCGTGTAAAGAGACTTCAGAGAAACGGTTCCAGCTGCCTACCATGCAGGCACTGTCCCAAGACAGGAGAGAACCATGGCTCTGCAGGATAGATGGAGGATTAGTGTCAGAAGTTACATGTGGACACTGACTCTACCCCATCACACCAAAAACAGGGGGCTTACCAGGTGGTCCATGAGTATGAGCGGTTATTCAGCAAATACCCACTAGATTTTGGGCAGGTAAAAAGGGTCCAACATCATATCCCCACTGGAGATCATCCACCCATTAAAGAGATGTACCGGCCTGTACCTCCAGCTCACTACCAATGTGCCAAAAGTATGTTACGAGAGATGAAGGAGGCTGGGGTACTCAGAGATAGTTGTAGCCCCTGGGCAGTTCCATTAGACCTCGTCAGGAAAAAGGATGGTACAATGAGAATGTGTGTTGATTACAGGCAGATAAACCGTATTACACACAAGGATGCCTACCCGTTTCCCAGAATCGAAGAGTCATTAGCTGCTTTAAAATCTGCTAACTGTTTCTCCACCTTAGATCTCACTAGTGGGTATTGGCAGGTTCCCGTGACAGAGGCGGATAAAGAAAAGACCGCCTTCACGACATCGATATGCCTCTCTGAATTAAACTACATGTCGTTTGGACTGTGCAACGCACCAGGAACATTCCAGAGGATGATGGAGTGCTGTCTCGGGCACAAGAATTTTGAAACTGATCTGTTGTACCTGGATGATGTCATCGTCTTGTCCAAGACTTATGAAGACCACCTGAAACACCTGCCTGAGGTATTTGAAGCTTTGTCTAACATTGGCCTGAAGGTAAAGCCATCTAAGTGTCACTTGTTAAAGCCCAAAGTACAGTACCTGGGCCATGTTGTAAGCTCTGAAGGAGAGGCACCAGACCCTGACAAAGTCACCGTGATCAGGGACTGGCTGAAACCCAGCAACATCCATGAATTCCGGCAGTTCCTCGGGTTGGTAGGCTACTACCGAAGGTTCATTAAGGACTTCACTAAGATAGCCGCACCCCTGCAAGATCTGTCATTGGGCCAATCCAAGAAGACCAAGAGCAAGGGCCCTACATTTGAGTGGAACGACAGGCTGGAAGGATCCTGCACTCGGTTGAAGTTGGCTCTCATGGGAGATGAGGTACTGGCCTACCCTGATTATGACCAACCGTTTGTGCTCTACACAGATGCCAGTAATGTGGGATTGGGAGCAGTGTTGTCCCAGGTGCAGAAAGGCAAAGAAAGAGTAATTGCCTATGCCAGCAGGAAGCTTTGTCCCACTGAAAGGAACCCTGAAAACTACAGTTCCTTCAAGCTGGAGTTCCTCGCCATAGTCTTGGTGGTAACAGAGCGGTTCAAGCACTACCTGGCCTCAGGAAAATTCACTGTTTTACAGACAATAACTACAGTGCAGGGCACAGGAATGCAAATGCCGATGCGCTGTCCAGGATGCCCAACTTACCAGAGGTGGAAGAAGATCTGGAAGCACCTGAAGAGATTGAGTTATCAGCTTTCCATCGCCCTGGGGCGACTCAGTACTCCCATTATGTGAGGAATAAGCGCAATAACAAGCAAGAAGCCATGCTGAGCCCATTGCCCCACCATGGATGGGCAGAGATGCAGGATAGTGACTCAGCAGTTCATCTGGTAAAAGAGCTGCTAAGAGTAGCCGATTCACACCCTAGTCAAGATGCTCCACAGGCGACTCAACAGCTGTGGAAGGAGAAGGACAAATTGCTTTTCTACAACGGCAAGCTGTGCCAGAGGAATGTCGACCCATGCTCTCACGAGTTGGTCTGGCAGGTGGTGGTCCCGAGACAAGATGTGCCTATGGACTTGGAAGCGTACCACGATGGAGCAGGACACTTCGGATGGAAGAAGTTAGAGATCCTACTCTGTGGCAGGCTCTATTGGATTGGCATGAGAAAAGCCATTGAAAAGTGGTGCTGAGAGTGTAGCCCATACAACCTGCACAGAAAGGACTGTGACAGCCAAAGGGCTCCCCTACAGCCTATAGTCACCAAATAGCCACTTGAATTGGTAGCTGTGGATCACGTGAAACTAACTCCGAGCCGGTCAGGCTATGTTTCTGCTCTGACCATTGTGTACCATTACTCCAGATTTCAGGTAACATAGTAACATAGTAACATAGTTAGTAAGGCCGAAAAAAGACATTTGTCCATCCAGTTCAGCCTATATTCCATCATAATAAATACCCAGATCTACGTCCTTCTACAGAACCTAATAATTGTATGATACAATATTGTTCTGCTCCAGGAAGACATCCAGGCCTCTCTTGAACCCCTCGACTGAGTTTGCCATCACCACCTCCTCAGGCAAGCAATTCCAGATTCTCACTGCCCTAACAGTAAAGAATCCTCTTCTATGTTGGTGGAAAAACCTTCTCTCCTCCAGACGCAAAGAATGCCCCCTTGTGCCCGTCACCTTCCTTGGTATAAACAGGTCCTCAGCGAGATATTTGTATTGTCCCCTTATATACTTATACATGGTTATTAGATCGCCCCTCAGTCATCTTTTTTCTAGACTAAATAATCCTAATTTCGCTAATCTATCTGGGTATTGTAGTTCTCCCATCTCCTTTATTAATTTTGTTGCCCTCCTTTGTACTCTCTCTAGTTCCATTATATCCTTCCTGAGCACCGGTGCCCAAAACTGGACACAGTACTCCATGTGCGGTCTAACTAGGGATTTGTACAGAGGCAGTATAATGCTCTCATCATACAGGCAGGTACTCCTGCCTGTCAAGGATCAGACAGCGAAGACGGCAGCCAAAGCCTTTCAACAACACTTTTGTTGACCACATGGTTACCCAGAAAAGGTACTTACTGACCAAGGCCCCGCCTTTAAAGCGGAAGTGTTCCAGTAGTTCTGCAATCAGTACGGATAAGAACAATGCTGTACCATCCACATACCAATGATATGTGTGAAAAGATGTACCAAGTGGTAATTGACATACTGAAAACCTTGCCTTTGGAAGAGAGAAACTTATGGCCAGAGAAGTTGCCAGTCTTGGTAGATCTGTACAATCACCTCCCAGTGAATTCCACCAACTGCACTCCAGCCTACCTGATAAGAGGAAGAGCTAGCAAATTACCTGTTGATCTTGAAATGGGAGTCCTCACACCAGAAGCAACATCACCAGATGCAGATTGGGATACTGAATGTCAACAGAAATACTGCCAAGTACAAGAGCGTGTGGAAAGAAGCTTGTCCCAGGCAAGACAAAAGCAAGAGAGAAACTACAATCAATGTGCCCCTGCAATTCCCATGTCAGCTGGTGAACAAGTGCTAAAGCGTAAAAGGAGAATGAACAAACTTGATGACCAGTGGGAAGCAGAACCATATACCATCTTACCATCAAACTTTGACAATACTAAAGTGTGTTTTATAAGCAAAGATGGAGGAGAAACCTCGGCTGCGGTATCAAGGGATCATCTTAAAGTGTCCCGTGATTAACTGAGAGACAAAGAAAAAAGAGCTAAGTACTTCTCAACACATGGAGGAAGAGGAAAAGAGAATCCATACCGTACTTGGAGATTTTCCCCAGTCTTGGACTCAAGTACATCAAGCTATAGTGGTGACTGTTTTGACTTTTCCCCAGTTGGAAATATCTGAAGCAGATGTGACTCAAAACTGTCCTGACACAGAAGAGACTCTACACCAGCAGGCTTAAGCAACAGACGTCACACCAGCAGTGGAACCAGAGAATCCATCCCCTGCTTTCAGTGAGTCTGTCATGCCCACAGTGAGTAGAAGTAGTCCCAGAAGATCCAGTATACCAGTGTAAAATAGAATCACCAGAAGTGCAGCCATAAGAGAGTGCACTACACCAGTGGTAGCTAGAATAGTGAATCCTGTCAGGTCACTATCAATCCCTGTACTGCGTAGGTCTACCCGTAGTACCAGAAGTCAAATCCCAGCACCTTACATTGACTAAAAATATGAGATGTTAATAATTGCTGTTACCTGTTTTAAATTGCTTGCTTTTGCTTATTAAAGGTTTAAAATGGACAGTAGGTTAATGGATGGTGAATTGCCCAAGAACTGTTACTGTAAATAGTTGGCACCCTCAAGGTGCACCTTTGGTTCTAACCACATTGCCAGTGTGGGTAGGGCCTTGTTCGTTCACAGACCTGAAGCAAAAACCATCTGGCGTGGCTGAATACCGGGTCTGGATATAAGAATTGTAGCCCGCCCAAGCCTAAGTTGGGGTTTTATGATGGGTCCCTCGCTTCAGTACTGTTATTCATGAGCAAGGACACCCTGGTATAAGACCAGTTGTACTTTTGTAAATATGTTTGCAACGTTTAAGCCAAAAGTGCCTCCTGTAAGGGAAGAAAAAGTTTAAACCTGTTTACCTTGTTAAATGCCCTTTTCAAAATGTTTTGCGTCTTATTTAACCTGTTTGCCTATGATTTCTTTTCTCAGTCCGGCAGTACTGGATTTAACGGGGAAGGGGGGGGGGGGAATGTGGCACCCCGGAAGTTCAGGCACCAAAGGGGTGCTTCCTTCCTCTCGGGGAGGGTAATGCCATGCCTGGAGACAGGAGGGATCCCTTTGGTAGGTGAGCTGTACATGCAACACTTTCTGACTCCAGGTAAGAAGGGGAGCTCAAAGCCTGGTTTTAGGGGAGCTTCTCTCAACATACATCCTGGTCTGGAGGAGGAGGAGTTAGTTGGTAGCAGACAGTGAGGGAGCACAGAGGAACAGAGGAACTAGAGGAGGCTGCGATTGGGCCTCAAAAAGCTGAGCGCAGAAACCGGGCACAGGGAGCCCAAGGTTGTGGGCAACTGCAAGTCCCACAGCAGAACCGGAAGGCAGAGAGCTGAAAGTAACTTGCCCACATTAAGCCTGAGGTACAGCAGCATTCCAGAGCCAGGAGTCACCATGTAAAGAGACCACAGAGAAATGGCTCAAGCTGCCTACCATACAGGTACTGTCCCAGGACATGAGAGAACGAGGACCTTGTTAGGAAGTGGAAGGCTCCCAAACTTACCTGACAATGGGGTTTCCACCTATCTTCAGGCTGCCTGGACTCCATCTACACCTGTTGCCGGTACCCTGGACTGTGGCCTGCTACCATCAGTAAACCAGGTAAAGACTGCAACCCTGTGTGACTACCTCTTGAAGCTCATCAAGAGAATGCCAAGAGTGTGCAAAGCAGTCATTAAAGCAAAAGGTGGCTACTTTGAAGAACCTAGAATAAGACATAATTTCAGTTGTTTCACACTTTTTTGTTAAGTATATAATTTCACGTGTTAATTCATAGTTTTGATGCCTTCAGTGTGAATGAACAATTTTCATTGTCATGAAAATACAGAAAAATCTTTAAATGAGAAGTGTGTCCAAACATTTGGTCTGCACTCTATCTATCTATCTATCTATATAAAAAAAAAAAATTGGTACCGTGATGTGCAAAATTTCCATAACTGATAATGAAAAAAATTAAGCTCAAGATATGGTGCCTGTAGCAAAAAATTTTTGCAAGTGGTTTTATTTTTCTGCTTTTTTCACAGTACTATAACAAATTAAAAACAATATAAATTAGTTAATCATACTGACCAAATATATCAGGTCATTGTATTGCCACAAATTAAACATTGCAAAAACAAAACCCCCAAAACTGTGGTGGAATAATTTTCTAGATTTTAATTCCACCCAATGTAAATTTTTTTTGTTACACTAATGATATTTTTATTATATGATAAAATCAATGGAGCCATTAAAAACTACAGATTATCCTGCAGACAAACACAGCTATACAAATACAGCTATAAATGAATGGGTAGAGGAAGTCTAGCAAAAAGGCTCTCTATAGCAATAAAACACATCAAGGCTAGGGTAGAAAAAGTCAGTCTGATTTTCATTCAGATTTTTTCATACGATTTTTTTTTCATTTCTCATCTGTGTACGGTCTGTGTGCAATCTGTTTTTTATACTCAGCAGCTATTAACCATTTACAAAACCATTTACAGTTTCCTATGTTGCACAATTGCAATGTGCCCATCAAAATTGAATGTTATACTGTGGCTCCCTGCGGCATCCAATTTCTTTCTCGCATAGATTTGAATGGATGAGTCTCATCCGGTTCACAGAAGAAACCAGTGCATGCTGCAATTTTTTTTTATTTTTTCACATGCAGATTGAAGCATAGAAAAAAATCATTCATCTGCACTACACCATTGTATAATATTCATCCGAGTGCTATCCATTTTTTTTTGCATGGATAGCACTTGAACCAGAAATGGGATCATGTGTATGAACCCTTATTGTTAACAAATATTGTATACAAAGCGTACAAGTTTCAGAAAACTCCTGTACCCAGGCGCAGTTTATTTTAAAAAACAAACTGTACTTTATTAACCCTCCCCCGATTCAGTCACAATGTCTGTTATTGTCTGCAGCGCTAAAGTTGAAAGCACTGCAGCTAATCATTGAGTTCTGTGGCTCTGTACAAGTAGTTGTACAAGTAGTTGGCATGCTGAGCTGACCGATTGGCTGCAGTGCTGTCTACGAAACAAGACTGGGAGCACTTGTGAATAGGGTTGAGCGACCTTTACTTTTATAGGATCGGGTCGGGTTTCATGAAACCCGACTTTTTCAAAAGTCGGGTCGAGTGAAATCGGCTGATCCTATAAAAAAGTCGGGGTTGGGGTCGGCCGAAACTCGAAACCCAATGCAGTGCATTGGGTTTCCATGGTTCCCAGGGTCTGAAGGAGCGGAAACTCTCCTTCAGGCCCTGCGATCCATATTTTAGTGTAAAATAAAGAATTAAAATAAAAAATATCGCAATAAATTAAAATAAAAATATCGCGCGACCAATCACAAGCCGCGACGTCACCGCGACGTCACCGCAAGGTCCTGGAAGGCTGACTCTAAGGAAGGAAGGTTCCCGGTTAGTACCAGGGCACGTCAGAGGGTAAGTATTGCGATATTTTTTATTTTAATTCTTTATTTTACACTTAAATCTGAATTCCGATACCAATTCCCGATATCTTAAACATATCGGGAATCGGTATCGGAATTCCGATTCTAGATTCAAAAGATCGCCGACTTCATGGCTGACCCCACACAGGGGTCGGGTCGGGTTTCATGAAATCCGACCTTGCCAAAAGTCGGCGACTTTTGAATATTTTCGACCCGTTTCGCTCAACCCTACTTGTGAAGGCTCATCGCTGGATCTGAGGAAGGTGAATAAAGTAAAGTTGTTGTTTTTATTAATAAAAAAAGGTATCTGACATCCCTTTAAACTCTATGAGTTATAATAATATTCCTAGAAGTTTATATTAATGGGAATTTTCTCCATGTTATTGAGTAAAGTAATTACGTATACATATGGCAGTGTTTTGTTACATGCGTTATTATCTGAGGGGACAATATTATATTATCAGATATAGCATAAAAAGTGAAACCTACAAATATTTATTGAACTGTTTTACAACAATGGAGAATTAACAGAGATAGAATTGAATGTTGCATGAGAGATTCTTCTAACTGTGATGTGTCTTGTAGAGCTAGTGCCGGGCTGGTGAGAATATTTCGACATCTTAACAAGACTTTAGCTTCGCACGTTGTTATATTTTAGAAAGAAAAAAAATCAGCATTTTGATCTGCAGTACGACTGTACCCTAATTCAACCATGAAAGTGCTGCATACCAAAAATGGTTTATGTCACCAGATTCGAGAGCGTTAGATATCCGTTAATCTTTTAGCAGCTTTCTGCAGCGTTCTACGCCTTTGAGGAAAAATGTCTATTTCCAGAGGGCCCGTGATTTGTGTAGGAGAGGTCTTTCTCTGAATTTATTCACAACATCAGATTTATAGCCCCTTCTCATTTTAAATGGACCATGTAATTGATAATCCCTGGAAAACTTTGTTTTAGCATATCATCTAAAAGATATTGTTGCATTGTTATATCCGGAAACTTTTATGGCATGTGAGGTTTCCTGGTATATGGAGAAGGTCCAAAAGTTCCAGACAGGAATAAATGTGATCTGCTGACACCAAGATAGGTTGGCTGTTAAACTTCTGCTAGAATATCACTGGATGCAATAAATTACTAATAGTCAACATAATTTGTGCCTTAATAATGGATTATTACAAATGGATAAAGTGGGAAGTAGCTATGGAAAATTTACATGCAACCATAATAATACTGCATTGTTTCAAATATTTATTGGGTTCCTCCTAAAACTGAAAGTTATTCCTTATGTATAAGATCATTTGGGTCTGACTATTGGGACCCAAGGATCCCGAGAATTAGAAACTGTAGACCAACCACAGTGCATGTTGTCTATTTCAGACCAAGTTATCCCAAGATTGTTGGCAACACTTGCAGAGATACAAGTTGGACAAAGTTTCTCCATTATAGAGGGCTGTCTAAAGATTGAAGATTAGCCATTTCAATGAGATTGAGACTAACATACTTATCACTGGGTTTCTGACCCACTGGGTGTCTTCCAAGAATGGGACTTTGCAAAGCCCAGTTTGATTGAGCGGAGGTCAAGCATCAACACATATGCTTTATTCATTGACAATGGGACCACAGGAGGAAATTGAGTAGATTGTTGGCTATCTTTGGAAGTCACATTAAATGCAGAGATGGTGTGTATGCTTGGCATCCACTCTATTCTTGGTATCTGTGGAAGCAGCAACAGTCCAAAATGTTCAGTAGCTTATCCACTAGCCCACGGATAACTTACAATCTAGGGACAAACACTTTAAAGGGAATCTGTCACTCAATTTTGGCCCTATAAGCTTTGGCCACCACCATCAGGGGCTTATCTACAGCATTCTGTAATGCTGTATATAAGCCCCCACCGATGTAACCTGAAAGATAAGAAAAAGAAGTTAAGGTACCTTCACACTAAACGACGCTGCAGCGATCCAGACAACGATCCGGATCGCTGCAGCGTCGCTGTTTGGTCGCTGGAGAGCTGTCACACAGACAGCTCTCCAGCGACCAACGATGCCGGTAACCAGGGTAAACATCGGGTTACTAAGCGCAGAGCCGCGCTTAGTAACCCGATGTTTACCCTGGATACCATCCTAAAAGTTAAAAAAACAAAACGCTTCATACTTACCTACCGCTGTCTGTCCTCGGCGCTCTGCTTCTCTGTACTGGCTGTGAGCACAGTGGCCGGAAAGCAGAGCGGTGACGTCACCGCTCTGCTTTCCGGCCGCTGTGCTCACAGTGAGTGCAGGAAAGCACAGCGCCGGGGACAGACAGCGGTAGGTAAGTATGAAGCATTTTTTTTTTAACTTTTAGGATGGTATCCAGGGTAAACATCGGGTTACTAAGCGCGGCCCTGCGCTTAGTAACCCGATGTTTACCCTGGTTACCAGCGAAGACATCGCTGAATCGGTGTCACACACGCCGATTCAGCAATGTCAGCAGGAGAGCCAGCGACCAAATAAAGTTCTGGCCTTCTAGCCCCGACCAACGACATCACAGCAGGATTCTGATCGCTGCTGCGTGTCAAACTAAACGATATCGCTAGCGAGGACGCTGCAACGTCACGGATCGCTAGCGATATCGTTTAGTGTGAAGGTACCTTTAGATTATACTCACCCAGGGGCGGTCCAGTCTGGTCCGATGGGCGTCGTAGGTCTGGGTCCAGCGCCTCCCATCTTCATACGTTGTCATCATCCTCCTTGCTTCTGTTGCGGCTCCTGCGCAGGTGTTATAATTTGCCTTTTTATCTTATTTTTCTATACTTGTTGTAGATATCAGGTGATTTGGGTGTGAGAGTATAAATAAATACATGTCTTGTTTTTCATGTCCCATTTTTTTCAATGACATCATGAAGAACCACTAAAATACATTTTATAGCACCACTCCAGCATTTTTTTTGTGATGGAGTGGTGCTTCTACCCTAAGGACCCTGCTCCTACGCAGCTGCTGCTATTTTCACCTTTTATCTGTTCTTGTCCCGCGGTGCCATCTTGTGATGGCAACTTCTGACTGCTGGAAGTCAGAAGTAACAGTCACTAGCACTTAAAGCTAGTCTATGAGCACCAGAACGAGCCTCTCACAAACTTAGGTTGACTAGCAACCTTCAGCTCACTCCAGGAAACAGGAGACCGACAGGAGCAGCAGTGATAGAAGGTAAATAAGTGAGTATAACAGTAGGGGCAATAAACTTAGGTTAAAAGCACCACCCAAGACTGCATTAAAAAAAATACTGGAATGGTGTGCCCATCCCAGGTAAAGTGAAGATGCAGCCTCCTGGTTGCATAGTAGAGCAAACTGAGTCTCCTAGTCCCTACACCCAGGGATCACATGCCCAATGAGTCAGAAGTAGAAAGTGCCATTAATGGTAGTTTAGCGTTGTGTATACAGAGATTCAGAAGACAGAGAAGGTAATAAACCATCTGTGCCTGTATTATGGGAAGCTCGGCTGTCTCTCACACATGGCTCACTGTTGCCACTAGGGTTGAGTGAAACGGATCGGACAATTTCAAAAGTTGCCGACTTTTGGCAAAGTTGGGTTTCATGAAACCTGACCCGATCCTAGTGTGAGATCGGCCATGCGGTCGGCGATCTTCGCACCAAAGTCGGGTTTCGTATGATGCGTTCAGCACCATTTTTATATATATATATATGTCATTGAGACACATATATATATATATTTATATTTACTTCAGCGCGATATAGCAGAAAAGCCGGTAATGCAATTGCCGGCTTTTCATTTCTCCTTCCTAAACCCGACATGACATGAGACATGGTTTACATACAGTAAACCATGTCATATTCCCATTTTTTTGCATATTACACACTACTAATGTTAGTAGTGTGTATGTGCAAAATTTGGGCGCTGTAGCTATTAAATTTAAGGGTTAAATCGTGGAAAAAATTGGCGTGGGCTCCCGCGCAATTTTCTCCACCAGAGTGGTAAAGCCAGTGACTGAGGGCAGATATTAATAGCCTAGAGAGGGTCCACGGTTATTGTCCCCCCTGGCTAAAAACATCTGCCCCTAGCCACCCCAGAAAAGGCACATCTGTAAGATGCGCCTATTCTGGCACTTGGCCACTCTCTTCCCTCTCCCGTGTAGCGGTGGGATATGGGGTAATGAAGGGTTAATGTCACCTTGCTATTGTAAGGTGATATTAAGCCAGATTAATAATGGAGAGGCGTCAATTATGACACCTATCCATTATTAATCCAATAGTATGAAATGGTTAGAAAACACACACACAATATTGCAGAGTATTTTAATGAAATAAACACACAGGTTGTTGTAATATTTTATTCCACTCTCAATCCACCGGAAGACGCTCGACCTGTAACAAAGTAAAAATAATAAACCAACAATATCTCATACCTTCCGTCGATCTGTCCCACAATGTAAATCCATCTCAAGGGGTTAAAATATGCCTTTTATGGGGTGGCGGGGGGCAGATGTCTTTAGCTAGGGGGGCCAATAACCGTGGACCCTCGCTAGGCTATTAATATCTGCCCTCAGTCACTGGCTTTACCACTCTGGTGGAGAAAATTGCGCGGGAGCCCACGCCAATTTTTTTCGTGATTTAACCCATAAATTTAATAGCTACAGCGCCCAAATTTTGCAGATACACACTACTAACATTAGGGAATATGACATGGTTTACTGTATGTAAACCATGTCTCATATCATGTCGAGTTTAGGAAGGAGAAATGAAAAGCCGGCAATTGAATTACCGGCTTTTCTGCTATATTGCGCTGAAGTAAATATATATATATATATATATATATATATATATATATACAGTTAGGTCCATATATATTTGGACAGAGACAACATTTTTCTAATTTTGGTTACAGACATTACCACAATGAATTTTAAACAAAACAATTCAGATGCAGTTGAAGTTCAGACTTTCAGCTTTCATTTGAGGGTATCCACATTAAAATTGGATGAAGGGTTTAGGAGTTTCAGCTCCTTAACATGTGCCACCCTGTTTTTAAAGGGATCAAAAGTAATTGGACAATTGACTCCAAGGCTATTTCATGGACAGGTGTGGGCAATCCCTTCATTATGTCATTCTCAATTAAGCAGACAAAAGGCCTGGAGTTGATTTGAGGTGTGGTGCTTGCTTTTGGAAGGTTTTGCTGTGAAGTAAACATGCAGTCAAAGGAGCTCTCCATGCAGATGAAACAAGCCATCCTTAAGCTGCGAAAACAGAAAAAACCCATCCGAGAAATTGCTACAATTTTAGGAGTGACAAAATCTACAGTTTGGTACATCCTGAGAAAGAAAGAAAGCACTAGTGAACTCATCAATGCAAAAAGACCTGGGTGCCCACGGAAGACAACAGTGGTGGATGATCGCAGAATAATCTCCATGGTGAAGAGAAACCCCTTCACAACAGCCAACCAAGTGAACAACACTCTCCAGGAGGTAGGCGTACCAATATCCAGATCAACCATAAAGAGAAGACTGCATGAAAGTAAATACAGAGGGTTCACTGCACGGTGCAAGCCATTCATAAGCATCAAGAATAAAAAGGCTAGACTGGACTTTGCGAAAAAACATCTAAAAAGCCAGCACAGTTCTGGAAGAATATTCTTTGGTCAAATGAAACAAAGATCAACCTCCACCATACTTTTCTCTTTCCATCATTCTGGTAAAGTCTTGATACAGCTCATGATCCAAAGCATACCACATCATCTGTAAAACACGGCGGAGGCAGTGTGATGGCTTGGGCATGCATGGCTGCCAGTGGCACTGGGTCACTAGTGTTTATTGATGATGTGACACAGGACAGAAGCAGCCGAATGAATTCTGAGGTATTCAGAGACATACTGTGTGCTCAGATCCAGCCAAATGCAGCCAAACTGATTGGTCGTCGTTTCATACTACAGATGGACAATGACCCAAAACATAAATCCAAAGCAACCCAGGAGTTTATTAAAGCAAAGAAGTGGAATATTCTTGAATGGCCAAGTCAGTCACCTGATCTCAACTCAATTGAGCATGCATTTCACTTGTTAAAGACTAAACTTCAGACAGAAAGGCCCACAAACAAACAGCAACTGAAAACCACTGCAGTGAAGGCCTGGCAGAGCATCAAAAAGGAGGAAACACAGCGTCTGGTGATGTCCATGAGTTCAAGACTTCAGGCAGTCATTGCCAACAAAGGGTTTTCAACCAAGTACTAAAAATGAACATTTTATTTAAAATTATTGAATCTGTCCAATTACTTTTGTTCCCTATAAAAACAGGGTGGCACATGTTAAGGAGCTGAAACTCCTAAACCCTTCATTCAATTTTAATGTGGATACCCTTAAATGAAAGCTGAAAGTCTGAACTTCAACTGCATCTGAATTGTTTTGTTTAAAATTCATTGTGGTAATGTCTATTACCAAAATTAGAAAAATGTTGTCTCTGTCCAAATATATATGGACCTAACTGTATATATGTGTGTCTCAATGATATATATATATATATCTATATATATAATTGTCTAAGGGTTTTTCCGTCTGTCTGTCTTTCTGTCTGTCTGTCTGTCCTGGAAATCCCGCGTCTCGACCAATCCTGTCCTGGAAATCCCGCCAGGCCTCGACCAATCAACGACGGGCACATTATCGACGTAGAAACCGACGTCTCTGATTGGTCGAGGCCGCCAGGCCTCGACCAATCAGCAACGGGCACAGCGACAATGATGTCATAAAGGACGTAGAAATCCCACGTTTCTGATTCAGTGACGGGCACAGTATCGACGTAGATGTCATAATGGTTGCCATGGCGACGATGATGTCATAAAGGTTGCCTCGACCAATCAGCGACGGGCACAGTCTGCCGCGAATTCTAGAATTATCATTGTCCATATACTACGGGGACATGCATATTCTAGAATACCCGATGCGTTAGAATCGGGCCACAATCTAGTATATTTATATATATACAGTACATATGTTTTTATGATTTTTTGAGCACATGGATCCATTGTATGTCCGTATGTCGGTTTTGCAAGCCTGCGAAAAAATCTCGCAGTACGGATGCCATACGGATTACATATTTCCCATTGATTTGCATTGGGTTTCGTGTTTCGGTCGATCCCCGACCCCGACTTTTCGCGATAATCGGCCGATTTCACTCGACTCGACTTTTGAGAAAGTCGGGTTTCGCGAAACCCGACTCAACCTCAAAAAAGTAAAAGTTGCTCAACCCTAGTTGCCACAATTGCACAATTTTGTGCAGATGCGCTACTACACAATTAGAGTTTAGACCGTGACTCTAGTAGATTGCGAATAATGAAAAGAACCTAGCACTCAACTTGATGCTTTAGTGCAACTTTTATTGTAGTACCCAATAAACGTTTCGGTCCCTCATACGGACCTTCGTCAGTAACTACATGTGAGAAAACAAATAACCAAACATAAACAAAAAAGTAAATAATAAAAAAGTAATCATACAAAACAAAGTATATACATAGAACATTTGAAGAAGAAACAGCATCGATATAGGATTCAGGTCAAATGAATAAGCGATATATACGCTGAGGAGGACTACACCGAGTATCGAGGCATAATTTGTTCCACGTGACGGAGTAGTAGAAGAAAAAACAGTAAAAGTCGAAAGGGAAAGTGAGGTACATACCGTACTAAATTGTGGTGAATGAGACCATAGGGTCACAGGGCACTAAAGGGAGCGGCGTCTGGGGATTATGAGAGAGTCCTGTTAAAGACTCCTATGAGCCGGTGAAAATGGTGGTATGGGGGGATATTAGATATGGCATACCTTAGAAGTAAACCGGACTGGAATAGTACTGAGGGTAAACAAAGAAACAAAGTTACATACCGGTGTGCTAAAAGCAGGACAGAACCTGCGCTGTACTGGGATTACCTAGAATAAGAGAGAAGAATGGTGCCGCTGTCAGACGTGGTATCCACCGCTGGTCTGATCGGGAGTCGGAGGGGCCGCCGCTACATAGGCGGAGGGCGGGGCCGAAACCGGCCCAACAGCCAATCAGCGGCTGGGCGAAGAACCGGAAATGACGTCGCGTTGTGAGAAGAAAGTAGTGACACCAATGTGCGGCTATGAGAGGAGCTCATGGAGTATAGCCCCCGGAAGTGACGTCGCATAGTCATGGAGATAGAGCGATACTAAAAAGCGGCTAAAGGAGAGCACAGGAGACAGCGCCGGCGGAGTTGCCATATTAAGTAATACACTAGTTAGGGGGATAGAGGTCCTAGAAGGGAGGGTTCCAGATAACTAAGTAAAGAATCAGGTTAGAACAGGTAGCATAGAGATGAGGTGCCTAACGGAGATTCCGTGATTGGTGAAGGATCTCCGTAGTGATGGTGCTCCTAAGGCGTATCATTCTGCCATGTGACTAGGTAGGCAAGGTGCGGATAACAGACTTGATCCAGTGTAAGATACGGGTGGTACAAAGAGGCCTCAGTACAGACGGCTCTAATGATAAAAGAAAGAAAAGGTCAGTTATCGGTATAATGTACATACATGAGATACATTGTCCAAGTAAATAACAATTATGTTATAGAAGTATGTATCTAACCACCTGTAGGAGAAATACACAATACCAAAACAATAGTCACATGAAGGAAAATACTGTAGATACTGTAGATAAGGTACGGACTGACTAACCATGGTCAAGGTGGAAAACAAATATGAATATGCCTATGGGGGAATTACTGTCTACATAAGTTGTCAGAGAAAGGAGGCCAAATCATAGTCTCTATTGAGTCCCAAGGGGTGGAGGGTCTCCAACGTATGAATCCAAAAGGCCTCCCTCCGTTTAAGACGGGCTACCCGGTCGCCACCACAGCGGATGGGGGGGATGTGTTCTATAACCTGGAACTGTAATTGTGAGCCATTATGGCCATAGTTATGGAAGTGAAGTGGGATGGGTAACAATAAGTTCTTGCAGCGGACCGTAGACTTGTGTTTAGAAACACGATCACGTATAGGTTGCGTAGTTTCCCCTACATAGAAAAGTCCACAGACATTTGATCAGGTATATGACCCATGATGAGGCACAGGTAAAATAGTCTGGAATGCGGTATGTTTTTCCTGAGCGAGGATGGTGAAAGGAGGGGCCTTTGAGGAAGTTATGGCATTGTGAACAATTAAGGCACGGGAAAGTCCCTGTGCGTGGACTTTGTAGAAATCGTTGGCGGGGGGATGGTATACCTGATCCCAAGTCTGCCCGCACTAGAGAGTCCTTCAGTTTGGGTGGGCGTTTGAAACAGGGGAGAAAAGGGTTTTGGAATTCGACGACGTTGGGGTATGCTTTAGACAATAGGTGCCAGTTTTGACGTATGGACCTATGTAAACTATAGGCAAACGGGTGATATGAATGAACAAACGGGATCCGATTGGAGGCTCAATTGGGTCGTGGGGGTGAAGGTGCGGCAGCTTTTTCCAGTACAGATGGCGGGTATCCTCGTTGGGCAAATTTAGAGGCCATTTCTTGTAGGCGGACTGGTCTAAGCTCCATGTCAGATACAATCTTTGAAACCCGATGGAATTGAGACTTGGGTACCGAATTTTTAGTGGCAGGAGGGTGGAAGCTCGTGAAGTGTAACAAGCTGTTACGATCGGCACTTTTAGTGTAAAGGTCGGTAGTGATAGAGCCATCAGGTTGGAGAATGACCATAGTGTCTAGGAAATTGATCTGTGTGGGGTTATGCGACATGGTGAAAGAAATACCCGGCCAAGCCGTGTTGTGCCAATCAAAAAAGGACGCGAGGGCTTCCAACGAGCCCCCCCATATGCAGAAGACATCGTCGATGTAGCGTCTCCATACGATAACGTTGTCGCGAAACTGAGGATGGGAGTATATCTGGCTCTCCTCAAAATCGGCCATGTAGCAATTAGCATACGGGGGTGCTACGTTGGAGCCCATCGCGGTGCCACGGATTTGTAAATAGAAGTCATCCTGAAACAAAAAATAATTACGGGTAAGAATGATAGTCAGCAGCTCAATGCACAAGTTAATCTGATCAGGTAGAAAGCCGGAATGTGTCAGAAGTTTATGGACAGAGTTAATGCCTTCAATGTGAGGGATAGACGTATACAAGTCTTTTACATCCATAGTTACCAATGTGGAGTGTGGAGGAATGGGTCCTATATCCTTAAGAATATTAAGGAAGGATCCTGTGTCCAGGATAAAGGACTTGGATGACCTAATCAGTGGGGTGAGGATCTTTTCAAGGTAAATTGCCAGAGGGGAGAGGATGGAGTCGGTGGAGGCGACTATGGGCCTCCCTGGGGGTCTCTCCAAATTCTTATGGATTTTAGGAATAGTGTAAAATACTGGAGTAATTGGGTGTGAGTTAGTGAGAAATTCACGTGTTTTAGGGTCTAGGACCCCAAGTTCAGTATATTTCAGGAGTGTATCAGAAATGATTTGCCGGGTAGCGGCTGTGGGATCTCGTTGTAATTTAACATAAACCGTGGAGTTGTCTAATTGACGTCTGATTTCGTGGAGGTAATCTGACCTATTCATTATAACGAGGGCGCCCCCTTTATCAGCGGGTTTGAAAATAAGGCTGCTATCATTTTGTAGGCCCCGTAAGGCCTGACGTTCTATGAGGAATGATTGGGGGGAAAAAATAATCTGCCCCTTCTGATGTCCTCACATAGTGATCTGAACGACTCTTTAATGAAACCTATAAAGGATTCCATGGCGTGTGAGCCATGTGGAGGTCTAAAATGGCTTTTAGTATATAGGCCCAAACTCCGTAAGGAAAGGGGATGGTCAAGTGGTACCGTTGAGGGCTGTGTGGAGGTCGGTTCTGGGGATGTGGAAAAAAAGGCCTTCAGTCTGAGAGTGCGAAAGAATCTTTGGAGATCCATTTCGAGATCAAATGTATGGCATTGATATGACGGGCAGAATGACAACCCCTTCTGTATTACTTTGTATTCCGCCACCCCAAGCAGTCTATCAGAAATGTTTATTACCAACGGATTGGTACCTGAGATCTCGTGATCCTCCCTTGGACCGAGTCTCTTCCTGTGTCTGTGGTTGCGCCTCGTGGTCTTCTTCGCGGGAAGCGTTGTCGTTGGCCTAAAAAACGTGGTGGGAGGGTAGCAGGGGTACCTAGATCCTGCTCTGAGCCTGATGTCGAGTAGTCGAGGGAGGTACGCGGAGCTTGGCGAGATGTATTGCGACGACCGGAGAAGTTCTCCTGCCATCTGTATACCTGCTGGCGTTCGTAGTCCTCCGTGTCCCTGTTGAATTTAATACGTTTTCTTTCCTCCGTCTCCCGTCGGTGCTTCTCGATGTTCTTGGATATTTGATCTCTAAGGGTAGTGAGTTCTTCGGAAGACCCGGATGAAGATAATTGAGCCTCGATGGATTTGATTGCCTCGGAGCTTGTGGAGATCGCCTTCTGCAGATGCTCAATAGTCAGGGTGATAATATCGAAAGAACACTTGTTAAGTATTTGTTCATATCTAGTGCAATATTCAGAGGAGTCCCGAAACAGTGTGGGACGTAGTGGAACACGTAGACCCCTAGGGATCCGTTGTGCTCGAAGGTATTCGGAAAGTGTAGCGCAGTGGAGTTCAATGTTGGTGAAGTGACGGAGCTCCCGTTCTAAGTCTCTCCCCCTCGTCTCCCTTGGAGGGATTTTTAGAAAATCACTGTTAAAAGTGGAACGTGCCAGGATATTCAAGGTCTCCTCAGCATTATAGGAGAATGTGGACATGACCTGTCAGTGTGCACCACGTAAGGGAATAATACTAAAAAGAAAAACCGTATGCACTACTGGTGGAATGGTGCTAAGGTTAGGTTCCCACACCTTCATACAAATAATGAAAAGAACCTAGCACTCAACTTGATGCTTTAGTGCAACTTTTATTGTAGTACCCAATAAACGTTTCGGTCCCTCATACGGACCTTCGTCAGTAACTACATGTGAGAAAACAAATAACCAAACATAAACAAAAAGGTAAATAATAAAAAAGTAATCATACAAAGCAAAGTATATACATAGAACATTTGAAGAAGAAACAGCATCGATATAGGATTCAGGTCAAATGAATAAGCGATATATACGCTGAGGAGGGCTACACCGAGTATCGAGGCATAATTTGTTCCACGTGACGGAGTAGTAGAAGAAAAAACAGTAAAAGTCGAAAGGGAAAGTGAGGTACATACCGTACTAAATTGTGGTGAATGAGACCATAGGGTCACAGGGCACTAAAGGGAGCGGCGTCTGGGGATTATGAGAGAGTCCTGTTAAAGACTCCTATGAGCCGGTGAAAATGGTGGTATGGGGGGATATTAGATATGGCATACCTTAGAAGTAAACCGGACTGGAATAGTACTGAGGGTAAACAAAGAAACAAAGTTAAATACCGGTGTGCTAAAAGCAGGACAGAACCTGCGCTGTACTGGGATTACCTAGAATAAGAGAGAAGAATGGTGCCGCTGTCAGACGTGGTATCCACCGCTGGTCTGATCGGGAGTCGGAGGGGCCGCCGCTACATAGGCGGAGGGCGGGGCCGAAACCGGCCCAACAGCCAATCAGCGGCTGGGCGAAGAACCGGAAATGACGTCGCGTTGTGAGAAGAAAGTAGTGACACCAATGTGCGGCTATGAGAGGAGCTCATGGAGTATAGCCCCCGGAAGTGACGTTGCATGGTCATGGAGATAGAGCGATACTAAAAAGCGGCTAAAGGAGAGCACAGGAGACAGCGCCGGCGGAGTTGCCATATTAAGTAATACACTAGTTAGGGGGATAGAGGTCCTAGAAGGGAGGGTTCCAGATAACTAAGTAAAGAATCAGGTTAGAACAGGTAGCATAGAGATGAGGTGCCTAACGGAGATTCCGTGATTGGTGAAGGATCTCCGTAGTGATGGTGCTCCTAAGGCGTATCATTCTGCCATGTGACTAGGTAGGCAAGGTGCGGATAACAGACTTGATCCAGTGTAAGATACGGGTGGTACAAAGAGGCCTCAGTATTATTATTTTATTATTATACATTTTTATAGCGCCATTTATTCCATGGCGCTTTACATGTGAATACGGGGCAAATATAGACAAATACATTAAACATGAGCAGATAACAAGGCACACGAGTACATAAGGAGGGAGGACCCTGCCCGCGAGGGCTCACAGTCTGCAGGGGGTGGGTGAGGATACACTAGGAGAGGGAAGAGCTGGCTGTGCAGCTGTTCAGTAGGTTGAGGATCACTGCAGGCTGTAGGCTTGTCGGAAGAGATGAGTCTTCAGGTTCTTTTTGAAGGTTTCTATGGTAGGCGCGAGTCTGATGTGTTGGGGTAGAGAGTTCCAGAGTATGGGGGAAGCACGGGAGAAGTCTTGGATGCGGTTATGGGAAGAAGAGATGAGAGGGGAGTAGAGAAGGAGGTCTTGGGAGGATCGGAGGTTGCGTGTAGGTAGGTACCGGGAGACCATGTCACAGATGTATGGAGGAGACAGGTTGTGGATGGCTTTGTATGTCAGTGTGAGGGTTTTGAACTGGAGTCTCTGGGCGATAGGAAGCCAGTGAAGGGCTTGACACAGGGGAGAGGCTGGGGAATAGCGGGGGGACAGGTAGATTAGTCGGGCAGCAGAGTGTAGGATGGATTGGAGCGGTGCCAGAGTGCTAGAGGGGAGTCCAGAGAGTAGGAGGTTGCAGTAGTCGAGGCGGGAGATGATAAGGGCATGCACTAGCGTTTTTGCAGTGTTGCGGTCAAGGAAAGCACGGATCCGGGAAATATTTTTGAGTTTGAGACGACAGGAGGAGGCAAGGGCTTGGATATGTGGCTTGAAAGAGAGTGCAGAGTCGAGGATCACCCAGAGGCACCGGGCGTGTGGGACTGGGGATAGTGAGCAGCCATTGACATTGATGGATAGGTTTGGTGGAGGGGTAGAGTGAGATGGGGGAAAGATGATGAATTCTGTTTTGTCCATGTTCAGTTGTAGAAAGCGAGCAGAAAAGAAGGCTGAAATGGCAGACAGACAGTGCGGGATTTTGGTAAGCAAGGAGGAGAGGTCAGGTCCAGAGAGGTAGATCTGCGTGTCATCAGCGTAGAGATGGTACTGCAAACCGTGGGATTCTATGAGCTGTCCCAGGCCGAAAGTGTAGATGGAGAAGAGTAGGGGTCCTAGAACAGAGCCTTGAGGAACACCGACTGACAAGGGGCGAAGTGAGGAGGTGGTGTGGGGGAGGGAGACACTGAATGTTCGGTCTGTCAGATATGACGAGATCCAGGAAAGGGCCAAGTCTGTGATGCCAAGGGATGAGAGGATTTGTAGCAAAAGGGAGTGGTCTACAGTGTCAAAGGCAGAAGACAGGTCCAGGAGAAGGAGGACAGAGTAGTGTCGCTTGCTCCTGGCATTTAGTAGGTCATTGGTGACTTTAGTTAGGGCAGTTTCAGTTGAGTGATGGGAACGGAAGCCTGATTGTAACCGATCAAAGAGGGAGCAGGAGGAGAAGTGGGAGGACAGTTCAAGATGGACGTGTTGCTCCAGCAATTTGGAGGCATAAGGGAGAAGAGATATTGGGCGATAGCTAGACACAGAGGATGGGTCGAGGGAGGGCTTTTTGAGGATGGGTGTGATCTTGGCATGCTTGAAGGATGAGGGAAAGACACCTGTTGTGAGTGAGAGGTTGAAGAGGTGCGTTAGGGTTGGGATGAAGACCGTGGAAAGGTTAGGGATGAGGTGGGATGGGAGCGGGTCAAGCGTGCAGGTGGTGAGGTGTGATCTTGACAGGAGGGTGGAGAGCTGATCTTCTGTCATGGTGGAGAAGCTGGTTTTTGAGGAGTAGGGTTGAGGAGCTAAGAGGGGTAGTGGGCGCTGTGGGCCAAAGCTTTCTCTGATCGTATCGATCTTCTGTTTAAAGAAAGAGGCGAAGTCATCAGCAGAAATGAGGGGGGAGGGAGGAGGTGCGGGGGGACGGAGAAGAGAATTGAAAGTGTTGAAAAGCTGTTTAGGGTTGTGGGCCAGGGAGGATATGAGGGATGAGAAGTAAGTTTGTTTTGCGGCAGTGAGCGCAGACTTGAAGCTGGCGAGGGACTGCTTGTATGCAGTGAAGTGGTCGGCAGAGTGGGATCGCTTCCATCTCCGCTCAGCTATCCTGGAAGCCCGTCTCAATTGTTTGGTCAGGCTGGTCAGCCAGGGCTGCCTGTTAATTGTACGTGTTTTACTGTGCATGAGTGGGGCGGCCGAATCGAGTGTTGCTGTTATTGTGGTGTTATAAAAAGTGGCAGCAGCATCTGTGTCATGAAGGGAAGCTATGTCTGTGAGAGGGAGAAGGGACCCCGAGAGTGATTGTAAGTTGAGATGTTTGAGATTTCTGCGAGGGTGAGTGAGTTTGTGGAGTGGGGGTTGCACACTAGGAGAGGAGAGGGACGAGAATGTCAGTAGGTTGTGGTCAGACAGGGGGAGGGGTGTGTTAGTGAGATTAGTAAGGGAGCAGAGGCGGGTGAAGATGAGGTCCAGCGTGTGGCCATCTTTGTGAGTGGCCTCAGAGGACCATTGAGTGACGCCAAAGGAGACAGTCAGTGATAGAAGTTTAGAGGCAGCTGAGGTGGAAGTGTCAATGGGGATATTGAAATCACCCATGATGATAGTGGGGATGTCAACAGAGAGGAAATGAAGTAGCCAGGTGGTGAAGTGGTCGAGAAAGGTGGAGATGGCTAGTTCTGGGGGGCGGTAGATGACAGCCAGCTGGAGGATGGAGGGGGAATAGATGCGGACAGAGTGCACCTCAAACGAGGGAAGGGAAGCGGAGGGTGGTAGCGGTATTGGAGTGAAGGAGCAGGTGTCGGACAGGAGCAAGCCAACTCCTCCACCGCGTTTGTTGCTGGGGCGAGGGGTGTGAGAGAGGTGGAATCCGCCATAGGAGAGCGCAGCTGGAGAGGCTGAGTCAGAGGGGGTGAGCCAGGTTTCAGTGAGGCCGAGGAAGGAGAGTTTGTTGGTGATGAAGAGGTCATGGATAAATGGCAGTTTGTTGCAGATGGAGCGTGCGTTCCATAGTGCTCCAGGTAGGGGGACCGGGGGAGTGGGGGCTGGATGAATGGGTATGATGTTGTCGTGGTTGGGAAAACGTGCGGAGGATCGTGGCAGGGGGTTAGAAACGAGTGTGGGGATGAATTGGGGAGGGTCGGGATTTGGGGATATGTCACCAGCAATGAGGAGTAGCAGACAGAGCATTAGAAGGTGGGAGCAGGATAGGACATGATGCGGCCGTGTGTGTCTGGATAAAAAGGATTGTATGTGGAGGAACAGTTCAGAGGAGAAGGTGAGATGGCTGGGGAGTATGGAGGAAGAAATGACTAGTTCCTTACTAGGAGGAGGGATTGCAGGAGATTGTAAGAAGGAAAGTAGTATGGGGGTGAAAGAGAAAAGAAACCGAAACATTGTAGTGGTTAGTAGTCTGTTACCTTCCAGTCAATTCCAGTCCAATTCAGTCTAATTCAGAATCATAATTTAAAAGATGGAAGTTAAAAGATGATTTGCAGCAGACTGAGTCTATAGCAGACTCCTGCATGTGAATATATCCCCAGTTAAGGGCAATCAGGTGTGAATGAGGGGGTGGCTGGGTATGGGAGACCAGATGTAGAGAGTTAAGCAAAGGTCATAAAGTGAGGGAGGGGTAAGACTGACCACTCAAAGAGATGCCAGGATCACACAATGGGATACATGAAAACAGGTCATGGAAACAAGCTCATAGGTGAGAAAGCATACTAAAAGGATTATATGTGCTGCACCAAGACACTCAGATCCAGGGGAAGCATAGAAAAGCCAGTGCAGTATACAGAGACATTCAGAAGCCAGGGAGAGCTGGGTAAAGTCAGTGCATACCATGGAAAATCAATGCAGTATACAGAGACATTCGGGAGCCAGGGAGAGCTGGGTAAAGTCAGTGCATACCATGGAAAATCAATGCAGTATACAGAGACATTCGGGAGCCAGGGAGAGCTGGGTAAAGTCAGTGCATACCATGGAAAATCAATGCAGTATACAGAGACATTCGGGAGCCAGGGAGAGCTGGGTAAAGTCAGTGCATACCATGGAAAATCAATGCAGTATACAGAGACATTCGGGAGCCAGGGAGAGCTGGGTAAAGTCAGTGCATACCATGGAAAATCAATGCAGTATACAGAGACATTCGGGAGCCAGGGAGAGCTGGGTAAAGTCAGTGCATACCATGGAAAATCAATGCAGTATACAGAGACATTCGGGAGCCAGGGAGAGCTGGGTAAAGTCAGTGCATACCTGTGGGAAGAGGAGAACAGCTCGATTAGATGGTGCAGATGATGATAATATTGTAGTAGTGATGAGTAGCCAAATGCATTCTAGAATTCAGTCTAATTCAGAATCATAATTAAAAAGATGTAATTTAAAAGATGGAAGTTAAAAGATGATTTGCAGTACAGACGGCTCTAGTGATAAAAGAAAGAAAAGGTCAGTTATCGGTATAATGTACATACATGAGATACATTGTCCAAGTAAATAACAATTATTTTATAGAAGTATGTATCTAACCACCTGTAGGAGAAATACACAATACCAAAACAATAGTCACATGAAGGAAAATACTGTAGATAAGGTACGGACTGACTAACCATGGTCAAGGTGGAAAACAAATATGAATATGCCTATGGGGGAATTACTGTCTACATAAGTTGTCAGAGAAAGGAGGCCAAATCATAGTCTCTATTGAGTCCCAAGGGGTGGAGGGTCTCCAACGTATGAATCCAAAAGGCCTCCCTTCGTTTAAGACGGGCTACCCGGTCGCCACCACGGCGGATGGGGGGGATGTGTTCTATAACCTGGAACTGTAATTGTGAGCCATTATGGCCATAGTTATGGAAGTGAAGTGGGATGGGTAACAATAAGTTCTTGCAGCGGACCGTAGACTTGTGTTTATAAACATGATCACGTATAGGTTGCGTAGTTTCCCCTACGTATAAAAGTCCACAGGGACATTTAATCAGGTATATGACCCATGATGAGGCGCAGGTAAAATAGTCTGGAATGCGGTATGTTTTTCCTGAGCGAGGATGGTGAAAGGAGGGGCCTTTGAGGACGTTATGGCATTGTGAACAATTAAGGCACGGGAAAGTCCCTGTGCGTGGACTTTGTAGAAATCGTTGGCGGGGGGATGGTATACCTGATCCCAAGTCTGCCCGCACTAGAGAGTCCTTCAGTTTGGGTGGGCGTTTGAAACAGGGGAGAAAAGGGTTTTGGAATTCGACGACGTTGGGGTATGCTTTAGACAATAGGTGCCAGTTTTGACGTATGGACCTATGTAAAATATAGGCAAACGGGTGATATGAATGAACAAACGGGATCCGATTGGAGGCTCTATTGGGTCGTGGGGGTGAAGGTGCGGCATCTTTTTCCAGTACAGATGGTGGGTATCCTCGTTGGGCAAATTTAGAGGCCATTTCTTGTAGGCGGACTGGTCTAAGCTCCGTGTCAGATACAATCTTTGAAACCCGATGGAATAGAGACTCACACGCCATGGAATCCTTTATAGGTTTCATTAAAGAGTCGTTCAGATCACTATGTGAGGACATCAGAAGGGGCAGATTATTTTTTCCCCCCAATCTCTCCTCCATAGAACGTCAGGCCTTACGGGGCCTACAAAATGATAGCAGCCTTATTTTCAAACCCGCTGATAAAGGGGGCGCCCTCGTTATAATGAATAGGTCAGTTTACCTCCACGAAATCAGACGTCAATTAGACAACTCCACGGTTTATGTTAAATTACAACGAGATCCCACAGCCGCTACCCGGCAAATCATTTCTGATACACTCCTGAAATATACTGAACTTGGGGTCCTAGACCCTAAAACACGTGAATTTCTCACTAACTCACACCCAATTACTCCAGTATTTTACACTATTCCTAAAATCCATAAGAATTTGGAGAGACCCCCAGGGAGGCCCATAGTCGCCTCCACCGACTCCATCCTCTCCCCTCTGGCAATTTACCTTGAAAAGATCCTCACCCCACTGATTAGGTCATCCAAGTCCTTTATCCTGGACACAGGATCCTTCCTTAATATTCTTAAGGATATAGGACCCATTCCTCCACACTCCACATTGGTAACTATGGATGTAAAAGACTTGTGTACGTCTATCCCTCACATTGAAGGCATTAACTCTGTCCATAAACTTCTAACACATTCCGGCTTTCTACCTGATCAGATTAACTTGTGCATTGAGCTGCTGACTATCATTCTTACCCGTAATTATTTTTTGTTTCAGGATGACTTCTATTTACAAATCCGTGGCACCGCGATGGGCTCCAACGTAGCACCCCCGTATGCTAATTGCTACATGGCCGATTTTGAGGAGAGCCAGATATACTCCCATCCTCAGTTTCGCGACAACGTTATCGTATGGAGACGCTACATCGACGATGTCTTCTGCATATGGGGGGGCTCGTTGGAAGCCCTCGCATCCTTTTTTGATTGGCTCAACACAGCTTGGCCGGGTATTTCTTTCACCATGTCGCATAACCCCACATAGATCAATTTCCTAGACACTATGGTCATTCTCCAACCTGATGGCTCTATCACTACAGATCTTTACACTAAAAGTACCGATCGTAACAGCTTGTTACACTTCACGAGCTTCCACCCTCCTGCCACTAAAAATTCGGTACCCAAGTCTCAATTCCATTGGGTTTCAAAGATTGTATCTGACACGGAGCTTAGACCAGTCCGCCTACAAGAAATGGCCTCTAAATTTGCCCAACGAGGATACCCGCCATCTGTACTGGAAAAAGCTGCCGCACCTTTACCCCCACGACCCAATAGAGCCTCCAATCGGATCCCGTTTGTTCATTCATATCACCCGTTTGCCTATATTTTACATAGGTCCACACGTCAAAACTGGCACCTATTGTCTAAAGCATACCCCAACGTCGTCGAATTCCAAAACCCTTTTCTCCCCTGTTTCAAACGCCCACCCAACCTGAAGGACTCTCTAGTGCGGGCAGACTTGGGATCAGGTATACCATCCCCCCGCCAACGATTTCTACAAAGTCCACGCACAGGGACTTTCCCGTGCCTTAATTGTTCACAATGCCATAACGTCCTCAAAGGCCCCTCCTTTCACCATCCTCGCTCAGGAAAAACATACCGCATTCCAGACTATTTTACCTGCGCCTCATCATGGGTCATATACCTGATCAAATGTCTCTGTGGACTTTTATACGTAGGGGAAACTACGCAACCTATACGTGATCGTGTTTCTAAACACAAGTTTACGGTCCGCTGCAAGAACTTATTGTTACCCATCCCACTTCACTTCCATAACTATGGCCATAATGTCTCACAATTACAGTTCCAGGTTATAGAACACATCCCCCCCATCCGCCGTGGTGGCGACCGGGTAGCCCGTCTTAAACGGAGGGAGGCCTTTTGGATTCATACGTTGGAGACCCTCCACCCCTTGGGACTCAATAGAGACTATGATTTGGCCTCCTTTCTCTGACAACTTATGTAGACAGTAATTCCCCCATAGGCATATTCATATTTGTTTTCCACCTTGACCATGGTTAGTCAGTCCGTACCTTATCTACAGTATTTTCCTTCATGTGACTATTGTTTTGGTATTGTGTATTTCTCCTACAGGTGGTTAGATACATACTTCTATAACATAATTGTTATTTACTTGGACAATGTATCTCATGTATGTACATTATACCGATAACTGACCTTTTCTTTCTTTTATCACTAGAGCCGTCTGTACTGAGGCCTCTTTGTACCACCCGTATCTTACACTGGATCAAGTCTGTTATCCGCACCTTGCCTACCTAGTCACATGGCAGAATGATACGCCTTAGGAGCACCATCACTACAGAGATCCTTCACCAATCACGGAATCTCCGTTAGGCACCTCATCTCTATGCTACCTGTTCTAACCTGATTCTTTACTTAGTTATCCGGAACCCTCCCTTCTAGGACCTCTATCCCCCTAACTAGTGTATTACTTAATATGGCAACTCCGCCGGCGCTGTCTCCTGTGCTCTCCTTTAGCCGCTTTTTAGTATCGCTCTATATCCATGACCACGCGACGTCACTTCCGGGGGCTATACTCCATGAGCTCCTCTCATAGCCGCACATTGGTGTCACTACTTTCTTCTCACAACGCGACGTCATTTCCGGTTCTTCGCCCAGCCGCTGATTGGCTGTTGGGCCGGTTTCGGTCCCGCCCTCCGCCTATGTAGCGGCGACCCCTCCGACTCCCGATCAGACCAACGGTGGATACCGCGTCTGACAGCGGCACCATTCTCTCTTATTCTAGGTAATCCCAGTACAGCGCAGGTTCTGTCCTGCTTTTAGCACACCAGTATGTAACTTTGTTTCTTTGTTTACCCTCAGTACTATTACAGTCCGGTTTACTTCTAAGGTATGCCATATCTAATATCCCCCCATACCACCATTTTCACCGGCTCATAGGAGTCTTTAACAGGACTCTCTCATAATCCCCAGACGCCGCTCCCTTTAGTGCCCTGTGACCCTATGGTCTCATTCACCACAATTTAGTACGGTATGTACCTCACTTTCCCTTTCGACTTTTACTGTTTTTTCTTCTACTACTCCGTCACGTGGAACAAATTATGCCTCGATACTCGGTGTAGCCCTCCTCAGCGTATATATCGCTTATTCATTTGACCTGAATCCTATATCGATGCTGTTTCTTCTTCAAATGTTCTATGTATATACTTTGTTTTGTATGATTACTTTTTTATTATTTACTTTTTTGTTTATGTTTGGTTATTTGTTTTCTCACATGTAGTTACTGACGAAGGTCCGTATGAGGGACCGAAACGTTTATTGGGTACTACAATAAAAGTTGCACTAAAGCATCAAGTTGAGTGCTAGGTTCTTTTCATTATTTGTATGAAGGTGTGGGAACCTAACCTTAGCACCATTCCACCAGTAGTGCATACGGTTTTTCTGTTTAGTAGATTGCGAACCCCTCTGATTCTTACAGTCTGCATGATGCATTGCTTTCTGAGGTAGAGTGAGGTTGCTAATGTTATGTACTTTGCTTTTGAAGGGAAAATAAAATAAAAAAAATAATATTTTTTTTTACTGTTAGACACATTTTTAATAAAATTGTGAGAATATTTTTTTCACATATGTATCTTTCTTAAAAAGTAACATTTGTAATCTATCAATTTTCACACTGACCTTTTTTAGACTCTAGCTCCCTGCCTTTTCAGCAAATGTTAGAGTTTTCTTATCAGCAGAAGTATGATTATAATGATAAGTAAGGGTGCTTTCACACTACATTCTGGTACCTGTTTGTTTGGCCAGTTGGGTCTTATGTCCTATCCCCCAGTAAAATGAGATTTGGGAGTATGCACCGATGGTTCCATAGGCTCCAAAAGCAACATAGTAGATTGTGTCTTGGTGTCCGTACACAGTATGCATATACGCTCTAAAATATTGGATGATAGAGCACATGTTCACTCTGTTGGCACCATTATAGTTTATGGCCATGTCGGTGCAAAGTCTGAATCCTGTTTTTCTGGGGTTTCGCACGTAAGCCCTGACGGGATTAATGAACAGGTCAAAGAAAGTAGTGTGAAAGCACCCTAACAGCTCTATATGTAAGCAGGTAACTGGATGCAACGCTCAGATGAGCATAAGGTGGGAAAAGACAATAAACTATTTATTGCTTCTGTTATGTTGGGAATTCAAGAAACTGGGGAAGCAGTTTAACAGTAGAAAAACAACAAAACACAAGTGGGCTATACATTGTAAAACATACAATAAGTCTTAAAGCTAAGTCAGAATAATCAGAGAAGTCTTTCAAAGGATTATTCTGATGTCACTTTGATGGGTGATGCATCCATTCCTGGTAGAGCTATTGCGCTAGCTCCTCTTGACACAATGGCCCTAGCAGGGGTCACTGAGTATTCCCGCTAGACTGTAAGTCCTCCTAACAAAGTCTATTCATAAATACTGATCTTCCTTTGCCCCATTCAACCCTCACCCCACTTTTTTCCAGGCTGACCCCTGTACAATACCTTGGTTCACTCGTATCTGCCTTCTTTCACCACTAGAGTCTTCCCTTTGTCTAAGTCTCCTCTTGGATCATCGGTGCTTGACTGAAAGCAGATGTCTCCTGGGCCTGGGGTGAAGAGGGCTGGGCCCCGGCTCTCGGCTGGCATTGTCTGGCCTCATGAACTTTATTGGTGTAGATCGAGGGTTTGGACCTTGATCAGTGCAGTCTGTGCTCTAATTCTTGACCAGCATAGATTTGGTCCTCAGATCTTGATAAGCATAGCCAGGTCTTCCGATCTCGTTGGTTGTCATCTGAGCCTTGTCTGACAGCTTCCATCACCCTGCTGCTGAAAGCTTTCCATTGAGGCCTATAGATTTGTACCTGGAACATGTCCACACATCTCATTTACTTGGCGCCAAATCATTCCGTGGTTTGGCTTGCAAGATCTTTATATCCGGGAACTACGTCATCCAAGGCCCCTGACCGGGTGCCGCACTTGAGCTCATTCCCCCTGCAACTCTTCTGGTGCCAGTTGTTTCCTCATGGTCTTGTTTAGCCAATAGGTGTCAGCCTTTCTGCACTAATGACACATCACGCAGGAGCTCTTCAGGGGTACCATCGCCTCCTCTTAGATACTGTATACACAGCTGGTAACCTTGTAACACTGGATGCACCAATGGCAACAGGCGATGTCACACATGACCCTGCTGCCCTCCCTTTATAATGACCTTTGTACAGAAAGAATAGATATTTCAAAATAAAAGATAGGGTCAGCATCTGACCATTGTGGCTATGTACAAATGTTGTTTGCTAAAACAAAAGGAAGTATGAGTCTAAAAATGTCCCAGTGCCCAGTGTGAAATTTGCAAGATTTCTATTTTTAATTTTAATACAGATTGTACTATGTAAAAAAACTCCAAACATTGAAACATTAAAAAATACGTGTAACACAAAAACTTAATTTAATCAACAAGTCATTTTCTGATAATAGCTTAAAGGGAATCTGTCACCTTATTATTCGCACATAAGCTTGGGTCAGCACTAGGGTTGAGCGAAACTTGTCGGCCATTTTCAGAAGTCGCCGACTTTTGGCAAAGTCGGGTTTCATGAAACCCCATTCGACCCCTGTGTGGGGTCGGCCATGAGGTCGGCGATCTTCTGAATCTGGTATCGGAATTCCGATACCGAGTTCCGATATGTTTGCGATATCGGGAATCGGTATCGGAATCCATATTAAAGTGTAAAATAAAGAATCAAAATAAAAAATATTGATATACTCACCCTCGGACGCGCCCTGGTACTAACCGTCAGCCTTCCTTCCTAAGAATGAGCGTGTGAAGGACCTTAGATGACGTCGCGGCTTGTGATTGGTCGCATGACCGCCCATGTGACCGCTCACGCGACCAATCACAAGCCGCGACGTCACCGCAGGTCCTTCACGTGCTCATTCTTAGGAAGGAAGGCTGCCGGTTAGTACCAGGGCGCGTCCGAGGGTGAGTATATCAATATTTTTTATTTTGATTCTTTATTTTACACATTAATATGGATCCCAGGGCCTGAAGGAGAGTATCCCATTGCACTGCATTAGGTTTCGTGTTTCGGCCGACCCCGACCCCGACTTTTTTATAGGATTGGCCGATTTCACTCAACCCGACTTTTGAGAAAGTCGGGTTTCATGAAACCCGACCCGATCCTATAAAAATAAAAGTCGCTCAACCCTAGTCAGCACCATTAGGGGCTTATTTACAGCATTCTATAATGCTGTAGATAAGCCCCCGATGTAACCTGAAAGATAAAAAAAAAGTTAGATTTTGCTCAGCCAGGGGCGGTCCGGTGCGGTCCGGGTCCGATTGGTGTCGCAGGTCCGGGTCCGGCGCCTCCCATCTTCATGCGATGACATCCTCTTCCTTGCTTCTGTCACGGCTCCTGCGCTGGCATAATTCTCTGCCCTGTTGAGGGCAGAGCAAAGTACTGCAGTGGGCAGGTGCCGGGAAAGGTCAGAGACGACCGGCGCCTGATCACTGTAGTACTTTACCCTGCCCTCAACAGGGCAAATCATTACATCTGTGCTGGAACCGCGACAGAAGCAAGGTAGAAGACGTCATCGCATGAAGATGGGAGGCACTGGACCCGGACCTGCGACGCCCATCGGACCCGAACCGGGACCACCCCTGGGTGAGTATAATCTAACTTGTTTTTATCTTTCAGGTGACATTGGATGCTTATCTACAGCATTACAGAATGCTGTAGATAAACCCCCTAATGGCGTTGGCCACAGCTTATGTGCAAAAAATATGGTGACAGATTGCCTTTAATGTTATAATTTGCAGTATATATATTCAAAGTCTTTTAATCTCTTAATGGAAAAAATGCTACCGGGTGATTCTGTTAGGGCAAGCGGAATGCACCAAATAATATAAAGGATGATATAAGGTGCGTTCGCAGCTCGATGTCCACTGTGCAGAGAAATTACCTGCTGCACGGTAACAGCGGACAGTATATGGCAGTATAATGAGAACATACATGGGTTAAATGTCACCCGGAATGTATGGAGATGGACCTTGTTGTGTCAAAGAGCCACTGTGCTGCTGAACGAATGCTAGTGTTCGGTCACAGAACTCTGCCCCCAAGGACACAGGGTTAGAGTCCCTCTAGACCCACTAGCGTTCAGCGCCGCACTTAAGGTGCCAAGGAAAAGCTAAAATAATTAATTTAGCGCACTGAGTGCGTGCAGTGCCACTCTGGCGGACACCACTAACCACCCTAACTAGGGAAAGGAAAGCGCACTAGTTCCACACTGCACCGTACCGCACTGGTGAACTCTGCTAATGACACTGTAGGAAATGTGCTCAGTGCTGGATGGCATTAAACTGGTGCTAGTCAGCTCCACTCACGCGCAGTCAGACAACAACGCCAGGGAAGGGGTTCATTTAAGAGCTTTCACCAGAACATACATGCATCCATGCACACCATGTTTTGAGGTTATACTAGCGCATGGCCGAGCTGCCATGCAAACCTTTTAGAGTTGTAGCCTTCCGGGACCTTCCCAGTGGTCCAATGGGAGCTGCCTGAGGACCTGGGCATGTGACCCCTGACCAACAATGGGAGGTTGTCCCATGGGCATGCTCAGTAGGCAAAAAATCAGAACTTAGTCCCAGAAATGTCTGCTCGCCGCTGACTAATGCTGGTTTCAATAGCTGGACCTGGGACAGCAGCAGTAACCAGACGCACAGTATCAGCTTGAGCAAGACGCTGGGACTGATGTATCTGCAGAGCAGGCTCCTTTGTGGCTGCAGAAGAATGGGAAACCACAGAGAACATGGTTCGAGAATCCTCCTGTGCAGAAGCGGGAACTCAACACCTAACATTGCCCCCCTCCTTGGACCTCGCTAAGCTCAAAAGCCGCAATAAGCTGAGGAGCCGAATGTGTTCAATAGGTTCCCAGGTCCTGTCCTCTTGGCCATGATGACCCTTCCAGACCACCAGATAGTACTTTTTACCCCATACCACCTTGCACCCAACAATAGCATTCACCTCACCTCACCTTCCAACCTTGAGCATCCTTTTGGAAGAGGACTGCTCAGGCACCGACAGAAGAGGCATTCACCTCCATAATAAATGGTTTATCAACATCCGGGTGGTGTAAAATAGGAGCATTAGCGAAGTGTGACTTGATAGAGAGAAAGTTCTTGGATACCACCTCCGACCACAATTTGGGATTAGCTTCTTTCTTGGTGAGGGCAGCCAAGGGACCTACCAAAGTTGACAAATGGGGAATGAACTTGCGGAAATAGTTAATGAACCCCATAAGGCGCTGCACCGCTATGAGAGAATGGGATTCCTGCCAGTCAATCACAGCCTGTAGCTTGGCAGGATCCATGGCCAATCCCTGGGCGGAGATAATATAGCCCAGGAAAGGCAAGGACTCCTGCTCAAACACACTTCTCCAACTTGGCATAGAGGGAGTTTGCCCGTAAGAGTTCGAAGACTTTGCAAAGATCTCTCCGGTGGGAGTCTATATCTGAAGAGTATATGAGAATATCATCCAGCTAGACTACGACTGAGGTGGTGAACATATCACGGAAGATATCGTTTACAAAGTCCTGGGAAATGGCTGGGGCATTTCAGAGCCCGAAGGGCAACACCAGGTACTTATAATGGTCATCCCTGGTGTTAAAATCCATCTTCCATTCGTCCCCCTCACGGATGCGAATCAGTTTGTCAGCACCCCTCAGATCAAGCTAAGTAAAAACCCTCGCTCCCTGCAATCTATCAAAGAGCTCAGATATTATTGACAGAGAGTACTTAATGGTAATGGTGTTAAGACCCCTGTAATCTATGCATGGATGTAGTTCACCATTCTTCTTCTGCATGAAGAAGAATCCAGCCCCCATGGGTGACACTGACTTCCTCATGAATCCTCTTGCCAGATTCTCCTGGATGTACTGAGACATTGCCTCCATCTCCCGGAGAGATAGACTTGACCCCGGGGAGGCTCAGCACCAGGCAAGAAGTCAATAAGACAGTCATGGGGCGGTGAGGCGGAAGGGTCTCCGCCGCCTTCTTTGAGCACACGTTCGCATAGGGCTAATAGTGCTTGGGGAGAGAGGACAGATCTGCGGGTGCCTCGGTTGTAGCAACCTGAACATACGCCCTCAGACATCTACCCTCACAAGATTCACTTCATCCCAGAATTCTCCCTGAGGACCACTCTATATGAGGGGAGTGATAACGTAACCAGGGTATCCCTAAGAGGACCTCATTAATTCCCTCGGGAATGACTAGCAGGGAGATAATCATATGATGGGAAGGAGTCATGGAAAGAGTGAATGGGATGGCTTGGTGTGTTATCTGTGAGGGCAGTGTCGACCCATTTACCACTCGTACGGTCACTAGTTTGGCTAGAATCACCAGGGGTATTGCGTGCTGTTGGATGAAGGCAGAAGACTTGAAGCTGCCCTCCGCCCCGGAATCCACGCAAAACTCTACCATGTGAGTGGATAGGCCTATGGTAATTGTCCCCTTGAAGGACAATTTGGAGGAAAACGCTGCTGTGTCTAGTGAACCTCCTCCTATAGTGACTAGACGCGGTCGTTTCTCGGACCACTTGGGACATTTCCTGGCATAATGTCCCCACTGCTGGCAGACAGGACAGACATTGGGTACTCGAGGGACGGGGACTTAGATCCTACTCGAGAGACCTACATGGCCTCATGTGACTAGGATGCATGATCCGGAGATTCCAGAGGTCTGGCAGAGGTGGGAGCCAGCCGAAACCTCTGCCTACACTGGGCTCGCTCCAACCTTCACTCATTAAAATGAAGGTCGATGAGAGTGGAGACTGCTTTTAGCTCCTCTAGTGTGGCGGGAATCTCCCTAGTGGCCAGAGTCCTTCACATGGTCAGACAGCCCCCTCCAAAATACAAGGATGAGGGCTTTATCCGGCCACTCCAGCTCAGATGCTAAAATCTGGAAGTGGAAGGAAAAATGGCTGACCATGGATGAGCCCTGTGTCAGTGCCAGCAGATGGAGCGCCGTATCATGGGTGACTTGAGGTCCCAAAAAGACCTGTCTCAGAGTTCTCAGGAATCGCGGAGCACTTTGCACCACATGATCGTCACGCTCCCACAGCGGCATAGCCCACTCCAACGCCCTGTCTGACAAGAGAGATATAATGAATCCTACTTTAGCTCACTCTGAGAGGAAACATGCAGCCACGAGCTCAAGGTTTATCACACACTGGTTCAAGAATTCCCTACAGGACTTGCTATCGCCAGTGTACTTATCTGGCAGCGGGAGGTGGGAAAAGGTCGGAACAGGGGTGGCAGTGGACAAACTAGCTGCAGCCACGCTATTAGCCTGAACAGCTACTGGGGTAACATCCATAGCTGAGGTTGTGCGCTCAAGAGCCGCCAACCTGCCCTCCAGCTGCAGGATGTACCGCTGCATTCACTGTTCGTCCACCATTACTAGTCAGACCCTGGCGCTAACATAATGATAGGGCTAGCGGAATGCACTAAATAATATAAAGGATTATATAAGGTGCATTCGCAGCTCGATGTCCATTGTGCAGAGATATTATCTGCTGCTCGGTAATGGCGGACAGTATATAGTGGTATAATGAGAACATACACAGGTTAAATGTCATCCGGAATGTATGGAGATGGACCCTGTTGCATCACAGAGCCACTGTACCGCTGAACAAATTCTAGTGTTCGGTCACAGAACTCTGCCCCAAGGACACAGGGCTAGAGTCCCTCTAGACCCACTAGCGTTCGGCGCTGCCCCTGCCGTGCCAGGGAAAAACTAAAATAATTAATTTAGTGCACTGAGTGTGCACAGCGCCACTCTGGTGGACACCACTAACCGCCTTAACAAGGGAAAGGAAAGCGCACTAGTACCGCACGGCGCCGCATTGGTGAACCCTGCTAATGACACTATAGGAAATGTGCTCAGTGCTGGATGGCACTTAACTGGCGCTAGTCAGCTCCAATCAGCCACACTCAGACAACAACGCTAAGGAAGGGGTTCAATTAGGAGCAAAAAGCAGGACTCAGTTTCCCAGGATCGTCTGCTCACCGCTGACTGATGCTGATTACAGTAGCTGGACCTGGGACAGCAGCAGTAACCAGTCACACAGCATCAGCTTGATCAAGACGCTGGGACCATCGTCTCTCCTGAGCAGGCTCCTCTGGGGCTGGGGAAGAATGGGAGACTGCAGAGAACATGGTTCAAAATCCCCCCTGTGCAGTGGTAGTAACTCGACACCTAAAAGATTCACTCTGCAATTCAGCTTGGAAAATTGCTGCAACTTGAGATGATCTACTGTACTGAAATTTGGACTGTACATACATTGACTCATGAAAAACTGATGCTTTAAAGCAGATGTTGAAAATGTCCACCATTTGTATCCAATCATGCCTGCATGATCTGTTGCATATTGTTGAATGTATTCTGCTGGAAGTCTGGGGTTATAGCCTGAATTTCTCACTGTAAGTTTTCTCAGAGCACCTGTAATATTTGTAGCTTGTTACTATCCATTCGACTCTTCAAATGGCCCCAAAGGAAAAAATCCAGCAATAACGGATCTTAAAAACCTGTGTGAGGCCAATGAGCTGCCATATGGTGTGTCACATGTGTGGTCAAGGTTACCATGGAATCAAATTCGGCTCGCTATGTTCTACGAGTGACTAGTGTTGAGCATTCCGATACCGCAAGTATCGGGTATCGGCCGATACTTGCGGTATCGGAATTCCGATACCGAGATCCGATACTTTTGTGATATCGGGTATCGGTATCGGATCAATAGGGATGTGTAAAATAAAGAATTAAAATAAAAAATATTGATATGCTCACCTCTCCGGCGGCCCCTGGACATCATGCTGCTAACCGGGAGGCTTCTTTGTTTAAAATGCGCGCCTTTAGGACCTGGGAATGACGTCCCGGGTTCTGATTGGTCGCGTGCCGCCCATGTGACCGGCACGCGACCAATCAGAAGCCGTGACGTCATTCGCAGGTCCTCAATTCCTAGAATTAGGAGTTTTAGTGAATGAGAATGACGTCGCGGCTTCTGATTGGTCGCGTGTAGTGTTGAGCATTCCGATACCGCAAGTATCGGGTATCGGCCGATACTTGCGGTATCGGAATTCCGATACCGAATTCCGATACTTCTCGCGTATCGGATACCGGAATCGGAAGTTCCCGAAATTCAAACAGCACGCAGCAGCCAATGAGGAATGAATTGAAGTGTGGGCATATCCTGTTTAGCATGGTGGGCATGTAACTACTGGCAAGGCTGTGATTGGATGCTGAAATGATGTCACTCAGCACTATAAAAAAACGCTGCCGCCATTTTGCGCTCACTCTGCTGTGATTTCAGTTAGGGACAGGACGCTGTGTTCTAACTGAGGGCCAGTTGAGATAGCTGATTGCTTTATTTTCCTTTCCAAAGGCTAATTTAGCAAAACGCTGTGTGTTCTTCACTGTTCACCTTGCTCTTGCCTTGCAGCGCTGTTTTAACAGCGTTCTGCAAGGTCTCTGTGTGTGTGTGTGCAGCTCACTCTGTAGTCTGTGTGCAGCCATATACCCGGTTGTATTCAGCTCAGGGGGGTTCACACTGCCTCACACAGTTGTCCTTTTTTGCTCATAGTGCAGCCTGCTGCACATTTTTTCTCAAATTTCCTATTAGTGTTTTTCCACCCGTCTCCAGCTAAATAGTGGAAAAACACTACATAGGATAACCTAGAGGAGGGTTTTTGGGCCTTGCAGCGCCGTTTACGGCTGTCTGCACGGTCTCGGTGTGAGCGCAGCTCACCCTGTAGTCTGTGTGCAGCCATAGCCGGTTGGATTCAGCTCAGGGTTCGTTACTGCCTCATATCTTGAAAAAAATTTCCTTTTTTTCAAATAGAGCAGCCTGTTTAAAATTTTTTTAAAAATTTCCTATTAGTGTTTTTCCACCCGTCTCCAGCTAAATAGTGGAAAAACACTACATAGGATAACCTAGAGGAGGGTTTTTGGGCCTTGCAGCGCCGTTTACGGCTGTCTGCACGGTCTCGGTGTGAGCGCAGCTCACCCTGTAGTCTGTGTGCAGCCATAGCCGGTTGGATTCAGCTCAGGGTTCGTTACTGCCTCATATCTTGAAAAAAATTTTCCTTTTTTTCAAATAAAGCAGCCTGTTTAAAATTTTAAAAAAAATTTCCTATTAGTGTTTTTCCACCCGTCTCCAGCTAAATAGTGGAAAACCACTACATAGGATAACCTAGAGGAGGGTTTTTGGGCCTTGCAGCGCCGTTTACGGCTGTCTGCACGGTCCCCGTGTGAGTTAAACTTGCTCTGTAGTCCGATTTGCAGAAAAAAAAAAAAGTAAAGTTCACCAAACACCACTTAACACTTGTGTAGGCCACATTTGAAAAATAATAAAGTTTAGTCCACACTTTCCAACATTAGTGTTTCTTACACCTGTTAGGAGGAGCATTTCAGGAATAAGCACACTAAGGCCTTAGTACTTTTCTGCTTATCTTTATCTGTCAACCAAGATGAAGAGGGCAGGGAGTAAGGCACGTGGGCGTGGGCGTGGGCGCAGAGCAGGGAGAGGACGTGGTGATTCTGTGCCTGCTGCGGCCACCGGTGACTCGTCGTCACTCAGTTTCAGCAGGGAACAGTCCTTCATGCGCAGCTTTGTCGGAGAGCGCCGTGCACCGCTGCTGCGTGAAGATCAAATTGAAGCCGTTGTCGGGTGGATGGCAGCTAACGCCTCGGCATCGACTTCAGTTAGTGCCACATCCTCTCAGGCACAGAGCACTGGAGAGCAGCCATCTGTCTCTTCACCACCTGCCAAATTGGCCAGGCAGTCAGAGAGCCCAGGACAGGAGCCGTCTCTACTTCTGTTCTCTGAATCTCTTGGCTTGGAAACAGGGGGCCAGCCAAGCAGCATTGGAGAAATGGAAGAAGAGGCAGTGTGCAGTGATGCCCAACAGCTTTGTCTCTCTGACTCTGAAGAGGCTGGTGGGCCAGTGCCTGCGGTGACCACAGCGCAGTACGCATCTGATGATGAAACTCAGGTGCCGCTTTCTGGTGCGTACTGTGCTGCCGAGACTACCCAGGAGGAGCAGTTGGTGGCAGAGGGTAGTGGAGATGATGAGGTCCTTGACCCATCGTGGCGTGAGGAACAGGAAGGTGGTGGGAGCAGCTCAGAGGAAGAGATTCCCCTTACGGGCCAAAGAGGGAGAGGGAGGGGGAAGACTGTGGAGCCTGTAGCCTCCATTTTTACACCCGTTAGGAGCCTGTCTCTTTCCAAAGCCATAAAGGGCGCTCCCAAGACTTGCAGTGCCTGGTCCTTTTTTGACACAGTTGCAGATGACATTTGTTTTGTCAAATGCAAGCTGTGTCATCAGAAAGTCAAAAGAGGTAAAAGTGTCAGCAACCTCAATACCACAAATATGTGGAAACATGTGCGGACCAGGCACGCGGTGGAGTTACAGAAACACAGTGAAGACGTAGGCCAACCGACAGCGGCAGCTACCACCTCTTCATCTCGTGTTGCCTCTTCCTCCACTGTTGTCCAGAGACCTAGTGTAATTCCACCCACAGCACCACCTTCCCAGTCATCCTCACACTCCCAGTCTACTCTACAGCCATCGGTAGTACAGGCATGGGAGAAAAGGCGGGCATTCTCGGCCAACCACCCCCGAGCACAGGCTCTGAATGCAGGCATTGCCAAACTGTTGTCCCTGGAAATGCTCTCATTCAGGCTGGTGGAGACTGACAGCTTCCGTGACTTGATGGCATTGGCAGTCCCACAGTACAAGGTGCCCAGCCGCTTTTACTTCAGCAGGCAAGCTGTCCCTGCCCTGCACAGGCATGTTGAGGGAAACATAAAACATGCGCTACTGAACGCCATCAGTAGCAAGGTCCACCTCACCACCGATGCGTGGACCAGTCAGCATGGACAGGGGCGATACGTTTCCCTCACTGCCCATTGGGTTAATGTTGTTGAGCCAGGTACAGATCGTGCGAGTGGCGCAGGACGTGTCCTGCCCACTCCAAGGATTGCAGGAATCCAGTCTGTACGCATTGACTCCTCCTCATACACAAGTTCCTCAGAATCATCTCTGCAGGAGCCGTCACAGTCCACCTCCCGTGAACGTTTACCTATGACCGACATGAGCACAGCCGTGGCCAAACGTCAGCAGGCCGTCTTGAAACTAGTTTCATTGGGGAATCGAAGCCACACAGCGCAGGAGCTCTGGAATGCCATCAAGCAGGAGAGCGATGTGTGGTTACTGCCAGCGAATCTCCAGCCAGGCGTGGTAGTGTGTGACAATGGCCGAAATCTGGTGGCAGCTTTGGCCCTTGGCAACCTCACTCACATCCCATGTCTGGCACATGTGCTCAATTTGGTTGTGCAGAGTTTTCTGAGGGACTATCCGGATCTTGATGCCCTGCTGCACAAGGTCCGCCTAGAGTGTGCTCACTTGCGGCGTTCCAGCTTGGCCAGATCCCGCATTGCTGCTCTGCAGCGCCGATTCCGCCTTCCAGAACATCGCATCATATGTGACCTACCTACCAGGTGGAATTCCACGTTACATATGTTGGAGCGGTTGTGTGAGCAGCAGCAAGCAGTTATGGAGTACCAGCTGCATCAGGCGCAAAGAAGTCGCAGTCAGCGCCGATCAGACTTCACAACCACAGAGTGGGCCACTATGAAGGACGTCTGCCTGGTTTTGCGTCCTTTTGATTATTCCACGCGGATGGCAAGTGCAGATGATGCACTAGTCAGCATGACTGTCCCCCTTATCTGCCTGCTTCAGCAAACTTTGCAAGGGTTAAGGGATGATGTTGTGGAAGAGGTGGAGGATGAGGAGTCACCTTTTCCATCAGCTTCTGGAGAGTCAGCGCCACGTGGTTCCTCACAAAGGGGTACGTAGGGGCCACTTTGTGAGGAGGATGAGGAGGAGTCAATGGAGGAGGAAGAGCTCCGTCCAGAGGAGGGAGCGACACAATTGTCCAGTGGTCAGTGTGTACAGCGAGGGTGGGGTGATGACGAGCGGGCAGAGATCATGTCTCAAGCAGGGGACAGTGTTTCTGGGCCAGTTGGCAGTCTGCAGCACATGGTGGATTTCATGCTGCAGTGCCTGAGAAACGACCGCCGCATCGACCACATTCTCAACATGCCTGATTATTGGGTGTTCACCCTCCTCGATCCTCGCTACCGGGACAACGTCCAAAACCTCATCCCAGCGTTGACCCGGGAGCGTAAAATGCGGGAGTACCACGACACACTGGTGAATTCCATCATCTTCTCCAGTCCAACTGAGAGGAGTGCTGCTAGTGCTTTACAAAGCAGCTCAGTGCGTCGAGGCAGTGGGGGAGGCTCTGCCCAAAGAGGGAGCAGAAGCAGTGCCTCTGCCCAAGTCAAGCCCAGTATGGCACAACTGTGGCAAACTTTTGTGTGCCCGCCCCAAATGTCTACACCATCACCGGCGGCTCCAGTCAGCAGGAGGCAACGGTTCCGTCAGATGGTGACAGACTACATGGCTTGCCCTCTTACTGTACTCCCAGACGGCTCTTCCCCGTTCAAGTTTTGGGTCTCTAAGCTGGATACATGGCCAGAGCTAAGCCAGTATGCATTGGAGGTGCTGGCTTGCCCTGCGGCTAGTGTCTTATCGGAACGTGTCTTTAGTGCCGCAGGTGGTGTACTAACAGACCGTCGCATGCGACTATCCTCCGATAACGTTGACCGGCTTACTTTCCTGAAAATGAACCAGGCCTGGATCTCGCAGGAATTTGCCACTCCTCTGCCTGATTAAGTAATTGGGTGTCATCCACGTCTCCTGCTGTGTTCATCTTTCTACCACCTGAACTGCTATTCCTGGGCTCCAACACCACCAGTTGCGGCTCAGAAGTGCAGGCTGCACAGTAAAAACATACGACCCAGTGTTATTGGGTTTCAGTAACGTCAGCTGATCCCCAGCTGTGTAGCCGGCAATGTGTCCTGCGACCGCCACGCTGGCACAACATCCTAAATGGAAGGGAACCTGTCCCCCCCCCCCGTCGTTTGTTACTGAAAGAGCCACCTTGTGCAGCAGTAATGCTGCACAAGGAAAAGGTAGCTCTTTTAGTTTAGCTCCTTGCACACGCAGAACTTAACACTTATAAAATGTGTTCACTGATACCGTTATACTGTCCCGGAGCTGGGACTTTCCTTCGTAATGTGACGCAGCACAGCCGTCATTCCTACCCCCTTGCTGCCATGCGCTGCCTCCTCAGCGTTGTTTTAAGCTGTCACGGAGCCTGCGCTGTTCTGTTATCCCTTGGCCATGCCCTATTTGCGCTGCCTGTCTTCTGACACAATTTGGTGTCAGGCTGGCTGCGCCTGTGCGGCCGCGCTGCCCGAGATCCTGCCTCGCAGTGTCTTCTGATTGAATCACACTGCGGGCCTGGGATCCATGGGCATGCGCAGTGCATATCTTCCCCTCGGGCTCTCGCTAATCTCCCTCCGCCTTCTTTAGACTGTGCGCCGTCAGCTGATCCCTAATAGCATGCCACGGCCGTGACACCGCACAGTCTGAAGAAGAGGGAAAGAGGGGAGTGAGAGTCGAGGATATGCACTGTGCATGCCCATGGATCCAAGGCCCGCAGTGGGATTACATTAGATGACACTGCGAGGTGGGTTCTGGAGCAGCTTGGACGCACAGGCACTGACAGCCTGACACCAAATTATGTCAGAAGACAGGCAGCGCTAATTGGGCATGTCCAAGGGATAACAGAACAGCGCAGGCTCCGTGACAGCTTAAAACAACGCTGAGGAGGCAGCGCACGGCACCAAGGGGATAGGAATGACAGCTGTGCTGCGCCCCATTACGAAGGAAATTCGCACCTCCGGGACGGTTTAACGGTATAAGGGGACACATTTTTAGTGTTTACTTCTGTGTTTGCAAGGAGCATAATTAAAAGAGCAACCTTTTCCTTTTGCATCTTGCTGCACAAGATGGCTCTTTCAGCTACAAACGTCTTGGGGGGGGGGGTTAAAGGTTCCCTTTCAACTTGCTCCAATCAGGCTTCGGCCTACACTCTGTTCCTCTGCTCCTCCTGCTGTCCCTGGGCTCTAACACCGCCAGTTGGTGCCTGGAAGTGCTGTCTGCACAGTCAACAGTCGCTCCTCTGTTATTGGGGTTCAGTAACGTCAGCTGATCCCCAGCTGTGTGTGCGGCAATTCCTACAATCTGCTCCTCCTGCTCTCCCTGGGCTCTAACACCGCCAGTTGGTGCCTGGAAGTGCTGTCTGCACAGTCAACAGTCCCTCCTCTGTTATTGGGGTTCAGTAACGTCAGCTGATCCCCAGCTGTGTGTGCGGCAATTCCTCCAATCTGCTCCTCCTGCTCTCCCTGGGCTTTAACACCGCCAGTTGGTGCCTGGAAGTGCTGTCTGCACAGTCAACAGTCGCTCCTCTGTTATTGGGGTTCAGTAACGTCAGCTGATCCCCAGCTGTGTGTGCGGCAATTCCTCCAATCTGCTCCTCCTGCTCTCCCTGGGCTCTAACACCGCCAGTTGGTGCCTGGAAGTGCTGTCTGCACAGTCAACAGTCCCTCCTCTGTTATTGGGGTTCAGTAACGTCAGCTGATCCCCAGCTGTGTGTGCGGCAATACCTCCAATCTGCTCCTCCTGCTCTCCCTGGGCTCTAACACCGCCAGTTGGTGCCTGGAAGTGCTGTCTGCACAGTCAACAGTCGCTCCTCTGTTATTGGGGTTCAGTAACGTCAGCTGATCCCCAGCTGTGTATCCGGCAACGTGTCATGCGACCGCCACGCTGGCACAACTAAAATGTAAGGGGACCTGTCCCCCCCCCCTAGGCGTTTGTTACTGAAAGAGCCACCTTGTGCAGCACTAATACTGCACAAGGAAAAGGTCGCTCTTGAAAGTATGCTCCTTGCAAACGCTGAAGTACACACTCATGTAATGTGCCCCCTCACACCGTCCAACCGTCCTGGAGGTGGGACTTTCCTTTGTAATGTGACGCAGCACAGCCGTCATTGCTACCCCCTTGGCACCGTGCGCTGGCTCCTTAGCGTTGTTTGATTCCGTCATGGACCCTGCGCTGTTATGTTATCCCTTGGCCATGCACAGTTTGCGCTGCCCGTCCTCTGACATCATTTGTTGTCGTTCTGGCTGCGCCTGTGCGTCCACGCTGCCCGAAATCCCACCTCACAGTGTTGTCTAATGTGATCCCACAGTGGGCCTGGTATCCATGGCCATGCGCAGTGCATATACTAGCCTCTCACTCCCCTTCTTCACGCTTCTTCAGACTAGGCGGCGTCAGCTGATCCCTTATAGCATGCCACGGCCGTGACGCCGCACAGTCTGAAGAAGCAGGAAGGAGGTGAGTGAGAGGCGATGATATGCACTGCGCATGCCCATGGATCCCTGGCCCGCAGTGGGATTACATTAGATGACACTGCAAGGTTGGATCTCGGGCAGCTTGGACGCACAGGCACTGCCAGCCTGACACCTAAATGATGTCAGAAGACGGGCACCGCTAACTGTGCATGGCCAAGGGATAACATTACAGAACCAAACAACGTTGAGGAGGTGGCGCACGGCACCAAGGGGGTTGGAATGACGGCTGTGCTGTGTCACATTACAAAGGAAAGTCCCACTTCCGGGACGGTTTGACGGTATGAGGGGACACATTATATGAGTGTGTACTTCAGCGTTTGCAAGGAGCATAATTTTAGGAGCCACCATTTTCCATGTGCAGTATTACTGCTGTACAAGATGGCTCTTTCAGCAACAAATGCCTGAGGGGGGGGTTAAAGGTTCCCTTTCAACTTGCTCCACTGCAGGCTTCGGCCTACACTCTGCTCCTCTTTGATTCCCTGGGTTTCAACACTGTCAGTTGCCACCTGGAAGTGTTGTCTACACAGAAAAAAACACTAGCTGATGTGTCAGTGGGGTTCAGCACCGCCAGCTGTTCCCCTGCTGTGTAGTTGGCAACGTGTCCAGCACAAGCCACGCTGGCACAACAGACCAAAAGCTGCCACCAGTGCAGGCTTCGGCCTACACTCTGCTCCTCTCCTCCTCCTGCTGACCCTGGGCTATAACACCGCCAGTTGTAGCCTGGAAGTGCTAGCTGCACAGAGAAAAACACCCGCCAATGTGTCAGTGGGGTTCAGCACCGCCAGCTGTTCCCCTGCTGTGTAGCCGGCAACCTGACCTGCAAACGCCACGCAGGCACATGAACTGAAATTGAAGGAAGCCTGCCCCCCACCCCCAGGTGTTTCTATGTATAACAGCCACCTTGTACAGCAGTAATGCTGCATTTGTACAAGGTGGCTGACTTTTTCTCCTTGCCCACGTGGAACTCAACACGTACAAAATGTGTCTCAGTAGAGACCATTACATTGTCCCTGAGGTGTGACTTTCCTTTTCAATGACACGCAGCACCCCCCTTGGTAGCGCTGCCCGTCTTCTGACATCATTGGTTGGCTGGCTGTGCCTGTGCGTCCGCCCTGCCCAACACAACGCCCCTCGTTGTCTCATTTATTTTGACAGCGAGGGTGTGCTTGATGGGCACAAGCAGTGCATATATTCGCCTGTCTTCACTCCCCTCCTTCCGCCTTCTTCAGACTATGCGGCCTCATGGCCGCGGCATGCGATAAGGGATCAGCTGAGGCCGCACAGTCTGAAGCAGGTGTAAGGACATGAGTGAGCGGTGAACATATTTACTGCACAAGGCCAGGAATTCCAGACCCGCAGTGTGAATTTTAGAAATCACACTGTGGGTGTGGGATTCATGGCCATCGCTAACCGCACCGGCCAACATGAAATGAGGTCAGAAGACGGGCAGCGCTCACAGGGCATTGCCAAGGGATAACACAAGAGCGCAGACTCCTGTACAGCAAATAACAACGCTCAGGAAGCAGCGCCCAGCACAAAGGCGTTATTTTTCGACACCTGTGCTGCGTGTCATTAAAAAGACAAGTCACGCCTCCACTACAGTTCTACTGTACACTGGGCTAAATTGTGTACGTGTTTTATTCAGCGTGTGCAATGAGAAAAATTCATAGAGCAACCATTGACTTGTGCAGCATTAATGCTGTACAAGGTGTGGCTCTTGTACTTTGTAACACCTGAGGGGGGGTAAAGGTGACCTTTGAAATTGGTTCTACTAGGCTTCGGCCTTCACTCTGCTCCTCCTGCTGACCCTGGGCTCTAACACCGCCAGTTTGAGCCCGGACATGCTAGCTGCACAGAGAAAAACACCAGCCAATGTGTTAGTGGGGTTCAGCAGCGTCAGCTGTTCCCCTGCTGTGTAGCCGGCATCGTGTCCAGCACAAGTCACGCTGGCACAACAGACCAAAAGCTGCCACCAGTGCAGGCTTTGGCCTACACTCTGCTCCTCTCCTCCTCCTGCTGACCCTGGGCTCTAAAACCGCCAGTTTTTGCCCGGACATGCTAGCTGCACAGAGAAAAACACCAGCCAATGTGTTAGTGGGGTTCAGCAGCGTCAGCTGTTCCCCTGTTGTGTAGCCGGCATCGTGTCCAGCACAAGCCACGCTGGCACAACAGACCAAAAGCTGCCACCAGTGCAGGCTTCGGCCTACACTCTGCTCCTCTCCTCCTCCTGCTGACCCTGGGCTCTAACACCGCCAGTTTTTGCCCGGACATGCTAGCTGCACAGAGAAAAACACCAGCCAATGTGTTAGTGGGGTTCAGCAACGCCAGCTGTTCCCCTGCTGTGTAGCCGGCAACGTGACCTGCAAACGCCACGCAGGCACATGAACTAAAATTGAAGGAAGCCTGCCCCCCACCCCCAGGTGTTTCTATGTATAACAGCCACCTTGTACAGCAGTAATGCTGCATTTGTACAAGGTGGCTGACTTTTTCTCCTTGTCCACGTGGAACTCAACACGTACAAAATGTGTCTCAGTAGAGACCATTACATTGTCCCTGAGGTGTGACTTTCCTTTTCAATGACACGCAGCACCCCCCTTGGTAGCGCTGCCCGTCTTCTGACATCATTGGTTGGCTGCCTGTGCCTGTGCGTCCGCCCTGCCCAACACAACGCCCCTCGTTGTCTCATTTATTTTGACAGCGAGGGTGTGATTGATGGGCATGTGCACTGCATATGTTCACCTGTCTTAACTCATCTCCTTCCGCCTTCTTCAGACTGTGCGGCCTCATGGTTGCGGCATGCGATAAGGGATCAGCTGAGGCCGCACAGTCTGAGGCAGGTGTAAGGACATGAGTGAGCGGCGAACATATTTACTGCACAAGGCCAGGAATTCCAGACCTGCAGTGTGAATTTTAGAAATCACACTGTGGGTGTGGGATTCATGGCCATCGCTATCCGCACTGGCCAACATGAAATGAGGTCAGAAGATTGGCAGCGCTCACAGTCACAGGGCGTTGCCAAGGGATAACACAAGAGCGCAGACTCCTGTACAGCAAATAACAATGCTCAGGAAGCAGCGCCCAGCACAAAGGCGTTATTTTTCGACACCTGTGCTGCGTGTCATTAAAAAGACAAGTCACGCCTACAATACAGTTCTACTGTACAATTGGCAAAATAGTGTACGTCTTTCATTCTGCGTGTGCAATGAGCAAAATGTAAAGAGCAACCTTTCACTTGTGTAGCATTACTGTTGCACAAGATGTGGCTCTTCTAAATTTAAACACCTGAGGGTGGGTTAAAGGTGACCTTTGAAATTGGTTCAATTAGGCTGCGGCCTACACTCTGCTCCTCTCCTCCTCCTGCTGACCCTGGGCTCTAACACCGCCAGTTGGGGCCCGGACGTGCTAGCTGCACAGAGAAAAACACCAGCCAATGTGTCAGTGGGGTTGAGCTACGCCAGCTGTTCCCCCGCTGTGTAGCCAGCAACGTGTCCTGCAAACGCAACGCAGACACAAAGCTGCCTCCAGTGCAGGCTTCGGCCTACACTCTGCTCCCCCTGCTTACCCTTTGCTCCAACACCGCTAGTTGTGGCTTTAGGAAGACAATCTTGAATAGGCAACGCTTCCGGGTTCCAGCACCATCAGCTGGTTCTCGCCAGTGTTTTTGTCACGGGTACTCCCTCGTGCCCAGCCTGGTTCCAGCACCGTCAGCTGTTTCCGGGTACTGTCAAACTCACTGAGACACCTATGCGTTGCCCCGTCACGTTGCGGTCGGGTTAGCCAACTCCAGGGTGCCTCCAGTTTAGGAGCTTCCTATGTGGGCTGCGTGAACTGGTAGTCAAGGCTGGTTCTGTAGTGCCAGTAGGCCCAGCTCCCCCTGTAGGACTGTTGGGGTTCGGTAACTGCGGCTGCCTCGCGGCCTAGCTGTTCTCTCCTCTCCTGTGAGCCTTGGGGTCCACCACCTGGTTCCAGCACCGTCAGCTGGTTCCGGGCCGAGCCTTTGGCTTAGGTGCCTCCTCCTGGGTATCCGAGTTCCGCCAACGTCAGGCGGTCCTTGGTAGTGCTTTTAAGCGCGGGCACCTACAGCTTAGTAACCGGGTTCCAGCACCGTCAGCTGGTCCTCGGTCATGCCATTGGCTCTTGCACACTGGGGCAACGCATCTGGGTTCCAGCACCGCCAGCTAGTTCCCGGCAGTGTTTTTGTCACGGGTACTCCCTCGTGCCCAGCCTGGTTCCAGCACCGTCAGCTGTTTCCGGGTACTGTCAAACTCACTGAGACACCTATGCATTGCCCCGTCGTGTTGCGGTCGGGTTAGCCAACTCCAGGGTGCCTCCAGTTTAGGAGCTTCCTATGTGGGCTGCGTGAACTGTTAGTCAAGGCTGGTTCTGTAGTGCCAGTAGGCCCAGCTCCCCCTGTAGGACTGTTGGGGTTCGGTAACTGCGGCTGCCTCGCGGCCTAGCTGTTCTCTCCTCTCCTGTGGGCCTTCGGGTCCACCACCTGGTTCCAGCACCGTCAGCTGGTCCTTGGCAGAGCCTTTGGCTTAGGTGCCTCCTCCTGGGTATCCGAGTTCCGCCATCGCCAGGCGGTCCTTGGTAGTGCTTTTAAGCGCGGGCACCTACAGCTTAGTAACCGGGTTCCAGCACCGTCAGCTGGTCCTCGGTCGTGCCATTGGCTCTTGCACACTGGGGCAACGCATCTGGGTTCCAGCACCGCCAGCTGGTTCCCGGCAGTGTTTTTGTCACGGGTACTCCCTCATGCCCAGCCTGGTTCCAGCACCGTCAGCTGTTTCCGGGTACTGTCAAACTCACTGAGACACCTATGCATTGCCCCGTCGTGTTGCGGTCGGGTTAGCCAACTCCAGGGTGCCCCCAGTTTAGGAGCTTCCTATGTGGGCTGCGTGAACTGGTAGTCAAGGCTGGTTCTGTAGTGCCAGTAGGCCCAGCTCCCCCTGTAGGACTGTTGGGGTTCGGTAACTGCGGCTGCCTCGCGGCCTAGCTGTTCTCTCCTCTCCTGTGGGCCTTCGGGTCCACCACCTGGTTCCAGCACCGTCAGCTGGTTCCGGGCAGAGCCTTTGGCTTAGGTGCCTCCTCCTGGGTATCCGAGTTCCGCCATCGCCAGGCGGTCCTTGGTAGTGCTTTTAAGCGCGGGCACCTACAGCTTAGTAACCGGGTTCCAGCACCGTCAGCTGGTCTTCGGTGCCATTGGCTCTTGCACACTGGGGCAACGCATCCGGGTTCCAGCACCGCCAGCTGGTTCCCGGCAGTGTTTTTGTCACGGGTACTCCCTCGTGCCCAGCCTGGTTCCAGCACCGTCAGCTGTTTCCGGGTACTGTCAAACTCACTGAGACACCTATGTGTTGCCCCGTCGTGTTGCGGTCGGGTTAGCCAACTCCAGGGTGCCTCCAGTTTAGGAGCTTCCTATGTGGGCTGCGTGAACTGGTAGTCAAGGCTGGTTCTGTAGTGCCAGTAGGCCCAGCTCCCCCTGTAGGACTGTTGGGGTTCGGTAACTGCGGCTGCCTCGCGGCCTAGCTGTTCTCTCCTCTCCTGTGGGCCTTGGGGTCCACCACCTGGTTCCAGCACCGTCAGCTGGTTCCGGGCAGAGCCTTTGGCTTAGGTGCCTCCTCCTGGGTATCCGAGTTCCGCCATCGCCAGGCGGTCCTTGGTAGTGCTTTTAAGCGCGGGCACCTACAGCTTAGTAACCGGGTTCCAGCACCGCCAGCTGGTTCCCGGCAGTGTTTTTGTCACGGGTACTCCCTCGTGCCCAGCCATGTTCCAGCACCGTTAGCTGTTTCCGGGTACTGTCAAACTCACTGAGACACCTATGCGTTGCCCCGTCGTGTTGCGGTCGGGTTAGCCAACTCCAGGGTGCCTCCAGTTTAGGAGCTTCCTATGTGGGCTGCGTGAACTGGTAGTCAAGGCTGGTTCTGTAGTGCCAGTAGGCCCAGCTCCCCCTGTAGGACTGTTGGGGTTCGGTAACTGCGGCTGCCTCGCGGCCTAGCTGTTCTCTCCTCTCCTGTGGGCCTTGGGGTCCACCACCTGGTTCCAGCACCGTCAGCTGGTTCCGGGCCGAGCCTTTGGCTTAGGTGCCTCCTCCTGGGTATCCGAGTTCCGCCAACGTCAGGCGGTCCTTGGTAGTGCTTTTAAGCGCGGGCACCTACAGCTTAGTAACCGGGTTCCAGCACCGTCAGCTGGTCCTCGGTCGTGCCATTGGCTCTTGCACACTGGGGCAACGCATCTGGGTTCCAGCACCGCCAGCTGGTTCCCGGCAGTGTTTTTGTCATGGGTACTCCCTCGTGCCCAGCCTGGTTCCAGCACCGTCAGCTGTTTCCGGGTACTGTCAAACTCACTGAGACACCTATGCATTGCCCCGTCGTGTTGCGGTCGGGTTAGCCAACTCCAGGGTGCCTCCAGTTTAGGAGCTTCCTATGTGGGCTGCGTGAATTGGCAGTCAAGGCTGGCTCTGTAGTGCCAGTAGGCCAAGCTCCCCCTGTAGGACTGTTGGGGTTCGGTAACTGCGGCTGCCTCGCGGCCTAGCTGTTCTCTCCTGTGGACCTTCGGGTCCACCACCTGGTTCCAGCACCGTCAGCTGGTTCTTGGCAGTGTCTTTTGCTCTTGTACCTTCTGCTCCCCATCCTGGTTCCAGTACCGTCAGCTGGTTCCGGGCAGAGCCTTTGGCTTAGGTGCCTACTTCTGGGTATCCGAGTTCCACCAACGTCAGGTGGTCCTTGGTAGTGCTTTCAGGCACGGGTACCTCCTGCTTAGTAACCGGGTTCCAGTATCGTCAACTGGACCTCGGTAGTTCCATTGGCTCTTGGACCTTCGGCTACCCATCCGGGTTCCAGTACCGTCAGCTGGTTCTCGGCAGTGTCTTTTGCTCTTGTACCTTCTGCTCCCCATCCTGGTTCCAGTAACGTCAGCTGGTTCCGGGCAGAGCCTTTGGCTTAGGTGCCTCCTTCTGGGTATCCGAGTTCCGCCAACGTCAGGCGGTCCTTGGTAGTGCTTTTTAGCACGGGTACCTCCTGCTTAGTAACTGGGTTCCAGTAACGTCAGCTGTTCCTCAGTAGTTCCATTGGCTCTTGGACCTTCGGGTAGCCAGCCGAGTTCCAGTTCCATCAGCTGGTTCTCGGCATTTTCTCAGCCTTCTTGTACCTTCTGCTACGTTTTCAAGTTGAAGACCCTAAAGACGACATCACGGAAGACCACCCCTAAGATGACGACGACGACCCTGGAGATGACGACCCTGAAGACCACCCCGATGACGACGACGGCGGAGATGACGACGGCGGAGATGACGGCGGCGGAGACGACGACGGCGGAGACGACGACCCTGGAGACGACGACATGGAAGACCGAGAAGCAGAAGAACAAGAGGCTGCAGAACAAAGAGCAGAAGAACATTAAGCATAACACTTAATATCAGAGCAAAAGATATGTAAAGTCTATGCAGAAGAAGACTAAGCAGTGTATGGGGGTGAGTCCGTTCCTCCTCGTGGTGCCCCTGGATAAAGCCTGATGCTGCAGGCCAAACTAAACGCGGACAAATGTAACTTTTGTGACTGGCAGAACGGAAGGTGTAATCTTCAAACTTTTATAGATAACAACTACGGGAATGCCTGTCACAAATGTAAATATGATGTAAAAGTAGAATAGGAAGAATAATAATAATTGGATAAAATGAATATGAAGAATGTAATAAAAAAAAAAAAAATTTAGAAGAAGATGAATAAGGTGAAGAAGTTGATGTCAAAGATGCTGATGATGATGAAGATGAAAGTGTGGGAAAATTAAAAAAAAAAAAAAAAGGGAAGGGCGTGGAATAGTGAAACATCAATATCTGACAAAATAAAAAAAAAATTTACATAGTCAATATCTTTGTCACTCCGAACGTCTTTAAAAAAAAAAAAAAAACATGCTATTCTATTTGATTGGGCTAAACCTCTATGACTTTAATGTCTCCGCCACCTCCCCAAATACATCCTGCATTATTCTTAGTTGTTTTCCTTCATGTAGAATGAACCTACAAGGAAAGAAAGGGTTTATTTTAATTCCGATATTTTGGTCCCATTGACTTGCATTGGGATCGGATATCGGTATCGGCGATATCCGATATTTTTTGAATATCGGCCGATCCAATCCGATACCGATACTTTCCGATATCGGAAGGTATCGCTCAACACTAGTCGCGTGCCGCCCATGTGACCGGCACGCGACCAATCAGAAGCCGCGACGTCATTCTCATTCACAAAAACTCCTAATTCTAGGAATTGAGGACCTGCGAATGACGTCACGGCTTCTGATTGGTCGCGTGCCGGTCATATGGGCGGCACGTGACCAATCAGAACCCGGGACGTCATTCCCAGGTCCTAAAGGAGCGCATTTTAAACAAAGAAGCCTCCCGGTTAGCAGCATGATGTCCAGGGGCCGCCGGAGAGGTGAGCATATCAATATTTTTTATTTTAATTCTTTATTTTACACATCCCTATGGATCCCAGGGCCTGAAGGAGAGTTTCCTCTCCTTCAGACCCTGGGAACCATGAGAATACCTTCCGATACTTGATGTCCCATTGACTTGCATTGGTATCGGATATCGGTATCGGCGATATCCGATATTTTTCGGGTATCGGCCGATACTATCCGATACCGATACTTTCAAGTATCGGACGGTATCGCTCAACACTACGAGTGACCCATCATCTCTGGCGAGTGGACCACAAGCACGCAGGCGGCCTTAGTGATGGCCGCTATACGTGTCAGCTGATACTGAGATGCCGTGGATAGGGCGAGACCTAGAGCAGTCAGAAACAACAAGTGCTCTCATTCCAGGTCTTTCTGACATGTAAATAGCTAACAACGAAAATGTCCTAAATCTTAAAGGGAACCTGTCACCCCGTTTTTTCAGATTGAGCTATAAATACTGTTAAATAGGGCCTGCGCTGTGCGTTACTATAGTGTATGTAGTGTACCCTGATTCACCATGTATGCTGAGAAATACATTACCAAAGTCGCCGTTTTCGCCTGTCAATCAGGCTGGTCTGGTCAGGTGGGCGTGTTCACAGCGCTCTTTTCTTCCCCAGCTTTCCGTTGGTGGCGTAGTGGTGTGCGCATGTCCAAGGTCCGAATCCCCTGAAAATGGCCGCCGCGATCTCTTGTGCGCACGCGCGGCATCCCGCGGCCATTTTCCTGAAGCCCCGTGCAGCAGAGCACTCCATCTGCGCATGCGCGGCCCCAGGAAGATGGCCGCCCCCACCGATGAAAGGGATGACAGCGCAGATCGTGCGCTGTGTCTTCACGTGGACGCAGGGGATTCGGACCTTGGACATGCGCACACCACTACGCCACCAACTGAAAGCTGGGGAAGAAAAGAGCGCTGTGAACACGCCCACCTGACCAGACCAGCCTGATTGACAGGCGAAAACAGTGACTTTGGTAATGTATTTCTCAGCATACATGGGGAATCAGGGTACACTACATACACTATAGTAATGCACAGCGCAGGCCCTATTTAACAGTATTTATAGCTCAATCTGAAAAAACGGGGTGACAGGTTCCCTTTATGCACTGAGGACTGTGATAACATCAAACAACTACAGTACAGACCGAAAGTTTGGTTACACCTTCTGATTTAAAGATTTTTCTGTATTTTCATGACTATGAAAATTGTACATTTGCACTGAAGGCATCAAAATTATGACCTAACACATGTGGAATTATTTACTTAACAAAAAAGTGTGAAACAACTGAAACTATGTCTTATATTCTAGGTTCTTCAAAGTAGCCACCTTTTGCTTTGATGACTGCTTTGTACACTCTTGGCATTCTCTTGATGAGCTTCAAGAGGTAGTCACCAGGAATGGTCTTCCAACAATCTTGAAGGAGTTCCCAGAGATGCTTAGCACTAGTTGGCCCTTTTGCCTTCACCCTGCGGTCCAGCTCACCCCAAACCCTATCGATTGGGTTCAGGTCTGGTGATTGTGGAGGCTAGGTCATCTGGTGTAGCACACCATCACTCTCCTTCTTGGTTAAATAGCCCTTACACAGCCTGGAGATGTGTTTGGGGTCATTGTCCTGTTGAAAAATAAATGATGGTCCAACTAAACGCAAACTGGATGGAACAGCATGTCGCTGCAAGATGCTGTGGTAGCCATGCTGGTTCAGTATGCCTTCAATTTTGAATAAATCCCCAACAGTGTCATCAGCAAAGCATCCCCACACCATCACACCTCCTCCTCCATGCTTCACTGTGGGAACCAGCCATGTAGAGTCCATCCGTTCACCTTTTTTGCATCGCACAAAGATACACGTGGTTGGAACCAAAGATTTCAAATTTGGACTCATCGGACCAAAGCACAGATTTCCACTGGTCTAATGTTCATTCCTTGTGTTCTTTAGCCCAATCAAGTCTCTTCTGCTTGTTGCCTGTCCTTAGCAGTGGTTTCCTAGCAGCTATTTTACCATGAAAGCCTGCTGCACAAAGTCTCCTCTTAACAGTTGTTGTTGAGGTGTGTCTGCTGCTAGAACTCTGTGCGGCATTGACCTGGTCTCTAATCTGAGCTGCTGTTAACCTGCGATTTCTGAGACTGGTGACTTGGATAAACATCCTCAGAAACAGAGGTGACTCTTGGTCTTCCTTTCCTGGGGCAGTCCTCATGTGAGCAAGTTTTCCCAATTTTTCATTTCAAAAAACCTGATCTGCACATCCAAACATAGACACAGTGTGAACAGGTGCTGAACCCAGAGTCGCCAACTCGTATATAATCAAACAAATAGGGCAGCACACTGCAGCGCCAAAACATGCAAACTTGAAAACACGAAATTTTTTTAAACTGCATTACTGCACTAGAAATATGAAAAATGAGAGCTTTTAGCGCATAAAAATGGCCAATTTTATGTGTACCTCGTAGCCACGTTACGGCATCTCTCTTATACGAGGTCCTACTCTAAACCTACCTCTCTGAGAATAAACGTCTCCATCTGAATGGGTACATGTGAAACCTCTCCTTGGACTCAAATTCTCTCTCACTGTGGAGGGGTATTGGACCTACTATAATTAAAACACCTGAAGCTAGGAGGCGGGGAGTGCACGATCAGAAGGCTAGAGAATACATTTCAAAAAACCTGATCTGCACATCCAAACATAGACACAGTGTGAACAGGTGCTGAACCCAGAGTCGCCAACTCGTATATAATCAAACAAATAGGGCAGCACACTGCAGCGCCAAAACATGCAAACTTGAAAACACGAAATTTTTTTAAACTGCATTACTGCACTAGAAATATGAAAAATGAGAGCTTTTAGCGCATAAAAATGGCCAATTTTATGTGTACCTCGTAGCCACGTTACGGCATCTCTCTTATACGAGGTCCTACTCTAAACCTACCTCTCTGAGAATAAACGTCTCCATCTGAATGGGTACATGTGAAACCTCTCCTTGGACTCAAATTCTCTCTCACTGTGGAGGGGTATTGGACCTACTATAATTAAAACACCTGAAGCTAGGAGGCGGGGAGTGCACGATCAGAAGGCTAGAGAATACATTTCAAAAAACCTGATCTGCACATCCAAACATAGACACAGTGTGAACAGGTGCTGAACCCAGAGTCGCCAACTCGTATATAATCAAACAAATAGGGCAGCACACTGCAGCGCCAAAACATGCAAACTTGAAAACACGAAATTTTTTTAAACTGCATTACTGCACTAGAAATATGAAAAATGAGAGCTTTTAGCGCATAAAAATGGCCAATTTTATGTGTACCTCGTAGCCACGTTACGGCATCTCTCTTATACGAGGTCCTACTCTAAACCTACCTCTCTGAGAATAAACGTCTCCATCTGAATGGGTACATGTGAAACCTCTCCTTGGACTCAAATTCTCTCTCACTGTGGAGGGGTATTGGACCTACTATAATTAAAACACCTGAAGCTAGGAGGCGGGGAGTGCACGATCAGAAGGCTAGAGAATACATTTCAAAAAACCTGATCTGCACATCCAAACATAGACACAGTGTGAACAGGTGCTGAACCCAGAGTCGCCAACTCGTATATAATCAAACAAATAGGGCAGCACACTGCAGCGCCAAAACATGCAAACTTGAAAACACGAAATTTTTTTAAACTGCATTACTGCACTAGAAATATGAAAAATGAGAGCTTTTAGCGCATAAAAATGGCCAATTTTATGTGTACCTCGTAGCCACGTTACGGCATCTCTCTTATACGAGGTCCTACTCTAAACCTACCTCTCTGAGAATAAACGTCTCCATCTGAATGGGTACATGTGAAACCTCTCCTTGGACTCAAATTCTCTCTCACTGTGGAGGGGTATTGGACCTACTATAATTAAAACACCTGAAGCTAGGAGGCGGGGAGTGCACGATCAGAAGGCTAGAGAATACATTTCAAAAAACCTGATCTGCACATCCAAACATAGACACAGTGTGAACAGGTGCTGAACCCAGAGTCGCCAACTCGTATATAATCAAACAAATAGGGCAGCACACTGCAGCGCCAAAACATGCAAACTTGAAAACACGAAATTTTTTTAAACTGCATTACTGCACTAGAAATATGAAAAATGAGAGCTTTTAGCGCATAAAAATGGCCAATTTTATGTGTACCTCGTAGCCACGTTACGGCATCTCTCTTATACGAGGTCCTACTCTAAACCTACCTCTCTGAGAATAAACGTCTCCATCTGAATGGGTACATGTGAAACCTCTCCTTGGACTCAAATTCTCTCTCACTGTGGAGGGGTATTGGACCTACTATAATTAAAACACCTGAAGCTAGGAGGCGGGGAGTGCACGATCAGAAGCCTAGAGAATACATTTCAAAAAACCTGATCTGCACATCCAAACATAGACACAGTGTGAACAGGTGCTGAACCCAGAGTCGCCAACTCGTATATAATCAAACAAATAGGGCAGCACACTGCAGCGCCAAAACATGCAAACTTGAAAACACGAAATTTTTTTAAACTGCATTACTGCACTAGAAATATGAAAAATGAGAGCTTTTAGCGCATAAAAATGGCCAATTTTATGTGTACCTCGTAGCCACGTTACGGCATCTCTCTTATACGAGGTCCTACTCTAAACCTACCTCTCTGAGAATAAACGTCTCCATCTGAATGGGTACATGTGAAACCTCTCCTTGGACTCAAATTCTCTCTCACTGTGGAGGGGTATTGGACCTACTATAATTAAAACACCTGAAGCTAGGAGGCGGGGAGTGCACGATCAGAAGGCTAGAGAATACATTTCAAAAAACCTGATCTGCACATCCAAACATAGACACAGTGTGAACAGGTGCTGAACGCAGAGTCGCCAACTCGTATATAATCAAACAAATAGGGCAGCACACTGCAGCGCCAAAACATGCAAACTTGAAAACACGAAATTTTTTTAAACTGCATTACTGCACTAGAAATATGAAAAATGAGAGCTTTTAGCGCATAAAAATGGCCAATTTTATGTGTACCTCGTAGCCACGTTACGGCATCTCTCTTATACGAGGTCCTACTCTAAACCTACCTCTCTGAGAATAAACGTCTCCATCTGAATGGGTACATGTGAAACCTCTCCTTGGACTCAAATTCTCTCTCACTGTGGAGGGGTATTGGACCTACTATAATTAAAACACCTGAAGCTAGGAGGCGGGGAGTGCACGATCAGAAGGCTAGAGAATACATTTCAAAAAACCTGATCTGCACATCCAAACATAGACACAGTGTGAACAGGTGCTGAACCCAGAGTCGCCAACTCGTATATAATCAAACAAATAGGGCAGCACACTGCAGCGCCAAAACATGCAAACTTGAAAACACAAAATTTTTTTAAACTGCATTACTGCACTAGAAATATGAAAAATGAGAGCTTTTAGCGCATAAAAATGGCCAATTTTATGTGTACCTCGTAGCCACGTTACGGCATCTCTCTTATACGAGGTCCTACTCTAAACCTACCTCTCTGAGAATAAACGTCTCCATCTGAATGGGTACATGTGAAACCTCTCCTTGGACTCAAATTCTCTCTCACTGTGGAGGGGTATTGGACCTACTATAATTAAAACACCTGAAGCTAGGAGGCGGGGAGTGCACGATCAGAAGGCTAGAGAATACATTTCAAGAAACCTGATCTGCACATCCAAACATAGACACAGTGTGAACAGGTGCTGAACCCAGAGTCGCCAACTCGTATATAATCAAACAAATAGGGCAGCACACTGCAGCGCCAAAACATGCAAACTTGAAAACACGAAATTTTTTTAAACTGCATTACTGCACTAGAAATATGAAAAATGAGAGCTTTTAGCGCATAAAAATGGCCAATTTTATGTGTACCTCGTAGCCACGTTACGGCATCTCTCTTATACGAGGTCCTACTCTAAACCTACCTCTCTGAGAATAAACGTCTCCATCTGAATGGGTACATGTGAAACCTCTCCTTGGACTCAAATTCTCTCTCACTGTGGAGGGGTATTGGACCTACTATAATTAAAACACCTGAAGCTAGGAGGCGGGGAGTGCACGATCAGAAGGCTAGAGAATACATTTCAAAAAACCTGATCTGCACATCCAAACATAGACACAGTGTGAACAGGTGCTGAACCCAGAGTCGCCAACTCGTATATAATCAAACAAATAGGGCAGCACACTGCAGCGCCAAAACATGCAAACTTGAAAACACGAAATTTTTTTAAACTGCATTACTGCACTAGAAATATGAAAAATGAGAGCTTTTAGCGCATAAAAATGGCCAATTTTATGTGTACCTCGTAGCCACGTTACGGCATCTCTCTTATACGAGGTCCTACTCTAAACCTACCTCTCTGAGAATAAACGTCTCCATCTGAATGGGTACATGTGAAACCTCTCCTTGGACTCAAATTCTCTCTCACTGTGGAGTGGTATTGGACCTACTATAATTAAAACACCTGAAGCTAGGAGGCGGGGAGTGCACGATCAGAAGGCTAGAGAATACATTTCAAAAAACCTGATCTGCACATCCAAACATAGACACAGTGTGAACAGGTGCTGAACCCAGAGTCGCCAACTCGTATATAATCAAACAAATAGGGCAGCACACTGCAGCGCCAAAACATGCAAACTTGAAAACACGAAATTTTTTTAAACTGCATTACTGCACTAGAAATATGAAAAATGAGAGCTTTTAGCGCATAAAAATGGCCAATTTTATGTGTACCTCGTAGCCACGTTACGGCATCTCTCTTATACGAGGTCCTACTCTAAACCTACCTCTCTGAGAATAAACGTCTCCATCTGAATGGGTACATGTGAAACCTCTCCTTGGACTCAAATTCTCTCTCACTGTGGAGGGGTATTGGACCTACTATAATTAAAACACCTGAAGCTAGGAGGCGGGGAGTGCACGATCAGAAGGCTAGAGAATACATTTCAAAAAACCTGATCTGCACATCCAAACATAGACACAGTGTGAACAGGTGCTGAACCCAGAGTCGCCAACTCGTATATAATCAAACAAATAGGGCAGCACACTGCAGCGCCAAAACATGCAAACTTGAAAACACGAAATTTTTTTAAACTGCATTACTGCACTAGAAATATGAAAAATGAGAGCTTTTAGCGCATAAAAATGGCCAATTTTATGTGTACCTCGTAGCCACGTTACGGCATCTCTCTTATACGAGGTCCTACTCTAAACCTACCTCTCTGAGAATAAACGTCTCCATCTGAATGGGTACATGTGAAACCTCTCCTTGGACTCAAATTCTCTCTCACTGTGGAGGGGTATTGGACCTACTATAATTAAAACACCTGAAGCTAGGAGGCGGGGAGTGCACGATCAGAAGGCTAGAGAATACATTTCAAAAAACCTGATCTGCACATCCAAACATAGACACAGTGTGAACAGGTGCTGAACCCAGAGTCGCCAACTCGTATATAATCAAACAAATAGGGCAGCACACTGCAGCGCCAAAACATGCAAACTTGAAAACACGAAATTTTTTTAAACTGCATTACTGCACTAGAAATATGAAAAATGAGAGCTTTTAGCGCATAAAAATGGCCAATTTTATGTGTACCTCGTAGCCACGTTACGGCATCTCTCTTATACGAGGTCCTACTCTAAACCTACCTCTCTGAGAATAAACGTCTCCATCTGAATGGGTACATGTGAAACCTCTCCTTGGACTCAAATTCTCTCTCACTGTGGAGGGGTATTGGACCTACTATAATTAAAACACCTGAAGCTAGGAGGCGGGGAGTGCACGATCAGAAGGCTAGAGAATACATTTCAAAAAACCTGATCTGCACATCCAAACATAGACACAGTGTGAACAGGTGCTGAACGCAGAGTCGCCAACTCGTATATAATCAAACAAATAGGGCAGCACACTGCAGCGCCAAAACATGCAAACTTGAAAACACGAAATTTTTTTAAACTGCATTACTGCACTAGAAATATGAAAAATGAGAGCTTTTAGCGCATAAAAATGGCCAATTTTATGTGTACCTCGTAGCCACGTTACGGCATCTCTCTTATACGAGGTCCTACTCTAAACCTACCTCTCTGAGAATAAACGTCTCCATCTGAATGGGTACATGTGAAACCTCTCCTTGGACTCAAATTCTCTCTCACTGTGGAGGGGTATTGGACCTACTATAATTAAAACACCTGAAGCTAGGAGGCGGGGAGTGCACGATCAGAAGGCTAGAGAATACATTTCAAAAAACCTGATCTGCACATCCAAACATAGACACAGTGTGAACAGGTGCTGAACCCAGAGTCGCCAACTCGTATATAATCAAACAAATAGGGCAGCACACTGCAGCGCCAAAACATGCAAACTTGAAAACACAAAATTTTTTTAAACTGCATTACTGCACTAGAAATATGAAAAATGAGAGCTTTTAGCGCATAAAAATGGCCAATTTTATGTGTACCTCGTAGCCACGTTACGGCATCTCTCTTATACGAGGTCCTACTCTAAACCTACCTCTCTGAGAATAAACGTCTCCATCTGAATGGGTACATGTGAAACCTCTCCTTGGACTCAAATTCTCTCTCACTGTGGAGGGGTATTGGACCTACTATAATTAAAACACCTGAAGCTAGGAGGCGGGGAGTGCACGATCAGAAGGCTAGAGAATACATTTCAAGAAACCTGATCTGCACATCCAAACATAGACACAGTGTGAACAGGTGCTGAACCCAGAGTCGCCAACTCGTATATAATCAAACAAATAGGGCAGCACACTGCAGCGCCAAAACATGCAAACTTGAAAACACGAAATTTTTTTAAACTGCATTACTGCACTAGAAATATGAAAAATGAGAGCTTTTAGCGCATAAAAATGGCCAATTTTATGTGTACCTCGTAGCCACGTTACGGCATCTCTCTTATACGAGGTCCTACTCTAAACCTACCTCTCTGAGAATAAACGTCTCCATCTGAATGGGTACATGTGAAACCTCTCCTTGGACTCAAATTCTCTCTCACTGTGGAGGGGTATTGGACCTACTATAATTAAAACACCTGAAGCTAGGAGGCGGGGAGTGCACGATCAGAAGGCTAGAGAATACATTTCAAAAAACCTGATCTGCACATCCAAACATAGACACAGTGTGAACAGGTGCTGAACCCAGAGTCGCCAACTCGTATATAATCAAACAAATAGGGCAGCACACTGCAGCGCCAAAACATGCAAACTTGAAAACACGAAATTTTTTTAAACTGCATTACTGCACTAGAAATATGAAAAATGAGAGCTTTTAGCGCATAAAAATGGCCAATTTTATGTGTACCTCGTAGCCACGTTACGGCATCTCTCTTATACGAGGTCCTACTCTAAACCTACCTCTCTGAGAATAAACGTCTCCATCTGAATGGGTACATGTGAAACCTCTCCTTGGACTCAAATTCTCTCTCACTGTGGAGTGGTATTGGACCTACTATAATTAAAACACCTGAAGCTAGGAGGCGGGGAGTGCACGATCAGAAGGCTAGAGAATACATTTCAAAAAACCTGATCTGCACATCCAAACATAGACACAGTGTGAACAGGTGCTGAACCCAGAGTCGCCAACTCGTATATAATCAAACAAATAGGGCAGCACACTGCAGCGCCAAAACATGCAAACTTGAAAACACGAAATTTTTTTAAACTGCATTACTGCACTAGAAATATGAAAAATGAGAGCTTTTAGCGCATAAAAATGGCCAATTTTATGTGTACCTCGTAGCCACGTTACGGCATCTCTCTTATACGAGGTCCTACTCTAAACCTACCTCTCTGAGAATAAACGTCTCCATCTGAATGGGTACATGTGAAACCTCTCCTTGGACTCAAATTCTCTCTCACTGTGGAGGGGTATTGGACCTACTATAATTAAAACACCTGAAGCTAGGAGGCGGGGAGTGCACGATCAGAAGGCTAGAGAATACATTTCAAAAAACCTGATCTGCACATCCAAACATAGACACAGTGTGAACAGGTGCTGAACCCAGAGTCGCCAACTCGTATATAATCAAACAAATAGGGCAGCACACTGCAGCGCCAAAACATGCAAACTTGAAAACACGAAATTTTTTTAAACTGCATTACTGCACTAGAAATATGAAAAATGAGAGCTTTTAGCGCATAAAAATGGCCAATTTTATGTGTACCTCGTAGCCACGTTACGGCATCTCTCTTATACGAGGTCCTACTCTAAACCTACCTCTCTGAGAATAAACGTCTCCATCTGAATGGGTACATGTGAAACCTCTCCTTGGACTCAAATTCTCTCTCACTGTGGAGGGGTATTGGACCTACTATAATTAAAACACCTGAAGCTAGGAGGCGGGGAGTGCACGATCAGAAGGCTAGAGAATACATTTCAAAAAACCTGATCTGCACATCCAAACATAGACACAGTGTGAACAGGTGCTGAACCCAGAGTCGCCAACTCGTATATAATCAAACAAATAGGGCAGCACACTGCAGCGCCAAAACATGCAAACTTGAAAACACGAAATTTTTTTAAACTGCATTACTGCACTAGAAATATGAAAAATGAGAGCTTTTAGCGCATAAAAATGGCCAATTTTATGTGTACCTTGTAGCCACGTTACGGCATCTCTCTTATACGAGGTCCTACTCTAAACCTACCTCTCTGAGAATAAACGTCTCCATCTGAATGGGTACATGTGAAACCTCTCCTTGGACTCAAATTCTCTCTCACTGTGGAGGGGTATTGGACCTACTATAATTAAAACACCTGAAGCTAGGAGGCGGGGAGTGCACGATCAGAAGGCTAGAGAATACATTTCAAAAAACCTGATCTGCACATCCAAACATAGACACAGTGTGAACAGGTGCTGAACCCAGAGTCGCCAACTCGTATATAATCAAACAAATAGGGCAGCACACTGCAGCGCCAAAACATGCAAACTTGAAAACACGAAATTTTTTTAAACTGCATTACTGCACTAGAAATATGAAAAATGAGAGCTTTTAGCGCATAAAAATGGCCAATTTTATGTGTACCTCGTAGCCACGTTACGGCATCTCTCTTATACGAGGTCCTACTCTAAACCTACCTCTCTGAGAATAAACGTCTCCATCTGAATGGGTACATGTGAAACCTCTCCTTGGACTCAAATTCTCTCTCACTGTGGAGGGGTATTGGACCTACTATAATTAAAACACCTGAAGCTAGGAGGCGGGGAGTGCACGATCAGAATGCTAGAGAATACATTTCAAAAAACCTGATCTGCACATCCAAACATAGACACAGTGTGAACAGGTGCTGAACCCAGAGTCGCCAACTCGTATATAATCAAACAAAAAGCTCTCATTTTTCATATTTCTAGTGCAGTAATGCAGTTTAAAAAAATTTCGTGTTTTCAAGTTTGCATGTTTTGGCGCTGCAGTGTGCTGCCCTATTTGTTTGATTATTCCCAATTTTTCAGACTGACTGACCTTCATTTCTTAAAGTAATGATGGCCACTCATTTTTCTTTATTTAGCTGCTTTTTTCTTGCCATAATACAAATTCTAACAGTCTATTCAGTAGGACTATCAGCTGTGTATCCACCAGACTTCTGCACAACACAACTGATGGTCCCAACCCCATTTATGAGTCAAGAAATTCCACTTATTAAACCTGATAGGGCACATCTGTGAAGTGAAAACCATTCCCGGTGACTACCTCTTTAAGCTCAACAAGCGAATGCCAAGAGTGTGCAAAGCAGTCATCAAAGCAAAAGGTGGCTACTTTGAAAAACCTAGAATATAAGACATAATTTCAGTTGTTTCACACTTTTTTGTTAAGTATAAAATTCCACATGTGTTAATTCATAGTTTTGATACCTTCGGTGTGAATGTTCAATTATCATAGTCATGAAAATACAGAAAAATCTTTAAATTAGAAGGTGTGTCCAAACGTTTGGTCTGTACTGTATGTAGAGCAAAAAATGTTCTCCAAACATAGTAATGCATAAAAAATAAATTTTATTGAAACATACCCTTAAAAATGTTAAAAGAAAGTGTTTTGGAGATGTATACAGACCATACAGAAAAAAACAAGCAAAACACTAGGCTATAAAAATAGATGGATATCAAAATAATAATTATATTGCATCCATTATTATAAGCAATCTGCAACTACCTGCATAATGAATTTTAATTACAAGGCGCACTTATAAAGCAGTAGTATGCAATTATCATCTATAGAAGTAAGTAAAGTGCAGAGTGGGAAAAATTGCAGCAATAGGGTGCAAGATAAGTAAATAAATAAATATACCTAGACACTACTGGGATTAGGTCCCTGGCTGCCCCTAATGAGGCTTGCAGAGGTTTAATATTATGATTGCAAAGGGTAAATAGTAGTGAAAAGCGAGCATACTCGGTAATGCTCGGTACTCGCTCGAGCATCGCTGTACTCGCGGGGTTCAGCAAGCGCCAAACATTTACGCAATTATTTGGTGGGAGCTCGGGTCCCTGCCCCGCCACTTTAGAGTGCCAATCAACATGCAGGGATTGTCTGCCACGTACTGTAACGCTGCAGCCATGTTGGTTGGGGCATTACAGTGATTGACAGGCCACACATCGTCAATAGGTCTATATCAGATGTGGCGCCGCCCTGCTAGGCAGAGTCAGCTCCGGAGTCACCAGTATAGGGAGAGTTGCTGCAGTGATAAGGACAGAATAGGTGGGGAATACAGTTTCTGTGGGTATACCATTAATGAATAAACAAATCCAGCTAAATCAACAGCCCTTCTCAGGACTAATTAAGGAGTATATAGATTGAAGTGCTAGGTAGGCAGGGAGTTTATGTGGGTATATAGATATCAGTAGCAGGCAGGCATTGTATGTGGCATACTTCATTGCATACATCAAGAGGGTGCATTCCATTACTGTCTGCTGCTGTTGCCTATTATTATATATTGACCATATATACTTAAGGTTACCTTCACACTGAACAACTTAACAACGATATCACTAGCGATCCGTGACGTTGCAGCGTCCTGGATAGCGATATCGTTGTGTTTGACACGCAGCAGCGATCTGGATCCTGCTGTGACATCGTTGGTCGGAGCAGAAAGGCCAGAACTTTATTTCATCGCTGGATCTCCCGCAGACATTGCTGAATCGGCGTGTGTGACGCCGATTCAGCGATGTCTTCACTGGTAACCAGGGTAAACATCGGGTTACTAAGCGCAGGGCCGCACTTAGTAATCCGATGTTTACCCTGGTTACCAGTGCAAATGTAAAAAAAATAAACACTACATACTTACATTCCGGTGTCTGTCGCGTCCCCCGGCGTTCTGCTTCCCTGCACTGACTGAGCGCCGGCTGGCCGTAAAGCACAGCGGTGATGTCACCGCTCTGCTTTACGGCTGGCGCTTACAAAGTGCAGGGAAGCAGAATGCCGGGGGACGCGACAGACACCGGAATGTAAGTATGTAGTGTTTTTTTTTTTACATTTACACTGGTAACCAGGGTAAACATCGGGTTACTAAGCGCGGCCCTGCGCTTAGTAACCCGATGTTTACCCTGGTTACCAGGGGACTTCGCATAGTTGGTGGCTGGAGAGCTGTCTGTGTGACAGCTCTCCAGCGACCACACAGCGACGCTGCAGCGATCAGCATCGCTGTCTAGATCGCCTCAGCGTCGCTAAATGTGACGGTACCTTTAGCCCCAGGTATCATTGGCCAGTAGGCTTGAGCGAAACGGATCGTACAAATTCAAAAGTCGCCAACTTTTGGCAAAGTCGGGTTTCATGAAACTCGACCCGATCCTAGTGTGGGATCGGCCATGCGGTCGGCGATCTTCGCGCCAAAGTCGCGTTTCGTATGACGCATTTGGTGCCATTTTTTCAGCCAATGAAGGAGCGTGGGCAGAGTGATGACATAGGTCTTAGGGGCATGGACGCCTATCACCATCTTGTGGCTTGTGCGCTGTAGTGATTTGCAATGTGTAACACCGGCTTTTCTGTTCAGGGACGGAGGAGAGAAAGAGAGAGAGAGAGAGAGAGAGAAAAAAAAAAGATTTCCCATTGACTTTGCATTGGGTTTCGTGTTTCGGTCGATCCCCGGCAAGAGACGGGGAATAGGAGGTGACGTGCATGCAGAGGGCAAGCTGAAATTGGGCCACAACAAACACATCTTTTCGCTTGACATACCTGTCACAATTACTAGGGGACTGCAGCAGCACACCACTATTAACCGAGAACAGTGTCAAAAGGTTGTTTGTTGGATAGCGGATAATGTTTCTAGTCACTTTGTTACCACCACCACCCTAAAAACCACAAAAGGATGAAAAAGAGGAAAAAACCTCCACTATTCTGGAAAACACGAAAAAACAGGCAAAGTTCCTTACCTGCTTAGGCCTTGAATTAAATTCACTGTCATGGTGCAGCGAGCCTAAGTAAAGATGGCAACTACACAGGTGTGGTAATACCAATGAGACAGCCAGCCTACAATCAGGGATTGGCGGTTTGGCACACCAGTGCAAACAAATATTCTGCAGCAGTGTTCACACAGAGAATGCAAAGCATCTGGATCATAGCCTATTAATAACGCCCTGTGGTGGGCTGCCCAGTGCTAACTGTAGTGCGTCCTGTGTGAACAGAGGCCACAGTATACAAAGCAATCTGGACCCAACTGCACCTCAAAAAGTAAAAATAAATAAAGTGCACAAAAACATATCAAAATATGTAAGGCATTAGTTAATATTATGGCCACAATATGTAAGCTGGCAACCCTGTCAAGGGTCCTCACTCTTGCCAGTTCTACTCTAACAGCACAAACCACAAAAGGAGGAAAAAGAGGAAAAAGCTTCACTATTCTGGAAAACACATGAAAAAACAGGCAAAGGTGATTACAGGTGTGGTAATACCAATGAGACAGCCAGCCTACAATCAGGGATTGGCTGTTTGGCACACCAGTGCAAACAAATAATCTGCAGCAGTGTTCACACAGAGAATGCAAAGCATCTGGATCATGGCCTATTAATAACACCCTGTGGCGGGCTGCCCAGTGCAAACTGTAATGCGTCCTCTGTGAACAGAGGCCTGTCTTCCACACGGTCAAGTCTGAGTAGCCGTGAGTGTGGACCGCATATTCCTCACCCTGATCCTCCTTCCTCCCACAATGCCGAGTGCCCTGAGACTACTGATATACTTGGTCACTACAACGAGCTGTTCACTATTCCTTTTATAGATTCAGGACTTTCACCTGGTCTACTTGAAGTGGGGCAAGAGGAGATGGCATGTAGCGGTGCTCAAATATTTGAGCAGCCATGGTCACACAAAGGTGATGGTGGGAAAGTGTCAAAGAGGTGGACGATGATGAGACACAATTGCCAGAAAATCAGGAGGACAAGGGTGTGTAAGACAAGATGGTGGATGATATAGTAACTGACTCAAGCTGGCATGAGGACATGCAGAGCGAGGACAGCAGCACACAAGGGGGAGTTAGGCGTAGCACCCCAACAGGCAGGAAGAAGCAGTGTGGTGGCTGCAGAAAGGAGGCGGGTAACCGTTACCGGTAACACCAACCCGACGGAAGTTGGCAGTCCAACTGTTAGGTCTTCCCGTGTCTGGTTGCTTTTTAAGGATTCTGCTTATAGCCCCGAACAGGCCATTTGCACTACCTGCCATGCCCGCATCAGCAGGGGTAGCAAAACTACCAGCCTGACCACCACAAGCATAATCAGGCACATGGCAGCAAAGCACCCAGCTTTGTGGACCACACCCCAGGGTCCAGGAACAGTGTCTGCGGGTAACACCAATGGTTCTTCCACTGTTGTGCGTGCAAGCCAAACCCCTGTCCATGGTGCATGCGAAGATGCCTCCTGCTCTTCACCTGTCATTCCACACACTCAACTAGCACCATCATCAAGCACGTCCACATCCTTGTCCCAGTGCAGCATTCCGTTGTCCATACGCCAGTCCTTGTAACTAGGGTTGAGCGACTTTTCTTTTTATAGGATCGGGTCGGGTTTCACGAAACCCAACTTTTTCAAAAGTCGGGTCGAGTGAAATCATCCGATCCTATAGAAAAGTCGGGGTCGGGGTCGGCCGAAACACGAAACTCAATGCAGTGCATTGGGTTTCTAATGGTTCCCAGGGTCTGAAGGAGAGGAAACTCTCCTTCAGGCCCTGGGATCCATATTTAAGTGTGAAATAAAGAATCAAAATAAAAAATATTGATATACTTACCCTCGGACGCGCCCTGGTTCTCACCGGCAGCCTTCCTTCCTAAGAATCAGCATCTGAAAGACCTTTGATGACGTCGCGGCTTGTGATTGGCCGCGCGAGCGGTCACATGGGCGTCACGTGACCAATCACATTTCAAAAACCTGACCTGCACATCCAAACATAGACTGAGTGTGAACAGGTGCTGAACCCAGAGTCGCCAACTCGTATATAGTTAAGTAAAAAGGGCAGCACACTGCAGCGCCAAAACATGCAAACTTGAAAACACGAAATTTGAACTGCATTACTGCACTAGAAATATGAAAAATGAGAGCTTTTAGCGCATAAAAATGGCCATATTTATGTGTACCTCGTACCCACTTTACGGCATCTCTCTTATACAAGGTCCTACGCTTGACCTACCTCACTGAGAATAAACGTCTCCATCTGAATGGGTACATGTGAAACCTCTTCTTGGACTCAAATTCTCTCTTTCTGTGGAGGGGTATTGGACCTACTATAATTAAAACACCTGTGGCTAGGAGGCGGGGAGTGCACGATCAGAAGGCTAAAGAATACATTTCAAAAACCTGACCTGCACATCCAAACATAGACTGAGTGTGAACAGGTGCTGAACCCAGAGTCGCCAACTCGTATATAGTTAAGTAAAAAGGGCAGCACACTGCAGCGCCAAAACATGCAAACTTGAAAACACGAAATTTGAACTGCATTACTGCACTAGAAATATGAAAAATGAGTGCTTTTAGCGCATAAAAATGGCCATATTTATGTGTACCTCGTAGCCACTTTACGGCATCTCTCTTATACGAGGTCCTACGCTTTACCTACCTCACTGAGAATAAACGTCTCCATCTGAATGGGTACATGTGAAACCTCTTCTTGGACTCAAATTCTCTCTTTCTGTGGAGGGGTATTGGACCTACTATAATTAAAACACCTGTGGCTAGGAGGCGGGGAGTGCACGATCAGAAGGCTAAAGAATACATTTCAAAAACCTGACCTGCACATCCAAACATAGACTGAGTGTGAACAGGTGCTGAACCCAGAGTCGCCAACTCGTATATAGTTAAGTAAAAAGGGCAGCACACTGCAGCGCCAAAACATGCAAACTTGAAAACACGAAATTTGAACTGCATTACTGCACTAGAAATATGAAAAATGAGAGCTTTTAGCGCATAAAAATGGCCATATTTATGTGTACCTCGTAGCCACTTTACGGCATCTCTCTTATACGAGGTCCTACGCTTGACCTACCTCACTGAGAATAAACGTCTCCATCTGAATGGGTACATGTGAAACCTCTTCTTGGACTCAAATTCTCTCTTTCTGTGGAGGGGTATTGGACCTACTATAATTAAAACACCTGTGGCTAGGAGGCGGGGAGTGCACGATCAGAAGGCTAAAGAATACATTTCAAAAACCTGACCTGCACATCCAAACATAGACTGAGTGTGAACAGGTGCTGAACCCAGAGTCGCCAACTCGTATATAGTTAAGTAAAAAGGGCAGCACACTGCAGCGCCAAAACATGCAAACTTGAAAACACGAAATTTGAACTGCATTACTGCACTAGAAATATGAAAAATGAGAGCTTTTAGCACATAAAAAGCTCTCATTTTTCATATTTCTAGTGCAGTAATGCAGTTCAAATTTCGTGTTTTCAAGTTTGCATGTTTTGGCGCTGCAGTGTGCTGCCCTTTTTACTTAACTATATACGAGTTGGCGACTCTGGGTTCAGCACCTGTTCACACTCAGTCTATGTTTGGATGTGCAGGTCAGGTTTTTGAAATGTATTCTTTAGCCTTCTGATCGTGCACTCCCCGCCTCCTAGCCACAGGTGTTTTAATTATAGTAGGTCCAATACCCCTCCACAGAAAGAGAGAATTTGAGTCCAAGAAGAGGTTTCACATGTACCCATTCAGATGGAGACGTTTATTCTCAGTGAGGTAGGTCAAGCGTAGGACCTCGTATAAGAGAGATGCCGTAAAGTGGGTACGAGGTACACATAAATATGGCCATTTTTATGCGCTAAAAGCTCTCATTTTTCATATTTCTAGTGCAGTAATGCAGTTCAAATTTCGTGTTTTCAAGTTTGCATGTTTTGGCGCTGCAGTGAACTGCCCTTTTTACTTAACGTGACCAATCACAAGCCGCGACGTCATCTAAGGTCCTTCAGGCACTGATTCTTAGGAAGGAAGGCTGCAGAATAGAACCAGGGCGCGTCCGAGGGTGAGTATATACCTATTAGGAATATATTCACCCTCTGACGCGCCCTCAGACGCTTCCTTCCTAAGAATTAGCGCCTGAAGGACCTTAGATGATGTCACGGCTTGTGATTGGTCACGTGACGCCCATGTGACCGCTCACGCGACCAATCACAAGCCGCGACGTCATCGAAGGCCCTTCAGGCGCTCATTCTTAGGAAGGAAGGCTGCCGGTGAGAACCAGGGCGCATCCGAGGGTGAGTATATCAATATTTTTTTATTTTTATTCTTTATTTTACACTTAAATATGAATTCCGATACCGATTCCCGATATCTTAAACATATCGGAACTCGGTATCGGAATTCCGATTCCAGATCAGAAGATCGTTGACCTCATGCCAAAAGTCGGCGACTTCTGAATCTGGCCGACCCGTTTCGCTCAACCCTACTTGTAACGCAAGTGAAAATATTCTGTCAATGCTCCTCTGGCCACACAACTAAATTCACACATTTCTCATCTGCTTGCACTCGAAATGTTGCCTTTTAGACTCGTGGAGATGGAAGCTTTCCGCAGTCTGCTCGCAGTGGCTGTCCCAAGGTACTCAGTCACTTGCCACCACTATTTCTCCTGGTGTGGCGTCCCCGCTTTACACAAACACGTGTCCCACAGAATTAGCCATGCCTTCAATAATGCTGTTACTTGGGAAAGTACACCTAACCACGGACATGTGGACAAGTGCTTGTGGGCAGGGATGGTACATCTCGCTGACAGCACACTTGGTTAACAAAGCGGAAGCTGGGTCCAGTCGGACCTTGGGATGGAACACGTCCTCCCGTTGCTGAGGATTGCGGACCCTATGTCAATGAAGGCTGCCCCCACAGTCTGTAGCTCCTGCACTCCCTCCTCCTCCTCCTCTTTATTCTTCATCTCCAAAATGACCACATCAGTCACAAGCTGGAAGCACTGCAGCACTTTCTCATTCAAGTGGCAACAGGCTGTGCTGAAGCTAATATGCTTAGGTGACAAACCGCACAATGCTGAAAAGTTGTGGACAGCTCTGAAAGAGCAGGTAGACCTGTGGCTGACACCGCTGAACATACATCCAGGCAAGGCCGTGTGTGACAATTGCCAGAACCTGGTGGTGGCTCTGAGCTGAGGTGAGCTCACACACGTACCATGCCTAGCCCATGTGCTTAACCTTGTTGTTCAACTGTATCTCAAAAGCTACCTGGAGCTGCTGGATCTGCTTGTGAAAGTACATTGCCTGTGTGCCCATTTTAGAAAGTCAGCTACAGCTTTTGCCGCCCTTACCGTGTTTCAGCAGCGTTTGCAGCTTCCAGCTCACCAACTGGTGCATGATGTCCCCACGCGTTGGAACTCTACACTTCAGATGTTGGAAAGGATTTGTGAGCAGAAGAGGGTAGTTGTTGACTACCAACATCAAGAAGGCCATCAAAATTCAGTTCAGACTCAACACATAAGACCTCAGGAGTGGGCATGGATGTCAGACATATGTACCATCCTACAAAACTTTGAGGACTCCACCAAGATGGTGAGCGGCGATAACACCATAATTCGGGTCACCATCCCGCTTCTGTGTGTTCTGAAATGCTCTCTGCTCACAAGAGAAAGGAACCATACAGGGTGATTACACACAGCCCAGCCTCATGTCATTCCAACGTGGATTGGTTGACAATTAGGAAGAGGAGGAGGAGGAAGAACAGGATCTACTTTCATGTGTTATAGACGATACTGCCAGCACAACTGTCATACCATCTGTTCAGCGTGGACAGCCTGACGACAGGGAGGGGGAGGAGGAGGAGAGCATGGTCAGTCGTCCTCTTGGTGAGGACATGGAATTCTTCCCTGTTAGCAGTCTAGCACACATGGCTGACTTTATGTTGCGCTGCCTTTCCCGTGACTCTCATATTCTCCAAATTTTGGGTGATAGTCATTACTGGTTGGTGACACTTCTAGACCCACACTACAAGGAGAAATTTCAATCTCTTCTTCCAGAGGCAGACAGGTATACTAAAATGGTGCAGTACCAGAAGGCTAATCTTGTGGAATTATTTAAAAAAATCCCATCTGAAAATGCTGGCTGCAGAGGTGACAGTTCATTGGACAACCAAGGAGTACGGACGAGCGAGACACAACTCCAATCTAGCAGAGGCAGGGGAACAGTGGCAAAGTTCTGAGAGAGTTTTCTCACACACTCCCATCGCACTGACCTTGAGGCACGAGGTACTCTCACAAAAAGTGCAAAGTTTTGGGAGATCCTGAGGGAATACCTTGCTGACCGTACCAACGTCCTCTGTGATTCCTCTGTACCTTTTAATTATTGGGCATCAAAGCTGGACGCATGGCATGAACTGACTCTCTACACCCTGAGGTCCTGGCCTACCCTGCTGCTAACGTTTTGTCAGAGCGGGTTTTTAGTGTGGCTGGTGGAATTGTAACTGACAAGCGCATCCATCTGTCAACTGAAAATGCTGACAGGCTGACTCTAATAAAAATGAACAAAGGCTGGTGTCACATCGTTCTGTTTGTATCTGGTTTTCGGTGTGACAATGCATATGTTTGCTTTAACCTTTTACTCTTTTTCCCCCTAATTTGAGCTGGGATACTGTTGGCTGTTACCTGGATGGTGGTTAGGTATTTGCCCTGCTGCTTGACCATCCGCATGTGCGGTCCCTGGTTGCCACTGCGGAACCTGTCCATGGGTTGTGAGGTCCTCTGCAGCTGGTGCATGACTTTCCATGTGTGTTAAGGCTAGCAGTCGCTGCCAGGTGCCCTAAGCCACAGTTCCTGTACTGATTGTGCTGTAATGGTTTCTGTTTGTGCTTAGGGCATGCGCGGCCAGACTTCCCCTGCTTTTATCAGGGTTAGGGTGTGGACTTGAAATGCTGTCCTCAGCCAATTGCTGAGGGTAGCTCCTATTTAAAGTTCCCCTTCCCTATGGGTGGGGCCTGAGCTACTGACAAAGCTCCTGAACTTTGCTATGTGTGTTTGTGTTCCTGCACCTCTCCTGTCTATGTTTTGGTACCAAAGTCCTTGCCTTCATTCCTGTTATGTCCTGTGCTGGCGCCTGTCCTGGAGGTGGTATATCAGGCCTGAATCCTTGATCTTGTACCTGTCCTGTACCTGAACTTGTCTGAACTGTGTCTGCTGTGATTATGTTCCTGGAATCCCTCTGCATCTGGAGCCCCACACCCAGTGACTTTGCGTCTCTTGTAACCGGTGTTTCTGCTGAGTATCTACTCTGTGCCCTGGATACCATGCCGTCCTAGCTCCTGGCAGGCCCAGCAATCCTGTGGATCTAGCACCATCCCACTTGAGTTCCTTCCTAGGTCCAATGCCCAGAGCCTGACGACCGCAGTCTGGAACCTGATGACCACTGTCTGGAGGTTGGAGCCTGATGACTGTGGTGGTGCCTGTAGGTCATGTCAGATGTCCGGAACCGAACGACTCCTGTCTGTCTGCCGGTGACCCTGGGTCCAGATGTCCTGATGTCCTGTCTGTACCCTGATGTCCTACCTGCATCCTGATGACCTCCTTTATCCTGATGTCCTGAAGACCTCGTGTACTCTGATGTCCTGATGACCTCATGTACCCTGATGTCCTTACGTCCACATGTGTCCTGATGTCTTGCCTGCATCCTGATGTACCCCGTGTACCCTCATGTCCTGCCTGTGTCCTGATATCCCACCTATATGTGCCTTGGTGATCCAATGGTGCTTTGGGGTCCACTGGGTGGTACCCTTCTGGAGGTGTGGAATCGGGAGCCTGGCATAGTCATGTTTGATTTATGTACTGTGTGACTTTACTTTAGTAAACTTTACTTTCTCTATACCTGAAGTTGTGCGGCGTAATCAAGTCCTATGTGTCTTTTTCCTTGTCCACATGCTCAGCTGCCACAGAACCCAAGTCTCTGCCTTCCCCTAGTTCGGGTAGGCCTGGGTCCCCCTCTGTGATATAAAGGGTCCGTATTGCGTCCCCGTGGGATGCGCGCCCCACGCCTTCTGAGGTCAGTCGGCTTGGTGGCGTTTATGGGCTGGGCCGCACCAGCGGCTGCAGCTGACCGTGACAGCTGGATTGGGCCAGACTTCTCTACATCACCGAATGATAACAGCCTAACCTCAAATCTAGTTTCATTTTTTTGGGCGGTCTATTCCCGTGAACACCTTCATACCCACACATGGGTGCATGCTTCCTGATTTTGTTGTTATCCCCGTCCTCCTTATCCTCATCAGTCAGTACCACTAGATCACCATGGTGACCGTGGTGTGGTCTGTGATGCAACAGCCATGTTATTGTGTTAAAGGGTGTTTTTGATGACCATAAAAAGAAGTTTACACTTTATGTTTTGGTGTACTCCCCTGGGGGAAATGTTTGTCAGCCCATACACTTAATACATGAGCATTACAAGTATAAGAGACCCGCTCCTTTAAGCTGGGATAACATTTTTAGGAGGACATCCTCCACGTCTCTTCTGACATCACCACTACATCACCAGGGTGAACATGTTCCTTGATGCAACAGCCAAGCTATTTTTTTCAAGGGTGTTTATGATGCCCGTACAAAAAATGTTTACACAGTATGTTGAGGTGTACTCCCCAGGGGGAAATGTTTTTCAGCTCATACACTTAGTTTATGGGCATTACAAGTATAGGAGACCCGCTCCTTTAAACTGGGAAAACACTTTTAGGAGGCCATCCTTCTTCTTCCACCACTACCACTAGAGCACTTGAGTGAACGTGTTCCGTGATGCAACAGCCAAGTTATTTTTTCAAGGATGTTTAATGATGCCCATTAAAAAAAAAGTGTTTAGGCAGTATGTTGATGTGTATTCCCTCGGGGGAAATATTTGTCAGCCCATACTCTTACTTCATGGACATTACAAGTATAGGAGACCCACTCCTTTAAACCGGGAAAACATTTTTTGGAGGCCATCGTCCACATTCATTCCAAGGTGGATTGGGGTGCATGCAAATTTGGGACAGGCCTTGCATTCACTTCATGGGCAAACTTTATGGGAATACCAAATGAATAATAATGGGAACTTTGTTTTCATGTGGCCATTCAAGACGTCAGTTCAAAGGCTTATTGAGGTGCGTGTAACTTTGGGGCAGGGCAGGCCTTGCATTCAATGCATAAACAAACAGTATGGGTGTACCAAATGAATGATGGGAAATTTGTTTTCATGAGGCCATCCAGTACGTGGGTTCAAAGGTTTATTGGGGTGTGTGTAACTTTGGAGCAGGGCAGGCCTTGCATTCAATGCATAAGCAAACAGTATGGGAGTACCAAATGAATAATGGGAATATTACTTTCATGTGGCCATCCAGTACGTTGGTTCAAAGGCTCATTGGGGTGCGTGTAACTTTGAGGCAGGGCAAGCATTGCATTCAATGCATAATCAAATGAATACTGTGATTTTTGGTTGCATGTGGTCATCCATGACATCTGTTGAATGGGTTGTTGGGTTGCATCCAAATTTTTGGCAGCCCTGCTACTCAATGCATATGCAATAACAGTATAAGGGACCCATAATGAGACCAACAAAGCATAGCTGGCTGATGACTCTCTAAGAATAGTGAGTAATGACTGCTGGCCCTACAAAAATAGACTTTGTGACTTTCAGAGTCCATCCTTCATAAATGAAACAGGATGTGTCTGATGATGTGTCACACACCACATCGCCAAATAAGGTTGTAAAATGTTAAAATGACATTTCCCAGTGAATGCATTTGTCTTGGTTGAAAGTAATGCTAAAGTTGAAAAACGTGTCAAAAACGCTACGTGTGAACATAGCCCAAGTGGTGGAGGAACATTTTTGTTTTGGGTTATTTATTTTACCTTACATACAAATCATTACCCTGGATAGGATGTTCCTTAACATATTTCCCAGGAAAATCCATTTTGGTTTTGTTTTTGTATGTTTTATTGTGCGCCTTTAAAAGTGGCGTAAGACTCTGACAACATTGTTCACATCTGTGACCTGGGAGTCAGAAATTCTTCCAGAAGTATTCCCCATGATGTTTTTAATTTAATTTGAGCACTTTTCCTATCGGTTTCAGACATTTTTAGACCCTAAAAGGACCCCCCGGGTGTGGTCGCTGCAAAAATGCTCGGTTTTCCTACAGACTTACATTGGGCTCCTTGCTTGGATCGCCTACCCAAGTATTCCAATTTGCTCGACCCGAGCGACGAGCACCCGAGCATTTTAGTGCTCGCCCATCACTAGTAAATACCTCAAAACATAAATCAAATAAGTAAATACCTCATGAGGGAAGGCAGAGGCAAGAGAAAAATGCATACCATGGCTCAAGGCGCAGAGCAGTTAAATCAATATCAATCATAGGCATCGATATGAATACTTTTCTGCCCAATGATGACAAAAGTATTCTAGTGATACCTTTATTGGCTAACCAGAAAATAATATGTTTGCAATATGTGTGTATATCAATCATAGGCATATAATGAGGAACCAGATGGGTGAATAGTTACCCAGAGTGTCAGAAATCCCAGTATACCCCTTAACGCGCATTTCGATGTCTTTCTTCCTCAGAAGGGGTGCATTAAAAGCCTGTCCAACATACCACCTATTTATACCCATCTCATAAAACGTCATACCTGTCAAATGTGAGTAACATCAGCTGTGCGCCATGATCTCCATGTAACCGGAAGTGACAGACTCCATCTTAGGAATCCTCTTCTATGTTGGTGAAAAAACCTTTTCTCCTTCAGACGTAGAGAATGCCCCCTTGTGACAGTCACCTTCCTTGGTATAAACAGATTCTCGGAGAGATATTTGTATTGTCCCCTTATATACTTATACATGGTTATTAGATTGCCCCTTAGTCATCTTTTTTCTAGACTAAATAATCCTAATTTTGTTAATCTCTCTGGTTACTGTAGTTCCCATCATTCCCTTTATTAATTTTGTTGCCCTCCTTTGTACTCACTTTAGTTCCATTATATCCTTCCTGAGCACTGGTGCCCAAAACAAGACACAGTACACCATGTGCGGTCTAACCAAGGATTTGCACAGATACAGTGCCTTGCGAAAGTAATCGTCCCCCTGGAACTTTTCAACCTTTTCCCGCATATCACGCTTCAAACATAAAGAAACCAAATGTAAATTTTTGGTGAAGAGTCAACAACAAGTGGAACACAATTGTGAAGTTAAACGAAATTTATTGGTTATTTTTAATTTTTGTGGAAATTCAAAAACTGAAAAGTGGGGCGTGCAGTATTTTTCAGGGCTGTGGCCTCTATCATTCATTTTATTGCACAAGGAAATAGCTTTGACAATTTGATTTTTTGGAAAATTTCTGCTTAGTTTAGAAGATCCCTTCATATATTCCCTGTGTAGATTGAGGTCCCCAAATGGATAAAGAGCTTACCTTATTCATTCCCTTAAATGCACTGCTTTTAATTGGCACCATATTATTGTTACTTACCCAGCTCTGCTCCTTATCCTGCTCTGTCTAGCAATTCTTGTCACACAGTTATGGCAGCTGTCATGAACTGGGGGTGTTTGGTTGCCCCAGTTCTTTCTTCAGGGATTCTTTTGTATCCCACTTCCCAGTTCCGGTTTGGAACTTGCAGCTCTCTGGGGCCCGCGATACCCTCAGGTCAGTCAGGGAACTGCATCTAGGATAATTAGTCACCAGAAAGGCTGCCTGGTCATGTACTGGGCATGCTGCAGTGAAGGTGCTGCCTATTCCCTGCAGCAGCTGGGCAATAATCTTATAAACCTCTTTCCGTTACTGCCAGCTATGCCCAACAAGCTCAGTATGCTCTGCTGCCACCAGCTCCTATTCCTATGATTAATAGCGGGTCAGGAGCCAGTCCAATCAATAGCGTAATTTACTTCAGAGAACATTGGTGGTACATTTTAGAGCAAGGAAAACAAAGCTAGTAAATATTATACCTTTTACTCCAAAAAGAAATAGGCAGTGTTTACAACAGTCTAAAAAGATATTACCAAAATGAGACAATTACAGTATGTACAGAATGATTACAAAATAAAAGGGATTAAAGATAAAAATAAACTTACATTTGTCTTATGTCATTCCATGGAAAGCCATGCGGCAGGGAGGAGGAGGAGCATATGTCCCAATCCATCAGGCAGATTGCAAAGTTTCTGTTAGCTGATCTCCTGGGCAAAAAGTTGCTCCAAAAATGAGGTCCCATATTTTATACCCTCTGCTAGTGACATTACTGAGGATCTGGATATGTACCTTGGAAAGGTATGAAAAACCTTCTAATAACTTTTAGCCATCCTAACGTGGTCTGTGAGGCACATAGATGGACGACAAAATAATCATTTTTCTCAGCATGACATTGGCGTTCATTTGAGTCCAAACAAGACTTGGCTATGTAACTCGGATAAGCATTAATGCGTTTCTCAAATTCTGCTACTGTTGAAGCTTAGAAAATGAACTGTGTGATGGCAGATGCAGAGGCCAAAAATGTATTTGTCCTGCTTCCAGGCCTAATCTGCTACCAGTTTAAGAGAACAAAAGAAATGCCCCCTGCCCAACCATGTGCTTCTTTTGCACATGGCTGCATAGACCTGCTCACATTCTTAAGGGAGGGGGAAAGGAACTCCTGTTACAGCTGAATGCAGAGGGGAAGGAGGGGCTGGCAGTGAAAAGAAGAGCTACTTTGTGCTGTTTACACAGACCTAAGCGGAGGAAGGGAAGCATGAATATGCTGGTAAAGCAATGGAAAAATCTTTGAATATGAACACATTCATAATATCATTATAGCAGCTTTTGCTCACTGATGATTACACTCAGGTTGGGTCTCCCAATTATCACTATTTTGACATTCACAGTTAATGTCTGTGTTGTGCTTTGCATTAGCACTTGTGCTTTATATTCCTGTTCATGGCTCTAAACATTTGTTCTTTTCTTATATCATGTTTTTTTGGCTTCTACATTGACTGCTGACTTCTGAACTTGATCTTTGTTATGTTGTGACTTCCATCTCCTATCAGCTCTTTTGTACAATTGCCATCTGAGCTTCAGTTCTAAACTCTAACAATATTTTATATTAATATTGATGTTATTGCTTATTATTGAGCAGATAAAAACCTTATAATTTACTGCTTTGTTCATTCAGCCGTTATATCTTGATCAATTGCTCTTCTCCCACAGTATGATTTCCTCACATCCCCAAGACAGTATAATTGTCCCACAGCTACCCACACATTATGATATCCCCCAGAGTAAGCCAAAAAGTATTAACCCTCTCACAGAATGATGACCTCCATGCAATATTATCCCCCATAGCTTCCTACATAATAATTGTAATGGAAATGGTGGAACAACTGTGCTGCGATCCGAGGAGAGGCTGGAGGGGCATAACTATGTGAGCACTAGACTCTTCACTAGAGCAATTGATGGTGGGGTTAGGCTTGGTTCCCAATGAATACTAGGTGCTACACCAGGACAGACCACAGAAGCACAACAGCTGACCCCCGAAGGACTGATAGCTGGAATGGCCAAGAGGGAAAGGACAGCTGACGCAGACATGCACTGCAGGAACACAAGGACCACATATATGGATGAGTCTGGCTGGTATACAAATAGGCACTAGCAGGTCCAGCTGGTATACAGATAAGCACTGGCAAGTGTGAACTGGACCGGCTGGTATACAGATGAACACTGGCAGGTGCGGACTGGACCAGCTGGTATACAGATGACCTCTGACAGGTGCAGAGTGATTTGGCTGGTATACAGATCAGCTCTGGCAGGTGCGGGTGGACCGACTGGTATACAGGTGAGCACTGGCTGGTGTGGACTGGACCAGCTGGTATATAGATGATCACAGGGAGACAAGCAATTACGGGCAGACAGGTAAGGAACAGGTAACTCCCTGGCAGGCACTGGGGATCTGACAACTGGCAGGTGTGCTAAAGAATAACCACATTGCTCAGGCACCTCCATGCTGGAGAAGGAGTCTTAAATAGTAAGTGTCCCTTAGCTATTGGCTGCTGACACTTTAGACTGGGGCGTGCTGCCACTTTAAGAGGCAGGGAGCATGTGCATGCCCTAAGCACAGTGCGCAGGGATGTGCGAACCCTGCAAGTACCTCAGGTAGTCACCGACATGGAAGAAGAAGGAAGTGTGGGACAGGGGCTGTGGTGGTGAAAGAGCCAATGTCCCTGCTGGGTAAAGGAGGCAGTGTGCAGGGATGACAGTGCTACAATAATGATCATAATAACCACCACAGTTTGATCCTCCAAGGTCCTCAAACAAAGTATGATGGCCAACACCATTCAAATACACAGTATGACGATCCACACAGTCCCCCACACAGTATGATCACCCACAGACCCCAAACACAAAATTATGATGCCCATAGTGTGAACCCCCACAGACTTCCAAAAAAGTATGATCACCCCCTCAGCCTCTCAAACACAGTATGATAGCCCTGTGGTCCTACTACTCAGTGTGATCGAACCACAGCCCCCAGACATAGAATGATGACCTCCACAGTGTAAAGGCCCCCACAGTCTCCCAACACAGTATGATGGTCCCCACGCAGCCGTGGGCCTCTCTGACCTTTCCCGCCGCCTGCGCACTGCAGTACTTTGCTCTGCCCTCAACAGGGCAGACAAAGTGCACCTGCGCAGGAGCCGCAGCGTGAAGACCAGAAGAGGACGTCATCTGATGAAGATGGGAGGCGCCGGACCCGGACCAGCAGCGGGAATTCCCCTGGGTGAGTATAATCTATCATCTTTTTCTCATCTTTTAGGATACATCGGGGCTTAGCTACAGCATTCCAGAATGCTGTAGATAATATGCCCCTGATGCCGGTGGGCTTACCTCACCCGCGATTTTGGGAGTGACAGATTCCCTTTAAGATAAAATATGGGGATGGAAATTAGGGGGAGAGAGAAAGTAAGGAAGAGGGAAGGGAAAAGGAAATGATAGCCATCTGAAGAGTGATTAATAATTTTCTATTAAGCAAATTATTAATTAAAAAAAATACTTGATTCCATAAATTCTTACTGTATTTTTCAGACTATAAGATGCACTTTTTTCCTCCAAAAATGTGGAGAAAAATGGGGAGTGCTTCACCTCTCTCCATGCCCATGGGAGTGGAGCGAGGTGAATATTCATTTTTGCTAAGTAGTGGCACACGTGACTGCCGGTCGCTGCAGGACGGCTCTGGCTGACACTGTGCTCACTATTAACGAGCAATGAATACTCAGTGTTCTGCGTGCACACAGTCCTGACGTGCAGAGCATTAAGTATTCCCGCAGCTGTCCTTTAGCTTGCAAGCAGCGAATGACTTCCCTGCCATGCGCTGCTTACAAGCACAAAGCAGCTGCTAGCACCGGAGCAGGACGCTGTGATGGAGAGCCGGGAAGGTAAGTGTAATTTTTTTTTTATGTTTTCTGATGGGGCTATGCATACTAGGATAGGGGTGGGGGCCAATCATACCAGGATATGGATGAAGCCATGAATACCAGGACCTGGATGGGGGCCAATCATACCAGTATGAGCATGGGGCCCTGCACACCAGGATAGGGATGGGGCCATGCATACTAGGATGAGATGGGGCCCTGCAAACCAGGATAGGAATGAGTGCGATCATTCCTGCCAGGATAGGGGTGAGAGGACCATGCCTACTAGGCTACAGATAAGGAGGACATGCATACCAGGCTAGGGATAAGGAGGCATGCATTAGGACAGAGAAGAGGGGGCAAAGTGTATCAGGATGGGGATCAGAGGACCATGTATACCAGAATAGGGGGGTTATTAAGTACAGAATTGACCACATTTTTTGCTCCAAATTTTTTTTCTCCTAATTTCTTCCTCTAGAATCTAGGTGCAGCTTATGGTCCGCTGCGTCTTGTAGTCTGAAAAATACATTAAATTTTGGACCACTTCAAAAAAATATGGAGAAGTTTACCAGGATGACCACAGTATCTCCAACACATAAGAGAGTAATCTGGACTAATATGGGCTAGCCTAGTAGGCTTATAATACCACCTAACAGACAGATATTGGAGACATAAGAGAATTTGAGGGCATTCTTAAATTGATCTGGAAGAAACAAAACTTTTAGAACAGTTTCCCATTTAAACATATTAATTTTTAACAAAGGTGAAGTTATTGTTAAAATAGTTATAAGGATTTCTCGCACTCTAAAACATTTTTAGAGTTAAAATTATTCAGAAGAATACCCATTACTTCTGTTAAAGGAGATTTACTAATAAAAGGTTGTTGCCCAAAATCCTTCAGTATCAGAAAATGCTAAATGTCAGTTGCCGAAAGGTTATGTTTAATTTTGAGGTCTTTAATGAGTATAACATTTTCTCCATTATATATGTCTTTGAACTTCTTGAGGCCAGCTTAAGCCAAGGGGATTAGGCATTTGTTCAGCATTGCAATAGAAGATAAAGAGAAACTTTTAATTTGATCAAATTTTTTGGTTATCTTGCTGGATTTCATCAATTTTCCCCAACCATTTATGATGGTCTGCTAGATGGGATGGGAAGGCTTGTGAGAAGAAGGATTAAGTAATTAGTTATAAATCTGGTCTGGTCCTGAAGAGGTTACCATTTTGGGCTAGTTCTAATTCTAACTAGGAGGAAGAAATCTCTCCTAAGCCAGTTTACACTTATTTTAATTAGATTGGCCAAATAATATAGGCAGTCAAATTAGTGAGACTCAAACCTTTGCTTAATTTATTTTTATATAGAATGTTACTCGTAATCCTGTTCTTTTGTTGTTCCAAATGAAGTTATCAATCAGGTTTTTTAAGTCTGTTTAAGTAGTTTGGAGGAATAATGAGGGGAAGATTTCTAAAGATATAAAATAATTTTTAGGACGGAGGAACATCTTAGCTACCATTATTCTTCCTACCCAAGTAAAATCTGATTTGCCAATACTTGATAAGTCATTGGAAATGGTTTTAATAATTACTTACATGCTAAAGGAAATTATGGAATTGAGATTTTTCATAAGAACTATAGCCAGATATGGTATTTCCACATCTTCTCAACTAAATGACGAGATATCTTTTATACTGTTTTTCATTGTATCATTTAAGTTAATGTATAACATTTTAGATTTGTCTGGATTGATCTCTAAATAAGAAACGTTTGAAAATGATTCCATGGTAATCAAAAGTTCTTTAACTGAATTGAGGGGATCTCAGAGTGACAGAAGAAGATCGTTGGCAAATAAGCCAATCTTAAAGTGACAAAGGTTGTCCTTAATTGTTTGGGTGAGGGGTTCCATGGCTATAGCAAATAAAAGGGGAGAAAGGGGATACCTCTGTCTAGTGTCCTTTGAATACGGTTGGACAGTTGGTTATTGATAAATATTCTGGTACTACGATTGGAATACAGGGCTAATATGGAGGATAGTACTTGATCATTAAATCCAAAATTAGAAAGTGTCAGCTTGAAGCAAGGCCGGACTGGCCAGCGGGCAGTTCTGGTAAATGCCAGAAAGGCAAGTGCCAGTAGTGGGCCGCTGCATGCTGTGCCGTTGTCAGCTGCACCAGTGCCGACTCGCCCCCCCGCCAGCACCGCCGCATTCAACTATACCGGTGTCTATGACGCCGGTACAGTTCAATGCAATGATGTAAGAGAGAGCGTCTGACGATGCTCCTTCTCCCATCATTCCCCGCTCTGCCTCTGACACTGCGGGTGCGCGATGATATCATTGCACACTCACTGTGTGCCAGGCAGTGCAGCCGCCGATACTAGAGCAGGAATCAGCGCAGGGCTGTGCTGTATACTACTGTGTGGGCTGTGCTGTATACCACTGTGTGGGTTGTGCTGCATACTACTCTGTGGGCTGTGCTGTATACTACTCTGTGGGCTGTGCTGTATACTACTCTGTGAGCTGTGCTGTATACTACTCTGTGAGCTGTGCTGTATACTACTCTGTTGGCTGTGCTGTATACTATTACGTGGGTTGTGCTATATACTAATTCGTGGGCTGTGCTGTATACTACTATGTGGGCTGTGTTATATACTACGTGGCTGTGTTATATACTATGTTTGCTGCGTTATATACTACGTGGGCTGTGTTATCTACTACATGGACTGTGTCATCTACTACGTGGGCTGTGTTATCTACTACGTGGGCTGTGTTATCTACTATGTGGGCTGTGTTATCTACTACGTGGGCTGTGCTATATTATGCAGGTTGTGCTATATATTATGTGGGTTGTGCTATATACTATGCGGGCTTTTCTATATACTATGGGGTATATAATATTCTATGGGGGAGGCCGTGTTATATACTATGTGGCTATGTTATATACTATTGTGGGGTATATTCTATTCTATGGGGAGGCTGTGTTATATACTATGGGGGGCATTTTATATTCTATGGGGGGCTACATTATATATTATGGGGAGGTGGGCTGTATTATATTCTATGGGGGGCTAAATTTTATGAGGGATGATATCATACTCTTTGATGGGGCTGCATTATATTCATAGTAACATAGTTATTAAGGTTGAAGGTAGACTTTAAGTCCATCTAGTTCGACCCATAGCCTAACCTTACATGCCCTAACATGTTGATCCAGAGGAAGGCAAAAAAAAACCCATGTGGCAAATAGTAAGCTCCACTTTGGGGAAAAAAATTATTTCCCGACTCCACATATTGCAATCAGACTAGTTCCCTGGATCAACGCCCTATCAAGGAATCTAGTATATATACCCTGCAACATTATACTTTTCAAGAAAGGTATCCAGTCCCCTCTTAAATTTAAGTAATGAATCACTCATTACAACATCATACGGCAGAGAGTTCCATAGTCTCACTGCTCTTACAGTAAAGAAGCCGCATCTGTTATTATGCCTAAACCTTCTTTCCTCCAGACGTAGAGGATGCCCCCTTGTCCCTCTCTCAGGTCTATGATTAAAAAGATCATCAGAAAGGTCTGTGTACTGTCCCCTCATATATTTATACATTAAAATAAGATCACCCCTTAGTCTTCGTTTTTCCAAACTAAATAGCCCCAAGTGTAATAACCTATTGCAGACCCCCCAGTCCTCTAATAACCTTGGTCGCTCTTCTCTGCACCCGCTCTAGTTCAGCTATGTCTTTCTTATACACCGGAGACCAGAACTGTGCACAGTATTCTAAGTGTGGTCGAACTAGTGACTTGTATAGAGGTAAAATTATGTTCTCCTCATGAGCATCTATGCCTCTTTTAATGCATCCCATTATTTTATTTGCCTTTGTAGCAGCTGCCTGACACTGGCCACTGAACATGAGTTTGTCATCCACCCATACACCCAGGTCTTTTTCATTGATGGTTTTGCCCAGGGTATTCTATGGGGAGGTGGGCTGAATTACATTCTATTCGGGGCTACATTATATTATATGGGGGGCTGTATTATATTTATATTCTATGAGGGGTGATTGCATCATACTTTATGAGGGGGCTGCATTATATTCTACTAGATTGTGGCCCGATTCTAACGCATCGGGTATTCTAGAATATGCATGTCCCCGTAGTATATGGACAATGATGGTTCCAGAATTCGCGGGAGACTGTGCCCGTCGCTGATTGGTCGAGGCAACCTTTATGACATCATCGTCGCCATGGCAACCATTTTGACATCTACGTCGATACTGTGCCCGTCGCTGAATCAGAAACGTGGGATGTCTACGTCCTTTATGACATCATCGTCGCTGTGCCCGTCCCTGATTGGTCGAGGCCAGGTGGCCTCGACCAATCAGAGATGCGGTATGTCTACGTCCTTTATGACATCATCGTCGCTGTGCCCGTCGCTGATTGGTCGAGGCCTGGCGGCCTCGACCAATCAGAGAGGCGGGATTTCCAGGACAGACAGACAGACAGAAAGACAGACAGACAGACAGAAAGACAGACAGACGGAAAAATCCTTAGACAATTATATATATACTAGACTGTGGCCCGATTCTAACGCATCGGGTATTCTAGAATATGCATGTCCCCGTAGTATATGGACAATGATGATTCCAGAATTCGCGGCAGACTGTGCCCGTCGCTGAATGGTCGAGGCAACCTTTATTACATCATCGTCGCCATGGCAACAATTATGACATCATCGTCGCTGTGCCCGTTGCTGATTGGTCGAGGCCTGGCGGCCTCGACCAATCAGAGACGCGGGATTTCTACGTCGATGCTGTGCCGGTCTCTGATTGGTCGAGGCCTGGCGGCCTCGACCAATCAGAGAGCCGGGATTTCCTGGACAGACAGACAGACAGACAGACAGACAGACGGAAAAACCCTTAGACAATTATATATATAGATATGGGGGGTTACATTATAATCTGTGGGGTGGTTGCATTATAATCTGTGGGGTGGCTGCAATATACTCTGTAGGGTGGTGGCTGCATTATACTATAAGTGGGCTGCATTATACTGTATCGAGGACTATGGGGAATACGTTAAACTATATGAAGAACTATGGGGTGCATTATACTATGGGAAGTGAATTGTACTACATGGATGACTATGGCGTTGCATTATACTATATGGAGCACAATGAGGATTGTATTATGCTATATGGAGGACTATGAGGAGTGTATTATACTATGCAGAGGACTGAGCAGTGCATTTTAATATATGGAGGAATATAGGGAGTGTATTATACTATATGGAGGACTGTGGTGCACATTATAATATATGGACGACTATGGGTATATTTTACTAAACCAGTAAAATGCTGCATATTCAGCCGGAACAAAAATCATTGTTTTCAGCAGCACATCGCTGGTGTAAACTGCAGATGTACTGCTGATAACATGATACTGTATGGTGATCTGTTAGTGATCTATTAGTGATCATTCTGTCCCATCATTATTCCTCAGCTGGTGGAAAGAGACCAGAAAACAAGCGTTGAACAACTTCAGTATTGTTGATCAAACTAATTTAGCGGCCTGAACTCAGAGCTCGTAAATACAGCAGAAATGCTTTTGTGTGATGTGCAATATGTTAGCATTTGGGGCCCCATTATAATCTTTGCCTGGGGCCCCACTTTGCCTAAAACCAGCCCTGCCTACAAGTGTACAAAGATATACAGTCACCATGTAACAAGTGGGCCTGTGTAACGTCAAATGCCAGGGCTGAATTTTAGTCCCAGTCTGGCCCTGGCTTGAAGTAATCCTAAGGCTACGTTCACATTAGCGTTGCGCCGCCGTGCGTCGGCGACGCAACGCGCGACGCACGCTAAAACGCGCGCAAACGCGCGCAATAACGCGCGCGTTTTGCGATGCGTGCGTCGTTTTCCGACGAAAATCGGACGCACAGAAAATGCTACATGTAGCGTTTTCTTGCGTCCGACGCTAGCGTCGGAAACGACGCACGTGGCGAAAAACGCCACCAAAATGACGCACGCGTCCCCTATGTTAAACATAGGGGCGCGTCGCCGCTGCGTCGCCGCTGCGTTGCCGGCGCAACAGCGACGCACATTGGCGGAACGCCAATGTGAACGTAGCCTAATTGAGCCTATGGAATGCCTTCTCTGCATCTAAGGTGAGAAAGATTGACAGAAGGTTCAATGCGTTAATTATTTTTATAATATTTAGGAATCTCCTAGTTCCATCAGGGGCCTTATGACCTTTAATAAATCTAATCGTTGTTGATTACCTCAAGGAGAGTATTTTTCAACCTATTTGCCAAAATCTTTAAATAAATTTTGATGTCTGAGTTTATCAAAGAAATTGGTCTGTAATTTTTTACCTGGTCAGAGTCTCCCATCAATCTGGGAATCAGAATAATTGTTGCTTCAAGTATTTCAGCTGGGAAAAAACCCTGATCCAAGGTCTTGTTAAAGATTTTGACAAGATGAGGTGCTAAAAGTGAGCAAAAATTATTGAATTACACATTATTGAAGCCGGAGATTTCTTCACTTTAAGTTTTTGAATGGTGTCAAAAATCTCCTCCTCAGAGAAGGGGAATCTTAAAATATCTAAGTCGCTTTGTTTAATTTTAGGAAGATTAATGTCTCAAATAAACTTATTGATACTGTCTTAATTCAGGTAAATATAGGAAGGCTTAAATTTTAAATTGTATAAGTTGTAATAATATTCGGCAAATGTATCTGCTATGTCTTTAGGATGGAATTTAATATTACCTTTTGGGGATGTTGTTCTATTAATCCTACATTTAAGTCTATTACACTTTAACACTGGAACTACCGGAGAGGTCATTTTAACCCTTTTGCTATTTCTTTTTCCTATAATTTCTAAAATTTTAACAAATGAGTTCTGAGTTTTGTGACTTTTATTTATTCATGGTAGCGTATATTTTAGGACACAAAAATGAATTTAAACTTTTTCAGGGGCCCGGATTTTACAATTCATACCTGTAAGTACTGAAGGGGTCAATTTGACCCCATACATAAAAGTAGTAGTTGGCAAGTCTCCTAATAACAAATACATATGAGACTACTCTGATGAAGAATGGTGACATCACTCTTACAGTTTACCAAGGTAAGCCAAATAAGAATGTAATTTTGCTCAGTAGTCTTCATCCAGATGTAGCAGTTGGAAACGACAAGAAAAAAAAACCAGAAACGGTGCAATTTTACAATAAAACAAAGGTTGGAGTGGACACAGTAGACCAGATGGCTCGAAAGTACACCACAAAATCTGGAAGCCGCCGATGGCCTGCTCAGGTGTTTTGTAATCTACTTGATTTAGCAGCTATATACACAACTATACTCTATAAAACAGCAACTGGGAGTAAAATTAGCAAACGGGAGATCTTTCTTCAGCTTCATGCTATGACCATGTAAAAGGAAAATGCGTGCTGTACTTGATATTAACACTGTTCCTACTAAGTTAAAATAAATGTTCTTTAATTTGTTGGCAACAAAAAAGTTATTTTTACTCCAGAGTCAGCACTTTTGAATGGGGGTTAAAATGACCCCTAGTGGTTGCTATAGGTATTATGAAACCTGAGGTAGTTCTAGTGTTAAACGTTGCACCATGAATCTTGTCGGTTCGTTGAGTGTCGAGTGGAAATTAAATTTTGAGGTTTTAACGTAGGAATTGGATGATGAGAATAGTTAATTTGTCTTAACCCTGCTGTGGAACCATGGGGTCATATAGACCACAGTGCTGAATAAATTGAAATATTTCTAAAACTGGTCAATCTCAGACATTGACCTTCTATGTATTTTCAAGTAACATATTTATGCTTATGTTGATGATATTTTGAATTTGTTTTTCAATTTTGTTTCAGTTATTTTCAATTTTCTGTGTTTGGGACTCTTCTGACCCCATAGTACCTTTATTGTCTGACATTTTTTTTTGAATATTTTCTGTTTATTCACAGGTTTTGTAATATAATTGTAAATAAATATTGGCTTGTCACTTCCAAGTAATACCAGCAGTGTTACAGCACAGTGCAAATGGTGCTATGTTTGTCCTCGATCAAAGAACAAAAAGACGAGATTTGTTTGCAATGACTGCAAGAAGTTCATTTGCGAAGAACGTGGCACTATGATGTGCAGTGAATGCAAGAGCTAAATTTATTGCCAGATAATTCGTTGTCATTATCTTTTTACGAAAATCCACACAGTTGCAATTATTGCGCAATTTTTTTTATTGAACTTGAATACTTTCAATTATTAGTAAAGCATTTTGGTATGAATTTCAGTTTGTGCTTGATGATGACAAATAAATCACTTCAAAGTTATGTTTGATTTCATAACTGTGTTCTGAAATGATGACAGAATAAAACTTGATTATTCTGAACAGCCAGTATGTTAATTTTAATGAAATATGACAATTTTGAGCCTGGGGTCACATAGACCCCATGGTACCAAAACAGTGATTTTTTTCATGGTTCCACAGCAGGGTTAATTTCATAATATCACTGTGAATTAATGGGGAAGATGAATAAAGACTCGATTTTGTCTCTTCTTTAGATTTAATTTTTAATTGAAGCATCTTAATTCTTTCTCTATATTTTATGTCTAGATGAGATTTGCATCAAAATTCCTCTTAAGACTGCCTTATGAGCATTTCAGACAGAAAAAGGATTGAGGGCTTGTATTTTAATGGACAAATTATAGGTTTGAATGATACCATTCATTTTACCATATGATGTACTGAAAAAAAGAAAAAAAGTGCAAAGTTTCCAACAATGGTTATCGATAATGGTTACAGGTCATGGTTGTCTACTTTGTCATAGAAAACCATTATCACTAAGTTTGCTTTCACACAAACACCTGCCTTACACAGTCAGTATCAAGCTATGACTTAACCCCTTTCTGCCAGCTGACGGAATAGTACATCAGCTGGCAGAGACCCCGCTATGAGGTGGGCTCCGGCGGTGAGCCCACCTCAAAGCCACGACATGTCAGATGTTTTGTACAGCGAGCAGAATCGCAATCCGCCTGTGCCCATTAACTAGTTAAATGCCGCCATCAAACGCTGACAGCGGCATTTAACTAGTGCTCCCGGCCGCGCGGCCGGAAGTGCTCAGACCGCTGACCCCCATCACATGATCGGGGGTCATCGGTGCATCGCCATAACAACCAGAGGTCTCCTTGAGACCTCTATGGTTGTTGATGGCCGATTGCTTTGAGCGCCACCCTGTGGTCGGCATTCAAAGCAACCATGCATTTCTGCTACATAGAGGTAATCTGTGCTTCACCTCTATGTAGCAGAGGTGATCATGTAGTGCATGCTTCTAGCCTCCTATGTAGCTTATTGAAGCATGCCAAAATAAAAAAAAGTGTTTACAAATGTAAAATAAATAAAAAGTATATAAAAGTTTAAATCACCCCCCTTTCGCCCCAATCAAAATAAAACAATAAAAAAATCAAACCTACACATATTTGGTATCTCCGCATTCAGAATCGCCCGATCTATCAATAAAAACAAAGGATTAACCTGATCGCTAAGTGGCGTAGCAAGAAAAAAAATCAAAGGGCCAAAATTATGATTTTTTTTGGTCGCCGCAACATTGCATTAAAATGCAATAACGGGCGATCAAAAGAACGTTTCTGTACCAAAATGGATCATTGAAAATGTTAGCGCGGCACGCAAAAAATAAGCCCTCACCTGACCCCAGGTCACAAAAATTGGAGACGCTACCGTTGTCGGAAAATTGCGCAATTTTTTTTTTCTTAGCAAATTTTGGAAATTTTTTTTACCACTTAGATAAAAAAGAACCTAGACATGTTTGGTGTCTATGAACTCATAATGACCTGGAGAATTATAATGGCTGGTCAGTTTTAGCATTTAGTGAACCTAGCAAACAAGCCAAACAAAAAAGTAGTGTGGGATTGCAATTTTTTTTGCAATTTCATCGCACTTGGGATTTTTTTCCTGTTTTCTGTTACACAACATGGTAAAACCAATGGTGTGGTTCAAAAGTAGAACTCATCCCGCAACGCAAAAAATAAGCCTTCACATGGCCATATTGACAGAAAAATAAAAAAGTTATGGCTCTGGAAATAAGTGGAGCGAAAAACGAAAATGAAAAAAGAAAAAAGCTCCGGGGGTGAAGGGGTTAATGTCACCTTAGATAATTTTGTACTTTGCAACATGCAAGTAGAGGGGGAACTTATCAAGTATTGTGCCTAATTGGTTAAAAGAAGCACAGTTCTTAATAAATGTAGTTAACTGGACATTTTGTCTACAATTCTGTTCATGCAACTATGAACAGTCCTGTTTTTCAGGATTTTCTAGATAAGGATAAAAGCAAGTTTACACTTTAACCACATTCACTTTTTCTGCAATTTTGTTCTTCAAGTAGAAAGAGAAATATCACAAACTTTTTTGCAACTATTTCAAATTTGCCACAATTTTGGAGGAAACTTTTTTTAACCTGTGCAATGTCGCTCCCAACGCCTATGGAATAATGCAAAACGTGGTTGGTTGTGTGTCAATGTACTTAGAATAAATAGATGTAAAACTACTAATTCATTTTAAAGAACCCTTCTCACACAGCTAATTTGGTGCTTTTAATTTGAGAAACTGCAAATTCTCTGAAATAAAATACAGTTGGTGAAGGATTTTTTGAGTGCTATAAGATTAAATTTCATTCTACAATATCTGAGGTTCCATAATCACAAATTTGTAACAGTTTTAGTCACATGAATTTCAAAGCGCCAACTTCATTAGAAGCTCATACACGACGTGTTCTTGCATGTCCACTTTGGCAAAATAATAGTAAAAAGTCCTAAAAGCTTAAGGGATCGTGTTTTACTAGAAGGTCATCTCAAGGTTATTTATGCTTTGAATATGTGAAGGATGGGACAACATGGAAGAAAGTTGCAGATACATGAACGTTTTCGTCTAGAGCTGAAGGGCTCAAGGTTATTTTCAGATGCTCTGTCAAGTCTGTTCTCTCATTTTCATTACCTAGGAGAATTTATTTATGCAATAATGTCATCTAAAATAAAAAAAGAAAAGTGTTTAGACCGACTTGAAAAATAGGTCCTGACAACACCTGTCTCGCTCCTACAAATCAATGCAACTGTTGATTCTATAATCAGACAAAAGATTATTGTTGCTTGTCATCTGCAAGAAAATTTAAGAGGTTATATATCAAGCTCTTCCGGCCATGACTTCCATAATGTTATTAGGAAAGATTCATTAAGTGTGCAGCATTTTGCCCTTTTTTTCCACAAAAATTTCTACATTCAATGCAGTTTATTTTTAATTAGACAATATTCTTCAACTTTTTTTTGCAAAAATACAGTTTTATTTGGACATTAAGTTAGGATATGGAATTTTTATTTTGCATATGTTAGTTTTACTTATTGGCATTCATGATGCTGTGTATCGCGAAGCCTCATTCAGACATCCGTTTTTTCACGTTTGTAGTCTGTCTTTGTTTTTCATGCTTAAACACTTACTCATTATAATTTACGGGGCATTCACATGTCCATGCTTTTTGTGGACTGCCTCCATAAAAAATAAACAAGGAGACGTGCAATTTTTAAACCCGATTTCTTCTTAAGACTGGAGCTTCCATGCTATAGCTATTGTATAGCCTTTGAAATACCCATTGTCGACATACAATCCATTTGTCTGAAGAAGATCTGGGATTTCATGCGAAAACATTACTTTATTTTGTGGATTGTGATTCTAATAAAATAAAATCATTTACCGGTAGATCTTTTCATTTTATTGGGAATGCTGAGTACCTTCATACTGCGTTTTTGATCTAAGTCACAGGTCAAAATTACCCATACTAGACTATGGCTTCATGAAAATCATAGAAAGCACATGGATGCCATCTGCCTACCATAATGGTGCCATTGTTGATTAACATAGTAAAGGATGGGAGAAGCTTTGTAATTTATTTATAAATTTTTTCATATGTGAATATCGTGGATTAAAATCTGATGGTAAAACTGACACACACCAATCTCAAATCAAAGACAGATGAAACACAGATTTTTTTTGCATATGTGAAAAATCACTGCCATCTGAATGTGACTTAAATGTATCAAACAATTGAAAAATATCAGAAAATTTGCCCCTATTAGTGATGAGCGAGTATACTCGTTGCTCGGGTTTTCCCGAGCATGCTCCGGTGACCTCCGAGTATTTATGACTACTCAGAGATTTAGTTTTTATCGTGGCAGCTGAACAATTTACAGCTATTAACCAGCTTGATTACATGCGGGGATTCCCTAGCAACCAGGCAACCCCCACATGTACTCAGCCTGGCTACTAGCTGTAAATCATTCAGCTGCCGCAATAAAAACTAAATCTCTGAGCAGTCATAAATACTCAGAGGTCACCTGAGCGTCCTCGGGAAAACCCGAGCAACGAGTTCACTCGCTCATCACTAGTCCCTATGGATGGTATTTGGGAAACCCTTGAATATGAGCTGTTTGCTGGTCTCATACTACAACATAAAGGCATTTCAGATATTTAAGCTCGTTGAAAGTAGGGCATTACATTTCTATTGCATGTTTTCCATTTGATTTCTATATAAGTACACACATACAATGGTGGAATGAGCATTGTCGGAGTGCCCAAGGCTTTCAGGAAAGATAAGGCCCTAGCAAATTTACCAGTGGTGTAGATAAAGACGTGCAAATGACGAAGTTGCAAACTTGGTTCCTGAGGGGAACTAAAGTACCTCTCTCAGATAAGAAGTCACCAAATGTGGCATGGTACGAGGAGGACCTTTTTGTAGATTTTGCATTTGGGCCCTCAAACTTTAAAGGGGTTGTCCAGTCTAAAGGTACAAGTCTGTAGTCATTCTAAGTGACTGCAGACTTGTGAATCCTCACATCTCGCTCACTGCATTCTGTGAGGATTCTTTAGCACTGTGTCAGGAGCAGGTGTTCATATGAATGCAAGTATGCAACATGCTTACTCCTGGCCAAATTCTGACTTCACTGTTTCTGGCTTCATTTAATCCCTTCATGACCTTGCAAATTTCCGTTGGCCCTACTTCCCAGAGCCATAACTTTTTTATTTTTACATCAATATGGCGGTGTGAGGGCTTGTTTTTGTGGATTGAGTTGTTGTTTTGAACAATGCTGTTAATTTTACCATAGAGTGTACTGAAATTGGAAAAAAAATTCTAACCCCAGTCAAATTGCAAAAAAGTGCAATCCATGATTTTTTTTACTATTTTGATTAAATCCTAAAACTGACCTGCCATACCTGCCATCATAATTGTCAACATCAGTACGAGTACACAGATACCAAACAAGTTTAATTTTTTTTGTTTAAGTGGTAAAAAAAAATCCAAAGTTTGTAAACAAATAAAAAAATGGTACCATTTTCCAAGACCTTCAGCATCTTCATTTTTCGGTATGTAGGGTTGGGTGAGGGCTTATTTTTTGTGCTCCGAGCTGACATTTTTATTGATACCATGCTGAGTTAGATGTGATATTTTGATCACCTGTTATTGCACTTTATTGCAATTTTGCAGCGACCAAAAAAATGTAATTCTGGAGTTTAGATTTTTTTTTCTTGTTACGTTATTTACTGATTAGTTTACTTGATATTTTAATAGATGGAGCTTTTTCAATTGTTTTATTTCGAATGGAGCAAAAGAGGGGTGATTTGAACTTTTATATGGTTTAACTTTTTAAATATTTTTTAAAACATTTTTGTTTTATTTTTTACATACGTCGATAGTCCCGTCAGGAGACTTAAAGCTGCGATCTTGTGATCACTTGTGCTACACATAGCAGGGCTTCAGTCCTGCTATGTGTAGCAGAAAATATTACCTTTATGAACGCCGACAACGGGCCGACGTTCCTAGGAGATCTACAATGACAAGCAGAGACCCCTAGCTGTTATACCGACCCAATGGCACCCTGTAGATCATGTGACAGGGGCGTTGATGGGTGGGTCTTATGAAGTGCTTCTAGCGCCCTTGAGTTAATTGATGCTGTCAGCGATTAACAACGGCATTTAACAAGTTAACAGTCGCAGATGGATCACGATTCCATCCGCAACTTTTAGAGGCAGATGACAGCTTGATAAAATCAAGTCAATGAGTGCATGAAAACCATCGGACAACACTCGGGTGACATGTGAGTGTAGTCTGATTTCCACAGACTGACAGAATGGAGAAGATGGGGACATTTTTTTCTTCATCTTGTCCTCATCTGATAATATTGTCCCACAGTATAATCTCACTCTGATCAAATTGTGATTAGAGTTTGATCAGAGTGTGATTTACATATTCAATCTGATTCTCTCAGATGAGAGGATATGCACTAAACCAAAGACTGATAAAAATGTTAGAAGCTTTACCATTGGACTACCAGAATGTGTTCACAAACAGATTCTCATTTAACCCATTCTGCAGCTAAAACTACATAATGCAACACCGAGACAATAAAATAAATGGTGTAAAACTTTTAATGAAAGCCAATTAAACAAATGATTTTTAGCCAAAAAAGACACATATTTAAATAAGAACAAAAAATATCCCCAAAAGCATCACATTAGACATTAAGTTAGCGTGGCTAATTTTTTTTTTTTAGAACTATGGTGGTTGATAAAGAGTTCACGCCATTACCATTATTTTTGAGGGCCCAGACCTCTCTGCGCTCTCCTGCTCAAACATACATTTTAGCATACATATGTTATCTTATTCAGGTGAATAAAGTGTTAAATTTACAACAGTAATTAAAAAAACTAAAACAAATTACACTCATAGTTTGGAAGTTATGAATTTCACGTAGAAGTACAAGCTGCCCTTTAAGAATCAGCTACAACCTAACGGTGATATATATTATTATTATATTATCATAAATATTATTAATGGGGTAAATCCCAGAAAGTCCCAGGATAATTTGTTCTTATGTAAGATTACTTTAAATTCTAAACATAATAATTAGAAGGATTGTGTTGCTCTGTAGGTGTATACAAAGTTTCTGATATGAGTTATGACTCTCTAAATTATAAAGCACTATAACCTTCAAGGCCAATTGAGAAAGTTGTTCATTTGGAGCACTCATTAAAAAGCAAGCTGCTGGATTGAGCTTTAGTTTCACATATCTGGGATATCTGTGTCAGATGTGTTAGATTTACAATATATTAATAAGAATATTTATTTCTGTTATGTTCACTTATAAAATTAAAATGGAAAGAAAAAAAATGAAATTCCGCATAGCATTATACAAATGCCATAAAGATACGTTCCTGATCTAGGAAGTTCCATGCATGGAACTCTATAATAACACTATTGCCTCGCAGAAGAAGACATTTTCTCTAGTGCTTTGATTTTCATTGATTCTTTGAAAACCAACTTACAAAATTGTTTTTGTAATGAATTTATGGTCATTTGTGATGGCGGGGAAATGAGAAAAGGAACAAGCTGCTTGAAATTCAAGTTCAGCGTAAGAGCGAATTCAGACATTTGTAAAACACAATTGCATATGGACTATGATGCATGGACTGGCCGTGGATCTCCTAGCCCAAACGTGACAACCTCAAAGGCATATGTGAGACTGTTGAGTTCAGGTCAGGAGACGTGGCCAGTCCAACCAACACAGCCTGTACTTGGACTGTATTTCACATCAGAATTCAGCCTTAAAAAGTGGTCTGAACCTAAAACGCAGTCAGCCACCGATTGTGCAAGTACTTCCACTTAAAAAGATGAGAGAGGCCTGTAATTGACATTAAAGGTAGACCACAACTATGAGAGTCAAAATGAGAAAACAAATCCAGAAAATCACCTTGTCTGATTTGGCAAGATTTATTTTGCAAATTATGGTGGAAAATAAGTATTTGGTCAATAACAAAAGTTCATCTCAATATTTTGTTATATATCCTTAGTTGGCAATGACTTCACTAGGTTGGCACACACTGTTGGTGGTATGTTGGCCCATTCCTCTATGCAGATTTCCTCTAGAGCAGTGATGTTTTGGGCCTGTTGATGGGCAACATGGACTTTTCAACATGTCTGGCACTGCAGGATCTGAGTCCCTGGCAGCGTAGTTTGTTACTGATGGTAGCATTTGTTATGGTAGTCCCAGCTCTATGTAGATCATTCACTAGGTTCCCACGTGTGGTTCTGGGATTTTTGCTCACCGTTCTTTTGATCATTTTTACCCCCACTGGATGAGATCTTACGTGGAGCCCCAGATTGAGGGAGATTATCAGTGGTCTTGTATGTCTTTCATTTTCTTATTATTGCTCCCACAGATGATTTCATCACGCCAAGCTGCTTGCGTATTGCAGATTCAGTCTTCCCAGCCTTTTGCAGGGCTACAATTTTGTTTCTGGTGTCCTTTGACAGCTCTTTGGTCTTCACCATAGTGGAGTTTGGAGTCAGACTGTTTGAGGTTGTGGACAGGTGTCTTTTATTCTGATAACAAGTTCAAACAGGTGCCATTACTACAGGTAATGAGTGAAGGACAGAGGAGCCTCTTAAAGAAGAAGTTACAGGTCTGTGAGAACCAGAAATCCTGCATGTTTTTAGGTTACCAAATGCTTATTTTCCACTACAATTTGCAAAGTAAATCTTGTCAAATCAGACAAGGTGATTTATGGATTTGTTTTCTAATTTTGACTCTCATAGGTGTGGTCTACCCATGATGTCAATTACAGGCCTCTCACATCTTTTTAAGTGGGATAACTTGCACAATTGGTGGCTGACTAATGCTTTTTTCCCCACTGTATGTCTTTCTATTTAATGTCATAATCTACTCTCTTTTCTAATATTCTTTAAATAAAAAGTCCCTACTTTTCCCTCACTACTCTAATTGCTTTTTTTTTACTACTTCCTACTATTTGATGACACTTCATTTGAGAATCCCATTGCATGCTGGAATAGTCAAATGAGTCGTCATCAAGCTGTGCCTGACTCAACACATCATCAGTGACATCCGGTTCAGGAGCTGGGCAAGTCCCTGCTCTACTGAGTATGCAGTTTTCAGTTCCGGCTTAAGCAAAGTAGAATCTTGTCACTGTGCAGTATGCATTCTGTAGAATGTAATCAAACAGAGTATGGGACTTTCCCAGTCTGAGCTTCTCTGCTTCCCAAACAAGTGTTCAGAAGGGCAAATTTGCAAATACGGGCTATTTGAATATAGTATAAAGGTCTTTGCTGAGCAGCAGATGAATGCATCTTGTAAAGGCGCACAAAATGGGCATTGAAACAGCACTGCAACATGGGATAGAAGAAGCTAAAATAAAGTAATGAAGAATATTATAAAATATATAAATTTGCACTGCCTGGAGGACGATTAAATAAAATAAACTTTACTTCCTCTTTGTTGGTGAAATGTGGCCAATTTCCTGGCTTGTGGATTGGACAATAAAAATGTCCAATAGATTACTCACAACATAGATGTCCTGAACATGCAAGGTTGTTTCAGTTTTACTGTAATCTTATATCCGGAACTGTATATCTGATCCAGAGAATTAATTTGCTATTTTCTCTTCATACCCAGTAAACTGAACATGAAGGACATTTCTAGCTCTTCAACTTGATAACAATTTCATAATCAAGAGTAAAACTGCATATAAATAAATAACTACCTTACCTGTATTATTCTATGAGAAACACACTTGCCTACTGGCTCCTGTATTATTCAAATGTCACAAAATGCTTGAGTAGTACAGATGGAAATAATAACTGTCTTCAATTACCTCATCTACAGCGCTTGCCAAAAAGTACATGCAGTCGCATGTTTAATTCATCATGTTTTGTTTGTGCATTAATAAAAGGAAATTGCACAGACAGGATCTGCCAGTACTACACAGAAGTATTGAATAGACAGTAAAGTGCCTGCTCTGAAACTTTGCACTAATTTTGAAACTTATAAATATGTTATAATTGAAGCTTAGGAGGCTACAGCTTATTGTAAAGATTGTATTTTATGTATGCTATTTCACATTAACATTTTTAACCATATGTTCTTGATTAGGTCTATAAACATTAAAACTGTAATTCTCTTACTATCCATTAGGGGAGCTAACTAACTCAATTGTGTTGCTTAACCCTTTTACACCCCAAGGTGGTTTGCATGTTAATGACCTGACCAATTTTTACAATTCTGACCAGTGTCATTTTATGAGGTAATAACTCTAGAATGCTTCAACGGATCCTGATGATTCTGAGACTGTTTTTTTTGCGACATATTATACTTCATGGTAGTGGTAAAATTTCCCTGATATAACTTGCATTTATTTGTGAAAAAAATGGAAATTTGGCAAAAATGTGGAAAATTTAGCAATTTTCAAACTTTGAATTCTTATGCCGATAAATCAAAGAGATGTGTCACACAAAATAGTTAACAAATAAGATTTCCCACATGTCTACTTTACATCAGCACAATTTTTGAAAGTTTTTTTTCGTTAGGAAGTTATAAGGGTTAAAAGTTGACCAGCGATTTCTCATTTTTCAACAAAATTTACAAAAACTTTTTTTAGGGACTACACCACATTTGAAGTCACTTTGAGGGGTCTATGTGATAGAAAATACACAAAGGTGACACCATTCTTAAAACTGCACCACTCAAGGTGCTCAAAACCACATTCAATACGTTTATAAACCCTTCAGGTGCTTCACAGGAATTTTTGGAATGTGGGGAAAAAAATGAACATTTAACTTTTTTTCACAACAAAAGTTACTTCACTTCCAAATGTTTTTATTTTGACAAGGTTAACAGGAAAAAATGAACCCCAAATATGTTGTGCAATTTCTTCTATGCTTATATTCCTTATGAGGAGAAAACCACTGTGTGGGTGCGCGGCAGAGCTTAGAAGGGAAGAAGCGGCATTTGACTATTTGAAAGCAAAATTTGGTGTAACAATTGTTTGATGCCATGTCTCGTTTGGAGAGCCACTGATGTGCCTAAACAGTGGAAATCCCCCACAAGTGACACTATTTTGGAAACTAGACCCCTCAGGAAACTGATCTAGATGTGTGGTGATCACAGTGAACCCTCAGGTGCTTCACAGAAGTTTATAACGTTGAGCTGTGAAAATAAAAAAAAATCACATTTTCACCACAAATATGTTTTTAGCCTCAAATTTTGCATTTTCATAAGGGTAACAGGAGAAATTGCACCATACAATTTGTTGTGCAATTTCTGCTTAGTATGCTGATACCCAATATGAGGGAGAAAACTACTGTTTTGGCGCATGGCAGGGCTCGGAAGGGAATGAGCTTCATTTGACTACTTTTTGAATGTAAAATTTCCTGGAATCATGTAGTTCCCCATGTGATAACCAATACCACATAATTTTTTTTATGTTTTGGCACTTTTACACAATAAAAACTATTTTATAGAAAAAATTATTATTTTTGCACTGCTTTATTCTGAGAACTATAACTTTTTTACTTTTCTGCTGATGGAGTTGTATGGTTGCTTTTTTGCAGGACAAGATGAAATTTTCAGCTCGACCATGTTTATTTATATCCGTCTTTTTGATCACGTTTTATTTCACTTTTTGCTCAGTGGTATGATGATAAGGCATTGTTTTTTGCCTTGTTTTTTATTTATTTTTTACGGTGTTCACTTAACGGGTTAACTAGTTGAACAGTTTCATAGGTCGAGTCGCTCTGTAGCAGCGGATACCAAATATGTATACTTTTATGGTTTATATATTTTTGCATACAAATATTTATTTATAGATATAATAGCTTTAGATTTTTTTATTATTATTATTCATATTTATAGAATTATTTAACCCCTTTCTGCCATTGAACGTACTATCCTTTCCATGTGACTTGGGACTTTATTCCCACGGATGGAATAGTACGTCATAGGCTATCAGCCTCACTCACGGGGGAGCGCGTCCGATTGCAGCCGGGTGTCAGCTGATTATCAGAGCTGACATCTGGCACTATGTGCCACGGACCGCTCCCAGCACTTTAACCCCCGGAACACTGCGATCAATCATGATCGCAGCATTCTGGTGGCATAGGGAAGCATCGCGCAGGGAGGGGGCTCCCTGCGTGCTTCCCTGAGACACTCAGAACAGCGCAATGTGATTGCGCTGTTCCGAGCATCTCTTCCTGTCTCCTCTCTGCAGGCCCCCAGATCCAAGATGGCTGCAGAGTCATTCCGGATCCTGCAGGCAGGCGGCTTATCAGTGCCTACTGAGAGCAGACACTGGCAAGCTTCCTGCACTGCCTGTCAGATCGCTGATCTGACACAGTGCTCTGCAAAGTGTCAGATCAGCGATCTGACACTATGTAGTAATGTCCCACCCTGGGACAATGTAAAAAGTAAGAAAAATAAAATTAACATGTGTAAAAATAATTTTTTTTTTAAATCCTAAATAAAGAAGACATTTTCTTTATGTAAATACATAAAACAAAATAAAAGTACACATATTTAGTATCTCCGCGTCCGTAACGACCCGACCTATAAAACTGTCCCACTAGTTAACCCCTTCAGTGAACACCGTAAAAAAAAAAAAAAAAAATGAGGCGAAAACAATGCTTTATCATAATACCGCCGAACAAAAAGTGGAATAACACGTGATCAAAAAGACGGATATAAATAATCATGGTTCCGCTGAAAACGTCATCTTGTCTGGCAAAAAACGAGCTGCCATACAGTGTCATCAGCAAAAAAATAAAAAAGTTGTAGCCCTCCGAAAAAAGCACTGCAAAAATATTATTTTTTATATAAAATAATTTTTATTGTATAAAAGCGCCAAAACATAAAAAATGATATAAATGAGGTATCGCTGTAATTGTACTAACCCAAAGAATAAAACTGTTTTATCAATTTTCAGAACACGCGGAATGGTATAAATGGCCCCCTAAAAGAAATTCAACAATTGTTGGTTTTTGTTCATTCTGCCTCCCAAAAATCGTAATAAAAAGTGATCAAAAAATGACATCTCACATGTCTTTGTGGGCCAAAATATGGAAAAATTATAGCTCTCAAAATTTGGTGATGCAAAAACTATTTTTTGCAATAAAAAGCGTCTTTTAGTGTGTGACAGCAGCCAATCATAAAAATCCCCCTTCATTGCACCCTTAGATAGGGAAAAATAATAAAAAATATATATATTTATTTCTATTTTCCAATTAGGGTTAGGGTTAGGGATAAAGTTAGGGATGGGGCTACAGTTAGGGTTAGGGCTAAAGTTAGGGTTGGGGATAAAGTTAGGGTTAGGCTTGGGGCTAAAGTTAGGCTTGGGGCTAAAGTTAGGGTTAAGCTTGGGGCTAAAGTTAGGGTTGGGGCTAAAGTTAGGGTTAGGGTTGGAGCTAAGGTTATGGTTAGGGTTTGGATTACATTTATGGTTGGGATTAGGGTTGGGATTAGGGTTAGAGGTGTGTCAGGGTTTGGATTGTGGTTTGGGTTATAGTTGGGATTAGGGGTGTGTTGGGGATAGGGGTGTGGTTATGATTGGGATTAGGGTTAGGGGCGTGTTTGGGTTAGGGATGTGTTCGGGTTAGGCGTGTGGTTAGGGTTGGGATTAGAGATAGGGGCATGTTCGGGTTAGGGGTGTGGTTAGGGTTATGGCTAAGGTTGGGATTAGGGCTACGGGTGTGTTCCGGTTAGGGATGGAGTTAGAATTGTGGGGTTTCCAGTGTTTAGGCACATCAGGGGCTTTCCAAACGTGACATTGTTAGGGCTAGTGGAACGCACCAAATAATTAGAAAGATAGTATAAGGTGCGTTCGCAGCCCAGGGTCCATCATGCAGAAATGGAACCTGCTGCTGAGTAATGATGGACTATATGGTGGTACAATATGGATTCACACACGGGTTAACTTCAACCAGTATGAAGAAAGTGAACCCTCTTGCGTCACAGGGCCGCGGTACCGCACAAAGAGCGCAAGCAATGAGTCACAGAACTCTATCCCAAGACTTGGGATTAGCGTTAATCTAGACCTCTTGTGCTCAACACCGCAACTGGGATGTCAGAGTGACTTGAATAATAATTTAGATGCACGAGAGTGCATGCGGTGCCACTCTGGCTGACGCGACTAACCACCCTGACTTGGGTCAAGAAAGCGCTGTGATAGCGCACGTCGCCGCACTGAAGGTCACAGCAATTAGACTTTGTTTTGTGTGTTCAAGTGCAGATAACTAAGTCGGGCTCTAGATAGCAATCATCCACCTTATGTGAGCAGTCAAACACAAGGGAGGGGATGATTAAAGAGCGACTTTCACACATCAACACACACGTTTACAAATGTACACTAGCGCATGGCCGAGAGGCCATGCGAACCTTTTATAGCGGCAGTGCTACAAGACCTTCCAGATGGTCCAATAGGAGCTGCAACAGGACCTGAGCATGTGACTCCCGACCTCCAATGGGAAGTCGTCCCGTGGGCATGCTTAGTATGGAAAAAGCAGGACTTAGATCCCAGAAACACCTGCTCACTGCTGATCAGTGCTGGCTACAAAGGTAGAGCCTGGAAGAGCAGAAGTAACCAGTCACCCAGTATCAGCCTGAGCTAGACACTGGGACCGACGTCTCCACTGAGCAGGCTCCACTGCGGCTGAAGAAGAATGGGAGACTGCAGTGGAGATGGTTCGAGATTCCCCCTAGTGCACAAGCGGGAACTCGACACGTAACCGACATGGGGTCTGATCTCAATTCCAGCCAATTCTGTGTTGAAAAAGTAAAACAGTGCTCCTTTCCTTCCGAGCTCTCCCGTGCTCCCAAACAGGGGTTTACCCCAACATATGGGGTATCAGTGTACTCAGTACAAATTGGAAAATAACTTCTGGGGTCCAATTTCTCTTGATACCCTTGGAAAAATAAACATTTGGGGGCTAAAAAATTATTTTTGTGGGGAAAAAATGATTTTTTTATTTTCACGGCTCTGGATTATAAACTTTGATGAAACACTTGGGGGTTCAACATTCTCACAGCACATCTAAATAAGTTCCTTGGGGGGTCTAGTTTTCAACATGGCATCATTTGTTGGAGGTTTCTACTGTTTAGGTACATCAGGGGCTCTGCAAATGCAACGTCATGCCCATAGACCTGTCCATCTAAGTCTGCATTCCAAACGGCGCTCCTTCCCTTCCGAGATCTGCCGTGCTCCCAAACAGTGGTTCCCCCCACATATGGGGTATGCGCGTACTTAGGATAAATTGGAAAACAACTTTTGGGGTCCAATTTCTCCTGTTTCTTTTGGGAAAATACAAAACTCGGGGCTTAAAAATAAGTTTTGGGAGAAAAAAGATTTTTTATTTTAATGGCTCTGCGTTATAAACTGTAGTGAAACACTTGGGGGATCAACGTTCTCACAACACATCTAGATAAGTTCCTTAGGGGGTCTAATTTCCAAAATGGTGTCATTTGTGGGGGGTTTCCACTGTTTAGGCACAAATGCGACATGGCGTCCTATCTCAATTCCAGTCAATTTTGCATTGAAAAGTCAAACGGCACTCCTTCACTTCCAAGCTCTGCCATGCGCCCAAACAGTGGTTCTCCCCCACATATGGGGTATCTGCGTACTTAGGACAAATTGCTCAACAACTTTTGGTGTCCAATTTCTCCTGTTACCCTTGGTAAAATAAAACAAATTGGATCTGAAATAAATTTGTTGTGGAAAAAAAAGTTAATTGTTCATTTTTATTAAACATTCCAAAAATTCCTGTGAAACACCTGAAGGTTTAATAAACCTCTTGGATGTGGTTTTGAGTACCTTGAGGGGTGCGTTTTTTAGAATGCTGTCACACTTGGGTATTTTGTATCATATAGACCCCTCAAAGTGACTTCAAATGTGATGTGGTCCCTAAAAAAATGGTGTTGTAAAAATGAGAAATTGCTGGTCAACTTTTAACCCTTATAACTCCCTAACAAAAAAAAAGTTGGGTCTAAAATTGTGCTGATGCAAAGTAGACATGTGGAAAATGTTACTTATTAAGTATTTTGTGTGACATATCTCTGTGATTTAAGGGTATAAAAATTCAAAGTTGGAAAATTGCGAAATTTTAAACATTTTCGCCAAGTTTCCGTTTTTTTTACAAATAAATGCAAGTAATGTCAAGGAAATTTTACCACTAGCATGAAGGATAATATGTCATGAGAAAATATTGTCAGAATCACCAGGATCCATACAAGCATTCCAGAGTTATAACCTCATAAAGGGACAGTGGTAACTCTCATAATCGTTATTTCATAAAAATACTATATTTTAATATACCAGATATGTCAGGAATGATGAAAGGTTTTCTTTAAGAAGGACAAAGCTTTTCCAGGGTTAGGAGTCAATTTTTTAGTTTAGTTCTTCAGATGCCAAACTCAGAAAACTGCCCCTTTCATCTCCCCTATTATCAATTAACAATGTTATGTACTTCCTGCACAATTTTCATTTCTTCCAAACTTCTTCATAGTAAAGCAAACTTTTAGGATGTCTTAGAGGAGCATTGATCAATCCACTCAATACTCTTTGCGCTTACAATTCTCACGGCGGTAACTCAGATATGTTCCTGTCGCCGTGCTAATCACTGCTCTGGCACTCTGCCTGGCCACTGACCTGAGTCCATGCAGCACTTCCAACTCTGCTTCTTTTCCCTAATGTCTCCACGTAGCTATAGGCGGGCATGGCCAGATCCTGCAGGAATTTAACCCTGCTGTGTTCTGCATGGTTTAGATTCCCCATCCAATTATGATCCGGCAGTTGCTTTATTCTGCAGCACCGCCTAACAAACCTTGGCCTGAGCATAGTGTCCTGGTTCCTGTCCGTCTCAGCAATCAATCCTGTGTTATTTTATCTCATCTGACTTGTTACCGGCCCAACTCGTTTACCCATTCTGTCTGATCTCTCTGCTCTTCCTGCCCTGACCCTGTACCTTATGACTACTCTTCTGTCTGTCCCCTCCTGTATATTGTGTACATGCTCTGAATGATGAGTGAGCTGCTGAAGTCCCAGGGACTGCTCTGGAGTGGTATCTATTAGCAGCACAGCCTATCATCACCATCAGAGGCCCTAGGGAATACCCGGTAGACACTTAATCACGCCCCTCCAGGGTAAGTCCGGCACGAGGTGCAGTGGGTCCACACCTTTTAGCGTTACAACAATTTTAAGGAAAACTCTACATAGTGGAGAAATACTGGAGCTTCCCATTATAATTATTCATCTTCTGGAATCCCAATTAATTAATTTATGCAAGTGCCAAGTCTATACAGACCCATGACAGATGATCTCCAGTCATGCAGAGACCAATGTATCACCTTTTTATCTGTAGAGGTGGAAATGGCAAGGGAGATTTATAGAGCAAAATTATGCTTTGCATTAGACACTGCTCTTGCTGCAATTGACAGGTTTGAAAAGTGTCTAGTAAATGATCAGTGGCTTAGGGGACATTTATTAATAGTATGCCCAATTCGTTTGGTGCAATATGTTTGTTTGAAATATGCCAACCAACAGGTTGAGTAAGGAAAAAGGCTTGACATGAATGTTAAATTTATGATATTATACACGCCAATGTAGCACATTTGTAAGTTGGCACAGTTTCTGCCTGTCTGGTTTGTTTTATCCCAACTTTTGAACAGTATTAATAGATTTCTCTAAAGGAATTTATCAAGATTTCAACTTTATATGCCAGCCAGAGTAAAGTACAGTAAACTTATTAAGGTTAACCTAGAATATATAGAATTGCATTAGATGCGGAAAATCCATAGGTAAAAACTCATAAGCATTTTTAGTGCATTTCTGCTGTGGAAACGCTTTAAGGCTATACTCCCTTGATAAGCTTTTGTTGTGTTTTGATGTTGCAGATTTTCTGCACCATTTATACACTGTGAGGCAGTGACAGTTTTTATATGCGAGGGTCGCTATGTGTCCCTCAGGATGCGCATAGAAGCATATCAAGACCGCTGGAGTGCATTGCAGTCACAGGTATAGCTGTGATTGCAGTGCAAAATAAAAGTAAGCTTTGTATTGGACAAGCTATTTGCCCAAGGCAGGTTTAAGAAAGCCAGAAATAAAATTTTATTAATATAGTCGTCTGCAGATTACATGCGTTTTTGATGCGTTGCCACCCCAGAAACGCACTAAAAATGAATATGCATTTTTTTTACTTATGGATTTTTTGCATCTAATACAAGTCTATGGGAAAAATCTGCACATAAAATTCAGAGTATGATCAAGAGAAATTGATATGTTGAGGATTTGAAACTCGCACCGCAGGTCAGTTTACGCTGAGGAAAAAGAAGCGCAGAGGGCAGAAGATTTCCATAACTCCCATCTATTTTGCTGGAACTGTAAGACGATGTGTTTTTGATGCAGTGAAAATATGCAGCATCAAAAACTCATCAAAAACTCATCGTGGACACACAGCCTAAAAGTTTTGTCAAAGCCATATACCAGGAAGCAATTTCGCTTAAAACATGACACAAGAGAGACAAAAAATGCAGAGTCAAGAAAGAAATGTAAAAAACGTAATGAAAAAAAAATCACAAGTAACTTAATTTACATAATAGGTGCAAAAATGCTGCAGAAAATCTGCAACAATAAAAACTCACCAAATACTCTTTGTGGGAAAGTAGCCTATGAGCTTGTGCAGACGACCGTATTTTCGGTCTGTACGGGATTCGACAAAACATTGGACATTGCACATGGACCAATATTAGTCTAGGGCGCTGTGCACATGTTCATTTTTTTCCTGCAACATGTACAATTTGTATCCATAAATCGGATTGCTCTCGCAGTATCTTGACATGCAAGTCAATAGTTCCATAAAAAAAAAATTCAGACTTGCACTCAATTTTCACGGACTGATAGAATGGAGAAGAGGGAGGAATAATTTTTTTATCAGCGTCAGATCAAAATTTTATTAGCACAATCGGACCGATGAGAGAAAATACTAATCATCGGAATGTAGCCAAAAAGACATAGGCCTCATAGTTAATTTGGTGAATTTTTTGGCTGCTTGTGTACCAGAACATGAAATCAATGCCATAGCTAGGAGCTGGAGTAGATTTCATGTACCAGTTTCCTAGCATAAATTATTGCATATTTGTCTTGACTTCTCTTCTTGGAATCATACTTACAAAAAGCTGTCTGTTTGCATGACACTAAATGAATTTATTATAGTAATATTTGAAAATAGTTACAAAGTATATTAAAAATTAAAGATAGTTGTTTTTTTTAAAAAAGTGATAGAACTACACAGTGTAAAACAAATTAAGGAGTCAAAGAGTTGAGCTGTACTAATGTAATATCTAAACTATGTAATTGTGCAACAACTTTGTTCTTTGTTATAAATTATATACGTTCCTTCCTGGTGGTCTTTGTTTTTTTTTTGTTTTTTTCCTGAAGCACAGTTTATAATAAAGCTACAGCTGAAGTTCTCACCTTCTCAAACTATTTCCACCCAAAAGTTGTTAATTTAAGAAAATTTTCTTAATAAATCACTTTGACCAATTAAACATGTGGTTTATACATTGCTTTTCCAACTCTTGCTTTGGTCTACAAAGGCTTTCGGGTTCCTCTTTGGTTCCTTACATATGCTGGTAGGAAATAAATATGATTCTTGGTCTATTGACTGGTTTAGTATATTTGTAACAATGCACAGTAACGTATGAAATTTCCCAGACCTTCTCTTGAGTTACAAAAAAGGCTCTAAATTCCCAAGAGGCCAATTAAAATTGAACTTACCTAAAATGAAAGGATCACCACATTTTCTTACATTTGTAAATGTTTATAAAGTATTCCCTGAGGTCTATGAATGCTTATCAAATAGCCATCACTTCTCCAATATTTAGGAAATTCCAATTTTATTGTATATGTAATTAATAAAATATGTAGGAAGCTGTAATAAAAGTAAATTTAAGGAAAAAAAATAACATTTCCGTTAGAGGACATGATGTCATTTGGCAATTGTCAACCAAACTATCTTGCCAAACTCAAGATATATTTTATCAGTTTTGATAATGGATTATGCAGGAATGACCCATGTAGGACCTCATGTTCATGTATACCAAAAACCGGACCAGCTTTCATCTTTGTTTTAGATCATATGTTCATCAATGTGTCAGTTTTTACCATCAGTAATTTTCTCACATGAAATTATATAAATTGCAAATCTTTTATCCATTACAATATTAAAGGGAATCTGTCAACAGAATTTCTACTCCCAAACTATTTAAATCCACTTATAGCGCTTTCAAACACAAGTCAGATTTGCGTGTTTTATCAAGACCAAAGTCAGCGCAGCCATCTACCAGGAAATTTTAGAACACTTCATGCTTTCCTCTGCTGACAAGCTTTTTGGAGATGGAAATTTCCATCACTGCCAAAAGTACAAATACCTGGTTTAAAAACAACAGTATCGCTGTGCTTGATTGGCCAGCAAACTCATCTGACCTTAACCCCATAGAGAATCTATGAGTTATTGTCAAGAGGAAGTTGAGAGACACCAGACCCAACAATGCAGACGAGCAGAAGGCAGCTATCAAAACAACCTTCTAATGTTTTTGGATGATTCCGGTTCAGCCAGCACCTCCAAGTTATATGAGCTGTGTGCACCTTCCTCTTTCCTTTGATCAAAGCAACCTGGGCTTCCATAACACCTCAGCAGTGCCACAGACTAATCGACTCCATGCCTCACCGCATTGATGCAGTAATTGATGCAAAAGGAGCCCTGACCAAGTACTGAGTGTATTTACTGAACATACATTTCAGTAGGCCAACATTTCAGATGTTAAAATCATTTTTTCAAGTTGGTGTTATAAAATATTCTAATTTACTGAGATAATGACTTTTTGGGTTTTCATTGGCTTTAAGCTATAATCATCAACATTAACAGAAATAAACACTTGGAATAGATCACACTGTTTGTAATGACAATATGTAATATATGAGTTTCACTTTTTGTTTTGAAGAACTGAAATAAATTAACATTTTGATGATATTCTAATTTTGTGAGATGCACCTGTATATACATTGCCATCACCACATCCATAAAAATCCGATCTATCAAAATATGAAGGTAATGAATCAAGCCGATAAAAGCTGTAAAGAGTAATAAAAATGGAAGCAACAGAATTGCTATTTTAGGTCACCATATGTCTCACAAAAAAGTAATACAATGTGATCAAATCATTGTATGTACCCAAAAATGGAATTAAATAAAACATCAACATGATATGCAAAAAAAGAGGCCCAGATATAGCCACAAAAATGTTAAGGGGTTTAGAAAACAGTGACAAGCCTTTTTTTTTTTTTAAAAATCAGAATTTTATAGCCATTAAAAAAATAAAAAGCCTATACTAATTTGATATCACCAGCTTTGTACTAACTTGAAGAAACATATTCCTAGGTCATTTTCATCATACAATTAGTAGTGTAAAAACGAAACCCAAAAAACAGAATTGAATTTTATCACCATTTCATCCCATTAAAATTTTTTTTTTAATTTTTCCGCACAATATATAGTAAATTGAGTGGTGTCGTTCAAAGCTATAGTTTGTCCCACAAATGGCAAGTCATCACATTGGTATATCAATTTAAAAGATAAAAAAGTTATAGCTATTGGAAAAAGAATAGAAAAAAACTAAAGTGCAAAAATGAGAAATTGTATTTATTTTAGAGGAAATTTTTAGGTACAAAAAAATTCAGATCATAAAAAGTCTTTCATCACTGATAAGTTGTTTGTGAACAAGGTTATGATACTTTGTCACTTAGAACAGTGAGATGAGAATCCTTTGTGTCTATCACTGTGTTTGATAAAAGCGACAGAAAAGTTGTCCCTCATAAATTTAAAGCAACAGCCTTGAAAGCAGCAAAAATCAACAGAGGAAAATAATAAAGAGATAATTTTGTAAAGATATTGACAATTACTGACAGCAATAAGAGAAATAATTAGAAGCAATCATCACAGCACTTGATATCTCAAGATGAACTGTGTCAAATTCAACGTCTTAATTGCAATTACCCATCCCTATCTATTCACTTGTATCATGAGCTATTCTTTGTGGACTTTCTGTGCCTGACACTGTGCCATTGTGATAGAAATCTGTGAGTAGCCATTCGAAAATTACTCTAAAAATGGCCGAGTTTCATTGTTGTAACCAATTTTGTTTTAAAACCAAAAATCAAATCTGAGATTGGTTTTCAGACATGGAAAATACACAATTTGTTACCTGCATCATTTTCCACAATTGAGTTTTTTAATTTTTAGTTTTATGTTGTACTGTGTGTATACAATTTACTAATTTCCATCTTTGTTTTTTAAACTAATTTTAGGGCCCAATTTTTCAAAGATTTCAGGCCAGAATTTTGGCATAAAAGCTTTTAAAAGTCACAAGTTTTTGCAACATTTGTTGTCTCAATGTCAGTTTCTGCTTGCTCCAACAAAATGAGAGGCATTGAGGGTGATGGTGGCATGGCACGGGCAGGACGACACATTTTGTCTAATTCAAAAATGAGCTGTGGCTCACAAATGCCAGAAATCTCACTCAATTGCCTGACTGGATTAAGATTTCTGGAGTAGCACATGCAGTGCACCTCTTCAGAAATCAAGAGTGTCTGACTCCAGCTCGCTTCCTCATAAACACCATGGATGTTCGGGTTTGATTAACCGAACTTTTGTCAAAAGTTTGGTTGGGGTATCAAAAACTCTACCCAAACTTGAACCTGAACTCCATAGACCCCAACTTCTCTCTCTTTCCAAAACAGTTCTCCCGGAACTCTGAACACTAAAACAGACTTCCACGAGAAGTGCGTATTCGGAATTTAACACCAGACACTAGGTGTCCGCTATGAGCCCCAAACTTTACAGTTCGAGTTCGCTCATCTCTAATCTTGATGAATCAGACCCTGAGTATTTATATGGGTTACAGGCAGAAGAAATAACCTATTCAAGCTCCAAAGGAACTAGTCCTCTGTCCAGACTAGAAGGAGTTGCTACCTTCAAGTGCCAAAAATGTGATACATGCAGTTGGATTTTTTTGGTGGTTGTTGCCTAAAACTATGTGACTGATAATGTGCAACTTTATGTCAATCCACCCACTTGGTTTTCACCTTTTTAAACTATGACCCCAATTCATCATTTGACTTAAGTCACTTTCCATTTTCTGTTTTGAGGTAATAGTTGCATTTTGTGTGCCAATTTCATCTAAATGTTTTGGCACAAATTTAAAAAAAATGGATCAGATTCACCATTGCCTTTGCACCTGTTTTTGCTTAGTTATGTGTACTTTGCTCCTTTTTTTGTATGTATCCAATTCATTTTCTATTCTATTTTTTACAATCTTGTCTGGTTTTTTTCCCGCTTTGTAAGTGGAGTTTAGCAATTCCAGATATTTTAACTTGATTCATCAATTGCTACTTTTTAAAAAGTATTACAATTTAGAGTATCTCCATTTCACTCCAGTTTTCTCTTGGTGTATGTTTGAGTGCAGTTTTTGGGACATTTTTTGAAATTACATAAAAGCAGTTAAGTTACAAAAAAAATACAAGTTTTAACTTTGTGTCAAATTCATGAATCATGTGTGCAATTTTGAAGCATTGCGGTTCAAAAACAAAAACTAATACCATAAGCAAAAGAGAGTGAATTATAAAAAACACCGCAAATGATGAACCAAAATGATTTTTAATGTCTTGAACTGTTTTTGTGATATTTTGGCACAGATAGCTGTGTCAAACAACCACCATCTACTTCTAAGGCTACATTCATGTGACCATATTTTCAGTCCAAGTGCTTGTCTACCAAAAAATTGGCAGTACTTGGACCAATTTTATTTAATACAGCAGTTCAACAGACCGTTTGTTCACATGGACTGAATATTCGCAGGCAAAAAATCGTGACATGCACTAGTCTCTTCCGTATTTTGGATGGGATTCACTTATTCAAGTCTATTGGCACACCAAAACAATTGTATCCCATATGGATCTAGCATCCGATTTGTGGTCTTTTAGTTGTCTCAACACAGCAATAAAAATGCTGTAAGAAGTGATCAAAATATCATATTTATCACAAAAAGGAAAACATTGTCTTGGTCGACAAATAAATAAGCCTTCATTCAGCTCTTCAAAAGCCTTCAAAAATTAAAATGTTATTGGTCTCAGAAAATTTTGTCAGAATAAAAGAAATATATATAATTATTTTTACAAATTTCCATTTGTTTTGTCACCATTAATATAAAAAATGGACAAGTTTGGTATCCCCTTAATTGTACTGATGAGGAGAACCATAGTGCTAGGTCACTTTTGCCATACAAAGTACACTGTATAAACAATTCCAAAAAAACAGTGTCAGAATTGCATTTTCTTTTTTCACAATTTAACCACACAGGGAATTTTTTTCCCATTTTCCAGTACACTGTGTAGTATGAAATAATGTAATTCAAAAGTGCAACAAGCCTCGTCTGTCTATGTGGGCAGAAAAATAAAAAGTTTTGGCTTTTCGAAGAAAGAGGAAAAAACGAAAAATCAAAAATTAAAATTGGCCTGTTGTAATGGGGATGATATATATATGTATATATATATATATATATATATGTGTGTATATCATCCCCATCACAACAGGCCATTTTTTTTGAGCAGTGTGTGCGTGTATATATATATATACTAGCTATTGAACCCGTTCTACGCCCGGGTGCCGAGCATTTATATTGGTATATGGTCTCCATCCTGTATGTGCTGCTCCATCTTGCGTTCCCATTCTGTCATGTGCTGCTCCATCCTGCGTCCCCATCCTGTCATGTGCTGCTCCATCCTGCGCCCCCATTGTGTCATGTGCTGCTCCATCCTGCATCCCCATCCTGTCATGTGCTCTTCCCATCCTGCGCCCCCGTTCTGTCATGTGCTGCTCCCATCCTGCGCCCCCGTTCTGTCATGTGCTGCTCCCATCTTGCGCCCCCGTTCTGTCATGTGCTGCTCCCATCCTGCGCCCCCGCTCTGTCATGTGCTGCTCCCATCCTGCGCCCCCGTTCTGTCATGTGCTGCTCCCATCCTGCACCTCCATTCTGTCATTTGCTGCTCCCATCCTGTCATGTGCTGCTCCCATCCTGCGCCCCCGCTCTGTCATGTGCTGCTCCCATCCTGTGCCCCCGTTCTGTCATGTGCTGCTCCCATCCTGCACCTCCATTCTGTCATTTGCTGCTCCCATCCTGTCATGTGCTGCTCCCATCCTGCGCCCCCGTTCTGTCATGTGCTGCTCCCATCCTTCGCCCCCGTTCTGTCATGTGCTGCTCCCATCCTGCGCCCCCGTTCTGTCATGTGCTGCTCCCATCCTGCGCCCCCGTTCTGTCATTTGCTGCTCCCATCCTGTCATGTGCTGCTCCCATCCTGCGCCCCGTTCTGTCATGTGCTGCTGCCATCCTGCACCCCCGTTCTGTCATGTGCTGCTCCCATCCTGCGCCCCCGTTCTGTCATGTGCTGCTCCCATCCTGCGGACCGTTCTTTAATTTGCTGCTCCCATCCATATGCCCCATACGCTGCTCCATAAGATGCTCCATAGTATATGCCCCATATCAGGTGGCGTAAGTAACAAATAGCTGTGGCATGAAGTGCCACAGCCTCATGCCACAGCAATTTGTTACTTTCGCCACCTGATTCCTTTCCGCCGCCATTTTCTTGGTTCTCCTGCTGGTGGAATCGGCGCCTGCGCAGTCCACGCTTTCCGGCGCCATTTTCTTGAAGACACACCTTCAGTGTGTCTTCAAGAAAATGGCGCCGGCAGTGTGTCTTCAAGAAAATGGCGCCGGAAAGCGCGGACTGCGCAGGCGCCGATTCCGGCAGCAGGACCAAGAAAATGGCGGCGGAAAGGAATCAGGTGGCGTAAATAACAAATTGCTGTGGCATGAAGTGTCACAGCTTCATGCCACAGCAATTTGTTACTTACGCCATTCCTTTCCGCCCATTTTCTTCGTCCTCCTGCTGCCGGAATCGGTGCCTGCGCAGTCCGCGCTTTCCGGCGCCATTTTCTTGAAGACACACCTGCAGTGTGTCTTCAAGAAAATGGCGCCGGCAGTGTGTCTTCAAGAAAATGGCGCCGGAAAGCGCAGACTGCGCAGGCGCCGATTCCGGCAGCAGGACCAAGAAAATGGCGGCGGAAAGGAATCAGGTGGCGTAAATAACAAATTGCTGTGGCATGAAGTGTCACAGCTTCATGCCACAGCAATTTGTTACTTACGCCATTCCTTTCCGCCCATTTTCTTCGTCCTCCTGCTGCCGGAATCGGCGCCTGCGCAGTCCGTGCTTTCCGGCGCCATTTTCTTGAAGACACACCTGCAGTGGAGCCAGAGTGTCTTCAAGAAAATGGCGCCGGAAAGCGTGGACTGCACAGGTGCCGATTCCGGCAGCAGGAATCGGCGCATGCGCAGTCCGCGCTCTCCGGCGCCATTTTCTTGAAGACACACTCCGGCTCCTCTGCCTGTGACTGGTCAGAGGGCGGCGCCGGCGCGCATTAAGCGCGTCATCGCGCCCTCTGAACTGTCCCAGCAGAGGAGCCGGGAGACGGAGCCGCACGCAGCGCTGGAACGGGGAAAGGTGAATATACTTACCCTCCTGGCGGTCCTTGACTCTCCGGTGGAGATCGCGGTATGCGTTCAGTGCTTATGCATACCGCGATCTCCTGGGAGCGTTACTCTGTGGGGGCCAGACTGCGCCGGCGCTTGCGCCAGCGCAGTCTATAAAGGCTTCGGACAGAGTGACGCTCCCAGCGTTATATTATAGATAGATATATATATATATACACACACACACACACTGCTCAAAAAAATAAAGGGAACACTTAAACAACAGAATATAACTCCAAGTAACTCAAACTTCTATGAAATCAAACTGTCCACTTAGGAAGCAACACTGTTTGACAATCAATTTCACATGCTGTTGTGCAAATGGAATAGACAACAGATGGAAATTATTGGCAATTATCAAGACACACTCAATAAAGGAGTGGTTCTGCAGGTGGGGACCACAGACCACATCTCAGTACCAAGCTTTCTGGCTGACATTTTGGTCACTTTTGAATGTTGGTTGTGCTTTCACACTTGTGGTAGCATGAGATGGACTCTACAACCCACACGAGTGGCTCGGGTAGTGCATCTCATCCAGGATGGCACATCAATGCAAGCTGTGACAAGAAGATTTTCTGTGTCTGTCAGTGTAGTGTCGAGGCTGGAGGCACTACAAAGAGACAGGCCAGTACACCAGGAGAGGTGGAGGGGGCCGTAGGAGGGCAACATCCCAGCAGCAGGACCGCTACCTCAGCCTTTGTGCAAGGAGAAACAGGAGGAGCACTGCCAGAGCCCTTCAAAATGACCTCCATAAGGCCACAGATGTGCATGTGTCTGCACAAATGGTTAGAAACCAACTCCATGAGGATGGTCTGAGTGCCCAACGTCCACAGATGGGGGTTGTGCTCACAGCCTAACACCGTGCAGGACACTTGGCGTTTGCCACTGAACACCAGGATTGGCAAATTCGCCACTGGCGCCCTGTGCTCTTCACAGATGAAAGCAGGTTCACACTGAGCACATGTGACAGACGTGACAGAGTCTGGAGATGCTGTGGAGAGCGATCTGCTGCCTGCAAAATCCTTCAGCATCACTGGTTTGGCAGTGGGTCAGTAATGGTGTGGGGTGGCATTTCTTTGGAAGGCTGCACAGCCCTCCATGTGCTCGCCAGAGGTAGCCTGACTGCCATTAGGTACCGAGATGAGATCCTCAGACCTCTTGTGAGACCATATGCTGGTGCGGTTGGCCCTGGGTTCCTCCTAATGCAGGACAATGTCAGACCTCATGTGGCTGGAGTGTGTCAGCAGTTCCTGCAAGATGAAGGCATTGAAGCTATGGACTGGCCCGCACTTTTCCAAGATCTGAATCAGATTGAACACATCTGGGACATCATGTCTCACACCATCCACCAACGTCACGTTGCACCACAGACAGTCCAGGAGTTGGTGGATGCTTTAGTCCAGGTCAGGGAGGAGATCCCTCAGGAGACCGTCCGCCGCCTCATCAGGAGCATGCCCAGGCATTGTAGGGAGATCATACAGGCACGTGGAGGCCACACACACACACTACTGAGCATCATTTCCTTGTCTTGAGGCATTTCCACTGAAGTTGAATTAGCCTGTAACTTCATTTTCCACTTTGATTTTGTGCATCATTCCAACTCCACACCTCCGTGGGATATTAGTTGTGATTTACATTGATAATTTTTAGGTTTTTTTGTTCTCAACACATTCCACTATGTAAATAATAAAGATTTACAATTGGAATATTTCATTTAGTGATATCTAGGATGTGGGATTTTAGTGTTCCCATTATGTTTTTGAGCAGTGTATATATATATATATATATATATATATATATATACAGTATATATATATATATATATATATATATATATATATATATATACACATAAAGAAAAAACTTTTTGTTTCTCCAGCGATCAGTCTAATGGTAGAGTAAAAAATACCTTTTATTTATCCATTAAAAAGTTCCAGATTTCTTGAGTTTCAATATTGCATACATTCAATCCATTATGGACGACATGTTTCGACACCACATGTGTCTTCCTCCAGGAGGAGTTTTTTCTTTACATGTGTGGATTTGTCCCAATCCTTTTTCCGAGCGAACTGTAACCACAGGTTGGATGTATTTCTGTTTCTTCAAAGAGGTAAGCTGGCTTTGCCAAAAACTCTTTTTTTATATACTGTGTATATATATATATATATATATATATATATATATATATATATATATATATATATATATACAGCATTATAGTAAAAAATACATTTGGAAAATTGTAAAGCATGTATATGGAAAGGCCAAAGTGCAAAAACATTTGGCCCAATTACCTGGAATAAAAAAAAAACATCAAAAGAAAGTCTTTCTTTGTAAAGTCCTCTGGAGACACCTCGGGGGACAGACATTTTGATAGATCTCTGACCTCGTGTGTCAAGTTACTTGTAAAATGTTGTTTAAAGAGTGAAATTATAATTAGTGGCCTTGTAGAAATATATACAGCATAGGAACATAAAATGTACATATTTGTCATTAGAATTGACTACAATTACCAAATATCTGCCCAAGGTCAGGAGAACATAGCAGAGCAGGTTCGGAAGCCTTGTTCCGGCGGCAGATACTTGTGTAGTTTGGCCTTTCTCAAATATTTCTTGTGTTTCTGGTATTTAGCAATAATGTTTCCTTATTTGCTCAGTTGCATGGAGAAAGTTGCAGACAAATAAATTACCCAAGTGAATATGTCTAGATCTGAAATGAAAAAGAAATAAACTATATATTTAACTCTGGCAAAAATTAAGAGACCACTGCAAAATGTTGAGCGTGTCTGATTTTTCTCTTTATAGGTATACTAGCTGAAGAGCCCGGCGTTGCCTGGGCATAGTAAATATCTGTGGTTAGTTATAGCACCTCACGTCTCTTATTTTCCCATCATGCCTCTCATTTTCTCCCTTACACCTCTCATTTTCCCCCTCACTCCTCTTATTTTCCCCGTCACTACTCTCATACCCCCCAAAAAACTTGTCATTTCGACCTCACATCTGTCATTTTCCGATCACTCCACTATTTTCCCTCACTCCTCTCATTTTGCACTCACACCTTTTCATTTTCACCTCACACCCCTCATTTTCACCTCAGTATATACATGTTTGTCATCTCCACTGTAAATAGTATATACCTGCTGTATGTCATCTCCTCCTGTATATTGTATATACCCATGTGTCATCTCTGATATTATATACCTGTATGTCATCTCTTCTGTATATACTATATACCTGTATGTCATCTCCTCCTATATATAGTATATACATGTATGTCATCTCCTGCATATAGTATATACCTGTATGTCATCTCCCCTGTATATAGTATATAAGTGTGTCATCTCCTCCTGTATATAGTATGTACCTGTAAGTCATCTCCTCCTGTATATATTATATACCTGTGTATCATCTGCTCCTGTATATATTATATACCTGTGTGTCATCTCCTCCAGTATATAGTATATACCTGTATGTCATATCCTCCTGTATATAGTATATACCTGTGTGTCATCTCCCCTGTACATAGTATGTACCTGTATGTCATCTCCCCTGTATATAGTATATACCAGGTTGTCATCTCCTCCTGTATATAGTATATACCTGTGTGTCATGTCCTCCTGTATATAGTATATACTTGTATGTCATCTCCTCCTGTATATAGTATATACCTGTGTCATCTCCTCCTGTATATAGTATATACCTGTCAGTCATCTCCTCCTGTATATAGTATATACGTGTGTCATCTGCTCCCGTATATAGTATACACGTGTGTCATCTGCTCCCGTATATACGTGTGTCATCTGCTCCTATATATAGTATATACCTGTGTGTCATCTCCTCCTGTATATAGTATATACCTGTGTGTCATCTCCTCCTGTATATAGTATATACCTGTGTGTAATCTCCTCCTGTATATAGTACATATCTGTGTGTCATCTCCTCCTGTATTAGACCGCATTCACACATTATTTGGTCAGTATTTTTACCTCAGTATTTGTAAGTTAAATTGGCAGCCTGATAAATCCCCAGCCAACAGGAAGCCCTCCCCCTGGCAGTATATATTAGCTCACACATACACATAATAGACAGGTCATGTGACTGACAGCTGCCGTATTTCCTATATGGTACATTTGTTGCTCTTGTAGTTTGTCTGCTTATTAATCAGATATTTAGTTTTGAAGGATAATACCAGACTTGTGTGTGTTGTAGGGCGAGTTTCATGTGTCAAGTTGTGTGTGTTGAGTTGCGTGTGGCAACATGCATGTACCGACTTTTGTGAGATGAGTTTTGTATGGCGACATGCGTGTAGCAACTTTTTGTGTGTCGAGTTGCATGTGACAGGTTAGTGCAGCAAGTTTTGCGCATGGCGAGTTTTGTACGTGGCGAGTTTTATGTGTCGTGCGTTTATGTGCAAGTTTTGTGTGAGGCAACTTTTGCATGTGTTGCAACTTTTGTGCATGTGGCAATTTTTCCACGTGTCCAAGTTTTGCATGTGGCGAGTTTTCCATGAGGTGAGTTTTGCACGTGTGGCGAGTTTTGCGTGAGCCTAGTTTTGCATGTGGCGAGTTTTGCGCGTGGCGAGTTTTGAGCGGCGACTTGTGTTTCGACTTTTATGTGGTGAGGTTGGTGTATGTGTGGTGAAATGTGTGCTGAGGGTGGTATATGTGTTCAAGCACGTGGTAGTTTGTGGCGCATTTTGTGTGTGTGTTCATATCCCCGTGTGTGGTGAGTATCCCATGTCGAGGCCCCACCTTAGCAACTGTACGGTATATACTCTTTGGCGCCATCGCTTTCACTCTTTAAGTCCCCCTTGTTCACATCTGACAGCTGTCAATTTGCCTCTAACACTTTTCCTTTCACTTTTTCCCCATTATGTAGATAGGGGCAAAATTGTTTGGAGAATTGGAAAGCGCGGGGTTAAAATTTCACCTCACAACATAGCCTATGAGGCTCTCAGGGTCCAGACATGTGACTGTGCAAAATTTTGTTGCTGTAGCTGCGACGCCTCCAACACTTTTCCTTTCACTTTTTTCCCCATTATGTAGATAGGGGCAAAATTGTTTGGTAAATTGGAACGCGCGGGGTTAAAATTTCGCCTCACAACATAGCCTATGACGCTCTCGGGGTCCAGACGTGTGACTGTGCAAAATTTTGTGGTTGTAGCTGCGACGTTGCAGATGCCAATCCCGGACATACACACACACACATACACACATACACACATTCAGCTTTATATATTAGATTTTTTGAGTAAAATGTAAATTTTTCATTTATTTTAAAAACTTCTGACAATATGTGTTAGGGCTAGCGGAACACACCAAATAATAAGAAAGATAGAGTAAGGTGCGTTCGCAGCCCGGGGTCCACAGTGCAGAGATGGAACCTGCTGCCAAGTAATGACGGACTATATGGCAGTACACACACGGGTTAATTTCACCCTGTGTGAAGGAAGCGAACCCTGTTGCGTCACAGGGCCATGGTACCGCACAGAGAGCGCAAGCAAGGAGTCCAAGGACTCTATCCCAAGACACAGAATTTGAGTTCATATAGACCTCTTGCACTCGACACCGCAACTGGGGTGTCAGAGTGACAGAAATAATAATAATAAAGATGCACAAGAGTGCGTGCGGTGCCGCATTGGCGAACGCCACTAACCACCCAGGCTTGGGTCAGGAAAGTGCTGTGAAAGCGCACGGCGCCGCACGCACTGGCGGTCACAGCAATTAGACGCTGTTTTGAGTGTTACGTGCTGATGGCTAAGTCGGGCGCTAGATAGCAATCATCCACCTTACGCGAGCAGTCATACACAAGGGAGGGGATAATTAATGAACGACTTTCACACATCAACACACACACGTTTACAAGTTTACACTAGTGCATGGCCGTGCGGTCATGCGAACCTTTTATAGCTGCAGCATGTACAGGACCTTCCCAGAAGGACCAATGGGAGGCTGCCACAGAAGTTGAGCACTTTCAGGACCTCACTGGAGGACCAATGGGATCTGCTGCAGTATCTGAGCATGTGACCCTCAATCTCCAACGGGAGATCTTGCCCTGGGCAGGCTCAGAAGAGGAAATGCAGGACTTAGTCCCAAAAGCATCTGCTCACCGCTGCCCAGCACTGGCTTCAAAGGCAGAAGCTGTAAAAGCAGCAGTAACCCTATGCACAGAGTGAGACTGAGCAAGACGCTGGGACTGATGTCTCTGCTGAGCAGACTCCACTGCTGGAGAAAAATGGGAGATCACAGCTTAGATGGTTCGAGATTTCCCCTGTGCAGAGGTGGGAACTTGACACCTAACATTACCCCCCTTCCTAGGGCCCCCCCTCCCTGGACCTCACTACACTCGAAGGCAGCATTGAGCTGTGGAGCTCGAATGTGTTCAGCAGGCTCCCAGGACCTGTCCTCTGGGCCATAACCCTTCCAATCCACCAAATAGAATTTTTTGCCACGTACCACGTTGCACCCCAAAATAGTGTTCACCTCGTAATTGTCCATAGACGAACCCAATGTCCCGTCAGATGACTCGGAAAACCGGGACATGTATACGGGCTTCAAGAGGGACATATGAAAGGTCTCTGGATGATATGCCGAAGAGAGATTCAACTCAATACTGAGTAGACAACAAAGATCTCTTAAGAATCGAGACGCAAACTGGGGACCCCGGTCACTAACAATTTTGTCTGGCATACCCTGTAGGCGAAAGATATGTTTGATGAACAAAGCAGCCAGAGCCCGTGCAGAAGGAAGCTGTGGATGAGGCACCAAGTGCACCATTTTGGAAAAAATGGTCGGTGATCACCCAGATAATGGTGCAGCTACGAGACTTGGTTAAGCCCACCACAAAGTTTATCCCGACCATCTCCCAAGGCCTGTCCGCCACCGGCATGGGGTAAAGCAACCCAGCTGGCTGTTGCCGAGGAGACTTGTTCTTGGCGCAGGAGACACACGCCCGAACATAGTCTGTGATTTTACGAGTAGGGTTGAGCGAAACGGATCGGACAATTTCAAAAGTCGCCGACTTTTGGCAAAGTCGGGTTTCATGAAACCCGACCCGATCCTAGTGTGGGATCGGCCATGCGGTCGGCGATCTTCGCACCAAAGTCGGGTTTCATATGACGCGTTCAGCATCATTTATATATATATATATATATATATATATATATATGTCATTGAGACACATATATATATATTTATATTTACTTCAGAGCGATATAGCAGAAAAGCCGGTAATTCAATTGCCGGCTTTTCATTTCTCCTTCCTAAACCCAACATGATATGAAACATGGTTTAAATACAGTAAACCATGTCATATTCCCATTTTTTTTGCATATTACACACTACTAATGTTATTAGTGTGTTTGTGCAAAATTTGGGCGCTGTAGCTATTAAATTCAAGGGTTAAATCACGGAAAAAATTGGCGTGGGCTCTCGCGCAATTTTCTCTGCCAGAGTGGTAATGCCAGTGACTGAGGGTAGATAATAGCCTAGAGAGGGTCCACAGTTATTGGCCCCCTCTGGCTAAAAACATCTGCCCCCAGCCACCCCAGAAAAGGCACATCTGGAAGATGCGCCTATTCTGGCACTTGGCCACTCTCTTCCCACTCCCGTGTAGCGGTGGGATATGGGGTAATGAAGGGTTAATGTCACCTTGCTATTGTAAGGTGACATTAAGCCAGATTAATAATGGAGAGGCGTCAATTATGACACTTATTCATTATTAATCCAATAGTATGAAATGGTTAAAAAAAAAACACACACACAATATTGCAAAGTATTTTAATGAAATAAACACACAGGTTGTTGTAATATTTTATTCCACTCTCAATCCACCTGAAGACCCTCGACCTGTAACAAATTAAAAATAATAAACCAACAATATCCCATACCTTCCGATGATCTGTCACATCCCATGATGTAAATCCATCTGAAGGGGTTAAAATATTTTACAGGCAGGAGCTCTGCTAATGCAGCTGTGCTCATGCCAGTAAAACCCCAGCGAATGAATGGAAAGTAGGTCAATGACCTGTAGTTACCTTCATTCACGGTGATGCGCCCTCTGCTGGATGTCCTCATATGACCTCGAGCGTGGGAACTTTTCTGAATATTTTCCCAGCCTTGAGGTCATACTATTGGATTAATAATGGATTGGTGTCATAATTGATGCCTCTCCATTATTAATCTGGCTTCATGTCACCTTACAATAGCAAGGTGACATTAACCCTTCATTACCTCATATCCCACCGCTACACGGGAGTGGGAAGAGAGTGGCCAAGTGCCAAAATAGGCGCATCTTCCAGATGTGCCTTTTCTGGGGAGGCTGGGGGCAGATGTTTTTAGCCAGGGGGGGCCAATAACCGTGGACCCTCTCTAATAATCTTTATTTATATAGCGCCATCATATTCCGCAGCGCTTTACAGTTTAACAGTTTCAAACACAAAAGTCATAAGTAACAAAGTTAACAATACAATAATTAAAGCAAAATAAGATGACCCTGCTCGTGAGAGCTTACAATCTACAATGAGGTGGGGGAGATGCAAAGTACAGGTGTGTATTTGCAATGAGGCTATTAATATCTGCCCTCAGTCACTGGCTTTACCACTCTGGCGGAGAAAATTGCGTGGGAGCCTACGCCAATTTTTTCCGCGATTTAACCCTTAAATTTAATAGCTACAGCGCCCAAATTTTGCACATACACACTACTAACATTAGTTTACTGTATGTAAACCATGTCTCATATCAAGTCGGGTTTAGGAAGGAGAAATGAAAAGTCGGCAATTGAATTACCGGCTTTTCTGCTATATCGCGCTGAAGTAACTATAAATATATATATATATACTGTACATATATATGTGTCTCAATGACACATATATATATATATATATATATATATATATACAGTACAGACCAAAAGTTTGGACACACCTTCTCATTTAAAGATTTTTCTGTATTTTCATGACTATTAAAATTGTACATTCACACTGAAGGCATCAAAACTATGAATTAACACATGTGGAACTATATACTTAACAAAAAAGTGTTAAACAACTGAAATTATTTCTTATTTTCTAGGTTTTTCAAAGTAGCTACCTTTTGCTTTGATGACTGCTTTGCACTCTCTTGGCATTCTCTTGATGAGCTTCAAGAGGCAGTCACCGGGAATGGTTTTCACTTCACAGGTGTGCCCTGTCAGGTTTAATAAGTGGGATTTGTTGCCTTATAAATGGGGTTGGGACCATCAGTTGTGTTGTGCAGAAGTCTGGTGGATACACAGCTGATAGTCCTACTGAATAGATTGTTAGAATTTGTATTATGGCAAGAAAAAAGCAGCTAAGTAAAGAAAAACGAGTGGCCATCATTACTTTAAGAAAAGAAGGTCAGTCAGTCCGATAAATTGGGAAAACTTTGAAAGTGTCCCCAAGTTCAGTGGCAAAAACCATCAAGCGCTACAAAGAAACTGGCTCACATGAGGACCGCCCCAGGAAAGGAAGACCAAGAGTCACCTCTGCTGAGGATAAGTTTATCCGAGTCACCAGCCTCAGAAATTGCAGGTTAACAGCAGCTCAGATTAGAGACCAGGTCAATGCCACACAAAGTTCTAGCAGCAGACACATCTCTACAACAACTGTTAAGAGGAGACTTTGTGCAGCAGGCCTTCATGGCAAAATAGCTGCTAGGAAACCACTGCTAAGGACAGGCAACAAGCAGAAAAGACTTGTTTGTGATAAAGAACACAAGGAATGAACATTAGACCAGTGGAAATCTGTGCTTTGGTCTGATGAGTCCAAATTTGAGATCTTTGGTTCCATCCACAGTGTCTTTGTGCGACGCAGAAAAGGTGACCGGATGGACTCTACATGCCTGGTTCCCACCGTGAAGCATGGAGGAGGATGTGTGATGGTGTGGGGGTGCTTTGCTGATGACACTGTTGGGGATTTATTCAAAATTGAAGGCATACTGAACCAGCATGGCTACCACAGCATCTTGCAGCGGCATGCTATTCCATCCAGTTTGCAGTTAGTTAGACCATCATTTATTTTCCAACAGGACAATGACCCCAAACACACCTCCAGGCTGTGTAAGGGCTATTTGACCAAGAAGGAGAGTGATGGGGTGCTACGCCAGATGACCTGGCCTCCACAGTCACCAGACCTGAACCCAATCGAGATGGTTTGGGGTGAGCTGGACCACGGAGTGAAGGTAAAAGGGCCAACAAGTGCTAAGCATCTCTGGGAACTCCTTCAAGATTGTTGGAAGACCATTCCCGGTGACTACCTCTTGAAGCTCATCAAGAGAATGCCGACAGTGTGCAAAGCAGTCATCAAAGCATAAGGTGGCTACTTTGAAGAACCTAGAATATAAGACATAATTTCAGATGTTTCACACTTTTTTGTTAAAGTTATAGTTCCACATGTGTTAATTCATAGTTTTGATGCCTTCAGTGTGAATATACAATTTTCATGGTCATGAAAAACAGAAAAATCTTTAAATGAGAAGGTGTGTCCAAACTTTTGGTCTGTACTGTATATATATAGACCGTACATATGTTTTTATGATTTTTTGAGCACATGGATCCATTGTATGTCGGTTTTGCAAGCCTGCGAGAAAATCTTGCAGTATGGATTACATAGTTCCTATTGACGTGCATTGGGTTTCATGTTTCGGTCGATCCCCGACCCCGACTTTTCGCGATAATCGGCTGATTTCACTCGACTCGACTTTTGAGAAAGTCGGGTTTTGCAAAACCCGACTCGACCTTAAAAAAGTAAAAGTCGCTCAACCCTAGTCATGAGCCATATGCGGCCACCAGTACGTCCTCGCCAAGAGCTCAGATGTCCTCTTGGTCCCAAAGTGTCCACACACCATGGACGAGTGAGCCCAAGAGAGAACCTCCGATCACAAATTAGATGGAACGTAAGTTTTGCCTGGGGGCACAGACTCTAGCGAAACTGGAGCCACGATTTTCGGGCTCTCTGAAGGGACAATAAGGCGAGGCTCCTCCTCTGATGACACTACAGAGTGAGAGAGAGCGTCGGCATGAACGTTTTTCTCCCCGGAAAGAAAATGGAGGGTGAAATGGAACCGGGAGAAGAACAGGGACCATCTAGCCTGACGAGAATTTAGCTGCTGGGCTGTCTGTAAATACACCAAGTCATGTGGTCTGTGAACACCTGGAAGGGAAAGTGAGCTCCCTCCAGAAGATGTCTCCACTCTGAGAAAGCCAACTTCATAGCTAGCAACTCCCTGTCCCCGATGGAATAATTCCTCTCCGCTGGTGAAAAGGTCTTAGAGAAGAAGAAGCAAGGATGCTTCCAACCTTGAGCATCCTTTTGGAAGAGGACTGCTCCAGCACCAACGGATGAGGCATTCATCTCCATAATAAATGACCTATCTACATCAGGGCGATGCAGGATGGGAGCACTAGCGAAGTGTGACTTAATCAAGAGAAAGGCCTTGGAGACCTCCTCCGACCACAACTTGGGATTTGCCCCTTCTTAGTGAGGGCAACCAAGGGAGCTACCAAAGTTGAGAAGTGGGGAATGAACTGGCAATAGTAATTAATGAACCCCATAAAGCGCTGCACCGCTTTGAGCGAATGGGGTTCCTGCCAGTCCATCACAGCCTGTAGCTTGGCAGGATCCATAGCCAATCCCTGGGCAGAGATGATATAGCCAAGGAAAGGCAAGGACTCCTGCTCAAATACACACTTCTCCAACTTGGCATAGAGGGAGTTAGCCCGTAGGAGGTCGAAGACCTTGCAAACATCTCTCCGGTGGGAGTCTATATCTGGAGAGTAGATGAGAATATCATCCAGATAAACTACGACCGAGGTGGAAAGCATATCCCTGAAGATGTCGTTAACAAAGTCTTGGAAAACGGCTGGGGCATTACAGAGCCCGAAGGGCATCACCAGATATTCATAGTGCCCATCCCTGGTGTTAAAAGCCATCTTCCATTCGTCCCCCTCACGGATGAGAGTCAGGTTGTAAGCACCCCACAGATCTAATTTAGCAAATACCCTTGCTCCCCGTAGCCTATCAAAAAGCTCAGATATCACGCGTAGTGGGTACTTATTTTTAACGGTGATTGCGTTAAGACCCCTGTAGTCTATGCATGGACGCAGTTCTCCACTTTTCTTCTGTACAAAGAAGAACCCAGCCCCTGCCGGTGACACTGACTTCCTAATGAATCCTCTTGCCAGATTTTCTCAGATATACTGTGACATTGACTCTGTCTCCAGGAGAGACAAAGGATAGACTCAACCCCGGGGAGGCTTAGCACCAGGCAAGAGGTCAATAGGACAGTCATAGGGGCAGTGAGGCGGAAGGGTCTCCGCAGCCCTTTTAAAGAACTCGTCCGCATAGGGCCAATATTGCTTGGGAAGAGAGGATAAATCTGCGGGTACCTCAGTAGTAGCAACCTGAACATTCTCCCTCTGACATCTACCCCCACAAGATTCACCCCATTCTAAAATTCTGCCTGTGGACCACTCGATATGAGGAGAGTGATACCATAGCCAAGGCATCCCTAACAGGATCTCATCAATTCCCTCAGGAATGACGAGCAGAGATATAATCTCCTGATGGGATGGTGACAAGGACAAAGTGAAAGGGATGGTCTGGTGTGTTATCTGTGAGGGCAGTGTTGACCCATTCACCACTCGTACAGTTACTGGTTGAGCTAGCATTACCAGGGGTATTGCGTTATGTTGGGCGAAGGCAGAAGACATAAAATTGCCCTCCACCCCAGAATCTATGCAGAGCTCTACCGAGTGAGTGAATGAGCCTATTGTAATTGTCCCCTTAAAGGACAATTTGGAGGCAGCCCTTTTAAAGAACTCGTCCGCATAGGGCCAATATTGCTTGGGAAGTGAAAGGGATGGTCTGGTGTGTTATCTGTGAGGGCAGTGTTGACCCATTCACCACTCGTACAGTTACTGGTTGAGCTACCATTACCAGGGGTATTGCGGAAGGGTCTCCGCAGCCCTTTTAAAGAACTCGTCCGCATAGGGCCAATATTGCTTGGGAAGAGAGGATAAATCTGCAGGTACCTCAGTAGTAGCAACCTGAACATTCTCCCTCTGACATCTACCCCCACAAGATTCACCCCATTCTAAAATTCTGCCTGTGGACCACTCGATATGAGGAGAGTGATACCATAGCCAAGGCATCCCTAACAGGATCTCATCAATTCCCTCAGGAATGACGAGCAGAGATATAATCTCCTGATGGGATGGTGACAAGGACAAAGTGAAAGGGATGGTCTGGTGTGTTATCTGTGAGGGCAGTGTTGACCCATTCACCACTCGTACAGTTACTGGTTGAGCTAGCATTACCAGGGGTATTGCGTGATGTTGGGCGAAGGCAGAAGACATAAAATTGCCCTCCACCCCAGAATCTATGCAGAGCTCTACCGAGTGAGTGAATGAGCTTATTGTAATTGTCCCCTTAAAGGACAATTTGGAGGCAAACATCGCCGTGTCTACTACCACTAGACGCTAAAGTTTCCTCAACCGCTGGGGACATCGGGTGGCAAGATGTCCTGACTGCTGGCAAACATGACAAACCTGGAGTGCACGAGCGGTCTGAGACTTAGATCCCGCTCGTGACACTTCCACGGCCTCTTGTGACTCAGGGGCCTAGACTGGAGATTCCAAAGGTTTGGCGAAGGTGGAAGCCAGCCGAAACCTCTGCCTACACTGGGCTCGCTCTAACCTCCGCTCGTGAAAACGGAGGTCAATACGAGTGGACACTGCTATTAACTCCTCCAGTGTGGCGGGAATCTCCCTAGTGGCCAGGGTGTCCTTCACGTGGTCAGCCAGCCCCCTCCAAAATATCAGAATAAGGGCTTTATCCGACCACTCCAGCTCAGATGCTAGGGTGCGGAAGTGGATGGCAAAATGGCTGACCAAGGACGAGCCCTGAGTCAATGCCAACAGTTGGAGCGCCGTATCATGGGTGGCATGAGGTCCTAAAAAGACCTGTTTCAGAGTGCTCAGGAACAACGAGGCACTCTGCACCACATGATCACCACAGTGGCGTAGCCCACTCCAACACCCTGTCCGACAGGAGAGACACAATAAACCCCACCTTAGCCCACTCTGTAGGGAAACAAGAGGCCAGAAGCTCGAGATGTATAGAGCCCTGACTCACAAAACCCCTACAAGACTTACTATCACCAGAAAAATTTTCTGGCAGCGGGAGGCGAGATAGAATCAGTACAGGGGTGCAGTGGACAAGGTGGCTGCAGCCACCCTAGCAGCCTGAACAGCAACTGCGCTTACATCCACAGCTGAGGTTGGGCACTCGAGAGCCGACAACCTACCCTCCAGCTGCTAGATGTATCGCAAGGATTGCTGTTTGTCCGTCATTACTAGCCAGACCCTGGCGCTAGTGTAATGTTTGGGCTAGCGGAACACACCAAATAATAAGAAAGATAGAGTAAGGTGCGTTCGCAGCCCGGGGTTCACAGTGCAGAGATGGAACCTACTGCCAAATAATGACGGACTATATGGCGGTACAATGTGGATACACACACGGGTTAACTTCGCCCTGTGTGAAGGAAGTGAACCCTGTTGCATCACAGGGCCACGGTACCACACCAAGAATGCAAGCAAGGAGTCTCAGAACTCAATCCCAAGACACAGGATTTGAATTCATATAGACCTCTTGCGCTCGACATCGCAACTGGGGTGTCAGAGTGACAGAAATAATAATAATAAAGATGCACAAGAGTGCGTGCGGTGCCGCACTGGCGGACGCCACTAACCACCCAGGCTTGGGTCAGGAAAGTGCTGTGAAAGCGCACGGCGCCGCACTGGTGGTCACAGCGATTAGACGCTGTTTTGTGTGTTATGTGCTGATGGCTAAGTCGGGCGCTAGATAGCAATCATCCACCTTACGCGAGCAGTCATACACAAGGGAGGGGATAATTAATGAACGACTTTCACACATCAACACACACACGTTTACAAGTTTACACTAGCGCATGGCCGTGCGGTCATGCAAACCTTTTACAGCTGCAGCATGTACAGGACCTTCCCAGAAGGACCAATGGGAGGCTGCCACAGAAGTTGAGCACCTTCAGGACCTTCCTGGAGGACCAATGGGATCTGCTGCAGTATCTGAGCATGTGACCCTCGATCTCTATCGGGAGATCTTGCCCTGGACATGCTCAGAAGGGGAAAAGCAGGACTTAGTCCCAAAAGCGTCTGCTCGCCGCTGCCCAGCACTGGCTTCAATAGCAGAAGCTGGAAAAGCAGCAGTAACCCTATGCACAGAGTGAGACTGAGCAAGACGCTGGGACTGATGTCTCTGCTGAGTAGACTCCACTGCGGCTGGAGTAGAATGGGTGACTGCAGCGGAGTTGGTTTGAGATTCCCCCTGTGCAGAGGTGGGAACTCGACACCTAACAATATGTCTCTGAATTTCTAAGCAAAAAAAATTGTATTTTTGTTTCTGAAAGGGAGAAAAGGTCAAAATTAAAAAAAACAGTGCTTTCACACCTCAAATAATGCAAAGAAAACAAGTTCATAATCATTTAGAAACAAGAATAATTTTTGCAACAAAGATGGATGCAACGATATAGTGATTTATCAAACTAACATATTGCCTAATACATAAAATCAAATTTTTATTCCAACCATTTAAAAGAACTCTTTAAAGACAAATTGCCACAGTACCTGCAGCCTGCAGAGTAAGTAATTTAATCATAGATAAACATAAAGCCCCTAATCAACCTTACCGTTCCCTAATAAACCCTTCCTACCAGCAGATGCAGCCTGGTAATCCCTAAATATGTTTATATATATATAAAGACAACCAGTCAACACAAATAACCCAATCTGCAGAAAAAGTGGTGCCTTATAGATTAAGAAGAATAGAAAAGAAGGGGGGTAGAAAATAGTGAACTTAAGAAGGTGATGTCTTTTCAATTGTTAATAACACTAGTCATCCTTCTTTGTTACAGGAGCCATAATTTCAGTTGTTTCACACTTTTTTGTCAAGTATATAATTCCGCATGTGTTAATTCATAGTTTTGATGTCTTCAGTGTGAATGTACAATTTTCATAGTCCTGAAAATACAGAAAAATATTTAAATGAGAAGGTGTGTCCAAACATTTGGTCTGTACTGTATGTATAAATACAAACAGTCAACACAAATAACCCAATCTGCAGAAAAAGTGGTGCCGTATAGATTAGGAAAAATAGAAAGAAGGGGGGTAGAAAACAGTGAATCCAAGAAGGTGATGTCTTTTCAATTGTTAATAACACTAGTCATCCTTCTTTGTTACAGGAGCCAATTACAATCAAATATAACCAAGAGACCAACTAACAAAATACAATTTGGATACCCAGACACAGATAGAATGGTTCAAGGGCAGGGGTGAAGAAACGAAAGGCCTGTTCTAATTGGCCCTCCACTCCCTAATTTGATTGTCCCTGCCTTGCTGCGGAGGTTGGCATGGATTAATGAGCAGACCAATGCTGAGTTGGGAATGGTATGATCCCGTACGTGCAAAAGCAAGAAGTCGAGCGAACTGGAACATTTATCTGCTCTAAGTAATTATCGTGTCCTGCACTCGTTATTGCTCCGGTTCCAGGTTGGACTCCCCACTATTAGCCTTGAGTGCACTAATTTTATACTGTGGGATCTGGGGTTTATTTATTGTCCTTTGCACCCGTTTTTTAAATATCTCTTGCACACGTGGGTCCCTCACTCTCTTTTGGTTACTTTTATCTTTTTTGGAGAGTGAAGAGGGTCAGTGTGAAGGGTAACTGAGGGTGAGCCGACGAGAGCGGGAGCACCATTTGCATTTATATCTAGGGTGCCAACCTCCGCAGCAAGGCAGGGACAATCAAATTAGGGTGAGTGGCGGGCCAGATAGAACAGGCCTTTCATTTCTTCACCCCTGCCCTTGAACCATTCTATCTGTGTCTGGGTATCCAAATTGTATTTTGTTAGTTGGTCTTTTGGTTATATTTGATTGTATTTGGTTCCTCTAACAAAACACCAGTGGTGCATGTAGTCAATCTCTGAGTTCTAACTTGCCAACCGTGGGACTATCGAGTCATCACTCAAACTGTAACAGTAACATCGTATCTGGTGGTAACAGCAATTTTTTCCAATCATTTCAAGATTTTTTTTAGACCATCCTTTGCAAGGCCACAGGAGACAAGAAGTCTGACGCACAGCCATCGCCTAGAGAGGATGGTACAAGAGTATCTCCAAGTTAACATCGATGCCATGACTGTGGAACTGGACCCTTGCTCATTTTGGGCATCCAATTTTGAAAAATGGCCTGAGCTCGCCACTCATGCCTTGGAGATCTTGCCGCAGCCAGTGTTCTCTCTGAACGTGTGTTTGGCACTGCTGGTGGTGTTCTGACAGATAAGCGCACGCGGCTGTCCAGTGGCAATGTAGACAGACTAAAGTTCATCAAGATGAACAAATCCTGGATCCGCAAGTACTTTTCTATCCCTGTGTCATCTTGGGGACACTAAAAACTTGATGATTTTTGAAAATCACCTCACCAACCGTTTTAAAAAACTCTGGCGAAATTGATGCCACTTAAGTGGTGTCTGTGGCCGAATTTTTGGAAAAAATGGAGACTATTTCGTCCCCTTGCTGAGTTTTACATAACGTTGCCATCGTCAATTCCAGGTGGGTGGGGCTATCTGCAGAGTTGTTTACTCATACTATGGCCTGGGATTCAGAGGTCTGCTCCAAAGTTTCAGTGTCTGCTAGTCAGCAGAGTAGCCCAGCCACCCACCACCTGTTTACCTAAGTACTATTTTTAACGCCATCTGGCCCAGGAAATCCTTTTGGGCCTAGTAGAATTTGGTGCTACTCCGCAGCGTACTTCACTCATGAAGCAAGCTACACCGCCTTCTTTCTTTCTCAATCTAACCCCTCAGATCTGGGGTGTCCACTCTCCCTCCAGCTCTCTCCTTCTCAGGCTGGAGTCACACTCAGTGTAAGGCTAGGTTCATATTGCGTTAGTGCAATCCGTTTAGTGCCTAGCGCTAGCAGATTGCACTAATGCAATGTTGTTTTATGGGGTCACGTTAACATCCCCGCTCTCGCAGATCTCCGATCTGCGAGAGCGGGGAACAGACCTCGGGTGTTATGAAGGCAATCCAGTGACACAGTGTGCCAGCAATCAGAGCACATACAGTGATCTGACAATAACCCAAAAACAATAGAACGAGCTCTGAGACGTGGAATCTCTGTAGACCGCAATACCTGAACCTATCCTAAACACAACTAAAGGCAGCTGTGGATTGCGCCTGTCACTACCTATGCAACTCGGCACAGCCTGAGGAGCTGACTAGCCTGAAGATAGAAAAACAAGCCTGACTTGCCTCAGAGAAATACCCCAAAGGAAAAGGCAGCCCCCCACATATAATGACTGTTAGCAAGATGAAAAGACAAACGTAGGGATGAAATAGATTCAGCAAAGTGAGGCCCGATATTCTAGATAGAGCGAGGATAGCAAAGAGAACTTTGCAGTCTACAAAAAACCCTAAAGCAAAAAACCACGCAAAGGGGCAAAAAGACCCACCGTGCCGAACTAACGGCACGGCGGTGCACCCTTTGCGTCTCAGAGCTTCCAGCAAAAAACGAATAGACAAGCTGGACAGAAAAAGTAGCAACAAAAGCAAAGAAGCACTTATCTAAGCAGAGCAGCAGGCCACAGGAAAGATCCAGAAGCTCAGGTCCAACACTGGAACATTGACAAGGAGCAAGGAAGACAGAATCAGGTGGAGTTAAATAACAAAGCAGCCAACGAGCTCACCAGAACACCTGAGGGAGGAAGCTCAGAAGCTGCAGTACCACTTGTGACCACAGGAGTGAATTCAGCCACAGAATTCACAACAGTACCCCCCCTTGAGGAGGGGTCACCGAACCCTCACCAGAGCCCCCAGGCCGACCAGGATGAGCCACATGAAAGGCACGAACAAGATCTGGAGCATGGACATCAGAGGCAAAAACCCAGGAATTATCTTCCTGAGCATAACCCTTCCATTTAACCAGATACTGGAGTTTCCGTCTAGAAACACGAGATATATACTCCAATTCCCCCTCCACCAAAACCGGGGCAGGAGGCTCAACAGATGGAACCATAGGTGCCACGTATCTCCGCAACAACGACCTATGAAATACATTATGTATGGAAAAGGAGTCTGGGAGGGTCAGACGAAAAGACACAGGATTGAGAATCTCAGAAATCCTATACGGACCAATAAAACGAGGTTTAAATTTAGGAGAGGAAACCTTCATAGGAATATGACGAGAAGATAACCAAACCAGATCCCCAACACGAAGTCGGGGACCCACACGGCGTCTGCGATTAGCGAAAAGTTGAGCCTTCTCCTGGGACAAGGCCAAATTGTCCACTACCTGAGTCCAGATCTGCTGCAACCTGTCCACCACAGAATCCACACCAGGACAGTCCGAAGACTCAACCTGTCCTGAAGAGAAACGAGGATGGAACCCAGAATTGCAGAAAAATGGAGAGACCAAGGTAGCCGAGCTGGCCCGATTATTAAGGGCGAACTCAGCCAACGGCAAAAAGGACACCCAATCATCCTGGTCAGCAGAAACAAAACATCTCAGATATGTCTCCAAGGTCTGATTGGTTTGTTCGGTCTGGCCATTAGTCTGAGGATGGAAAGCCGAGGAAAAAGACAGGTCAATGCCCATCCTACCACAAAAGGCTCGCCAAAACCTCGAAACAAACTGGGAACCTCTGTCAGAAACAATATTCTCAGGAATGCCATGCAAACGAACCACATGCTGAAAGAACAAAGGCACCAAATCAGAGGAGGAAGGCAATTTAACCAAGGGCACCAGATGGACCATTTTAGAAAAGCGATCACAGACCACCCAAATGACTGACATCTTTTGAGAAACGGGAAGGTCAGAAATGAAATCCATCGAAATATGTGTCCAAGGCCTCTTTGGGACCGGCAAGGGCAAAAGCAACCCACTGGCACGTGAACAGCAGGGCTTAGCCCTAGCACAAATCCCACAGGACTGCACAAAAGTACGTACATCCCGTGACAGAGATGGCCACCAGAAGGATCTAGCCACTAACTCTCTGGTACCAAGTATTCCAGGATGACCAGCCAACACCGAACAATGAAGTTCAGAGATAACTTTAGTAGTCCACCTATCAGGGACGAACAGTTTCTCCGCCGGACAACGATCAGGTTTATTCGCCTGAAATTTTTGCAACACTCGCCGCAAATCAGGGGAGATGGCAGACACAATGACTCCTTCCTTGAGGATACTCGCCGGCTCAGATGAACCCGGAGAGTCGGGCACAAAACTCCTAGACAGAGCATCCGCCTTCACATTTTTAGAGCCCGGAAGGTACGAAATCACAAAATCGAAGCGGGCAAAAAATAACGACCAACGGGCCTGTCTAGGATTCAAGCGCTTGGCAGACTCGAGATAAGTAAGGTTCTTATGATCAGTCAATACCACCACGCGATGCTTAGCTCCTTCAAGCCAATGACGCCATTCCTCGAATGCCCACTTCATGGCCAGCAACTCTCGGTTGCCCACATCATAATTACGCTCAGCAGCCGAAAACTTCCTGGAAAAGAAAGCACATGGTTTCAACACTGAGCAACCAGAACCTCTCTATGACAAAACCGCCCCTGCTCCAATCTCAGAAGCATCAACCTCGACCTGGAACGGAAGAGAAACATCTGGTTGACACAACACAGGGGCAGAACAAAAACGATGCTTCAACTCCTGAAAAGCTTCCACAGCAGCAGAAGACCAATTAACCAAATCAGCACCCTTCTTGGTCAAATCGGTCAATGGTTTGGCAATGCTAGAAAAATTACAGATGAAGCGACGATAAAAATTAGCAAAGCCCAGGAATTTTTGCAGACTTTTCAGAGATGTCAGCTGAGTCCAATCCTGGATGGCTTGGCCCTTAACCGGATCCATCTCGATAGTAGAAGGGGAAAAGATGAACCCCAAAAATGAAACTTTCTGCACACCGAAGAGACACTTTGATCCCTTCACAAACAAAGAATTAGCACGCAGGACCTGGAAAACCATTCTGACCTGCTTCACATGAGAGTCCCAATCATCTGAGAAGATCAAAATGTCATCCAAGTAAACAATCAGGAATTTATCCAGATACTCACGGAAGATGTCATGCATAAAAGACTGAAACACAGATGGAGCATTGGCAAGTCCGAACGGCATCACTAGATACTCAAAATGACCCTCGGGCGTATTAAATGCAGTTTTCCATTCATCTCCTTGCCTGATTCTCACCAGATTATACGCACCACGAAGATCTATCTTAGTGAACCAACTAGCCCCCTTAATCCGAGCAAACAAGTCAGATAACAATAGCAAGGGATACTGAAATTTAACAGTGATCTTATTAAGAAGGCGGTAATCAATACATGGTCTCAGCGAACCATCCTTCTTGGCTACAAAAAAGAACCCTGCTCCCAGTGGTGATGACGATGGGCGAATATGTCCCTTCTCCAGGGATTCCTTCACATAACTGCGCATAGCGGCGTGTTCAGGCACGGATAAATTAAATAATCGACCTTTAGGGAATTTACTACCAGGAATCAAATTGATAGCACAATAACAATCCCTATGCGGAGGTAGGGCATCGGACTTGGGCTCTTCAAATACATCCTGATAATCAGACAAGAACTCTGGGACCTCAGAAGGAGTGGATGACGAAATAGACAAAAATGGAACATCACCATGTACCCCCTGACAACCCCAGCTGGATACCGACATAGAGTTCCAATCCAATACTGGTTTATGGGTTTGCAGCCATGGCAACCCCAACACGACCACATCATGCAGATTATGCAACACCAGAAAGCGAATAACCTCCTGATGTGCAGGAGCCATGCACATGGTCAGCTGGGTCCAGTACTGAGGTTTATTCTTGCCCAAAGGTGTAGCATCAATTCCTCTCAACGGAATAGGACACCGCAAAGGCTCCAAGAAAAACCCATAACGTTTAGCATAATCCAAATCCATCAGATTCAGGGCATCGCCTGAATCCACAAACGCCATGACAGAATACGATTACAAAGAGCATATCAAGGTAATGGACAGAAGGAATTTGGATTGTACAGTACCAATGACGGCAGACCTATCGAACCGCTTAGTGCGTTTAGGACAATCAGAAATAGCATGAGTGGAATCACCACAGTAGAAACACAGACCATTCAGACGTCTGTGTTCTTGCCGTTCAACTCTGGTCATAGTCCTATCGCACTGCATAGGCTCAGGTTTAATCTTAGACAATACCGCCAAATGGTGCACAGATTTACGCTCGCGCAAGCGTCGACCGATCTGAATGGCCAAAGACATAGACTCATTCAAACCAGCAGGCATAGGAAAACCCACCATGACATCCTTAAGAGCCTCAGAGAGACCCTTTCTGAACAAAGCTGCCAGCGCAGATTCATTCCACAGAGTGAGTACTGACCACTTCCTAAATTTCTGACAATATACTTCTATATCATCCTGACCCTGGCACAAAGCCAGCAAATTTTTCTCAGCCTGATCCACTGAATTAGGCTCATCGTAAAGCAATCCGAGCGCCAGGAAAAACGCATTGACATTACTCAATGCAGGGTCTCCTGGTGCAAGAGAAAATGCCCAGTCCTGAGGGTCGCCGCGCAAAAAAGAAATAATAATCAAAACCTGTTGAATAGGCTTGCCAGAAGAATGAGGTTTCAAGGCCAGAAATAGCTTACAATTATTTTTGAAATTAAGAAACTTAGTTCTATCACCAAAAAACAAATCAGGAATAGGAATTCTTGGTTCTAACATAGATTTCTGATCAATAGTATCTTGAATCCTTTGTACATTTGTAACGAGATTATCCATTGAAGAGCACAGACCCTGAATATCCATGTCCACACCTGTGTCCTGAAACACCCAAATGTCTAGGGGAAAAAAAAGACTGAACACAGAGCTGAGAAAAAAAAATGATGTCAGAACTTCTTTTTTCCCTCTATTGAGAATCATTAGGTTGGCTCCTTGTACTGTTATAAAGGCAATCCAGTGACACAGTGTGCCATGTTGTGAAGGCAATCCAGTAACACAGTGTGCCAGTAATCAGAGCACATACAGTGATCTGACAATAACCCAAAAACAATAGAACGAGCTCTGAGACGTGGAATCTCTGTAGACCGCAATACCTGAACCTATCCTAAACACAACTAAAGGCAGCTGTGGATTGCGCCTGTCACTACCTATGCAACTCGGCACAGCCTGAGGAGCTGACTAGCCTGAAGATAGAAAAACAAGCCTGACTTGCCTCAGAGAAATACCCCAAAGGAAAAGGCAGCCCCCCACATATAATGACTGTTAGCAAGATGAAAAGACAAACGTAGGGATGAAATATATTCAGCAAAGTGAGGCCCGATATTCTAGATAGAGCGAGGATAGCAAAGAGAACTTTGCAGTCTACAAAAAACCCTAAAGCAAAAAACCACGCAAAGGGGCAAAAAGACCCACCGTGCCGAACTAACGGCACGGCGGTGCACCCTTTGCGTCTCAGAGCTTCCAGCAAAAAACGAATAGACAAGCTGGACAGAAAAAGTAGCAACAAAAGCAAAGAAGCACTTATCTAAGCAGAGCAGCAGGCCACAGGAAAGATCCAGAAGCTCAGGTCCAACACTGGAACATTGACAAGGAGCAAGGAAGACAGAATCAGGTGGAGTTAAATAACAAAGCAGCCAACAAGCTCACCAGAACACCTGAGGGAGGAAGCTCAGAAGCTGCAGTACCACTTGTGACCACAGGAGTGAATTCAGCCACAGAATTCACAACACTCGGGCGCCCCGCGGACGCTGCAAGCAGCGTCCTCGGTGCGCCACAAAACACCGGCACATCGCTAGCGCGTGCCGAAAATGGCACGCGCTAGTGATGCGCGTCCCCATTGCTGTTAATGCAATATGAACCAAGCCTAAGACAATACGGTCCACATATTACGGCCGTAATACGCTGAAAAGTCCCCAAAATAGTGGTCCGTAGCTCCTCCTTAGGCAGGGTGTGTCAGCGTATTTTGCGCATGCATCCTCCGTATGTAATCCGTATGGCATCCGTACTGCGTGTTTTTCTCGCAGGCTTGCAAAACCGACAAACGGCTATACAAGGGATCCATGTGTAAAAAAAAAAAAAACATATATACTGTCTATATATATATATATATATATATATATATATATATATATATATACGGATGGGTACCTGAGCTAGTAGATAGGAATATCTACTATGTACTATTTTTTCTGACTTGAACGCCCCGCCCTTCACCATGCTGTGATTTTAATTACATCCTAACACAGTTGGTTCTGAGCTTCCTATATAAGTAGGCTTTACCACGTTATTAGCCATAGGTAAGTGTTCACACTAGGCAGTCAGCTCAGGTACCCATCCGTACTGAGATTACCTTGACGATTGGTGGATGGGCTCACAACTTTTGGCCAAATCTTGTGCTAAGAATCTCATGTGTTTTTTCATATATTTCACAAGCCATTATGCTATTCCCATTTCATGTATCACACATTTCCTTGCTCTAGCACAGATTAATTTTGAGTGCAGCCATTAATCTATTTGTTACAAACACATTCGACACACACACATTCGACACATTCAAGGAATCAACTAAACGCCTCAAATAATGAGCAGGATATGGAGCACCCCATGGGCAAACAGCGATCTATGTAGTATGCTCCTTCACAGAAGCAGCCCAATGGGAGGACACTATTCGGAGGCACAGGTAGTAACCGGAACTTCCCCTCAATGTATGTTTTGGCCATTAGGGTGCCCCTTACCAACTTCTTGACCCACCTGATTGCCTCGTCAAAGGAGGTACAGTACATAGTATTGTACTTGGTTCCGCGTCGATGTTGTCTTTTACTGACCTGCCCCTTGGATATGACAAATGGTGGATTAGTATGAATGTATTGGGTTCATTTTTTGGCACAACTCCCAATGGGGGTACCACTACGTCTTCTAAGGAAAGTGTTCTGAATGGACCCGCCACCATTCTACCTAAAGATATTTCTTTTTTTTTTGTCAAGACGTCTGGGTGTTGGTAGTGTGATTTTAGATTTTTACTCCAGCCTTTCTTGATTTTAGAAGGGCATGACATGCCTATATCTTTGTCTCTTCCTCCTTTTACTCCTCCACCTCTTTTCTTTTCACATGACTATATGTAGTTGTGACTTTTCCATGTGTTTGTTGTGTCTTCTGAGCAGTTTGTCAGCTTTTGGACACCTTTTAAGGTGTTTTCCATTTGTTTGTATGTGTTTGTGTTTGCCTGCCATTCGTTTCAATGGGGTTCGACAGTGTTCGTCGAACACGTCCCTGTTCGACGAACCGAACCGAACCCGAACACTAGGGAGGTGGCTCAACACTACTCATAATAGCATGCACACTGAGAATAAAAGTGCTCATGGGCACCAGAGAGGTTGCCAATAGAGTTGAGCAAATTAATATTAAAACAATTAATCTCAGTTGGAATTTTAAAAAAGATATTGGATTCTAATGAATCCACATTTTTGGGGTTTTTATTTTCCTGAATTCAGCAAAATGTTCGCTAGATAATTACAATTTTGCAGGATTCCAAGGGCTAGAAAAGAGTTAGAAAACAATAGACTATTGTATTGTAACCTTCCCTAGGCCCTTCCCATACCTGTGACCCTCTACAGCTTCTTGTCCGGTGCTAAGGTTGTCCTTCCTCAGTCTTTTTTCTCCTTTTTTGTCTTCTACCACTCCCACTGACTATGACCCAGGTGATGACATGGGTCAAGACATACCTTATGGACATAAATGATGTGCGTCACATCATACTTGACCAGGAAGGGCCTAGTCAGCGGCATCATCAGGAGAAGACTCAAATCTAAGAGAAGTCGAAGATTAACAATCGGAGGACCAGTTAGGGAGCATTGACACAGGAAAGATATGATGAGGGCTGAGGGGAGGTAAATATAAGAGTTCATTACTTTTTTGTTTTGTTTTAACCCCTCTACAGCAGATTCAATTTGCACCAAATTTATTTTTTGCAAATTAAACCTAGACTCTCAAATTGAGTGAATCTGCAAAATAGTGTGTTTTATTTGAATTTTACAGTGTAAAGATAACCTGTTAACTCAGCTGATGTGTCCTTTTAGTAAATACATGCCCTATGAAACAGTAATTCATGCTCGTGATTAGCCAATACATTTGCAGGGCCTAGTCTAGCGGCCACGTAAATATTCCAGGAGAGCTGTGAATTGCCACCTACCTGCTGGTATTCCACTCTTCTCTTCTGTGTTGCAACAGTGCATCAGTTATATCTTTCCAGGCCAGCTAATCAAAAGATCAACCTTGGATGCAGTTAGGAAACGGTTTTCAAGGCTATCATCCGGTGGTCACAGAAACCTGATGTGGTCTCTGAACCAGGGTCCTGCAAATCAATTTGTTCATCTCTCATTCCGGAGCATCTTTTTGTAAAATTCCATATTGTGCCATTCCTCTGTAATTCCTCCTATAAATTTATGAATATATTGACAGGTGTTTCTTTCCCCATTTATGGGGTTTATACCCATATAATCTCAGTGTCAGCCCTGATTGGTCAGTGTAACACGTTGTGGGGACACTCCAAAAACTGGTAACACCCAGTTGCCAATTTATTCATCCATTTCTAGGAGAAATAGCAGGAATGACAATGCAAAGTTATCAGAAAAGCAGCTCCAGAATTGATTTTTCTTGGAGAATACAAGTATTTACTAAACCAAACACGTCAGGAAGGCTGACAGGTTCACTTTGAACATCATTCCCAAGCTTTCCAAAATTTCTGTCTCACAATTGCTGATGCTAGAATTTCTCAAGCAACCTGTGAACTACATAGATTTTAAGGTATATTGTTCCTGAAGAAATACGATGTAAGCAAAGCCGTGTGCAAGTTAAATAAAAGGAATTAGATTGCTGACTTGTAAGCTGATCTCCCTTCAGAGGGCGTAATAAATTTCCGTGTTACAACAAACCCAATGAAACATGGAGGTGATTAAGAGAAGACAGTCAGATGCTGAGGAGAGGATATGTGGAATGGAAATCTAACTCAGAGTAACTACTTTGCAGAAGCATATGAAAGAGATCAATTTACTACAAAGCGTCCATAGTGAAGAAAGCACAATAAATTTTGTGCATTTTTAACCTTTGACGGTTTCATGTAAATCAAAATATTCTACTATAGGCAATAAATCTTACAGGCGTTCAGCATCGCACCCTCGGATTAAGGCAGAGGACACTCAGCTTCTACATTTCAATCTCATTTTGGTCAAGACTTTTCTTGATAATTTAAACATGCTCATATGACATCATGCAATCATTCTGACTCTCGTAGCATTGACACAGACATTCGCTAAGGTGCATCCAACATTAGATTATATCAGGTGTTAGTACACATCATGACCGCTTCAAAATGGTAGGAGAAGGATGTTGGGCATTGAGACAGAACCCCTTAACCCATTACTTGCCAAATTAAAATTTTTACAAGTACGGGTTTTTCAGAAAAGGGCGTCCCAATATTCAATTAAAAATGACAATGACACGATTTCCTATTTTGAGAACATTCATTTTACAAACACAACACAAAAAATTGGACCTAGTTATAAAAATTATAAAATCTTAGTTGCTAGAAGCTAAAGATTAGGCGTCCCAAAAAAAAGGACATTGGTAGATAATGGGTTAAAGGAATCAGTCAGCAGTTTTTTCCTATTTATTCTGAGAGTAGCATGATGTAAGGGCAGAGAGTCTGACTTCAGAGATGGGTCACTTCCTGGGCTGCTTGCTGTAGTTTCAATACGTTATCGGCTGGAGATGATCACTGCAGGACTGGGTGTCACATGCCAGACAGTCAAGCTAATCTGTGTAACCCCGCCCCCACTACTGATTGGCAGCCTGCTTGCTGCCAATCTTTGGTGTGGGCGGAGTTATACGAAGCTCAACATTCACTGCCACATCTACAGCAGAGACAACAGGGAGGTGAGTATAAGTGTTTTTATTTTATCAGTGCCAAGCATTTAGATTGAAAAGTGGTTGTCCTAATAATGGACAACCACATTAAGCGCTTAAACTGCACAATCGGAGCTTACTTGTGCTGCTGGTGTAGTTACAGGCAGATGCCGGCATGATGATGATCTGCCTGGTAAGATGCAGAATCAGATCCTGAGCAAACTTTATACTTTCCTTTTATAAACTTTTGATGAAAATTGACCTCGTACTTCGTTAAAATGTTAGACAGGAAAATATGCGCTTTTGTTTATTTTTTTTTTCCACAGGACCATTGACTTTCATTTGCGAATCTGATCAGCAGGAGAGATCGAAATAGGCTATGTCTCAAGTTTTTTTTCCCACAAAAAGGCAAATGAAAAAGCACATTCACTGTAATGGGCCCGTGATCTAGCTGCAAAAATTATGGACAACACACATACCAAAAAATCTGATGTGTGAAAAGAGCCCTTATTGACGCAGAAGGGGGATGGGAGGGGGGGCCTTAAACAGTTATCACTTCATTACTATAGATAAAGAACTTTCTCTAAAGGTACCGTCTCACAGTGGCACTTTGGTCGCTACGACGGCACGATCCGTGACGTTCCAGCGACATACTTACGATCTCGCTGTGTCTGACACGCTACTGAGATCAGGGACCCTGCTGAGAATCGTACGACGTAGCAGATCGTTTGAAACTTTCTTTCGTCGTCAAGTGTCCCGCTGTGGCGGCATGATCGCATCATGTAACAAAGGTGTGCACGATATTATATACGATGTGCGCATAGTAACCAACAGCTTCTGCATCGCAAACATGTCATGAAATTATCGCTCCAGCATCGTGCATTGCGAAGTGTGACCGCAGTCTACGACGCTGGAGCGATAATGGAGCGATGCTGGAGTGTCACGGATTGTGCCGTCGTAGCGACCAAAGTGCCACTGGGAGACGGTACCTTAAATCTCCACCTCCACCTATAGTTTTGCTTCTAGATCAGCTATAAGGTCATAACTGATTAAGGACCCCATAGCTAAACTCACATCAGCTGTCAGTAAGTCTGAGTGTACATATGTGTATACAGAGTATAACAGTTTGTTAGGACTGGCGGAACGCACCAAGACAGATGGTATAGATGCGTTCGCAGTCCGGGGTCCACCGTGCAGGTGAAAACCTGCTGCTAGCAATTTGCAGACTATATGGCGGTACATTAGAGTATACACGCGTGGGTTAACCTCACCCAGCGTGAAAGAAGCAATCCTGTTAAGGCACAGGACCGCGGTACCGCACCTAAAGCACGAGCAAGTAGTCAGCGAACTCAACCCCAACTGGGATTGAAGTCCGATTAGACCCTTGCTGGCGCAACACCGCAACTGGGTGTGAAATGAAACAGAAGAGCATGCAGTGCCGCACTGATGAACGCCACTAACCACCCAGGCTTGGGTAAGGAAAGCACAGAGGAAGTGCACGGCGCCGTACTGGCGGACACAGCAACTGGACGCTATAACGTGTGACTAGTGCTGTAGGATAAGTCGGGCGCTAGGTAGCAGCCATACACCTTCCGCGAACAGTCATACTATAGGGTAGGGGTATCCAAGGACGACTTGCACTCACAACATACACACATTAGCAATTGTTTGACAATACTAGCACATGGCCGTGCGGTCATGCGCAGTTTATATAGCAGCAGCACCGGAAGTGGCCACAGCACTTTTGCCCTTCTAGGACCTGCCAAGAGGACCAATGGAATGTGCTGCAGAGCCTGAGCACATGACCCTCGATCTCCAACGGGAGACCTTACGCTGGGCATGCTCAGTACGTGCAGACAAGGACTTAGTCCCAGAGAAGTCCGCTCGCTGCTGACCAGCACAGACTTTAATAGCAGAGACTGGAGAAGCAGCAGTAACTCTCAGAACAGAGTGAGAATGAGCAAGACGCTGGGACCGACGTCCTTGCTGAGCAGACTCCACTGCGGCTGGACAAGAATGGGAGACCGCAGCGGAGGTGGCTCGAGATTCCCCCTGTGCAGAAGCGGGAACTCGACCCCTAACATTACCCCCCCTCCTAGGGCCCCCCCTCCTTGGGCCTCGCTACGTTCGAAGGCAGCAATGAGCTGCGGAGCCCGAATGTGCTCAGCAGGCTCCCAGGACCTATCCTCAGGGCCGTAACCCTTCCAGTCCACCCAAAAAATTTTTTTGCCACGTACCACCTTGCACCCCAAGATAGCGTTCACCTCGAAATCGTCCGTAGACGAACCCGATGTCCCGGCAGATGACTCAGAAAACCGAGACATGTATACGGGCTTAAGGAGGGACACATGAAAGGTGTCGGTGATACCAAGGCGTGGAGGAAGGGCCAGACGGTAGACCACAGGATTAACCTGTTCGAGGACCTTGAAGGGACCCAAGTAGCGAGGAGCAAATTTAGTGGATTCAACTCGCAGCCTGATGTTACGGGCGGAGAGCCACACCAAGTCGCCAGGAGCAAAGGATGGGGCGGGGCGCCAATGAACATCGGCGGAGGACCTCATTCTCTCCTTAGAGGCCCGAATGGCATCCTGAGTGCGGTCCCAAATATCCCGTGCCTCCACAGCCCAGTCTGCCACACTGGAGTCTGCGGAAGACACGGGCATAGGCACAGGTACCCGTGGATGCTGACCATAGTTGAGGAGGAATGGGGTTTGTCCAGTGGAGTCGGCTACGGCGTTGTTCAGCGCAAACTCTGCCCATGATAGCAAGGATGCCCAGTCATCCTGCCTGGCTGAAACAAAATGTCGCAGGTATGTGACCAAGGTCTGGTTGGCCCTCTCTACCAACCCATTCGTCTCGGGATGATAAGCGGAAGAGAGATTCAACTCAATACTGAGAAGACGACACAGCTCTCTCCAGAACCGAGACGCAAACTGGGGACCCCGGTCACTGACAATTTTGTCAGGCATACCATGTAGGCGGAAGATGTGCTTAATGAACAACGCAGCCAAGGCCCGTGCAGAAGGTAACCGTGGTAGCGGCACCAAATGCACCATTTTCGAGAAATGATCGGTGATGACCCAAATGATGGTACAGCCGCGAGACTTGGGCAAACCCACGACAAAGTCCATCCCGACCATCTCCCAGGGCCTATCTGCCACCGGCAAGGGATAGAGCAACCCAGCTGGCCTTTGACGCGGAGATTTATTTTTGGCGCAGGAGACACACGCCAGAATATAATCCCTGACATCCCGGACCATATGCGGCCACCAGTACGTCCTTGCCAGTAGCTCAGATGTCCTCTTTGTCCCAAAGTGTCCACCCACTCTGGACGAATGAGCCCAAGAGAGAACCTCCGGTCGCAAATTAATGGGCACAAAAGTCTTGCCCGGAGGCACAGACTCAAGCGAAACCGGTGCTACGGTTCTCAGGCTCTCAGAGGGAACAATAAGCCGAGGCTCCTCTTCCTCCTCTTCAGTTGACATAAGGGAGCGAGAGAGAGCATCAGCACGAATATTCTTCTCCCCGGCAAGAAAATGAAGAGAAAAGTGGAACCGGGAAAAGAACAAGGACCATCTGGCTTGGCGAGAATTTAGCCGCTGGGCTGTCTGTAAGTAGACCAAATTTTTGTGGTCAGTGTAAACCTGGAAGGGAAACCGCGCACCTTCCAGAAGATGTCTCCACTCTGAAAAGGCCAACTTCATTGCTAGCAGCTCCCTATTCCCGATGGAGTAGTTTCTCTCCGCTGGCGAGAAAGTCTTAGAGAAGAAGAAGCATGGATGCTTCCGACCTTGAGCATCCTTCTGGTAGAGGACTGCTCCAGCACCAACGGACGAGGCATCCACCTCCATTAGGAATGGCTTATCCACATCGGGACGATGTAAGATGGGAGCGCTAGCAAAGTGGGACTTAATAGAAGTGAAGGCCTTGGAGACCTCTTCCGACCACAATTTAGGATTCGCTCCCTTCTTGGTGAGGGCTACCAAGGGAGCTACCAGAGTTGAGAAGTGGGGAATTAACTGGCGGTAATAGTTAATGAACCCCATAAAGCGCTGCACCGCTTTAAGAGAATGGGGCTCTTGCCAGTCCATCACAGCCTGTAGTTTGGCAGGATCCATAGCCAATCCCTGGGCGGAGATGATATAGCCCAGGAACGGCAAAGACTCCTGCTCAAACATACACTTCTCCAACTTAGCATAAAGAGAGTTTGCCCGTAGGAGGTCGAAGACTCTGCCAACATCTCTCCGGTGGGAGTCAATATCTGGAGAAAAGATGAGAATATCATCCAGATAGACTACAACTGAGGTGGAAAGCATATCCCGGAAGATGTCGTTGACAAAGTCTTGAAAAACGGCTGGGGCATTACAGAGCCCGAAGGGCATCACCAGATACTCATAGTGCCCATCTCTGGTGTTAAACGCCGTTTTCCATTCGTCCCCCTCACGGATGCGAATCAGGTTGTAAGCACCCCGCAGATCTAATTTAGTAAATACCCTTGCTCCCCGAAGCCTATCGAAGAGCTCAGATATCAAGGGCAAAGGATACTTGTTCTTAACGGTGATAGCGTTAAGACCCCTGTAGTCTATGCATGGACGTAGCTCCCCATTCTTCTTCTGCACGAAGAAGAACCCTGCCCCAGCAGGTGACACTGACTTCCTGATAAACCCTCTTGCCAGATTCTCTTGAATGTACTGAGACATGGCCTCCGTCTCCGGGAGAGATAATGGATAAACTCGACCCCGGGGAGGCTCCGCACCAGGCAAGAGATCGATAGGACAGTCATAGGGGCGATGGGGCGGAAGGGTCTCCGCCGCCTTCTTGGAGAACACGTCTGCGTAAGACCAATATTGCTTGGGGAGAGAGGATAGATCTGCGGGTACCTCAGCAGTAGCAACCTGAACGCACTCTCGGTGACACCTACCCCCACATGATTCACCCCATCCCAGAATTCTGCCTGAGGACCACTTGATGTGAGGAGAGTGGTACCGAAGCCAAGGTATCCCCAACAGGACCTCATCAATACCCTCAGGAATGACGAGCAGAGAAATAATCTCCTGATGGGATGGCGACAGGGACAGAGTAACAGGGATGGTCTGATGTGTTATCTGTGCGGGGAGTGTCGACCCATTCACCACTCGTACCGTTACTGGTTGAGATAGCATAACCAGGGGTATTGCGTGACGTTGGGCGAAGGCAGAAGACATAAAATTGCCCTCCGCCCCAGAATCCACGCAGAGGTCTACCGAGTGGGAGGATGAGCCAAAGGTAATTGTCCCCTTAAAGGACAATTTGGAGGCAAACGTCGCAGTGTCTAGTGCACCTCCACCTACTACCACTAGACGCTGACGTTTCCTCGACCGCTGATGACATCTGGTGGCAAGATGTCCTGACTGTTGGCAAACATGGGAACCCTGGAGTGCACGAGCGGTCTGGGACTTAGATTCCGCTCGTGACACCACCTTAGGTTCCTGGAACTCAGGAGCCTGGACTGGAGATTCCAAAGGTTTGGCGAAGGTGGGAGCCAGCCGAAACCTCCGCCTATACTGGGCTCGCTCTAACCTCCGCTCGTGAAAACGGAGGTCAATGCGAGTAGATACTGCTATTAACTCCTCCAGTGTGGCGGGAATCTCCCTAGTGGCCAGAGCATCCTTAACGTGGTCAGCCAGCCCCCTCCAAAATATAGGGATAAGGGCTTTATCCGACCACTCCAGCTCAGATGCCAGAGTGCGGAAATGGACGGCAAAAAGGCTGACCAAGGACGCGCCCTGAGTCAGTGCCAACAGTTGGAGCGCCGTGTCATGGGTGACACGAGGTCCTAGAAAGACCTGTTTCAGAGTGCTCAGGAATAACGGAGCACTCTGCACCACATGATCGCCACGCTCCCACAGCGGCGTAGCCCACTGCAACGCCCTGTCCGACAATAAGGAAATTATAAAGCCCACCTTAGCCCGCTCTGTAGGGAAACAAGAGGCCAGAAGCTCGAGATGTATTGAGCACTGACTCACGAATCCCCTACAGGACTTACTGTCACCAGAAAATTTCTCTGGTAGCGGGAGGCGAGATAGCGTCGGTACAGGAGCGGCACTGGACAAGGTAGCTGCAGCCACACTTGCAGCCTGAACAGCGACAGCAGTAACATCCACGGCTGAGGTTGAACGCTCAAGAGCCGCCAACCTTCCCTCCAGCTGCTGGATGTACCGCTGTAAACGCTGGTCGTCCGCCATTTTACTAGCCAGACCCTAGCGCTAGTATTCTGTTAGGACTGTCGGAACGCACCAAGACAGATGGTATAGATGCGTTCGCAGTCCGGGGTCCACCGTGCAGGTGAAAACCTGCTGCTAGCAATTTGCAGACTATATGGCGGTACACAAGAGTATACACGCGTGGGTTAACCTCACCCAGCGTGAAAGAAGCAATCCTGTTAAAGCACAGGACCGCGGTACCGCACCTAAAGCGCGAGCAAGTAGTCAGCGAACTCAACCCCAACTGGGATTGAAGTCCGATTAGACCCTTGCTGGCGCAACACCGCAACTGGGTGTGAAATGAAACAGAAGAGCATGCAGTGCCGCACTGATGAACGCCACTAACCACCCAGGCTTGGGTAAGGAAAGCACAGAGGAAGTGCACGGCGCCGTACTGGCGGACACAGCAACTGGACGCTATAACGTGTGACTAGTGCTGTAGGATAAGTCGGGCGCTAGGTAGCAGCCATACACCTTCCGCGAACAGTCATACTATAGGGTAGGGGTATCCAAGGACGACTTGCACTCACAACATACACACATTAGCAATTGTTTGACAATACTAGCGCATGTCCGTGCGGTCATGTGCAGTTTATATAGCAGCAGCACAGGAAGTGGCCACAGCACTTTTGCCCTTCTAGGACCTGCCAAGAGGACCAATGGAATGTGCTGCAGAGCCTGAGCACATGACCCTCGATCTCCAACGGGAGACCTTACGCTGGGCATGCTCAGTACGTGCAGACAAGGAATTAGTCCCAGAGAAGTCCGCTCGCTGCTGACCAGCACAGACTTTAATAGCAGAGACTGGAGAAGCAGCAGTAACTCTCAGAACAGAGTGAGAATGAGCAAGACGCTGGGACCGACGTCCTTGCTGAGCAGACTCCACTGCGGCTGGACAAGAATAGGAGACCGCAGCGGAGGTGGCTCGAGATTCCCCCTGTGCAGAAGCGGGAACTCGACCCCTAACACAGTTTATAGACATGTATAGTGTGTGTATAGCTGGGAGTGTGGGGGCCCTCATTCAGTAAAGGGTGATATCGGAGTGGGAGGAAGAGATCCCAGTCACCCCCCAATCAGTAACTGAGGGCTTACTACCCATATTAAACTCTTATTATAATCTATAACTAAGGGACTCAGTGCTCGAAACGCATAGGCCTAGTGTTTTTCACGTTTTTCTTTCCCTTTATGATATTTTAATAGTTACTTACATAGTAACATAGTTAGTAAGGCCGAAAAAAGACATTTGTCCATCCAGTTCAGCCTATACTTATACTTATACTTATAAAAGATATTTTCATAAGTGCTTTCCACTGCGGTCTGGATGTCTGACAATTAAAATACACACTGTACACACAAAAACCTTACTGTACAGCCGAGTTACCGAGTGCAGGAAAAAATACTCCACTCAGTGTTACTGCAGACTTCCATTCCCTGCCCTTACAGCAAGGAAGACAGAAGTGTTGTGTGTGAGGGGGAAGGAGAGAGGTGTGAAGTTGGCACAAGGAATTTTATTAATGTAGTACGGCAGAACACGATGTAGATGCCAGTACTATCTTAGATGATGCTCCAGACTTCAAAGTGTCTCTGCTCCAAACAGAAGCAGGGTGAAGGGCCCACCGGAGGATTGTACAGCGCTCCAATGTGCTAGTCCCACACTGACTCGTGGTCACATAGCCAAATCTGTGATAGGGCCCCCAAACTATCACGTGCCATTGTTAATGTTGGTGTCTTTTAATTTGGCAGAGGAGTTTTTGGGCCCTTTAAGTCTATACTGACACTTCAATATCCCCAAGAGCTAAGCGCCTATGATCTGTTATTGGTGATGATTCCATGAAATTAAAGGTGTTGCCCCTTTTAAACTTTTATCACACCATTCAAATGCAATGGTTTACAATAACAAAGGTGTTATTCATCTTTCCTAGGTACAGAGCTGCCTCTCTGCCATTGCTCCTTTCTTTGTTGGTTGACTGCAGTGGTATCATCATAGCTACAGTGCTTATAACTAGAGATGAGAGAACCCAAACTGTAAAGTTTGGGGTTCATACCAGACACCTAGTGTCCGGGGCTAAACTCACGCCTCAGACTTATCCCAGGAGTCGATTTTAACGTTCGGAGTTCAGATGCTAAAGAGAGAGAGAATATAACAGCACCAAAGTTCAAGTCCCCATTAACTGCTATGGCTTAGGGTTCTGGTTCAAGTTCAGGTCGAGTTCTGGTACCTGAACCAAACTTTGGATAAAAGTTAGCTTGAACGGATAAACCTGGAACATCCATGGGTCCTCTGATCCCTACTTATAAGGCCGGCGTCACACTCAGCGTAGGGAAATACGGTCCGTATTTTACATGCGTAATACGCAGAAATTATCCCAAAACAGTGATCCGCATGACATCCGTAGGCAGGATGTGTCTGTGTATTTTACGCTTGTTAACCTCCGTATGTAACCCGTATGGCATCCGTAATGCGTTTTTTTATGCAACCTTACAAAATGGACATTTAACGGTTTTGAGGCCTGAAAATAATTTAAGTCATCAGCATAATCCTATTTAAGGCCTCTACAACATGTGGAACCCTCCCATATGGCCATTTTGTTGCTGTGCTTGTGTAGGTGTTTTGTTGGTAGTTGGGCAACATGAGTGACCTCCTGCAATTCACACCTACTCAGCGGGTGTTATTTAATTGGGTCTTGTCACGCCGCTTTGGCCGGCCAAACCCCGTGATAGTTGATCTGCGAAGGAGGAGAAGAAGAATGTGGGTGCATCCACTTTTGCGGCAACGCCTCACTAAAGGCCATTTTCACAGGCTATATTCAGCTCTGAGGACACATCCGGACAAATTCTTCCAGTACTGTCGCATGACAATACCCACGTTTGATATCTTGTTGGAGACAGTACGTCCTGGAATCACATACCAGGATACAAGGATCTGTATGTAGATGATGTTTTAGGTACTATTTTTATTTTCATACCATTTTATTTAACTTATATCATTAAATTTTTAAGAAAGCATATCTAAATATGTAGTAAATGTTAAATGTTAGTATCCAGTGTAAATTTATGAAGGTACACTGTTCTCCTGCCTTTTGGTTTCCTCGTAATACTTTTGTCTACTAGGGTTTTAGAAAAGCATTGTTACTTAGCTAATTATATTTTTTTTGTGTGCTTTCAGATTCCTGTCAACTGGATTATCTTATGCGGGCCTACATCTTGAATTTCTCATAGGACGTTCTACTATTTCAGGCATTGTGCAGAATACATGTGTGCAAATATAGGCCAAACTACATGAACTTGTGATGCCTGAGCCCAAAATGGAGGATTGGCTGAAAATAGCCAGTGGTTGTTCTTACTGTTGTCAATTTCTGCACTATATTGGAGCCCTGGATGGGAAACATATCGGGATGCGTAAGCCGCCAAACTCAGGCACCCAATTCTATAATTAAAAGCAGTTTTTCTCTGTAGTTCTGTTAGCTGTAGTTGACAGTCACTACAGGTTTATAATTGTAGATATTAGGGCCTATGGGCGAACTTTAGACTCTAGAGTCTTCAATGCGTCCATTAAGGGTTGGCGGCTACGTGAAAACCTGTTCGACCTCCCACCACCACGACAACTCCCAGGCTCCAATGTTGAAGCAGTCCCATATGTTCTTGTGGCAGATGAGGCCTTCCAATTGAGCAGGAATGTCATGAGGCCTTATCCCCGGCGCAACCTGGACCACCGGCGGCGTGTATTTAATGTCAGACTTTCACTGGCATGGCGACTGGTGGAGTGTGCCTTTGGCATTATGGCATCCAAATGGCGTGTTCTCCAGTCTGCCATTTAGCTGAATGAGCAAAATGTAAATGAAGTAATTAAAGCTTGTGTTGTTCTGCACAACTTCACAAGAATTCATGAGTGTTCCTCAGCTGACTGTGCTGAAGGCATTTTGGATAATGTGGGTAGGCCTATAACACAAGTCCTGTACGCGGCATCCCCTTTCTGGCTTAAAAGTCAGGGATATTTTTACAAATTATTTTGTTTCTCCTCATGGAGATACTCCCTGGCAAGATAATGCTGTTTCTTTGTTGTAATGTATATATATATATATATATATATATATAGATACATATATCTATATATATATATAGATATATATATATATATATTCTTTTTTTGGTAATAATGCGTGAATTATTTAAATTAGTTAACTATGTGTGCTTCTTTGATTTATTTACCTGATTTTTATCAACCGAGTAATTGAGTATGATGTTGTAATGATTGTTCCAGCAACATAAAATTGACTTTTGAATATATTTTTTTACTTAGATCAAAAGCCTTTCTTTTTTCTCATACACCATATTCATATCATATGCTTTTATATCAAAATTTAAGCATCAAAAAACCATTTGGTAACAAAAACGTACCAAAGTGCTATCACAGCAGAATGAAAAAAAATATTTTGTACACAAAAATATAAAACCAAGCCTCATAAACCAATTTGCCTTACAGATTTCTGTAAGTTGGTGGAGGTCATGGCGGAAGCTCAGGGTCCTGATCAGGTGGCCTTTGTTGGGCCAATTGTACATCATCCTGTGAGTATGATGCATGACCCTGCTCTAAATGATGCCCTTACTCATATGGGGCAGTTGTGTATTGGCTCGAATAATAAGGGTTTTGACTATGGCCCTCATGATGTTGGTAATAAGGCCTTGCCTCATAACCCCCACCAATATGGCCATGTCGTCCAAACCCAGGTTGGGACCAGCCTGCAGCACTGGGTCTGGACAAGTGACCATATTGGGAAGGTTGATGGTATGATGGCATATCGTAATGTGCTGGGCTTGGTGGGATTTGGGTGGGAAGGAGTAGATGTGTAGGCACACCAGGAGGGTGTGCTTCAAATACTTGTTGAGCATGCACCTGTTGAGATGATAGAAGGCGCAGGACGTTACGTGGTGACAGCTGCCACCTCTCAATGAACTCAAACAATTCATAAGGTTAATTTGGTGTGGTACATGCATCAATAAGTATTTCAAAACACCCTCTCACACGTAGCCTCACCTCACGGGGTATGGGACGGAGGTACCGGGCCAAGCTCCTCACATAGGCCTCCTCACCATCATCCTGTGCAGCCCTGGCCAAATAATTAAGGACCTCAATGTCCACATTCCTGCGAGATTCTTGCAGCTTTCTTCTTCTGCGGCCACAGCGGGAAATGACAGCAGGCTGTGGGGATGTCTCCAGTGGAACAGTAGGGCTGCTACTGTTCCTTGATCTTCTTGGCTTGCTGGATGTGGTCCTGCTGTGGGTTGTGGAGCAGCTTCTTCACCAGTTGTTGCCGGATCTTGTGGTGCAGCTGAAGTTGATGCAGGAGGGATGTCACTAGAAGGATGTGAAGATGGGCCAGCCACCTCTTCTCCTTCCCCAACCGGAGCCATCAGGGCCTCCGAGTCTGAGCCAGTCTCCCCCTCAGTGAGGTTGGACTGTGTTCTGTTAGTAAAGTTTATTATTATTTTTTTAAAATTTACCATTTTACCTGTATTAAACATATGTGTTATGTTTTATGATATTTTTACTTACGGTCTCAGATCCATACTGGGGTCCAAAAAGGAAAGTTGGTCATAATATATACAGTGGGGCAAAAAAGTATTTAGTCAGTCAGCAATAGTGCAAGTTCCACCACTTAAAAAGATGAGAGGCGTCTGTAATTTACATCATAGGTAGACCTCAACTTTGGGAGACAAACTGAGAAAAAAAAAATCCAGAAAATCACATTGTCTGTTTTTTTAACATTTTATTTGCATATTATGGTGGAAAATAAGTATTTGGTCAGAAACAAAATTTCATCTCAATACTTCGTAATATATCCTTTGTTGGCAATGACAGAGGTCAAACGTTTTCTGTAAGTCTTCACAAGGTTGCCACACACTGTTGTTGGTATGTTGGCCCATTCCTCCATGCAGATCTCCTCTAGAGCAGTGATGTTTTTGGCTTTTCGCTTGGCAACACGGACTTTCAACTCCCTCCAAAGGTTTTCTATAGGGTTGCGATCTGGAGACTGGCTAGGCCACTCCAGGACCTTGAAATGCTTCTTACGAAGCCACTCCTTCGTTGCCCTGGCGGTGTGCTTTGGATCATTGTCATGTTGAAAGACCCAGCCACGTTTCATCTTCAATGCCCTTGCTGATGGAAGGAGGTTTGCACTCAAAATCTCACGATATATGGCCCCATTCATTCTTTCATGTACCCGGATCAGTCGTCCTGGCCCCTTTGCAGAGAAACAGCCCCACAGCATGATGTTTCCACCACCATGCTTTACAGTAGGTATGGTGTTTGATGGATGCAACTCAGTATTCTTTTTCCTCCAAACACGACAAGTTGTGTTTCTACCAAACAGTTCCAGTTTGGTTTCATCAGACCATAGGACATTCTCTCAAAAATCCTCTGGATCATCCAAATGCTCTCTAGCAAACTTCAGACGGGCCCGGACATGTACTGGCTTAAGCAGTGGGACACGTCTGGCACTGCAGGATCTGAGTCCATGGTGGCGTAGTGTGTTACTTATGGTAGGCCTTGTTACATTAGTTCCAGCTCTCTGCAGTTCATCGACTAGGTCCCCCGCGTGGTTCTGGGATTTTTGCTCACCGTTCTTGTGATCATTCTGACCCCACGGGGTGGGATTTTGCGTGGAGCCCCAGATCGAGGGAGATTATCAGTGGTCTTGTAAGTCTTCCATTTTCTAATTATTGCTCCCACTGTTGATTTCTTCACTCCAAGCTGGTTGGCTATTGCAGATTCAGTCTTCCCAGCCTGGTGCAGGGCTACAATTTTGTTTCTGGTGTCCTTTGACAGCTCTTTGGTCTTCACCATAGTGGAGTTTGGAGTCAGACTGTTTGAGGGTGTGCACAGGTGTCTTTTTATACTGATAACAAGTTTAAACAGGTGCCATTACTACAGGTAATGAGTGGAGGAAAGAGGAGACTCTTAAAGAAGAAGTTACAGGTCTGTGAGAGCCAGAAATCCTGATTGTTTGTTTCTGACCAAATACTTATTTTCCACCATAATATGCAAAAAAAATGATAAAAAAAACAGACAATGTGATTTTCTGGATTTTTTTTTCTCAGTTTGTCTCCCATAGTTGAGGTCTACCTATGATATAAATTACAGACGCCTCTTATCTTTTTAAGTGGTGGAACTTGCACTATTGCTGACTGACTAAATACTTTTTTGCCCCACTGTATATATATATATTTTTTGGAAGGCACTGCTGACCCACTCCAGGCCCGCTGCTGTCTTTCTCGCCTACATTGGTCGTGTATGCTGCGCCATCGTCTCATAACATCTTCCACTGCAATGAAAGAGCAAAAAATAATGTATAAGGCCATTGTGCACAGTGGTACCACAATGTGTCAGTGAAATAACAGATTTTAATGTGGCCTAGTAACCTGCATTTTTCAAAAAATATCATCAACATAAATATTGTAACCTCAAATAGCACAAAATGATATAATGGAAAATACATAGATTTTCATGCCATAAGGACAGGGTCCTCTCCCCTCTGTAGCAGTATGTGATTATAAATTTAGAAAATGTAAAAGACATCTAAACAAATATGAACGTAACCCCTTTCTCATGTCCAGCACCATGTAATTAATGGTGCTATATAAATAAATGAGATTAATCTTAATTTAAAGAACATTAGGACCAAATTCATGTTGGTAATGCAGTTTGTAATATTATTCCGAGTGTGAGAAACATGAGTGTACTTACTTATCTGCCTCTGGACCTCACATGGCCGCTGCTCATATTCTGGGAAAAGGATTCCACATATGCTCCTCCATGCCGCCTCTTTTTTGGCCCGGTTGGAGTAATGGGCATCTCTCTGATCCCAAATTTCTGGCCTCTCTTGCACCAGGACCAGCAGCATTTCCACATCTACTATATAATTGTCTAAGGGTCACTTCCGTCTGTCTGTCTGTCCCGGAAATCCCGCGCCGCTGATTGGTCGCAGCCGCCACGGGCACAGACCGGCGGCAAAATGGCCGCTCCTTCCTCCCCGCAGTCAGTGCCCGCTCCATACCCCCCTCCAGTCAGCGCTCACACAGGGTTAATGGCAGTGTTAACGGACTGCGTTATGCCACGGTGTAACGCACTCCGTTAACGCTGTTATTAACCCTGTGTGACCAACTTTTTACTATTGATGCTGCCTATGCAGCATCAGTAGTAAAAAGATCTAATGTTAAAAATAATAAAAAAAAATACTTATATACTCACCCTCTGTCGGCCCCTCAGATCCAGAACAGGCCTTTCCCGCTCCTCGCGACGCCCCGGTGACCGCTCCATGCATTGACATCTCACGAGATGATGACGTAGCCGTCTCACGAGACCGCTACATCATCATCTCGCGAGAACGCAATGCATGGAGCGGTCACCGGGGCATCGCGAGGAGCGGGAAAGGCCTGTTCTAGATCCGAGGGGCCGACGGAAGTGAGTATATCACTATTTTTCATTTTAATTCTTTTTTTTAACAGGGATATGATGCCCACATTGCTATATACTACGTGAGCTGTGCAATATACTATGTGGGCTGTGCAATACACTACATGGCTGTGCAATATACTACATGGGTTGTGCAATATACTACATGGGCTGTGCAATATACTACGTGGGCTGTGCAATATACTACGTGGCTGTGCAATATACTACGTGGCTGTGCAATATACTACGTGGCTGTGCTATAAACTACATGGGCTGTGCTATATACTTCGTGGCTGTGTTATACACTACATGGGCTGTTATATACTATGTGGGCTGTGCTATATACTATGTGGGCTGTGTTATACACTAAGTGGGATGTTATATACTACGTGGGCTATGTTATACACTGCGTGGGCTGTGTTATACACTATGTGGGCTATGTTATATGCTGCATGCGTGGGCTGTTATATACTACGTGATCTGTGTTATATGCTACGTGGGCTGTTATAAACTGAGTGGCTGTGTTATATGCTATCTGGGCTGTTATACACTCCGTGGGCTGTGCTATATACTCCATGGGCTATGTTATATACTACGTGGTTGTGCTATATACTTCGTGGGCTGTGGTATATACTCCGTGGGCTGTGCTATATACTACATGGCTGTGCTATATACTATGTGGCTGTGCAATATACTACGTGGCTGTGCTATGTACTATGTGGCTGTGCTATTTATTACGTGGGCTGTTATATACTACGTGGCCGGCCACGAACAATCAGCATCAGGCGCAGTCCGGGTGCGAATTGGCGCGGGATTTGAACCACGCTTCGCTAATTGGTCGCGGTTGGCCAAATCCTGTGTATTCAATGTATTATTCTAAAATCTTCATAAATAAACTACTGTGGCACCCCTAGGGGTATTTGCCACAAAAATAGTTACTGACACTAAATACAAATATTAAGATAGCAAAACTGCACTACCACCTCCGGCCAGAAGGGGGAGCTCCAGAGACTCCCCTTGATCCATTCTGGTCTGAGAGAAGAAATGGCAGTTGGGCTAAGGAGCTGAAAGTGAGAGGTCATACAGCTGAATTTCTAGCAGCCCTATGACGGTTTCCAGGCCCAAATCACCGGCCTGAGGAGAAGAGGGACAGAGAAAAGGGACATTGTGAGAACCGGGTAGCATTAATCACTACCCAGAACAGGCGCAAAGACGGATACCGGATCCGTGGCTGTATTCATTATATATAATACAGCAACCGGAAAAACGTGAGGTGATATCAGCTTCACTAGGGCCGGACGCAGCAACAGACACAGAGTTCAGCGGTACTCCCGGAGGGGGTAAACCGATAAAAGGACTCGGGTTGCCCGTCGAACCAGGACCCGGAGGGGACAGATTGGGCTGGCAGCCAGTTCACATACAGCAGCAGGGCCACACAGAAACTGCGTACAATAAGAGGCGAAGACCCCGGCAGGGTCAAAGTAACTCAGAGTTCCCATACAGACTCCAGTGACAGGACTGGTTGTAAATCCCTTTATGTTGAAGTAAACTGGTTAAACGTTTCAGTGCCTCAGTCTTTCATTTGGATAATAGCCATCTATCCAGGATCGGGATCATCACCGCTGGGAGAACCTGCTGCTGATCAAGTAAGTGCCTGTTCCCTCACGATACCCCTTACACTGTGCATTGCCTGAGGCCACAGCACCGGGTCAAGCCACCCGTGACATCCCCCTCAAGAGACAGACTCCATTGGTCCGGTGCTGGGTACCCCGGTCTCCTGGGCGTCACAATTGGCGTCACGAACAGGATCTAGCCAGCCCGTATACCGGGTATTGTGTGCCGTGAATGGAGTCCAAAACTGTGAAAACTTGGATGGAAAATCTTGAAAATTGACTTTATTAAAGAAAATTCCATTCCCCATTGAAAACTATTGAAAGTGACTTTTCCCCATTGGTTATAATGGAGTAAAGATGGCCGCCATCCCCTGAGGTAATCACCTCATAACCGTTAGGCACGAGACTGTTAATTGAGCTACGCCATTACCTGAGCCCCAGTCTGACTGAAAAACTTCAGAATCCGCCATTACAGAGCGCGCGGCGGACGGGAGCAGCAGGGGGCGTGTCATTGTGGGCGGCACCAAGCTGAGCGCTCTGACGTCAGAGCAAGGGGAAAACCAATCCTGCTGCACAGCGGAACAAATCTACACTATCCCGAAGGAAGCGGAGGACCGGAAGGGTCCGGATTAACTAAGGGGGCACAGTATGTCGCAGCACGGAGATGCCGCAGCACCCGGCGACGCTAATACAGCTGAAAGACAGAGTGTCGATAGAGAGTCCGGCAGCACAGCGGTGCAAGGAGTGGCACCCATCATGCCGGTGCTGATGCCATATACCCCGGGTGGCCCATGGCTTCCAATGTATGAAGGTGAGCCTAATACCCTTGACGATTTCAGAGAAAAGATGCTGGCCCATTTTGACATGTTCCCCGTGGGTGAAGTTCAGCGTGTTAGTCTCCTGATGATGCAGTTAAGTGGCCATGCTAAGCGAGAAGTCACAGCATGGGCAGCTGACCTAAAAGGCACTGTTGAACGCATATTTGCTGGATTAAAAGCTACATTTGAAACCACTGCCAGCAGCAAAGCTAAAGTACGATTCTTTAATTGCAAACAAAAAGCTAATGAGGGCGTGAGAGACTTTGCCTTAAACCTGCAGGAAGCCCTTAAATCACTTACACTGGCTGAACCCATTTTTAACACCGGAGCGGATAAACTGCTAAGAGATCAATTTATTGAGGGACTCTACACCCCTTCTCACCGGGGGCATGTGAGCATGCTTGTTTTTAAGAACCCTGAATTGACATTTTCCCAATTAAAGGAGAGCGCTATACGTCTCCAGCTGGCAGAGGCACCTCGGGATCAGGAGCCTGCGCAACCCATGGCAGAGGCTCCTCAACAACAGGGAGTGCCAGTGACATCAGCTATGTCCGGGGCCATTGCTAAGCCCCTGGGGCCCAGTACTAATGAGGCTCTTCAACAAAAGCTTGACTCTTTAACTGATGTTGTTGCTTCAATGGCTAAAACCATGCAGGAGATGAGAGGACCCAAGATGGAGTTGGCAAACCGTAGAGAAGATGTTCCATGGATGAGACCCCGGAGATACCCGACATGGAGAGGACGACCCCGCGACTGCTACCAACAGGATGGACAGCCCATTTGCCGCCGTTGCCAGCAGCCAGGCCACTTTGCACGAGATTGTGATTTAAACGGGAATCCCCTGGGAATGCGGGCCGCTTCGCAGGAATGAACTTTCAAGGCCCAACACCCTGGCACGACAGGTACATCGGAGGACGACCCATTATCCCTATCGTGCTGGACGGAATGCCCCTCAACGCTTTGCTGGACACAGGTTCCCAGATTTCATCTATACCGTATATCCTTTATAAGAGGTACTGGGCTGATGCAGATATTGATAAAGGGCCCTCTGATGTTGAACTAGATATATGGGCCAGTAATGGTAAGTTGGTACCGAAACTAGGATTTAGGGAGATGACCATAAAGATTGGTAAAGTAGAATTGAAGAAACAGGGTATAATTGTTGTTGATGTTGACCGGCGGAACTGTGAACCAATAAACTGGACAATCAGTGGGAAGCCGTACCCTACACAGTTTTACCAACAAGAATGGATAATCCTAAAATGTGTCTCATTAGCAAAAACGGAGGCTTAACATCTGTACTGGTGTCAAGAGACAATCTTAAATTATGTCCAGAAGCATTGAAAGAGCCAGAAGTTGTCCAGCCAGAACCAGAAGTTATTCAACCCATACAGGTTCAACCAGTAAAGGAAAAAGAAGAGGAAATGTATCACACCTGTATAGGAGACTTTCCCAAAACCCTACTAACATACCATGGTGCAGTAGTGGTTCCCATGGTGGCCTTTTACCCAACACCGAACCCAATACCAGAAGTCCCAAGACAGGAAGAGGCTGACCCCGTACTACAGGAGGTTCCAGGCCAGGAAGAACAGATTCCTGGACAGAGTAATCCCATTCACGGTGGACTTGCCAACTCCATAGTCGTGGAATTATCTTTAGCAGAGCGGGCAGATACTACATCCGCAGTAGACAGTAGTACACCACATGAAGAGACACCGCTATTACGTAGATCACAGCGTAGTACCCAGGGTCAATTACCAGCCAGGTATGCAGATTACCAACTATAAAACTATAGTCATTGTTATCATTCTGCAACGTTTAAGCCCAGTACCTACAGAGACTTGTCTGTATGAACTTCTTGCATATTCTTGAACTTGTTATCAGCCCGGAGGCACTAAATCAAAGCTCCGTAAAGACTGCTTTTTGAACTTTGCTTTTTGCTCTTTTTGAACTTTCTTTAGACTTTATATTGACAACTCCGTTGGAAAAATGGAACTAAATTCCTGGACACAAAGTGCAGTGCCTTTCTTAGTACCTTCAAGGATAGGACTGTATTAATAGACGCTATTTGAAGTGACTTTTTACAGAACTCTATTTTTGTTTCCTTGAGTGGTTTTTGTAACTTTTCATTTTTAAGACTCTGTACATATTAATTGTTATTTCAAAATGTTATCGTCCCACAGTCCCGGAGTACTGTTCTTAACTAAGGGGGAATGTGGCACCCCTAGGGGTATTTGCCACAAAAATAGTTACTGACACTAAATACAAATATTAAGATAGCAAAACTGCACTACCACCTCCGGCCAGAAGGGGGAGCTCCAGAGACTCCCCTTGATCCATTCTGGTCTGAGAGAAGAAATGGCAATTGGGCTAAGGAGCTGAAAGTGAGAGGTCATACAGCTGAATTTCTAGCAGCCCTCTGACGGTTTCCAGGCCCAAATCACCGGCCTGAGGAGAAGAGGGACAGAGAAAAAGGACATTGTGAGAACCGGGTAGCATTAATCACTACCCAGAACAGGCGCAAAGACGGATACCGGATCCGTGGCTGTATTCATTATATATAATACAGCAACCGGAAAAACGTGAGGTGATATCAGCTTCACTAGGGCCGGACGCAGCAACAGACACAGAGTTCAGCGGTACTCCCGGAGGGGGTAAACCGATAAAAGGACTCGGGTTGCCCGTCGAACCAGGACCCGGAGGGGACAGATTGGGCCGGCAGCCAGTTCACATACAGCAGCAGGGCCACACAGAAACTGCGTACAATAAGAGGCGAAGACCCCGGCAGGGGCAAAGTAACTCAGAGTTCCCATACAGACTCCAGTGACAGGACTGGTTGTAAATCCCTTTATGTTGAAGTAAACTGGTTAAACGTTTCAGTGCCTCAGTCTTTCATTTGGATAATAGCCATCTATCCAGGATCGGGATCATCACCGCTGGGAGAACCTGCTGCTGATCAAGTAAGTGCCTGTACCCTCACGATACCCCTTACACTGTGCATTGCCTGAGGCCACAGCACCGGGTCAAGCCACCCGTGACATCCCCCTCAAGAGACAGACTCCATTGGTCCGGTGCTGGGTACCCCGGTCTCCTGGGCGTCACACTACATACATATTCTAGAATACCCGATGCATTAGAATCGTGCTACCATCTAGTTTCTAATATTGGCCATGATGCAGGAGACTCCGTGGAGGCGTGCGGCAGACTTCCAGGATGTCTGTCTGGTATTTTCATCTAATTAGCATGTCTGAGCTTACTGATTGAGGGCTTGACACATTTCTTGTCACCTGCTGTACTCTTACGTATTTTACGCAAGTAACATAGTAACAAAGTAACATATTTAGTAAGGCCAAAAAAAGACATTTGTCCATCCAGTTCAGCTTATATTCCATCATAATAAATCCCCAGATTTACGTCCTTTTACAGAACCTAATAATTGTATGATACAATATTGTTCTGCTCCAGGAAGACATCCAGGCCTCTCTTGAACCCCTCGACTGAGTTCGCCATCACCACCTCCTCAGGCAAGCAATTCCAGATTCTCACCTCCCTAACAGTAAAGAATCCTCTTCTATGTTGGTGGAAAAACCTTCTCTCCTCCAGACGCAAAGAATGCCCCCTTGTGCCCGTCACCTTCCTTGGTATAAACAGATCCTCAGCGAGATATTTGTATTGTCCCCTTATATACTTATACATGGTTATTAGATCGCCCCTCAGTCGTCTTTTTTCTAGACTAAATAATCCTAATTTTGCTAATCTATCTAGGTATTGTAGTTCTCCCATCCCCTTTATTAATTTTGTTGCCCTCCTTTGTACTCTCTCTAGTTCCATTATATCCTTCCTGAGCACCGGTGACCAAAACTGGACACAGTACTCCATGTGCGGTCTAACTAGGGATTTGTACAGAGGCAGTATAATGCTCTCATCATGTGTATCCAGACCTCTTTTAATGCACCCCATGATCCTGTTTGCCTTGGCAGCTGCTGCCTGGCACTGGCTGCTCCAGGTAAGTTTATCATTAACTAGGATCCCCAAGTCCTTCTCCCTGTCAGATTTACCCAGTGGTTTCCCGTTCAGTGTGTAATGGTGATATTGATTCCTTCTTCCCATGTGTATAACCTTACATTTATCATCGTTAAACCTCATCTGCCACCTTTCAGCCCAAGTTTCCAACCTATCCAGATCCATCGGTAGCAGAATACTATCTTCTCCTGTATTAACTGCTTTACATAGTTTTGTATCATCTGCAAATATCGATATTTTACTGTGTAAACCTTCTACCAGATCATTAATGAATATGTTGAAGAGAACAGGTCCCAATACCGACCCCTGCGGTACCCCACTGGTCACAGCGACCCAGTTAGAGACTATACCATTTATAACCACCCTCTGCTTTCTATCACTAAGCCAGTTACTAACCCATTTACACACATTTTCCCCCAGACCAAACATTCTCATTTTGTGTACCAACCTCTTGTGCGGCATGGTATCAAACGCTTTGGAAAAATCGAGATATACCACGTCCAATGACTCACCGTTGTCCAGCCTATAGCTTACCTCTTCATAAAAACTGATTAGATTGGTTTGACAGGAGCGATTTCTCATAAACCCATGCCGATATGTAGTTAAACAGTTATTCTCATTGAGATAATCCAGAATAACATCCCTCAGAAACCCTTCAAATATTTTACCAACTATAGAGGTTAGACTTACTGGCCTATAATTTCTAGGTTCACTTTTAGAGCCCTTTTTGAATATTGGCACCACATTTGCTATGTGCCAGTCCTGCGGAACAGACCCCGTCGCTATAGAGTCCCTAAAAATAAGAAATAATGGTTTATCTATTACATTACTTAGTTCTCTTAGTACTCGTGGGTGTATGCCATCCGGACCCGGAGATTTATCTATTTTAATCTTATTTAGCCGGTTTCGCACCTCTTCTTGGGTTAGATTGGTGACCCTTAATATAGGGTTTTCATTGTTTCTTGGGATTTCACCTAGCATTTCATTTTCCACCGTGAATACCGTGGAGAAGAAGGTGTTTAATATGTTAGCTTTTTCCTCGTCATCTACAACCATTCTTTCCTCACTATTTTTTAAGGGGCCTACATTTTCAGTTTTTATTCTTTTACTATTGATATAGTTGAAGAACAGTTTGGGGTTAGTTTTACTCTCCTTAGCAATGTGCTTCTCTGTTTCACTGATGGTCCGTGTGTAATCCGTATTTTTCTCGCCCCCATAGACTTTCAGTGGCGTATTTTTGCGCAATACGCTGACAAACGCAGCATGCTGCGATTTTGTACGGCCGTAAAATACGATTGCGTAATATACGCCAGATAGAAGCTGCCCCATAGAGAATCATTGGGCCGTGTGCAATGCGTAGTTTTTTCCGCATCTCATACGTTCGTAAAACTCTCTAGTGTGACGCCGGCCTAACTGCTGCATCTGGTCACTTAGCTGAGTGACTACATCGATTGACTGCAGCGCTGAACAGAACAGAGCCTTAGAGCCCTAAAAGTAACATTTGCCTTAGAGCTGGTGATGTATATTTACAAATATTCAGTTGTGTCCCTAGTGAAAAGTCTGGGAAAAAAATGAATTTCTCACATTATTTTAGTGACTTTTCATTTTATTTATAGAAATGACTAAATGTAGAGTAAAACTACTGCGTGAGTCCAGTATGGAGCGCACATACCTGCCAGGACGGCACTGCTCACATATCTAGTGCATTTATAGGAGAACGTCATTTCTTTTTCACAGCAGCTCCAACTTTAACTTGTCATGTTAGTACAATTTAGTCTAAGTAAATACACAGTTAGACTAATGTTTAGAGTATCCGCTCTCTTCCTATTTGTACTGAGTCACGTAAACATGAACTATATTGGGATATGGGCTTAAGGGGTCACTGGTGTTTTAAAAACAGTTGTCACTCTCAAGTGAAACACCTGGTATATGGTTTTATTCCTAATACTTCAGCGCTGCAAAGATATTAAGATTTCCTGCACAGAAAAATAAGATCAGTTAAATGTTTCCCTTTTATTTTTCATCAAAAAATATATAGAAAACAAAGTGAACTAAAACATTGCTTCTACTTTTATATACTTTGCTAATCATAATTAGAAAACATTGTGATGAAAAAAACAATGATTAAAAAAATAATAAATTAATAAAACCAGTGACGTTACTAAGGGCTGGTTCGCGCTCAGCGTTTTTGAGGCCTTTTTACTTGTTTTTTTTTTGTGCTGAAAAAAATGCAACATTTAGTAGGAAAAGCAAAATTAATGAAATTTCCAAAATCTCATTTACATGTTGAATTTATTTTCTTGCATTTTTAGACCAGTAGTGTTTTTTTTTTAAGAAACGCAACATGTCAGTTCTTTCAGCAATTTTACGACACTTTTTCTTCATGAATCTGTCAGTAGGATCTACCCACCTAAGCCATGTATATGTGTAGGTAAGTCATAGAAAGTTGAAAAAAACGATACCTTGATATTTGCAATCCGATGTTCTATTCTACAGTAATCAACTTTTTTCTTAATATCTAAGTGAACTATTAAGATCTATTGGCAGGACATAGATCTCCCTGAGAATCTGCCTCCAGAGCCTTTTTTTTTAAATGAAAAGGGGCATTACCAGTGTTGAGACATGTAATGTCAGGATCTACATTTCTCACACTGGTAGAACCTCCTTTAATTTAAAATAAGCACAGGAGGCAGATTCTCAGGGAGATCTATGTCTGGCCCATAGATATTAGCAGCTCATTTACATATTAATAAAAAAGGTGATTTCTCTGGAATAAGACATCAGATCACAGATTTCATGATCGTATCACATCCCCCTGAAAGACCTGGAGTTAGACAGTCACGTCTGGTATTGAATCGCAGGTCTTCTTTAGAGATGGTGTGATTCATGTTCTATTTTAAAAGGATGTTGCTTCCTTTGGTGCTGAGAGAGTGAAGGACTCTTTCCATGCTGGCTGAGACCATACTGCCTGGTTGTTCTCAGCTGCAACTGCTTATCATTTACTCTCTCTCTATATATATACTGTATATACTGATATATATATACTGCACTGGGCGGGGTTAGTCCCTGCTGGTAAAAGATTTGTCTTCATGTGCTGAGTGCTAAAGCTAAGTGGTTGGAGAGGAATTTTTGTAGTAGTGATCTATAGTTTGCTGTTGCACATGTGTTTATCTCCTGGTCCATATTCCCATTTAGTTTATTCCTCCCTGTCACTATCTACCTCCATATTGTTGGTTTGTGTTTTTGCATGATAAAGGTTTTCTGTTATCCCTGTTTTGTCTTTGTGTTTTGTTTACCTTAAATTTCTGTCCTGTGCCTCATGGGGTTTGGGAGGGGACAGATAGGGGTTAACAGGAGCATAGCAAGGTCTCTACCTTCAAGAGTACCCCTTGGACATGGATAATTAGGGTCCCATTTCTCGGAATAGTTTGAGGCCCCTCTTCCTTACCAAAGACTGACACAGCGTGACGAATCAAGGTATCATTTTATACAACTTTCTATGATCTATATGCCCATAAAGTCGATGCTGCTGACAGATTCCCATTAAGATCAAAATGACTTTCCACCAAAAAATACATAAAAACACATAATAGTTCACGTTCAAAAAGGCCAGAAAGTAGCTAAAAAATAAAAGACACATTATAATAATAATATAGTGCTAACATATTCCGCAGCGCTTTACACACATCATTATCACTGTCCCCGATGGGGCTCACAATCTAAATTCCCTATCAGTATGTCTTTGGAATGTGGGAAGAAACCGGAGTACCCAGAGGAAACCCACGCAAACTTCTTGCAGATGTTGTCCAAGGTGGGATTAGAACCCAGGACTCCAGCATTGCAAGATTGCAGTGCTATCCACTGAGCGACCGTGCATCGACCATTACCGTTCCTGTTCTGCAATTAAATAGCTTGGTCAATATAAGCCCTCCACTAGATCGCTTTCCCACTCCTTCAGTCTTCGCTTTTGTGTTTAGTCTTTGGCATCTCCGATGCTGAATATGTTTCAGGTGATGTCATGATGTCATGGAGCAATGCACATCCAGGTGTCACGAGTGAAGAAAACTGCCCTTCTGCGCCACTTCTGCTCCAATTTTTTTTGCTTCCCTGAGGTCACCTTAGAACAGTTTGTACTACTCAGGCAACTCCTTCTGAATCTCTATCTTTGCCACTGGCAAAATAATAATACTTATATTCACTTCCAGTGACGGTGCCATTCCAGAAGTTTCAGCACTTGCTGTCCTGATGCTCCTGTGCCGACATCGGAGATGATTATAAGTTTTATTATTCTAGTAGTAGAGAAAATTACAAAAGAACAACCCAAATAAAATAAAGGCTATATATAAATCAGTATCACAATCATAAATTAGCGGTATTAGCTCACCCGGGTGTCTTTTGAGTAAAAAGAAAGTGGAGACCACTTAAACCAAGAACCAAAACCAATCACCAAACCAAAGGATGCACCAGGAAGACCAGACTGGATCAAGATATATTCTTTTATTATTTAATCATCAAGCAGCGATACAATATATATAAAACCCCTGACGAAGGAATTTAGCTCTGAAACGCGCGTCGGGTGTGTGCGTGTACTCAGGACGGCGCGGTGCCCTAAGGTAATATCCACTAATATCCACTATTTTTCCCTGAAATCTGTTATAGTTCAGCACTTAGCTCTTTGTCTCTATCAGCACTGTGCAGGGTCTGGAAATAACCCTGATGGTTAAAACAATTGTGTTCTTTGAATTTATTTGCACTTCAGCACTTTTTTGCATATATTGCACATCAATTTTGGAGTTTTTATTATTTTTTATTATTGTTTCCACATTGGTCACTCAATTTTTTAGGGAACTAATATACCCCGATTGTGGGTAATACTTACCTTGCACGGATATATAAATAATTATTATTATTGTGCGGCTGGGTATCCGTATATTCATTTTTATATGACGTCCCGTGCTGCACACTTTTTTGTATGATTGTTTTGTATTTTTATCGTATATTTTTTAACGGTAGTTTTTTATATATTGTATCGCTGCTTGATAATTAAATAATAAAAGAATAAATCTTGATCCAGTCTGGTCTTCCTGGTGCATCCTTTGGTTTGGTGATTGGTTTTGGTTATTCTAGTAGTAGCAGACTTATGGATTCGAAGGTGTTGTTTAAGTATTAGACAATCCCTTTAAGACACATTCACTATGTTTCGACATGCACACCATTCAAATCAAACTCTCGATCTGCCAATGTATGAGGACACTAATAAGTCTTTTGGTCCATACACTACTTTCGCAAAGTGATATTTGAACCCACAGAGTTAATTACAATGTTCTGTGCATACTTATGTACAGTGGGTACGGAAAGTATTCAGACCCCTTTAACTTTTTCACATTTTAAATCATTGCAGCCATTTTTTTTCTCATTAATGTTCACTCTGGACTCCATCTTGACTGAAGAAAAACAGAAATGTAGAAATTTTTGCAAATCTAATAAAAAAAAAAACCCTAAAAACATCACAGGGTAATAAGTATTCAGACCCTTTGCTTAGACACTCATATATAAGTCACATGCTGTCCATTTCCTTGTGATCCTCCTTGAGATGGTTCTACTCCTTCACTGGAGTCCAGCTGTGTTTAATTAAACTGATAGGACTTGATTTGGAAAGGCGCACACCTGTCTATATAAGACCTCACAGCTCACAGTGCATGTCAGACCAATTGAGAATCATGAGGTCAAAGGAACTGGCCAACGAGCTCATAGACAGAATTTTGGCAAGGCACAGATCTGGCCAAGGTTACAACAGAATTTCTGCAATACTCAAGGTTCCTAAGAGCACAGTGACCTTCATAATCCTTAAATAGGAGACGTTTGGGACCACCAGAAGTTTTCCTAGACCTGGCCGTCCAGCCAAATTGAGCAATCGTGAGAGAAGAGCCTTGGTAAGAGAGGTAAAGAAGAACCCCAAGATCACTGTGGCTAAGCACCAGAGATGCAGTAGGGAGATGGGAGAAAGTTCCACAAAGTCAACTATTACTGCAGTCCTCCACCAGTCAGACCTTTATGGCAGAGTGGCCTGACAGAAGCCTCCCCTCAGTGCAAGACATATGAAAGCCTGCATAGAGCTTGCTTAAAAACACGTAAAGGACTTCCAGTCTCTAAGAAATAAGATTCTCTGGTCTGATGAGATGAAGATAAACCTTTTTGGTGATAATTTTAAGCAGTATGTGTGAGAAAACCAGGCACTGCTCATCACATGCCCAATACAATCCCAACAGTGAAACATGGTGGTGGTAGCATCATGCTATGGGGGTGTTTTCACCTGCAGGGACAGGACAACTGGTTGTCATTGAAGGAAACATGAATGCAGCCAAGTACAGAGATAACCCTGGATGAAAACCTCTTCCAGAGTGCTCTGGACCTCAGACTTGGCTGAAGATTCACCTTCCACCAAGACAATGACCCTAAGCACACAGCTTAAATAACAAACTAGTGGCTTCAGAACAACTCTGTGACCATTCTTGACTGGCCCAGCCAGAGCCCTGACCTAAACCCTATTGAGCATCTCTGGAGAGACCTGAAAATGGCTGTCCACCAACGTTCACCATCCAACCTGACGAAACTGGAGAGGATCTGCAAGGAAGAATGGCAGAGGATCACCAAATCCAGGTGTAAAAAACTTGTTGCATCATTCCCAAGAAGACTCATGGCGGGACTAGCTCAAAAGGTGCTTCTACTCAATACTGAGCAAAGGGTCTGAATACTTATGACCATGTGATATTTCAGTTTTTCTTTTTTAATAAATTTGCAAAAATTATTACATTTCTGTTTTTTTCAGTCAAGATGGGTTGCAGAGTGTACATTAATAATAATAATAATAATAATAATTTTATTTATATAGCGCCAACATATTCCGCAGTGCTTTACAAATTATAGAGGGGACTTGTACAGGCAATAGACATTACAGCATAACAGAAATCACAGTTCAAAATAGACACCAAGAGGAGTGAGAAATTAATGAGAAAAAAAGAACTTTTTTTGAATTTACCAAATGGCTGCAATGAAACAAAGAGTGAAAAATGTAAAGGGGTCTGAATACTTTCCGTACCCATTGTATACTGCAGAGTGGTGTTTTGGGTCTTAAGGTACCGTTACACTAAACGACTTACCAACGATCACGACCAGCGATACAACCTGGCCATGATCGTTGGTAAGTCGTTGTGTGGTCGCTGGGGAGCTGTCACACAGACAGCTCTCTCCAGCGACCAACGATCAGGGGAACGACTTCGGCATCGTTGAAACTGTCTTCAACGATGCCGAAGTCCCCAGGTAACCAGGGTAAACATAGGGTTACTAAGTGCAGGGCCGCGCTTAGTAACCCGATATTTACCCTGGTTACCATTGTAAAAGCAAAAAAAAACCACTACATACTCACATTCCGATGTCTGTCACATCCCCCGCCGTCAGCTTCCCGCACTGACTGTCTCAGCGCCGGCCGTAAAGCAGAGCACAGTGGTGACATCACTGTTGTGCTCTGCTTTACGTCCAGCGCTGACAGTCAGTGCAGGGAAGCTGACGGCGGGGGACGTGACAGACATCAGAATGTGAGTATGTACTGTTTTTTTTTACTTTTACAATGGTAACCAGGGTAAATATTGGGTTACTAAGCGTGGCCTGCGCTTAGTAACCCAATATTTACCCTGGTTACAAGTGAACACATCACTGGATCGGCGTCACACACGCCGATCCAGCGATGACAGCGGGTGATCAGCAACCAAAAAAAGGTTCTGATCATTCCCCAACGATCTCCCAGCAGGGGCCTGATCGTTGGTCGCTGTCACACATAACGAGATCGTTAGCGGGATCGTTGCTACGTCACAAAAAGCGTGATGTTGCAACGATATCGTTAACAAAATCGTTATTTGTGAAGGTACCTTTAGGACTCAAACCCATGCTGATTCGCAGCACTTTGTAGCCTCAATAAGATTAAGAAAATGTTTTTATATACAAATCTATATTGTCATAAAGAACATAGAGAGATATAACATTATTACAATTAATACTTTTAATTAGATCTTTAGAAATATAAATATTACCATGTCTAATTGGTGTATTCTAGATAATAATGGCAATGATATTAATAATTATCATAGTCTGAATATTTATAAGAACAAAGATAAATCAACAATACAAACAATAGTAAAAACATTAATGATTATAAAATAATTGCACAATTTAGCAACATAATTGAATAATGAGTACCTATAAAACTTCTTCTATAATAAAAGCAACTGAGATATCTTTCTAAAGTCAGTACTATTTTTCAGTTTGTAGGAACATTTTAAAACATTTGTTCCTAAAAATTAATATAAGTAAAGAATAAAATCAGCACATATAAATAACTATTCTTGGTAAAGTCTCTTTCTTAGTGAAAACTATCTAGACCAGTGGTCCCCTTCCTGGCCCGTAGCTATCTGCCATCACGGTTTCACCTCTCATTGTGTCTGGGATGCAGTTACTGACAGCTCAGACATCCAATCTGGTACAGTGTCGTACTGAAGCTGTCAGTACTTTGATTAACAGCTCAGTCATCCAGTCTGGTTATAGGACATGCTGCGCTGTTAGTGTGTTTATTGATGGCTCAGCCGTCCAATCTGAGACTGGAAGGAAGTGTTCGTTGTCTCAGGTGATTGCCAGGCTACCTAACTGGGCTGTTACTCCCAGACCTCTGCCAGATGTACATTCAGCTACTGTGGGGTTTGTTTCTCTTTGCCATGCGTTATGTTTGTAGGTCTTTTGTTGCCTGACCTTGGAAATAGTTCTGACCATCCATCTGTTTAACTCACTTCTGCTATGATCAACTATCCTTTTGGTATTCCAACCTTGCTGGGTTACCTGACAACAACTTTGTTCTGTTTATGACGTACCATCTGAGTTCTGACATCATAATCCTTGACCATCCAGTCTCATGGCTTGGCTGTGAGAAGTGACTCAGCATCACATTACATCTGGCCAATACTTTTGTCTTTTTCAGAAGTATGGGGCCTGTTGACACGCTCTGTCAGGGATCATGTGACCTGCAGTGGTGACCTGTGGTAAAAAGCTTACCGCAGGTCAGCAGGCACTGGCAGATGAGAGACTACTCCTCCCATCAGGCTATGTCTGCTGTCACTGATAACAGTGATAGCAGGAGCCGCTGATAGAAGTAGTCTCTTGTCAGCCAGCGACTGTGCTCAAAGTTAAAAAGAAATAATAAAAAATCCACACTATACTCAGCTAACACCAAATCCCTGATGCCCTCATATAAAAAATGTAAAATAAAAAAACAACATATACTCACTTTTATGCCTAATCTCCGATGCACATATCTCCTTGAAAAAAATAAAAAATAATAAACCAACATATACTCACCTGTCCACCATAGTTCATGCAATCCCAAGTGTCCCATGGCGATCTCCCTTGTAGAACAGTCACATCAGGAGATGTAACTACTCTACCCGGCTGCCAACCAGAGGTAATCGCTCCTGCAGTGTATCACTGAGCTGCCGTGACAAAGGTCACATGAGTTCATAATGAACTCTGATGAACTTTCTAATGCAGCAGTGGTCCCATAAGTGAGATCACCAGAGCTCATCAACTGATGAACTCCTGTGACCTCTCTCACGGCAGCTCAGTGTTAAACACTGTAAGAGCGACTACCTCCTGTCAGTGTATAGCCAGCTGTCTTTGAGAGCAGTCACATCAGTGACTGCTCTTAAAGTCATTAAGATCATCATGGGACATTATGGATTATCTTCTCTGTGGACAGTTGAGGTGTATTGTGGCTTATTATTTTATTTTTTTGCAGGAGACATTTGCATCAGTGTATTAGGCGTTTGGTCAGTATGGTTTAATTTAGATTCAATAAAGGAGTCGGTGTCATTATTTCAAATAAAGGACTATCACTATGGGGTTAGTAATGGGAGTGTTTTATAGACACCTCTGCATTACTAAGCTTGGGGCTTGATGTCACCTAACAATACAAAAATGACATCAACCCCCTAACTATCACCCCACTTGCCACCAATACAGGGCTAGTGGGAAGAACAAGGCTAAGTGCCAGAATTGACAAATCTTAGAGATGCACCTTTTCTGGGGAGGCTGAGAGCTGATGTTTTTAGCCTGGGGAGGGGCCATTGTACATGGCCTCTTCCTAGGCTATTAATATCAGCCCACAGTTGTCTACATAGCACTTGATGGTTATTAATTATAGGGGGACCCTATGTAATTTTGTAGGGCCCCAAATTTTAATAGCCAGTAAAGGCTAAGTATACAGTTGTGAGCTGATATTAATAGCCTGAGAAGTTCCATGGGTGTTACCCCCTTACCAGGCTGTAAACATCAGCCCCCAGCCATCGGCTTTCCCTCTGCTGGTTACGAAAATTACGCAGGAGCCCACACCATTTTTTCTGAAAAATTATCTTTTATTAATTAAATACATGCACAGTGAGCTGTACGTACACTGTACTTATTGTATTTGTCACAGCCATCTATATATCTACCTGTTCTATTTGTATTTACTGTATGTAATCCATCTCCTCTTTCCTGTTGGCTCTATCTATCTATCTATCTATCTATCTATCTATCTATCTATCTATCTATCTATCTATCTATCTATCTATCTATCTATCTGTGTTTGTCACTGACATCTATATATCTATGTATTCTATGTGTATAATCTATTCTATCTATTCTATTCTTACCTGTCACACTGTGATTTTACTGTACATGGAGCATAAATTGCTGGCTTTAATTCTATCTATCATCTCCTTTAAACTACTTTAGTGGTTAGTGGCAACACAATTATTTTCCTGCACTTTTACCAAAATTTGACCAACTTTTTCTGATTTTAAGAAAAATGCTTGTGTTACCGATCACAAACTCAAATATACCACATTCTTACCAAATTTATATTTGGCAATCGTTTTCCGAACATATTCAATCTTGTCTAGTTAGTAGCCTCTGATGTACAGTTGTTCTCTCCCGAATCTATAATTGCCCTCCCTGATAAATTTTCAGGTGAGAAAGACCAGTTTAGGGTATTAACGGAGAGCTGTAGGTTATTTTTTTACCCTGCTCCCCTGGTTATAAGGGGAGGAGTTACCATAGGTGGGAAAAATCATGTTCTGCTGCAACGGTTTTCTGTTGATGCCTTTTTTTGACAGTTTAGGTATGATATATGATGAACCTGACAGGATCCAGGTCAAAAGAAAGATGGGGGTCTCCATCCTTGCATCGATTTCCAAGAACTAAACAAAATTGTGGTTAAAAATACTTATGCACTTCCACTCATCCCGACCTATATAATCAGCTTCTGCGGGCCAGGGTCTTTTCTAAACTTGATCTTAGAGGGTTTACAATTTGATAGGCATCTTGATGGGTGATAAGTGGAAAACAGTGTTCTTAATGTCTGAGGGACTATTTGAAAACTATGTCATGACTTGCAGAGCGAGGCCAGTAGCGCTGAGGGGGAGGGATTGGCAGCACCAAAACAGACAGGAAGAGGCAGTGGGCTGACCAGAGGGCGAAGGCAGACAACTGTTCAGCAGAGCACCGACACTCCGGAATTTCTCTGTCGAAGAGTTAGTTGTTCCCCAGTCTGGGACTTTTTTAAAGGGAGTTCTGAGACAAACAAAATGGTCATTTGAAGCCTGTGCCAGGGGCTTGACCACTAAGAACCTAACCAGCACCAGCATGATCATGTCACCTAAACTCTTGACTCGGTGGGCCAAATGCCTCGGTCCACGATTGGTGCCATCAGAGGGACACCACTTTCTCTTGCCCTATGCTATGTGCTTCCCAATCCTCTGTTGAAAACAATGGCACAGATGCTTCCTGCCCTGCACCTATCTTTGTACATTCTGACACCATCATCAGGCAGTTCCAAATCATTTTCCCAGCACAGCGTTCAGCTGTCCCTAAACCAGGACTTGGAACGAAAAAGAGAGTTAGCAGCCATCCATGCACAGGTGTAAAGGCTAAACGGACATATTTCCAGGCAGCTTGCTGTAGTAATGTTGCTGTTTTGGCTTGTTAACATGCAGGATTTCCATCGACTCAAGGAGACAGACATCCATCGGTACTCAGTTGACAGCTGCCCCTTTTTCTCCTGGCTGTGGTGAGATTGTCCATTTTATGACCAACACATGGAAAAGCACTTGTGGCCAGTAATGCTACATTTCCGTAACAGCACACTGGGTGAGTTGTTATGAACTGGTGGTTTAGGAGCAACATGGGATGAGCTCTGAAGGAGGTGGTATCTGTACTGACCGCAAACCCTGAACCTAGCAGCACAACTAGAAATAGCCGTGGGGGGTACCTGACAATCCCTAGACCCCTCGGCACAGCCTAAGATCTAACTTCCCCTAAAGACAGAAACAGGAAGCCTATCTTGCCTCAGAGAAAATCCCCAAAGGAAAGATAGCCCCCCACAAATATTGACGGTGAGAGGAGAGGGAAATAACATACGCAGAAATGAAATCAGATTTTAGCATAGGAGGCCATACTAGCTCGATAGATAGGACAGGACAGGATACTGTGCGGTCAGTATAAAAACTACAAAAAATCCACACAGAGTTTACAAAAATCTCCACACCTGACTAAAGGTGTGGAGGGTAAATCTGCTTCCCAGAGCTTCCAGCTAACAGAATAAATCCATACTGACAAGCTGGACAAAGCATAGAATGCACAGAACAATTAAGTCCACAACATGTGGACAGAAAAGAGCAAAGCAAGGACTTATCTTTGCTGAACAGGTCAGGATATCAGGGAAATCCAAACAGAGATGTGAATCCAACCAGGAACCATTGACAAGTGGCACAAACTGAAGGAAAGAGCCAGGCTAAATAGCCGAGCAGAATAGACAATCAGTGGAAGCAGCTGCTGACTGCTAAATCCAAGGAGCAGCCATACCACTTAAGACCACCGGAGGGAGCCCAAGAGCAGAACTCACAAAAGTGCCACTTACAACCACCGGAGGGAGCCCAAGAGCGGAATTCACAACAGTGAGTATTGTGGAGGCTGTGGTCGAGTCACACCCTGGTAAGGCACATCAGGGTTTCGTCCACCTCCTATAGCAGTTCCTGCACTACTTCCTGCTCCTCATCATCCTCCATCTACGATGCGCCATCTCAGAGCACGTTGTCCACATTAGACGGAAACTGGAAGCTCTGCAGCATTGCCTCAGCAAAGCGGCAACAGGCTTTGCTGAAGCTAATTTGTTTAGGAGACAGACTGCACACTGATAAAGCATAAAAAAACCTATATAAATGGGGTATCGCTGTAATCTTACTGACCTGAAGAATAAAGCTTCCTGATCAATTTTACCACACATGGAATGGCATAAAAAAATGGCCAAAAAACAATTAATTGCTGTTTTTTGTTTATTCTGCCTCCCAAAAATCAGAATAGTAAGTTATCAAAAAATGTCATGCGTCTAAAAATAGTACTAATGGAAAAATCAGCTTGTTCTGCAAAAAAGAAGCCATCACAAGACTCTGACAGCCAAAATATGGAAAAATTATAGCTTTTAAGATATGGTGATGCAAAAAAATAGTTTTTGAAAACAAAAAAAAGAGTCTTTTGGTTTGTAACAGTAGCCAAACATAAAAACCCGATATACGGTAAGTCTGATATCACTGTAATCGCATGGACCTGAAGAATAAAGTTGTCAAATCACATATACCGCATGAGGAATGGTGAAAAAAAAAACAAAACAATTCTTCACCTGCTGTTGACTTTTTCATTCTGCCTACCAAAGTTCGCAGTGACGCTCGGCTCCCATTTGTTCTGCGCTCTGCACTGAGCGCTTACATTGGGGTTTTCAAGTAAATCTTTGAAATACGTGATTCGTATGGAATCCCTGGCAGAAGAATCCCTTTAATGAGGCAGATGGAGGCACTGTGGACACCATCTGGACTGTGATCCAGCGGTGTCCGTCTTTTTGTTACAAGTTCATAAAAGTTCCATCAGCAACAGTTTTCTGCACATCTGAAAAAAAGGATATCACTGAACAGAGGCCAGATGGAGTTCAGGGTAACTCTGCTGCCTGATTATAGTGATTGCCTCCCTCGGGGGTTTCATCTGAATTGCATCACTTGAAGATTGAACCCCTTAACAACCAGAGGAATTTTTGGTTCTAAATTTTCATTTTTTGCTCCCCTTCTTCCCAGAGTCATAACTTTTTAAATTTTTGTCAAAATGGCCATGTGAGGGCTTGCTTCTTGTGGGATGAATTGTACTTTTTAACGGCACCATTGGATTTACCATGTCGTGTACTTGAAAACAGGAAAAAAATTCCAAGTGCGATGAAATTGCAAAAAAGTGCAATACCACATTTATTTTTTGTTTTGATTTTTTACTCGGGTCACTAAATGCTAAAACTGACCAGCCGTTATAATTCTCTAGGGCATTATGAGTCCACAGACTGCTCATGAGTTGCTCCCTGTTTCTGCATAGAGCTTAGAAGGATTCAGAGAGAATAGAAGAATTAACAGGTTTAGAAAGGCAAAAGGAGCAATTGTATCATGATTGTAATATATTAAAAGGATAAACATTTTGATGGAATTGTTTTTAAGGACCAATTAAGAATTACTAGGTATGTCATCACCCCCTACAAAGAGAACCTGGACCATAGACTCCACATACTCTTAATGTACATGTCAAGATAAAAGTGGGAACATCATTAATTGATAAAGGTTATGATTTAAATTGTGATGAAGGGCAAACTAACAAACTAAAGATTGGCATAACATGGATTTTCTTCCTAAAAATTGTATAGCAGTACAGAAATTTTTTATATTGACAAACTATTTAGAGTTAAGGAATTTCTTAAGAAATCTTTTTAAGAGGGTACCAATATTTTCTACTAAGGTTGTGTCTTTTGCAGGAGAAAATCGATATTACATTTTTGAATGTTTACCCAAGTTTTGTATTGTAAAAGATAGTGTGCCAAATGGCAGGCTAGACCTGTTATGCAGGTCTTTCTTCCAATTCAGGACTTAAATGTTGTACAACTTTTTAGAATATTTCTTTTGTATATTTTTTCTGTGAAATTATTGATGTGTAGCACTGTAGTGGAAATAGTTGGATGTAGCTCTAATATTTGAATGAAATAGTTGATGCAATATGAGTAATTTAGGAAACATTACATTGCTTTAAATGTGCATGGCTACAGTAAAGAAATTGTACATTTATTAGAAAAAGTAACTGATGTTTTTATTACAGAAACAGTGTCACAGCTATTTACAGATTGTGTCTTAAATTGCAGCTGAGATTATTGGAAATGAATAAAGTAAGCTGCCATAACACATACAACAGATTTATACAAGTGTGTCACTTCATGTACAACTTCTTTAGCAAGATATAAAAGGGTTGCTACTCACCTGTCCTGGATCCAGTATTGGGCTCAGATCTCTATGGCTGTCGTCCTTTGTTTCATAGGTTGCGTGGCCTGTGACATCATCAGCATAAAAGGCTGACTCAGACAGCATTGTGTGTCTGAGTATATAGTTAGCTTTGTATTCAGCTACTGCATGCTTTAAGCCCCCGTCACACACAGCGAGATCGCTAGCGAGATCGCTGCTGAGTCACAAGTTTTGTGACGCAACAGCGACCTCAGTAGCGATCTCGCTATGTGTGACACGTAGCAGCGACCAGGCCCCTGCTGTGAGATCGCTGGTCGTGTCGGAATGGCCTGGACCGTTTTTTGATCGTTGAGGTCCCGCTGGGTAGCACACATCGCTGTGTTTGACACCTTACCAATGACCTCGTTTACAGGACGTCCCATTGAATCGTCATGAAATAGCATCGTTCTACAGGTCGCTACAGGTCGCGGCATCGCTGCTGCGTCGTTGGGGAGATCTCACTGTTTGACATCTCACCAGCGACCACATAGCGACGCAGCAACGATCCCTGACAGGTCGTATCGTTGTCGGGATCGCTTAAGCGTCGCTGTGTGTGACGGGGCCTTTAGAGTTTGCCTGACCATTCAGTTCTTTAAGGTAATAATGAACTCTTCAGCAAATTCCTATTCATTTCTCTCCTTGCTCAGATTTTGGAGCCTGATTACAAAGTGGCTCAGGAATAAAGTGGGGCCGCTCGGCAAAAATTTACAAAGCTGAACATGAGGTTATTAGTTTAACATTCTGATCAGACTGTATGAAGCCCACTGCCACATCAAAGCACCCATGCTGCAATTTTGAGTCCCCATGACTCCATTCATGACTCTCCATGACATCCATGGAGAATGGAGAGGTTGGTCAGAATGAAAAGGCAAGTATCTGATTAATACAGTAAGGGGAGTGGAAAAGAGGGAGTGTTTCTGTTCTCCTAAGCAAAATTGTAAAATTCAGTAAGAATGCAAGTGTTAATCTAAAAAATGTGAACTGCAGTGTGAGCAACAGGGAGAATAGCCCAGATAATAGCCATGGGGAGAGTAATGTAGATAGGGTAAAACAGTTTGTGGTTAATCCCTTTACGACCTGTGACATATAGGTGCATTATAGGTTGCCTCCCCCTCTTTGATATGGGCTCTGGTGCTGAGCCTGCATATTTTCAGACACATGAGAGCTAATCTGATCAGCTGTTATGTGCCCTAATCGCGATCCACCCACGACTGTTAACATGTTAAATGCCGCTGTCAAACTCCTGACAGCAGCATTTAACATGAGCGGAAATGCATCACAAACCATGCCCATGAGTGTCCCTGTGTCATTACTGCAGGGCGATGATGGATTGGCATGACAGCTGGGGGTCTACCTGTCAGTGAAGATTTGCTATGAGCGCTGTTCTGTAGCCAGCATTCATAGCAGATGATCATTTCTGCCACACATAACAGGGCTGCAGATCTGCTATGTGTAGCACAAGCGATCAGAAGATCGTAGCTTCAAGTCTCCTAATGAGACCACTGATGCAAATAAAAAGTGTAAAAAAAAAGTTTTTAAAATATAGTAAAAAAATGAAAAAAATATATTCAGAATAAAACAATAAAAAATAAAAAATACACTTGTTTGGTACCTATGAAAATATAAAAATAATTACGGTAATCCGATTGGTAAACGGCATAACAAGAAAAAAAATCAAAATATCAAAATTATACATTTGTTTTGCATCTGCTAACTAGTAATGATCTGGAGAATTGTAACGGCAGGTAAGTTTTAGCATTTAGTGAACATGGAAATAAAAAATTGTTGTGAAATCGAACTTTTTTAACTTTTTTGCAATTTCACTGAACTTGAATTTTGTTGTTGTTCAATAGTACAACTCATCCCGCAATAAATAAGTCCTCACATGGCCATAATGATGGAAAAATAAAAAAGTTATGGCTCTGGGAAGGAGGGAAAAGAAAAAAGAAAACACACAAACGGAAAATCCCAAGGTTGTGAAAGGGATAATTGGAATTCTATAATTAGACTGGCAAATTGAATAATTTATCACTAAGCCCACCTCAACTAAATCCATCTCCTTGGTGCCTAAGTTTGGTATGTGGTGGAATGGGGAATTGCATTAAAGTGACGGACTGGTGATGATCCAGCTGTTCTTTAAAATTACCTTCACCTGTCATAATTAGTGATAGTTGGAGGTAATTTTAAATAAATAAAATGCATGCTGAAGAAATTACCTCCAATGTAATAATCTCTGGAATATTGAGATATATGACATATGAGAGTCATCAGGAGCTTAGGAAGGTAGGTGCATGGATGAAGTCTTGGTGCAGAGAAGGATTTCATACAACCCCTAGCAAATATTATGGAATCACGGGCCTTGGAGGATGTTCATTCAGTTGTTTCATTTTGTAGAGAAAAAGCAGATCAAAGACATGACACAAAACTAAAGTCATTCCAAATGGCAACTTTCTGGCATTAAGAAACATTAAAAAAAATCAAGAACAAAAAATGTGGTCGTCAGTAATGGTTACTTTTTTAACCAAGCATAAGGGAAAAATTATGGAATCACTCAATTCTGAGGAAAAAATTATGGAATCACCCTGTAACTTTTCATACCCAAAAATAACCTGCATCAAATTAGATCTGCATCTCAAAAGGAGTGATCATATCTTGGAGAGCTGTTGCACCAAGTGGAGTGACATGAATCATGGCTCCAACGCGAGAGATGTCAATTGAAACAAAGGAGAGGATTATCAAACTCTTAAAACAGGGTAAATCATCACACAATGTTACAAAAGATCTTGGTTGATCACAGTCAGCTGTGTCTAAAATCTGCACCAAATGCAAACAACATGGGAAGGTTGTTAAAGGCAAACATACTGGTAGACCAAGGAAGACATCAAAGCGTCAAGACCAGAAATTTAAAGCAATAGGTCTCCAAAACAGGAAATGCACAAAAAAACAAATGAGGAACAAATGGGTGGAAACTGGAGTCAAAGTCTGTGACCGAACTGCAAGAAACTGCCTAAAGGAAATGGGATTTACATACAGAAAAGCTAAACGAAAGCCATCATTAACACCTAAACAGAAAAAACAAGGATACAATGGGCTAAGGAAAAGCAATCATGGACTGTGGATGACTGGATGAAAGTCATATTCAGTGATGAATCGCGGATCTGCATTGGGAAAGGTGATGATGCTGGAACTTTTGTTTGGTGCCGTTCCAATGAGATTTATAAAGATGACTGCCTGAGGAGAATATGCAAATTTCTACAGTCATTGATGATATAGGGCTGCATGTCAGGTAAAGGCACTGGGGAGATGGCTGTCAATACATCTTCGATAAATGCACAAGTTTATGTTGATATTTTGGACACTTTTCTTATCTCATCAATTGAAAGGATGTTTGGGGATGATTAAATCATTATTCAAGATGATAATGCATCCTGCCATAGAGCAAAAACTGTGAAAACATTCCTTGAAAAAAGACACATAAGGTCAATGTCATGGCCTGCAAATAGTCCGGATCTCAACCCAATTGAAAATCTTTGGTGGAAGTTGAAGAAAGTGGTCCATGACAAGGCTCCGACCTGCAAAGCTGATCTGCCAACAGTAATCAGAGAAAGTTGGAGCCAGAATGATGAAGAGTCCTGTGTGATACTCATTAAGTCCAGGCCTCAGAGACTGCAAGCTGTTATAAAAGCCAGAGGTGGTGCAACAAAATACTAGTGATGTTTTGGAGTGTTTTTTTGTTTGTTTGTTTTTATGATTTCATAATTTTTTCCTCAAAAGTGAGTGATTTCATATTTTTTCCCCCATGCTTGGTTAAAAAAAAGTAACCATTACTGACTACCACATTTTTTGCTCTTGATTTCTTTTAGTGTTTCTTAAAGCCAGAAAGTTGCCATTTGAAATGACATTAGTTTTGTGCCATGTCTGTGATCTGCTTTTTTTTCTACAAAATGAAACAACTAAATGAACACCCTCCAAGACCGGTGATTCCATATAATTTTTGCCAGGGGTTGTAGATTACTGGCCTGACTTTTCAATGAAGCACATTCTGTATTCTGAAGATAATTTGCTCAGAATTGCTACGTGGGGGGGAAAGAATTCTAGCAGAGGTGGTGGAGTATTTAAGCTAGGAATAAGGGGAATGACAATGCAGAAAATAAAGGGGTAAAAAGGTTAAAAATGAGTCGGACTATATCAGAGATTGAGATCCATGCGTTACAACCAAACAGTGAAAAAAGTGGATTATCTCAACGTTGCTTGACGAATAAAAGTCCAAAACGAAAAACTAATGAAAAAGTGGCTTTATTCAACACGTTTAGGAGCACTATGACTCCTTCATCAGGACACCACAAATGTGTATACATGGTTGTCAGTTTGACAGTTCTTAAATAGATACCAGATTCAAAAAACTGCACCAAACATCATCACATGACATGTCAAATTATTTGTTTTTAATATATTTCCTTCTCGATCAAAGACATATCCACAAGGATTGTGCTGCCTCCGATTATGACATTAGGATAAGTGAATCCACTCTTGAAAAGTTCTTTTCTTTTTTCTGATCGGTAGGTTCTGGTTTCATTATTCACAATTTCTTTTTAAACAGTAATTCTTTTTCCTTTTTGTTTTTTTCTGTTCCTATAATGGAAATATAAGAGAAAATGTTAGAGAAGGATTATTTTATAATGAATTTTGCTGTGAAATATTGGACTTTAATTAACTTTGACATGTCATGTGACAATGTTTGGTGCCGGTTTTGAATCTGGTATCTATTTAAAAACTGTCAAACTAACAACCATGTACAGGTCCTTCTCAAAAAATTAGCATATAGTGTTAAATTTCATTATTTACCATAATGTAATGATTACAATTAAACTTTCATATATTATAGATTCATTATCCACCAACTGAAATTTGTCAGGTCTTTTATTGTTTTAATACTGATGATTTTGGCATACAACTCCTGATAACCCAAAAAACCTGTCTCAATAAATTAGCATATTTCACCCATCCAATCAAATAAAAGTGTTTTTTAATATCAAACAAAAAAACCAACAAATAATAATGTTCAGTTATGCACTCAATACTTGGTCGGGAATCCTTTGGCAGAAATGACTGCTTCAATGCGGCGTGGCATGGAGGCAATCAGCCTGTGACACTGCTGAGATGTTATGGAGGCCCAGGATGCTTCAATAGCGGCCTTAAGCTCATCCAGAGTGTTGGGTCTTGCATCTCTCAACTTTCTTTTCACAATATCCCACAGATTCTCTATGGGGTTCAGGTCAGGAGAGTTGGCAGGCCAATTGAGCACAGTAATACCATGGTCAGTAAACCATTTACCCGTGGTTTTGGCACTGTGAGCAGGTGCCAGGTCGTGCTGAAAAATGAAATCTTCATCTCCATAATGCATTTCAGCCGATGGAAGCATGAAGTGCTCCAAAATCTCCTGATAGCTAGCTGCATTGACCCTGCCCTTGATGAAACACAGTGGACCAACACCAGCAGCTGACATGGCACCCCACACCATCACTGACTGTGGGTACTTGACACTGGACTTCAGGCATTTTGGCATTTCCTTCTCCCCAGTCTTCCTCCAGACTCTGGCACCTTGATTTCCGAATGACATGCAAAATTTGCTTTCATCAGAAAAAAGTACTTGGGACCACTTAGCAACAGTCCAGTGCTGCTTCTCTGTAGCCCAGGTCAGGCGCCTCTGCCGCTGTTTATGGTTCAAAAGTGGCTTTACTTGGGGAATGCGGCACCTGTAGCCCATTTCCTGCACACGCCTGTGCACGGTGGCTCTGGATGTTTCCACACCAGACTCAGTCCACTGCTTCCTCAGGTTCCCCAAGGTCTGGAATCGGTCCTTCTCCACAATCTTCCTCAGGGTCCGGTCTCCTCTTCTCGTTGTACAGCGTTTTCTGCCACATTGTTTCCTTCCAACAGACTTACCATTGAGGTGCCTTGATACAGCACTCTGGGAACAGCCTATTTGTTGAGAAATTTCTTTCTGGGTCTTACCCTCTTGCTTGAGGGTGTCAATGATGGCCTTCTTGACATCTGTCAGGTCGCTAGTCTTACCCATGATGGGGGTTTTGAGTAATGAACCAGGCAGGGAGTTTATAAAAGCCTCAGGTATCTTTTGCATGTGTTTAGAGTTAATTAGTTGATTCAGAAGATTAGGGTAATAGGTCGTTTAGAGAACCTTTTCTTGATATGCTAATTTATTGAGACAGGGTTTTTGGGTTATCAGGAGTTGTATGCCAAAATCATCAGTATTAAAACAATAAAAGACCTGACAAATTTCAGTTGGTGGATAATGAATCTATAATATATGAAAGTTTAATTGTAATCATTACATTATGGTAAATAATGAAATTTAACACTATATGCTAATTTTTTGAGAAGGACCTGTATATACATTTGTTTTGTCCTGATGAAGGAGTCATAGTGCTCTGAAACACGTTGAATAAAGCCTCTTTTTCTTAGCTTTTCATTTTTGGTCTTTTATTCGTCAAGCAGCGAGGAGATAATCCACTTTTTTTCCACTTTTTTCCCTTTTGCTGGTCATGAGGAGACCAGGTGGATCTGCAGCAGCTGACATTCTCATAAACCTGTGTTTGGGCTCGATCTGGTGAGTAAATTCAATTGGAATTTATCTCTTAATACCCGGATAAGACCCAATTGTGCTTTTTCTCCCTCCATCAGTTTATTAAACCAAACAGTGAAGGTACACGTGCTCACAACGTTTCAGAATATTTGTGGGCACATTTTTGCATTTTTTAAAGTAAATGTGGAAAATGGATGGAAATCTAACATGTATTTTCACAAATAACATGAGTCTAACAAGCAAAATTGGAGCGTCTGAGGCCTTGGTACGGGAGGAACGCATTGATGTAGTTGGTGTTGGGGATACTTGTTTGGACTCTTCACATGATTGGGCAGTAAATCTTCTTGGTTTTATGCTCAGAACAACAGGGAAAATAGGAAAGGAGAAAGAGTATGTCAGTATGTAAGGAGTGATGTGAAAGCGAATGTGAGGCAATAGGGGACAATGGCTGTGAGGAAATTGAAATCTTGTGGGTGAAATTACAAAAAGAGGTAAACAATGAAAAATGTTTTCTTGTGTAACCTGAATGCAACCTAACATCACTGAGAGTAAGGGCTCGTGCACATGACTGTAATAATTGAAAGAATACTATCTGTTGTTTTGGCAGGAAGTACTCATCTCATGTTATTCAATGAGTCCGATTTTTTCCAAGGACCGATTCAGTCAGGGAAAAAAGCGCAACATGCCCTGTGCCCATGCCTGTGTCTTCTGCCGACTCTAGGGTGGCAGACTGGGCAGTGGAAGCATGGGACATCTGGGACCGCACACACGATGTCATCTGGGCCTTCAAGGAGAGAATGAGGGTCTCTGCCAATGTACATCAGCGCCCCGCTCCGACCTTTGCTCCTGGTGACTTAGTGTGGCTCTCCGCCCGCAATATCAGGCTGCGAGTTGAGTCCACTAAGTTTTCGCCTCGCTATTTGTCCCTTCAAGGTTCTGGAACAGGTTAATCCTGTAGTCTACTGTCTGGCTCTTCCTCCACGCCTGGGTATCACCGACACCTTTCATGTATCCATCTTAAAGCCCGTTTACATGTCCCGGTTTTCCGAGTCATCTGCCGGAACATCAGGTTCATCCACAGACGATTATGAGGTGACCGCTATCTTGGGGTGCAAGCTGGTACGTGGCAAAAAGTTCTATCTGGTGGACTGGAAGGGTCACGGCCCAGAAGACAGAACCTGGGAACCTGTGGAGCACATTCAGGCCCCGCTGCTCATTGCAGCCTTTGAACGTAGCCAGGCCCAGCATATATAATAATTTATTACTATGGACACAGTGTGAATAAAATAATTCATTTCCAAGGCATAGTAGACATAATTAATTTCTTGGGGAATAGCGTTTACAATAAGTTCCAATAGACATACAGCATAAACAATAATTTATTTCTAAAGGATACAGTGTATGCAATAATTCAGTACAGTGTGTAAAGTAATTAATTTTCAAGGCTACAGTGTGTTAGGTGTCAAGTTCCCGCCTCTGCACACACAGGGGGTATTTCGAACATCTCCGCTGTGGTTTCCCATTCTTCTCCATCTGCAGTGGAGCCTGCTCAGCGGAGATGTCAGTCCCAGCATCTGGCTCAAGCTGATACTGTGCGACTGGTTACTTTTGCCCTTCCAGGCTCTGCCTATGTAGCCAGCTCTGATCAGCAGCGAGCAGGTCTTTCTGGGACGAAGTCCTGCTTTTCCCATACTGATCATGCCCACGGGACGACCTTCCATTGGAGGTCGGGGGTCACATGCTCAGGTCCTGTTGCGGCTCCTATTGGTCCATCTTTAAGGTCCCGTAGCACTTCCGCTATAAAAGGTTCGCAAGGCTGCTCGGCCATGCGTTAGTGTATACTTGAAAATGTATGTGTGCAGATGTGTGAAAGTCGCTCATTAATCATCCCCCTTCCTAGTGTTGTTGACTGCTCGCGTATGGTGGATGCTTGCTATCTAGCGCCCGACAGTGCTATCTGCACCTAACACACGATACAGCGTCTTATTGCTGTGACCACCAGTGTGGCGCCGTACGTTATTAGAGCGCTTTTCTGACCCAAGTCTGGGTGGTTAGTGGTGTCCACCAGAGTGGCACTGCACGCACTCTTGTGCATTAAATTATTATTTCTGTTAAACTCTGACACCCCAGTAGCGGTGTTGAGCGCAAGAGGTCTAGAGGAACTCTTTCCCTATGTCTTAGGATAGAGTTCTGTGACTCCTTGCTTGCGCTCTTTGTGCGGTACCACGGCCCTGTGACGCAACAGGGTTTGCTTCCTTCATACTGGGTGAAGCTAACCCGTGTGTGTATCCACATTATACTGCCATATAGTCCGTCATTACTCAGCAGTAGGTTCCATCTCTGCACCGTGGACCCCGGGCTGCAAACGCACCTTATACCATCTTCCTAATTATTTGGTGCGTTCTGCTAACCCAGACAATGACTTTCACCTGTCCCTCTGATACAGTCATCTTTTATCTTCACAGTGCTCTCCAAAGCCTGTGAAGGTAAAAGACAGGAATGGATGAAGCTCTCATTGTGGAGAATAGGGACAGGAGAGTGTAATTTTATTCTATTATGCTTTGGGTTTGTAGAGATCTCAGGGGACAATATGGCACAATTGAATGATACTGAATAAATATGATGTCGTTCGAACTTCCCAGCAAAATTTACGCTACGACAAACTCGAATTTTGGCAGATTTGCTCATTTAATTGTAACCTCATTTGATAATGACTTTAGGACAAATCCATTGCCATTAGGTCTATTTCTTGTGAGGCATCAAATAACCTTGAATTGAGGGCGCATATATTTTGTACAGAAGGATTATGGGTAGTGTTGAGCGATACAGTCTGATATTTGAAAGTATCGGTATCGGATGGTATCGGCCGATATCCGAAAAATATCGGATATCACCGATACCGATATCCGATATCAATACAAGTCAATGGGACACAAATATCGGAAGGTATCCTGTAATGGATCCCAGGGTCTGAAGGAGAGGAAACTCTCCTTCAGGCCCTGGGATCTATATTCATGTGTAAAATAAAGAATAAAAATAAAAAATATTGATATACTCACCCTCTGACGTGCCCTGGTTGTCACCGCTGCAACCGCCATGCTTTCGTTCCTAGGAATGAGCGCGTTAATGATCTTCGATGACGTCGCGGCTTGTGATTGGTCGCGTGAGCGGTCACATGACCGCTCAGCGACCAATCACAAGCCACGACGTCATCGAAGGCCCTTAACGCGCTCATTCCTAGGAACGAAAGCATGGCAGTTGCAGCGGTGACAACCAGGGCGCGTCAGAGGGTAAGTATATCAATATTTTTTATTTTTATTCTTTATTTTACACATGAATCTTAATCCCGATACCGATTCCCGATATCACAAAAATATCGGAACTCGATATCGGAATTCCGATACCGCAAATATCGGCCGATACCCGATACTTGCGGTATCGGAATGCTCAACACTAATTATGGGCCCTCAGAATTATTTACTTTAGATGGCCCAAAGAAATCAAATATGAAACTGGTAACTCATCTGCCATTTTATTAGATTTAGTAATAATTCCCCATTGTGACGTCATACCTATGATAATGCCATCATCGTTATTAACTGACTAAAACTTTATACCTTGCATTTTTCTATTTTGAGCATGCTTAGATTAAAACATAGGGTTTTGATGAGAAGCCTGCTGCCACATATGCCAATCAGGCTGGATCCCTTTGGCTTCTTACATACAGGTCCTTCTCAAAAAATTAGCATATAGTGTTAAATTTCATTATTTACCATAATGTAATGATTACAATTAAACTTTCATATATTATAGATTCATTATCCACCAACTGAAATTTGTCAGGTCTTTTATTGTTTTAATACTGATGATTTTGGCATACAACTCCTGATAACCCAAAAAACCTGTCTCAATAAATTAGCATATCAAGAAAAGGTTCTCTAAACGACCTATTACCCTAATCTTCTGAATCAACTAATTAACTCTAAACACATGCAAAAGATACCTGAGGCTTTTATAAACTCCCTGCCTGGTTCATTACTCAAAACCCCCATCATGGGTAAGACTAGCGACCTGACAGATGTCAAGAAGGCCATCATTGACACCCTCAAGCAAGAGGGTAAGACCCAGAAAGAAATTTCTCAACAAATAGGCTGTTCCCAGAGTGCTGTATCAAGGCACCTCAATGGTAAGTCTGTTGGAAGGAAACAATGTGGCAGAAAATGCTGTACAACGAGAAGAGGAGACCGGACCCTGAGGAAGATTGTGGAGAAGGACCGATTCCAGACCTTGGGGAACCTGAGGAAGCAATGGACTGAGTCTGGTGTGGAAACATCCAGAGCCACCGTGCACAGGCGTGTGCAGGAAATGGGCTACAGGTGCCGCATTCCCCAGGTAAAGCCACTTTTGAACCATAAACAGCGGCAGAGGCGCCTGACCTGGGCTACAGAGAAGCAGCACTGGACTGTTGCTAAGTGGTCCCAAGTACTTTTTTCTGATGAAAGCAAATTTTGCATGTCATTCGGAAATCAAGGTGCCAGAGTCTGGAGGAAGACTGGGGAGAAGGAAATGCCAAAATGCCTGAAGTCCAGTGTCAAGTACCCACAGTCAGTGATGGTGTGGGGTGCCATGTCAGCTGCTGGTGTTGGTCCACTGTGTTTCATCAAGGGCAGGGTCAATGCAGCTAGCTATCAGGAGATTTTGGAGCACTTCATGCTTCCATCGGCTGAAATGCTTTATGGAGATGAAGATTTCATTTTTCAGCACGACCTGGCACCTGCTCACAGTGCCAAAACCACGGGTAAATGGTTTACTGACCATGGTATTACTGTGCTCAATTGGCCTGCCAACTCTCCTGACCTGAACCCCATAGAGAATCTGTGGGATATTGTGAAGAGAAAGTTGAGAGATGCAAGACCCAACACTCTGGATGAGCTTAAGGCCGCTATTGAAGCATCCTGGGCCTCCATAACATCTCAGCAGTGTCACAGGCTGATTGCCTCCATGCCACGCCGCATTGAAGCAGTCATTTCTGCCAAAGGATTCCCGACCAAGTATTGAGTGCATAACTGAACATTATTATTTGTTGGTTTTTTTGTTTGATATTAAAAAACACTTTTATTTGATTGGATGGGTGAAATATGCTAATTTATTGAGACAGGTTTTTTGGGTTATCAGGAGTTGTATGCCAAAATCATCAGTATTAAAACAATAAAAGACCTGACAAATTTCAGTTGGTGGATAATGAATCTATAATATATGAAAGTTTAATTGTAATCATTACATTATGGTAAATAATGAAATTTAACACTATATGCTAATTTTTTGAGAAGGACCTGTAGAAAAGCCAACCACTGGGGTTAATGCACTTTAATCAAATGCATTTTCCCTTATTAAGATGCTGGAGATCAACATTTTTGTCTAAAACTAACGTGTTTATTCTGTTTACTTATATTCATTATTTTGTAATTTTTTTTCTTTTTCTCAGCAGGATTTTAAAGTGTACTCGGAAACCCGTCTTAAAGGCCATTTACATAGTGAACTACATTTGTACCTAATGCGATGAGCAAAAATAAAGCACTCACCATTAATGACAGAATTTCTAAATTTAAAGTTTGAAATTTCAGACTTATGTAGGCTATTCACCCATAAAAAATAATGTCCTTTAATGTAAACTATTCGGCAAGCTGTGCAGAGGTAGTGTTTGCCCCCTGACTGGCTTGCCAACCACCCAGAAATTCCGGAACTGTCCGCAAAAGTACACTGTTTTGCCTGTCCGTAAAAATAAGTTTAGGTACCTGTGAACTTCTTGTAGTTGAAGAAACTTATACTTAGATTATTATTATTAATATTTTTATTTATTATTATAGTGCCACTTATTCCATGGTGCTATACATGCAAAAAGGGTATACATCATGCACTTCATTGGAGGTCCAGGATCATAAGGACACTATGCCATCTATCATCCTACAAATCAGCAACAGCTAGGTTCCAATTATTCATACTATCAATTCTCTCCTGATGAACCTTGAGAGAGGGGAAATGCGTCAAAGTGTTAAGTTTTTTATGTGACACTGTTATAGATTGCCCCTGGGGGCTATGTTGTTATCTTTTACCAATGCTTCATTTAATTGAGTATTAGTTCTCAGTGGGGTTAATGCCTCTGTGCCCCTCAGCATTTAAACCGCTTGTAGTGGTTATCATAATGTACGTTACACAACTATATATTAAATTTGATAAATCTTTATGGCCCCCTTCATTTTGATCTTTCTATAACTGCCCTTTTGTTTGGATTTCCCCTGAAATCCATTCAGTAGAACATACTATTAATGCTGCGCATTTTTGTGCTTGACTACTCTACCAATGAAGACTCTGGGTAATATAACTCTATTCTTTTTTACTATTTACTGAGCTACTAAGCACTTTACGTTCTATTTACTCTTTAATCTATTTTATCTCCAGCACCTAGTGAGGGACCGGAGGAACAGCCACCGACTTGCAGGGGGCACCATTCTCGATATACCTAGGGTGCCAACCGCTGCTGATAGGCAGCTTAAGACATATGGGTTAATTATATGTAACATTTCTACATGTATACCTTTCCTGATGATATCCTTCACCAGGATATACATATTGATAATCAGCCCCCTCTTTATTAACCAACTTTGGATCTACAGTGCCATATATATGTCATTATAAAATCACACCGAGACATATTCTTGGTTGTATCTGTTTTTTCCACCCCTGTTCTATCTAGGGCCTATAGGGTCAGCAGGGTAAGCCGTTGACAAGCAGGGGCACCATTACGCAGGTAATAGGGTGCCAACCTTCACTGGTAGGTAGGGTGGTTCAGCTTTGTAGTAGGGATAGGCACCTCCCTATAGTACCTTTACAAGTGTCTTCTTGATGCTTTGGAGGTGGTTGTGTGTTATTTTTGCACTTTACTTTGCTTTCAACTGTGATTATTTAGCGAAAAGCGTATACATAATAAAAACAAGTACAGTAATCTTAAACTATACAAGTGACCGACTAGTACAGGAGGAGAGAGGACCCTGGCTCGCAATGTACAAGGGATGGGTGAGGATACAATAGGTGAGGGTAGAGCTGGTCGTGCAGCGGTTTGGTGGAATGAGGTTTAATGCAAGTTGTAGGCTTATCAGAAGGGGTAGATCTTCAGGTTCCTTTTGAAGGTTTCCATGGTATGTGAGAGTCTGATATGTTGGGGTAGAGAGTTCCAGAGTAGGCGTTGGATGTGCAGAAGAAATATTGTATACGAATGTGGGAAGAGGAGATTAGAGGGGAGTAGAGAAGGAGATCTTGTGAGGATTGGAGGTTGCGTGTAGGTAAGTACCAGAAGAGACTAGATCACAGATCTATGGACTACATAGGTTGTGGATGGCTTTACATGCCATGGTTAGGGTTTTGAATTGGAGTCTCTGGGTAATGGGGAGCCAGTTAAGGAATGACAGAGGGGAGAGTCTGGGGAATACCGAGGGAATAAGAAGATTAGTCAGGAAGCAGAGTTTAGAATAGATTGGAGGGGTGCGAGAGTGTTTTTGCAGATTATTGGTTAAAGGGACTCTGTCACCTGAATTTGGCGGGACTGGTTTTGGGTCATATGGGCGGAGTTTTCGGGTGTTTGATTCACCCTTTCCTTACCCGCTGGCTGCATGCTGGCTGCAATATTGGATTGAAGTTCATTCTCTGTCCTCCATAGTAGACGCCTGCGCAAAGCAATCTTGCCTTGTGCAGGCATGTACTACGGAGGACAGAGAATAAACTTCAATCCAATATTGCAGCCAGCATGCAGCCAGCGGGTAAGGAAAGGATGAATCAAACACCCGAAAACTCCGCCCATATGACCCAAAACCAGTCCCACCAAATTCAGGTGACAGGTTCCCTTTAAGGAATATACAGATCCGGGAAAAATTTTTTGAGTTGAGATGGCAGTAAGTGGAAAGGGCTTGGATATGTGGTATGAAAGAGAGATCAGAGTCAAGGATTCCCCCGAGGCAGCGAGCTTGTGGGACTGTGAAGAGTGAGCAGCCATTTACTTTAATGGATATGTCCATTGGGGGGGTCGAGTGAGATGGAAGAAAGATGATGAATTCTGTTTTGTCCATATTAGGTTTTAGAAATCTAGCAGAGAAGAAGGATGAAATAGCTGGCAGAAATTGTGGGATTCTGGTTAGTAGGGAGGTGATATCTGGTCCAGAGTAATCATCATTTTCCAGTTTATAGTGAATGCAGCTGATGTCTTCATATCAAAACTATGGGCTGTAAACATGGATCACTTATATCCATAATCATTTATTATGGTTTTCCAATGGGTCTGTAAAAATATTGTCTGCCCGTGAATTTTTGATAAGCTATCAAGAAAAAATAAAAAGTAAAATTGGCAACCTTGACCCCAGCTCAAATCTTTTATTAGGAGACATCTCATTAGAAGACACCAGGTAGAGCATTTGGTAGGTAAGGAACATGTGCATAAACAATAATTTATTTCTAAGGGATACAGTGTATGCAATAATTCATTGTTGCAGTACAGTGTGTAAAGTAATTAATTTTCAAGGCTACAGTGTGTTAGGAGTCAAGTTCCCCCCTCTGCACAGGGGGAATCTCGAACCATCTCCGCTGAGGTCTCCCATTCTTCTCTAGCCGCAGTGGAGCCTGCTCAGCGGAGACATCAGTCCCAGCGTCTGGCTCAGCCTGATACTGTGCGGATGGTTTCTGCTGCCTTTCAAGGCTCAGCCATTGTAGCCAGTACTGGTCAGCGACGAGCAGACATCTCTGGGACTAAGTCCTGCTTTGTCTCTTCTGAGCATGCCCAAGGTAAGGCCTCTCATTGGAGGTCAGGGGTCACATGCTCAGGTACTGCTGCAGCTCTCATTGGTCCTCTAGGAAGGTCCTGAAGTTGCTCAGGTATTGTAGCAGCTTCCATTGGTCCTCTAGGAAGGTCCTGAAGCTGCTGCAGCTATAAAAGGTTCGCATGGCCATGCGCGAGTATCACTTAATTTTATCAGCTTGCTACTTGTGGTTGCGCCTCTATGTGGATGGGGTTTGGCTGAAATAAGCCCCTAGAATACTGGCACCTCTGGTGAGGAGTTTGTATGAATGTATTCAGGGCTGGCTAATAGCCACTAGAATTGCGGTTCCACCGGAGAGGAGTGTTTGTGTGCTTCTCTGTGTGCGTGACCACTGACTGCCATGAGCTCAGCAGTTAGCTGTGTTCCACTGTGACGCAGGCACAGTGTGTTCTTGCAGTGCGACTCAGTGAACTAACTGAGTTCACTTATCCCGTCATATAGTGCCGCCATCTTCTAGCAGCAGGTTTTTGCCTGCATGGTGGATCCCGGGCTAGAACGCTCCAATTATAACATCTATATTAACTCGGTGCGTTCCGCCAGTCCTTACACAGTGTGTATAAAAATACATCTTAGGGGCACAGTGTGTATAATCATTTCTGGAGGTACAGCATATATCATTCATTTTTTGGGGACAGCGTGCATATTTATTTATTTCTAAAACACTGTGTTTAATTTTTGGGACACAGTGGGTATAATCATTTATTTTTTGGGGGTACAGTATGTATTTCTAGGTAACATTATTACATGAAGGTGAAATATCTGTTATTTTTAGTAGGTGCAGTGTGTTAATAATAATAATAATAATAAGTGTGTTGAAGTATTATGTTCAGGGGCACTAGTTATATCGTTTTCCCTTGTTACTTAGATTAAGGATCTGCTGTAAAATTTGGACTGACTGGCAGGATACAGTGGGAAGAAGTCATCATGATCTGGGCTGGATGGACAGAACCCAAGATAGAAACAAAATGAGCAAATACCCTGTGATAAGTAAGTGAATAGTAATAGTACATGGAAATAACATAGGGGACTTAGTTAACACTATTTTGATCAAAAAAGTGTAAAATCCATCCCACCGCGACTTTGTGACTCAATCAGGATGGCACCTAACTGTTGTATTTCACCTCGATATGTGTCAGCAGATACCCATATAGACAAGGATTAGCAGACCAAAAAGGGAGCCGCACTCTTGTTTGTACAAAAAACTAAAACAATTAATAAAAAGCCAGAGCAAATGTTTGTATGAGTGCAAAGCACAGGTGTAGTAAGTAAATAGTAATAGTACATGTAAATAACAGGGCAATTAGTTAATACTATTTTGATTAAAAAAAAGTGTAAAAGGCATCCCACCACGACAAGGTGTACCCAACTTAGGACGGTACCTAACTCTTGTAGTTCACCTTTATTTGTGTCAAAAGAGGTTCAAATAAATAAGGGCAGAGCAGGACCTGCGTCCCAACTGTTCAGACACCTGCAGACAAAATGGACAGCCCACAAAGGAGGAGCTATGACACCATCTGTACTAAGTACAAAAAAACTGAAACAAAACCAAAAAAATGAGCCGGATCATATGTATAAAAGTGCATTCACAATGTAGTAATTTACCGGACAAAATGCAAAATGAAAACAAATTGAGCAAATACCCTGCAAATATCTGGATGGAGAAGAAAGAAAAAAACAATTAAAGAACACATTACCAGTAAGTTATTGAATGTCACTGTGCATTTTGCCTCTGATCGTGAATCACTTGCAGCGTGTATGTTAATCTAAGTCTCTGAAGTTTTTGATTATTAATGTAAAAATAATTTTCTGTTCCTTGCTACACAGCATGCCAGGTAGGGAACTAATTGTTCCCTAAAATGTTCCCCCATGTGTTCTTGTGATCACCCGTGTACTGGACGTGACAGCAGGCACCATATATAGGCAGATTAATATCAGCATCTTATAGATGCTCTTCTTAAAAGGGGTCCATCTGATGAATTGTACGTTTAGCAAGTTGTGATGTGCGCTTACATATATTGCTGTCAGAGCTACAGACATATGAAAGTTTAACCTCCCTGGAACATAAACTGCAGTAATGTGGGATTCATCCTGACATTAGGATAAAGACTAAAAAGTTTAACCGTTGTGTTAAAAAAAATGAAGTTGGTGACCTTTAGGAAAAGCAAAGATCATTTATCTATTCCTGACTGTTTCTTTAAACAGGGAAGGTAAACCTTTATGTATATAATATGTAAATATTTACATAGGATGTATATAGAAATTTGGAATTAGCAAAGAAAAAAAATCTGCATTAGCAAGACCTTATATACCGTAAGTTTGCTCTGAATCTGATACCAAATGTTATTTTTGAGATATAATTACTGAAAGTTTATTGAACTTCTACCAGCTATTACATCACAGCACATTAGTTAGAAAGGTATACAGGATTAAATGAGACTTCCAAAGTGTGTCCACCTTCAAAAGCCATTCAATAGTTTATTAAAGAACATAGACACTTAAAGGGTTATTCCCATCCCAGGCAACAGGGCAGGTAGGTTTTACGATTTTTGAAGATCTGCCTGTGTAAACCTCTTTCATTTTGTGTTTGTTTTTTCTTTTATTTGCATTATTGATAAATAATTGTAAATCGATGGTCACGAATACAAAAAAAGAAGTATATCTTCCTGGAGTTTTTTTCTTCCCAGTGTATGTCAGTAACAGATATATGCGGAGTATACTGTTACATACCTCTGGTGCTTAGGTTTGGCAGAATATTTTCTAATAGTCCCTCTGAACATAGTAGAAAACGCAATGTGAGCCTCGTCTTATTGACGTCTGTCACCATCACTTTTGCGCAGTCCTGGAAAGGAGTAGATAATGTCCACTACTCCCTCTTACTAAACTAAACTTTTTTTTTGGACCTGATTTAGCAGTTTTTTTTAGAGGGTGAAGTAGGCCAGGTCATCAAAAATAGAAATTCAGGAAAAATGTTGTTTTTAAAAAAAAATGTGCATGTTTTAGGTGGACATAAAAATTTTCACACTAACTAATGACTGAAATCATGAAATTTTGCAGACTTTTCCTACCATCTCTCATCTTTCAACGTGAATTTCTAATAATGCACTTATACAAATCTATGGGTCAATAATTCACATTTGCATTTTCACCATTTCATACATAGGCAGATAATTATGGTAAGTTCATATACTTGAAAAAATGTAGGTAGCAAAAATCTTTTTTGTTATTTTTATCCTGCCCCCAAATCAGCGAAGGCACCCATTCTTGCCAGGGTTTGTTTACAACCTACCTCTATTGAGACCTGGATTCACCTAACAAAATTTGTATACTGGCTAATATGAGTTCATAGATTAGAAAAAGAAAAAAATCAAAGTGCGGTGATATTGCAACAAAAGTGCAATTCCACAATTTAAATTTTTAACATTTTTTTACCATGTTAACTAAATGCCATAACTGACCAGCCATTATGATTCACCAGGTCATTACGAGTTCACTGTCACCAAACATCTTTCAGTTCTATTTTATTTGAGTGGTAAAAAAAATCCAAAGTTTGCAAAAAAAAAGGCACCATTTTTCGAGACCCATAGCGTATCCATTTTTCGGGATCTGTGTGGGCTTATTTCCCACACGCCAAGATGCCTTTTTATTATATCTAGTGATGAGCGAATATACTCATTACTCGAGATTTCCCGAGCATGCTCGGGTGTCCTCCGAGTATTTTTTTAGTGCTCGGAGATTTCGTTTTCTTCGCTGCAGCTGGATGATTTACAGATACTAGCCTGCTTGATTACATGTGGGGATTCCCTAGCAACCAGGCAACCCACACATGTACTTAGCCTGGCTAATAGCTATAAATCATTCAGCTGAGGCGATGAAAACTAAATCTCCGAGCACTAAAAAATACTCGGAAGACACCCGAGCATGCTCGGAAAATCTCAAGTAACGAGTATATTCGCTCATCACTAATTCTATCCTTTTGGTGTAGATACAATTCTTTGATTACCTGTTATTGCATTTTATTGCAAAGTTGTGGATGTCAAAAGTGTATTTCTGGCGCTTTTGATTTTCTTGTTATGCCATTTACTGATCGGATTAATTCTCTTATATATTCACTAACTATTGAACCCAGGGTGGTGAGCATTTATATTGGTATATGGCCTCCATCCTGGTATGTACTGCTTCCATCCTGCACTCTAATCTTGTTATGTGCTGCTACCATCTTGCTTCCCCATCCTGTCATATGCTGCTCCCATCCTGGCCCCCTTCCTGTCATGTGCAGCCCCATCGTGTGCCCTAATCCTGTTTTGTGTGCCTCCATATTGTCATGTGCTAGTCTCTTCCTGTGCCCTCATCCTGTCATGTGCTCCCATCCTGTGCCCCAGTCCTGTCATGTGATCCCATCCTGCTCCCCAATCCTGTCATGTGGTGCTCCCATCCTGCGCCCCATCCTGTCATGTGGTGCTGCCATCCTGTGCCCCCATCCTGTCATGCGGTGCTCCCATCCTGCACCCCATCTTGTCATGTGCTGTTCCCATCCTGCGCCCCCATCGTGTCATATGCTGCTCTCATCTTGCACTCCAATCCTGTTATGTGGTGCTCCCATCCTGCACCTCCATTCTGTAATGTGCTGTACTCATCCTGTGCCCCACATTCTGTAATGTGCTGCCCCATCCTGCGCCTCCATTCTGTAATGTGCTGCTCCTATCCTGTACCCCCATCCTGACATGTGCTGCCCCAATCCTGCGACCCCATTCTGTAATGTGCTGCTCCTATCCTGCGCCCCCATCCTGGCATGTGCTTATCCCATCCTGCGCCCCCATTCTGTAATATGCTGCTCCCATCCTGCGCCTCCATTTTTAAATGTGCTGCCCCCACCCTGCGCCCCCATTCTGTCATGTGCTGCTCCAAGCCTGTGCCCCCATGCTCTTATGTGCTGTTCTCATCCTGTGCCCCCATTTTGTCATGTGCTGCTCCCATCCTGCACCCTCATTCTGTAATGTGCTGCCCCCGTCCTGCATTCTGTCATGTGCTGCTATCATTCTACGCCCCTATCCTGTCATGCGCTGCTCTCATCCTGTGCCCCAATTCTATCATGTGCTGCTCCCATCCTGCACCTTCTGTAATGTGCTGCCCCATCCTGCGCCCCCATCCTATCTTGTGCTGCTCTCATCCTACGCATCATCCTGTCATGTGCTGCTCTCATCCTGCGCCCCCATTTGGTCATGTGCTGCTCCTATCCTGCATCCCCATCCTGGCATGTGCTGCTCCCATCCTGCGCCCTCATTCTGTAATATGATGCTCCCATCCTGCGCCTCCATTTTGTTATGTGCTGTCCCCATCCTGCGCCCCCATTCTGTCATGTCCTGCTCCCATCCTATGCCCCCATGCTGTCATGAGCTGCTCTCATCCTGTGCCCCATTCTGTCATGTGCTGCTCCTATCATGCACCCTATTCTGTAATGTGCTGCCCCCATCCTGCGCTCCAATTCTGTCATGTGCTGCTATCATCCTGCGCCACCATCCTGTCATGTGCTGCTCTCATCCTGTGCCCCAATCCTGTCATGCGCTGCTCTCATCCTGAGTCCCCATTCTGTAATGTGCAGCCCCCATCCTGCGCCCCAATTCTGTCATGCGCTGCTCCCATCCTGCGCCCCCATGCTGTCATGTGCTGCTCTCATCCTGCGCCCCATTCTGTCATGTGCTGCACCCATCCTGCTCTCCATTCTGTAATGTGCTGCTCCCATCCCGGGTCCTCATTCTGTAATTTTCTGCCCCCATCCTGCGCCCCCATTTTGTCATGTACTGCTATCATCCTGCGCCACTATCCTGACATGTGCTGCTCTCTTCATGCGCCCCATCCTGTCATGCGCTGCTCTATTCCTGCGCCCCATTCTGTAATGTGCTGCTCCCATACTGAGTTCTCATTCTGTAATGTGCTGCCCCCATCCTGCGCCCCCATCCTATCATACGCTGCTCTCATCCGGTGCCCCATCCTGTCATGTGCTGCTCTCATTCTGCGCCCCCATTCTGTCATGTGCTGCTCCTTTCCTGCGCCCCATTCTGTAATGTGCTGCTCCCATCCTGCACACTCATTCTGTAATGTGCTGCCCTCATCCTGCGCCCCATTCCTTCATGTGCTGCTATTATCCTGCACTCCCATCCTGTCATGCGCTGCTCTCATCTTGAGCCCCCATTCTATCATGTGCTGCTCTCATCCTGCGCCTCCATTCTGTAATGTGCTGCCCCTATCCTGAAACCCCATCCTGTCATGTGCTGCTCTCGTCCTATGCCCCCATTCTATCAGGTGCTGCTTCCATCCTGCGCCCTCATTCTGTAATGTGCTGTCCCCATCCTGCACCACCGTTCTGTCATGTGCTGCTCTCATCCTGTGCCCCCATTCTGTCATGTGCTGCTCCTATCCTGCGCCCCATTCTGTAATGTGCTGCTCCCATCCTGCACCCTCATTCTGTAATGTGCTTCCCCCATCCTGCGCTCAGATTCTGTCATGTGCTGCTATCATCCTGCTCTCCCATCCTATTATGTGCTGCTCTCATCCTGCACCCCCATTCTGTAATGTGCTGCCCCTATCCTGAAACCCCATCCTGTCATGTGCTGCTCTCGTACTATGCCCCCATTCTATTATGTGCTGTTTCCATCCTGCGCCCTCATTCTGTAATGTGCTGTCCCCATCCTGCACCACCGTTCTGTAATTTGCTGCTCCCATCCTGCACCCTCATTCTGTCATGTGCTGCTCTCATCCTGCGCCCCCATCCTGTCATGTACTGCTATCATCCTGCGCCCCCATCCTGTCATGTGCTGCTTTCATCCTGCGCCCCCATCCGGTCATGCACTGCTCTCATCCTGTGCCCCCATTCTATCATATGCTGCTCTCATCCAGTGCCCCATTCTGTAATGTGCTGTTTCCATACTGAGCCCTCATTCTGTAATGTGCTGCCCCCATCCTGCGCCCCCATTCTGTCATGTGCTGCTATCATCCTGCTCTTCCATCCTGTCATGCGCTGCACTCGTCCTGCGCCCCCATTCTGTCACGTGCTGCTCCCATCTTGCACCCCCATTCTGTAATGTGCTGCTCTCATCCTGCGCCCCATTCTGTAACGTGCTGCTCCCATCCTGCACCCCCATTCTGTAATGTGCTGCCCCCATCCTGCACCCCCATTCTATCATAGTAACATAGTAACATAGTTAGTAAGTCCGAAAAAAGACATTTGTCCATCCAGTTCAGCCTATATTCCATCATAATAAATCCCCAGATTTACGTCCTTCTACAGAACCTAATAATTGTATGATACAATATTGTTCTGCTCCAGGAAGACATCCAGGCCTCTCTTGAACCCCTCGACTGAGTTCCCATCACCACCTCCTCAGGCAAGCAATTCCAGATTCTCACCGCCCTAACAGTAAAGAATCCTCTTCTATGTTGGTGGAAAAACCTTCTCTCCTCCAGACGCAAAGAATGCCCCCTTGTGCCCGTCACCTTCCTTGGTATAAACAGATCCTCAGCGAGATATTTGTATTGTCCCCTTATATACTTATACATGGTTATTAGATCGCCCCTCAGTCGTCTTTTTTCTAGACTAAATAATCCTAATTTCGCTAATCTATCTGTGTATTGTAGTTCTCCCATCCCTTTATTAATTTTGTTGCCCTCCTTTGTACTCTCTCTAGTTCCATTATACCCTTCCTGAGCACCGGTGCCCAAAACTGGACACAGTACTCCATGTGCGGTCTAACTAGGGATTTGTACAGAGGCAGTATAATGCTCTCATCATGTGTATCCAGACCTCTTTTAATGCACCCCATGATCCTGTTTGCCTTGGCAGCTGCTGCCTGGCACTGGCTGCTCCAGGTAAGTTTATCATTAACTAGGATCCCCAAGTCCTTCTCCCTGTCAGATTTACCCAGTGGTTTCCCGTTCAGTGTGTAATGGTGATATTGATTCCTTCTTCCCATGTGTATAACCTTACATTTATCATTGTTAAACCTCATCTGCCACCTTTCAGCCCAAGTTTCCAACTTATCCAGATCCATCTGTAGCAGAATACTATCTTCTCTTGTATTAACTGCTTTACATAGTTTTGTATCATCTGCAAATATCGATATTTTACTGTGTAAACCTTCTACCAGATCATTAATGAATATGTTGAAGAGAACAGGTCCCAATACCGACCCCTGCGGTACCCCACTGGTCACAGCGACCCAGTTAGAGACTATACCATTTATAACCACCCTCTGCTTTCTATCACTAAGCCAGTTACTAACCCATTTACACACAATTTCCCCCAGACCAAGCATTCTCATTTTGTGTACCAACCTCTTGTGCGGCACGGTATCAAACGCTTTGGAAAAATCGAGATATACCACGTCCAATGACTCACCGTTGTCCAGCCTATAGCTTACCTCTTCATAAAAACTGATTAGATTGGTTTGACAGGAGCGATTTCTCATAAACCCATGCTGATATGGAGTTAAACAGTTATTCTCATTGAGATAATCCAGAATAACATCCCTCAGAAACCCTTCAAATATTTTACCAACAATAGAGGTTAGACTTACTGGCCTATAATTTCCGGTTTCACTTTTAGAGCCCTTTTTGAATATTGACACCACAATTGCTATGCGCCAGTCCTGCGGAACAGACCCTGTCGCTATAGAGTCCCTAAAAATAAGAAATAATGGTTTATCTATTACATTACTTAGTTCTCTTAGTACTCGTGGGTGTATGCCATCCGGACCCGGAGATTTATCTATTTTGATCTTATTTAGCCGGTTTTGCACCTCTTCTTGGGTTAGATTCGTGACCCTTAATATAGAGTTTTCATTGTTTCTTGGGATTTCGCCTAGCATTTCATTTTCCACCGTGAATACCATGGAGAAGAAGGTGTTTAATATGTTAGCTTTTTCCTCGTCATCTACAACCATTCTTTCCTCACTATTTTTTAAGGGGCCTACATTTTCAGTTTTTATTCTTTTACTATTGATATAGTTGAAGAACAGTTTGGGGTTAGTTTTACTCTCCTTAGCAATGTGCTTTTCTGTTTCCTTTTTGGCAGCTTTAATTAGTTTTTTAGATAAAGTATTTTTCTCCCTATAGTTTTTTAGAGCTTCAATGGTGCCATCCTGCTTTAGTAGTGCAAATGCTTTCTTTTTACTGTTAATTGCCTGTCTTACTTCTTTGTTTAGCCACATTGGGTTTTTCCTATTTCTAGTCCTTTTATTCCCACAAGGTATAAACCGCTTACAGTGCCTATATAGGATGTTCTTAAACATTTTCCATTTAATATCTGTATTCTTATTTCTGAGGATATTGTCCCAGTCTACCAGATTAAGGGCATCTCTAAGCTGGTCAAACTTTGCCTTCCTAAAGTTCAGTGTTTTTGTGACTCCCTGACAAGTCCCCCTAGTGAAAGACAGGTGAAACTGTACAATATTGTGGTCGCTATTTCCTAGATGCCCGACCACCTGCAGATTTGTTATTCTGTCAGGTCTATTAGATTAGTATTAGGTCTGGTTGGATTCTGCACCAATTGTGAAAGATAATTTTTCTTGGTTATTAGCAGAAACCTGTTGCCTTTATGGGTTTCACAGGTTTCTGTTTCCCAGTTAATATCCGGGTAGTTAAAGTCCCCCTTAACCAGGACCTCATTATGGGTTGCAGCTTCATCTATCTGCTTTAGAAGTAGACTTTCCATGATTTCTGTTATGTTTGGGGGTTTGTAACAGACCCCAATGAGAATTTTGTTACCATTTTTCCCTCCATGAATTTCGACCCATATGGACTCGACATCCTCATTCCCTTCGCTAATATCCTCCCTTAAAGTGGACTTTAGACAAGACTTTACATAGAGACAAACCCCTCCTCCTCTCCGATTTTTACGATCCTTTCTAAACAGACTGTAACCCTGTAAGTTAACTGCCCAGTCATAGCTTTCATCTAATCATGTCTCGGTTATTCCCACTATGTCAAAGTTACCTGTAGATATTTCTGCTTCTAGTTCTTCCATCTTATTTGTCAGGCTTCTGGCGTTTGTGAGCATGCAGTTTAGAGGATTTTGTTTTGTTCCAATCTCCTCGCTGTGGATTGTTTTAGAAATGTTCTTACCTCCCTTCAGAGTATGTTTTCCTGGGTCTTCTTTGTTCGAGTCTAATGTTTTTCTTCCCGTCCCCTCTTCTTCTAGTTTAACGCCCTCCTGATGAGTGTAGCGAGACTTCTGGCGAATGTGTGTTTCCCAGGTTTGTTGAGGTGTAGTCCGTCTCTGGCGAGGAGTCCATCGTACAAGTAATTCACACCGTGGTCCAGGAATCCGAATCCTTGTTGTCTGCACCATCGTCTTAGCCAGTTGTTCGCATCAAGGATCCTGTGCCATCTCCTGGTGCCATGCCCGTCTACTGGAAGGATAGAAGAAAAAACTACCTGTGCTGCTCCCATCTTGCGCCCCTTTCAGTAATGTGCTGCTCCCATCCTGCGCCCCCTTTCTGTCATGTGCTGCTCTCATCCTGCACCCCCATTCTGTAACGTGCTGCTCCCATCCTGCACCCCCATTCTGTAATGTGCTGCTCCCATCCTGCGCCCCCTTTCTGTCATGTGCTGCTCTCATCCTGCGCCCCCATTCTGTAACGTGCTGCTCCCATCCTGCGCCCCCATTCTGTAATGTGCTGCCCCATCCTGCTCCCCCATTCTGTCATGTGCTGCAAACATCCTGCGCCCCCATCCTGTCATGTGCTGCTCTCATCCTGCACCCCCATCCTGTCATGCGCTGCTCTCATCCTGCGTCCCCGTTCTGTCATGTGCTGCTCCCATCCTGTGCCCCCATACTGTCATGTGATGCTCTCATCCTGTGCCCCCATACTGTCATGTGCTGCTCCCATCCTGAGTCCCCATTCTGTAATGTGCTGCACCCATCCTGCGCCCCAATACTGTCATGTGCTGCTCTCATCCTGTGCCCCCATTCTGTTATGTGCTACTCCCATCCTGCGCCTCCATCCTGTCATGTGCTGCTCCCATCCTACTCCCCCATCCTGTCATGTGCTGCCCACAGCCTTCGCCCCCATTTTGTCATGTCCTGCTCTCATCCTGCACCCCCATCCTGTCATGCACTTCTCCCATCCTGCAACCCCATTCTGTAATTTGCTGCTTCCATTCATATGCCCCTATTCGGTAATGTGTTGCTCCCATCCTGCTCTCCCATTCTGTCATGTGTTGCTCCCATCCATATGCCTCTAGTCTGTCATGTGCTGCTCCCATCCTACGCCCCTATTCTGTCATGTGCTGCTCCCATCCATATGCCACATATTCTGTTCCATAAAAGTTGATGGCCCCCATAAGATGCTCCATTACATAATATGCCCCATATGCTGCTGCAATTAAAAATTAAAATTACATACAGGTGGGGACACCGGCACGCTATGGTGGTCAGATGCTGGGGTCGCCGCTGGCTCAGACCCCCAGCACTTACGATATTCACCTGTCCCCGTTTCAATGACGTGTGCCGACCTGTATTCCGGATCCTCTGGCTGTGACTGCTCAGTCAGAAGGCACGCAGTAAACACGTCATCACGCCTCCTGACCTGAACGTCTCAGCCAGAGGGCACGAAAGATAGAGCCTGGCGCATACTCACCCTCCTGGCATGTCCCTGCTCCTCCATCGGAGATCGCGGAATGCGTTCAGTGGTTATGCATACCACAATTTCCTGGACCACAATAGTCATCCCTAGATGCGTCACTATGTGGGGTTCAGACTGCAGAGGCCCTTGCGCAGTCTATAAAGGCTTCTGACAGAGTGACGCTCCCAGCGTTATATTATAGATAGATCAGGCGATTCTGAAGTCTACCAAATATATGTTTTGTTTATTGTTTTATTTTGAATGGGGCAAATGGGGAAGATTTGAACTTTTATATATTTTTTGAAATGTTTAAATATTTTTTAAAACTTTTTTTTTTTACCTTTTACTGACTTCAATAGTCTCCATGAGAGACAGCTATGATCATCCAATTGCCAGTGCTACACATAGCAGGGCTGCAGCACTGCTATGTGTAGCTATAATGCTCATTAGCTATGAGGTGCTCATAGCAATCCGGGACTGACAACCACAAGGGTCTCCTGCACATCTCAGGTTGTTATGCTAACCATTCAGCAACCCGCGGTCATGTGATGTTGGTGCCGATGGGTGGGATTTTTTATGTACTTCCAATGTGAGCATGTTAAATGCCGCTGTCAGACATTGACAGTGGCATTTAGCATGTTTACATCCATGGTTGGAGCATGATTCCATCTGCAGTTGTTAGAAGCACATGTCAGCTGATAAAATCAGTGCAGGGAAATGACCTATTACATACTTATACGTCATAGGTCATGAAGGGGTTAAATTCTTACTACAGATTAGCGGTTCAGGCAAAATTCATATTTGCCCCTTCTTGCTTTTTTTCCCAGGAAATTCGATTAATGGAGAATGAAAAGTGCATGGAAGGTCAAGGCGTTATTATGTCACAAAGTGCGCCTTGACTTTCCACGAACATGGGCAGAAGCCTCCCGGGCCATATGGAAGCCGGAAGATCTGATTCAACGTGAGAGGCCAGGGGATTTCAAATGAAACGGCAAGGACCAATGGGTAGGGGTGAGTAGCAGGAGCCAAAGAGAAAGTAGCAGTGAGAATTTTGATGGTCCTTTATGGTCCAGAATAATAGCAGCTTACAGCTTCCATTTTACTGAAACCGCACAGAAGCAAATTTTAAATCTGCATTTTGGCGACTGCAGTTTTTTGTAAAATTCAAGTAGAATTCAATTAAAATCAAATTTATTTGATCATCTGTGGTTCCAACACTGCTTAGTAGAGAGTAGTGTTGTGCCACCTCCCTAGTGTTCGGGTTTGGTTCGTCGAATTGGGACGCGTTTGACGAATGTTCGTCGAACATTCGACGAACACTGTCGAACCCCTTGAAACCAATGGCAGGCAAACACAAACACATACAAACACATAGAAAACACATAGAAAACACCTTAAAAGGTGTCTAAAAGCTGACAAACTGCTCAGAAGACACAAAAAACACATGGAAAAGTCAAAACTACATATAGTCATGCGAAAAGAAAAGAGGTAGAGGAGTAAAAGGAGGAGGAGACACAGATAATAGGCATGTCATGCCCTTCTAAAATCAAGAAAGGCTGGAGTAAAAATCCAAAATCACTCTATCAACACCCAGATGTCTTGACAAAAAAAATAAAAAAATAAATATCTTTAGGTAGAATGGCGGCGGGTCCATTCAGAACACTTTCCTTAGAAGACGTAGTGGTACCCCCTTTGGAAGTTGTGCCAAAAAATGAACCCAATACATTCAAACTAATCCACCATTTGTCATATCCAAGGGGCAGGTCAGTAAACGACAACATCGACGTGGAACAAGTACAGTACTATGTACTGTACCTCCTTTGACGAGGCAATCAGGCGGGTCAAGAAGTTGGTAAGGGGCACCGTAATGGCCAAAACAGACATTGAGGGGGCGTTCCGGTTACTACCTGTGCCTCCAAATAGTGTCCTCCCATTGGGCTGCTTCTGTGAAGGAGCATACTACATAGATTGCTGTTTGCCCATGGGGTGCTCCATATCCTGCTCACTATTTGAGGCGTTTAGTTGCTTCCTCGAATGTGTCGTCATGGACGTTTGTAAGGTGGCACATATTATCCATTATCTCGACGACTTCTTATGCCTGGGCCCAAAAGATTCGCCACAGTGTGAATACACGCGTAGTCCACCTGTGAGAAGGAGAGAGCTGGAGGGAGAGTGGACACCCCAGAACCGAGGGGTTAGACTGAGAAAGAGAGAAGGTGGTATAGCTTACTTCATGGGTGGGGTACTCTGCTGAGTAGTAGAAATTGCTACTAGGCCCAAAAGGATTTCCTGGGCCAGATGGCGTTAAAAAATAGTACTTAGGTAAATAGGCGTCGTAGCTTGCTTCACGGATGAAGTACGCTGCTGAGTAGCACCAAATTCTACTAGGCCCAAAAGGATTTCCTGGGCTAGATGCCGTTACAAAATAGTAGTTAGGTAAGCAGGCGGTGTAGCTTGCTTCATGGGTGAAGTACGCTGCTGAGTGGCACCAAATTCTACTAGGCCCAAAAGGATTTCCTGGGCTGGATGCCGTTACAAAATAGTAGTTAGGTAAACAGGTGGTGTATCTTGCTTCATGAGTGAAGTACGCTGCTGAGTAGCACCAAATTTTACTAGGCCCAAAAGGATTTCCTGGGCTAGATGCCATTACAAAATAGTACTTAGGTAAACAGGCGGTGGGTGGCTGGGCTACTCTGCTTTCTAGCAGACACTAAAGCTTTGGAGCAGACCTCTGAATCCCAGGCCATAATATGAGCAAACAACTCTGCAGACAACCCCACCCACCTGGAATTGAAGATGGCAACATCATGTAAAACTCAGCAAGGGGACTAAATAAAGAGTCTCCATTTTTTCCCAAAATTCGGCCACAGACACCACTTAAGTGGCATCAATTTTGCCAGAGTTTTTTAAAATGGTTGGTGAGGTGATTTTCAAAAATCATTAAGCTTTTAGTCTCCCCAAGATGACACAGGGGTAGAAAAGTCCTTGTGCATCCAGGATTTGTTCATCTTGATGAACGTTAGTCTGTCTACATTGTCACTGGACAGCCGCGAGCGCTTATCTGTCAGCACACCACCAGCAGCGCTGAACACACGTTCAGAGAGAACGCTTGCTGCGGGGCTCGACAAGATCTCCAAGGCGTGAGTGGCGAGCTCAGGCCATTTTTCAAGATTGGAAGCCCAAAATGAGCAAGTTCCAGTTCCACAGTCATGGCATTGATGTTAACTTGGAGATACTCTTGTACCATCCTCTCTAGGCGATGGCTGTGCGTCAGACTTCTTGTCTCCTGTGGCCTTGCAAAGGATGGTCTAAAAAAACTTGAAACGATTGGAAAACATTGCTGTTACCACCAGATACGATGTTACTGTTACGGTTTGAGTGATGACTCGATAGTCCCACGGTTGGCAAGTTAGAATTCAAAGATTCACTACGTGCACCACTGGAGTTTTGTGGAAAAGCAGATGTTAGATTCTTTAACAGTCTCTGCTGAATGCGTGAATCCCCTTCTATAGCAGGAATTATTTCGCCATATTTACTTTTGTACCGGGGATCTAAGAGTGTGGCAACCCAGAAGTAGGAATTACTTCGGATTCTGACAATCCGAGGGTCATGTTGCAGGTAGTGTAGTAAGAAGGCACTCATGTGTCTTGCGCATCCAGGAGGATCAAGTCCTTGTTGTCTTGGTGGTGGCGAGGTGAGAATCATGCTTCCTTCGTCTGCCCTCTCCCCCCAACCTCGCACAACAGAAATTTGATCAAGGTCGCCCTCATCTGATGAGTCTTCCATGCCCAGCGCCAGTTCATCCTCCACTTCTTCCTCGCCTCCTGCACCTTCCTCAACAGTTTGGCTGCTACCATGCACCCTCGGTAGTCCCTCTCCCCCAGCCTCCAATGCCAGCCGCTTTGGTGCTGCCAACCTTCTTGAATTTGGAGATATTAAATCTTCCGCTAAAGACTCCTCCTGTTCCTCCTCCTCCTATTGTTCCACCACCTGACTACGAACACTGTGTATGGTGTACTCCAGCATGTAAATCACTGGAATGGTCATGCTGATAATGGCATCGTCAGCACTAAACATCTTCGTTGCTATTTGAAAACTGTGCAGAAGGGTGCATAGGTCCCTGATCTGAGACCACTCATGCAGCGTGATTTGCCCCACCTCTTGATCTCATTGGCCCAGGCTATACGTTATAACGTATTGCACCAGGGCTCGTCGTTGCTGCCACAGTCGCTGCAACATGTGCAGAGTTGAATTCCACCATGTGGGCACATCGCATTTCAGCCGGCGAACTGGCAGGCCCAACGACTTCTGTAGAGATGTAAGTCATTGAGCTGCGGGATGCGAACGGCGGAAGTGAGCACACAGCGACCGTGCCCTCTGCAGAAGCCCATGTAGTCTGGGATAGTGGGACAAAAATTGCTGTACAACCAGGTTCAAAACGTGAGCCATACAAGGCACTTGTGTGACATTGCCCTGACGAAGGGCCGCACCCAGGTTTGCAGCATTGTCGCACACAGCCTTCCCTGGCTGCAGGTTGGGTGGGGACAACCATTGATGGAACTCCGTCTCCAGAGCTGACCACAACTCCTCAGCTGTGTGACTCACATTTCCTAGACATTTCAATGTAAACACTGCCTGATGCCGTTGAGCCCTGGTGACAGCATAGTGAGGAGTTGTGCAGGATTCCTTCTGCGCAGTTACAATGTGGGTGGCATTACCAGACAGGATTTGGGTGCAGGTGGAGGACCGAGAGGAGGTTGAGGAGGCAGAAGCAGTGGAGGAACTTCTAGATACAGAGGATCAACAAGCAACTCGTGGGGACAGCAAGCCTTGGACAGCAGCCCCTTCTGATGTCACCGTAGTTACCCAGTGTCCAATCAACTACATGTAACGCCCCTGTCCATGTCTTCTTGTCCAAGTGTCTGTGGTGAAATGCACCCTGTCACACACAGAGTTTCTCAAGGAAGCGGTGATGTTCTGTGTGTCATGCTGGTGTAGCGCTGGCACAGCTTTCTTTGGGAAGTAGTGGCGACTGGGCATCTGGTACTGGGGTACTGCGACAGACATAAGGTCTCGAAAATCCTCTGTGTCCACCAGGCGGAAAGGCAGCATTTCTGTAGCCAACAGCTTGCAGATGGAGAAATTCAACCTCTTAGCTTTGTCATGGCTAGGAGGAAATGTTCTTTTACTTGTCCACATCTGAGGGACTGAGGGCTGGCTGCCGTGCTTAGATGGAGTTGAATAGGGTGTCCCCGGCAAAAAGGAGGTCTGAGAGGAAGGTGCAGGCAGAGATGTTATGTTGCCTTGATCAAAATGTGGTGACGATGTCGGAGAGTGCTCAACAACAGCAGGTGTTTCCACTTGCAAATGTCCTGATGACCTACCAATCACACTGGCTGTTGCGGGTAAAAAGGTGTAAGGTCTGGGTCCAAAACCATGTGCGACTGCTGTCCCCAGAGTCACAGAGGATGAAGAGGACGTGGATGCACTTGATGGGGCAGACGGTGGTTGACCCGGCCCACTAGGCCGCATTGTAGCACAGTGAGCTTCCCACTGCAACTTATGCCTCATATCCATGTGACGGTTCATGCATGAAGTACTCAAACTAGTCATTTTTTGTCCTCTACTGAGATTTTGTTGACAAATCTTACAGACAACATGAGTTGGGTCATCCTTTGCAATGTTAAAAAATGCCCAGGCTATGCAAGGCTTAGAGCCCGTGCGACCTGAAGAGCCACCACGACTTCTGGTCTGAGGCACAGTTGGGGTTGAGGATGCAGTTGTTGACGTGCTTCCAGTACTCCGTCTCTGTCCAGGAAGGCGCATTGTTACCTCGTCATCAGACTCATCAGTAGCATCCTCCTCCACCTCCTCTGCTGACCTCATGGACTGGCGGACTGGGGGCTGACAGTAAGTGGGGTCTACAACCTCATCATCATCATCATGTATGTTCTCACACCCGTCGTCCTCAGAGCCAAACTCTTCCTGCCATGACCGAAAACTCAAGTTTTCGTTCCAATCAGGTATCTCAGTCTCATCATCATCTTCCTCATTGTCTCCACCAACAGAAGTTACAGTTTGGGAATGAGGGTCTACATTATGCTCAGAACCTTCTTCATCTGGGCCTGGATCCGACTCACAAAGATTCTGGGCATCAGTGCAGATCATTTCCTCGTCTGGATTCACAGAAGCTCTGGAGCAGACCTCTGATTCCCAGACTATAGTATGTGTAAACAGCTCTACAGACTCAACCATGTGTGCTACCCCATGCTCAGGCAGGCGGCTGGAGACATGGGAGCTGTGAGGAAGCAAATGCGATTGGGGTGACAACTCTAAGGACTGGAGTAGTTGTGATGTTGAAGTTGACATGGAGGAGAGCCCAATTAAACGAGCACTTGATATCCGTTCAAGCACCTGCTGCTTCTGTGCCTCATCTGGAATTTTTGGCGACGCTTGTAGCGATTGACGTAAGAAAGGGATCATATCTGATTGTCCACGAAAAGAAGTAGACATCTCACTTTGGCTGGAAGATGGTCTTTCTAAAGCAGATGTTACTTTTGCTTTACCACCTACCCCATGGACACAACCTTTTTTCCCATTCCAACACGTCTATTCCCCTTTCCACCAGCAGCAGGCCTTTTGCCACTCATTTTAGTGCTTAACTAATTGGCAACTCTGTATCTGTAGTTGTTGGCACAATAACCGATGGATGAAAACCGAGCATAACTGAGTGGCCAAACTATGGTACTAGGCCCAAAACTATTAACTGGGTTAGATGCAGTAAAAATAGAGATACAAAGGCGGTATAGTTAGTTTCACAGGCGGTCTACTCTGCTGACGTGCAGACACTGCTCCTAGGCCCAAAACTATTAACTGGATTAGATGCAGTAAAAATTTTGATACACAGGCGGTAAAGTTAGTTTCACAGGCGGACAACTCTGCTGACGAGCAGACACTGCTCCTAGGCCCAAAAATATTAACTGGATTAGATGCAGTAAAAATAGCGATACACAGGCGGTATAGTTAGTTTCACAGGTGGGCTACTCTGCTGACGTGCAGACACTGCTCCTAGGCCCAAAAATATTAACTGGATTAGATGCAGTAAAAATTTTGATACACAGGCGGTAAAGTTAGTTTCACAGGCGGGTTACTCTGCTGATGTGCAGACACTGCTCCTAGGCCCAAAAATATTAACTGGATTAGATGCAATAAAAATAGAGATACACAGGCGGTATAGTTAGTTTCACAGACGGGCTACTCTGCTGACGTGCAGACAATGCTCCTAGGCCCAAAAATATTAACTGGATTAGATGCAGTAAAAATTTAGATACACAGGCGGTATAGTTAGTTTCACAGGCGGGTTACTCTGCTGATGTGCAGACACTGCTCCTGGGCCCAAAAATATTAACTGGATTAGATGCAGTAAAAATAGAGATACACAGGCGGTATAGTTAGTTTCACAGACGGGCTACTCTGCTGACGTGCAGACAATGCTCCTAGGCCCAAAAATATTAACTGGATTAGATGCAGTAAAAATTTAGATACACAGGCGGTATAGTTAGTTTCACAGGCGGGTTACAATGCTGACGTGCAGACACTGCTCCTAGGCCCAAAAATATTAACTGGATTGGATGCAATAAAAATTTAGACACACAGGCGGTATAGTTAGTTACACAGGCGGGCTACTCTGCTGACGTGCAGACACTGCTCCTAGGCCCAAAGCTATTAACTGGATTAGATGCAGTAAAAATGTAGATACACAGGCAGTATTGTTAGTTTCACAGACGGGCTACTCTGTTGACGTGCAGACACTACTCCTAGGCCCAAAAATATTAGCTGGATTAGATGCAGTAAAATTTGAGATACACAGGTGGTATAGTTAGTTTCACAAGCGGGCTACTCTGCTGACATGCAGACACTGCTCCAAGGCACAAAAATATTAACTGGATTAGATGCAGTAAAAATTTAGATACACAGGCGGTATAGTTAGTTTCACAGGCGGCCTACTCTGCTGACTTGCAGACACTGCTCCTACGCCCTAAACTATTAATTGGGTTAGAAGCAGTAAAAATTGAGATACACAGGCGGTGTAGCTAGCTTCATAAGCGGGCTACTCAGATGACTATCAGACAATGCTACTAGCCCAAAAGGATTGGCTGAGCTAGATTACACCAAATGCTGTTACAAACACTTGTACAGCACTGGCACAGACCTGCCTGGCAAACAGTGCTATGAACTGCTGTTACCTACCCTGAAAAGGGCTGATATTATAACTAGTCCCAACTCCTCCCGACTCCCTAAACTTATGTCTCTGAAAATTCGCTCCAAAAAAACACTCTTAGACTGTATAGCGCCCACAGCACCAGCGGTGCCGTCTAACACAAAGCTGCAGCAGTGAGGAAATGGTGGTGACGGGGCAAATGGCTGGTTCTTATAGGGCAAGGACATGTGACATACACAGCCAATAACAAATGCCCTTGCTTGTGTGCATCACATGCACATTGCTGTCTGTGTGTGTGCACTCCTGATAGGCTGAGAGACTGCACCGCCCCACTGTATATGCGGGAAAGAAAAAAAAATTGGAGATCGGCATTATTTCAGCACAGATCTATCCCCCGCCCCCTGCCCACTATACACTGAAACAGTCTATTAGCAATGATAAACAGTTTTAATGTGCAAATCTAGTTAGGCTTTTGGTGAATGAACAGTTATCGAACAGAAACTCGAATAGGCGAATTTTAAGCAAATTGTTCGAGTTCGTCGAACGACTCGAGCACCGCCCAATACAGCTCGAATTTGAAATTGGCAAACAGTTTGACTAGAACACCGCTCATCTCTAGTAGAGAGAAGTGAATCAATTTGAATCAAAAATCTAATTTATGAAAATTTTTGAGTAATTCACTGAACCCAGCAAATTTTAAGAATATGTGATTTGATTTGCAAAAATTACCAGAAATGTATGCCACCATTTAACATATTGGCAAAAAATGCATCAACCAAGGAAAACTCACATCACCTTTGGCTTTTGGACAGACATCCCCATAATGCCTTACAGCTATCTCATTACGTGGTGTATGGAACACAGCAGAGACAGAGAACACAGTAGCCATTTTGTGGTAAATCTGTATAGTGAGAGGATTTCACAGTATTGTAAATAGAGAGTAAAAGCCATAAAACAGTGAATAAACATTACAGACAGTGTGTTACACAGCGCTATATTGCAAGGTAACATTGACATTGCTAAGGCTGTGTTTGTGTCAAAACTTCCCGATAATCAATTTTGGGAAAAATTCACCAATGCTTTCAAATTTGAAAAGGTTCATTCATCTCTACTGTTTAGTAGGCCATTTTCCTTAGCCGGAAGATGAATGGTAGGACATATGGTTTAGGCCTCATGTACAAAGCAGATCTTGCATATTGGCACAAGGAGTCCATATAACTCCCTGTTTTATAACTATACTGTAGATATGTCACTATATGATGCCTTCAAATTGTACCATATTAGAGAGTACTCCTTTTCTACCTTCATAATATGTCTATATTCTATTTAGGTGACATGTTCAATCTCTTTACAAATTGTGACCCAAAAGATCTTACACAGATCTATCCTGCAAAAATAACTAGGTTTAAAAAAGACTCCAAATCACAATCCATTATAGAGATATACAATGATTTGATAATGAGTGAAAATTTTATGCACCTGTTTCATCTTCTGGGCCAAATTCCGATCACTTCACCTATAGACACCACCCTTCTTATGCTCCATATTGAGCTTTTCAAGTAGCTTAGCAATCCTCAGTGACATCATCTCCCAAGTCACTTTAATGCCCACTTAGATATTCCTATGCATAATAATTCAGACAGTACTGTGTTCAGTTTCTATTTGGAGTTTACTACCATGTGGTATCTTCCATTTCTCTAATTTTTGCAATCTCCTTTGATTTCTAAAAACCCTCAGACCTGCTGGTTAAACCTCCACTTGCTGTTAGCTGCCCAACCCATCCTTTGCTGTAAGCCTCACAAACTATTATTGGAGCCTGTTAACACAAAGCTATCCACTGGGGAATCTGCCACCTCTATCTGTGTGCTTCTTCTGACCTGCCATTTTCTTCTTCATTTGTTCTTCTGGTTCTGTGTTTTCTGGTGTGTCATTGCTTGCTTGTTTGCTTGTTGTTTGGATCCTTCCTCTTGTGTCTTCCAGCCTGCTGTGCCAAATTTGTGTCAACCCTGACCTGCAGCTTTCTGAATCTACATTTTTGCTTTCTAAAGGTACCTTCACACATAACGATATCGTTAACGATATCGTTGCTTTTTGTGATGTAGCAACGATATCGTTAAGGAAATCGTTCTGCGTGACAGCGACCAACGATCAGGCCCCTGCTGGGAGATCGTTGGTCGCTGAGGAAAGTCCAGAACTTTATTTCGTCGCTGGACTCCCTGCAGACATCGCTGGATCGGCGTGTGTGACACCGATCCAGCGATGTCTTCACTGGTAACCAGAGTAAACATCGGGTTACTAAGCGCAGGGCCACGCTTAGCAACCCGATGTTTACCCTGGTTACCAGCGTAAAAGTAAAAAAAAACAAACACTACATACTTACCTACCGCTGTCTGTCCCCGGCGCTCTGCTTCTCTGCTTTCCTCTGCACTGGCTGTGAGCGTCGGTCAGCCGGAAAGCAGAGCGGTGACGTCACCGCTCTGCTTTCCGGCCGCTGTGCTCACAGTCAGTGCAGGAGGAGTGCAGAGAAGCAGAGCGCCGGGGACAGACAGCGGTAGGTAAGTATGTAGTGTTTGTTTTTTTTACTTTTACGCTGGTAACCAGGGTAAACATCGGGTTACTAAGCGCGGCCCTGCGCTTAGTAACCCGATGTTTACCCTGGTTACCCGGGGACATCGGGATCGTTGGTCGCTGGAGAGCTGTCTGTGTGACAGCTCTCCAGCGACCAAACAGCGACGCTGCAGCGATCGACATCATTGTCGGTATCGCTGCAGCGTCGCTGAGTGTGAAGGTACCTTTAAGGCTGTCCTGGGCAAATTAAGATTAACTTGTTTAGCAGCAATTAACTACTTTAATTGAATTACAAAGGAAGGAATACCCAGCCCTGTATTACTGCTGCACCCAGTTAAATATGTAGGTGTATAATAATACTTTTAATAATTTAGATATTTTATAGAGCTTGTTTGTAATCCTAAAAAATAAGGTCTCATTCAGACACCTTTTTCAATAGCATGCTCTATCTATGATTTTCACAGATATCACGCCTTCTCATTGTAATCTATGGGACTGTTCAGATGTGCACATGTCATTTTTTTTGCAGACTGAGTGTCCGCAAAATGAAATGTCCATTTTCATCCATATCGCAAATCAATCTAGTCAATGCAAATCAATGGTTCCATACAAAAAAAATGGATACCACACAAATGCCAAAAGAATAGATCGTACATCTGAATGAATCCTGAAACTTGTTTTAAAAAATTTCTTTTATTAAAGGTAAGCAAACTTTTCTTTACAAGACAATGTACGATGTTCTTGAATTAACTTTTTGACTCTGGAAATGTTTTGACTTTATTTAGCTAATAAAATGCTAAAGACTAAGACTGCAAGACTAATGTTAAAGTAAAATATCAAAAATATCCACAAAAAAAATCACAACTTTCAAACAAAATAATTAATAAATAACATTTATCACATGTCTACTTAATATCAGCATCATTTTTGAAATATAACAAAGCACAATTAGGAAGTTAGAAGAGTTAAAATTTTATTAGCAATTTTTTCAACAAAATTTACAAAATTAAAAATATTTTTTTCCCTAAATATGTTGTTTTAGTCCCACATTTTTGATGTTCACAAGGGTAACAAGAGAAAATGGACCACTCAAATTGTTGTGCAATTTCACCAGAGTATGCCAATGCTCGATATGTTGAGTTAAACTACTGTTCGGTTCACACTAGAGCTCCAAAAGAAAGGAGTGCTTTTTGGAAGCATACTTTGCTTGTCTGGTTTGCGGGCACCATACCGCATTTGTAGAGCCCTTGTACTGCCAGAAGAGCAGTAATCCCTCACAATTGACCACATTTTGGAACCTACACCCTCAAGGAATCCATCAATGGGTGAGGTGAGCATATTGAACCCACAGGTGCTGCACATAATTTTATAACTTTCCTCCCACCTCTCATCTAACTTGCTCTTTGACAATCTACAATCTGGTTTCTGCCCCCATCACTCAACTGAGACAGCCCTGACCAAAATCACTAATGACCTACTTACTGCCAAAGCTAATGGACAATACTCTGCACTCCTCCTTCTAGACCTGTCCTCTGCTTTCGACACAGTTGACCACTGCCTCCTACTACAGATCCTCTCCTTCTTTGGCATCAAAGACCTCGCCCTATCCTGGATCTCCTTGTACCTTTCCAACTGCACATTCAGCGTCTCCCACTCCCACACTACCTCCTCATCCCACCCTCTCTCTGTTGGAGTCCCCCAAGGCTCTGTTCTAGGACACCTACTCTTCTCAATCTATACACTTGGCTTGGGATAACTCATAAAGTCCCATGGATTCCAGTACCACCTCTATGCTGATGACACTCAGATCTACCTCTCTGGCCCAGACGTCACCGCTCTGCTGTCCAAAATCCCAGAGTGCCTATCAGCCACATACTCCTTCTTCTCCTCTCACTTCCTCAAACTCAATGTAGACAAATCTGAGCTCATCATCTTTCCTCCATCCCATAGATCTTCCTTACCTGACCTATATATCGCAATCAATGACATCATGCTTTCCCCAGTACCGGACATCCGCTGCCTCGGAGTAACCTTCGACTCTGCCCTGTCCTTCAAACCACACATCCAAGCTCTTTCCACCTCCTGTTGCCTACGGCTCAAAAATATCTCCAGAATCTGTCCTTTCCTCAACCGTCAATCTACTAAAATGCTTGTGCATGCCCTCATCATCTCCCGCCTTGACTACTGCAACATCCTTTTCTGCGGCCTCCCTGCTAACACCCTTGCACCTCTCCAGTCCATCCTTAACTCTGCTGCCCAACTAATTCATCTCTCTCCTTGCTACTCCTCCGCTTCCCCCTCTGCACATCTCTTCACTGGCTCTCATTCCCTCAGCGTATCCAGTTCAAATTACTAATACTGACCTACAAAGCCATCCATAACCTGTCTCCTCCATATATCTCTGAACTAATCTCCCGATATCTTCCCTCACGTAATCTCCAGTCCTCCCAAGACCTCCTTCTCTCGTCCACACTTATTTGCTCCTCATCCAATCACCTCCAAGACTTCTCCCGAATATCCCCCATCCTCTGGAATTCTCTGCCCCAACACGTCCGACTATCAACCACATTCGGATCCTTCAGACGTTACCTGAAAACCCACCTCTTCAGGAAAGACTACAGCCTGCACTGACCCTGCTGCCTCCTCATCACTACCGAAGCTAATGCCTCACCAACACCGGATCTCCTGCAACCCTCAACCTACTGTCTCCTTCCCCTTAATCCAGTTGTTTAATGTCTGCCATTGTTAGTTTGTTTACTGTGAGTGATATCTGTAACTTGTATGTAACCCCTTCTCATGTATAGCACCATGGAATCAATGGTGTTATATAAATAATAATAATAATAACATTGGGATGTGAAAATTAAAAATTACTTTTTTTTTTACACAAAAGTTTTATTTTTGTGTAACATTTTTAATTTTCACCATGAATAAAAATGGACCCAAGCTTTTTTAAAGCAATCTCTTGTGAATGCAGCAATACCCTATATGTGGTGATATACATCTGTTTTTGCATATGGCAAGGCTTAGCAGAGAAAAAGAGAGAGAGAGCACCATTTGGCTTCTATGGTGCAGAGTTTTCTGAAGTAGTTTATGGCAACTGTTTGCAGAGCCCTTAAGTTTCCAAACCAGCGTAAATCCTGAAAATGTGACCTCATTTTGCAAATTACACTCAGGGAAGTCATCTAAGGCTGGGTTCCCATTGCGTTATGGGAACTCGCTTAATGGACAGCGTTGCACGGTGAAATTAACGCCGTGCAACGCGTCCGTTAGCGCGCCCATTCACGGCAATGGGAACGCGCAACACTAGCGCGTGCCATGTTCGGCACGCGCTAGCGACGCGCCGGTGTTTCCTGGTGCGCCGCGGACGCTGCTTGCAGCGTCCGAGGCGTGCCCGCTGTCCGTTCCCCGCTCTCGCAGATTGGGGATCTGCGAGAGCGGGGGCGTTACCGCGACCCCAGGACGCGGCCCCATTAAAAATATTGCGTTAGCGCAACCCGCTAGTGCTAGCGCTAAACGGGTTGCACTAACGCAATGTGACCCTAGCCTAAGGGTGTAGTGACTATTTTGACCCCAATGGCGTTTTCTATTGCAGAGTGAAAATTGCAAATATGCCATTTTAGTGCTCAATACATAGTACCTGACTTGTGCCACATAGATTGTTAAAAGAGTTGAGGTCCTAACAATTGATGACTCATCTCAATATATGAATGGTGGGGGTCCAACACGCTCGTAATCACCTGAAAGTGCTCAAGCAGCGACCCAAACTAAAGTTAGGTCCACATTGTGCTTGTGGATAGTGTCGCGATCCACTATAAAGAAATGTTACTGTATGGTATACATCTCTCTGCAGCGTACTGTTGTATAGGAAAGTGCAATCTGCTTCACTTTCGTAAACATTTACATAATTACATGCTGGCTAGATGGAGGCTGAAAGATCACTCTTTCAGTCTTGCATCTGGTCAATGGTTGGTCATAGTGATGTTACCATATACATTTGCAAAAGTTTCCAGACAAAAACTGTATGTTAGGCCGGTTTAACACATCAGTGCCTCCGGTAAGTGTGGTGACAGTTTTCTCATGTACTGAAGACACTGACACATGTAGACCCATTCAAATGAATGAGTCTATGCACATGTCAGCATGTTTTCACGGATTGTGTGCAAAACACGCAAACATTTCTGTTTTTACCCGGACACATGGGCCGCAAAACCTGCCATACACGTGCACACAGAGAACAGTGCACACTGTCTTCCTTGTGCACGGATGGCCGCCGGGGAAGTAGTACTATACTGTAAGCGCTGTTCCCCTGCATGTGGTGCTGAATGCTGCTTTCATCCTTTGTCCCCTGCTCTGCTGGTGAGTAGCGTGAGCAGGGGACAATGAATGAATGAAAAACTCAACATGGGGTCCACCTATGTTGCTAAACCAACCCGGCAAAACTCACAGGTGCAGGCTGCTATTCTCGGGCTGGTAAGTGGCCATGAATATCGGCCCCCCAGCCTAAAAACAGCAGCCCGCAGCTGCCCAGAAAAGGCGCATCTATTAGATGCACCAATTCTGGCGCTTTGCCTGGTTCTTCCCACTTTTCCCTGTAGCGGTGGGAAGTCGGGTAATGGGGGATTAATGTCACCTTCCTATTGTAAGGTGACATTAAGCCCAACTTAGTAATGGAGAGGTGTCAATAAGACACCCATCCTATCCATTACTAATCCTATAGTTTGTAAAGGGTTAAATAAACACACACATGCAGAATAAAGTATTTTAATGAAATCATACACCACACAGTTTTTAATCTTTATTGTACTGGTAATCTAAGCGATGCCCTTGATCGCCTGTAAAAAAAATTAAAATAACAAACCAACAAAATACCTATACCTGTCCATTGTACAGTCAGTCTCACGCTGTAAACCATATCTGGAGGATAAACAGTTTACAACTGGAAGCGATGATAATACGACCGTCCTGGCTGTAAACCACTGGTGAATGAATGATATGCAGTTGGCGCAGACTCAGTAACCAGTGGTGACATCACTGCGTCTGTGCTCGCTCACCGGCATGAACTTCTGTGACCTGAAGACCGTGGGAGAATGCAAGTGATGAGGTCACGGCAGTTCAAACTCTGTCACAGACAGCACCTAGCCTAAGGGATGTACAGGCTATATACAGCTACCCCATATATTGCTTGGTAGCTGCTCCCTTAATACTTAAGTACATTCACTTCAATGGGAGATAAAGCTCAGTAATCATCTACTAAGCAATGTCCCGGGCTGCGGTGTTCTGCCCATAAATCACATAGATCCAACTGCTGCAGAGCAGTTTTCAGCTGATAGATGGGCATTCTGGTGTCTGACCCTCACAGATCTCAAATTGAAGAACTAGAAAATTATTGATTAGATCTGCAGTAACATGTGGACATTAAGTGTGGTTTGGGCACACTGTGGGGCTCAGAGGAGGGGGCCATTTAGCTTTCCATGTATCTATTTTACAAGATTTTTGGGGTTGGAGCCATTCTTGTTGCTTTTCAAGCGCCTTTGGACTACTATTAACAAGGACAACCTCTGTTTTTCCTTTGACAGATGACAGATCTGAGTAAGGGCTTGTTTTTTGCAGGATGAGATGTTTTATTTTCATTTGCTTTTTATTACAATTTTTGAGAAACAGAATGAATAAATAAAAAGCAATTTTTTCTATTATATTTTATGCTGTTTACCATGCGGTAAACGTAATAAGATGACTTTATTGTTCGGATCAGGACAATTACAGTGACGCCAAGGTTAGACAGTATTTTCATAAATTTTCCATATTCTGAGAGCTATACCTTTTTATCTTTACACCGAACGAGTTCTGCTGCGTGTACCATTTTGGAGTACATGACTTTTTTTTATTTCTTTTTTTTTATTTTTAGTTGGCAGAGTGAACAAAAAAACAGAAATTCATAACTGGTTTTTATTTATTTAATTTTTTTACACCAATTACTGTGCAGTAAAAGTGATTAGGTACTAAATATATACAGTTTTTTTAGTATTTTGCTATTAAAATCTATTTTTTACAAACAATAATTTGTTTTTCCGTCCTCTTACTCTAATAGCTGCAACTTCTTTTTTTGTCAACTAAGTTACATAAAGGATTGTTTTTTGCGGGACAAGATGACATTTTGTTTGGTACAATTTTTTTGTAATTTAATGTAATTTTTTGACGGTTTAATTGATGCGTTCCAGACACGGTGATACCAAATCTGTGTACTATTTTACTTTACTTTTTACAGAAAAACAGTGTTTTTACTTGCAAACATTTTTCTATTTTTTTTTTAACCTTCGGTTTCATTTTTCTAAATTTTTAGAAACTTTATTTTACTTTTTTTTTTTATTTTTTTTTTATTTAGTCCCAGGATGGGACATCAACTTTCCCTGATCTGATCACTGCTCTAATACTCTGCTATGCTTTTGCATTGGGGTATAAGAGGTGTCAATCAGACATAAGCAGGAGGCATCAGGTCCTGTTCAAGGCAGGACCTTTACCAGTACCTAGGAGGCCACGCGGCTCTTTCCTTTTGAGGGTACCATGGAGACCATCGGCATGACACAATCACAATAGCTTTGTGTCGATCAGAGCAGAGAGGGAGCCCCCTCCCTATATTAGCAGGTTGCTGTCGACTTCAGTGGAGTTAAATGCCCATGATCGACGCTAACACTGATCGAGGGCATTACTGCAGGAAGTCAGTTATGATGTATGGTGAACACCCGCTGATTATTTCACTGACTATCCATGGGAACTGCCACGATTTGAAGGAACGCACTTCCCGATGCGCCGTTCATGTATGGCGGTAGTCAGTAAGGGGTTAAACAATGTTGTACAATTTGTCTCCCACAGTTTTAGTGTCCTGCTGGCTGCAGAATGAATTAACTGAGAATCAGTCGGTAAGCTCATGTCATTCTGATTGGAGAGTTTGTAGGTTATCTTCAGCTGCTTTATGGCCACGAAGTTGAGCTTATGTTTCTTACGATCGTAAATCAGCTGAGTGGAGTTAAATATGGTTATGATAAAAGAGATAATATCTCCCATCAGAACCAGCTCACTGATGGATTCTTCCGTAAGCTCTTTCTGAAGCCAACAATTGAGAGGCTATAGAAAGCAAGTGGTGAAACAGAAAAATATTCTTAGCCACAAATATGCTCATTTATATAAAAAAATCTCTACGAAAGTGTCCATCTCCTTTAAAGATCAATTGGTCACCTAAATGACCAGTTCAGGGTTTCATGAATAGAACAATATTAGCTGCATAGAGCCATAATGTATACCTAAGATAGTCCTTATTGTTCCTCAGTATCTTGGGGATATACAGGTATTCTAGAGAAAGATATACAGATACACACTGATATACAGAGACATGATTCCGGCGAACACCGAGTGCCTACGGTTTGGTAGTAATCAGCCATGAGAACTTTGTATGTTCTCAATGTCTTCAGAACTGCCTAATTAATGGTCTATATTATTACGACTGTCATACAGCTGTTTGCAGGGTCCCCATAGATGTGCACAGGGCTTCTACTTGTGTATGCCAAGCTCATTCTTGGGTAGAACGTCTTCATATTTGCAGAACATGGAAGTCGCAAAACTTCAGATAAAGGACCTGCGTTGCCTCTGTGTCCTGGTATTCTGACTTTGAGCACAGTCCATAGGGAAATTTGGGTTTTCTGATAGTTTTGCAATAATACTGCAAACAAAAGAACACCAAAGGTTTATGGTTAGTGACCTGGAGACATAACAACAAAAGTTGGACATGGTTAATTGGCCATGGATGTAATTGAAGAAAACAGGAGCCCTGACTTAATAGACCTTCAACAAACACAGTTCCCCTTTGATACCGTGGTATGAATAGCGCATTCAATAGAACAAGTCCTGTGTTTTTTTTCTTTTAAATATTTCTTTCACCAAATCTGCCACTTTAGTTTTTCTTAAACCTGGCAAAACATTTCTCCCTGAACTTCTCATCTCATTTACAGTCTTAACTTTACTGAAAACAGAGAGATTAAACAGAAACAGCTAGTCGACAGATGGGATATTCGAAGGGGATACTTGTGTAAATAATTTATCTACGTAAGTCCCCAGTGACCTCGGGGGGAAAAGAACCACATGTACTGAGATCTGTGGGGATGAGGGAAATAAGGGTGTGTCCTGTTTTATTTTGTTTTTTGATGTTTTGTAGATAAAAATAATATTTTTTTGATTATTTTTGTTCTTGTATTACACGCATGGAATATTTTACATTTGTTTTATCTTTTCCTTTTTTTTTTTTTTTACTTTTAGGAGCATGTGAGCATTAACACGGCACTAATTTGAATATGCACTTGCAAAAAATAGAAAGACTTTAAAAATCTTTGGAGAAAAATGAAAGAAAAATGAATGAAAGGAAAAAGAGAAAAAAAACAAAAGAGAGAGAAAAAAGACAAAGAGAAAGAGAGAGAGAGAAAAAAATTAAAGAAATCAAGAAAAAGAAGAAAGAAAGAAAGACATAAAACAATAAAGAAAGAGAAAAGGAGGTAAAGAAGGAAAGAGAAGGAAAAAAGGAAAGAGAAAAGGAAAGAAGGGAAAAGAGAGAGAAAAAAGTTTTATAAAACAAATCTGGAAACATAAAAAGTGCGTCAAATTTTTACACTTTTTTTACCTATTAAATTGTCGGAATTAAAAAAAAAATCTAAAATATATACTGTAGGAAGATATAATAACTTTGGCACAAATAACGTACTTTCAAATCAATTTCATCATATCCTTAGGCACCAAGCTTGGTACTGCTGGAAAAAGAAATAGATCGTATGATCCCACATAGCAGTGCCTTAAGAGAAGAGTTAGGCCGGGGTCACACTAGACCGTAATACGGCCAAGTGCAATGCGATAAAAAATCGCATTGCACTCGGACCAATGTTACCATATGGGGCAGCTCCCACCAGCCGACTTTTTGTCGGCCGTGTTCCTTGGTCCGAGACAATCGCAGCATGCTGCGATTGTCTCGGACCGAGGAAAACTCTCGGCTCACTCGCACCCATATAAGCCTATGGGTGCGAGTGAGACAGCGCACACCACTCGGATATCATCCGAGTGATGTGCGCTATAAGCGGACCCCAGCAATGGAGGAGATGGAGAAATTCATTTCTCCGCCTCCTCCGCAGCTGTGCTCCGATCCTCCCTGTGCGAGAGAATCGGAGCACAGGCGCATGACACTCGGCTCCTGCTCTGCTGCGAGCAGGAGCCGAGGGTCATTAGAATATTGCATATTGCTCTCGCATCGGATGCCATACGCTAGTGTGACCCCGGCCTTAAAGTGCTGCTGTTATGTGAATCTGTATACTGTGTTGTATGTACTGTTTGAAATTCAACCAAATGTCCATTTCAGTTAGAGACTGACCAGTACTAATCTTATCATTACAATAGCATTACAAAGTAAATTTTCTAAACTAAAGACCCCTTCACATTAAGCGACGCTGCAGCGATACCGACAACGATCCGGATCGCTGCAGCGGCGCTGTTTGGTCGCTGGAGAGCTGTCACACAGACCGCTCTCCAGCGACCAACGATGCCGGTAACCAGGGTAAACATCGGGTAACTAAGCGCAGGGCCGCGCTTAGTAACCCGATGTTTACCCTGGTTACCATCCTAAGAGTAAAAAAAAACAAACACTACATACTTACCTAACGCTGTCTGTCCTCCAGCGCTGTGCTCTGCACTCCTCCTGCACTGACTGTGAGCACAGTCACTGCTTTCCGGCTGACCGACGCTCACAGCCAGTACAGGAGGAGTGCAGAGCACAGCGCTGGAGGACAGACAGCGTTAGGTAAGTATGTAGTGTTTGTTTTTTTTTACTTTTAGGATGGTAACCAGGCTAAACATCGGGTTACTAAGTGCGGCCCTGTGCTTAGTTACCCGATGTTTACCATGGTTACCAGTGAAGACATCGCTGGATCGGCGTCACACACGCCGATCCAGCGATGTCAGCGGGAGATCCAGCGACGAAATAAAGTTCTGGACTTTCTTCAGCGACCAACGATCTCCCAGCAGGGGCCTGATCGTTGGTCGCTGTCACACATAACGATTTTATTAACGATATCGTTGCTACGTCACAAAAAGCAATGATATCGTTAACAATATCGTTATGTGTGAAGGTACCTTAACTCATGGATGATAGTGGATAATCTTGCAATCAAAAGTATGCAAAACATTAAGTAATCACAACAATATATACAACAAACCAATACGTAATCAAAACAATTGCCATACATCACAGCAATGAAACTGAGTAAAATGTGACGGCTACAGACAAATAAGAGATGGAAAAATTGCATATAATTTTCATATATAAATATTTACATATAAGAACATTTCTCTAACTTTCAGTCTGCAATTTTCATTCCTTTATTTTCAGACCTCGTGATATGCAGTTTGCAGTCTGAGACAACTGTTGGATTTTTCTCTTATAGGAGTATATCTCCCAGTAATGTAGGCTGGATATTAGGTTTGTGTGCGTGTTCTGTCAGACTGGCCTCTGAAATCGAGCAGAAGTAATTGCAAAAAAAAAATGGATGAACCCATTGATGTAAATATGTGCCAATAAAATTTGTATTTTGTTATATTATGTTGGATGGTGTGCATTTTATAGTAGAGTCTTTTGTCTTTTTTGTGTTCTAAGATATTTTGTATATTTAATAGGTGTTTAGGGCTCTGCTTTTTGGGAAAACTAAGCTTCTGTAAGCCTCAGATTTTGATCATTCATCCTGGCACTGTAGTATAAAATTTTCTTACCCAATAAAAACCAGAAATCTGATTCAAAGGGAAAAACAATCCTGGGCTCCAAACCAAAGGTCTTTCATCAGTTTGTTTGGTGGTCTGAGTGTCGATTATTATGTTGGAATGTTTTGTTTTGGAGAACAATGACTTCCTCTTAGATATCTTCTTGTGCATATTACTTTTTTCTCATACCTACAGTATGTTTTTTTCCAACTTAAAATACAGTAAAAGAGGGGTAGATGAAAGGGTCTACAGGTGGCCATACACATCCTTATGACTTCTGACTTCCCAATACACATGAAATGTAACCTTCTGAGCGTGCTTTTGCTCTTCATGGTTAAGGGAGAGTAAACCACTGCCAGACATCTTTGACAATAGCTCGACTTCATAGAAAATAAAAGGATCTGGCATTTGGTTCCAAAATGCCCCATCCTCTTCTCCCCTGACATCATCTGTAAGGGAGCAAACAGGAATAACCAGGGCCTCCAAAATCAAGTTTGGCCATCTTTAATGTGTACGAAGCTTTGACATGTTTCCACTTTTTATCCATAATGCCTAATCTCTTTTTTCGGATTTTTTTGTTAAGAATACTGCTATGGTTTACAGAAGTGGGGAAGTAAATGTTGCGTGTCAGGATACAATAATCATATCAGAACTTATGGAAATTATATCAAATGTAGACAGATGTCTACATAATAAAGGACTAATAAAGGACCAAATCATCGTAGAGGTCTTGTCTTAGGCAGCAGCTGCCAGCCCTGACTGTAAGGTCACTCTGCAATCTGTCAGACCCACCATTTTCACAGTTCGAGATGTCTTTGATATTATCTGACAGAAACTCATGTGCAGTTTAACATCTTTGGCCATGTAACCTGATAGCGCTCCATTTGCTCTCATGGAATTACTCCTGGCATTGAAAATCAGCGCCATACATTGAGATAACCTGGGAGATTGTCTATAGCTTCCTGCAATAGAATAAACCAGGTTCAATATTTTCTGTAAGTATTCTTCAATTTCATTTTAACTAGATGACCACTATATTAAGGGGTCTTTGATATTCTTGCATCAAGAGACCGGAGCTAACAATAATCATCGTAATAATTTTATTCATTCAGCTAAAATATCATGAATTCAAGTGCAGACGTACTATCTAAGAAACCTTTGCAGATACAGGGGCCCCACTGGTAGACCAGACATTGATGAGCATGCTCATTTCTATCCTTTTTTTTTCTAAATATCTGGAACAATAAATAAGATGGTCAATGGCCAGCACACCACAAAATGAAATTAGGAGTTAGAAATCAAGACTCTGCCTGTCAAGAAATGACGGGAAAATTGATCAAGAATTCAACCTAACAAACTAGTATTTAAAAGTTTAAACCTTTTCTGCAAGTTGCAATGTTCTTTGTATTATTATGTTTGCTGACAGCATTTTTAAAAATGAAGGCGAAAAGTGACCTAAAGAAGGAGCCTAATCATCTGTGGCAAATAATTCTTTATATTTATACCACAAGTTCAATACGTCTGTATGTACAATACTAAAACATCAAAAATATTTCCAGAATTCATTCTTCCCCCAACTTTCAATCTACTAAAGTGTTAGTGCTGCCCTCATTATCAACCTCCTCCACTACTGTAGTATCCTCTTCTGTAGCCTCCCTGCTGCTTGCACCTCTTCAGTCCTTCTTTAACTCTGCTGCCCGATTAATCCACTTCTCTCCTGCTATTCCTCCATTTATCCCCTCTGCAAATTATTTCATTTGTTCTAAGTTCCCCAATTTATCCAGTTCAAGCTTCTAACATTGACATACAAGGCTGTCCACAATCTCCCTCCTCCGTATATATCTCCGAATTAATCTCCCGATATCTTCCAACACGTGATCTCAGGTCCTCCCAAGACCTCCTTCTCTTCTCCATATTTCTTTGGAATTTTGTGGCCCAACACATCCAATCATCCACCACATTTGGAACTTTCAGACAGAACCTGAAAACCCATCTCTTCAGGAACGCTCATGGTATGTTTCCACGGTCAGTAAACGCTCATCCACAGCGTCACACCCGCATCGACCAGATGTTACAGCATAGTGCATTTTTGCCTTAAAAGACTCCAGTGGCCTCCCTGCATAAACGGACATACGGCACATCTTTCCAGACTGCAACATGTCTATTTTAAATTTCCCATACACTATCATTAGATGCGGTAAAACCGCATTATATTTATAGTCACATGCGTGCAAAAGTGCAGCTTACTACGCATGTGAACTAATTTAAACATTGTCTTACCTTATGACAGAGCCGGAAGTTCATGTCCACTGCAGTTCACGTGATGAGATCAGCTGAGAGCTGCCGTGAACGTGACCACCGTGGTTACCTCCGGTCATTTGCCAAGTTCTCATGGTCAGCTGATTATGAGAACTGCAGTGCATATGACTGCCGGAGACAAAGTTATCTCCAGCGGTCATCTACAAAACTTAGCTGTGTCTGGATGTCAGGCTGGATGGTGGCATAATGCCACTGTTTAGCCAAAGACATCCAGATGTAGCAGAGCTGGACTCGTCATGGGACATTACGGATTATCTTCTTGGTGGACAGATATGGTATACTGTTGCTTTTTACAGGAGATCGAGGGCTTTGGTGGAATGGGCGATGTAGTAAGTATGTTTTAATTTAGAATATTAAAGGAGTCTGTCATTATTTCAATTATAAGATTTTATTCTGGCCATGTCTTTATTTGCAATACAACTATAGGATTAGCAATGGATCGATGTCTTATAGACACCTCTCCATTACTAAGCCGTGGGCTTAATGTCATAGGACAATAAGAAAGTTGACATCAACACCACAAATATTACCCCACTTGCCACCGCTACAGGGCAAGTGGGAAGAGCAGGGTAAAGTGCCACAATTGGAGCATTTTTGGATGTTCCAACTGTGGGGTGGTTGCGTGCTGCTATTTTTAGACTGGTGAGAGCTAAAATCCATGGGCCTCGCCAGCCTGAGAATACCGGGCTGCAGCTGTCTGCATTTTCCTTGGCTGGTTATCAAATATAGGGGGACCCCATGCTATTGTTTTTTGGAGAGGATCCCACTATTTTTGCTAACCATCCAAGGTAAGCTGACTGCTGTGGCCTGGTATTATAAGGCTGGTAAGATTCATGGATATTAGATCCTTTCCAGCCTGAAATACCAGTCCCAGTAGTCTGGTATACTCTGGCTGGTTAACAAATATAGGGGGACCTCACACCATTTTTTTAAAATTATTATTTATTTATTAAAGAGGGGGCCTCCGTGCATTCCTCCGCTTCCTGTGTCGTGTATGTCCGGCTGAGTCACAAGATTCACCATTATGTAAATTAGTTTACATGCAAAGTAAGCTGCGTTCCCGCACTTAATACACATGTGATTAGGAAGATAATGTGGTTTTACCGCGTCTAATGATAGTGCATGGGTAATTTATGCAGTGGAGCCTGAGAATCTCCACTAAATAGACATGCTGCGGTCTGGATGTCTGTCTCTGCGGTTGAGCCTCGGGCACCAGTGCACGCATAGTCCAAACTGAAGAAAAGGACAGCGCTGTCCTTTTCTTCAGTTTGGATTTGGATGTTCTGTCTGGGATGGACCCCCTGGTGAGGACGTGCGCCCCAATGTCCATAGAGACTATATAATTATAGGGTGCGGCTTTACTGCTTTATTTGAAAAGTGCACGCATAGTGGGATGGGATGTCTTGAAATCCCATCCACTATGCTGTAACATCTGGCCACTGCAGGTTGGACATTGCGGATGTATGCAGCGTCCAACCCACAGCGTTTACTGACCGTGGGAACATACCCCAATATATCTGCAAACAGGAAATCACTTTTTTTCCTTCCCAGAGGCCAACTTTCAATTAGTTTTATTTCAAGAGACAAAAAAATGCATGCAATGAAAAAACACATAAAAAATGCTGATCAAATACTGAACCATTCCTGACCGTGGAAATATACTCTTATTGAATGCAATGACCTCACTGCCACTTCACCACTACCAGTGGTGCCACCTCATCACCACTACTGAAGCTGCCACAACCCCCAAACCTAATGTCTCCTTCCCCATTATGCTGTAGACTATAAGACCTCAAGAGTAGAGTCTTCTCTCCTCTGTTCCAGTCTGTCATTGTTAGTTTCATGACTATAATTTATATTTGTATTTTGTATGTAACCCCTTCTCATGTACAGCACCATGGCAACAAATGGTTGTCTAAAAAGAAACAATAATAGTAATAATAACAATATTAATAATAACAACAATATATGACGCTGGTGATGAAGGAGTAATCATGAGGGCAGATTGATTTTTGGAAGATCATAGAGAACAACACATCTAAATACAAATGCTAAGAAAAGCTAACGTTTCACTTTCGAGAGGTCTAGACAAGAGTCACATTATATGGATGAAACCCACCCACCCCTAAAAAAAGTTTAATCCCCGCCATAATATGTGTATTAGTCAATGGAATAATTGCAAAACCAAATTTAACATGACAAATTCTAAGTAGGAGGTCAAAACGACCTGCATTTTCTTCAGACCCAATTCCTGCCTAAAAATAGGTGCAAATCTTCTAAAAGCCAGATGCCTCCTGAATAATATAGTATCGCAAATCTCGGAAATGTAATACATTGTATAAATACGACCATTATACCTTCAGCAGGTTCATCTGCTTCTCATTTTGCAGGGTACGGTAGCATCATTACTTAAGCTGGGTATTGTGCATTTATGATCTTCAGGAGCATGGCAGAAAATCGAAGAAGACTAGATATACGGACCCAAATTACAAGCGTTTTCTTAAGGCAAGACAGGCGAGAATTAGAAACGCTAACAATAGGGCCCAAATGGAAAAAACCTGCCGGCTCCACCAATGTGCCTCGCTGAATTATGAATATTCGGACCGTTTAGTCCAGACACATATAACAGTTTTCCTGTTTGGATTCTGTAAAGCTCCAATATGCTAAAAATTAGGCAATAAAACCGCCAAACCGTATTTCTGGAAACTATAGAGGGATAAGCAGGCCTGTTTCATAGCCTTGGATTAAACAGAAACAGTTAAAGCACTGAATGCTTTAAAGCTTAAATCAAAGCAGAGAAGAGAAAATAGAGACTGGGAAAACAGGAAAGAGAGACTGGTTCTCAGTTCCTCCAAGCCGGGGATTAATGTTCTACCATGCCATTTAACTCTTTGGTGAAGAGCATTTTATTCCTTACTGACCCCGTTAACTTTGGCTGCTTATAAAACGTTATAGATAATTTTTCCATTTGTAAACTATACATTAAGAATGGAAAAGGATGTACTAAGAGTTTAGCAAACATTAAATAAAAAAAGTTTTGAACCATGCAACTTGTAACTAGAATTTGTGACTTTACCAAGTGTCTTGTATGTAATTGTCAAATACCTCAAATTAATGTCCATCCTACAAATTATATCGAAAGGCTATTCCAAGGTGGGTCCAGGTTTTCGTGGGCCCTGGGTAAAAAAGTCTCAGTGGGCACCTTTAACACATACCACTATTCATGATGCATAGATACGATAGAGAAATATAGGTATAGTACAGTGCCAAAGATTTCACTTCTTACATTGTATCAGTGATATCTATTGTAAATTCTACAATAATTCAGAAACCAGACAGTATATTCCTCAATACAGTATTATGGGCACCACATAGTGCTCCATACAGAATAATTAGCTCCATATATTGCTTTGTACAGAACAATGAGCCCCATATATTGTTCCATATAGTATTATAGGCACCACATAGTGCTCCATACAGAATCATGAGCTCCTAATATTGCTACATTCATAATAATGAGCCCCATATATTGCTCCATACAGTACTATGGGCACTACATAGCTCTCCATACAGAATAATGAGCCCCATATATTGCTCCATACAGTACTATGGGCACTACATAGCTCTCCATACAGAATAATTAGCCCCATATATTGCTCCATACAGTACTATGGGCACTACATAGCTCTCCATACAGAATAATGAGCCCCATATATTGCTCCATACAGTATTATGGGCACCACATAGCACTCCATACAAAATAATGAGCCCCATATATTGCTACATACAGTATTATGGGCACCACATAATGCTCTATACAGAATAACAGAATAATGAGCCCTATATATTGCTCCATACAGTATTATGGGCACCACATAGCGCTCCATACAGAATAATGAGCCCTATATTGCTCTATACAGTATTATGGGCACCACATAGCGCTCCATACAGAATAATGAGTCCCCTATATTGCTCCATACAGAATAATGAGCCCCATATATTGCTCCATACCGTATTTTGGGCATCACATAGCACTCCATACAGAATAATGAGCCCCATATAATGCTCCATACAGAATAATGAGCCCCATATATTTCTCCATACAGTATTATGGGCACCACATATTACTCCATATAAAGTAATGAGCCCCATAAGATGCTCCATATATAATTGGCCCCATATGATGCTTCATATATAAAGGGCCCCATTTAATGATCCATATATAATGGACCCCATATTTGATGCTCCAGTTTATGATGGTCCCCTTACATTGTTCCATATATAATGGTCCCCATATACATGATGCTCCCGTGTATGATGGGTACCATATAATGATCCATATATGATGGGTGGCCCATATAGGATGCTCCAGTATATGATGGGCTCCATATATGATGCTCCAGTGTATGATTGGCTCTATATAATGCTCCATATATACAGTAATGGGCTCCATATATGATGCTCCAGTGTATGATGGGCCCCATATAATAATCCACATATAGTGGGCCCTATATATGATGTTCCAGTGTATGATGGGCCCCATATAATGATCCATACATAATGTGCCCCATATGGTAATCTATATATATAACTAGATTGTGGCCCGATTCTAACGCATCGGGTATTCTAGAATATGCATGTCCCCGTAGTATATGGACAATGATGATTCCAGAATTCGCGGCACACTGTGCCCGTCGCTGATTGGTCGAGGCAACCTTTATGACATCATCATCGCCATGGCAACCATTATGACATCTACGTCGATACTGTGCCCGTCGCTGAATCAGAAACGTGAGATGTCTACGTCCTTTATGACATCATCGTCGCTGTGCCCGTTGCTGATTGGTCGAGGCCTGGCGGCTTCGACCAATCAGATGCGGGATTTCTACGTCCTTTATGACATCATCGTCGCTGTGCCCGTTGCTGATTGGTCGAGGCCTGGCAGCCTCGACCAATCAGAGACGCGGGATTTCCAGGACAGACAGACAGACAGAAAGACAGACAGACAGACAGACAGACAGACGGAAAAACCCTTAGACAATTATATAGATTGTCTAAGGGTTTTTCCGTCTGTCTGTCTGTCTGTCTTTCTGTCCTGGAAATCCCACGTCTCTGATAGGTCGAGGCCGCCAGGCCTCGACCAATCAGCGACGGGCACAGTATCGACGTAGAAATCCCACGTCTCTGATTGGTCGAGGCCTCGACCAATCAGCGACGGGCACAGTCTGCCACGAATTCTGGAATCATCATTGTCCATATACTACGTGGACATGCATATTCTAGAATACCCGATGCGTTAGAATCGGGCCACAATCTAGTTCCTATATATTGCTCCAAACATAAAAAAAAAAATGAAATACATTATCACCTCTCCTCCCTGGCCGCTGTTTTTCTCTGGACTCTTCAATGTTGCCGTCTTCCGGCTCTCTGTACTGTGACTGTTCAGGCAGAGGGTGCACAGACATAATGTCATCGCGCCCTCTGACCTGAATGTCACAGTCAGAAGACGCGGAAGATGCCACAGTGGTGGAAAGGGGGAGAGGTAAGTATCGCAAGTAACGGGGTCCTGAGCAAGTGCGGGGGCCCACGCGTGGGCGCTGGCACAGGCATCGGGCCCCGATAGCAAGCCAGTGTCCCCAATGTTGAGTGGGTGCTGATGCCGGCCCTGGGTTATTTCCAACAGTAAAAGTTATTACCTACAAAGGATAGTTGATTAAAAAAAAAACACTTGCATAGATCAAGTGATTTGAAAAGCACGTCATCGAATGTTTTTCTGATGATGCACTAATCGTTAAAGACATTGACAGACTACATTATTTCTGTCGCTAGTGAACAGTGACCTAATCTCGTCCAGCTCCGGCGCTTGTTCCAGGCAGGTGACAGGTATTATGTATTACTGATTCTGTTATTTATGGCCAATTCAAACCAGTAGACAACATTACATTTTACCACAGATAGCCCCTTAAATTTATACCTACAAAGCTCAGTTCAGCCAATAGGGAAAATTTATGTCAGTGCCTTTAAAGATTATTAGTTGGAGAAAAGAAAAAGAGAAACAAGCGCATTTAGGGCAATAATGTATTTTAAAAGTGAAATCGGGGAGCGAAGGGTTTCCTCAACTGATTGGGTTGTGTGTGTCACAACTCCAATAAATGCCCATAGATTATACAGCTGCTGCAGATAAAAGAAGATATTCTGTATGCAGATTGAGGAGAAGTAGGAGATAGACTTTCTGGTAAACCGTGCTGCTGTGAAAAATGAATAGCTCCATGTGTGGTTTTACTACAAGTAGCTTTTAGTAACGCGTTTCAGGTTTGTACTGAACTCTTTTACAACACTGAACTACATATATCAGTACATATACTGTATACATATGTAGTTCAGTTTTGAGAAAGGGTTCAGTACGAACCTGACGCATTAACAAAAGCTGCTTGAAGTATTACCACAATTGGAATTAAACTTTTTTCTCAGCAGCGCAGTCTACATGAACATCTATCTCCTACTTCTCCTAAAGTACTTCATTGTCTGACATTAGGCACTGATATGGCTTCTGCTCACAGAACTGACCTCTTGAGGGGTGAATATCAGTGATCAGTGAACATGCTCAGATAATGTCTTATCCGATCACGCTCTGGTGTTTTCCGAGCCTCTGGGAGTGCTTGTATATTATGTTCAAGTCCCTGCAGCTACAGGCAATCCCCACATGTGTTCAGGCTGTCTAACAAACAGACAATCCCGCATGTGTTCAGGCTGTCTAACAAACAGGCAATCCCTGCATGTGTTCAGGCTGTCTAACAAACAGGCAATCCCCGCATGTGTTCAGGCTGTCTAACAAACAGGCAATCCCCGCATGTGTTCAGGCTGTCTAACAAACAAGCAATCCCCGCATGTGTTCAGGCTGTCTAACAAACAGGCAATCCCCGCATGTGTTCAGGCTGTCTAACAAACAGGCAATCCCCGCATGTGTTCAGGCTGTCTAACAAACAGGCAATCCCCGCATGTGTTCAGGCTGTCTAACAAACAGGCAATCCCCACATGTGTTCAGGCTGTCTAACAAACAGGCAATCCCCGCATGTGTTCAGGCTGTCTAACAAACAGGCAATCCCCACATGTGTTCAGGTTGTCTAACAAACAGGCAATCCCCACATGTGTTCAGGTTGTCTAACAAACAGGCAATCCCCACATGTGTTCAGGTTGTCTAACAAACAGGCAATCCCCACATGTGTTCAGGCTGTCTAACATTTACAAATCATGCAGCCACAGGGACTGGAACATAATATACAGGCACTCCCAGACACTCGGATAACACCCGAGCATGCTCAGATAAGGCATTATCCGAGCATGTTCACTCATCAGTAGTAAATATAATCTCTGTAGGCACATGTTACATTTGTAGTGGCTGATATGAACTCTGTAGGCAAAGGTTAAATATATAGAGGCTAATTTGACCTCTGTAGGCACATGTTACATGTGTATGAGCTAATTTGAGCGTTGTAGGCAATTGTTCCATGTGTGGAGGCTGATAAGACCTCTATAGGTCCATGTGACATACGTAGTGGCTGATAATATTTCAGCCGTACAGAAGGTTGTTGCTGGTGAATCAACACCATAATCATCCTTCATCCCCAACGATACTAAATTAATGAATTTCTTCCTCCTTGCATACCCTTTGAGAAATCAACCCTCTTCACGGTAGCATAATAAATAATCAATTATAATCAATAAAATAGTAGTTTCATAAATGTAAACATAATCAATTTAATAAAACACCTGTTGTTTAAGCATTAAATACACTTTGTCCTCAGAAATCACAACCTTGTCCCAAACCATTAGATCCAGAGCATCATTGTTTACCACTGTGCCACATAGAAACTTTCAACCAGACAGTAGCCGAACTCAGTGAGCATTGCAGCCAAGAAACAATGCTGCACCGTTGCCTCCTCAGAGATACTTCAGACCGCCTCAGGTGATATAGTCTAATGATGAATGTGGCCCGAGAAAGGATTTATAAAATGATCAGCGGGGAAATGTTTTCATAATAAGAAATTAAGCCCAAGAACAAGAAGAACAATCTGAAATTGATTGGGGGCGGGGTACAGAAGCAAAATAGGAAATATTTTACTGACACGGGAGTAAATGCATGGAATAAACTTCCCAGAGTAGTGGTTGGAAAACCAAAGTAAGTACCAATGCTCTTGAAATTGTTTGACTTCGTATCCAGATGTTACAGGTATCCAGATGTATCAGGTTTGATGAGTTAGGATTCGGGTGTTATGACCCTCACGAGTCATATGGTGTAAGAAGGACTCAACTGAATGCTGCTCTTCTCCAATAATGAAGAGTCCATTAAAACTTTTTGGACTCTCTTCTGTCTTGGAGATGAGCAGCACACAACTGAGTTTTTTTGCATTTTTGCCCTAGATTCCCAGTGATCAAAACTTCTGAGATGTCTGTAAAAATGTCGACAATTTTCCAAACGTTCAGTTACTCTTTAACCCCTTTCTGACCTCGGATGGGATAGTACCTAGTAAAAAAGCCAAACAAAAAACAAGTGTGGGATTGCACTTTTTTTGCAATTTCACCGCACTTGGATTTTTTTTCCCGTTTTCTAGTACACGACATGCTAAAACAAATGATGTCGTTCAAAAGTACAACTCGTCCCGCAAAAAATAAGCCCTCACTTGTTCAAATTGACGGAAAAATAAAAAACTTATGGCTCTGGGAAGGAGAGGAGTAAAAAACGAACACGGAAAAACGAAAAATCACAAGGTCATGAAGGGGTTAAACATTTCTGAAATAAACCACCTAAGATATATGCTATAGGAGATATTATTCTGGCAGAGTAGATGGACCATGGGCTTTCCATCTCTCTTTTGAAAATTTTGAAAGTTTTCAATAGAAAAGAAAAGTGAGATTATAGAATGCTTTTTTTCATAGAGTTAACATTCAGTGCACAAAGTAAGTAAGAGATATATAAGACATTGGGAGAAGAGTAACTGGCAGGTCATAGGTGATCTGTTCTTGGAGTGAATGAGCAGGTTGTTCCTGATTTTGTTATGTTGGCCTTCAGGCCAGTAGATTAGAATTAGATGAGACATATCATCATGGTCAACTTAAAATCAATGACATGTTTGTGAATAGGTGAAAGGTAATCAAGTATCAGCTATAATTATATCATACACCCAATCACTGTTACTAGAGCTAAAAATGACAGAAAGTAATCAGCTTCAATGAACAAGTTGTTATGTATCTAGTGAACAGAAGGTACAAAATTGCTTCTTTTTTACCATTAAGGGTAGAAATGAGCAAATGTATTAGAGTAGAATTGAATTCTACTCACATATAAAAAAAATCTGCATTTTTCATAATACAAATTTTTGTAAATTTGTTTTGTGCAGAATCAGCAAAATGGCATCCTACTTTTCGCCACTTTGTTAAATTATAGTCAGTAAAATAAAAAAAACTTATACTCACCTCAATGCTTACCTATCTGGCCCATCTGCAGCTTGCTGCTCAACATTTAGTAATCCGCACCTCTTTCCCCAATTGCGAGCTGTAGCTCACTGCCAATTCACTCTAGGCCAAGACTTCTGGCCACAACCATGCCTTGGTCGTCATTGCACATCATATGTCTTTATGTCATGGACATTTGATGTGTGGTGAGTAGTGATGAGTGAGTATGCTCGTTACTCAAGATTTTCAAGCATGCTCGGGTGTTCTCAGAGTATTTTGGCCGTGCTTGGAGATTTAGTTTGTGTCGCCGCAGCTGCGTGATTTGCGGCTGTTAGACAACCTGAATACATGTGGGGATTCCCTTATGTTTATAGTCCTTTTACTAGGCACTGCTCCTAGTAGCCAGTTTCCTACTCCACACTGATGAGGGGCAAATACCCCGAAACAGCTGTCTGTGGATGGATACCATGTTTTGGCATAGGTGGTTTTCCTTTTTGGATGCTGCCCTTCCCGTGGTTGTTCCTTCCCGGTGAAAGACCTGGCTATTAGGGTTGAGTGAAACGGGTCGAGATTTTTCAAAAGTCGCCGACTTTTGGCAAGGTCGGGTTTCATGAAACCCGACCCGACCCCAGTGTGGGGTCGGCCATGAAGTCGGCGATCTTTTGAATCTGGAATCGGAATTCCGATACCGATTCCCGATATGATTAAGATATCGGGAATTGGTATTGGAATTCAGATTAAAGTGTAAAATAAAGAATTAAAATAAAAAATATCGCAATACTTACCCTCTGACGCGCCCTGGTACTAACCGGCAGTCTTCCTTCCTTAGAATCAGCCTTCCAGGACCTGGCGGTGACGTCGCGGTGACGTCGCGGCTTGTGATTTGCCGTGCGGCCGCCCATGTGACAGCTCGCGCGACCAATCAGAAGCCGTGACGTCACCGAAGGTCCTTCAAGCGCTGATTCTTAGGAAGGAAGGCTGTCGGAAGGAAGCAGGGCGCTTCCGAGGGTGAGTATATTCCTATTAGGTATATACTCACCCTCGAAAGCGCCCTGCTTCCTTCCGACAGCCTTCCTTCCTAAGAATCAGCGCTTGAAGGACCTTCGGTGACGTCACGGCTTCTGATTGGTCGCGCGAGCGGTCACATGGGCGGCCGCGCGGCCAATCACAAGCCGCGACGTCACCGCGACGTTACCGCCAGGTCCTGGAAGGCTGATTCTAAGGAAGGAAGACTGCCGGTTAGTACCAGGGCGCGTCAGAGGGTAAGTATTGCGATATTTTTTATTTTAATTCTTTATTTTACACTAAAATATGGATCACAGGGCCTGAAGGAGAGTTTCCGCTCCTTCAGACCCTGGGAACCATGGAAACCCAAAGCACTGCATTGGGTTTCGAGTTTCGGACAACCCCGATTTTTTTATAGGATCGGCCGATTTCACTCGACCCGACTTTTGAAAAAGTCGGGTTTCGTGAAACCCGACCCGATCCTATAAAGGTAAAGGTCGCTCATCCCTACTGGCTATTTATTGCTTGCGTTGAGAAACACGTGATGGTGTCTCCGCGGCTTTTCTACAGGGATTCCCTTACAAACAGGCAATCCCCACATGAATTCAGGCTGTCTGGCAGCCAGAAATCATGCAGTTGCGGCGACACAAACTAAATCTCTGAGGACACCCAAAATACTTGGAGAACATATGAGCATGCTCGGATATCCCGAGTAACGAGCATACTCACTCATCACTAGTGGTGACCACTAATGCCTGGTGCAGTTTGGAAGTCCTGACCTAGAGTGAACAGGTAGAAGATATGATAGCAAATATAGGTCCTCAGGGTTTCTTCTTTCTGCCATTGTAGCTCCGGCCTGTTCGCTTGCTGCCAGATTGTACAGTCACAACAACGCTCCAGAAATCACTATGTGCCACATGCCTATGATGTCGTAATGTGACATGCGCAGTGACCTCTGTCAGGAGATTTGGCTCAAGATGGGGGAATGCAGAAGCAACTCTGTAGATCGATTAGCAGGCAGAGAGAAGCTGGTGAACTGGACAGATGAGCAGTCAGGTGAGTATTTTATTTTAATTTTTACCTCCTACATTTATTATGCCCTGGAGTCTGGAGAGACCCCACAAAATAATAAGGGGCATTCAAATTGTTGTGAATAATTTTAGCTGCAAATCAAATTTCCTGGGAAAATCCAATTAATTTGCAGAATTCAAATTCTGACAGATCCATTCTCTCTCTAATTAAAGGTGGTTCAAGAGCTTATAACTACACTGACCAATAACACTTGATGACTGCTCACCATCTTTTGACCTCACTGCATTAAAGTTCTTGATGCAGAATAGCGGGAACCCTGATGAGAAGACAGAAGCAGTTTAAACAGTTTCTGATTTCTCTTTTATCTAAGGCTACATTGTGCTGAGTAAGCACTATATAATCAATAGAAGCCTTGGCAATGTCACCAATCCCAATGATCCCACGATTAGTGGATGTTTTCCTAGTACCGTGTAAGGATTTTACAAACTGAGGTGTTCTGTCGTGACCTTGTCACCAGTGGGATGGGCTCCTCTGAGTGTCTACTGTTGTTCCCTTTAGATGTTTCCCACTCAGGCCACAAACCCTCAGTTGGCACAGAAACGCTGAATGCAAAGCAATAGCAAGGAAGTATTCCGTCTATTTTATAAAAATAGAACATTCTTTATTGTTGGAACTGATGAAACATATACACAGGGGGCAACACATTTCGGTAATACAGGCTGCATGGCTTGCATGTCCCATCTTCACTTCACTGACCATAGCTCACTTCCATGTGGTACCCATGTTCCTGCCTTGCAATCTCAGTATTTCTTCACTAACATTCATTGGTTTGGTCAACAATGCCTCTCCAGCCCCACTCCACCTGTGCTGCCTCAGAGTTACCCACAACTAGATTCTCTCCTTCCTTGTCTGTTCCACTTTCCAGGATTTCCCAGCTGTATTTAGTCTGCCACTTTATTCAGTACAGTTACTTTCAGATCTTTCTACTTCAGCAATCTTCCTATAACACCCACTAGTATGCGGCTCATTTCCTTTCTTTTCCAGTGCTAATCAGTAACTGTTACAGTAACTCCTCTAACCAGGAATTAACTCTCTTCATATTCACAAATACTGCATTAATCTGCAGGGCTGTAAACTCTTCTGTCCCCTGCATCTACACTGTTATCAAGGGTGTACTGTCCTTAGCAGAAGCCCACATGGCTGCTATGGGGCCCATGAGTTGAGGGAGCCAGCACTGCTCAGCATTATGCCCCTATCCTACATCCATCATCAAAATTGTAACAGTATCAGCATTCTCAAGATGTGGATACTGTTGGATAGAATGATGGAATGGGGAGGACTTGTGGGGGCCAATGATACTGAAAGGGGACTAGTGGAGGGCCAATCATACTGAATGGGGGACTGATGGGGCTAATTATACTGAATGGGGGCTAGTAGGGGCCATCCTGGTGGGGTCAATCATACTGACTGGGGGACTTATGGGGGCTAATTATACTGAATGGGGGCTAGTAGGGGCCATTCATACAGAGTGGGTGGAGTTGTGGGACCAGTGAGGTGTCTGTAAAGTACTATATGAAGAAGCTGGAGGGTGAGTATAAGAAAGGGGGCACAGGGCTTATTTTTTAAAACACCACTCCAGCACTGAAAAATAACACTGGATTGCTGCTTTAAGCTCCCATGGGAGAACTATAACTCCAAGCATGTCCTGCAGATCCAGTCGCATGCTGGGAGTTATAGTTTACCACAGGAGTGGCAGAATGCTTTTTTTATGTGTTGTAATTACTAAACTTTTAATTAATTCTTTCTTGTACAGGCTGTGCTCACTTCAGCCAGCCAGCCAGCCACGCTAGAAAACATAAAGTATCTCTCTCTCTACAGCTTACAGGTCCTGTGGTGAGGTAATTAAGGGCTAGAGCATCACATGACCACACAGAGCCCTCCCTCTTATTACCTCACCACAGATCCTGTAAGAGGAAACTGCAGTGCTTCTAGTAGGAGGGGTTAGATTGAGAAAGGAAGAAGTAGGACTTGTAGTGACATAATGAGGAGGGAGGGCTCTGTGCTGTCATGTGATGCTCCAGCCCGCCTTCTTCATTACCTCACCACAGGTTCTATAATGACAGGAGCACTCAGCATCAGCACAGCCTGCACTGTGTGTCTCAGGTATCTGACTGCGCCGATCTCTCCTGTGGCACCTTGCTCTTGCAGCCTTCTTCTCCACCGGACACACAATCTCCCGAGCCGCTGCAGTTATCCTGTGCTGGAGAAATCATGTGGGTCTGCTGTATAAGTGAAGTAATATTCATTTGCTACTCCCTGCCCACTGTTCGGTGCTGAGAAGTGGGCGGAGAAGCGCTAATGAATATTCCTTCACTTTAAGCATCAGGACCTATCCCACACATGTTACATTCGGACCATAAGACGCACCTCACACTTTCCTCCCAAATTTGGAGGAAAAAATTTGTGTCTTATGGTCCGAAAAATATTGTAACCACTGCTACATGTACAGTTGAAATCAGAAGTTTACATACACTATAAAAAAAGAAACATAGGCGTGTTTTCTCAATATCTGATATGAAATCAGAATAACGCTTTTCTGTTTTAGGTCAATTAGAATTATCATAATTATTAAAATTTGCCAAATGCCAGAATAATGAGAGAGATAGAATGTTTTAAGGCATTTTTATTACTTACTTCAAAGTCAAAAGATTACATATACTAAGATTACTATGCCTTTAAACAACTCTGGAGTTGCTATATGATGATGTCATGTGTTTGTAAGCTTCTGTTTTTTCCCACCTCAGAGTTAATTAGAGACACACCTGTGGATGTATTTTAATGCACATCTGAAACACACTGCTTCTTTGTGTAGCATCATGGGAAAGTCTAAAGAAATTAGCCAAGATATCAGGAAGAGAATTGTTAACTTGCTCAAATCGGGCTCATCCTTGGGTACAAATTTGAGATACCTGAAGGTGCCTCATTCATCTGTACAAACAATTATATGCAAGTACAAACAAGATGGGAAGTCCAGCTATCATACCACCCAGGAAGGAGATGGTTTCTGTGTCCCAGAGATGAATGTGCTTTGGTCCAACATGTGCATATCAATCCAAGGACAAAAGCAAAAGACCTTGTAAAGATGATGGCAGAAGCTGGTACGATTGTGTCAATATCCACAGTGAAACTAGTACTTTATCAACATGGGCAGAAAGGCTCTGCCAGGAAGAAGCATGAAAAAAGAAGACTAACGTTTGCAAATGCACACAGGAGCAAAGACCTTTATTTTTGGAGACATGTCCTGTGGTCTGATGAAACTAAAATTGATCTTTTTGGGCATAATGACCATCGTTATGTTTGGAGGAAAAAGGGGGAAGCTTGGAAGCCTAAAAACACCATTCCAACTGTGAAACACGAGGGTGGCAGCATCATGTTTTTGGGTTGTTTTGCTGCGAGGGGAACTGGTGCACTTCACAAAATAGATGGCATCATGAAAAGAAGATTATGTGGCAATACTGAAGCAACATCTCAAGACATCAGCCAGGAAGTTAAGGCTTAGACAGAAATGGGTCTTCCAGATGGATAATGATCTGAAGCACACTGCCAAAATGTGGCTTGAGGATAACAAATTCAATGTTTTGGAGTGGCCATCACAAAGCCCTGATCTGAATCCTATTGAAAATTTATGAGGAAATCTGAAAAGGCCGGTGCGAGCAAGGCGAGCTACAAACCTGGATCAGTCACACCAGTTTTGTCAGAAGGAATGGGCCCAAATTCCGACCAACTATTGTGAGAAGCTTGTGGAAGGATATCCCAAACGTTCAACCCAAGTCATTCAGTTTAAGGGCAATGGCACCAAATACTAATGAAATGTATGTAAACTTTTGCGTTTGCAGTAAGTAATAAAAATGCCTTAAATTATTCTCTCTCTCTCACTATTTTGGCATTTGGCAAATACCGTATATACTCGAGTATAAGCCGACCCGAGTATAAGCCGACCCCCTTAATTTTGCCACAAAAAACTGGGAAAACTTATTGACTCGAGTATAAGCCTAGGGTGGAAATGCAGCATTTACCGGTGAATTTCAAAAATAAAAATAGATCATTATTTCCCCATAGCTGTGCCATATAGTGCTCTGCACCGTTCATATTTCCCCATAGCTGTGCCCCATATAGTGCTCTGCACCGTTCATTTTGTCCCATAGCTGTGCCCCATACTGTGCTCGGCACCGTTCATTATTGCCCCATATCTGTGCCTCATATACAATGCTCTGCACCATTCATTTTGTCCCATAGCTGTGCCCCATACTGTGCTCGGCACCGTTCATTATTGCCCCATATCTGTGCCCCATATACAATGCTCTGCACCGTTCATTTTGTCCCATAGCTGTGCCCCATACTGTGCTCGGCACCGTTCATTATTGCCCCATATCTGTGCCCCATATACAATGCTCTGCACCGTTCATTTTGTCCCATAGCTGTGCCCCATACAGTGCTCTGCACCGTTCATTGTGCCCCATACAGTGCTCTGCATCGTTCATTGTGCCCCATACAGTGCTCTGCACCATTCATTGTGCCCCATACAGTGCTCTGCACCATTCATTGTGCCCCATACAGTGCTCTGCACCGTTCATTGTGCCCCATACAGTGCTCTGCATTGTTCATTGTGCCCCATACAGTGCTCTGCACCGTTCATTGTGCCCCATACAGTGCTCTGCACTGTTCATTTTGTCCCATAGATGCTCCACATAAATCTGTGCCGCCGCTGCTGCTGCAATAAAAAAAAAAAAACACATACTCACCTCTCTTGCTTGCAGCTCCCGGCGTCTCGTTCCGGCGTCCGGTCCCGGCGTCTCTGCTCTGACTGATCAGGCAGAGGGCGCCGCGCACACTATATGCGTCATCGCGCCCTCTGACCTGAACAGTCAGAGCGCAGACACCGGGAAGATGGAGGCGCCGGGAAGATGGAGCGACGCCCGGCGGCTGGAACGCAGATAGGTGAATATTACATACTTACCTGGTCCCAGCGATCCTGACGCTCCCTCTGCCTGTCACAGCTGGTCTTCGGTGCCGCAGCCTCTTTCTCTATCAGCGGTCACGTGGGACAGCTGATTAGAGAAATGAATACGCGGCTCCACCCCTATAGGAGGTGGAGCCGCCTATTCATTTTTCTAATGAGCGGTCCCACGTGACCGCTGAAGAGGGGAAGAAATGCAGCACAGAAGACCGTGGGAGGGCAGGGGGAGCGTCAGGATCGCTGGGACTAGGTAAGTATGCCTCAGCACCCTCACCCCCTCACCCGCCGACCCTGCCACCCACCTTGACTCGAGTATAAGCCGAGAGGGGCACTTTCAGCCCAAAAATTTGGGCTGAAAATCTCAGCTTATACTCGAGTATATACGGTAATTATTATGGTAATACTAAATGACCTAAACAGGAAAGGTTTATTCTGATGTCATGTCAGATATTGAGAAAAACATGTAGATGTGTCTTTTTATATAATGTATGTAAACTTCTGATTTCAACTATACATGTAGCAGTGGATACCATATTTTTCAGACCATAAAATATGCTTTAAGGGTCCAAGTGTCACGGTTTCACCCCTGAGTGTGTCTGGGATACAGTTACTGACAGCTCTGCCATTCAATCTGGCACAGGGGCATACTGAAGCAGTCAATACTTTGACAGTTCAATCATCCAGTCTGCTGCAAGGGTGTGCTGAGCTGTCAGTGTGTTGACTGACAGCTTAGCCATCCAATCTGAGACTTAGAGGCGCTGACTGTCTCCAGGTGTTCATTCCAGGCTAGTTAACTGAGCTTTTTCTCCCAGACCTCTGCCAGATGCACATTCAGCTACTGTGTGGTTTGTCGCTCTGTGCCTTGCATTCTGTTGTAGATCTTTCATTGCCTGACCTTGGACCTCGATCTGACCATTCCATCTGTTTAACCCTTTCTTCTCTGATCCGCTATTCTCCTGGTATTCTGACCTAGGAATGTTACCAGTCTACACCTTTGTCGCTTCCTTTTGTTTATGACGTACCTTCGAGGCTTTTGACTTCAGACTCCTGACTATCCCCATTTCATGGCTTGGCAGTGAGAAGTGACTCAGTGTCACACCTGCTGTTCAAGGGTCACACAATTATACCCATTAGAGTTGAGCGACCTTGACCTTTTTAGAGTCGAGCCGGGTTTCGCGAAACCCGACTATCTCAAAAGTCGGGTCGAGTGAAATCGGCCGATTATGACGTAAAGTCGGGATCGACCGAAACACGAAACCCAATGCAAGTCAATGGGGCAGCATAGTCGGCAGTGAGTGGGGGCCAGGAAAACACCTAGAGTGCCCATTTTAATGTCAAAACCATCCATTCTTCTTAATGAAGCTTGTCAAGCGTAATTTACATCATAATAATTGGAAGGCATTTGAAATTGGGGGTCATTTGGCTAAAGTTGTGGTGGGTAGGGCTGGTTCAAGTAATTAGTGGGCCCAGGAAATCTGGACCACGTCACGGCAGTGGAGCAGGGAGAGGTAAGTATTTCAACTTTGCAAGTGCTGTGAACCTGAGCAAGCAGGGGGGGGCCCACTCGTTGGCATTGGCACTGGCACAGGGCCCCTCAAAGTACAGCGGTGTGTTTGCACGGCGGGGGCGCCTCCCACCGGCAGCAACACTTTTGCGTACCATGAGAGGCCCTGTGCCAGTGACGTCGCCAACTAGTATTCCTCCCCCCACCTGATGAAGGAACCTGCACTTTCATCTGCACCTTCCTGTTTGTCCCCGTGTAAGGTGGTATGGTATGCGGGAAGGGGGACCTGACTTTCAGCAGGGTCACAATCTTTCAGTGTAGCGTGCACGGGAAATGTTGCGTTATGGGTCAATGTACCAGCAGACTCATCTATCACTGGCTGGGCAATGGGCAGGATGAGGAGGAAACACAGATATAGGCCCAAAGAATAAAGTGGGCTAAATGCAGTTCAAAATTGGTAACACAGGACTAATCAGGGGGCATTGCAGTGGAGGACAACTGGAATGAGAGGCTGACACAGAGAGTAGGCCCAAATCAGTAAGTAGTCGAAATGCAGTTCAAAATTGGCAACAGTAGTAAACAGGCGGCACAGCTTTGTTCAGTGGAGGAGAACAGCAAGGAGTGGCAGACACCGATAGTAGGCCCCAACCCAACTAGTAGGGCAAATGCAGTCTAACATTAACAACTACTTAACGAGCGCCTGAAAACGGAATTTCAGGACAGGAAACCAGGAGAACAGCAAGGAGCGGCAGACACCGATAGTAGGCCCCAAACCAACTAGTACGCCAAATGCAGTTGTTCCGTTTAACCACAATTTAATGAGAGCCTGAAGATAGAAGTTCAGGAAAGGCAACCTGGAGAACACCTTGGAGTGGAACACACCATCTCTCTACACCCCATACCCAATTTGTAGGCCTAATGCAGCGTAGTTTCCAACAACTACTAAACGAGAGCATGATGATCGAAGCATTGGCGAGGAAACCTGGGGAACACCTTGGAGTGGAACACACCATCTCTCTACAGTGGAACACACCATCTCTCTACACCCCATACCCAATTTGTAGGCCTAATGCAGCATAGTTTCCAACAACTACTAAACGAGAGCCGGAAGATCGAAGCAATGGAGAGGAAACCTGGGGAACACCTTGGAGTGTAACACACCATCTCTCTACACCCCATACCCAATTTGTAGGCCTAATGCAGCGTAGTTTCCAACAACTACTAAACGAGAGCCGGAAGATCGAAGCTCAGGAAAGGCAACCTGGAGAACACCTTGGAGTGGAACACATCATCTCTCTACACCCCATACCCAATTTGTAGGCCCAATGCAGCTTAGTTTCCAACAACTACTAAACGAGAGCCGGAAGATCGAAGCAATGGAGAGGAAACCTGGGGAACACCTTGGAGTGTAACACACCATCTCTCTACACCCCATACCCAATTTGTAGGCCTAATGCAGCGTAGTTTCCAACAACTACTAAACGAGAGCCGGAAGATCGAAGCAATGGAGAGGAAACCTGGGGAACACCTTGGAGTGTAACACACCATCTCTCTACACCCCATACCCAATTTGTAGGCCTAATGCAGCGTAGTTTCCAACAACTACTAAACGAGAGCCGGAAGATCGAAGCAATGGAGAGGAAACCTGGGGAACACCTTGGAGTGTAACACACCATCTCTCTACACCCCATACCCAATTTGTAGGCCTAATGCAGCGTAGTTTCCAACAACTACTAAACGAGAGCCGGAAGATCGAAGCTCAGGAAAGGCAACCTGGAGAACACCTTGGAGTGGAACACACCATCTCTCTACACCCCATACCCAATTTGTAGGCCCAATGCAGCGTAGTTTCCAACAACTACTAAACGAGAGCCGGAAGATCGAAGCAATGGAGAGGAAACCTGGGGAACACCTTGGAGTGTAGCACACCATCTCTCTACACCCCATACCCAATTTGTAGGCCTAATGCAGCGTAGTTTCCAACAACTACTAAACGAGAGCCGGAAGATCGAAGCAATGGAGAGGAAACCTGGGGAACACCTTGGAGTGTAACACACCATCTCTCTACACCCCATACCCAATTTGTAGGCCTAATGCAGCGTAGTTTCCAACAACTACTAAACGAGAGCCGGAAGATCGAAGCAATGGAGAGGAAACCTGGGGAACACCTTGGAGTGGAACACACCATCTCTCTACAGTGGAACACACCATCTCTCTACACCCCATACCCAATTTGTAGGCCTAATGCAGCGTAGTTTCCAACAACTACTAAACGAGAGCCGGAAGATCGAAGCTCAGGAAAGGCAACCTGGGGAACACCTTGGAGTGGAACACACCATCTCTCTACACCCCATACCCAATTTGTAGGCCCAATGCAGCGTAGTTTCCAACAACTACTAAACGAGAGCCGGAAGATCGAAGCTCAGGAAAGGCAACCTGGGGAACACCTTGGAGTGTAACAAACCCTCTCTCTACACCACGGAAGGGCTGATTCTTAGGAAGGAAGGCTGTCGGAAAGAAGCAGGGCGCGTCCGAGGGTGATTATATTCTTATTAGGTATATACTCACCCTCGGACGCGCCCTGCTTCTTTATTTGTAATGAATGTTTATTTGCAATGTGGTTTTGACTTACTCTATTTTTTTGGTAAATAATGATTTTATTATTTTCATTGTTTTGCATCTTCTTGGCAATAATATAAAGAAGACGTGACAGGACAACACTCGGTGGATGCCATATCTGTGTTTAAAATTGAAAAAACCTTTCAGTTAACTACTTGCAGGAGAAAGTTATTGTAGCTGGTGGCCATTTTTAGTACTGTACCAGATTTTTGTTGTATGTGTTTGTTTTTAATGTTAAAATGTCTGCATTTGATATCTCTCCAGTATTTTCTTTTTTATAAGCAAAATACTTATTTTTATATTTTCTGATGTTGGTTCCAGGGGTACACGGGCAGCAGTGGTGTGGTCAGTGGAGGCCTAGTGGAAGGAGTGACCGCAGACAGGCATCGAAGGCCTAAAATAATAACACATGGCTGTAGGCAATTTTAAATTGGTTACAGGGGTACACGGGCAGCAGTGGTGTGGTCAGTGGATGCCTAGTGGAAGGAGTGACCGCAGACAGGCATCGAAGGCCTAAAATAATAACACATGGCTGTAGGCAATTTTAAATTGGTTCCAGGGGTACACGGGCAGCAGTGGTGTGGTCAGTGGAGGCCTAGTGGAAGGAGTGACCGCAGACAGGCATTGAAGGCCTAAAATAATAACACATGGCTGTAGGCAATTTTAAATTGGTTCCATGGGTACACGGGCAGCAGTGGTGTGGTCAGTGGAGGCCTAGTGGAAGGAGTCACCGCAGACAGGCATCGAAGGCCTAAAATAATAACACATGGCTGTAGGCAATTTTAAATTGGTTACAGGGGTACACGGGCAGCAGTGGTGTGGTCAGTGGAGGCCTAGTGGAAGGAGTGACCACAGACAGGCATCGAAGGCCTAAAATAATAACACATGGCTGTAGGCAATTTTAAATTGGTTCCAGGGGTACACGGGCAGCAGTGGTGTGGTCAGTGGAGGCCTAGTGGAAGGAGTGACCGCAGACAGGCATCGAAGGCCTAAAATAATAACACATGGCTGTAGGCAATTTTAAATTGGTTCCAGGGGTACACGGGCAGCAGTGGTGTGGTCAGTGGAGGCCTAGTGGAATGAGTCACCGCAGACAGGCATCGAAGGCCTAAAATAATAACACATGGCTGTAGGCAATTTTAAATTGGTTCCAGGGGTACACGGGCAGCAGTGGTGTGGTCAGTGGAGGCCTAGTGGAAGGAGTGACCGCAGACAGGCATCGAAGGCCTAAAATAATAACACATGGCTGTAGGCAATTTTAAATTGGTTCCAGGGGTACACGGGCAGCAGTGGTGTGGTCAGTGGAGGCCTAGTGGAAGGAGTGACCGCAGACAGGCATCGAAGGCCTAAAATAATAACACATGGCTGTAGGCAATTTTAAATTGGTTCCAGGGGTACACGGGCAGCAGTGGTGTGGTCAGTGGAGGCCTAGTGGAAGAGTGACCGCAGACAGGCATCGAAGGCCTAAAATAATAACACATGGCTGTAGGCAATTTTAAATTGGTTCCAGGGGTACACGGGCAGCAGTGGTGTGGTCAGTGGAGGCCTAGTGGAAGGAGTGACCGCAGACAGGCATCGAAGGCCTAAAATAATAACACATGGCTGTAGGCAATTTTAAATTGGTTCCAGGTGTACACGGGCAGCAGTGGTGTGGTCAGTGGATGCCTAGTGGAAGGAGTGACCGTAGACAGGCATCGAAGGCCTAAAATAATAACACATGGCTGTAGGCAATTTTAAATTGGTTCCAGGGGTACACGGGCAGCAGTGGTGTGGTCAGTGGAGGCCTAGTGGAAGGAGTGACCGCAGACAGGCATCGAAGGCCTAAAATAATAACACATGGCTGTAGGCAATTTTAAATTGGTTCCAGGGGTACACGGGCAGCAGTGGTGTGGTCAGTGGAGGCCTAGTGGAAGGAGTCACCGCAGACAGGCATCGAAGGCCTAAAATAATAACACATGGCTGTAGGCAATTTTAAATTGGTTACAGGAGTACACGGGCAGCAGTGGTGTGGTCAGTGGAGGCCTAGTGGAAGGAGTGACCACAGACAGGCATCGAAGGCCTAAAATAATAACACATGGCTGTAGGCAATTTTAAATTGGTTACAGGGGTACACGGGCAGCAGTGGTGTGGTCAGTGGAGGCCTAGTGGAAGGAGTGACCGCAGACAGGCATCGAAGGCCTAAAATAATAACACATGGCTGTAGGCAATTTTAAATTGGTTACAGGGGTACACGGGCAGCAGTGGTGTGGTCAGTGGAGGCCTAGTGGAAGGAGTGACCACAGACAGGCATCGAAGGCCTAACATAACAAAAATGTCAATACAATGGTATTGTCAGTGGCAGGCATTGAAGGATGTCAGCGCATAGACTAAACATTGGTGGAGCTGTGAGATAATTTTGCAAGTGGTAGAGCACTGTTTGAGCTGGGGTGGGGGGAAACTGTCTTGTGGCCGGCGGTACAGGCCCAGGGCCCCTCATATTACAACGGTGTGTCTGACGTTGGGTGCGCACCACCACCGCCAGAGACACTTTATTGTACTAGGAGGGACCCAGTGGCAGTGCCGTCGACCAAAAGCGGGCTCACCCACCTCTTCAGACAAACTGCACTCTCACGGGTGCTGTCGCCAAGTGTCGATACCACGGCCCCGTGTGGGGAGTTTGGCCATTTAGTGAGGTGTAAACATGTCGTATGCTGGACAATCAGGTGCAGAAAATTACGAGATTGGAAAAGGCATTCAGAATAGTCCACAGGCAAGACCTTTTCATAGGAAAGCTAGGTGTCAGCCGGGCAAGGTGGGGCAAAAGATTTCGAAATCCAGTTGTGGTTCATTTTAATGAAGGTTAGATCATCTACATTTTGGGTAGCCAGACGAGTCCTTTTTTCTGTTAGTATTGAACCTGCAGCACTGAATACTCTTTCTGATAGGACACTAGCTGCCGGGCAAGCAAGCTCCTGCAATGCATATTCTGCCAATTCTGGCCAGGTGTCTAATTTTGATGCCCAGTAATCAAATGGGAATGACGGTTGAGGGAGAACATCGATAAGGGATGAAAAATAGTTTGTAACCATACTGGACAAATGTTGTCTCCTGTCACTTTGAATTGATGCTGCAGTACCTGTCCTGTCTGCGGTCATAGCAAAATCACTCCACAACCTGGTCAGAAAACCCCTCTGGCCAACGCCACTTCTGATTTCTGCCCCTCTAACTCCTCTGGTCTGCTGGCCCCTGCAGCTCGTGTGAGAACGATCACGGGCGCTGTGTGCAGGGAATGCCACAAGCTAACGGTCAACAAGAGTTGATTGTTTGGTTGCTAATATTAGTTCCAAGTTCTCATGTGGCATTATATTTTGCAATTTGCCTTTATAGCGAGGATCAAGGAGGCAGGCCAACCAGTAATCGTCATCATTCATCATTTTAGTTATGCGTGTGTCCCTTTTGAGGATACGTAAGGCATAATCCGCCATGTGGGCCAAAGTTCCAGTTCTCAAATCTGCGGTTGTGCTTGGTTGAGGGGCAGTTTCAGGCAAATCCACGTCACTTGTGTCCCTCAAAAAACCAGAACCCGGCCTTGCCGCGCCACCAATTTCCAGTGGCCCCGGAAAAGCTTCCTCATTAAAAATATAATCATCCCCATCATCCTCCTCGTCCTCCTCCTCCTCTTCGCCCGCTACCTCGTCCTGTACACTGCCCTGGCCAGACAATGGCTGACTGTCATCAAGGCTTTCCTCTTCCTCAGCTGCAGACGCCTGATCCTTTATGTGCGTCAAACTTTGCATCAGCAGACGCATTAGGGGGATGCTCATGCTTATTATGGCGTTGTCTGCACTAACCAGCCGTGTGCATTCCTCAAAACACTGAAGGACTTGACACATGTCTTGAATCTTCGACCACTGCACACCTGACAACTCCATGTCTGCCATCCTACTGCCTGCCCGTGTATGTGTATCCTCCCACAAAAACATAACAGCCCGCCTCTGTTCACACAGTCTCTGAAGCATGTGCAGTGTTGAGTTCCACCTTGTTGCAACGTCTATGATTAGGCGATGCTGGGGAAGGTTCAAAGAACGCTGATAGGTCTGCATACGGCTGGAGTGTACGGGCGAACGGCGGATATGTGAGCAAAGTCCACGCACTTTGAGGAGCAGGTCGGATAACCCCGGATAACTTTTCAGGAAGCACTGCACCACCAGGTTTAAGGTGTGAGCCAGGCAAGTAATGTGTTTCAGTTGGGAAAGGGAGATGGCAGCCATGAAATTCCTTCCGTTATCACTCACTACCTTGCCTGCCTCAAGATCTACAGTGCCCAGCCACGACTGCATTTCTTTCTGCAAGAACTCGGACAGAACTTATGCGGTGTGTCTGTTGTCGCCCAAACACTTCATAGCCAATACAGCCTGCTGACGTTTGCCAGTAGCTGCCCCATAATGGGAGACCTGGTGTGCAACAGTGGCAGCTGCGGATGGAGTGGTTGTGCGACTGCGGTCTGTGGACGAGCTCTCGCTTCTGCAGGAGGACGAAGAGGAGGAGGAGGGGGTGCGAACGGCTACAGCCAATTGTTTCCTAGACCGTGGGCTAGGCAGAACTGTCCCAAACTTGCTGTCCCCTGTGGACCCTGCATCCACCACATTTACCCAGTGTGCCGTGATGGACACGTAACGTCCCTGGCCATGCCTACTGGTCCATGCATCTGTTGTCAGGTGCACCTTTGTGCTCACAGATTGCCTGAGTGCATGGACGATGCGCTCTTTAACATGCTGGTGGAGGGCTGGGATGGCTTTTCTGGAAAAAAAGTGTCGACTGGGTAGCTCGTAGCGTGGTACAGCGTAGTCCATCAGGGCTTTGAAAGCTTCGCTTTCAACTAACCGGTAGGGCATCATCTCTAACGAGATTAGTCTAGCTATGTGTGCGTTCAAACCCTGTGTACGCGGATGCGAGGCTAAGTACTTCCTTTTTCTAACCATAGTCTCATGTAGGGTGAGCTGGACTGGAGAGCTGGAGATCGTGGAACTAGCGGGGGTGCCGGTGGACATGGCAGACTGAGAGACGGTGGGAGATGGTATTGTTGCCACCGGTGCCCTAGATGCAGTGTTTCCTACTACGAAACTGGTGATTCCCTGACCCTGACGGCTTTGGCCTGGCAAAGAAACCTGCACAGATACTGCAGGTGGTGCGGAAAATGGTGGCCCTACACTGCCGGAAGGGATGTTGCGTTGCTGACTAGCTTCATTGGCCGAGGGTGCTACAACCTTAAGGGACGTTTGGTAGTTAGTCCAGGCTTGCAAATGCATGGTGGTTAAATGTCTATGCATGCAACTTGTATTGAGACTTTTCAGATTCTGTCCTCTGCTTAAGGTAGTTGAACATTTTTGACAGATGACTTTGCGCTGATCAATTGGATGTTGTTTAAAAAAATGCCAGACTGCACTCTTTCTAGCATCGGATACCTTTTCAGGCATTGCAGACTGAGCTTTAACCGGATGGCCACGCTGTCCTCCAACAGGTTTTAGGTTTGCCACGCGTTTTGGGCAAGATACGGGCCCGGCAGATGGAACCTGTTGCGATGTTGATGCCTGCTGCGGCCCCTCCTCCTCCGCTTCAGAACTGCTGCCGCCTGCACCCTGTTCCCCCAATGGCTGCCAATCGGGGTCAAGAACTGGGTCATCTATTACCTCTTCTTGTAGCTTGTGTGCAACTTCGTCTGTGTCACCGTATCGGTCGGTGGTATAGCGTTCGTGATGGGGCAACATAGTCTCATCAGGGTCTGATTCTTGATCATCACCCTGCGAGGGCAATGTTGTGGTCTGAGTCAAAGGACCAGCATAGTAGTCTGGCTGTGGCTGTGCATCAGTGCACTCCATGTCAGATTCAACTTGTAATGGGCATGGACTGTGAACTGCTTCACTTTCTAAGCCAGGGACGGTATGTGTAAAGAGCTCCATGGAGTAACCCGTTGCGTCGCCTGCTGCATTCTTCTCTGTTGTTGTTTTTGCTGAAGAGGACAAGGAAGCGACTTGTCCCTGACCGTGAACATCCACTAACGACGCACTGCTTTGACATTTACCAGTTTCACGAGAGGAGGCAAAAGAGCTAGAGGCTGAGTCAGCAAGATAAGCCAAAACTTGCTCTTGCTGCTCCGGCTTTAAAAGCGGTTTTCCTACTCCCAGAAAAGGGAGCGTTCGAGGCCTTGTGTAGCCAGACGACGAACCTGGCTCCACAGCTCCAGACTTAGGTGCAATATTTTTTTTCCCACGACCAGCTGATGCTCCACCACTACCACTACCCTCATTACCAGCTGACAATGAACGCCCCCGGCCACGACCTCTTCCACCATACTTCCTCATTGTTTTAAAAACGTAAACAAACTAACGGTATTTGTTGCTGTCACGCAAATTACACGGTGAGCTATAACTTCAGTATGATTTAGCTACCCCTTTACAGGTGAGTGAGACCACAACGAAAATCAGGCACAATGTTACACACTCTGTTGTTGGTGGCAACAAATGAGAGAGATGCCACACACGCAGGACTGTCACTGAAGCACAAATGTAAATATTAATCTCCCACTGATTTGATTTTTTTTTTTTTTCAGGGAGACTTTAGGAAAAAAAAAAATAGAATAAAATGATTTTTTCAGGAAGAATTTAGAAACCAAAGAAAATAAAATGATTTTTTCAGGGAGAATTTAGAAAACAAATAAAACAAAAAAGGCTTTCTATGGCCCACTGAGTGAGAGATGACGCACACAGGAGTCAGGAGTGGCACACAAGCCCAGAGGCCAATATTTATCTCCCACTGATTGATGTAGTGATTTTTTCAGGTAGATTTTGGAACCCAAATCAAGCTAAAAAAAATAATAGGCTTTCTATGGCCCACAATTGGAGAGAGAGAGAGAGAGAGATGGCACACCCAGGAGTCAAGACTGGCACACAAGCAGAAAGGGCAATATTAATCTCCCACTGATTTTTTTTTTTTTCAGGGAGACTTTAGGAAAAAAAAATAGAATAAAATGATTTTTTCAGGAAGAATTTAGAAACCAAATAAAATAAAATGATTTTTTCAGGGAGAATTTAGAAAACAAATAAAACAAAAAAAGGCCTTCTATGGCCCACTGAGTGAGAGATGACGCACACAGGAGTCAGGAGTGGCACACAAGCCCAGAGGCCAATATTTATCTCCCACTGATTGATGTAGTGATTTTTTCAGGTAGATTTTGGAACCCAAATCAAGCTAAAAAAATAATAGGCTTTCTATGGCCCACAATTGGAGAGAGAGAGAGAGATGGCACACCCAGGAGTCAAGACTGGCACACAAGCAGAAAGGGCAATATTAATCTCCCACTGATTTGTTTTTTTTTTTTTTTTTCAGGGAGACTTTAGGAAAAAAAAAAATAGAATAAAATGATTTTTTCAGGAAGAATTTAGAAACCAAATAAAATAAAATGATTTTTTCAGGGAGAATTTAGAAAACAAATAAAACAAAAAAAGGCTTTCTATGGCCCACTGAGTGAGAGATGACGCACACAGGAGTCAGGAGTGGCACACAAGCCCAGAGGCCAATATTTATCTCCCACTGATTGATGTAGTGATTTTTTCAGGTAGATTTTGGAACCCAAATCAAGCTAAAAAAATAATAGGCTTTCTATGGCCCACAATTGGAGAGAGAGAGAGAGATGGCACACCCAGGAGTCAAGACTGGCACACAAGCAGAAAGGGCAATATTAATCTCCCACTGATTTGTTTTTTTTTTTTTTTTTTTCAGGGAGACTTTAGGAAAAAAAAAAATAGAATAAAATGATTTTTTCAGGAAGAATTTAGAAACCAAATAAAATAAAATGATTTTTTCAGGGAGAATTTAGAAAACAAATAAAACAAAAAAAGGCTTTCTATGGCCCACTGAGTGAGAGATGACGCACACAGGAGTCAGGAGTGGCACACAAGCCCAGAGGCCAATATTTATCTCCCACTTTTTTTTTTTTTGTTCCAGGGAAAATTTATAAACCCAATAAAAAAAATAATAAATAGGCTTTCTATGGCCCACTATCTGAGAGACAGAGAGAGATGGCACGCTTAGGACTGGCACACAAGCCCAAAGGCCAATATTAATCTCCCTTTTTTTTTTAAGGGAGAATTTATAAAACAAAAAAAAAAATAAATAAATAGGCTTTCTATGGCCCACTATTTGTGAGAGAGATGGCACGCTCAGGACTGGCACACAAGCCCAGAGGCCAATATTAATCTCCCACTTTTTTTTTTTTTTCCAGGGAAAATTTATAAACCCAATAAAAAAAAATAAAAATAAATAGGCTTTCTATGGCCCACTATCTGAGAGAGAGAGATGGCACGCTTAGGACTGGCACACAAGCCCAAAGGCCAATATTAATCTCCCACTGATTGATTTATTGATTTTTTCAGGTAGAATTTAGAACCCAAATAAAGCAAAAAAAAAAAAAAATGGGCTTTCTATGGCCCACTGAGTGAGTGATGATGCACACAGGAGTCAGGAGTGGCACACAAGCCCTGAGGCCAATATTTTTCTCCCACTGATTGATGTAGTGATTTTTTCAGGTAGATTTTAGAACCAAAATCAAGCAAAAAAATAAATAGGCTTTCTATGGCCCACTGAGTGAGTGATGATGCACACAGGAGTCAAGAGTGGCACACAAGCCCTGAGGCCAATATTTTTCTCCCACTGATTGATGTAGTGATTTTTTCAGGTAGATTTTATAACCCAAATCAAGCAAAAAAATAAATAGGCTTTCTATGGCCCACTGAGTGAGAGATGACACAGACAGGGATGGCACTCTAGCTGAAATGTCAATCTTAATCTCCCACAAAAAAAAAAAAAAAACAGGGAGTGTCCTTCAATTACTATCTCCCTGCAGTAATCTCAGCCAGGTATGGCAGGCAGCAATAAGGAGTGGACTGATGCACAAATTAAATAAAAAGTGTGTACAAACCAAAAAGATAGCTGTGCAGAAAGGAAGGAACAGGAGGATTTGTGCTTTGAAAAAAGCAGTTGGTTTGCACAGCGGCGTACACACAGCAATGCAGCTATCAGGGAGCCTTCTAGGGCAGCCCAATGAGCTACAGCGCTGAGGGGGAAAAAAAAAAAATGTAGCTTCCACTGTCCCTGCACACCGAAGGTGGTGTTGGGCAGTGGAAATCGCTACAGCACAAGCGGTTTGGTGGTTAATGGACCCTGCCTAACGCTATCCCTGCATCTGACGAAGTGGCAGCAACCTCTCCCTAAGCTCAGATCAGCAGCAGTAACATGGCGGTCGGCGGGAACTCCCCTTTATAGCCCCTGTGACGCCGCAGACAGCAAGCCAATCACTGCAATGCCCTTCTCTAAGATGGTGGGGACCAGGACCTATGTCATCACGCTGCCCACACTCTGCGTTTACCTTCATTGGCTGAGAAATGGCGCTTTTCGCGTCATTGAAACGTGACTTTGGCGCGAAAGTCGCGTACCGCATGGCCGACCCCGCACAGGGGTCGGATCGGGTTTCATGAAACCCGACTTTGCCAAAAGTCGGCGACTTTTGAAAATGAACGACCCGTTTCGCTCAACCCTAATACCCATTTCTTTGATAAAGTGAGACCTTAGGTTTTTTTAATTCAAGAAGCAGGTGTGAGGCAGTGAGGGGAGTTATATCTGAGCGATGGTATGTATCCCTCAGGATGTGCATAGAAGCATATTGAGGCCACTGGAGAGCATTGCAGTCACAGACATAGCTGTGGTTGCAGTGTAGGATAAAAGTAAGTTTGGGCTTGGCCAAGCTATTTGGCCATTGCAGATTGAAGAAAACCCGGCATGGGCTTTTATTTTTGGAGTGAGCTACAGGATGGCAGAGGGGTGGTTCACTCCCTTCAGCCAGGTCTTACAAGTGGCCCATAGCCACAGAACTTGTTTAAATACCGTACATCAAAGTTTGGGTGTGTCAATGTTGGTTTGCATGCTGCAGAGCAGGTGGCTCTGAAACATCCGGCTTGTGTGTTAAGTAAACACAGAGCCAAGAGAAGCAAACACCTGGCGCCCTCTCAGCATGATACGGTGGTGCAGTCGCCCACAGTAACTGGTCTCGGATATGGACTGTTTTGACTGTTGTGAATTCTGTTGTCAAGCTCCCTCCTGTGGTCATGAAAGGTACTTCGGCTGGTTCTGTCCATGGGCTTCCTCTGGTGGTGGTGAGTGGGGCTGCGGCTTCTGAGGTTCCTTCCACAGGTGACGAGGTTAATTCGTTAGCTGGCTGCTCTATTTAACTCCACCTAGATCATTGCTCCATGCCACCTGTCAATGTTCCAGTATTGGTCTAGTTCACTCCTGGATCGTTCTTGTGACCTGTCTTCCCAGCAGAAGCTAAGTTCCTGCTTGTTTTTCTCTGGTTTGCTATTTTTCTGTCCAGCTTGCTATTTTGATTGTTGTCTTGCTTGCTGGAAGCTCTGGGACACAGAGGGAGCGCCTCCGCACCGTGAGTCGGTGCGGAGGGTCTTGTTGTGCCCTCTGCGTGGTCTTTTTGTAGTTTTTTGTGCTTACCGCAAAGCTACCTTTCCTATCCTCTGTCTGTTCAGTAAGTCGGGCCTCACTTTGCTAAATCTATTTCATCTCTGTGTTTGTAATTGTCATCTTTACTCACAGTCATTATATGTGGGGGGCTGCATTTTCCTTTGGGGAATTTCTCTGAGGCAAGGTAGGCTTTATTTTTCTATCTTTAGGGCTAGCTAGTTCCTTAGGCTGTGTCGAGTTGCATAGGGAGCGTTAGGAGCAATCCACGGCGATTTCTAGTGTGGGTGATAGGATTAGGGATTGCGGTCAGCAGAGTTCCCACGTCTCAGAGCTCGTCCTATACTATCAGTAACTATCAGGTCATTCCGTGTGCTCTTAACCACCAGGTCCATTATTGTCCTGACCACCAGGTCATAACAGTACAGGTGGCCCTAAGTACTAATGCATCTCAATAGAGGGATAAGAGAAGTTCTGAGACCATTTTTTTTTCTTTGCAGTGTGTTATGTCTTTTTTTTCCCCTTTACCTCTGGGTGGTTCAGGATACAGGTGTAGATATGGACATTCAAGGTCTGTCCTCTTGTATGGATAATCTCACTGCAAGGGTACAAAACATTCAAGATTTTGTGGTTCAGAATCCTATGTTAGAGCCTAGGATTCCAATTCCTGATTTGTTTTTTGGGGATAGATCTAAGTTTCTGAATTTCAAAAATAATTGTAAATTGTTTCTTGCTTTGAAACCTCACTCCTCAGGTGACCCTGTTCAACAAGTGAGAATCATTATTTCTTTGTTGCGTGGTGACCCTCAAGACTGGGCATTTTCCCTTGCGCCAGGAGATCCGACATTGCGTGATGTTGATGCGTTTTTTCTGGCGCTCGGATTGCTTTATGATGAACCTAATTCTGTGGATCAGGCAGAGAAAATCTTGCTGGCTCTGTGTCAGGGTCAGGATGAGGTAGAGATATATTGTCAGAAGTTTAGGAAGTGGTCTGTACTCACTCAGTGGAATGAATGTGCAATGGCAGCAATTTTCAGAAAGGGTCTCTCTGAAGCCCTTAAGGATGTCATGGTGGGATTTCCCATGCCTGCTGGTCTGAATGAGTCTATGTCTTTGGCCATTCAGATCGATCGACGCTTACGTGAGCGTAAAGCTGTGCACCATTTGGCGGTATTATCTGAGCATAGACCAGAGCCTATGCAATGTGATAGGACTTTGACCAGTGCTGAACGGCAAGAACACAGACGTCGGAATGGGCTGTGTTTTTACTGTGGTGATTCCACTCATGCTATCTCCGATTGTCCTAAGCGCACTAAGCGTTTCGCTAGGTCGGCCACCATTGGTACGGTACAGTCGAAATTTCTTTTGTCTGTTACTCTGATCTGCTCTTTGTCATCCTATTCTGTTATGGCATTTGTGGATTCAGGCGCTGCCCTGAATTTGATGGACTTGGAGTTTGCTAGGCGCTGTGGTTTTTTCTTGGAGCCCTTGCAGTATCCTATTCCATTGAGAGGAATTGATGCTACGCCTTTGGCCAAGAATAAGCCTCAGTACTGGACCCAATTGACCATGTGCATGGCTCCTGCACATCAGGAGGATATTCGCTTTTTGGCGTTGCATAATCTGCATGATGTGGTCGTTTTGGGGTTGCCATGGCTACAGGTCCATAATCCAGTATTGGATTGGAAACCTATGTCTGTGTCCAGCTGGGGTTTTCAGGGAGTACATGGTGATGTTCCGTTTTTGTCTATTTCGTCATCCACCCCTTCTGAAGTCCCGGAGTTTTTGTCGGATTACCGAGATGTATTTGATGAGCCCAAATCCAGTGCCCTACCTCCTCATAGGGATTGCGATTGTGCTATCAATTTGATTCCTGGTAGTAAGTTTCCTAAGGGCCGACTGTTCAATTTATCTGTGCCAGAGCACGCCGCTATGCGGTGTTATGTAAAGGAATCCTTGGAGAAGGGTCATATTCGCCCGTCGTCGTCACCATTGGGAGCAGGGTTCTTTTTTGTGGCCAAGAAGGATGGTTCTTTGAGACCTTGTATTTATTACCGCCTTCTTAATAAGATCACAGTCAAATTTCAGTACCCTTTGCCGCTGCTGTCTGATTTATTTGCTCGGATTAAGGGGGCTAGTTGGTTCACCAAGATAGATCTTCGTGGTGCGTATAATCTTGTGCGTATTAAACAGGGCGATGAATGGAAAACAGCATTTAATACGCCCGAGGGCCATTTTGAGTACCTGGTTATGCCATTCGGGCTTTCCAATGCTCGATCAGTATTTCAGTCCTTTATGCATGACATCTTCCGAGAGTACCTGGATAAATTCCTGATTGTATATTTGGATGATATTTTGGTCTTTTCGGATGATTGGGAGTCTCACGTGAAGCAGGTCAGAATGGTGTTCCAGGTCCTTTGTTCGAATTCTTTGTGAAGGGGTCAAAGTGTCTCTTTGGAGTTCAGAAGGTTTCATTTTTGGGTTTCATTTTTTCCCCTTCTACTATCGAGATGGACCCTGTTAAAGTCCAGGCCATTTATGATTGGACTCACCCGACATCTGTGAAGAGTCTGCAAAAGTTCCTGGGCTTTGCTAATTTTTATCGTCGCTTCATCAGTAATTTTTCTAGTGTTGCTTAACCGTTGACTGATTTGACCAAGAAGGGTGCTGATGTGGTCAATTGGTTATCTGCGGCTGTGGAAGCTTTTCAGGAGTTGAAGCATCGTTTTTCTTCTGCCCCTGTGTTGTGCCAGCCAGATGTTTCGCTTCCGCTTCAGGTCGAGATTGATGCTTCTGAAATTGGAGCAGGGGCTGTTTTGTCGCAAAGAAGTTCTGATGGCTCGGTGATGAAACCATGTGCCTTCTTTTCTAGAAAGTTTTCGCCTGCTGAGCGCAATTATGATGTTGGCAATCGAGAGTTGTTGGCCATGAAGTGGGCATTCGAGGAGTGGCGTCATTGGCTTGAAGGAGCCAAGCATCGCGTGGTGGTCTTGATGGATCACAAGAATTTGACTTATCTCGAGTCTACCAAATGGTTGAATGCTAGACAGGCTCGTTGGTCGCTATTTTTCTCCCGTTTTGATTTTGTGGTTTCGTACCTTCCAGGCTCTAAGAATGTGAAGGCTGATGCCCTGTCAAGGAGTTTTGTGCCCGACTCTCCGGGTGTTCCTGAGCCGGCGGGTATTCTCAAAGACGGGGTTATTTTGTCTCCCATCTCCCCTGATTTGCGGCGGGTGCTGCAAAAATTTCAGGCTGATAGACCTGACCGTTGCCCAGCAGAGAAACTGTTTGTCCCTGATAAATGGACTAGTAGAGTTATCTCTGAGGTTCATTGTTCGGTGTTGGCTGGTCATCCGGGAATCTTTGGTACCAGAGATTTGGTGGCTAGATCCTTTTGGTGGCCGTCTTTGTCGCGGGATGTGCGTTCTTTTGTGCAGTCCTGTGGGACTTGTGCTCGGGCTAAGCCCTGCTGTTCTCGTGCCAGTGGGTTGCTTTTGCCCTTGCCGGTCCCGAAGAGGCCCTGGACGCATATCTCTATGGATTTTATTTCGGATCTCCCTGTCTCTCAAAAGATGTCGGTCATTTGGGTGGTTTGTGATCGCTTCTCTAAGATGGTCCATTTGGTACCCTTGTCTAAATTGCCTTCCTCCTCTGATTTGGTGCCATTGTTTTTCCAGCATGTGGTTCGATTACATGGCATTCCGGAGAACATCGTTTCGGACAGAGGTTCCCAGTTTGTTTCGAGGTTTTGGCGAGCCTTTTGTGCTAGGATGGGCATTGATTTGTCTTTTTCCTCGGCTTTCCATCCTCAGACAAATGGCCAAACCGAACGAACTAATCAGACTTTGGAAACATATCTGAGATGCTTTGTTTCTGCTGATCAGGATGATTGGGTGTCCTTTTTGCCTTTGGCTGAGTTCGCCCTTAATAATCGGGCCAGCTCGGCTACTTTGGTTTCACCGTTTTTCTGCAATTCTGGTTTCCATCCTCGTTTCTCTTCAGGGCAGGTTGAGTCTTCGGACTGTCCTGGTGTAGATACTGTGGTGGATAGGTTGCAGCAGATTTGGACTCATGTGGTGCACAATTTGACATTGTCCCAGGAGAAGGCTCAATGTTTCGCTAACCGCCGGCGCTGTGTGGGTCCCCGACTTCGTGTTGGGGATTTGGTTTGGTTGTCGTCTCGTTATGTTCCTATGAAGGTTTCCTCTCCTAAGTTTAAGCCTCGTTTCATTGGTCCGTATAAGATTTCTGAGGTTCTCAATCCTGTGTCGTTTCGTTTGACCCTTCCAGCTTCTTTTGCCATCCATAATGTATCCCATAGGTCATTGTTGCTGAGATACGTGGCGCCTGTGGTTCCATCCGTTGATCCTCCTGCCCCGGTGTTGGTTGAGGGGGAGTTGGAGTATGTGGTGGAGAAGATTTTGGATTCTCGTATTTCGAGACGGAAACTCCAGTACCTGGTCAAATGGAAGGGTTATGGTTAGGAAGATAATTCCTGGGTCTTTGCCTCCGATGTTCATGCTGCCGATCTGGTTCGTGCCTTTCATTTGGCTCGCCCTGGTCGGCCTTGGGGCTCTAGTGAGGGTTCGGTGACCCCATCTCAAGGGGGGGTACTGTTGTGAATTCTGTTGTCAAGCTACCTCCTGTGGTCATGAATGGTACTTCGGCTGGTTCTGTCCATGGGCTTCCTCTGGTGGTGGTGAATGGGGCTGCGGCTTCTGAGGTTCCTTCCACAGGTGACGAGGTTAATTCGTTAGCTGGCTTCTTTATTTAACTCCACCTAGATCATTGCTCCATGCCACCTGTCAATGTTCCAGTATTGGTCTAGTTCACTCCTGGATCGTTCTTGTGACCTGTCTTCCCAGCAGAAGCTAAGTTCCTGCTTGTTTTTCTCTGGTTTGCTATTTTTCTGTCCAGCTTGCTATTTTTATTGTTGTCTTGCTTGCTGGAAGCTCTGGGACGCAGAGGGAGTGCCTCCGCACCGTGAGTCGGTGCGGAGGGTCTTTTTGCGCCCTCTGCGTGGTCTTTTTGTAGTTTTTTGTGCTGACCGCAAAGCTACCTTTCCTATCCTCTGTCTGTTCAGTAAGTCGGGCTTCACTTTGCTAAATCTATTTCATCTCTGTGTTTGTAATTTTCATCTTTACTCACAGTCATTATATGTGGGGGGCTGCCTTTTCCTTTGGGGAATTTCTCTGAGGCAAGGTAGGCTTTATTTTTCTATCTTTAGGGCTAGCTAGTTCCTTAGGCTGTGTCGAGTTGCATAGGGAGCGTTAGGAGCAATCCACGGCTATTTCTAGTGTGTGTGATAGGATTAGGGATTGCGGTCAGCAGAGTTCCCACGTCTCAGAGCTCGTCCTATATTATCAGTAACTATCAGGTCATTCCGTGTGCGCTTAACCACCAGGTCTATTATTGTCCTGACCACCAGGTCATAACATTTGACGCCCCGACTGCGATTCGAAGGATGCAGTTTGATTTTCATTTGTGAGTTTTAAAAAATAAAAGACATTTGCATTGAAGTTACTGGGTCACTGCCTCATTACCATACGGCGTGAACACCACACCACTACACAGGATACATAGGACAAATAAGGAGCAGGAAGAAGCCCGAGATAGTGCACAAACTAATCACAATGGCAGGCGTTGACGTCAATGCACAAGGGATTCAAACAATTTATCCACCTTTATTCCAAAAAAATCAGAGTTATACTGAATCTTCTGAAAAAAAAATCAGAGTTATACTGGGTCTTCGTCCAAAATAACTATATGCTTCTCCTCGATAACCTGATGGCTATAGCATGTTTTCTTTCTCTTTTGTTCACTTGCAAATATAAATCAAACAATCGATCTTAAATAGGGTCAGAGCTTTGTTTTCTCTAGTCCTTTCCATACAATTAATACTATGATGATTTTCTGCAGCCACCACTAGAGGAAGCATAGGAATTTACTGTACACAAGCTATACATTAAACTCAGTGAGTTAGTAAATAAAGCTGGGTCTAAAACAATATACTGATAAAAGTTCTTCATAAGAATCCAGTAAATAAGTGAAATTAAATTGTGAAAAAAAAACACTCTTTCTAAGTGTTTCTAAGATAGATTTGTAATCGCAAATGACCAAGTGAAACATTATAATGGAATACCTCAACAAGGACAAAAACCTACAGAAAGTGTACAACACCGTACTTCAATTCTTATCTCGCTAATGCATGCAGCCACTTAATCTTTGGGCGTATTATTGTTGAGTGTCCCTTCGTACATAGTATTCAAGCTCTTGAGTTGAAGTCGGACCTCTCTATGAATCTTACTTCATCTTGGGAGAGTAAATATTGTACTCTGATGTATTTCAGTGCTCGGAAAGAAATCTGTCAATTTACAGATGGAAACTGGAGATGTTCAAGTACCTTAGATAGAATCTTGCCTAACCTTTCATAGCAAATCCCTGTACGAGGGCTTATGGATCTCAAGACCAAGGAAATGAACATATAATGGAAAAGCTTCAAGGTAAAGAGCAAACTGGCAACTCGGGCCTCAATTTCTGTATAGATGTAAAAGAGCTGAATTTGCCATTTACCTATCGTTAATAACTTAGTTAAGATAATGCAGTAGACTTACTCCATCTGAGGGAAAACTACAGAGAAATATATCTATCTACAAAAAGAAAACACTAACCAGAATCTCCAAACACAATAAAGCAAGTCTGAACAGGTGCAAGCTGCTATGACTGCATAATACACAAACAATAGAAGACAGCCTCCTTCTGTAAGCGCTAAGATGTCTGCAAACATTGAATACATGAAGATTGGACTGCATTACTGCTATATAGAATATGCTTATAATAATGAAAGAACTTAACACACAAATTGGCCAATTCACGAGAGCCCACCAGTCATGACAAGGCATTCCTTTCATTGATAGGTTCCTAATATTTATCAAACATGCCTCTCCCAGACTAAAGCCTACAATTCTATCTATCTATCTATCTATCTATCTATCTATCTATCTATCTATCATCTATCTCCATAAGATCCTTTTCTCTTAGTAACATAACATTTTCTGAAGATACCTACATCACCGAGAATAACAACGACACTATCTACATTCCATACCATTATTTTACAATTTGGACACCTCTTTGCCATCTCCTATATAATCATATATAATGGGGCACTTTGGTCAATAGAAAGGACTAAATAGCTGCATTTTGTAGTATATAATGTAATATTCCATTATTGTAAAATCGAAATTGATGAGATGATGATAAAACCAGTAAGAATTAATGTAATGACGATCCTACTCTTGTAACTAATTGTAACAAATTAAAAAAACGTTGAGAAATCACATTTAAAAGAGCTAAAGATATAATAGGAATTATTGTTAACCCCTTCATATTTCATTTTTATGCTTTAATTGTTTTCCTTCCCCTTATTCCAAGAGCCATACATTTTTAACTTTTCCATCCCCATAATCATATGAGGGTTTGTTTTTTGCAGGACAAGTTGTACTTTTGAATAAAACCAATAATTTTATCATGTGATGCACTGGAAAGTGGAAAAAAAATCCAAGTGTGTTGAAATTGCAAAAAGAGGGCAATTCCCCACTTGTTTTTTGTTATTTTTTTTTATTTATCATCCCCAGTGGTCAGCAAGTTATTAGCTAAGGGGCCACATATTATCCATTACCTCGACGACTTCTTATGCCTGGGCCCAAAAGATTTGCCACAGTGTGAATACACGCGGTAGTCCACCTGTGAGAAGGAGAGAGCTGGAGGGAGAGTGGACACCCCAAAGCTGAGGCATTAGATTGAGAAAGGAAGAAGGCGGTGTAGCTTGCTTCATGGGTAGGGTACTCTTCTGAGTAGCAGACACTGCTACTGGGCCCAAAAGGATTTCCTGGGCTAGATGCAGTTAAAAATTAGTAATTAGCTCTACAGGCGGTGTAGCTTGCTTCATGGGTGGGGTACTCAGTTGAGTAGCAGACACTGCTACTAGGCCCAAAGAATTGCCTGGGCTGGATGCAGTTAAAAATTAGTAATTAGATAAACAGGCGGTGTAGCTTGCTTCATGGGTGGGGTACTTTGCTGAGTAGCAGACACTGCTACTAGGCCCAAAGTATTGCCTGGGCTAGATTCAGTTAAAAATTAGTAATTAGATAAACAGGCGGTGTAGCTTGCTTCATGGGTGGGCTACTCTGCTGACTAGCAGACAATGAAGCTTTGGAGCAGACCTCTGAGGCCATGTGCACACGTTCAGGTTTTTTCGCATTTTTTTGCGCTAAAAACGCTATAAAAACTCATTAAAATGCATACATTATGCATTCTATAATTTAGAATGCATTCTGCGCATCGCGGTAAAAAAATGAGCATGTTCATTATTTTTGCGGATTTTCAGCGTTTTTCCCACAATTCTATGCGTTTGGGAAAAACGCACAAAAACGCATCAAAAACGCGTCAAAATCGCAGTAAAATCGCGGTAAAAACGCATGTGGATTTCTGGCAGAAATGTCCATTTTTTGTCAGGAAAATTTCTGCAAGAAATCCTTACGTGTGCACATACCCTTAATCCCAGGCCATAGTATGAGTAAACAGCTCTGCAGACTCAACCATCTGTGTTACTCCTAGCCATAGTGTCTAGTTTCTAAAGGTTAAAAGGGGGGGGGAGCGACCCCTCCCACCTGGAATTGACGATGCCAATGTCATGTAAAACACAGCAAGAGGACTCCAAAAAGAGTCTCCATTTTTTCCAAAAATTGGGTCACAGACACCGTTTAAGTGGCATCAATTTCCCCAAGGTTTCTAAAAATAGTTGGTGAGGTGATTTTGAAAAATCATCCAGCTTTTAGTCTCCCCAGGATGACACAGGGGTAGAAAAGTCCTTGCGGATCCAGGATTTGTTCATCTTGATGAACGCTAATCTGCCTACATTCTCACTGGACAGCCGCGTGCGCTTATGTGTCAGCACACCACCAGCAGTGCTGAACACACGTTCAGAGAGAACACTGGCTGTGGGGCACGACAAGATCTCCAAGGCGTTAGTGGCGAGCTCAGGCCATTTTTTCAGATTGGAAGCCCAAAATGAGCAAGGGTCCAGTTCCACAGTCATGGCATCGTTGTTAACTTGGAGATACTCCTGTACCATCCTCTCTAGGCATTGGCTATGTGTCAGACTTCTTGTCTCCTGTGGCCTTGCAAAGGATTGTCTAAAAAATTCTTGAAATGATTGGAAAAAATTGCTGTTACCACCAGATACGATGTTACTGTTACGGTTTGAGTGATGACTCGACAATCCCACGGTTGGAAAATTAGAACTCAGAGATTCACTATGTGCACCACTGGTGTTTTGTGGAAAAGCAGATGTAAGATTCTGTAACAGTCTCTGCTGATACTTCTGAATAGGGTTGAGCGACTTTTCTTTTTATAGGATCGGGTCGGGTTTCACGAAACCCGACTTTTTCAAAAGTCGGTTCGAGTGAAATCGGCCGATCCTATAGAAAAGTCGGGGCCGGGGTCGGCCGAAACACGAAACCCAATGCAGTGCATTGGGTTTCTAATGGTTCCCAGGGTCTGAAGGAGAGGAAACTCTCCTTCAGCCCCTGGGATCCATATTTAAGTGTAAAATAAAAAATCAAAATCAAAAATATTGATATACTTACCCTCGGACGCGCCCTGGTTCTCACCGGCAGCCTTCCTTCCTAAGAATGAGCGCCTGAAGGACCTTCGATGATGTCGCGGCTTGTGATTGGTCGCGTGAGCGGTCACATGGGCGTCACGCGACCAATCACAAGCTGCGACGTCATCTAATGTCCTTCAGGCGCTCATTCTTAGGAAGGAAGGCTGCGGGTTAGAACCAGGGCGCGTCCGAGGGTGAGTATATACCTATTAGGAATATACTCACCCTCGGACGTGCCCTCGGACGCTTCCTTCCTAAGAATTAGCGCCTGAAGTACCTTAGATGATGTCATGGCTTGTGATTGGTCGCGTGACCGCCCATGTGACCGCTCATGCGACCAATTACAAGCCGCGACGTCATCGAAGGCCCTTCAGGCGCTCATTTTTAGGAACGCAGGCTGCCGGTTAGAACCAGGGCGCGTCCGAGGGTGAGTATATCAATATTTTTTATTTTTATTCTTTACTTTACACTTAAATATGGATTCTGATCCCGATTCCCGATATCGCAAACATATCGGAACTCGGTATCGGAATTCCGATACCAGATCAGAAGATCGCCGACCTCATGGCCGACCCCACACAGGGGTCGGGTCAGGTTTCATGAAACCCGACTTTGCCAAAAGTCGGCGACTTCTGAATCTGGCCGACCCGTTTCTCTCAACGCTACTTCTGAATGTGTGAATCCCTTTATATGGCAGGAATTATTTCACCAAATTTACTCTTGTACTGGGGATCTAAGAGTGTGGCAACCCAGTAGTCGGCATTAGGGTTGAGCGAAACGGTCGTTCATTTTCAAAAGTCGCCGACTTTTGGCAAAGTCGGGTTTCATGAAACCCGATCCGACCCCTGTGCGGGGTCGGCCATGCGGTACGCGACTTTCGCGCCAAAGTCGCGTTTCAATGACGCGAAAAGCGCCATTTCTCAGCCAATGGAGGTAAACGCAGAGTGTGGGCAGCGTGATGACATAGGTCCTGGTCCCCACCATCTTAGAGAAGGGCATTGCAGTGATTGGCTTGCTGTCTGCGGCGTCACAGGGGCTATAAAGGGGCGTTCCCGCAGACCGCCATGTTACTGCTGCTGATCTGAGCTTAGGGAGAGGTTGCTGCCGCTTCGTCAGAAGCAGGGATAGCGTTAGGCATAGTGTTGAGCATTCCGATACCGCAAGTATCGGGTATCGGCCGATACTTGCGGTATCGGAATTCCGATACCGAGATCCGATACTTTTGGCGGCCCCTGGACTCAGCGCGGGTAACCGGCAGGCTTTGTTGTTCAAAATCAGCGCTTTTAGGACCTGAGAATCACGTCCCGGCTTCTGATTGGTCGCGGGCCGCCCATGTGACCGCCACGCGACCAATCACAAGCCGCGACATCACCGCAAGCTATTAACGCGCTCATTTTTAAAAATGAGCGCGTTAATGACTTTCAAAGACGTAGCGGCTTGTGATTGGTCGCGGCCACGCGACCAATCACAAGCCGCGACGTCACCGCAAGCTATTAACGCGCTCATTTTTAAAAATGAGCGCGTTAATGGCTTTCAAAGACGTAGCGGCTTGTGATTGGTCGCGTGGCCGCGACCAATCACAAGCCGCGACATCACCGCAAGCTATTAACGCGCTCATTTTTAAAAATGAGCGCGTTAATGACTTTCAAAGACGTAGCGGCTTGTGATTGGTCGCGGCCACGCGACCAATCACAAGCCGCGACGTCACCGTAAGCTATTAACGCGCTCATTTTTAAAAATGAGCGCGTTAATGGCTTTCAAAGACGTAGCGGCTTGTGATTGGTCGCGGCCACGCGACCAATCACAAGCCGCTACGTCTTTGAAAGTCATTAACGCGCTCATTTTTAAAAATGAGCGCGTTAATAGCTTGCGGTGACGTCGCGGCTTGTGATTGGTCGCGTGGCCGCGACCAATCACAAGCCGCTACGTCTTTGAAAGTCATTACCACGCTCATTTTTAAAAAATGAGCGCGTTAAGGACCTGCGAATGACGTCACGGCTTGTGATTGGTCGCGTGGCGGTCACATGGGCGGCCCGCGACCAATCAGAAGCCGGGACGTGATTCTCAGGTCCTAAAAGCGCTGATTTTGAACAAAGAAGCCTGCCGGTTACCCGCGCTGAGTTCAGGGGCCGCCGGAGAGGTAAATATATCAATATTTTTTATTTTAAGTCTTTATTTTACACATCCCTATGGATCCCAGGGCCTGAAGGAGAGTTTCCTCTCCTTCAGACCCTGGGAACCATGAGAATACCTTCCGATACTTGATGTCCCATTGACTTGTATTGGTATCGGATATCGGTATCGGCGATATCCGATATTTTTCGGGTATCGGCCGATACTATCCGATACCGATACTTTCAAGTATCGGACGGTATCGCTCAACACTAGTTAGGCAGGGTCCATTAACCACCAAACCGCTTGTGCTGTAGCGATTTCCACTGCCCAACACCACCTTCGGTGTGCAGGGACAGTGGAAGCTACATTTTTTTTTTTTTCCCCCTCAGCGCTGTAGCTCATTGGGCTGCCCTAGAAGGCTCCCTGATAGCTGCATTGCTGTGTGTACGCCGCTGTGCAAACCAACTGCTTTTTTCAAAGCACAAATCCTCTTGTTCCTTCCTTTCTGCACAGCTATCTTTTTTGTTTGTACACACTTTTTATTTAATTTGTGCATCAGTCCACTCCTTATTGCTGCCTGCCATACCTGGCTGAGATTACTGCAGGGAGATAGTAATTGAAGGACACTCCCTGTTTTTTTTTTTTGTTTTTTTTTGTGGGAGATTAAGATTGACATTTGTGTGCCATCTCTCACTCAGTGGGCCATAGAAAGCCTATTTATTTTTTTGCTTGATTTGGGTTATAAAATCTACCTGAAAAAATCACTACATCAATCAGTGGGAGAAAAATATTGGCCTCAGGGCTTGTGTGCCACTCTTGACTCCTGTGTGTGCCATCTCTCTGTCAGTGGGCCATAGAAAGCCTATTTATTTTTTTGCTTGATTTTGGTTCTAAAATCTACCTGAAAAAATCACTACATAAATCAGTGGGAGAAAAATATTGGCCTCAGGGCTTGTGTGCCACTCCTGACTCCTGTGTGCATCATCACTCACTCAGTGGGCCATAGAAAGCCCATTTTTTTTTTTTTTTTGCTTTATTTGGGTTCTAAATTCTACCTGAAAAAATCAATAAATCAATCAGTGGGAGATTAATATTGGCCTTTGGGCTTGTGTGCCAGTCCTGAGCGTGCCATCTCTCTCCCTGGAACAAAAAAAAAAAAGTGGGAGATTAATATTGGCCTCTGGGCTTGTGTGCCAGTCCTGAGCGTGCCATCTCTCTCACAAATAGTGGGCCATAGAAAGCCTATTTATTTTTTTGCTTGATTTGGGTTCTAAAATCTACCTGAAAAAATCACTACATCAATCAGTGGGAGAAAAATATTGGCCTCAGGGCTTGTGTGCCACTCCTGACTCCTGTGTGCATCATCACTCACTCAGTGGGCCATAGAAAGCCCATTTTTTTTTTTTGCTTTATTTGGGTTCTAAATTCTACCTGAAAAAATCAATAAATCAATCAGTGGGAGATTAATATTGGCCTTTGGGCTTGTGTGCCAGTCCTAAGCGTGCCATCTCTCTCTCTCAGATAGTGGGCCATAGAAAGCCTATTTATTATTTTTTTTATTGGGTTTATAAATTTTCCCTGGAACAAAAAAAAAAAAAGTGGGAGATTAATATTGGCCTCTGGGCTTGTGTGCCAGTCCTGAGCGTGCCATCTCTCTCACAAATAGTGGGCCATAGAAAGCCTATTTATTTATTTTTTTTTGGTTTTATAAATTCTCCCTGAAAAAAAAAGGGAGATTAATATTGGCCTTTGGGCTTGTGTGCCAGTCCTAAGCGTGCCATCTCTCTCTCTCGCTCAGATAGTGGGCCATAGAAAGCCTATTTATTATTTTTTTTATTGGGTTTATAAATTTTCCCTGGAACAAAAAAAAAAAGTGGGAGATAAATATTGGCCTCTGGGCTTGTGTGCCACTCCTGACTCCTGTGTGCGTCATCTCTCACTCAGTGGGCCATAGAAAGCCTTTTTTTGTTTTATTTGTTTTCTAAATTCTCCCTGAAAAAATCATTTTATTTTATTTGGTTTCTAAATTCTTCCTGAAAAAATCATTTTATTCTATTATTTTTTTTTCCTAAAGTCTCCCTGAAAAAAAAACAAAAACAAATCAGTGGGAGATTAATATTGCCCTTTCTGCTTGTGTGCCAGTCTTGACTCCTGGGTGTGCCATCTCTCTCTCTCTCTCCAATTGTGGGCCATAGAAAGCCTATTATTTTTTTAGCTTGATTTGGGTTCCAAAATCTACCTGAAAAAATCACTACATCAATCAGTGGGAGATAAATATTGGCCTCTGGGCTTGTGTGCCACTCCTGACTCCTGTGTGCGTCATCTCTCACTCAGTGGGCCATAGAAAGCCTTTTTTTTGTTTTATTTGTTTTCTAAATTCTCCCTGAAAAAATCATTTTATTTTATTTGGTTTCTAAATTCTTCCTGAAAAAATCATTTTATTCTATTATTTTTTTTCCTAAAGTCTCCCTGAAAAAAAAAACAAAAACAAATCAGTGGGAGATTAATATTGCCCTTTCTGCTTGTGTGCCAGTCTTGACTCCTGGGTGTGCCATCTCTCTCTCTCTCTCCAATTGTGGGCCATAGAAAGCCTATTATTTTTTTAGCTTGATTTGGGTTCCAAAATCTACCTGAAAAAATCACTACATCAATCAGTGGGAGATAAATATTGGCCTCTGGGCTTGTGTGCCACTCCTGACTCCTGTGTGCGTCATCTCTCACTCAGTGGGCCATAGAAAGCCTTTTTTTGTTTTATTTGTTTTCTAAATTCTCCCTGAAAAAATCATTTTATTTTATTTGGTTTCTAAATTCTTCCTGAAAAAATCATTTTATTCTATTTTTTTTTTCCCTAAAGTCTCCCTGAAAAAAAAAAAAAAACAAAACAGTGTGAGATTAATATTGCCCTTTCTGCTTGTGTGCCAGTCTTGACTCCTGGGTGTGCCATCTCTCTCTCTCTCCCCAATTGTGGGCCATAGAAAGCCTATTATTTTTTTAGCTTGATTTGGGTTCCAAAATCTACCTGAAAAAATCACTACATCAATCAGTGGGAGATAAATATTGGCCTCTGGGCTTGTGTGCCACTCCTGACTCCTGTGTGCGTCATCTCTCACTCAGTGGGCCATAGAAAGCCTTTTTTTGTTTTATTTGTTTTCTAAATTCTCCCTGAAAAAATAATTTTATTTTATTTGGTTTCTAAATTCTTCCTGAAAAAATCATTTTATTCTATTATTTTTTTTCCTAAAGTCTCCCTGAAAAAACAAAAAAAAACAAATCAGTGGGAGATTAATATTGCCCTTTCTGCTTGTGTGCCAGTCTTGACTCCTGGGTGTGCCATCTCTCTCTCTCTCTCCAATTGTGGGCCATAGAAAGCCTATTATTTTTTTTAGCTTGATTTGGGTTCCAAAATCTACCTGAAAAAATCACTACATCAATCAGTGGGAGATAAATATTGGCCTCTGGGCTTGTGTGCCACTCCTGACTCCTGTGTGCGTCATCTCTCACTCAGTGGGCCATAGAAAGCCTTTTTTTGTTTTATTTGTTTTCTAAATTCTCCCTGAAAAAAGCATTTTATTTAATTTGGTTTCTAAATTATTCCTGGAAAAATCATTTTATTCTATTATTTTTTTTTCCTAAAGTCTCCCTGAAAAAAAAAAAAAAATCAAATCAGTGGGAGATTAATATTTACATTTGTGCTTCAGTGACAGTCCTGCGTGTGTGGCATCTCTCTCATTTGTTGCCACCAACAACAGAGTGTGTAACATTGTGCCTGATTTTCGTTGTGGTCTCACTCACCTGTAAAGGGGTAGCTAAATCATACTGAAGTTATAGCTCACCGTGTAATTTGTGTGACAGCAACAAATACCGTTAGTTTGTTTATGTTTTTAAAACAATGAGGAAGTCTGGTGGAAGAGGTCGTGGCCGGGGGCGTTCATTGTCAGCTGGTAATGAGGGTAGTGGTAGTGGTGGAGCATCAGCTGGTCATGGGAAAAAAAATATTGCACCTAAGTCTGGAGCTGTGGAGCCAGGTTCGTCGTCTGGCTACACAAGGCCTCGAACGCTCCCTTTTCTGGGAGTAGGAAAACCGCTTTTAAAGCGGGAGCAGCAAGAGCAAGTTTTGGCTTATCTTGCTGACTCAGCCTCTAGCTCTTTTGCCTCCTTTCGTGAAACTGGTAAATGTCAAAGCAGCGCGTCGTTAGTGGATGTTCACGGTCAGGGATAAGTCGCTTCCTTGTCCTCTTCAGCAAAAACAACAACAGAGAAGAATGCAGCAGGCGACACAACGGGTTACTCCATGGAGCTCTTTACACATACTGTCCCTGGCTTAGAAAGTGAAGCAGTTAACAGTCCATGCCCATTACAAGTTGAATCTGACATGGAGTGCACTGATGCACAGCCACAGCCAGACTACTATGCTGGTCCTTTGACTCAGACCACAACATTGCCCTCGCAGGGTAATGATCAAGAATCAGACCCTGATGAGACTATGTTGCCCCATCACGAACGCTATACCACCGACCGACACGGTGACACAGACGAAGTTGCACACAAGCTACAAGAAGAGGTAATAGATGACCCAGTTCTTGACCCCGATTGGCAGCCATTGGGGGAACAGGGTGCAGGCGGCAGCAGTTCTGAAGCGGAGGAGGAGGGGCCGCAGCAGGCATCAACATCGCAACAGGTTCCATCTGCCGGGCCCGTATCTTGCCCAAAACGCGTGGCAAACCTAAAACCTGTTGGAGGACAGCGTGGCCATCCGGTTAAAGCTCAGTCTGCAATGCCTGAAAAGGTATCCGATGCTAGAAAGAGTGCAGTCTGGCATTTTTTTAAACAACATCCAATTGATCAGCGCAAAGTCATCTGTCAAAAATGTTCAACTACCTTAAGCAGAGGACAGAATCTGAAAAGTCTCAATACAAGTTGCATGCATAGACATTTAACCACCATGCATTTGCAAGCCTGGACTAACTACCAAACGTCCCTTAAGGTTGTAGCACCCTCGGCCAATGAAGCTAGTCAGCAACGCAACATCCCTTCCAGCAGTGTAGGGCCACCATTTTCCGCACCACCTGCAGTATCTGTGCAGGTTTCTTTGCCAGGCCAAAGCAGTCAGGGTCAGGGAATCACCAGTTTCGTAGTAGGAAACACTGCATCTAGGGAACCGGCGGCAACAATACCATCTCCCACCGTCTCTCAGTCTGCCATGTCCACCGGCACCCCCGCTAGTTCCACGATCTCCAGCTCTCCAGTCCAGCTCACCCTACATGAGACTATGGTTAGAAAAAGGAAGTACTTAGCCTCGCATCCGCGTACACAGGGTTTGAACGCCCACATAGCTAGACTAATCTCGTTAGAGATGATGCCCTACCGGTTAGTTGAAAGCGAAGCTTTCAAAGCCCTGATGGACTACGCTGTACCACGCTACGAGCTACCCAGTCGACACTTTTTTTTCCAGAAAAGCCATCCCAGCCCACCACCAGCATGTTAAAGAGCGCATCGTCCATGCACTCAGGCAATCTGTGAGCACAAAGGTGCACCTGACAACAGATGCATGGACCAGTAGGCATGGCCAGGGACGTTACGTGTCCATCACGGCACACTGGGTAAATGTGGTGGATGCAGGGTCCACAGGGGACAGCAAGTTTGGGACAGTTCTGCCTAGCCCACGGTCTAGGAAACAGTTGGCTGTAGCCGTTCGCACCCCCTCCTCCTCCTCTTCGTCCTCCTGCAGAAGCGAGAGTTCGTCCACAGACCGCAGTCGCACAACCACTCCATCCGCAGCTGCCACTGTTGCACACCAGGTCTCCCATTATGGGGCAGCTACTGGCAAACGTCAGCAGGCTGTATTGGCTATGAAGTGTTTGGGCGACAACAGACACACCGCGGAAGTTCTGTCCGAGTTCTTGCAGAAAGAAATGCAGTTGTGGCTGGGCACTGTAGATCTTGAGGCAGGCAAGGTAGTGAGTGATAACGGAAGGAATTTCATGGCTGCCATCTCCCTTTCCCAACTGAAACACATTCCTTGCCTGGCTCACACCTTAAACCTGGTGGTGCAGTGCTTCCTGAAAAGTTATCCGGGGTTATCCGACCTGCTCCTCAAAGTGCGTGGACTTTGCTCACATATCCGCCGTTCGCCCGTACACTCCAGCCGTATGCAGACCTATCAGCGTTCTTTGAACCTTCCCCAGCATCGCCTAATCATAGACGTTGCAACAAGGTGGAACTCAACACTGCACATGCTTCAGAGACTGTGCGAACAGAGGCGGGCTGTTATGTTTTTGTGGGAGGATACACATACACGGGCAGGCAGTAGGATGGCAGACATGGAGTTGTCAGGTGTGCAGTGGTCGAAGATTCAAGACATGTGTCAAGTCCTTCAGTGTTTTGAGGAATGCACACGGCTGGTTAGTGCAGACAACGCCATAATAAGCATGAGCATCCCCCTAATGCGTCTGCTGATGTAAAGTTTTACGCACATAAAGGATCAGGCGTCTGCAGCTGAGGAAGAGGAAAGCCTTGATGACAGTCAGCCATTTTCTGGCCAGGGCAGTGTACAGGACGAGTTAGCGGGCGAAGAGGAGGAGGAGGACGAGGAGGATGATGGGGATGATTATATTTTTAATGAGGAAGCTTTTCCGGGGCCACTGGAAATTGGTGGTGCGGCAAGGCCGGGTTCTGGTTTTTGGAGGGACACAAGTGACGTGGATTTGCCTGAAACTGCCCCTCAACCAAGCACAACCGCAGATTTGAGAACTGGAACTTTGGCCCACATGGCGGATTATGCCTTACGTATCCTCAAAAGGGACACACGCATAACTAAAATGATGAATGATGACGATTACTGGTTGGCCTGCCTCCTTGATCCTCGCTATAAAGGCAAATTGCAAAATATAATGCCACATGAGAACTTGGAACTAATATTAGCAACCAAACAATCAACTCTTGTTGACCGCTTGCTTCTGGCATTCCCTGCACACAGCGCCCGTGATCGTTCTCACACGAGCTGCAGGGGCCAGCAGACCAGAGGAGTTAGAGGGGCAGAAATCAGAAGTGGCGTTGGCCAGAGGGGTTTTCTGACCAGGTTGTGGAGTGATTTTGCTATGACCGCAGACAGTACAGGTACAGCAGCATCAATTCAAAGTGACAGGAGACAACATTTGTCCAGTATGGTTACTAACTATTTTTCATCCCTTATCGATGTTCTCCCTCAACCGTCATTCCCATTTGATTACTGGGCATCAAAATTAGACACCTGGCCAGAATTGGCAGAATATGCATTGCAGGAGCTTGCTTGCCCGGCAGCTAGTGTCCTATCAGAAAGAGTATTCAGTGCTGCAGGTTCAATACTAACAGAAAAAAAGACTCGTCTGGCTACCCAAAATGTAGATGATCTAACCTTCATTAAAATGAACCACAACTGGATTTCGAAATCTTTTGCCCCACCTTGCCCGGCTGACACCTAGCTTTCCTATGTAAAGGTCTTGCCTGTGGACTATTCTGAACGACTTTTCCAATCTCGTAATTTGCAGCACCTGATTGTCCAGCATCCGACATGTTAACACCTCCCTAAATGGCCAAAGTCCCCACACGGGGCCGTGGTATCGCCACTTGGCGCCAGCACCCGTGAGAGTACTGTTTGTCTGAAGAGGTGGGTGTGCCCGCTTTTGGTCGACGGCACTGCCACTAGGTCCCTCATAGTGCAATAAAGTGTCTGGCGGTGGTGGTGCGCACCCAACGTCAGACACACCGTTGTAATATGAGGGGCCCTGGGCCTGTACCGCCGGCCACAAGACAGTCCCCCCCCCAGGTCAAACAGTGCTCTACGACTTGCAAAATTTTCTCTCACAGCTCCACCAATGTTTAGTTTATGCGCTGACATCCTTCAATGCCTGGCACTGTCAATACCATTGTATTGACATTTTTCTTATGTTAGGCCTTCGAAGCCTGTCTGCGGTCACTCCTTCCACTAGGCCTCCACTGACCTGTCTACTGCTGCCCGTGTTCCCCTGGAACCAATTTTAAATTGCCTACAGCCAGCCCAATTTATTATGTTAGGGCTTTGAAGCCTGTCTGCGGTCCCTCCTTCCACTAGGCCTCCACTGACCTGTCTACTGCCGCCCGTGTTCCCCTGGAACCAATTTTAAATTGCCTACAGCCAACCCAATTTATTATGTTAGGGCTTCGAAGCCTGTCTGCGGTCCCTCCTTCCACTAGGCCTCCACTGACCTGTCTACTGCTGCCCGTGTTCCCCTGGAACCAATTTTAAATTGCCTACAGCCAGCCCAATTTATTATGTTAGGGCTTCGAAGCCTGTCTGCGGTCCCTCCTTCCACTAGGCCTCCACTGACCTGTCTACTGCTGCCCGTGTTCCCCTGGAACCAATTTTAAATTGCCTACAGCCAGCCCAATTTATTATGTTAGGGCTTCGAAGCCTGTCTGCGGTCCCTCCTTCCACTAGGCCTCCACTGACCTGTCTACTGCTGCCCGTGTTCCCCTGGAACCAATTTTAAATTGCCTACAGCCAGCCCAATTTATTATGTTAGGGCTTCGAAGCCTGTCTGCGGTCCCTCCTTCCACTAGGCCTCCACTGACCTGTCTACTGCCGCCCGTGTTCCCCTGGAACCAATTTTAAATTGCCTACAGCCCAATTTTTGTTATGTTAGGCCTTCGAAGCCTGTCTGCGGCCCGTTCTTTCCACTACTACTACACTGACCTGGCTACTGCCGCCCGTGTTCCCCTGGAACCAATTTTAAATTGCCTACAGCCAGCCCAATTTATTATGTTAGGGCTTCGAAGCCTGTCTGCGGTCCCTCCTTCCACTAGGCTTCCACTGACCTGTCTACTGCCGCCCGTGTTCCCCTGGAACCAATTTTAAATTGCCTACAGCCAGCCCAATTTATTATGTTAGGGCTTCGAAGCCTGTCTGCGGTCCCTCCTTCCACTAGGCCTCCACTGACCTGTCTACTGCCGCCCGTGTTCCCCTGGAACCAATTTTAAATTGCCTACAGCCCAATTTTTGTTATGTTAGGCCTTCGAAGCCTGTCTGCGGCCCGTTCTTTCCACTACTACTACACTGACCTGGCTACTGCCGCCCGTGTTCCCCTGGAACCAATTTTAAATTGCCTACAGCCAGCCCAATTTATTATGTTAGGGCTTCGAAGCCTGTCTGCGGTCCCTCCTTCCACTAGGCCTCCACTGACCTGTCTACTGCCGCCCGTGTTCCCCTGGAACCAATTTTAAATTGCCTACAGCCCAATTTTTGTTATGTTAGGCCTTCGAAGCCTGTCTGCGGCCCGTTCTCTCCACTACTACTACACTGACCTGGCTACTGCCGCCCGTGTTCCCCTGGAACCAATTTTAAATTGCCTACAGCCAGCCCAATTTATTATGTTAGGGCTTCGAAGCCTGTCTGCGGTCCCTCCTTCCACTAGGCCTCCACTGACCTGTCTACTGCTGCCCGTGTACCCCTTGAACCAACATCAGAAAATATAAAAATAAGTATTTTGCTTATAAAAAAGAAAATACTGGAGAGATATCAAATGCAGACATTTTAACATTAAAAACAAACACATACAACAAAAATCTGGTACAGTACTAAAAATGGCCACCAGCTACAATAACTTTCTCCTGCAAGTAGTTAACTGAAAGTTTTTTTCAATTTAAAACACAGATATGGCATCCACCGAGTGTTGTCCTGTCGCGTCTTCTTTATATTATTGCCAAGAAGATGCAAAACAATGAAAATAATAAAATCATTATTTACCAAAAAAATAGAGTAAGTCAAAACCACATTGCAAATAAACATTCATTACAAATAAAGAAGCAGGGCGCGTCCGAGGGTGAGTATATACCTAATAAGAATATAATCACCCTCGGACGCGCCCTGCTTCTTTCCGACAGCCTTCCTTCCTAAGAATCAGCCCTTCCATTGTGTAGAGAGAGGGTTTGTTACACTCCAAGGTGTTCCCCAGGTTGCCTTTCCTGAGCTTCGATCTTCATGCTCTCGTTTAGTAGTTGTCGGAAAGTAGCCTGCATTAGGCCTACAAATTGGGTATGGGGTGGAGAGAGATGGTGTGTTACACTCCAAGGTGTTCCCCAGGTTTCCTCGCCAATGCTTCGATCTTCATGCTCTCGTTTAGTAGTTGTTGGAAACTACGCTGCATTAGGCCTACAAATTGGGTATGGGGTGTAGAGAGATGGTGTGTTCCACTCCAAGGTGTTCCCCAGGTTTCCTCGCCAATGCTTCGATCTTCATGCTCTCGTTTAGTAGTTCTTGGAAACTACGCTGCATTAGGCCTACAAATTGGGTATGGGGTGTAGAAAGATGGTGTGTTCCACTCCAAGGTGTTCTCCAGGTTGCCTTTCCTGAGCTTCGATCTTCCGGCTCTCGTTTAGTAGTTGTTGGAAACTACGCTGCATTAGGCCTACAAATTGGGTATGGGGTGTAGAGAGATGGTGTGTTCCACTCCAAGGTGTTCCCCAGGTTTCCTCGCCAATGCTTCGATCTTCATGCTCTCGTTTAGTAGTTGTTGGAAACTACGCTGCATTAGGCCTACAAATTGGGTATGGGGTGTAGAGAGATGGTGTGTTCCACTCCAAGGTGTTCTCCAGGTTGCCTTTCCTGACCTTCGATCTTCCGGCTCTCGTTTAGTAGTTGTTGGAAACTACGCTGCATTAGGCCTACAAATTGGGTATGGGGTGTAGAGAGATGGTGTGTTCCACTCCAAGGTGTTCCCCAGGTTTCCTCGCCAATGCTTCGATCTTCATGCTCTCGTTTAGTAGTTGTTGGAAACTACGCTGCATTAGGCCTACAAATTGGGTATGGGGTGTAGAGAGATGGTGTGTTCCACTCCAAGGTGTTCTCCAGGTTGCCTTTCCTGAGCTTCGATCTTTCGGCTCTCGTTTAGTAGTTGTTGGAAACTACGCTGCTTTAGGCCTACAAATTGGGTATGGGGTGTAGAGAGATGGTGTGTTCCACTCCAAGGTGTTCTCCAGGTTGCCTTTCCTGAGCTTCGATCTTCCGGCTCTCGTTTAGTAGTTGTTGGAAACTACGCTGCATTAGGCCTACAAATTGGGTATGGGGTGTAGAGAGATGGTGTGTTCCACTCCAAGGTGTTCCCCAGGTTTCCTCGCCAATGCTTCGATCTTCATTCTCTCGTTTAGTAGTTGTTGGAAACTACGCTGCATTAGGCCTACAAATTGGGTATGGGGTGTAGAGAGATGGTGTGTTCCACTCCAAGGTGTTCTCCAGGTTGCCTTTCCTGAGCTTCGATCTTCCGGCTCTCGTTTAGTAGTTGTTGGAAACTACGCTGCATTAGTCCTACAAATTGGGTATGGGGTGTAGAGAGATGGTGTGTTCCACTCCAAGGTGTTCCCCAGGTTTCCTCGCCAATGCTTCGATCTTCATGCTCTCGTTTAGTAGTTGTTGGAAACTACGCTGCATTAGGCCTACAAATTGGGTATGGGGTGTAGAGAGATGGTGTGTTCCACTCCAAGGTGTTCTCCAGGTTGCCTTTCCTGAGCTTCGATCTTCCGGCTCTCGTTTAGTAGTTGTTGGAAACTACGCTGCATTAGGCCTACAAATTGGGTATGGGGTGTAGAGAGATGGTGTGTTCCACTCCAAGGTGTTCCCCAGGTTTCCTCGCCAGTGCTTCGATCTTCATGCTCTCGTTTAGTAGTTGTTGGAAACTACGCTGCATTAGGCCTACAAATTGGGTATGGGGTGTAGAGAGATGGTGTGTTCCACTCCAAGGTATTCTCCAGGTTGCCTTTCCTGAGCTTCGATCTTTCGGCTCTCGTTTAGTAGTTGTTGGAAACTACGCTGCATTAGGCCTACAAATTGGGTATGGGGTGTAGAGAGATGGTGTGTTTCACTCCAAGGTGTTCTCCAGGTTGCCTTTCCTGAGCTTCGATCTTCCGGCTCTCGTTTAGTAGTTGTTGGAAACTACGCTGCATTAGGCCTACAAATTGGGTATGGGGTGTAGAGAGATGGTGTGTTCCACTCCAAGGTGTTCCCCAGGTTTCCTCGCCAATGCTTCGATCTTCATGCTCTCGTTTAGTAGTTGTTGGAAACTACGCTGCATTAGGCCTACAAATTGGGTATGGGGTGTAGAGAGATGGTGTGTTCCACTCCAAGGTGTTCTCCAGGTTGCTTTTCCTGAGCTTCGATCTTCCGGCTCTCGTTTAGTAGTTGTTGGAAACTACGCTGCATTAGGCCTACAAATTGGGTATGGGGTGTAGAGAGATGGTGTGTTCCACTCCAAGGTGTTCTCCAGGTTGCCTTTCCTGAGCTTCGATCTTCCGGCTCTCGTTTAGTAGTTCTTGGAAACTCCACTGCATTAGGCCTACAAATTGGGTATGGGGTGTAGAGAGATGGTGTGTTCAACTCCAAGGTGTTCTCCAGGTTGCCTTTCCTGAGCTTCGATCTTCCGGCTCTCGTTTAGTAGTTGTTGGAAACTACGCTGCATTAGGCCTACAAATTGGGTATGGGATGTAGAGAGATGGTGTGTTCCACTCCAAGGTGTTCTCCAGGTTGCCTTTCCTGAGCTTCGATCTTCCGGCTCTCGTTTAGTAGTTCTTGGAAACTCCACTGCATTAGGCCTACAAATTGGGTATGGGGTGTAGAAAGATGGTGTGTTCCACTCCAAGGTGTTCCCCAGGTTTCCTCGCCAATGCTTCGATCTTCATGCTCTCGTTTAGTATTTGTTGGAAACTACGCTGCATTAGGCCTACAAATTGGGTATGGGGTGTAGAGAGATGGTGTGTTCCACTCCAAGGTGTTCTCCAGGTTGCCTTTCCTGAGCTTCGATCTTCCGGCTCTCGTTTAGTAGTTGTTGGAAACTACGCTGCATTAGGCCTACAAATTGGGTATGGGGTGTAGAGAGATGGTGTGTTCCACTCCAAGGTGTTCCCCAGGTTTCCTCGCCAATGCTTCGATCTTCATGCTCTCGTTTAGTAGTTGTTGGAAACTATGCTGCATTAGGCCTACAAATTGGGTATGGGGTGTAGAGAGATGGTGTGTTCCACTCCAAGGTGTTCTCCAGGTTGCCTTTCCTGAGCTTCGATCTTCCGGCTCTCGTTTAGTAGTTGTTGGAAACTACGCTGCATTAGGCCTACAAATTGGGTATGGGGTGTAGAGAGATGGTATGTTCCACTCCAAGGTGTTCTCCAGGTTGCCTTTCCTGAGCTTCGATCTTCCGGCTCTCGTTTAGTAGTTGTTGGAAACTACGCTGCATTAGGCCTACAAATTGGGTATGGGGTGTAGAGAGATGGTGTGTTCCACTCCAAGGTGTTCCCCAGGTTTCCTCGCCAATGCTTCGATCTTCATGCTCTCGTTTAGTAGTTGTTGGAAACTACGCTGCATTAGGCCTACAAATTGGGTATGGGGTGTAGAGAGATGGTGTGTTCCACTCCAAGGTGTTCTCCAGGTTGCCTTTCCTGAGCTTCGATCTTCCGGCTCTCGTTTAGTAGTTGTTGGAAACTACGCTGCATTAGGCCTACAAATTGGGTATGGGGTGTAGAGAGATGGTGTGTTCCACTCCAAGGTGTTCTCCAGGTTGCCTTTCCTGAGCTTCGATCTTCCGGCTCTCGTTTAGTAGTTGTTGGAAACTACGCTGCATTAGGCCTACAAATTGGGTATGGGATGTAGAGAGATGGTGTGTTCCACTCCAAGGTGTTCTCCAGGTTGCCTTTCCTGAGCTTCGATCTTCCGGCTCTCGTTTAGTAGTTCTTGGAAACTCCACTGCATTAGGCCTACAAATTGGGTATGGGGTGTAGAGAGATGGTGTGTTCAACTCCAAGGTGTTCTCCAGGTTGCCTTTCCTGAGCTTCGATCTTCCGGCTCTCGTTTAGTAGTTGTTGGAAACTACGCTGCATTAGGCCTACAAATTGGGTATGGGGTGTAGAGAGATGGTGTGTTTCACTCCAAGGTGTTCTCCAGGTTGCCTTTCCTGAGCTTCGATCTTACGGCTCTCGTTTAGTAGTTGTTGGAAACTACGCTGCATTAGGCCTACAAATTGGGTATGGGGTGTAGAGAGATGGTGTGTTCCACTCCAAGGTGTTCCCCAGGTTTCCTCGCCAATGCTTCGATCTTCATGCTCTCGTTTAGTATTTGTTGGAAACTACGCTGCATTAGGCCTACAAATTGGGTATGGGGTGTAGAGAGATGGTGTGTTCCACTCCAAGGTGTTCTCCAGGTTGCCTTTCCTGAGCTTCGATCTTCCGGCTCTCGTTTAGTAGTTGTTGGAAACTACGCTGCATTAGGCCTACAAATTGGGTATGGGGTGTAGAGAGATGGTGTGTTCCACTCCAAGGTGATCTCCAGGTTGCCTTTCCTGAGCTTCGATCTTCCGGCTCTCGTTTAGTAGTTGTTAGAAACTATGCTGCATTAGGCCTACAAATTGGGTATGGGGTGTAGAGAGATGGTGTGTTCCACTCCAAGGTGTTCCCCAGGTTTCCTCGCCAATGCTTCGATCTTCATGCTCTCGTTTAGTAGTTGTTGGAAACTACGCTGCATTAGGCCTACAAATTGGGTATGGGGTGTAGAGAGATGGTGTGTTCCACTCCAAGGTGTTCTCCAGGTTGCCTTTCCTGAGCTTCGATCTTCCGGCTCTCGTTTAGTAGTTGTTGGAAACTACGCTGCATTAGGCCTACAAATTGGGTATGGGGTGTAGAGAGATGGTGTGTTCCACTCCAAGGTGTTCCCCAGGTTTCCTCGCCAATGCTTCGATCTTCATGCTCTCGTTTAGTAGTTGTTGGAAACTACGCTGCATTAGGCCTACAAATTGGGTATGGGGTGTAGAGAGATGGTGTGTTCCACTCCAAGGTGTTCTCCAGGTTGCCTTTCCTGAGCTTCGATCTTCCGGCTCTCGTTTAGTAGTTGTTGGAAACTACGCTGCATTAGGCCTACAAATTGGGTATGGGGTGTAGAGAGATGGTGTGTTCCACTCCAAGGTGTTCTCCAGGTTGCGTTTCCTGAGCTTCTATCTTCCGGCTCTCATTTAGTAGTTCTTGGAAACTACACTGCATTAGGCCTACAAATTGGGTATGGGGTGTAGAGAGATGGTGTGTTCCACTCCAAGGTGTTCTCCAGGTTGCCTTTCCTGAGCTTCGATCTTCCGGCTCTCGTTTAGTAGTTCTTGGAAACTCCACTGCATTAGGCCTACAAATTGGGTATGGGGTGTAGAGAGATGGTGTGTTCAACTCCAAGGTGTTCTCCAGGTTGCCTTTCCTGAGCTTCGATCTTCCGGCTCTCGTTTAGTAGTTGTTGGAAACTACGCTGCATTAGGCCTACAAATTGGGTATGGGGTGTAGAGAGATGGTGTGTTCCACTCCAAGGTGTTCTCCAGGTTGCCTTTCCTGAGCTTCGATCTTCCGGCTCTTGTTTAGTAGTTGTTGGAAACTACGCTGCATTAGGCCTACAAATTGGGTATGGGGTGTAGAGAGATGGTGTGTTCCACTCCAAGGTGTTCCCCAGGTTTCCTCGCCAATGCTTCGATCTTCATGCTCTCGTTTAGTAGTTGTTGGAAACTACGCTGCATTAGGCCAACAAATTGGGTATGGGGTGTAGAGAGATGGTGTGTTCCACTCCAAGGTGTTCTCCAGGTTGCCTTTCCTGAGCTTCGATCTTCCGGCCCTCGTTTAGTAGTTGTTGGAAACTACGCTGCATTAGGCCTACAAATTGGGTATGGGGTGTAGAGAGATGGTGTGTTCCACTCCAAGGTGTTCCCCAGGTTTCCTCGCCAATGCTTCGATCTTAATGCTCTCGTTTAGTAGTTGTTGGAAACTACGCTGCATTAGGCCTACAAATTGGGTATGGGGTGTAGAGAGATGGTGTGTTCCACTCCAAGGTGTTCTCCAGGTTGCGTTTCCTGAGCTTCTATCTTCCGGCTCTCATTTAGTAGTTCTTGGAAACTACACTGCATTAGGCCTACAAATTGGGTATGGGGTGTAGAGAGATGGTGTGTTCCACTCCAAGGTGTTCTCCAGGTTGCCTTTCCTGAGCTTCGATCTTCCGGCTCTCGTTTAGTAGTTCTTGGAAACTCCACTGCATTAGGCCTACAAATTGGGTATGGGGTGTAGAGAGATGGTGTGTTCAACTCCAAGGTGTTCTCCAGGTTGCCTTTCCTGAGCTTCGATCTTCCGGCTCTCGTTTAGTAGTTGTTGGAAACTACGCTGCATTAGGCCTACAAATTGGGTATGGGGTGTAGAGAGATGGTGTGTTCCACTCCAAGGTGTTCTCCAGGTTGCCTTTCCTGAGCTTCGATCTTCCGGCTCTTGTTTAGTAGTTGTTGGAAACTACGCTGCATTAGGCCTACAAATTGGGTATGGGGTGTAGAGAGATGGTGTGTTCCACTCCAAGGTGTTCCCCAGGTTTCCTCGCCAATGCTTCGATCTTCATGCTCTCGTTTAGTAGTTGTTGGAAACTACGCTGCATTAGGCCAACAAATTGGCTATGGGGTGTAGAGAGATGGTGTGTTCCACTCCAAGGTGTTCTCCAGGTTGCCTTTCCTGAGCTTCGATCTTCCGGCCCTCGTTTAGTAGTTGTTGGAAACTACGCTGCATTAGGCCTACAAATTGGGTATGGGGTGTAGAGAGATGGTGTGTTCCACTCCAAGGTGTTCCCCAGGTTTCCTCGCCAATGCTTCGATCTTAATGCTCTCGTTTAGTAGTTGTTGGAAACTACGCTGCATTAGGCCTACAAATTGGGTATGGGGTGTAGAGAGATGGTGTGTTCCACTCCAAGGTGTTCTCCAGGTTGCCTTTCCTGAGCTTCGATCTTCCGGCTCTCGTTTAGTAGTTGTTGGAATCTACACTGCATTAGGCCTACAAATTGGGTATGGGGTGTAGAGAGATGGTGTGTTCCACTCCAAGGTGTTCTCCAGGTTGCCTTTCCTGAGCTTCGATCTTCCGGCTCTCGTTTAGTAGTTCTTGGAAACTACACTGCATTAGGCCTACAAATTGGGTATGGGGTGTAGAGAGATGGTGCGTTCCACTCCAAGGTGTTCCCCAGGTTTCCTCGCCAATGCTTCGATCTTCATGCCCTCGTTTAGTAGTTGTTGGAAACTACACTGCATTAGGCCTACAAATTGGGTATGGGGTGTAGAGAGATGGTGTTTTCCACTCCAAGGTGTTCTCCAGGTTGCCTTTCCTGAGCTTCGATCTTCCGGCTCTCGTTTAGTAGTTGTTGGAAACTACGCTGCATTAGGCCTACAAATTGGGTATGGGGTGTAGAGAGATGGTGTGTTCCACTCCAAGGTGTTCTCCAGGTTGCCTTTCCTGAGCTTCGATCTTCCGGCTCTCGTTTAGTAGTTGTTGGAAACTACGCTGCATTAGGCCTACAAATTGGGTATGGGGTGTAGAGAGATGGTGTGTTCCACTCCAAGGTGTTCCCCAGGTTTCCTCGCCAATGCTTCGAACTTCATGCTCTCGTTTAGTAGTTGTTGGAAACTACGCTGCATTAGGCCTACAAATTGGGTATGGGGTGTAGAGAGATGGTGTGTTCCACTCCAAGGTGTTCTCCAGGTTGCCTTTCCTGAGCTTCGATCTTCCGGCTCTCGTTTAGTAGTTGTTGGAAACTACGCTGCATTAGGCCTACAAATTGGGTATGGGGTGTAGAGAGATGGTGTGTTCCACTCCAAGGTGTTCTCCAGGTTGCCTTTCCTGAGCTTCGATCTTCCGGCTCTCGTTTAGTAGTTGTTGGAAACTACGCTGCATTAGGCCTACAAATTGGGTATGGGGTGTAGAGAGATGGTGTGTTCCACTCCAAGGTGTTCCCCAGGTTTCCTCGCCAATGCTTCGATCTTCATGCTCTCGTTTAGTAGTTGTTGGAAACTACGCTGCATTAGGCCTACAAATTGGGTATGGGGTGTAGAGAGATGGTGTGTTCCACTCCAAGGTGTTCTCCAGGTTGCCTTTCCTGAGCTTCGATCTTCCGGCTCTCGTTTAGTAGTTGTTGGAAACTACGCTGCATTAGGCCTACAAATTGGGTATGGGGTGTAGAGAGATGGTGTGTTCCACTCCAAGGTGTTCTCCAGGTTGCCTTTCCTGAGCTTCGATCTTCCGGCTCTCGTTTAGTAGTTGTTGGAAACTACGCTGCATTAGGCCTACAAATTGGGTATGGGATGTAGAGAGATGGTGTGTTCCACTCCAAGGTGTTCTCCAGGTTGCCTTTCCTGAGCTTCGATCTTCCGGCTCTCGTTTAGTAGTTCTTGGAAACTCCACTGCATTAGGCCTAGAAATTGGGTATGGGGTGTAGAGAGATGGTGTGTTCAACTCCAAGGTGTTCTCCAGGTTGCCTTTCCTGAGCTTCGATCTTCCGGCTCTCGTTTAGTAGTTGTTGGAAACTACGCTGCATTAGGCCTACAAATTGGGTATGGGGTGTAGAGAGATGGTGTGTTCCACTCCAAGGTGTTCTCCAGGTTGCCTTTCCTGAGCTTCGATCTTCCGGCTCTCGTTTAGTAGTTGTTGGAAACTACGCTGCATTAGGCCTACAAATTGGGTATGGGGTGTAGAGAGATGGTGTGTTCCACTCCAAGGTGTTCCCCAGGTTTCCTCGCCAATGCTTCGATCTTCATGCTCTCGTTTAGTATTTGTTGGAAACTACGCTGCATTAGGCCTACAAATTGGGTATGGGGTGTAGAGAGATGGTGTGTTCCACTCCAAGGTGTTCTCCAGGTTGCCTTTCCTGAGCTTCGATCTTCCGACTCTCGTTTAGTAGTTGTTGGAAACTACGCTGCATTAGGCCTACAAATTGGGTATGGGGTGTAGAGAGATGGTGTGTTCCACTCCAAGGTGTTCTCCAGGTTGCCTTTCCTGAGCTTCGATCTTCCGGCTCTCGTTTAGTAGTTGTTGGAAACTACGCTGCATTAGGCCTACAAATTGGGTATGGGGTGTAGAGAGATGGTGTGTTCCACTCCAAGGTGTTCCCCAGGTTTCCTCGCCAATGCTTCGATCTTCATGCTCTCGTTTAGTAGTTGTTGGAAACTACGCTGCATTAGGCCTACAAATTGGGTATGGGGTGTAGAGAGATGGTGTGTTCCACTCCAAGGTGTTCTCCAGGTTGCCTTTCCTGAGCTTCGATCTTCCGGCTCTCGTTTAGTAGTTGTTGGAAACTACGCTGCATTAGGCCTACAAATTGGGTATGGGGTGTAGAGAGATGGTGTGTTCCACTCCAAGGTGTTCTCCAGGTTGCCTTTCCTGAGCTTCGATCTTCCGGCTCTCGTTTAGTAGTTGTTGGAAACTACGCTGCATTAGGCCTACAAATTGGGTATGGGGTGTAGAGAGATGGTGTGTTCCACTCCAAGGTGTTCCCCAGGTTTCCTCGCCAATGCTTCGATCTTCATGCTCTCGTTTAGTAGTTGTTGGAAACTACGCTGCATTAGGCCTACAAATTGGGTATGGGGTGTAGAAAGATGGTGTGTTCCACTCCAAGGTGTTCTCCAGGTTGCCTTTCCTGAGCTTCGATCTTCCGGCTCTCGTTTAGTAGTTGTTGGAAACTACGCTGCATTAGGCCTACAAATTGGGTATGGGATGTAGAGAGATGGTGTGTTCCACTCCAAGGTGTTCTCCAGGTTGCCTTTCCTGAGCTTCGATCTTCCGGCTCTCGTTTAGTAGTTCTTGGAAACTCCACTGCATTAGGCCTACAAATTGGGTATGGGGTGTAGAGAGATGGTGTGTTCAACTCCAAGGTGTTCTCCAGGTTGCCTTTCCTGAGCTTCGATCTTCCGGCTCTCGTTTAGTAGTTGTTGGAAACTACGCTGAATTAGGCCTACAAATTGGGTATGGGGTGTAGAGAGATGGTGTGTTTCACTCCAAGGTGTTCTCCAGGTTGCCTTTCCTGAGCTTCGATCTTCCGGCTCTCGTTTAGTAGTTGTTGGAAACTACGCTGCATTAGGCCTACAAATTGGGTATGGGGTGTAGAGAGATGGTGTGTTCCACTCCAAGGTGTTCTCCAGGTTGCCTTTCCTGAGCTTCGATCTTCCGGCTCTCGTTTAGTAGTTGTTGGAAACTACGCTGCATTAGGCCTACAAATTGGGTATGGGGTGTAGAGAGATGGTGTGTTCCACTCCAAGGTGTTCCCCAGGTTTCCTCGCCAATGCTTCGATCTTCATGCTCTCGTTTAGTAGTTGTTGGAAACTACGCTGCATTAGGCCTACAAATTGGGTATGGGGTGTAGAGAGATGGTGTGTTCCACTCCAAGGTGTTCTCCAGGTTGCCTTTCCTGAGCTTCGATCTTCCGGCTCTCGTTTAGTAGTTGTTGGAAACTACGCTGCATTAGGCCTACAAATTGGGTATGGGGTGTAGAGAGATGGTGTGTTCCACTCCAAGGTGTTCTCCAGGTTGCCTTTCCTGAGCTTCGATCTTCCGGCTCTCGTTTAGTAGTTGTTGGAAACTACGCTGCATTAGGCCTACAAATTGGGTATGGGGTGTAGAGAGATGGTGTGTTCCACTCCAAGGTGTTCCCCAGGTTTCCTCGCCAATGCTTCAATCTTCATGCTCTCGTTTAGTAGTTGTTGGAAACTACGCTGCATTAGGCCTACAAATTGGGTATGGGGTGTAGAAAGATGGTGTGTTCCACTCCAAGGTGTTCTCCAGGTTGCCTTTCCTGAGCTTCGATCTTCCGGCTCTCGTTTAGTAGTTGTTGGAAACTACGCTGCATTAGGCCTACAAATTGGGTATGGGATGTAGAGAGATGGTGTGTTCCACTCCAAGGTGTTCTCCAGGTTGCCTTTCCTGAGCTTCGATCTTCCGGCTCTCGTTTAGTAGTTCTTGGAAACTCCACTGCATTAGGCCTACAAATTGGGTATGGGGTGTAGAGAGATGGTGTGTTCAACTCCAAGGTGTTCTCCAGGTTGCCTTTCCTGAGCTTCGATCTTCCGGCTCTCGTTTAGTAGTTGTTGGAAACTACGCTGAATTAGGCCTACAAATTGGGTATGGGGTGTAGAGAGATGGTGTGTTTCACTCCAAGGTGTTCTCCAGGTTGCCTTTCCTGAGCTTCGATCTTCCGGCTCTCGTTTAGTAGTTGTTGGAAACTACGCTGCATTAGGCCTACAAATTGGGTATGGGGTGTAGAGAGATGGTGTGTTCCACTCCAAGGTGTTCCCCAGGTTTCCTCGCCAATGCTTTGATCTTCATGCTCTCGTTTAGTATTTGTTGGAAACTACGCTGCATTAGGCCTACAAATTGGGTATGGGGTGTAGAGAGATGGTGTGTTCCACTCCAAGGTGTTCTCCAGGTTGCCTTTCCTGAGCTTCGATCTTCCGGCTCTCGTTTAGTAGTTGTTGGAAACTATGCTGCATTAGGCGTACAAATTGGGTATGGGGTGTAGAGAGATGGTGTGTTCCACTCCAAGGTGATCTCCAGGTTGCCTTTCCTCAGCTTCGATCTTCCGGCTCTCGTTTAGTAGTTGTTGGAAACTATGCTGCATTAGGCCTACAAATTGGGTATGGGGTGTAGAGAGATGGTGTGTTCCACTCCAAGGTGTTCCCCAGGTTTCCTCGCCAATGCTTCGATCTTCATGCTCTCGTTTAGTAGTTGTTGGAAACTACGCTGCATTAGGCCTACAAATTAGGTATGGGGTGTAGAGAGATGGTGTGTTCCACTCCAAGGTGTTCTCCTGGTTGCCTTTCCTGAGCTTCGATCTTCCGGCTCTCGTTTAGTAGTTGTTGGAAACTACGCTGCATTAGGCCTACAAATTGGGTATGGGGTGTAGAGAGATGGTGTGTTCCACTCCAAGGTGTTCCCCAGGTTTCCTCGCCAATGCTTCGATCTTCATGCTCTCGTTTAGTAGTTGTTGGAAACTACGCTGCATTAGGCCTACAAATTGGGTATGGGGTGTAGAGAGATGGTGTGTTCCACTCCAAGGTGTTCTCCAGGTTGCCTTTCCTGAGCTTCGATCTTCCGGCTCTCGTTTAGTAGTTGTTGGAAACTACGCTGCATTAGGCCTACAAATTGGGTATGGGGTGTAGAGAGATGGTGTGTTCCACTCCAAGGTGTTCTCCAGGTTGCGTTTCCTGAGCTTCTATCTTCTGGCTCTCATTTAGTAGTTCTTGGAAACTACACTGCATTAGGCCTACAAATTGGGTATGGGGTGTAGAGAGATGGTGTGTTCCACTCCAAGGTGTTCTCCAGGTTGCCTTTCCTGAGCTTCGATCTTCCGGCTCTCGTTTAGTAGTTCTTGGAAACTCCACTGCATTAGGCCTACAAATTGGGTATGGGGTGTAGAGAGATGGTGTGTTCAACTCCAAGGTGTTCTCCAGGTTGCCTTTCCTGAGCTTCGATCTTCCGGCTCTCGTTTAGTAGTTGTTGGAAACTACGCTGCATTAGGCCTACAAATTGGGTATGGGGTGTAGAGAGATGGTGTGTTCCACTCCAAGGTGTTCTCCAGGTTGCCTTTCCTGAGCTTCGATCTTCCGGCTCTTGTTTAGTAGTTGTTGGAAACTACGCTGCATTAGGCCTACAAATTGGGTATGGGGTGTAGAGAGATGGTGTGTTCCACTCCAAGGTGTTCCCCAGGTTTCCTCGCCAATGCTTCGATCTTCATGCTCTCGTTTAGTAGTTGTTGGAAACTACGCTGCATTAGGCCAACAAATTGGCTATGGGGTGTAGAGAGATGGTGTGTTCCACTCCAAGGTGTTCTCCAGGTTGCCTTTCCTGAGCTTCGATCTTCCGGCCCTCGTTTAGTAGTTGTTGGAAACTACGCTGCATTAGGCCTACAAATTGGGTATGGGGTGTAGAGAGATGGTGTGTTCCACTCCAAGGTGTTCCCCAGGTTTCCTCGCCAATGCTTCGATCTTAATGCTCTCGTTTAGTAGTTGTTGGAAACTACGCTGCATTAGGCCTACAAATTGGGTATGGGGTGTAGAGAGATGGTGTGTTCCACTCCAAGGTGTTCTCCAGGTTGCCTTTCCTGAGCTTCGATCTTCCGGCTCTCGTTTAGTAGTTGTTGGAATCTACACTGCATTAGGCCTACAAATTGGGTATGGGGTGTAGAGAGATGGTGTGTTCCACTCCAAGGTGTTCTCCAGGTTGCCTTTCCTGAGCTTCGATCTTCCGGCTCTCGTTTAGTAGTTCTTGGAAACTACACTGCATTAGGCCTACAAATTGGGTATGGGGTGTAGAGAGATGGTGTGTTCCACTCCAAGGTGTTCCCCAGGTTTCCTCGCCAATGCTTCGATCTTCATGCCCTCGTTTAGTAGTTGTTGGAAACTACACTGCATTAGGCCTACAAATTGGGTATGGGGTGTAGAGAGATGGTGTGTTCCACTCCAAGGTGTTCTCCAGGTTGCCTTTCCTGAGCTTCGATCTTCCGGCTCTCGTTTAGTAGTTGTTGGAAACTACACTGCATTAGGCCTACAAATTGGGTATGGGGTGTAGAGAGATGGTGTGTTCCACTCCAAGGTGTTCTCCAGGTTGCCTTTCCTGAGCTTCGATCTTCCGGCTCTCGTTTAGTAGTTGTTGGAAACTACGCTGCATTAGGCCTACAAATTGGGTATGGGGTGTAGAGAGATGGTGTGTTCCACTCCAAGGTGTTCTCCAGGTTGCCTTTCCTGAGCTTCGATCTTCCGGCTCTCGTTTAGTAGTTGTTGGAAACTACGCTGCATTAGGCCTACAAATTGGGTATGGGGTGTAGAGAGATGGTGTGTTCCACTCCAAGGTGTTCTCCAGGTTGCCTTTCCTGAGCTTCGATCTTCCGGCTCTCGTTTAGTAGTTGTTGGAAACTATGCTGCATTAGGCCTACAAATTGGGTATGGGGTGTAGAGAGATGGTGTGTTCCACTCCAAGGTGTTCTCCAGGTTGCCTTTCCTGAGCTTCGATCTTCCGGCTCTCGTTTAGTAGTTGTTGGAAACTACGCTGCATTAGGCCTACAAATTGGGTATGGGGTGTAGAGAGATGGTGTGTTCCACTCCAAGGTGTTCCCCAGGTTTCCTCGCCAATGCTTCGATCTTCATGCTCTCGTTTAGTAGTTGTTGGAAACTACGCTGCATTAGGCCTACAAATTGGGTATGGGGTGTAGAGAGATGGTGTGTTCCACTCCAAGGTGTTCTCCAGGTTGCCTTTCCTGAGCTTCGATCTTCCGGCTCTCGTTTAGTAGTTGTTGGAAACTACGCTGCATTAGGCCTACAAATTGGGTATGGGGTGTAGAGAGATGGTGTGTTCCACTCCAAGGTGTTCTCCAGGTTGCCTTTCCTGAGCTTCGATCTTCCGGCTCTCGTTTAGTAGTTGTTGGAAACTACGCTGCATTAGGCCTACAAATTGGGTATGGGGTGTAGAGAGATGGTGTGTTCAACTCCAAGGTGTTCTCCAGGTTGCCTTTCCTGAGCTTCGATCTTCCGGCTCTCGTTTAGTAGTTGTTGGAAACTACGCTGCATTAGGCCTACAAATTGGGTATGGGGTGTAGAGAGATGGTGTGTTTCACTCCAAGGTGTTCTCCAGGTTGCCTTTCCTGAGCTTCGATCTTCCGGCTCTCGTTTAGTAGTTGTTGGAAACTACGCTGCATTAGGCCTACAAATTGGGTATGGGGTGTAGAGAGATGGTGTGTTCCACTCCAAGGTGTTCCCCAGGTTTCCTCGCCAATGCTTCGATCTTCATGCTCTCGTTTAGTATTTGTTGGAAACTACGCTGCATTAGGCCTACAAATTGGGTATGGGGTGTAGAGAGATGGTGTGTTCCACTCCAAGGTGTTCTCCAGGTTGCCTTTCCTGAGCTTCGATCTTCCGGCTCTCGTTTAGTAGTTGTTGGAAACTACGCTGCATTAGGCCTACAAATTGGGTATGGGGTGTAGAGAGATGGTGTGTTCCACTCCAAGGTGATCTCCAGGTTGCCTTTCCTGAGCTTCGATCTTCCGGCTCTCGTTTAGTAGTTGTTGGAAACTATGCTGCATTAGGCCTACAAATTGGGTATGGGGTGTAGAGAGATGGTGTGTTCCACTCCAAGGTGTTCCCCAGGTTTCCTCGCCAATGCTTCGATCTTCATGCTCTCGTTTAGTAGTTGTTGGAAACTACGCTGCATTAGGCCTACAAATTGGGTATGGGGTGTAGAGAGATGGTGTGTTCCACTCCAAGGTGTTCTCCAGGTTGCCTTTCCTGAGCTTCGATCTTCCGGCTCTCGTTTAGTAGTTGTTGGAAACTACGCTGCATTAGGCCTACAAATTGGGTATGGGGTGTAAAGAGATGGTGTGTTCCACTCCAAGGTGTTCTCCAGGTTGCCTTTCCTGAGCTTCGATCTTCCGGCTCTCGTTTAGTAGTTGTTGGAAACTACGCTGCATTAGGCCTACAAATTGGGTATGGGGTGTAGAGAGATGGTGTGTTCAACTCCAAGGTGTTCTCCAGGTTGCCTTTCCTGAGCTTCGATCTTCCGGCTCTCGTTTAGTAGTTGTTGGAAACTACGCTGCATTAGGCCTACAAATTGGGTATGGGGTGTAGAGAGATGGTGTGTTCCACTCCAAGGTGTTCTCCAGGTTGCCTTTCCTGAGCTTCGATCTTCCGGCTCTCGTTTAGTAGTTGTTGGAAACTACGCTGCATTAGGCCTACAAATTGGGTATGGGGTGTAGAGAGATGGTGTGTTCCACTCCAAGGTGTTCTCCAGGTTGCCTTTCCTGAGCTTCGATCTTCCGGCTCTCGTTTAGTAGTTGTTGGAAACTACGCTGCATTAGGCCTACAAATTGGGTATGGGGTGTAGAGAGATGGTGTGTTCAACTCCAAGGTGTTCTCCAGGTTGCCTTTCCTGAGCTTCGATCTTCCGGCTCTCGTTTAGTAGTTGTTGGAAACTACGCTGCATTAGGCCTACAAATTGGGTATGGGGTGTAGAGAGATGGTGTGTTCCACTCCAAGGTGTTCTCCAGGTTGCCTTTCCTGAGCTTCGATCTTCCGGCTCTCGTTTAGTAGTTGTTGGAAACTACGCTGCATTAGGCCTACAAATTGGGTATGGGGTGTAGAGAGATGGTGTGTTCCACTCCAAGGTGTTCTCCAGGTTGCCTTTCCTGAGCTTCGATCTTCCGGCTCTCGTTTAGTAGTTGTTGGAAACTACGCTGCATTAGGCCTACAAATTGGGTATGGGGTGTAGAGAGATGGTGTGTTCAACTCCAAGGTGTTCTCCAGGTTGCCTTTCCTGAGCTTCGATCTTCCGGCTCTCGTTTAGTAGTTGTTGGAAACTACGCTGCATTAGGCCTACAAATTGGGTATGGGGTGTAGAGAGATGGTGTGTTTCACTCCAAGGTGTTCTCCAGGTTGCCTTTCCTGAGCTTCGATCTTCCGGCTCTCGTTTAGTAGTTGTTGGAAACTACGCTGCATTAGGCCTACAAATTGGGTATGGGGTGTAGAGAGATGGTGTGTTCCACTCCAAGGTGTTCCCCAGGTTTCCTCGCCAATGCTTCGATCTTCATGCTCTCGTTTAGTATTTGTTGGAAACTACGCTGCATTAGGCCTACAAATTGGGTATGGGGTGTAGAGAGATGGTGTGTTCCACTCCAAGGTGTTCTCCAGGTTGCCTTTCCTGAGCTTCGATCTTCCGGCTCTCGTTTAGTAGTTGTTGGAAACTACGCTGCATTAGGCCTACAAATTGGGTATGGGGTGTAGAGAGATGGTGTGTTCCACTCCAAGGTGATCTCCAGGTTGCCTTTCCTGAGCTTCGATCTTCCGGCTCTCGTTTAGTAGTTGTTGGAAACTATGCTGCATTAGGCCTACAAATTGGGTATGGGGTGTAGAGAGATGGTGTGTTCCACTCCAAGGTGTTCCCCAGGTTTCCTCGCCAATGCTTCGATCTTCATGCTCTCGTTTAGTAGTTGTTGGAAACTACGCTGCATTAGGCCTACAAATTGGGTATGGGGTGTAGAGAGATGGTGTGTTCCACTCCAAGGTGTTCTCCAGGTTGCCTTTCCTGAGCTTCGATCTTCCGGCTCTCGTTTAGTAGTTGTTGGAAACTACGCTGCATTAGGCCTACAAATTGGGTATGGGGTGTAAAGAGATGGTGTGTTCCACTCCAAGGTGTTCTCCAGGTTGCCTTTCCTGAGCTTCGATCTTCCGGCTCTCGTTTAGTAGTTGTTGGAAACTACGCTGCATTAGGCCTACAAATTGGGTATGGGGTGTAGAGAGATGGTGTGTTCAACTCCAAGGTGTTCTCCAGGTTGCCTTTCCTGAGCTTCGATCTTCCGGCTCTCGTTTAGTAGTTGTTGGAAACTACGCTGCATTAGGCCTACAAATTGGGTATGGGGTGTAGAGAGATGGTGTGTTCCACTCCAAGGTGTTCTCCAGGTTGCCTTTCCTGAGCTTCGATCTTCCGGCTCTCGTTTAGTAGTTGTTGGAAACTACGCTGCATTAGGCCTACAAATTGGGTATGGGGTGTAGAGAGATGGTGTGTTCCACTCCAAGGTGTTCTCCAGGTTGCCTTTCCTGAGCTTCGATCTTCCGGCTCTCGTTTAGTAGTTGTTGGAAACTACGCTGCATTAGGCCTACAAATTGGGTATGGGGTGTAGAGAGATGGTGTGTTCAACTCCAAGGTGTTCTCCAGGTTGCCTTTCCTGAGCTTCGATCTTCCGGCTCTCGTTTAGTAGTTGTTGGAAACTACGCTGCATTAGGCCTACAAATTGGGTATGGGGTGTAGAGAGATGGTGTGTTTCACTCCAAGGTGTTCTCCAGGTTGCCTTTCCTGAGCTTCGATCTTCCGGCTCTCGTTTAGTAGTTGTTGGAAACTACGCTGCATTAGGCCTACAAATTGGGTATGGGGTGTAGAGAGATGGTGTGTTCAACTCCAAGGTGTTCTCCAGGTTGCCTTTCCTGAGCTTCGATCTTCCGGCTCTCGTTTAGTAGTTCTTGGAAACTCCACTGCATTAGGCCTACAAATTGGGTATGGGGTGTAGAGAGATGGTGTGTTCAACTCCAAGGTGTTCTCCAGGTTGCCTTTCCTGAGCTTCGATCTTCCGGCTCTCGTTTAGTAGTTGTTGGAAACTACGCTGCATTAGGCCTACAAATTGGGTATGGGGTGTAGAGAGATGGTGTGTTCCACTCCAAGGTGTTCTCCAGGTTGCCTTTCCTGAGCTTCGATCTTCCGGCTCTCGTTTAGTAGTTGTTGGAAACTACACTGCATTAGGCCTACAAATTGGGTATGGGGTGTAGAGAGATGGTGTGTTCCACTCCAAGGTGTTCCCCAGGTTTCCTCGCCAATGCTTCGATCTTCATGCTCTCGTTTAGTAGTTGTTGGAAACTACGCTGCATTAGGCCAACAAATTGGCTATGGGGTGTAGAGAGATGGTGTGTTCCACTCCAAGGTGTTCTCCAGGTTGCCTTTCCTGAGCTTCGATCTTCCGGCCCTCGTTTAGTAGTTGTTGGAAACTACGCTGCATTAGGCCTACAAATTGGGTATGGGGTGTAGAGAGATGGTGTGTTCCACTCCAAGGTGTTCCCCAGGTTTCCTCGCCAATGCTTCGATCTTAATGCTCTCGTTTAGTAGTTGTTGGAAACTACGCTGCATTAGGCCTACAAATTGGCTATGGGGTGTAGAGAGATGGTGTGTTCCACTCCAAGGTGTTCTCCAGGTTGCCTTTCCTGAGCTTCGATCTTCCGGCTCTCGTTTAGTAGTTGTTGGAATCTACACTGCATTAGGCCTACAAATTGGGTATGGGGTGTAGAGAGATGGTGTGTTCCACTCCAAGGTGTTCTCCAGGTTGCCTTTCCTGAGCTTCGATCTTCCTGCTCTCGTTTAGTAGTTCTTGGAAACTACACTGCATTAGGCCTACAAATTGGGTATGGGGTGTAGAGAGATGGTGCGTTCCACTCCAAGGTGTTCCCCAGGTTTCCTCGCCAATGCTTCGATCTTCATGCCCTCGTTTAGTAGTTGTTGGAAACTACACTGCATTAGGCCTACAAATTGGGTATGGGGTGTAGAGAGATGGTGTGTTCCACTCCAAGGTGTTCTCCAGGTTGCCTTTCCTGAGCTTCTATCTTCCGGCTCTCGTTTAGTAGTTCTTGGAAACTACACTGCATTAGGCCTACAAATTGGTTATGGGGTGTAGAGAGATGGTGTGTTCCACTCCAAGGTGTTCTCCAGGTTGCCTTTCCTGAGCTTCGATCTTCCGGCTCTCGTTTAGTAGTTCTTGGAAACTACACTGCATTAGGCCTACAAATTGGGTATGGGGTGTAGAGAGATGGTGTGTTCCACTCCAAGGTGTTCTCCAGGTTGCCTTTCCTGAACTTCTATCTTCAGGCTCTCATTAATTTGTGGTTAAACGGAACAACTGCATTTGGCGTACTAGTTGGTTTGGGGCCTACTATCGGTGTCTGCCACTCTTTGCTGTTCTCCTGGTTTCCTGTCCTGAAATTCCGTTTTCAGGCGCTCGTTAAGTAGTTGTTAATGTTAGACTGCATTTGGCCTACTAGTTGGGTTGGGGCCTACTATCGGTGTCTGCCACTCCTTGCTGTTCTCCTCCACTGAACAAAGCTGTGCCGCCTGTTTACTACGGTTGCCAATTTTGAACTGCATTTCGACTACTTACTGATTTAGGCCTACTCTCTGTGTCAGCCTCTCATTCCAGTTGTCCTCCACTGCAATGCCCCCTGGTTATTCCTGTGTTACCAATTTTGAACTGCATTTAGCCAACTTTATTCTTTGGGCATATATCTGTGTTTCCTCCTCATCCTGCCCATTGCCCAGCCAGTGATAGATGAGTCTGCTGGTACATTGACCCATAACGCAACATTCCCCGTGCACGCTACACAACAACATTGTGACCCTGCTGAAAGTCAGGTTGCTCTTCCCGCATACCATACCACCTTACACGGGGACAAAGAGGAAGGTGCAGATGAAAGTGCAGGTTCCTTCATCAGGTGGGGGGAGGAATACTAGTTGGCGACGTCACTGGCACAGGGCCTCTCATAGTACGCAAAAGTGTTGCTGCCGGTGGGAGGCGCCCCCGCCGTGCAAACACACCGCTGTACTTTGAGGGGCCCTGTGCCAGTGCCAATGCCAACGAGAGGGCCCCCCCTGCTTGCTCAGGTTCACAGCACTTGCAAAGTTGAAATACTTACCTCTCCCTGCTCCACTGCCGTGACGTGGTCCAGATTTCCTGGGCCCACTAATTACTTGAACCAGCCCTACCCACCACAACTTTAGCCAAATGACCCCCAATTTCAAATGCCTTCCAATTATTATAAGGTAAATTACGCTTGACAAGCTTCATTAAGAAGAATGGATGGTTTTGACATTAAAATGGGCACTCTAGGTGTTTTCCTGGCCCCCACTCACTGCCGACTATGCTGCCCCATTGACTTGCATTGGGTTTAGTGTTTCGGTCGATCCCGACTTTACGTCATAATCGGCCGATTTCACTCGACCCGACTTTTGAGATAGTCGGGTTTCGCGAAACCCGGCTCGACTCTAAAAAGGTCAAGGTCGCTCAACTCTAGTCGGCATTACTTCGAATTCATGATGCAGGTAGTGCAGCAAGAAGGCACTCATGTGTCTTGTGCGTCCAGGAGGACCAAGTCCTTGATGTCTTGGTGGTGGCGAGGTGAGAATCATGCTTCCTTCCTCTGCCCTCCCTCGCACAGCAGAAATTTGATCAAGGTCTCCCTCATCTGATGAGTCTTCCATGCCAAGCGCCAGTTCGTCCTCCACTTCTTCCTCGGCTCCTGCACCTTCCTCAACAGTTTGGCTGCTACCATGCACCCTTGGTAATCCCTCATCCCCAACCTCCAATGCCAGCCGCCTTGGGGCTGCCAAAAGTCTGGATCTTGGCGATATGATCCCTTTTCCTCCTCTTGTTCCACCACCTGACTCCAAATACTGTTTAAGGTGTGCTCCAGCATGTAAATGACCGTAATATTCATGCTGATAATGGCATCATCAGCACTAAACATCTTCGTCACTATTTCTAAACTATGCAGAAGGGTGCATTGGTCCCTGATTTGAGACCACTCCTGCAGCGTGATTTGCCCCACCTCTGGATCTCGTTGGCCCAGGCTATACGTCATAATGTATTGCACCAGGGCTTGTCGGTGCTGCCACAGTCGCTGCAACATGTGCAGAGTTGAATTCCACCATGTGGGCACATCACATTTCAGCCAATGAACTGGCAGACCCAACGACTTCTGTAGAGATGTAAGTCATTGAGCTGCGGGATGCAAATGGCGGAAGTGAGCACACAGCAACCGTGCCCTCTGCAGAAGCCCATCTAGTCCGGGATAGTGGGATAAATATTGCTAGACAACCAGGTTCAAAACATGAGCCATACAAGGCATGTGTGTGACATTGCCCCGGCGAAGGACCGCACCCAAGTTGGCAGCATTGTCGCACATGGCCTTCCCTGGCTACAGGTTGAGTGGAGACAACCATTGATGGAACTCGGTCTCCAGAGCTGACCACAACTCCTCAGCTGTGTGACTCACATTTCCCATACATTTCAAGGTAAACACCGCCTGATGCCGTTGACAGCATAGTAAGGAGGTGTGCAGGATTCCTTCTGCGCAGTTAGAACGCGGGTGGCATTACCAGACAGGCTTTGGGTGCAGGTGGAGGACCGAGAGGAGGTTGAGGAGGCAGAAGCAGTGGAGGAACTTCTAGATACAGAGGATCGATGTGCAACTTGAGGTGACATCAAGACTTCGACAGCAGCCCCTTCTTCTGCTGTCACCATAGTTACCCAGTGCCCAGTCACCGACATGTAATGCCCCTGTCCATGTCTACTCATCCAAGTGTCTGTGGTGAGATGCACCCTGTCACACACAGAATTTCTCAAGGAAACAGTGATGTTGTGTGCAACATGCTGGTGTAGCGCAGGCACAGCTTTCTTTGAGAAGTAGTGGTGACTGAGCATCTGGTACTAGGGCACTGCCACGGACATAAAGTCTCGAAAATCCTCTGTGTCCACCAGGTGGAAAGGCAGCATTTCTGTAGCCAACAGCTTGCAGATGGTGAAATTCAACCTCTTAGCTTTGTCATGCCTAGGAGGAAGTGGTCTTTTACTTGTCCACATCTGAGGGACCGAGGGCAGGCTGACATGCTTAGACGTGGTTGAGTAGGGTGTCCCCGGCAAACTGCTGGTCTGTGAGGAAGGTGCAGGCGGAGATATTATGTTGCCTTGATCAAAATCTGGTGGTCTCGATGTCGGAGAGCGCTCAACACCAGCAGGTGTTTCCACTTGCAAATGTACAGACGACCTGCTAATCACACTGGCTGTTGCGGGTAAAAAGGTGGAAGGTGAAATGTAATAGATAAACCATTATTTCTTATTTTTAGGGACTCTATAGCGACGGGGTCTGTTCCGCAGGACTGGCGCATAGCAAATGTGGTGCCAATATTCAAAAAGGGCTCTAAAAGTGAACCTGGAAATTATAGGCCAGTAAGTCTAACCTCTATTGTTGGTAAAATATTTGAAGGGTTTCTGAGGGATGTTATTCTGGATTATCTCAATGAGAATAACTGTTTAACTCCATATCAGCATGGGTTTATGAGAAATCACTCCTGTCAAACCAATCTAATCAGTTTTTATGAAGAGGTAAGCTATAGGCTGGACAACGGTGAGTCATTGGACGTGGTATATCTCGATTTTTCCAAAGCGTTTGATACCGTGCCGCACAAGAGGTTGGTACACAAAATGAGAATGCTTGGTCTGGGGGAAAATGTGTGTAAATGGGTTAGTAACTGGCTTAGTGATAGAAAGCAGAGGGTGGTTATAAATGGTATAGTCTCTAACTGGGTCGCTGTGACCAGTGGGGTGCCGCAGGGGTCGGTATTGGGACCTGTTCTCTTCAACATATTCATTAATGATCTGGTAGAAGGTTTACACAGTAAAATATCGATATTTGCAGATGATACAAAACTATGTAAAGCAGTTAATACAAGAGAAGATAGTATTCTGCTACAGATGGATCTGGATAGGTTGGAAAATTGGGCTGAAAGGTGGCAGATGAGGTTTCAACAATAATAAATGTAAGGTTATACACATGGGAAGAAGGAATCAATATCACCATTACACACTGAACGGGAAACCACTGGGTAAATCTGACAGGGAGGACTTGGGGATCCTAGTTAATGATAAACTTACCTGGAGCAGCCAGTGCCAGGCAGCAGCTGCCAAGGCAAACAGGATCATGGGGTGCATTAAAAGAGGTCTGGATACACATGATGAGAGCATTATACTGCCTCTGTACAAATCCCTAGTTAGACCGCACATGGAGTACTGTGTCCAGTTTTGGGCACCGGTGCTCAGGAAGGATATAATGGAACTAGAGAGAGTACAAAGGAGGGCAACAAAATTAATAAAGGGGATGGGAGAACTACAATACCTAGATAGATTAGCGAAATTAGGATTATTTAGTCTAGAAAAAAGACGACTGAGGGGCGATCTAATAACCATGTATAAGTATATAAGGGGACAATACAAATATCTCACTGAGGATTTGTTTATACCAAGGAAGGTGACGGGCACAAGGGGGCATTCTTTGCGTCTGGAGGAGAGAAGGTTTTTCCACCAACATAGAAGAGGATTCTTTACTGTTATGGCAGTGAGAATCTGGAATTGCTTGCCTGAGGAGGTGGTGATGGCGAACTCAGTCGAGGGGTTCAAGAGAGGCCTGGATGTCTTCCTGGAGCAGAACAATATTGTATCATACAATTATTAGGTTCTGTAGAAGGACGTAAATCTGGGGATTTATTATGATGGAATATAGGCTGAACTGGATGGACAAATGTCTTTTTTCGGCTTACTAACTATGTTACTATGTTACTATGTTACTATGAAGGTCTGCATCCAAAACCATGTGTGACTGCTGTCCCCACAGTCACAGACGATGAAGAGGCCGTGGATGCACTTGATGGGGCAGACTGTGGTTGGCCCGGCCCACTAGGCCGCATTGTAGCACAGTGAGCTTCCCACTGCAATTTATGCCTCATATTCATGTGACGGTTCATGCATAAAGTACTCAAACTATTCATTTTTTGGCCTCTACTCAGATTTTGTTGAGAAATCTTACAGACAACATGAGTTGGGTCATCCTTTGTGATCTCAAATAATGCCCAGGCTATGCAAGGCTTAGAGCCCATGCGACCTGAAGAGCCACCACGACATGTGCTCAGAGGCACAGTTGTCGTTGAGGATGCAGTTGTTGACATGCTTCCAGTACTCCGTCTCTGTCTGGCGCAACCTAACCTCGTCGTCACTAGCATCCTCCTCCACCTCCTCTGCTGACCTCATGGACTGGCGGACTGTGGGTTGACAGTAAGTGGGGTCTCCAACCTCGTCATTATCACTCTGTGTGTTCTCACACCCATCGTCCTCAGAGCCAACCTCTTCCTGCCCTGACTGAAAAGTCAAGTTTTTGTTCCAATCAGGTATCTCAGTCTCATCATCATCTTCCTCATTGTCTCCACCAACAGGAGTTACAGTTTGGGAACGAGGGTCTACATTGTGCTCAGAAACTTCTTCATCTGGGCCGGGATCCGACTCACAAAGATTCTGGGCATCAGTGCAGATAATTTCCTCGTCTGGATTCACAGATGCTCTGGAGCAGACCTCTGATTCCCCGGCTATAGTATGAGTAAACAGCTCTGCAGACTCAACCATCTGTGCTACCCCATACTCAGACGGGCGGCTGGAGACTTGGGAGCTGTGAGGAAGCAAGTGCGATTGGGGTGACACCTCTAGAACTGGAGTATTTGAAGGAGCACTTGCTCTTTTTGTGCCTCATCTGGAATTTGTAGCGATGCTCGAAGCGATGGTCATAAGAAAGGGATCATATCAGATTGTCCATGAAAAGAAGTGGACATCTTACTTTGGCTGGAAGATGGTCTTTCTTCTGCAGATGTTACTGTTGCTTTACCACCTACCCGACGGACACAACCTTTTTTTCCCTTTCCAACACGCCTGTTCCCCTTTCCACCAGCATCAGGCCTTTTGCCGCTCATTTTGGTGCTTAACTAATTGGCAACTCTGTAGTTGTTGGCACAAAAAATGATGGATGGAAACCGAGCAGAGCTGAGTGGCCAAACTGTGGTAATAGCACAAAATGATTTACTTAGATGCAGTAAAAAATTATTAGATACACAGGCGGTGTAGCTAGCTTAACAGGCGGGCTACTCAGATGACTACCAGACACTGCTACTAGCCCAAAAGGATTGGTTGAGCTAGATTACACCAAATGCTGTGACAAACACTTGCACAGCACTGGCACAGACCTGCCTGGCACAAAAAGTGCTATGAACTGCTGTAACCTAACCTGAAAAGTGCTGATATTATAACTAGTCCCAACTCCATAAACCTGTCTCTCTCTATCAAACTGCAAATTCGCTCGCAATTCACACTCTTATACTGTATAGCGCCCACAGCAGCAGCGGTGCCGTCTAGCACTAAGCTGCAGCAGTGAGGAAATAGCTGGTCCTTATAGGGCAAGGACATGTGACATAAACAGCCAATGACACATGCCCTTGCTTGTGTGCATCACATGCACTTTGCTGTGTGTGTGTGCACTGTTGATAGGCTGAGAGACTGCACCGCCCCACTGTAAATGCGGGAAAGAAAAAAAAATGGAGATCGGCATTATTTCAACACAGATCTATCCCCCCCCCCCCCCGCACACTATACACTGAAACAGTCTATTAACATTGATAAACAGTTTTAATGTGAAAATCAAGTTAGGCTTTTGGTGAACGAACAGTTATTGAACAGAAACTCGAACAGCTGAATTTTAAGCAAATTGTTTGACTTTGTCGAACGACTCGAACACCGCCCAAAACAGCTCGAATTTGAAATTGGCGAACAGTTCGACTCCATCACCGTTCATCTCTAGTCAAGAGGATGGTTAATTGCACTATACATGTAAATGATAGCTTTTCTTTGATGAAATTCATAGCAAGAGGGTACCCTAAGACACTAATTGGCAAACAGAAATGCAAAATGGAGATTTTGGAGCTATTTATTTTGCTGCATTCTTCCACCGGAAGCACCACTGAGAAGAATAGAGTTGCTTTCATATCAACATACTAGGCCTATATTGCTTAGCTATGGTCACTAAATTTAGGAATCTACCTTTATCCTCGTATTGGAAATCCCAAAATATTAAGATAAACTTTTACATTTCGTGAGGCCTGATTTTGGATGTCTCATAACTAAATAACAGACTTACCTGGCAAGGAGGGCGTGGAAGGGGTGCTTTCCCTGAATGGTATTATTTGTTCATTGATGGTGAAAGGAGGCAGGTTTACACATTGTGACTACTAGGGTTGAGCGACCTTGACCTTTTTAGAGTCGAGCCGTGTTTCGCGAAACCCGACTATCTTAGAAGTCGAGTCGAGTGGAATCGGCCGATTATCGCGAAAAGTCGGGTATCGCCCGAAACACGAAACCCAATGCAAGTCAATGGGGGAGCATAGTCGGCAGTGAGTGGAGGCCAGGAAAACACCTACACTGCCCATTTTAATGGCAAAAACATCCATTCTTGTTAAAGAAGCTTGTCAATCGTAATTTACCTTATAATAATTGGAAGGCATTTGAAATTGGGGGTCATTTGGCTAAAGTTGTGGGGGGTAGGGCTGGTTCAAGTAATTAGTGGGCCCAGTAAATCTGGACCACGTCACAGCAGTGGAGCAGGGAGAGGTAAGTATTTAAACTTTGCAAGTGCTGTGATCCTGAGCAAGCAGGGGGGGCCCACTCGTTGGCATTGGCACTGGCACAGGGCCCCTCAAAGTACAGCGGTGTGTTTGCACGGCGGGGGCGCCTCCCACCGGCAGCAACACTTTTGCGTACTATGAGAGGCCCTGTGCCAGTGACGTCGCCAACTAGTATTCCTCCCCCCACCTGATGAAGGAACCTGCACTTTCATCTGCACCTTCCTCTTTGTCCCCGTGTAAGGTGGTATGGTAAGCGGGAAGAGGAACCGGACTTTCAGCAGGGTCACAATCTTGCTGTGTAGCGTGCACGGGGAATTTTGCGTTATGGGTCAATGTACCAGCAGACTCATCTATCACTGGCTGGGCAATGGGCAGGATGAGGAGGAAACACAGATATAGGCCCAAAGAATAAAGTGGGCTAAATGCAGTTCAAAATTGGTAACACAGGACTAACCAGGGGGCATTGCAGTGGAGGACAACTGGAATGAGAGGCTGACACAGAGAGTAGGCCCAAATCAGTAAGTAGTCGACATGCAGTTCAAAATTGGCAACCGTAGTAAACAGGCGGCCCAGCTTTGTTCAGTTGAGGAGAACAGCAAGGAGTGGCAGACACCGATAGTAGGCCCCAACCCAACTAGTAGGCCAAATGCAGTCTAACATTAACAACTACTTAACAAGAGCCTGAAAATGGAATTTCAGGACAGGAAACCAGGAGAACAGCAAGGAGTGGCAGACACCGATAGTAGGCCCCAAACCAACTAGTACGCCAAATGCAGTTGTTCCATTTAACTACAATTTAATGAGAGCCTGAAGATAGAAGTTCAGGAAAGGCAACCTGGAGAACACCTTGGAGTGGAACACACCATCTCTCTACACCTCTACACCCCATACCCAATTTGTAGGCCTAATGCAGTGTAGTTTTCAACAACTACTAAACGAGAGTCGGAAGATCGAAGCAATGTGGACGAAACCTGGGGAACACCTTGGAGGTTAACACACCATCTCTCTACACCCCATACCCAATTTGTAGGCCTAATGCAGTGTAGTTTTCTACAACTACTAAACGAGAGCATGAAGATCGAAGCAATGGAGAGGAAACCTGGGGAACACCTTGGAGTGGAACACACCATCTCTCTACACCCCATACCCAATTTGTAGGCCTAATGCAGCGTAGTTTCCAACAACTACTAAACGAGAGAATGAAGATCGAAGCTCAGGAAAGGCAACCTGGAGAACACCTTGGAGTGGAACACACCATCTCTCTACACCCCATACCCAATTTGTAGGCCTAATGCAGCGTAGTTTCCAACAACTACTAAACGAGAGCATGAAGATCGAAGCAATGGAGAGGAAACCTGGGGAACACCTTGGAGTGGAACACACCATCTCTCTACACCCCATACCCAATTTGTAGGCCTAATGCAGCGTAGTTTCCAACAACTACTAAATGAGAGCATGAAGATCGAAGCTCAGGAAAGGCAACCTGGAGAACACCTTGGAGTGGAACACACCATCTCTCTACACCCCATACCCAATTTGTAGGCCTAATGCAGCGTAGTTTCCAACAACTACTAAACGAGAGCATGAAGATCGAAGCAATGGAGAGGCAACCTGGAGAACACCTTGGAGTGGAACACACCATCTCTCTACACCCCATACCCAATTTGTAGGCCTAATGCAGCGTAGTTTCCAACAACTACTAAACGAGAGCATGAAGATCGAAGCTCAGGAAAGGCAACCTGGAGAACACCTTGGAGTGGAGCACACCTGTTGTGAATTCTGTGGCTGAATTCACTCCTGTGGTCACAAGTGGTACTGCAGCTTCTGAGCTCCTCCCTCAGGTGTTCTGGTGAGCTCGTTAACAGCTTCATTACTTAACTCCGCCTGATGCTGCTATCCTTGCTCCTTGTCAATGTTTCAGTGTTGGATCTGAGCTTCTCCTGATTGTTCCTGTGACCTGCTGCTCTGTATAGCTAAGTGCTTTTTGCTTTTTTGTTGCTTTTTTTCTGTCCAGCTTGTCTTTTGTTTTGCTGGAAGCTCTGAGACGCAAAGTGTGTACCGCCGTGCCGTTAGTTCGGCACGGTGGGTTTTTTTTGCCCCCTTTGCGTGGTTTTGCTTTAGGGTTTTTTGTAGACTGCAAAGTTCGCTTTACTGTCCTCGCTCTGTCCTAGAATATCGGGCCCCACTTTGCTGAATCTATTTCATCCCTACGTTTTGTCTTTTCATCTTACTCACAGTCATTATATGTGGGGGGCTGCCTTTTCCTTTGGGGAATTTCTCTGGGGCAAGTCAGGCCTATTTTTCTATCTTCAGGCTAGCTAGTTTCTTAGGCTGTGCCGAGTTGCCTAGGTAGTTGTTAGGCGCAATCCACAGCCGCTTTTAGTTGTGTTTAGGATAGGATCAGGTGTGCAGTCTACAGAGTTTCCACGTCTCAGAGCTCGTTCTTGTATTTTTGGGTATTTGTCAGATCACTGTGTGCGCTCTGATCGCTAAGCACACTGTGTTTCTGGATTGCCTTCATAACACCTGTCATTAGCAAACACAACAGTACAAGGAGCCAACTAATGATTCTCAATAGAGCGAAAGAAAAAGTTCTGACATCATTTTTTTTTTTTTCTCTCAGCTCTGTGTTCACTTTTTTTTTTTTTTCCCCTAGACATTTGGGTGATTCTGGACACAGGTGTGGACATGGATATTCAGGGTCTGTGCTCTTCAATGGATAATCTCGTTATAAATGTACAAAAAATTCAAGATACTATTGATCAGAAATCTATGTTAGAACCAAGAATTCCTATTCCTGATTTGTTTTTTGGAGATAGAACTAAGTTTCTAAGTTTCAAAAATAATTGTAAGCTATTTCTGGCCTTGAAACCTCATTCTTCTGGTAATCCTATTCAACAGGTTTTGATTATTATTTCTTTTTTGCGCGGCGACCCTCAAGACTGGGCATTTTCTCTTGCGCCAGGAGACCCTGCATTGAGTAGTGTCGATGCGTTTTTCCTGGCGCTCGGATTGCTGTATGATGAGCCTAATTCAGTGGATCAGGCTGAGAAAAATTTGCTGGCTTTGTGCCAGGGTCAGGATGATATAGAAGTATATTGTCAGAAATTTAGGAAATGGTCAGTACTCACTCAGTGGAATGAATCTGTGCTGGCAGCATTGTTCAGAAAGGGTCTCTCTGAGGCTCTTAAGGATGTCATGGTGGGATTTCCTATGCCTGCTGGTTTGAATGAGTCTTTGTCTTTGGCCATTCAGATCGGTCGACGCTTGCGCGAGCGTAAATCTGTGCACCATTTGGCGGTACTGCCTGAGGTCAAACCTGAGCCTATGCAGTGCGATAGGACTATGACCAGAGTTGAACGGCAGGAATACAGACGTCTGAATGGTCTGTGTTTCTACTGTGGTGATTCCACTCATGCTATTTCTGATTGTCCTAAGCGCACTAAGCGGTCCGCTAGGTCTGCCGTCATTGGTACTGTACAGTCCAAATTCCTTCTGTCCATTACCTTGATATGCTCTTTGTCGTCGTTTTCTGTCATGGCGTTTGTGGATTCGGGCGCTGCCCTGAATCTGATGGATTTGGATTATGCTAAACGTTGTGGGTTTTTCTTGGAGCCTTTGCGGTGTCCTATTCCATTGAGAGGAATTGATGCTACACCTTTGGCCAAGAATAAACCTCAATACTGGGCCCAGCTGACCATGTGCATGGCTCCTGCACATCAGGAAGTTATTCACTGTCTGGTGTTGCATAATCTGCATGATGTGGTCGTGTTGGGGTTGCCATGGCTACAAACCCATAATCCAGTATTGGATTGGAATTCCATGTCGGTATCCAGCTGGGGTTGTCAGGGGGTACATGGTGATGTTCCATTTTTGTCGATTTCGTCATCCACCCCTTCTGAGGTCCCAGAGTTCTTGTCTGATTATCAGGATGTATTTGAAGAGCCCAAGTCCGATGCTCTACCTCCGCATAGGGATTGTGATTGTGCTATCAATTTGATTCCTGGTAGTAAATTCCCTAAAGGTCGATTATTTAATTTATCCGTGCCCGAACACGCCGCTATGCGCAGTTATGTGAAGGAATCCCTGGAGAAGGGACATATTCGCCCATCGTCATCACCACTGGGAGCGGGGTTCTTCTTTGTAGCCAAGAAGGATGGTTCGCTGAGACCGTGTATTGATTACCGCCTTCTTAATAAGATCACTGTTAAATTTCAGTATCCCTTGCCATTGTTATCTGACTTGTTTGCTCGGATTAAGGGGGCTAGTTGGTTCACTAAGATAGATCTTCGTGGTGCGTATAATCTGGTGAGAATCAGGCAAGGAGATGAATGGAAAACTGCATTCAATACGCCCGAGGGTCATTTTGAGTATCTAGTGATGCCGTTCGGACTTGCCAATGCTCCATCTGTGTTTCAGTCTTTTATGCATGACATCTTCCGTGAGTATCTGGATAAATTCCTGATTGTTTACTTGGATGACATTTTGATCTTCTCAGATGATTGGGAGTCTCATGTGAAGCAGGTCAGAATGGTTTTTCAGGTCCTGCGTGCTAACTCTTTGTTTGTGAAGGGATCAAAGTGTCTCTTCGGTGTGCAGAAAGTTTCATTTTTGGGGTTCATCTTTACCCCTTCTACTATCGAGATGGATCCAGTTAAGGTCCAAGCCATCCAGGATTGGATTCAGCCGACATCTCTGAAAAGTCTGCAAAAGTTCCTGGGCTTTGCTAATTTTTATCGTCGCTTCATCTGTAATTTTTCTAGCATTGCCAAACCATTGACCGATTTGACCAAGAAGGGTGCTGATTTGGTTAATTGGTCTTCTGCTGCTGTGGAAGCTTTTCAGGAGTTGAAGTGTCGTTTTTGTTCTGCCCCTGTGTTGTGTCAGCCAGATGTTTCTCTTCCGTTCCAGGTCGAGGTTGATGCTTCTGAGATTGGAGCAGGGGCGGTTTTGTCACAGAGAGGTTCTGATTGCTCAGTGATGAAACCATGTGCTTTCTTTTCCAGGAAGTTTTCGCCCGCTGAGCGTAATTATGATGTGGGCAATCGAGAGTTGCTGGCCATGAAGTGGGCATTCGAGGAGTGGCGTCATTGGCTTGAAGGAGCTAAGCATCGCGTGGTGGTATTGACTGATCATAAGAACTTGACTTATCTCGAGTCTGCCAAGCGCTTGAATCCTAGACAGGCCCGTTGGTCATTATTTTTTGCCCGCTTCGACTTTGTGATTTCGTACCTTCCGGGCTCTAAAAATGTGAAGGCGGATGCTCTGTCTAGGAGTTTTGTGCCCGACTCTCCGGGTTTATCTGAGCCAGCGGGTATCCTCAAGGAAGGAGTCATTGTGTCTGCCATCTCCCCTGATTTGCGGCGGGTGCTGCAAAAATTTCAGGCGAATAAACCTGATCGTTGTCCAGCAGAGAAACTGTTCGTCCCTGATAGGTGGACTAATAAACTTATCTCTGAACTTCATTGTTCGGTGTTGGCTGGTCATCCTGGAATCTTTGGTACCAGAGAGTTAGTGGCTAGATCCTTCTGGTGGCCATCTCTGTCACGGGATGTACGTACTTTTGTGCAGTCCTGTGGGATTTGTGCTAGGGCTAAGCCCTGCTGTTCTCGTGCCAGTGGGTTGCTTTTGCCCTTGCCGGTCCCAAAGAGGCCTTGGACACATATTTCGATGGATTTCATTTCTGACCTTCCCGTTTCTCAAAAGATGTCAGTCATTTGGGTGGTCTGTGATCGCTTTTCTAAAATGGTCCATCTGGTGCCCTTGGCTAAATTGCCTTCCTCCTCTGATTTGGTACCTTTGTTCTTTCAGCATGTGGTTCGGTTGCATGGCATTCCTGAGAATATTGTTTCTGACAGAGGTTCCCAGTTTGTTTCAAGGTTTTGGCGAGCCTTTTGTGGTAGGATGGGCATTGACCTATTCTTTTACTCGGCTTTCCATCCTCAGACTAATGGCCAGACCGAACGAACCAATCAGACCTTGGAAACATATCTGAGATGTTTTGTTTCTGCAGACCAGGATGATTGGGTGTCCTTTTTGCCGTTGGCTGAGTTCACCCTTAATAATCGGGCCAGCTCGGCTACCTTGGTTTCTCCATTTTTTTGCAATTCTGGGTTCCATCCTCGTTTCTCTTCAGGACAGGTTGAGTCTTCGGACTGTCCTGGTGTGGATTCTGTGGTGGATAGGTTGCAGCAGATCTGGACTCAGGTAGTGGACAATTTGATCTTGTCCCAGGAGAAAGCTCAACTTTTCGCTAATCGCAGACGCCGTGTGGGTCCCCGACTTCGTGTTGGGGATCTGGTTTGGTTATCTTCTCGTCATATTCCTATGAAGGTTTCCTCTCCTAAATTTAAACCTCGTTTTATTGGTCCGTATAGGATTTCTGAGGTTCTCAATCCTGTGTCTTTTCGTTTGACCCTCCCAGACTCCTTTTCCATACATAATGTATTCCATAGGTCGTTGTTGCGGAGATACGTGGCACCTATGGTTCCATCTGTTGAGCCTCCTGCCCCGGTTTTGGTGGAGGGGGAATTGGAGTATATTGTGGAGAAGATTTTTGATTCTCGTGTTTCTAGACGGAAACTCCAGTATCTGGTTAAATGGAAGGTTTATGCTCAGGAAGATAATTCCTGGGTTTTAGCCTCTGATGTTCATGCTTCCGATCTTGTTCGTGCCTTTCATGCGGCTCATCCTGGTCGGCCTGGGGGCTCTGGTGAGGGTTCGGTGACCCCTCCTCAAGGGGGGGGTACTGTTGTGAATTCTGTGGCTGAATTCACTCCTGTGGTCACAAGTGGTACTGCAGCTTCTGAGCTCCTCCCTCAGGTGTTCTGGTGAGCTCGTTAACAGCTTCATTACTTAACTCCGCCTGATGCTGCTATCCTTGCTCCTTGTCAATGTTTCAGTGTTGGATCTGAGCTTCTCCTGATTGTTCCTGTGACCTGCTGCTCTGTATAGCTAAGTGCTTTTTTGTTGCTTTTTTTCTGTCCAGCTTGTGTTTTGTTTTGCTGGAAGCTCTGAGACGCAAAGGGTGTACCGCCGTGCCGTTAGTTCGGCACGGTGGTTTTTTTTTGCCCCCTTTGCGTGGTTTTGCTTTAGGGTTTTTTGTAGACTGCAAAGTTCGCTTTACTGTCCTCGCTCTGTCCTAGAATATCGGGCCCCACTTTGCTGAATCTATTTCATCCCTACGTTTTGTCTTTTCATCTTACTCACAGTCATTATATGTGGGGGGGCTGCCTTTTCCTTTGGGGAATTTCTCTGGGGCAAGTCAGGCCTATTTTTCTATCTTCAGGCTAGCTAGTTTCTTAGGCTGTGCCGAGTTGCCTAGGTAGTTGTTAGGCGCAATCCACAGCCGCTTTTAGTTGTGTTTAGGATAGGATCAGGTGTGCAGTCTACAGAGTTTCCACGTCTCAGAGCTCGTTCTTGTATTTTTGGGTATTTGTCAGATCACTGTGTGCGCTCTGATCGCTAAGCACACTGTGTTTCTGGATTGCCTTCATAACACCTGTCATTAGCAAACACAACACATACCATCTCTCTACACCCCATACCCAATTTGTAGGCCTAATGCAGTGTAGTTTTCTACAACTACTAAACGAGAGCATGAAGATCGAAGCAATGGAGAGGAAACCTGGGGAACACCTTGGAGTGGAACACACCATCTCTCTACACCCCATACCCAATTTGTAGGCCTAATGCAGCGTAGTTTCCAACAACTACTAAACGAGAGCATGAAGATCGAAGCTCAGGAAAGGCAACCTGGAGAACACCTTGGAGTGGAACACACCATCTCTCTACACCCCATACCCAATTTGTAGGCCTAATGCAGCGTAGTTTCCAACAACTACTAAACGAGAGCATGAAGATCGAAGCAATGGAGAGGAAACCTGGGGAACACCTTGGAGTGGAACACACCATCTCTCTACACCCCATACCCAATTTGTAGGCCTAATGCAGCGTAGTTTCCAACAACTACTAAACGAGAGCATGAAGATCGAACCAATGGCGATGAAACCTGGGAACACCTTGGAGTGGAACACACCATCTCTCTACACCCCATACCCAATTTGTAGGCCTAATGCAGCGTAGTTTCCAACAACTACTAAACGAGAGCATGAAGATCGAAGCAATGGAGAGGAAACCTTGGGAACACCTTGGAGTGGAACACACCATCTCTCTACACCCCATACCCAATTTGTAGGCCTAATGCAGCGTAGTTTCCAACAACTACTAAACGAGAGAATGAAGATTGAAGCTCAGGAAAGGCAACCTGGAGAACACCTTGGAGTGGAACACACCATCTCTCTACACCCCATACCCAATTTGTAGGCCTAATGCAGCGTAGTTTCCAACAACTACTAAACGAGAGCATGAAGATCGAAGCAATGGAGAGGAAACCTGGGGAACACCTTGGAGTGGAACACACCATCTCTCTACACCCCATACCCAATTTGTAGGCCTAATGCAGCGTAGTTTCCAACAACTACTAAACGAGAGCATGAAGATTGAAGCTCAGGAAAGGCAACCTGGAGAACACCTTGGAGTGGAACACACCATCTCTCTACACCCCATACCCAATTTGTAGGCCTAATGCAGCCTAGTTTCCAACAACTACTAAACGAGAGCATGAAGATTGAAGCTCAGGAAAGGCAACCTGGAGAACACCTTGGAGTGGAACACACCATCTCTCTACACCCCATACCCAATTTGTAGGCCTAATGCAGCGTAGTTTCCAACAACTACTAAACGAGAGCATGAAGATTGAAGCTCAGGAAAGGCAACCTGGAGAACACCTTGGAGTGGAACACACCATCTCTCTACACCCCATACCCAATTTGTAGGCCTAATGCAGCGTAGTTTCCAAAAACTACTAAACGAGAGCATTAAGATCGAAGCAATGGAGAGGAAACCTGGGGAACACCTTGGAGTCGAACACACCATCTCTCTACACCCCATACCCAATTTGTAGGCCTAATGCAGCGTAGTTTCCAACAACTACTAAACGAGAGCATGAAGATCGAAGCAATGGAGAGGATACCTTCGGAACACCTTGGAGTGGAACACACCATCTCTCTACACCCCATACCCAATTTGTAGGCCTAATGCAGCGTAGTTTCCAACAACTACTAAACGAGAGCATGAAGATTGAAGCTCAGGAAAGGCAACCTGGAGAACACCTTGGAGTGGAACACACCATCTCTCTACACCCCATACCCAATTTGTAGGCCTAATGCAGCGTAGTTTCCAACAACTACTAAACGAGAGCATGAAGATTGAAGCTCAGGAAAGGCAACCTGGAGAACACCTTGGAGTGGAACACACCATCTCTCTACACCCCATACCCAATTTGTAGGCCTAATGCAGCGTAGTTTCCAACAACTACTAAACGAGAGCATGAAGATTGAAGCTCAGGAAAGGCAACCTGGAGAACACCTTGGAGTGGAACACACCATCTCTCTACACCCCATACCCAATTTGTAGGCCTAATGCAGCATAGTTTCCAACAACTACTAAACGAGAGCATGAAGATTGAAGCAATGGAGAGGAAACCTGGGGAACACCTTGGGGAGGCAGACACCGTTAGTAGGCCCTACCAAAGTTGTTCACCCAATGCAGTTTTAAAATTCCTAGAGGCTAAAAACAAGACTATTGACGCTCAGCTTTTTTCAAAGGAACACAGCTGAATTGAGTGGCGCAGACAGACACAGGTAGTAGGACTCAAACCAAAAATGTGGCTCACTGCAGCAGAAAAAAGTTACAGGGGTACACAAGCTGCAGTGCTCTGGGCAGTGGAGGACAATTTCAATAGTGAACCGCAGACAGACTTTGTACGCCTACTATTAAAAAAAGGATGCTCTATGCAATTATAAATAGGTTCTAGGGGTACACGGGCAGCAGTGGTGTGGTCAGTGGAGGCCTAGTGGAAGGAGTGACCGCAGACAGGCATCGAAGGCCTAAAATAATAACACATGGCTGTAGGCAATTTTAAATTGGTTCCAGGGGTACACGGGCAGCAGTGGCCTGGTCAGTGTAGTAGTAGTAGAAAGAACGGACCGCAGACAGGCATCGAAGGCCTAAAATAAAAAAATTGGGCTGGCTGTAGGCAATTTTAAATTGGTTCCAGGGGTACACGGGCAGCAGTGGTGTGGTCAGTGGAGGCATATTGTAAGGAGTGACCGCAGACAGGCATCGAAGGCCTAAAATAATAACACATGGCTGTAGGCAATTTTAAATTGGTTCCAGGGGTACACGGGCAGCAGTGGTGTGGTCTGTGGAGGCCTAGTGGAAGGAGTGACCGCAGACAGGCATCGAAGGCCTAAAATAAAAAAATTGGGCTGGCTGTAGGCAATTTTAAATTGGTTCCAGGGGTACACGGGCAGCAGTGGTGTGGTCAGTGGAGGCATATTGTAAGGAGTGACCGCAGACAGGCATCGAAGGCCTAAAATAATAACACATGGCTGTAGGCAATTTTAAATTGGTTCCAGGGGTACACGGGCAGCAGTGGTGTGGTCAGTGGAGGCCTAGTGGAAGGAGTGACCGCAGACAGGCATCGAAGGCCTAAAATAAAAAAATTGGGCCGGCTGTAGGCAATTTTAAATTGGTTCCAGGGGTACATGGGCAGCAGTGGTGTGGTCAGTGGAGGCCTAGTAGAAGGAGTGACCGCAGACAGGCATCGAAGGCCTAAAATAATAACACATGGCTGTAGGCAATTTTAAATTGGTTCCAGGGGTACACGGGCAGCAGTGGCCTGGTCAGTGTAGTAGTAGTAGAAAGAACGGACCGCAGACAGGCATCGAAGGCCTAAAATAAAAAAATTGGGCTGGCTGTAGACAATTTTAAATTGTTTCCAGGGGTACACGGGCAGCAGTGGTGTGGTCAGTGGAGGCATAGTGGAAGGAGTGACCGCAGACAGGCTTTGAAGGCCTAACATAACAAAAATGTCAATACAATGGTATTGTCAGTGGCAGGCATTGAAGGATGTCAGCGCATAGACTAAACATTGGTGGAGCTGTGAGATAATTTTGCAAGTGGTAGAGCACTGTTTGAGCTGGGGGGGGTGAACTGTCTTGTGGCCGGCGGTACAGGCCCAGGGCCCCTCATATTACAACGGTGTGTCTGATGTTGGGTGCGCACCACCACCGCCAGAGACACTTTATTGTACAAGGAGGGACCCAGTGGCAGTGCCGTCGACCAAAAGCGGGCACACCCACCTCTTCAGACAAACAGCACTCTCACGGGTGCTGTCGCCAAGTGTCGATACCACGGCCCCGTGTGGGGAGTTTGGCCATTTAGTGAGGTGTAAACATGTCGTATGCTGGACAATCAGGTGCAGAAAATTACGAGATTGGAAAAGGCATTCAGAATAGTCCACAGGCAAGACCTTTTCATAGGAAAGCTAGGTGTCAGCCGGGCAAGGTGGGGCAAAAGATTTCGAAATCCAGTTGTGGTTTATTTTAATGAAGGTTAGATCATCTACATTTTGGGTAGCCAGACGAGTCCTTTTTTCTGTTAGTATTGAACCTGCAGCACTGAATACTCTTTCTGATAGGACACTAGCTGCCGGGCAAGCAAGCTCCTGCAATGCATATTCTGCCAATTCTGGCCAGGTGTCTAATTTTGATGGTCTGCTGGCCCCTGCAGCTCGTGTGAGAACGATCACGGGCGCTGTGTGCAGGGAATGCCAGAAGCAAACGGTCAACAAGAGTTGATTGTTTGGTTGCTAATATTAGTTCCAAGTTCTCATGTGGCATTATATTTTGCAATTTGCCTTTATAGCGAGGATCAAGGAGGCAAGCCAACCAGTAATCGTCATCGTTCATCATTTTAGTTATGCGTGTGTCCCTTTTGAGGATACGTAAGGCATAATCCGCCATGTGGGCCAAAGTTCCAGTTCTCAAATCTGCGGTTGTGCTTGGTTGAGGGGCAGTTTCAGGCAAATCCACGTCACTTGTGTCCCTCCAAAAACCAGAACCCGGCCTTGCCGCGCCACCAATTTCCAGTGGCCCCGGAAAAGCTTCCTCATTACAAATATAATCATCCCCATCATCCTCCTCGTCCTCCTCCTCCTCTTCGCCCTCTAACTCGTCCTGTACACTGCCCTGGCCAGACAATGGCTGACTGTCATCAAGGCTTTCCTCTTCCTCAGCTGCAGACGCCTGATCCTTTATGTGCGTCAAACTTTGCATCAGCAGACGCATTAGGGGGATGCTCATGTTTATTATGGCGTTGTCTGCACTAACCAGCCGTGTGCATTCCTCAAAACACTGAAGGACTTGACACATGTCTTGAATCTTCGACCACTGCACACCTGACAACTCCATGTCTGCCATCCTACTGCCTGCCCGTGTATGTGTATCCTCCCACAAAAACATAACAGCCCGCCTCTGTTCGCACAGTCTCTGAAGCATGTGCAGTGTTGAGTTCCACCTTGTTGCAACGTCTATGATTAGGCGATGCTGGGGAAGGTTCAAAGAACGCTGATAGGTCTGCATACGGCTGGAGTGTACGGGCGAACGGCGGATATGTGAGCAAAGTCCACGCACTTTGAGGAGCAGGTCGGATAACCCCGGATAACTTTTCAGGAAGCACTGCACCACCAGGTTTAAGGTGTGAGCCAGGCAAGGAATGTGTTTCAGTTGGGAAAGGGAGATGGCAGCCATGAAATTCCTTCCGTTATCACTCACTACCTTGCCTGCCTCAAGATCTACAGTGCCCAGCCACGACTGCGTTTCTTTCTGCAAGAACTCGGACAGAACTTCGGCAGTGTGTCTGTTGTCGCCCAAACACTTCATAGCCAATACAGCCTGCTGACGTTTGCCAGTAGCTGCCCCATAATGGGAGACCTGGTGTGCAACAGTGGCAGCTGCGGATGGAGTGGTTGTGCGACTGCGGCCTGTGGACGAGCTCTCGCTTCTGCAGGAGGACGATGAGGAGGAGGAGGGGGTGCGAACGGCTACAGCCAACTGTTTCCTAGACCGTGGGCTAGGCAGAACTGTCCCAAACTTGCTGTCCCCTGTGGACCCTGCATCCACAACATTCACCCAGTGTGCCGTGATGGACACGTAACGTCCCTGGCCATGCCTACTGGTCCATGCATCTGTTGTCAGGTGCACCTTTGTGCTCACAGATTGCCTGAGTGCATGGACGATGCGCTCTTTAACATGCTGGTGGAGGGCTGGGATGGCTTTTCTGGAAAAAAAGTGTCGACTGGGTAGCTCGTAGCGTGGTACAGCGTAGTCCATCAGGGCTTTGAAAGCTTCGCTTTCAACTAACCGGTAGGGCATCATCTCTAACGAGATTAGTCTAGCTATGTGGGCATTCAAACCCTGTGTACGCGGATGCGAGGCTAAGTACTTCCTTTTTCTAACCATTGTCTCATGTAGGGTGAGCTGGACTGGAGAGCTGGAGATCGTGGAACTAGCGGGGGTGCCGGTGGACATGGCAGACTGAGAGACGGTGGGAGATGGTATTGTTGCCGCCGGTGCCCTAGATGCAGTGTTTCCTACTACGAAACTGGTGATTCCCTGACCCTGACTGCTTTGGCCTGGCAAAGAAACCTGCACAGATACTGCAGGTGGTGCGGAAAATGGTGGCCCTACACTGCCGGAAGGGATGTTGCGTTGCTGACTAGCTTCATTGGCCGAGGGTGTTACAACCTTAAGGGACGTTTGGTAGTTAGTCCAGGCTTGCAAATGCATGGTGGTTAAATGTCTATGCATGCAACTTGTATTGAGACTTTTCAGATTCTGTCCTCTGCTTAAGGTAGTTGAACATTTTTGACAGATGACTTTGCGCTGATCAATTGGATGTTGTTTAAAAAAATGCCAGACTGCACTCTTTCTAGCATCGGATACCTTTTCAGGCATTGCAGACTGAGGTTTAACCGGATGGCCACGCTGTCCTCCAACAGGTTTTGGCTTTGCCACGCGTTTTGGGCAAGATACGGGCCCGGCAGATGGAACCTGTTGCGATGTTGATGCCTGCTGCGGCCCCTCCTCCTCCGCTTCAGAACTGCTGCCGCCTGCACACTGTTCCCCCAATGGCTGCCAATCGGGGTCAAGAACTGGGTCATCTATTACCTCTTCTTGTAGCTCGTGTGCAACTTCGTCTGTGTCACCGTGTCGGTCGGTGGTATAGCGTTCGTGATGGGGCAACATAGTCTCATCAGGGTCTGATTCTTGATCATTACCCTGCGAGGGCAATGTTGTGGTCTGAGTCAAAGGACCAGCATAGTAGTCTGGCTGTGGCTGTGCATCAGTGCACTCCATGTCAGATTCAACTTGTAATGGGCATGGACTGTTAACTGCTTCACTTTCTAAGCCAGGGACGGTATGTGTAAAGAGCTCCATGGAGTAACCCGTTGTGTCGCCTGCTGCATTCTTCTCTGTTGTTGTTTTTGCTGAAGAGGACAAGGAAGCGACTTGTCCCTGACCGTGAACATCCACTAACGACGCGCTGCTTTGACATTTACCAGTTTCACGAGAGGAGGCAAAAGAGCTAGAGGCTGAGTCAGCAAGATAAGCCAAAACTTGCTCTTGCTGCTCCGGCTTTAAAAGCGGTTTTCCTACTCCCAGAAAAGGGAGCGTTCGAGGCCTTGTGTAGCCAGATGACGAACCTGGCTCCACAGCTCCAGACTTAGGTGCAATATTTTTTTTCCCACGACCAGCTGATGCTCCACCACTACCACTACCCTCATTACCAGCTGACAATGAACGCCCCCGGCCACGACCTCTTCCACCAGACTTCCTCATTGTTTTAAAAACGTAACCAAACTAACGGTATTTGTTGCTGTCACACAACTTACACGGTGAGCTATAACTTCAGTATGATTTAGCTACCCCTTTACAGGTGAGTGAGACCACAACGAAAATCAGGCACAATGTTACACACTCTGTTGTTGGTGGCAACAAATGAGAGAGATGCCACACATGCAGGACTGTCACTGAAGCACAAATGTAAATATTAATCTCCCACTGATTTGATTTTTTTTTTTTCAGGGAGACTTTAGGAAAAAAAAATAATAGAATAAAATGATTTTTTCAGGAAGAATTTAGAAACCAAATAAAATAAAATGATTTTTTCAGGGAGAATTTAGAAAACAAATAAAACAAAAAAAGGCTTTCTATGGCCCACTGAGTGAGAGATGACGCACACAGGAGTCAGGAGTGGCACACAAGCCCAGAGGCCAATATTTATCTCCCACTGATTGATGTAGTGATTTTTTCAGGTAGATTTTGGAACCCAAATCAAGCTAAAAAAATAATAGGCTTTCTATGACCCACAATTGGAGAGAGAGAGAGAGATGGCACACCCAGGAGTCAAGACTGGCACACAAGCAGAAAGGGCAATATTAATCTCCCACCGATTTGATTTTTTTTTTTTTTTCAGGGAGACTTTAGGAAAAAAAAATAATAGAATAAAATGATTTTTTCAGGAAGAATTTAGAAACCAAATAAAATAAAATGATTTTTTCAGGGAGAATTTAGAAAACAAATAAAACAAAAAAAGGCTTTCTATGGCCCACTGAGTGAGAGATGACGCACACAGGAGTCAAGAGTGGCACACAAGCCCTGAGGCCAATATTTTTCTCCCACTGATTGATGTAGTGATTTTTTCAGGTAGATTTTAGAACCCAAATCAAGCAAAAAAACAAATAGGCTTTCTATGGCCCACTGAGTGAGAGATGGCACACACAGGGATGGCACTCTAGCAGAAATGTCAATCTTAATCTCCCACAAAAAAAAAAAAAAAAAAAAAAAAACAGAGAGTGTCCAACAATTACTATCTCCCTGCAGTAATCTCAGCCAGGTATGGCAGGCAGCAATAAGGAGTGGACTGATGCACAAATTAAATAAAAAGTGTGGACAAACAAAAAAGATAGCTGTGCAGAAAGGAAGGAACAAGAGGATTTGTGCTTTGAAAAAAGCAGTTGGTTTGCACAGCGGCGTACACACAGCAATGCAGCTATCAGGGAGCCTTCTAGGGCAGCCCAATGAGCTACAGCGCTGAGGGAAAAAAAAAAATGTAGCTTCCACTGTCCCTGCACACCGAAGGTGGTGTTGGGCAGTGGAAATCGCTACAGCACAAGCGGTTTGGTGGTTAATGGACCCTGCCTAACGCTATCCCTGCTTCTGACGAAGCGGCAGCAACCTCTCCCTAAGCTCAGATCAGCAGCAGTAACATGGCGGTCGGCGGGAACGCCTCTTTATAGCCCCTGTGACGCCGCAGACAGCAAGCCAATCACTGCAATGCCCTTCTCTAAGATGGTGGGGACCAGGACCTATGTCATCACGCTGCCCACACTCTGCGTTTACCTTCATTGGCTGAGAAATGGCGCTTTTCGCGTCATTGAAACGCGACTTTGGCGCGAAAGTCGCGTACCGCATGGCCGACCCCGCACAGGGGTCGGATCGGGTTTCATGAAACCCCGACTTAGCCAAAAGTCGGCGACTTTTGAAAATGAACGACCCGTTTCGCTCAACCCTAGTGACTACATATAGGACTTTATTTGACTTGTGACAATGATTTTGCAACATTTTAAACAGTTTTACATGGGATTTTGGCAAAAGCTGTTTGAATGTGTGTCTAAGGGGAGACCAGCAGAGTCACATGGGGAAAAGTTTGTGGGGCCAGCCTTGGTGACTAGTCCTCTCAGTCTCCCGATTCCTCAAACTATGCTTTCTCTGAAAAGTGTTTAACAGTTAATCATAAATGTCTGTAATTATGAAGTTAGTTTCAGATTCATGCTGTCTGTGGTTCGTGCAACATGAATCACCATCTAAAGGGAACCTGTCATCAGAAATAACAGTATTAACCTACAGATGCCACCCCCGTGACTGAAGCCACAGGTGACAGATTCCCTTTTGGCTTGTTTTCTTTTTTATATTGGAACATATCTACTTAGTCCAGTATATTTTGCTTGATCATATAAATATGCACAGGCAACTGTTAGGCCCCTTTAACACATCAGTTTTTTGCTATCAGTCACAATCCGTCGAATTTTGAAAAAAATGGATCTGGCAACTTATGCCGCCAGATCTGTTTTTCTGTCATCGACTTGTATTAGCGATGGATTGAGACAGATGGCTTCACTTTCATCTGTCGTTCACCGGATCCATTGAAAATTGTTTGTCCGGTGGCCGGAGACAACGGACAAAGTAAAGTTTTTTGTGTACATATAAAAAATGGACAGCAGTGGATCAGTCACCGTTCGTCATTTGCTAGAATGGAAGCCTATGGCGCCGAATCTGGCAAATGATGAAATTCGGCGATGGATTCTGCTTTTTTAACTGAGCATGCTCCGATCCAAATAGCCAGATCCGCTAGTCGTATCCGTCCAAAGAACGGATCTGTCGCATCAGTTTTTCACAATCTGCGACGGATCTGTCGATCCGTCGAGCAAATGGATTGTGATTCACAGCAAAAACTGATATGTGAAAGGGGCCTTAAACCACACAGCACCACTGGTCTGCTCTAACAAGCTTTTTTCAAGGCATGAATCAGATCACTTTATTTGGTATCGTACTATCCTCATCGTCATGCCAGTTTCTGTGATGTTCCGGAAGATGTTGATCATGTCTACAACAGTGTTTGCCTGGATCCAAATTATCTCTGAACTGGGCACTTGCTTTAGATGTGCGACTGTTTATCACAACCATCCTCCTCCCACTGATTCTGGGAACATAATAGCAGCATCGGTACAATCACCTTGATGTAATAGTATTTTAGCACCATTTTTGGAGTCCATCTAATGTATACGTTTGCCACATTTGTTTGGGGCTAGAGTGGAGGATGGGAAAAAATAATGAATCACAACCATTTTTTGAGGGACTTGCTAGAGAAACTGTCATGTCAAAAAGCACTATTATGGGGTTAATCTGCAGGTTAATAGCATAATACGGCTGTGTGCACATGTTGCAGATTTTGATGCATTTCTGCAGCATTTTTGGATGCATGGAACTGCATCAAATCTGTAGAGTAGTGCACAAGCAATGTTAGTCAATGGGAAAATGACAATTGGTGTGCACATGCTGCAAAAAAAATGCGCAGATTCACAGTATGTTCATTCTTTTTGCGGATCTGCAGCATTTCTGCACCCATTGAATTCCATTGATTCAGTCCACAGCAAAACCGCAGGTATAAAAAGATCTGCGGTTTTGCTGCAGAGTTGGGTGCGAGAAAAGCTGCGGGCAGGGAGATGGAAGAGTGTGTGGGCGTAGTGTGGGTGAAGACTGTGTGCAGACAGGGACTGTGTGTGCGGAGAAGATGTGCATGTCTGTGTGCAGGTGTTTGTGTGTATCTGTGTGTGTCTGTGTGTATCTGTGTGGGTGTGCAGGGCTGTGTGTGTGCGGGGCTGTGTGTGTGTGTCTCTGTGTGTGCGCGGCTGTGTATAGGCAGCCTTCGTCCAATGGGACTACTAGTTCCATCCGGCTATGCCTGCTACAATGACAGCTAGCCGATGATGGGACAGCAGTAGTCCTATCATCTGGCTACTGTGTAAAAAAAAAGCACATACACATATACACATACAGTACATACAACATACAGTACATACTCACCATACAGCTAATCCCCGACTACCTCACTCACCTGTAAAAAAAAAAAAATTAAGCCAACAGTATACTCCCTGTTCCGCTGTAATCCATTTAATAATGAGTGTCCCATGACAATCTCCCGTGGAAATCTGTCACATCGGCAGATGTGACCGCTCTCCAAGGACTCCGGTGATACAATGACAGGAGGTAATCCTCCGCACTGTAGCCCTCTGCCGTGAGTTCAGCAGAGTTCATACTGTCACTTGTGGCACCACTGCGTGGGAAAATTCTCACGCAGCAGTGCGGTAAAGTGAGAGCCTTGACTCCCTGAACCCTCAGTGATAACACTGCAGGAGACTTTGTCTCCTGTCAGTCTGTCACTGGAGGCCCTGTAGAGCGGTCACATCTCCTGATGTGACTGCTCTATAGGGGAGATTGTTGTGGGACAGTCATTATTAAATGGATTGGGTCAGACCAGGGAGTATTTGTGTTGTTTTATTCATTTTTTTTACAGGAAATCGAGGGCTTCGCATGGATTGGCAGAACAATAAAGATGGGAAAAATGTGTAGTGTTTTATTTCATTAAAAGACTTTATTCTGGCTGTGTCTTCATTTACCCTTTTACAACTATAGGATTAGAAATGGATAGGTGTCTTATTGAGACCTCTCCATTACTAAGCCGGCTTGATGTCACCTTACAATACAAAGGTGACATTAACCCCTTATTAACCTATATGCCTCCGCTACACGACAGTGGGAAGAGAGAGGCTAAGTACACAATTGGCACATCTTACAGACATTTCTTGGGTGGCTGTGAGTTGGTGTTTGTAGCCGGGGGGCAAATATCCAAGGCCCCTTCCTAGGCTATGAATATTAGCCCGCAGCTGTCTGCATAGACTTTTCTGGCTATTAATTATGGGGGGAACCCACATCGTTTTTTGGGGGGCTCCCCCTATTTTAATAGCCAGTAAAGGCTAAATATACAGCTGTGGGCTGAAATTCATAGCCTGGGAAGATCCGTGTGTATTAACCCCTTCCTAGGCTATAAGCATTGGCCCCCAGTTGTTGGCTTTCCCTCTCTAGAGCAGAAAATTGGGCTGGAGCCCACGCCATTTTTTAAAAATTTTCTTTTAATTGCGATTTAAGGCCGGGGTCACACTTGCAAGAAACTCGCACGAGTCTCTTGCATCAATACCCGGCACTGCCGCCGGCAATTGGGACCAGACTGTGCAGCTGCATGTATTTCTATGCTGCTAACACAGATTTTGTGTGTGTCTTTATTTAACTCTTTATGTACCATTGTATTATGTTTATTACTAAACATTGGGCTTGGTATTTATCTATCTATAGATCTATCTATCTATAGATCTATCTATTATCTATAGATCTATTTATCTATCAATCTATAGAGCTATCTATCTATTATCTATTTATCTATCTATCTATAGCTTTATCTATCTATCTATCTATCTATATCTTTCTGTGTGTGTAAACATTTTTCAATGGAGTATGTAAATTAAGAGGTTGTACAAGAAAAAACATCACAATTCTTTTTTTTTTTGTTAAATAATAGATCTTTATTTAGCTTGCAAATATGCATACAAATCCGCATGAAAAAAACGCATGAAAATCCGCATCAAAAAAGCATAAAAAATGCATCAAATCTGAGTGGATTTTTGCCTGTGTTTTCTGCCAAGAAATGCAAATTCTGTGCAGAAAATTCCACAGGCAAATCTGCAATGTTTGCACATACCCTAAAGCTATGCGGCTGGCACACTGGCAGCCCGGCTACTGGGAGGAAATTAACTTTATTGCTCCTGGCAACCTCAGGTTTTCACTCATGGAGGCGCGGCTTCAGTCACCGCTCAATGCACAGTGACACCAGGATTGTCCAGAAATTCCAGGAACGTTCGTAAAATTAGAACACTTTTTTGCAGTGGCCATAACAAAAATTGAAGGCATTTTTTTTTTAAGCTGAAGAAACTTCTACAGATTATTTTGACTGTCATTATCATCATCATTTTACAGTGATTGTAGCTGATATTAGAATTATTGCTCTAGACATGTATCACTGATAATCACAATGATTTATTACAGTTTTTCGATAGGTCCGTAAAAAATATTGTCTGTCCATGATTTTTTTTTATAAGCTGTCCAGAAAAAATGTAATAGTCAAGTTGGCAACCCTGACCAATACACTGCTGAGTCGGTTGTCAGTCAGTGCCGGGTGTGGTTACAGCTGCTGCTCACTATGTGCTGAGCGATGACTGAAGTCAAGCCAGCCATGCCTCTATGACTAGAAACGAAGGCTGCCTGGAAGAATAAAGTTAATTTCCTCTCGGAAGACGGACTTTCAGTGTGGTGGCCCCACAGCTTTAGAAAACTATTATCCTGCAGATTAACCCCATATTTGCAGGTAAATGGTATTTGGGGACATGTCAGGTTCTCTTTAACCCCTTCACCCCTCAGCCTGTATTTACCCTCCTAACCAAGCGCAATGTTACAGTTCCGACTAGTGTCATTTTATGAGGTAATAACACTGGAACGATTATGAGTTCCTTTTTTCATGACATATTGTAGTTCATGTTAATGGTAAATTTAGACCGATATTTTTTACGTTTATTTGTAAAAATATCAGAATTTGGGAGAAAGGAAGGGAAGGAACACTGTTTGACTTTTGAAGCGCAAAATTGTCTAGAATAGATAACAGACTCCATGTCACGTTTGCAGAGAATGTGATGTACCTTAACAGTGGAAACCCCCCACAAGTGACTCCATTTTGGAAACTACAGTTGGAACACCCGCCAGGGCCATGGGGTACTCGGTACCTGGTCTGGTACTTAAAGGGGATGTCACGGTGGCGGCGACCCATCTGTGGCCCTTGGCGCCCAAGTAAAAGGGAATGTCATTAAAGGGGTTTTGTGAATAAGGTTTGTTCATGACGCCACCTGTGGTTCTCGGTCAGAGGTGACCGATGCTGCTTAAAGGGGTTCAATGAGGTGATGTTATGGCAGCTAAGATAGTATAGCTTCCCACAGGTGAAGCTGGGTCCCCAGGGCTTCCGGGATATAGCTAAAGATGGTGGGGAGTGTAGCAAGAAACAAGACACAAGCTGGCAGTCTCCTTACCTGGATTACTGATGAATTCAGGCAGCCACAGTCCAGGGCACAAGGTCACAGGTACAGGTAGCGTCCGGCCAGCTTGGAAGCGAGTTGGGAGTCGCCTTTACCAGGTGGAGTTAGAAGCCTTCCCTCTAGCACTGTTCCTTGCTGCCCTAGGCCTCTCACAAGGTCCTCACGTGTTCTCTCTGTCCTCCTTGTAGGTAGAACACTAACCCATATGACAGTTGGCTCAAGCCTTTTTACAGGGTCTCTATCACAGCCTGAGCTCTATGCGCCACTGTGTCTCCAGGTGTCAGGGCGGACAGGTGACTTGTAATCCAGCTGTCCTTCCGGCTTCTGCTGTGAGCTGTGGACTCCCTCACAACCTCGGTCTTCCAGCTACCGGTGTCTGCGCTCTGTAGGGATCTAGCCCAAGCGCTGCTGTATGCCCCAGTTCTAACTCTCCTGCCCTTCTCTTCTCCTACACGCTCTCTACAATTTGTTCGGCTTTCCCCTTCTCTCTTTCTAGGATCTGCAGCACTTCTCGTGGCTACATGGCCCCTATGCTCCCTTCTATTCTGTCTCTCTGACAGGAACTAACTCACTTTCCCTCCAGACCAGAATATATATAGGGGAGCCACCCACAAGCTGGATCAGAGCTCCCCCTTCTGGCCTGGAGTGTGAACATGTTGCATGCTTGTGTTTACCTAATGAAGATCCTTGCTTGCTTCCAAGCGTGACATCACTCTCCCCATAAGGAAAGCAATGCCACTGTGACAACCTGGAAACTCGGGTATCACACACTTTTCAGGGAACTTATCTAGAGATGTGGTGAGCAGTGTAAATGAACAAATAAATTATATTATGACTTTTTTCCCTCACAAAATGTTGGTTTTGCTTCAATTGTTTTTCACAACATTAACAGGAAAAAATGGACTATATATGTTGTTGTGCACTTTCTGTTGAGTACACCAATACCTCATATGTGGAGAAAAACTACTGTTTGGGAACATGGCAGAGCTTAGAAAAGAAAGAGCGCCAACTGAATTGCGGAGCTCAATTTTAGATGGAATAGATTATAGATTCATAGAATGTTAGAGCTGGAAGGGACATCCAGGGTCATTGTCTCCAAACCCCTGCTCAATGCAGGATTCACTTAACCATCTCAGACAAATATCTGTCCAGCTCCAGCCTCTGTCTGAAGACTTTCATTGAAGGAGAACTCACCACTTCTCGTGGCAGCCTGTTCCACTCATTGATCACACTCACTGACAAAAATGTTTTTTTAATATCTAATCTGTATGCTCTCCCTTTCAGTCTCATTCCATTGCTTCTCATGTTTACATGTGCAATTGATAATACGGATGATCCATCTATACTGTGACATCTGTTCATATATTTGTAGACAGCTATTAAATCTCCTCTTGGCCTTCTTTTTTGCAAGCTAAACATTCCCAAATGCTTTAATTGTTTCTTGTAGGACATAGTTTGCAGTCCGCTCACCATCCTGGTACCTGTTCTCTGAACTAGCTGAAGTTTTTTTTTGGCCTTTTTAACATATGGTGCCAAGACCTGGACACAGTATTCCAGATGAGGCCTGAGAAAGAGGAGTAGAGGGGGATAATCACTTCACGTGATCTAGACTCTATGCTTCTCTTAATACATCCTAGAACTGTGTTTGCCATGCAGATGTATATTTTTTTCTGTTCTTGGCCTTTTTTCAGAGAATATGAATGATAACATCAAAACTTTTTCTCCACTCATGGTTAGTGGTTGGGTGAAGCCATTTATTGCATTTATTGTTACGCTACTGTGCTTTCTCTTTTTAAATCATAATGAGAACCCAAAACATCCAAATGACCCTGATCAAAGGTTCACATACCCCATTTCTTAAAATCGTGTATGGTCCCCTGTAACATCAATGACAGCTTGAAGTCTTTAGTGATAATTGTTGATGAGGTTCTTTATTTTCTTAGATGGTAAAGCTGCCCCTTCTTCTTGGCAGAAAACCTTCAGTTCCTGTAAATTCCTGGGCTGTCTAGCATGAAATGCACGTTTGAGATCTCCCCAGAGTGGCTCAATGATATTGAGGTCAGGAGACTGAGATGGCCACTCCAGAACCTTCACTTTGTCCTGCTGTAGCCAATGACAAGTTGACTTGGCCTTGTGTTTTGGATCGTTGCCAGGTTGGAACGTCCAAATACATCCAATGCGCAGCTTCCAGGCTGATGCGTATAAATTTGCCTCCAGCATTTTCTGATAACATGCTGCATTCAGCTATCCTTCAACTTGGTCAAAGTTTCCTGTGCCTTTGTAGCTCACACATCCCCAAAACATGAGCGATCCACCTCCATGATTTACAGAAGAAATGGTGTTCCTTTCATCATAAGCCTAGTTGACTTCTCTCCAAATGTAACGTTTATGGTTGTGGCCAAAAAGTTCCACGGGAGCCGTGGGGAGAGCGAGTGCCGACACCACAGGAACGGTGCTGACATGGGAGGTCAGCATACTCTTTTTAATTTTTTCTGGGCCAATCGTGGGGTATGACAAGGAGTTGTTCACGTAGTGGACAACTTCTTTAATGATATGTCAGAAGTCCTCTCAATTGGTGGCCCTGCTATTTTGGTCTGCCTTTATGTCTGTTAAGGCAGCGATATACGTACATTAGATCGATGGTGGCCGAACAATACTTTGGCCAATTGTTTGACTGAAAGCCTTCTCAGCCGACTCTCCTGTATACGGAAGCGCTCCTTTGGTCTTGTTGTTTATCAGAAATCTGCCAGCTTACCTTCGCAATCAGCAGTCCAAAATTGGACATGCGTGATCAACATCTCTCTTGACCATTTGTATCTGTGGATTCTGCCAACATCAGTTTAATGTTTATTGTGGCGTTTAGTGGCATTCCTCGTCAGTTTATGTGGCTGTGGATGCCTTTACATTTATATTTTGTAAAGATAGATATGAAATAATCATTTCTTTTTGTGTCCTTCACATGTTCAGCTATTTTCGTTATCATGATTTTCAATATCACAACTGATGTCTGGCTACCCTGTTCATTGACTGTTCTTAATTAATGTATTTATCAATAAAAGGAAGGATATTGTACATGCGAATGATGACTACAGCAATACAAAGGAAGAGGCTTGGAGCTCTGCTGTCCAGTGCATGTGCTTACAGAAGGGACAATCAATACACTCTGAAGACAGGTAAGAAGTGAAAGCTTAGGAGGCTAAGATAACAGGTTAGGGAGTGTACTGTTTGCTTTCTGGCGCCAAAGAGTATTCGTGAGATTAAAGGTCCCAAATCTCTCATTCACGACATTTCAAACTGACCATCATCATACACTCATTAAATCAGGGACAAAAGAAGAAAGGAGTTTGTTTTTTCAGGATGACATCCTAGAATACGGGTTTTAATTGGAGTAAGCTGATTTTCAGCAATTACTGTATTGTTGTCAGGGCGTCATGCTTATGGAGCCCACCCAGCAATGGCGCCCACCCTGCTGTACTTTAGATCTCATCTTCTTATTCTTCTATTGGAGGGATGTATTTTTTACAGAGCACCGGTTGGAATACACAATCTTCCACTTCCTTTGCTAATTTGAAAATTGTAGAAAGCGAATAGAGAAACCAGATATCCCGCAGTGTACTGATGACTAAAGCCAATTCAAGGGAAAATAGTACAAAGAAGAAAGAAGAAGGAGTTATCTCATATTGGACAGGGAAATAAAGTATATGGGAAGATGAGGATTTAACAGGGGACTTAGAATAGTAAATAAGATTATAGTGGATTAAAACTATTAAAGGAGATTTCACATAAAGACAATCCCTTTTATAATAAAAGTAAAGCCAGGTGTTCAGCTGATCACCTCAGGTCCAGCTTCTCTAGTCCTCCACTACTCTATTCTGTACTCTATTATTATTATTGTTAAAAAATAGTAGGAGAAGATATGGTTAATAGATTAGTTATGTCTAACAAAGCTGCATTTATATTGAATCTTTCTTGTCCGCCTCTTTAAGGTGGTTTGCAGAGTGGACATATTGACTGAATAGGATTTATGGAAAGCTGTTGTTATCATGAGACAACCATTTAAAGGGGTATTATTTAGTCATAAAATGAAGAAATAATCTTTTTTTTAATATGAAGAGTACCAGATTTACATGTCTTGAGTAGTATTGAGCATTCCGATACTGCAAGTATCGGGTATCGGACGATATTTGCTGTATCGGAATTCCAATACTGAGTTCCGATATTTTTGTGATATCGGAAATCGGAATCGGCGTGAGCTGTGCGTATGGTTCCCAGGGTCTGGAGGAGAGGAAACTCTCGTTCAGGCCCTGGGATCCATATTAATGTAAAAAATAAAGAATAAAAATAAAAAATATGGCTATACTCACCCCTCGGACAAACCCTGGCTGTCACCGCTGCAAGCGTCCGCCTCCGTTCCTGAGAATGTAGTGAGTGAAGGACCTTCGATGTCATCGCGGTCAGGTGAGCGGTCACGTGAGCAGTTATGATCTATGGGCCAGTGATAGATCTCCCTCAGAATCTGCCTCCAGAGCTTATTTGAAATGAAAGGAGGTGATAACAGTGTGAGACATGTAATGACTGACAGTCTGTTCTCCTGATCCACATGTCTCAGTTTGCCGTCACACTAGCAGTATTTGGTCAGTATTTTACATCAGTATGTGAAAGTCAAAACCAGGAGTGGGTGATAAATGCAGAAGTGGTGCATATGTTTCTATTATCCTTTTCCTCTAATTGTTCCACTCCTGGTTTTGGCTTACAAATACTGATGTAAAATACTGACCAAATACTGCTAGTGTGACGGCAGCCTCACACTGCGAACGCCTCCTTTCATTTTTAATAAGCTGTGGAGGCAGATTTTCAGAGAGATCTATGTCCATAGATCTTAGCAGCTCATTTACATATTAAGAAAAATGTGGATTTTTCTGGAATAAGACATCAGATCGCAGATATCAAAGTATCATTTTATTCAACGTTCTATGACCTACAGATAGCTTAGATATGGTTGATCCTACTGACCGATTTCTTTAAAATTGGGGAAATTGTAATTTTTGGAAACACTTAGGAGAATGACCAATAGAAAACCAAAACTTTATACTGTGTCAAGAATCTTAGATTAATATTAGAGATATTCCGGATAAATATGAGTAAATTGGAATTAAATTCTGCTTAAATTTTGCAAAAATCTGCATTCTGTAGAGTGCGGAACTTCTGTAATTCATTTCCATGTGGAATCACCATAATGATAGTTGGCTGTCCATCATTTTCATGATCTGTAAAGGGCCATCAAAAGGTTAAAAAAATAAAAAATAATTATACTCACCTTATCGCTCACATCTGCGTTCCTCTGCACCATCCATCCCTTGTTTGGTCCTCGACGCATCTTCTTATCACCACAATGAGCAGTGAATTCCCAAGCCTCTTCACGCTATGCCAGAACATTCAGCTCTGAGGAGACCAGGTACATTTACATGCATGCGCACACATGGTCACGGAGCATGTTGTGACGTCATGACTTCATGACCTTATACGCAATTGCGCAGAATCATTTCAGGCCCCACCAGAGCTGTAAATCCTGGCCTACCTTGAACAGTCACAGAGATTTAGCGCTCGACAGCAGTGATCAGATGAGTCAAGGACTGGACAAGGGACTGTGAAGAGTGGAGTGGTCGGAGAAGTCAGTATGAGCGATTTTTTTTCAAAATCTTATTTTTATTATGCTCCAGAGAATAACAAGGCATGTTCAATTCATGGAAAATAAATTTATAACTTTATTGGAAATCGAATTTCCCAGGAAAATCTGCGCGATTTGATGAATTTGGATCTTGCCAATCCGCTCATCTCTAATTACGAAATATCTTTAATGTACTGGCAAGACAAACTGTTCATGTATGAATACAATTTCAGCAGTCATCTGCCATAAAAAACGGAATTCAGCCTGTAAACTTTATCACTTTTACTTTTTTGTGTCAATAAATAATGTGGACACCCAGTTCCACATTTACAAAATATTTTTAGAAACTTTTCTTCTTTGAAAATGCACTCAAATATTATAAAAATGAAAAAGGCTTAAAAACAAAAACAGAAAGTTAATTCCTTATTAAAAGTAAATCATCCATATGCAATTATTTCATTAATTGCAATTTTGATGGGTGTAATTGTCCATCAGCCTCGTTAATGCTTCAGTCTAACTACCTGATAATAGACTCTCTAAAGACTTTTCTCTCATGTCCTGGGGTTCTTCTTCACACATACCGTAATTATAAGCTACCAGGAAGCCTCAGGGCCACTAGCAGTCTACTTGCGATGTCTCCCTGACACACTGAAATGCTCAGGATTAGGACTTTAGTAATTGATACAAATTGTGTGTCAGTGTCACTAATGCTAACACAGACTTCACTATGGAGGTAATCCCGTGACTGCTGGACCAGCACTAATCACTGCCTCATTTCTAGAGAATGCCATCCCAGAACTCTTGACATACCTATTACCTAGTTCCATCCTGGGTATTATGCAGCTGATAATAGGTCAGGCAGTTTACCAATGCCTTCAACAAAATCTTACCTTGAGGTTGGAGAAAGGAGAAGTTGGTAAAAGTCCATTGGCGTCTTCACTTACATCGACATTTCTCTGTGAATTGCACATTAATGACATTTAAATTTTTTTTTACAATTTGCTTATTTCATATTGTACATTTTGGTTAAGTTCTCCATATACAATACTTTAGATAGACGATGTTGGCAAAATGCTCGTTTTGATGACAGCTATCTCATTTGACAATCCAATGCACATGAATATTAATCATTGTCTGAGTAATATTAAGCCAGAAAGTGGAGTAAGTCATTGCCAGACATCTCTGGTGGCCCCTGATATCTTGGTAAAACAAAAAGATCTGGAATTTGTATTTTATACAAATCATTATCAAATCAAATTATCCGTCATCATTTGTCAGTCTGGAGGCCCCAACTTTCATTGGATGGTCATCTGATTCAGCTGATAAAAATGGATTTGGTTGACTTAGAGGCATTGTCCGGTGAGAACAAGATATCACCTATCCACATTATAAGTGATAACTTGTTGATTGGTGCTGTCTTACTATCAGGACCCGCAACCGTTGTCAAAATGAGGACTTTTTATCCCCTTTAGAATGGAACGGCAGTGCGCATACTCGACCACCACTTCATTCATTTCCTATGGGGCTGCCGAGTAATGTGCTCAGCTTTTTCCAGCAGCCTTATAAAGAATGAATGGAATGGTGGACAGGTGTATAATCCGCAGCTTCATTTTCCAACAGGTAGACAAGTTCCCTGTTTACAATAAACGTTTCACAATTTGTCGGTAGGTATAGATCCCAGTAATCAGACCTCCACTGTTTAGCAAGTTACCCCTTATACAACAGACAGGTGACAACATGCTTTTACTAGACAACCCCTTTGAGTTCAGTGTTTTTCCTTGGGATTGTAGCTCCATAACAATGCAGAACAGAAAAAGATCTTTAATTAGAGTAAATTTATCTACTTGTTGGACCGGTGAAAAAGTTAAGCCTTTAGAGAGAACTAAGACCTCATGCACAGACAGGACATATCCAGACAGATTAATAACTTGAAGGGCAACTCCTTGATCGTACTCACGGGCATTATCTGGGTTTGGGGAAATCACTTGTGCAAGTGTCTCCGTGGATTGCGACATGGTGGTTTGTAATTGTAATTTCTGGCGGTCCGTGTGATGCCGCCTCCTACGTCCTTGCCACTACACACTCTTCCGCCCTACCCGCGTCACTTCCGATTCTGGCTCCTGGCTTGCCTCGCTCTTCGCCTTATCCTATCGAAAGGTATTTAAACCGGCATTGATTACATCTTTGCATCTTCCCCTGACAAAGCCGTCCCTGTGACGGCGACACGCGTTGGGCTTCCTCCCCACGCTCACTCTGCCTCTGGCGCATAGTCCCCCTTTGTGGGTCTCTTTGCTACAGTGCTTTTGGATGTTCTAACTGGCCGGACCTAGGACCTGGATGCACTCTGTTTCTCCGTGGTAGCTATATTACTATATTAGGGCATTCCTGTGGATCTGCATCTACTACCGCCTTGCCCAGTCTCTATACCACTGTTGCATGTGGGTGGACCGGTCCAGGTGCTTAGCACACCTCTTCTTTCTTTTATACACTATTTGCCTATGTGTGCTTATCTTTGCCCCACATTTGGCAGGTTTTATATTCAAACCCCGGGGGTGTTGGTTGTATTGATTATGCCATTCTGTTATATCTACACAGGTGTTTTGTTTGACATTGATTGAATATTGCTTTATACATGCACCTTTACTTACTTGTGTTACTTTGGTGGGTCAGTGTGGGGATGTTGGTATAATACCATTTTAATTGTTTTTATTGGTGTATCAATAAAAGTTTGCCTTTTTATATATCTATTATCTCTAAGTGGTGTGCAATTTTGTAGAGTGGTTCTTTTTTCTTCTTCATGGTTTCGCCGGGATAAAAGATAACGCTGTGCCTTGTTACCTCACAGAGGATCACAGCTCTCTAGCGGAGCAAGTAGCATATAGTGGTCATACAGTCAGCAACAGCACTCAAACAACTCCTCTCCGGAGGTGCCAGACTTCTAGTGGCTACAATCCAGCCCTGAATTCATACACACAATCTCCTCTCCAGAGGTGCCAGAATTCTAACGGCTTACAGCTGACCCTGAGCACATGCTGACACAGACCACAAAGTAGCTAAGCTCATACACACATGAACTTAAGTTGATACTAGCGCATGTGTTGTGAATTCTGCTTTTGGGCTCCCTCCGGTGGTTGTAAATGGTAATGCAGTTGTCCCTGGGCTGCAGTCTTGCACAGGTGTATCTACTGATTACAATTCTGACTGGGGTATTTAGGTTTGCTATACCCATTACTCCTGGCCAGTTGTCAATGTTTCTTGGGAAGTGTTGGATCTCTCCTGGTCTCTCCTGCTTAGCTGCTAATTCAGCAAAGATAAGTGTCTGTTTCTTTTCCTGTGGCACACATGCAGTTTGCTTATTTTCAGTGCTATTCATTTGTTTTTCTATTGTCCAGCTTAGACTGTGTCAGTGTTTTCTCAGTCTGGTTGGATTCTCTGGAGTTGCAGATATACGCTCCACACCTTTAGTTAGGTGGTGGAGTTAATTTTTGTATTTTCTGCTGTGGATATTTTGGAATTATTTTATTGCTGACCGCTTAATGTCCTGTCCTATCCTTTCCTATTTAGCTAGTAGTGGCCTCTTTGCTAAATCCTGTTTTCTGCCTGAGTTTGCCTTTTCCCCTACTACTCACAGTCATTATTTGTGGGGGGCTGCCTATCCTTTGGGGTTCTGCTCTGAGGCAAGATAGTATTCCTATTTCCATCTTTAGGGATATTTAGTTCTCCGGCTGTGTCGAGGTGTCTAGGTTTTGTTAGGCACACCCCACGGCTACTTCTAGTTGCGGTGATAAGATCAGGGTTTGCGGTCAGTATAGTTACCACCTACTCCAGTGTAAGTTTTCATGCTGCTCCAAGGTCACCTGATCATAACACGCATGGCTGTGCGGCCATGCAAACCTTTTATAGAGGAAGCTCTCCAGGACCTCCCTAGTGGTCCAATAGGAACTGCTTCAGGACCTGAGCATGTGACCCCCGACCTCCAATGAGAGGTCGTCCCTTGGGCATGCTCAGTAGAGGAAAAGCAGGACTTAGTCCCAGGAGCATCTGCTCGCCACAGAACAGTGCTGGTTACAATGGCTGAGCCTGGAAGATCAGCAGTAACCAAGCGCACAGTATCTGCCTGAGCCAGACGCTGGGACCGACGTCTCCTGTGAGCAGGCTCAACTGCGGCCAGAGAAGAATGGAAGACCGCAGCGGAGGTGGTTCGAGATTCCCCCTGTGCAGCGGCGGGAACTACGTACCTAACAGCCACTCACATGGATCAAATCACACTCTTTAGTCAATCTGCTGCTACCAATACCGGTAATCCTGGCTCTTAACATTGTAGATGCCATAAACTCAACTAAAACATAAAAAGACAAGCTACAGCCAACAGAGCAGGAAAGGTCTGTGGATCATACAGGATATGGATCAAAATAATTCAGCACTTACTCGATGGTGGGTAGATAAAACTTTATAGCCCTGTTTTCCAAGCACACCTTTTTCTCCTTAGTTTGACAGTGGACCTTAGGTGTCATCTTCTCCCCCTCAAGGCGTAAGTGCTGAATTATTTTGATCCATATCCTGTATGATCCACAGTTCATTCCTTCCATTATTGAAAATAATGGCCAAAAGGGTCAAATCATGCCTTGCTTTGAACACAATTCTATTATCTGAGTTCTTAAAATTTACTAAGTCTCCATAGAAGTAAATGGAGAGAGCTGTTCATGTGCTGCCATCTTTCCACTCAACTGAAGAATGGGGTTCCACGTCAATCCACATTTATAGGAAATTTATGGCATATTTTGTGCCCAAGATGGGAATGTCCCATTTAATTGGGAAAAGGTCTAACTTGATATATGATAATCACAACAATATTACATACATATGAAATTTTTGTGAATCACCTACACAAAGGATAATAGTAATAAACTGATGGCTGGTTTGTTTACATGAGCCCTCTTGATTTTCTACAGTATTGCACATCAAAGACGCCTTAGTGATATAGAATTCTGAGAATGGTCTCAGATAACGCTGTGAATTCCCTGATTGAATGCAATTACAATGTAATCATATTATACTTCTCCTATAGGTTGATTTGATTTATTTTGCTGACAGCAGAAGACAATAGCTTAAACGTATTTGCCATGGAACAGGGGAGACTGGGCTGATCCCTCTAATTAAATAAACTTGTCTGAGTGTCCAGCTTGTTGCACAATGGGAGAACATCTGAGGAGCCCCTTGTCCTTCGCTCTCCGAGCACTTTCATCAATGTATCATGTTCTATTCTAAGAATCAGAGACAACAATGTGACACTATAAAATCCACAGAATTCATCTGCTACTCACTCGGGTGGAGATAAACTGTAAAGACTGGTAAACTTGAGAACAATCACATTCAGAAGATCAGGGACATTCTTGTGTGTGCAGAAGATTGGTTAGGACCATTCAACGGCTCGATTCAACAATTTAATAATGTAGCACCAAAAGTGGAAGTCATAGCGGTAATGTGAACTCTGCGTGTTTGTAATGGGCTATTGCTACAAACTACACTACATAAACATATAGATATTTCAAAGAGATCAGAGACCTACATCAAAGAAAAAGATGGACTAGGTAGCCGGATATGTCAGATGTAGCAGATGTGAGACAGTCAGAGATAACAGTACTGGATTAGTCAGATCAACCATAACTATGTTTGCCATTGGTAGCAGGATTGAGTTTATTAGATGTAGTAGATCTCCATTTGTTGCATCTGACCATGCAAACACATGTCCTATGCTTGGTCATTCATAGGCATGTATAAAAATGCACTGCAGGATTCACACGAGTTTTAGGAATGGATTTTTGTGCCCATATTACAAACAGGTCACCGGTTTAATTCTTTCCTACACTGGACATTTTTATTGTTACTCTTTGGTACCTTTTCACTCTTTATTTCTCCATCAACATAACTGTGTGGGAGCTTATTTTTTGTGTTTCATAAGCTGAAGTTTGTAATATATTTTTCTAAACTCCTCTAAGCTAATTTATAACCATAAAATTCAGCTTGAATATGACGTAGTATGACACTGGTTAGAAATCGTCCAATTTTTTTTTTTCATTGCTTGTTTTCTGACTATACCAATTAGGGAATCTCTAAAAATGCATTGTCTGGACATTGTGGATAAAAAACAGAAAGGAAGTAGATCATCTCAAACTGATAGCTAGATTCTCTTCCTCCATCAGTCTTCAAGTAGAAATGAGCAGATTAATTCACGGATAATCAAGTTTGAGTTGAATTTCAAGAAATTTGTGGTCAAATTCAAGCATTTTGAGATTTGATTTGCAAAAAAGCAACAACTTGTATTTCGCACCCTGCTGAAGCATCAGAATCTTGTACAGTGGTGGTTAGTACCTTGGACATCGCAGATCAGCAGTTCCCAGTGGAACATAGATTGTACTGCAGAGTAATTTTCGATCTCCAGAGTCACTGGATAAGTCTCTCTCTTCTGTGGAGTGTAAGTTCTTATGGTCAGCAGGGATGTCTCTTCCTCCAATAGAGTATAAGCTTCTATGACCAGGGGGATCCACTATGTCTTTCTTTCTTACTTTTGTAGAGTGTAAGGTCTTATGATAAAACAAAAACTAGAAGAAAAATATTTATAGAGCAGGGCCCCAATTAGGTTTCAAACCAGCATGAATAGTAGATCCCTAAAAAATAACTTTTATTAGTAACTAGCTGAAGACCCCGGCATTGCCTGGGCATAGTAAATATCTGTGGTTAGTTATAGCACCTCACGTCTCTTATTTTCCCATCACGCCTCTCATTTAGCACCTCACTTCTCTCATTTTCCCATCACGCCTCTCATTGTCCCCCTCACATCTTTCATTTTCCCCCTCACATCTCTCATTTTCTCCCTCACACCTCTCATTTTCACCCTCACTCCTCTAATTTTCCCCCTCACTCCTCTCATTTCCCCCTCACTCCTCTCATTCCCCCCTAACACTTGTCATTTCAACCTCACATCTGTCATTTTCCGATCACTCCACTGTTTTCCCTCACTCCTCTCATTTTGCACTTACACCTTTTCATGTTCACCTCACACCTTTCATTTTCACCTCACACCTCTCATTTTCCCCTCAGTATATACAGTACATGTTTGTCATCTCCCTTATATATAGTACACACCTGTATGTCATCTCCTGTATATAGTATATACCTGTATGTCATCTCCCCTGCATATAGTATATACCTGTATGTCATCTCCCCGTAAATAGTATATACCTGCTGTATGTCATCTCCTCCTGTATATTGTATATACCTATGTGTCATCTCCTCCTGTATATACGTAGTATATACCTGTATGTCATCTCTTCTGTATATAGTATATACCTGTATGTCATCTCCTCCTATATATAGTATATACCTGTATGTCATCTCCTGTATATGGTATATACCTGCATGTCATCTCCCCTGTATATAGTATATACCTGTGTGTGTCATCTCCTCCTGTATATAGTATATACCTGTATGTCATCTCCTCCTGTATATAGTATATACCTGCTGTATGTCAACTCCTCCTGTAGATACCTATGTGTCATCTCCTCTTTTATATAGTATATACCTGTATGTCATCTCCACCTGTATATAGTATATACCTGTGTGTGTCATCTCCTCCTGTTTATAGTATATGCCTGTATGTCATCTCCTCCTATATATAGTATATACCTGTAAGTCATCTCCTCCTGTACATAGTATATACCTGTGTGTGTCATCTCCTCCTGTATATAGTATGTACCTGTGTGTCATCTGCTCCTGTATATAGTATATACCTGTGTGTCATCTCCTCTGTATATAGTATGTACCTGCATGTCATCTCCTCCTGTATAAAGTATATATCTGTGTGTTATCCCCTCCTGTATTAGACCTCGTTCACACGTTATTTGGTCAGTATTTGTACCTCAGTATTTGTAAGCTAAATTGGTAGCCTGATAAATCCCCAGCTATCAGGAAGCACTCCCCCTGGCAGTATATGTTAGCTCACACATGCACATAATAGACAGGTCATGTGACTGACAGCTGCCGTATTTCCTATATGGTACATTTGTTGCTCTTGTAGTTTGTCTGCTTATTAATCAGATTTTTATTTTTGAAGGATAATACCAGACTTGTGTGTGTTTTAGAGCGAGTTTCATGTGTCAAGTTGTGTGTGCTGAGTTGCGTGTGGCGACATGCATGTAGCGACTTTTGTGAGATGAGTTTTGTGTGGCAACATGCGTGTAGCAACTTTTGTGTGTCGGGTTGCATGTGACAGGTTAGTGTAGCAAGTTGTGTGCAGCAAGTTTTGCGCATGGCGAGTTTTGAGCGTGATGAGTTTTATGTATGGTGCATTTTGAGTATGTGCAAGTTTTGTGTGAGGCAACTTTTGCATGTGTTGCAACTCTTGTGCATGTGGCAATTTTTCTGCGTGTGCAAGTTTTGTGTGTGGTGAGTTTTCCATGAGGTGAGTTTTGCATGTGTGGCGAGTTTTGCATGTGGTGAATTTTGCGCGTTGTGAGTTTTGAGTGGTGACTTTTGTGTTTCGACTTTTATGTGGCGAGATAGTTGGTGTATTTGTGGTGAAATGTGTGCTGAGGGTGGTATACAGTGGGGCAAAAAAGTATTTAGTCAGTCAGCAATAGTGCAAGTTCCACCACTTAAAAAGATGAGAGGCGTCTGTAATTTACATCATAGGTAGACCTCAACTATGGGAGACAAACTGAGAAAAAAAAATCCAGAAAATCACATTGTCTGTTTTTTTAACATTTTATTTGCATATTATGGTGGAAAATAAGTATTTGGTCAGAAACAAAATTTCATCTCAATACTTTGTAATATATCCTTTGTTGGCAATGACAGAGGTCAAACGTTTTCTGTAAGTCTTCACAAGGTTGCCACACACTGTTGTTGGTATGTTGGCCCATTCCTCCATGCAGATCTCCTCTAGAGCAGTGATGTTTTTGGCTTTTCGCTTGGCACCACAGACTTTCAACTCCCTCCAAAGGTTTTCTATAGGGTTGAGATCTGGAGACTGGCTAGGCCACTCCAGGACCTTGAAATGCTTCTTACGAAGCCACTCCTTCGTTGCCCTGGCGGTGTGCTTTGGATCATTGTCATGTTGAAAGACCCAGCCACGTTTCATCTTCAATGCCCTTGCTGATGGAAGGAGGTTTGCACTCAAAATCTCACGATACATAGCCCCATTCATTCTTTCATGTACCCGGATCAGTCGTCCTGGCCTCTTTGCAGAGAAACAGCCCCAAAGCATGATGTTTCCACCACCATGCTTTACAGTAGGTATGGTGTTTGATGGATGCAACTCAGTATTCTTTTTCCTCCAAACACGACAAGTTGTGTTTCTACCAAACAGTTCCAGTTTGGTTTCATCAGACCATAGGACATTCTCCCAAAACTCCTCTGGATCATCCAAATGCTCTCTAGCAAACTTCAGACGGGCCCGGACATGTACTGGCTTAAGCAGTGGGACACGTCTGGCACTGCAGGATCTGAGTCCATGGTGGCGTAGTGTGTTACTTATGGTAGGCCTTGTTACATTGGTCCCAGCTCTCTGCAGTTCATTCACTAGGTCCCCCCGCGTGGTTCTGGGATTTTTGCTCACCGCTCTTGTGATCATTCTGACCCCACGGGGTGGGATTTTGCGTGGAGCCCCAGATCGAGGGAGATTATCAGTGGTCTTGTATGTCTTCCATTTTCTAATTATTGCTCCCACTGTTGATTTCTTCACTCCAAGCTGGTTGGCTATTGCAGATTCAGTCTTCCCAGCCTGGTGCAGGGCTACAATTTTGTTTCTGGTGTCCTTTGACAGCTCTTTGGTCTTCACCATAGTGGAGTTTGGAGTCAGACTGTTTGAGGGTGTGCACAGGTGTCTTTTTATACTGATAACAAGTTTAAACAGGTGCCATTACTACAGGTAATGAGTGGAGGAAAGAGGAGACTCTTAAAGAAGAAGTTACAGGTCTGTGAGAGCCAGAAATCTTGATTGTTTGTTTCTGACCAAATACTTATTTTCCACCATAATATGCAAAAAAAATGATAAAAAAAACAGACAATGTGATTTTCTGGATTTTTTTTTCTCAGTTTGTCTCCCATAGTTGAGGTCTACCTATGATGTAAATTACAGACGCCTCTCATCTTTTTAAGTGGTGGAACTTGCACTATTGCTGACTGACTAAATACTTTTTTGCCCCACTGTATGTGTTCAAGCACGTGGTAGTGTGTGGCGCATTTTGTGTGTGTGTTCATATCCCCGTGTGTGGTGATTATCCCATGTCGGGGCCCCACCTTAGCAACTGTATGGTATATACTCTTTGGCGCCATCACTTTTATTCTTTAAGTCCCCCTTGTTCACATCTGGCAGCTGTCAATTTGCCTCCAACACTTTTCCTTTCACTTTTTCCCCATTATGTAGATAGTGAAAAATTGTTTGGTGAATTGGAACGCGCAGGGTTAAAATTTCACCTCACAACATAGCTTATGACGCTCTCGGGGTCCAGACATGTGACAGTGCAAAATTTTGTTGCTGTAGCTGCGACGGTGCAGATGCCATTACTGGACATACACACATACATACACACACACACACACATTCAGCTTTATATATTAGATTAAGGATGAGCAAACCTGAACTGTAAAGTTCAGGGTTCATAGAGGACACCAAGTATCCAATAGAAAACCCAGAACACTGACTTTTATTACTGTACATCTTTGATCCTGTTTGGGTTCGGCAGACTAATAAAGCTTGTTGAAAGGCTGCAACATAGTCAGTCAATAAGCTTTTCCGGTGGGGTGCACTTCTGGCATCATCACAGCCATGCCAAGTATTGACATGACTGTGATTGGTCGAAAAGGTAAAGCATAAAGCGGTTGGGTTGTATTCTAAGGCTGGGAAAATACAGTGGGGCAAAAAAGTATTTAGTCAGTCAGCAATAGTGCAAGTTCCACGACTTAAAAAGATGAGAGGCGCCTGTAATTTACATCATAGGTAGACCTCAACTATGGGAGACAAACTGAGAAAAAAAATCCAGAAAATCACATTGTCTGTTTTTTTATCATTTTGTTTTGCATATTATGGTGGAAAATAAGTATTTGGTCAGAAACAAACAATCAAGATTTCTGGCTCTCATAGACCTGTAACTTCTTCTTTAAGAGTCTCCTCTTTCCTCCACTCATTACCTGTAGTAATGGCACCTGTTTAAACTTGTCATCAGTATAAAAAGACACCTGTGCACACCCTCAAACAGTCTGACTCCAAACTCCACTATGGTGAAGACCAAAGAGCTGTCAAAGGACACCAGAAACAAAATTGTAGCCCTGCACCAGGCTGGGAAGACTGAATCTGCAATAGCCAACCAGCTTGGAGTGAAGAAATCAACAGTGGGAGCAATAATTAGAAAATGGAAGACATTCAAGACCACTGATAATCTCCCTCGATCTGGGGCTCCACGCAAAATCCCACCCCGTGGGGTCAGAATGATCATAAGAACGGTGAGCAAAAATCCCAGAACCACGCGGGGGGACCTAGTGAATGAACTGCAGAGAGCTTGGACCAATGTAACAAGGCCTACCATAAGTAACACACTACGCCACCATGGACTCAGATCCTGCAGTGCCAGACGTGTCCCACTGCTTAAGCCAGTACATGTCCGGGCCCGTCTGAAGTTTGCTAGAGAGCATTTGGATGATCCAGAGGAGTTTTGGGAGAATGTCTTATGGTCTGATGAAACCAAACTGGAACTGTTTGGTAGAAACACAACTTGTCGTGTTTGGAGGAAAAAGAATACTGAGTTGCATCCATCAAACACCATACCTACTGTAAAGCATGGTGGTGGAAACATCATGCTTTGGGGCTGTTTCTCTGCAAAGGGGCCAGGACGACTGATCCGGGTACATGAAAGAATGAATGGGGCCATGTATCATGAGATTTTGAGTGCAAACCTCCTTCCATCAGCAAGGGCATTGAAGATGAAACGTGGCTGGGTCTTTCAACATGACAATGATCCAAAGCACACCACCAGGGCAACGAAGGAGTGGCTTCGTAAGAAGCATTTCAAGGTCCTGGAGTGGCCTAGCCAGTCTCCAGATCTCAACCCTATAGAAAACCTTTGGAGGGAGTTGAAAGTCCGTGTTGTCAAGCGAAAAGCCAAAAACATCACTGCTCTAGAGGAGATCTGCATGGAGGAATGGGCCAACATACCAACAACAGTGTGTGGCAACCTTGTGAAGACTTACAGAAAACGTTTGACCTCTGTCATTGCCAACAAAGGATATATTACAAAGTATTGAGATGAAATTTTGTTTCTGACCAAATACTTATTTTCCACCATAATATGCAAATAAAATGTTAAAAAAACAGACAATGTGATTATCTGGATTTTTTTTTCTCAGTTTGTCTCCCATAGTTGAGGTCTACCTATGATGTAAATTACAGACGCCTCTCATCTTTTTAAGTGGTGGAACTTGCACTATTGCTGACTGACTAAATACTTTTTTGCCCCACTGTACATGAATATTTTGTCCTCCCCAGCCTAAAAAAGCAGCCCACAGCTGCTCCAGAATAGGCGCGTCGATTAGCTGTGCCAATTCTTGCACTTTATCCAGCTCTTCCTACTTGCCCTGGTGCGTTGTCAAGCAGGGCAATTCTTGATTTCAGCTGTGTAAAGTCCACCGACATCAAGTTCAGAGGTTAGTAATGAGGCGAACATTACTAATCCGGTAAATGAATAGTTCAAAACACACACACACACACACATGAAAAAAATACTTTTTTTGAATAAAGACACCCCCACACTCCCTCACTTATCCATCTTTTAATTAACATTAAGTCAAGGAAGTTCGGACAGCAATCCAATAGTGAAATGTTCCACAATTCCCTTCAAATGCTATGGAGTCTAGTTCACAGAACAAAACTTCATAGTTCACCTGTTCAGTGGCAGGGATGGAAATTTTCACGCTCATGCCTGCTGTTGACCGTGAGTAACCCTTAGAATGATACTCAATATGGTTACTTGCGGTCAACGGCAGGCACGAGCGTGAGAATTTCTGTGCCTGTCGCTGAATGACAGTGAACTATGAAGTTCTTAAGAAGATTAAGATGGACGTCGTGGGACATTTCACTGTTGGATTCCTGTCAGAATTATTTTTCTGTGGGTTTATTTATTTTTACTACTAGGTTAGTAATAGGATTGTCTGACTTACGACTCTCCATTTCTAACTCTTGGGATTGGTGTCATCAAGCTGCTGACATCAACCCCAAAAACACTTACCCCGCTTGCCACCAAACCAGGGCAATCGGGAAGAGCCAAGGCTAAGTGCTAGAATTGCCAGCCTATTAATATAAGCCTTCAGCTGTCCCAAGCGTTTTTTTATCTTTGCTTATTTAGATATTACTAATAAATACATAAAAAATACTAATAAATACGTAAATAAAAAAGGTTATCAGAGTTCACAGCCTCCAGTTGTTCCAACAGCTGAAAACTCTAGTAACCTTACAGTCTCTCTTAAAGGATAAATTAAGTTTTTCGAGCATCACAGCTGCCAGGAGACCCAGTGGTTGTGAACTCTGGTATCCTAAAGAGCCTCAGTTTACCATAATTCACAGTGGTCGGTTTTCATGAAGGCAGAGCGAGTGCAGGACTAATGAGTGCTGAAGTACCAAGTGCCAGACTCGCGGTCACTCATTAACCCGGCACTCGTGCTGACCTCGTGAGAACCGGCCGCTGTGAGCTGAGGTGATGTCAGTAAGGTTGGAACTGTGGTAACTTAACTGATGTCACCTCCGTTCACAGCATCCTTCATATACAATGCCTTGCGAAAGTATTCGGCCCCTTGGAACTTTTCAACCTTTTCCCATATATCATGCTTCAAACATAAAGATACCAAATGTAAATTTTTGATTCTTCACCAAAAATTTACATTTGGTATCTTTATGTTTGAAGCATGATATGTAGGAAAAGGTTGAAAAGTTCCAGGGGGCTGAATACTTTTGCAAGGCACTGTAGCTATGAAGAACAGAAACCTTAAAGAATACCATGTGAACAAATAAAAAATTATTTGTATAGAATGATATATAAAAGATATTGAGAGTCTACTACTTGAGGGGGTTGTCCCATGAGCAAACTTCATTTTGATTAGCAGATCTTGAAATAATGAGAAGTTCCAAAATTGGATGTGTTTAAAAAAAATGTGCCTGCACTTAGATAATCTTAAAAATGTCTGACTGTGCAGGAACATGGTCTGATCATGCCTCATCTCCTGGGCAGGGGAGAAACAAAAGAGAGTATACAGACATTACAGCACCAGATTGCAAATAATTCTTCCTTTGAGGTAAAGGAAACTTTTTAAAAACACTCAGGGAAATGCTTAATATCACAAAAAGAATCAGCTGTGATCCCACCATGTACTATCTGTATACTTTTTTGCTTCCTCTCCTGCCCAGTTGATGACAACTTAAATGTTGGCCATGCTTCCTTATTAGAGAACAGCAGATTGATTTGCGGAGGATTGACTTCAAGCAGAATTTCCATAAGTTCATAGGTTTACGAGAATTCTAACATTGTCAGATTATATTTGCAGTTCACAAAATAAAAACTTGTTTTGCACCATTTTCCACACTGCTGAAACATCAGAAAGCAGACTACATTTTTACTTTGCTTCCCTGACTTCCGCCTAATGCTATGCTGCTATGACATCTAGAAGATTATCATACCTTGTACAGTGGTGGTCAGTACCTGGGACATCAGACATCACCTGTTCCCATTGGAGCACAGTTTCTAATGCTGAGTCATTTTCCATCTCTAGAATCACTGGGTAAGTTTCTCTCTCCTGTAGAGTGTAAGCTCCTATGATCAGGGAGTCCATCCTTCCTTCCTTCCTTCCTTCCTGCCTTCCTCCCTCCCTCCCTCCCTCCCTTCCTTCCTTCCTTCCTTTCATTTTCACTCCTGTAGAGTCTAAGCTGTTATGGTCAGTGGGGTCCTCTCTCTCTCCTGTAGAGTCTAAAGGTACCGTCACACTAAGCGACGCTGCAGCGATACCGACAACGATCCGGATCGCTGCAGCGTCGCTGTTTGGTCGCTGGAGAGCTGTCACACAGACCGCTCTCCAGCGACCAACGATGCCGGTAACCAGGGTAAACATCGGGTAACTAAGCGCAGGGCCGCGCTTAGTAACCCAATGTTTACCCTGGTTACCATCGTTAAAGTAAAAAAACAAACGCTTCATACTTACCTTCCGCTGTCTGTCCTCGGCGCTCTGCTTCTCTGGTCTGGCTGTGAGCACAGCGGCCGGAAAGCAGAGCGGTGACGTCACCGCTCTGCTTTCCGGCTGCCCGGCGCTCACAGCCAGACCAGAGAAGCAGAGCGCCGAGGACAGACAGCGGTAGGTAAGTATGTAGTGGTTGTTTTTTTACTTTAGCGATGGTAACCAGGGTAAACATCGGGTTACTAAGCGTGGCCCTGCGCTTAGTAACCCGATGTTTACCCTGGGTACCAGCGAAGACATCGCTGAATCGGTGTCACACACACCAATTCAGCGATGTCAGCGGGAGATCCAGCGACGAAATAAAGTTCTTGCCTTTCTTCCCCGACCAGCGACATCACAGCAGGGGCCTGATCGCTGCTGCGTGTCACACTGGACGATATCGCTAGCCAGGACGCTACAACGTCACGGATCGCTAGCGATATCGTCTAGTGTGATGGTACCTTTAGCTGTTATGGCCAGTGGGGTCCTCTCTCCTGTAGAGTTTAAGCTCTTATGGTCAGCGTAATCCTCTCTTTCTCGACTATAGTGTTACCTCTTATGATCAGTGGGGTCCTTGCTCTCTCTCCTGTAGAGTGTAAGGTCTTATGGTCAGTGAGGTTCTCCCGCTCTTAATCCAGCAAGTATATTTTAGGAGTAATTATAAGCTTACTAATATTGGAATTTGCGCAAATGATTTCACCACTAATCAAATTTTTAGGCAAAATTCGGCAAAGTTGGTGAATTTGAATTTCGAAAGATTCGCTTAGATGACTCCTGAGGAAAAGAAAGATTGGACATGTTGAATTTCTACATTTGATCCTTTTTCATCAAGAGAGATATGTCGCTGACAGAGATTTCTGGCAGCCGCAGGCAAATCGGCACCAAATCCTGAACATGTTAGCATACCCTTACTGAAAACAATACTGATAATATTGCTTGCAACTCTAACCTTTCGGAAGCTGGGCAAAAAAGTGCTGCTAAAAATATATTTATTTGTTAGGTGTTATATTAACTCTTCCAGACCCCTAACTTGTACGTATGTTCAAATGTCATTTTCCCACTGCTTATAGAAGATCAAAGAAGCAATACGCAGATAAATATTACTTTTCTTAAGGCAATATCAGACTGAGATTGAAAAAAATTCTACCAGGTCAGATACAAAGGGTTTTCTTTTATAACTTTTATCTAGAAAATAAACATTACATTGATATGGTATTAACCTGTCATGATGTAAAATAAATCGATGCCTGCTGTATGAAGGCTATAATCCCTCTGTGAAAATATATATATTCATACGAAGTAATAATAAATCCTGGAGATCTGGTTTATCTCGAAGAAGAGATAGCATTAATTATGGTAATAAATATGGCTGAGAAGAGAATAAATGCTACTTATTTCTTACAATTTTCCACCATTTATATTTATAACCCCTGCATTGTGTCTGCTTTTAATAGTTTTATGATCTGTAAGGAGTGTTTGCTCATTGCTTGAGATATAGCTTTGTGATATACTGTAACTGTATTTCTAAGTTTCGCACATAAGTCATGTTCACACTTGTGTGAGTCTTGATGATTTACCTTTTTGGGTAAGGCCATATTGAAGTTGAAGAATGTCTAAGGGCAAAATATTGTTGGAAGCCCTTGCATATTGAAGTTGAAGAATGTCTAAGGGCAAAATATTGTTTGAAGCCCTTCTTTAGTAAGTTATAGGGAATGTTCTTCAAAACATATCTTATTGTTTAAATCAGGCTTTTGTGAGAAATGTACAGTACTTTCCCAAATTTGTCGGCAAGAGTGGAGAAAATCCTGCAAAGTAGGAATGCTTTAAAAGATAGAAGTGTTAATAGTTTATCTTACTCAATTAGCAAAATTGAATGAACAAAAGAGAAATGCAAATCAAATCAATGCTTGGTGTGACCAATTTTTGCTATCAAAACAGCATCAAAGCCTCAACTCTTCTAGGTACACTTGTACACATCATGCAATATCATAAGGGAGTCGTCTGATTGGCTCCAAATTTATTTGATTGCTAGACAATGGTCCCAAACATACAGCCAATGCCATTAAGAGCTGTCTTCAGTGTAAGGGTACCGTCACACTAAGCGACGCTGCAGCGATACCGACAACGATGTCGATCGCTGCAGCGTCGCTGTTTGGTCGCTGGAGAGCTGTCACACAGACAGCTCTCCAGCGACCAACGATCCCGAAGTCCCCTGGTAACCAGGGTAAACATCGGGTTACTAAGTGCAGGGCCGCACTTAGTAACCCGATGTTTACCCTGGTTACCAGCGTAAGCGTAAAAAAAAAAAACACTACATACTTACTTTCCATGTCTGTCCTCCGGCGCTGTGCTTTCCTCTGCACTGTCAGCGCCGGTCAGCCGGAAAGCAGAGCGGTGACGTCACCACTAGGGTTGAGCGAAACGGGTCGAACATTTTCAAAAGTCGCCGACTTTTGGCTAAGTCGGGGTTTCATGAAACCCGATCCGACCCCTGTGCGGGGTCGGCCATGCGGTACGCGACTTTCGCGCCAAAGTCGCGTTTCAATGACGCGAAAAGCGCCATTTCTCAGCCAATGAAGGTAAACGCAGAGTGTGGGCAGCGTGATGACATAGGTCCTGGTCCCCACCATCTTAGAGAAGGGCATTGCAGTGATTGGCTTGCTGTCTGCGACGTCACAGGGGCTATAAAGAGGCGTTCCCGCCGACCGCCATCTTACTGCTGCTGATCTGAGCTTAGGGAGAGGTTGCTGCCGCTTTGTCAGAAGCAGGGATAGCGTTAGGCAGGGTCCATTAACCACAAAACCGCTTGTGCTGCAGCGATTTGCACTGTCCAACACCACCCTCGGTGTGCAGGGACAGTGGAAGTTTTTTTTTTTTTTTTTTTCCCCTCAGCGCTGTAGCTCATTGGGCTGCCCTAGAAGGCTCCCTGATAGCTGCATTGCTGTGTGTACGCCGCTGTGCAAACCAACTGCTTTTTTCAAAGCACAAATCCTCTTGTTCCTTCCTTTCTGCACAGCTATCTTTTTTGTTTGTCCACACTTTTTATTTCATTTGTGCATCAGTCCACTCCTTATTGCTGCCTGCCATACCTGGCTGAGATTACTGCAGGCAGGGAGATAGTAGCTGCCTGCCATACCTGGCTGAGATTACTGCAGGCAGGGAGATAGTAATTGTAGGACATTCCCTGTTTTTTTTTTTTTTTTTTTTTTGGTGGGAGATTAAGATTGGCAATTTGGCATTTCTGCTAGAGTGCCATCCCTGTGTGTGCCATCTCTCTCACATAGTGGGCCATAGAAAGCCTTTTCATTTTTCTGTATTTTTTTTTGTGGGGTGTATAAATTCTCCCTGATAAAAATACAGTGGGAGATTAATATTGGCCTTTGGGCTTGTGTGCCAGTCCTGAGTGTGCCATCTCTCTCACAAATAGTGGGCCATAGAAAGCCTATTTATTTTTTTTTTTGGTTTTATAAATTCTCCCTGAAAAAAAGGGAGATTAATATTGGCCTCTGGGCTTGTGTGCCAGTCCTGAGCGTGCCATCTGTGCCAGCCCTGAGCGTGCCATCTCTCTCACAAATAGTGGGCCATAGAAAGCCTATTTAATTTTTTTTTTTGTTTTATAAATTTTCCCTGAAAAAAAGGGAGATTAATATTGGCCTCTGGGCTTGTGTGCCAGTTGTGAGCGTGCCATCTGTGCCAGTCCTGAGCGTGCCATCTCTCTCACAAATAGTGGGCCATAGAAAGCCTATTTAAATATTTTTTTGGTTTTATAAATTCTCCCAGAAAAAAAGGGAGATTAATATTGGCCTCTGGGCTTGTGTGCCAGTCCTGAGCGTGCCATCTGTGCCAGCCAGCCCTGAGCGTGCCATCTCTCTCACAAATAGTGGGCCATAGAAAGCCTATTTAATTTTTTTTTTTGTTTTATCAATTTTCCCTGAAAAAAGGGAGATTAATATTGGCCTCTGGGCTTGTGTGCCAGTTGTGAGCATGCCATCTGTGCCAGTCCTGAGCGTGCCATCTCTCTCACAAATAGTGGGCCATAGAAAGCCTATTTAAATATTTTTTTGGTTTTATAAATTCTCCCAGAAAAAAAGGGAGATTAATATTGGCCTCTGGGCTTGTGTGCCAGTCCTGAGCGTGCCATCTGTGCCAGCCAGCCCTGAGCGTGCCATCTCTCTCACAAATAGTGGGCCATAGAAAGCCTATTTAATTTTTTTTTTTGTTTTATCAATTTTCCCTGAAAAAAGGGAGATTAATATTGGCCTCTGGGCTTGTGTGCCAGTTGTGAGCGTGCCATCTGTGCCAGTCCTGAGCGTGCCATCTCTCTCACAAATAGTGGGCCATAGAAAGCCTATTTAAATATTTTTTTGGTTTTATAAATTCTCCCAGAAAAAAAGGGAGATTAATATTGGCCTCTGGGCTTCTGTGCCAGTCCTGAGCGTGCCATCTGTGCCAGTCCTGAGCGTCCCATCTCTCTCACAAATAGTGGGCCATAGAAAGCCTATTTTATTTTTTTTTTGGGTTTTAGAAATTCTCCCTGAAAAAAGGGAGATTAATATTGGCCTCTGGGCTTGTGTGCCAGTTGTGAGCGTGCCATCTGTGCCAGTCCTGAGCGTGCCATCTCTCTCACAAATAGTGGGCCATAGAAAGCCTATTTAAATATTTTTTTGGTTTTATAAATTCTCCCAGAAAAAAAGGGAGATTAATATTGGCCTCTGGGCTTCTGTGCCAGTCCTGAGCGTGCCATCTGTGCCAGTCCTGAGCGTCCCATCTCTCTCACAAATAGTGGGCCATAGAAAGCCTATTTTATTTTTTTTTTGGGTTTCAGAAATTCTCCCTGGAAAAAAAAAGGGAGATTAATATTGCCCTTTGGGCTTGTGTGCCAGTACTAAGCGTTCCATCTCTCTCTCTCTCTCAGTCAGTGGGCCATAGAACGCATATTTTTGGTTTTATTTGTTTTCTAAATTCTCCCTGAAAAAATCATTTTATTTTATTCGGTTTCTAAATTCTTCCTGATAAAATCATATTTTTTTTATTATTTTTATTTCTAAAGTCTCCCTGAAAAAAAAAAAAAAAAAACAACCAAAAAAACAGTGGGAGATTAATATTGGCCTTTCTGCTTGTGTGCCAGTCTTGACTCCTGGGTGTGCCATCTCTCTCTCTCTCTCTCTCTCTCTCTCTCTCTCTCCAATTGTGGTCCATAGAAAGCCTATATTTTTTTTCCTTGATTTGGGTTCTAAAATCTACCAGAGAAAATAACTACATCAATCATTGGTAGAAAAATATTGGCCTCTGGGTTTGTGTGCCACTCCTGACTCCTGTGTGCGTCATCTCTCAGTCAGTGGGCCATAGAACGCCTATTTTTGGTTTTATTTGTTTTCTAAATTCTCCCTGAAAAAATCATTTTATTTTATTTGGTTTCTAAATTCTTCCTGATAAAATCATATTTTTTTTATTATTTTTTTTTCTAAAGTCTCCCTGAAAAAAAAAAAAAAAAACAGTGGGAGATTAATATTGGCCTTTCTGCTTGTGTGCCAGTCTTGACTCCTGGGTGCGTCATCTCTCAGTCAGTGGGCCATAGAACGCCTATTTTTGGTTTTATTTGTTTTATAAATTCTCCCTGAAAAAATCATTTTATTTTATTTGGTTTCTAAATTCTTCCTGATAAAATCATATTTTTTTTATTATTTTTTTTTCTAAAGTCTCCCTGAAAAAAAAAAAAAAAAAACAACCAAAAAAAACAGTGGGAGATTAATATTGGCCTTTCTGCTTGTGTGCCAGTCTTGACTCCTGGGTGCGTCATCTCTCAGTCAGTGGGCCATAGAACGCCTATTTTTGGTTTTATTTGTTTTATAAATTCTCCCTGAAAAAATCATTTTATTTTATTTGGTTTCTAAATTCTTCCTGATAAAATCATATTTTTTTTATTATTTTTTTTTCTAAAGTCTCCCTGAAAAAAAAAAAAAAAAAAACAACCAAAAAAAACAGTGGGAGATTAATATTGGCCTTTCTGCTTGTGTGCCAGTCTTGACTCCTGGGTGTGCCATCTCTCTCTCTCTCTCTCTCTCTCTCTCTCTCTCTCTCTCTCCAATTGTGGTCCATAGAAAGCCTATATTTTTTTTCCTTGATTTGGGTTCTAAAATCTACCAGAGAAAATAACTACATCAATCATTGGTAGAAAAATATTGGCCTCTGGGTTTGTGTGCCACTCCTGACTCCTGTGTGCGTCATCTCTCAGTCAGTGGGCCATAGAACGCCTATTTTTGTTTTTATTTGTTTTATAAATTCTCCCTGAAAAAATCATTTTATTTTATTTGGTTTCTAAATTCTTCCTGATAAAATCATATTTTTTTTATTATTTTTTTTTCTAAAGTCTCCCTGAAAAAAAAAAAAAAAAAACAGTGGGAGATTAATATTGGCCTTTCTGCTTGTGTGCCAGTCTTGACTCCTGGGTGTGCCATCTCTCTCTCTCTCTCTCTCCAATTGTGGTCCATAGAAAGCCTACATTTTTTTTCCTTGATTTGGGTTCCAAAATCTACCAGAGAAAATAACTCCATCAATCATTGGTAGAAAAATATTGGCCTCTGGGCTTGTGTGCCACTCCTGATTCCTGTGTGCGTCATCTCTCACTCAGTGGCCCATAGAAAGCATATAGTTTGTTACATTTGTTTTCTAAATTCTCCCTGCAAAAATCTATTTTTTTTTTTTGGGGGGGTTTCTAAAGTGTTCCTGAAAAAAATAAAAATAAAAAAAAAATAATAGTGTGACATTAATATTAACATTTGTGCTTCAGTGACAGTCCTGCGTGTGGGGCATCTCTCTAATTTGCAGCCACCAAAAAAAGAGTGTGTAACATTGGGCCTGATTTTCGCTGTGGTCTCACCAACCTGTAAAGGGGTAGCTAAATCATACTGAAGTTATAGCTCACCGTGTAAGTTGTGTGACTGCAACAAATAACGTTAGTTTGGTTACGTTTTTAAAACAATGAGGAAGTCTAGTGGAAGAGGTCGTGGCCGGGGGCGTTCATTGTCAGCTGGTAATGAGGGTAGTGGTAGTGGTGGAGCATCAGGTGGTCGTGGGGGAAAAAATATTGCACCTAAGTCTGGAGCTGTGGAGCCAGGTTCGTCGTCCGGCTACACAAGGCCTCGAACGCTCCCTTTTCTGGGATTAGGAAAACCGCTTTTAAAGCCGGAGCAGCAAGAGCAAGTTTTGGCTTATCTTGCTGACTCAGCCTCTAGCTCTTTTGCCTCATCTCGTGAAACTGGTAAAAGTAAAAGCAGCGCGTCGTTAGTGGATGTTCACGGTCAGGGACAAGTCACTTCCTTGTCCTCTTCAGCAAAAACAACAACAGAGAAGAATGCAGCAGGCGACACAACGGGTTACTCCATGGAGCTCTTTACACATACCGTCCCTGGCTTAGAAAGTGAAGCAGTTAACAGTCCATGCCCATTACAAATTGAATCTGACATGGAGTGCACTGACGCACAGCCACAGCCAGACTACTATGCTGGTCCTTTGACTCAGACCACAACATTGCCCTCGCAGGGTGCTGATCAAGAATCAGACCCTGATGAGACTATGTTGCCCCATCACGAACGCTATACCACCGAACGACACGGTGACACAGACGAAGTTGCGCAGGAGGTACAAGAAGAGTTATTAGATGACCCAGTTCTTGACCCCGATTGGCAGCCATTGGGGGAACAGGGTGCAGGCGGCAGCAGTTCTGAAGCAGAGGAGGAGGAGGGGCCGCAGCAGGCATCAACATCGCCACAGGTTCCATCTGCCGGGCCCGTATCTTGCCCAAAACGCGTGGCAAAGCCAAAACCTGGTGGAGGACAGCGTGGCCATCCGGTTAAAGCTCAGTCTGCAATGCCTGAAAAGGTATCCGATGCTAGAAAGAGTGCAGTCTGGCATTTTTTTAAACAACATCCAATTGATCAGCGCAAAGTCATCTGTCAAAAATGTTCTACTTCCTTAAGCAGAGGTCAGAATCTGAAAAGTCTCAATACTAGTTGCATGCATAGACATTTAACCACCATGCATTTGAAAGCTTGGACTAACTACCAAACGTCCCTTAAGGTTGTTGCACCCTCGGCCAATGAAGCTAGTCATCAACGCAACATCCCTTCCGGCAGTGTAGGACCACCATTTAGCGCACCACCTGCTGTATCTGTGCAGGTATCTTTGCCAGGCCAAAGCAGTCAGGGTCAGGGAATCACCAGTTTCGTAGTAGGAAACACTGCATCTAGGGCACCGGCGGCAACAATACCATCTCCCACCGTCTCTCAGTCTGCCATGTCCACCGGCACCCCCGCTAGTTCCACGATCTCCAGCTCTCCAGTCCAGCTCACCCTACATGAGACTATGGTTAGAAAAAGGAAATACTTAGCCTCGCATCCGCGTACACAGGGTTTGAACGCCCACATAGCTAGACTAATCTCGTTAGAGATGATGCCCTACCGGTTAGTTGAAAGCGAAGCTTTCAAAGACCTGATGGACTACGCTGTACCACGCTACGAGCTACCCAGTCGACACTTTTTTTCCAGAAAAGCCATCCCAGCCCTCCACCAGCATGTTAAAGAGCGCATCGTCCATGCACTCAGGCAATCTGTGAGCACAAAGGTGCACCTGACAACAGATGCATGGACCAGTAGGCATGGCCAGGGACGTTACGTGTCCATCACGGCACACTGGGTAAATGTGGTGGATTCAGGGTCCACAGGGGACAGCAAGTTTGGGACAGTTCTGCCTAGCCCACGGTCTAGTAAACAGTTGTCTGTAGCCGTTCGCACCCCCTCCTCCTCCTCCTCCTCGTCCTCCTGCAGAAGCAAGAGCTCGTCCACAGACCGCAGTCGCACAAACACTCCATCCGCACCTGCCACTGTTGCACACCAGGTCTCCCATTATGGGGCAGCTACTGGCATACGTCAGCAGGCTGTATTGGCTATGAAGTGTTTGGGCGACAATAGACACACCGCGGAAGTTCTGTCCGAGTTCTTGCAGCAAGAAACGCAGTCGTGGCTGGGCACTGTAGATCTTGAGGCAGGCAAGGTAGTGAGTGATAACGGAAGGAATTTCATGGCTGCCATCTCCCTTTCCCAACTGAAACACATTCCTTGCCTGGCTCACACCTTAAACCTGGTGGTGCAGTGCTTCCTGAAAAGTTATCCGGGGTTATCCGACCTGCTCCTCAAAGTGCGTGGACTTTGCGCACATATCCGCCGTTCGCCTGTACACTCCAGCCGTATGCAGACCTATCAGCGTTCTTTGAACCTTCCCCAGCATCGCCTAATCATAGACGTTGCAACAAGGTGGAACTCAACACTGCACATGCTTCAGAGACTGTGCGAACAGAGGCGGGCTGTTATGTTTTTGTGGGAGGATACACATACACGGGCAGGCAGTAGGATGGCAGACATGGAGTTGTCAGGTGTGCAGTGGTCGAAGATTCAAGACATGTGTCAAGTCCTTCAGTGTTTTGAGGAATGCACACGGCTGGTTAGTGCAGACAACGCCATAATAAGCATGAGCATCCCCCTAATGCGTCTGCTGATGCAAAGTTTGACGCACATAAAGGATCAGGCGTCTGCACCAGAGGAAGAGGAAAGCCTTGATGACAGTCAGCGATTGTCTGGTCAGGGCAGTGTACATGACGAGGTACCGGGCGAAGAGGAGGTGGAGGATGAGGAGGATGATGGGGATGAGTATATTTTTAATGAGGAAGCTTTCCCGGGGGCACGGGAAATTGGTGGCGTGGCAAGGCCGGGTTCTGGTTTTTTGAGGGACACAAGTGACGTAGATTTGCCTGCAACTGCCCCTCAACCAAGCACAACCGCAGATTTGACAACGGGAACTTTGGCCCACATGGCGGATTATGCCTTGCGTATCCTCAAAAGGGACACACGCATTACAAAAATGATGAACGATGACGATTACTGGTTGGCCTGCCTCCTTGATCCTCGCTATAAAGGCAAATTGCAAAATATTATGCCACATGAGAACTTGGAACTAATATTAGCAACAAAACAATCAACTCTTGTTGACCGTTTGCTTCTGGCATTCCCTGCACACAGCGCCCGTGATCGTTCTCACACGAGCTCCAGGGGCCAGCAGACCAGAGGTGTTAGAGGGGCAGAAATCAGAAGTGGCGTTGGACAGAGGGGTTTTCTGACCAGGTTGTGGAGTGATTTTTCTATGACCGCAGACAGGACAGGTACTGCAGCATCAATTCAAAGTGACAGGAGACAACATTTGTCCAGTATGGTTACAAACTATTTTTCATCCCTTATCGACGTTCTCCCTCAACCGTCATTCCCATTTGATTACTGGGCATCCAAATTAGACACCTGGCCAGAATTGGCAGAATATGCATTGCAGGAGCTTGCTTGCCCGGCAGCTAGTGTCCTATCAGAAAGAGTATTCAGTGCTGCAGGTTCAATACTAACAGAAAAAAGGACTCGTCTGGCTACCCAAAATGTAGATGATCTAACCTTCATTAAAATGAACCACAACTGGATTTCAAAATCTTTTGCCCCACCCTGCCCGGCTGACACCTAGCTTTCCTATGAAAAGGTCTTGCCTGTGGACTATTCTGAATGACTTTTCCAATCTCGTAATTTTCTTCACCTGATTGTCCAGCATACGACATGTTTCCACCTCACGAAATGGCCAAACTCCCCACACGGGGCCGTGCTATCGCCACTTTGCGCTTGGACCCTTGAGAGTGCTGTTTGTCTGAAGAGGTGGGTGTGGCCGCTTTTGGTCGACGGCACTGCCACTGGGTCCCTCATAGTACAATAAAGTGTCTCTGGCGGTGGTGGTGCGCACCCAACGTCAGACACACCGTTGTAATATGAGGGGCCCTGTGCCTGTACCGCCGGCCACAAGACAGTTCCCCCCCCCAGCTCAAACAGTGCTCTACCACTAGCAAAATTATCTCTCACAGCTTCACCAATGTGTAGTCTAGCCGCTGACATCCTTCAATGCCTGGCACTGACAATACCATTGTTTTGACATTTTTGTTATGTTAGGCCTTCGAAGCCTGTCTGCGGTCCCTTCTTTCTACAACTACTACACTGACCAGGCCACTGCTGGCCGTGTTACCCTGGAACCAATTTAAAAGTGCCTACAGTCAGCCCAATTTTGTTATGTTAGGCCTTCGAAGACTGTCTGCCGTCACTCCTTCCACTAGACTTCCACTGACCATACACTGCTGCCCATGTACCCCTGGAACCAATTTAAAGTGCCTACAGCCAGCCCAATTTTGTTATGTTAGGCCTTCGAAGCCTGTCTGCGGTCACTCCTTCCACTAGACTTCCACTGACCAGACCACTGCTGCCCGTGTACCCCTGGAACCAATTTAAAAGTGCCTACAGCCAGCCCAAGTTTGTTATGTTAGGCCTTGGAAGCCTGTCTGCGGTCACTCCTTCCACTAGACTTCCACTGACCAGACCACTGCTGCCCGTGTACCCCTGGAACCAATTTAAAAGTGCCTACAGCCAGCCCAAGTTTGTTATGTTAGGCCTTGGAAGCCTGTCTGCGGTCACTCCTTCCACTAGACTTCCACTGACCAGACCACTGCTGCCCGTGTACCCCTGGAACCAATTTAAAAGTGCCTACAGCCAGCCCAAGTTTGTTATGTTAGGCCTTGGAAGCCTGTCTGCGGTCACTCCTTCCACTAGACTTCCACTGACCAGACCACTGCTGCCCGTGTACCCCTGGAACCAATTTAAAAGTGCCTACAGCCAGCCCAAGTTTGTTATGTTAGGCCTTGGAAGCCTGTCTGCGGTCACTCCTTCCACTAGACTTCCACTGACCAGACCACTGCTGCCCGTGTACCCCTGGAACCAATTTAAAAGTGCCTACAGCCAGCCCAAGTTTGTTATGTTAGGCCTTCTAAGCCTGTCTGCGGTCCATTCTTTCAACTACTACTACACTGACCAGGTCACTGCTGCCCGTGTACCCCTGGAACCAATTTAAAATTGCCTACAGCCAGCCCAATTTTTTTATTTTAGGCCTTCGATGCCTGTCTGCGGTCCATTCTTTCAACTACTACTACACTGACCAGGTCACTGCTGTCCGTGTACCCCTGGAACCAATTTAAAATTGCCTACAGCCATGTGTTATTATTTTAGGCCTTCGATGCCTGTCTGCGGTCACTCCTTCCACTAGGCCTCCACTGACCACACCACTGCTGTCCGTGTACCCCTGGAACCAATTTAAAATTGCCTACAGCCAGCCCAATTTTTTTATTTTAGGCCTTCGATGCCTGTCTGCGGTCCATTCTTTCAACTACTACTACACTGACCAGGTCACTGCTGTCCGTGTACCCCTGTAACCAATTTAAAATTGCCTACAGCCATGTGTTATTATTTTAGGCATTCGATGCCTGTCTGCGGTCCATTTTTTCAACTACTACTACACTGACCAGGTCACTGCTGCCCGTGTACCCCTGGAACCAATTTAAAATTGCCTACAGCCATGTGTTATTATTTTAGGCCTTCGATGCCTGTCTGCGGTCACTCCTTCCACTAGGCCTCCACTGACCACACCACTGCTGCCCGTGTACCCCTGGAACCAATTTAAAATTGCCTACAGCCAGCCCAATTTTTTTATTTTAGGCCTTCGATGCCTGTCTGCGGTCCATTCTTTCAACTACTACTACACTGACCAGGTCACTGCTGCCCGTGTACCCCTGGAACCAATTTAAAATTGCCTACAGCCATGTGTTATTATTTTAGGCCTTCGATGCCTGTCTGCGGTCACTCCTTCCACTAGGCCTCCACTGACCACACCACTGCTGTCCGTGTACCCCTGGAACCAATTTAAAATTGCCTACAGCCATGTGTTATTATTTTAGGCCTTCGATGCCTGTCTGCGGTCACTCCTTCCACTAGGCCTCCACTGACCACACCACTGCTGTCCGTGTACCCCTGGAACCAATTTAAAATTGCCTACAGCCATGTGTTATTATTTTAGGCCTTCGATGCCTGTCTGCGGTCACTCCTTCCACTAGGCCTCCACTGACCACACCACTGCTGTCCGTGTACCCCTGGAACCAATTTAAAATTGCCTACAGCCAGCCCAATTTTTTTATTTTAGGCCTTCGATGCCTGTCTGCGGTCCATTCTTTCAACTACTACTACACTGACCAGGTCACTGCTGCCCGTGTACCCCTGGAACCAATTTAAAATTGCCTACAGCCATGTGTTATTATTTTAGGCATTCGATGCCTGTCTGCGGTCCATTTTTTCAACTACTACTACACTGACCAGGTCACTGCTGCCCGTGTACCCCTGGAACCAATTTAAAATTGCCTACAGCCATGTGTTATTATTTTAGGCCTTCGATGCCTGTCTGCGGTCACTCCTTCCACTAGGCCTCCACTGACCACACCACTGCTGTCCGTGTACCCCTGGAACCAATTTAAAATTGCCTACAGCCATGTGTTATTATTTTAGGCCTTCGATGCCTGTCTGCGGTCACTCCTTCCACTAGGCCTCCACTGACCACACCACTGCTGCCCGTGTACCCCTGGAACCAATTTAAAATTGCCTACAGCCAGCCCAATTTTTTTATTTTAGGCCTTCGATGCCTGTCTGCGGTCCATTCTTTCAACTACTACTACACTGACCAGGTCACTGCTGTCCGTGTACCCCTGGAACCAATTTAAAATTGCCTACAGCCATGTGTTATTATTTTAGGCCTTCGATGCCTGTCTGCGGTCACTCCTTCCACTAGGCCTCCACTGACCACACCACTGCTGTCCGTGTACCCCTGGAACCAATTTAAAATTGCCTACAGCCATGTGTTATTATTTTAGGCCTTCGATGCCTGTCTGCGGTCACTCCTTCCACTAGGCCTCCACTGACCACACCACTGCTGTCCGTGTACCCCTGGAACCAATTTAAAATTGCCTACAGCCAGCCCAATTTTTTTATTTTAGGCCTTCGATGCCTGTCTGCGGTCCATTCTTTCAACTACTACTACACTGACCAGGTCACTGCTGTCCGTGTACCCCTGGAACCAATTTAAAATTGCCTACAGCCATGTGTTATTATTTTAGGCCTTCGATGCCTGTCTGCGGTCACTCCTTCCACTAGGCCTCCACTGACCACACCACTGCTGTCCGTGTACCCCTGGAACCAATTTAAAATTGCCTACAGCCAGCCCAATTTTTTTATTTTAGGCCTTCGATGCCTGTCTGCGGTCCATTCTTTCAACTACTACTACACTGACCAGGTCACTGCTGTCCGTGTACCCCTGTAACCAATTTAAAATTGCCTACAGCCATGTGTTATTATTTTAGGCATTCGATGCCTGTCTGCGGTCCATTTTTTCAACTACTACTACACTGACCAGGTCACTGCTGCCCGTGTACCCCTGGAACCAATTTAAAATTGCCTACAGCCATGTGTTATTATTTTAGGCCTTCGATGCCTGTCTGCGGTCACTCCTTCCACTAGGCCTCCACTGACCACACCACTGCTGTCCGTGTACCCCTGGAACCAATTTAAAATTGCCTACAGCCATGTGTTATTATTTTAGGCCTTCGATGCCTGTCTGCGGTCCATTCTTTCAACTACTACTACACTGACCAGGGCACTGCTGGCCGTGTACCCCTGGAACCAACATCAGAAAATATAAAAATAAGTATTTTGCTTATAAAAAAGAAAATACTGGTGAGATATCAAATGCAGACATTTTAACATTAAAAACAAACACACAACTCTAATCTGGTACAGTACTAAAAATGGCCACCAGCTACAATTACTTTCTCCTGCAAGTAGTTAACTGAAAGTTTTTTTAAATTGAAAACACACATATGGCATCCACCGAGTGTTGTCCTGTCGCGTCTTCTTTATATTATTGCCGAGAAGATGCAAAATAATGAAAATAATAAAATCATTAATTACCAAAATAATAGAGAAAGTCAACACCACATTGCAAATAAACATTCATTCCAAATAAAGAAGCAGGGCGCGTCCGAGGGTGAGTATATACCTAATAAGAATATAATCACCCTCGGACGCGCAATGCTTATTTCCAACAGCCTTCCTTCCTAAGAATCAGCCCTTCCGTCGTGTAGAGAGACGTTGTGTTACACTCCAAGGTGTTCCCCAGGTTGCCTTTCCTGAGCTTCGATCTTCCGGCTCTCGTTTAGTAGTTCTTGGAAACTACTCTGCATTAGGCCTTCAAATTGGGTATGGGGTGTAGAGAGATGGTGTGTTCCACTCCAAGGTGTTCCCCAGGTTGCCTTTCCTGAGCTTCGATCTTCCGGCTCTCGTTTAGTAGTTGTTGGAAACTACGCTGCATTAGGCCTTCAAATTGGGTATGGGGTGTAGCGAGAGGGTGTGTTACATTCCAAGGTGTTCCCCAGGTTGCCTTTCCTGAGCTTCGATCTTCCGGCTCTCGTTTAGTAGTTCTTGGAAACTACACTGCATTAGGCCTTCAAATTGGGTATGGGGTGTAGAGAGAGGGTGTGTTACACTCCAAGGTGTTCCCCAGGTTGCCTTTCCTGAGCTTCGATATTCCGGCTCTCGTTTAGTAGTTGTCGGAAACTACGCTGCATTAGGCCTACAAATTGGGTATGGGGCGTAGAGAGAGGGTGTGTTACACTCCAAGGTGTTCCCCAGGTTGCCTTTCCTGAGCTTCGATATTCCGGCTCTCGTTTAGTAGTTGTCGGAAACTACGCTGCATTAGGCCTACAAATTGGGTATGGGGTGTAGAGAGAGGGTGTGTTACACTCCAAGGTGTTCCCCAGGTTGCCTTTCCTGAGCTTCGATCTTCATGCTCTCGTTTAGTAGTTGTCGGAAACTACGCTGCATTAGGCCTACAAATTGGGTATGGGGTGTAGAGAGAGGGTTTGTTACACTCCAAGGTGTTCCCCAGGTTGCCTTTCCTGAGCTTCGATCTTCCGGCTCTCGTTTAGTAGTTGTTGGAAACTACGCTGCATTAGGCCTTCAAATTGGGTATGGGGTGTAGCGAGAGGGTGTGTTACACTCCAAGGTGTTCCCCAGGTTGCCTTTCCTGAGCTTCGATCTTCCGGCTCTCGTTTAGTAGTTCTTGGAAACTACACTGCATTAGGCCTTCAAATTGGGTATGGGGTGTAGAGAGAGGGTGTGTTACACTCTAAGGTGTTCCCCAGGTTTCCTTGCCATTGCTTCGGTCTTCCGACTCTCGTTTAGTAGTTGTAGAAAAGTACACTGCATTAGGCCATACAAAATGGGTATGGGGTGGAGAGAGATGGTGTGTTACACTCCAAGGTGTTCCCCAGGTTGCCTTTCCTGAGCTTCTATCTTCAGGCTCTCATTAAATTGTGGTTAAATGGAACAACTGCATTTGGCGTACTAGTTGGTTTGGGGCCTACTATCGGTGTCTGCCACTCCTTGCTGTTCTCCTCCACTGAACAAAGCTGTGCCGCCTGTTTACTACGGTTGCCAATTTTGAACTGCATTTCGACTACTTACTGATTTGGCCCTACTCTCTGTGTCAGCCTCTCATTCCAGTTGTCCTCCACTGCAATGCCCCCTGGTTATTCCTGTGTTACCAATTTTGAACTGCATTTAGCCCACTTTCTTCTTTGGGCCTATATCTGTGTTTCCACTTCATCGTGCCCATTGCCCAGCCAGTGATAGATGAGTCTGCTGGTACATTGACCCATAACGCAACATTCCCCGTGCACGCTACACAACAACATTGTGACCCTGCTGAAAGTCAGGTTGCTCTTCCCGCATACCATACCACCTTACACGGGGACAAAGAGGAAGGTGCAGATGAAAGTGCAGGTTCCTTCATCAGGTGGGGGGAGGAATACTAGTTGGCGACGTCACTGGCACAGGGCCTCTCATAGTACGCAAAAGTGTTGCTGCCGGTGGGAGGCGCCCCCGCCGTGCAAACACACCGCTGTACTTTGAGGGGCCCTGTGCCAGTGCCAATGCCAACGAGTGGGCCCCCCCTGCTTGCTCAGGTTCACAGCACTTGCAAAGTTGAAATACTTACCTCTCCCTGCTCCACTGCCGTGACGTGGTCCAGATTTCCTGGGCCCACTAATTACTTGAACCAGCCCTACCCCCCACAACTTTAGCCAAATGACCCCCAATTTCAAATGCCTTCCAATTATTATAAGGTAAATTACGCTTGACAAGCTTCATTAAGAAGAATGGATGGTTTTGACATTAAAATGGCCACTCTAGGTGTTTTCCTGGCCCCCACTCACTGCCGACTATGCTGCCCCATTGACTTGCATTGGGTTTCGTGTTTCGGTCGATCCCGACTTTACGTCATAATCGGCCGATTTCACTCGACCCGACTTTGGACATAGTCGGGTTTCGCAAAACCCGGCTCGACTCTAAAAAGGTCAAGGTCGCTCAACTCTAGTCACCACTGTGCTTTCCGGCTGGCCGGCGCTCACAGCCAGTGCAGAGAAGCACAGCGCCGGAGGACAGACACGGAAGGTAAGTATGTAGTGTTTGTTTTTTTTACTTTTACGCTGGTAAACAGGGTAAACATCGGGTTACTAAGCGCGGCCCTGCACTTAGTAACCCGATATTTACCCTGGTTACCAGTGAAGACATCGCTGGATCGGCGTCACACACGCCTATCCAGCGATGTCAGCAGGGAGTCCAGTGACGAAATAAAGTTCTGGACTTTCCTCAGCGACCAACGATCTCCCAGCAGGGGCCTGATCGTTGGTCGCTGTCACACATAACGATTTCCTTAACGATATTGTTGCTACGTCACAAAAAGCAACGATATCGTTAACGATATCGTTATGTGTGACGGTACCTTTAGGAAGAACAAGGAGTCCTGGAAGTGATAATATCACCTCCACAAAGCAGATCTTAGTATCATCTAATCTATGTGGGATTTCATGGATAATCAGTAGGATATGTGCAAGATCTGTGGTTAGTTCTCTAAGATGTTTGGAAAAAACTCACTGCTAAGGTCTTTCAAAAACTTCATGCAAGCGTAGCTAGGAAAAATTATGCTTTGCCACTTTTTTGAAGACAAAGTAACAGCAAACACTGAATTTATTTAGATTTCTTTTTTTTGTTCGCTTTGCATTGTTAGTTGATAAAAAAATAAACAATTAACATTTCTATTTTTAAAAACATTTTTTGAAAATAAAAATTAGAAGTCTCACAATTTTAACATTGTCCACAGGGGCATTTTTAGACTTACAATTTCTGTTGTTTTAGGAAACAACACATGTACATTATCAGCCATATCAGCCTTGTGTTGTGTGCCATATAAGACCCTTTGCCAGTAAAGCCTGTTCCTGTGTGACATAGCAGGGTTGTGTAGACTGCCCTAAAAGCATATTCCTGTGTGCTGTAGCAGTCTTGCATAGACTTCCCAAAAAACCTGTTATTATGTGTCATACCAGCGCTGTGTAGACTGCCATAACAGCCTGCTGTTCTGTGCCATAAAAGTCTTGTGGGCGGTGCCGTAAAAGCTCTGCGGCAAAAAATCATATTGCTCTGTGCCATATAAACCTTGTACTCTGAGGCAAAAATTCCGATTGCTGTGTTGCATAAAAAGCTTGTACTCTGTGCCATAAAAACCTGATGCTATGTGGCACAGTAGCCTTGAGTAGAGTGCCCCAATCCAGCTTCTTCCTAGCTGTAGAGGTGGCTGGGACAGAAGCGGAAGGTGTTCCAGCAAATGTCCTACCATCATTGAGGATTGCTGGACTTTTCTCGGTACCTTTCTCGGCTGTTGTGCAACTCATTTGTTTGGGGGCAGATCCCACATTGAGCAGGAGCTGTGGATGGGGATCAAACAGCAGACAGATGACTGGTTGGTGCCCGTGAGCCTCAAGCCCGGCCTGGTGGTTTGCGACAACAGGAAAAGTCTGATAGCAGCTCTGGGCCTAGTCAGTTTGATTCACATTGCTTGCCTGGCCCATGTGCTGAACCTGGTGGTGCAGAGCTTCCTGAAGAAATACCCAAACATGTCTGATTTGCTGCTGAAAGTGCGTGTAATGTGTGCACACTTTCAGTGTTCTACCCCTGCTGCTGCTCGCCTGTCTGTTCTGCAGTGTCACTTCTTCCTTCCAGCTCACCACCTCATATGTGACGTACCAACAAGGTGACATCAATCATCATCAGCGTTACTATCCCAGTTTTCTGCTTGAAAAAACTCTTCAGGCAATGAAGGATGAGATGGTTGTACAGGAGGAAGAGGAGCAAGAGGACTAGGCAGCATTGAAACTTTTATCAGTCCTATCATCCACATATCATCCTATCATCAGATAGTGGGTTCCTGTAGCCACAGCGGCCTGGTACGCAAGGGTCCAGCCAAGGGACCATTTTAGGAAATGACGAGGAGCTGGATGTAGAGGAACCATATTTCCAGCAGAGTGGCACTCCAAACTGCTCATCTGCATCACTTGAGCATGGCTGGGGGGATACAGAAGATCCAGACCATACACCTCCCACCGAGAACAGCTTGTCATTGACTGGGCAGGATAAGACACATGAACCAATACATGCATCTGTGCCTATGCAACCAACACCAAGTTGCCCTTATCACTACCAGTTATGACTACTGGGTTGTCATCCTGTTGGATCCCCACCACAAGGACATAGTACCATTGCTACTTCTGTCCTTGCAGTGGGATCACAAAATGTGTGAAGACAAGCACACACTGTTAGAAAAACTACTGATGGCTTTCCCACCTGAAAGTGAAGGCTCAGTGGAAGAACAAGGCAGAGGCAGAGAAAGAAGTCGCCAATGCTGCGAGGGCACAGCCAGAACCTCGGAAGGCAGGGTTAGCATGACACCATCATCTGATGCAGTCCATATTAGCTGTAGGCAGCATGTCCACAATGTCTACATATTATAACTCATGGGTTTTCCCCATTTAAATTTTGGGTCACCTACTTACCCGAGCTTGCCCTTTATGGCTTGGAGATAGTTGTCTGCCTTGTGACAAGTGTACAGAACGTGTCAGAACTCAGAAGATGTACTGAGCCTGGCAGCGGAGTGATTACAGAGAGGGGCATCTGCCTGTCCACAGCCAACGTAGGCAAGCTCACAGTCATCACAATGAACCAGGCATGGATCACAAATGACTTGTCCGTACCTTTGGCTGACTACACAACTAAACCATCCACACCTAGCTTTTGTTAGACTCTATTTGCCATTCATTTAATTTTGGTGCATCCCTCACAAAAAAAAAAAAAAATAGGTGTTGGCTACCTCATTCGCTGCCTCTGCTGTTATGACCTGGTGGTCAGGACAATAATCGACCTGGTGGTTAAGAGCACATGGAATGACCTGATAGTTACTGATAATAAAGGACGAGCTCTGAGACGTGGGAACTCTGCTGACCGCAATCCCTAATCCTATCAAACACACTAGAAATAGCCGTGTATTGCGCCTAACGCTCCCTATGCAACTCGGCACAGCCTAAGGAACTAGCTAGCCCTGAAGAAAGAAAAATAAAGCCTACCTTGCCTCAGAGAAATTCCCCAAAGGAAAAGGCAGCCCCCCACATATAATGACTGTGAGTAAAGATGAAAATACAAACACAGAGATGAAATAGATTTAGCAAAGTGAGGCCCGACTTACTGAACAGACCGAGGATAGGAAAGGTTACTTTGCGGTCAGCACAAAAACCTTCAAAAAGACCATGCAGAGGGCGCAAAAAGACCCTCCGCACCGACTCACGGTGCGGAGGCGCTCCCTCTGCGTCCCAGAGCTTCCAGCAAGCAAGACAACAATAAAAATAGCAAGCTGGACAGAAAAATAGCAAACCAAAGAAATACAAGCTGGAACTTTGCTTCTGCTGGGAAGACAGGTCACAAGAACGATCCAGGAGTGAACTAGACCAATACTGGAACATTGACAGGTGGCATGGTGCAAAGATCTAAGTGGAGTTAAATAGAGCAGCCTGCTAACGAATTAACCTCGTCACCTGTGGAAGGAAACTCAGAAACACCCACCAGAGGAAGTCCATGGACAGAACCAGCCGAAGTACCATTCATGACCACAGGAGGGAGCCCGACAACAGAAAAAACAACAGTACCCCCCCTTGAGGAGGGGTCACCGAACCCTCACCAGAGCCCCCAGGCCGACCAGGATGAGCCAAATGAAAGGCACGAACCAGATCGGCAGCATGAACATCAGAGGCAAAAACCCAGGAATTATCTTCCTGACCATAACCCTTCCACTTGACCAGGTACTGGAGTTTCCATCTCAAAACACGAGAATCCAAAATCTTCTCCACCACATACTCCAACTCCCCCTCAACCAACACCGGGGCAGGAGGATCAACGGATGGAACCACAGGCGCCACGTATCTCCGCAATAACGACCTATGGAACACATTATGGATGGCAAAAGAAGCAGGAAGGGCCAAACGAAATGACACAGGATTAATAACCTCAGAAATCTTATACGGACCAATGAAACGAGGCTTAAACTTAGGAGAGGAAACCTTCATAGGAACATAACGAGACGACAACCAAACCAAATCCCCAACACGAAGTCGGGGACCCACACAGCGCCGGCGGTTAGCGAAACGTTGAGCCTTCTCCTGGGACAATGTCAAATTGTCCACCACATGAGTCCAAATCTGCTGCAACCTATCCACCACAGTATCTACACCAGGACAGTCCGAAGACTCAACCTGCCCTGAAGAGAAACGAGGATGGAAACCAGAATTGCAGAAAAACGGCGAAACCAAAGTAGCCGAGCTGGCCCAATTATTAAGGGCGAACTCAGCCAACGGCAAAAATGACACCCAATCATCCTGATCAGCAGAAACAAAGCATCTCAGATATGTTTCCAAAGTTTGATTAGTTCGTTCGCTTTGGCCATTTGTCTGAGGATGGAAAGCCGAGGAAAAAGACAAATCAATGCCCATCCTTGCACAAAAGGATCGCCAAAACCTCGAAACAAACTGGGAACCTCTGTCAGAAACGATGTTCTCCGGGATACCATGTAAACGAACCACATGCTGGAAAAATAATGGCACCAAATCAGAGGAGGAAGGCAATTTAGACAAAGGTACCAAATGGACCATCTTAGAAAAGCGATCACAAACCACCCAAATGACCGACATTTTTTGAGAGACTGGGAGATCCGAAATAAAATCCATAGAAATATGCGTCCAGGGCCTCTTCGGGACTGGCAAGGGCAAAAGCAACCCACTGGCACGAGAACAGCAGGGCTTAGCCCGAGCACAAGTCCCACAGGACTGCACAAAAGAACGCACATCCCGTGAAAAAGACGGCCACCAAAAGGATCTAGCCACCAAATCTCTGGTACCAAAGATTCCAGGATGCCCAGCCAACACTGAACAATGAATCTCAGAGATAACTCTACTAGTCCATCTATCAGGGACAAACAGTTTCTCCGCTGGGCAACGGTCAGGTCTATCAGCCTGAAAATTTTGCAGCACCTGCCGCAAATCAGGGGAGATGGCAGACAAAATTACCCCCTCTTTGAGAATACCCGCCGGCTCAGAAACACCCGGAGAGTCAGGCACAAAAATCCTTGACAGGGCTTCAGCCTTCACATTCTTAGAGCCCGGAAGGTACGAAACCACAAAATCAAAACGGGAGAAAAATAACGACCATCGAGCCTGTCTCGGATTCAACAGTTTGGCAGACTCAAGATAAGTCAAATTCTTGTGATCTGTCAAGACCACCACACGATGCTTGGCTCCTTCAAGCCAATGACGCCACTCCTCGAATGCCCACTTCATGGCCAACAACTCACGATTACCAACATCATAATTACGCTCAGCAGGCGAAAACTTTCTAGAAAAGAAAGCACATGGCTTCATCACCGAGCCATCAGAACTTCTTTGCGACTAAACAGCCCCTGCTCCAATCTCAGAAGCATCAACCTCAACCTGAAACGGGAGCGAAACATCTGGCTGGCACAACACAGGGGCAGAAGAAAAACGACGCTTCAACTCCTGAAAAGCCTCTACAGCTGCAGAAGACCAATTGACCACATCAGCACCCTTCTTGGTCAAATCAGTCAACGGTTTAGCAACAGTAGAAAAATTAGCGATGAAGCGCCGATAAAAATTAGCAAAGCCCAGGAACTTTTGCAGGCTCTTCACAGATGTCGGCTGAGTCCAATCGTAAATGGCCTGGACTTTAACAGGGTCCATCTCGACAGTAGAAGGGGAAAAAATGAACCCCAAAAATGAAACCTTCTGAACTCCAAAGAGACACTTTGACCCCTTCACAAACAAGGAATTCGCACGAAGGACCTGGAACACCATTCTGACCTGCTTCACATGAGACTCCCAATCATCCGAAAAGACCAAAATATCATCCAAATATACAATCAGGAATTTATCCAGGTACTCTCGGAAGATGTCATGCATAAAGGACTGAAATACTGATGGAGCATTGGAAAGCCCGAATGGCATAACCAGGTACTCAAAATGGCCCTCGGGCGTATTAAATGCTGTTTTCCATTCATCGCCTTGTTTAATACGCACAAGATTATACGTCCCTCGAAGATCTATCTTGGTGAACCAACTAGCCCCTTTAATACGAGCAAACAAATCAGACAGCAATGGCTAAGGATACTGAAATTTGACTGTAATTTTATTAAGAAGGTGGTAATCAATACAAGGTCTCAAAGAACCATCCTTCTTGGCCACAAAAAAGAACCCTGCTCCTAACGGTGATGACGACGGGCGAATATGACCCTTCTCCAAGGATTCCTTTATATAACTCCGCATAGCGGCGTGTTCTGGCACAGATAAATTGAACAATCGGCCCTTAGGAAACTTACTACCAGGAATCAAATCAATTGCACAATCGCAATCCCTATGAGGAGGTAGGGCACTGGCTTTGGGCTCATCAAATACATCCCGATAATCCGACAAAAACTCTGGAACTTCAGAAGGAGTGGAAGACGAAATAGACAAAAATGGAACATCACCATGTACCCCCTGGCAACCCCAGCTGGACACAGACATAGATTTCCAGTCCAATACTGGATTATGAACCTGTAGCCATGGCAACCCCAAAACGACCACACCATGCAGATTATGCAACACCAGAAAGCGGATATCCTCCTGATGTGCAGGAGCCATGCACATGGTCAATTGGGTCCAGTACTGAGGCTTATTCTTGGCCAAAGGCATAACATCAATTCCTCTCAATGGAATAGGATACTGCAAGGGCTCCAAGAAAAAACCACAGCGCCTAGCATACTCCAAGTCCATCAAATTCAGGGCAGCGCCTGAATCCACAAATGCAATAAAAGAATAGGATGACAAAGAGCAAATCAGAGTAACGGACAATAGAAATTTAGACTGTACCGTACCAATGGTGGCAGACCTAGCGAACCGCTTAGTGCGCTTAGGACAATCGGAGATAGCATGAGTGGAATCACCACAGTAAAAACATAGCCCATTCCGACGTCTGTGTTCTTGCCGTTCAGCTCTGGTCAAAGTCCTATCACATTGCATAGGCTCAGGCCCATGCTCAGATAGTACCGCCAAATGGTGCACAGCTTTACGCTCACGCAAGCGTCGATCGATCTGAGTGGCCAAGGACATAGACTCATTCAGACCAGCAGGCATGGGAAATCCCACCATGACATCCTTAAGGGCTTCAGAGAGACCCTTTCTGAAGATTGCTGCCAGGGCACATTCATTCCACTGAGTGAGCACAGACCACTTTCTAAACTTCTGACAATATATCTCCGCTTCATCCTGACCCTGACACAGAGCCAGCAAGATTTTCTCTGCCTGATCCACTGAATTAGGTTCGTCATAAAGCAATCCAAGCGCCAGAAAAAAACACATCAACATCACGCAATGCTGGATCTCCTGGCGCAAGGGAAAATGCCCAGTCTTGAGGGTCACCACGTAACAAGGAAATAATGATCTTTACTTGTTGAACAGGGTCACCTGAGGAGCGAGGTTTCAAGGTAAGAAACAATTTACAATTATTTTTGAAATTCAAGAACTTAGATCTTATGGGCGGCACGGTGGCGCAGTGGTTAGCACAGCAGCCTTGCAGCGCTGGAGTCCTGGGTTCAAACCCCACTAAGGACAACATCTGCAAAGAGTTTGTATGTTCTCTCCGTGTTTGCGTGGGTTTCCTCCGGGCACTCCGGTTTCCTCCCACATTCCATAGACATACTGATAGGGAATTTAGATTGTGAGCCCCATCGGGGACAGTGATGATAATGTGTGCAAAATGTAAAGCGCTGCGGAATATGTTAGCGCTATATAAAAAATAAAGATTAGATAAAGATTATTATCTATCACCAAAAAACAAATCAGGAATTGGAATCCTAGGCTCTGACATCGGATTCTGAACCACTAAATCTTGAATGTTTTGTACCCTTGTAGTGAGATTATCCATCCAAGAGGACAGACCTTGAATGTCCATGTTTACACCTGTGTCCTGAACCACCCAGAGGTAAAGGGGAAAAGAGAGACAAAACACAGTGCAAAAAAAAAAAAAATGGTCTCAGAACATCTCTTTTCCCTCTATTGAGATGCATTAGTACTTTGGGCCACCTGTACTGTTATGACCTGGTGGTCAGGACAATAATGGACCTGGTGGTTAAGAGCACACGGAATGACCTGATAGTTACTGATAATAAAGGGCGAGCTCTGGGACGTGGGAACTCTGCTGACCGCAATCCCTAATCCTATCAAACACACTAGAAATAGCCGTGGATTGCGCCTAACGCTCCCTATGCAACTCGGCACAGCCTAAGGAACTAGCTAGCCCTGAAGAAAGAAAAATAAACCCTACCTTGCCTCAGAGAAATTCCCCAAAGGAAAAGGCAGCCCCCCACATATAATGACTGTGAGTAAAGATGAAAATACAAACACAGAGATGAAATAGATTTAGCAAAGTGAGGCCCGACTTAATGAACAGACCGAGGATAGGAAAGGTTACTTTGCGGTCAGCACAAAAACATACAAAAAGACCACGCAGAGGGCGCAAAAAGACCCTCCGCACCGACTCACGGTGCGGAGGCGCTCCGTCTGCGTCCCAGAGCTTCCAGCAAGCAAGACAACAATAAAAATAACAAGCTGGACAGAAAAATAGCAAACCAAAGAAATACAAGCTGGAACTTAGCTTCTACTGGGAAGACAGGTCACAAGAACGATCCAGGAGTGAACTAGACCAATACTGGAACATTTACAGGTGGCATTGAGCAAAGATCTAAGTGGAGTTAAATAGAGCAGCAGCTAATGAATTAACCCCGTCACCTGTGAAACTCAGAAACACCCACCAGAGGAAGTCCATGGACAGAACCAGCCGAAGTACCATTCATGACCACAGGAGGGAGCCCGACAACAGAATTCACAACATTCTGCCACACATACCTCCACTTCATCTTCATCCTCCACTTGAACCTCGGCCTCCTGGTTGAAGATAATAAAAGGTAGATAGTAAGATGTAAGATAATACTTTGTTTTTGTATTTAATTTTTGTTATTTTCATTATTTCCCCTTAAAATGTATTTAAAATATATATAAAAATGGCTTAAAAAATACCTTAAAAAATTGATAGTAACAAAAAAAAGTGTCATACTTCATTCTTCTACTTCGACTCTTAAACTTACATGAAAATGTCTATGTCATTCTCTACTTGACCTCGGCCTCCTGGTTCAATATCAAACTATGGTTTTCTATTAATTTCTATTAGTTTCCTTAGTTTCCCTTTAAAAATAAAAAAAAATGCCTAAAGGAAAAGAGTTTGTTACCTCCTACTTGGACTGTTATATCTACATCACATTTCAGGCATCCATTGCCTCTTGGGATGAAATTTGAATCCGTGTCTGTGGGGGTATTGCTCCCAAGTTCTGAGGCTGAAAATTGCTAAAATCTTCTGTTGGGGGTATTGTTACCCATGTTCTGAGACTGAAATTTGTTATAATATTATTGGGGGGGATTGTTTTCCATGCTATGTTGGTGACATTTGTTATCATCTTTTGGGGGTATTGTTCCCCATGTTGTATGGGTGTCATTTGATTTAGCTTCTGTTGGTAGAACTGATTAAAATAACCTAGAGTTTAATGAGAGGAGTGCAGAGTCAGACAGGAGGCAGTCTAAACCCCCAATAGTAAACTATAGGTGATTTTAATCAGTTCTACTTACCCATTTAAATTGTAGGCTTATAACCCGAGAGAGACATGTTAATCCATTCAATTGTAGGCGTTTTAACCCTAGAGAGGCATGTTCAAAAGGAAAGGACCCATTAGAGAAGTGTCACCTTGCCGTGGTTGATGGGCGCACATGAATTGGCCAATTTATGTGCTAAGAACCTCCATTTTTTGTAAGCACATCTTATTGAGTAACAATACAAAAAGACACACACATATATATATATATATATATATATATATATATATATATATATATATACAGTGCCTACAAGTAGTATTCAACCCCCTGCAGATTTAGCAGGTTTACACATTTGGAATTAACTTGGCATTGTGACATTTGGACTGTAGATCAGCCTGGAAGTGTGAAATGCACTGCAGCAAAAAAGAATGTTATTTCTTTGTTTATTTTTTTTTTTTAATTGTGAAAAGTCTTTTCAGAGGGTCATTTATTATTCAACCCCTCAACCCACCAGAATTCTGTTTGGTTCCCCTAAAGTATTAAGAAGTAGTTCAGGCACAAAGAACAGTGAGCTTCACATGTTTGGATTAATTATCTCTTTTTCCAGCCTATTCTGACTATTTAAGACCCTCCCCAAACTTGTGAACAGCACTCATACATGGTCAACATGGGAAAGACAAAGGAGCATTCCAAGGCCATCAGAGACAAGATCGTGGAGGGTCACAAGGCTGGCAAGGGGTACAAAACCCTTTCCAAGGAGTTGGGCCCACCTGTCTCCACTGTTGGGAGCATCATCCGGAAGTGGAAGGCTTATGGAACTACTGTTAGCCTTCCACGGCCTGGACAGCCTTTGAAAGTTTCCTCCCGTGCCGAGGCCAGGCTTGTCCGAAGTGTCAAGGCTAACCCAAGGACAACAAGGAATGAGCTCCGGGAAGATCTCATGGCAGTGGGGACATTGGTTTCAGTCAATACCATAAGTAACGTACTCCACCGCAATGGTCTCCATTCCAGACGAGCCCGTAAGGTACCTTTACTTTCAAAGCGTCATGTCAAGGCTCGTCTACAGTTTGCTCATGATCACTTGGAGGACTCTGAGACTGACTGGTTCAAGGTCCTCTGGTCTGATGAGACCAAGATCGAGATCTTTGTTGCCAACCACACACGTGACGTTTGGAGACTGGATGGCACTGCATACGACCCCAAGAATACCATCCCTACAGTCAAGCATGGTGGTGGCAGCATCATGCTGTGGGGCTGTTTCTCAGCCAAGGGGCCTGGCCATCTGGTCCGCATTCATGGAAAGATGGATAGCACGGCCTACCTGGAGATTTTGGCCAAGAACCTCCGCTCCTCCATCAAGGATCTTAAGATGGGTCGTCATTTCATCTTCCAACAAGACAACGACCCAAAGCACACAGCCAAGAAAACCAAGGCCTGGTTCAAGAGGCAAAATATCAAGGCGTTGCAGTGGCCTAGTCAGTCTCCTGACCTTAACCCAAGTGAAAACTTGTGGAAGGAGCTCAAGATTAAAGTCCACATGAGACACCCTAAGAACCTAGATAACTTGGAGAAGATCTGCATGGAGGAGTGGGCCAAGATAACTCCAGAGACCTGTGCTGGCCTGATCAGGTCTTATAAAAGACGATTATTAGCTGTAATTGCAAACAAAGGTTATTCCACAAAATATTAAACCTAGGGGTTGAATAATAATTGACCCACACTTTTATGTTTAAAATTTATAAAAATTTAACTGAGCAACAAAACTTTTTGGTTTGTAAGATTCATGCATCTGTTAATAAATCCTGCTCTTGTTTGAAGTTTGAAGGCTCTAACTTATTTGCATCTTATTAAACCTGCTAAACCTGCACTGTATATACATATATATATATATATATATCCTATATTTAAGCCATAGAGCATAAGACAGTGAATGAACACCTAAAACGCTCTATTCAAAGGCAAATAATAAATATAAAAATACGTTTTTATTTCAATACATAATAAAAAAAAACTCTTGAGGTACGCTAAAAATAATATGTATCAACAGGTGAGAACAACACATATGAGGTAAATAGGTAGCAAAGCCTGAACACAATGAAATAAAAGGTAATATAAAATGAATATACAAGTGTATTTCAGGTAATGAACATTAAATAATGTTTAGGATGTCCCATAATGTTTTAACTATTCAATATACATAAACAAAGTGCTATAATAAGATATTAGCTGTCAACAGAACACCCCTATAGCATCAACATGTGTAGAAACTGCTATATATAATATAATCCTAAGTAACCAAACATTAAAGCATAATGCAATTATAGGCGTATAATGAAGATCTAACAGCCACATGCAGGTAAGCTATCCAAAGAAAATGGCCCTAGATGAAGCATTTCATTGCGAAACGTGCATCAGGAGTGGTGGACACCCGGACCTCTGCTTCTTTTCTGGTAATGGATGTTACCACTTTTCATTTTACATGTACATGAAAGTGCATACTTAACATGCAGGACTCACCCATTGGCTGTCTTTTGGATAGTGGGCAAACTTACAAAATCAGCAAGGGATCAAATACTTATTTCCCCACTGTGTATGTATATAGTGGCTATGGAAAGTATTCAGACCCCTTTAAATTATATCTATAATCTATCTATCTATCTATCTATCTATCTATCTATCTATCTATCTAACTATCTTTCTATTATCCATCTATCTATTATCTACCTATCTATTATCCATCTATCATCTACATATCATCTATCTATTATCTATCAATCTATCTCTCTATTATCTATCTATCTATCTCTCTATTATCTATCTATCTATCTATCTATCTATCTATCATCTATCTATAATCTATGTATTATCTATCTATCTATTATCTGTCTATCATCTATCTATCAATCTATCTATATATTTATACATTATTTATCTATATATTCTATTCTATCTATTATCTGTCTATTATCTATCTATTTATCTATCACTCTATTATCTATCTATCTACTATCTATCTATTATATATTTATCATCTATCTATCGATTATCTATTTATCTACTTATCTATCTATCATCTTTCTATTATGTATGTATCTATTATTTATCTATTATCTATCTATCTACCTATCTATCTTTCTATTATCTATCATCTATCTATTATCTCTCTATCTTTCTATCTTTGCATCTGAACTGCAGAAAATCATGATGACCATTATACCCACAGTGTTACATATGGTTGGACTGATGTACTGATTGATGGAAGAAAGAAGCGAGGGACAATAATTTACACTGATGGATTCCACTGAAACATCATATGAAACATGAGAGTTGGGGTCAAAATCATTCAGTTTGTTTTGGTCTCATTTATAGTGAAAGCTGCACCAAAAAAGCCAACAGCACAGTTCAATCTTCTTAAACAGCCCCTGGTGACAAAAAGTCATTTTAAAACAGTAGTGAAATAAAGTATATTGTGTGTAGAATAAAAAAATAACAATGGTATATACAGTACAGACCAAAGGTTTGGACACACCTTCTCATTTCAAGATTTTTCTGTATTTTCATGACTATGAAAATTGTAAATTCACACTGAAGGCATCAAAACTATGAATTAACACATGTGGAATTATATACTTAACAAAAAAAGTGTGAAACAACTGAAATTATACCTTATATTCTAGGTTCTTCAAAGTAGCCACCTTTTGCTTTCATGACTGCTTTGCACACTCTTGGCATTTTCTTGATGAGCTTCAAGGGGTAGTCACCGCGAATGGTCTTCAAACAATCTTGAAGGAGTTACCAGAGATGCTTAGCACTTGTTGGCCCTTTTGCCTTCACTCTGCGGTCCAGCTCACCCCAAACCATCTCGATTGGGTTCAGGTCTGGTGACTGTGGAGGCCAGGTCATGCCTGTGCTGGCGTAGCACCCCATCACTTTCCTTCTTGGTCAAATAGCCCTTACACAGCCTGGAGGTGTGTTTGGGGTCATTGTCCTGTTGAAAAATAAATGATGGTCCAACTAAACGCAAGCCGGATGGAATAGCATGTCGCTGCAAGATGCTGTGGTAGCCATGCTAATTCAGTATGCCTTCAATTTTGAATAAATCCTCAACAGTGTCAACAGCAAAGCACCCCCGCACCATCACACCTCCTCCTCCATGCTTCACGGTGGGAACTAGGCATGTAGATTCCATCCGTTCACTTTTTCTGCGTCGCACAAAGACACGGTGGTTGGAACCAAAGACCTCAAATTTGGACTCATCAGACCAAAGCACATATTTCCACTGCTCCAATGTCCATTCCTTGTGTTCTATAGCCCAAACAAGTCTCTTCTGCTGGTTGCTTGTCCTTAGCAGTGGTTTCCTAGCAGCTATTTTACCATGAAGGTCTGCTGCACAAAGTCTCCCCTTAACAGTTGTTGTAGAGATGTGTCTGCTGCTAGAAATCTGTGTGGCGTTGACCTTGTCTCTAATCTGAGCTGCTGTTAACCTGCGAATTCTGAGGCTGGTGACTCGGATAAACTTATCCTCAGAAGCAGAGGTGACTCTTGGTCTTCCTTTCCTGGGGCGGTCCTCATGTGAGCCACTTTCTTTGTAGCGCTTGATGGTTTTTGCCACTGCACTTGGGGACACTTTCAAAGTTTTCCCAATTTCTCGGACTGACTGACCTTCATTTCTTAAAGTAATGATGGCCACTCGTTTTTCTTTACTTAGCTGCTTTTTTCTTGCAATAATACAAATTCTAACAGTCTTTTCAGTAGGACTATCAGCTGAGTATCCACCAGACTTCTGCACTACACAACTGAGGGTCCCAACCCCATTTATAAGGCAAGAAATACCACTTATTAAACCTGACAGGGCACACCTGTGAATTGAAAACCATTCCCATGACTACCTCTTGAAGCTCATCAAGAGAATTCCAAGAGTGTGCAAAGCGGTCATCAGAGCAAAAGGTGGCCACTTTGAAGAACCTAGAATATAAGACATAAAAAAAAAGAGTGAAACTACTGAAATTAAGTATATAATTCCACATGTGTTAATTCATAGTTTTGATGCCTTCAGTGTTAATGTACAATTTTCACAGTCATGAAAATACAGAAAAATCTTTAAATGAGAATGTGTGTCCAAACTTTTGGTCTGTACTGTATATACAAATCTTCCACTGGCTTGTAGATTCCCAAATGAAATGGTTCCTAATAGGGTTGAGCGAAACGGGTCGTTCATTTGCAAAAGTCGCCGACTTTTGGCAAAGTCGGGTTTCATGAAACCCGATCCGACCCCTGTGCGGGGTCGGCCATGCGGTACGCGACTTTCGCGCCAAAGTCGCGTTTCAATGACGCGAAAAGCACCATTTCTCAGCCAATGAAGGTAAACGCAGAGTGTGGGCAGCGTGATGACATAGGTCCTGGTCCCCACCATCTTAGAGAAGGGCATTGCAGTGATTGGCTTGCTGTCTGCGGCGTCACAGGGGCTATAAAGGGGCGTTCCCGCCGACCGCCATGTTACTGCTGCTGATCTGAGCTTAGGGAGAGGTTGCTGCCGCTTCGTCAGAAGCAGGGATAGCGTTAGGCAGGGTCCATTAACCACCAAACCGCTTGTGCTGTAGTGATTTCCACCGCCCAACACCACCTTCGGTGTGCAGGGACAGTGGAAGCTACATTTTTTTTTTTTTTCCCCTCAGCGCTGTAGCTCATTGGGCTGCCCTAGAAGGCTCCCTGATAGCTGCATTGCTGTGTGTACGCCGCTGTGCAAACCAACTGCTTTTTTCAAAGCACAAATCCTCTTGTTCCTTCCTTTCTGCACAGCTATCTTTTTTGTTTGTCCACACTTTTTATTTAATTTGTGCATCAGTCCACTCCTTATTGCTGCCTGCCATACCTGGCTGAGATTACTGCAGGGAGATAGTAATTGTTGGACACTCCCTGTTTTTGTTTTTTTTTTTTGTGGGAGATTAAGATTGACATTTCTGCTAGAGTGCCATCCCTGTGTGCGCCATCTCTCACTCAGTGGGCCATAGAAAGCCTATTTATTTTTTTGCTTGATTTGGGTTATAAAATCTACCTGAAAAAATCACTACATCAATCAGTGGGAGAAAAATATTGGCCTCAGGGCTTGTGTGCCACTCTTGACTCCTGTGTGTGCCATCTCTCAGTCAGTGGGCCATAGAAAGCCTATTTATTTTTTTGCTTGATTTGGGTTCTAAAATCTACCTGAAAAAATCACTACATCAATCAGTGGGAGAAAAATATTGGCCTCAGGGCTTGTGTGCCACTCCTGACTCCTGTGTGCATCATCACTCACTCAGTGGGCCATAGAAAGCCCTTTTTTTTTTTTTTTTGCTTTATTTGGGTTCTAAATTCTACCTGAAAAAATCAATAAATCAATCAGTGGGAGATTAATATTGGCCTTTGGGCTTGTGTGCCAGTCCTAAGCGTGCCATCTCTCTCTCTCAGATAGTGGGCCATAGAAAGCCTATTTATTATTTTTTTTATTGGGTTTATAAATTTTCCCTGGAACAAAAAAAAAAAAAGTGGGAGATTAATATTGGCCTCTGGGCTTGTGTGCCAGTCCTGAGCGTGCCATCTCTCTCACAAATAGTGGGCCATAGAAAGCCTATTTATGTTTTTGGTTGATTTGGGTTCTAAATTCTACCTGAAAAAATCAATAAATCAATCAGTGGGAGATAAATATTGGCCTCTGGGCTTGTGTGCCACTCCTGACTCCTGTGTGCGTCATCTCTCACTCAGTGGGCCATAGAAAGCCTTTTTTTTAATTTGTTTTCTAAATTCTCCCTGAAAAAATCATTTTATTTTATTTGGTTTCTAAATTCTTCCTGAAAAAATCATTTTATTCTATTATTTTTTTTTCCTAAAGTCTCTCTGAAAAAAAAAAAAAAACAAATCAGTGGGAGATTAATATTGCCCTTTCTGCTTGTGTGCCAGTCTTGACTCCTGGGTGTGCCATCTCTCTCTCTCTCTCCAATTGTGGGCCATAGAAAGCCTATTATTTTTTTAGCTTGATTTGGGTTCCAAAATCTACCTGAAAAAATCACTACATCAATCAGTGGGAGATAAATATTGGCCTCTGGGCTTGTGTGCCACTCCTGACTCCTGTGTGCGTCATCTCTCACTCAGTGGGCCATAGAAAGCCTTTTTTTGTTTTATTTGTTTTCTAAATTCTCCCTGAAAAAATCATTTTATTTTATTTGGTTTCTAAATTCTTCCTGGAAAAAATCATTTTATTCTATTATTTTTTTTCCTAAAGTCTCCCTGAAAAAACAAAAAAAAAACAAATCAGTGGGAGATTAATATTGCCCTTTCTGCTTGTGTGCCAGTCTTGACTCCTGGGTGTGCCATCTCTCTCTCTCTCTCCAATTGTGGGCCATAGAAAGCCTATTATTTTTTTTAGCTTGATTTGGGTTCCAAAATCTACCTGAAAAAATCACTACATCAATCAGTGGGAGATAAATATTGGCCTCTGGGCTTGTGTGCCACTCCTGACTCCTGTGTGCGTCATCTCTCACTCAGTGGGCCATAGAAAGCCTTTTTTTGTTTTGTTTGTTTTCTAAATTCTCCCTGAAAAAATCATTTTATTTTATTTGGTTTCTAAATTCTTCCTGAAAAAATCATTTTATTCTATTATTTTTTTTTCCTAAAGTCTCCCTTAAAAAAAAAAAAAACAAATCAGTGGGAGATTAATATTGCCCTTTCTGCTTGTGTGCCAGTCTTGACTCCTGGGTGTGCCATCTCTCTCTCTCTCCAATTGTGGGCCATAGAAAGCCTATTATTTTTTTAGCTTGATCAGTGGGAGATCAGTGGGAAATCAGTGGGAGATTAATATTTACATTTGTGCTTCAGTGACAGTCCTGCGTGTGTGGCATCTCTCTCATTTGTTGCCACCAACAACAGAGTGTGTAACATTGTGCCTGATTTTCGTTGTGGTCTCACTCACCTGTAAAGGGGTAGCTAAATCATACTGAAGTTATAGCTCACCGTGTAAGTTGTGTGACAGCAACAAAAACCGTTAGTTTGTTTACGTTTTTAAAACAATGAGGAAGTCTGGTGGAAGAGGTCGTGGCCGGGGGCGTTCATTGTCAGCTGGTAATGAGGGTAGTGGTAGTGGTGGAGCATCAGAAAGTCGTGGGAAAAAAAATATTGCACCTAAGTCTGGAGCTGTGGAGCCAGGTTCGTCGTCTGGCTACACAAGGCCTCGAACGCTCCCTTTTCTGGGAGTAGGAAAACCGCTTTTAAAGCCGGAGCAGCAAGAGCAAGTTTTGGCTTATCTTGCTGACTCAGCCTCTAGCTCTTTTGCCTCCTCTCGTGAAACTGGTAAATGTCAAAGCAGCGCGTCGTTAGTGGATGTTCACGGTCAGGGACAAGTCGCTTCCTTGTCCTCTTCAGCAAAAACAACAACAGAGAAGAATGCAGCAGGCGACACAACGGGTTACTCCATGGAGCTCTTTACACATACCGTCCCTGGCTTAGAAAGTGAAGCAGTTAACAGTCCATGCCCATTACAAGTTGAATCTGACATGGAGTGCACTGATGCACAGCCACAGCCAGACTACTATGCTGGTCCTTTGACTCAGACCACAACATTGCCCTCGCAGGGTAATGATCAAGAATCAGACCCTGATGAGACTATGTTGCCCCATCACGAACGCTATACCACCGACCGACACGGTGACACAGACGAAGTTGCACACGAGCTACAAGAAGAGGTAATAGATGACCCAGTTCTTGACCCCGATTGGCAGCCATTGGGGGAACAGGGTGCAGGCGGCAGCAGTTCTGAAGCGGAGGAGGAGGGGCCGCAGCAGGCATCAACATCGCAACAGGTTCCATCTGCCGGGCCCATAGATGGGACAAAACGCGTGGCAAAGCCAAAACCTGTTGGAGGACAGCGTGGCCATCTGGTTAAAGCTCAGTCTGCAATGCCTGAAAAGGGATCCGATGCTCGAAAGAGTGCAGTCTGGCATTTTTTTAAACAACATCCAATTGATCAGCGCAAAGTCATCTGTCAAAAATGTTCAACTACCTTAAGCAGAGGACAGAATCTGAAAAGTCTCAATACAAGTTGCATGCATAGACATTTAACCACCATGCATTTGCAAGCCTGGACTAACTACCAAACGTCCCTTAAGGTTGTAGCACCCTCGGCCAATGAAGCTAGTCAGCAACGCAACATCCCTTCCGGCAGTGTAGGGCCACCATTTTCCGCACCACCTGCAGTATCTGTGCAGGTTTCTTTGCCAGGCCAAAGCAGTCAGGGTCAGGGAATCACCAGTTTCGTAGTAGGAAACACTGCATCTAGGGCACCGGCGGCAACAATACCATCTCCCACCGTCTCTCAGTCTGCCATGTCCACCGGCACCCCCGCTAGTTCCACGATCTCCAGCTCTCCAGTCCAGCTCACCCTACATGAGACTATGGTTAGAAAAAGGAAGTACTTAGCCTCGCATCCGCGTACACAGGGTTTGAACGCCCACATAGCTAGACTAATCTCGTTAGAGATGATGCCCTACCGGTTAGTTGAAAGCAAGGCTTTCAAAGCCCTGATGGACTACGCTGTACCACGCTACGAGCTACCCAGTCGACACTTTTTTCCAGAAAAGCCATCCCAGCCCTCCACCAGCATGTTAAAGAGCGCATCGTCCATGCACTCAGGCAATCTGTGAGCACAAAGGTGCACCTGACAACAGATGCATGGACCAGTAGGCATGGCCAGGGACGTTACGTGTCCATCACGGCACACTGGGTGAATGTTGTGGATGCAGGGTCCACAGGGGACAGCAAGTTTGGGACAGTTCTGCCTAGCCCACGGTCTAGGCAACAGTTGGCTGTAGCCGTTCACACCCCCTCCTCCTCCTCTTCGTCCTCCTGCAGAAGCGAGAGCTCGTCCACAGACCGCAGTCGCACAACCACTCCATCCACAGCTGCCACTGTTGCACACCAGGTCTCCCATTATGGGGCAGCTACTGGCAAACGTCAGCAGGCTGTATTGGCTATGAAGTGTTTGGGCGACAACAGACAAACCGCGGAAGTTCTGTCCGAGTTCTTGCAGAAAGAAACGCAGTCGTGGCTGGGCACTGTAGATCTTGAGGCAGGCAAGGTAGTGAGTGATAACGGAAGGAATTTCATGGCTGCCATCTCCCTTTCCCAACTGAAACACATTCCTTGCCTGGCTCACACCTTAAACCTGGTGGTGCAGTGCTTCCTGAAAAGTTATCCGGGGTTATCCGACCTGCTCCTCAAAGTGCGTGGACTTTGCTCACATATCCGCCGTTCGCCCATACACTCCAGCCGTATGCAGACCTATCAGCGTTCTTTGAACCTTCCCCCCCATCGCCTAATCATAGACGTTGCAACAAGGTGGAACTCAACACTGCACATGCTTCAGAGACTGTGCGAACAGAGGCTGGCTGTTATGTTTTTGTGGGAGGATACACATACACGGGCAGGCAGTAGGATGGCAGACATGGAGTTGTCAGGTGTGCAGTGGTCGAAGATTCAAGACATGTGTCAAGCCCTTCAGTGTTTTGAGGAATGCACACGGCTGGTTAGTGCAGACAACGCCATAATAAGCATGAGCATCCCCCTAATGCGTCTGCTGATGCAAAGTTTGACGCACATAAAGGATCAGGCGTCTGCAGCTGAGGAAGAGGAAAGCCTTGATGACAGTCAGCCATTGTCTGGCCAGGGCAGTGTACAGGACGAGTTAGCGGGTGAAGAGGAGGAGGAGGACGAGGAGGATGATGGGGATGATTATATTTTTAATGAGGAAGCTTTTCCGGGGCCACTGGAAATTGGTGGCGCGGCAAGGCCGGGTTCTGGTTTTTGGAGGGACACAAGTGACGTGGATTTGCCTGAAACTGCCCCTCAACCAAGCACAACCGCAGATTTGAGAACTGGAACTTTGGCCCACATGGCGGATTATGCCTTACGTATCCTCAAAAGGGACACACTAGTGTTGAGCGATACCGTCCAATACTTGAAAGTATCGGTATCGGATAGTATCGGCCGATACCCGAAAAATATCGGATATCGCCGATACCGATATCCGATACCAATACAAGTCAATGGGACATCAAGTATCGGAAGGTATTCTCATGGTTCCCAGGGTCTGAAGGAGAGGAAACTCTCCTTCAGGCCCTGGGATCCATAGGGATGTGTAAAATAAAGAATTAAAATAAAAAATATTGATATATTTACCTCTCCGGCGGCCCCTGAACTCAGCGCGGGTAACCGGCAGGCTTCGTTGTTCAAAATCAGCGCTTTTAGGACCTGAGAATCACGTCCCGGCTTCTGATTGGTCGCGGGCCGCCCATGTGACCGCCACGCGACCAATCACAAGCCGTGACGTTACCGCAAGCTATTAACGCGCTCATTTTTAAAAATGAGCGAGTTAATGGCTTTCAAAGACGTAGCGGCTTGTGATTGGTCGCGGCCACGCGACCAATCACAAGCCGCGACGTCACCGCAAGCTATTAACGCGCTCATTTTTAAAAATGAGCGCGTTAATGACTTTCAAAGACGTAGTGGCTTGTGATTGGTCGCGTGGCCACGACCAATCACAAGCCGCTACGTCTTTGAAAGCCATTAACGCGCTCATTTTTAAAAATGAGCGCGTTAATAGCTTGCGGTGACGTCGCGGCTTGTGATTGGTCGCGTGGCGGTCACATGGGCGGCCCGCGTCCAATCAGAAGCCGGGACGTGATTCTCAGGTCCTAAAAGCGCTGATTTTGAACAACGAAGCCTGCCGGTTACCCGCGCTGAGTCCAGGGGCCGCCGGAGAGGTAAATATATCAATATTTTTTATTTTAATTCTTTATTTTACACATCTCTATGTACCCGATACCGATACCCGATACCACAAAAGTATCGGATCTCGGTATCGGAATTCCGATACCGCAAGTATCGGCCGATACCCGATACTTGCGGTATCGGAATGCTCAACACTAGGACACACGCATAACTAAAATGATGAACGATGACGATTACTGGTTGGCCTGCCTCCTTGATCCTCGCTATAAAGGCAAATTGCAAAATATAATGCCACATGAGAACTTGGAACTAATATTAGCAACCAAACAATCAACTCTTGTTGACCGTTTGCTTCTGGCATTCCCTGCACACAGCGCCCGAGATCGTTCTCACACGAGCTGCAGGGGCCAGCAGACCAGAGGAGTTAGAGGGGCAGAAATCAGAAGTGGCGTTAGCCAGAGGGGTTTTCTGACCAGGTTGTGGAGTGATTTTGCTATGACCGCAGACAGGACAGGTACTGCAGCATCAATTCAAAGTGACAGGAGACAACATTTGTCCAGTATGGTTACAAACTATTTTTCATCCCTTATCGATGTTCTCCCTCAACCGTCATTCCCATTTGATTACTGGGCATCAAAATTAGACACCTGGCCAGAATTGGCAGAATATGCATTGCAGGAGCTTGCTTGCCCGGCAGCTAGTGTCCTATCAGAAAGAGTATTCAGTGCTGCAGGTTCAATACTAACAGAAAAAAAGGACTCGTCTGGCTACCCAAAATGTAGATGATCTAACCTTCATTAAAATGAACCACAACTGGATTTCAAAATCTTTTGCCCCACCTTGCCCGGCCGACACCTAGCTTTCCTATGAAAAGGTCTTGCCTGCGGACTATTCTGAATGCCTTTTCCAATCTCGTAATTTTCTGCACCTGATTGTCCAGCATACGACATGTTTACACCTCACTAAATGGCCAAACTCCCCACACGGGGCCGTGGTATCGACACTTGGCGACAGCACCCGTGAGAGTGCTGTTTGTCTGAAGAGGTGGGTGTGCCCGCTTTTGGTCGACGGCACTGCCACTGGGTCCCTCCTAGTACAATAAAGTGTCTCTGGCGGTGGTGGTGCGCACCCAACGTCAGACACACCGTTGTAATATGAGGGGCCCTGGGCCTGTACCGCCGGCCACAAGACAGTTCCCCCCCCAGCTCAAACAGTGCTCTACCACTTGCAAAATTATCTCACAGCTCCACCAATGTTTAGTCTATGCGCTGACATCCTTCAATGCCTGCCACTGACAATACCATTGTATTGACATTTTTGTTATGTTAGGCCTTCGAAGCCTGTCTGCGGTCACTCCTTCCACTAGGCCTCCACTGACCACACCACTGCTGCCCGTGTACCCCTGGAACCAATTTAAAATTGCCTACAGCCATGTGTTATTATTTTAGGCCTTCGATGCCTGTCTGCGGTCACTCCTTCCACTAGGCCTCCACTGACCACACCACTGCTGCCCGTGTACCCCTGGAACCAATTTAAAATTGCCTACAGCCATGTGTTATTATTTTAGGCCTTCGATGCCTGTCTGCGGTCACTCCTTCCACTAGGCCTCCACTGACCACACCACTGCTGCCCGTGTACCCCTGGAACCAATTTAAAATTGCCTACAGCCTGCCCAATTTTTTTATTTTAGGCCTTCGATGCCTGTCTGCGGTCACTCCTTCCACTAGGCCTCCACTGACCACACCACTGCTGCCCGTGTACCCCTGGAACCAATTTAAAATTGCCTACAGCCATGTGTTATTATTTTAGGCCTTCGATGCCTGTCTGCGGTCACTCCTTCCACTTGGCCTCCACTGACCACACCACTGCTGCCCGTGGACCCCTGGAACCAATTTAAAATTGCCTACAGCCATGTGTTATTATTTTAGGCCTTCGATGCCTGTCTGCGGTCACTCCTTACAATATGCCTCCACTGACCACACCACTGCTGCCCGTGTACCCCTGGAACCAATTTAAAATTGCCTACAGCCTGCCCAATTTTTTTTATTTTAGGCCTTCGATGCCTGTCTGCGGTCACTCCTTCCACTAGGCCTCCACTGACCACACCACTGCTGCCCGTGTACCCCTGGAACCAATTTAAAATTGCCTACAGCCATGTGTTATTATTTTAGGCCTTCGATGCCTGTCTGCGGTCACTCCTTCCACTAGGCCTCCACTGACCACACCACTGCTGCCCGTGGACCCCTGGAACCAATTTAAAATTGCCTACAGCCATGTGTTATTATTTTAGGCCTTCGATGCCTGTCTGCGGTCACTCCTTACAATATGCCTCCACTGACCACACCACTGCTGCCCGTGTACCCCTGGAACCAATTTAAAATTGCCTACAGCCTGCCCAATTTTTTTATTTTAGGCCTTCGATGCCTGTCTGCGGTCACTCCTTCCACTAGGCCTCCACTGACCACACCACTGCTGCCCGTGTACCCCTGGAACCAATTTAAAATTGCCTACAGCCATGTGTTATTATTTTAGGCCTTCGATGCCTGTCTGCGGTCACTCCTTCCACTAGGCCTCCACTGACCACACCACTGCTGCCCGTGGACCCCTGGAACCAATTTAAAATTGCCTACAGCCATGTGTTATTATTTTAGGCCTTCGATGCCTGTCTGCGGTCACTCCTTACAATATGCCTCCACTGACCACACCACTGCTGCCCGTGTACCCCTGGAACCAATTTAAAATTGCCTACAGCCTGCCCAATTTTTTTATTTTAGGCCTTCGATGCCTGTCTGCGGTCACTCCTTCCACTAGGCCTCCACTGACCACACCACTGCTGCCCGTGTACCCCTGGAACCAATTTAAAATTGCCTACAGCCATGTGTTATTATTTTAGGCCTTCGATGCCTGTCTGCGGTCACTCCTTCCACTAGGCCTCCACTGACCACACCACTGCTGCCCGTGTACCCCTGGAACCAATTTAAAATTGCCTACAGCCATGTGTTATTATTTTAGGCCTTCGATGCCTGTCTGCGGTCACTCCTTACAATATGCCTCCACTGACCACACCACTGCTGCCCGTGTACCCCTGGAACCAATTTAAAATTGCCTACAGCCAGCCCAATTTTTTTATTTTAGGCCTTCGATGCCTGTCTGCGGTCCGTTCTTTCTACTACTACTACACTAACCAGGCCACTGCTGCCCATGTACCCCTGGAACCAATTTAAAATTGCCTACAGCCATGTGTTATTATTTTAGGCCTTCGATGCCTGTCTGCGGTCACTCCTTCCACTAGGCCTCCACTGACCACACCACTGCTGCCCGTGGACCCCTGGAACCTATTTTTAATTGCATAGAGCATCCTTTTTTTAATAGTAGGCGTACAAAGTCTGTCTGCGGTCCACTATTGAAATTGTCCTCCACTGCCCAGAGCACTGCTGCTTGTGTACCCCTGTAACTTTTTTAAGCTGCAGTGAGCCACATTTTTGGGTTAAGTCCTACTACCTGTGTCTGTCTGCGCCACTCAATTCAGCTGTGTTCCTTTGAAAAAAGCTGAGCGTCAATAGTCTTGTTTTCAGCCTCTAGGAATTTTAAAACTGCATTGGGGGTACAACTTTGGTAGGGCCTACTAACGGTGTCTGCCTCCCCAAGGTGTGCCCCAGGTTTCCTCGCCATTGCTTCGATCTTAATGCTCTCGTTTAGTAGTTGTTGGAAACTACACTGCATTAGGCCTACAAATTGGGTATGGGGTGTAGAGAGATGGTGTGTTCCACTCCAAGGTGTGCCCCAGATTTCCTCGCCATTGCTTCGATCTTAATGCTCTCGTTTAGTAGTTGTTGGAAACTACACTGCATTAGGCCTACAAATTGGGTATGGGGTGTAGAGAGATGGTGTGTTCCACTCCAAGGTGTTCTCCAGGTTGCATTTCCTGAGCTTCGATCTTCCGGCTCTCGTTTAGTAGTTCTTGGAAACTACACTGCATTAGGCCTATAAATTGGGTATGGGGTGTAGAGAGATGGTGTGTTCCACTCCAAGGTGTTCTCCAGGTTGCCTTTCCTGAGCTTCGATCTTCCGGCTCTCGTTTAGTAGTTGTTGGAAACTACGCTGCATTAGGCCTACAAATTGGGTATGGGGTGTAGAGAGATGGTGTGTTCCACTCCAAGGTGTTCCCCAGGTTTCCTCGCCAATGCTTCGATCTTCATGCTCTCGTTTAGTAGTTGTTGGAAACTACACTGCATTAGGCCTACAAATTGGGTATGGGGTGTAGAGAGATGGTGTGTTCCACTCCAAGGTGTACTCCAGGTTGCCTTTCCTGAGCTTCGATCTTCCGGCTCTCGTTTAGTAGTTGTTGGAAACTACGCTGCATTAGGCCTACAAATTGGGTATGGGGTGTAGAGAGATGGTGTGTTCCACTCCAAGGTGTTCTCCAGGTTGCCTTTCCTGAGCTTCGATCTTCCGGCTCTCGTTTAGTAGTTCTTGGAAACTACACTGCATTAGGCCTACAAATTGGGTATGGGGTGTAGAGAGATGGTGTGTTCCACTCCAAGGTGTTCTCCAGGTTGCCTTTCCTGAGCTTCGATCTTCCGGCTCTCGTTTAGTAGTTTTTGGAAACTACGTTGCATTAGGCCTACAAATTGGGTATGGGGTGTAGAGAGATGGTGTGTTCCACTCCAAGGTGTTCCCCAGGTTTCCTCGCCAATGCTTCGATCTTCATGCTCTTGTTTAGTAGTTGTTGGAAACTACACTGCATTAGGCCTACAAATTGGGTGTGGGGTGTAGAGAGATGGTGTGTTCCACTCCAAGGTGTTCTCCAGGTTGCCTTTCCTGAGCTTCGATCTTCCGGCTCTCGTTTAGTAGTTGTTGGAAACTATGCTGCATTAGGCCTACAAATTGGGTATGGGGTGTAGAGAGATGGTGTGTTCCACTCCAAGGTGTTCTCCAGGTTGCCTTTCCTGAGCTTCGATCTTCCGGCTCTCGTTTAGTAGTTGTTGGAAACTACGCTGCATTAGGCCTACAAATTGGGTATGGGGTGTAGAGAGATGGTGTGTTCCACTCCAAGGTGTTCCCCAGGTTTCCTCGCCAATGCTTCGATCTTCATGCTCTCGTTTAGTAGTTGTTGGAAACTACACTGCATTAGGCCTACAAATTGGGTATGGGGTGTAGAGAGATGGTGTGTTCCACTCCAAGGTGTTCTCCAGGTTGCCTTTCCTGAGCTTCGATCTTCCGGCTCTCGTTTAGTAGTTGTTGGAAACTACGCTGCATTAGGCCTACAAATTGGGTATGGGGTGTAGAGAGATGGTGTGTTCCACTCCAAGGTGTTCCCCAGGTTTCCTCGCCAATGCTTCGATCTTCATGCTCTCGTTTAGTAGTTGTTGGAAACTACACTGCATTAGGCCTACAAATTGGGTATGGGGTGTAGAGAGATGGTGTGTTCCACTCCAAGGTGTTCTCCAGGTTGCCTTTCCTGAGCTTCGATCTTCCGGCTCTCGTTTAGTAGTTGTTGGAAACTACGCTGCATTAGGCCTACAAATTGGGTATGGGGTGTAGAGAGATGGTGTGTTCCACTCCAAGGTGTTCCCCAGGTTTCCTCGCCAATGCTTCGATCTTCATGCTCTCGTTTAGTAGTTGTTGGAAACTACACTGCATTAGGCCTACAAATTGGGTATGGGGTGTAGAGAGATGGTGTGTTCCACTCCAAGGTGTTCTCCAGGTTGCCTTTCCTGAGCTTCGATCTTCCGGCTCTCGTTTAGTAGTTCTTGGAAACTACACTGCATTAGGCCTACAAATTGGGTATGGGGTGTAGAGAGATGGTGTGTTCCACTCCAAGGTGTTCTCCAGGTTGCCTTTCCTGAGCTTCGATCTTCCGGCTCTCATTTAGTAGTTGTTGGAAACTACGCTGCATTAGGCCTACAAATTGGGTATGGGGTGTAGAGAGATGGTGTGTTCCACTCCAAGGTGTTCCCCAGGTTTCCTCGCCAATGCTTCGATCTTCATGCTCTCGTTTAGTAGTTGTTGGAAACTACACTGCATTAGGCCTACAAATTGGGTATGGGGTGTAGAGAGATGGTGTGTTCCACTCCAAGGTGTTCTCCAGGTTGCCTTTCCTGAGCTTCGATCTTCCGGCTCTCGTTTAGTAGTTGTTGGAAACTACGCTGCATTAGGCCTACAAATTGGGTATGGGGTGTAGAGAGATGGTGTGTTCCACTCCAAGGTGTTCCCCAGGTTTCCTCGCCAATGCTTCGATCTTCATGCTCTCGTTTAGTAGTTGTTGGAAACTACACTGCATTAGGCCTACAAATTGGGTATGGGGTGTAGAGAGATGGTGTGTTCCACTCCAAGGTGTTCTCCAGGTTGCCTTTCCTGAGCTTCGATCTTCCGGCTCTCGCTAAGTAGTTCTTGGAAACTACACTGCATTAGGCCTACAAATTGGGTATGGGGTGTAGAGAGATGGTGTGTTACACTCCAAGGTGTTCTCCAGGTTGCCTTTCCTGAACTTCTATCTTCAGGCTTTCATTAAATTGTGGTTAAATGGAACAACTGCATTTGGCGTACTAGTTGGTTTGGGGCCTACTATCGGTGTCTGCCACTCCTTGCTGTTCTCCTGGTTTCCTGTCCTGAAATTCCATTTTCAGGCTCTTGTTAAGTAGTTGTTAATGTTAGACTGCATTTGGCCTACTAGTTGGGTTGGGGCCTACTATCGGTGTCTGCCACTCTTTGCTGTTCTCCTCAAATGAACAAAGCTGGGCCGCCTGTTTACTACGGTTGCCAATTTTGAACTGCATTTCAACTACTTACTGATTTGGGCCTACTCTCTGTGTCAGCCTCTCATTCCAGTTGTCCTCCACTGCAATGCCCCCTGGTTATTCCTGTGTTACCAATTTTGAACTGCATTTAGCCAACTTTATTCTTTGGGCCTATATCTGTGTTTCCTCCTCATCCTGCCCATTGCCCAGCCAGTGATAGATGAGTCTGCTGGTACATTGACCCATAACGCAAAATTCCCCGTGCACGCTACACAGCAAGATTGTGACCCTGCTGAAAGTCAGGTTCCTCTTCCCGCATACCATACCACCTTACACGGGGACAAAGAGGAAGGTGCAGATGAAAGTGCAGGTTCCTTCATCAGGTGGGGGGAGGAATACTAGTTGGGGACGTCACTGGCACAGAGCCTCTCATAGTACGCAAAAGTGTTGCTGCCGGTGGGAGGCGCCCCCGCCGTGCAAACACACCGCTGTACTTTGAGGGGCCCTGTGCCAGTGCCAATGCCAACGAGTGGGCCCCCCCTGCTTGCTCAGGATCACAGCACTTGCAAAGTTGAAATACTTACCTCTCCCTGCTCCACTGCCGTGACGTGGTCCAGATTTACTGGGCCCACTAATTACTTGAACCAGCCCTACCCCCCACAACTTTAGCCAAATGACCCCCAATTTCAAATGCCTTCCAATTATTATAAGGTAAATTACGATTGACAAGCTTCTTTAACAAGAATGGATGTTTTTGCCATTAAAATGGGCAGTGTAGGTGTTTTCCTGGCCTCCACTCACTGCCGACTATGCTCCCCCATTGACTTGCATTGGGTTTCGTGTTTCGGGCGATACCCGACTTTTCGCGATAATCGGCCGATTCCACTCGACTCGACTTCTAAGATAGTCGGGTTTCGCGAAACACGGCTCGACTCTAAAAAGGTCAAGGTCGCTCAACCCTAGTTCCTAATAAGAGACAATAAATTTATATATTAAAGGGGAAAAAACATGTTTTAACACTTTTTTGTAGGAAAAAAATGAATACCGTAGTTAGATTGAGTTTATTAATAACAGGAAAAACAAAAAATAAACTGAAGCATTTTGAATATTAATCTTCTTTAAATACAAAGCGATTCACCAAGAGGCGTGCACAACACATGTGCCTCTTCCGAGTAGCATGCTCTCCAGTGCTCTGCCCCAGAAATGCTATTCCAGTGAAAAACTGGAGTGGCAAATCTGGAATAAAAAAACACCACCACTTTTCATGAATTTGATGGATGGATGGATAGGCGTAACTGAGGCTCGACCTGTCCTAGCTCTTTCCCAGCAATACCCCAGCTTCATCCCATTTCGATAGAGCTGATCGAGAGTGGAGTGAAAACTCCAACAGTTGCAGTCTTTCTTTGTGCAGTTCTGCATTGCCAAAATAAGTGCATCTTTTCAAAGTTTTACACCACTTAATTGGTGTAAATTCTTTATGAATCGACCCCCATGAGTTTGGAGATGCAACTTTTTTCTCCAAAATAGATACATTGGAAATATTGTAATCTATTCTTTAACAAAACAAGTAGCAAAGAGGAATATTATTCAGTATCACTGTATAGAAATAAAGGACATTGTAAAAGAAATAGTAAAAAATTCCAAGTTTATAAATAAGGAGAACCATAGATGAAGCTCACATTGAAAATATGCTGGACTTCTATTAGTATTAATACTTTACAAATGTATGTGTTTCATTGGGGTCTTTAAATATTTGAAATTCACATTTATTTAAATTTTTCATAGAAATATTGCTTAAATATTTTCCAACTATTTCAATTTTAATTTATCACCCAGTGCAACACTTCATATTGCTCCAAACATAAAAAAAATTTAAACACTCTGGCCACTGATCTGTACCAGACCTCTCAGCGTCGCTGTCTTTCTTTTCTTTAAACTGTGACTGTTCAGAGCAGAGAGTGCGCTGTAGTGATATCATCGCACCCTCTGACCTGAAAGATCACAGAGTCAGAAGACGCGGAAGATGCTACAGCTGCAGAAGAACAGGGAGGGGTAAGTATTGCAAGTATCGGGGCCCTGAACAAGCGGGGGAGGCAACTTGCACTTGGCCCCCATAGCGGCTGGTGTCCCTGATGAAGAGTGGCCTCCCCATCTGTTCAGGGCCCCGGTACATTCCTAGATGCATTGGGTACTGATGCCAGCCCTGGTCATCGGGATTCTCTCTATCATGTAGAGTGGAAGCTCTTATAGTCAGTGATGCCTTCTCTATATATCTCTCGCCTGTAGATTGTAAGCTTTTATGGTCAGCGGGGTCCTCTCTCTCCTAAACAGTGTAAGCTTTTATGGTCAGCGGTGTTCTCTCTCTCTCTCCTGTAGAGTGTAAGCTCTTATGGTCAGCGGAGTTCTCTCTCTCTCTCCTGTAGAGTGTAAGCTCTTATGGTCAGCGGAGTTCTCTCTCTCTCTCCTGTAGAGTGTAAGCTCTTATGGTCAGCGTAGTTCTCTCTCTCTCTCCTGTAGAGTGTAAGATTTTATGGTCAGCGGAGTCCTCTCTCTCTTTGCTGTAGAGTGTAAGCTTTTATGGTCAGTGGGGTCTTCTCTCTCCCCTGTAGGGTGTAAGCTTTTATGGACAGCGGAGTTCTCTCTCTTTTTGCTGTAGAGTGTAAGCTTTTATGGTCAGCGGAGTCCTCTCTCTCTCTCCTGTAGAGTGTAAGCTTTTATGGTCAGCGGAGTCCTCTCTCATTCTCTCACACCTGTAAAGTGTAAGCTAGACTCCTTAGTGAATGTAAGGATTGACAGTCAGAAATCGGACATACTAGATTATTATCTCCCCTGACATGATCTATCGGCGGAGAGTTTTTGTGCCCCCTTACACATTACATTGTCAGCCAAGCCCACTGATATAGGTGGGTTTGGCCAAATGTAGACTACTGTGTATTGGGGCCTTTAGACTCATCAGGTAGACCAAATAGGGAAAAAATAGAATGGCACTATTATTTATTATTATTATTTATTTATATAGCACCATTAATTCCATGGTGCTGTACATGAGAAAGGGGTTACATACAGAGTTATAGATATCGTTTACAGTAAACAAATTAAGAAACTAAGAAACAGTCTACTTACTGGTGGAGTAGGTGGGCTCTGAGTCAGCGACACATTGCTGGGTGAATTCACGGTGATGCAGGTGCTTGCTTGGAAAAACACACATGTAACAATCCAAAATAGAAAAAAAAGCAGCAACACTCTGTTTACTGTGTCATAAATACCTAAGTCCTTTATTTAAAAAAGCTTTTCATGGACAAGGTTTTTGAGGGCAGGGTGAATGCAGGTATGCAGGCAAAAGAACAGGACTGCGGACGTTTCGCGTAGTCTGGACTCGTGGAAGTGTGTTAAATTCGTTCTGCCCTCAAAAACAGTGTGCAAGAAAAGCTTTCTTAATTAAAGGACTTAGGTTTTTATGACACGGTAAATGGAGTGTTGCTGCTTTTTTCTCTATTTTGGATTGGCCTTTAGACTCATGCCATTGTTGTTCTAATAAACCTATTTTTTTCCAATTCTAATGTTCTATTGAGTATGCTTTGACAATGGTTTTCCAATTTGGGCAATCATTTTCCACATAACTTACACCCACATGACACACAACTAGTACAACGCTTTTTAGGTTACATATTAGAGCTGCAATATCCAGATCTCCTACGGTTCTAGAGCACTGAACCTAAACTATTATAGGGACCTGTAGGTAAGTTGGGGGAGATATTCTTGTAACACAGATGCTAAAAATCAGCGGATATAAAGCTAATAAGCAAGATTCTTCCGATATGGAAATCCCAATTCTTCAAATGAGAGAGCAATGATGAAGGGCATCATCCTGAAAGACCTCTTGCAGTTACTGACGCACATTGATCATATCTGCCAACATGTCATGCTTTAGCCCAATAGTTTCCTTTGTGAAATCATTAATCACAGGAAACTCCAAAAGAGTGATCGCTAAAATCAGCACGTCACAATGGAGCTGGAGCATGGAAGGAGTCTTTCATAGAAATATTTAATATATTTATAATCTAAAAAAAGTAATGAAAATTCTTTCTGTAATTCCACTTTAACTGTATCTCTATATAAAAAAAGTAGAGGACAATAATAAGCCAAGTTACTATAAGTGATATCAGACTGCACAGAATGGAGTGTGTACAAATTATCCCTGGTGATGAATGTGGCCATTGCTATTATGTGTTAAAAGGGATCATTTCTTCAAGACTCCTCAGATCTCGATAGTTTTGCAGGCCTGGCAGAAGCTGACTCTGTAGTAAGTCTCACATTACACGTGGATTAGATTTGTAGAAATCCTGTAACTCAATAGGTACCTGCCTATTCTCTCCTGGCGTCAGCCTGCCTGCACTGCTTTGCACTGTAGACATACCTGGCATTCCAGCCATGCCTCCTCACTTGCTAAGTGGCCTGGAGCCGGACTACCAAAACATTAGCTTATTGTTTTGTGCAAGACCTTCCCTTGACAGATGAGCAAAGTGTGAAGTTGGTCTTGCAATGGCTTATTACCTCCAGAAGAAGCATACATGACACTCTTTATCCGTCTTTCTGCTACAGTAACATCGGAAAGCGGATACTATCATGTCCCGTGTTGGTGGATACATGGTGTAGAAGTAAAGCAAGTCTGATATCTCCTGCTGCCTACAAAATGCATTTACATTCAATGAGGTGGAAAATAACAATAGCAATGTCAAATGCCTTGTTGGTGAACATGTACGATCAGTGTCCTCATACCATTGTCTATCAGCCGGGTAGGTAGTCTGTCCTGACAGTCGGCACTAAAGGATTTTGGATTTCTTCACTAGTAGATGCGCACTGAAAATAAACATTTTTAAATAACCACATTTTTTAGAATTTTTTTGGATACTGCAGTTCATCCATTCCATGTATTACTTTACTTTCGCACCTCTGAACCGAATACAGCTTTAAAGAGTTTTCGGAAAACCTATGTTTTTGGCTGAAGTTTGTTTTAAAAAACAAACAAACTGTCCTTTACTCTTCCTCCCCAGGTCCGGCGCTGAGTCTGCACCCTTGCTCCCTCTGTTTGTCACTGTATTCAGTGGTGACAGCGCTGTAGCCAATAACTGAGCGTAACGACTCTGAGCTGCACATGCCATAATCTCGAGCAGAACCACTAAGCTTAGTTATTGGCTGCATGACTGTCGACATGCTGCCAGCGCTGCTGATAACATCAGATCTTTCTGTACAAAAACAGAGATTCTTCTTGTTTGTTATATTATTACCTCAATTCTGGGCACAAAATATTGTGCTTAAATTATCTTCAATTCTAACCTCCTTACATAGATTAAACCACAAAATACCTCCACATGAACAGTACAATGGACACCCCACTTAACCGTACAAACAACTTTTATTCATGAATAATAAAAACATGAAACAAACAAATAAGGTATAAAGCAGGGTTGCCTACATGGGAAAAACACTGGAAAAGTATATCAAGTCATCATAATGAGACCCGTCTTAGTATAAAACGTAGTATAAATATAGCAAATATAGAGATGATATCAAGGTGATTGTAATATCAGTTAGTATATGGAGTTTGTAATTGTTCCAATACAATTGTTCAGAACAGAAAAAGCATTAAGAAATATAGCAGTAAGATTAGAAAGTGCCGTACAGGACCACTGCTCTGCAGTCCAACTGTCCTGTTACTCATGTAGTCTTGTGTTTTTTTGTATTTTTTTAAATACTAATCGCATATCTCCAGAATGTACAAATTTCAATACAACCGCCTCCCTCAGAAAGTGTGTGTGTTATTAAAAACACTTTTTTTGCTCACTTCCTCGTCATGATAGTCCAAACATAGACCCATAGACGCCATCCAAATATCAATGTTGGGCACCACCGGTTACCATCTGTTTTTCCCTAGCCACATAGGTAGAGTTCACTTGGAAATTACCGTATTTTTCAGACAATAAGACGCACTTTTTTCCCCAAAATCCTCCCCAAAAAAGACAGTCACTGTCTTTGTGGTACTTCCTGAAGAAAAAATCATGAAGACTATGAAACGCGTAGAATAAACCACCATCATCCTTTAACCATATTTTGTATTCTGAATTGTCTGGCAGCGTGAATATAATCCACTAGCTTCCTGGATAATAGCTGTAATTAGGTCACTTGCCGACCGGTGGATCTGCGGCAGCTGACATACAAGCCTTGTTTCTACACCACAAGGTGAGCAGTTTTTGATCAAAATTGCACATTCTATAACGTGGGATAAGACCCTATTTGCGCTCCTTGTTTGCTACAGTTTGCACTACTAGAATTTGTGCATGGTACAATTAAATCTCAAGACTATCAAGGGATTCTAGAGAGATATGTGCTGCCCATTGTCAGAAAGCTTGGTCTCAGTCACAGGTCATGGGTCTTGCAACAGGGTAATGACCCAAAACACACAGCTAAAAACACCCAAAAATGGCTCAGAGGAAAATATTGGACTATTCTGAAGTGGCCTTCTATGAGCCCTGACATAAATCCTATTGAGCTGAAACATGCCGTCTGGAAAAGGCAACCTTCAAACACGAGACAACTGGAGCAGTTTGCTCTTGAGGAATAGGCAAAGATACCTGTCGAGAGATGCAGAAATCTCATTAACAGTTACAGGAGTCGTTTGATTGCAGTGATTACTTCTAAAGGTTGTGCAACAAAATATTAAGTTAAGGGTGTCATCATTTCTGTCCAGGCCTATTTCATGAATTTATTTATTTTTTATTACGTGGAAGCATGGTTGAAAAGCAATGTCTGACTTTAATTTGTTCATTTTCAGAGATTTTTAATTTATTATTGCCTTAGTCATATTCAAGTTATTTATGTGACCATTGTGGGTTTTTCTGTCATTAAACGAGGGGTACCCTCAATTTTGAGTATATATATATATATATATATATATATATATATATGTAAAAAAGGAACAGCACAGCTTTTAAACTTATCTGTGGGTGCAAAGCCTTCAGGGAGCCCGTCCACCGGCTATCCTCAGTCCATAGATTCAAACAAAAAACAGGCAGCACTCCATAATATTGGATGTCTTGTGCAGTTTATTCAGACCCACATGTACTGTCCATTAATGGCTAATTAAGGCTGGTTATGGCTTAGAATGTATTTATATGCACACAAATGGTTCACTCACTGCTTGAGAAAGGCTCAGTCTGAGCCGAAACGTCGTGATTAAGACATGTGGGTCTGAATAAACTGCACAAGACATCCAAGATTATGGAGTGCTGCCTGTTTTTTGTTTGAATATATATATATATATATATATATATATGTATATATATATATATATAGGTGCGTCACAGAAAGTTAGAAGATCATCAAAAACAGTTAATTTATTTCAGTTCTTCAATACAAAAAGTGAAACTTTTAGAGTCATTTCAAACAGAGTGATCTATTTCAAGTTTTTTTTTCTGTAAATGTTGATGATTATGGCTTACAGCCAATGAAAACCCAAAGGTTATTATCTCAGACAATTAGAATAGTTAACAAAAAATGCCTGCAAAGGCTTCATACGCATTAAAAAGGTCACTTAGTCTGTTTCAGCAGGCTCCACAATCATGGGGAAGACTACTGACAAGGTACTGCTAAAGAAGCTGGCTGTTCACAAAGTGTTGTATCCAAGCATATTAATGGGAAGTTGAGAAGAAGGAAAAAGTGTGGTAGAAAAAGGTACGCAAGCAATCAGGATAACCGCAGCCTTGAAAGGATTGTTAAGAAAAGGCTATTCAAAAACTTTCGGGAGATTCACAAGGAGTCATTGCTTCAAGAGCCACCATGCACAGACATATCCAGGACATTGGCCACAAGTGTCGCATTCCTTGTGTTAAGCGACTCATGATCAATAGACAATGCCAGAAGTGTCTTAACTGGGCCAAGGAGAAAAAGAACTGGACTGTTGCTCAGTGGTTCAAGGTGTTGTTTTCAGATGAAAGTAAATATTGCATTTGATTTGGAAATCAAGGTCCCAGAGTATGGAGGAAGAGTAGAGAGGCCACAATTCAGGCTGCTTGAGGTCTAGTGTGAAGTTTCCGCAATCACTGATGGTTTGAGGAGCCATGTCATCTGCTGGCGTAGGTACACTGTGTTTTATCAAGACCAAAGTCAGCGCAGCCGTCTACGAGGAAATTTTCGAGCACTTAATGCTTCCCTCTGCCAACAAGCTTTTTGGAGATGGAAATTTCCTTCTCCAGCAGGACTTGGCACCTGTCCACACTGCCAAAAGTACCAATACCTGGTTTCAAAACAATAGTATCCCTGTGCGTGATTGGCCAGCAAACTCGCTTGACCTTAACCCCATAAAGAATCTATGGGATATTGTCAAGAGGAAGATGAGAGACACCAGACCCAACAATGCAGACGAGCTGTAGGCTGCTATTAAAGCAACCTGGGCTTCCAAAACACCTCAGCAGTGCAACAGGTTGATCACCTCCATGCCATGCCGCATTGATGCAGTAATTGATGCAAAATGAGCCTCCACCAAGTATTCAGCGCATTTACTGAACATACATTTCAGTAGGCCAACATTTTGGATTTTAAAATCATTTTTCAAGCTGGTGTTTTAAATATTCTTTTTTACTGAAATTATGACTTTTGGGTTTTCATTGACTGGATGCCATAATCATCAACATTAAGCCCTTCTAGACCAGAGGTATTTTCGCTTTTGCGTTTTTGTTTTTTGCTCCCCTTCTTCCCAGAGCCATAATTTTTTTATTTTTTTTTTCAAAATGGCCATGTGAGGGCTTGTTTTTTGCTGGTCAAGTTGTTCTTTTGAATGACACTATTGGTTTTAACACATCGTGTACTGGAAAATGGGAAAAACATTTCAAGTGTGGTGAAATTGCAAAAAAAGTGCAATTCCACCGTTGTCTTGTGTTTCATGTGCCAGAAAAGATGTGGAGTCCACATCAAAGGGCCCTCCAACATGGGCCTCCCTTGATTCAGTTAAGTTCAGTGTTTATGACTCCACCATAAGAAAGAGACTGGGCAAAAATGGCCTGCATCAGAAGCAAAGACTCAGATACAGATACCATAATCATGAAACTAGTCCTGTCAGGATCACCCAGGACTATTTGGGATAATACCCTGAGATACATCCTATTGTATGATTGATAACCAAAGAAAATGAAGTATAGCAGCTCACAAAATAAGTATAAAAAGGTATATTCTATTAACACTAAAAAGTACAAACTATGATCCAATAAAATTTCCAAAGAGATATAACATACAGAGTTATTTGAGAAACAAATATGGGTGCACCAAAAATAATCAGTGTTGCACCATGGAAACAGAGAGGGGCACAGACTATGACAAAAATGACTTCCAGTAGTCACCCACTGTAACATGATAAAGTGCCAGTGTTCAATAAGTCCCTAAGCAACTACAATGACCCAATATTGCACAGATATAAGAGGGATATACCCTATGGTCCATAGACCCAAAATGTCACAAATGCAAAAGGGACTAGCAGTCCCATAGTGTAGTCTTACCATTCTCTTTCTCCATTAGTGCCAACACGCGCCCCTACGCGCGTTTCGCCCACAGCTTCCTCGCGGGGCCGGCATGGTGTAGATGTCTCCAATATCCTGCTTTTATAGCCCTCAGCATTGCCAATAAACGGTGCATGCCTCTGACAATGACGGGCACCGCCCGTTGCATCACTCCATGCAGGCCGAAAGTTTGGACACACCTTCTCATTTAAAGATTTTTCTGTATTTTCATGACTATGAAAATTGTACATTAAACTAGAAGAAGAGGGGACGGGAAGAAAAACATTAGACTCGAACAAAGACGACCCAGGAAAACATACTCAGAAGGGAGGTAAGAACATTTCTAAAACAATCCACAGTGAGGAGATTGGAACAAAACAAAATCCTCTAAACTGCATGCTCGCAAACGCCAGAAGCCTGACAAACAAGATGGAAGAACTAGAAGCAGAAATATCTACAGGTAACTTTGACATAGTGGGAATAACCGAGACATGGTTAGATGAAAGCTATGACTGGGCAGTTAACTTACAGGGTTACAGTCTGTTTAGAAAGGATCGTAAAAATCAGAGAGGAGGAGGGGTTTGTCTCTATGTAAAATCTTGTCTAAAGTCCACTTTAAGGGAGGATATTAGCGAAGGGAATGAGGATGTCGAGTCCATATGGGTTGAAATTCATGGAGGGAAAAATGGTAACAAAATTCTCATTGGGGTCTGTTACAAACCCCCAAATATAACAGAAAGCATGGAAAGTCTACTTCTAAAGCAGATAGATGAAGCTGCAACCCATAATGAGGTCCTGGTTATGGGGGACTTTAACTACCCGGATATTAACTGGGAAACAGAAACCTGTGAAACCCATAAAGGCAACAGGTTTCTGCTAATAACCAAGAAAAATTATCCTTCACAATTGGTGCAGAATCCAACCAGAGGAGCAGCACTTTTAGACCTAATACTATCTAATAGACCTGACAGAATAACAAATCTGCAGGTGGTTGGGCATTTAGGAAATAGCGACCACAATATTGTGCAGTTTCACCTGTCTTTCACTAGGGGGACTTGTCAGGGAGTCACAAAAACATTGAACTTTAGGAAGGCAAAGTTTGAACAGCTTAGAGATGCCCTTAATCTGGTAGACTGGGACAATATCCTCAGAAATGAGAATACAGATAATAAATGGGAAATGTTTAAGAACATCCTAAATAGGCAGTGTAAGCGGTTTATACCTTGTGGGAATAAAAGGACTAGAAATAGGAAAAACCCAATGTGGCTAAACAAAGAAGTAAGACAGGCAATTAACAGTAAAAAGAAAGCATTTGCACTACTAAAGCAGGATGGCACCATTGAAGCTCTAAAAAACTATAGGGAGAAAAATACTTTATCTAAAAAACTAATTAAAGCTGCCAAAAAGGAAACAGAGAAGCACATTGCTAAGGAGAGTAAAACTAATCCCAAACTGTTCTTCAACTATATCAATAGTAAAAGAATAAAAACTGAAAATGTAGGCCCCTTAAAAAATAGTGAGGAAAGAATGGTTGTAGATGACGAGGAAAAAGCTAACATATTAAACACCTTCTTCTCCACGGTATTCACGGTGGAAAATGAAATGCTAGGTGAAATCCCAAGAAACAATGAAAACCCTATATTAAGGGTCACCAATCTAACCCAAGAAGAGGTGCGAAACCGGCTAAATAAGATTAAAATAGATAAATCTCCGGGTCCGGATGGCATACACCCACGAGTACTAAGAGAACTAAGTAATGTAATAGATAAACCATTATTTCTTATTTTTAGTGACTCTATAGCGACAGGGTCTGTTCCGCAGGACTGGCGCATAGCAAATGTGGTGCCAATATTCAAAAAGGGCTCTAAAAGTGAACCTGGAAATTATAGGCCAGTAAGTCTAACCTCTATTGTTGGTAAAATATTTGAAGGGTTTCTGAGGGATGTTATTCTGGATTATCTCAATGAGAATAACTGTTTAACTCCATATCAGCATGGGTTTATGAGAAATCGCTCCTGTCAAACCAATCTAATCAGTTTTTATGAAGAGGTAAGCTATAGACTGGACCACGGTGAGTCATTGGACGTGGTATATCTCGATTTTTCCAAAGCGTTTGATACCATGCCGCACAAGAGGTTGGTACACAAAATGAGAATGCTTGGTCTGGGGGAAAATGTGTGTAAATGGGTTAGTAACTGGCTTAGTGATAGAAAGCAGAGGGTGGTTATAAATGGTATAGTCTCTAACTGGGTCGCTGTGACCAGTGGGGTACCGCAGGGGTCAGTATTGGGACCTGTTCTCTTCAACATATTCATTAATGATCTGGTAGAAGGTTTACACAGTAAAATATTGATATTTGCAGATGATACAAAACTATGTAAAGCAGTTAATACAAGAGAAGATAGTATTCTGCTACAGATGGATCTGGATAAGTTGGAAACTTGGGCTGAAAGGTGGCAGATGAGGTTTAACAATGATAAATGTAAGGTTATACACATGGGAAGAAGGAATCAATGTCACCATTACACACTGAATGGGAAACCACTGGGTAAATCTGACAGGGAGAAGGACTTGGGGATCCTAGTTAATGATAAACTTACCTGGAGCAGCCAGTGCCAGGCAGCAGCTGCCAAGGCAAACAGGATCATGGGGTGCATTAAAAGAGGTCTGGATACACATGATGAGAGCATTATACTGCCTCTGTACAAATCCCTAGTTAGACCGCACATGGAGTACTGTGTCCAGTTTTGGGCACCGGTGCTCAGGAAGGATATAATGGAACTAGAGAGAGTACAAAGGAGGGCAACAAAATTAATAAAGGGGATGGGAGAACTACAATACCCAGATAGATTAGCGAAATTAGGATTATTTAGTCTAGAAAAAAGACGACTGAGGGGCGATCTAATAACCATGTATAAGTATATAAGGGGACAATACAAATATCTCGCTGAGGATCTGTTTATACCAAGGAAGGTGACGGGCACAAGGGGGCATTCTTTGCGTCTGGAGGAGAGAAGGTTTTTCCACCAACATAGAAGAGGATTCTTTACTGTTAGGGCAGTGAGAATCTGGAATTGCTTGCCTGAGGAGGTGGTGATGGCGAACTCAGTCGAGGGGTTCAAGAGAGGCCTGGATGTCTTCCTGGAGCAGAACAATATTGTATCATACAATTATTAGGTTCTGTAGAAGGACGTAGATCTGGGTATTTATTATGATGGAATATAGGCTGAACTGGATGGACAAATGTCTTTTTTCGGCCTTACTAACTATGTTACTATGTTACTATGTATGTTACATTCACACTGAAGGCATCGAAACTATGAATTAACACATGTGGAATTATATACTTAACAAAAAAGTGTGAAACAACTGAAAATATGTCTTACATTCTGGGTTCTTCAAAGTAGCCACCTTTTGCTTTCATGACTGCTTTGCACACTCTTGGCATTCTCTTGGTGAGCTTCAAGAGGTAGTTAATGGGAATGGTCTTCCAACAATCTTGAAGGAGTTCCCAGACATGCTTAGCACTTGTTGGCCCATTTGCCTTCACTCTGCGGTCCAGCTCACCTTAAACCATCTTGATTGGGTTCAGGTCTAGTGACTGTGGAGGCCAGGTCATCTGGCGTAGCACCCCATCACTCTCCTTCTTGGTCAAATAGCTGTTACACAACCTGGAGGTGTGTTTGGGGTCACTGTCCTGTTGAAAAATAAATGATGGTCCAACTGAACGCAAACCGGATAGAATAGCATGCCGCTGCAAGATGCTGTGGTAGCCATGCTGGTTCAGTATGCCTTCAATTTTGAATAAGTCCCCAACAGTGTCACCAGCAAAGCACCCCCACACCATCAAACCTCCCTCTCCATGCTTCACGGTGGGAACCATGCATGTAGAGTCCATCCGTTCACCTTTTCTGCGTCGCACAAACACACGGTGGTTGAAACCAAAGATCTCAAATATGGACTCATCAGACTAAAGCACAGATTTCCACTGGTCTAATTTCCATTCCTTGTGTTCTTTAGCCCAAACAAGTTTCTTCTGCTTGTTGCCTGTCCTTAGCAGTGGTTTCCTAGCAGCCTTCTGCACAAAGTCTCCTCTTAAGGCTGCCATTACCCAAGCAGTATTTGGTCAGTATTTTACATCAGTATTTGTAAGCCAAAACCAGGAGTGGGTTATAAATGCAGAAGTTGTGCATATGTTTCTATTATACTTTTCCTCTAATTGTTCCACTCCTGGTTTTGGCTTACAAATACTGATGTAAAATACTGACCAACTACTGCTAGTGTGACGGCAGCTTAACAGTTGTTGTAGAGATGTGTCTGCTGCTAGAACTCTGTGTGGCATTGACCTTGTCTCTAATCTGAGCTGCTGTTAGCCTGTGATTTCTGAGGCTGGTGACTCGGATAAATTTATCCTCAGAAGCAGAGGTGACTCTTGGTCTTCTTTTCCTGGGGCAGTCCTCATATGAGCCAGTTTCTTTGTAGCGCTTGATAGATTTTGCCACTGCACTTGGGGACACTTTCAAAGTTTTCCCAATTTTTCAGACTGACTGACCTTCATTTCTTACAGTCTATTCAGTATGACTATCAGCTGTGTATCCACCAGACTTCTGCACAACACAACTGATGGTCCCAACACCATTTATAAGGCAAGAAATTCCACTTATTAAAACTGACAGTGCACACCTGTGAAGGGAAAACCATTCCCAGTGACTACCTCTTGAAGCTCATCAAGAGAATGCCAATAGTGTGCAAAGCAGTCATCAAAGCTAAAGGTGGTTACTTTGAAGAACCTAGAATGTAAGATGTGGTGAAATATGGATATATATATCTATATGTGTGTAGCGACATATGTCTAGGGTTATATGTGTGACTAGTGATAATGTAACATCTGTCCTGAAGGCAAGTCGCACCTAGGTGTTAATAGGTACTTCCTTGGGACTAGTAGAAATTGTGTCTCCATATCTCACTAGGAGGTCTAGCTAGAGCCAAGAAGAAGGTAACATTTGGCACCTTCTAGGTCTTGGAGGGGAGGTGCTAATTGTGGCCTGAGGTTATCTATTTCTGGGAACCTGGTCACAAGTGTCTCAAAAGGAAAATAATATATATTCATTAGTAGAGCGGCCGTGGCCAATCAAACAGCCTGCAATTATGATATTAACCTGAGGAGCCGGTCTAGAAACCTGACCTCAGACCAAAGTTATAAATTTAGGCTGCAGACAGAGAATTGTGTTCACATGATGGGGCAGCCTGAGAAGCTGGTGTGATCCAATCTACATTCTTCCTACCCTCAGGGAGCAGAAAGCAACTACCAGTTAGATAATTTCTGTAAGTTTCTCCTGTTTATTTTGACACTGTTTTGCATAAGTTGTATGTCTTTTTATTATCATATTTTATACCTTTTTCTTATTGTAAGCATTGAACCTTTTGTTATTAAAGTATAAAACTTTAACAAGTTGAACCTTGAATGTTCTAAAAGAATCCATAGCCTAAGGTGTGTGAGCCTTATGAGTGATAGACATATTTTTATTAGTATTGTTGGTTCCGGGACTCATCGCCCATGTATTCGATGAGTGGTGGCAACATGTATGAGCAGGTGTGTGGCCTTGGTTGGTGTGTGATTTCTGCTCCCATTACAGCATAGGACAGAGGTTGAATGCTGGGACTGAGAGTGGGGAGATAGATTAACCCTTGCAGACACAACCCCAAGTCATGTGTGAGAGCAGGCACGTGACGAATAATTGACACCATGGAGAAGGGATCCGTGACAATTGATGGCAGAGCGGTGGGATAGAGTTATTTCTATTAGAGCATTAGTGCATTGTTTAAGCACTTATTCCCTGTACTAAAGAATTGGTATCCTTGCGAGGAGTGCACCAGTTCTACAAGGTTCAACTCAGTGCTTACTTAGACATTACTTGCAAACAGTTTCCCCTCCCCGTTTTTCTTTTCTATCTTTTATTTGGCAAAGGCTGTTCATCGATATGGCAGCCCAGTACAAGAAGCTGAGCAAAGAGGCTCTGACCGACCTCTGTGAGCAGAGAGGAATAGAGACAGCTGACAGATCCAGGGAGCTGCTGATACATGCCTTGGTCGAGCAGGACATCGAGCAAAGTGCTGGAACATCTGGGCAAGGAGAGAGCCCACCTCAGAGAGACCCAGCAATGCCAGCTCTTGCACCGGAGATGCCTGAAGGAAGTGTCAGCAATGAAAGTGCTGAGGAGCCCATGGACTATACTTTTTCATAATGGACTTACAACGGCTGGGAACAAGTGATCCCAATCTGCACATGCAGCTTATTCTACAGCACCAACAGGCTGAGAGAGAGGCTGCAAAACACCGGGACCGACAGGCTGAGAGAGAGGCTGCAGAACGCCGGGAGGACAGAGCGTTCCAGCTTCAGATGGCTCAAATAGAGCGGGGTATCAGTCCTCAGATAACCCCCTCCCAGGACATAAATCTAAGGAGACCACGTCTAGAAAACTTCCCTGTGATGGAGAAGGATACATACTTAGATACTTTCCTGCGGTGATTTGAAAAAACCTGCAGGCAGTTCCATCTACCCAGTGAGCAGTGCGCACAGTATCTAACCCCAGCTTTGAGAGGCAAAGCCCTGGAAGTTTTCGCTGACCTCCCACCAGAGTTAGATGCGAACTATGAGGCCATAAAAGAGGCCCTGATCAGGAAATACAACCTGACACCAGAAGTGTATCGGAGAAAGTTCCGGAACCTACATTGTGGATCAACTGACAGCTATCCGGATGTTGTGAGCACCCTGAGGACCACGTTCCACCAATGGATTAGGGGACTTTCTGTTAACAGTTTTGAGGACTTAACGGATCTTATGGTCAAGGATCAATTTCTTCACATGTGCCCCACGGATGTACAACAATTTGTGTGTGATCGGGAGCCACAAACTGCGGATCAGGCTGAAAGGATTGCAGACTGCTATGTGGCTAACAGGATGCCTGAGGTGCGGAAGGCATCGGGATTCAGCTGGAGGGGAGGTAAGCCAAACGGGGACCCTTCTCCCTCTGCCAGCCGATCACCAGTGCTGTCCAAGCCCACCTTCTATAGGGCCCCGGGGAATAGACATTCTCTAGGCGATGCATGTCGGTGCTTCTCCTGCAACAAAGTGGGACATGTTAGCGCTGTCTGTCCTGATAGGGAGAAACTCCCAACTACCACCACAAAGTCGTCTGTGCCCCCACCATCTGTCCTCTTTGTGGCTGGCTCTGATGCGAGGGCTAATGAGAACTGTCAATCTGTCACTGTTGGCAATAAAGTCACCATTGGTCTCAGAGACACTGGGGCAGAGGTGACCCTGGTGAGTCCAGCCATGATAACCCCTGCCGATATCATACCAGGAAAGACTATGTCTATAGCCAGGATTGGAGGGGTCAGCCTTGCCGTGCCCATGGCCCGTGTGTACCTGGACTGGAGAGCAGGGAAGGGACTGAGGGAAGTGGGAGTATCAGAGGCTATTCCCACCAATGTGTTGCTAGGCACGGACCTGGGGAGGAGGGTGTCCCACTATGTTCCTCCCTTGCAAGTAAATGATGCAGAGAAGGTGGAAGAAAGTGACCCACCTGAGATCCCGTGCGAGGAGGGAAAAGGTCCCAATGCACAGGACTGTAATTATGTGGCAGCTGTGACCCGGAGTCAGGCTGCGGCTCAGACTCAGGCCCAGAGATTAGAGGATGAGTCTCAGACAGAACTGCCAGAACAGGAGGCCCATACTGTGGCCCCGGAGCCTCCATACATGGCAGACCCACCAAGTTCCCTGATAACAGACACTGAAAACTCAGCTTCAGCCCAGGGCCTGGCAGTTACACTAGGCCAGGGCCTACAGGCTGAGAGTCAGATCTTCCAGGAGGCCCTGCAGACAGATGTCAGTTTGGAGGAGCTCAGGTGTCTTGCAGACCGACCCCCTGTTGCTTCTGACAAAGAGAGAGTATACTGGGACCAGGGCAGACTGTATACAGAGACTATCCCCACGGATACTACAGAATCCTGGTACTATGAACAGTGGCTAATCGTCCCTTATCCATTTAGGGAACAATTATTGAGGATTGCCCATGAAATTCCTTTGGCCGGACACTTTGGAATACAAAAGACTAAAGCCCGCTTGACACATGACTTCTATTGGCCTAAGATGGGGACAGATATTGCCAATTACTGCTGATCATGTGTAGTTTGTCAGAGAGTTGGGAAGTCCGGGAATATACAGAAAGCTCCATTGATACCACTGCCTGTGATCGATGAACCTTTCCAGCGAGTGGCTGTGCATATCATAGGGCCACTTGCAATCCCTAGCAGCTCTGGCAAAAAGTGCATCCTCACAGTGGGGGACTATGCTACACGATACCCGGAAGCTGTGGCACTGTCCTCCATCAGAGCAGACAAACTAGCGGATGCTTTACTGACTGTGTTCTCTCGTGTGGGTTTCCCAAGGTAAATGTTGACCGATCAGGGAACCCAGTTCATTTCTGATTTGATGGAAAGCCTCTGTGAAAGAATACAAGTACAGCATTTTGTGGCCAGCGCCTATCATCCCCAAATCAACGGATTTTGCGAGCGTTTTAATGGAACATTAAAGCACATGCTCAAAATGCTGGTGGAAACTGAAGGGAGAGACTGGGAGCGGTACCTCCCCCATCTGTCGTTTATCTACAGAGAGGTACCCCAGGCGTCTACTGGATTCTCCCCCTTTGAACTGGTTTAAGGGAGGAGGGTCAGGGGGCCACTTGATTTGATTAAGGACTGTTGGGAGGACGACCCCAGAACTACTAGAGTCTCACTGGTCAAATATGTACTGCGGCTCAGAGAGAGAATGGAAAAACTGAGCAACCTGGCCCATGAGAACGTGACCCAGGCCCAAATCAACCAGAAGGTCTGGTACGACCGTAATGCCAGACTGAGGGCCTACGAGGAAGGGCAGAAGGTTTGGGTGTTGGTCCCTATGTTACAGAATAAATTGCAGACCGCATGGGAGGGAACATATACTGTACATAAGCGGCTGAATGTTGTTAATTATGTGGTGACACTAGCTGAGCATGCAAAGCGTCAGAAAGGGTTTCATGTGAATATGCTGAAGGCTCATCATGCCAGGGAGGCCTGTGTCTTACCTGTCTGTAGCCTGCCTGAAGAGGGTGAGGCTGATCTGTTACTGGATGTGGGAGCCGGAACTCAGTAGATGGAGTCCCTGGAGTCAGCAGAGTTTAACCCTGAGCTATTCCACAGTCAGAGGTCTGAGCTGATGGGGGCGCTCAGCGAGTTCACCGAAGTCTTCACAGGGGAGTCTGGGAGGACACACTTAGCAGTTCACCATGTGGACACTGGTACTTATTCCCCTGTACGGCATTCTGCATTCTGCTCTACCTGTTCCCTCATGTGTCAGCAGAGGTGAAGGCACACATGAGGGAACAGGTAGAGGAGATGCTGAAACTCAAGGTGATACAAAAATCCCAGAGAAGTGCCTTGTGCCACCATTGAAAAAGAATGTTTGGCAATTGTGTGGGCTCTGTAGAAGCTGCAACCATACCTCTATGGGCGCAACTTCACCGTGATCACAGATCATAACCCATTGAGTTGGCTAAACAGAGTAGTTGGGGACAATGGGAAATTGCTTAGATGGAGTTTGATACTTCAGCAATATGATTTCACAATTCAGCACAAGAAGGGAGTTGATCATGGCAATGCTGATGACCTGTCTCTCCAAGATGGGGCAGAACCAGATACATGCTCGGGAGCTGACCTGTAAGTCAACCCCCATGCACGTTCATAAGGAGGGAGGTGTGGTGAAATATATGTATATATATATATCTACTAGATTGTGGCCCGATTCTAACGCATCGGGTATTCTAGAATATGCATGTCCCCGTAGCATATGGACAATGATGATTCCAGAATTCGCGGCAGACTGTGCCCGTCACTGATTGGTCGAGGCAACCTTTATGACATCATCGTCGCCATGGCAACCATTATGACATCTACGTCGATACTGTGCCTGTCGCTGATTGGTCGAGGCGAATTCGCGGCAGACTGTGCCCGTCGCTGATTGGTCGAGGCAACCTTTATGACATCGTCGTCGCCATGCTGTGCCCGTCGCTGATTGGTCGAGGCCTGGTGGCCTCGACCAATCAGAGACGCGGGATTTCCAGGACAGACAGACAGACAGACAGACAGAAAAACTCTTACCCTAACGCATCGGGTATTCTAGAATATGCATGTCCCTGTAGTATATGGACGATAATGATTCCAGAATTTGCGGCAGACTGTGCCCGTCGCTGATTGGTCGAGGCAACCTTTATGACATCATCGTCGCCATGGCAACCATTATGACATCTACGTCGATACTGTGCCCGTTGCTCATTGGTCGAGGCCTGGCGGCCTCGACCAATCAGAGACGCGGGATATCCAGGACAGACAGACAGACAGACAGAAAGACAGACAGACGGAAAAACCCTTAGGCAATTATATATATAGATATGTGTGTAGTGACATATGTCTAGGGTTATATGTGTGACCAGTGATAATGTAACATCTGTCCTGAAGGCAAGTCACACCTAGGTGTTAATAGGTACTTCCTTGGGACTAGTAGAAATTATGTCTCCATATCTCACCAGGAGGTCTAGCTAGAGCCAAGAAGAAGGTAACATTTGGCACCTTCTAGGTCTTGGAGGGGAGATGATAACTACGGCCTGATGTTATCTATTCCTGGGAACCTGGTCACAAGTGTCTCAAGAGAAAAATAATATATATTCATTGGTAGAGCGGCCGTGGCCAATCAAACAGCCCGCAATTATGATATTAACCTGAGGGGCCGGTCTAGAAACCTGACCTCAGACCAAAGTTATAAATTTGGGCTGCAGACAGAGAATTGTGTTCACATGATGGGGGCAGCCTGAGAAGCTGGTGTGATCCAATCTACATTCTTCTTACCCTCAGGGAACAGAAAGCAGCTACCAGTTAGATAATATCTGTAAGTTTTTCCTGTTTATTTTGACACTGTTTTGCATAAGTTGTATGTCTTTTTATTATCATATTTTTATACCTTTTTCTTATTGTAAGCATTGAACCTTTTGTTATTAAAGTATAAAACTTTAACAAGTTGAACCTTGAATGTTCTAAAAGAATCCTTAGCCTAAGGTGTGTGAGCCTTATGAGTGATAGTCATATTTTTATTAGTATTGTTAGTTCTGGGACTCATCGCCCATGTGTTCGATGAGTGGTGGCAGCATGTATGAACGGGTGTGTGGCCTTGGTTGGTGTGTGATTTCTGCTCCCATTACAGCATAGGACAGAGGTTGAATGCTGGGACTGAGAGTGGGGAGATAGATTAACCCTTGCAGACACAACCCCAAGTCACGTGTGAGAGCAGGCACTTGACGAATTAGTGACACCACGGAGAAGGGATCCGTGACATCACACATATAATTCAACATGTGTTACTTCATAGTTTTGATGCCTTTAGTGTGAATGTATAATTTTCATAGTAATGAAAATACAGAAAATCTTTAAATGAGAAGGTGTGTCCAAACTTTTGGTCTGTACTGTATATAACCGTCCAACGCATAGTGGTAGGATGCAAAATGCAAACAGGAACAGCGTATACTAACACAACCAAGTAGCGGGAATTGTATACAGGAACATCTGCACAACATATGGGTTAAGTCCCCCAAAGTCCAGGTGGGAGACCCCAGAAAAAGTGGTGGAGAATGAAAGGGCTAGAATCCTGTGGGACTTCAAGATCCAGATGGATAAGCAGGTGTTGGCTAGCCAACCAGACATTGTGATAGTAGATAAGGATCAGAAGACAGCAATGATAATAGATGTTTCAGTGCCAAGTGACAGCAACATCAGAAAGGAGGAATATGAGAAGCTGGAGAAATATCAGGGCCTCAAAGGAGAACTGGAGTATATGTGTAAGGTGAAGGCAACAGTGATTCCAGTGGTGATCGGAGCACTTGGAGCAGTGACACATAAGTTGGAAGAATGGCTTCAACAGACTCCAGGAGCAACATCTGAGCTCTCTGTCTAGAAAAGAGTAATGCTGGGAACAACTAAGATCCTGCGCAGAACCCTCAAACTCCCAGGCCTCTGGTAGAGAACCCAAGAATGAGGATGGACAACAAAGACCACCCCCATTGGGGTGAGAAGTTTTTACATATATATATATATATATATATATATATATATATACTGTGCATCTATATATATATATATATATATATATATACAGTGGGGAAAATAAGTATTTGATACACTGCCGATTTTGTAAGTTTTCCCACCTACAAAGAATGGAGAAGTCTGTAATTTTTAGCATAGCTATACTTCAACTGTAAGAGACAGAATCTTAATAGGAAATTGATAAGATTACATTGTATGATTTTTACATAATTAATTTGCAGGAAATAAGTATTTGATACAAGAGAAAAACAGAACTTAATATTTGGTACAGAAACCTTTGTTTGCAATTGTGGAAGTAAGATGTTTCCTGTACTTCTTGACCAGATTTGCACACACTGCATCAGTTATTTTGGCCCCTCCTCCATACAGTTCTTCTCCAGATATTTCAGGTTTTGGTGCTGTCGCAGTGCAACATTGAGCTTCAGCTCCCTACAAAGATTTTCTAATAGGTTCAGGTTTCAAGACTGGCTACGCCACTGCAGGACTTTGAAATGCTTCTTAAGGAGCCACTCCTTAGTTGACTTGGCTGTGTGTTTTGGGTCATTGTCATGCTGGAAGACCTAGCCATGACCCATCTTAAAAGCTGTTACTGAGGGAAAGAGGTTGTTGGCCGAAATCTCTTGATACATGACCCTATCCATTTCCCTTTCAATACAGTGCAGTCATCCTGTCTTCTTTTCAGAAAGTACCCTCAATGTATCATGTTTCCCCACCATGACGAAGGCAATCGCCGAAATGCGCATCGGGGTGGACGCATATTTTGGACAGCTTGCCATTTTGTCATCCACTCCACAGGTATTTATTATTGTCAGCTGATGACAATATTTTGATAATTTCACCACTATCATTAGGAGATTATATGTGTACACCATGTGAACACCCATGATAATAATATTATTTTATATACACGGTCACTTCACTTGAGTATATTATTACTTATCATTGCTTGAATATTTTTTTTGGCACTATTTTTTTCATATTATTGGTAACAACATTCACCTGCTGTTATGGGGTTTATATTATATCTTGTGCAGATGCGGTAACTGTATTATAATATTACCCAAAGTACTATATTAAGTAGTACATATATGGTAACTATTTTTTGTGGCATTATTGAGCCGGTTGCGCATATGTGCATATATACATATTTCTCTATATGACTTATTTACATCTAGCTGGTCCTTAAGTTGTATGCGTCCCTCTGTGCTGTGGTTTTTGTTCCCACCTGCTCCAATTTTATATTGATTTATTAAGAATTATTTATAATAAAAATATTTGTAACTATATTTGGGTTTTTAGTCGGTGTTCTCATCATTTATGAATTATCATTACCGATATATCCCATTTCATATATCCATGATATACATGCAATAACCGATATATAGTGATATCGTGTTATATATTTAACACTGACATAATTATTTTGTGTGTATTTTTGATCATTCTTTGAATTAATCAGAGAGGGACTGGGTAGAAGGTGTGGGTGGAGAAGGGGAGGAGCTGAAAGACGTGACAGTTAGAGGAGTGAGGGAGTTAGTGGAAGGGGGAGTGAGGAGCTTGTCCCAAGACTAGAGAATAGTGAGAAGAGAAAGAAGGGGTCCTAGGGGCACGGGAAGTGAAGATTCCACCCGTGGCGCCCGAATCTTTGCCGACTGTAGTCGGGTGGAGGGACCAGGTCGCAGTAGGGGACCAGCCCCAGACTAGTGGAGTAACTACAAGACTCAAATAGCAAGCTGGAGGTGGTATTAACTGTAGGTGCCACAGCCACATCCACACACATTCGCCAAAAAGGGAGCCACATAGGATCAAGGGGACCAGGAGGACATCACCTGACAGGATCTGCCTGTGGAGAGCTGTAACATCTCAGCTGCGTGACAAACTGCCCCAGTGGACCTGAATCCCAGCATCAGCCATTTCCATTATTGCCAAACACCATGGGTGGCATCATGAACTAATCCCCAAAAAACTTTATTTCCATTTTATTGGATGCCCAGGGCAATGGACCGGGTCACTGCTGCCGTGACCACCCCTTTAAGAATTGTCGGACCCGGCCCGAGTACCCCATGGCCCTAGTGGGCACTCGATTTTGGCATCATGAATAGGATCTACCAACCCATTAAGCTGGGTCTTGTGCGCCCAGAGACAATACCAAAGGGAATGGCATAGCTTCCATCGTGGGCTGGGTTACTGAAAGGTGTGAAAATCATGCTCGTCCACTGTGAATGTTTCTATTTGATCAGAATACGGCCACCGGTCAGGGGGATCTGCCTCCTGGCCTGGGATGGCAGGAAAATAAGGAGAAGAAGGAACCGCCCATGAATGAGAGAGCGGGAACAGCTCGTGGGCATCGCAGAGAACCCGGCAAGCAAGATGGCGAGCAGTGGTTGCCCGGAGCGTGAGGTGGAAGAGGTGGACTCCCCCTGCCAGTGGGATGGGAACCAAGACCAGCTGCCTACAATGTACCCGGAGTTCCTTGGAGCAGAGGTGGAGGAGCTGAGCTGCCAGCTCCTGTGGCCGCAAATCACTGTGGTGTCGGCATGGAAAGAGGCCTTGTTGGAGAAAGTTTGCGAGCGGCGGGTGGCCTCGCGACCAGCATCCCGACCCCAGCAGAGGAGGAGGAGGCCAGCACCAGAGAAACAACGGATGCAGGTACTGTGACCAACCCTGCCCCGGTGACTGAGGAGACCCTGGTAGGCCCGCTGAAACCTCCGTTAGCACTCAAACTCAGCCGGGCATGCGATAATCTTGCCTGGGACTGGACAGCAAATACCAGAGATAAACTGGCGGATCCACTACAGCCGGAACTCATGTCCCGGGAGGTGCATAGTGAAAGAGTGGTTATCCATTGGGAGCACCAGGGGATGGAATTGATAGGGTTCCTTGAGGAGGCCCACGTGGGAGAAAACCGGATGGAAACCCTCATTTGGGAGGACTATTTCTGGCAGAGGCTGCCCAACTTAGAAACGGAGGAGATTTTCTAATCAGACAACTGCAAGCCTAAAGAACTGCAGAATGTAAATATAAATAGTTAACCTGGTTAGGCATGAAACTGGTTAAGAATGTGTGTTAGTATGATGTGCTTGTTAAATTTAAAGACAATGTAGTCATGGACAGTGAATGGCCAGAACTTTTATTGTACAAAGTTTGCACTTAATGTGCTCATTGTTGGTTTTACATTACACCTTTAGAGTGCGAGTAGAATACTCTATGTCTTTAACAGAAAACCAAAGATCAAAAACCATCTGGCGTGGCCAAAAAAGTTGTCTAACGAGGTTTTCAGCTATGCCCTGTAGCCATGCCCAGAGCCTACGTTGGGGGTTTGAGACGGGTTCCCCCATATTGCATCAAAGGACAATGAGAAGAATACCCAGCTCGGGATCTCACTGTAACCTGTTGAACTTGATTGAGAAAAGTTTATTAAGAGTAGTACTATGTTATATGTTTTGTTATTTATATGCAACGTTCAAGTACAAAGTACCTCCCATAAAGGGAAGAAAGGGTTACCTGTTTAACTGTTTTACTTGTTGAATTGCAATTCAGAAAAATATTTGCATGTTTTTAATTTAAACATTTTATTTTTCTCTGTTCCAGCCCGCGGATGCACTGTGTTTAACGGGAGGGAATGTGGTACCCCTGAGGGTCCATGAGGGTCCAGTCGTCACAGAGGTACTGCACCTCAGCCAGAGGGATGGTACTCCACTCTCAGGTAAGGAGGGGACACTGCCCAGTACCCACACACTAGCACCCAATACTAGGCCAGGGAGGGACTGGGTAGAAGGTGTCGGTGGAGAAAGTGAAGAAGGGGAGGGGCTGAAGGAAGTGACAGTAAGAGGAGTGAGGGAGTTGGTGGAAGGGACTGGAGGAGTGAGAGAGAAAGAAGGGGTCCTAGGGGCACGGGAAGTGAAGATTCCACCCGTGGCATCCAAATTTATGCCGACTGTAGTCGGGTGGAGGGACTAGGTCGCAGTAGGGGACAGGCCCCAGACTAGTGGAGGATTGACAAAGCTCAGCTAGCAAGCTGGAGGCGGTAGTAACTGTAGGTGCCACAGCCACATCCACACACATTCGCCAAAAATGGGAGCCACATAGGATCAAGGAGACCAGGAGGACGTCTCCCGACAGGATCCAAGGCTGCTGGCTTGGGACACTGTGTGTGAGGCACAGGGCAGGAGAGCAGGAGCCAGTACAGTGAGATGGCCAGAGAAGGAACATAAGAAGTGGGTTCTGGCAAAGTGTACCCCAAATTTTCTGATAGTTGGCTGGACCACAGACTCAGAGGACACAGTACCCGATTGGGGATAGCATCTAAGAACTGTGAGTAAAGTGTGGAAACTGCTTCCTGCTGTGTCCTCAGGATTTTTATTGCATCACCTGCCCAGCACTGCAACATTCACCATCATTGACTTAAAACTTTCTCTGCCCTGGGGCCTAGCTCTGCCTGTGGAGAGCTGTAACATCTCGGCTGCGTCACCAACTGCCCCAGTGGACCTGAATCGCAGCATCGGCCATTTCCCTTATTGCCGAACACCATGGGAGGTGTCACAAACTAATCCCCCTTACACTTTATTTCCCCTTTAATTTCCATTTTATTGGACGCCCAGGGCCACGGACTGGGTCACTGCTGACATGACCCCCCCCCCCTTAAGAACCATTGGACCTGTCCCGAGTACCCCATGGCCCAATTGGGCGCTCCATACTCATCCTTCTTCTTCTTTGGTGTCATTGGTGAACTTCAAATAGGTCTGGACATGTGCTGACATGAGCAGGGGGACCTTTCCTGTCCTGCAGGATTTTAATCCATGACGGTGTAGTGTGTTGCTAATGTTTGATATTGTGGTCCAAGCTCTCTTCAGGTTATCGAACAGGTCCTCCCATGTAGTTTTAAGCTGATTCCTGACCTTTCTCAGAATCATCCTTACCCCACGAGGTGAGATCTTGCATGGAGCCCAAGACCGAGAAAAGATTGATAATCATCTTGTCACTACAAGTTTGTTGGGTTTTCCATGTTTGTTTGTTGGGCTCTCCATACATGTGTCTTGGCGTTCACACAGCCACGATATGCAGCTGCGGAGCCGAACAGTTGATCAGCAAGAGCAATCCAGGAAGTTGGGTTCCCTCTGCAGCTTATTCGGTAAGCGCTATAGCTTGCTGAATAAGCCCTGATCTTATCAAATTCACTCATCTCTAGTCACAATACCCTGAGCTTGTACTGAGTAGAATAGAATGAAAAACAAATGTACTAGATCTAGGAAAAGATACTATTGCCTCCATCACCAAGGGCAATCTGACTGTGAAACCCCTTTTTAAATACACCTGATATCGTAATCTGGAAATGCCAGTAACAATCCTAAAAGTAAAGTATTTGTGACTTTGTGACTTGGATCCTTTGCACTGATGTGAAATGCAGGAGAGACAGAGGAGGAAGAAGTTTCTTATTGTTCCTAATGTGGCTGATGACCAGAAATGCCAGCAGAAACCCAGCATTTACATGGGGGCCATTGATTAATAAAATGAAAAGATGATAGGTCCAACCAGCATTTGGCCCCTCTATTTAGCAGCCCTAAAGGTCTTACATAGTTTAGCTTCATGATGTAGTCTTGCTGTTGGGTTTTGTCGCAGTATAGTGGAAATAAGTGATAAACCATGACCAAGCCATGTTGTGAGTAGGAAAGGGCATGTAATTCTACCAAGAATCAAAAGATGGGAGGACTTTAGAGTTTCATCACTCTTTTCCTTACCCTAGTGTATAGATTGTCTAAATAATCAACATTGATTAATATTTATCGTTTAATCTTAAAGGAGTCATTAAAAGTAGCACTAGCCAGCTTGTTGCCCATGTACTGATTTGTCCTCTCTTAAGGTACCTTCACACATAACGATATTGTTAACGATATCGTTGCTTTTTGTGACGTAGCAACGATATCATTAATAAAATCGTTATGTGTGACAGCGACCAACGATCAGGCCCCTGCTGGGAGATCGTTGGTCGCTGAACAAAGTCCAGAACTTTATTTCGTCGCTGGATCTCCCGTGGACATCGCTGGATCGGCGTGTGTGACACCGATCCAGCGATGTCTTCACTTGTAACCAGGGTAAACATAGGGTAACTAAGCGCAGGGCCGCGCTTAGTAACCCGATGTTTACCCTGGTTACCTTCCTAAAAGTAAAAAAAACAAACACTACATACTTACCTACACTCTGCACTGGCTGTGAGCGTCGGTCAGCCGGAAAGCAGAGCAGTGACGTCACCGCTCTGCTTTCCGGCCGCTGTGCTCACACAGACAGTACAGGAGGAGTGCAGAGCACAGCGCTGGAGGATAGACAGCGTTAGGTAAGTATGTACTGTTTGTTTTTTTTACTTTTAGGAAGGTAACCAGGGTAAACATCGGGTTACTAAGCGCGGCCCTGCGCTTAGTTACCCGATGTTTACCCTGGTTACCGGCATTGTTGGTCGCTGGAGAGCGGTCTGTGTGACAGCTCTCCAGCGACCAAACAGCGACGCTGCAGCGATCCGGATCGTTGTCGGTATCGCTGCAGCGTCGCTTAATGTGAAGGGGCCTTTAGGCTTGGTTCACACCTCAGAAATTCATGGTTTGAGAAGGTATAGGCATATATAAACAGAATCAATTATAAAAATAACATGAGCAAATAAATAAATATTAATAGTACATGGAAATAACAATGTTTTGATCAATAAAATGTAAATGCCATCCCACAGCGACAAGGTGTACCCCAATCGGGACGGTACCTACCTCTTGTAGTTCAACCAACTGCTGATATATAGTGAGGTGTACTGCAAAAGTACTGATTGGGGTACACCTTCTCGTTGTGGGATGGCAATTACAGTTTTTTAATCAAAACATTGCTTTCTAAGTCCCCTATGTTATGTCCATGCACTATTACTATTTATTTATTTATTTACTACAGGTTATTTGCTAATTTGTTAAATAGCCACAGTGTGAATGCGCCTCAATGCATTGCACTTATACCAATATATGCTCTAGTTCAATTTTTTTGTTTTGTTTTGGTATCTGCAAATATAAAGCTGTAAAGATCAGGAGATCCGCGTCAGGTCCTGAAATCGGGGTCCATATTGAGGTTGTAAATCTTGACACTTGCTTTGCCATTCTGGGAAATTTGTTGAATAGTTCATGATACAGTTTAAGGGTAGGTGTCCATGGGGCACAATTGCTGTGCTTTGGACGCAGCAGATACCCCGCTCTGCCCAAGCGCCGCCCGTCTTTGTACGTGCGGTGATTCTGCCTGTGTTCATTGAGCACATGCGGAATCACCACATCCTATACATAGGACTGTGGTATTTATCTTGCGGAGATGGAGTGTCTCTGCAAGATAAATAGACATGCTGCGGTCTATAAAGATGCGCCGCATGTCCGGATACTTAGGATATGTACATAAAATCCCCTCCACTATGCTGTAACTTCTGGACGCAGCGGATTGGATGCTGCAGCTGTGTGCAGCGTCCAAGCTGCAGCAAATCCTGATGTAATCCGCCATGTGGAAACATGCCCTAATACTATACCTAAAAAAAAGCACAACAGGTAGCATAGCCATTTCCCGACAGATCACAAATTCGTGTGTTTACTTTCCAAAGATAGGGATTGCATACATCAGTTAGGACTGCTCTATATGGGTATACCTTGACGTTTGGTGGAGCAGCTTAGTATACATTTTTTGCAAAAAACGTATCAACCAAATACCCTGTTTTTTACATCTTTTTACTAGCACTTGTGGATTACTGTGATTTTTTTAAACTGAGTATTTTTGGTTTTAATATGCTCTTTTGTGTCTTCAAAAAAAAACACAACAGGTAGCATAGCCATTTCCGACAGATCACAAATTCGTGTGTTTACTTTCCAAAGCAGGTCATCTCAAGAGGAAACATAAAAAAGGTCACCTTTAACAATTTTCAGTTCTTTGGTTTGTATCAAAATGAAGGGTTTTGCACAGAAGAGGGGTCTTAAACCTTGTTCCCCATTAAAGTCACTGCTATCAGCTTTTTCTGATAATAGCAACATCTAAATATGCTCAGTGAGAGTAATTTTGTCCCAGCTGTCAGCGTTCAAGATAAACCAGTGATATGGGTTTTCAACGGTCTATGCTTATGTTGCAATTCATCCATAAGTACTGGAAGTAGTTCTCAATTACTGATGAGCACTAAGAGTGCCCTGACAACTCCATAACCATGCGCTTAGAAAACTTGGCCGGCCATTGTGTAACGACACTACATAGGATGTTCGCTAGAAGCATTTAAAGATTAACCTTGTATTTATCCTGTGTTAGAACAACACTACATTAAATAACACCTTTGTCTCAGAGATTGCAGTGCATTAGCAACGGTGTCTGATTTCAAGGCAATACTGCTCTACTCCTCACTGTTAAGTTTGGCCCCTCGTTTGCAAAGTACTGCGAGCTCATGAGTGGGCTAAAGAGAAACTTTTTGTTTGAAGGACTTTCTGTTGAAAATCCTTGAGTGAGGGTACATATACAATAGGATATTATGCTCTCAATGTCCCCATTCCTGTTTTGTGGCAGAAACATGAAGATATGACATTGGAAGGCAAGTGCAGCCATTATAGCCTACCTTTTAATTGGTCATAAAAAAGTATCTTAAAAGAATAAAAAAAAGTGAAAAAACATGACAATTAATACTCTATAAAAAAACATATATTTTTGCTAAAAGTAGAGACAAAGAGGGGCTAGGACTCTAAAACACATACACAAAAGTGAAATTTCTACCTTTCACCTTTGCAGAATGAAAGTACCACCTAGAAAAGATAATTTAAGTCAGAGTTTAACTAATCTACATGCAACCTATTTTGGGTTCATCATCGTGGAGCATAGTATGACTGGCTGAGTACAGCGCGTTTGAGGCAACATGAGGAAATAATAATCCTCCATGGGGTAACCAGCTGCTTAGGGGGTCTTAGAGTTAATGCTATCCTACATGGCATTTCCTTTAAAACAGCATAATCAACGGTTTTTCATATATGAATGGTATATCTGTTTATATTACCAACCTGGTATATTACACACATGGTTTATGTATAAATGTTACACCCGTGGTTTCTGCGGCAAATGTCCTTGGCCCGCTCTTTACCTGGTAGTAGCTGCCAATGCTCCTCGGACTATCCTTCCTAGGGCTGTGCTCCCTCCTGTCCTTGGTGTCCCAGGCTGATGCCAGGGAGGAGGCACTGGAGCACAGCACCGGAACGACAGGTGGGGTTGCTGAGCCACAGGTGCCACTTCCAGCTGTTGAAGTTGGTGGCAGTGATCCCCCTGTTTGTCTAGGGCCCCAGCTCTTGCCCAGGTGCGCCGAGTAGTGAGGCCGACCCTGGGTATAGGCATAAAGGCACTATTCTACTGATTTAATAGATTCCTTCAGTGTTGAAATCTGCAGCCTGATTGTTAACTTTCATTGAAAATTTGGGTGGAATAAGCCCTTTGTTCATTGAGGCGGGACTATGGGTAGGGTCTTTGGGTCTGCCACTGCCCCTCCACTGCCTTCGGTGTCCATATGTTTTTACTGTTTCATATTTAGTGCTGCTTCCATCCAAACCTCAGGTGGAACTTGTGCACATTCTCTTTTACTAGAACCAGTAGAAGCAGTGCTTCCCCCGAACTTCCCAGTAACCAGTCTTTTGCGGACTTTTTTTGTAAGCTTCTTCAAGCAATATTGTTGTATCATGCTGAGAGCATGACTCAGATAGGAATACCTACCACTGAAGAAAATAACACACACCTATAATTCTATAATTATTTTGGGTTCTAACATCTCAAATAAAGATTATCTGACAACACAAAATTGAGTTGCATTATTACATTGTCAAAAAAGTCTTGAGTCAGGGGCAGACCTATTACCTTTTCCTTATTCCTTCCATATATACTGGTGCTTCCTGTGAACTCTCGGTGGTCCTGTGCTGTAACTCGCAGAGACATACTGCGGGGATCATTAATGGCAAAAAAAGTGTAGTGTACTGTGCACACGCTGAACAAATTGGACACTAGGAACAGAACAAATAGAAAAGTAATGATAAACACATTGCTATACAGTGCACTGTTTTAGGCAGTAGCACATTAATAATAATAATATTTATTTTTATATAGCGCTAACATATTCCGCAGCGCTTTACACACATTATCGTCGCTGGGGTTGGGGCTCACAATCTAAATTCCCTATCAGTATGTCTTTGGAATGTGGGAGGAAACTGGAGTACCCGGAGGAAACCCACGCAAACACGGTGAGAACATACAAACTCTTTGCAGATGTTGTCCTTAGTGGGGCTTGAACCTAGGACTCCAGCGCTGCAAGGCTGCTGTGCTAACCACTGTGCCACCATGCTGCCCATTATTTTACTTGCCGATGCAACTAAGGGCCATAAGTTTAATAGTCTAATTTCCTGATACACGTGGTTTCACCTGAGATTCAATTTACAAAAAAACATTCCCAGCACAATTTTCCACACTGCTGAAGTGAACTATCATACTTTTGTGTCACCACGCTGCCTCCTCATATTGTCCTGCAGCTGTGACATCTAGCGGATTATCATAACTTGTACAGTGGTGGTCAGTAGGGTTGAGCGACCTTTACTTTTATAGGATCGGGTCGGGTTTCACGAAACCCGACTTTTTCAAAAGTCGGGTCGAGTGAAATCGTCCGATCCTATAAAAAAGTCGGGGTCGGGGTCGGACGAAACCCGAAACCCAATGCAGTGCATTGGGTTTCCATGGTTCCCAGGGTCTGAAGGAGCGTAAACTCAGGGCGTGTCCGAGGGTGAGTATATTCCTATTAGGTATATACTCACCCTCGGACGCGCCCTGCTTCTTTCCGGCAGCCTTCCTTCCTAAGAATCAGCCCTTCCAGGACCTTCGGTGACGTCGCGGTGACGTCGCGGCTTGTGATTGGCCGCGCGAGCGGTCACATGGGCGGCCGCGCGGCCAATCACAAGCCGCGATGTCACCGCGAACGTCACCGCAAGGTCCTGGAAGGCTGTTTCTAAGGAAGGAAGGTTCCCGGTTGGTACCAGGGCGCGTCAGAGGGTAAGTATTGCGATATTTTTTATTTTAATTCTTTATATTACACTTAAATCTGAATTCCGATACCAATTCCCGATATAAACATATCGGGAATCGGTATCGGAATTCCGATTCTAGATTCAAAAGATCGCCGACTTCATGGCCGACCCCACACAGGGGTCGGGTTTCATGAAACCCGACTTTGCCAAAAGTCGGCGACTTTTGAATATTTTCGACCCGTTTCGCTCAACCCTAGTGGTCAGTACCTGGGACATCAAAGGCCAGTGGTTCTCGGTTCATAGTAGTTTGTGACGGCAGAGTCATTTTCTGACTCCAGAGTCACTGGGTAAGTCTTTCTCTTCTGTAGAGTGTAGGCTCTTATGGTCAATGGGTCCTCTCTATCTCCTGTAGAGTGTAAGCTCTTATGGTCAACAGGGTCCTCTCTCTCCTGTAGAGTGTACGCTCTTATGGTCAGTGGGGTCCTCTCTCTCTCCTGTACAGTGTAAGCTCTTATGGTCAGTGGGGTCCTCTCTCTCTCCTGTAGAGTATAAGCTCTTATGGTCAGTGGGGTCCTCTCTCTCTCCTGTAGAGTGTAAGATCTTATGGTCAGTGGGGTCCTCTCTCTCCTGTAGAGTGTAAGGTCTTATGGTCAGTGGGGTCCTATCTCTCCTGTAGAATGTAAGCTCTTATGGTCGGCAGAGTACTCTTTCTCTCCTGTACAGTGTAAGCTCTTATGGTCAATGGGATCCTCTCTCTCTCTCCTGTAGAGTGTAAGTTCTTATGGTCAGCTGGGTCCTCTCTCTCTCTCTCCTGTAGAGTGTAAGCTCTTATGGTCAACAGGGTCCTCTCTCTCTCATGTAGAGTTTAAGCTCTTATGATCAGCGGGGTCCTCTCTCGATCTCTTTCCCTCTCTTGTTTTCTCTATGTCACCTATAGAGTATATGCTCTCGTGGTCAGCAGGTTCTACTCATTGTTTCTCCTATAGAGCATAAGCTGGTATGGTCAGTGGGGTCCTCCCTCACCTGTAGAGTGTAAGCTTTTAAGAACAAAGGGGCCCTGTCTCTTTCACCTGTAATTACAAGCTCTCCAGTATTGAGATTTGCATGAATTTATTTGCCTCAAAACTGTGAATTATGTGAATTTGAGTTTCAAAAGATCAGCTCATCTCTAACATTGTGCCAAACAATACATGGCAGCATATCAAGTGTCAAATGCTACATTTCCCCAAATTTGAGTTCTTTATAAATAACAATAAATACCTGACAGTGCACAAAGAATCAGATGCAGCAAGTCATCTAAAGTGCTTGTAAGTGAACTGAGGGACATGAGACTCAGTTTATAGGACACTAGCAGAAAGAACAAGACCAGATCTGTAAAACGCATTGCACCATTTATTTTGGTTAATTAAATGCAGAGCTAACATGCATTCCCAGGCCGAAAAAAATTACTATACCCTAGGCACCATTGATCGGGAGAGAAGATGTTAAACATATAACATTGGGATCCAGAGACACACCAGCTACAATCCTGTTTTTCTCATAACCTTTCAGTGATCTTTAATCCTTACTAAGGTTAGTCGTTAAATCCTATGTAATAATTTATATTGCACTAATACACCTCTCCTTATACCTCCTAGAATTGTTTGCTTCGGTGTTATTTTATCAGTTACATTAACCCTGGATGAATTTCGGACTTTGCTTCTTTAAACTGAATACATCTTAATCGAAAATGTCTTTTTCAAAAACTTTCAACCATGTAAATCCTATCTGCTGTGTGCGCGGAGAGACAGTACGGCGATGAAAAATGGCCAAAAGGTTGCTTAAAAGTTTTCAGTTGAAATCTTTGTTTAGAATTGTATCAATCAAACACTCACAATCAGCTTTTACTAGAGACATCTGAGTAAGCGATAGTCCTGCATTAGTGTCCCATCGCATGATAAGAATGAATTAGTTTATGCAAAAATACTTTCTGTACATTTTAGCCCCATATTGAATACCAAACACGTCCTTCATATGTGACCGATAGAGTGCAGCTGGCCCGTTCATTAGAGCGAATACATCATTTATCAATTATGGAAAGGTTAAAGCAACAAGTAAGCAAAAAACAAAACTGGGGGTCCAAAACCAGCCAGGATGGAAAAACCATTGGAGACTTAAACCTTGCTGCAAGCAGCAACCTCATGGTTTTTTTTTTTCACTCCACCTATTACATTAGTTACTGTACATTTATGATATTTGTGCTCATTAAGAGGAATAAATTAATACGTAAATCAGCTCCATTTAGAAGGTTCTCATACTCATATGGGCAGCGCAATCTAAGTCCTACAGATCCATTCCATATTAAATGGTCAATTAAATACAAATAAAATTTATAAATTAAGGACAGAAGATTATGAGCCTCTTGGGGGCGGTTTCTGTTTTGAATAGTGACAATTTCTGTCCCATCTACAATAAAGGCTAAGCCAACTTATCTATCTCTTTCCCTGCTTTAAATTGGTGGCAACTAGAAAAAGTATGGTACTAGCCCAGTATTTCCTAACTTTTTTTGCCTTAGGACACCCCTGGGGGACACAACAACTACATTTCTTTTGCAAATAACCAAAAAATTATATTGAGCCACAGAATATAAACAATACACTCTGTGCTACTAAACCTAAAAATACTCAGTACTCCTGAATATAAAAAATGCACTGTGTACCCTGACAATATTAAAAAATAAATACACAGTCTTTCCATAATTTATTAAAAATATATATAGTGAAGAAAATAATTATTTGGTCCTTTGCTGATTTTGTACGTTTGCCCACTGACAAAGACATGAACAGCCTATAATTTTATGACTAGGTTAATTTTAACATTGAGAGATAGAATATCAAAAATGAAATCCAGAAAATCACATTGTATAAATTATATAAATTTATTGGCATTTTGCAGTGAGACATAAGTGTTCGATCCCTCTAGCAAACAAGACTTATTACTTGGTGGCCCTCAAAACCCTCATTGGCAAGCACAGCACTCAGGCATTTTTTGTAGTTGATGATGAGGTTTGTGCACATGTGAGGATGAATTTTGGTCCACTCCTCTTTCCAGATCATCTCTAAATTATTAAGATTTTGAGCCTGCCGCTTGGCAACTCGAAGATTCAACTCCCTCCATAAGTTTTCTATGGGATTAAGGTCTGGAGACTGGCTAGGCCACTCCACTCCTTTGTTGCCTTGGCTATATGTTTTGGGCCATTATCTTGCTGGAAGACCCAGCCGCGACCCATTTTTAATGTTCTGACGGAGGGAAGGAGGTTGTCACTCAGGATTTTATGATACATGGCTCCATCCATTCTCCCATTGATGCGGTGAAGGATTCCTGTGCCCTTAGCAGAGAAATACTCCCAAAACATAACTTTTCCAACTCCATGCTTGACAGTGGGAATGGTGTTCTTTGGTCATAGGCAGCATTCCTCTTCCTCCTTACACGGTGAGTTGAGTTAATGCCAAAGAGCTCAATTTTTGTCTCATCTGACCACAGCAACTTCTCAAAATCACCCACAGAATCATCCAGGTGTTCACTGGCAAACTTCAGATGGGCCTGCACATGTGCCTTCTTGAGTAGGGAGACCTTGCGGGCACTGCAGGACTTTAAACCTTTACAGCGTAATGTGTTACCAATGGTTTTCTTGGTGAGTGAGGTCCCAACTGCCTTGAGATCATTAGCAAGTTCCCCCCGGTTGTTTTATGCTGATCTCTCACCTTCTGTCATGGTATATATAGCGACCCAATGAGGGGGTTGCTCGGCGGATGGCAAGACACACAATGGGATTGTAAAGGGGTGAGGAAGGCCCTACCAATAGGGAAATGAGGAATGGTCACCTCCTGCTCTAACCTGAGCCTGACTGCACTCCCTTAATGCCCTAAGTGGGTCCTTCCCCCCACTGCCATCAGCAAGCTCATGCTTCGCTGTCACCTCACACTGCCCTGGCTAGTGCACTGGCTGGCAAGGGGCGCTTGCCTCACCACTGCAGATATTACAACACAGGGGACAGTGACAAACACGAAACAGATGGGGCAATAGCACAACTTAGCTTTGCAACCTAATCTGCTGCAAAGCACCCCCCCCCCCGCAGAATAAAAGCACCAGGATCACAATCTCATGAAACCAGCTGATACACCAAAGCAGCCAGCAAGCTTCTAACTCCAGGCTTGGTCACTGTAGATTGCTCTATCACCGAGAGTCAGCTGATGCATCAGGTGTTAAGGACTGGCGGAACGCACCAAGTATAGATGATATGAAACTAGGTGCGTTCGCAGTCCGAGGTCCACCGTGCAGGTAAAAACCCTGCTGCTAGTAAGACGGACTATATGGCGGTACTATAAGTATACACTCATGGGTTAACTTCACCCAGCGTGAAGGAAGCGATCCTGTTGCGTCACAGGACCGCTGTACTGCACATAGAGCGCGAGCAAGAAGTCAGCGAACACAACCCCTACTCAGGATTGAAGTCCGATTAGACCACTTGCTGGCACAACACCGCAACTGGGTGTGTAAGGAAACTATTAAAATAGTATATAAAGGCACGAGAGGTCATGCGGTGCCGCACTGACGGACGCCACTAACCACCCAGGCTTGGGTAAGGAAAGCGCAGAGGAAGCGCACGGCGCCGTACAGGCGGACACAGCAACTGGACGCTGTGATGTGTGTTACGTGCAGATGGCTAGTCAGGCGCTAGATAGCTACCATCATCCGCGAGCAGTCAACAACACTAGGGAGGGATACTTAGGAGCTTTCATCCATCGGCATACATCCATCTACACACACACATTATATCAAGACAATACTAGCGCATGGCCATGCGGTCATGCGCAGTTTATATAGTTGCAGCACAGGAAGCTGCTGCAGAAGTTTTGCCCTTTCAGGACCTGCCAAGAGGACCAATGGGATGTGCTGCAGCACCTGAGCATGTGACCCTCGATCTCCAACGGGAGATCCTGTCCTGGGCATGCTCAGTGTGTGCAAATAAGGACTTAGTCCCAGGGAAGCCCGCTCGCCGCAGATCAGTGCAGGGTACAACAGGAGAGCCGGAAAAGGCAGCAGTAACCCTTTGCACAGAATCAGTCCCAGCGAGACGCTGGGAGCGACGCCTCCGCTGAGCAGAGCCCACTGCGGCCGAAGCAGAATGGGAGACCGCAGCAAACACGGATCGAGATTCCCCCTGTGCAGCAGAGGAAACTCGACTCCTAACATTACCCCCCCTCCTAGGGCCCCCCCCTCCTTGGGCCTCGCTACGTTCGAAGGCAGCAATAAGCTGCGGAGCCCGAATGTGCTCAGCAGGCTCCCAGGACCTATCCTCAGGGCCGTAACCCTTCCAGTCCACCCAAAAAATTTTTTTGCCACGTACCACCTTGCACCCCAAGATAGCGTTCACCTCGAAATCGTCCGTAGACGAACCCGATGTCTCGGCAGATGACTCAGAAAACCGGGACATGTATACGGTCTTAAGGAGGGACACATGAAAGGTGTCGGTGATACCAAGGCGTGGAGGAAGGGCCAGACGGTAGACCACAGGATTAACCTGTTCGAGGACCTTGAAGGGACCCAAGTAGCGAGGAGCAAACTTAGTGGACTCAACTCGCAGCCTGATGTTACGGGCGGAGAGCCACACCAAGTCGCCAGGAGCAAAGGTCGGAGCGGGGCGCTGATGAGCATCGGCGGAGGGCCTCATTCTCTCCTTAGAGGCCCGAATGGCATCCTGAGTGCGGTCCGAAATATCCCGTGCCTCCACAGCCCAGTCTGCCACCCTGGAGTCTGCGGAAGACACGGGCATAGGCACAGGTACCCGTGGATGCTGACTATAGTTGAGGAGGAATGGGGTTTGTCCAGTGGAGTTGGCTACGGCGTTGTTCAGCGCAAACTCTGCCCACGATAGCAAGGATGCCCAGTCATCCTGCCTGGCTGAAACAAAATGTCGCAGGTTTGTGACCAAGGTCTGGTTGGCCCTCTCTACCAACCCATTCGTCTCAGGATGATAAGCGGAAGAGAGATTCAACTCAATACTGAGAAGACGACAAAGCTCTCTCCAGAACCGAGACGCAAACTGGGGACCCCGGTCACTGACAATTTTGTCAGGCATACCATGTAGGCGGAAGATGTGTTTAATGAACAACGCTGCCAATGCCCGTGCAGAAGGTAACCGTGGTAGTGGCACCAAATGCACCATTTTTGAGAAATGATCGGTGATGACCCAAATGATGGTACAACCGCGAGATTTGGGTAAACCCACGACAAAGTCCATCCCGACCATCTCCCAGGGCCTATGTGCCACCGGCAAGGGATAGAGCAACCCAGCTGGCCTTTGCCGCGGAGATTTATTTTTGGCGCAGGAGACACACGCCAGAATATAATCCCTGACATCCCGGACCATATGCGGCCACCAGTACGTCCTCGCCAGTAGCTCAGATGTCCTCTTTGTCCGAAAGTGTCCACCCACCCTGGACGAATGAGCCCAAGAGAGAACCTCCGGTCGCAAATTAATGGGCACAAAAGTCTTGCCCGGAGGCACAGACTCCAGCGAAACCGGCGCTACGGTTCTCAGGCTCTCAGAAGGGACAATAAGCCGAGGCTCCTCTTCCTCCTCTTCAGTAGACATAAGGGAGCGAGAGAGAGCGTCAGCACGAATATTCTTCTCCCCGGCGAGAAAATGTAGGGAAAAGTGGAACCGGGAAAAGAACAAGGACCATCTGGCTTGGCGAGAATTTAGCCGCTGGGCTGTTTGCAAGTAGACCAAATTTTTGTGGTCCGTGTAAACTTGGAAGGGAAACCGCGCACCTTCCAGAAGGTGTCTCCACTCTGAAAAGGCCAATTTCATTGCTAGCAACTCCCTATCCCCGATGGAGTAGTTTCTCTCCGCTGGCGTGAAGGTCTTAGAGAAGAAGAAGCATGGATGCTTCCGACCTTGAGCATCCTTTTGATAGAGGACTGCTCCAGCACCAACAGATGAGGCAACCACCTCCATTAGGAATGGCTTATCCACATCGGGACGATGTAAAATGGGAGCGCTAGCAAAGTGGGACTTAATAGAAGTGAAGGCCTTGGAGACCTCTTCCGACCACAATTTGGGATTCTCTCCCTTCTTGGTGAGGGCTACCAAGGGAGCTAGCAGAGTTGAGAAGTGGGGAATGAACTGGCGGTAATAGTTAATGAACCCCATAAAGCGCTGCACCGCTTTAAGAGAATGGGGCTCTTGCCAGTCCATCACAGCCTGTAGTTTGGCAGGATCCATAGCCAATCCCTGGGCGGAGATGATATAGCCCAGGAACGGTAAAGACTCCTGCTCAAACATACACTTCTCCAACTTAGCATAAAGAGAGTTTGCCCGTAGGAGGTCGAAGACTCTGCCAACATCTCTCCGGTGGGAGTCTATATCTGGAGAAAAGATGAGAATATCATCCAGATAGACTACAACTGAGGTGGAAAGCATATCCCGGAAGATGTCGTTGACAAAGTCTTGGAAATTGGCTGGGGCATTACAGAGCCCGAAGGGCATCACCAGATACTCATAGTGCCCATCTCTGGTGTTAAACGCCGTTTTCCATTCGTCCCCCTCACGGATGCGAATCAGGTTATAAGCACCCCGCAGATCTAATTTAGTAAACACTCTAGCTCCCCAAAGCCTATCGAAGAGCTCGGATATCAAGGGCAAAGGATACTTGTTCTTAACGGTGATAGCGTTAAGACCCCTGTAGTCTATGCATGGACGTAGTTTCCCATTCTTCTTCTGCACGAAGAAGAACCCTGCCCCAGCAGGTGACACTGACTTCCTGATAAACCCTCTTGCCAGATTCTCTTGAATGTACTGAGACATGGCCTCCGTCTCCGGGAGAGATAATGGATAAACTCGACCCCGGGGAGGCTCCGCACCAGGCAAGAGATCGATAGGACAGTCATAGGGGCGATGGGGCGGAAGAGTCTCCGCCGCCTTTTTGGAGAACACATCTGCGTAAGACCAATATTGCTTGGGGAGAGAGAGGATAGATCTGCGGGTACCCCAGTAGTAGCAACCTGAACGCACTCTCGGTGACACCTACCCCCACTTGATTAACCCCATCCCAGAATTCTGCCTGAGGACCACTCAATGTAAGGAGAGTGGTACCGTAACCAAGGTATCCCCAACAGGACCTCATCAATCCCCTCAGGAATGATGAGCAGAGATATAATCTCCTGATGGGATGGTGACATGGACAGAGTAAAAGGGATGGTCTGATGTGTTATCTGTGCGGGGAGTGTCGACCCATTCACCACTCGTACCGTTACTAGTTGAGGTAACATAACCAGGGGTATTGCGTGACGTTGGGCGAAAGCAGAATACATAAAATTGCCCTCCGCTCCAGAATCCACACAGAGCTCTACCGAGTGGGAGGATGAGCCAAAAGTAATTGTCCCCTTAAAGGACAATTTGGAGGCAAACGTCGCAGTGTCTAGTGCACCTCCACCTACTACCACTAGACGCTGACGTTTCCTCGACCGCTGATGACATCTGGTGGCAAGATGTCCTGACTGTTGGCATACATGGCAAACCTGGGGTGCACGAGCGGTCCGGGACTTAGATCCCGCTCGTGACACTACCTTAGGTTCATGGCGCTCAGGAGCCTGGACTGGAGATTCCAAAGGTTTGGCGAAGGTGGGAGCCAGCCGAAACCTCTGCCTACACTGGGCTCGCTCTAACCTCCGCTCGTGAAAACGGAGGTCAATACGAGTAGATACCATTATTAATTCTTCCAGTGTAGCGGGAATCTCCCTAGTGGCCAGGGCGTCCTTAACGTGGTCAGCCAGCCCCCTCCAAAATATAGGGATAAGGGCTTTATCTGACCACTCCAGCTCAGATGCTAGAGTGCGGAAGTGGACGGCAAAAAGGCTGACCATGGACGAGCCCTGAGTCAATGCCAACAGTTGGAGCGCCGTATCATGGGTGACACGAGGTCCTAAAAAGACCTGTTTCAGAGTGCTCAGGAATAACGGAGAACTCTGCACCACATGATCGCCACGCTCCCACAGCGGCGTAGCCCACTGCAACGCCCTGTCCGACAATAAGGATATGATAAAGCCCACCTTAGCCCACTCTGTAGGGAAGCGAGAGGCCAGAAGCTCGAGATGTATTGAGCACTGACTCACGAAACCCCTACAGGACTTACTGTCACCAGAAAATTTCTCTGGTAGCGGGAGGTAAGATAGCGTCGGTACAGGGGCGGCAGTGGACAAGGTAGCTGCAGCCACACTTGCAGCCTGAACAGCGACAGCAGTAACATCCACAGCTGAGGTTGAACGCTCTAGAGCCGCCAACCTTCCCTCCAGCTGCTGGATGTACCGCTGTAAACGCTGATCGTCCGTCATTACTAGCCAGACCTTGGCGCTAGTATTATGTTAAGGACTGGCGGAACGCACCAAGTATAGATGATATGAAACTAGGTGCGTTCGCAGTCCGAGGTCCACCGTGCAGGTAAAAACCCTGCTGCTAGTAAGACGGACTATATGGCGGTACTATAAGTATACACTCATGGGTTAACTTCACCCAGCGTGAAGGAAGCGATCCTGTTGCATCACAGGACCGCTGTACCGCACATACAGCGCGAGCCAGAAGTCAGCGAACACACCCCCTACTCAGGATTGAAGTCCGATTAGACCACTTGCTGGCACAACACCGCAACTGGGTATGTAAGGAAACTATTAAAATAGTATATAAAGGCACGAGAGGTCATGCGGTGCCTCACTGACGGACGCCACTAACCACCCAGGCTTGGGTAAGGAAAGCGCAGAGGAAGCGCACGGCGCCGTACAGGCGGAAACAGCAACTGGACGCTGTGATGTGTGTTACGTGCAGATGGCTAGTCAGGCGCTAGATAGCTACCATCATCCACGAGCAGTTAACAACACTAGGGAGGGATACTTAGGAGCTTTCATCCATCGACATACATCCATCTACACACACACATTATATCAAGACAATACTAGCGCATGGCCGTGCGGTCATGCGCAGTTTATATAGTTGCAGCACAGGAAGCTGCTACAGAAGTTTTGCCCTTTCAGGACCTGCCAAGAGGACCAATGGGATGTGCTGCAGCACCTGAGCATGTGACCCTCGATCTCCAACGGGAGATCCTGTCCTGGGCATGCTCAGTGTGTGCAAATAAGGACTTAGTCCCAGGGAAGCCCGCTCGCCGCAGATCAGTGCAGGGTACAACAGGAGAGCCGGAAAAGTTCTTTGCACAGAATCAGTCCCAGCGAGACACTGGGAGCGATGCCTCCGCTGAGCAGAGCCCAATGCGGCCGAAGCAGAATGGGAGACCGCAGCAGACACGGATCGAGATTCCCCCTGTGCAGCAGAGGAAACTCGACTCCTAACATCAGGTGACCATGATGGGAGTGGTCACCACTCACATCAGATGACCTAACAACTCTGCAGTTACAACAGATTGCCAGCAGGGGAAATTGACTTTAACCCTTGCTGGTCCTGAAAGGAAAAAAGCTTAATTTAAATCATAGTGGAACCGGAGCTGCCACGAATCCAAAAATGGATCGTGACACCTTCCTCATGATGAAGGATACACCACAAGGTGAGATTTTGCATGGTGCCCCAGATCAATGTTGATTGACAGTAATTTTGTATTTTTTCCATTTTCTTACTATTGCACCAACAGTTGTCTCCTTCTCACCCAGCATCTTACTTATGGTTGTGTAGCCCATTCCAGCTTTGTGTAGGTCTATGATCTTATCCATGACATCCTTATGAAGCTCTTTGGTCTTGCCCATGTTGTACAGGTTAGAGTCTGACTAATTAATTGAGTCTGTGGAAGAAGTCTTTTATAAAGGTGACTGTGTAAGACAGCTGTCTTTATTGCAGGCAACAAGTTGATTAGGAGCATCTAACTGGAACACTTAATGGTTGTTAGGGGATCAAACACTTATTTCTCACTGCAAAATGCAAATAAATTTATATAATTTATATAATGTGATTTTCTGGATTTTATTTTTGATATTTTATCACTCATAAAATTAACCTGCCCTTAAAATTATACACTGTTCATGTCTTTGTCAGTGGGCAAACTTACAAAATCAGCAAGGGTTCAAATAAATATTTCCTTCACTGTATATAAATACACTGTACCCATTAAATATAAAAATATACAGTGAGTATATAAAATAATGTAAAAAAAATCGATGCCTCCCACTCTGAGTTTGTAAAAAATGTATACTATGCTACTAAATATATACACACGTGGTCAAAATTGTTAGTACTCCTTGTTTAATGACAGAAAAACCCACAATGGTCACAGAAATAACTTGAATCTGACAAAAGTAATAATAAATAAAAAAATCTAGGAAAATGTCAGTCATTGCTTTTCAACCATGCTTCCACAGAATTTTTAAGAAATAAAACTCATAAAATAGGCCTGGACAGAAATGATGGCACCATTAACCTAATATTTTGTTGCACAACCTTTTGAGGCAATCATTGCAATCAAATGATTCCTGTAACTGTCATTGAGACTTCTGCACCTCTCGACAGGTATTTTGGCCGACTCCTCAAGAGCAAACTGATCCAGTTGCCTCATGTTTGAAGGTTGCCTTTTCCAGATGGCATGTTTCAGTTTTTTCCAAAGATGCTCAAGAGGATTTAGGTCAGGGCTCATGGAAGGCCACTTCAGAATAGTCCAATGTTTTCCTCTTAGCCATTCTTGGGTGTTTTTAGCTGTGTGTTTTGGGTCATTATCCTGTTGCAAGACCCATGACCTGCAACTGAGACCAGGATTTCTGACCCTGGGCAGCACATTTCTCTCTAGATTTCCTTGATAGTCTTGAGATTTCATTGTACCCAGCACAGATTATAGACACCCTGTGCCAGATGCAGCAAAGCAACCCCAGAACATAACAGCCTCCTCCATGTTTCACAGTAGGGACAGTGTTATTTTCTTCATATGCTTCATTTTTCCATCTGTGAACATAGAGCTGATTTGCCTTGCCAAATAGTTTTGTGGCTTGTCAACATGAAGTTTGACAAACTCCAGTCTGGCTTTTTTATGTTTTTTTTCAACAATGGTGTCCTCCTTGGTCATCTCCCATGAAGTCCTCTTTGGCTCATACAGCGACGGATGGTGCAATCTGACACTGATGTTCTTTGAGCTTGAAGTTCACATTTAATCTGTTTAGAAGTTTTCTGGGCTCTTTTGTTACCATTCGTATTATCCATCTGTTTGATTTGTCATCAATTTTCCTCCTGTGGCCACATCCAGCGAGGTTGGCTACAGTCCCATGGCTCTTTAATTTCTGAATAATATGTGCAACTGTAGTCACAGGAACATCAAGCTGCTTGGAGATGGTCTTATAACTTTTACCTTTAACATGTTTGTCTATAATTTTCTTTCTAATCTCCCGAGACAACTCTTTCCTTCGCTTCCTCTGGTCCATGTTGAGTGTGATACACACAGTGTCACCAAACAGCACAGTGAGTATCTGTAGCCCTATATAAAGGCCACTCACTGATTCCAAGATTGTTGACACCTCTGATGCTAATTAGTGGACACACCTTGATTTAACATGTCCCTCTTGTCACATTATTTTCAGGGGTATCATCATTTCTGTCTAGGCCTATTACATGACTTTTTTTTATTCTGTAGAAGCATGGTTGAAAAGCAATGTCTGACTTTCATTTGTTCATTTTCATAGATCTTTTATTTATTATTACTTTTGTCAAACTCAAGTTATTTCTGTGATCATTGTGGGTTTTTCTGTCATTAAACGAGGGGTACCAACAATTTTGACCACATGTGTACATGAAAATGTAAATTGCGCCCCCAGAATATATATAAAAAATATACATTGTGCTTATTAAAGTATATTAAAAATATACACTATTCCCCTGAATAATTCAGCAAATATGCACTGTGCCTCAGATTATATCAATAAACATACACTGTGCCCCTGATTGCATCAATAAATATACACTGTGCCCCTGATTGCATCAATAAATATACACTGTGCCCCTGAGTGCATAAATAAATATACACTGTGCCCCTGATTATATCAATAAATATACTCCATGCCCCTGAATATATCAACAAATATACACTGTGCCCCTGATTATATCAATATATATACACTGTGCCCCTAATTATATCAATAATTATACACTGTGTCCCTGATTATATCAATAATTATACACTGTGTCCCTGATTATATCAATAATTATACACTGTGTCCCTGATTATATCAATAATTATACACTGTGCCCCTAATTATATCAATAATTATACACTGAGTCCCTGATTATATCAATAAATATACACTGTGCCCCTGATTGTATCAATAAATATACACTGTGTCCCTGATTATATCAATAATTATACACTGTGTCCCTGATTATATCAATAATTATACACTGTGTCCCTGATTATATCAATAATTATACACTGTGTCCCTGATTATATCAATAATTATACACTGTGTCCCTGATTATATCAATAATTATACACTGTGTCCCTGATTATATCAATAATTATACACTGTGCCCCTAATTATATCAATAATTATACACTGTGTCCCTGATTATATCAATAATTATACACTGTGTCCCTGATTATATCAATAATTATACACTGTGTCCCTGATTATATCAATAATTATACACTGTGCCCCTAATTATATCAATAATTATACACTGAGTCCCTGATTATATCAATAAATATACACTGTGCCCCTGATTGTATCAATAAATATACACTGTGCCCCTGATTATATCAATAATTATACACTGTGCCCCTGATTATATCAATAATTATACACTGTGCCCCGATTATATCAATAAATATACACTGTGCCCCTGATTATATCAATAAATAAACACTGTGCCCCGATTATATCAATATATATACACTGTTCCTCTGATTATATCAATAATTATACACTGTGCCCCGATTATATCAATATATATACACTGTGCCCCTGATTATATCAATAATTATACACTGTGCCCCGATTATATCAATATATATACACTGTTCTCCTGATTATATCAATAATTATACACTGTGCCCCTGATTGTATTTATTAATTATACACTGTGCCCCTGATAATATCAATAAATATACAATGTGCCCCTGATTATATCAATATATATACACTGTTCCTCTGATTATATCAATAAATATACACTGTGCCCCTGATTATATCAATAAATATACTCCATGCCCCTGAATATATCAATAAATATACACTGTGCCCCTGATTATTTCAATGTATATACACTGTGCCCCTAATTATATCAATAATTATACACTGTGTCCCTTATAATATCAATAATTATACACTGTGTCCCTGATTATATCAATAAAGATACACTGAGTCCCTGATTATATCAATAAATATACACTGTGCCCCTGATTATATCAATAAATATACACTGTGCCCCTGATAATATCAATAATTATACACTGTGCCCCTGATTATATCAATAATTATACACTGTGCCCCTGATTATATCAATAATTATACACTGTGCCCCTGATTATATCAATAATTATACACTGTGCCCCGATTATATCAATAAATATACACTGTGCCCCTGATTATATCAATATATATACACTGTGCCCCTGATTATATCAATAAATATACACTGTGCCCCTGATTATATCAATAAATATACACTGTGCCCCTGATTATATCAATAAATATACACTGTGCCCCTGATTATATCAATAAATATACACTGTGCCCCTGATTGTATCAATAAATATACACTGTGCCCCTGATTATATCAATAAATATACACTGTGCCCCTGATTATATCAATAAATATACACTGTGTCCCTGATTATATCAATAAATATACACTGTGCCCCTGATTATATCAATAATTATACACTGTGCCCCTGATTATATCAATAATTATACACTGTGTCCCTGATTATATCAATAAATATACACTGTGCCCCTGATTATATCAATAAATATACACTGTGCCCCTGATTATATCAATATATATATACACTGTGCCCCTGATTATATCAATAAATATACACTGTGCCCCTGATTATATCAATAAATAAACACTGTGCCCCTGATTATATCAATATATATATATTCTATGCCCCTGATTATATCAATAAATATACACTGTGCCACTGATTATATCAATATATATATATTCTATGCCCCTGATTATATCAATAAATATACACTGTGTCCCTGATTGTATCAATAAATATACACTGTGTCCCTTATTATATCAATATATATATATTCTGTGCCCCTGATTATATCAATAAATATACACTGTGCCACTGATTATATCAATAAATAAACACTGTGCCCCTGATTATATCAATATATATATATTCTATGCCCCTGATTATATCAATAAATATACTCTGTGTCCCTGATTATATCAATAAATATACACTGTGCCCCTGATTATATCAATAAATATACACTGTGTCCCGTATTATATCAATAAATATACACTGTGCCCCTGATTATATCAATAAATATACACTGTGCCCCTGATTATATCAATAATTATACACTGTGCCCCTGATTGTATTAATAATTATACACTGTGTCCCTGATTATATAAATAAATATACACTGTGCCCCTGATTATATCAATAAATATACACTGTGCCCCTGATTATATCAATATATATACACTGTGCCCCTGATTGTATTAATAATTATACACTGTGTCCCTGATTATATAAATAAATATACACTGTGCCCCTGATTATATCAATAAATATACACTGTGCCCCTGATTGTATTAATAATTATACACTGTGTCCCTGATTATATAAATAAATATACACTGTGTCCCTGATTATATCAATAATTATACACTGTGCCCCTAATTATATCAATAATTATACACTGAGTCCCTGATTATATCAATAAATATACACTGTGCCCCTGATTGTATCAATAAATATACACTGTGCCCCTGATTATATCAATAATTATACACTGTGCCCCTGATTATATCAATAATTATACACTGTGCCCCGATTATATCAATAGATATACACTGTGCCCCTGATTATATCAATAAATAAACACTGTGCCCCGATTATATCAATATATATACACTGTTCCTCTGATTATATCAATAATTATACACTGTGCCCCGATTATATCAATATATATACACTGTGCCCCTGATTGTATCAATAAATATACACTGTGCCCCTGATTATATCAATAAATATACACTGTGCCCCTGATTATATCAATAAATATACACTGTGCCCCTGATTATATCAATAAATATACACTGTGCCCCTGATTGTATCAATAAATATACACTGTGCCCCTGATTATATCAATAAATATACACTGTGCCCCTGATTATATCAATAAATATACACTGTGTCCCTGATTATATCAATAAATATACACTGTGCCCCTGATTATATCAATAATTATACACTGTGCCCCTGATTATATCAATAATTATACACTGTGTCCCTGATTATATCAATAAATATACACTGTGCCCCTGATTATATCAATAAATATACACTGTGCCCCTGATTATATCAATATATATATACACTGTGCCCCTGATTATATCAATAAATATACACTGTGCCCCTGATTATATCAATAAATAAACACTGTGCCCCTGATTATATCAATATATATATATTCTATGCCCCTGATTATATCAATAAATATACACTGTGTCCCTGATTGTATCAATAAATATACACTGTGTCCCTTATTATATCAATATATATATATTCTGTGCCCCTGATTATATCAATAAATATACACTGTGCCCCTGATTATATCAATATATATATATATTCTATGCCCCTGATTATGTCAATAAATATACTCTGTGTCCCTGATTATATCAATAAATATACACTGTGCCCCTGATTATATCAATAAATATACACTGTGTCCCGTATTATATCAATAAATATACACTGTGCCCCTGATTATATCAATAAATATACACTGTGCCCCTGATTATATCAATAATTATACACTGTGCCCCTGATTGTATTAATAATTATACACTGTGTCCCTGATTATATAAATAAATATACACTGTGCCCCTGATTATATCAATAAATATACACTGTGCCCCTGATTATATCAATATATATACACTGTGTCCCGTATTATATCAATAAATATACACTGTGCCCCTGATTATATCAATAAATATACTCTGTGCCCCTGATTATATCAATAATTATACACTGTGCCCCTGATTATATCAATAATTATACACTGTGTCCCTGATTATATAAATAAATATACACTGTGCCCCTGATTATATCAATAAATATACACTGTGCCCCTGATTATATCAATATATATATACACTGTGCCCCTGATTATATCAATAAATATACACTGTGCCCCTGATTATATCAATAAGTATACACTGTGTCCCTTATATCAATAAATATACACTGTGCCCCTGATTATATCAATATATATACACTGTGCCCCTGATTATATCAATAAATATACACTGTGCCCCTGATTATATCAATATATATATACACTGTGCCCCTGGTTATATCAATAAATATACACTGTGCCCCTGATTATATCAATAAGTATACACTGTGTCCCTTATATCAATAAATATACACTGTGCCCCTGATTATATCAATATATATACACTGTGCCCCTGATTATATCAATAATTATACACTGTGCCCCTGATTATATCAATAAATATACACTGTGCCCCTGATTATATCAATAAATATACACTGTGCCCCTGAATATATCAATATATATACACTGTGCCCCTGAATATATCAATAATTATACACTGTGCCCCTGATTATATCAATAAATATACACTGTGCCCCTGATTATATCAATAAATATACACTGTGCCCCTGATTATATCAATAAATATACACTGTGCCCCTGATTATATCAATATATGTACACTGTTCCTCTGATTATATCAATAAATATATACTGTGCCCCTGATTATATCAATAAATATACACTGTGTCACTTATTATATCAATAAATATACACTGTGCCCCTGATTATATCAATAATTATACACTGTGTCCCTGATTATATCTATATATATACACTGTGTCCCTGATTGTATCAATAAATATACACTGTGTCCCTTATTATATCAATATATATATATATTCTATGCCCCTGATTATATCAATAAATATACTCTGTGTCCCTGATTATATCAATAAATATACACTGTGCCCCTGATTATATCAATAAATATACACTGTGTCCCGTATTATATCAATAAATATACACTGTGCCCCTGATTATATCAATAATTATACACTGTGCCCCTGATTGTATTAATAATTATACACTGTGCCCCTGATTATATCAATAAATATACACTGTGCCCTTGATTATATCAATAATTATACACTGAGTCCCTGATTATATCAATAATTATACACTGAGTCCCTGATTATATCAATAATTATACACTGTTCCCCTGATTATATCAATAAATATACACTGAGTCCTTGATTATATCAATAAATATATACTGTGCACCTGATTATATCAATATATATACACTGTTCCTCTGATTATATCAATAAATAAACGCTGTGCCCCTGATTATATCAATATATATACACTGTGCCCCTGATTATATAAATAATTATACACTGTACCCCTGATTATATCAATATATATACACTGTTCCTCTGATTATATCAATAAATAAACACTGTGCCCCTGATTATATCAATAATTATACACTGTGCCCCTGATTATATCAATATATATACACTGTGCCCCTGATTATATCAATAAATATACACTGTGCTCCTGATTATATCAATAAATATACACTGTGCCCCGATTATATCAATAAATATACACTGTGCCCCTGATTATATCAATAAATATACACTGTTCCTCTGATTATATCAATAATTATACACTGTGCCCCTGATTGTATCAATAAATACACACTGTGCCCCTGATTATATGAATAAATATACACTGTGCCCCTGATTATATGAATAAATATACACTGTGCCCCTGATTATATCAATAAATATACACTGTGCCCCTGATTATTTCAATATATATACACTGTTCCTCTGATTATATCAATAAATATATACTGTGCCCCTGATTATATCAATAATTATACACTGTGCCCCTGATTATATCAATAATTATACACTGTGCCCCTGATTATATCAATAAATATACACTGTGCCCCTGATTATATCAGTAATTATACACTGTGTCCCTTATTATATCAATAATTATACACTGTGTCCCTTATTATATCAATAAATATACACTGTGCCCCTGACTATATCAATAAATATACACTGTGCCCTTGATTATATCAATATATATACACTGTGCCCCTGATTATATCAATAATTATACACTGTGCCCCTGATTATATCAATAAATATACACTGTGCCCCTGATTACATCAATAAATATACACTGTGCCCCTGATTATATCAATATATATATACACTGTGCCCCTGATTATATCAATAAATATACACTGTGCCCCTGATTATATCAATAAATATACACTGTGCCCCTGATTATATCAATAAATATATACTGTGCCCCTGATTATATCAATAAATATACACTGTGTCCCTTATTATATCAATAAATATACACTGTGTCCCTGATTATATCAATAAATATACGCTGTGCCCCTGATTATATCAATATATATACACTGTTCCTTTGATTATATCAATAAATAAACACTGTGCACCGATTATATCAATATATATACACTGTGCCCCTGATTATATCAATAATTATACACTGTGCCACTGATTATATCAATAAATATACACTGTGCCCCTGATTATATCAATAAATATACACTGTGCCCCGATTATATCAATATATATACACTGTTCCTCTGATTATATCAATAATTATACACTGTGCCCCTGATTGTATTAATAATTATACACTGTGCCCCTGATTATATCAATAAATATACAATGTGCCCCTGATTATATCAATATATATACACTGTTCCTCTGATTATATCAATAAATATACACTGTGCCCCTGATTATATCAATAAATAAACGCTGTGCCCCTGATTATATCAATATATATATATAATGTGTCCTGATTGCATCAATAAATATACACTGTACCCCTGATTGCATTAATAAATATACACTGTGCCCCTGATTATATCAATAAATATACTCCATACCCCTGAATATATCAATAAATATACACTGTGCCCCTGATTATTTCAATGTATATACACTGTGCCCCTAATTATATCAATAATTATACACTGTGTCCCTTATAATATCAATAATTATACACTGTGTCCCTGATTATATCAATAAAGATACACTGATTCCCTGATTATATCAATAAATATACACTGTGCCCCTGATTATATCAATAAATATACACTGTGCCCCTGGTTATATCAATAATTATACACTGTGCCCCTGATTGTATCAATAATTATACACTGTGCCCCTGATTATATCAATAATTATACACTGTGCCCCGATTATATCAATAAATATACACTGTGCCCCTGATTATATCAATAAATATACACTGTGCCCCTGATTATATCAATAATTATACACTGTGCCCCTGATTATATCAATAATTATACACTGTGCCCCGATTATATCAATAAATATACACTGTGCCCCTGATTATATCAATAAATATACACTGTGCCCCTGATTATATCAATAATTATACACTGTGCCCCTGATTATATCAATAATTATACACTGTGCCCCTGATTATATCAATAATTATACACTGTGCCCCTGATTATATCAATAATTATACACTGTGCCCCGATTATATCAATAAATATACACTGTGCCCCTGATTATATCAATAAATATACACTGTGCCCCTGATTATATCAATAATTATACACTGTGCCCCTGATTATATCAATAATTATACACTGTGCCCCTGATTATATCAATAATTATACACTGTGCCCCTGATTATATCAATAAATATACACTGTGCCCCTGATTATATCAATAAATATACACTGTGCCCCTGATTATATCAATAAATATACACTGTGCCCCTGATTATATCAATAAATATACACTGTGCCCCTGAGTGTATCAATAAATATACACTGTGCCCCTGATTATATCAATAAATATACACTGTGCCTCTGATTATATCAATAAATATACACTGTGCCCCTGATTATATCAATAAATATACACTGTGCCCCTTATTATATCAATAAATATACACTGTGCCCCTGATTATATCAATATATGTACACTGTTCCTCTGATTATATCAATAAATATATACTCTGCCCCTATTTATATCAATAATTATACACTGTGTCCCTGATTATATCAATAAATATACACTGTGCCCCTGATTATATCAATAAATATACACTGTGCCCCTGATTATATCAATATATATATACACTGTGCCCCTGATTATATCAATAAATATACACTGTGCCCCTGATTATATCAATAAATATACACTGTGCCCCTGATTATATCAATAAGTATACACTGTGTCCCTTATATCAATAAATATACACTGTGCCCCTGATTATATCAATATATATACACTGTGCCCCTGATTATATCAATAATTATACACTGTGCCCCTGATTATATCAATAAATATACACTGTGCCCCTGATTATATCAATAAATATACACTGTGCCCCTGAATATATCAATATATATACACTGTGCCCCTGATTATATCAATAATTATACACTGTGCCCCTGATTATATCAATAAATATAAACTGTGCCCCTGATTATATCAATAAATATACACTGTGCCCCTGATTATATTAATAAGTATACACTGTGTCCCTTATATCAATAAATATACACTGTGCCCCTGATTATATCAATAAATATACACTGTGCCCCTGATTATATCAATATATGTACACTGTTCCTCTGATTATATCAATAAATATATACTGTGCCCCTGATTATATCAATAAATATACACTGTGTCCCTTATTATATCAATAAATATACACTGTGCCCCTGATTATATCAATAATTATACACTGTGTCCCTGATTATATCTATATATATACACTGTGTCCCTGATTGTATCAATAAATATACACTGTGTCCCTTATTATATCAATATATATATATTCTGTGCCCCTGATTATATCAATAAATATACACTGTGCCACTGATTATATCTATAAATATACACTGTGCCCCTGATTATATCAATATATATATATTCTATGCCCCTGATTATATCAATAAATATACTCTGTGTCCCGGATTATATCAATAAATATACACTGTGCCCCTGATTATATCAATAAATATACACTGTGTCCCGTATTATATCAATAAATATACACTGTGCCCCTGATTATATCAATAAATATACACTGTGCCCCTGATTATATCAATAATTATACACTGTGCCCCTGATTGTATTAATAATTATACACTGTGCCCCTGATTATATCAATAAATATACACTGTGCCCCTGATTATATGAATAAATATACACTGTGCCCCTGATTATATCAATAATTATACACTGTGCCCCTGATTATATCAATAAATATACTCTGTGCCCCTGATTATATCAATAAATATACACTGTTCCTCTGATTATATCAATAATTATACACTGTGCCCCTGATTATATGAATAAATATACACTGTGCCCCTGATTATATCAATAATTATACACTGTGCCCCTGATTATATCAATAAATATACTCTGTGCCCCTGATTATATCAATAAATATACACTGTGCCCCTGATTATATCAATAATTATACACTGTGTCCCTTATTATATCAATATATATACACTGTGCCCCTGATTATATCAATAATTATACACTGTGTCACTTATTATATCAATAAATATACACTGTGCCCCTGATTATATCAATAATTATACACTGTGTCCCTTATTATATCAATAAATATACACTGTGCCCCTGATTATATCAATAATTATACACTGTGTCACTTATTATATCAATAAATATACACTGTGCCCCTGATTATATCAATAATTATACACTGTGCCCCTGATTATATCAATATATATACACTGTTCCTCTGATTATATCAATAAATATACACTGTGCCCCTGATTATATCAATAATTATACACTGTGTCACTTATTATATCAATAAATATACACTGTGCCCCTGATTATATCAATAATTATACACTGTGTCCCTTATTATATCAATACATATACACTGTGCCCCCTGATGATATCAATAAATATACACTGTGCCCTTGATTATATCAATATATATACACTGTGCCCCTGATTATATCAATAAATATACACTGTGCCCCTGATTATATCAATATATATACACTGTTCCTCTGATTATATCAATAAATATATACTGTGCCCCTGATTATATCAATAATTATACACTGTGCCCCTGATTATATCAATAAATATACACTGTGCCCCTGATTATATCAATAAATATACACTGTGCCCCTGATTATATCAATATATATATACACTGTGCCCCTGATTATATCAATAAATATACACTGTGCCCCTGATTATATCAATAAATATACACTGTGTCCCTTATTATATCAATAAATATACACTGTGTCCCTGATTATATTAATAAGTATACACTGTGTCCCTTATATCAATAAATATACACTGTGCCCCTGATTATATCAATAAATATACACTGTGCCCCTGATTATATCAATATATGTACACTGTTCCTCTGATTATATCAATAAATATATACTGTGCCCCTGATTATATCAATAAATATACACTGTGTCCCTTATTATATCAATAAATATACACTGTGCCCCTGATTATATCAATAATTATACACTGTGTCCCTGATTATATCTATATATATACACTGTGTCCCTGATTGTATCAATAAATATACACTGTGTCCCTTATTATATCAATATATATATATTCTGTGCCCCTGATTATATCAATAAATATACACTGTGCCACTGATTATATCTATAAATATACACTGTGCCCCTGATTATATCAATATATATATATTCTATGCCCCTGATTATATCAATAAATATACTCTGTGTCCCGGATTATATCAATAAATATACACTGTGCCCCTGATTATATCAATAAATATACACTGTGCCCCTGATTATATCAATAATTATACACTGTGCCCCTGATTGTATTAATAATTATACACTGTGCCCCTGATTATATCAATAAATATACACTGTGCCCCTGATTATATCAATATATATACACTATGCCCTTGAATATATCAATAATTATACACTGAGTCCCTGATTATATCAATAATTATACACTGTGCCCCTGATTATATCAATAAATATACACTGAGTCCTTGATTATATCAATAAATATATACTGTGCCCCTGATTATATCAATAATTATACACTGTGCCCCGATTATATCAATAAATATACACTGTGCCCCTGATTATATCAATAAATATACACTGTGCCCCTGATTATATCAATATAAATACACTGTTCCTCTGGTTATATCAATAAATAAACACTGTTCCTCTGATTATATCAATAATTATACACTGTGCCCCTGATTGTATCAATAAATACACACTGTGCCCCTGATTATATGAATAAATATACACTGTGCCCCTGATTATATGAATAAATATACACTGTGCCCCTGATTATATCAATAATTATACACTGTGCCCCTGATTATATCAATAAATATACACTGTGCCCCTGATTATATCAATAATTATACACTGTGCCCCTGATTATATCAATAATTATACACTGTGCCCCTGATTATATCAATAATTATACACTGTGTCCCTGATTATATCAATAATTATACACTGTGTCCCTGATTATATCAATAATTATACTCTGTGCCCCTGATTATATCAATAAATATACACTGTTCCTCTGATTATATCAATAAATATATACTGTGCCCCTGATTATATCAATAATTATACACTGTGCCCCTGATTATATCAATATATATACACTGTTCCTCTGATTATATCAATAATTATACACTGTGCCCCTGATTATATGAATAAATATACACTGTGCCCCTGATTATATCAATAATTATACACTGTGCCCCTGATTATATCAATAAATATACTCTGTGCCCCTGATTATATCAATAAATATACACTGTTCCTCTGATTATATCAATAAATATATACTGTGCCCCTGATTATATCAATAATTATACACTGTGCCCCTGATTATATCAATATATATACACTGTTCCTCTGATTATATCAATAAATATACACTGTGCCCCTGATTATATCAATAATTATACACTGTGTCACTTATTATATCAATAAATATACACTATGCCCCTGATTATATCAATAATTATACACTGTGTCCCTTATTATATCAATACATATACACTGTGCCCCCTGATGATATCAATAAATATACACTGTGCCCTTGATTATATCAATATATATACACTGTGCCCCTGATTATATCAATAAATATACACTGTGCCCCTGATTATATCAATATATATACACTGTTCCTCTGATTATATCAATAAATATACACTGTTCCTCTGATTATATCAATAAATATACACTGTGCCCCCTGATGATATCAATAAATATACACTGTGCCCCTGATTATATCAATAATTATACACTGTGCCCCTGATTATATCAATAAATATACACTGTGCCCCTGATTATATCAATAAATATACACTGTGCCCCTGATTATATCAATATATATATACACTGTGCCCCTGATTATATCAATAAATATACACTGTGCCCCTGATTATATCAATAAATATACACTGTGTCCCTTATTATATCAATAAATATACACTGTGTCCCTGATTATATCAATAAATATACGCTGTGCACCTGATTATATCAATATATATACACTGTGACCCTGATTATATCAATAAATATACACTGTGCCCCTGATTATATCAATAAATATACACTGTGCCCCTGATTATATCAATAATTATACACTGTGCCCCTGATTATATCAATAAATATACACTGTGCCCCTGATTATATCAATAAATATACACTGTGCCCCTGATTATATCAATATATATACACTGTTCCTCTGATTATATCAATAAATATATACTGTGCCCCTGATTATATCAATAATTATACACTGTGCCCCTGATTATATCAATAATTATACACTGTGCCCCTGATTATATCAATAAATATACACTGTGCCCCTGATTATATCAATATATATATACACTGTGCCCCTGATTATATCAATAAATATATACTGTGCCCCTGATTATATCACTAATTATACACTGTGCCCCTGATTATATCAATAAATATGCACTGTGCCCCTGATTATATCAATATATATACACTGTTCCTCTGATTATATCAATAAATATATACTGTGCCCCTGATTATATCAATAATTATACACTGTGCCCCTGATTATATCAATAATTATACACTGTGTCACTTATTATATCAATAAATATACACTGTGCCCCTGATTATATCAATAATTATACACTGTGTCCCTTATTATATCAATAAAGATACACTGTGCCCCTGATGATATCAATCAATATACACTGTGCCCTTGATTATATCAATAAAGATACACTGTGCCCCTGATTATATCAATAAAGATACACTGTGCCCCTGATTATATCAATAAAGATACACTGTGCCCCTGATTATATCAATATATATACACTGTTCCTCTGATTATATCAATAAATATACACTGTGCCCCTGATTATATCAATAATTATACACTGTGCCCCTGATTATATCAATAATTATACACTGTTCCCCTGATTATATCAATAAATATACACTGTGCCCCTGATTATATCAATAAATATACACTGTGCCCCTGATTATATCAATATATATATACACTGTGCCCCTGATTATATCAATAAATATACACTGTGCCCCTGATTATATCAATAAATATACACTGTGCCCCTGATTATATCAATAAATATATACTGTGCCCCTGATTATATCAATAAATATACACTGTGTCCCTTATTATATCAATAAATATACACTGTGTCCCTGATTATATCAATAAATATACGCTGTGCCCCTGATTATATCAATAATTATACACTGTGCCCCTGATTATATCAATAATTATACACTGTGTCCCTTATTATATCAATAAATATACACTGTGCCCCTGATTATATCAATAATTATACACTGTGTCCCTTATTATATCAATAAATATACACTGTGCCCCTGATTATATCAATATATATATACACTGTGCCCCTGATTATATCAATAAATATACACTGTGCCCCTGATTATATCAATAAATATACACTGTGCCCCTGATTATATCAATAATTATACACTGTGTCCCTTATTATATCAATAAATATACACTGTGCCCCTGATTATATCAATAATTATACACTGTGTCCCTTATTATATCAATAAGTATACACTGTGTCCCTGATTATATCAATATATATACACTGTGTCCCTGATTGTATCAATAAATATACACTGTGTCCCTTATTATATCAATATATATATATTCTGTGCCCCTGATTATATCAATAAATATACACTGTGCCCCTGATTATATCAATAAATATACACTGTGCCCCTGATTATATCAATAAATATACACTGTGTCCCTGATTGTATCAATAAATATACACTGTGTCCCTTATTATATCAATATATATATATTCTGTGCCCCTGATTATATCAATAAATATACACTGTGCCCCTGATTATATCAATAATTATACACTGTGCCCCTGATTATATCAATAAATATACACTGTGCCCCTGATTATATCAATAAATATACACTGTTCCTCTGATTATATCAATATATATACACTGTGCCCCTGATTATATCAATAAATATGCACTGTTCCTCTGATTATATCAATATATATACACTGTGCCCCTGATTATATCAATAAATATACACTGTGCCCCTGATTATATCAATATATATACACTGTGCCCCTGATTATATCAATAATTATACACTGTGCCCATGATTATATCAATAAATATACACTGTGTCCCTTATAATATCAATAATTATACACTGTGCCCCTGATTATATCAATAAATATACACTGTGCCCCTGATTATATCAATATATATACACTGTTCCTCTTATTATATCAATAAATATATACTGTGCCCCTGATTATATCAATAATTATACACTGTGCCCCTGATTATATCAATAAATATACATTGTGCCCCTTATTATATCAATATATATATATTCTGTGCCCCTGATTATATCAATAAATATACACTGTGTCCCTTATTATATCAATATATATACACTGTGTCCCTGATTGTATCAATAAATATACACTGTGTCCCTTATTATATCAATATATATATATTCTGTGCCCCTGATTATATCAATAAATATACACTGTGCCCCTGATTATATCAATAAATATACACTATGCCCCTGATTATATCAATAAATATACACTGTGCCCCTGATTATATCAATAAATATACACTGTGCCCCTGATTATATCAATAAATATATACTGTGCCCCTGATTATATCAATAAATATACACTGTGTCCCTTATTATATCAATAAATATACACTGTGCCCCTGATTATATCAATAATTATACACTGTGCCCCTGATTATATCAATATATATACAATGTGCCCATGATTATATCAATAAATATACACTGTGTCCCTTATTATATCAATATATATATATTCTGTGCCCCTGATTATATCAATAAATATACACTGTGCCCCTGATTATATCAATAAATATACACTGTGTCCCTTATTATATCAATAAATATACACTGTGCCCCTGATTATATCAATAATTATACACTGTGCCCCTGATTATATCAATAAATATACACTGTGCCCCTGATTATATCAATAAATATACACTGTTCCTCTGATTATATCAATATTTATACACTGTGCCCCTGATTATATCCATAAATATGCACTGTTCCTCTGATTATATCAATATATATACACTGTGCCCCTGATTATATCAATAAATATACACTGTGCCCCTGATTATATCAATATATATACACTGTGCCCCTGATTATATCAATATATATACACTGTGCCCCTGATTATATCAATAAATATGCACTGTGCCCCTGATAATATCAATATATATACACTGTGTCCCTGATTATATCAATAATTATACACTGTGCCCATGATTATATCAATAAATATACACTGTGTCCCTTATAATATCAATAATTATACACTGTGCCCCTGATTATATCAATAAATATACACTGTGCCCCTGATTATATCAATATATATACACTGTTCCTCTGATTATATCAATAAATATATACTGTGCCCCTGTTTATATCAATAATTATACACTGTGCCCCTGATTATATCAATAAATATACACTGTGCCCCTTATTATATCAATATATATATATTCTGTGCCCCTGATTGTATCAATAAATATACACTGTGTCCCTTATTATATCAATATATATATATTCTGTGCCCCTGATTATATCAATAAATATACACTGTGCCCCTGATTATATCAATAAATATACACTATGCCCCTGATTATATCAATAAATATACACTGTGCCCCTGATTATATCAATAAATATATACTGCGCCCCTGATTATATCAATAAATATACACTGTGTCCCTTATTATATCAATAAATATACACTGTGCCCCTGATTATATCAATAAATATACACTGTGTCCCTGATTGTATTAATAATTATACACTGTGCCCCTGATTATATCAATAAATATATACTGTGCCCCTGATTATATCAATAATTATACACTGTGCCCCTGATTATATCAATAAATATACACTGTGCCCCTTATTATATCAATATATATATATTCTGTGCCCCTGATTATATCAATAAATATACACTGTGCCCCTTATTATATCAATATATATACACTGTGTCCATGATTATATCAATAAATATATACTGTGCCCCTGATTATATCAATAATTATACACTGTGTCCCTGATTGTATCAATAAATATACACTGTGTCCCTTATTATATCAATATATATATATTCTGTGCCCCTGAGTATATCAATAAATATACACTGTGCCCCTGATTATATCAATAAATATACACTGTGCCCCTGATTATATCAATAAATATACACTGTGCCCCTGATTATATCAATAAATATACACTGTTCCTCTGATTATATCAATATATATACACTGTGCCCCTGATTATATCAATAAATATACACTGTGCCCCTGATTATATCAATAAATATACACTGTGCCCCTGATTATATCAATAAATATACACTGTTCCTCTGATTATATCAATATATATACACTGTGCCCCTGATTATATCAATATATATATACACTGTGCCCCTGATTATATCAATATATATATATTCTGTGCCCCTGAGTATATCAATAAATATACACTGTGCCCCTGATTATATCAATAAATATACACTGTGCCCTGATTATATCAATAAATATACACTGTTCCTCTGATTATATCAATAAATATACACTGTGCCCCTGATTATATCAATAAATATACACTGTGCCCCTGATTATATCAATAAATATATACTGTGCCCCTGATTATATCAATAAATATACACTGTGTCCCTTATTATATCAATAAATATACACTGTGCCCCTGATTATATCAATAATTATACACTGTGTCCCTTATTATATCAATAAATATACACTGTGCCCCTGATTATATCAATATATATACAATGTGCCCCTGATTATATCAATAATTATACACTGTGCCCCTGATTATATCAATATATATACACTGTGCCCCTGATTATATCAATAATTATACACTGTGCCCCTGATTATATCAATATATATACACTGTGCCCCTGATTATATCAATAAATATACACTGTGCCCCTGATTATATCAATAAATATATACTGTGCCCCTGATTATATCAATAAATATACACTGTGTCCCTGATTATATCAATAAATATACACTGTGCCCCTGATTATATCAATAAATATACACTGTGCCCCTGATTATATCAATAAATATACACTGTGCCCCTGATTATATCAATAATTATACACTGTGCCCCTGATTATATCAATATATATACACTGTGCCCCTGATTGTATCAATAAATATACACTGTGCCCCTGATGATATCAATAATTATACACTGTGCCCCTTATTATATCAATAATTATACACTGTGTCCTTCATTATATCAATAATTATACACTGTGCCCCTGATTATATCAATAATTATACACTGTTACTCTGATTATATCAATAAATATACACTGTGCCCCTGATTATATCAATAATTATACACTGTGCCCCTGATTATATCAATAATTATACACTGTGTCCTTGATTATATCAATAAATATATACTGTGCCCCTGATTATATCAATAATTATACACTGTTCCTCTGATTGTATTAATAATTATACACTGTGCACCTGATTATATCAATATATATACACTGTGCCCCTGATTATATCAATAATTATACACTGTGCCCCTGATTATATCAATAATTATACACTGTGCCCCTGATTATATCAATAATTATACACTGTGTCCTTGATTATATCATTAAATATACACTGTGCCCCTGATTGTATCAATAAATATACACTGTGCCCCTGATTATATCAATATATATATACACTGTGCCCCTGATTGTATCAATAAATATACACTGTGCCCCTGATTATATCAATAAATATACACTGTGCCCCTGATTATATCAATAATTATACACTGTGCCCCTGATTATATCAATAATTATACACTGTGTCCTTGATTATATCATTAAATATACACTGTGCCCCTGATTGTATCAATAAATATACACTGTGCCCCTGATTATATCAATATATATATACACTGTGCCCCTGATTATATCAATAAATATACACTGTGCCCCTGATTGTATCAATAAATATACACTGTTCCCCTGATTATATCAATAATTATACACTGTGCCCCTGATTATATCAATAAATATACACTGTTCCTCTGATTATATCAATAAATATACGCTGTGCCCCTGATTATATCAATATATATACGCTGTGCCCCTGATTATGTCAATAAATAAACACTGTGCCCCTGATTATATCAATAAATATACGCTGTGCCCCTGATTATATCAATAAATATACGCTGTGCCCCTGATTATATCAATAATTATACTGTTCCTCTGATTATATCAATAAATATATACTGTGCCCCTGATTATATCAATATATATACACTGTGACCCTGAATATATCAATAAATATACAATGTGCCCCTGATTATATCAATAAATATACACTGTGCCCCTGATTATATCAATAATTATACACTGTGCCCCTGATTATATCAATAAATATACACTGTGCCCCTGATTATATCAATAATTATACACTGTGCCTCTGAATATATCAATAAATAAACACTGTGCCCCTGATTGTATCAATAAATATACACTGTGCCCCTGATTATATCAATATATATATACACTGTGCCCCTGATTGTATCAATAAATATACACTGTGCCCCTGATTATATCAATAAATATACACTGTGCCCCTGATTATATCAATATATATACACTGTGCCCCTGATTATATCAATAAATATACAATGTGCCCCTGATTATATCAATAAATATACACTGTGCCCCTGATTATATCAATAATTATACACTGTGCCCCTGATTATATCAATAAATATACACTGTGCCCCTGATTATATCAATAATTATACACTGTGCCTCTGAATATATCAATAAATAAACACTGTGCCCCTGATTGTATCAATAAATATACACTGTGCCCCTGATTATATCAATATATATATACACTGTGCCCCTGATTGTATCAATAAATATACACTGTGCCCCTGATTATATCAATAAATATACACTGTGCCCCTGATTATATCAATATATATACACTGTGCCCCTGATTGTATCAATAAATATACACTGTGCCCCTGATTATATCAATAAATATACACTGTGTCCCTTATTATATCAATAAATATACACTGTGCCCCTGATTATATCAATATATATACACTGTGCCCCTGATTGTATCAATAAATATACACTGTGCCCCTGATTATATCAATAAATATACACTGTTCCCCTGATTATATCAATAATTATACACTGTGCCCCTGATTATATCAATAAATATATACTGTGCCCCTGATTATATCAATAAATATACACTGTGCCCCTGATTATATCAATAAATATACACTGTGCCCTTGATTATATCAATAATTATACACTGTGCCCCTGATTATATCAATAAGGGTATGTGCACACGTCAGGATTATCTAGCAGAAATTAATGAACATGCTGCTTTTTTTACCGCAATGTGTTTTTTTTCGGAAAAAAATGCATCATGTGCACAACAATTGCAGAATGCATTCTAAATGATAGAATGCATATGTCTGCAGTTTGTAATGCGTTTTTATCACAAAAAAACGCAAAAAAAAACGCAATATGGCAGCACATGTTCACTGTGCCCCTGATTATATCAATTAATATACACTGTGCCCCTGAATATATCAATAAATACAGTATACACGGTAACCCTGATTATATCAGTACATACTGTATATCGTGTGCACCTGAGTATATCACTAAATATACACTGTGACTTTGATTATGTCAATAAATTGTCACACTGTGACTCAAAGTATCCCTTGAATTGGTACCCTAACTGTCCGTGTCCCCGAAGTACTCTTGAAAGCAATGAGGCTCGAGTCTCGACTTTACTTTGCTCCTGTTAAACCCTAATGCGTTCCTTCCCCCACCCCATGAGGCAAAACAGGGATAACAGAATTCTATCATGCAAAAGCAATAACCAACAATAGGTAGGGAGGAGGATAGGGACAGGGAGGAATAAACTAAATGAGAACAGGGACCAGGAGATAAACAAACACGTACTACAACAAACTACAGAACACTACTACAACAACTCTAATCTAGCACACAGCACAGGAAAACAAATCTTTCATCAGCAGGGACAAGAAGGCCTGACCAGTTTTTATTGGAAAAGGTAATGACCAGATTAGAAGCAGGTCAAATGGAGCTCCATGTTTCTAACCAGCATAGAAAGAATCGTTAACCTCTTCAGCACAAGAGGGAAACAAAACCATTTAGTATGGGACACAAATCACACCATCTCTAAAGAAGACCTGCGATTCATTAGCCAACGTGACAGTTTAACACCAAGTTTTCCAGGGGGACGTGACACCCTCGTGAGAGTACCTCCCTTCTACAAAGGGCCACTGGACCCTCCTGGCCAGGTTTATCTGGATGGGTTGCATGGAAGGACGGAATTAGTTTACTGGCAATAACCTCAGATGCTGGTGAGTCACCCGACAGGGCCGTGGGGTACTCGGTCCCGAGTCCGTTACTTAAAGGGAAGTGTCTCGGCGGCAGCGACCCGGTCCGTGGCACTGGGCGCCAATGTTACAGGGATAGTCTTTAAAGGGATTTGTAAAATAAAGGAATGTTCGTGATGCCACCTGTGGCATTCGGTCATGGGTTGACCGACACTGCTTCAAGGGGGCCTCTGGGGCATGTTATGGCAGCCGTATGGTCTAACTTCCCACAGGTGAAGTAGGTCCCCAGGGTTCCCATGTGTAGATGGAGATGGTGTAATAAGAAACAGAGGACACAAGGTTGCAGTCTCTTTACTTGGTTTAAGGCAGCCACAGTACAGGGTACCGGGTCACAGGTGCTGGTGGTGGTCCAGCCGGCTTGGAAGCAAGTTGGGATTTCCCCCTTACGAGGTGGGGTTAGAAGCCTTCCCTCTAGCACTGTGGTGTAGTGACTTGCTGCCTATAGCTGTCCAACAAGGTCCTTATGAGGTTTCTGTCCTTTTGTGTAAGTGGGACACTAACCTGTATGACAGGTGGCTTGAGCCTTTTCACCGGGTCTCTATCATGACCCGGGCTCTATACACCACTGTGTCTTCAGGTGTTAGGGTGGGCAAGAGACCTGTAGTTCTGTTGTCCTGCCGGTCTCTGCTGTGAGTCCTAGAGCCCCTCACAATATCGGGTTCCCTGCCACCGGTATCTGCGCTCTGTCAAGAGGTAGCTAAATTGCAGCTATTCTCTTCTGGTCTTAACTTTGCCTTCGCCTCTTTTCCCTTTCAGTCTCTTTTTCAGTTGATCTGCTCTGTCTTTCCTTCCCAGGAGCGGCAGAATCACTCATCTGCCCAGCTCTAGCTTTCCTTCATCAAACGTCGCTCTCCTCTCACCAACTAACTATCTCTTCCTAACTGCCTAGCAATGGCCTAGCAACTGACTCCTCCTCCTGACCAGAGAGAGCAGCTCAGTTGAAGTCGGGTATTGAGCTCCCCCTCTGGCCTGAAGTCAGAATGGTCTTGTATGTGCTTATTACCTGCTAAATGGATCCTTCCCTGCTTCCAAGCATGACATCACTCTCCCCGTGAGTAAAGCAATGCCACTGTAACAATCGGTTACCTGGGGTGTTACACTCCCCCCGTTAAATCCAGTACTCCCAGACTGGGAAAACAAATAGACAATAAATGGTTAAAGACATACAAATTTTTGAAATGCATATAAAAAGATTAAACTATGGCTTCCCTTTATTGGAGGTACTTTACTTAAACGTTGCAAATATATTTACTTAAATATATGACTAACTTTTCATAAATAGACTATAAGCAGGAACCACCCTTTACGGGTATACTATCTTTAGGACTTTCTTCAATCAAAGTGCAAAACATTAGCTTTATTTTTATTTTACCAATTCTCACTATAATTCTCAACACTATCTGCATAAAACACTACCTATTTCCCTTACAGGGTAACCTCTCTAACTACATTAAACACTATCACTCTAATAAAGTGTAACAAATTCAGCTTTCATTTAAAGGTGCAACAGATATTTAAGTCACTTATCAACATTTTAACAGCTGCAACGATGTGAGGTACCCGTTTCGTGAACCCCCAACGTAGGCATTGAGCGGATTACAAGGCGTAATATCCCGACCCTGTCTTCGGCCATGCCAAATGGGTTTTTCTTCAGGTCTGTAAACAAATCAATATTTACGGCAACTTTAGCAATTGTTTCTTTAAGGGTTCTTTGTACAACCAGTAGGAAGCACCTTCAGAGGTGCCAACTATATACAATGGAAAGTCTGTGGACCATTCATCGTCTATGGCCTCAATGTCTTTAAACAAATAAACTTTTCATAACAGAAAACTTGCCAGATTAATTAAACTTTTAAACTTTTAACTTACTTTCATGTCCTTGTTTCTTATCTAGTTTTGCTGTTTCCAGGGTAGCACCTGGCGCTGGTTGCTTCCTGGCCTGAGAAGCTCCTGTTCCTGTGGATCCTTTGCTGGATCCTTCCCTGCTTCCAAGCGTGACATCACTCTCCCCGTGAGGAAAGCAATGCCACTGTAACAATCAGTTACCTGGGGTGCTACACTGGTACTCACATAGTCCCTTCAGGACCTTACCCCTTTCAGTGCATCAAGTATTATAAAGAATGGCGAACCATACGAGAATCCACTTGCTACCCAAAACTCCAAATTACCATCAACAATAATCGCTACTTACAGATGAGAATAATGAAGAGAATTGTTCCTCTCTTTTCCTACAGCGGCCGGGCGATCACATGTACCCGCTACGAAAAAAAAAATCACTGCATTGCACGCTTATGGGAGTGGAGAGCAGTGAATATTCATTGCCTTAAGTAGTGGGCACACGCGAACGCCCTGCAGCTGCAGGAAACCGGCTGCTACCGCTAACAGCATGTCTGCTACTAAAGAGAAATTATTATTCACTGCCCTTCATGCCCATGGGAGTGGAATGCAGTGAATATTCATTTCGATTTAGCAGTGGGCACAGCAGTTAGCTGTAGCAGCCAGCTACTTCCTCATGTGACCCGCTGCTCTGTCGCTCCCACCTACCCAACATAACCAGAAGCCCCAGCAGGTGTATCCGCACTATAAGACCATTTTGGAGGAAAAAAGTGCATCTTATAGTCAGAAAAATATGGTATTCAATGCATCACCTTATATACAATCATGTTTAAAAAAACTTTGTTATCCTTTTTTGTATTTAAAAACCCAAGTTGTCCAGGAAGCTTGAACACAATAACACAGTTTGACAATCTCCCGACTGGACAGTCAACATGGACTCCATATGAGGCCAGAGAAGAATTAGTGAGATTTGTTTCTGCAAGTTGTATGTTATTATCTGTATGCTCAGGCTTCGACTGGCCCGCAGGAGAACAGGAGAATCTTCCAGTGGGCCTCTGTGCAGGAGTGGGCCACCACCCTCTTAGATGAGCAGTACTCATGACTACAATACGCTTGGTTCAACATATACAGACAAATGCAGCATCTTATTCATTTACCAATGAACCCACTTCATTGCTATAGAAATCTGTGAATGAAGATAAAGTCATAGTTATTTGCATTTAGCTGAAGCATATGGCCCTGGAGTTGATATTACTGGTGGGCCATTGGCAGCCCAGTCTGACACTGTGTACACTATACGGTACTATTTACTAATGTCTATGCACTACTGATGCTAAATGCAGTATTTATCTGGTTTCTGTATGCACAATCCATTTGGGCACTGTATTAACCTATTTGTCTGTGCATGGACATGTGCCATGTGATTTTGTGCATGCATACAGTGTACAGCTGTATGGGTGTGTGACCATACCTACTATACTAATAAGAGATCCTGCGATCTGCTATTATTGCCTTAAAATTCATAAACTATGTTTACATAAATGTGCCTTAATGTAGTAAAATAATCCAGTGTCCGTAGGTTTTCTTCTTTTCAAAATTGTAGAACATTTGTCAAAGTAAAAAATTGCATAATTGCCAAATCCTTGACAATGTGAAACATGTGAGCGCCACTCATCCCTAATCACACTGCTAGGTTTGGAAGCAGTAAATTTGGCTGCTGTAACTGGGGTTAATCCATGGAAAATATGGCCTGGATTTGGACCTTTGGGTCCCTGGTTGTATTACCTTCCCAGTGAATCATAAATCATGGCTTTAGTCTCCGATTGTTGGACAGAAAATGTACCGGTTCAATCAAAGAAATTTACATTATATGAGAATTTATTTATGGGGAGTATTACTGCCAGATGTCCGTGTGTTCTCCTAGGTACACTTTTTACAATGTGGGCGCTTTTATTATGGAAATGCCCATATTGTATTTATTTGTTTATTTTTACTGGGTGATGAGTGAAATTTCATAAGATCTTACTGTAGAAACAGATGCTTGTGTGGCATGATATGGGAAAAGAAAGCGTAGAGGATTACATTGTAATGTCATTCGTGGATCTACTTACAATGGGTTTTGTTGTGCTTTAACTATTGTAAGTGCTATACGGGATTTATCTCACCAATGAAGAAATGTCCAACAAAACCAGAACATGAATGTGATATCACAAAAGTAGTTATTATGAAATAAAATAGTAAAATACATATAATGAAGCCGCCTCTAAAACCAACATTAAAGAATCTTTGTATTTACAAAATATATGCTCAAGTATTCTAATTTTTCAATTTTTACAATTACAGTTTGTGTTCCAGAGCTGTTTTTCATATTGCCTGTAAAGTCATAATGCTGCAAGAGTACCTTTTTTGTGTTATCTAGTTATCAGTTGCCCAAATACTTATAATTAGGGATGAGCGGACCAGTGGAAGTTTGTGTTTTGGTACCCTAACTATATTCTAAAGTACCCAAACTTGAATCAGAACGCGATCCACATTGAAAACAATGAGGACCCTAACTTTTCAGGTGGAAAAGTCTCGCTCTCTCTCTCGGACTTTCCTCGGAACTCTGAACATTGCAACATACTTTGGGGAGAAGTTCCTGTTCGGCCTTTAGCACTGGACACTAACTAATACCTCCCAACCATCCCTGATCCAGCGGGGCAGTCCCGATTTTGAGAGTCTGCCCTGCTGTCATGGCCAGGACCTTGCTTTTCCTGCACTGCAATGTAAGCCTCAGCCTCATCCCTCCACCCGCAGAGCCGCACACCACAAATATGGATGCTCTGTGCACACAGAACCTGTGATGAGGTCACAGGAGGGGAGGAGTCAGGGGTCACATGATCGGGGCCTCAGTGTATGCAGGTCTCTGCTGTGCTGGCTGTCATGGTGCTGGATGAGGGTAAGTTTATGTGTGGGGTCAGGAGGGGTTTACAGTGTGGATGTAGCAGAGCCATGTGTATACGAGGTGTACGGAGCAAAGCCGTGTGTGTATGAGGTGTATGGAGCGGAGCTGTGTGTGTACAAGGTGTATGGAGCGGAACCATGTGAGTATGAGGTGTACGGAGTGGAGCCATGTGTGTACGAGGTGTACAAAGTGAAGCCACGTGTGTATGAGGTGTACGGAGCGGAGACGGGTGTGTAAGAAGCGTACGCAGCGGGGTCGCATGTGTACAAAGTATAGAGTGGAGCCGCATGTGTACGAGGTGTACAGAGCAGAGCTGCATGTGTGCGAGGAGTGCGTATCTCCCAACTGTCCCGGATCCAGCGGCACAGTCCCGATTTTGAGACTCTGTACTGGCCAGCATCCTCCTTTTCCTGCATGACCTCAGACCAAATGTACCACCACTTTAAACTGCTAGCGTGATCACTAGCTGTGTCGGATCAGAGCAGATATTGCTCCTCGCTTTGGATTATTTTATTTTTTAAATGTAAAAAATGGGTAAGAAAGGGTCGGGGAGTGCTTTTTACAATTAAAGAACTTTTCTGTGTGTGTGTGTTCATTGTTTTTTACTATGGTGTTAGTAATGGGGGTATCTTATACATAGTAACATAGTAACATAGTAACATAGTTAGTAAGGCCGAAAAAAGACATTTGTCCATCCAGTTCAGCCTATATTCCATCATAATAAATACCCAGATCTACGTCCTTCTACAGAACCTAATAATTGTATGATACAGTATTGTTCTGCTCCAGGAAGACATCCAGGCCTCTCTTGAACCCCTCGACTGAGTTCGCCATCACCACCTCCTCAGGCAAGCAATTCCAGATTCTCACTGCCCTAACAGTAAAGAATCCTCTTCTATGTTGGTGGAAAAACCTTCTCTCCTCCAGACGCAAAGAATGCCCCCTTGTGCCCGTCACCTTCCTTGGTATAAACAGATCCTCAGCGAGATATTTGTATTGTCCCCTTATATACTTATACATGGTTATTAGATCGCCCCTCAGTCGTCTTTTTTCTAGACTAAATAATCCTAATTTCGCTAATCTATCTGGGTATTGTAGTTCTCCCATCCCCTTTATTAATTTTGTTGCCCTCCTTTGTACTCTCTCTAGTTCCATTATATCCTTCCTGAGCACCGGTGCCCAAAACTGGACACAGTACTCCATGTCCGGTCTAACTAGGGATTTGTACAGAGGCAGTATAATGCTCTCATCATGTGTATCCAGACCTCTTTTAATGCACCCCATGATCCTGTTTGCCTTGGCAGCTGCTGCCTGGCACTGGCTGCTCCAGGTAAGTTTATCATTAACTAGGATCCCCAAGTCCTTCTCCCTGTCAGATTTACCCAGTGGTTTCCCGTTCAGTGTGTAATGGTGATATTGATTCCCTCTTCCCATGTGTATAACCTTACATTTATCATTGTTAAACCTCATCTGCCACCTTTCAGCCCAAGTTTCCAACTTATCCAGATCCATCTGTAGCAGAATACTATCTTCTCTTGTATTAACTGCTTTACATAGTTTTGTATCATCTGCAAATATCGATATTTTACTGTGTAAACCTTCTACCAGATCATTAATGAATATGTTGAAGAGAACAGGTCCCAATACTGACCCCTGCGGTACCCCACTGGTCACAGCGACCCAGTTAGAGACTATACCATTTATAACCACCCTCTGCTTTCTATCACTAAGCCAGTTACTAACCCATTTACACACATTTTCCCCCAGACCAAGCATTCTCATTTTGTGTACCAACCTCTTGTGCGGCACGGTATCAAACGCTTTGGAAAAATCGAGATATACCACGTCCAATGACTCACCGTGGTCCAGCCTATAGCTTACCTCTTCATAAAAACTGATTAGATTGGTTTGACAGGAGCGATTTCTCATAAACCCATGCTGATATGGAGTTAAACAGTTATTCTCATTGAGATAATCCAGAATAACATCCCTCAGAAACCCTTCAAATATTTTACCAACAATAGAGGTTAGACTTACTGGCCTATAATTTCCAGGTTCACTTTTAGAGCCCTTTTTGAATATTGGCACCACATTTGCTATGCGCCAGTCCTGCGGAACAGACCCTGTCGCTATAGAGTCACTAAAAATAAGAAATAATGGTTTATCTATTACATTACTTAGTTCTCTTAGTACTCGTGGGTGTATGCCATCCGGACCCGGAGATTTATCTATTTTAATCTTATTTAGCCGGTTTCGCACCTCTTCTTGGGTTAGATTGGTGACCCTTAATATAGGGTTTTCATTGTTTCTTGGGATTTCACCTAGCATTTCATTTTCCACCGTGAATACCGTGGAGAAGAAGGTGTTTAATATGTTAGCTTTTTCCTCGTCATCTACAACCATTCTTTCCTCACTATTTTTTAAGGGGCCTACATTTTCAGTTTTTATTCTTTTACTATTGATATAGTTGAAGAACAGTTTGGGATTATAGTTACAGTTATAGATGCCTCTCCATTACTAACCTCTAGAGTTAATGTCAGTGGACATTGCACAGCTGACATCATCCCCCAAACCATTTCCCCAGTTGCCAATTCACCAGGGCAAGTGGGAAGAGCTAGGCAAAATGCTAGAATTGGCGCATCTAATGGATATGCCTTTTGTCGGGCAGCTATGGGCTGCTATTTTTAGGCTGGGGAGGGTCAAATATCCATGAACCCTTCCAGACTGAGTATACTAGCCCCCAACTGTCTGCTTTACCTTGGCTGGTTTTTTTGGTAGTTATTTATTTAAATAACTAAAAATGTTGTGGGGGTCACTCTATTTTTGATAACCAGCCAAGATAAAGCAGACAGCTGAGGGCGGAACCCGAAGAGTAACACAACCTTCCAGGAGAAGTCCGTGTAAGGGATCATTGCAAGAACACTAGGTGTCTGGCACAGACCCCAAATTTTACCGTTCGGGTTTGCCCATCAATAATGATGACATAATAATGATCATTTATTGGTTGTACTTGTGGCTATGGACAGGCATCTGTAGTTATTAGTATTGGAAACTGAAGAAAAGGCAAACAATAGAAAATTGTGTAAAAGCATCATTGTTGCTACATATACATAAATGCATAATGCAAATTTAATTTAATGTACAAAAAGTTGTATTCCCATCATTCGCTATTCGAGGTTTTGGCAAGCAGACACCTATTGATCAGAACATGATAATGGTCCATTACTTTTTGTTAAGGCTGAGTCACACATAACGATATCGTTAACGATATCGTTGCAACGTCACGCTTTTGGTGATGTGGCAACGATCCCGCTAACGATCTCGTTATGTGTGACAGCGACCAACGATCAGGCCCCTGCTGGGAGATCGTTGGTCGCTGGGAATGATCAGGACCATTTTTTGGTCGCTGATCATCCGCTGTCATCGCTGGATCAGCGTGTGTGACGCCGATCCAGCGATGTGTTCACTTGTAACCAGGGTAAATATTGGGTTACTAAGCGCAGGGCCACGCTTAGTAACCCGATATTTACCCTTGTTACCATTGTAAAAGTTAAAAAAAAAACAGTACATACTCATATTCTGATGTCTGTCACATCCCCCGGCGTCCACAGGGTTAAAACTGCTTTCGGCAGGAGCGCTGCTAATGCACGCGCTCCGGCCGATAGCTTCCCTGCACTGACTGTGTCAGCGCCGGCCAAAAAGCAGAGCACAGCGGTGACAATGGTAACCAGGGTAAATATCGGGTTACTAAGCGCGGCCCTGCACTTAGTAACCCGATGTTTACCCTGGTTACCCGGGTGCTGCAGGGGGACTTCGGCATCGTTGAAGACAGTTTCAACGATGCCGAAGTCGTTCCCCTGATCGTTGGTCGTTGGAGAGAGCTGTCTGTGTGACAGCTCCCCAGCGACCACACAACGACTTACCAACGATCACGGCCAGGTCGTATCGCTGGTCGTGATCGTTGGTAAGTCGCTTAGTGTAACTTAGGCTTTAGAATACCTGTTTAAATGGGTTTTCTTCTTTTCAAAAAGTTGTCCTAAAGGAATCAGACAATAGTAAAAAAAAACAAAAAACATACAAATAGTATTCATTTTCTGGGATTCCAGTGCCAACCCTTTGCCACTGCTCCGATCTCAGTGTTTTAGCTTCATTAGTTGTGTCATATCTACAGCACACATCCCCGCTGCAGCCAATCACTGATCCCAGCAGCTCTGAATTCTAAATTCTGATGTGCATTGGATGAGGAACCATGGCAGAATAGAAGTTAGATGTCACTTTTTGACTAAGTACTAGCTGCCATTATATGGGAGCCAGAATATCAGTTCAGTATCCTGGATCAAGGATATTTACTTAACAGTCTTCAAATTTTGTATACAAACTGATTACATCACTGAATATATAAACAGTGACCTGATGATGTTGGTGTGCTTACTGTGAAAATCAATTACACAATGGCTATATGACTCTTTTGGAAAGTTTCCCTGACTGTTACTACCATGAGCCTTTTATTCATCTTGCTCGTTACTGGATTCATATAATGCTCATTTTAATATAAGGATTATGCAGCTACTTGGACAAAAATTTTACAAACTAAGTAAAGTGGCCTCATCAGGACGAATTGATAAATTTCATAAAGTATACAATTGCATTGTGAAATCTGGGGACAAATATTTATTGCCAACTTTCTTGACTTTAGGCCTCCTTACACATCAAACTACCATCAAACGAACGAGCCAGTATTGGTAGGATCTACCGACAGACTAATGCACATGTGGGGCCTTCCAGCTCTTCCTCAAGGGCTAATGTTCACACGTTCAGTATCTCCCCACGTCAGGGGAGAGTCCAATTTTGGGCTGCCGATTCTTGTGTTCTTCGCGAGACAAGACACCGCTAAAGAGCACGAGGTTCTTCCTAGGTCTTTAGAAAATATATAGAAAAGTACTAAAAAAGACTTCAAACACCAGAGATAAAGGAGATTTATGTAAAGATTGCAGCTTACATGGAGATGTTCATTCCAGCTTCCAGGAGCAACTCACTAACAATCTGAATCTGCTGAATTATGGGGAGGCTTGCATCCTGACAAGATATAGGGATAAGTCTTCCACACATAATTGGCGAAGACACATTCCCTTTGTCTGAATTAGTATTCTGTCAATAAAGCAGATAACAAAGCTGAGATACATGACTTGTCCTGTGCCTGCAATAGTCCACAGGCTGGTTTCCTGTTCTTTTTTTCTCTCCCCAGTAATCCAGTTAGCTGAATGGATCAAGACAGACATGGGTCTCATGAATCACTTTCAAGCACTGGGAGAAGGGAGTTTCTCATTAATCCGCCTTGTCATTGTGTTTGCCTTGCAGCTGTCTGAGATGACTGCGGACAGACACCTTTAGTGGGCCTGCACTTTGCCCATTCGGCATTCAGCCACACTGCACAGCTTACACTTCAGTGCTCATAAAATCCTAAAATTATAAAAATATAATAATTGTGTTGATGCAAGTTATAAGGATTTTTTTGTCTTTAGACTTCCTAAGGACCCACTTATTTTGAAATCTGTCACCCTGATTTTTCCACCCCATATGAGAGCAGACTGATGTAGAGGTGGAGATCCTAATTCCAATGATGTATCACTTACTGTCCTGCTTGCTGCAGTTTTGATTAAAAACTGTTTGATATGCTGTAGATCTAGCAGCTCTCTGAATGCTGAGCTCTGTATAACTCCACTCACACTACTGATTGGCAGATTTCTGTGTACACGGTGCATAGGCAGAAATCTGCCAATCAATGGTGGTGGAGGGGTTATGCATAACCATGGCAGCAGGTATAATAGTTCTCTAGTGATAATCTCCTACTGATAACACAGTGATATTATTACTAATGTGTACACTGTGCATAGACAGAAAATTGCAGTGGTGCTAGAGGGGATATGAAGAAATCATGAATATGGAGAATTACAGTATATTGCAGTAGGTTGTCACGGGTGTGTCAGATGCTACAGACAGTCCCTCTGCATCTGGCTGAAAAAGGTCTCTGTGTTTGGCATTTCAGGCGCCTTCTTAATCCTTCTTAATTTTGGACCTAGTGGTAACCTCCCGGGCAAACGCTATGAAAAAGCGCTATGGCTCCTCGCCCTTGAAAAGAAATCCAGCAAATATTGAGCTCCAAATATCCAAATGCCCCTCTCCCTTCTGAAGCCCAGTGTGCCTAAGCCACATTTAGCATCCACCTTTTTGGCATATCTGCAGCAATGCGAGCCCTGGAGATCTTGTCTCCAGAAGCATGAGCTGAGCATAAGGTACTGGGCACTACAACGTACTGGGCACTACAATGTACTGGGCACTACAACATACTGGGGACTACAACATACTGGGCACTACAACGTACTGGGGACTACAACGTACTGGGGACTACAACATACTGGGCACTACAATGTACTGGGCACTACAACGTTCTGGGAACTACAACATACTGGGCACTAGAGTTGAGCGACTTTTACTTTTTTAGGATCAAGACGGGTTTTGCGAAACCCGACTTTGTCAAAAGTCGGGTCGGGTGAAATCGGCCAATTATTGCGAAAAGTCGGGGGCCGACTGAAACACGAAAGCCAATGCAAGTCAATGGGGAATCAACACCTACAGTGCCCATTTTAATGCCAAAAACATCAATTCTTATTACTTAAGCTTCTCAATCTTAATTTACTTTATAATAATAGTGAGGCAATGAAAACTGGGAGTCATTTGGCTAAAGTTGTGGGGGGGTAGGGCTGGCTCAAGATTTTCGTGGGCCCAGGAAACGCGGAATATGTCACGGCGGTGGAGCAGGGAGAGGTAAGTATTTCAACTTTGCAAGTGCTGTGATCCTGAGCAAGCAGGGGGGGCCCACTCGTTGGCACTAACACAGAACCCCTCATAGTACGGCTGTGTGTTTGACGGCAGGTGGAGCCTCCCACTGGCAGAGACACTTTTGCGTACTACAAGGGGCCCTGTGCCAGTGACGTCGCCCACGAGTACGCCCCCCCACCTGATGAATAAACCTGCACTTTCATCTGCACCTTCCTCTTTGTCCTCGTGTTAGGTAGTATAGTATGTGGGAAGGGGAACCTCACTTTCAGCAGGGTCAGATTCTGGCTCTGTGGAGTGCAAGGGGATTATAGTGGTCTGGGTCAATGTACCAGCAGACTGATCTAGCAGTGGCTGGGCAATGGGCAGTATAAAGAGGAAACACAGATATAGGCCCAAATACTAAAGTAGGCTAAATGCAGTTCAAAATTGGTAACAGGACTAAACAGGTGGCATAGCTAGGTACAGGGGTGGGCTCCACTGCTGAGTAGCAGACAGTGGTAGTAGGCGCAAAGTATTAACTGGTCTAAATGGAGGCCAGGGCCCCTGTATATTTTTACTATCATCTATCATTTCAACAATTTGTATTGGCAGTGCCATTGAAGGATTTAACAGCACAGACTACACAGTGGTGAAGCAGGGAGAGGTAAGTATTGCATGTGGTAGAGCCCTGTTCGAGCTGGGGGGCCCCTCATGTTACGACGGTGTGTCTGACGTTGGTTGTGCACCACCACCATCAGAGACACTTCATTGTACTATGTGGGACCCTGTGCCAGTGCCGTTGCCCAAGAGTGGGTACACCCACCTGTCCAGGCAAACGGCACTCGCACGGGTGCTTGCGCCAGGTGGTGACCACGGCCCTGTGGGGGGAGTCAGCCAATTTAGGGAGGTATAAAAATGGCCTATGGTAGACATTCAGCAGCTGCAAATGGAGGAATTGGAGAAGTCAATAAGAGCAGGCCGAAAGCAAGACATTTTTCAGGCAAGCTACGTGTCAGCAGGGGAAGGTGGGGCAAAATAATTTGAAATCCATGATTGGTTCATTTTAATGAAGGTTAGATCATAAACATTCTGGGTAGCCAGATGTGTCCTTTTTTTGGTCAGTATTGAACCAGCAGCACTGAAGACTCTTTCTGATAGCACACTAGCAGCAGGGCAAGCGAGCTCCTGTAATGCATATTCTGCCAATTCAGGCCAGGTGTCTATTTTAGATGCCCAGTAATCAAAGGGGAATGACCTGTGAGGGAGAACATCGATAAGGGAGGAAAAGTAGTTTGTAACCATACTGGACAAATGCTGTCTCCTGTCACTTTGAATTGATGCTGCAGTACCTGTCATGTCAGCGGTCATTGCGAAATCACTCCACAACCTGGTCATGAAACCCCTTTGTCCAACGCCACTTCGGATTTGTGCACCTCTAACATCTCTGCCATGTTGCCCCCTACGGCTCATGTGAGAACCATCACCGCCGCTGTGTGCTGGGAATGCCTGAACCAAACGGTCTACAAGAGTTGCTTGTTTGGTAGCCAATATTTGCTCAAGGTTCTCATGTGGCATGATATTTTGTAATTTTCCTTTATATCGTGGATCCAGGAGGCAGGCCAACCAGTAATTGTCATCGGTCATCATTTTGATAATGCGGGGGGTCCCTTTTTAGGATACGCAAGACATACTCAGCCATGTGGGCCAATGTTCCAGGTGTCAATTCACTGCTTGTGCTGGGTTGAGGAGCACTTTCTTGCAAATCAACATCACTTGTGTCCTGCAAAAACCCTGTACCTGACCTTGCAACGCCACCAGTTTCTATTGCCCCCTGAGAAGCATCCTCCTCCCATAGATATTCATCCCCATCATCCTCCTCCTCCTCTTCATCCGCCACCTCGTCCAGGAGAGTTCCCTGAGCAGACAATGGCTGACTGTCATCAAGCCTTCCCTCCTCCTCGGCTGCAGATGCTAGCTCCTTAATGTACGTTAAACTTTGCATCAGCAGACGCATTAGTGGGATGCTCATGCTTATGATGACGTCATCTGCACTTACCAGCTGTGTGCATTCCTCAAAACACTGAAAGACTTGACAAAGGTCTTGTAGCTTCGACCACTGCACACAAGACAACTCCATGTCTGCCATCCAAGTGCCTGCCTGTGTATGTGTATCCTCCCACAAATTAATTACAGCACGCCTCTGTTCGCACAGCCTCTGAACCATGTGCAGTGTGGAGTTCCACCTTGTTGCAACGTCGATTATTAGGTGGTGCTGGGGAAGATTCAGCGATCACTGATGGTTCAGCATACGGCTGGAGTGTATGGGCGACCGGCGGATGTGCAAGCAAAGTCTTCGCACCATCAGGAGCAGGGCTGGTAACTCCGGATAAGTTTTGAGGAAGCACTGCACCACCAGGTTCAAGGTGTAAGCCAGGCAAGGTATGTGTTTAAGTTCTGAAAGGGCTATGGCAGCCAAAAAATTCCTTCCGTTATCACTGACTACCTTGCCTGCCTCAAGATGTACACTGCCCAGCCATGACTGAGTTTATTGCTTCAAGTACTCTGCCAGTACTTCCTAGGTGTGTCTGTTGTCGCCCAAACACTTCATTTGCAACACAGCCTGCTGACGCTTACCACTAGCTGTTCGATAATGGGACATCTCATGTGCAACACTGGCAGCTGCGGATGGAGTGGTCGTGCGACTGCGCTCTGTGGACAAGCTTTCGCTTCTGGAGAAGGAGGAGGAGCAGGAGGGGTGGTGAACGCCTACAACAAACTGTTTCCTAGACTGTGGGCTGTCCCACTGGCTGTCCGCTGTGGACCCACCACATTAACCCAGTGCGCCATGATGGACACGTAACGTCCCTGGCCATGCCTACTGGTCCATGCATCTGTTGTGAGGTGCACCTTTCCACTGACTGATTACCTCAGTGCATGGACAATGCGGTCTTTGACATGCTGGTGGAGGGTTGGGATGGCTTTTCTCGCAAAGAAGTGCTGACTGGGCAGGTCATAGCATGGTACTGCATAGGCCATCAGGTCTTTGAAAGCATTGCTTTCAACCAACCAGTAGGGCATCATCTCTAACGAGATTAGTCTAGCAATGTGGGCGTTCAATCCCTGTGTACGTGGATGAGAGGATGAGTACTTTCTTTTCCTATCAAGAGTCTCTTGTAGGGTGAGCTGGACTGGAGAGCTACATATGGTGGAACTAGCGGTGGTGGTGGTGGACATGGCAGATTGAGACAGGGTTGGTGATGGTATTCTTGATGTTGGCCTACATACAGTACCAATAACCTTGTGATTCCCTGACTGCTTTGGCCTTGCGACGATACCTCCACATTTGCTGCTGGTGGTGTCCTAACCGGTGGGCTTACAATGAGGGAAGCAATGTAGCGTTGCTGACTACCTTCATTCTCCACTCCATTTGCCCCTGTTTTGAGGAAGCCACAAGGCGAAATGGCGCTGTCGGGGTCACTGGTGGGCATGCAGAACTAGACACATCATTTTGTAAGTTACCATCTTTTTACTATGGAACCGTTATCAGCGGGCTGGTCTGCAATGAATGTTGCGCTGCAGACCACACACTGTTGTACTACTCTGTTGTGTTAGACATCCTTTTTTTTTTCAGCCAGTTTCTATTGGTGGGAATATTTATCTGAGGATTGGAAGCCCCTTGTGTTAGGCTCTGAATTTACGGTTATATATGCTCTTAGGAGCTGTGCGTATTCTGATCCATCCTCTATACATAAACTGTATTCTTTAAGCTATTATTGTGTGTCTATCATTATATCGTGCTTATATAGACCTTGTTTGGTCATAACGCATGCTTTCATATTCATACAGTGGTAGTATGCGGTGTTCTTTGAATGGCCTTACTTATTATATACTAGGTATTAGTTCTGCCTGCCATCAGTTTGTCTTTCATTGAATTTCCTTGTCTTGACATTTTATTTATGTTTCAATAAAATATACATGTTTTAAATATATGCCTATGCCTCATTTTCACCTACACATTGGTATGGTGTTTTTGTTGTACAATACTCTTCCTACTATGTAATACCTTTTCAGGCATTGCACATTGTGCTACTTTCACCGGATGGCCACGCTGTCTTAAAACTGTTTTTGTTTTTGACAAACGTTTTTGGCCTGATACGGGCCTGCCAGATGACAGCTGTTGCGATGTAGATGGCTGCTGCGGATCATCCTCCTTCGCTTCAGAGCTACTGGCAGCAGCACCCTCTTCCCCCAATGGCTGCCAATCTGGCTCAACAACTGGGTCATCTATCACCTCCTCTTCAATGTCATGTGCACCTTCCTCTGTGTCACCATGTAAGGTGCTATAGCGTTCGGGTCGGGGCACCATTGTCTAATCATAGTCAGATTCTGGCTCAGTACACTGCGAGGGCAATGTAGTGATCTGAGTCAGTGGAACAGCATAATAATCTAGCTGTGGCTGTGCATCAGTACACTCCATGTCCGATTCATCTTGTAATGGGCAGTTAACAATTTCCCTTTCTAACCCAGGCATGGTATGTGTAAAGAGCTCCATGGAGTAAACTGTAGTGTCGCCTGACTCATCCTTCACTTTTGGTTTGGGTGAAGGACACAAGGAAACATCTTGTTCCTGACCGGGAGCATCCACAGACAACTCGCTGCTTTTATATTTGGAACTTTCTGAAGAGGAGGTGAAAGGGCTAGAGGCTGAGTCAGCAAGGAAAGCCAAAACTTTTTCCTGCTGTTCCGGCTTTAAAAGCTGTTTTCCTACTCCCAGATAAGAGAGCCTTCGAGGCCTTGTGTAGCCAGAAGATGAGGCTGGCTCAACACCTCCAGCCTTAGGTGCTATTGTGCTTTTGCCATTACCACCAGATGCACCACCACCACCATCACTACCAGCTGGCAACCACCGCCCACGGGCTCTTCCACCAGACTTCCTCATTTTTTGGAAAATCTAAAATAACAACCGTTATATGGTACTGTAAAACAAGGTAGAAGGTGTATATAAACTTGTTGAGAATTTAAATCTCCCTTTTTTGGGGGAAGACTGAACCAAAACTCAGGCCCTGTGCATAAAACAACACAATGTAAGTGGCAGAAAGTGGCTGGCTGATATGCGAAAACTAACAGGACTGAAGTATATCCACTTTGTGAGAATTTGAATCTCCCTTTTTTGGGGGGAGACTGAAACAAAACTCAGGCCCAGTGTATATAACAACACAATCTAAGTGGCAGAAAGTGGCTGGCTGATATACGAAAAACTAACAGGACTGAAGTATATCCACTTTGTGAGAATTTGAATCTCCCTTTTTTGGGGGGAGACTGAACCAAAACTCAGGACCAGTGTATAAAACAACACAATGTAAGTGGCAGAAAGAGGCTGGAAGATATATGAAAAAATACAAGGACTGTAGTACAATTTCAATCTCCCTACAATGATCTCAGGACAAGTATGGCAGCAATAAAAAGGACTGCTGCACACAAAAGTGTGGACAAATAAACAAGATAACTGTGCAGAAAGGAGCAACAGGATTTTTGCTTTTAAAAAAGCAGTTGGTTTGCACAGGAGCGTGCAAACAGCAATGCAGCTATCAGGGAGCCTTATAAGGCAGCCTAATAAGCTACAGAGATGATGCACAAAAATATAGCCTCCACTGTCCCTGCAAACAAATGGTGGTGTTGGACAGTGGAAATCGCTACAGCACAAGCAGTTTGGGGGTTAATCTTCCCACCCTAACTATATCCCTTCTGATGAAGCTTCAGCAACCTCTCCCTATGATACGATCGGCAGAAGTAGGATGGCGGTCGGCGTGCATGCCCCTTTATAGCCCCTGTGACGCCGCAGAAAGAAAGCCAATCATTGTCATGCCCTTCTCTAAGATGGTGGGGACCGAGATCTATGTCATCACGCTGCCCACACTCTGCGTCCTCCTTCATTGGCTGAAAAATGGCGCTGAAAGCGTCATATGAAACGCGACTTTGGCGCCTAGATCGCCGACCTCATGGCCGATCCCACACTAGGATCGGGTCAGGTTTCATGAAACCCGACTTTGCCGAAATTCGGCGATTTTTGAATTTGTCCGTTCTGTTTCGCTCAGCCCTACTGGGCACCACAACATACTGGGAACTACAACATACTTGGCACGACAACATACTGGGCACTATGACGTACTGGGGACTACAACATACTGGGCACTACAACATACTGGGCACTACAATGTACTGGGAACTACAACATACTGGGCACTGCAAGGTACTAGGCACTACAATATACTGGGCAATATAACATACTTGGCACTAAAATGTCCGGGCGCTACAATAGCAGATTTGCAATTTCCACTTAGCATCATTTAATGATTCCTGTTCCGGGAAAACACCCATGGAGTCACTACACCTGTACATAAATTCCTAAAGGGGTGTAACTTCCAAAATGGGTCATTTGAGAGGGTATTCTGTTCTTCTGGCACTTGAGGGCTCTGTAATGGAGTCTGCAAACTATTCTATGATCATTTATTTTCCAAGAGTCAAATTGCGCTCCTTCACTCCAGAGTCTCGCCGTGTGGCCAGGCAGCACTGTACAGCCACATATTGAATTTGACCATGTTCAGCAGAAATTGAGTGACCAATTTTGGGGACAGTTTTACTCATTTTCCCATGTGAAAATGTAACATTTGGGGCTAAAACAAAACATTTGGGGTAAAAATGTATTTTTTTCCCGTTGTGTCAATATGATCACTGCACGCCCTAGATTAATTCGTTGAGAGAATTCGTTTGTAAAATGCAGTCAGTTATATGGGGCTCTGCTGTTCTGGCACCTTTGGGGCTCTTCCAGTGGGTCATAGTACCACCAAAATTGCAGGGCATACACGTTTGTTTGCTCCACCATGAGACTGACGATTGACTCCGAGAAAAAGACTTTGAAAAAGTCTATTTCCCTGAGGTTGGCAGTCTCGAATTGGATTCCTGATTGGGGAATGAAATCAGGAATCCGTGGAGCAAAATTTTCAGGGACGGGTTCCAGATGGGGGCACTAGTTCTAGCTTGGGCGTGACTAGCACTAGGTTGGGGGTTGCTCACACTTGGCTGTGGGTCATCTCCCCTGGGCTCCGGCTCTCCTCCCCTGGGCTCTAGACGATTTCTCGCCCTGCGACATCTTGGGGATGGCGAGTCCGTGTCACTGGAGGAGGAAAAGTGGGAGGAATACAGAAAAGTGAGGTCCTCTCAATTACTATCAGGTTCGGAGGCAAGAAAGGAATATGCCTCCTCAGCTGAGTACAGCCTTTGTGACTGGGATGAGCGGGACATTGTGTGTGTGGTGTGTGTGCGTGTGTAAGAAAAATCTAAACTTTATTATAGTGTTGCGTGTGCATGTGTATGTGCAAGTGTTTGGTGAAACTCTTGTGCAGGAGGAGGCTGTCAGGTGCGGGGGCTGTCAGTCGCGGGGGGCAGGAGGGGGCTGAGGAGATGCAGCATCAGATGGAGATGGAGCTGGCAGCAGCAGGTGATCAGGGGGCAGGGGATGATCAGGGGGCAGGGGGTGATCACCAGGAATGGATGGGGCTGTCTGGCGTGGGGGAGGGCAGAAGGGGAGCATAGTACCAGCTACAGATGGAGCCGGCAGAAGTAGGTGATCAGGGGGTGATCAGGGGGGCAGGGGGTGATCAGGGGGGAAGTTGGTGATTGGGGTGATCATGGGGGGGTGATCACCAGGGGAGGATGGAGCTGTCAGGTGCAGGGGGGGCAGGAGATGAGCAAATGGAGCCGGCAGCAGCAGGTGATAAAGAAGTGCAGAGGGTGAACAGGGGGGCAGGGGGTGATCAGGGGGGCAGGGAGCGATCACCAGGAGAGGATGGAGCTGTCAGGCATGGGGGGGCAGGAGGGGAGCAGAGGATGAGCTGTAGATGGAGCCAGCAGCAGGTAATCAGGGAGTGATCAGGGGGGGGCAGGTGGTGATCAGGGGGCAGGGGAATTGTCTGGTTACATGGACGCATATAAAAGATCACTGCTTCTCCACATATTTCCAGTCTGACAACACTTTACTCGCAGGACACAGAATATCACCATTTATAAGGCAATAAATCCCATTTATTAAATCTGACAGGGCACACCTGTGAAGTGAAAACCATTCCCGGTGACTACCTCTGGAAGTTCATCAAGAGAATGCCAAGAGTGTACAAAGCAGTCATCAAAGCAAAAGGTGGCTACTTTGAGGAACCTAGAATATAAAACATAATTTCAATAGTTTTACACTTTTTTGTTAAGCATATACTACCACATGTGTTCATTCATAGTTTTGATGCCTGCAGTGTGAATGCACAATTTTCATAGTCATGAAAATACAGAAAAATCTTTAAATGAGAAGGTGTGTCCAAACTTTTGGTGTGTACTGTACATCTCTGGCTCATACTGTATATAAGGGGCTATGTGTGGTCTCATACTATATACAAAGGGCTATGTGAGGGCTCATTGACTGTAGAGAGGCTATGTAGGGGCTCATACTCTATATAGAGAGGCTATGTGGATTCTTACAATGTATGTAGAGGGGCTATGTGAGGACTCATACTGTATGTAGGAAGCTAGGTGTGAGCTCTTACAGTATATAGAGGTATAGAGGGGAGCTGTATAGGGGCTCATATGGTATGTAGGGGGTGTCAGCATACTTAATTCTGCTCAATGTTAAGAGGTAAAAATTATTATTAATATAAAATAATAATTGTAATTAATATGTTACGGTCTCTCATGTAGCCCCTTGGGAAAATTAATAGACCAACCCTGCTATATAGTAACATTGCCCGTAGTGTCTCTTCTATTTACTGGCCATTTATCCTACTGTAGCATGTCCACCTCTACATCCAACCATCCATATAATCTAGTCTTCTGTAATACTGGGATATATGGGTTATTATTGTTGATTTATCACTGTTCAAATCAGTAGAAGCTACTCCGGAATTACATTGTATGGTAATAATGACATTGTGGTATTTTATAAAATTTTAAGATGTCAAGATTAGGGTTGAGCGAAACGGATCGTTCATTTTCAAAAGTCGCCGACTTTTGGCAAAGTCGGGTTTCATGAAACCCGACCCGACCCCTGTGCGGGGTCGGCCATGCGGTATGCGACTTTCGCGCCAAAGTCGCGTTTCAATGACGCGAAAAGCGCCATTTCTTAGCCAATGAAGGTGGACGCAGAGTGTGGGCAGCGTGATGATATAGGTCCTGGTCCCCACCATCTTAGAGAAGGGCATTGCAGTGATTGGCTTGCTGTCTGCGGCATCACAGGGGCTATAAAGGGGCATTCCCGCCGACCGCCATCTTACTGCTGCTGATCTGAGCATAGGGAGAGGTTGCTGCCGCTTCTTCAGAAGCAGGGATAGCGTTAGGCAGGGTCCATTAACCACCAAACCGCTTGTGCTGTAGCGATTTCCACTGTCCATCACCACCTTTGTTTGCAGAGACAGTGGAAGCTACATTTCTTTTTCCTCAGCGCTGTAGCTCATTGGGCTGCCCTAGAAGGCTCCCTGATAGCTACATTGCTGTGTGTACGCCGCTGTGCAAACCAACTGCTTTTTCAAAGCAAAAATCCCGTTGTTCCTTCCTTTCTGCACAGCTATCTTTTTTGTTTGTCCACACTTTTTATTTAATTTGTGCATCAGTCCACTCCTTATTGCTGCCTGCCATACCTGGCTGAGATTACTGCAGGGAGATAGTAATTGTAGGACAGTCCCTGTTTTTTTTTTTTTTAATTCTCCCTAAAAAAAGCTGTGGGAGATTAAAGGGAACCTGTCACCCCGTTTTTTGAGATTGAGCTATAAATACTGTTAAATAGGGCCTGCGCTGTGTGTTCCTATAGTGTATGTAGTGTACCCCGATTCCCCATGTATGCTGAGAAATAACTTACCAAAGTCGCCGTTTTCGCCTGTCAATCAGGCTGGTCAGGTCGGGAGGGCGTGGTGACATCGCTGGTTCTTCCTCAGCTTTACGTTGGTGGCGTAGTGGCGTAGTGGTGAACAAGCAGCGCGCGATCTGCGCTGTAATCCCTTGCATCGGTGGGGGCGGCCATCTTCCTGGGGCCGCGCGTGCGCAGATCGAGTGCTCTGCTGCACGGGGCTTCAGGAAAATGGCCGCGGGATGCCGCGCGTGCGCATTAGAGATCGCGGCGGCCATTTTCCCAAAGCCGAGATGCAAACTCGGCTTTGGGAAAATGGCCGCCGCAATCTCTAATGCGCACGCGCGGCATCCCGCGGCCATTTTCTTGAAGCCCCGTGCAGCAGAGCACTCGATCTGCGCACGCGCGGCCCCAGGAAGATGGCCGCCCCCACCGATGCAAGGGATTACAGCGCAGATTGCGCGCTGCTTGTTCACCACTGCGCCACTACGCCACCAACGTAAAGCTGAGGAAGAACCAGCGATGTCACCACGCCCTCCCGACCTGACCAGCCTGATTGACAGGCGAAAACGGCGACTTTGGTAAGTTATTTCTCAGCATACATGGGGAATCGGGGTACACTACATACACTATAGGAACACACAGCGCAGGCCCTATTTAACAGTATTTATAGCTCAATCTCAAAAAACGGGGTGACAGGTTCCCTTTAAGATTGGCATTTCTGCTCGAGTGCCATCCCTGTGTGTGCCATCTCTCTCACATAGTGGACCATAGAAAGCCTTTTTATTTTTCTGTTTTTTTTGGGGGGGGGGTTTCTAAATTCTCCCTGAAAAAAAAAAACAGTGGGAGATTAATATATTAAAATTGGCCTTTGAGCTTGTGTGCCTGTCCTGAGCGTTGTCCTGAGCGTGCCATCTCTCTCTCAAATAGTGGGCCATAGAAAGCCTATTTATTTTTTTTTATTGGGTTTATAAATTTTCCCTGAAAAAAAAAAAACAGTGGGAGATTAATATTGGCCTTTGGGCTTGTGTGCCAGTCCTGAGCGTGCCATCTCTCTGTCAAATAGTGGGCCATAGGAAGCCTATTTATTTTTTATTTTTTGGTTTTATAAATTCTCCCTGAAAAAAAAAACAGTGGGAGATTAATATTGGCCTTTGGGCTTGTGTGCCAGTCCTGAGCGTGCCATCTCTCTCTCTCAGATAGTGGGCCATAGAAAGCCTATTAGTTTTTTTTTTTTTTTTTGGTTTCTAAATTCTCTCTGAAAAAAATCACTTTTTTTAATTTGTTTTCTAAATTCTTCCTGAAAAAATCATTTTTTTGGGGGGTTTCTAAATTCTCCCTGAAAAAAAAAAAAAAAAAAAAACAGTGGGAGATTAATATTGGCCTTTGGGCTTGTGTGCCAGTCCTGAGCGTGCCATCTCTCTCTCTCTCAGATAGTGGGCCATAGAAAGCCTATTTGTTTTTTTTTTTATTTGGTTTCTAAATTCTCTCTGAAAAAATCACTTTTTTTTATTTGTTTTCTAAATTCTTCTTAAAAAAAATCATTTTTTGGGGGGGGTTTCTAAATTCTCCCTGAAAAAATTAAAAAAAACAGTGGGAGATTAATATTTACATTTGTGCTTCAGTGACAGTCCTGCGTGTGTGGCATCTCTCTCATTTGGTGCCACCAAAAACAGAGTGTGTAACATTGTGCCTGATTTTCGTTGCGGTCTCACCCACCTGTAAAGGGATATCTAAATCATACTGAAGTTATAGCTCACCGTGTAAGTTGTTTGACAGCAACAAATACCGTTAGTTTGGTTACGTTTTTAAAACAATGAGGAAGTCTGGTGGAAAAAGTCGTGGCCGGGGGCGTTCATTGTCAGCTGGTAATGAGGGTAGTGGTAGTGGTGGAGCATCAGGTGGTCGTGGGAAAAAAAATATTGCACCTAAGTCTGGAGCTATGGAGCCAGGTTCATCGTCTGGCTACACAAGGCCTCGAACGCTCCCTTTTCTGGGAGTAGGAAAACCGCTTTTAAAGCTGAAGCAGCAAGAGCAAGTTTTGGCTTATCCTGCTGACTCAGCCTCTAGCTCTTTTGCCTCCTCTTTTGAAACTGGTAAATGTAAAAGCAGCGCGTCGTTAGTGGATGTTCACGGTCAGGGACAAGTCGCTTCCTTGTCCTCTTCAGCAAAAACAACAACAGAGAAGGATGCAGCAGGCGACACAACGGGTTACTCCATGGAGCTCTTTACACATACCGTCCCTGGCTTAGAAAGTGAAGCAGTTAACAGGCCATGCCCATTACAAGTTGAATCTGACATGGAGTGCACTGATGCACAGCCACAGCCAGACTACTATGCTGGTCCTTTGACTCAGACCACAACATTGCTCTCGCAGGGTACTGATCCAGAATCAGACCCTGATGAGATTATGTTGCCCCGTCACGAACGCTCTACCACCGACTTACACGGTGACACAGACAGAGTTGCGCACGAGCTAGAAGAGGAAGTTATAGATGACCCAGTTGTTGACCCCGATTGGCAGCCATTGGGGGAACAGGGTGCAGGCGGCAGTAGTTCTGAAGCGGAGGAGGAGGGGCCGCAGCAGGCATCAACATCGCAACAGGTTCCATCTGCCGGGCCCGTAGATGGGACAAAACGCGTGGCAAAGCCAAAACCTGTTGGAGGACAGCGTGGCCATTTGGTTAAAGCTCAGTCTGCAATGCCTGAAAAGGGATCCGATGCTCAAAAGAGTGCAGTCTGGCATTTTTTTAAACAACATTCAATTGATCAGCGCAAAGTCATCTGTCAAAAATGTTCAACTACCTTAAGCAGAGGGCAGAATCTGAAAAGTCTCAATACAAGTTGCATGCATAGACATTTAACCACCATGCATTTGCAAGCCTGGACTAACTACCAAACGTCCCTTAAGGTTGTAGCACCCTCGGCCAATGAAGCTAGTCACCAACGCTACATCCCTGCCATCACTGCAAGGCCACCATTTTCCGCACCACCTGCAGTATCTGTGCAGGTTTCTTTGCCAGGCCAAAGCAGGCAGGGTCAGGGAATCACCAGTTTCGTAGTAGGAAACACTGCATCTAGGGCACCGGCGGCAACAATACCATCTCCCACCGTCTCTCAGTCTGCCATGTCCACCGGCACCCCCGCTAGTTCCACGATCTCCAGCTCTCCAGTCCAGCTCACCCTACATGAGACTATGGTTAGAAAAAGGAAGTACTTAGCCTCGCATCCGCGTACACAGGGTTTGAATGCCCACATAGCTAGACTAATCTCGTTAGAGATGATGCCCTACCGGTTAGTTGAAAGCGAAGCTTTCAAAGCCCTGATGGACTACGCTGTACCACGCTACGAGCTACCCAGTCGACACTTCTTTTCCAGAAAAGTCATCCCAGCCCTCCACCAGCATGTTAAAGAGCGCATCGTCCATGCACTCAGGCAATCTGTGAGCACAAAGGTGCACCTGACAACAGATGCATGGACCAGTAGGCATGGCCAGGGACGTTACGTGTCCATCACGGCACACTGGGTGAATGTTGTGGATGCAGGGTCCAAAGGGGACAGCACTTTTGGGACAGTTCTGCCTAGCCCACGGTCTAGGAAACAGTTGGCTGTAGCCGTTCGCACCCCCTCCTCCTCCTCGTCCTCCTGCAGAAGCGAGAGCTCGTCCACAGCTGCCACTGTTGCACACCAGGTCTCCCATTATGGGGCAGCTACTGGCAAACGTCAGCAGGCTATATTGGCTATGAAGTGTTTGGGCGACAACAGACACACCGCGGAAGTTCTGTCCGAGTTCTTGCAGAAAGAAACGCAGTCGTGGCTGGGCACTGTAGATCTTGAGGCAGGCAAGGTAGTGAGTGATAACAGAAGGAATTTCATGGCTGCCATCTCCCTTTCCCAACTGATACACATTCCTTGCCTGGCTCACACCTTAAACCTGGTGGTGCAGTGCTTCCTGAAAAGTTATCCGGGGTCATCCGACCTGCTCCTCAAAGTGCGTGGACTTTGCTCACATATCTGCCGTTCGCCCGTACACTCCAGCCGTATGCAGACCTATCAGCGTTCTTTGAACCTTCCCCAGCATCGCCTAATCATAGACGTTGCAACAAGGTGGAACTCAACACTGCACATGCTTCAGAGACTGTGCGAACAGAGGCGGGCTGTTATGTTTTTGTGGGAGGATACACATACACGGGCAGGCAGTAGGATGGCAGACATGGAGTTGTCAGGTGTGCAGTGGTCGAAAAGATACAAGACATGTGTCAAGTCCTTCAGTGTTTTGAGGAATGCACACGGCTGGTTAGTGCAGACAACGCCATAATAAGCATGAGCATCCCCCTAATGCGTCTGCTGATGCAAAGTTTGACGCACATAAAGGATCAGGCGTCTGCAGCAGAGGAAGAGGAAAGCCTTGATGACAGTCAGCCATTGTCTGGCCAGGGCAGTGTACAGGACGAGGTAGCGGGCGAAGAGGAGGAGGAGGACGAGGAGGATGATGGGGATGATTATATTTTTAATGAGGAAGCTTTTCCGGGGCCACTGGAAATTGGTGGCGTGGCAAGGCCGGGTTCTGGTTTTTTGAGGGACACAAGTGACGTAGATTTGCCTGAAACTGCCCCTCAACCAAGCACAACCGCAGATTTGACAACTGGAACTTTGGCCCACATGGCGGATTATGCCTACGTATCCTCAAAAGGGACACACGCATTACTAAAATGATGAACGATGACGATTACTGGTTGGCCTGCCTCCTTGATCCTCGCTATAAAGGCAAATTGCAAAATATAATGCCACATGAGAACTTGGAACTAATATTAGCAATCAAACAATCAACTCTTGTTGACCGTTTGCTTCTGGCATTCCCAGCACACAGCGCCCGTGATCGTTCTCACACGAGCTGCAGGGGCCAGCAGACCAGAGGTGTTAGAGGGTCAGAAATCAGAAGTGGCATTGGACAGAGGGGTTTTCTGACCAGGTTGTGGAGTGATTTTGCTATGACCGCAGACAGGACAGGTACTGCAGCATCAATTCAAAGTGACAGGAGACAACATTTGTCCAGTATGGTTACTAACTATTTTTCATCCCTTATCGACGTTCTCCCTCAAACGTCATTCCCATTTGATTACTGGGCATCCAAATTAGACACCTGGCCAGATTTGGCAGAATATGCATTGCAGGAGCTTGCTTGCCCGGCAGCTAGTGTCCTATCAGAAAGAGTATTCAGTGCTGCAGGTTCAATATTAACCGAAAAAAGGACTCGTCTGGCTACCCAAAATGTAGATGATCTAACCTTCATTAAAATGAACCACAACTGGATTTCGAAATCTTTTGCCCCACCTTGCCCGGCCGACACCTAGCTTTCCTATGAAAAGGTCTTGCCTGTGGACTATTCTGAATGACTTTTCCAATCTCGTAATTTGCAGCACCTGATTGTCCAGCATACGACATGTTTACACCTCCCTAAATGGCCAAACTCCGCACGGGGCCGTGGTATCGCCACTTGGCGCCAGCACCCGTGAGAGTGCTGTTTGTCTGAAGAGGTGGGTGTGCCCGCTTTTGGTCGACGGCACTGCCACTGGGTCCCTCATAGTACAATAAAGTGTCTCTGGCGGTGGTGGTGCGCACCCAACGTCAGACACACCGTTGTAATATGAGGGGCCCTGGGCCTGTACCGCTGGCCACAAGAGAGTTCCCCCCCCAGCTCAAACAGTGCTCTACCACTTGCAAAATTATCTCTCACAGCTCCACCAATGTTTAGTCTATGCGCTGACATCCTTTAATGCCTGGCACTGACAATACCATTGTATTGACATTTTTGTTATGTTAGGCCTTCGAAGCCTGTCTGCGGTCCCTACTTCCACTAGGCCTCTACTGACCATTCTACTGCTGCCCGTGTACCCCTGGAACCAATTTTAAATTGCCTACAGCCCAATTTTTTTTATGTTAGGCCTTAGAAGTCTGTCTCCGGTCCCTTCTTTCTACTACTCCTCCACTGATTAGACCACTGCTGCCCGTGTACCCCTGGAACCAATTTTTAATTGCCTACAGCCCAATTTTATTATGTTAGGCCTTCGAAGCCTGTCTCCGGTCCCTTCTTTCTACTACTCCTCCACTGACCAGACCACTGCTGCCCGTGTACCCCTTGAAGCAATTTAAAAGTGCCTACAGCACAATTTTATTATGTTAGGCCTTCGAAGCCTGTCTGCGGTCCCTTCTTTCCACTAGTCCTCCAGTGACCATTCTACTGCTGCCCGTGTACCCCTGGAACCAATTTTAAATTGCCTACAGCCCAATTTTTTTTATGTTAGGCCTTCGAAGCCTGTCTGCGGTCCCTCCTTCCACTAGGCCTCCACTGACCATTCTACTGCTGCCCGTGTACCCCTGGAACCAATTTTTAATTGCCTGCAGCCCAATTTTTTTATGTTAGGCCTTAGAAGCCTGTCTGCGGTCCCTTCTTTCTACTACTCCTACACTGACCAGACCACTGCTGCCCGTGTACCCCTGGAACCAATTTTAAATTGCCTACAGCCCAATTTTATTATGTTAGGCCTTCGAAGCCTGTCTGCGGTCCCTTCTTTCCACTAGTCCTCCAGTGACCATTCTACTGATGCCCGTGTACCCCTGGAACCAATTTTAAATTGCCTACAGCCCAATTTTATTATGTTAGGCCTTCGAAGCCTGTCTGCGGTCCCTTCTTTCCACTAGTCCTCCAGTGACCTGGACACTGCCGCCCGTGTACCCCTGGAACCTATTTTAAAGTGCATACAACCTACTTTTTCCTTTATATTATAATTATAAAGACCAGATGGACTACGCTGTACCACGGTAAGAGCTACCCAGTCGTCACTTCTTTTGCGAGAAAAGCCATCCCAACCCTCCACCATCATGTAAAAATCCGCATTGTCCATGCGCTAAGGCTATCTAATAGTAGAAAGGTGCACCTGACAACAGATGCATGGACCAGTAGGCATGTCCACGAAAGGTTACATGTCCATTACGGCGTACTGGGTTAATGTTGTGGATGCATGGTCCACAGGGGACAGCCTATTAAGTCTGTCTGCAGTCCCAAATAGAAATTGTCCTCCGCTTACCACACCAATGCTGCCTGTGTACCCCTGGAACATTTTGTAAACTCCATTGACCCAAATTTTTGGTTTAAAGCCTACTACCAGTGTCTGCCGCTCCAAGGTGTTCTCCGGGTTGCCTTTTCTGAGCTTTGATCTTCAGGCTCTCGTTTAGTAGTCTTTTTAATCTAACTGCAGTGGGGCTAGTACTTGGGTTGGGGCCTACCACCAGTGTCTGCCGCTCCAAGGTGTTCTCCAGGTTGCCACATAATCGAAGCTGCATAGAGCCTATTTTGTAATTTTACGCCTACAAAGTCTTTCTACGGTCCTTCCTTCCAATTGTCCTCCACTGACCACAACAATGCAGAACGTGTACCCATGTAACCTTTTTTAAACCAGCGTCGAGCCAACTTTGTGGTTTAAGGCCTACTTGTAGTGTCTGGCTGTGCCACTCAATACAGCTGTCCTCTTTACAAAAAATGACCTACAATTATCTGGTTTTCAGCCTATCGGGATTTTAAAACTGCAGTGGGCCTATTAGTTGGGTTGGGGCCTTCTATCTGTGTCTGCCGCTCCTTGCTGTTCTCCTACAGTGAACAAAGCTGTGCCGCCTGTTTACTACTCTTGCCAATTTTGAACTGCATTTAGACTACTTACAGATTTGGGCCTACTCTCTGTGTCAGCCTCTCATTCCAGTTGTCCTCCACTGAACAAAACAATGCCCCCTGGTTAGTCCTGTTACCAATTTTGAACTGCATTTAGCCCACTTTATTCTTTGGGCCTATATCTGTGTTTCCTCCTCATCCTGCCCATTGCCCAGCCAGTGATAGATGAGTCTGCTGGTACATTGACTCATAACGCAACATTCCCCATCCACGCTACACTGCAAGATTGTGACCCTGCTGAAAGTCAGGTCCCCCTTCCCGCATACCATACCACCTTACACGGGGACAAAGAGGAAGGTGCAGATGAAGGTGCAGGTTCCTTCATCAGGTGGTGGGAGGAATACTCGTTGGCGACGTCACTGGCACAGGGTCCCTCATAGTACGCAAAAGTGTCGCTGCCGGTGGGAGGCGCCCCCGCCGTGCAAACACACCGCTGTACTTTGAGGGGCCCTGTGCCAGTGCCAATGCCAACGAGGGCCCCCCCCCTGCTTGCTCAGGATCACAGCACTTGTAAAGTTGAAATACTTACTCTCACCGCTCCACTGCCGTGACCTGGTCCATATTTACTGGGCCCACTAAATACTTGAACCGGCCCTACCCCCCACAACTTTAGCCAAATGACCCCCAATTTCCAATGCCTAACTATTATTATAAGGGAAATTAAGATTGACAAGCTTCATTAAGAAGAATGGATGGTTTTGACATTAAAATGGGCACTCTAGGTGTTTTCCTGGCCCCCACTCACTGCCGACTATGCTGCCCCATTGACTTGCATTGGGTTTCGTGTTTCGGTCGATCCCGACTTTACATCATAATCGGCCGATTTCACTCGACCCGACTTTTGAGATAGTCGGGTTTTGCGAAACCCGGCTCGACTCTAAAAAGGTCAAGGTCGCTCAACTCTAGTCAAGATGAATAATTATAATCTTTATTTTAATAATCTTTATTTTTATATAGCGCTAACATATTCCGCAGCGCTTTACAGTTTTGCACACATTATCATCACTGTCCCCGATTGGGCTCACAATCTAGAATTCCTATCAGCATGTCTTTGGAATGTGGGAGGAAACCGGAGTGCCCGGAGGAAACCCACGCAAACACGGAGAGAACATACAAACTCTTTGCAGATGTTGTCCTGGGCCCCAGCGCTGCAAGGCTGTAGTGCTAACCACTGCGCCACCGTGCTGCCCATTTTATTTATATGGCAATGGATTGGTTGTATGGCCTTCTCTGGTCTCTTTAAATAACAGCTGCTGCTCCTGCTGATGATGTCACGGAATGTTGTTGTTTCTGGCTCCGCCCCCTGCATTATGACATCACACACATTGTGTAAGGAGCTGCAGAGCCAACATTCCATGTGACAGTTGCGGACGGTGGAGAGAGAGGTAAGTCGGCTCTATGTCGTCTCTTGTTGTGTTCTTCATTCTCTTGTATCATCTATTACTCATTTATTTTTTATTCATTAAGGAGTCTTTATTCTATTTAATATAAGCAAGCTCAAAATAAATAGTGACCCACTCATATTAGGAGATGTCCAAATTTTATAGCATTTCTTCCAATACTACAGAGATGTATAGGATGTGACAGGATTTATCTTCAAGTACAGAAATGACAATGATTTACCGATTAGGACCATCACATTTTATTGGTTTCTGACTTTCTTGCTCATCAGGTCCATAGATTAGTTATAATTGAGAGAATCCCCTCAGCCATAACTGGCACATGACGACTTTTTGATTTTTAGGCCATAAATTGTTATAGAATCATCCAAATCTGGGAGACTAAAGTTATATCCTGTAAAGGGAACACATGCAACATGAAGAAAATTATGTAATTGTCAGATGTTACTGAGACATATAGTAATATACAGTCCAGATCAAAAATATAAATCCAACCAATATTGGGAAATCCTTGTACAACACCGATGTATATACATATTAGCTCCATATGTAGTAAAGCTATTCAAATATTCCCCACATTGGTAGGATTCATATTGTTTGATCTCTAGTATATTATTGGGCAATGTACTTCAATGGAAGTGAGGTTGTTGGATCCGCACCCATTAGCTGCTACTTGTGATGTCACGGAATGTGGTGGTTGTTGGCTCCACCCACTTTAGCTGCTCCTTGCTAAGTCTTAGAGTGATGGGATTGTTGATTCCACCCCCATTAGATGCGTCATATGATGTCGCGGAATGTTATGGTTGTTGGCTCCGCCCACATTAGCTCTTATTTGTCCTTTCATTGAATGTTTTGGTTGTTAGTTTTGTCCCCATAAGCTACTACTTGTGATGTCACTGAATGAGGATGGTAGCCCTTCAGAAGAGAATGGCTCTTGACAGCCTGTTAGCAATTGAAGGGGCACTTGTGCTGTTATAGGTGAGGAATGCTGCTCCTAGATTGAAGGTGCACATGATTCAATAGAGAAGCATGGATAAAGTAAAGGAGCTGCAGCAAAAAGCCAGAGATATATCCAAGGAGGGATGGAATCCCTTTTACTGGATGGGGTCTATCAGAGTTGGGTTAAACAATTTACTCTCAACTTTTCAAAAGCCCATAGTTGTAGTGATAGGATCAATTGTATTCAGCTTGATGGTCTGGAAATTAATAATGTGATGTGATTCTCATCGCAGGAAATTAATTATACATTGGAGCCACTGGAAGACACAGACAGAAGAGGGACACTGTGCATGAACAATATATGGACCCTTTCCAGCCCAATAACTCATCATAATGCACAATTTCATCTGCTTTGGAGGTGGAAATGGATCCCCTTACCTCTTGGCCTGTGTGCAGTTGCACAAGTTGCACCCATAACATATCTGCCACTGTCCACCCCTGAATGGAACCATAGGAAAGATGACACTACAGCTACAGAGGTGACCGTCTGATAGCCTAACTCGACTACCCACCTTTCCTGAAGACCCTTTCAGCCTTTTGAGACTTGGGTGGAGGACATCATCTCTGAATATAGGTTCCCACAGCTTCACCCCAACAGTTTGAGCAGCACTCTTACATGAGTAAATAGCCTGAGAGCAGAAGGGGGTGCATAGCCTCTCACTGTGTCACTTTGGATGATAGCATTCTCCAGGGATTACTCCGGAGTGTTTGTTGTGGTGGGAGGCAGGTCTGGACAGCTGTCGTCATCCTATTAAATAGATAAGAATTAATATATATGTGTTTATGCTTTATAGGGACTCTTTTATCCCCATAAATGTATATGACCTTTTAATATGGGCATACAGGAAATAGAAATGTTGAGCTTGTCCTACCTGTATGCCTCATATTAATGGTTTTGTTGTGGAGAAATGTTATATTCTGTCTTTATGCTAATGATCAGCCCAATAACTCATCATAACACACAATTTCATCTGCTTTGAAGTTGGAAATGGGTTCCCTTTACCTCTTAGCCAATGTGCAATTGCATCAGTTGCACCAATAACATGTCTGCCCCTGTCCACCCCTGAATGGAACCATAGGAAAGAAGGAAAGATGACACTACAGCTACAGAGGTGACCGTCTGATAGCCTAGCTCGACTACCCACCTCTCCTGAAGACCCTTTCAGCCTTTTGAGACTTGGGTGGAGGACATCATCTCTGAATATAGGGTCCCACAGCTGCACCCCAACAGTTTGAGCAGCACTCTTACATGAGTAAATAGCCTGAGAGCAGAAGGGGGTGCATAGCCTCTCACTGTGTCACTGAGGATGATAGCATTCTCCAGGGATTACTCCGGAGTGTTTGTTGTGGTGGGAGGCAGGTCTGGACAGCTGTCGTCATCCTATTAAATAGATAAGAATTAATATATATGTGTTTATGCTTTATAGGGACTCTTTTATCCCCATAAATGTATATGACCTATTAATATGGGCATACAGGAAATAGAAATGTTGAGCTTGTCCTACCTGTATGCCTCATATTAATGGTTTTGTTGTGGAGAAATGTTATATTCTGTCTTTATGCTAATGATCAGCCCAATAACTCATCATAACGCACAATTTCATCTGCTTTGAAGTTGGAAATGGGTTCCCTTTACCTCTTAGCCAATGTGCAATTGCATCAGTTGCACCAATAACATGTCTGCCCCTGTCCACCCCTGAATGGAACCATAGGAAAGAAGGAAAGATGACACTACAGCTACAGAGGTGACCGTCTGATAGCCTAGCTCGACTACCCACCTCTCCTGAAGACCCTTTCAGCCTTTTGAGACTTGGGTGGAGGACATCATCTCTGAATATAGGGTCCCACAGCTGCACCCCAACAGTTTGAGCAGCACTCTTACATGAGTAAATAGCCTGAGAGCAGAAGGGGGTGCATAGCCTCTCACTGTGTCACTTTGGATGATATCATTCTCCAGGGATTACTCCGGAGTGTTTATTGTGGTGGGAGGCAGGTCTGGACAGCTGTTGTCATCCTATTAAATAGATAAGAATTAATATATATGTGTTTATGCTTTATAGGGACTCTTTTATCCCCATAAATGTATATGACCTATTAATATGGGTATACAGGAAATAGAAATGTTGAGCTTGTCCTACCTGTATGCCTCATATTAATGGTTTTGTTGTGGAGAAATGTTATATTCTGTCTTTATGCTAATGATCAGCCCAATAACTCATCATAACACACAATTTCATCTGCTTTGAAGGTGGAAATGGGTTCCCTTTACCTCTTAGCCAATGTGCAATTGCATCAGTTGCACCAATAACATGTCTGCCCCTGTCCACCCCTGAATGGAACCATAGGAAAGAAGGAAAGATGACACTACAGCTACAGAGGTGACCGTCTGATAGCCTAGCTCGACTACCCACCTCTCCTGAAGACCCTTTCAGCCTTTTGAGACTTGGGTGGAGGACATCATCTCTGAATATAGGGTCCCACAGCTGCACCCCAACAGTTTGAGCAGCACTCTTACATGAGTAAATAGCCTGAGAGCAGAAGGGGGTGCATAGCCTCTCACTGTGTCACTGAGGATGATACCATTCTCCAGGGATTACTCCGGAGTGTTTGTTGTGGTGGGAGGCAGGTCTGGACAGCTGTCGTCATCCTATTAAATAGATAAGAATTAATATATATATGTGTTTATGCTTTATAGGGACTCTTTTATCCCCATAAATGTATATGACCTATTAATATGGGCATACAGGAAATAGAAATGTTGAGCTTGTCCTACCTGTATGCCTCATATTAATGGTTTTGTTGTGGAGAAATGTTATATTCTGTCTTTATGCTAATGATCAGCCCAATAACTCATCATAACGCACAATTTCATCTGCTTTGAAGTTGGAAATGGGTTCCCTTTACCTCTTAGCCAATGTGCAATTGCATCAGTTGCACCAATAACATGTCTGCCCCTGTCCACCCCTGAATGGAACCATAGGAAAGAAGGAAAGATGACACTACAGCTACAGAGGTGACCGTCTGATAGCCTAGCTCGACTACCCACCTCTCCTGAAGAACCTTTCAGCCTTTTGAGACTTGGGTGGAGGACATCATCTCTGAATATAGGGTCCCACAGCTGCACCCCAACAGTTTGAGCAGCACTCTTACATGAGTAAATAGCCTGAGAGCAGAAGGGGGTGCATAGCCTCTCACTGTGTCACTTTGGATGATAGCATTCTCCAGGGATTACTCCGGAGTGTTTATTGTGGTGGGAGGCAGGTCTGGACAGCTGTTGTCATCCTATTAAATAGATAAGAATTAATATATATGTGTTTATGCTTTATAGGGACTCTTTTATCCCCATAAATGTATATGACCTATTAATATGGGTATACAGGAAATAGAAATGTTGAGCTTGTCCTACCTGTATGCCTCATATTAATGGTTTTGTTGTGGAGAAATGTTATATTCTGTCTTTATGCTAATGATCAGCCCAATAACTCATCATAACACACAATTTCATCTGCTTTGAAGTTGGAAATGGGTTCCCTTTACCTCTTAGCCAATGTGCAATTGCATCAGTTGCACCAATAACATGTCTGCCCCTGTCCACCCCTGAATGGAACCATAGGAAAGAAGGAAAGATGACACTACAGCTACAGAGGTGACCGTCTGATAGCCTAGCTCGACTACCCACCTCTCCTGAAGACCCTTTCAGCCTTTTGAGACTTGGGTGGAGGACATCATCTCTGAATATAGGGTCCCACAGCTGCACCCCAACAGTTTGAGCAGCACTCTTACATGAGTAAATAGCCTGAGAGCAGAAGGGGGTGCATAGCCTCTCACTGTGTCACTGAGGATGATACCATTCTCCAGGGATTACTCCGGAGTGTTTGTTGTGGTGGGAGGCAGGTCTGGACAGCTGTCGTCATCCTATTAAATAGATAAGAATTAATATATATGTGTTTATGCTTTATAGGGACTCTTTTATCCCCATAAATGTATATGACCTATTAATATGGGCATACAGGAAATAGAAATGTTGAGCTTGTCCTACCTGTATGCCTCATATTAATGGTTTTGTTGTGGAGAAATGTTATATTCTGTCTTTATGCTAATGATCAGCCCAATAACTCATCATAACGCACAATTTCATCTGCTTTGAAGTTGGAAATGGGTTCCCTTTACCTCTTAGCCAATGTGCAATTGCATCAGTTGCACCAATAACATGTCTGCCCCTGTCCACCCCTGAATGGAACCATAGGAAAGAAGGAAAGATGACACTACAGCTACAGAGGTGACCGTCTGATAGCCTAGCTCGACTACCCACCTCTCCTGAAGACCCTTTCAGCCTTTTGAGACTTGGGTGGAGGACATCATCTCTGAATATAGGGTCCCACAGCTGCACCCCAACAGTTTGAGCAGCACTCTTACATGAGTAAATAGCCTGAGAGCAGAAGGGGGTGCATAGCCTCTCACTGTGTCACTTTGGATGATAGCATTCTCCAGGGATTACTCCGGAGTGTTTATTGTGGTGGGAGGCAGGTCTGGACAGCTGTTGTCATCCTATTAAATAGATAAGAATTAATATATATGTGTTTATGCTTTATAGGGACTCTTTTATCCCCATAAATGTATATGACCTATTAATATGGGTATACAGGAAATAGAAATGTTAAGCTTGTCCTACCTGTATGCCTCATATTAATGGTTTTGTTGTGGAGAAATGTTATATTCTGTCTTTATGCTAATGATCAGCCCAATAACTCATCATAACACACAATTTCATCTGCTTTGAAGTTGGAAATGGGTTCCCTTTACCTCTTAGCCAATGTGCAATTGCATCAGTTGCACCAATAACATGTCTGCCCCTGTCCACCCCTGAATGGAACCATAGGAAAGAAGGAAAGATGACACTACAGCTACAGAGGTGACCGTCTGATAGCCTAGCTCGACTACCCACCTCTCCTGAAGACCCTTTCAGCCTTTTGAGACTTGGGTGGAGGACATCATCTCTGAATATAGGGTCCCACAGCTGCACCCCAACAGTTTGAGCAGCACTCTTACATGAGTAAATAGCCTGAGAGCAGAAGGGGGTGCATAGCCTCTCACTGTGTCACTGAGGATGATACCATTCTCCAGGGATTACTCCGGAGTGTTTGTTGTGGTGGGAGGCAGGTCTGGACAGCTGTCGTCATCCTATTAAATAGATAAGAATTAATATATATGTGTTTATGCTTTATAGGGACTCTTTTATTCCCATAAATGTATATGACCTATTAATATGGGCATACAGGAAATAGAAATGTTGAGCTTGTCCTACCTGTATGCCTCATATTAATGGTTTTGTTGTGGAGAAATGTTATATTCTGTCTTTATGCTAATGATCAGCCCAATAACTCATCATAACGCACAATTTCTTCTGCTTTGAAGTTGGAAATGGGTTCCCTTTACCTCTTAGCCAATGTGCAATTGCATCAGTTGCACCAATAACATGTCTGCCCCTGTCCACCCCTGAATGGAACCATAGGAAAGAAGGAAAGATGACACTACAGCTACAGAGGTGACCGTCTGATAGCCTAGCTCGACTACCCACCTCTCCTGAAGACCCTTTCAGCCTTTTGAGACTTGGGTGGAGGGCATCATCTCTGAATATAGGGTCCCACAGCTGCACCCCAACAGTTTGAGCAGCACTCTTACATGAGTAAATAGCCTGCGAGCAGAAGGGGGTGCATAGCCTCTCACTGTGTCACTGAGGATGATAGCATTCTCCAGGGATTACTCCGGAGTATTTGTTGTGGTGGGAGGCAGGTCTGGACAGCTGTCGTCATCCTATTAAATAGATAAGAATTAATATATATGTGTTTATGCTTTATAGGGACTCTTTTATCCCCATAAATGTATATGACCTATTAATATGGGCATACAGGAAATAGAAATGTTGAGCTTGTCCTACCTGTATGCCTCATATTAATGGTTTTGTTGTGGAGAAATGTTATATTCTGTCTTTATGCTAATGATCAGCCCAATAACTTATCATAACACACAATTTCATCTGCTTTGAAGGTGGAAATGGGTTCCCTTTACCTCTTAGCCAATGTGCAATTGCATCAGTTGCACCAATAACATGTCTGCCCCTGTCCACCCCTGAATGGTACCATAGGAAAGAAGGAAAGATGACACTACAGCTACAGAGGTGACCGTCTGATAGCCTAGCTCGACTACCCACCTCTCCTGAAGACCCTTTCAGCCTTTTGAGACTTGGGTGGAGGACATCATCTCTGAATATAGGGTCCCACAGCTGCACCCCAACAGTTTGAGCAGCACTCTTACATGAGTAAATAGCCTGAGAGCAGAAGGGGGTGCATAGCCTCTCACTGTGTCACTGAGGATGATAGCATTCTCCAGGGATTACTCCGGAGTGTTTGTTGTGGTGGGAGGTAGGTCTGGACAGCTGTCGTCATCCTAATAGATAAGAATTAATATATATGTGTTTATGCTTTATAGGGACTCTTTTATCCCCATAAATGTATATGACCTATTAATATGGGCATACAGGAAATAGAAATGTTGAGCTTGTACTACCTGTATGCCTCATATTAATGGTTTTGTTGTGGAGAAATGTTATATTCTGTCTTTATGCTAATGATCAGCCCAATAACTCATCATAACACACAATTTCATCTGCTTTGAAGTTGGAAATGGGTTCCCTTTACCTCTTAGCCAATGTGCAATTGCATCAGTTGCACCAATAACATGTCTGCCCCTGTCCACCCCTGAATGGAACCATAGGAAAGAAGGAAAGATGACACTACAGCTACAGAGGTGACCGTCTGATAGCCTAGCTCGACTACCCACCTCTCCTGAAGACCCTTTCAGCCCTTTGAGACTTGGGTGGAGGACATCATCTCTGAATATAGGGTCCCACAGCTGCACCCCAACAGTTTGAGCAGCACTCTTACATGAGTAAATAGCCTGAGAGCAGAAGGGGGTGCATAGCCTCTCACTGTGTCACTGAGGATGATAGCATTCTCCAGGGATTACTCCGGAGTATTTGTTGTGGTGGGAGGCAGGTCTGGACAGCTGTCGTCATCCTATTAAATAGATAAGAATTAATATATATGTGTTTATGCTTTATAGGGACTCTTTTATCCCCATAAATGTATATGACCTATTAATATGGGCATACAGGAAATAGAAATGTTGAGCTTGTCCTACCTGTATGCCTCATATTAATGGTTTTGTTGTGGAGAAATGTTATATTCTGTCTTTATGCTAATGATCAGCCCAATAACTCATCATAACACACAATTTCATCTGCTTTGAAGGTGGAAATGGGTTCCCTTTACCTCTTAGCCAATGTGCAATTACATCAGTTGCACCAATAACATGTCTGCCCCTGTCCACCCCTGAATGGAACCATAGGAAAGAAGGAAAGATGACACTACAGCTACAGAGGTGACCATATGATAGCCTAGCTCGACTACCCACCTCTCCTGAAGACCCTTTCAGCCTTTTGAGACTTGGGTGGAGGACATCATCTCTGAATATAGGGTCCCACAGCTGCACCCCAACAGTTTGAGCAGCACTCTTACATGAGTAAATAGCCTGAGAGCAGAAGGGGGTGCATAGCCTCTCACTGTGTCACTGAGGATGATAGCATTCTCCAGGGATTACTCCGGAGTGTTTGTTGTGGTGGGAGGCAGGTCTGGACAGCTGTCGTCATCCTATTAAATAGATAAGAATTAATATATATGTGTTTATGCTTTATAGGGACTCTTTTATCCCCATAAATGTATATGACCTATTAATATGGGCATACAGGAAATAGAAATGTTGAGCTTGTACTACCTGTATGCCTCATATTAATGGTTTTGTTGTGGAGAAATGTTATATTCTGTCTTTATGCTAATGATCAGCCCAATAACTCATCATAACGCACAATTTCATCTGCTTTGAAGTTGGAAATGGGTTCCCTTTACCTCTTAGCCAATGTGCAATTGCATCAGTTGCACCAATAACATGTCTGCCCCTGTCCACCCCTGAATGGAACCATAGGAAAGAAGGAAAGATGACACTACAGCTACAGAGGTGACCGTCTGATAGCCTAGCTCGACTACCCACCTCTCCTGAAGACCCTTTCAGCCCTTTGAGACTTGGGTGGAGGACATCATCTCTTTATATAGGGTCCCACAGCTGCACCCCAACAGTTTGAGCAGCACTCTTACATGAGTAAATAGCCTGAGAGCAGAAGGGGTGCATAGCCTCTCACTGTGTCACTGAGGATGATAGCATTCTCCAGGGATTACTCCGGAGTGTTTGTTGTGGTGGGAGGCAGGTCTGGACAGCTGTCGTCATCCTATTAAATAGATAAGAATTAATATATATGTGTTTATGCTTTATAGGGACTCTTTTATCCCCATAAATGTATATGACCTATTAATATGGGCATACAGGAAATAGAAATGTTGAGCTTGTCCTACCTGTATGCCTCATATTAATGGTTTTGTTGTGGAGAAATGTTATATTCTGTCTTTATGCTAATGATCAGCCCAATAACTCATCATAACACACAATTTCATCTGCTTTGAAGGTGGAAATGGGTTCCCTTTACCTCTTAGCCAATGTGCAATTACATCAGTTGCACCAATAACATGTCTGCCCCTGTCCACCCCTGAATGGAACCATAGGAAAGAAGGAAAGATGACACTACAGCTACAGAGGTGACCATATGATAGCCTAGCTCGACTACCCACCTCTCCTGAAGACCCTTTCAGCCTTTTGAGACTTGGGTGGAGGACATCATCTCTGAATATAGGGTCCCACAGCTGCACCCCAACAGTTTGAGCAGCACTCTTACATGAGTAAATAGCCTGAGAGCAGAAGGGGGTGCATAGCCTCTCACTGTGTCACTGAGGATGATAGCATTCTCCAGGGATTACTCCGGAGTGTTTGTTGTGGTGGGAGGCAGGTCTGGACAGCTGTCGTCATCCTATTAAATAGATAAGAATTAATATATATGTGTTTATGCTTTATAGGGACTCTTTTATCCCCATAAATGTATATGACCTATTAATATGGGCATACAGGAAATAGAAATGTTGAGCTTGTACTACCTGTATGCCTCATATTAATGGTTTTGTTGTGGAGAAATGTTATATTCTGTCTTTATGCTAATGATCAGCCCAATAACTCATCATAACGCACAATTTCATCTGCTTTGAAGTTGGAAATGGGTTCCCTTTACCTCTTAGCCAATGTGCAATTGCATCAGTTGCACCAATAACATGTCTGCCCCTGTCCACCCCTGAATGGAACCATAGGAAAGAAGGAAAGATGACACTACAGCTACAGAGGTGACCGTCTGATAGCCTAGCTCGACTACCCACCTCTCCTGAAGACCCTTTCAGCCCTTTGAGACTTGGGTGGAGGACATCATCTCTTTATATAGGGTCCCACAGCTGCACCCCAACAGTTTGAGCAGCACTCTTACATGAGTAAATAGCCTGAGAGCAGAAGGGGTGCATAGCCTCTCACTGTGTCACTGAGGATGATAGCATTCTCCAGGGATTACTCCGGAGTGTTTGTTGTGGTGGGAGGCAGGTCTGGACAGCTGTCGTCATCCTATTAAATAGATAAGAATTAATATATATGTGTTTATGCTTTATAGGGACTCTTTTATCCCCATAAATGTATATGACCTATTAATATGGGCATACAGGAAATAGAAATGTTGAGCTTGTCCTACCTGTATGCCTCATATTAATGGTTTTGTTGTCGAGAAATGTTATATTCTGTCTTTATGCTAATGATCAGCCCAATAACTCATCATAACACACAATTTCATCTGCTTTGAAGTTGGAAATGGGTTCCCTTTACCTCTTAGCCAATGTGCAATTGCATCAGTTGCACCAATAACATGTCTGCCCCTGTCCACCCCTGAATGGAACCATAGGAAAGAAGGAAAGATGACACTACAGCTACAGAGGTGACCGTCTGATAGCCTAGCTCGACTACCCACCTCTCCTGAAGACCCTTTCAGCCTTTTGAGACTTGGGTGGAGGACATCATCTCTGAATATAGGGTCCCACAGCTGCACCCCAACAGTTTGAGCAGCACTCTTACATGAGTAAATAGCCTGCGAGCAGAAGGGGGTGCATAGCCTCTCACTGTGTCACTGAGGATGATAGCATTCTCCAGGGATTACTCCGGAGTATTTGTTGTGGTGGGAGGCAGGTCTGGACAGCTGTCGTCATCCTATTAAATAGATAAGAATTAATATATATGTGTTTATGCTTTATAGGGACTCTTTTATCCCCATAAATGTATATGACCTATTAATATGGGCATACAGGAAATAGAAATGTTGAGCTTGTCCTACCTGTATGCCTCATATTAATGGTTTTGTTGTGGAGAAATGTTATATTCTGTCTTTATGCTAATGATCAGCCCAATAACTCATCATAACACACAATTTCATCTGCTTTGAAGTTGGAAATGGGTTCCCTTTACCTCTTAGCCAATGTGCAATTGCATCAGTTGCACCAATAACATGTCTGCCCCTGTCCACCCCTGAATGGTACCATAGGAAAGAAGGAAAGATGACACTACAGCTACAGAGGTGACCGTCTGATAGCCTAGCTCGACTACCCACCTCTCCTGAAGACCCTTTCAGCCTTTTGAGACTTGGGTGGAGGACATCATCTCTGAATATAGGGTCCCACAGCTGCACCCCAACAGTTTGAGCAGCACTCTTACATGAGTAAATAGCCTGAGAGCAGAAGGGGGTGCATAGCCTCTCACTGTGTCACTTTGGATGATAGCATTCTCCAGGGATTACTCCGGAGTGTTTATTGTGGTGGGAGGCAGGTCTGGACAGCTGTTGTCATCCTATTAAATAGATAAGAATTAATATATATGTGTTTATGCTTTATAGGGACTCTTTTATCCCCATAAATGTATATGACCTATTAATATGGGTATACAGGAAATAGAAATGTTGAGCTTGTCCTACCTGTATGCCTCATATTAATGGTTTTGTTGTGGAGAAATGTTATATTCTGTCTTTATGCTAATGATCAGCCCAATAACTCATCATAACACACAATTTCATCTGCTTTGAAGTTGGAAATGGGTTCCCTTTACCTCTTAGCCAATGTGCAATTGCATCAGTTGCACCAATAACATGTCTGCCCCTGTCCACCCCTGAATGGAACCATAGGAAAGAAGGAAAGATGACACTACAGCTACAGAGGTGACCGTCTGATAGCCTAGCTCGACTACCCACCTCTCCTGAAGACCCTTTCAGCCTTTTGAGACTTGGGTGGAGGACATCATCTCTGAATATAGGGTCCTACAGCTGCACCCCAACAGTTTGAGCAGCACTCTTACATGAGTAAATAGCCTGAGAGCAGAAGGGGGTGCATAGCCTCTCACTGTGTCACTGAGGATGATACCATTCTCCAGGGATTACTCCGGAGTGTTTGTTGTGGTGGGAGGCAGGTCTGGACAGCTGTCGTCATCCTATTAAATAGATAAGAATTAATATATATATGTGTTTATGCTTTATAGGGACTCTTTTATCCCCATAAATGTATATGACCTATTAATATGGGCATACAGGAAATAGAAATGTTGAGCTTGTCCTACCTGTATGCCTCATATTAATGGTTTTGTTGTGGAGAAATGTTATATTCTGTCTTTATGCTAATGATCAGCCCAATAACTCATCATAACGCACAATTTCATCTGCTTTGAAGTTGGAAATGGGTTCCCTTTACCTCTTAGCCAATGTGCAATTGCATCAGTTGCACCAATAACATGTCTGCCCCTGTCCACCCCTGAATGGAACCATAGGAAAGAAGGAAAGATGACACTACAGCTACAGAGGTGACCGTCTGATAGCCTAGCTCGACTACCCACCTCTCCTGAAGAACCTTTCAGCCTTTTGAGACTTGGGTGGAGGACATCATCTCTGAATATAGGGTCCCACAGCTGCACCCCAACAGTTTGAGCAGCACTCTTACATGAGTAAATAGCCTGAGAGCAGAAGGGGGTGCATAGCCTCTCACTGTGTCACTTTGGATGATAGCATTCTCCAGGGATTACTCCGGAGTGTTTATTGTGGTGGGAGGCAGGTCTGGACAGCTGTTGTCATCCTATTAAATAGATAAGAATTAATATATATGTGTTTATGCTTTATAGGGACTCTTTTATCCCCATAAATGTATATGACCTATTAATATGGGTATACAGGAAATAGAAATGTTGAGCTTGTCCTACCTGTATGCCTCATATTAATGGTTTTGTTGTGGAGAAATGTTATATTCTGTCTTTATGCTAATGATCAGCCCAATAACTCATCATAACACACAATTTCATCTGCTTTGAAGTTGGAAATGGGTTCCCTTTACCTCTTAGCCAATGTGCAATTGCATCAGTTGCACCAATAACATGTCTGCCCCTGTCCACCCCTGAATGGAACCATAGGAAAGAAGGAAAGATGACACTACAGCTACAGAGGTGACCGTCTGATAGCCTAGCTCGACTACCCACCTCTCCTGAAGACCCTTTCAGCCTTTTGAGTCTTGGGTGGAGGACATCATCTCTGAATATAGGGTCCCACAGCTGCACCCCAACAGTTTGAGCAGCACTCTTACATGAGTAAATAGCCTGAGAGCAGAAGGGGGTGCATAGCCTCTCACTGTGTCACTGAGGATGATACCATTCTCCAGGGATTACTCCGGAGTGTTTGTTGTGGTGGGAGGCAGGTCTGGACAGCTGTCGTCATCCTATTAAATAGATAAGAATTAATATATATGTGTTTATGCTTTATAGGGACTCTTTTATCCCCATAAATGTATATGACCTATTAATATGGGCATACAGGAAATAGAAATGTTGAGCTTGTCCTACCTGTATGCCTCATATTAATGGTTTTGTTGTGGAGAAATGTTATATTCTGTCTTTATGCTAATGATCAGCCCAATAACTCATCATAACGCACAATTTCATCTGCTTTGAAGTTGGAAATGGGTTCCCTTTACCTCTTAGCCAATGTGCAATTGCATCAGTTGCACCAATAACATGTCTGCCCCTGTCCACCCCTGAATGGAACCATAGGAAAGAAGGAAAGATGACACTACAGCTACAGAGGTGACCGTCTGATAGCCTAGCTCGACTACCCACCTCTCCTGAAGACCCTTTCAGCCTTTTGAGACTTGGGTGGAGGACATCATCTCTGAATATAGGGTCCCACAGCTGCACCCCAACAGTTTGAGCAGCACTCTTACATGAGTAAATAGCCTGAGAGCAGAAGGGGGTGCATAGCCTCTCACTGTGTCACTTTGGATGATAGCATTCTCCAGGGATTACTCCGGAGTGTTTATTGTGGTGGGAGGCAGGTCTGGACAGCTGTTGTCATCCTATTAAATAGATAAGAATTAATATATATGTGTTTATGCTTTATAGGGACTCTTTTATCCCCATAAATGTATATGACCTATTAATATGGGTATACAGGAAATAGAAATGTTAAGCTTGTCCTACCTGTATGCCTCATATTAATGGTTTTGTTGTGGAGAAATGTTATATTCTGTCTTTATGCTAATGATCAGCCCAATAACTCATCATAACACACAATTTCATCTGCTTTGAAGTTGGAAATGGGTTCCCTTTACCTCTTAGCCAATGTGCAATTGCATCAGTTGCACCAATAACATGTCTGCCCCTGTCCACCCCTGAATGGAACCATAGGAAAGAAGGAAAGATGACACTACAGCTACAGAGGTGACCGTCTGATAGCCTAGCTCGACTACCCACCTCTCCTGAAGACCCTTTCAGCCTTTTGAGACTTGGGTGGAGGACATCATCTCTGAATATAGGGTCCCACAGCTGCACCCCAACAGTTTGAGCAGCACTCTTACATGAGTAAATAGCCTGAGAGCAGAAGGGGGTGCATAGCCTCTCACTGTGTCACTGAGGATGATACCATTCTCCAGGGATTACTCCGGAGTGTTTGTTGTGGTGGGAGGCAGGTCTGGACAGCTGTCGTCATCCTATTAAATAGATAAGAATTAATATATATGTGTTTATGCTTTATAGGGACTCTTTTATTCCCATAAATGTATATGACCTATTAATATGGGCATACAGGAAATAGAAATGTTGAGCTTGTCCTACCTGTATGCCTCATATTAATGGTTTTGTTGTGGAGAAATGTTATATTCTGTCTTTATGCTAATGATCAGCCCAATAACTCATCATAACGCACAATTTCATCTGCTTTGAAGTTGGAAATGGGTTCCCTTTACCTCTTAGCCAATGTGCAATTGCATCAGTTGCACCAATAACATGTCTGCCCCTGTCCACCCCTGAATGGAACCATAGGAAAGAAGGAAAGATGACACTACAGCTACAGAGGTGACCGTCTGATAGCCTAGCTCGACTACCCACCTCTCCTGAAGACCCTTTCAGCCTTTTGAGACTTGGGTGGAGGGCATCATCTCTGAATATAGGGTCCCACAGCTGCACCCCAACAGTTTGAGCAGCACTCTTACATGAGTAAATAGCCTGCGAGCAGAAGGGGGTGCATAGCCTCTCACTGTGTCACTGAGGATGATAGCATTCTCCAGGGATTACTCCGGAGTATTTGTTGTGGTGGGAGGCAGGTCTGGACAGCTGTCGTCATCCTATTAAATAGATAAGAATTAATATATATGTGTTTATGCTTTATAGGGACTCTTTTATCCCCATAAATGTATATGACCTATTAATATGGGCATACAGGAAATAGAAATGTTGAGCTTGTCCTACCTGTATGCCTCATATTAATGGTTTTGTTGTGGAGAAATGTTATATTCTGTCTTTATGCTAATGATCAGCCCAATAACTCATCATAACACACAATTTCATCTGCTTTGAAGGTGGAAATGGGTTCCCTTTACCTCTTAGCCAATGTGCAATTGCATCAGTTGCACCAATAACATGTCTGCCCCTGTCCACCCCTGAATGGTACCATAGGAAAGAAGGAAAGATGACACTACAGCTACAGAGGTGACCGTCTGATAGCCTAGCTCGACTACCCACCTCTCCTGAAGACCCTTTCAGCCTTTTGAGACTTGGGTGGAGGACATCATCTCTGAATATAGGGTCCCACAGCTGCACCCCAACAGTTTGAGCAGCACTCTTACATGAGTAAATAGCCTGAGAGCAGAAGGGGGTGCATAGCCTCTCACTGTGTCACTGAGGATGATAGCATTCTCCAGGGATTACTCCGGAGTGTTTGTTGTGGTGGGAGGTAGGTCTGGACAGCTGTCGTCATCCTAATAGATAAGAATTAATATATATGTGTTTATGCTTTATAGGGACTCTTTTATCCCCATAAATGTATATGACCTATTAATATGGGCATACAGGAAATAGAAATGTTGAGCTTGTACTACCTGTATGCCTCATATTAATGGTTTTGTTGTGGAGAAATGTTATATTCTGTCTTTATGCTAATGATCAGCCCAATAACTCATCATAACACACAATTTCATCTGCTTTGAAGTTGGAAATGGGTTCCCTTTACCTCTTAGCCAATGTGCAATTGCATCAGTTGCACCAATAACATGTCTGCCCCTGTCCACCCCTGAATGGAACCATAGGAAAGAAGGAAAGATGACACTACAGCTACAGAGGTGACCGTCTGATAGCCTAGCTCGACTACCCACCTCTCCTGAAGACCCTTTCAGCCCTTTGAGACTTGGGTGGAGGACATCATCTCTGAATATAGGGTCCCACAGCTGCACCCCAACAGTTTGAGCAGCACTCTTACATGAGTAAATAGCCTGAGAGCAGAAGGGGGTGCATAGCCTCTCACTGTGTCACTGAGGATGATAGCATTCTCCAGGGATTACTCCGGAGTATTTGTTGTGGTGGGAGGCAGGTCTGGACAGCTGTCGTCATCCTATTAAATAGATAAGAATTAATATATATGTGTTTATGCTTTATAGGGACTCTTTTATCCCCATAAATGTATATGACCTATTAATATGGGCATACAGGAAATAGAAATGTTGAGCTTGTCCTACCTGTATGCCTCATATTAATGGTTTTGTTGTGGAGAAATGTTATATTCTGTCTTTATGCTAATGATCAGCCCAATAACTCATCATAACACACAATTTCATCTGCTTTGAAGGTGGAAATGGGTTCCCTTTACCTCTTAGCCAATGTGCAATTACATCAGTTGCACCAATAACATGTCTGCCCCTGTCCACCCCTGAATGGAACCATAGGAAAGAAGGAAAGATGACACTACAGCTACAGAGGTGACCATATGATAGCCTAGCTCGACTACCCACCTCTCCTGAAGACCCTTTCAGCCTTTTGAGACTTGGGTGGAGGACATCATCTCTGAATATAGGGTCCCACAGCTGCACCCCAACAGTTTGAGCAGCACTCTTACATGAGTAAATAGCCTGAGAGCAGAAGGGGGTGCATAGCCTCTCACTGTGTCACTGAGGATGATAGCATTCTCCAGGGATTACTCCGGAGTGTTTGTTGTGGTGGGAGGCAGGTCTGGACAGCTGTCGTCATCCTATTAAATAGATAAGAATTAATATATATGTGTTTATGCTTTATAGGGACTCTTTTATCCCCATAAATGTATATGACCTATTAATATGGGCATACAGGAAATAGAAATGTTGAGCTTGTACTACCTGTATGCCTCATATTAATGGTTTTGTTGTGGAGAAATGTTATATTCTGTCTTTATGCTAATGATCAGCCCAATAACTCATCATAACGCACAATTTCATCTGCTTTGAAGTTGGAAATGGGTTCCCTTTACCTCTTAGCCAATGTGCAATTGCATCAGTTGCACCAATAACATGTCTGCCCCTGTCCACCCCTGAATGGATCCATAGGAAAGAAGGAAAGATGACACTACAGCTACAGAGGTGACCGTCTGATAGCCTAGCTCGACTACCCACCTCTCCTGAAGACCCTTTCAGCCCTTTGAGACTTGGGTGGAGGACATCATCTCTTTATATAGGGTCCCACAGCTGCACCCCAACAGTTTGAGCAGCACTCTTACATGAGTAAATAGCCTGAGAGCAGAAGGGGTGCATAGCCTCTCACTGTGTCACTGAGGATGATAGCATTCTCCAGGGATTACTCCGGAGTGTTTGTTGTGGTGGGAGGCAGGTCTGGACAGCTGTCGTCATCCTATTAAATAGATAAGAATTAATATATATGTGTTTATGCTTTATAGGGACTCTTTTATCCCCATAAATGTATATGACCTATTAATATGGGCATACAGGAAATAGAAATGTTGAGCTTGTCCTACCTGTATGCCTCATATTAATGGTTTTGTTGTGGAGAAATGTTATATTCTGTCTTTATGCTAATGATCAGCCCAATAACTCATCATAACACACAATTTCATCTGCTTTGAAGGTGGAAATGGGTTCCCTTTACCTCTTAGCCAATGTGCAATTACATCAGTTGCACCAATAACATGTCTGCCCCTGTCCACCCCTGAATGGAACCATAGGAAAGAAGGAAAGATGACACTACAGCTACAGAGGTGACCATATGATAGCCTAGCTCGACTACCCACCTCTCCTGAAGACCCTTTCAGCCTTTTGAGACTTGGGTGGAGGACATCATCTCTGAATATAGGGTCCCACAGCTGCACCCCAACAGTTTGAGCAGCACTCTTACATGAGTAAATAGCCTGAGAGCAGAAGGGGGTGCATAGCCTCTCACTGTGTCACTGAGGATGATAGCATTCTCCAGGGATTACTCCGGAGTGTTTGTTGTGGTGGGAGGCAGGTCTGGACAGCTGTCGTCATCCTATTAAATAGATAAGAATTAATATATATGTGTTTATGCTTTATAGGGACTCTTTTATCCCCATAAATGTATATGACCTATTAATATGGGCATACAGGAAATAGAAATGTTGAGCTTGTACTACCTGTATGCCTCATATTAATGGTTTTGTTGTGGAGAAATGTTATATTCTGTCTTTATGCTAATGATCAGCCCAATAACTCATCATAACGCACAATTTCATCTGCTTTGAAGTTGGAAATGGGTTCCCTTTACCTCTTAGCCAATGTGCAATTGCATCAGTTGCACCAATAACATGTCTGCCCCTGTCCACCCCTGAATGGAACCATAGGAAAGAAGGAAAGATGACACTACAGCTACAGAGGTGACCGTCTGATAGCCTAGCTCGACTACCCACCTCTCCTGAAGACCCTTTCAGCCCTTTGAGACTTGGGTGGAGGACATCATCTCTTTATATAGGGTCCCACAGCTGCACCCCAACAGTTTGAGCAGCACTCTTACATGAGTAAATAGCCTGAGAGCAGAAGGGGTGCATAGCCTCTCACTGTGTCACTGAGGATGATAGCATTCTCCAGGGATTACTCCGGAGTGTTTGTTGTGGTGGGAGGCAGGTCTGGACAGCTGTCGTCATCCTATTAAATAGATAAGAATTAATATATATGTGTTTATGCTTTATAGGGACTCTTTTATCCCCATAAATGTATATGACCTATTAATATGGGCATACAGGAAATAGAAATGTTGAGCTTGTCCTACCTGTATGCCTCATATTAATGGTTTTGTTGTCGAGAAATGTTATATTCTGTCTTTATGCTAATGATCAGCCCAATAACTCATCATAACACACAATTTCATCTGCTTTGAAGTTGGAAATGGGTTCCCTTTACCTCTTAGCCAATGTGCAATTGCATCAGTTGCACCAATAACATGTCTGCCCCTGTCCACCCCTGAATGGAACCATAGGAAAGAAGGAAAGATGACACTACAGCTACAGAGGTGACCGTCTGATAGCCTAGCTCGACTACCCACCTCTCCTGAAGACCCTTTCAGCCTTTTGAGACTTGGGTGGAGGACATCATCTCTGAATATAGGGTCCCACAGCTGCACCCCAACAGTTTGAGCAGCACTCTTACATGAGTAAATAGCCTGCGAGCAGAAGGGGGTGCATAGCCTCTCACTGTGTCACTGAGGATGATAGCATTCTCCAGGGATTACTCCGGAGTATTTGTTGTGGTGGGAGGCAGGTCTGGACAGCTGTCGTCATCCTATTAAATAGATAAGAATTAATATATATGTGTTTATGCTTTATAGGGACTCTTTTATCCCCATAAATGTATATGACCTATTAATATGGGCATACAGGAAATAGAAATGTTGAGCTTGTCCTACCTGTATGCCTCATATTAATGGTTTTGTTGTGGAGAAATGTTATATTCTGTCTTTATGCTAATGATCAGCCCAATAACTCATCATAACACACAATTTCATCTGCTTTGAAGTTGGAAATGGGTTCCCTTTACCTCTTAGCCAATGTGCAATTGCATCAGTTGCACCAATAACATGTCTGCCCCTGTCCACCCCTGAATGGTACCATAGGAAAGAAGGAAAGATGACACTACAGCTACAGAGGTGACCGTCTGATAGCCTAGCTCGACTACCCACCTCTCCTGAAGACCCTTTCAGCCTTTTGAGACTTGGGTGGAGGACATCATCTCTGAATATAGGGTCCCACAGCTGCACCCCAACAGTTTGAGCAGCACTCTTACATGAGTAAATAGCCTGAGAGCAGAAGGGGGTGCATAGCCTCTCACTGTGTCACTGAGGATGATAGCATTCTCCAGGGATTACTCCGGAGTGTTTGTTGTGGTGGGAGGTAGGTCTGGACAGCTGTCGTCATCCTAATAGATAAGAATTAATATATATGTGTTTATGCTTTATAGGGACTCTTTTATCCCCATAAATGTATATGACCTATTAATATGGGCATACAGGAAATAGAAATGTTGAGCTTGTACTACCTGTATGCCTCATATTAATGGTTTTGTTGTGGAGAAATGTTATATTCTGTCTTTATGCTAATGATCAGCCCAATAACTCATCATAACACACAATTTCATCTGCTTTGAAGTTGGAAATGGGTTCCCTTTACCTCTTAGCCAATGTGCAATTGCATCAGTTGCACCAATAACATGTCTGCCCCTGTCCACCCCTGAATGGAACCATAGGAAAGAAGGAAAGATGACACTACAGCTACAGAGGTGACCGTCTGATAGCCTAGCTCGACTACCCACCTCTCCTGAAGACCCTTTCAGCCCTTTGAGACTTGGGTGGAGGACATCATCTCTGAATATAGGGTCCCACAGCTGCACCCCAACAGTTTGAGCAGCACTCTTACATGAGTAAATAGCCTGAGAGCAGAAGGGGTGCATAGCCTCTCACTGTGTCACTGAGGATGATAGCATTCTCCAGGGATTACTCCGGAGTGTTTGTTGTGGTGGGAGGCAGGTCTGGACAGCTGTCGTCATCCTATTAAATAGATAAGAATTAATATATATGTGTTTATGCTTTATAGGGACTCTTTTATTCCCATAAATGTATATGACCTATTAATATGGGCATACAGGAAATAGAAATGTTGAGCTTGTCCTACCTGTATGCCTCATATTAATGGTTTTGTTGTGGAGAAATGTTATATTCTGTCTTTATGCTAATGATCAGCCCAATAACTCATCATAACGCACAATTTCATCTGCTTTGAAGTTGGAAATGGGTTCCCTTTACCTCTTAGCCAATGTGCAATTGCATCAGTTGCACCAATAACATGTCTGCCCCTGTCCACCCCTGAATGGAACCATAGGAAAGAAGGAAAGATGACACTACAGCTACAGAGGTGACCGTCTGATAGCCTAGCTCGACTACCCACCTCTCCTGAAGACCCTTTCAGCCTTTTGAGACTTGGGTGGAGGACATCATCTCTGAATATAGGGTCCCACAGCTGCACCCCAACAGTTTGAGCAGCACTCTTACATGAGTAAATAGCCTGAGAGCAGAAGGGGGTGCATAGCCTCTCACTGTGTCACTGAGGATGATAGCATTCTCCAGGGATTACTCCGGAGTATTTGTTGTGGTGGGAGGCAGGTCTGGACAGCTGTCGTCATCCTATTAAATAGATAAGAATTAATATATATGTGTTTATGCTTTATAGGGACTCTTTTATCCCCATAAATGTATATGACCTATTAATATGGGCATACAGGAAATAGAAATGTTGAGCTTGTCCTACCTGTATGCCTCATATTAATGGTTTTGTTGTGGAGAAATGTTATATTCTGTCTTTATGCTAATGATCAGCCCAATAACTCATCATAACACACAATTTCATCTGCTTTGAAGGTGGAAATGGGTTCCCTTTACCTCTTAGCCAATGTGCAATTGCATCAGTTGCACCAATAACATGTCTGCCCCTGTCCACCCCTGAATGGAACCATAGGAAAGAAGGAAAGATGACACTACAGCTACAGAGGTGACCATATGATAGCCTAGCTCGACTACCCACCTCTCCTGAAGACCCTTTCAGCCTTTTGAGACTTGGGTGGAGGACATCATCTCTGAATATAGGGTCCCACAGCTGCACCCCAACAGTTTGAGCAGCACTCTTACATGAGTAAATAGCCTGAGAGCAGAAGGGGGTGCATAGCCTCTCACTGTGTCACTGAGGATGATAGCATTCTCCAGGGATTACTCCGGAGTGTTTGTTGTGGTGGGAGGCAGGTCTGGACAGCTGTCGTCAACCTATTAAATAGATAAGAATTAATATATATGTGTTTATGCTTTATAGGGACTCTTTTATCCCCATAAATGTATATGACCTATTAATATGGGCATACAGGAAATAGAAATGTTGAGCTTGTCCTACCTGTATGCCTCATATTAATGGTTTTGTTGTGGAGAATTGTTATATTCTGTCTTTATGCTAATGATCAGCCCAATAACTCATCATAACGCACAATTTCGTCTGCTTTGAAGTTGGAAATGGGTTCCCTTTACCTCTTAGCCAATGTGCAATTGCATCAGTTGCACCAATAACATGTCTGCCCCTGTCCACCCCTGAATGGAACCATAGGAAAGAAGGAAAGATGACACTACAGCTACAGAGGTGACCGTCTGATAGCCTAGCTCGACTACCCACCTCTCCTGAAGACCCTTTCAGCCTTTTGAGACTTGGGTGGAGGACATCATCTCTGAATATAGGGTCCCACAGCTGCACCCCAACAGTTTGAGCAGCACTCTTACATGAGTAAATAGCCTGAGAGCAGAAGGGGTGCATAGCCTCTCACTGTGTCACTGAGGATGATAGCATTCTCCAGGGATTACTCCGGAGTGTTTGTTGTGGTGGGAGGCAGGTCTGGACAGCTGTCGTCATCCTATTAAATAGATAAGAATTAATATATATGTGTTTATGCTTTATAGGGACTCTTTTATCCCCATAAATGTATATGACCTATTAATATGGGCATACAGGAAATAGAAATGTTGAGCTTGTCCTACCTGTATGCCTCATATTAATGGTTTTGTTGTGGAGAAATGTTATATTCTGTCTTTATGCTAATGATCAGCCCAATAACTCATCATAACGCACAATTTCATCTGCTTTGAAGTTGGAAATGGGTTCCCTTTACCTCTTAGCCAATGTGCAATTGCATCAGTTGCACCAATAACATGTCTGCCCCTGTCCACCCCTGAATGGAACCATAGGAAAGAAGGAAAGATGACACTACAGCTACAGAGGTGACCGTCTGATAGCCTAGCTCGACTACCCACCTCTCCTGAAGACCCTTTCAGCCTTTTGAGACTTGGGTGGAGGACATCATCTCTGAATATAGGGTCCCACAGCTGCACCCCAACAGTTTGAGCAGCACTCTTACATGAGTAAATAGCCTGAGAGCAGAAGGGGGTGCATATCCTCTCACTGTGTCACTGAGGATGATAGCATTCTCCAGGGATTGCTCCGGAGTGTTTGTTGTGGTGGGAGGCAGGTCTGGACAGCTGTTGTCATCCTATTAAATAGATAAGAATTAATATATATGTGTTTATGCTTTATAGGGACTCTTTTATCCCCATAAATGTATATGACCTATTAATATGGGCATACAGGAAATAGAAATGTTGAGCTTGTACTACCTGTATGCCTCATATTAATGGTTTTGTTGTGGAGAAATGTTATATTCTGTCTTTATGCTAATGATCAGCCCAATAACTCATCATAACGCACAATTTCATCTGCTTTGAAGTTGGAAATGGGTTCCCTTTACCTCTTAGCCAATGTGCAATTGCATCAGTTGCACCAATAACATGTCTGCCCCTATCCACCCCTGAATGGAACCATAGGAAAGAAGGAAAGATGACACTACAGCTACAGAGGTGACCGTCTGATAGCCTAGCTCGACTACCCACCTCTCCTGAAGACCCTTTCAGCCCTTTGAGACTTGGGTGGAGGACATTATCTCTGAATATAGGGTCCCACAGCTGCACCCCAACAGTTTGAGCAGCACTCTTACATGAGTAAATAGCCTGAGAGCAGAAGGGGTGCATAGCCTCTCACTGTGTCACTGAGGATGATAGCATTCTCCAGGGATTACTCCGGAGTGTTTGTTGTGGTGGGAGGCAGGTCTGGACAGCTGTCGTCATCCTATTAAATAGATAAGAATTAATATATATGTGTTTATGCTTTATAGGGACTCTTTTATCCCCATAAATGTATATGACCTATTAATATGGGCATACAGGAAATAGAAATGTTGAGCTTGTACTACCTGTATGCCTCATATTAATGGTTTTGTTGTGGAGAAATGTTATATTCTGTCTTTATGCTAATGATCAGCCCAATAACTCATCATAACGCACAATTTCATCTGCTTTGAAGTTGGAAATGGGTTCCCTTTACCTCTTAGCCAATGTGCAATTGCATCAGTTGCACAAATAACATGTCTTCCCCTGTCCACCCCTGAATGGAACCATAGGAAAGAAGGAAAGATGACACTACAGCTACAGAGGTGACCGTCTGATAGCCTAGCTCGACTACCCACCTCTCCTGAAGACCCTTTCAGCCTTTTGAGACTTGGGTGGAGGACATCATCTCTGAATATAGGGTCCCACAGCTGCACCCCAACAGTTTGAGCAGCACTCTTACATGAGTAAATAGCCTGAGAGCAGAAGGGGGTGCATATCCTCTCACTGTGTCACTGAGGATGATAGCATTCTCCAGGGATTACTCCGGAGTGTTTGTTGTGGTGGGAGGCAGGTCTGGACAGCTGTCGTCATCCTATTAAATAGATAAGAATTAATATATATGTGTTTATGCTTTATAGGGACTCTTTTATCCCCATAAATGTATATGACCTATTAATATGGGCATACAGGAAATAGAAATGTTGAGCTTGTACTACCTGTATGCCTCATATTAATGGTTTTGTTGTGGAGAAATGTTATATTCTGTCTTTATGCTAATGATCAGCCCAATAACTCATCATAACGCACAATTTCATCTGCTTTGAAGTTGGAAATGGGTTCCCTTTACCTCTTAGCCAATGTGCAATTGCATCAGTTGCACAAATAACATGTCTTCCCCTGTCCACCCCTGAATGGAACCATAGGAAAGAAGGAAAGATGACACTACAGCTACAGAGGTGACCGTCTGATAGCCTAGCTCGACTACCCACCTCTCCTGAAGACCCTTTCAGCCTTTTGAGACTTGGGTGGAGGACATCATCTCTGAATATAGGGTCCCACAGCTGCACCCCAACAGTTTGAGCAGCACTCTTACATGAGTAAATAGCCTGAGAGCAGAAGGGGGTGCATATCCTCTCACTGTGTCACTGAGGATGATAGCATTCTCCAGGGATTACTCCGGAGTGTTTGTTGTGGTGGGAGGCAGGTCTGGACAGCTGTCGTCATCCTATTAAATAGATAAGAATTAATATATATGTGTTTATGCTTTATAGGGACTCTTTTATCCCCATAAATGTATATGACCTATTAATATGGGCATACAGGAAATAGAAATGTTGAGCTTGTCCTACCTGTATGCCTCATATTAATGGTTTTGTTGTGGAGAAATGTTATATTCTGTCTTTATGCTAATGATCAGCCCAATAACTCATCATAACGCACAATTTCATCTGCTTTGAAGTTGGAAATGGGTTCCCTTTACCTCTTAGCCAATGTGCAATTGCATCAGTTGCACCAATAACATGTCTGCCCCTGTCCACCCCTGAATGGAACCATAGGAAAGAAGGAAAGATGACACTACAGCTACAGAGGTGACCGTCTGATAGCCTAGCTCGACTACCCACCTCTCCTGAAGTCCCTTTCAGCCTTTTGAGACTTGGGTGGAGGACATCATCTCTGAATATAGGGTCCCACAGCTGCACCCCAACAGTTTGAGCAGCACTCTTACATGAGTAAATAGCCTGAGAGCAGAAGGGGGTGCATATCCTCTCACTGTGTCACTGAGGATGATAGCATTCTCCAGGGATTACTCAGGAGTGTTTGTTGTGGTGGGAGGCAGGTCTGGACAGCTGTCGTCATCCTATTAAATAGATAAGAATTAATATATATGTGTTTATGCTTTATAGGGACTCTTTTATCCCCATAAATGTATATGACCTATTAATATGGGCATACAGGAAATAGAAATGTTGAGCTTGTCCTACCTGTATGCCTCATATTAATGGTTTTGTTGTGGAGAAATGTTATATTCTGTCTTTATGCTAATGATCAGCCCAATAACTCATCATAACGCACAATTTCATCTGCTTTGAAGCTGGAAATGGCTTCCCTTTACCTCTTAGCCAATGTGCAATTGCATCAGTTGCACCAATAACATGTCTGCCCCTGTCCACCCCTGAATGGAACCATAGGAAAGAAGGAAAGATGACACTACAGCTACAGAGGTGACCGTCTGATAGCCTAGCTCGACTACCCACCTCTCCTGAAGACCCTTTCTGCCTTTTGAGACTTGGGTGGAGGACATCATCTCTGAATATAGGGTCCCACAGCTGCACCCCAACAGTTTGAGCAGCACTCTTACATGAGTAAATAGCCTGAGAGCAGAAGGGGGTGCATATCCTCTCACTGTGTCACTGAGGATGATAGCATTCTCCAGGGATTACTCCGGAGTGTTTGTTGTGGTGGGAGGCAGGTCTGGACAGCTGTTGTTATCCTATTAAATAAATAAGAATTAATATATATGTGTTTATGCTTTATAGGGACTCTTTTATCCCCATAAATGTATATGACCTATTAATATGGGCATACAGGAAATAGAAATGTTGAGCTTGTCCTACCTGTATGCCTCATATTAATGGTTTTGTTGTGGAGAAATGTTATATTCTTTCTTTATGCTAATGATCAGCCCAATAACTCATCATAACGCACAATTTCATCTGCTTTGAAGTTGGAAATGGGTTCCCTTTACCTCTTAGCCAATGTGCAATTGCATCAGTTGCACCAATAACATGTCTGCCCCTATCCACCCCTGAATGGAACCATAGGAAAGAAGGAAAGATGACACTACAGCTACAGAGGTGACCGTCTGATAGCCTAGCTCGACTACCCACCTCTCCTGAAGACCCTTTCAGCCCTTTGAGACTTGGGTGGAGGACATTATCTCTGAATATAGGGTCCCACAGCTGCACCCCAACAGTTTGAGCAGCACTCTTACATGAGTAAATAGCCTGAGAGCAGAAGGGGTGCATAGCCTCTCACTGTGTCACTGAGGATGATAGCATTCTCCAGGGATTACTCCGGAGTGTTTGTTGTGGTGGGAGGCAGGTCTGGACAGCTGTCGTCATCCTATTAAATAGATAAGAATTAATATATATGTGTTTATGCTTTATAGGGACTCTTTTATCCCCATAAATGTATATGACCTATTTATATGGGCATACAGGAAATAGAAATGTTGAGCTTGTCCTACCTGTATGCCTCATATTAATGGTTTTGTTGTGGAGAAATGTTATATTCTGTCTTTATGCTAATGATCAGCCCAATAACTCATCATAACGCACAATTTCATCTGCTTTGAAGTTGGAAATGGGTTCCCTTTACCTCTTAGCCAATGTGCAATTGCATCAGTTGCACCAATAACATGTCTGCCCCTGTCCACCCCTGAATGGAACCATAGGAAAGAAGGAAAGATGACACTACAGCTACAGAGGTGACCGTCTGATAGCCTAGCTCGACTACCCACCTCTCCTGAAGACCCTTTCAGCCTTTTGAGACTTGGGTGGAGGACATCATCTCTGAATATAGGGTCCCACAGCTGCACCCCAACAGTTTGAGCAGCACTCTTACATGAGTAACTAGCCTGAGAGCAGAAGGGGGTGCATAGCCTCTCACTGTGTCACTGAGGATGATAGCATTCTCCAGGGATTACTCCGGAGTGTTTGTTGTGGTGGGAGGCAGGTCTGGACAGCTGTCGTCATCCTATTAAATAGATAAGAATTAATATATATGTGTTTATGCTTTATAGGGACTCTTTTTTCCCCATAAATGTATATGACCTATTAATATGGGCATACAGGAAATAGAAATGTTGAGCTTGTCCTACCTGTATGCCTCATATTAATGGTTTTGTTGTGGAGAAATGTTATATTCTGTCTTTATGCTAATGATCAGCCCAATAACTCATCATAACGCACAATTTCATCTGCTTTGAAGTTGGAAATGGGTTCCCATTACCTCTTAGCCAATGTGCAATTGCATCAGTTGCACCAATAACATGTCTGCCCCTGTCCACCCCTGAATGGAACCATAGGAAAGAAGGAAAGATGACACTACAGCTACAGAGGTGACCGTCTGATAGCCTAGCTCGACTACCCACGTCTCCTGAAGTCCCTTTCAGCCTTTTGAGACTTGGGTGGAGGACATCATCTCTGAATATAGGGTCCAACAGCTGCACCCCAACAGTTTGAGCAGCACTCTTACATGAGTAAATAGCCTGAGAGCAGAAGGGGGTGCATAGCCTCTCACTGTGTCACTGAGGATGATAGCATTCTCCAGGGATTACTCCGGAATGTTTGTTGTGGTGGGAGGCAGGTCTGGACAGCTGTCGTCATCCTATTAAATAGATAAGAATTAATATATATGTGTTTATGCTTTATAGGGACTCTTTTATCCCCATAAATGTATATGACCTATTAATATGGGCATACAGGAAATAGAAATGTTGAGCTTGTCCTACCTGTATGCCTCATATTAATGGTTTTGTTGTGGAGAAATGTTATATTCTGTCTTTATGCTAATGATCAGCCCAATAACTCATCATAACGCACAATTTCATCTGCTTTGAAGTTGGAAATGGGTTCCCTTTACCTCTTAGCCAATGTGCAATTGCATCAGTTGCACCAATAACATGTCTGCCCCTGTCCACCCCTGAATGGAACCATAGGAAAGAAGGAAAGATGACACTACAGCTACAGAGGTGACCGTCTGATAGCCTAGCTCGACTACCCACCTCTCCTGAAGTCCCTTTCAGCCTTTTGAGACTTGGGTGGAGGACATCATCTCTGAATATAGGGTCCCACAGCTGCACCCCAACAGTTTGAGCAGCACTCTTAAATGAGTAAATAGCCTGAGAGCAGAAGGGGGTGCACAGCCTCTCACTGTGTCACTGAGGATGATAGCATTCTCCAGGGATTACTCCGGAGTGTTTGTTGTGGTGGGAGGCAGGTCTGGACAGCTGTCGTCATCCTATTAAATAGATAAGAATTAATATATATGTGTTTATGCTTTATAGGGACTCTTTTATCCCCATAAATGTATATGACCTATTAATATGGGCATACAGGAAATAGAAATGTTGAGCTTGTCCTACCTGTATGCCTCATATTAATGGTTTTGTTGTGGAGAAATGTTATATTCTGTCTTTATGCTAATGATCAGCCCAATAACTCATCATAACGCACAATTTCATCTGCTTTGAAGTTGGAAATGGGTTCCCTTTACCTCTTAGCCAATGTGCAATTGCATCAGTTGCACCAATAACATGTCTGCCCCTGTCCACCCCTGAATGGAACCATAGGAATGAAGGAAAGATGACACTACAGCTACAGAGGTGACCGTCTGATAGCCTAGCTCGACTACCCACCTCTCCTGAAGACCCTTTCAGCCCTTTGAGACTTGGGTGGAGGACATCATCTCTGAATATAGGGTCCCACAGCTGCACCCCAACAGTTTGAGCAGCACTCTTACATGAGTAAATAGCCTGAGAGCAGAAGGGGTGCATAGCCTCTCACTGTGTCACTGAGGATGATAGCATTCTCCAGGGATTACTCCGGAGTGTTTGTTGTGGTGGGAGGCAGGTCTGGACAGCTGTCGTCATCCTATTAAATAGATAAGAATTAATATATATGTGTTTATGCTTTATAGGGACTCTTTTATCCCCATAAATGTATATAACCTATTAATATGGGCATACAGGAAATATAAATGTTGAGCTTGTCCTACCTGTATGCCTCATATTAATGGTTTTGTTGTGGAGAAATGTTATATTCTGTCTTTATGCTAATGATCAGCCCAATAACTCATCATAACGCACAATTTCATCTGCTTTGAAGTTGGAAATGGGTTCCCTTTACCTCTTAGCCAATGTGCAATTGCATCAGTTGCACCAATAACGTCTGCCCCTGTCCACCCCTGAATGGAACCATAGGAAAGAAGGAAAGATGACACTACAGCTACAGAGGTGACCGTCTGATAGCCTAGCTCGACTACCCACCTCTCCTGAAGACCCTTTCAGCCTTTTGAGACTTGGGTGGAGGACATCATCTCTGAATATAGGGTCCCACAGCTGCACCCCAACAGTTTGAGCAGCACTCTTACATGAGTAAATAGCCTGAGAGCAAGCAGAAGGGGGTGCATAGCCTCTCACTGTGTCACTGAGGATGATAGCATTCTCCAGGGATTACTCCGGAATGTTTGTTGTGGTGGGAGGCAGGTCTGGACAGCTGTCGTCATCCTATTAAATAGATAAGAATTAATATATATGTGTTTATGCTTTATAGGGACTCTTTTATCCCCATAAATGTATATGACCTATTAATATGGGCATACAGGAAATAGAAATGTTGAGCTTGTCCTACCTGTATGCCTCATATTAATGGTTTTGTTGTGGAGAAATGTTATATTCTGTCTTTATGCTAATGATCAGCCCAATAACTCATCATAACGCACAATTTCATCTGCTTTGAAGTTGGAAATGGGTTCCCTTTACCTCTTAGCCAATGTGCAATTGCATCAGTTGCACCAATAACGTCTGCCCCTGTCCACCCCTGAATGGAACCATAGGAAAGAAGGAAAGATGACACTACAGCTACAGAGGTGACCGTCTGATAGCCTAGCTCGACTACCCACCTCTCCTGAAGACCCTTTCAGCCTTTTGAGACTTGGGTGGAGGACATCATCTCTGAATATAGGGTCCCACAGCTGCACCCCAACAGTTTGAGCAGCACTCTTACATGAGTAAATAGCCTGAGAGCAGAAGGGGGTGCATAGCCTCTCACTGTGTCACTGAGGATGATAGCATTCTCCAGGGATTACTCCGGAGTGTTTGTTGTGGTGGGAGGCAGGTCTGGACAGCTGTCGTCATCCTATTAAATAGATAAGAATTAATATATATGTGTTTATGCTTTATAGGGACTCTTTTATCCCCATAAATGTATATGACCTATTAATATGGGCATACAGGAAATAGAAATGTTGAGCTTGTCCTACCTGTATGCCTCATATTAATGGTTTTGTTGTGGAGAAATGTTATATTCTGTCTTTATGCTAATGATCAGCCCAATAACTCATCATAACGCACAATTTCATCTGCTTTGAAGTTGGAAATGGGTTCCCTTTACCTCTTAGCCAATGTGCAATTGCATCAGTTGCACCAATAACATGTCTGCCCCTGTCCACCCCTGAATGGAACTATAGGAAAGAAGGAAAGATGACACTACAGCTACAGAGGTGACCGTCTGATAGCCTAGCTCGACTACCCACGTCTCCTGAAGTCCCTTTCAGCCTTTTGAGACTTGGGTGGAGGACATCATCTCTGAATATAGGGTCCAACAGCTGCACCCCAACAGTTTGAGCAGCACTCTTACATGAGTAAATAGCCTGAGAGCAGAAGGGGGTGCATAGCCTCTCACTGTGTCACTGAGGATGATAGCATTCTCCAGGGATTACTCCGGAATGTTTGTTGTGGTGGGAGGCAGGTCTGGACAGCTGTCGTCATCCTATTAAATAGATAAGAATTAATATATATGTGTTTATGCTTTATAGGGACTCTTTTATCCCCATAAATGTATATGACCTATTAATATGGGCATACAGGAAATAGAAATGTTGAGCTTGTCCTACCTGTATGCCTCATATTAATGGTTTTGTTGTGGAGAAATGTTATATTCTGTCTTTATGCTAATGATCAGCCCAATAACTCATCATAACGCACAATTTCATCTGCTTTGAAGTTGGAAATGGGTTCCCTTTACCTCTTAGCCAATGTGCAATTGCATCAGTTGCACCAATAACATGTCTGCCCCTGTCCACCCCTGAATGGAACCATAGGAAAGAAGGAAAGATGACACTACAGCTACAGAGGTGACCGTCTGATAGCCTAGCTCGACTACCCACCTCTCCTGAAGTCCCTTTCAGCCTTTTGAGACTTGGGTGGAGGACATCATCTCTGAATATAGGGTCCCACAGCTGCACCCCAACAGTTTGAGCAGCACTCTTAAATGAGTAAATAGCCTGAGAGCAGAAGGGGGTGCACAGCCTCTCACTGTGTCACTGAGGATGATAGCATTCTCCAGGGATTACTCCGGAGTGTTTGTTGTGGTGGGAGGCAGGTCTGGACAGCTGTCGTCATCCTATTAAATAGATAAGAATTAATATATATGTGTTTATGCTTTATAGGGACTCTTTTATCCCCATAAATGTATATGACCTATTAATATGGGCATACAGGAAATAGAAATGTTGAGCTTGTCCTACCTGTATGCCTCATATTAATGGTTTTGTTGTGGAGAAATGTTATATTCTGTCTTTATGCTAATGATCAGCCCAATAACTCATCATAACGCACAATTTCATCTGCTTTGAAGTTGGAAATGGGTTCCCTTTACCTCTTAGCCAATGTGCAATTGCATCAGTTGCACCAATAACATGTCTGCCCCTGTCCACCCCTGAATGGAACCATAGGAATGAAGGAAAGATGACACTACAGCTACAGAGGTGACCGTCTGATAGCCTAGCTCGACTACCCACCTCTCCTGAAGACCCTTTCAGCCCTTTGAGACTTGGGTGGAGGACATCATCTCTGAATATAGGGTCCCACAGCTGCACCCCAACAGTTTGAGCAGCACTCTTACATGAGTAAATAGCCTGAGAGCAGAAGGGGTGCATAGCCTCTCACTGTGTCACTGAGGATGATAGCATTCTCCAGGGATTACTCCGGAGTGTTTGTTGTGGTGGGAGGCAGGTCTGGACAGCTGTCGTCATCCTATTAAATAGATAAGAATTAATATATATGTGTTTATGCTTTATAGGGACTCTTTTATCCCCATAAATGTATATGACCTATTAATATGGGCATACAGGAAATAGAAATGTTGAGCTTGCCCTACCTGTATGCCTCATATTAATGGTTTTGTTGTGGAGAAATGTTATATTCTGTCTTTATGCTAATGATCAGCCCAATAACTCATCATAACGCACAATTTCATCTGCTTTGAAGTTGGAAATGGGTTCCCTTTACCTCTTAGCCAATGTGCAATTGCATCAGTTGCACCAATAACGTCTGCCCCTGTCCACCCCTGAATGGAACCATAGGAAAGAAGGAAAGATGACACTACAGCTACAGAGGTGACCGTCTGATAGCCTAGCTCGACTACCCACCTCTCCTGAAGACCCTTTCAGCCTTTTGAGACTTGGGTGGAGGACATCATCTCTGAATATAGGGTCCCACAGCTGCACCCCAACAGTTTGAGCAGCACTCTTACATGAGTAAATAGCCTGAGAGCAGAAGGGGGTGCATAGCCTCTCACTGTGTCACTGAGGATGATAGCATTCTCCAGGGATTACTCCGGAGTGTTTGTTGTGGTGGGAGGCAGGTCTGGACAGCTGTCGTCATCCTATTAAATAGATAAGAATTAATATATATGTGTTTATGCTTTATAGGGACTCTTTTATCCCCATAAATGTATATGACCTATTAATATGGGCATACAGGAAATAGAAATGTTGAGCTTGTCCTACCTGTATGCCTCATATTAATGGTTTTGTTGTGGAGAAATGTTATATTCTGTCTTTATGCTAATGATCAGCCCAATAACTCATCATAACGCACAATTTCATCTGCTTTGAAGTTGGAAATGGGTTCCCTTTACCTCTTAGCCAATGTGCAATTGCATCAGTTGCACCAATAACATGTCTGCCCCTGTCCACCCCTGAATGGAACCATAGGAAAGAAGGAAAGATGACACTACAGCTACAGAGGTGACCGTCTGATAGCCTAGCTCGACTACCCACCTCTCCTGAAGACCCTTTCAGCCTTTTGAGACTTGGGTGGAGGACATCATCTCTGAATATAGGGTCGCACAGCTGCACCCCACCAGTTTGAGCAGCACTCTTACATGAGTAAATAGCCTGAGAGCAGAAGGGGGTGCATAGCCTCTCACTGTGTCACTGAGGATGATAGCATTCTCCAGGGATTACTCCAGAGTGTTTGTTGTGGTGGGAGGCAGGTTTGGACAGCTGTCGTCATCCTATTAAATAGATAAGAATTAATATATATGTGTTTATGCTTTATAGGGACTCTTTTATCCCCATAAATGTATATGACCTATTAATATGGGCATACAGGAAATAGAAATGTTGAGCTTGTCCTACCTGTATGCCTCATATTAATGGTTTTGTTGTGGAGAAATGTTATATTCTGTCTTTATGCTAATGATCAGCCCAATAACTCATCATAACGCACAATTTCATATGCTTTGAAGTTGGAAATGGGTTCCCTTTACCTCTTAGCCAATGTGCAATTGCATCAGTTGCACCAATAACATGTCTGCCCCTGTCCACCCCTGAATGGAACCATAGGAAAGAAGGAAAGATGACACTACAGCTACAGAGGTGACCGTCTGATAGCCTAGCTCGACTACCCACCTCTCCTGAAGACCCTTTCAGCCTTTTGAGACTTGGGTGGAGGACATTATCTCTGAATATAGGGTCCCACAGCTGCACCCCAACAGTTTGAGCAGCACTCTTAAATGAGTAAATAGCCTGAGAGCAGAAGGGGGTGCATAGCCTCTCACTGTGTCACTGAGGATGATAGCATTCTCCAGGGATTACTCCGGAGTGTTTGTTGTGGTGGGAGGCAGGTCTGGACAGCTGTCGTCATCCTATTAAATAGATAAGAATTAATATATATGTGTTTATGCTTTATAGGGACTCTTTTATCCCCATAAATGTATATGACTTATTAATATGGACATACAGGAAATAGAAATGTTGAGCTTGTCCTACCTGTATGCCTCATATTAATGGTTTTGTTGTGGAGAAATGTTATATTCTGTCTTTATGCTAATGATCAGCCCAATAACTCATCATAACGCACAATTTCATCTGCTTTGAAGTTGGAAATGGGTTCCCTTTACCTCTTAGCCAATGTGCAATTGCATCAGTTGCACCAATAACATGTCTGCCCCTGTCCACCCCTGAATGGAACCATAGGAAAGAAGGAAAGATGACACTACAGCTACAGAGGTGACCGTCTGATAGCCTAGCTCGACTACCCACCTCTCCTGAAGACCCTTTAAGCCCTTTGAGACTTGGGTGGAGGACATCATCTCTGAATATAGGGTCCCACAGCTGCACCCCAACAGTTTGAGCAGCACTCTTACATGAGTAAATAGCCTGAGAGCAGAAGGGGTGCCTAGCATCTCACTGTGTCACTGAGGATGATAGCATTCTCCAGGGATTACTCCGGATTGTTTGTTGTGGTGGGAGGCAGGTCTGGACAGCTGTCGTCATCCTATTAAATAGATAAGAATTAATATATATGTGTTTATGCTTTATAGGGACTCTTTTATTCCCATAAATGTATATGACTTATTAATATGGGCATACAGGAAATAGAAATGTTGAGCTTGTCCTACCTGTATGCCTCATATTAATGCTTTTGTTGTGGAGAAATGTTATATTCTGTCTTTATGCTAATGATCAGCCCAATAACTCATCATAACGCACAATTTCATCTGCTTTGAAGTTGGAAATGGGTTCCCTTTACCTCTTAGCCAATGTGCAATTGCATCAGTTGCACCAATAACATGTCTGCCCCTGTCCACCCCTGAATGGAGCCATAGGAAAGAAGGAAAGATGACACTACAGCTACAGAGGTGACCGTCTGATAGCCTAGCTCGACTACCCACCTCTCCTGAAGACCCTTTCAGCCTTTTGAGACTTGGGTGGAGGACATCATCTCTGAATATAGGGTCCCACAGCTGCACCCCAACAGTTTGAGCAGCACTCTTACATGAGTAAATAGCCTGAGAGCAGAAGGGGGTGCATAGCCTCTCACTGTGTCACTGAGGATGATAGCATTCTCCAGGGATTACTCCGGAGTATTTGTTGTGGTGGGAGGCAGGTCTGGACAGCTGTCGTCATCCTATTAAATAGATAAGAATTAATATATATGTGTTTATGCTTTATAGGGACTCTTTTATCCCCATAAATGTATATGACCTATTAATATGGGCATACAGGAAATAGAAATGTTGAGCTTGTCCTACCTGTATGCCTCATATTAATGGTTTTGTTGTGGAGAAATGTTATATTCTGTCTTTATGCTAATGATCAGCCCAATAACTCATCATAACACACAATTTCATCTGCTTTGAAGGTGGAAATGGGTTCCCTTTACCTCTTAGCCAATGTGCAATTGCATCAGTTGCACCAATAACATGTCTGCCCCTGTCCACCCCTGAATGGAACCATAGGAAAGAAGGAAAGATGACACTACAGCTACAGAGGTGACCATATGATAGCCTAGCTCGACTACCCACCTCTCCTGAAGACCCTTTCAGCCTTTTGAGACTTGGGTGGAGGACATCATCTCTGAATATAGGGTCCCACAGCTGCACCCCAACAGTTTGAGCAGCACTCTTACATGAGTAAATAGCCTGAGAGCAGAAGGGGTTGCATAGCCTCTCACTGTGTCACTGAGGATGATGGCATTCTCCAGGGATTACTCCGGAGTGTTTGTTGTGGTGGGACGCAGGTCTGGACAGCTGTTGTCATCCTATTCAATAGATAAGAATTAATATATATGTGTTTATGCTTTATAGGGACTCTTTTATCCCCACAAATGTATATGACCTATTAATATGGGCATACAGGAAATAGAAATGTTGAGCTTGTACTACCTGTATGCCTCATATTAATGGTTTTGTTGTGGAGAAATGTTATATTCTGTCTTTATGCTAATGATCAGCCCAATAACTCATCATAACACACAATTTCATCTGCTTTGAAGTTGGAAATGGGTTCCCTTTACCTCTTAACCAATGTGCAATTGCATCAGTTGCACCAATAACATGTCTGCCCCTGTCCACCCCTGAATGGAACCATAGGAAAGAAGGAAAGATGACACTACAGCTACAGAGGTGACCGTCTGATAGCCTAGCTCGACTACCCACCTCTCCTGAAGACCCTTTCAGCCCTTTGAGACTTGGGTGGAGGACATCATCTCTGAATATAGGGTCCCACAGCTGCACCCCAACAGTTTGAGCAGCACTCTTACATGAGTAAATAGCCTGAGAGCAGAAGGGGTGCATAGCCTCTCACTGTGTCACTGAGGATGATAGCATTCTCCAGGGATTACTCCGGAGTGTTTGTTGTGGTGGGAGGCAGGTCTGGACAGCTGTCGTCATCCTATTAAATAGATAAGAATTAATATATATGTGTTTATGCTTTATAGGGACTCTTTTATCCCCATAAATGTATATTACCTATTAATATGGGCATACAGGAAATAGAAATGTTGAGCTTGTCCTACCCGTATGCCTCATATTAATGGTTTTGTTGTGGAGAAATGTTATATTCTGTCTTTATGCTAATGATCAGCCCAATAACTCATCATAACGCACAATTTCATCTGCTTTGAAGTTGGAAATGGGTTCCCTTTACCTCTTAGCCAATGTGCAATTGCATCAGTTGCACCAATAACATGTCTGCCCCTGTCCACCCCTGAATGGAACCATAGGAAAGAAGGAAAGATGACACTACAGCTACAGAGGTGACCGTCTGATAGCCTAGCTCGACTACCCACCTCTCCTGAAGACCCTTTCAGCCTTTTGAGACTTGGGTGGAGGACATCATCTCTGAATATAGGGTCCCACAGCTGCACCCCAACAGTTTGAGCAGCACTCTTACATGAGTAAATAGCCTGAGAGCAGAAGGGGGTGCATATCCTCTCACTGTGTCACTGAGGATGATAGCATTCTCCAGGGATTACTCCGGAGTGTTTGTTGTGGTGGGAGGCAGGTCTGGACAGCTGTTATCATCCTATTAAATAGATAAGAATTAATATATATGTGTTTATGCTTTATAGTGACTCTTTTATCCCCATAAATGTATATGACCTATTAATATGGGCATACAGGAAATAGAAATGTTGAGCTTGTCCTACCTGTATGCCACATATTAATGGTTTTGTTGTGGAGAAATGTTATATTCTGTCTTTATGCTAATGATCAGCCCAATAACTCATCATAACACACAATTTCATCTGCTTTGAAGTTGGAAATGGGTTCCCTTTACCTCTTAGCCAATGTGCAATTGCATCAGTTGCACCAATAACATGTCTGCCCCTATCCACCCCTGAATGGAACCATAGGAAAGAAGGAAAGATGACACTACAGCTACAGAGGTGACCGTCTGATAGCCTAGCTCGACTACCCACCTCTCCTGAAGACCCTTTCAGCCTTTTAAGACTTGGGTGGAGGACATCATCTCTGAATATAGGGTCCCACAGCTGCACCCCAACAGTTTGAGCAGCACTCTTACATGAGTAAATAGCCTGAGAGCAGAAGGGGGTGCATAGCCTCTCACTGTGTCACTGAGGATGATAGCATTCTCCAGGGATTACTCCGGAGTGTTTGTTGTGGTGGGAGGCAGGTCTGGACAGCTGTCGTCATCCTATTAAATAGATAAGAATTAATATATATGTGTTTATGCTTTATAGGGACTCTTTTATCCCCATAAATGTATATGACCTATTAATATGGGCATACAGGAAATAGAAATGTTGAGCTTGTCCTACCTGTATGCCTCATATTAATGGTTTTGTTGTGGAGAAATGTTATATTCTGTCTTTATGCTAATGATCAGCCCAATAACTCATCATAACGCACAATTTTATCTGCTTTGAAGTTGGAAATGGGTTCCCTTTACCTCTTAGCCAATGTGCAATTGCATCAGTTGCACCAATAACATGTCTGCCCCTGTCCACCCCTGAATGGAACCATAGGAAAGAAGGAAAGATGACACTACAGCTACAGAGGTGACCGTCTGATAGCCTAGCTCGACTACCCACCTCTCCTGAAGACCCTTTCAGCCTTTTGAGACTTGGGTGGAGGACATCATCTCTGAATATAGGGTCCCACAGCTGCACCCCAACAGTTTGAGCAGCACTCTTACATGAGTAAATAGCCTGAAAGCAGAAGGGGTGCATAGCCTCTCACTGTGTCACTGAGGATGATAGCATTCTCCAGGGATTACTCCGGAGTGTTTGTTGTGGTGGGAGGCAGGTCTGGACAGCTGTCGTCATCCTATTAAATAGATAAGAATTAATATATATGTGTTTATGCTTTATAGGGACTCTTTTATCCCCATAAATGTATATGACCTATTAATATGGGCATACAGGAAATAGAAATGTTGAGCTTGTCCTACCTGTATGCCTCATATTAATGGTTTTGTTATGAAGAAATGTTATATTCTGTCTTTATGCTAATGATCAGCCCAATAACTCATCATAACGCACAATTTCATCTGCTTTGAAGTTGGAAATGGGTTCCCTTTACCTCTTAGCCAATGTGCAATTGCATCAGTTGCACCAATAACATGTCTGCCCCTGTCCACCCCTGAATGGAACCATAGGAAAGAAGGAAAGATGACACTACAGCTACAGAGGTGACCGTCTGATAGCCTAGCTCGACTACCCACCTCTCCTGAAGACCCTTTCAGCCTTTTAAGACTTGGGTGGAGGACATCATCTCTGAATATAGGGTCCCACAGCTGCACCCCAACAGTTTGAGCAGCACTCTTACATGAGTAAATAGCCTGAGAGCAGAAGGGGGTGCATAGCCTCTCACTGTGTCACTGAGGATGATAGCATTCTCCAGGGATTACTCCGGAGTGTTTGTTGTGGTGGGAGGCAGGTCTGGACAGCTGTCGTCATCCTATTAAATAGATAAGAATTAATATATATGTGTTTATGCTTTATAGGGACTCTTTTGTCCCCATAAATGTATATGACCTATTAATATGGGCAAACAGGAAATAGAAATGTTGAGCTTGTCCTACCTGTATGCCTCATATTAATGGTTTTGTTGTGGAGAAATGTTATATTCTGTCTTTATGCTAATGATCAGCCCAATAACTCATCATAACGCACAATTTTATCTGCTTTGAAGTTGGAAATGGGTTCCCTTTACCTCTTAGCCAATGTGCAATTGCATCAGTTGCACCAATAACATGTCTGCCCCTGTCCACCCCTGAATGGAACCATAGGAAAGAAGGAAAGATGACACTACAGCTACAGAGGTGACCGTCTGATAGCCTAGCTCGACTACCCACCTCTCCTGAAGACCCTTTCAGCCTTTTGAGACTTGGGTGGAGGACATCATCTCTGAATATAGGGTCCCACAGCTGCACCCCAACAGTTTGAGCAGCACTCTTACATGAGTAAATAGCCTGAGAGCAGAAGGGGGTGCATAGCCTCTCACTGTGTCACTGAGGATGATAGCATTCTCCAGGGATTACTCCGGAGTGTTTGTTGTGGTGGGAGGCAGGTCTGGACAGCTGTCGTCATCCTATTAAATAGATAAGAATTAATATATATGTGTTTATGCTTTATAGGGACTCTTTTATCCCCATAAATGTATTTGACCTATTAATATGGGCATACAGGAAATAGAAATGTTGAGCTTGTCCTACCTGTATGCCTCATATTAATGGTTTTGTTGTGGAGAAATGTTATATTGTCTTTATGCTAATGATCAGCCCAATAACTCATCATAACGCACAATTTCATCTGCTTTGAAGTTGGAAATGGGTTCCCTTTACCTCTTAGCCAATGTGCAATTGCATCAGTTGCACCAATAACATGTCTGCCCCTGTCCACCCCTGAATGGAACCATAGGAAAGAAGGAAAGATGACACTACAGCTACAGAGGTGACCGTCTGATAGCCTAGCTCGACTACCCACCTCTCCTGAAGACCCTTTCAGCCTTTTGAGACTTGGGTGGAGGACATCATCTCTGAATATAGGGTCCCACAGCTGCACCCCAACAGTTTGAGCAGCACTCTTACATGAGTAAATAGCCTGAGAGCAGAAGGGGGTGCATAGCCTCTCACTGTGTCACTGAGGATGATAGCATTCTCCAGGGATTACTCCGGAGTGTTTGTTGTGGTGGGAGGCAGGTCTGGACAGCTGTCGTCATCCTATTAAATAGATAAGAATTAATATATATGTGTTTATGCTTTATAGGGACTCTTTTATCCCCATAAATGTATATGACCTATTAATATGGGCATACAGGAAATAGAAATGTTGAGCTTGTCCTACCTGTATGCCTCATATTAATGGTTTTGTAGTGGAGAAATGTTATATTCTGTCTTTATGCTAATGATCAGCCCAATAACTCATCATAACGCACAATTTCATCTGCTTTGAAGTTGGAAATGGGTTCCCTTTACCTCTTAGCCAATGTGCAATTGCATCAGTTGCACCAATAACATGTCTGCCCCTGTCCACCCCTGAATGGAACCATAGGAAAGAAGGAAAGATGACACTACAGCTACAGAGGTGACCGTCTGATAGCCTAGCTCGACTACCCACCTCTCCTGAAGACCCTTTCAGCCTTTTGAGACTTGGGTGGAGGACATCATCTCTGAATATAGGGTCCCACAGCTGCACCCCAACAGTTTGAGCAGCACTCTTACATGAGTAAATAGCCTGAGAGCAGAAGGGGGTGCATAGCCTCTCACTGTGTCACTGAGGATGATAGCATTCTCCAGGGATTACTCCGGAGTGTTTGTTGTGGTGGGAGGCAGGTCTGGACAGCTGTCGTCATCCTATTAAATAGATAAGAATTAATATATATGTGTTTATGCTTTATAGGGACTCTTTTATCCCCATAAATGTATATGACCTATTAATATGGGCATACAGGAAATAGAAATGTTGAGCTTGTCCTACCTGTATGCCTCATATTAATGGTTTTGTTGTCGAGAAATGTTATATTCTGTCTTTATGCTAATGATCAGCCCAATAACTCATCATAACACACAATTTCATCTGCTTTGAAGTTGGAAATGGGTTCCCTTTACCTCTTAGCCAATGTGCAATTGCATCAGTTGCACCAATAACATGTCTGCCCCTGTCCACCCCTGAATGGAACCATAGGAAAGAAGGAAAGATGACACTACAGCTACAGAGGTGACCGTCTGATAGCCTAGCTCGACTACCCACCTCTCCTGAAGACCCTTTCAGCCCTTTGAGACTTGGGTGGAGGACATCATCTCTGAATATAGGGTCCCACAGCTGCACCCCAACAGTTTGAGCAGCACTCTTACATGAGTAAATAGCCTGAGAGCAGAAGGGGTGCATAGCCTCTCACTGTGTCACTGAGGATGATAGCATTCTCCAGGGATTACTCCGGAGTGTTTGTTGTGGTGGGAGGCAGGTCTGGACAGCTGTCGTCATCCTATTAAATAGATAAGAATTAATATATATGTGTTTATGCTTTATAGGGACTCTTTTATCCCCATAAATGTATATGACCTATTAATATGGGCATACAGGAAATAGAAATGTTGAGCTTGTCCTACCTGTATGCCTCATATTAATGGTTTTGTTGTGGAGAAATGTTATATTCTGTCTTTATGCTAATGATCAGCCCAATAACTCATCATAACGCACAATTTCATCTGCTTTGAAGTTGGAAATGGGTTCCCTTTACCTCTTAGCCAATGTGCAATTGCATCAGTTGCACCAATAACATGTCTGCCCCTGTCCACCCCTGAATGGAACCATAGGAAAGAAGGAAAGATGACACTACAGCTACAGAGGTGACCGTCTGATAGCCTAGCTCGACTACCCACCTCTCCTGAAGACCCTTTCAGCCTTTTGAGACTTGGGTGGAGGACATCATCTCTGAATATAGGGTCCCACAGCTGCACCCCAACAGTTTGAGCAGCACTCTTACATGAGTAAATAGCCTGAGAGCAGAAAGGGGTGCATATCCTCTCACTGTGTCACTGAGGATGATAGCATTCTCCAGGGATTACTCCGGAGTGTTTGTTGTGGTGGGAGGCAGGTCTGGACAGCTGTTGTCATCCTATTAAATAGATAAGAATTAATATATATGTGTTTATGCTTTATAGGGACTCTTTTATCCCCATAAATGTATATGACCTATTAATATGGGCATACAGGAAATAGAAATGTTGAGCTTGTCCTACCTGTATGCCTCATATTAATGGTTTTGTTGTGGAGAAATGTTATATTATGTCTTTATGCTAATGATCAGCCCAATAACTCATCATAAAGCACAATTTCATCTGCTTTGAAGTTGGAAATGGGTTCCCTTTACCTCTTAGCCAATGTGCAATTGCATCAGTTGCACCAATAACATGTCTGCCCCTATCCACCCCTGAATGGAACCATAGGAAAGAAGGAAAGATGACACTACAGCTACAGAGGTGACCGTCTGATAGCCTAGCTCGACTACCCACCTCTCCTGAAGACCCTTTCAGCCCTTTGAGACTTGGGTGGAGGACATCATCTCTGAATATAGGGTCCCACAGCTGAACCGCAACAGTTTGAGCAGCACTCTTACATGAGTAAATAGCCTGAAAGCAGAAGGGGTGCATAGCCTCTCACTGTGTCACTGAGGATGATAGCATTCTCCAGGGATTACTCCGGAGTGTTTGTTGTGGTGGGAGGCAGGTCTGGACAGCTGTCGTCATCCTATTAAATAGATAAGAATTAATATATATGTGTTTATGCTTTATAGGGACTCTTTTATCCCCATAAATGTATATGACCTATTAATATGGGCATACAGGAAATAGAAATGTTGAGCTTGTCCTACCTGTATGCCTCATATTAATGGTTTTGTTATGAAGAAATGTTATATTCTGTCTTTATGCTAATGATCAGCCCAATAACTCATCATAACGCACAATTTCATCTGCTTTGAAGTTGGAAATGGGTTCCCTTTACCTCTTAGCCAATGTGCAATTGCATCAGTTGCACCAATAACATGTCTGCCCCTGTCCACCCCTGAATGGAACCATAGGAAAGAAGGAAAGATGACACTACAGCTACAGAGGTGACCGTCTGATAGCCTAGCTCGACTACCCACCTCTCCTGAAGACCCTTTCAGCCTTTTAAGACTTGGATGGAGGACATCATCTCTGAATATAGGGTCCCACAGCTGCACCCCAACAGTTTGAGCAGCACTCTTACATGAGTAAATAGCCTGAGAGCAGAAGGGGGTGCATAGCCTCTCACTGTGTCACTGAGGATGATAGCATTCTCCAGGGATTACTCCGGAGTGTTTGTTGTGGTGGGAGGCAGGTCTGGACAGCTGTCGTCATCCTATTAAATAGATAAGAATTAATATAAATGTGTTTATGCTTTATAGGGACTCTTTTATCCCCATAAATGTATATGACCTATTAATATGGGCATACAGGAAATAGAAATGTTGAGCTTGTCCTACCTGTATGCCTCATATTAATGGTTTTGTTGTGGAGAAATGTTATATTCTGTCTTTATGCTAATGATCAGCCCAATAACTCATCATAACGCACAATTTTATCTGCTTTGAAGTTGGAAATGGGTTCCCTTTACCTCTTAGCCAATGTGCAATTGCATCAGTTGCACCAATAACATGTCTGCCCCTGTCCACCCCTGAATGGAACCATAGGAAAGAAGGAAAGATGACACTACAGCTACAGAGGTGACCGTCTGATAGCCTAGCTCGACTACCCACCTCTCCTGAAGACCCTTTCAGCCTTTTGAGACTTGGGTGGAGGACATCATCTCTGAATATAGGGTCCCACAGCTGCACCCCAACAGTTTGAGCAGCACTCTTACATGAGTAAATAGCCTGAGAGCAGAAGGGGGTGCATAGCCTCTCACTGTGTCACTGAGGATGATAGCATTCTCCAGGGATTACTCCGGAGTGTTTGTTGTGGTGGGAGGCAGGTCTGGACAGCTGTCGTCATCCTATTAAATAGATAAGAATTAATATATATGTGTTTATGCTTTATAGGGACTCTTTTATCCCCATAAATGTATATGACCTATTAATATGGGCATACAGGAAATAGAAATGTTGAGCTTGTCCTACCTGTATGCCTCATATTAATTGTTTTGTTGTGGAGAAATGTTATATTCTGTCTTTATGCTAATGATCAGCCCAATAACTCATCATAACGCACAATTTCATCTGCTTTGAAGTTGGAAATGGGTTCCCTTTACCTCTTAGCCAATGTGCAATTGCATCAGTTGCACCAATAACATGTCTGCCCCTGGCCACTCCTGAATGGAACCATAGGAAAGAAGGAAAGATGACACTACAGCTACAGAGGTGACCGTCTGATAGCCTAGCTCGACTACCCACCTCTCCTGAAGACCCTTTCAGCCTTTTGAGACTTGGGTGGAGGACATCATCTCTGAATATAGGGTCCCACAGCTGCACCCCAACAGTTTGAGCAGCACTCTTACATGAGTAAATAGCCTGAGAGCAGAAGGGGTGCATAGCCTCTCACTGTGTCACTGAGGATGATAGCATTCTCCAGGGATTACTCCGGAGTGTTTGTTGTGGTGGGAGGCAGGTCTGGACAGCTGTCGTCATCCTATTAAATAGATAAGAATTAATATATATGTGTTTATGCTTTATAGGGACTCTTTTATTCCCATAAATGTATATGACCTATTAATATGGGCATACAGGAAATAGAAATGTTGAGCTTGTCCTACCTGTATGCCTCATATTAATGGTTTTGTTGTGGAGAAATGTTATATTCTGTCTTTATGCTAATGATCAGCCCAATAACTCATCATAACGCACAATTTCATCTGCTTTGAAGTTGGAAATGGGTTCCCTTTACCTCTTAGACAATGTGCAATTGCATCAGTTGCACCAATAACATGTCTGCCCCTGTCCACCCCTGAATGGAACCATAGGAAAGAAGGAAAGATGACACTACAGCTACAGAGGTGACCGTCTGATAGCCTAGCTCGACTACCCACCTCTCCTGAAGACCCTTTCAGCCTTTTGAGACTTGGGTGGAGGACATCATCTCTGAATATAGGGTCCCACAGCTGCACCCCAACAGTTTGAGCAGCACTCTTACATGAGTAAATAGCCTGAGAGCAGAAGGGGGTGCATATCCTCTCACTGTGTCACTGAGGATGATAGCATTCTCCAGGGATTACTCCGGAGTGTTTGTTGTGGTGGGAGGCAGGTCTGGACAGCTGTTGTCATCCTATTAAATAGATAAGAATTAATATATATGTGTTTATGCTTTATAGGGACTCTTTTATCCCCATAAATGTATATGACCTATTAATATGGGCATACAGGAAATAGAAATGTTGAGCTTGTCCTACCTGTATGCCTCATATTAATGGTTTTGTTGTGGAGAAATGTTATATTCTGTCTTTATGCTAATGATCAGCCCAATAACTCATCATAAAGCACAATTTCATCTGCTTTGAAGTTGGAAATGGGTTCCCTTTACCTCTTAGCCAATGTGCAATTGCATCAGTTGCACCAATAACATGTCTGCCCCTATCCACCCCTGAATGGAACCATAGGAAAGAAGGAAAGATGACACTACAGCTACAGAGGTGACCGTCTGATAGCCTAGCTCGACTACCCACCTCTCCTGAAGACCCTTTCAGCCCTTTGAGACTTGGGTGGAGGACATCATCTCTGAATATAGGGTCCCACAGCTGCACCGCAACAGTTTGAGCAGCACTCTTACATGAGTAAATAGCCTGAAAGCAGAAGGGGTGCATAGCCTCTCACTGTGTCACTGAGGATGATAGCATTCTCCAGGGATTACTCCGGAGTGTTTGTTGTGGTGGGAGGCAGGTCTGGACAGCTGTCGTCATCCTATTAAATAGATAAGAATTAATATATATGTGTTTATGCTTTATAGGGACTCTTTTATCCCCATAAATGTATATGACCTATTAATATGGGCATACAGGAAATAGAAATGTTGAGCTTGTCCTACCTGTATGCCTCATATTAATGGTTTTGTTATGAAGAAATGTTATATTCTGTCTTTATGCTAATGATCAGCCCAATAACTCATCATAACGCACAATTTCATCTGCTTTGAAGTTGGAAATGGGTTCCCTTTACCTCTTAGCCAATGTGCAATTGCATCAGTTGCACCAATAACATGTCTGCCCCTGTCCACCCCTGAATGGAACCATAGGAAAGAAGGAAAGATGACACTACAGCTACAGAGGTGACCGTCTGATAGCCTAGCTCGGCTACCCACCTCTCCTGAAGACCCTTTCAGCCTTTTAAGACTTGGATGGAGGACATCATCTCTGAATATAGGGTCCCACAGCTGCACCCCAACAGTTTGAGCAGCACTCTTACATGAGTAAATAGCCTGAGAGCAGAAGGGGGTGCATAGCCTCTCACTGTGTCACTGAGGATGATAGCATTCTCCAGGGATTACTCCGGAGTGTTTGTTGTGGTGGGAGGCAGGTCTGGACAGCTGTCGTCATCCTATTAAATAGATAAGAATTAATATATATGTGTTTATGCTTTATAGGGACTCTTTTATCCCCATAAATGTATATGACCTATTAATATGGGCATACAGGAAATATAAATGTTGAGCTTGTCCTACCTGTATGCCTCATATTAATGGTTTTGTTGTGGAGAAATGTTATATTCTGTCTTTATGCTAATGATCAGCCCAATAACTCATCATAACGCACAATTTTATCTGCTTTGAAGTTGGAAATGGGTTCCCTTTACCTCTTAGCCAATGTGCAATTGCATCAGTTGCACCAATAACATGTCTGCCCCTGTCCACCCCTGAATGGAACCATAGGAAAGAAGGAAAGATGACACTACAGCTACAGAGGTGACCGTCTGATAGCCTAGCTCGACTACCCACCTCTCCTGAAGACCCTTTCAGCCTTTTGAGACTTGGGTGGAGGACATCATCTCTGAATATAGGGTCCCACAGCTGCACCCCAACAGTTTGAGCAGCACTCTTACATGAGTAAATAGCCTGAGAGCAGAAGGGGGTGCATAGCCTCTCACTGTGTCACTGAGGATGATAGCATTCTCCAGGGATTACTCCGGAGTGTTTGTTGTGGTGGGAGGCAGGTCTGGACAGCTGTCGTCATCCTATTAAATAGATAAGAATTAATATATATGTGTTTATGCTTTATAGGGACTCTTTTATCCCCATAAATGTATATGACCTATTAATATGGGCATACAGGAAATAGAAATGTTGAGCTTGTCCTACCTGTATGCCTCATATTAATGGTTTTGTTGTGGAGAAATGTTATATTCTGTCTTTATGCTAATGATCAGCCCAATAACTCATCATAACGCACAATTTCATCTGCTTTGAAGTTGGAAATGGGTTCCCTTTACCTCTTAGCCAATGTGCAATTGCATCAGTTGCACCAATAACATGTCTGCCCCTGGCCACCCCTGAATGGAACCATAGGAAAGAAGGAAAGATGACACTACAGCTACAGAGGTGACCGTCTGATAGCCTAGCTCGACTACCCACCTCTCCTGAAGACCCTTTCAGCCTTTTGAGACTTGGGTGGAGGACATCATCTCTGAATATAGGGTCCCACAGCTGCACCCCAACAGTTTGAGCAGCACTCTTACATGAGTAAATAGCCTGAGAGCAGAAGGGGTGCATAGCCTCTCACTGTGTCACTGAGGATGATAGCATTCTCCAGGGATTACCCCGGAGTGTTTGTTGTGGTGGGAGGCAGGTCTGGACAGCTGTCGTCATCCTATTAAATAGATAAGAATTAATATATATGTGTTTATGCTTTATAGGGACTCTTTTATCCCCATAAATGTATATGACCTATTAATATGGGCATACAGGAAATAGAAATGTTGAGCTTGTCCTACCTGTATGCCTCATATTAATGGTTTTGTTGTGGAGAAATGTTATATTCTGTCTTTATGCTAATGATCAGCCCAATAACTCATCATAACGCACAATTTCATCTGCTTTGAAGTTGGAAATGGGTTCCCTTTACCTCTTAGCCAATGTGCAATTGCATCAGTTGCACCAATAACATGTCTGCCCCTGTCCACCCCTGAATGGAACCATAGGAAAGAAGGAAAGATGACACTACAGCTACAGAGGTGACCGTCTGATAGCCTAGCTTGACTACCCACCTCTCCTGAAGTCCCTTTCAGCCTTTTGAGACTTGGGTGGAGGACATCATCTCTGAATATAGGGTCCCACAGCTGCACCCCAACAGTTTGAGCAGCACTCTTAAATGAGTAAATAGCCTGAGAGCAGAAGGGGGTGCATAGCCTCTCACTGTGTCACTGAGGATGATCGCATTCTCCAGGGATTACTCCGGAGTGTTTGTTGTGGTGGGAGGCAGGTCTGGACAGCTGTCGTCATCCTATTAAATAGATAAGAATTAATATATATGTGTTTATGCTTTATAGGGACTCTTTTATCCCCATAAATGTATATGACCTATTAATATGGGCATACAGGAAATAGAAATGTTGAGCTTGTCCTACCTGTATGCCTCATATTATTGGTTTTGTTGTGGAGAAATGTTATATTCTGTCTTTATGCTAATGATCAGCCCAATAACTCATCATAACACACAATTTCATCTGCTTTGAAGTTGGAAATGGGTTCCCTTTACCTCTTAGCCAATGTGCAATTGCATCAGTTGCACCAATAACATGTCTGCCCCTGTCCACCCCTGAATGGAACCATAGGAAAGAAGGAAAGATGACACTACAGCTACAGAGGTGACCGTCTGATAGCCTAGCTCGACTACCCACCTCTCCTGAAGACCCTTTCAGCCCTTTGAGACTTGGGTGGAGGACATCATCTCTGAATATAGGGTCCCACAGCTGCACCCCAACAGTTTGAGCAGCACTCTTACATGAGTAAATAGCCTGAGAGCAGAAGGGGTGCATAGCCTCTCACTGTGTCACTGAGGATGATAGCATTCTCCAGGGATTACTCCGGAGTGTTTGTTGTGGTGGGAGGCAGGTCTGGACAGCTGTCGTCATCCTATTAAATAGATAAGAATTAATATATATGTGTTTATGCTTTATAGGGACTCTTTTATCCCCATAAATGTATATGACCTATTAATATGGGCATACAGGAAATAGAAATGTTGAGCTTGTCCTACCTGTATGCCTCATATTAATGGTTTTGTTGTGGAGAAATGTTATATTCTGTCTTTATGCTAATTATCAGCCCAATAACTCATCATAACGCACAATTTCATCTGCTTTGAAGTTGGAAATGGGTTCCCTTTACCTCTTAGCCAATGTGCAATTGCATCAGTTGCACCAATAACATGTCTGCCCCTGTCCACCCCTGAATGGAACCATAGGAAAGAAGGAAAGATGACACTACAGCTACAGAGGTGACCGTCTGATAGCCTAGCTCGACTACCCACCTCTCCTGAAGACCCTTTCAGCCTTTTGAGACTTGGGTGGAGGACATCATCTCTGAATATAGGGTCCCACAGCTGCACCCCAACAGTTTGAGCAGCACTCTTACATGAGTAAATAGCCTGAGAGCAGAAGGGGGTGCATAGCCTCTCACTGTGTCACTGAGGATGATAGCATTCTCCAGGGATTACTCCGGAGTGTTTGTTGTGGTGGGAGGCAGGTCTGGACAGCTGTCGTCATCCTATTAAATAGATAAGAATTAATATATATGTGTTTATGCTTTATAGGGACTCTTTTATCCCCATAAATGTATATGACCTATTAATATGGGCATACAGGAAATAGAAATGTTGAGCTTGTCCTACCTGTATGCCTCATATTAATGGTTTTGTTGTGGAGAAATGTTATATTCTGTCTTTATGCTAATGATCAGCCCAATAACTCATCATAACGCACAATTTCATCTGCTTTGAAGTTGGAAATGGGTTCCCTTTACCTCTTAGCCAATGTGCAATTGCATCAGTTGCACCAATAACATGTCTGCCCCTGTCCACCCCTGAATGGAACCATAGGAAAGAAGGAAAGATGACACTACAGCTACAGAGGTGACCGTCTGATAGCCTAGCTCGACTACCCACCTCTCCTGATGACCCTTTGAGCCTTTTGAGACTTGGGTGGAGGACATCATCTCTGAATATAGGGTCCCACAGCTGCACCCCAACAGTTTGAGCAGCACTCTTACATGAGTAAATAGCCTGAGAGCAGAAGGGGGTGCATAGCCTCTCACTGTGTCACTGAGGATGATAGCATTCTCCAGGGATTACTCCGGAGTGTTTGTTGTGGTGGGAGGCAGATCTGGACAGCTGTCGTCATCCTATTAAATAGATAAGGATTAATATATATGTGTTTATGCTTTATAGGGACTCTTTTATCCCCATAAATGTATATGACCTATTAATATGGGCATACAGGAAATAGAAATGTTGAGCTTGTCCTACCTGTATGCCTCATATTAATGGTTTTGTTGTCGAGAAATGTTATATTCTGTCTTTATGCTAATGATCAGCCCAATAACTCATCATAACACACAATTTCATCTGCTTTGAAGTTGGAAATGGGTTCCCTTTACCTCTTAGCCAATGTGCAATTGCATCAGTTGCACCAATAACATGTCTGCCCCTGTCCACCCCTGAATGGAACCATAGGAAAGAAGGAAAGATGACACTACAGCTACAGAGGTGACCGTCTGATAGCCTAGCTCGACTACCCACCTCTCCTGAAGACCCTTTCAGCCTTTTGAGACTTGGGTGGAGGACATAATCTCTGAATATAGGGTCCCACAGCTGCACCCCAACAGTTTGAGCAGCACTCTTACATGAGTAAATAGCCTGAGAGCAGAAGGGGGTGCATAGCCTCTCACTGTGTCACTGAGGATGATAGCATTCTCCAGGGATTACTCCGGAGTGTTTGTTGTGGTGGGAGGCAGGTCTGGACAGCTGTCGTCATCCTATTAAATAGATAAGAATTAATATATATGTGTTTATGCTTTATAGGGACTCTTGTATCCCCATAAATGTATATGACCTATTAATATGGGCATACAGGAAATAGAAATGTTGAGCTTGTCCTACCTGTATGCCTCATATTAATGGTTTTGTTGTGGAGAAATGTTATATTCTGTCTTTATGCTAATGATCAGCCCAATAACTCATCATAACGCACAATTTCATCTGCTTTGAAGTTGGAAATGGGTTCCCTTTACCTCTTAGCCAATGTGCAATTGCATCAGTTGCACCAATAACATGTCTGCCCCTGTCCACCCCTGAATGGAACCATAGGAAAGAAGGAAAGATGACACTACAGCTACAGAGGTGACCATCTGATAGCCTAGCTCGACTACCCACCTCTCCTGAAGACCCTTTCAGCCTTTTGAGACTTGGGTGGAGGACATCATCTCTGAATATAGGGTCCCACAGCTGCACCCCAACAGTTTGAGCAGCACTCTTACATGAGTAAATAGCCTGAGAGCAGAAGGGGGTGCATAGCCTCTCACTGTGTCACTGAGGATGATAGCATTCTCCAGGGATTACTCCGGAGTGTTTGTTGTGGTGGGAGGCAGGTCTGGACAGCTGTCGTCATCCTATTAAATAGATAAGAATTAATATATATGTGTTTATGCTTTATAGGGACTCTTTTATCCCCATAAATGTATATGACCTATTAATATGGGCATACAGGAAATAGAAATGTTGAGCTTGTCCTACCTGTATGCCTCATATTAATGGTTTTGTTGTGGAGAAATGTTATATTCTGTCTTTATGCTAATGATCAGCCCAATAACTCATCATAACGCACAATTTCATCTGCTTTGAAGTTGGAAATGGGTTCCCTTTACCTCTTAGCCAATGTGCAATTGCATCAGTTGCACCAATAACATGTCTGCCCCTATCCACCCCTGAATGGAACCATAGGAAAGAAGGAAAGATGACACTACAGCTACAGAGGTGACCGTCTGATAGCCTAGCTCGACTACCCACCTCTCCTGAAGACCCTTTCAGCCCTTTGAGACTTGGGTGGAGGACATCATCTCTGAATATAGGGTCCCACAGCTGCACCCCAACAGTTTGAGCAGCACTCTTACATGAGTAAATAGCCTGAGAGCAGAAGGGGTGCATAGCCTCTCACTGTGTCACTGAGGATGATAGCATTCTCCAGGGATTACTCCGGAGTGTTTGTTGTGGTGGGAGGCAGGTCTGGACAGCTGTCGTCATCCTATTAAATAGATAAGAATTAATATATATGTGTTTATGCTTTATAGGGACTCTTTTATCCCCATAAATGTATATGACCTATTAATATGGGCATACAGGAAATAGAAATGTTGAGCTTGTCCTAACTGTATGCCTCATATTAATGGTTTTGTTGTGGAGAAATGTTATATTCTGTCTTTATGCTAATGATCAGCCCAATAACTCATCATAACGCACAATTTCATCTGCTTTGAAGTTGGAAATGGGTTCCCTTTACCTCTTAGCCAATGTGCAATTGCATCAGTTGCACCAATACCATGTCTGCCCCTATCCACCCCTGAATGGAACCATAGGAAAGAAGGAAAGATGACACTACAGCTACAGAGGTGACCGTCTGATAGCCTAGCTCGACTACCCACCTCTCCTGAAGACCCTTTCAGCCCTTTGAGACTTGGGTGGAGGACATCATCTCTGAATATAGGGTCCCACAGCTGCACCCCAACAGTTTGAGCAGCACTCTTACATGAGTAAATAGCCTGAGAGCAGAAGGGGTGCATAGCCTCTCACTGTGTCACTGAGGATGATAGCATTCTCCAGGGATTACTCCGGAGTGTTTGTTGTGGTGGGAGGCAGGTCTGGACAGCTGTCGTCATCCTATTAAATAGATAAGAATTAATATATATGTGTTTATGCTTTATAGGGACTCTTTTATCCCCATAAATGTATATGACCTATTAATATGGGCATACAGGAAATAGAAATGTTGAGCTTGTCCTACCTGTATGCCTCATATTAATGGTTTTGTTGTGGAGAAATGTTATATTCTGTCTTTATGCTAATGATCAGCCCAATAACTCATCATAACGCACAATTTCATCTGCTTTGAAGTTGGAAATGGGTTCCCTTTACCTCTTAGCCAATGTGCAATTGCATCAGTTGCACCAATAACATGTCTGCCCCTATCCACCCCTGAATGGAACCATAGGAAAGAAGGAAAGATGACACTACAGCTACAGAGGTGACTGTCTGATAGCCTAGCTCGACTACCCACCTCTCCTGAAGACCCTTTCAGCCCTTTGAGACTTGGGTGAAGGACATCATCTCTGAATATAGGGTCCCACAGCTGCACCCCAACAGTTTGAGCAGCACTCTTACATGAGTAAATAGCCTGAGAGCAGAAGGGGTGCATAGCCTCTCACTGTGTCACTGAGGATGATAGCATTCTCCAGGGATTACTCCGGAGTGTTTGTTGTGGTGGGAGGCAGGTCTGGACAGCTGTCGTCATCCTATTAAATAGATAAGAATTAATATATATGTGTTTATGCTTTATAGGGACTCTTTTATCCCCATAAATGTATATAACCTATTAATATGGGCATACAGGAAATAGAAATGTTGAGCTTGTCCTACCTGTATGCCTCATATTAATGGTTTTGTTGTGGAGAAATGTTATATTCTGTCTTTATGCTAATGATCAGCCCAATAACTCATCATAACGCACAATTTCATCTGCTTTGAAGTTGGAAATGGGTTCCCTTTACCTCTTAGCCAATGTGCAATTGCATCAGTTGCACCAATAACATGTCTGCCCCTGTCCACCCCTGAATGGAACCATAGGAAAGAAGGAAAGATGACACTACAGCTACAGAGGTGACCGTCTGATAGCCTAGCTCGACTACCCACCTCTCCTGAAGACCCTTTCAGCCTTTTGAGACTTGGGTGGAGGACATCATCTCTGAATATAGGGTCCCACAGCTGCACCCCAACAGTTTGAGCAGCACTCTTACATGAGTAAATAGCCTGAGAGCAGAAGGGGGTGCATAGCCTCTCACTGTGTCACTGAGGATGATAGCATTCTCCAGGGATTACTCCGGAGTGTTTGTTGTGGTGGGAGGCAGGTCTGGACAGCTGTCGTCATCCTATTAAATAGATAAGAATTAATATATATGTGTTTATGCTTTATAGGGACTCTTTTATCCCCATAAATGTATATGACCTATTAATATGGGCATACAGGAAATAGAAATGTTGAGCTTGTCCTACCTGTATGCCTCATATTAATGGTTTTGTTGTGGAGAAATGTTATATTCTGTCTTTATGCTAATGATCAGCCCAATAACTCATCATAACACACAATTTCATCTGCTTTGAAGTTGGAAATGGGTTCCCTTTACCTCTTAGCCAATGTGCAATTGCATCAGTTGCACCAATAACATGTCTGCCCCTGTCCACCCCTGAATGGAACCATAGGAAAGAAGGAAAGATGACACTACAGCTACAGAGGTGACCGTCTGATAGCCTAGCTCGACTACCCACCTCTCCTGAAGACCCTTTCAGCCTTTTAAGACTTGGGTGGAGGACATCATCTCTGAATATAGGGTCCCACAGCTGCACCCCAACAGTTTGAGCAGCACTCTTACATGAGTAAATAGCCTGAGAGCAGAAGGGGGTGCATAGCCTCTCACTGTGTCACTGAGGATGATAGCATTCTCCAGGGATTACTCCGGAGTGTTTGTTGTGGTGGGAGGCAGGTCTGGACAGCTGTCGTCATCCTATTAAATAGATAAGAATTAATATATATGTGTTTATGCTTTATAGGGACTCTTTTGTCCCCATAAATGTATATGACCTATTAATATGGGCAAACAGGAAATAGAAATGTTGAGCTTGTCCTACCTGTATGCCTCATATTAATGGTTTTGTTGTGGAGAAATGTTATATTCTGTCTTTATGCTAATGATCAGCCCAATAACTCATCATAACGCACAATTTTATCTGCTTTGAAGTTGGAAATGGGTTCCCTTTACCTCTTAGCCAATGTGCAATTGCATCAGTTGCACCAATAACATGTCTGCCCCTGTCCACCCCTGAATGGAACCATAGGAAAGAAGGAAAGATGACACTACAGCTACAGAGGTGACCGTCTGATAGCCTAGCTCGACTACCCACCTCTCCTGAAGACCCTTTCAGCCTTTTGAGACTTGGGTGGAGGACATCATCTCTGAATATAGGGTCCCACAGCTGCACCCCAACAGTTTGAGCAGCACTCTTACATGAGTAAATAGCCTGAGAGCAGAAGGGGGTGCATAGCCTCTCACTGTGTCACTGAGGATGATAGCATTCTCCAGGGATTACTCCGGAGTGTTTGTTGTGGTGGGAGGCAGGTCTGGACAGCTGTCGTCATCCTATTAAATAGATAAGAATTAATATATATGTGTTTATGCTTTATAGGGACTCTTTTATCCCCATAAATGTATATGACCTATTAATATGGGCATACAGGAAATAGAAATGTTGAGCTTGTCCTACCTGTATGCCTCATATTAATGGTTTTGTTGTGGAGAAATGTTATATTCTGTCTTTATGCTAATGATCAGCCCAATAACTCATCATAACGCACAATTTCATCTGCTTTGAAGTTGGAAATGGGTTCCCTTTACCTCTTAGCCAATGTGCAATTGCATCAGTTGCACCAATAACATGTCTGCCCCTGTCCACCCCTGAATGGAACCATAGGAAAGAAGGAAAGATGACACTACAGCTACAGAGGTGACCGTCTGATAGCCTAGCTCGACTACCCACCTCTCCTGAAGACCCTTTCAGCCTTTTGAGACTTGGGTGGAGGACATCATCTCTGAATATAGGGTCCCACAGCTGCACCCCAACAGTTTGAGCAGCACTCTTACATGAGTAAATAGCCTGAGAGCAGAAGGGGGTGCATAGCCTCTCACTGTGTCACTGAGGATGATAGCATTCTCCAGGGATTACTCCGGAGTGTTTGTTGTGGTGGGAGGCAGGTCTGGACAGCTGTCGTCATCCTATTAAATAGATAAGAATTAATATATATGTGTTTATGCTTTATAGGGACTCTTTTATCCCCATAAATGTATATGACCTATTAATATGGGCATACAGGAAATAGAAATGTTGAGCTTGTCCTACCTGTATGCCTCATATTAATGGTTTTGTAGTGGAGAAATGTTATATTCTGTCTTTATGCTAATGATCAGCCCAATAACTCATCATAACGCACAATTTCATCTGCTTTGAAGTTGGAAATGGGTTCCCTTTACCTCTTAGCCAATGTGCAATTGCATCAGTTGCACCAATAACATGTCTGCCCCTGTCCACCCCTGAATGGAACCATAGGAAAGAAGGAAAGATGACACTACAGCTACAGAGGTGACCGTCTGATAGCCTAGCTCGACTACCCACCTCTCCTGAAGACCCTTTCAGCCTTTTGAGACTTGGGTGGAGGACATCATCTCTGAATATAGGGTCCCACAGCTGCACCCCAACAGTTTGAGCAGCACTCTTACATGAGTAAATAGCCTGAGAGCAGAAGGGGGTGCATAGCCTCTCACTGTGTCACTGAGGATGATAGCATTCTCCAGGGATTACTCCGGAGTGTTTGTTGTGGTGGGAGGCAGGTCTGGACAGCTGTCGTCATCCTATTAAATAGATAAGAATTAATATATATGTGTTTATGCTTTATAGGGACTCTTTTATCCCCATAAATGTATATGACCTATTAATATGGGCATACAGGAAATAGAAATGTTGAGCTTGTCCTACCTGTATGCCTCATATTAATGGTTTTGTTGTCGAGAAATGTTATATTCTGTCTTTATGCTAATGATCAGCCCAATAACTCATCATAACACACAATTTCATCTGCTTTGAAGTTGGAAATGGGTTCCCTTTACCTCTTAGCCAATGTGCAATTGCATCAGTTGCACCAATAACATGTCTGCCCCTGTCCACCCCTGAATGGAACCATAGGAAAGAAGGAAAGATGACACTACAGCTACAGAGGTGACCGTCTGATAGCCTAGCTCGACTACCCACCTCTCCTGAAGACCCTTTCAGCCCTTTGAGACTTGGGTGGAGGACATCATCTCTGAATATAGGGTCCCACAGCTGCACCCCAACAGTTTGAGCAGCACTCTTACATGAGTAAATAGCCTGAGAGCAGAAGGGGTGCATAGCCTCTCACTGTGTCACTGAGGATGATAGCATTCTCCAGGGATTACTCCGGAGTGTTTGTTGTGGTGGGAGGCAGGTCTGGACAGTTGTCGTCATCCTATTAAATAGATAAGAATTAATATATATGTGTTTATGCTTTATAGGGACTCTTTTATCCCCATAAATGTATATGACCTATTAATATGGGCATACAGGAAATAGAAATGTTGAGCTTGTCCTACCTGTATGCCTCATATTAATGGTTTTGTTGTGGAGAAATGTTATATTCTGTCTTTATGCTAATGATCAGCCCAATAACTCATCATAACGCACAATTTCATCTGCTTTGAAGTTGGAAATGGGTTCCCTTTACCTCTTAGCCAATGTGCAATTGCATCAGTTGCACCAATAACATGTCTGCCCCTGTCCACCCCTGAATGGAACCATAGGAAAGAAGGAAAGATGACACTACAGCTACAGAGGTGACCGTCTGATAGCCTAGCTCGACTACCCACCTCTCCTGAAGACCCTTTCAGCCTTTTGAGACTTGGGTGGAGGACATCATCTCTGAATATAGGGTCCCACAGCTGCACCCCAACAGTTTGAGCAGCACTCTTACATGAGTAAATAGCCTGAGAGCAGAAAGGGGTGCATATCCTCTCACTGTGTCACTGAGGATGATAGCATTCTCCAGGGATTACTCCGGAGTGTTTGTTGTGGTGGGAGGCAGGTCTGGACAGCTGTTGTCATCCTATTAAATAGATAAGAATTAATATATATGTGTTTATGCTTTATAGGGACTCTTTTATCCCCATAAATGTATATGACCTATTAATATGGGCATACAGGAAATAGAAATGTTGAGCTTGTCCTACCTGTATGCCTCATATTAATGGTTTTGTTGTGGAGAAATGTTATATTATGTCTTTATGCTAATGATCAGCCCAATAACTCATCATAAAGCACAATTTCATCTGCTTTGAAGTTGGAAATGGGTTCCCTTTACCTCTTAGCCAATGTGCAATTGCATCAGTTGCACCAATAACATGTCTGCCCCTATCCACCCCTGAATGGAACCATAGGAAAGAAGGAAAGATGACACTACAGCTACAGAGGTGACCGTCTGATAGCCTAGCTCGACTACCCACCTCTCCTGAAGACCCTTTCAGCCCTTTGAGACTTGGGTGGAGGACATCATCTCTGAATATAGGGTCCCACAGCTGAACCGCAACAGTTTGAGCAGCACTCTTACATGAGTAAATAGCCTGAAAGCAGAAGGGGTGCATAGCCTCTCACTGTGTCACTGAGGATGATAGCATTCTCCAGGGATTACTCCGGAGTGTTTGTTGTGGTGGGAGGCAGGTCTGGACAGCTGTCGTCATCCTATTAAATAGATAAGAATTAATATATATGTGTTTATGCTTTATAGGGACTCTGTTATCCCCATAAATGTATATGACCTATTAATATGGGCATACAGGAAATAGAAATGTTGAGCTTGTCCTACCTGTATGCCTCATATTAATGGTTTTGTTATGAAGAAATGTTATATTCTGTCTTTATGCTAATGATCAGCCCAATAACTCATCATAACGCACAATTTCATCTGCTTTGAAGTTGGAAATGGGTTCCCTTTACCTCTTAGCCAATGTGCAATTGCATCAGTTGCACCAATAACATGTCTGCCCCTGTCCACCCCTGAATGGAACCATAGGAAAGAAGGAAAGATGACACTACAGCTACAGAGGTGACCGTCTGATAGCCTAGCCCGACTACCCACCTCTCCTGAAGACCCTTTCAGCCTTTTAAGACTTGGATGGAGGACATCATCTCTGAATATAGGGTCCCACAGCTGCACCCCAACAGTTTGAGCAGCACTCTTACATGAGTAAATAGCCTGAGAGCAGAAGGGGGTGCATAGCCTCTCACTGTGTCACTGAGGATGATAGCATTCTCCAGGGATTACTCCGGAGTGTTTGTTGTGGTGGGAGGCAGGTCTGGACAGCTGTCGTCATCCTATTAAATAGATAAGAATTAATATAAATGTGTTTATGCTTTATAGGGACTCTTTTATCCCCATAAATGTATATGACCTATTAATATGGGCATACAGGAAATAGAAATGTTGAGCTTGTCCTACCTGTATGCCTCATATTAATGGTTTTGTTGTGGAGAAATGTTATATTCTGTCTTTATGCTAATGATCAGCCCAATAACTCATCATAACGCACAATTTTATCTGCTTTGAAGTTGGAAATGGGTTCCCTTTACCTCTTAGCCAATGTGCAATTGCATCAGTTGCACCAATAACATGTCTGCCCCTGTCCACCCCTGAATGGAACCATAGGAAAGAAGGAAAGATGACACTACAGCTACAGAGGTGACCGTCTGATAGCCTAGCTCGACTACCCACCTCTCCTGAAGACCCTTTCAGCCTTTTGAGACTTGGGTGGAGGACATCATCTCTGAATATAGGGTCCCACAGCTGCACCCCAACAGTTTGAGCAGCACTCTTACATGAGTAAATAGCCTGAGAGCAGAAGGGGGTGCATAGCCTCTCACTGTGTCACTGAGGATGATAGCATTCTCCAGGGATTACTCCGGAGTGTTTGTTGTGGTGGGAGGCAGGTCTGGACAGCTGTCGTCATCCTATTAAATAGATAAGAATTAATATATATGTGTTTATGCTTTATAGGGACTCTTTTATCCCCATAAATGTATATGACCTATTAATATGGGCATACAGGAAATAGAAATGTTGAGCTTGTCCTACCTGTATGCCTCATATTAATTGTTTTGTTGTGGAGAAATGTTATATTCTGTCTTTATGCTAATGATCAGCCCAATAACTCATCATAACGCACAATTTCATCTGCTTTGAAGTTGGAAATGGGTTCCCTTTACCTCTTAGCCAATGTGCAATTGCATCAGTTGCACCAATAACATGTCTGCCCCTGGCCACTCCTGAATGGAACCATAGGAAAGAAGGAAAGATGACACTACAGCTACAGAGGTGACCGTCTGATAGCCTAGCTCGACTACCCACCTCTCCTGAAGACCCTTTCAGCCTTTTGAGACTTGGGTGGAGGACATCATCTCTGAATATAGGGTCCCACAGCTGCACCCCAACAGTTTGAGCAGCACTCTTACATGAGTAAATAGCCTGAGAGCAGAAGGGGTGCATAGCCTCTCACTGTGTCACTGAGGATGATAGCATTCTCCAGGGATTACTCCGGAGTGTTTGTTGTGGTGGGAGGCAGGTCTGGACAGCTGTCGTCATCCTATTAAATAGATAAGAATTAATATATATGTGTTTATGCTTTATAGGGACTCTTTTATCCCCATAAATGTATATGACCTATTAATATGGGCATACAGGAAATAGAAATGTTGAGCTTGTCCTACCTGTATGCCTCATATTAATGGTTTTGTTGTGGAGAAATGTTATATTCTGTCTTTATGCTAATGATCAGCCCAATAACTCATCATAACGCACAATTTCATCTGCTTTGAAGTTGGAAATGGGTTCCCTTTACCTCTTAGACAATGTGCAATTGCATCAGTTGCACCAATAACATGTCTGCCCCTGTCCACCCCTGAATGGAACCATAGGAAAGAAGGAAAGATGACACTACAGCTACAGAGGTGACCGTCTGATAGCCTAGCTCGACTACCCACCTCTCCTGAAGACCCTTTCAGCCTTTTGAGACTTGGGTGGAGGACATCATCTCTGAATATAGGGTCCCACAGCTGCACCCCAACAGTTTGAGCAGCACTCTTACATGAGTAAATAGCCTGAGAGCAGAAGGGGGTGCATATCCTCTCACTGTGTCACTGAGGATGATAGCATTCTCCAGGGATTACTCCGGAGTGTTTGTTGTGGTGGGAGGCAGGTCTGGACAGCTGTTGTCATCCTATTAAATAGATAAGAATTAATATATATGTGTTTATGCTTTATAGGGACTCTTTTATCCCCATAAATGTATATGACCTATTAATATGGGCATACAGGAAATAGAAATGTTGAGCTTGTCCTACCTGTATGCCTCATATTAATGGTTTTGTTGTGGAGAAATGTTATATTCTGTCTTTATGCTAATGATCAGCCCAATAACTCATCATAAAGCACAATTTCATCTGCTTTGAAGTTGGAAATGGGTTCCCTTTACCTCTTAGCCAATGTGCAATTGCATCAGTTGCACCAATAACATGTCTGCCCCTATCCACCCCTGAATGGAACCATAGGAAAGAAGGAAAGATGACACTACAGCTACAGAGGTGACCGTCTGATAGCCTAGCTCGACTACCCACCTCTCCTGAAGACCCTTTCAGCCCTTTGAGACTTGGGTGGAGGACATCATCTCTGAATATAGGGTCCCACAGCTGCACCGCAACAGTTTGAGCAGCACTCTTACATGAGTAAATAGCCTGAAAGCAGAAGGGGTGCATAGCCTCTCACTGTGTCACTGAGGATGATAGCATTCTCCAGGGATTACTCCGGAGTGTTTGTTGTGGTGGGAGGCAGGTCTGGACAGCTGTCGTCATCCTATTAAATAGATAAGAATTAATATATATGTGTTTATGCTTTATAGGGACTCTTTTATCCCCATAAATGTATATGACCTATTAATATGGGCATACAGGAAATAGAAATGTTGAGCTTGTCCTACCTGTATGCCTCATATTAATGGTTTTGTTATGAAGAAATGTTATATTCTGTCTTTATGCTAATGATCAGCCCAATAACTCATCATAACGCACAATTTCATCTGCTTTGAAGTTGGAAATGGGTTCCCTTTACCTCTTAGCCAATGTGCAATTGCATCAGTTGCACCAATAACATGTCTGCCCCTGTCCACCCCTGAATGGAACCATAGGAAAGAAGGAAAGATGACACTACAGCTACAGAGGTGACCGTCTGATAGCCTAGCTCGACTACCCACCTCTCCTGAAGACCCTTTCAGCCTTTTAAGACTTGGATGGAGGACATCATCTCTGAATATAGGGTCCCACAGCTGCACCCCAACAGTTTGAGCAGCACTCTTACATGAGTAAATAGCCTGAGAGCAGAAGGGGGTGCATAGCCTCTCACTGTGTCACTGAGGATGATAGCATTCTCCAGGGATTACTCCGGAGTGTTTGTTGTGGTGGGAGGCAGGTCTGGACAGCTGTCGTCATCCTATTAAATAGATAAGAATTAATATATATGTGTTTATGCTTTATAGGGACTCTTTTATCCCCATAAATGTATATGACCTATTAATATGGGCATACAGGAAATATAAATGTTGAGCTTGTCCTACCTGTATGCCTCATATTAATGGTTTTGTTGTGGAGAAATGTTATATTCTGTCTTTATGCTAATGATCAGCCCAATAACTCATCATAACGCACAATTTTATCTGCTTTGAAGTTGGAAATGGGTTCCCTTTACCTCTTAGCCAATGTGCAATTGCATCAGTTGCACCAATAACATGTCTGCCCCTGTCCACCCCTGAATGGAACCATAGGAAAGAAGGAAAGATGACACTACAGCTACAGAGGTGACCGTCTGATAGCCTAGCTCGACTACCCACCTCTCCTGAAGACCCTTTCAGCCTTTTGAGACTTGGGTGGAGGACATCATCTCTGAATATAGGGTCCCACAGCTGCACCCCAACAGTTTGAGCAGCACTCTTACATGAGTAAATAGCCTGAGAGCAGAAGGGGGTGCATAGCCTCTCACTGTGTCACTGAGGATGATAGCATTCTCCAGGGATTACTCCGGAGTGTTTGTTGTGGTGGGAGGCAGGTCTGGACAGCTGTCGTCATCCTATTAAATAGATAAGAATTAATATATATGTGTTTATGCTTTATAGGGACTCTTTTATCCCCATAAATGTATATGACCTATTAATATGGGCATACAGGAAATAGAAATGTTGAGCTTGTCCTACCTGTATGCCTCATATTAATGGTTTTGTTGTGGAGAAATGTTATATTCTGTCTTTATGCTAATGATCAGCCCAATAACTCATCATAACGCACAATTTCATCTGCTTTGAAGTTGGAAATGGGTTCCCTTTACCTCTTAGCCAATGTGCAATTGCATCAGTTGCACCAATAACATGTCTGCCCCTGGCCACCCCTGAATGGAACCATAGGAAAGAAGGAAAGATGACACTACAGCTACAGAGGTGACCGTCTGATAGCCTAGCTCGACTACCCACCTCTCCTGAAGACCCTTTCAGCCTTTTGAGACTTGGGTGGAGGACATCATCTCTGAATATAGGGTCCCACAGCTGCACCCCAACAGTTTGAGCAGCACTCTTACATGAGTAAATAGCCTGAGAGCAGAAGGGGTGCATAGCCTCTCACTGTGTCACTGAGGATGATAGCATTCTCCAGGGATTACCCCGGAGTGTTTGTTGTGGTGGGAGGCAGGTCTGGACAGCTGTCGTCATCCTATTAAATAGATAAGAATTAATATATATGTGTTTATGCTTTATAGGGACTCTTTTATCCCCATAAATGTATATGACCTATTAATATGGGCATACAGGAAATAGAAATGTTGAGCTTGTCCTACCTGTATGCCTCATATTAATGGTTTTGTTGTGGAGAAATGTTATATTCTGTCTTTATGCTAATGATCAGCCCAATAACTCATCATAACGCACAATTTCATCTGCTTTGAAGTTGGAAATGGGTTCCCTTTACCTCTTAGCCAATGTGCAATTGCATCAGTTGCACCAATAACATGTCTGCCCCTGTCCACCCCTGAATGGAACCATAGGAAAGAAGGAAAGATGACACTACAGCTACAGAGGTGACCGTCTGATAGCCTAGCTTGACTACCCACCTCTCCTGAAGTCCCTTTCAGCCTTTTGAGACTTGGGTGGAGGACATCATCTCTGAATATAGGGTCCCACAGCTGCACCCCAACAGTTTGAGCAGCACTCTTAAATGAGTAAATAGCCTGAGAGCAGAAGGGGGTGCATAGCCTCTCACTGTGTCACTGAGGATGATAGCATTCTCCAGGGATTACTCCGGAGTGTTTGTTGTGGTGGGATGCAGGTCTGGACAGCTGTCGTCATCCTATTAAATAGATAAGAATTAATATATATGTGTTTATGCTTTATAGGGACTCTTTTATCCCCATAAATGTATATGACCTATTAATATGGGCATACAGGAAATAGAAATGTTGAGCTTGTCCTACCTGTATGCCTCATATTAATGGTTTTGTTGTGGAGAAATGTTATATTCTGTCTTTATGCTAATGATCAGCCCAATAACTCATCATAACGCACAATTTCATCTGCTTTGAAGTTGGAAATGGGTTCCCTTTACCTCTTAGCCAATGTGCAATTGCATCAGTTGCACCAATAACATGTCTGCCCCTGTCCATCCCTGAATGGAACCATAGGAAAGAAGGAAAGATGACACTACAGCTACAGAGGTGACCGTCTGATAGCCTAGCTCGACTACCCACCTCTCCTGAAGACCCTTTCAGCCTTTTGAGACTTGGGTGGAGGACATCATCTCTGAATATAGGGTCCCACAGCTGCACCCCAACAGTTTGAGCAGCACTCTTACATGAGTAAATAGCCTGAGAGCAGAAGGGGGTGCATAGCCTCTCACTGTGTCACTGAGGATGATCGCATTCTCCAGGGATTACTCCGGAGTGTTTGTTGTGGTGGGAGGCAGGTCTGGACAGCTGTCGTCATCCTATTAAATAGATAAGAATTAATATATATGTGTTTATGCTTTATAGGGACTCTTTTATCCCCATAAATGTATATGACCTATTAATATGGGCATACAGGAAATAGAAATGTTGAGCTTGTCCTACCTGTATGCCTCATATTATTGGTTTTGTTGTGGAGAAATGTTATATTCTGTCTTTATGCTAATGATCAGCCCAATAACTCATCATAACACACAATTTCATCTGCTTTGAAGTTGGAAATGGGTTCCCTTTACCTCTTAGCCAATGTGCAATTGCATCAGTTGCACCAATAACATGTCTGCCCCTGTCCACCCCTGAATGGAACCATAGGAAAGAAGGAAAGATGACACTACAGCTACAGAGGTGACCGTCTGATAGCCTAGCTCGACTACCCACCTCTCCTGAAGACCCTTTCAGCCCTTTGAGACTTGGGTGGAGGACATCATCTCTGAATATAGGGTCCCACAGCTGCACCCCAACAGTTTGAGCAGCACTCTTACATGAGTAAATAGCCTGAGAGCAGAAGGGGTGCATAGCCTCTCACTGTGTCACTGAGGATGATAGCATTCTCCAGGGATTACTCCGGAGTGTTTGTTGTGGTGGGAGGCAGGTCTGGACAGCTGTCGTCATCCTATTAAATAGATAAGAATTAATATATATGTGTTTATGCTTTATAGGGACTCTTTTATCCCCATAAATGTATATGACCTATTAATATGGGCATACAGGAAATAGAAATGTTGAGCTTGTCCTACCTGTATGCCTCATATTAATGGTTTTGTTGTGGAGAAATGTTATATTCTGTCTTTATGCTAATGATCAGCCCAATAACTCATCATAACGCACAATTTCATCTGCTTTGAAGTTGGAAATGGGTTCCCTTTACCTCTTAGCCAATGTGCAATTGCATCAGTTGCACCAATAACATGTCTGCCCCTGTCCACCCCTGAATGGAACCATAGGAAAGAAGGAAAGATGACACTACAGCTACAGAGGTGACCGTCTGATAGCCTAGCTCGACTACCCACCTCTCCTGAAGACCCTTTCAGCCTTTTGAGACTTGGGTGGAGGACATCATCTCTGAATATAGGGTCCCACAGCTGCACCCCAACAGTTTGAGCAGCACTCTTACATGAGTAAATAGCCTGAGAGCAGAAGGGGGTGCATAGCCTCTCACTGTGTCACTGAGGATGATAGCATTCTCCAGGGATTACTCCGGAGTGTTTGTTGTGGTGGGAGGCAGGTCTGGACAGCTGTCGTCATCCTATTAAATAGATAAGAATTAATATATATGTGTTTATGCTTTATAGGGACTCTTTTATCCCCATAAATGTATATGACCTATTAATATGGGCATACAGGAAATAGAAATGTTGAGCTTGTCCTACCTGTATGCCTCATATTAATGGTTTTGTTGTGGAGAAATGTTATATTCTGTCTTTATGCTAATGATCAGCCCAATAACTCATCATAACGCACAATTTCATCTGCTTTGAAGTTGGAAATGGGTTCCCTTTACCTCTTAGCCAATGTGCAATTGCATCAGTTGCACCAATAACATGTCTGCCCCTGTCCACCCCTGAATGGAACCATAGGAAAGAAGGAAAGATGACACTACAGCTACAGAGGTGACCGTCTGATAGCCTAGCTCGACTACCCACCTCTCCTGATGACCCTTTGAGCCTTTTGAGACTTGGGTGGAGGACATCATCTCTGAATATAGGGTCCCACAGCTGCACCCCAACAGTTTGAGCAGCACTCTTACATGAGTAAATAGCCTGAGAGCAGAAGGGGGTGCATAGCCTCTCACTGTGTCACTGAGGATGATAGCATTCTCCAGGGATTACTCCGGAGTGTTTGTTGTGGTGGGAGGCAGATCTGGACAGCTGTCGTCATCCTATTAAATAGATAAGGATTAATATATATGTGTTTATGCTTTATAGGGACTCTTTTATCCCCATAAATGTATATGACCTATTAATATGGGCATACAGGAAATAGAAATGTTGAGCTTGTCCTACCTGTATGCCTCATATTAATGGTTTTGTTGTCGAGAAATGTTATATTCTGTCTTTATGCTAATGATCAGCCCAATAACTCATCATAACACACAATTTCATCTGCTTTGAAGTTGGAAATGGGTTCCCTTTACCTCTTAGCCAATGTGCAATTGCATCAGTTACACCAATAACATGTCTGCCCCTGTCCACCCCTGAATGGAACCATAGGAAAGAAGGAAAGATGACACTACAGCTACAGAGGTGACCGTCTGATAGCCTAGCTCGACTACCCACCTCTCCTGAAGACCCTTTCAGCCTTTTGAGACTTGGGTGGAGGACATAATCTCTGAATATAGGGTCCCACAGCTGCACCCCAACAGTTTGAGCAGCACTCTTACATGAGTAAATAGCCTGAGAGCAGAAGGGGGTGCATAGCCTCTCACTGTGTCACTGAGGATGATAGCATTCTCCAGGGATTACTCCGGAGTGTTTGTTGTGGTGGGAGGCAGGTCTGGACAGCTGTCGTCATCCTATTAAATAGATAAGAATTAATATATATGTGTTTATGCTTTATAGGGACTCTTGTATCCCCATAAATGTATATGACCTATTAATATGGGCATACAGGAAATAGAAATGTTGAGCTTGTCCTACCTGTATGCCTCATATTAATGGTTTTGTTGTGGAGAAATGTTATATTCTGTCTGTTAGGACTGGCGGAACGCACCTAGACAGATGATAAAGGTGCGTTCGCAGTCCGGGGTCCACCGTGCAGGTGAGAACCTGCTGCTAGCAATTTGCAGACAATATGGCGGTACACTAAAGTATACACGCGTGGGTTAAACCTCACCCAGCGTGAAGAAAGCGATCCTGTTAATTCACAGGACCGCAGTACCGCACTAGTGCGCGAGCAAGTGGTCAGCGGACTTAACCCCAGAAGGGATTGAAGCCCGATTAGACCCTTGCTGGCGTAACACCGCAACTGGGTGTGTAGAGAACCTTAAGATATATAAGTGCACAAGAGTGCGAGCGATGCCGCACTAACGGACGCCACTAACCACCCAGACTCGGGTATGGAAAGCGCAAGGCAGGCGCACGGCGCCGTACTGGCAGGCACAGCTACAGGACGCTGAGATGTGTGTTTAGTGCTGTAGGCTAAGTCGGGCGCTAGATAGCAGCCATACACCTTCCGCGAACAGACATTCAATAGGGTAGGGGTTTCCAAGGACGACTTGCACTCACAACATACACACATAAGCAATTGTCAGATAATACTAGCGCATGGCCGTGCGGTCATGCGCAGTTTATATAGCAGCAGCACAGGAAGAGGTCACAGCACCTTTGCCCTTCCAGGGCCTGCAAAGAGGACCAATGGAATGTGCTGCAGAGCCTGAGCACATGACCCTCGATCTCCAACGGGAGACCTTATGCTGGGCATGCTCAGTACGTGCAGACAAGGACTTAGTCCCAGGGAAGTCCGCTCGCTGCTGACCAGCATTGACTTTAATGGCAGAGACTGGAGAAGCAGCAGTAACTCTCAGAACAGAGTGAGGATGAGCAAGACGCTGGGACCGACGTCTTTGCTGAGCAGACTCCACTGCGGCTGGACAAGAATGGGAGACCGCAGCGGAGGCGGCTCGAGATTCCCCCTGTGCAGAAGCGGGAACTCGACCCCTAACATTACCCCCCCTCCTAGGGCCCCCCCCTCCTTGGGCCTCGCTACGTTCGAAGGCAGCAATGAGCTGCGGAGCCCGAATGTGCTCAGCAGGCTCCCAGGATCTATCCTCAGGGCCGTAACCCCTCCAGTCCACTAAATAAAATTTTTTGCCACGAACCACCTTGTACCCCAAGATCGCGTTCACCTCGTAATCGTCCGTAGACGAACCCGACGTCTCAGTAGATGACTCAGAAAACCGGGACATGTAGACGGGCTTAAGGAGGGACACGTGAAAGGTGTCGGTGATACCCAGGCGTGGAGGAAGGGCCAGACGGTAAACCACAGGATTAACCTGTTCGAGGACCTTAAAAGGACCTAAGTAGCGAGGTGCAAACTTGGTGGACTCAACTCGCAGCCTGATGTTACGGGCGGAGAGCCACACTAAGTCGCCAGGAGCAAAGGTTGGAGCGGGGCGCCGATGTGCATCGGCGGAGGACCTCATTCTCTCCTTGGAAGCCTGAATAGCATCCTGAGTGCGATCCCAAATGTCCCGTGCCTCCACAGCCCAGTCTGCCACCCTGGAATCGGCGGAAGACACGGGCATGGGCACAGGTACCCTCGGATGCTGACCATAGTTAAGGAGGAATGGAGTCTGTCCAGTGGAATCAGCGACAGCATTGTTAAGAGCAAACTCCGCCCACGGTAGCAAAGATGCCCAGTCATCCTGCTTAGCAGAAACAAAATGTCGCAGATATGTGACCAAGGTCTGGTTGGCTCTCTCTACCAACCCATTCGTCTCGGGATGATAAGCCGAAGAGAGATTCAACTCGATACTGAGAAGACGACAAAGCTCTCTCCAGAACCGAGACGCAAACTGGGGACCTCGGTCACTGACAATTTTGTCTGGCATACCGTGAAGACGAAAGATGTGTTTGACAAACAACGCTGCCAAGGCCCGTGCAGAAGGTAACCGGGGAAGTGGCACCAAATGCACCATTTTAGAAAAATGGTCGGTGATTACCCAAATAATGGTACAGCCACGAGACTTGGGCAAACCCACAACAAAATCCATCCCGACCATTTCCCAGGGCCTGTCTGCCACCGGCAGAGGGTATAACAAACCAGCTGGCCGTTGTCGGGAAGACTTATTCTTGGCACAAGAGACACATGCCCGAACGTAGTCTCCGACGTCACGAACCATATGTGGCCACCAGTACGTCCTCGCCAGTAGCTCAGAGGTCCTTTTAGCCCCAAAGTGTCCACCCACTCTGGACGAATGAGCCCAAGAGAGAACCTCCGGACGCAAATTGATGGGAACAAAAGTCTTGCCCGGGGGCACAGACTCCAGCGAAACCGGAGCTACAGTTCTCAGACTCTCCGAAGGGACAATGAGCCGAGGCTCGTCTTCCTCCTCCTCAGCTGACACGAAGGAGCGAGAGAGAGCATCGGCACGAATGTTCTTCTCCCCGGCGAGATAATGTAGGGTAAAGTGGAACCGGGAGAAAAACAAGGACCATCTGGCCTGACGAGAATTCAGCCGCTGGGCTGTTTGTAAATAGACCAAATTCTTGTGATCCGTGAAAACCTGGAATGGGAATCGGGCACCCTCCAAGAGATGTCTCCACTCAGAAAAGGCCAACTTCATTGCCAACAACTCTCTATCCCCGATGGAGTAATTTCTCTCCGCTGGTGTGAAGGTCTTAGAGAAAAAGAAGCATGGATGCTTCCGACCCTGAGCATCCTTTTGATAGAGGACTGCTCCAGCACCAACGGATGAGGCATCCACTTCCAAAAGGAATGGCTTACCCACATCGGGACGATGTAAGATAGGAGCGCTGGCAAAATGGGTCTTTATAGAAGAGAAGGCCTTGGAGACCCCTTCGGACCACAATTTGGGATTCGCTCCCTTCTTGGTGAGGGATACCAAGGGAGCTACCAAAGTTGAAAAGTGGGGAATGAACTGGCGATAGTAATTTATGAACCCCATAAAGCGCTGCACCGCTTTAAGAGAATGGGGTTCCTGCCAGTCCATCACTGCTTGTAGTTTGGCAGGATCCATAGCCAATCCCTGGGCCGAGACAATATAGCCCAGGAAAGGCAAGGACTCCTGTTCAAACACACACTTCTCCAACTTTGCATACAAGGAATTTGCCCGTAAGAGTTCGAAGACTCTGCCAACATCTCTCCGGTGGGAGTCAATATCTGGAGAAAAGATGAGAATATCATCCAGATAGACTACGACCGAGGTAGAAAGCATATCCCGGAAGATATCGTTGACGAAGTCCTGAAAAACGGCTGGGGCATTACAGAGCCCGAAAGGCATCACCAGGTACTCATAGTGCCCATCCCTGGTATTGAAAGCCGTCTTCCACTCGTCCCCCTCACGGATACGAATCAGATTGTAGGCACCCCGCAGATCTAACTTGGTGAATATTTTAGCTCCCCTTAACCTGTCAAAGAGCTCCGATATCAGGGGCAACGGGTATTTATTCTTAATGGTGATAGCATTGAGACCCCTGTAATCGATGCAAGGACGTAACTCTCCGTTCTTCTTCTGCACGAAGAAGAATCCCGCCCCTGCCGGAGACACTGACTTCCTTATAAATCCTCTTGCTAAATTCTCCTGAATGTATTGAGACATAGCCTCCGTCTCAGGGAGAGAGAGGGGATATACCCTTCCCCTAGGAGGTTCAGCTCCCGACAAGAGGTCGATAGGACAGTCGTAAGGGCGATGGGGCGGTAGAGTCTCAGCAGCCTTTTTAGAGAACACGTCTGCATAACACCAATAATACCTGGGAAGCGACGAGAGATCTGCGGGTACCTGGGTAGTAGAGACCTGTACACACTCACTCACACATCTGCCCAAACATGACTTACTCCAGCCCAATATTTTCCCTGAGGACCACTCAATATGTGGCGAGTGGAAACGGAGCCAGGGTATTCCTAGCAAAATCTCATCCATTCCCTCAGGAAGGACAAGAAGGGAAATAATCTCCTGGTGGGAAGGAGACATGGACAGCGATAACGGGACTGTCTGGTGCGTGATTTGCAGTGGGAGTGTTGCCCCATTCACAACTCTAACCGTTATTGGTTTGGCGAGCATGACCAGTGGTATAGCATGACGTGTAGCAAAAGCAGAGGACATGAAACTTCCCTCTGCTCCTGAATCCACACAAAGGTCGACTGTAAGAGTGGAGGAGCCTAACAGGATTGTCCCTTTAAAGGACAGTTTGGAGGAGAATGCTGCTGTGTCTAGTGAACCTCCCCCAATGGCCACTAGACGCGATCGTTTCCCGACCGCCGCGGACATTTATTGGCGTAATGTCCATGTTGTCGACAGTTATTACAAACTACGGGTACTCGAGCGGCTAGAGATTTAGGTCCCGCTCGAGAAACCTCCATGGCCTCATGAGAATCTGACGCCAAGACAGGAGATTCCAGAGGTCTGGCGAAAGTTGGAGCCAGCCGAAACCTCTGCCTACACTGGGTCCGCTCCAACCTCCGCTCGTGAAAACGGAGGTCGATGCGGGTAGACACGGAAATAAGTTCCTCCAGTGTGGCCGGTATCTCCCTAGTGGCCAAGGCGTCTTTCACGTGGTCTGCCAGTCCCCTCCAGAACACCGGAATAAGAACTTTGTCTGGCCACTCTAACTCTGAAGCTAGAGTCCGGAACTGAATGGCAAACTGGCTGACCACGGAGGTACCCTGTGTAATGGACAACAATTGGAGTGCGGTGTCGTGGGTAACCCGAGGCCCTAAAAAGACCTGCTTCAGAGTGTCCAAGAAGAGAGGAGCACTCTGTACCACACGATCATCTCGCTCCCAGAGTGGCGTTGCCCACTCCAACGCCCTGCCCGACAAGAGAGATAGGATAAATCCCACTCTCGCCCGCTCCGTAGGAAAACGTGACGCCAGGAGCTCAAGATGTATAGAGCACTGACTCACGAATCCACGACAATGTTTGCTGTCGCCAGCAAACTTGTCAGGTAGTGGGAGACGGGATAAAGTCGGAGCAGGGGTGGCAGTGGACAAACTGGCTGCGGCTACACTTGCAGCCTGCACAGCTACAGCAGTGACATCCACAGCTGAGGTTGTACGCTCAAGAGCCGCCAACCTTCCCTCCAGCTGCTGGATGTACCGCTGTAAACGCTGGTCGTCCGCCATTTTTACTAGCCAGACCCTGGCGCTAGTATTCTGTTAGGACTGGCGGAACGCACCTAGACAGATGATAAAGGTGCGTTCGCAGTCCGGGGTCCACCGTGCAGGTGAGAACCTGCTGCTAGCAATTTGCAGACAATATGGCGGTACACTAAAGTATACACGCGTGGGTTAAACCTCACCCAGCGTGAAGAAAGCGATCCTGTTAATTCACAGGACCGCAGTACCGCACTAGTGCGCGAGCAAGTGGTCAGCGGACTTAACCCCAGAAGGGATTGAAGCCCGATTAGACCCTTGCTGGCGTAACACCGCAACTGGGTGTGTAGAGAACCTTAAGATATATAAGTGCACAAGAGTGCGAGCGATGCCGCACTAACGGACGCCACTAACCACCCAGACTCGGGTATGGAAAGCGCAAGGCAGGCGCACGGCGCCGTACTGGCAGGCACAGCTACAGGACGCTGAGATGTGTGTTTAGTGCTGTAGGCTAAGTCGGGCGCTAGATAGCAGCCATACACCTTCCGCGAACAGACATTCAATAGGGTAGGGGTTTCCAAGGACGACTTGCACTCACAACATACACACATAAGCAATTGTCAGATAATACTAGCGCATGGCCGTGCGGTCATGCGCAGTTTATATAGCAGCAGCACAGGAAGAGGTCACAGCACCTTTGCCCTTCCAGGGCCTGCAAAGAGGACCAATGGAATGTGCTGCAGAGCCTGAGCACATGACCCTCGATCTCCAACGGGAGACCTTATGCTGGGCATGCTCAGTACGTGCAGACAAGGACTTAGTCCCAGGGAAGTCCGCTCGCTGCTGACCAGCATTGACTTTAATGGCAGAGACTGGAGAAGCAGCAGTAACTCTCAGAACAGAGTGAGGATGAGCAAGACGCTGGGACCGACGTCTTTGCTGAGCAGACTCCACTGCGGCTGGACAAGAATGGGAGACCGCAGCGGAGGCGGCTCGAGATTCCCCCTGTGCAGAAGCGGGAACTCGACCCCTAACACTGTCTTTATGCTAATGATCAGCCCAATAACTCATCATAACGCACAATTTCATCTGCTTTGAAGTTGGAAATGGGTTCCCTTTACCTCTTAGCCAATGTGCAATTGCATCAGTTGCACCAATAACATGTCTGCCCCTGTCCACCCCTGAATGGAACCATAGGAAAGAAGGAAAGATGACACTACAGCTACAGAGGTGACCATCTGATAGCCTAGCTCGACTACCCACCTCTCCTGAAGACCCTTTCAGCCTTTTGAGACTTGGGTGGAGGACATCATCTCTGAATATAGGGTCCCACAGCTGCACCCCAACAGTTTGAGCAGCACTCTTACATGAGTAAATAGCCTGAGAGCAGAAGGGGGTGCATAGCCTCTCACTGTGTCACTGAGGATGATAGCATTCTCCAGGGATTACTCCGGAGTGTTTGTTGTGGTGGGAGGCAGGTCTGGACAGCTGTCGTCATCCTATTAAATAGATAAGAATTAATATATATGTGTTTATGCTTTATAGGGACTCTTTTATCCCCATAAATGTATATGACCTATTAATATGGGCATACAGGAAATAGAAATGTTGAGCTTGTCCTACCTGTATGCCTCATATTAATGGTTTTGTTGTGGAGAAATGTTATATTCTGTCTTTATGCTAATGATCAGCCCAATAACTCATCATAACGCACAATTTCATCTGCTTTGAAGTTGGAAATGGGTTCCCTTTACCTCTTAGCCAATGTGCAATTGCATCAGTTGCACCAATAACATGTCTGCCCCTATCCACCCCTGAATGGAACCATAGGAAAGAAGGAAAGATGACACTACAGCTACAGAGGTGACCGTCTGATAGCCTAGCTCGACTACCCACCTCTCCTGATGACCCTTTGAGCCTTTTGAGACTTGGGTGGAGGACATCATCTCTGAATATAGGGTCCCACAGCTGCACCCCAACAGTTTGAGCAGCACTCTTACATGAGTAAATAGCCTGAGAGCAGAAGGGGGTGCATAGCCTCTCACTGTGTCACTGAGGATGATAGCATTCTCCAGGGATTACTCCGGAGTGTTTGTTGTGGTGGGAGGCAGATCTGGACAGCTGTCGTCATCCTATTAAATAGATAAGGATTAATATATATGTGTTTATGCTTTATAGGGACTCTTTTATCCCCATAAATGTATATGACCTATTAATATGGGCATACAGGAAATAGAAATGTTGAGCTTGTCCTACCTGTATGCCTCATATTAATGGTTTTGTTGTGGAGAAATGTTATATTCTGTCTTTATGCTAATGATCAGCCCAATAACTCATCATAACGCACAATTTCATCTGCTTTGAAGTTGGAAATGGGTTCCCTTTACCTCTTAGCCAATGTGCAATTGCATCAGTTGCACCAATAACATGTCTGCCCCTGTCCACCCCTGAATGGAACCATAGGAAAGAAGGAAAGATGACACTACAGCTACAGAGGTGACCGTCTGATAGCCTAGCTCGACTACCCACCTCTCCTGAAGACCCTTTCAGCCTTTTGAGACTTGGGTGGAGGACATCATCTCTGAATATAGGGTCCCACAGCTGCACCCCAACAGTTTGAGCAGCACTCTTACATGAGTAAATAGCCTGAGAGCAGAAGGGGGTGCATAGCCTCTCACTGTGTCACTGAGGATGATAGCATTCTCCAGGGATTACTCCGGAGTGTTTGTTGTGGTGGGAGGCAGGTCTGGACAGCTGTCGTCATCCTATTAAATAGATAAGAATTAATATATATGTGTTTATGCTTTATAGGGACTCTTTTATCCCCATAAATGTATATGACCTATTAATATGGGCATACAGGAAATAGAAATGTTGAGCTTGTCCTACCTGTATGCCTCATATTAATGGTTTTGTTGTGGAGAAATGTTATATTCTGTCTTTATGCTAATGATCAGCCCAATAACTCATCATAACGCACAATTTCATCTGCTTTGAAGTTGGAAATGGGTTCCCTTTACCTCTTAGCCAATGTGCAATTGCATCAGTTGCACCAATAACATGTCTGCCCCTGTCCACCCCTGAATGGAACCATAGGAAAGAAGGAAAGATGACACTACAGCTACAGAGGTGACCGTCTGATAGCCTAGCTCGACTACCCACCTCTCCTGAAGACCCTTTCAGCCTTTTGAGACTTGGGTGGAGGACATCATCTCTGAATATAGGGTCCCACAGCTGCACCCCAACAGTTTGAGCAGCACTCTTACATGAGTAAATAGCCTGAGAGCAGAAGGGGGTGCATAGCCTCTCACTGTGTCACTGAGGATGATAGTATTCTCCAGGGATTACTCCGGAGTGTTTGTTGTGGTGGGAGGCAGGTCTGGACAGCTGTCGTCATCCTATTAAATAGATAAGAATTCATATATATGTGTTTATGCTTTATAGGGACTCTTTTATCCCCATAAATGTATATGACCTATTAATATGGGCATACAGGAAATAGAAATGTTGAGCTTGTCCTACCTGTATGCCTCATATTAATGGTTTTGTTGTGGAGAAATGTTATATTCTGTCTTTATGCTAATGATCAGCCCAATAACTCATCATAACGCACAATTTCATCTGCTTTGAAGTTGGAAATGGGTTCCCTTTACCTCTTAGCCAATGTGCAATTGCATCAGTTGCACCAATAACATGTCTGCCCCTATCCACCCCTGAATGGAACCATAGGAAAGAAGGAAAGATGACACTACAGCTACAGAGGTGACCGTCTGATAGCCTAGCTCGACTACCCACCTCTCCTGAAGACCCTTTCAGCCCTTTGAGACTTGGGTGGAGGACATCATCTCTGAATATAGGGTCCCACAGCTGCACCCCAACAGTTTGAGCAGCACTCTTACATGAGTAAATAGCCTGAGAGCAGAAGGGGTGCATAGCCTCTCACTGTGTCACTGAGGATGATAGCATTCTCCAGGGATTACTCCGGAGTGTTTGTTGTGGTGGGAGGCAGGTCTGGACAGCTGTCGTCATCCTATTAAATAGATAAGAATTAATATATATGTGTTTATGCTTTATAGGGACTCTTTTATCCCCATAAATGTATATGACCTATTAATATGGGCATACAGGAAATAGAAATGTTGAGCTTGTCCTACCTGTATGCCTCATATTAATGGTTTTGTTGTGGAGAAATGTTATATTCTGTCTTTATGCTAATGATCAGCCCAATAACTCATCATAACGCACAATTTCATCTGCTTTGAAGTTGGAAATGGGTTCCCTTTACCTCTTAGCCAATGTGCAATTGCATCAGTTGCACCAATAACATGTCTGCCCCTGTCCACCCCTGAATGGAACCATAGGAAAGAAGGAAAGATGACACTACAGCACCATCTGATAGCCTAGCTCGACTACCCACCTCTCCTGAAGACCCTTTCAGCCTTTTGAGACTTGGGTGGAGGACATCATCTCTGAATATAGGGTCCCACAGCTGCACCCCAACAGTTTGAGCAGCACTCTTACATGAGTAAATAGCCTGAGAGCAGAAGGGGGTGCATAGCCTCTCACTGTGTCACTGAGGATGATAGCATTCTCCAGGGATTACTCCGGAGTGTTTGTTGTGGTGGGAGGCAGGTCTGGACAGCTGTCGTCATCCTATTAAATAGATAAGAATTCATATATATGTGTTTATGCTTTATAGGGACTCTTTTATCCCCATAAATGTATATGACCTATTAATATGGGCATACAGGAAATAGAAATGTTGAGCTTGTCCTACCTGTATGCCTCATATTAATGGTTTTGTTGTGGAGAAATGTTATATTCTGTCTTTATGCTAATGATCAGCCCAATAACTCATCATAACGCACAATTTCATCTGCTTTGAAGTTGGAAATGGGTTCCCTTTACCTCTTAGCCAATGTGCAATTGCATCAGTTGCACCAATAACATGTCTGCCCCTATCCACCCCTGAATGGAACCATAGGAAAGAAGGAAAGATGACACTACAGCTACAGAGGTGACTGTCTGATAGCCTAGCTCGACTACCCACCTCTCCTGAAGACCCTTTCAGCCCTTTGAGACTTGGGTGAAGGACATCATCTCTGAATATAGGGTCCCACAGCTGCACCCCAACAGTTTGAGCAGCACTCTTACATGAGTAAATAGCCTGAGAGCAGAAGGGGTGCATAGCCTCTCACTGTGTCACTGAGGATGATAGCATTCTCCAGGGATTACTCCGGAGTGTTTGTTGTGGTGGGAGGCAGGTCTGGACAGCTGTCGTCATCCTATTAAATAGATAAGAATTAATATATATGTGTTTATGCTTTATAGGGACTCTTTTATCCCCATAAATGTATATAACCTATTAATATGGGCATACAGGAAATAGAAATGTTGAGCTTGTCCTACCTGTATGCCTCATATTAATGGTTTTGTTGTGGAGAAATGTTATATTCTGTCTTTATGCTAATGATCAGCCCAATAACTCATCATAACGCACAATTTCATCTGCTTTGAAGTTGGAAATGGGTTCCCTTTACCTCTTAGCCAATGTGCAATTGCATCAGTTGCACCAATTACATGTCTGCCCCTGTCCACCCCTGAATGGAACCATAGGAAAGAAGGAAAGATGACACTACAGCTACAGAGGTGACCGTCTGATAGCCTAGCTCGACTACCCACCTCTCCTGAAGACCCTTTCAGCCTTTTGAGACTTGGGTGGAGGACATCATCTCTGAATATAGGGTCCCACAGCTGCACCCCAACAGTTTGAGCAGCACTCTTACATGAGTAAATAGCCTGAGAGCAGAAGGGGGTGCATAGCCTCTCACTGTGTCACTGAGGATGATAGCATTCTCCAGGGATTACTCCGGAGTGTTTGTTGTGGTGGGAGGCAGGTCTGGACAGCTGTCGTCATCCTATTAAATAGATAAGAATTAATATATATGTGTTTATGCTTTATAGGGACTCTTTTATCCCCATAAATGTATATGACCTATTAATATGGGCATACAGGAAATAGAAATGTTGAGCTTGTCCTACCTGTATGCCTCATATTAATGGTTTTGTTGTGGAGAAATGTTATATTCTGTCTTTATGCTAATGATCAGCCCAATAACTCATCATAACACACAATTTCATCTGCTTTGAAGTTGGAAATGGGTTCCCTTTACCTCTTAGCCAATGTGCAATTGCATCAGTTGCACCAATAACATGTCTGCCCCTGTCCACCCCTGAATGGAACCATAGGAAAGAAGGAAAGATGACACTACAGCTACAGAGGTGACCGTCTGATAGCCTAGCTCGACTACCCACCTCTCCTGAAGACCCTTTCAGCCTTTTGAGACTTGGGTGGAGGACATCATCTCTGAATATAGGGTCCCACAGCTGCACCCCAACAGTTTGAGCAGCACTCTTACATGAGTAAATAGCCTGAGAGCAGAAGGGGGTGCATAGCCTCTCACTGTGTCACTGAGGATGATAGCATTCTCCAGGGATTACTCCGGAGTGTTTGTTGTGGTGGGAGGCAGGTCTGGACAGCTGTCGTCATCCTATTAAATAGATAAGAATTCATATATATGTGTTTATGCTTTATAGGGACTCTTTTATCCCCATAAATGTATATGACCTATTAATATGGGCATACAGGAAATAGAAATGTTGAGCTTGTCCTACCTGTATGCCTCATATTAATGGTTTTGTTGTGGAGAAATGTTATATTCTGTCTTTATGCTAATGATCAGCCCAATAACTCATCATAACGCACAATTTCATCTGCTTTGAAGTTGGAAATGGGTTCCCTTTACCTCTTAGCGAATGTGCAATTGCATCAGTTGCACCAATAACATGTCTGCCCCTGTCCACCCCTGAATGGAACCATAGGAAAGAAGGAAAGATGACACTACAGCTACAGAGGTGACCGTCTGATAGCCTAGCTCGACTACCCACCTCTCCTGAAGGCCCTTTCAGCCTTTTGAGACTTGGGTGGAGGACATCATCTCTGAATATAGGGTCCCACAGCTGCACCCCAACAGTTTGAGCAGCACTCTTACATGAGTAAATAGCCTGAGAGCAGAAGGGGTGCATAGCCTCTCACTGTGTCACTGAGGATGATAGCATTTTCCAGGGATTACTCCGGAGTGTTTGTTGTGGTGGGAGGCAGGTCTGGACAGCTGTCGTCATCCTATTAAATAGATAAGAATTAATATATATGTGTTTATGCTTTATAGGGACTCTTTTATCCCCATAAATGTATATGACCTATTAATATGGGCATACAGGAAATAGAAATGTTGAGCTTGTCCTACCTGTATGCCTCATATTAATGGTTTTGTTGTGGAGAAATGTTATATTCTGTCTTTATGCTAATGATCAGCCCAATAACTCATCATAACACACAATTTCATCTGCTTTGAAGTTGGAAATGGGTTCCCTTTACCTCTTAGCCAATGTGCAATTGCATCAGTTGCACCAATAACATGTCTGCCCCTGTCCACCCCTGAATGGAACCATAGGAAAGAAGGAAAGATAACACTACAGCTACAGAGGTGACCGTCTGATAGCCTAGCTCGACTACCCACCTCTCCTGAAGACCCTTTCAGCCTTTTGAGACTTGGGTGGAGGACATCATCTCTGAATATAGGGTCCCACAGCTGCACCCCAACAGTTTGAGCAGCACTCTTACATGAGTAAATAGCCTGAGAGCAGAAGGGGGTGCATAGCCTCTCACTGTGTCACTGAGGATGATAGCATTCTCCAGGGATTACTCCGGAGTGTTTGTTGTGGTGGGAGGCAGGTCTGGACAGCTGTCGTCATTAGGGTTGAGCGACCTTCACTTTTATAGGATCAGGTCGGGTTTCACGAAACCCGACTTTTGGAAAAGTCGGGTCGAGTGAAATCGGCTGATCCCATAAAAAAGTCGGGGTCGGGGTCGGCCGAAACTCGAAACCCAATGCAGTGCATTGGGTTTCCATGGTTCCCAGGGTCTGAAGGAGCGGAAACTCTCCTTCAGGCCCTGGGATCCATATTTAAGTGTAAAATATAGAATTAAAATAAAAGATATCCTTATACTTACCCTCTGACGCGCCCTGGTACTAACTGGGAACCTTCCTTCCTTAGAATCAGCCTTCCAGGACCTTCGGTGACGTCGCGGGTGACGTCGCGGCTTGTGATTGGCCGCGCGGCCGCCCATGTGACCGCTCGCGCGGCCAATCACAAGCCGCGACGTCACCCGCGACGTCACCGAAGGTCCTGGAAGGGCTGATTCTTAGGAAAGAAGGCTGTCGGAAGGAAGCAGGGCGCTTCCGAGGGTGAGTATATTCCTATTAGGTATATACTCACCCTCGGAAGCGCCCTGCTTCCTTCCGACAGCCTTCCTTCCTAAGAATCAGCCCTTCCAGGACCTTCGGTGACGTCGCGGGTGACGTCACGGCTTGTGATTGGCCGCGCGAGCGGTCACATGGGCGGCCGCGCGGCCAATCACAAGCCGCGACGTCACCGCGACGTCACGGCAAGGTCCTAGAAGCGCGGATTCGAAGGAGGAAGGCTGCCGATTAGTACCAGGGCGCGTCAGAGGGTAAGTATTGCAATATTTTTTATTTTAATTCTATATTTTACACTTTAATCTGAATTCCGATACCAATTCCCGATATCTTAAACATATCGGGAATCGGGATCGGAATTCCGATTCCAGATTCAAAAGATCGCCGACTTCATGGCCGACCCCCCACTGGGGTCGGGTCGGGTTTCATGAAACCCGACCTTGCCAAAAGTCGGCGACTTTTGAACAATTTCGACCCGTTTCGCTCAACCCTAGTCGTCATCCTATTAAATAGATAAGAATTCATATATATGTGTTTATGCTTTATAGGGACTCTTTTATCCCCATAAATGTATATGACCTATTAATATGGGCATACAGGAAATAGAAATGTTGAGCTTGTCCTACCTGTATGCCTCATATTAATGGTTTTGTTGTGGAGAAATGTTATATTCTGTCTTTATGCTAATGATCAGCCCAATAACTCATCATAACGCACAATTTCATCTGCTTTGAAGTTGGAAATGGGTTCCCTTTACCTCTTAGCCAATGTGCAATTGCATCAGTTGCACCAATAACATGTCTGCCCCTGTCCACCCCTGAATGGAACCATAGGAAAGAAGGAAAGATGACACTACAGCTACAGAGGTGACCATCTGATAGCCTAGCTCGACTACCCACCTCTCCTGAAGACCCTTTCAGCCTTTTGAGACTTGGGTGGAGGACATCATCTCTGAATATAGGGTCCCACAGCTGCACCCCAACAGTTTGAGCAGCACTCTTACATGAGTAAATAGCCTGAGAGCAGAAGGGGGTGCATAGCCTCTCACTGTGTCACTGAGGATGATAGCATTCTCCAGGGATTACTCCGGAGTGTTTGTTGTGGTGGGAGGCAGGTCTGGACAGCTGTCGTCATCCTATTAAATAGATAAGAATTAATATATATGTGTTTATGCTTTATAGGGACTCTTTTATCCCCATAAATGTATATGACCTATTAATATGGGCATACAGGAAATAGAAATGTTGAGCTTGTCCTACCTGTATGCCTCATATTAATGGTTTTGTTGTGGAGAAATGTTATATTCTGTCTTTATGCTAATGATCAGCCCAATAACTCATCATAACGCACAATTTCATCTGCTTTGAAGTTGGAAATGGGTTCCCTTTACCTCTTAGCCAATGTGCAATTGCATCAGTTGCACCAATAACATGTCTGCCCCTATCCACCCCTGAATGGAACCATAGGAAAGAAGGAAAGATGACACTACAGCTACAGAGGTGACCGTCTGATAGCCTAGCTCGACTACCCACCTCTCCTGAAGACCCTTTCAGCCCTTTGAGACTTGGGTGGAGGACATCATCTCTGAATATAGGGTCCCACAGCTGCACCCCAACAGTTTGAGCAGCACTCTTACATGAGTAAATAGCCTGAGAGCAGAAGGGGTGCATAGCCTCTCACTGTGTCACTGAGGATGATAGCATTCTCCAGGGATTACTCCGGAGTGTTTGTTGTGGTGGGAGGCAGGTCTGGACAGCTGTCGTCATCCTATTAAATAGATAAGAATTAATATATATGTGTTTATGCTTTATAGGGACTCTTTTATCCCCATAAATGTATATGACCTATTAATATGGGCATACAGGAAATAGAAATGTTGAGCTTGTCCTACCTGTATGCCTCATATTAACATAGTAACATAGTTAGTAAGGCCGAAAAAAGACATTTGTCCATCCAGTTCAGCCTATATTCCATCATAATAAATCCCCAGATCTACGTCCTTCTACAGAACCTAATTGTATGATACAATATTGTTCTGCTCCAGGAAGACATCCAGGCCTCTCTTGAACCCCCCGACTGAGTTCGCCATCACCACCTCCTCAGGCAAGCAATTCCAGATTCTCACTGCCCTAACAGTAAAGAATCCTCTTCTATGTTGGTGGAAAAACCTTCTCTCCTCCAGACGCAAAGAATGCCCCCTTGTGCTCGTCACCTTCCTTGGTATAAACAGATCCTCAGCGAGATATTTGTATTGTCCCCTTATATACTTATACATGGTTATTAGATCGCCCCTCAGTCGTCTTTTTTCTAGACTAAATAATCCTAATTTCGCTAATCTATCTGGGTATTGTAGTTCTCCCATCCCCTTTATTAATTTTGTTGCCCTCCTTTGTACTCTCTCTAGTTCCATTATATCCTTCCTGAGCACCGGTGCCCAAAACTGGACACAGTACTCCATGTGCGGTCTAACTAGGGATTTGTACAGAGGCAGTATAATGCTCTCATCATGTGTATCCAGACCTCTTTTAATGCATCCCATGATCCTGTTTGCCTTGGCAGCTGCTGCCTGGCACTGGCTGCTCCAGGTAAGTTTATCATTAACTAGGATCCCCAAGTCCTTCTCACTGTCAGATTTACCCAGTGGTTTCCCATTCAGTGTGTAATGGTGACATTGATTCCTTCTTCCCATGTGTATAACCTTACATTTATCATTGTTAAACCTCATCTGCCACCTTTCAGCCCAAGTTTCCAACTTATCCAGATCCATCTGTAGCAGAATACTATCTTCTCTTGTATTAACTGCTTTACATAGTTTTGTATCATCTGCAAATATCGATATTTTACTGTGTAAACCTTCTACCAGATCATTAATGAATATGTTGAAGAGAACAGGTCCCAATACTGACCCCTGCGGTACCCCACTGGTCACAGCGACCCAGTTAGAGACTATACCATTTATAACCACCCTCTGCTTCCTATCACTAAGCCAGTTACTAACCCATTTACACACATTTTCCCCCAGACCAAGCATTCTCATTTTGTGTACCAACCTCTTGTGCGGCACGGTATCAAACGCTTTGGAAAAATCGAGATATACCACGTCCAATGACTCACCGTGGTCCAGCCTATAGCTTACCTCTTCATAAAAACTGATTAGATTGGTTTGACAGGAGCGATTTCTCATAAACCCATGCTGATATGGAGTTAAACAGTTATTCTCATTGAGATAATCCAGAATAACATCCCTCAGAAACCCTTCAAATGTTTTACCAACAATAGAGGTTAGACTTACTGGCCTATAATTTCCAGGTTCACTTTTAGAGCCCTTTTTGAATATTGGCACCACATTTGCTATGCGCCAGTCCTGCGGAACAGATCCTGTCGCTATAGAGTCCCTAAAAATAAGAAATAATGGTTTATCTATTACATTACTTAGTTCCCTTAGTACTCGTGGGTGTATGCCATCCGGACCCGGAGATTTATCTATTTTAATCTTATTTAGCCGATTTCGCACCTCTTCTTGGGTTAGATTGGTGACCCTTAATATAGGTTTTTCATTGTTTCTTGGGATTTCACCTAGCATTTCATTTTCCACCGTGAATACCGTGGAGAAGAAGGTGTTTAATATGTTAGCTTTTTCCTCGTCATCTACAACCATTCTTTCCTCACTATTTTTTAAGGGGCCTACATTTTCAGTTTTTATTCTTTTACTATTGATATAGTTGAAGAACAGTTTGGGATTAGTTTTACTCTCCTTAGCAATGTGCTTCTCTGTTTCCTTTTTGGCAGCTTTAATTAGTTTTTTAGATAAAGTATTTTTCTCCCTATAGTTTTTTAGAGCTTCAATGGTGCCATCCTGCTTTAGTAGTGCAAATGCTTTCTTTTTACTGTTAATTGCCTGTCTTACTTCTTTGTTTAGCCACATTGGGTTTTTCCTATTTCTAGTCCTTTTATTCCCACAAGGTATAAACCGCTTACACTGCCTATTTAGGATGTTCTTAAACATTTCCCATTTATTATCTGTATTCTTATTTCTGAGGATATTGTCCCAGTCTACCAGATTAAGGGCATCTCTAAGCTGGTCAAACTTTGCCTTCCTAAAGTTCAGTGTTTTTGTGACTCCCTGACAAGTCCCCCTAGTGAAAGACAGGTGAAACTGTACAATATTGTGGTCGCTATTTCCTAGATGCCCAACCACCTGCAGATTTGTTATTCTGTCAGGTCTATTAGATAGTATTAGGTCTAAAAGTGCTGCTCCTCTGGTTGGATTCTGCACCAATTGTGAAAGATAATTTTTCTTGGTTATTAGCAGAAACCTGTTGCCTTTATGGGTTTCACAGGTTTCTGTTTCCCAGTTAATATCCGGGTAGTTAAAGTCCCCCATAACCAGGACCTCATTATGGGTTGCAGCTTCATCTATCTGCTTTAGAAGTAGACTTTCCATGGTTTCTGTTATATTTGGGGGTTTGTAACAGACCCCAATGAGAATTTTGTTACCATTTTTCCCTCCATGAATTTCGACCCATATGGACTCGACATCCTCATTTCCTTCGCTAATATCCTCCCTTAAAGTGGACTTTAGACAAGACTTTACATAGAGACAAACCCCTCCTCCTCTCCGATTTTTACGATCCTTTCTAAACAGACTGTAACCCTGTAAGTTAACTGCCCAGTCATAGCTTTCATCTAACCATGTCTCGGTTATTCCCACTATGTCAAAGTTACCTGTAGATATTTCTGCTTCTAGTTCTTCCATCTTGTTTGTCAGGCTTCTGGCGTTTGCGAGCATGCAGTTTAGAGGATTTTGTTTTGTTCCAATCTCCTCGCTGTGGATTGCTTTAGAAATGTTCTTACCTCCCATCTGAGTATGTTTTCCTGGGTCTTCTTTGTTCAAGTCTAATGTTTTTCTTCCCGTCCCCTCTTCTTCTAGTTTAACGCCCTCCTGATGAGTGTAGCGAGTCTTCTGGCGAATGTGTGTTTCCCAGGTTTGTTGAGGTGTAGTCCATCTCTGGCGAGGAGTCCATCGTACCAGTAATTCACACCGTGGTCCAGGAATCCGAATCCTTGTTGTCTGCACCATCGTCTTAGCCAGTTGTTTGCATCAAGGATCCTGTTCCATCTCCTGGTGCCATGCCCATCTACTGGAAGGATAGAAGAAAAAACTACCTGTGCATCCAGTTCCTTTACTTTCTTCCCCATCTCTTCAAAGTCTTTGCAGATTGTCGGTAGGTCTTTCCTTGCCGTGTCATTGGTGCCAACATGTATCAGAAGAAATGGGTGGACGTCCTTGGAGCTGAAGAGCTTTGGTATCCTATCGGTCACATCCTTGATCATCGCACCTGGAAGGCAGCATACTTCTCTTGCAGTTATGTCCGGTCTGCAGATGGCTGCTTCTGTGCCTCTCAGTAGTGAGTCTCCCACCACCACCACTCTTCGTTGCTTCTTGGCTGTACTTTTTGCTGTCACTTGTTGATGTGTGCCCTTTTCTTTTTTGCTTGCTGGTATTGCTTCATCCTTAGGTGTGCCATCTTCATCCTCTACAAAGATTTGATATCGGTTCTTCAGTTGTGTGGTTGGTGATTTCTCCATGGTCTTCTTGCTTCTTTTGGTCACATGCTTCCACTCATCTGCTTTTGGAGGTTCTCTGACACTTTTTTCACCTTCTGTGACCAGTAGAGATGCTTCTGTTCTGTCTAGAAAGTCTTCATTCTCTTTGATGAGTTTCAAAGTTGCTATTCTTTCTTCCAGACCCCGCACCTTTTCTTCTGAAAGGGCCACTAGTCTACACTTCTGACAGGTGAAATTTGATTCTTCTTCTGGTCGGTCTGTGAACATGTAGCACATGCTGCAGCTCACCATGTAGGTTGTCACATCTGCCATGTTGCTCCTAGATCCTGCTGACTTGCTGTGTGTTTTCCTTCTTGTGTAATCTACTCAGCCAAGCTCTCTTGCAATAATATCCTACAGGCAAAAATTCTTACGGCGCGCGGTTTGGCGATGCTTTCCAAGCAGCTGGTCCCGGCTGTACCCAACGATCTTCTAGCTTAGGGAGACTTCGCTTTTCCCAGAAGGCACCTGGAATATGCAAATTAGCCTCCTCAAGCTTGAATCCCTGGTTTGGCGATGCTTTCCAAGCAGCTGGTCCCGGCTGTACCCAACGATCTTCTAGCTTAGGGAGACTTCGCTTTTCCCAGAAGGCACCTGGAATATGCAAATTAGCCTCCTCAAGCTTGAATCCCTGGTTTGGCGATGCTTTCCAAGCAGCTGGTCCCGGCTGTACCCAACGATCTTCTAGCTTAGGGAGACTTCGCTTTTCCCAGAAGGCACCTGGAATATGCAAATTAGCCTCCTCAAGCTTGAATCCCTGGTTTTCCCTGGTATTAATGGTTTTGTTGTGGAGAAATGTTATATTCTGTCTTTATGCTAATGATCAGCCCAATAACTCATCATAACGCACAATTTCATCTGCTTTGAAGTTGGAAATGGGTTCCCTTTACCTCTTAGCCAATGTGCAATTGCATCAGTTGCACCAATAACATGTCTGCCCCTGTCCACCCCTGAATGGAACCATAGGAAAGAAGGAAAGATGACACTACAGCTACAGAGGTGACCATCTGATAGCCTAGCTCGACTACCCACCTCTCCTGAAGACCCTTTCAGCCTTTTGAGACTTGGGTGGAGGACATCATCTCTGAATATAGGGTCCCACAGCTGCACCCCAACAGTTTGAGCAGCACTCTTACATGAGTAAATAGCCTGAGAGCAGAAGGGGGTGCATAGCCTCTCACTGTGTCACTGAGGATGATAGCATTCTCCAGGGATTACTCCGGAGTGTTTGTTGTGGTGGGAGGCAGGTCTGGACAGCTGTCGTCATCCTATTAAATAGATAAGAATTAATATATATGTAACATAGTAAGAAAGGATTGCAAATGCACTCACCGACTGCAGTTCAAAGTGTTTATTCCAACAACAAGTGAAACATCTTCACGGCACGGGGGAAAGGAAATTAGCCAGGGAGAGTGCGGCAGACGAGAAGACGGCCGTTTCGCGCTGCACAAGAGCGCTTCTACGGGACCCGTAGAAGCGCTCTTGTGCAGCGCGAAACGGCCGTCGTCTCGTCTGCCGCACTCTCCCTGGCTAATTTCCTTTCCCCCGTGCCGTGAAGATGTTTCACTTGTTGTTGGAATAAACACTTTGAACTGCAGTCGGTGAGTGCATTTGCAATCCTTTCTTACTATGTTGGATTTACACAGACTTTTTTCATGCAAATAGCACCTCCCTCTCTTTCCCAGACTGCTAGATCAAAACAAATGAGCCTATTGTAAGTTTCTCTGTGTGTGGGACGTTGTGCTGCTCTGGTTTTCTTTTGTATTTCTTTTGATTAATATATATGTGTTTATGCTTTATAGGGACTCTTTTATCCCCATAAATGTATATGACCTATTAATATGGGCATACAGGAAATAGAAATGTTGAGCTTGTCCTATCTGTATGCCTCATATTAATGGTTTTGTTGTGGAGAAATGTTATATTCTGTCTTTATGCTAATGATCAGCCCAATAACTCATCATAACGCACAATTTCATCTGCTTTGAAGTTGGAAATGGGTTCCCTTTACCTCTTAGCCAATGTGCAATTGCATCAGTTGCACCAATAACATGTCTGCCCCTATCCACCCCTGAATGGAACCATAGGAAAGAAGGAAAGATGACACTACAGCTACAGAGGTGACCGTCTGATAGCCTAGCTCGACTACCCACCTCTCCTGAAGACCCTTTCAGCCCTTTGAGACTTGGGTGGAGGACATCATCTCTGAATATAGGGTCCCACAGCTGCACCCCAACAGTTTGAGCAGCACTCTTACATGAGTAAATAGCCTGAGAGCAGAAGGGGTGCATAGCCTCTCACTGTGTCACTGAGGATGATAGCATTCTCCAGGGATTACTCCGGAGTGTTTGTTGTGGTGGGAGGCAGGTCTGGACAGCTGTCGTCATCCTATTAAATAGATAAGAATTAATATATATGTGTTTATGCTTTATAGGGACTCTTTTATCCCCATAAATGTATATGACCTATTAATATGGGCATACAGGAAATAGAAATGTTGAGCTTGTCCTACCTGTATGCCTCATATTAATGGTTTTGTTGTGGAGAAATGTTATATTCTGTCTTTATGCTAATGATCAGCCCAATAACTCATCATAACGCACAATTTTATCTGCTTTGAAGTTGGAAATGGGTTCCCTTTACTTCTTAGCCAATGTGCAATTGCATCAGTTGCACCAATAACATGTCTGCCCCTGTCCACCCCTGAATGGAACCATAGGAAAGAAGGAAAGATGACACTACAGCTACAGAGGTGACCGTCTGATAGCCTAGCTCGACTACCCACCTCTCCTGAAGACCCTTTCAGCCTTTTGAGACTTGGGTGGAGGACATCATCTCTGAATATAGGGTCCCACAGCTGCACCCCAACAGTTTGAGCAGCACTCTTACATGAGTAAATAGCCTGAGAGCAGAAGGGGGTGCATAGCCTCTCACTGTGTCACTGAGGATGATAGCATTCTCCAGGGATTACTCCGGAGTGTTTGTTGTGGTGGGAGGCAGGTCTGGACAGCTGTTGTCATCCTATTAAATAGATAAGAATTAATATATATGTGTTTATGCTTTATAGGGACTCTTTTATCCCCATAAATGTATATGACCTATTAATATGTGCATACAGGAAATAGAAATGTTGAGCTTGTCCTACCTGTACGCCTCATATTAATGGTTTTGTTGTGGAGAAATGTTATATTCTGTCTTTATGCTAATGATCAGCCCAATAACTCGTCATAACGCACAATTTCATCTGCTTTGAAGTTGGAAATGGGTTCCCTTTACCTCTTAGCCAATGTGCAATTGCATCAGTTGCACCAATAACATGTCTGCCCCTGTCCACCCCTGAATGGAACCATAGGAAAGAAGGAAAGATGACACTACAGCTACAGAGGTGACCGTCTGATAGCCTAGCTCGACTACCCACCTCTCCTGAAGACCCTTTCAGCCTTTTGAGACTTGGGTGGAGGACATCATCTCTGAATATAGGGTCCCACAGCTGCACCCCAACAGTTTGAGCAGCACTCTTACATGAGTAAATAGCCTGAGAGCAGAAGGGGGTGCATAGCCTCTCACTGTGTCACTGAGGATGATAGCATTCTCCAGGGATTACTCCGGAGTGTTTGTTGTGGTGGGAGGCAGGTCTGGACAGCTGTCGTCATCCTATTAAATAGATAAGAATTAATATATATGTGTTTATGCTTTATAGGGACTCTTTTATCCCCATAAATGTATATGACCTATTAATATGGGCATACAGGAAATAGAAATGTTGAGCTTGTCCTACCTGTATGCCTCATATTAATGGTTTTGTTGTGGAGAAATGTTATATTCTGTCTTTATGCTAATGATCAGCCCAATAACTCATCATAACGCACAATTTCATCTGCTTTGAAGTTGGAAATGGGTTTCCTTTACCTCTTAGCCAATGTGCAATTGCATCAGTTGCACCAATAACATGTCTGCCCCTGTCCACCCCTGAATGGAACCATAGGAAAGAAGGAAAGATGACACTACAGCTACAGAGGTGACCGTCTGATAGCCTAGCTCGACTACCCACCTCTCCTGAAGACCCTTTCAGCCTTTTGAGACTTGGGTGGAGGACATCATCTCTGAATATAGGGTCCCACAGCTGCAACCCAACAGTTTGAGCAGCACTGTTACATGAGTAAATAGCCTGAGAGCAGAAGGGGGTGCATAGCCTCTCACTGTGTCACTGAGGATGATAGCATTCTCCAGGGATTACTCCGGAGTGTTTGTTGTGGTGGGAGGCAGGTCTGGACAGCTGTCGTCATCCTATTAAATAGATAAGAATTAATATATATGTGTTTATGCTTTATAGGGACTCTTTTATCCCCATAAATGTATATGACCTATTAATATGGGCATACAGGAAATAGAAATGTTGAGCTTGTCCTACCTGTATGCCTCATATTAATGGTTTTGTTGTGGAGAAATGTTATATTCTGTCTTTATGCTAATGATCAGCCCAATAACTCATCATAACGCACAATTTCATCTGCTTTGAAGTTGGAAATGGGTTCCCTTTACCTCTTAGCCAATGTGCAATTGCATCAGTTGCACCAATAACATGTCTGCCCCTGTCCACCCCTGAATGGAACCATAGGAAAGAAGGAAAGATGACACTACAGCTACAGAGGTGACCGTCTGATAGCCTAGCTCGACTACCCACCTCTCCTGAAGACCCTTTCAGCCTTTTGAGACTTGGGTGGAGGACATCATCTCTGAATATAGGGTCCCACAGCTGCAACCCAACAGTTTGAGCAGCACTCTTACATGAGTAAATAGCCTGAGAGCAGAAGGGGGTGCATAGCCTCTCACTGTGTCACTGAGGATGATAGCATTCTCCAGGGATTACTCCGGAGTGTTTGTTGTGGTGGGAGGCAGGTCTGGACAGCTGTCGTCATCCTATTAAATAGATAAGAATTAATATATATGTGTTTATGCTTTATAGGGACTCTTTTATCCCCATAAATGTATATGACCTATTAATATGGGCATACAGGAAATAGAAATGTTGAGCTTGTCCTACCTGTATGCCTCATATTAATGGTTTTGTTGTGGAGAAATGTTATATTCTGTCTTTATGCTAATGATCAGCCCAATAACTCATCATAACGCACAATTTCATCTGCTTTGAAGTTGGAAATGGGTTCCCTTTACCTCTTAGCCAATGTGCAATTGCATCAGTTGCACCAATAACATGTCTGCCCCTGTCCACCCCTGAATGGAACCATAGGAAAGAAGGAAAGATGACACTACAGCTACAGAGGTGACCGTCTGATAGCCTAGCTCGACTACCCACCTCTCCTGAAGACCCTTTCAGCCTTTTGAGACTTGGGTGGAGGACATCATCTCTGAATATAGGGTCCCACAGCTGCAACCCAACAGTTTGAGCAGCACTCTTACATGAGTAAATAGCCTGAGAGCAGAAGGGGGTGCATAGCCTCTCACTGTGTCACTGAGGATGATAGCATTCTCCAGGGATTACTCCGGAGTGTTTGTTGTGGTGGGAGGCAGGTCTGGACAGCTGTCGTCATCCTATTAAATAGATAAGAATTAATATATATGTGTTTATGCTTTATAGGGACTCTTTTATCCCCATAAATGTATATGACCTATTAATATGGGCATACAGGAAATAGAAATGTTGAGCTTGTCCTACCTGTATGCCTCATATTAATGGTTTTGTTGTGGAGAAATGTTATATTCTGTCTTTATGCTAATGATCAGCCCAATAACTCATCATAACGCACAATTTCATCTGCTTTGAAGTTGGAAATGGGTTTCCTTTACCTCTTAGCCAATGTGCAATTGCATCAGTTGCACCAATAACATGTCTGCCCCTGTCCACCCCTGAATGGAACCATAGGAAAGAAGGAAAGATGACACTACAGCTACAGAGGTGACCGTCTGATAGCCTAGCTCGACTACCCACCTCTCCTGAAGACCCTTTCAGCCTTTTGAGACTTGGGTGGAGGACATCATCTCTGAATATAGGGTCCCACAGCTGCAACCCAACAGTTTGAGCAGCACTGTTACATGAGTAAATAGCCTGAGAGCAGAAGGGGGTGCATAGCCTCTCACTGTGTCACTGAGGATGATAGCATTCTCCAGGGATTACTCCGGAGTGTTTGTTGTGGTGGGAGGCAGGTCTGGACAGCTGTCGTCATCCTATTAAATAGATAAGAATTAATATATATGTGTTTATGCTTTATAGGGACTCTTTTATCCCCATAAATGTATATGACCTATTAATATGGGCATACAGGAAATAGAAATGTTGAGCTTGTCCTACCTGTATGCCTCATATTAATGGTTTTGTTGTGGAGAAATGTTATATTCTGTCTTTATGCTAATGATCAGCCCAATAACTCATCATAACGCACAATTTCATCTGCTTTGAAGTTGGAAATGGGTTCCCTTTACCTCTTAGCCAATGTGCAATTGCATCAGTTGCACCAAAAACATGTCTGCCCCTGTCCACCCCTGAATGGAACCATAGGAAAGAAGGAAAGATGACACTACAGCTACAGAGGTGACCGTCTGATAGCCTAGCTCGACTACCCACCTCTCCTGAAGACCCTTTCAGCCTTTTGAGACTTGGGTGGAGGACATCATCTCTGAATATAGGGTCCCACAGCTGCAACCCAACAGTTTGAGCAGCACTCTTACATGAGTAAATAGCCTGAGAGCAGAAGGGGGTGCATAGCCTCTCACTGTGTCACTGAGGATGATAGCATTCTCCAGGGATTACTCCGGAGTGTTTGTTGTGGTGGGAGGCAGGTCTGGACAGCTGTCGTCATCCTATTAAATAGATAAGAATTAATATATATGTGATTATGCTTTATAGGGACTCTTTTATCCCCATAAATGTATATGACCTATTAATATGGGCATACAGGAAATAGAAATGTTGAGCTTGTCCTACCTGTATGCCTCATATTAATGGTTTTGTTGTGGAGAAATGTTATATTCTGTCTTTATGCTAATGATCAGCCCAATAACTCATCATAACGCACAATTTCATCTGCTTTGAAGTTGGAAATGGGTTCCCTTTACCTCTTAGCCAATGTGCAATTGCATCAGTTGCACCAATAACATGTCTGCCCCTGTCCACCCCTGAATGGAACCATAGGAAAGAAGGAAAGATGACACTACAGCTACAGAGGTGACCGTCTGATAGCCTAGCTCGACTACCCACCTCTCCTTAAGACCCTTTCAGCCTTTTGAGATTTGGGTGGAGGACATCATCTCTGAATATAGGGTCCCACAGCTGCAACCCAACAGTTTGAGCAGCACTGTTACATGAGTAAATAGCCTGAGAGCAGAAGGGGGTGCATAGCCTCTCACTGTGTCACTGAGGATGATAGCATTCTCCAGGGATTACTCCGGAGTGTTTGTTGTGGTGGGAGGCAGGTCTGGACAGCTGTCGTCATCCTATTAAATAGATAAGAATTAATATATATGTGTTTATGCTTTATAGGGACTCTTTTATCCCCATAAATGTATATGACCTATTATTATGGGCATACAGGAAATAGAAATGTTGAGCTTGTCCTAGCTGTATGCCTCATATTAATGGTTTTGTTGTGGAGAAATGTTATATTCTGTCTTTATGCTAATGATCAGCCCAATAACTCATCATAACGCACAATTTCATCTGCTTTGAAGTTGGAAATGGGTTCCCTTTACCTCTTAGCCAATGTGCAATTGCATCAGTTGCACCAATAACATGTCTGCCCCTGTCCACCCCTGAATGGAACCATAGGAAAGAAGGAAAGATGACACTACAGCTACAGAGGTGACCGTCTGATAGCCTAGCTCGACTACCCACCTCTCCTGAAGACCCTTTCAGCCTTTTGAGACTTGGGTGGAGGACATCATCTCTGAATATAGGGTCCCACAGCTGCACCCCAACAGTTTGAGCAGCACTCTTACATGAGTAAATAGCCTGAGAGCAGAAGGGGGTGCATAGCCTCTCACTGTGTCACTGAGGATGATAGCATTCTCCAGGGATTACTCCGGAGTGTTTGTTGTGGTGGGAGGCAGGTCTGGACAGCTGTCGTCATCCTATTAAATAGATAAGAATTAATATATATGTGTTTATGCTTTATAGGGACTCTTTTATCCCCATAAATGTATATGACCTATTAATATGGGCATACAGGAAATAGAAATGTTGAGATTGTCCTACCTGTATGCCTCATATTAATGGTTTTGTTGTGGAGAAATGTTATATTCTGTCTTTATGCTAATGATCAGCCCAATAACTCATCATAACGCACAATTTCATCTGCTTTGAAGTTGGAAATGGGTTCCCTTTACCTCTTAGCCAATGTGCAATTGCATCAGTTGCACCAATAACATGTCTGCCCCTGTCCACCCCTGAATGGAACCATAGGAAAGAAGGAAAGATGACACTACAGCTACAGAGGTGACCGTCTGATAGCCTAGCTCGACTACCCACCTCTCCTGAAGACCCTTTCAGCCTTTTGAGACTTGGGTGGAGGACATCATCTCTGAATATAGGGTCCCACAGCTGCACCCCAACAGTTTGAGCAGCACTCTTACATGAGTAAATAGCCTGAGAGCAGAAGGGGTGCATAGCCTCTCACTGTGTCACTGAGGATGATAGCATTCTCCAGAGATTACTCCGGAGTGTTTGTTGTGGTGGGAGGCAGGTCTGGACAGCTGTCGTCATCCTATTAAATAGATAAGAATTAATATATATGTGTTTATGCTTTATAGGGACTCTTTTATCCCCATAAATGTATATGACCTATTAATATGGGCATACAGGAAATAGAAATGTTGAGCTTGTCCTACCTGTATGCCTCATATTAATGGTTTTGTTGTGGAGAAATGTTATATTCTGTCTTTATGCTAATGATCAGCCCAATAACTCATCATAACGCACAATTTCATCTGGTTTGAAGTTGGAAATGGGTTCCCTTTACCTCTTAGCCAATGTGCAATTGCATCAGTTGCACCAATAACATGTCTGCCCCTGTCCACCCCTGAATGGAACCATAGGAAAGAAGGAAAGATGACACTACAGCTACAGAGGTGACCGTCTGATAGCCTAGCTCGACTACCCACCTCTCCTGAAGACCCTTTCAGCCCTTTGAGACTTGGGTGGAGGACATCATCTCTGAATATAGGGTCCCACATCTGCACCCCAACAGTTTGAGCAGCACTCTTACATGAGTAAATAGCCTGAGAGCAGAAGGGGTGCATAGCCTCTCACTGTGTCACTGAGGATGATAGCATTCTCCAGGGATTACTCCGGAGTGTTTGTTGTGGTGGGAGGCAGGTCTGGACAGCTGTCGTCATCCTATTAAATAGATAAGAATTAATATATATGTGTTTATGCTTTATAGGGACTCTTTTATCCCCATAAATGTATATGACCTATTAATATGGGCATACAGGAAATAGAAATATTGAGCTTGTCCTACCTGTATGCGTCATATTAATGGTTTTGTTGTGGAGAAATGTTATATTCTGTCTTTATGCTAATGATCAGCCCAATTACTCATCATAACGCACAATTTCATCTGCTTTGAAGTTGGAAATGGGTTCCCTTTACCTCTTAGCCAATGTGCAATTGCATCAGTTGCACCAATAACATGTATGCCCCTGTCCACCCCTGAAAGGAACCATAGGAAAGAAGGAAAGATGACACTACAGCTATAGAGGTGACCGTCTGATAGCCTAGCTCGACTACCCACCTCTCCTGAAGACTAGTGTTGAGCGATTCCGTCCGATACTTGAAAGTATCGGTATCGGATAGTATCGGCCGATACCCGAAAAATATCGGATATCGCCGATACCGATATCCGATACCAATACAAGTCAATGGGACATCAAGTATCGGAATGTATCCTCATGGATCCCAGGGTCTGAAGGAGAGGAAACTCTCCTTCAGGCCCTGGGATCCATATTAAAGTGTAAAATAAAGAATTAAAATAAAAAATATTGTTATATTCACCTCTCCGGCGGCCCCTGGACATCAGCGGGAGGATCCGGCGTCCGGCACGGCTTCTTTCTTCAAAATGCGCGCCTTTAGGACCTGTGGAATGACGTCCCGGCTTCTGATTGGTCGCGTGCCGCCCATGTGACCGCCACGCGACCAATCAGAAGCCGCGACGTCATTCCTCAGGTCCTAAAAGGCGCTCATTCTAGGACTTTAGCTGAGGAATGACGTCGCGGCTTCTGATTGGTCGCGTGGCGGTCACATGGGCGGCACGCGACCAATCAGAAGCCGGGACGTCATACCACAGGTCCTAAAGGCGCGCATTTTGAAGAAAGAAGCCGTGCCGGACGCCGGTTCCTCGCGCAGATGTCCAGGGGCCGCCGGAGAGGTGAATATAACAATATTTTTTATTTTAATTCTTTATTTTACACTTCCGATACCGATACCCGATATCACAAAAATATCGGATCTCGGTATCGGAATTCCGATACCACAAGTATCGGCCGATACCCGATACTTGCGGTATCGGAATGCTCAACACTACTGAAGACCCTTTCAGCCTTTTGAGACTTGGGTGGAGGACATCATCTCTGAATATAGGGTCCCACAGCTGCACCCCAACAGTTTGAGCAGCACTCTTACATGAGTAAATAGCCTGAGAGCAGAAGGGGGTGCATAGCCTCTCACTGTGTCACTGAGGATGATAGCATTCTCCAGGGATTACTCCGGAGTGTTTGTTGTGGTGGGAGGCAGGTCTGGACAGCTGTTGTCATCCTATTAAATAGATAAGAATTAATATATATGTGTTTATGCTTTATAGGGACTCTTTTATCCCCATACATGTATATGACCTATGGGCATACAGGAAATAGAAATGTTGAGCTTGTCCTACCTGTATGCCTCATATTAATGGTTTTGTTGTGGAGAAATGTTATATTCTGTCTTTATGCTAATGATCAGCCCAATAACTCATCATAACGCACAATTTCATCTGCTTTGAAGTTGGAAATGGGTTCCCTTTACCTCTTAGCCAATGTGCAATTGCATCAGTTGCACCAATAACATGTCTGCCCCTGTCCACCCCTGAATGGAACCATAGGAAAGAAGGAAAGATGACACTACAGCTACAGAGGTGACCGTCTGATAGCCTAGCTCGACTACCCACCTCTCCTGAAGACCCTTTCAGCCTTTTGAGACTTGGGTGGAGGACATCATCTCTGAATATAGGGTCCCACAGCTGCACCCCAACAGTTTGAGCAGCACTCTTACATGAGTAAATAGCCTGAGAGCAGAAGGGGGTGCATAGCCTCTCACTGTGTCACTGAGGATGATAGCATTCTCCAGGGATTACTCCGGAGTGTTTGTTGTGGTGGGAAGCAGGTCTGGACAGCTGTCGTCATCCTATTAAATAGATAAGAATTAATATATATGTGTTTATGCTTTATAGGGACTCTTTTATCCCCATAAATGTATATGACCTATTAATATGGGCATACAGGAAATAGAAATGTTGAGCTTGTCCTACCTGTATGCCTCATATTAATGGTTTTGTTGTGGAGAAATGTTATATTCTGTCTTTATGCTAATGATCAGCCCAATAACTCATCATAACGCACAATTTCATCTGCTTTGAAGTTGGAAATGGGTTCCCTTTACCTCTTAGCCAATGTGCAATTGCATCAGTTGCACCAATAACATGTCTGCCCCTGTCCACCCCTGAATGGAACCATAGGAAAGAAGGAAAGATGACACTACAGCTACAGAGGTGACCGTCTGATAGCCTAGCTCGACTACCCACCTCTCCTGAAGACCCTTTCAGCCTTTTGAGACTTGGGTGGAGGACATCATCTCTGAATATAGGGTCCCACAGCTGCACCCCAACAGTTTGAGCAGCACTCTTACATGAGTAAATAGCCTGAGAGCAGAAGGGGGTGCATAGCCTCTCACTGTGTCACTGAGGATGATAGCATTCTCCAGGGATTACTCCGGAGTGTTTGTTGTGGTGGGAGGCAGGTCTGGACAGCTGTCGTCATCCTATTAAATAGATAAGAATTAATATATATGTGTTTATGCTTTATAGGGACTCTTTTATCCCCATAAATGTATATGACCTATTAATATGGGCATACAGGAAATAGAAATGTTGAGCTTGTCCTACCTGTATGCCTCATATTAATGGTTTTGTTGTGGAGAAATGTTATATTCTGTCTTTATGCTAATGATCAGCCCAATAACTCATCATAACATAGTAACATAGTAACATAGTTAGTAAGGCCAAAAAAAGACATTTGTCCATCCAGTTCAGCCTATATTCCATCATAATAAATCCCCAGATCTACGTCCTTCTACAGAACCTAATAATTGTATGATACAATATTGTTCTGCTCCAGGAAGACATCCAGGCCTCTCTTGAACCCCTCGACTGAGTTCGCCATCACCACCTCCTCAGGCAAGCAATTCCAGATTCTCACTGCCCTAACAGTAAAGAATCCTCTTCTATGTTGGTGGAAAAACCTTCTCTCCTCCAGACGCAAAGAATGCCCCCTTGTGCCCGTCACCTTCCTTGGTATAAACAGATCCTCAGCGAGATATTTGTATTGTCCCCTTATATACTTATACATGGTTATTAGATCGCCCCTCAGTCGTCTTTTTTCTAGACTAAATAATCCTAATTTCGCTAATCTATCTGGGTATTGTAGTTCTCCCATCCCCTTTATTAATTTTGTTGCCCTCCTTTGTACTCTCTCTAGTTCCATTATATCCTTCCTGAGCACCGGTGCCCAAAACTGGACACAGTACTCCATGTGCGGTCTAACTAGGGATTTGTACAGAGGCAGTATAATGCTCTCATCATGTGTATCCAGACCTCTTTTAATGCACCCCATGATCCTGTTTGCCTTGGCAGCTGCTGCCTGGCACTGGCTGCTCCAGGTAAGTTTATCATTAACTAGGATCCCCAAGTCCTTCTCCCTGTCAGATTTACCCAGTGGTTTCCCATTCAGTGTGTAATGGTGACATTGATTCCTTCTTCCCATGTGTATAACCTTACATTTATCATTGTTAAACCTCATCTGCCACCTTTCAGCCCAAGTTTCCAACTTATCCAGATCCATCTGTAGCAGAATACTATCTTCTCTTGTATTAACTGCTTTACATAGTTTTGTATCATCTGCAAATATCGATATTTTACTGTGTAAACCTTCTACCAGATCATTAATGAATATGTTGAAGAGAACAGGTCCCAATACCGACCCCTGCGGTACCCCACTGGTCACAGCGACCCAGTTAGAGTCTATACCATTTATAACCACCCTCTGCTTTCTATCACTAAGCCAGTTACTAACCCATTTACACACATTTTCCCCCAGACCAAGCATTCTCATTTTGTGTACCAACCTCTTGTGCGGCACGGTATCAAACGCTTTGGAAAAATCGAGATATACCACGTCCAATGACTCACCGTTGTCCAGCCTATAGCTTACCTCTTCATAAAAACTGATTAGATTGGTTTGACAGGAGCGATTTCTCATAAACCCATGCTGATATGGAGTTAAACAGTTATTCTCATTGAGATAATCCAGAATAACATCCCTCAGAAACCCTTCAAATATTTTACCAACAATAGAGGTTAGACTTACTGGCCTATAATTTCCAGGTTCACTTTTAGAGCCCTTTTTGAATATTGGCACCACATTTGCTATGCGCCAATCCTGCGGAACAGACCCTGTCGCTATAGAGTCCCTAAAAATAAGAAATAATGGTTTATCTATTACATTACTTAGTTCTCTTAGTACTCGTGGGTGTATGCCATCCGGACCCGGAGATTTATCTATTTTATTCTTATTTAGCCGGTTTCGCACCTCTTCTTGGGTTAGATTGGTGACCCTTAATATAGGGTTTTCATTGTTTCTGGGGATTTCACCTAGCATTTCATTTTCCACCGTGAATACCGTGGAGAAGAAGGTGTTTAATATGTTAGCTTGTTAACGCACAATTTCATCTGCTTTGAAGTTGGAAATGGGTTCCCTTTACCTCTTAGCCAATGTGCAATTGCATCAGTTGCACCAATAACATGTCTGCCCCTGTCCACCCCTGAATGGAACCATAGGAAAGAAGGAAAGATGACACTACAGCTACAGAGGTGACCGTCTGATAGCCTAGCTCGACTACCCACCTCTCCTGAAGACCCTTTCAGCCTTTTGATACTTGGGTGGAGGACATCATCTCTGAATATAGGGTCCCACAGCTGCACCCCAACAGTTTGAGCAGCACTCTTACATGAGTAAATAGCCTGAGAGCAGAAGGGGGTGCATAGCCTCTCACTGTGTCACTGAGGATGATAGCATTCTCCAGGGATTGCTCCGGAGTGTTTGTTGTGGTGGGAGGCAGGTCTGGACAGCTGTCGTCATCCTATTAAATAGATAAGAATTAATATATATGTGTTTATGCTTTATAGGGACTCTTTTATCCCCATAAATGTATATGACCTATTAATATGGGCATACAGGAAATAGAAATGTTGAGCTTGTCCTACCTGTATGCCTCATATTAATGGTTTTGTTGTGGAGAAATGTTATATTCTGTCTTTATGCTAATGATCAGCCCAATAACTCATCATAACACACAATTTCATCTGCTTTGAAGTTGGAAATGGGTTCCCTTTACCTCTTAGCCAATGTGCAATTGCATCAGTTGCACCAATAACATGTCTGCCCCTGTCCACCCCTGAATGGAACCATAGGAAAGAAGGAAAGATGACACTACAGCTACAGAGGTGACCGTCTGATAGCCTAGCTCGACTACCCACCTCTCCTGAAGACCCTTTCAGCCTTTTGAGACTTGGGTGGAGGACATCATCTCTGAATATAGGGTCCCACAGCTGCACCCCAACAGTTTGAGCAGCACTCTTACATGAGTAAATAGCCTGAGAGCAGAAGGGGGTGCATAGCCTCTCACTGTGTCACTGAGGATGATAGCATTCTCCAGGGATTACTCCGGAGTGTTTGTTGTGGTGGGAGGCAGGTCTGGACAGCTGTCGTCATCCTATTAAATAGATAAGAATTAATATATATGTGTTTATGCTTTATAGGGACTCTTTTATCCCCATAAATGTATATGACCTATTAATATGGGCATACAGGAAATAGAAATGTTGAGCTTGTCCTACCTGTATGCCTCATATTAATGGTTTTGTTGTGGAGAAATGTTATATTCTGTCTTTATGCTAATGATCAGCCCAATAACTCATCATAACGCACAATTTCATCTGCTTTGAAGTTGGAAATGGGTTCCCTTTACCTCTTAGCCAATGTGCAATTGCATCAGTTGCACCAATAACATATCTGCCCCTATCCAACCCTGAATGGAACCATAGGAAAGAAGGAAAGATGACACTACAGCTACAGAGGTGACCGTCTGATAGCCTAGCTCGACTACCCACCTCTCCCGAAGACCATTTCAGCCTTTTGAGACTTGAGTGGAGGACATCATCTCTGAATATAGGGTCCCACAGCTGCACCCCAACAGTTTGAGCAGCACTCTTACATGAGTAAATAGCCTGAGAGCAGAAGGGGTGCATAGCCTCTCACTGTGTCACTGAGGATGATAGCATTCTCCAGGGATTACTCCGGAGTGTTTGTTGTGGTGGGAGGCAGGTCTGGACAGCTGTCGTCATCCTATTAAATAGATAAGAATTAATATATATGTGTTTATACTTTATAGGGACTCTTTTATCCCCATAAATGTATATGACCTATTAATATGGGCATACAGGAAATAGAAATGTTGAGCTTGTCCTACCTGTATGCCTCATATTAATGGTTTTGTTGTGGAGAAATGTTATATTCTGTCTTTATGCTAATGATCAGCCCAATAACACATCATAACGCACAATTTCATCTGCTTTGAAGTTGGAAATGGGTTCCCTTTACCTCTTAGCCAATGTGCAATTGCATCAGTTGCACCAATAACATGTCTGCCCCTGTCCACCCCTGAATGGAACCATAGGAAAGAAGGAAAGATGACACTACAGCTACAGAGGTGACCGTCTGATAGCCTAGCTCGACTACCCACCTCTCCTGAAGACCCTTTCAGCCTTTTGAGACTTGGGTGGAGGACATCATCTCTGAATATAGGGTCCCACAGCTGCACCCCAACAGTTTGAGCAGCACTCTTACATGAGTAAATAGCCTGAGAGCAGAAGGGGGTGCATAGCCTCTCACTGTGTCATTGAGGATGATAGCATTCTCCAGGGATTGCTCCGGAGTGTTTGTTGTGGTGGGAGGCAGGTCTGGACAGCTGTCGTCATCCTATTAAATAGATAAGAATTAATATATATGTGTTTATGCTTTATAGGGACTCTTTTATCCCCATAAATGTATATGACCTATTAATATGGGCATACAGGAAATAGAAATGTTGAGCTTGTCCTACCTGTATGCCTCATATTAATGGTTTTGTTGTGGAGAAATGTTATATTCTGTCTTTATGCTAATGATCAGCCCAATAACTCATCATAACGCACAATTTCATCTGCTTTGAAGTTGGAAATGGGTTCCCTTTACCTCTTAGCCAATGTGCAATTGCATCAGTTGCACCAATAACATGTCTGCCCCTGTCCACCCCTGAATGGAACCATAGGAAAGAAGGAAAGATGACACTACAGCTACAGAGGTGACCGTCTGATAGCCTAGCTCGACTACCCACCTCTCCTGAAGACCCTTTCAGCCTTTTGAGACTTGAGTGGAGGACATCATCTCTGAATATAGGGTCCCACAGCTGCACCCCAACAGTTTGAGCAGCACTCTTACATGAGTAAATAGCCTGAGAGCAGAAGGGGGTGCATAGCCTCTCACTTTGTCACTGAGGATGATAGCATTCTCCAGGGATTACTCCGGAGTGTTTGTTGTGGTGGGAGGCAGGTATGGACAGCTGTCGTCATCCTATTAAATAGATAAGAATTAATATATATGTGTTTATGCTTTATAGGGACTCTTTTATCCCCATAAATGTATATGACCTATTAATATGGGCATACAGGAAATAGAAATGTTGAGCTTGTCCTACCTGTATGCCTCATATTAATGGTTTTGTTGTGGAGAAATGTTATATTCTGTCTTTATGCTAATGATCAGCCCAATAACTCATCATAACACACAATTTCATCTGCTTTGAAGTTGGAAATGGGTTCCCTTTACCTCTTAGCCAATGTGCAATTGCATCAATTGCACCAATAACATGTCTGCCCCTGTCCACCCCTGAATTGAACCATAGGAAAGAAGGAAAGATGACACTACAGCTACAGAGGTGACCGTCTGATAGCGTAGCTCGACTACCCACCTCTCCTGAAGACCCTTTCAGCCTTTTGAGACTTGTGTGGAGGACATCATCTCTGAATATAGGGTCCCACAGCTGCACCCCAACAGTTTGAGCAGCACTCTTACATGAGTAAATAGCCTGAGAGCAGAAGGGGGTGCATAGCCTCTCACTGTGTCACTGAGGATGATAGCATTCTCCAGGGATTACTCCGGAGTGTTTGTTGTGGTGGGAGGCAGGTCTGGACAGCTGTCGTCATCCTATTAAATAGATAAGAATTAATATATATGTGTTTATGCTTTATAGGGACTCTTTTATCCCCATAAATGTATATGACCTATTAATATGGGCATACAGGAAATAGAAATGTTGAGCTTGTCCTACCTGTATGCCTCATATTAATGGTTTTGTTGTGGAGAAATGTTATATTCTGTCTTTATGCTAATAATCAGCCCAATAACTCATCATAATGCACAATTTCATCTGCTTTGAAGTTGGAAATGGGTTCCCTTTACCTCTTAGCCAATGTGCAATTGCATCAGTTGCACCAATAACATGTCTGCCCCTGTCCACCCCTGAATGGAACCATAGGAAAGAAGGAAAGATGACACTACAGCTACAGAGGTGACCGTCTGATAGCCTAGCTCGACTACCCACCTCTCCTGAAGACCCTTTCAGCCTTTTGAGACTTGGGTGGAGGACATCATCTCTGAATATAGGGTCCCACAGCTGCACCCCAACAGTTTGAGCAGCACTCTTACATGAGTAAATAGCCTGAGAGCAGAAGGGGGTGCATAGCCTCTCACTGTGTCACTGAGGATGATAGCATTCTCCAGGGATTACTCCGGAGTGTTTGTTGTGGTGGGAGGCAGGTCTGGACAGCTGTCGTCATCCTATTAAATAGATAAGAATTAATATATATGTGTTTATGCTTTATAGGGACTTTTTATCCCCATAAATGTATATGACCTATTAATATGGGCATACAGGAAATAGAAATGTTGAGCTTGTCCTACCTGTATGCCTCATATTAATGGTTTTGTTGTGGAGAAATGTTATATTCTGTCTTTATGCTAATAATCAGCCCAATAACTCATCATAATGCACAATTTCATCTGCTTTGAAGTTGGAAATGGGTTCCCTTTACCTCTTAGCCAATGTGCAATTGCATCAGTTGCACCAATAACATGTCTGCCCCTGTCCACCCCTGAATGGAACCATAGGAAAGAAGGAAAGATGACACTACAGCTACAGAGGTGACCGTCTGATAGCCTAGCTCGACTACCCACCTCTCCTGAAGACCCTTTCAGCCTTTTGAGACTTGGGTGGAGGACATAATCTCTGAATATAGGGTCCCACAGCTGCACCCCAACAGTTTGAGCAGCACTCTTACATGAGTAAATAGCCTGAGAGCAGAAGGGGGTGCATAGCCTCTCACTGTGTCACTGAGGATGATAGCATTCTCCAGGGATTACTCCGGAGTGTTTGTTGTGGTGGGAGGCAGGTCTGGACAGCTGTCGTCATCCTATTAAATAGATAAGAATTAATATATATGTGTTTATGCTTTATAGGGACTCTTTTATCCCCATAAATGTATATGACCTATTAATATGGGCATACAGGAAATAGAAATGTTGAGCTTGTCCTACCTGTATGCCTCATATTAATGGTTTTGTTGTGGAGAAATGTTATATTCTGTCTTTATGCTAATGATCAGCCCAATAACTCATCATAACGCACAATTTCATCTGCTTTGAAGTTGGAAATGGGTTCCCTTTACCTCTTAGCCAATGTGCAATTGCATCAGTTGCACCAATAACATGTCTGCCCCTGTCCACCCCTGAATGGAACCATAGGAAAGAAGGAAAGATGACACTACAGCTACAGAGGTGACCGTCTGATAGCCTAGCTCGACTACCCACCTCTCCTGAAGACCCTTTCAGCCTTTTGAGACTTGAGTGGAGGACATCATCTCTGAATATAGGGTCCCACAGCTGCACCCCAACAGTTTGAGCAGCACTCTTACATGAGTAAATAGCCTGAGAGCAGAAGGGGGTGCATAGCCTCTCACTTTGTCACTGAGGATGATAGCATTCTCCAGGGATTACTCCGGAGTGTTTGTTGTGGTGGGAGGCAGGTATGGACAGCTGTCGTCATCCTATTAAATAGATAAGAATTAATATATATGTGTTTATGCTTTATAGGGACTCTTTTATCCCCATAAATGTATATGACCTATTAATATGGGCATACAGGAAATAGAAATGTTGAGCTTGTCCTACCTGTATGCCTCATATTAATGGTTTTGTTGTGGAGAAATGTTATATTCTGTCTTTATGCTAATGATCAGCCCAATAACTCATCATAACACACAATTTCATCTGCTTTGAAGTTGGAAATGGGTTCCCTTTACCTCTTAGCCAATGTGCAATTGCATCAATTGCACCAATAACATGTCTGCCCCTGTCCACCCCTGAATTGAACCATAGGAAAGAAGGAAAGATGACACTACAGCTACAGAGGTGACCGTCTGATAGCGTAGCTCGACTACCCACCTCTCCTGAAGACCCTTTCAGCCTTTTGAGACTTGTGTGGAGGACATCATCTCTGAATATAGGGTCCCACAGCTGCACCCCAACAGTTTGAGCAGCACTCTTACATGAGTAAATAGCCTGAGAGCAGAAGGGGGTGCATAGCCTCTCACTGTGTCATTGAGGATGATAGCATTCTCCAGGGATTACTCCGGAGTGTTTGTTGTGGTGGGAGGCAGGTCTGGACAGCTGTCGTCATCCTATTAAATAGATAAGAATTAATATATATGTGTTTATGCTTTATAGGGACTCTTTTATCCCCATAAATGTATATGACCTATTAATATGGGCATACAGGAAATAGAAATGTTGAGCTTGTCCTACCTGTATGCCTCATATTAATGGTTTTGTTGTGGAGAAATGTTATATTCTGTCTTTATGCTAATAATCAGCCCAATAACTCATCATAATGCACAATTTCATCTGCTTTGAAGTTGGAAATGGGTTCCCTTTACCTCTTAGCCAATGTGCAATTGCATCAGTTGCACCAATAACATGTCTGCCCCTGTCCACCCCTGAATGGAACCATAGGAAAGAAGGAAAGATGACACTACAGCTACAGAGGTGACCGTCTGATAGCCTAGCTCGACTACCCACCTCTCCTGAAGACCCTTTCAGCCTTTTGAGACTTGGGTGGAGGACATCATCTCTGAATATAGGGTCCCACAGCTGCACCCCAACAGTTTGAGCAGCACTCTTACATGAGTAAATAGCCTGAGAGCAGAAGGGGGTGCATAGCCTCTCACTGTGTCACTGAGGATGATAGCATTCTCCAGGGATTACTCCGGAGTGTTTGTTGTGGTGGGAGGCAGGTCTGGACAGCTGTCGTCATCCTATTAAATAGATAAGAATTAATATATATGTGTTTATGCTTTATAGGGACTCTTTTATCCCCATAAATGTATATGACCTATTAATATGGGCATACAGGAAATAGAAATGTTGAGCTTGTCCTACCTGTATGCCTCATATTAATGGTTTTGTTGTGGAGAAATGTTATATTCTGTCTTTATGCTAATGATCAGCCCAATAATTCATCATAACGCACAATTTCATCTGCTTTGAAGTTGGAAATGGGTTCCCTTTACCTCTTAGCCAATGTGCAATTGCATCAGTTGCACCAATAACATGTCTGCCCCTGTCCACCCCTGAATGGAACCATAGGAAAGAAGGAAAGATGACACTACAGCTACAGAGGTGACCGTCTGATAGCCTAGCTCGACTACCCACCTCTCCTGAAGACCCTTTCAGCCTTTTGAGACTTGGGTGGAGGACATAATCTCTGAATATAGGGTCCCACAGCTGCACCCCAACAGTTTGAGCAGCACTCTTACATGAGTAAATAGCCTGAGAGCAGAAGGGGGTGCATAGCCTCTCACTGTGTCACTGAGGATGATAGCATTCTCCAGGGATTACTCCGGAGTGTTTGTTGTGGTGGGAGGCAGGTCTGGACAGCTGTCGTCATCCTATTAAATAGATAAGAATTAATATATATGTGTTTATGCTTTATAGGGACTCTTTTATCCCCATAAATGTATATGACCTATTAATATGGGCATACAGGAAATAGAAATGTTGAGCTTGTCCTACCTGTATGCCTCATATTAATGGTTTTGTTGTGGAGAAATGTTATATTCTGTCTTTATGCTAATGATCAGCCCAATAATTCATCATAACGCACAATTTCATCTGCTTTGAAGTTGGAAATGGGTTCCCTTTACCTCTTAGCCAATGTGCAATTGCATCAGTTGCACCAATAACATGTCTGCCCCTGTCCACCCCTGAATGGAACCATAAGAAAGAAGGAAAGATGACACTACAGCTACAGAGGTGACCATCTGATAGCCTAGCTCGACTACCCACCTCTCCTGAAGACCCTTTCAGCCTTTTGAGACTTGGGTGGTGGAGGACATCATCTCTGAATATAGGGTCCCACAGCTGCACTCCAACAGTTTGAGCAGCACTCTTACATGAGTAAATAGCCTGAGAGCAGAAGGGGGTGCATAGCCTCTCACTGTGTCACTGAGGATGATAGCATTCTCCAGGGATTACTCCGGAGTGTTTGTTGTGGTGGGAGGCAGGTCTGGACAGCTGTCGTCATCCTATTAAATAGATAAGAAATAATATATATGTGTTTATGCTTTATAGGGACTCTTTTATCCCCATAAATGTATATGACCTATTAATATGGGCCTACAGGAAATTGAAATGTTGAGCTTGTCCTACCTGTATGCCTCATATTAATGGTTTTGTTGTGGAGAAATGTTATATTCTGTCTTTATGCTAATGATCAGCCCAATAACTCATCATAACGCACAATTTCATCTGCTTTGAAGTTGGAAATGGGTTCCCTTTACCTCTTAGCCAATGTGCAATTGCATCAGTTGCACCAATAACATGTCTGCCCCTGTCCACCCCTGAATGGAACCATAGGAAAGAAGGAAAGATGACACTACAGCTACAGAGGTGACCGTCTGATAGCCTAGCTCGACTACCCACCTCTCCTGAAGACCCTTTCAGCCTTTTGAGACTTGGGTGGAGGACATAATCTCTGAATATAGGGTCCCACAGCTGCACCCCAACAGTTTGAGCAGCACTCTTACATGAGTAAATAGCCTGAGAGCAGAAGGGGGTGCATAGCCTCTCACTGTGTCACTGAGGATGATAGCATTCTCCAGGGATTACTCCGGAGTGTTTGTTGTGGTGGGAGGCAGGTATGGACAGCTGTCGTCATCCTATTAAATAGATAAGAATTAATATATATGTGTTTATGCTTTATAGGGACTCTTTTATCCCCATAAATGTATATGACCTATTAATATGGGCATACAGGAAATAGAAATGTTGAGCTTGTCCTACCTGTATGCCTCATATTAATGGTTTTGTTGTGGAGAAATGTTATATTCTGTCTTTATGCTAATGATCAGCCCAATAACTCATCATAACGCACAATTTCATCTGCTTTGAAGTTGGAAATGGGTTCCCTTTACCTCTTAGCCAATGTGCAATTGCATCAGTTGCACCAATAACATGTCTGCCCCTGTCCACCCCTGAATGGAACCATAGGAAAGAAGGAAAGATGACACTACAGCTACAGAGGTGACCGTCTGATAGCCTAGCTCAACTACCCACCTCTCCTGAAGACCCTTTCAGCCTTTTGAGACTTGGGTGGAGGACATAATCTCTGAATATAGGGTCCCACAGCTGCACCCCAACAGTTTGAGCAGCACTCTTACATGAGTAAATAGCCTGAGAGCAGAAGGGGGTGCATAGCCTCTCACTGTGTCACTGAGGATGATAGCATTCTCCAGGGATTACTCCGGAGTGTTTGTTGTGGTGGGAGGCAGGTCTGGACAGCTGTCGTCATCCTATTAAATAGATAAGAATTAATATATATGTGTTTATGCTTTATAGGGACTCTTTTATCCCCATAAATGTATATGACCTATTAATATGGGCATACAGGAAATAGAAATGTTGAGCTTGTCCTACCTGTATGCCTCATATTAAAGGTTTTGTTGTGGAGAAATGTTATATTCTGTCTTTATGCTAATGATCAGCCCAATAATTCATCATAACGCACAATTTCATCTGCTTTGAAGTTGGAAATGGGTTCCCTTTACCTCTTAGCCAATGTGCAATTGCATCAGTTGCACCAATAACATGTCTGCCCCTGTCCACCCCTGAATGGAACCATAAGAAAGAAGGAAAGATGACACTACAGCTACAGAGGTGACCATCTGATAGCCTAGCTCGACTACCCACCTCTCCTGAAGACCCTTTCAGCCTTTTGAGACTTGGGTGGTGGAGGACATCATCTCTGAATATAGGGTCCCACAGCTGCACTCCAACAGTTTGAGCAGCACTCTTACATGAGTAAATAGCCTGAGAGCAGAAGGGGGTGCATAGCCTCTCACTGTGTCACTGAGGATGATAGCATTCTCCAGGGATTACTCCGGAGTGTTTGTTGTGGTGGGAGGCAGGTCTGGACAGCTGTCGTCATCCTATTAAATAGATAAGAATTAATATATATGTGTTTATGCTTTATAGGGACTCTTTTATCCCCATAAATGTATATGACCTATTAATATGGGCATACAGGAAATAGAAATGTTGAGCTTGTCCTACCTGTATGCCTCATATTAATGGTTTTGTTGTGGAGAAATGTTATATTCTGTCTTTATGCTAATGATCAGCCCAATAATTCATCATAACGCACAATTTAATCTGCTTTGAAGTTGGAAATGGGTTCCCTTTACCTCTTAGCCAATGTGCAATTGCATCAGTTGCACCAATAACATGTCTGCCCCTGTCCACCCCTGAATGGAACCATAGGAAAGAAGGAAAGATGACACTACAGCTACAGAGGTGACCGTCTGATAGCCTAGCTCGACTACCCACCTCTCCTGAAGACCCTTTCAGCCTTTTGAGACTTGGGTGGAGGACATAATCTCTGAATATAGGGTCCCACAGCTGCACCCCAACAGTTTGAGCAGCACTCTTACATGAGTAAATAGCCTGAGAGCAGAAGGGGGTGCATAGCCTCTCACTGTGTCACTGAGGATGATAGCATTCTCCAGGGATTACTCCGGAGTGTTTGTTGTGGTGGGAGGCAGGTCTGGACAGCTGTCGTCATCCTATTAAATAGATAAGAATTAATATATATGTGTTTATGCTTTATAGGGACTCTTTTATCCCCATAAATGTATATGACCTATTAATATGGGCATACAGGAAATAGAAATGTTGAGCTTGTCCTACCTGTATGCCTCATATTAATGGTTTTGTTGTGGAGAAATGTTATATTCTGTCTTTATGCTAATGATCAGCCCAATAATTCATCATAACGCACAATTTCATCTGCTTTGAAGTTGGAAATGGGTTCCCTTTACCTCTTAGCCAATGTGCAATTGCATCAGTTGCACCAATAACATGTCTGCCCCTGTCCACCCCTGAATGGAACCATAAGAAAGAAGGAAAGATGACACTACAGCTACAGAGGTGACCATCTGATAGCCTAGCTCGACTACCCACCTCTCCTGAAGACCCTTTCAGCCTTTTGAGACTTGGGTGGAGGACATCATCTCTGAATATAGGGTCCCACAGCTGCACCCCAACAGTTTGAGCAGCACTCTTACATGAGTAAATAGCCTGAGAGCAGAAGGGGGTGCATAGCCTCTCACTGTGTCACTGAGGATTATAGCATTCTCCAGGGATTACTCCGGAGTGTTTGTTGTGGTGGGAGGCAGGTCTGGACAGCTGTCGTCATCCTATTAAATAGATAAGAATTAATATATATGTGTTTATGCTTTATAGGGACTCTTTTATCCCCATAAATGTATATGACCTATTAATATGGGCATACAGGAAAGAGAAATGTTGAGCTTGTCCTACCTGTATGCCTCATATTAATGGTTTTGTTGTGGAGAAATGTTATATTCTGTCTTTATGCTAATGATCAGCCCAATAACTCATCATAACGCACAATTTCATCTGCTTTGAAGTTGGAAATGGGTTCCCTTTACCTCTTAGCCAATGTGCAATTGCATCAGTTGCACCAATAACATGTCTGCCCCTTTCCACCCCTGAATGGAACCATAGGAAAGAAGCAAAGATGACACTACAGCTACAGAGGTGACCGTCTGATAGCCTAGCTCGACTACCCACCTCTCCTGAAGACCCTTTCAGCCTTTTGAGACTTGGGTGGAGGACATCATCTCTGAATATAGGGTCCCACAGCTGCACCCCAACAGTTTGAGCAGCACTCTTACATGAGTAAATAGCCTGAGAGCAGAAGGGGGTGCAAAGCCTCTCACTGTGTCACTGAGGATGATAGCATTCTCCAGGGATTACTCCGGAGTGTTTGTTGTGGTGGGAGGCAGGTCTAGACAGCTGTCGTCATCCTATTAAATAGATAAGAATTAATATATATGTGTTTATGCTTTATAGGGACTCTTTCATCCCCATAAATGTATATGACCTATTAATATGGGCATACAGGAAATAGAAATGTTGAGCTTCTCCTACCTGTATGCCTCATATTAATGGTTTTGTTGTGGAGAAATGTTATATTCTGTCTTTATGCTAATGATCAGGCCAATAACTCATCATAACGCACAATTTCATCTGCTTTGAAGATGGAAATGGGTTCCCTTTACCTCTTAGTCAATGTGCAATTGCATCAGTTGCACCAATAACATGTCTGCCCCTGTCCACCCCTGAATCGGAAAGAAGGAAAGATGACACTACAGCTACAGAGGTGACCGTCTGATAGCCTAGCTCGACTACCCACCTCTCCTGAAGACCCTTTCAGCCTTTTGAGACTTGGGTGGAGGACATCATCTCTGAATATAGGGTCCCACAGCTGCACCCCAACAGTTTGAGCAGCACTCTTACATGAGTAAATAGCCTGAGAGCAGAAGGGGGTGCATAGCCTCTCACTGTGTCACTGAGGATGATAGCATTCTCCAGGGATTACTCCGGAGTGTTTGTTGTGGTGGGAGGCAGGTCTGGACAGCTGTCGTCATCCTATTAAATAGATAAGAATTAATATATATGTGTTTATGCTTTATAGGGACTCTTTTATCCCCATAAATGTATATGACCTATTAATATGGGCATACAGGAAATAGAAATGTTGAGCTTGTCCTACCTGTATGCCTCATATTAATGGTTTTGTTGTGGAAAAATGTTATATTCTGTCTTTATGCTAATGATCAGCCCAATAAGAGATAAGGGAGAAGGACTTGGGGATCCTAGTTAATGATAAACTTACCTGGAGCAGCCAGTGCCAGGCAGCAGCTGCCAAGGCAAACAGGATCATGGGGTGCATTAAAAGAGGTCTGGATATACATGATGAGCGCATTATACTGCCTCTGTACAAATCCCTAGTTAGACCGCACATGGAGTACTGTGTCCAGTTTTGGGCACCGGTGCTCAGGAAGGATATAATGGAACTAGAGAGAGTACAAAGGAGGGCAACAAAATTAATAAAGGGGATGGGAGAACTACAATACCCAGATAGATTAGCGAAATTAGGATTATTTAGTCTAGAAAAAAGACGACTGAGGGGCGATCTAATAACCATGTATAAGTATATAAGGGGACAATACAAATATCTCGCTGAGGATCTGTTTATACCAAGGAAGGTGACGGGCACAAGGGGGCATTCTTTGCATCTGGAGGAGAGAAGGTTTTTCCACCAACATAGAAGAGGATTCTTTACTGTTAGGGCAGTGAGAATCTGGAATTGCTTGCCTGAGGAGGTGGTGATGGCGAACTCAGTCGAGGGGTTCAAGAGAGGCCTGGATGTCTTCCTGGAGCAGAACAATATTGTATCATACAATTAGGTTCTGTAGAAGGACGTAGATCTGGGGATTTATTATGATAGAATATAGGCTGAACTGGATGGACAAATGTCTTTTTTCGGCCTTACTAACTATGTTACTATGTTACTATGTAATAACTCATCATAACGCACAATTTCATCTGCTTTGAAGTTGGAAATGGGTTCCCTTTACCTCTTAGCCAATGTGCAATTGCATCAGTTGCACCAATAACATGTCTGCCCCTGTCCACCCCTGAATGGAACCATAGGAAAGAAGGAAAGATGACACTATAGCTACAGAGGTGACCGTCTGATAGCCTAGCTCGACTACCCACCTCTCCTGAAGACCCTTTCAGCCTTTTGAGACTTGGGTGTAGGACATCATCTCTGAATATAGGGTCCCACAGCTGCACCCCAACAGTTTGAGCAGCACTCTTACATGAGTAAATAGCCTGAGAGCAGAAGGGGTGCATAGCCTCTCACTGTGTCACTGAGGATGATAGCATTCTCCAGGGATTACTCCGGAGTGTTTGTTGTGGTGGGAGGCAGGTCTGGACAGCTGTCGTCATCCTATTAAATAGATAAGAATTAATATATATGTGTTTATGCTTTATAGGGACTCTTTTATCCCCATAAATGTATATGACCTATTAATATGGGCATACAGGAAATAGAAATGTTGAGCTTGTCCTACCTGTATGCCTCATATTAATGGTTTTGTTGTGGAGAAATGTTATATTCTGTCTTTATGCTAATGATCAGCCCAATAACTCATCATAATGCACAATTTCATCTGCTTTGAAGTTGGAAATGGGTTCCCTTTACCTCTTAGCCAATGTGCAATTGCATCAGTTGCACCAATAACATGTCTGCCCCTGTCCACCCCTGAATGGAACCATAGGAAAGAAGGAAAGATGACACTACAGCTACAGAGGTGACCGCCTGATAGCCTAGCTCGACTACCCACCTCTCCTGAAGACCCTTTCAGCCTTTTGAGACTTGAGTGGAGGACATCATCTCTGAATATAGGGTCCCACAGCTGCACCCCAACAGTTTGAGCAGCACTCTTACATGAGTAAATAGCCTGAGAGCAGAAGGGGGTACATAGCCTCTCACTGTGTCACTGAGGATGATAGCATTCTCCAGGGATTACTCCGGAGTGTTTGTTGTGGTGGGAGGCAGGTCTGGACAGCTGTCGTCATCCTATTAAATAGATAAGAATTAATATATATGTGTTTATGCTTTATAGGGACTCTTTTATCCCCATAAATGTATATGACCTATTAATATGGGCATACAGGAAATAGAAATGTTGAGCTTGTCCTACCTGTATGCCTCATATTAATGGTTTTGTTGTGGAGAAATGTTATATTCTGTCTTTATGCTAATGATCAGCCCAATAACTCATCATAACGCACAATTTCATCTGCTTTGAAGTTGGAAATGGGTTCCCTTTACCTCTTAGCCAATGTGCAATTGCATCAGTTGCACCAAAAACATGTCTGCCCCTGTCCACCCCTAAATGGAACCATAGGAAAGAAGGAAAGATGACACTACAGCTACAGGGGTGACCGTCTGATAGCCTAGCTTGACTACCCACCTCTCCTGAAGACCCTTTCAGCCTTTTGAGATTTGGGTGGAGGACATCATCTCTGAATATAGGGTCCCACAGCTGCACCCCAACAGTTTGAGCAGCACTCTTACATGAATAAATAGCCTGAGACCAGAAGGGGGTGCATAGCCTCTCACTGTGTCACTAAGGATGATAGCATTCTCCAGGGATTACTCCGGAGTGTTTGTTGTGGTGGGAGGCAGGTCTGGACAGCTGTCGTCATCCTATTAAATAGATAAGAATTAATATATATGTGTTTATGCTTTATAGGGACTCTTTTATCCCCATAAATGTATATGACCTATTAATATGGGCATACAGGAAATAGAAATGTTGAGCTTGTCCTACCTGTATGCCTCATATTAATGGTTTTGTTGTGGAGAAATGTTATATTCTGTCTTTATGCTAATGATCAGCCCAATAACTCATCATAACGCACAATTTCATCTGCTTTGAAGTTGGAAATGGGTTCCCTTTACCTCTTAGCCAATGTGCAATTGCATCAGTTGCACCAATAACATGTTTGCCCCTGTCCACCCCTGAATGGAACTATAGGAAAGAAGGAAAGATGACACTACAGCTACAGAGGTGACCGTCTGATAGCCTAGCTCGACTACCCACCTCTCCTGAAGACCCTTTCAGCCTTTTGAGACTTGGGTGGAGGACATCATCTCTGAATATAGGGTCCCACAGCTGCACCCCAACAGTTTGAGCAGCACTCTTACATGAGAAAATAGCCTGAGAGCAGAAGGGGGTGCATAGCCTCTCACTGTGTCACTGAGGATGATAGCATTCTCCACGGATTACTCCGGAGTGTTTGTTGTGGTGGGAGGCAGGTCTGGACAGCTGTCGTCATCCTATTAAATAGATAAGAATTAATATATATGTGTTTATGCTTTATAGGGACTCTTTTATCCCCATAAATGTATATGACCTATTAATATGGGCATACAGGAGATAGAAATGTTGAGCTTGTCCTACCTGTATGCCTCATATTAATGGTTTTGTTGTGGAGAAATGTTATATTCTGTCTTTATGCTAATGATCAGCCCAATAACTCATCATAACGCACAATTTCATCTGCTTTGAAGTTGGAAATGGGTTCCCTTTACCTCTTAGCCAATGTGCAATTGCATCAGTTGCACCAATAACATGTCTGCCCCTGTCCACCCCTGAATGGAACCATAGGAAAGAAGGAAAGATGACACTACAGCTACAGAGGTGACCGTCTGATAGCCTAGCTCGACTACCCACCTCTCCTGAAGACCCTTTCAGCCTTTTGAGACTTGGGTGGAGGACATCATCTCTAAATATAGGGTCCCACAGCTGCACCCCAACAGTTTGAGCAGCACTCTTACATGAGTAAATAGCCTGAGAGCAGAAGGGGGTGCATAGCATCCCACTGTGTCACTGAGGATGATAGCATTCTCCAGGGATTACTCCAGAGTGTTTGTTGTGGTGGGAGGCAGGTCTGGACAGCTGTTGTCATCCTATTAAATAGATAAGAATTAATATATATGTGTTTATGCTTTTAGGGACTCTTTTATCCCCATAAATGTATATGACCTATTAATATGGGCATACAGGAAATAGAAATGTTGAGCTTGTCCTACCTGTATGCCTCATATTAATGGTTTTGTTGTGGAGAAATGTTATATTCTGTCTTTATGCTAATGATCAGCCCAATAACTCATCATATCGCACAATTTCATCTGCTTTGAAGTTGGAAATGGGTTCCCTTTACCTCTTAGCCAATGTGCAATTGCATCAGTTGCACCAATAACATGTCTGCCCCTGTCCACCCCTGAATGGAACCATAGGAAAGAAGGAAAGATGACACTACAGCTACAGAGGTGACCGTCTGATAGCCTAGCTCGACTACCCACCTCTCCTGAAGACCCTTTCAGCCTTTTGAGACTTGGGTGGAGGACATCATCTCTGAATATAGGGTCCCACAGCTGCACCCCAACAGTTTGAGCAGCACTCTTACATGAGTAAATAGCATGAGAGCAGAAGGGAGTGCATAGCCTCTCACTGTGTCACTGAGGATGATAGCATTCTCCAGGGATTACTCCGGAGTGTTTGTTGTGGTGGGAGGCAGGTCTGGACAGCTGTCGTCATCCTATTAAATAGATAAGAATTAATATATATGTGTTTATGCTTTATAGGGACTCTTTTATCCCCATAAATGTATATGACCTATTAATATGGGCATACAGGAAATAGAAATGTTGAGCTTGTCCTACCTGTATGCCTCATATTAATGGTTTTGTTGTGGAGAAATGTTATATTCTGTCTTTATGCTAATGATCAGCCCAATAACTCATCATAACGCACAATTTCATCTGCTTTGAAGTTGGAAATGGGTTCCCTTTACCTCTTAGCCAATGTGCAATTGCATCAGTTGCACCAATAACATGTCTGCCCCTGTCCACCCCTGAATGGAACCATAGGAAAGAAGGAAAGATGACACTACAGCTACAGAGGTGACCGTCTGATAGCCTAGCTCGACTACCCACCTCTCCTGAAGACCCTTTCAGCCTTTTGAGACTTGGGTGGAGGACATCATCTCTGAATATAGGGTCCCACAGCTGCACCCCAACAGTTTGAGCAGCACTCTTACATGAGTAAATAGCCTGAGAGCAGAAGGGGGTGCATAGCCTCTCACTGTGTCACTGAGGATGATAGCATTCTCCAGGGATTACTCCGGAGTGTTTGTTGTGGTGGGAGGCAGGTCTGGACAGCTGTCGTCATCCTATTAAATAGATAAGAATTAATATATATGTGTTTATGCTTTATAGGGACTCTTTTATCCCCATAAATGTATGTGACCTATTAATATGGGCATACAGGAAATAGAAATGTTGAGCTTGTCCTACCTGTATGCCTCATATTAATGGTTTTGTTGTGGAGAAATGTTATATTCTGTCTTTATGCTAATGATCAGGCCAATAACTCATCATAACACACAATTTCATCTGCTTTGAAGTTGGAAATGGGTTCCCTTTACCTCTTAGCCAATGTGCAATTGCATCAGTTGCACCAATAACATGTCTGCCCCTGTCCACCCCTGAATGGAACCATAGGAAAGAAGGAAAGATGACACTACAGCTACAGAGGTGACCGCCTGATAGCCTAGCTCGACTACCCACCTCTCCTGAAGACCCTTTCAGCCTTTTGAGACTTGGGTGGAGGACATCATCTCTGAATATAGGGTCCCACAGCTGCACCCCAACAGTTTGAGCAGCACTCTTACATGAGAAAATAGCCTGAGAGCAGAAGGGGGTGCATAGCCTCTCACTGTGTCACTGAGGATGATAGCATTCTCCACGGATTACTCCGGAGTGTTTGTTGTGGTGGGAGGCAGGTCTGGACAGCTGTCGTCATCCTATTAAATAGATAAGAATTAATATATATATGTGTTTATGCTTTATAGGGACTCTTTTATCCCCATAAATGTATATGACCTATTAATATGGGCATACAGGAAATAGAAATGTTGAGCTTGTCCTACCTGTATGCCTCATATTAATGGTTTTGTTGTGGAGAATTGTTATATTCTGTCTTTATGCTAATGATCAGCCCAATAACTCATCATAACGCACAATTTCATCTGCTTTGAAGTTGGAAATGGGTTCCCTTTACCTCTTAGCCAATGTGCAATTGCATCAGTTGTACCAATAACATGTCTGCCCCTGTCCACCCCTGAATGGAACCATAGGAAAGAAGGAAAGATGACACTACAGCTACAGAGGTGACCGTCTGATAGCCTAGCTCGACTACCCACCTCTCCTGAAGACCCTTTCAGCCTTTTGAGACTTGGGTGGAGGACATCATCTCTGAATATAGGGTCCCACAGCTGCACCCCAACAGTTTGAGCAGCACTCTTACATGAGTAAATAGCCTGAGAGCAGAAGGGGGTGCATAGCCTCTCACTGTGTCACTGAGGATGATAGCATTCTCCAGGGATTACTCCGGAGTGTTTGTTGTGGTGGGAGGCAGGTCTGGACAGCTGTCGTCATCCTATTAAATAGATAAGAATTAATATATATGTGTTTATGCTTTATAGGGACTCTTTTATCCCCATAAATGTATATGACCTATTAATATGGGCATACAGGAAATAGAAATGTTGAGCTTGTCCTACCTGTATGCCTCATATTAATGGTTTTGTTGTGGAGAAATGTTATATTCTGTCGTTATGCTAATGATCAGCCCAATAACTCATCATAACGCACAATTTCATCTGCTTTGAAGTTGGAAATGGGTTCCCTTTACCTCTTAGCCAATGTGCAATTGCATCAGTTGCACCAATAACATGTCTGCCCCTGTCCACCCCTGAATGGAACCATAGGAAAGAAGGAAAGATGACACTACAGCTACAGAGGTGACCGTCTGATAGCCTAGCTCGACTACCCACCTCTCCTGAAGACCCTTTCAGCCTTTTGAGACTTGGGTGGAGGACATCATCTCTGAATATAGGGTCCCACAGCTGCACCCCAACAGTTTGAGCAGCACTCTTACATGAGTAAATAGCCTGAGAGCAGAAGGGGGTGCATAGCCTCTCACTGTGTCACTGAGGATGATAGCATTCTCCAGGGATTACTCCGGAGTGTTTGTTGTGGTGGGAGGCAGGTCTGGACAGCTGTCGTCATCCTATTAAATAGATAAGAATTAAAATATATGTGTTTATGCTTTATAGGGACTCTTTTATCCCCATAAATGTATATGACCTATTAATATGGGCATACAGGAAATAGAAATGTTGAGCTTGTCCTACCTGTATGCCTCATATTAATGGTTTTGTTGTGGAGAAATGTTATATTCTGTCTTTATGCTAATGATCAGCCCAATAACTCATCATAACGCACAATTTCATCTGCTTTGAAGTTGGAAATGGGTTCCCTTTACCTCTTAGCCAATGTGCAATTGCATCAGTTGCACCAATAACATGTCTGCCCCTGTCCAACCCTGAATGGAACCATAGGAAAGAAGGAAAGATGACACTACAGCTACAGAGGTGACCGTCTGATAGCCTAGCTCGACTACCCACCTCTCCTGAAGACCCTTTCAGCCTTTTGAGACTTGGGTGGAGGACATCATCTCTGAATATAAGGTCCCACAGCTGCACCCCAACAGTTTGAGCAGCACTCTTACATGAGTAAATAGCCTGAGAGGAGAAGGGGTGCATAGCCTCTCACTGTGTCACTGAGGATGATAGCATTCTCCAGGGATTACTCCGGAGTGTTTGTTGTTGTGGGAGGCAGGTCTGGACAGCTGTCGTCATCCTATTAAATAGATAAGAATTAATATATATGTGTTTATGCTTTATAGGGACTCTTTTATCCCCATAAATGTATATGACCTATTAATATGGGCATACAGGAAATAGAAATGTTGAGCTTGTCCTACCTGTATGCCTCATATTAATGGTTTTGTTGTGGAGAAATGTTATATTCTGTCTTTATGCTAATGATCAGCCCAATAACTCATCATAACGCACAATTTCATCTGCTTTGAAGTTGGAAATGGGTTCCCTTTACCTCTTAGCCAATGTGCAATTGCATCAGTTGCACCAATAACATGTCTGCCCCTGTCCACCCCTGAATGGAACCATAGGAAAGAAGGAAAGATGACACTACAGCTACAGAGGTGACCGTCTGATAGCCTAGCTCGACTACCCACCTCTCCTGAAGACCCTTTCAGCCTTTTGAGACTTGGGTGGAGGACATCATCTCTGAATATAGGGTCCCACAGCTGCACCCCAACAGTTTGAGCAGCACTCTTACATGAGTAAATAGCCTGAGAGCAGAAGGGGGTGCATAGCCTCTCACTGTGTCACTGAGGATGATAGCATTCTCCAGGGATTACTCCGGAGTGTTTGTTGTGGTGGGAGGCAGGTCTGGACAGCTGTCGTCATCCTATTAAATAGATAAGAATTAATATATATGTGTTTATACTTTATAGGGACTCTTTTATCCCCATAAATGTATATGACCTATTAATATGGGCATACAGGAAATAGAAATGTTGAGCTTGTCCTACCTGTATGCCTCATATTAATGGTTTTGTTGTGGAGAAATGTTATATTCTGTCTTTATGCTAATGATCAGCCCAATAACTCATCATAACACACAATTTCATCTGCTTTGAAGGTGGAAATGGGTTCCCTTTACCTCTTAGCCAATGTGCAATTGCATCAGTTGCACCAATAACATGTCTGCCCCTGTCCACCCCTGAATGGAACCATAGGAAAGAAGGAAAGATGACACTACAGCTACAGAGGTGACCGTCTGATAGCCTAGCTCGACTACCCACCTCTCCTGAAGACCCTTTCAGCCTTTTGAGACTTGGGTGGAGGACATCATCTCTGAATATAGGGTCCCACAGCTGCACCCCAACAGTTTGAGCAGCACTCTTACATGAGTAAATAGCCTGAGAGCAGAAGGGGGTGCATAGCCTCTCACTGTGTCACTGAGGATGATAGCATTCTCCAGGGATTACTCCGGAGTGTTTGTTGTGGTGGGAGGCAGGTCTGGACAGCTGTCGTCATCCTATTAAATAGATAAGAATTAATATATATGTGTTTATGCTTTATAGGGACTCTTTTATCCCCATAAATGTATATGACCTATTAATATGGGCATACAGGAAATAGAAATGTTGAGCTTGTCCTACCTGTATGCCTCATTTTAATGGTTTTGTTGTGGAGAAATGTTATATTCTGTCTTTATGCTAATGATCAGCCCAATAACTCATCATAACGCACAATTTCATCTGCTTTGAAGTTGGAAATGGGTTCCCTTTACCTCTTATCCAATGTGCAATTGCATCAGTTGCACCAATAACATGTTTGCCCCTGTCCACCCCTGAATGGAACCATAGGAAAGAAGGAAAGATGACACTACAGCTACAGAGGTGACCGTCTGATAGCCTAGCTCGACTACCCACCTCTCCTGAAGACCCTTTCAGCCTTTTGAGACTTGGGTGGAGGACATCATCTCTGAATATAGGGTCCCACAGCTGCACCCCAACAGTTTGAGCAGCACTCTTACAAGAGAAAATAGCCTGAGAGCAGAAGGGGGTGCATAGCCTCTCACTGTGTCACTGAGGATGATAGCATTCTCCAGGGATTACTCCGGAGTGTTTGTTGTGGTGGGAGGCAGGTCTGGACAGCTGTCGTCATCCTATTAAATAGATAAGAATTAATATATATGTGTTTATGCTTTATAGGGACTCTTTTATCCCCATAAATGTATATGACCTAATAATATGGGCATACAGGAAATAGAAATGTTGAGCTTGTCCTACCTGTATGTCTCATATTAATTGTTTTGTTGTGGAGAAATGTTATATTCTGTCTTTATGCTAATGATCAGCCCAATAGCTCATCATAACACACAATTTCATCTGCTTTGAATGTGGAAATGGGTTCCCTTTACCTCTTAGCCAATGTGCAATTGCATCAGTTGCACCAATAACATGTTTGCCCCTGTCCACCCCTGAATGGAACCATAGGAAAGAAGGAAAGATGACACTACAGCTACAGAGGTGACCGTCTGATAGCCTAGCTCGACTACCCACCTCTCCTGAAGACCCTTTCAGCCTTTTGAGACTTGGGTGGAGGACATCATCTCTGAATATAGGGTCCCACAGCTGCACCCCAACAGTTTGAGCAGCACTCTTACATGAGAAAATAGCCTGAGAGCAGAAGGGGGTGCATAGCCTCTCACTGTGTCACTGAGGATGATAGCATTCTCCACGGATTACTCCGGAGTGTTTGTTGTGGTGGGAGGCAGGTCTGGACAGCTGTCGTCATCCTATTAAATAGATAAGAATTAATATATATGTGTTTATGCTTTATAGGGACTCTTTTATCCCCATAAATGTATATGACCTATTAATATGGGCATACAGGAAATAGAAATGTTGAGCTTGTCCTACCTGTATGCCTCATATTAATGGTTTTGTTGTGGAGAAATGTTATATTCTGTCTTTATGCTAATGATCAGCCCAATAACTCATCATAACGCACAATTTCATCTGCTTTGAAGTTGGAAATGGGTTCCCTTTACCTCTTAGCCAATGTGCAATTGCATCAGTTGCACCAATAACATGTCTGCCCCTGTCCACCCCTGAATGGAACCATAGGAAAGAAGGAAAGATGACACTACAGCTACAGAGGTGACCGTCTGATAGCCTAGCTCGACTACCCACCTCTCCTGAAGACCCTTTCAGCCTTTTGAGACTTGGGTGGAGGACATCATCTCTGAATATAGGGTCCCACAGCTGCACCCCAACAGTTTGAGCAGCACTCTTACATGAGTAAATAGCATGAGAGCAGAAGGGAGTGCATAGCCTCTCACTGTGTCACTGAGGATGATAGCATTCTCCAGGGATTACTCCGGAGTGTTTGTTGTGGTGGGAGGCAGGTCTGGACAGCTGTCGTCATCCTATTAAATAGATAAGAATTAATATATATGTGTTTATGCTTTATAGGGACTCTTTTATCCCCATAAATGTATATGACCTATTAATATGGGCATACAGGAAATAGAAATGTTGAGCTTGTCCTACCTGTATGCCTCATATTAATGGTTTTGTTGTGGAGAAATGTTATATTCTGTCTTTATGCTAATGATCAGCCCAATAACTCATCATAACGCACAATTTCATCTGCTTTGAAGTTGGAAATGGGTTCCCTTTACCTCTTAGCCAATGTGCAATTGCATCAGTTGCACCAATAACATGTCTGCCCCTGTCCACCCCTGAATGGAACCATAGGAAAGAAGGAAAGATGACACTACAGCTACAGAGGTGACCGTCTGATAGCCTAGCTCGACTACCCACCTCTCCTGAAGACCCTTTCAGCCTTTTGAGACTTGGGTGGAGGACATCATCTCTGAATATAGGGTCCCACAGCTGCACCCCAACAGTTTGAGCAGCACTCTTACATGAGTAAATAGCCTGAGAGCAGAAGGGGGTGCATAGCCTCTCACTGTGTCACTGAGGATGATAGCATTCTCCAGGGATTACTCCGGAGTGTTTGTTGTGGTGGGAGGCAGGTCTGGACAGCTGTCGTCATCCTATTAAATAGATAAGAATTAATATATATGTGTTTATGCTTTATAGGGACTCTTTTATCCCCATAAATGTATGTGACCTATTAATATGGGCATACAGGAAATAGAAATGTTGAGCTTGTCCTACCTGTATGCCTCATATTAATGGTTTTGTTGTGGAGAAATGTTATATTCTGTCTTTATGCTAATGATCAGGCCAATAACTCATCATAACACACAATTTCATCTGCTTTGAAGTTGGAAATGGGTTCCCTTTACCTCTTAGCCAATGTGCAATTGCATCAGTTGCACCAATAACATGTCTGCCCCTGTCCACCCCTGAATGGAACCATAGGAAAGAAGGAAAGATGACACTACAGCTACAGAGGTGACCGCCTGATAGCCTAGCTCGACTACCCACCTCTCCTGAAGACCCTTTCAGCCTTTTGAGACTTGGGTGGAGGACATCATCTCTGAATATAGGGTCCCACAGCTGCACCCCAACAGTTTGAGCAGCACTCTTACATGAGAAAATAGCCTGAGAGCAGAAGGGGGTGCATAGCCTCTCACTGTGTCACTGAGGATGATAGCATTCTCCACGGATTACTCCGGAGTGTTTGTTGTGGTGGGAGGCAGGTCTGGACAGCTGTCGTCATCCTATTAAATAGATAAGAATTAATATATATATGTGTTTATGCTTTATAGGGACTCTTTTATCCCCATAAATGTATATGACCTATTAATATGGGCATACAGGAAATAGAAATGTTGAGCTTGTCCTACCTGTATGCCTCATATTAATGGTTTTGTTGTGGAGAATTGTTATATTCTGTCTTTATGCTAATGATCAGCCCAATAACTCATCATAACGCACAATTTCATCTGCTTTGAAGTTGGAAATGGGTTCCCTTTACCTCTTAGCCAATGTGCAATTGCATCAGTTGCACCAATAACATGTCTGCCCCTGTCCACCCCTGAATGGAACCATAGGAAAGAAGGAAAGATGACACTACAGCTACAGAGGTGACCGTCTGATAGCCTAGCTCGACTACCCACCTCTCCTGAAGACCCTTTCAGCCTTTTGAGACTTGGGTGGAGGACATCATCTCTGAATATAGGGTCCCACAGCTGCACCCCAACAGTTTGAGCAGCACTCTTACATGAGTAAATAGCCTGAGAGCAGAAGGGGGTGCATAGCCTCTCACTGTGTCACTGAGGATGATAGCATTCTCCAGGGATTACTCCGGAGTGTTTGTTGTGGTGGGAGGCAGGTCTGGACAGCTGTCGTCATCCTATTAAATAGATAAGAATTAATATATATGTGTTTATGCTTTATAGGGACTCTTTTATCCCCATAAATGTATATGACCTATTAATATGGGCATACAGGAAATAGAAATGTTGAGCTTGTCCTACCTGTATGCCTCATATTAATGGTTTTGTTGTGGAGAAATGTTATATTCTGTCGTTATGCTAATGATCAGCCCAATAACTCATCATAACGCACAATTTCATCTGCTTTGAAGTTGGAAATGGGTTCCCTTTACCTCTTAGCCAATGTGCAATTGCATCAGTTGCACCAATAACATGTCTGCCCCTGTCCACCCCTGAATGGAACCATAGGAAAGAAGGAAAGATGACACTACAGCTACAGAGGTGACCGTCTGATAGCCTAGCTCGACTACCCACCTCTCCTGAAGACCCTTTCAGCCTTTTGAGACTTGGGTGGAGGACATCATCTCTGAATATAGGGTCCCACAGCTGCACCCCAACAGTTTGAGCAGCACTCTTACATGAGTAAATAGCCTGAGAGCAGAAGGGGGTGCATAGCCTCTCACTGTGTCACTGAGGATGATAGCATTCTCCAGGGATTACTCCGGAGTGTTTGTTGTGGTGGGAGGCAGGTCTGGACAGCTGTCGTCATCCTATTAAATAGATAAGAATTAAAATACAGTGGGGCAATAAAGTATTTAGTCAGTCAGCAATAGTGCAAGTTCCACCACTTAAAAAGATGAGAGGCGTCTGTAATTTACATCATAGGTAGACCTCAAGTATGGGAGACAAACTGAGAAATAAAAATCCAGAAAATCACATTGTCTGTTTTTTTAACAATTTATTTGCATATTATGGTGGAAAATAAGTATTTGGTCAGAAACAAACAATCAAGATTTCTGGCTCTCACAGACCTGTAACTTCTTCTTTAAGAGTCTCATCTTTCCTCCACTCATTACCTGTAGTAATGGCACCTGATTAAACTTGTTATCAGTATAAAAAGACACCTGTGCACACCCTCAAACAGTCTGACTCCAAACTCCACTATGGTGAAGACCAAAGAGCTGTCAAAGGACACCAGAAACAAAATTGTAGCCCTGCACCAGGCTGGGAAGACTGAATCTGCAATAGCCAACCAGCTTGGAGTGAAGAAATCAACAGTGGGAGCAATAATTAGAAAATGGAAGACATACAAGACCACTGATAATCTCCCTCGATCTGGGGCTCCACGCAAAATCCCACCCCGTGGGGTCAGAATGATCACAAGAACGGTGAGCAAAAATCCCAGAACCACGCGGGGGGACCTAGTGAATGAACTGCAGAGAGCTGGGACCAATGTAACAAGGCCTACCATAAGTAACACACTACGCCACCATGGACTCAGATCCTGCAGTGCCAGACGTATCCCAATGCTTAAGCCAGTACATGTCCGGGCCCGTCTGAAGTTTGCTAGAGAGCATTTGGATGATCCAGAGGCGTTTTGGGAGAATGTCCTATGGTCTGATGAAACCAAACTGGAACTGTTTGGTAGAAACACAACTTGTCGTGTTTGGAGGAAAAAGAATACTGAGTTGCATCCATCAAACACCATACCTACTGTAAAGCATGGTGGTGGAAACATCATGCTTTGGGGCTGTTTCTCTGCAAAGGGGCCAAGACGACTGATCCGGGTACATGAAAGAATGAATGGGGCCATGTATCGTGAGATTTTGAGTGCAAACCTCCTTCCATCAGCAAGGGCATTGAAGATGAAATGTGGCTGGGTCTTTCAACATGACAATGATCCAAAGCACACTGCCAGGGCAACGAAGGAGTGGCTTCGTAAGAAGCATTTCAAGGTCCTGGAGTGGCCTAGCCAGTCTCCAGATCTCAACCCTATAGAAAACCTTTGGAGGGAGTTGAAAGTCCGTGTTGCCAAGCGAAAAGCCATAAACATCACTGCTCTAGAGGAGATCTGCATGGAGGAATGGGCCAACGTACCAACAACAGTGTGTGGCAACCTTGTGAAGACTTACAGAAAACGTTTGACCTCTGTCATTGCCAACAAAGGATATATTACAAAGTATTGAGATTAAATTTTGTTTCTGACCAAATACTTATTTTCCACCATAATATGCAAATAAAATGTTAAAAAAACAGACAATGTGATTTTCTGGATTTTTTTTTCTCAGTTTGTCTCCCATAGTTGAGGTCTACCTATGATGCAAATTACAGACGCCTCTCATCTTTTTAAGTGGTGGAACTTGCACTATTGCTGACTGACTAAATACTTTTTTGCCCCACTGTATATGTGTTTATGCTTTATAGGGACTCTTTTATCCCCATAAATGTATATGACCTATTAATATGGGCATACAGGAAATAGAAATGTTGAGCTTGTCCTACCTGTATGCCTCATATTAATGGTTTTGTTGTGGAGAAATGTTATATTCTGTCTTTATGCTAATGATCAGCCCAATAACTCATCATAACGCACAATTTCATCTGCTTTGAAGTTGGAAATGGGTTCCCTTTACCTCTTAGCCAATGTGCAATTGCATCAGTTGCACCAATAACATGTCTGCCCCTGTCCAACCCTGAATGGAACCATCGGAAAGAAGGAAAGATGACACTACAGCTACAGAGGTGACCGTCTGATAGCCTAGCTCGACTACCCACCTCTCCTGAAGACCCTTTCAGCCTTTTGAGACTTGGGTGGAGGACATCATCTCTGAATATAAGGTCCCACAGCTGCACCCCAACAGTTTGAGCAGCACTCTTACATGAGTAAATAGCCTGATAGCAGAAGGGGTGCATAGCCTCTCACTGTGTCACTGAGGATGATAGCATTCTCCAGGGATTACTCCGGAGTGTTTGTTGTGGTGGGAGGCAGGTCTGGACAGCTGTCGTCATCCTATTAAATAGATAAGAATTAATATATATGTGTTTATGCTTTATAGGGACTCTTTTATCCCCATAAATGTATATGACCTATTAATATGGGCATACAGGAAATAGAAATGTTGAGCTTGTCCTACCTGTATGCCTCATATTAATGGTTTTGTTGTGGAGAAATGTTATATTCTGTCTTTATGCTAATGATCAGCCCAATAACTCATCATAACGCACAATTTCATCTGCTTTGAAGTTGGAAATGGGTTCCCTTTACCTCTTAGCCAATGTGCAATTGCATCAGTTGCACCAATAACATGTCTGCCCCTGTCCACCCCTGAATGGAACCATAGGAAAGAAGGAAAGATGACACTACAGCTACAGAGGTGACCGTCTGATAGCCTAGCTCGACTACCCACCTCTCCTGAAGACCCTTTCAGCCTTTTGAGACTTGGGTGGAGGACATCATCTCTGAATATAGGGTCCCACAGCTGCACCCCAACAGTTTGAGCAGCACTCTTACATGAGTAAATAGCCTGAGAGCAGAAGGGGGTGCATAGCCTCTCACTGTGTCACTGAGGATGATAGCATTCTCCAGGGATTACTCCGGAGTGTTTGTTGTGGTGGGAGGCAGGTCTGGACAGCTGTCGTCATCCTATTAAATAGATAAGAATTAATATATATGTGTTTATACTTTATAGGGACTCTTTTATCCCCATAAATGTATATGACCTATTAATATGGGCATACAGGAAATAGAAATGTTGAGCTTGTCCTACCTGTATGCCTCATATTAATGGTTTTGTTGTGGAGAAATGTTATATTCTGTCTTTATGCTAATGATCAGCCCAATAACTCATCATAACACACAATTTCATCTGCTTTGAAGGTGGAAATGGGTTCCCTTTACCTCTTAGCCAATGTGCAATTGCATCAGTTGCACCAATAACATGTCTGCCCCTGTCCACCCCTAAATGGAACGATAGGAAAGAAGGAAAGATGACACTACAGCTACAGAGGTGACCGTCTGATAGCCTAGCTCGACTACCCACCTCTCCTGAAGACCCTTTCAGCCTTTTGAGACTTGGGTGGAGGACATCATCTCTGAATATAGGGTCCCACAGCTGCACCCCAACAGTTTGAGCAGCACTCTTACATGAGTAAATAGCCTGAGAGCAGAAGGGGGTGCATAGCCTCTCACTGTGTCACTGAGGATGATAGCATTCTCCAGGGATTACTCCGGAGTGTTTGTTGTGGTGGGAGGCAGGTCTGGACAGCTGTCGTCATCCTATTAAATAGATAAGAATTAATATATATGTGTTTATGCTTTATAGGGACTCTTTTATCCCCATAAATGTATATGACCTAATAATATGGGCATACAGGAAATAGAAATGTTGAGCTTGTCCTACCTGTATGTCTCATATTAATTGTTTTGTTGTGGAGAAATGTTATATTCTGTCTTTATGCTAATGATCAGCCCAATAGCTCATCATAACACACAATTTCATCTGCTTTGAATGTGGAAATGGGTTCCCTTTACCTCTTAGCCAATGTGCAATTGCATCAGTTGCACCAATAACATGTTTGCCCCTGTCCACCCCTGAATGGAACCATAGGAAAGAAGGAAAGATGACACTACAGCTACAGAGGTGACCGTCTGATAGCCTAGCTCGACTACCCACCTCTCCTGAAGACCCTTTCAGCCTTTTGAGACTTGGGTGGAGGACATCATCTCTGAATATAGGGTCCCACAGCTGCACCCCAACAGTTTGAGCAGCACTCTTACATGAGAAAATAGCCTGAGAGCAGAAGGGGGTGCATAGCCTCTCACTGTGTCACTGAGGATGATAGCATTCTCCACGGATTACTCCGGAGTGTTTGTTGTGGTGGGAGGCAGGTCTGGACAGCTGTCGTCATCCTATTAAATAGATAAGAATTAATATATATGTGTTTATGCTTTATAGGGACTCTTTTATCCCCATAAATGTATATGACCTATTAATATGGGCATACAGGAAATAGAAATGTTGAGCTTGTTAACCTGTATGCCTCATATTAATGGTTTTGTTGTGGAGAAATGTTATATTCTGTCTTTATGCTAATGATCAGCCCAATAACTCATCATAACGCACAATTTCATCTGCTTTGAAGTTGGAAATGGGTTCCCTTTACCTCTTAGCCAATGTGCAATTGCATCAGTTGCACCAATAACATGTCTGCCCCTGTCCACCCCTGAATGGAACCATAGGAAAGAAGGAAAGATGACACTACAGCTACAGAGGTGACCGTCTGATAGCCTAGCTCGACTACCCACCTCTCCTGAAGACCCTTTCAGCCTTTTGAGACTTGGGTGGAGGACATCATCTCTGAATATAGGGTCCCACAGCTGCACCCCAACAGTTTGAGCAGCACTCTTACATGAGTAAATAGCCTGAGAGCAGAAGGGGGTGCATAGCCTCTCACTGTGTCACTGAGGATGATAGCATTCTCCAGGGATTACTCCGGAGTGTTTGTTGTGGTGGGAGGCAGGTCTGGACAGCTGTCGTCATCCTATTAAATAGATAAGAATTAAAATATATGTGTTTATGCTTTATAGGGACTCTTTTATCCCCATAAATGTATATGACCTATTAATATGGGCATACAGGAAATAGAAATGTTGAGCTTGTCCTACCTGTATGCCTCATATTAATGGTTTTGTTGTGGAGAAATGTTATATTCTATCTTTATGCTAATGATCAGCCCAATAACTCATCATAACGCACAATTTCATCTGCTTTGAAGTTGGAAATGGGTTCCCTTTACCTCTTAGCCAATGTGCAATTGCATCAGTTGCACCAATAACTTGTCTGCCCCTGTCCACCCCTGAATGGAACCATAGGAAAGAAGGAAAGATGACACTACAGCTACAGAGGTGACCGTCTGATAGCCTAGCTCGACTACCCACCTCTCCTGAAGACCCTTTCAGCCTTTTGAGACTTGGGTGGAGGACATCATCTCTGAATATAGGGTCCCACAGCTGCACCCCAACAGTTTGAGCAGCACTCTTACATGAGTAAATAGCCTGAGAGCAGAAGGGGGTGCATAACCTCTCACTGTGTCACTGAGGATGATAGCATTCTCCAGGGATTACTCCGGAGTGTTTGTTGTGGTGGGAGGCAGGTCTGGACAGCTGTCGTCATCCTATTAAATAGATAAGAATTAATATATATGTGTTTATGCTTTATAGGGACTCTTTTATCCCCATAAATGTATATGACCTATTAATATGGGCATACAGGAAATAGAAATGTTGAGCTTGTCCTACCTGTATGCCTCATATTAATGGTTTTGTTGTGGAGAAATGTTATATTCTGTCTTTATGCTAATGATCAGCCCAAGAACTCATTATAACACACAATTTCATCTGCTTTGAAGTTGGAAATGGGTTCCCTTTACCTCTTAGCCAATGTGCAATTGCATCAGTTGCACCAATAACATGTCTGCCCCTGTCCACCCCTGAATGGAACCATAGGAAAGAAGGAAAGATGACACTACAGCTACAGAGGTGACCGTCTGATAGCCTAGCTCGACTACCCACCTCTCCTGAAGACCCTTTCAGCCTTTTGGGACTTGGGTGGAGGACATCATCTCTGAATATAGGGTCCCACAGCTGCACCCCAACAGTTTTAGCCGCACTCTTACATGAGTAAATAGCCTGAGAGCAGAAGGGGGTGCATAGCTTCTCACTGTGTCACTGAGGATGATAGCATTCTCCAGGGATTACTCCGGAGTGTTTGTTGTGGTGGGAGGCAGGTCTGGACAGCTGTCGTCATCCTATTAAATAGATAAGAATTAATATATATGTGTTTATGTTTTATAGGGACTCTTTTATCCCCATAAATGTATATGACCTATTAATATGGGCATACAGGAAATAGAAATGTTGAGCTTGTCCTACCTGTGTGCCTCATATTAATGGTTTTGTTGTGGAGAAATGTTATATTCTGTCTTTATGCTAATGATCAGCCCAATAACTCATCATAACGCACAATTTCATCTGCTTTGAAGTTGGAAATGGGTTCCCTTTACCTCTTAGCCAATGTGCAATTGCATCAGTTAGAGAAGTAAATCGCATACGGATGCGTAACCTGCATCTTAATGAAACAGAAGACGAACGAAATTGTCAAAGAACTGCTGATGCAGCCCAACAGAGGGCAGCCAGAACAAGAGAAACGAATAAACTAACTGAATCACTTAAAGCATTTAATGCTGCACGACAACGAGCAACACGCAATGCACAAAGTGATACACATATTTCACTAAAAAGAGCACAAGATAGAATACGTGTCCAAAATGCAAGAGCCACTCGACAACGGCAAGTTACATTTGCTGCTAGAGGACTTCTCAATCTAATTAATGAGACACGTATTGAAGAGCACTATGCTGGTGAACTAACATTTTGATATCAATTCTGCCAATCTAAACATTTAAAAGACTAAATGGCGCAGGACGAAACATTCCCTTCCTGCTGCAAGAGAGGGCGCATCTAATTATGTCCCATTCGTATGGATGATCAATTAGTCAAGTTGATGAAAGGAGAACATCAGCACTCCAATAACTTTATGGCTAATATAAGGCAATACAATAGCTTGCTTCTTGCTTTTCCATCAATGGGAGCACAAGTAGTGCCACTCCCTGGGCATGGTCCGTATTGTTTTCGAATTCAGTGACAAATTTACCACAGAACTGCCCCATTGCCTCCCGCTGTGGGTAGAACTCCCAAGTTTGCCCAGATTTATATCTTGGACAGTGAAGAAGCAATAAGTACAAGAAGTCAAGCAAATAAAAAGTGCCTCCCGGCACTACTACCATCTCTTGGAGAGAAAATGAAAGCAATTAACTCACTTGCAAGAACCTTCACAATGATGAGGGAATTTGAAATAGAGGACGAGAGGATTGCTGAAATAGAAAATCGTGATCCACTCGAAATAACAATGCCAATTATAAATGACTACAATGATGACCAGAGGAGCTACAATGCACCAAGGTGCAATGAAGTAGCTATAATTTATCAAAATGCAATAGGTGAACCCCCATTTAATAGGGACATCAGAGTTCACCTCAAAAGTGAAAACCAAACTGTTCAAATCAGCTTTCTTCACAGAAAGTGTGATGCAATGACATATCCACTTCTATTCCCATATGGGGACAGTGGATGGAGAATATATTTGACAACTCCAATTGCCCTAAGTGTGCAACATCAAGGAATTGGTGACATTCATCTACCATCCATACCAGTGGATCAAGATCGACAAGAAAAAATTACCCTATTGCAGTACCATGCATACAGGCTTGCCATCCGTGACTTGTTCAATCCCCTTTTAAATGCTGGGAAGATGACACAACAATTTATCGTTGACAGTTACGTCAAAATTGAATCCGACAGGATCAAATATATAACACAAAATCAAAAGGCATTACGCGTCGACAGTTATGCCAGCATTATGGATCACATCCATAATGCTGCATTACACCAAGGGCTAAAAGCTGGGACACCAGTAATTTTACTATCCACTTTCATTGGAAGACCAAGAGCTATGCAACAAAATTACCAAGACGTCTTGACAATTGTTCGAAAATTCGGAAAGCCAGATCTTTTTGTTACGATGACCTGTAGCCCAAAGTGGAAAGAAATTACTGAAATCATAGAACCATGGCAAAGGCCAGAGTTCAGACGAGATTTGGTTGCATGAGTATTTAAAATCAAACTCCAAGCCATGCTTAACGAGATTTTGAAAAAACACATTTTTGGCCGTGTAGTTGCCTATGTGCATGTAATAGAATTTCAAAAGCGTGAACTACCACACACTTGCATGCTCTTAATCCTCAGGGAAGAAGATAAACCGAGGGACAAAGAAATAATTGAAAAATTGGTCTCTGATGAAATCCCAAATGAGACAGCAAATCCAAAACTGCATGAGGCAGTGATGAAGCACATGATTCATGGCCCATGTGGCGAAGATCAATCTGGTGCTACATGCATGACAGATGGTCAATGCGTAAAAAATTTCCCAAAGGAATTTAATACAGAGACAAACCCCAATGTTGATGGTTACCCACAGTACCATCTACGCAATACTGGGAAAACCAGACGAGGAACGCAATAAATCGACAATAGATGGGTAGTTACATACAATCCCTATTTATTACTCAAGTACAACTGCCATATCAATGTTGAGATATGTGTTTCAATAAAAAGTGTTAAATATCTTTTCAAATATGTATACAAAGGACATGACTGTACCAATATCAAGTTTGATACATTAAAACTGGAATGAATATAAGTGGTATATAAGCACCCCTGAGGGTATGTGGAGAATCAGAAAAAATAAAATGCATGATGCTTCACATACCTGTAAAAGGCTTGATGTTCACCTGGAAAACATGCAGCAAGTGTTTTTCGAAGATGGTAATGTAGATATGGTTATTTCGGACTCAATAGCCTCTACTCCACAAGGTTATTTTGAGCTAAACAGAGTTGACGCTTCTGCCCATCAGTATTTGTACAGTGCAATAGTGCCCCATCAGTCAAGAGAAGGGGGAGAAACAAGAAAACTGCTGCTTCTGAGATTGTTCAACAACAAGGTTTCCTTACCACCTGACTGTCCCTAAACACTATGTCTGGGATAGAAAAGCTGTACCAGAAATATTGAAAAAACGATGGGCTCAATTTGGGAAAACAATTGCCCGAATATATACGGTCTCTTTAACAGATGGTGAGCTGTATTACCAAAGACACCTTTTACTTCACGTAAGAGGAGCAAAGTCTTATGCTGACTTAAGGACTGTCAAATGGAGTTGTACATGACACATATAAAAATGCGTGCATTAATCTTCATGTTTTGGAAGATGATTTCCAATGGGAAGATGGTATAACAAATGCAATCGCTTTCCAAATGCCCTACCAACTTCGTAAATTATTTGCTATACTTTGTGTATATAGTGAACCAGCAAAACCATTGGCATTATGGCAAAAATATAAAACCAAATTTATGGAGGATTACACCAGGCGGTATACTCCTGAAATTGCTGAGCAACTGGCTCTTCATGATATTAATGCTTAAGTGCTCTTAAGCAATAAAAAGTCCTGTGCTGACTACAGATTGCCAACTCCAGTAAATGTTCCAGATGAAATACTGGACCAACTGAATTATGCTGTAATAAAGCAGGAGGCTGAGCTATTGAAAGCTATGCATAATGAAGCTCGGAAATCAGCTTTCGATGCAATTATGCAAGCAGTCAATGCTGCATCACAGCCAGACGACACTAGCTCACACTGTTTTTTTCTGGATGGCCCAAGAGGCAGTGGGAAGAAATTTTTGTTCAACTCCTTGCACAAGACACTACAAGCAGAAAACCATTCCAAGTTTGGCCTTGGAATTACAACAAATGAGACCACAGTGTCAAAAATTAAGCCAACCTCACTTCAAGCAAAGGAGCTTAGGGAGTTATTTGTCGTTATTTGGGACAAAGTAACAATGACTCCCTGTTTTAATATGAACGCTGTGGATAATTTATTCTAAGAAATATGTGGAAAAAAAAGACCATTTGGTGGAAAAGTTTTCATAAACGGTGGTGACTTTCGTCAAACTCTACCAATAGTGGAAGGTTGATCCACTAATTGTTGATCATATTATTTGATTGTGTAATATTTTGTATATATATGACTTTATGTCTTTTTTCCTTTTTTTGTCCAATTGTTATATCACCACTTTCTTTCCCCCGTGTCTGGTATATTTTTAGACACCATTAGCGCATTAATACATAAACTAGTAAGGTGGGTGTGAGTATCATCGGTAGTACAGTTGCTACCACACACCTAATGCCCCCTTAAATTTATGAGGACTTTAGGTTCCCGTTTAGAAACTATAATTTACAGCCTGTAACTTGGGGTATGTCCCCGTGGTTCCTAGTGCGTAATGCGCAGCTGCGTCGGCCATGTTTTTGTGGCCGGTTCCATTTTCTCAGCTGCGCACCCTCTAGTGGATGGATGTCATATCCGGCTCCTGCACTTGCGCTGTGGGTCTATCATCATGAGCCGGCTTCAGCGTCGTAGCCACGTACTCCTTAATGTGTTTACGTCACATCCGCCTTGTGTATTAACACCGCCGGTCTCTTTATTATGGAGCGCATATTGCGTTCCAGGTGGCTGTGTGACGCGATTTCCGGCTTGTGTAATTACGCGGCCGGTCTCCTAGTGTGGAGCGCATATTGCGTTCCAGGCGGCTCAGTGACGCCATTTCCGGTTTTGCTCCATGTGGAATTGGCGTTCTCTAACCATGGCATTATTATAAAAGAGGGGAATGTGGTGAGTGCTTATTACCTCTACAGCTCTTGCAATTTTTGTGTAGCTGCCTAACCCCTGATGAACCCCTGTCATCCCCAAATGGGGGGGAAACGCGTCGGGCATTACCTGGGGACGTATTGACAGACTATGGTCAGGATGACATCCATTTTCCCACATGGACTTCTGGGCCTAATTGGAAAGGGCATAATACACCTCAACAAATAGATGAGTATAGCGGTTACATATGTTTATGCATACTGTCTATGTGGTAAGAACGATTGTGTTCAAGTACCCTGAGGATTGTAAAAGAGGTGTATATACATGCTAAAACTACTTGCCTACTATGGTTTTCCATTTATTACCTGGTGGATCCATGTTTTTAAGAGTATCTGTCCTATCATGATAAATGACATGCTGCCTTGTTACTGGTATAAAAATATTACACATTGATGCGGATCCAGTGTTTTTGCTGAAAGACTATCTGGTGGCATTGAGCATTTATTTTTTGCTGAATATTATGATGATTTGGGAGTAGTGTGACTAATACACATTTTTTGTCATCTCACATTTTCTGTCTATTTTTGCATTTTTTGCTGGTCAGATTGATCCAATTTGGACAAGATACATCTTTACACTCCGCTATACCCAGTTATCTGTAAGGGTATTTATTGTGGTGGTATATATTGTTATGTGACATCTACCATATATATGACACCCACCATATATTGCTGTATAGAACTGTGATAGCAATTTATTTTTCTTTTTTTCTTTTTTATTATTTTTTTGTATTTCATTTTTCCATTCTTTTGTGTTTTTTCACGGGTATCGGAGGTGTATGTGGGACATTATCTTCTGTCTATCCCTATTATAGGGACTGTGAGGGACCCTAGGGTCAGCCGCCGAGGAGTGGGGGCGCCTACCGCAGAAAATTAGGGTGCCAACCTCCACTGGTAGGTAGCTGACAGTATAGGATTGTACTTTAGGGCTCACTAGGCTTTCTGGTATTCAGGCCTTTTTAGGGATTTAAAAGGGTGAGCCGTCGAGGAGTGGGGGCGCCAATCGCCGTTTATTAGGGTGCCAACCTCCACTGACAGGCAGGATTTATTGTAGTCCGTTATAGGGTTCTTTAGGTACACTGTGTACTTTTTTTATATATGATATATAAAGTCTTCTATTTTTAACTACTACGATTAAAAGTTATTTTTTAGGGATCCTTGTTTTTTCTGGTTTGGTTTTCAATAGTGGAAGGTGGAAAAAGTGGCCAAATTGTACAGTCCACCATTAATACTCAAAATCCTGGAATCAGTTTTTATGGTTTCAGCTACAACAGAATATGAGAACGTCTCAGGAAGAAGTTGAGTACAACTCATAGTTACTGAAACTTGGCAATAGAGAGTTGTCAAATGTATATGGTCTACCAGAAGACACAATTGAAATCCCAAATTCTTTTATTGAAGAGGGTGATTTAATTACAGCTATTTTTGGCAACTCAATTGAGATTACTGATGCAACGGTAGAAGCAACTGCCAATAAAGCAATTTTTACGCCGTTGAATGATGACGTTCAGGCCTTGAACGACAAAATTCTTAGTCAAGTTCAAGGTGAACTCTCAACATATCACTCTGTCGAAACAATTGCGGAAGAGAAAGGTGTGATTCTCTCAGATTACCCTGTAGAGTTTATTAACTCTTTGAATCCCACTGGGATGCCTCGTCATGAACTAAAGCTGAAAGCAGGAGCTGTAATTATGCTCCTGCGTAATCTTAACAGAAAGCGTGGCCTTTGTAATGGCACAAGGCTTTATGTGAAAAGCTTAAAAGCAAACGTTATTCATGCCTTTGCTTTAAATGGAAAAGCAAAGGGTCAGACAGTTCTTATTCCAAGAATTGACCTGATTTCCAAAGTTAAAAACTGGCCAATCCAGATGCGACAGCATCAGTTTCCTGTCATGTTGGCTTTTACAGTGACCATCAATAAATCTCAAGGACAGTCCTTGGATATGGTAGGAATTTATTTGCATCTCTCAGTGTTTTCACATGGGCAGTTATATGTGGCTTTCTCCATGGGAAGGAAAAGCCAACAAATAAGAGTCAAAATATTTGAGACACAGAAGCAAGGTAAACTTAAGGTACCTTCACACATAACGATATTGTTAACGATATCGTTGCTATTTGTGACGTAGCAACGATATCGTTAATGAAATCGTTATGTGTGACAGCGACCAACGATCAGGCCCCTGCTGGGAGATCGTTGGTCGCTGAATAAAGTCCAGAACTTTATTTCGTCGCTGGACTCCCTGCTGACATCGCTGGATCGGCGTGTGTGACACCGATCCAGCGATGTCTTCACTGGTAACCAGGGTAAACATCGGGTAACTAAGCGCAGGGCCGCGCTTAGTAACCCGATGTTTACCCTGGTTACCATGCTAAAAGTAAAAAAAAACAAACACTAGATACTTACCTACCGCTGTCTGTCCTCCAGCGCTGCGCTCTGCACTCCTCCTGTACTGGCTGTGAGCCGGAAAGCAGAGCGGTGACGTCACCGCTCTGCTTTCCGGCTCCCAGACAGTACAGGAGGAGAGCAGGGAAGCAGAGCGCAGCGCTGGAGGACAGACAGCGGTAGGTAAGTATCTAGTGTTTGTTTTTTTTACTTTTAGCATGGTAACCAGGGTAAACATCGGGTTACTAAGCGCGGCCCTGCGCTTAGTTACCCGATGTTTACCCTGGTTACCGACATCGTTGGTCGCTGGAGAGCGGTCTGTGTGACAGCTCTCCAGCGACCAAACAGCGACGCTGCAGCGATCCGGATCGTTGTCGGTATCGCTGCAGCGTCGCTAAATGTGAAGGGGCCTTTATTCCTAATGTTGACAAATGGTTTACTGTCAACTGTGTGTACAAAGAAGTCTTTTGTTAAGCTTTTTAACAATTGTAAAAGTCAAAAAATTTTGTACTCAAAAGCGGGACTAAAGGTACCGTCACTCTCAGCGACGCTGCAGCGATACCGACAACGATGTCGATCGCTGCAGCGTCGCTGTTTGGTCGCTGGAGAGCTGTCACACAGACAGCTCTCCAGCGACCAACAATGCCGGTAAACAGGATAAACATCAGGTTACTAAGCGCAGGGCCGCCCTTAGTAACCCGATGTTTACCCTGGTTACCAGCGTAAAAGTAAAAAAACAAACAGTACATACTTACCTTCCGCTGTCTGTCCCCGGCGCTGTGCTTTCCTGCACTGACTGTGAGCACAGCGGCCAGAAAGCAGAGCGGTGACGTCACCGCTATGCTTTCCGGCTGGCCGGTGCTCACAGCCAGTGCAGAGAAGCACACCGGGGGACAGACAGCGGAAGGTAAGTATGTAGTGTTTGTTTTTTTTTACTTTTACGCTGGTAACCAGGGTAAACATCGGGTTACTAAGCGCGGCCCTGCGCTTAGTAACCCGATGTTTACCCTGGTTACCAGTGAAGACATCGCTGAATCGGCGTCACACATGCCGATTCAGCGATGTCTGCAGGGAGTCCAGCGACGAAATAAAGTTCTGGACTTTCTGCACCGACCAACGATGGCACAGCAGGATCCTGATCGCTGCTGCGTGTCAAACTGAACGATATCGCTAGCCAGGACGCTGCAACGTCACGGATCGCTAGCGATATCGTTCAGTGTGACGGTACCTTAACTCCTAGCCATGGTCCACGGACCAAACATTGGGCATGGGCAGGGCCTTGGGGGCAGATCCCAAGGGCGCTCAACCATGTGATATAGCTTACGCTCAGGAATACTGAGGAATAGCACTATCGGATAGCTCTACCCGTTCACTTTCTTCAAGGATAGCTGTACCCAAACAGTATTATAACTACAGAGCTTTTTCATACAAAAGTTAGGAGTGGCAGGAGTGGAACACCAGACATTTATGTCTGCTATTAGTCTGCACATACGCCAGTCTGGTGCGTGGGTACACCCATTGCGAGGTCAGTCTGCACCTGAAGGGCAATCACTCGTGTTGATGATTTCTTTCAGGCTCCATGGCGTGCGTTTGCCTGGAAGAAATCCTTGCCTCCTCTCTACATTGTAATACTGCCCCCCTCTCATGCACGTCAGTTTGGCCTTGGAATTCCGCACCTACGCCCTGCACTCCCTCAGAAATACATACGTCATGCTCCGTTCTATGGGTACTGCACTCAGGGATCTCCCGTGCAGGCAATGGTGCCTTCCGCTGCAGTGAATTCTGGTGTGCTCGCCGATAAGGTGCAGGGCGCAGGATTCCGGGGAAATAACTGACACTGATGGAAGCAGGGTAGTATTGTTATGAGGACAGAGGGCAGGGATTTCTTCCAGGCAATGAACGCCCCAGAGCCTGGAAGAAATCATTAACATAAAGACAGAATATAACAATTCTCCACAACAAGACCTTTAATATGAGACATACAGGTAGGACTAGTACCTATTACCTGTGAGCCCATATAATAGGTCATATATGTCCCAGAGGATGACAGTTTCCCTTAAATAAAGATTGAGTGAATACTTAGATGAAATGTCAACTATAGGTAGCCAGGAATGGATGTCTGATATCCCATGATCTATACAGACTATCTACATGCTTCATGTAGTATAGGTTGTCAACAAGTGTAATTTCACAATAGGCAGGAACAGTGCCGCCATCAGGGCATTACTGCCCTTACGAGTGTATGGTGCCCGGTGAGCAGAAACAAAGAGGGGTGTCGGACATGGTTCAGTTCCTTACTTTGTGCACAATACTCTTTGTTGTTTTTATATTATGTTTCTCTGATCTCACAAAATGACCTTATTTTTATTGTGTTGATTGGTTTTATGCACTGTCTTTGTTTTGCACTTTATGTAATTGACCAAAGGATTTAACTAAATGACTCTTATGAAAATAGATTTAGTTAGCAAAATATTTAGTGGGAATGTGTTATGAAGCTTTTATATTTTGGACTCTCTGATTATTATTAACCAATGCATATATTATAATAATTATTTTTTTATTATAGCGCCATATATTCCATGGCGCTTTACATGTGAGGAGGGGTATACATAATAAAAGCAAGTAAAATAATCTTAAACAATACAAGTCACAACAGGTACAGGAGGACAGAGGACCCTGCCCGCGAGGGCTCACAATCTACAAGTATATGAGATGATTAAAAGGCATTTAGTGCAGAAATTCAGCATAGCCTATATTTCTATTTCCCATATTTCATATTTGGTGCTGAAATTCAAGAAATGCCATATTAGTAAGAGCCCTATCATCTCAAACACAATCATCAACAATAACCAGAACACAGCCAAGTATATCACCCCCTATATAATAAAATAATAAATAAACAGAAATGACTTTCCTAATAGACTGGCATGCCCAGAAGAGATCCCTTATTAGCAGTCACCTCATTATCGTAACAAGCAGGATTACAATGAGAGATAACAGAATCCACCATTCACAGTAGGTAGTGTCACAGCTCACCTCTTCCCCCTTCCTGCACAATGACATCTGCATGTCACTTAACATGCGAACATTAATAGAAATCTCTCCCGATGAAATAGAGTCCCCTATAATGTTTGTTTTATGATATATATACACATATGTATGTACAATGTCCAAATCCCCAAACAGCCAAGATAGCAGCCTCCATAAATGTACAGGAAACAGAATACAATAATCTGCAATCAGAAATACAGATTATACAAAAGATTATCACAATCTGATTTCAATTAGTTTAAAAAAATGTATGAGACACATTCCCTTAAAGAAAAATAAATAAAAATATACCTAAAAAGATTATTGAATATTTTTAGAAATGGTTAATACGTTAGAGTAGAGTAGGGCCCTGCCAAAAGAGTCTACCTTGTCGTGGTGGCAGGCTTAAATAATCTGTTGGTCAATACAAAAGCTGATGGTTATGTGATATGGTTCCATGGGAACTATTACTGCGTGATTGGTGTGGATGGGGGAGAAAAGTTTTTCCAAGAGTGGGTGGTGGGACTGTGGAAAGTTTGAGGGGTGTAGGCGGGGTATTTGGGTGGAAGCAGAACTGGGGTGAAGCCTGGAAGGAGTCTCAAGGGAGCCCGAAAATGTTGCCATTATGGGGTCCTGAAATTCCTTTTGGCAGCCCTCATCAGGAACATAGTTAGCTAGCTTACAATATGTGACAATGAAACTATCAAGGTGGTGAGATAGTGTGAAAGAAATGATAATTCCATTGTCTTAGGGTACCGTCACACAGTGGCACTTTTGTCGCTACGACGGTACGATCCGTGACGTTCCAGCGATATCCATACGATATCGCTGTGTCTGACATGCAGCAGCGATCAGGGACCCTGCTGCGAATCGTACATCGTAGCAGATCGTTTGGAACTTTCTTTCGTCGCTGGATCTCTTGCTGTCATCGCTGGATCGGTGTGTGTGACACTGATCCAGCGATGCGTTCGCTTGTAACCAGGGTAAACATCGGGTTACTAAGCGCAGGGCCGCGCTTAGTAACTCGATGTTTATCCTGGTTACCATCGTAAATGTAAAAAAAAAACAAACACTACATACTTACATTCCGGTGTCCGTCAGGTCCCTTGCCGTCTGCTTCCCGCACTGACTGACTGCAGGCCGTAAAGTGAAAGCAGAGCACAGCGGTCACCGCTGTGCTGTGCTTTCACTTTACGGCCGGCAGTCAGTCAGTGCGGGAAGCAGACGGCAAGGGACAGACACCGGAATGTAAGTATGTAGTGTTTGTTTTTTTTTTATGCTGGTAACCAGGGTAAACATCGGGTTACTAAGCGCGGCCCTGCGCTTAGTAACCCGATGTTTACCCTGGTTACCCGGAGACCTCGGCATCGTTGGTCGCTGGAGAGCTGTCTGTGTGACAGCTCTCCAGCGACCACACAACGACTTACCAACGATCACAGCCAGGTCGTATCGCTGGTCGTGATCATTGGTAAATCGTATAGTGTAACGGTACCCTTACTCTTGACCTTAATATCTCTTGGTACATGTATCAGAGATAGAATAACTGTTATTGCTTTGCGATAGTTCCGTCTCTCGTTTTCCTTTATTTTCCCTTGTCTCCCCATATTTTTCCTTTTCTTTTCCTTCATGTTGTTTAACTCCATTTTGTATAATAATTAGAACATTTTCAATAAAAACAATTTGAACAATAAATAGAATATCTGCTTTGTAAAAGAATGCTTTTGTAACTCCTTCGTGAACATCATGTACTAAAGAAGAGCCACGTCCAGCTGAACCACGGTGAAGAATGATCATGGACTTAATCTGGTCACTTCACGAACATTCTTGATGGTGACCATCAGGAGGTGGCCAGTTGCTGTGATTTTTTTTTCTCTTGCCGAATTAGTATGAGAAAATAAATTACAGATCTGCTCTGCCGCATGGTATAATATTGGGCCCTGATAAGACACCTGATAGTTCTAGGCCATATTATATGGTTATGTGAACAAAATCTTATTGTAATAAACTAATTTTCTTTTAATTTGGAACAGCTGTGATCATGTTGGTTTATTATCCAAAACAGGACCCCCTCTATTGCTGACAGCTGTAGAAGGTCACTTACACACCTGCAGTAAACATATTTCCCTTGTGTAATATGATTGTGGGAGAGCTCGAGTGCAGCACTCACCACAATCATTTGTGTCTCCAGAACCTATGGAATGAATGGTACCCAAATTTACACACATTTGGCCCTATCTGAGTCACCGGCCAGGGCCTGCGGATACTCAGTACCGGGTCCGGTCGCACTTACAGGGGTGGTCACGGTGGCAACGACCCGGTCCGTGGCACTGGGCACCCAAGTAAAAGGGGAAAGGTCTTTAAAGAGGTATTGAATAAAGTATGTGTTTGTGACGCCACCTGTGGTTCTCGGTCAGAGGTGACAGACGCCTAAAGGTGTCCTCTGGGGCAATGGTGCTGCAGCAAAGATGGCGTTGCTTCCCACTGGTGAATCAGGATCCCCAGAGCTCCCAATGTGTATGGCAAGAATGGTGAATGCCGGCAAATAAATGGAAGACACAGGGTTGCAGTCTTTACCTGATTTACTGACGTAGACAGCCTCAGTCCAGGGTAACTGCAACAGGTGGTGATGGCATCCAGGCAGCCTGAAAACAATTGGGAATCCCTTTGCAAGGTCAGTTTGGGAGCCTTACACTCTGCGCTGGTTTCTAGTCCCTTGCTGCCTGTGGTTGTCTAACAAGGTTCTCTTTCTCTCCTGTTCTGGGACAGTACCTGAACGGTAGGCAACTTGAGCTGTTCCCTTGGGGTCTGTGTACAACGTGACTCTGGGCTCCAGTTGTTGCTATACCTCAGGTGATTTGAGGGCAAGTCCCTTTTAGTTTCCTGCCCTCCAGTTCTGCTGTGGGACTTGTAGTTCCACACAGCCTCAGGCTCCCAGTGCCCGGTTTCAGTGCTCAGCTTAGAGATGCCCAAGCGCAGCCCTCCTCTAGCTTTTAAGTTCTCCTGTCCTCCTTCACTGTCTCTTGTCTGCACCAGACAAACTAACTCCTCCTCCAGACTAGAATGTATATAGGGAAGTTCCCCTTAAACCGGGTTTAGAGCTCCCCCTTCTGGCCTGGAGTCAGAATATGTTGCATGTACAGCTTACCTGCCAAAGGGACTCTCGTAGTTTCCAGGCATGGCATCACTCTCCCCAAGAGGAAGGCAATATCACTGTGGTAACTGAGCTTCTGGGGTGCCACATTCCCCCCCCCATGAAATCCAGTACTCCCAGACTGGGAAAAGTAAACATAAACAGTGCAGGTTAGATAGTGCAAAACATTTTGAAAAAGGCATTTAAACAAGGTAAACAGATACAAACTTTTTCTTCCCTTGCGGGAGACACTTTTGGCTTAAACTTTGCAAAACAGAATTTATATAAATATGACTGGTCTTATACCAGGGTGTCCTTGTTCATAAACAACAGTACCCGTCATAAACCCCCAACGTAGGGTTGGGCGGGCTACAGGGAGTCCATCCTGACCTGGTGTTCAGCCACGCCAGACACTTTTGCTTCAGGTCTGTGAAGAAAGAAGGCCCTACCCACGATGGCAATGTGGGTAGAACCAGGGTGCACCTTGGAGGTGCCAACTATTTACAGTGACAGTTTTTGGGCAATTCACCGTCCATTACCATATTGTCCATCTAAAATTCCCAATAAATATGAGGAAACATTTTTACACAGGTAATATCAATTATTGACATTTCACATTTTTTAGTCCCTGTAACGGGCTGGGATCTGACCTCTGGTACTATGGGTTGATCTACGTAGCACCGGCACTGAGGATGATCTTACCAGATACACTAGGCTTGCTATCACTGGTGTTATGTGCTCTCTTATGGCAACACTACTGGGAATTCTGGGTAGCACAGGTGTACCTGATCTTCTAGGAGTACTTCTGATCACTGGGGGCATGACAGATTCACTGATAGCAGTGGGTGTATTCTCTGGTTCCACTGCTGGTATGATGTCTGCTGCTTGAGCCCGTTAGAGTGAAGTCTCTTCTGTTTCAGGACAATTTTGAGTCACACCCTGTACTGATATTTCCAACTGGAGAAAAGACAAAACAGGAACCACTATTGCTTGGTTTACCTGAGTCCATGACTTGGGAAAGTCTCCAAGAACGGTATGGATTCTATTTTCTTCTTCCATGGGTTGAGAAGTGCTTGGGTCTTTTTCTCTCTCTCTCAGTTTTAAGGGCACACTTTAAGATGATCCCTTGATACTGCAGTCAAGGTTTCTCCTCCATCTTTGCTTATGAGACACACTTTAGTGTTATTAAAGTTTGATGGTAAGATGGTATATGGTTCTGCTTCCCACTGGTCATCAAGTTTGTGCATTCTTCTTTTTCGCTTTAGCACTTGTTCACCTGGTGACAAGGGAATTGCAGGGGCACATTGATTGTAGTTTCTGTCTTGTTTTTGTCTTGCCTAGGACACGCTTCTTTCCACACATTCTTGTACTTGGCGGTATTTCTGTTGTTGCTCAGTATCCCAATCTGCATCTGGGGAGGTTGCTTCTGGTGATAGGACTCCCATATCAAGGTGAACAGGCAATTTGCTTTCCTCTCATTAGGTAAGCTGGAGTGCAGTTGATGGAATTCACCGGGATATGGTTGTACAGATCTACCATGTCTGGCAACTTCTCTGGCCATAAGTTTCTCTCTTCCAAATACAAGGTTTTCAGTAAGTCAATTACCACCTGATTCATCTTCTCACACATACCGCTGGTCTGTGGATGGTACGGAGTTGTTCTTATCGTCATACATCCGTCCATGTTGCAGAATTCCTGGAACACTTCTGCTTCAAAGGCTGGGCCTTGGTCGGTGAGTACCTTTTCAGGGTATTCGTGTGGTCGACAAAAGTGTTGTTGGAAGGCCTTGGCTGCCATCTTCGTTGTCTGGTCCTTGACAGGCACGACTACCAGGAATCTGGAGTAATGGTCCACAATGGTCAGAGCATAGATATAGCCTGACCGGCTTGGAGTTAGCATCACATGGTCTAAGGCCACCAGTTCAAGTGGCTGTTTGGTGTCTATGGGCTGTAGGGGAGCCCTCTGGCTGTCACGGTCCTTTCTGCGCAGGTTGCATGGGCTACACTCTCTGCACCACTTTTCAATGGCTTTTCTCATGCCAATCCAGCAGACCTCCAACTTCTTCCATCCAAAGTGTCCTGTTCCATCGTGGTATGCTTCCAAGACCATTGGCACATCTTGTCTCGGGACTTCCCTCTGCCAGACCAGCTCGTGAGTGTGTAGGTCGATATTTCTCCGACACAGCTTACCGTCGTAGATAAACAATTTGCTCTTCTCCTTCCACAACTGTTGAGTCTCTTGTGGGGCATCTGGACCAGGGTGTGAATCAGCTTGCATCAGCAGCTCTTTTACTAGATGGACTGCTGGGTCGCTATCCTGCGTCTCTGCCCATCCATGGTGGGGCTATGGGTTCAGCGTGGCTTCTCGCCTGTCATTGCGCTTGTTCTTCACATAATGAGAGTACTGGGTCACCCCGGGGTGATGGAAGGCTGGTAACGCAATCTCTTCGAGTGCTTCCGAATCTTCTCCCACCTCTGGTAAATTGGGAATCCTAGACAATGCATCGGCATTTGCTTTCTTGTGCCTTGCAGGGTACTTGATGGTGAATTCACAGTTGGACAACAGGGCCATCCATCACTGCTCTAATGCACCTAGTTTTGCCATCTCCAGGTGAGTCAGCGGGATGTTGTCCATGAAAATGGTGATTTTGCTAAGGCCAGGAAGTGCTTGAACCACTCTGTTACCCACCAGACTATGGCGAGGAACTCCAGATCGAAGGAACTGTAGTTTTCGGGGTTACTTTCAGTGGGACGAAGCTTCATGCTGGAGTAGGCAATTACTCTTTCTTTGCCTTTCTGCACCTGGAACAGCACTGCTCCCAATCCCACGTTGCTGGCATCTGTGTAAAGCACAAATGGTTGGCCATAGTCAAGGTAGGCCAGTACCTCATCTCCCGTGAGAGCCAACTTCAACCGAGTGAAGGATCCTTCCAGCCTGTTGTTCCACTCAAACGGAGGACTCTTGCTCTTGGTCTTCTTGAATTGGCTCACTAACAGGACTTGCAGGGGTGTGGCTATCTTAGTGAAGTTCTTAATGAATCTTCGGTAGTAGCCTACCAACCCGAGGAACTGTCAGACTTCGTGGATGTTGCTGGGTTTCAGCCAGTCCCTGATCACAGTGACCTTGTCCGGGTCTGGTGCCACACCTTCGGTGCTTACCACATGGCCCAGATACTGCACTTTGGACTTTAACAGGTGGCACTTGGATGGCTTTATCTTCAGGCCAAAGTTATACAGAGCTTCATAAGTCTTAGAGAATACGATGACATCTGTTATGGACCTGGTGGTTAGGAGCACCCGGAACGACCTGATGGTTAAACTAACACAGGACAAGCTCTGGGAAGTGGGAGCTCTGCTGACCGCAACCCCTAATCCTATCACAAACACTAGAAATAGCTGTGGAGCGTACCTAACTCTGCCTAGACGCCTCTTCACAGCCTAAGAGCTAACTAGCCCTAGAGATAGAAAATAAAGCCTACCTTGCCTCAGAGAAATTCCCCAAAGGAAAAGGCAGCCCCCCACATATATTGACTGTGAGTTAAGATGAAAGTCACAAACACAGAAATGAAACAGGTTTCAGCAAAGGAGGCCAGACTTACTAAACAGACTGAGGATAGGAAAGGTATCTTTGCGGTCAGCACAAAAACTTTAAAAAGACCACGCAGAGTGTGCAAAAAGACCCCCGCACCGACTCACGGTGCGGAGGTGCCACTCTGCATCCCAGAGCTTCCAGCTAGCAAGGCAAAATCATGATAGCAAGCTGGACAAGAAAACAATGAACAAATAATTAACTAGCAGGGACTTAGCTTCTGCTGGAGTAGACAGGTCACCAGAAAGATCCAAGAGCGAACTGAACCAGTACAAGAACATTGACAGCTGGCATGGAGTAACGATCTGAGTGGAGTTAAATAGAGCAGCCAGCCAAAGAATAAACTAAGTCACCTGTGGAAGGAACCTCAGAACCAGCAGCTCCACTCACAGCCACCAGAGGGAGTCCATGGACAGAACTCGCCGAAGTACCATTCATGACCACAGGAGGGAGTTCGATAACAGAATTCACAACAGACATCATCCAGGGAACCTGCCAATACCCACTAGTGAGATCTAAGGTGGAGAAATAGTTAGCGGATTTTAAAGCAGCTAATAACTCTTCGATTCTGGGCACCGGGTATGCATCCTTGTGTGTAATGTGGTTTATCTGCCTTTAATCAACACACATCCTCATTGTACCATCCGTTTTCCTGACGAGGACCAATGGAGCGGCCCAGGGACTACCACTATCTCTGATTATCCCAGCCTCCTTCATCTCTCGTAACATACTCTTGGCACATTGGTAGTGAGCTGGAGGTACAGGCCGGTACCTCTCTTTAATGGGCGGATTACCTCCATTGGGGATATGATGTTGAACCCCTTTTACCTTCTCAAAATCTAGTGGGGGTTTGCTGAATACCCACTCATACTTATGGACCACCCGGCAAGCCCCTTTTTTTTGGTGTGAATGGGTAGAATCAGTGCCCACGTGTTATTTCTGACACCAATCCTCCAACTGCCCTGCAGAGCCTTTGTCCTCCGCCTGGTCGGACGGGACCAAGGGTTCTGTTGCTTGTATTGCATTATTATTAACAGTGAACAGTTTAACAAGAGTGACATATCTGGGTAAGTGGACCTCATTCTCTCCACAATTAAGGACATGTATATCGGGTCTACTGTCTGAATACAGAGGTTCTACCAGGGCCTGATAGTCTTTACCTCTGAGGCCTCTTGCTGACCGACACCAGATTAACATGTCACTCCTGGGGGGTATTGCAATAGGGATCGGATCACTCACTGTGACACGGCCAACTTCTCCACCAGACAATTGTTGTCTCTTCATCAGGGCTCTGATTTCTTTTTGAGGGACACGCTGCTCATTGGATCCAGCAGTTTTGGCCATCTGTTGTAACAAGACAATAGCCTCGGCAAGACAGTTTTCTATGACATTAGTACCTAAGGTCATCATGGGATTACATTCTCATCGGTCAATATCAACAATCACCAGTCCTTGGGCCTTCAATTCTACCCGCCCCACCTTAATGATTACTTCCTTGTACCCCACCTGTGGCAAAGGTTGATCATTTCTGGTTACTATTGTCAAATCACTCTCTGGGCCACGGATAATGTCTCAGTCAACCCAATACCATTTGTAGAGAATGTAAGGGATAGTCATCACCTGAGTGCTGGTGTCCAGTAAAGCGTTCATCCGGATGCCGTCAATCTCAATGTGGAGGATCGGTCGTCCTCCGACGTACTTGGCTTGCCAGCTTTGTGGGCCTGGACGTCCTATTCCTGGGGGTTGGCCCTCTGCCCCAGGGGTCGCTCGTTTAAATGGCAGAACCTTGCAATGTGTCCTGCCTGGTTGCAGCAGCAACAGATGAGTTATCCGTCACAAATCCCGTGAGACATCAGCACTATGTTCAATGAAGCATAATGAGCCGCTCCACTGTGCAGGTGCCAGATTCCCAGCCCAACAGTGTGAATACATCATAACACACTGCAGGGTGGGGGATCTGGGGACTCCGCTGTGCGCAGGCATGATCTACTTACATCACTTGATGTAAATTCCAGGGCAGCGCGCACGGCGCATGCCCGAGAAATAATTGCAAAGTGCAGGTGCCTGTGACGGCACAAGACAGAGTGGAGGTGACGCCTGGTGGGATGATGGACTGCTGCGAGGCGTTTGAGTCAGGGAGAAATCATACCTCCCTGACTCAAAAGAGGTATGACGTGAAATTTATAAAAGTGATTATTTCACCGTTCCTAGGGATATTAAGCATAAGAGCCACCTTCACAGAATGCAGCCTTAGTGCTGAAGGTAGCTCTTTTACTTAAAAAATGCGCTGGGGTGACAGGTTCCCTTTAAATCACAGAGATATGTCTCACAAAATACTTGATAAGTAACATTTCCCATATGTTTTACTTTACATCAGCACAGTTTTGGAACCAATGTTTTTTTTGTTAGTAAGTTATAAGGGCTAAAAGTTGACCAGCGATTTCTCATTTTTACAACACTATTTTTTTTAACCCTTCAGGTGCTTCACAGGATTTTTTAGAATGTTTAAAAAAAATGAACATTTAACTTTTTTCACAAAAAATTTCAGATCCAATTTTTTCATTTTACCAAGGGTAGCCGGAGAAATTGGACCCCAAAAGTTGTTGTGCAATTTGTCCTGAGTAGGGTTGAGCGACCTTTACTTTTATAGGATCGGGTCGGGTTTCACGAAACCCGACTTTTTCAAAAGTCGGGTCGAGTGAAATCGGCCGATCCTATAAAAAAGTCGGGGTCGGGGTCGGCCGAAACTCGAAACCCAATGCAATGCATTGGGTTTCCACTGGTTCCCAGGGTCTGAAGGAGCGGAAACTCTCCTTCAGGCCCTGGGATCCATATTTAAGTGTAAAATAAAGAATTAAAATAAAAAATATCGCCAAACCAGGGATTCAAGCTTGAGGAGGCTAATTTGCATATTCCAGGTGCCTTCTGGGAAAAGCGAAGTCTCCCTAAGCTAGAAGATCGTTGGGTACAGCCGGGACCAGCTGCTTGGAAAGCATCACCAAACCGCGCGCCGAATTATTGCCTGTAGGACATTATTGCAAGAGAGCTTGGCTGAGTAGATTACACAAGAAGGAAAACACACAGCAAGTCAGCAGGATCTAGGAGCAACATGGCAGATGTGACAACCTACATGGTCAGCTGCAGCATGTGCTACATGCTCACAGATCGACCAGAAGAAGAATCCAATTTCACCTGTCAGAAGTGTAGACTAGTGGCCCTTTTAGAAGAAAAGGTGTGGGGTCTGGAAGAAAGAATAGCAACTTTGAAACTCATCAAAAAGAATGAAGACTTCCTAGACAGAACAGAAGCATCTCTACTGGTCACAGAAGGTGAAAAAAGTGTCAGAGAACCTCCAAAAGCAGATGAGTGGAAGCATGTGACCAAAAGAAGCAAGAAGACCATGGAGAAATCACCAACCACACAACTGAAGAACCGATATCAAATCTTTGTAGAGGATGAAGATGGCACACCTAAGGATGAAGCAATACCAGCAAGCAAAAAAGAAAAGGGCACACAGCAACAAGTGACAGCAAAAAGTACAGCCAAGAAGCAACGAAGAGTGGTGGTGGTGGGAGACTCACTACTGAGAGGCACAGAAGCAGCCATCTGCAGACCGGACATAACCGCAAGAGAAGTATGCTGCCTTCCAGGTGCGATGATCAAGGATGTGACCGATAGGATACCAAAGCTCTTCAGCTCCAAGGACATCCACCCATTTCTTCTGATACATGTTGGCACCAATGACACGGCAAGGAAGGACCTACCGACAATCTGCAAAGACTTTGAAGAGTTGGGGAAGAAAGTAAAGGAACTGGATGCACAGGTAGTTTTTTCTTCTATCCTTCCAGTAGATGGGCATGGCACCAGGAGATGGAACAGGATCCTTGATGCAAACAACTGGCTAAGACGATGGTGCAGACAACAAGGATTTGGATTCCTGGACCACGGTGTGAATTACTGGTATGATGGACTCCTCGCCAGAGACGGACTACACCTCAACAAACCTGGGAAACACACATTCGCCAGAAGACTCGCTACACTCATCCTCTAAACTGCATGCTCGCAAACGCCAGAAGCCTGACAAACAAGATGGAAGAACTAGAAGCAGAAATATCTACAGGTAACTTTGACATAGTGGGAATAACCGAGACATGGTTAGATGAAAGCTATGACTGGGCAGTTAACTTACAGGTTTACAGTCTGTTTAGAAAGGATCGTAAAAATCGGAGAGGAGGAGGGGTTTGTCTCTATGTAAAGTCTTGTCTAAAGTCCACTTTAAGGGAGGATATTAGCGAAGGGAATGAGGATGTCGAGTCCATATGGGTTGAAATTCATGGAGGGAAAAATGGTAACAAAATTCTCATTGGGGTCTGTTACAAACCCCCAAATATAACAGAAAGCATGGAAAGTCTACTTCTAAAGCAGATAGATGAAGCTGCAACCCATAATGAGGTCCTGGTTATGGGGGACTTTAACTACCCGGATATTAACTGGGAAACAGAAACCTGTGAAACCCATAAAGGCAACAGGTTTCTGCTAATAACCAAGAAAAATTATCTTTCACAATTGGTGCAGAATCCAACCAGAGGAGCAGCACTTTTAGACCTAATACTATCTAATAGACCTGACAGAATAACAAATCTGCAGGTGGTTGGGCATTTAGGAAATAGCGACCACAATATTGTGCAGTTTCACCTGTCTTTCACTAGGGGGACTTGTCAGGGAGTCACAAAAACATTGAACTTTAGGAAGGCAAAGTTTGAACAGCTTAGAGATGCCCTTAGTCTGGTAGACTGGGACAATATCCTCAGAAATGAGAATACAGATAATAAATGGGAAATGTTTAAGAACATCCTAAATAGGCAGTGTAAGCGGTTTATACCTTGTGGGAATAAAAGGACTAGAAATAGGAAAAACCCAATGTGGCTAAACAAAGAAGTAAGACAGGCAATTAACAGTAAAAAGAAAGCATTTGCACTACTAAAGCAGGATGGCACCATTGAAGCTCTAAAAAACTATAGGGAGAAAAATACTTTATCTAAAAAACTAATTAAAGCTGCCAAAAAGGAAACAGAGAAGCACATTGCTAAGGAGAGTAAAACTAATCCCAAACTGTTCTTCAACTATATCAATAGTAAAAGAATAAAAACTGAAAATGTAGGCCCCTTAAAAAATAGTGAGGAAAGAATGGTTGTAGATGACGAGGAAAAAGCTAACATATTAAACACCTTCTTCTCCACGGTATTCACGGTGGAAAATGAAATGCTAGGTGAAATCCCAAGAAACAATGAAAACCCTATATTAAGGGTCACCAATCTAACCCAAGAAGAGGTGCGAAACCGGCTAAATAAGATTAAAATAGATAAATCTCCGGGTCCGGATGGCATACACCCACGAGTACTAAGAGAACTAAGTAATGTAATAGATAAACCATTATTTCTTATTTTTAGTGACTCTATAGCGACAGGGTCTGTTCCGCAGGACTGGCGCATAGCAAATGTGGTGCCAATATTCAAAAAGGGCTCTAAAAGTGAACCTGGAAATTATAGGCCAGTAAGTCTAACCTCTATTGTTGGTAAAATATTTGAAGGGTTTCTGAGGGATGTTATTCTGGATTATCTCAATGAGAATAACTGTTTAACTCCATATCAGCATGGGTTTATGAGAAATCGCTCCTGTCAAACCAATCTAATCAGTTTTTATGAAGAGGTAAGCTATAGGCTGGACCACGGTGATTCATTGGACGTGGTATATCTCGATTTTTCCAAAGCGTTTGATACCGTGCCGCACAAGAGGTTGGTACACAAAATGAGAATGCTTGGTCTGGGGGAAAATGTGTGTAAATGGGTTAGTAACTGGCTTAGTGATAGAAAGCAGAGGGTGGTTATAAATGGTATAGTCTCTAACTGGGTCGCTGTGACCAGTGGGGTACCGCAGGGGTCAGTATTGGGACCTGTTCTCTTTAACATATTCATTAATGATCTGGTAGAAGGTTTACACAGTAAAATATCGATATTTGCAGATGATACAAAACTATGTAAAGCAGTTAATACAAGAGAAGATAGTATTCTGCTACAGATGGATCTGGATAAGTTGGAAACTTGGGCTGAAAGGTGGCAGATGAGGTTTAACAATGATAAATGTAAGGTTATACACATGGGAAGAGGGAATCAATATCACCATTACACACTGAACGGGAAACCACTGGGTAAATCTGACAGGGAGAAGGACTTGGGGATCCTAGTTAATGATAAACTTACCTGGAGCAGCCAGTGCCAGGCAGCAGCTGCCAAGGCAAACAGGATCATGGGGTGCATTAAAAGAGGTCTGGATACACATGATGAGAGCATTATACTGCCTCTGTACAAATCCCTAGTTAGACCGCACATGGAGTACTGTGTCCAGTTTTGGGCACCGGTGCTCAGGAAGGATATAATGGAACTAGAGAGAGTACAAAGGAGGGCAATAAAATTAATAAAGGGGATGGGAGAACTACAATACCCAGACAGATTAGCGAAATTAGGATTATTTAGTCTAGAAAAAAGACGACTGAGGGGCGATCTAATAACCATGTATAAGTATATAAGGGGACAATACAAATATCTCGCTGAGGATCTGTTTATACCAAGGAAGGTGACGGGCACAAGGGGGCATTCTTTGCGTCTGGAGGAGAGAAGGTTTTTCCACCAACATAGAAGAGGATTCTTTACTGTTAGGGCAGTGAGAATCTGGAATTGCTTGCCTGAGGAGGTGGTGATGGCGAACTCAGTCGAGGGGTTCAAGAGAGGCCTGGATGTCTTCCTGGAGCAGAACAATATTGTATCATACAATTATTAGGTTCTGTAGAAGGACGTAGATCTGGGTATTTATTATGATGGAATATAGGCTGAACTGGATGGACAAATGTCTTTTTTCGGCCTTACTAACTATGTTACTATGTTACTATGATACTCAGAAGGGAGGTAAGAACATTTCTAAAACAATCCACAGCGAGGAGATTGGAACAAAACAAAATCCTCTAAACTGCATGCTCGCAAACGCCAGAAGCCTGACAAACAAGATGGAAGAACTAGAAGCAGAAATATCTACAGGTAACTTTGACATAGTGGGAATAATCGAGACATGGTTAGATGAAAGCTATGACTGGGCAGTTAACTTACAGGGTTACAGTCTGTTTAGAAAGGATCGTAAAAATCGGAGAGGAGGAGGGGTTTGTCTCTATGTAAAGTCTTGTCTAAAGTCCACTTTAAGGGAGGATATTAGCGAAGGAAATGAGGATGTCGAGTCCATATGGGTCGAAATTCATGGAGGGAAAAATGGTAACAAAATTCTCATTGGGGTCTGTTACAAACCCCCAAATATAAAAGAAACCATGGAAAGTCTACTTCTAAAGCAGATAGATGAAGCTGCAGCCCATAATGAGGTCCTGGTTATGGGGGACTTTAACTACCCGGATATTAACTGGGAAACAGAAACCTGTGAAACCCATAAAGGCAACAGGTTTCTGCTAATAACCAAGAAAAATTATCTTTCACAATTGGTGCAGAATCCAACCAGAGGAGCAGCACTTTTAGACCTAATACTATCTAATAGACCTGACAGAATAACAAATCTGCAGGTGGTTGGGCATCTAGGAAATAGCGACCACAATATAGTGCAGTTTCACCTGTCTTTCACTAGGGGGACTTGTCAGGGAGTCACAAAAACACTGAACTTTAGGAAGGCAAAGTTTGACCAGCTTAGAGATGCCCTTAATCTGGTAGACTGGGACAATATCCTCAGAAATAAGAATACAGATAATAAATGGGAAATGTTTAAGAACATCCTAAATAGGCACTGTAAGCGGTTTATACCTTGTGGGAATAAAAGGACTAGAAATAGGAAAAACCCAATGTGGCTAAACAAAGAGGTAAGACAGGCAATTAACAGTAAAAAGAAAGCATTTGCACTACTAAAGCAGGATGGCACCATTGAAGCTCTAAAAAACTATAGGGAAAAAAATACTTTATCTAAAAAACTAATTAAAGCTGCCAAAAAGGAAACAGAGAAGCACATTGCTAAGGAGAGTAAAACTAATCCCAAACTGTTCTTCAACTATATCAATAATAAAAGAATAAAAACTGAAAATGTAGGCCCTTTAAAAAATAGTGAGGAAAGAATGGTTGTAAATGACGAGGAAAAAGCTAACATATTAAACACCTTCTTCTCCACGGTATTCACGGTGGAAAATGAAATGCTAGGTGAAATCCCAAGAAACAATGAAAACCCTATATTAAGGGTCACCAATCTAACCCAAGAAGAGGTGCGAAACCGGCTAAATAAGATTAAAATAGATAAATCTCCGGGTCCGGATGGCATACACCCACGAGTACTAAGAGAACTAAGTAATGTAATAGATAAACCATTATTTCTTATTTTTAGGGACTATATAGCGACAGGGTCTGTTCCGCAGGACTGGCGCATAGCAAATGTGGTGCCAATATTCAAAAAGGGCTCTAAAAGTGAACCTGGAAATTATAGGCCAGTAAGTCTAACCTCTATTGTTGGTAAAATATTTGAAGGGTTTCTGAGGGATGTTATTCTGGATTATCTCAATGAGAATAACTGTTTAACTCCATATCAGCATGGGTTTATGAGAAATCGCTCCTGTCAAACCAATCTAATCAGTTTTTATGAAGAGGTAAGCTATAGGCTGGACCACGGTGAGTCATTGGACGTGGTATATCTCGATTTTTCCAAAGCGTTTTATACCGTGCCGCACAAGAGGTTGGTACACAAAATGAGAATGCTTGGTCTGGGGGAAAATGTGTGTAAATGGGTTAGTAACTGGCTTAGTGATAGAAAGCAGAGGGTGGTTATAAATGGTATAGTCTCTAACTGGGTCGCTGTGACCAGTGGGGTACCGCAGGGGTCAGTATTGGGACCTGTTCTCTTCAACATATTCATTAATGATCTGGTAGAAGGTTTACACAGTAAAATATCGATATTTGCAGATGATACAAAACTATGTAAAGCAGTTAATACAAGAGAAGATAGTATTCTGCTACAGATGGATCTGGATAAGTTGGAAACTTGGGCTGAAAGGTGGCAGATGAGGTTTAACAATGATAAATGTAAGGTTATACACATGGGAAGAAGGAATCAATATCACCATTACACACTGAACGGGAAACCACTGGGTAAATCTGACAGGGAGAAGGACTTGGGGATCCTAGTTAATGATAAACTTACCTGGAGCAGCCAGTGCCAGGCAGCAGCTGCCAAGGCAAACAGGATCATGGGGTGCATTAAAAGAGGTCTGGATACACATGATGAGAGCATTATACTGCCTCTGTACAAATCCCTAGTTAGACCGCACATGGAGTACTGTGTCCAGTTTTGGGCACCGGTGCTCAGGAAGGATATAATGGAACTAGAGAGAGTACAAAGGAGGGCAACAAAATTAATAAAGGGGATGGGAGAACTACAATACCCAGATAGATTAGCGAAATTAGGATTATTTAGTCTAGAAAAAAGACGACTGAGGGGTGATCTAATAACCATGTATAAGTATATAAGGGGACAATACAAATATCTCGCTGAGGATCTGTTTATACCAAGGAAGGTGACGGGCACAAGGGGGCATTCTTTGCGTCTGGAGGAGAGAAGGTTTTTCCACCAACATAGAAGAGGATTCTTTACTGTTAGGGCAGTGAGAATCTGGAATTGCTTGCCTGAGGTGGTGGTGATGGCGAACTCAGTCGAGGGGTTCAAGAGAGGCCTGGATGTCTTCCTGGAGCAGAACAATATTGTATCATACAATTATTAGGTTCTGTAGAAGGACGTAGATCTGGGGATTTATTATGATGGAATATAGGCTGAACTGGATGGACAAATGTCTTTTTTTGGCCTTACTAACTATGTTACTATGTTACTATGTTACTATTAGGTATATACTCATCCTCGGACGCGCCCTGCTTCTTTCCGGCAGCCTTCCTTCCTAAGAATCAGCCCTTCCAGGACCTTCGGTGACGTCGCGGTGACGTCGCGGCTTGTGATTGGTCGCGCGAGCGGTCACATGGACGGCCATGCGACCAATCACAAGCCGCGACGTCACCGCGACGTCACCGCAAGGTCCTGGAAGGGCTGATTCGAAGGAAGGAAGGTTCCTGGTTAGTACCAGGGCGCGTCAGAGGGTAAGTATAGCGATATTTTTTATTTTAATTCTTTATTTTACACTTAAATCTGAATTCCGATACCAATTCCTGATATAAACATATCGGGAATCGGTATCGGAATTCCGATTCCAGATTCAGAAGATCGCCGACTTCATGGCCGACCCCACACAGGGGTCGGGTCGGGTTTCATGAAACCCGACTTTGCCAAAAGTCGGCGACTTCTGAAAATTGCCGACCCGTTTCGCTCAACCCTATTCCTGAGTACACTGATACCCCATATGTGGGGGTAAACCACTGTTTGGGCACATGGCAGAGCTCAGAAGGGAAGCAGCGCCGTTTGACTTTGAAAACACAAAATTGTTGTTACACTCCCACACTGACAGGTTGGTGCGAGCGTACAGGGTGTGGCCCCACTGTGCCACAAACCAGACTACCCTGGAAGGGGTGTGACTAAGCAGCTACCTTGGTGTTCACTGGAGCCTCTGATGTGAGGTCAGGCTTGTGTGGCAGGTAGCTGCCAGGTATCACTCCAGGGTGTGTCTGGCTGTGGCTGCTGATCCAATTGGGGGACGGAACGCTAGGACAGGAGCAGGCAACGGGCTCAACTGGCAGACACGGCTGAGACACTGGCAGGCGGGTACGACTGAGATACTGGCAGGCAGGAATGGCTGAGACACTGGCAGGCGGGCATGGCTGAGACACTAGCAGGACAGGTACTGACTTGGTAGGGACAGGAATACTGGCAGGTATATGGAAACAGGTAAGGGCCTTTTCAGACTGGAGGGTTTATGGGTACAGGTAGGGGCCTATTCAGACTGGAGGGTATATGGGTACAGGTATGGGCTTATTCAGACTGCAGGGTATATGGGTACAGGTAGGGGTCTATTCAGACTGGAGGGTATATGGGTACAGGTAGGGGCCTATTCAGACTGGAGGGTATATGGGGACAGGTAGGGACCCTGTTGGAGAACGTAAGTAGAGCCTGACCGCAAGGTTGTGGAGCAGAGACCTGAACAGGAATGCTGGTTACAGTGCCGTGAGCTGAACCGAAAGGAGCGGATGCAAGGCAGAACCGCAAGGAGCGAATGCAAGGCAGAACCGTAAGGAGCGGAGCAAGGCAGAACTGCAAGGAGCGGATGCAAGGCAGAACCGCTCTGGAGACCCAGATGTCGTCATGATGACATCGGGTCTCCATGGCAGCAATCGGGACCCCGCGTCACGCCGCGGGGTCTCCGATCCAAAGGCAAAGGGGCAGTCAGCCCCTGTGCCGGCTCCGGAATGCTGCGATCATGCTCGATCACAGCATTTCAGGGGTTAAAGTGTCGGGAGTGGTCTGTGTCAACTGTGAGAATCAGCTCACACCTGGCAGCGATCGGCCTCACACCAGCGGTGTGCGCGGCCGATCGCTATGACGTAATATCCCGTCTATGGGCAGACAGCCCCAGGGCACATGGATAGAACAGAATGTAAGATGTAAGAGAGAGGTTAAATGCTTTGTTATCAGATCCAAAGAATGTAGTGGCATTGTAAAAAGATGAACCGTTTCGGGGGTACCTCTTTTGCGCTGGTTCCGGAACTGACAGAACTCTCAATTGTTGCACGGGGGAGAGCTTTCTGGCCCAGACCGACCTTTGCACTTGTCAGCAGGGGGAGGTCAGGGATAAAAAGTAATGCACGAGGGAGAAAAGCAGGAGTTCTGGCGGGAAGACATAGAGCGCAGCAGGGTGAGGTACAGGCATTTGTAGCGGGGCATCCTGTAAGCGTAGGCCCACCTAGCGCAATCCCTGTAATTGTGTCCACTGCTCGCGGACATCAGACAGCGGCTCTCCCGACGTTCTCCGGGAAGTTACTCACACGTGGGACCTGTGACTGCTGCGTGCATGCAGCCTAGCCTTGTACCAGTGACTGATCCAGTATATGCCGATCCCTTCCCCGCCTGTGCTGTGGAGCAGAGCCACGATCCGGCGATGCCATATAGCGAACTGAGACCAGTACGAGGAAACTGAGGGTACGGGAATCCGCTTAATGTATCAAAGACTCTCCATCTGCATCAAGGGACTGGATCTCCGCCTAACCATGGCAACCCCGAGACATCACGTGACGCTCTTGTCAGTGCCACTGTTGGAAACCGAGACGCTGCAATCAAGAAGCCGACAGACTGATAAGTTGTACACTTCTTTCCCCTTCCTTCTTTCCCCTTCTTTCTTTCCCCTTCTTTCCCTTTACACCTGTTTACCCCGTTCTCCCCTCCAACACCCATATCATTATAATCTTTGCCTCCCATATCCACTTCTTCCCTGCGTGGATCTTTCAACTGTTACTAAATTTGTTAACTCTTGATCTGCCTCCTGTCCGTGACGACATCCCGATCTCTGCAAGTCTACAGCATGTTCAACATTTGAACTGGCAATTAGGGTTGAGCGAAACGGGTCGAACATTTTCAAAAGTCGCCGACTTTTGGCAAGGTCGGGTTTCCTGAAACCTGACCCGACCCCAGTGTGGGGTCGGCCATGAAGTCGGCGATCTTTTGAATCTGGAATCGGAATTCCGATACCGATTCCCGATATGTTTAAGATATCGGGAATTGGTATCGGAATTCAGATTTAAGTGTAAAAGAAAGAATTAAAATAAAAAATTTTGCTATACTCACCCTCTGACGCGCCCTGGTACTAACCGGGAACCTTCCTCCTTCGAATCCGCGCTTCCAGGACCTTGCGGTGACGTCGCGGTGACGTCGCGGCTTGTGATTGGTCGCGCGGCCGCCCATGTGACCGCTCGCGCGACCAATCACAAGCCGCGACGTCACCGCGACGTCACCGAAGGTCCTGGAAGGGCTGATTCTTAGGAAGGAAGGCTGCTGGAAATAAGCAGGGCGCGTCCGAGGGTGAGTATATACCTAATAGGAATATACTCACCCTCGGACGCGCCCTGCTTCTTTCCGGCAGCCTTCCATCCTAAGAATTAGCCCTTCCGGGACCTTCGGTGACGTCGCGGTGACGTCGCGGCTTGTGATTGGTCGCGCGAGCGGTCACATGGGCGGCTGTTATGAAAGGCAATTCAGTTCCACAATGGACATAGCGGTCAGAGCACATACAGTGATCTGACAATAACCCAAAATCATAGAACGAGCTCTGTGACGTGGGAACTCTGCAGACCGCAATCCCTAATCCTCTCCAAACAACACTAGAGGCAGCCGTGGATTGCGCCTAACTCTGCCTATGCAACTCGGCACAGCCTGAGAAACTAACTAGCCTGAAGATAGAAAATAAGCCTACCTTGCCTCAGAGAAATACCCCAAAGGTAAAGGCAGCCCCCCACATATAATGACTGTGAGTTAAGATGAAAAGACAAACGTAGAGATGAAATAGATTCAGCAAAGTGAGGCCCGACTTTCTTAACAGAGAGAGGATAGGAAAGGTAACTTTGCGGTCTACACAAAACCCTAAAGAAAACCACGCAAAGGGGGCAAAAAGACCCTCCGTACCGAACTAACGGCACGGAGGTACACCCTTTGCGTCCCAGAGCTTCCAGCAAAACAATTAGACAAGCTGGACAGAAAAAATAGCAAACAAATAGCAAAGAAGAACTTAGCTATGCAGAGCAGCAGGCCACAGGAATGATCCAGGGAAAAACAAGTCCAACACTGGAACATTGACAGGAAGCCAGGATCAAAGCATTAGGTGGAGTTAAGTAGAGAAGCACCTAACGACCTCACCACATCACCTGAGGGAGGAAACTCAGAAGCCGCAGTACCACTTTCCTCCACCAACGGAAGCTCACAGAGAGAATCAGCCGAAGTACCACTTGTGACCACAGGAGGGAGCTCTGCCACAGAATTTACAACAGTACCCCCCCCTTGAGGAGGGGTCACCGAACCCTCACCAGAGCCCCCAGGCCGACCAGGATGAGCCACATGAAAGGCACGAACAAGATCGGGAGCATGGACATCAGAGGCAAAAACCCAGGAATTATCTTCCTGAGAATAACCCTTCCATTTAACCAGATACTGGAGTTTCCGTCTTGAAACACGAGAATCCAAAATCTTCTCCACAATATACTCCAACTCCCCCTCCACCAAAACCGGGGCAGGAGGGTCAACAGATGGAACCATAGGTGCCACGTATCTCCGCAACAATCACCTATGGAATACGTTATGTATGGAAAAAGAATCTGGAAGGGTCAGACGAAAAGACACAGGATTAAGAACCTCAGAAATCCTATACGGACCAATGAAACGAGGTTTAAACTTAGGAGAGGAAACCTTCATAGGAATATGATGAGAAGATAACCAAACCAGATCCCAAACACGAAGTCGGGGACCCACACGGCGTCTGCGATTAGCAAAACGTTGAGCCTTCTCCTGGGACAAGGTCAAATTGTCCACTACATGAGTCCAAATCTGCTGCAACCTGTCTACCACAGTATCCACACCAGGACAGTCCGAAGACTCAACCTGTCCTGAAGAGAAACGAGGATGGAACCCAGAATTGCAGAAACATGGCGAAACCAAGGTAGCCGAGCTGGCCCGATTATTAAGGGCGAACTCAGCCAAAGGCAAAAAGGACACCCAGTCATCCTGATCAGCAGAAACAAAGCATCTCAGATATGTTTCCAAGGTCTGATTGGTTCGTTCGGTCTGGCCATTAGTCTGAGGATGGAAAGCCGAGGAAAAAGACAAGTCAATGCCCATCCTACCACAAAAGGCTCGCCAAAACCTCGAAACAAACTGGGAACCTCTGTCAGAAATGATATTCACTGGAATGCCATGTAAACGAACCACATGCTGGAAGAACAATGGCACCAAATCAGAGGAGGAAGGCAATTTAGACAAGGGTACCAGATGGACAATCTTAGAAAAGCGATCACAGACCACCCAAATGACTGACATCTTTTGAGAAACGGGAAGATCTGAAATAAAATCCATAGAGATATGTGTCCAAGGCCTCTTCGGGACCGGCAAGGGCAAAAGCAACCCACTGGCACGAGAACAGCAGGGCTTAGCCCGAGCACAAATCCCACAGGACTGCACAAAAGTACGCACATCCCGCGACAGAGATGGCCACCAAAAGGATCTAGCCACTAACTCTCTGGTACCAAAGATTCCAGGATGACCAGCCAACACCGAACAATGAACCTCAGAGATAACTTTATTCGTCCACCTATCAGGGACAAACAGTTTCTCCGCTGGACAACGATCAGGTTTATTAGCCTGAAATTTTTGCAGCACCCGCCGCAAATCAGGGGAGATGGCAGACACAATTACTCCTTCCTTGAGGATACCCGCCGGCTCAGACAAACCCGGAGAGTCGGGCACAAAACTCCTAGACAGAGCATCCGCCTTCACATTTTTTGAGCCCAGAAGGTACGAAATCACAAAGTCAAAATGGGCAAAAAACAGCGACCAACGACCCTGTCTAGGATTCAACCGCTTAGCAGACTCGAGATAAGTCAAGTTCTTATGATCAGTCAATACCACCACGCGATGCTTAGCTCCTTCAAGCCAATGACGCCACTGCTCGAATGCCCACTTCATGGCCAGCAACTCTCGGTTGCCCACATCATAATTTCGCTCAGCAGGCGAAAACTTCCTGGAAAAAAAAGCGCATGGTTTCATCACTGAACAATCAGAAACTCTCTGCGACAAAACAGCCCCTGCTCCAATCTCAGAAGCATCCACCTCGACCTGGAACGGAAGAGAAACATCTGGTTGACACAACACAGGGGCAGAAGAAAAACGACGCTTCAACTCTTGAAAAGCTTCCACAGCAGCAGAAGACCAATTGACCACATCAGCACCCTTCTTGGTCAAATCGGTCAATGGTTTGGCAATGCTAGAAAAATTGCAGATGAAGCGACGATAAAAATTAGCAAAGCCCAGGAACTTTTGCAGACTTTTCAGAGATGTCGGCTGAGTCTAATCATGGATGGCTTGGACCTTAACAGGATCCATTTCGATAGTAGAAGGGGAAAAGATGAACCCCAAAAATGAAACCTTCTGCACACCAAAGAGACACTTTGATCCCTTCACAAACAAAGAATTAGCACGCAGGACCTGAAAAACCGTTCTGACCTGCTTCACATGAGACTCCCAATTATCCGAGAAGATCAAAATGTCATCCAAGTACACAATCAGGAATTTATCCAGGTACTCTCGGAAGATGTCATGCATAAAGGACTGAAACACTGATGGAGCATTGGCAAGTCCGAATGGCATCACTAGATACTCAAAATGACCCTCGGGCGTATTAAATGCAGTTTTCCATTCATCGCCTCGCCTGATTCGCACCAGATTATACGCACCACGAAGATCTATCTTGGTGAACCAACTAGCCCCCTTAATCCGAGCAAACAAATCAGATAACAATGGCAAGGGGTACTGAAATTTAACCGTGATCTTATTTAGAAGGCGGTAATCTATACAAGGTCTCAGCGAACCATCCTTCTTGGCTACAAAAAAGAACCCTGCTCCTAATGGCGACGATGACGGGCGAATATGCCCCTTCTCCAGGGATTCCTTCACATAGCTGCGCATAGCGGCATGCTCAGGCACGGATAAATTAAACAGTCGACCTTTTGGGAATTTACTACCAGGAATCAAATTGATAGCACAATCACAATCCCTATGCGGAGGTAGGGTATCGGACTTGGGCTCATCAAATACATCCCGGTAATCAGACAAGAACTCTGGAACCTCAGAAGGGGTGGATGATGAAATTGACAGAAATGGAACATCACCATGTACCCCCTGACAACCCCAGCTGGACACCGACATGGATTTCCAATCTAATACTGGATTATGGGCTTGTAGCCATGGCAACCCCAACACGACCACATCATGCAGATTATGCAACACCAGAAAGCGAATAACCTCCTGATGTGCAGGAGCCATGCACATGGTCAGCTGGGTCCAGTATTGAGGCTTATTCTTGGCCAAAGGCGTAGCATCAATTCCTCTCACTGGAATAGGACACTGCAAGGGCTCCAAGAAAAACCCACAACGCTTAGCATATTCCAAGTCCATCAAATTCAGGGCAGCGCCTGAATCCACAAATGCCATGACAGAATATGATGACAAAGAGCAGATCAAGGTAACGGACAGAAGAAATTTTGACTGTACCGTACCAATGGTGGCAGACCTAGCGAACCGCTTAGTGCGCTTAGGACAATCAGAGATAGCATGAGTGGAATCACCACAGTAGAAACACAGCCCATTCAGACGTCTGTGTTCTTGCCGTTCAACTCTGGTCAAAGTCCTATCGCACTGCATAGGCTCAGGTTTAAGCTCAGGTAATGCCGCCAAATGGTGCACAGATTTACGCTCACGCAAGCGTCGACCGATCTGAATGGCCAAAGACATAGACTCATTCAAACCAGCAGGCATAGGAAATCCCACCATGACATCCTTAAGGGCTTCAGAGAGACCCTATCTGAACATAGCTGCCAGCGCAGATTCATTCCATTGAGTGAGCACGGACCACTTTCTAAATTTCTGACAATATACCTCTATCTCATCCTGAGCCTGACAAAGAGCCAGCAATTTTTTTTCTGCCTGATCCACTGAATTAGGCTCATCGTACAGCAATCCAAGCGCCAGGAAAAACGCATCGATATTACTTAATGCAGGATCTCCTGACGCAAGAGAAAATGCCCAGTCCTGAGGGTCGCCACGCAAAAAAGAAATGACGATCCTAACCTGTTGAACTGGGTCACCAGAGGAGCGAGGTTTCAAAGCCAGAAATAGTTTACAATTATTTTTGAAACTCAGAAATTTAGTTCTATCTCCAAAAAACAAATCTGGAATAGGAATTCTCGGTTCTAACAAAGAATTCTGAACCACAAAATCTTGAATATTTTGAACTCTTGCCGTGAGCTGATCCACACATGAAGACAGACCTTTAATGTCCATTGCTACACCTGTGTCCTGAACCACCCAAATGTCTAGGGGAAAAAAAAGGCAAAACACAGTGCAAAGAAAAAAAAATGGTCTCAGAACTTCTTTTTTCCCTCTATTGAGAATCATTAGCACTTTTGGCTTGCTGTACTGTTATGAAAGGCAATTCAGTTCCACAATGGACATAGCGGTCAGAGCACATACAGTGATCTGACAATAACCCAAAATCATAGAACGAGCTCTGAGACGTGGGAACTCTGCAGACCGCAATCCCTAATGCTCTCCAAACAACACTAGAGGCAGCCATGGATTGCGCCTAACTCTGCCTATGCAACTCGGCACAGCCTGAGAAACTAACTAGCCTGAAGATAGAAAATAAGCCTACCTTGCCTCAGAGAAATACCCCAAAGGAAAAGGCAGCCCCCCACATATAATGACTGTGAGTTAAGATGAAAAGACAAACGTAGAGATGAAATAGATTCAGCAAAGTGAGGCCCGACTTTCTTAACAGAGAGAGGATAGAAAAGGTAACTTTGCGGTCTACACAAAACCCTAAAGAAAACCACGCAAAGGGGGCAAAAAGACCCTCCGTACCGAACTAACGGCACGGAGGTACACCCTTTGCGTCCCAGAGCTTCCAGCAAAACAATTAGACAAGCTGGACAGAAAAAATAGCAAACAAATAGCAAAGAAGAACTTAGCTATGCAGAGCAGCAGGCCACAGGAATGATCCAGGGAAAAACAAGTCCAACACTGGAACATTGACAGGAAGCCAGGATCAAAGCATTAGGTGGAGTTAAGTAGAGAAGCACCTAACGACCTCACCACATCACCTGAGGGAGGAAACTCAGAAGCCGCAGTACCACTTTCCTCCACCAACGGAAGCTCACAGAGAGAATCAGCCGAAGTACCACTTGTGACCACAGGAGGGAGCTCTGCCACAGAATTCACAACAGGCGACCGCAAGGTCCTGGAAGCGCGGATTCGAAGGAGGAAGGTTCCCGGTTAGTACCAGGGCGCTTCAGAGGGTAAGTATAACAATATTTTTTATTCTAATTCTTTATTTTACATTAAAATATGGATCGCAGGGCCTGAAGGAGAGTTTCCTCTCCTTCAGACCCTGGGAACCATGGAAACCCAATGCACTGCATTGGGTTTCGGGTTTCGGCCGACCCCGACCCCGACTTTTTTATAGGATCGGCCGATTTCACTCGACCCGACTTTTGAAAAAGTCGGGTTTCGTGAAACCCGACCCTATAAAAGTAAAGGTCGCTCAACCCTACTGGCAATACAATTACCGCAAGGAGAACATCCCCAATGAGAGATTGGTCTAGGAATAAGCATGGGGAATAAAGTGCATTGATTATTGACAAGGTAAAGACTTTTAACCCCTTCATGACCCAGCCTATTTTGACCTTAATGACCTGGCCATTTTTTGCTATTCTGACCAGTGTCCCTTTATAAGGTAATAACTCAGGAACGCTACAACGGATCCTAGCGATTCGGAGAATGTTTTTTCGTGACATATTGGGCTTCATGATAGTGGTAAATTTAGGCCGATAATTTATGTTTATTTGTGAAAAAATCGGAAATTTGGCAAAAATGTAGAAATTTTTGCAATTTTTAAATTTTGAATTTTTATTCTGTTAAACCAGAGAATTATGTGACAAAACAGTTAATAAATAACATTTCCCACATGTCTACTTTACATCAGCACAAGTTTGGAAACAAAATTTTTTTTTTGCTAGGAAGTTATAAGGGTTAAAATTTGACCAGCAATTTCTAATTTTTACAAGAAAATTTACAAAACCATTTTTTAGGGACCACCTCACATTTGAAGTCAGTTTGAGGGGTCTATATGGCTGAAAATACCCAAAAGTGACACCATTCTAAAAACTGCACCTCTCAAGGTGCTCAAAACCAAATTCAAGAAGTTTATTAACCCTTCAGGTGCTTGACAGCAGCAGAAGCAACATGGAAGGAAAAAATTAGTATTTAACTTTTTAGTCACAATTAGAGTTGAACGACCTTGACCTTTTTAGAGTCGAGCCGGGTTTCGCAAAACCCGACTATCGCAAAAGTCGGGTCGAGTGAAATCGGCCGATTATGACGTAAAGTCGGGATTGACCGAAACACGAAACCCAATGCAAGTCAATGGGGCAGCATATTCGGCAGTGAGTGGGGGCCAGGAAAACACCTAGAGTGCCCATTTTAATGTCAAAACCATCCATTCTTCTTAATGAAGCTTGTCAATCTTAATTTCCCTTATAATAATAGTTAGGCATTGGAAATTGGGGGTCATTTGGCTAAAGTTGTGGGGGGTAGGGCCGGTTCAAGTATTTAGTGGTGCCAGTAAATCTGGACCACGTCACGGCAGTGGAGCAGGGAGAGGTAAGTATTTCAACTTTACAAGTGCTGTGATCATTAGCAAGCAGGGGGGGGCCCCCTCATTGGCATTGGCACTGGCACAGGGCCCCTCAAAGTACAGCGGTGTGTTTGCACGGCGGGGGCGCCTCCCACCGGCAGCAACACTTTTGTGTACTATGAGGGGCCCTGTGCCAGTGACGTCGCCAACGAGTATTCCTCCCCCCACCTGATGAAGGAACCTGCACCTTCATCTGCACCTTCCTCTTTGTCCCCGTGTAAGGTGGTATGGTATGCGGGAAGGGGGACCTGACTTTCAGCAGGGTCACAATCTTGCAGTGTAGCGTGCACGGGGAATGTTGCGTTATGGGTCAATGTACCAGCAGACTCATCTATCACTGGCTGGGCTATGGGCAGGATGAGGAGGAAACACAGATATAGGCCCAAAGAATAAAGTGGGCTAAATGCAGTTCAAAATTGGTAACAGGACTAACCAGGGGGCATTGTTTTGTTCAGTGGAGGACAACTGGAATGAGAGGCTGACACAGAGAGTAGGCCCAAATCTGTAAGTAGTCTAAATGCAGTTCAAAATTGGCAAGAGTAGTAAACAGGCGGCACAGCTTTGTTCACTGTAGGAGAACAGCAAGGAGCGGCAGACACAGATAGAAGGCCCCAACCCAACTAGTAGGCCCACTGCAGTTTTAAAATCCCGATAGGCTGAAAACCAGATAATTGTAGGTCATTTTTTGTAAAGAGGACAGCTGTATTGAGTGGCGCAGCCAGACACTACAAGTAGGCCTTAAACCACAAAGTTGGCTCGACGCTGGTTTAAAAAAGGTTACATGGGTACACATTCTGCATTGTTGTGCTCAGTGGAGGACAATTGGAAGGAGGGACCGCAGAAAGACTTTGTAGGCGTAAAATTACAAAATAGGCTCTATGCAGCTTCGATTAGGTGGCAACCTGGAGAACACCTTGGAGCGGCAGACAACGTCTCTACGACCCAGACCCAACTTGTAGGCCTAATGTAGTGTTGTTTCAACAACTACATAAGATGAGCATGAAGATTGAAGCTATGGAGAGGAAACCTGGAGAACACCTTGTAGCGGAAGACACCGTCTCTACAACCCAGACCCAACTTGTAGGCCGAATGTAGTGTTGTTTTCAACAACCACTTAAGAAGAGCCAGAAGATTGAAGCAATGGAGAGGCAACCTGGGGAACACCTTGGAGCGGAAGACACAGTCTCTACACCCCAGACCCAACTTGTAAGCCGCATGCAGTGTTTTTTTCAACAACTACTTAAGAAGAGCCAGAAGATTGAAGCAATGGAGAGGCAACCTGGGGAACACCTTGGAGCGGCAGACACTGGTAGTAGGCCCCAACCCAAGTACTAGCCCCACTGCAGTTAGATTAAAAAGACTACTAAACGAGAGCCTGAAGATCAAAGCTCAGAAAGGGCAACCCGGAGTACACCTTGGAGCGGCAGACACAGGTGGTAGGCCCCAAACCAAGTACTAGCCCCACTGCAGTTAGATTTAAAAAAGTAATAAACGAGAGCCTGAAGATCAAAGCTCAGAAAAGGCAACCCGGAGAACACCTTGGAGCGGCAGACACTGGTGGTAGGCCCCAAACTAAGTACTAGCCCCACTGCAGTTACATTAAAAAGACTACTTAACGAGAGCCTGAAGATCAAAGCTCAGAAAAGGCAACCCGGAGAACACCTTGGAGCGGCAGACACTGGTGGTAGGCCCCAACCCAAGTACTAGCCCCACTGCAGTTAGATTCAAAAGACTACTTAACGATACGATACGATACGATACGATACGATACACTTTATTGATCCCGTGGGAAATTATGGTATCACAGCAGCACAACTTAAATCATAAAAATCATAAAGGAATTACATAGTTGACATGACAGTTTGTTGACAGAAGAACATTATACATTATACATTAGAATAGGACATACACAACGAGTGAACTGAAATGTAGAGAAATAAGTAGACTTTCACCTTGGTGGTTTAACCCTAATGTTATTATTGTACATTCCCATGGCAGTTGGCACAAACGATTTCCTATATTTTTCCTTCTTACACCTCAGAAGTATAAGCCGGTTAGTGAAGGTGCTCTTCTGTCTCATGAATAGCTCATATAGTGGATGTGCATTATTGTTCATAATTGCCACACACTTTTTCAGAGTTCTTCTCTCCACTGCCTCCTCAAAAGAGTCCAGATTACAGCCCACAGCAGAACTTGCCTTTTTGATAAGCTTATTCAGCTTATTAGCATCAGAGGCCCGCACACTACTACCCCAGCACGTGATTGCAAAAAAGATGGCACTTGCCACTACAGATTGGTAGAACATTTCTAACATTTTGCTGCACACATTAACCCTGCTGTTCTGTTCGGTCTGGGGAGACCTATTTTGAACTTTGGTATTTTTTGGGGTGTTCAAGATGCGGTTCTGAAACTTGTGGTTGATTGACTTAAATGAGGATGGGTCGGTCGGCCACGGGTTTCAGAGCCGCATCTTGAATATTTTAAAGAATATTGAAGTTCAAAGTCGGTCATTTTTTGACCAACAGAACAGCAGGGTTAAAAGACCTCAGTTTCCTTAGGAAATACAATCTGCTCATCCCCTTCTTGTAGACAAACTCTGAGTGGCATCTCCAGTCCAGTTTGCCATCCAAATGGACCCCCAAATATTTGTAACTCTCCACCTGCTCGACCTCCTGACCAGCAATAGTGATCGGTAAGCATTCCAACTTAATCCTGCTATAGTTGGCCACCAACTCCTTAGTTTTCTTAACATTTAGTTGTAGATAGTTACCATTGCACCAATCCACGAAATTCGACACCACCCTTCTATATTCCTCATCCCCCTGATCTCCCCTAATGCATCCCACAACCACGGAGTCATCCGAAAATTTTTGAAGGTGGCAAAGTTCAGATTTATACTGAAAGTCTGAAGTATAAAGAGTGAAAAGAAAGGGCGCAAGCACCGTTCCCTGGGGGGCACCTACACTGCTCAATAATCTGCTTGACACAACTGCTCCCATCTGTACAAACTGTGGCCGATCTGATAGGTAGTCAGTTATCCAATTTCTCATCCCCTCCTCCACCTTCATATCAGTCATCTTTTTGTGTAGTAAAAGTGGCTGCAGGGAGTTAAATGCACTCGAGAAATCGAAGAACATCGCTCGCACTGTGGTTCCGTCAATCTCCAGAAATGAATGTACCCTATGTAACAGAGAAAGAATAGCATCATCCACCCCCAATCTATGTCGGTAAGCAAACTGAAGGGGATCAATAAAAGCATTGACCCTCGGTCTTAAGTGAGCAAGCACTAATCTTTCCAAGGCCTTCATAGCGTGAGATGTTAAGGCTACAGGACGATAGTCATTTAGGGTTGCAGGAGAAGAAGTCTTGGGTACCGGCACCAGACAGGAAGTTTTCCATAACACAGGTACCCTCTGTGTTTGTATACTTCCATTAAATAGGCGTGTAAAGACAGTACACAGCTGGTCTGCACAAACTTTAAGGACACGTGAGCTGAGTCCATCAGGTCCTGCAGCTTTACCAATGTTAAGTGACTTAAACTGCCTCCTCACATCATTTTCGGATACTCTAAAATTAGTCTGCTCATCCTCCAATATCGATGTTGCAGAATTTGCACCCAGGTCCCCTCCACTATCAGTTGGCACATGTACACATGTACTGCTGAACCTGTTGAAATACTCATTCATCTCATTAGCCTTGTCCATTGTTCCTGGATCATTTTCAGGCCTCAACTTGAGCCCAGTCAGTAATTTCATTCCTGACCAAACCTCTCTGGTATTATTGTGGGACAGTTTCTTTTCAAGTTTAATTCTGAAGGCTTCCTGGGCCTCCTTTATTTTATGCTTCAATTCATGCTGTATTATTTTAATTTCCTCTTTGTCACCTACTTTAAATGCCTTTTTTTTTCCTGTTGAGCAAATGCTTCAATTCCTTTGTTATCCATGGCTTGTTGTTTGCAAAACACCTAATCTTTTTAGTCGGCACTAGCATATTAGTGCAGAAGTTAATGTAGTCAGTCACTCTACCAACCACTTCATTAACATTTGTATACTCGTCCATTGTCCCAAGCAGCACATCCCAGTCTGTAACGAGAGCCTGAAGATCAAAGCTCAGAAAAGGCAACCCAGAGAACACCTTGGAGCGGCAGACACTGGTGGTAGGCCCCAAACCAAGTACTAGCCCCACTGCAGTTACATTAAAAAGACTACTTAACGAGAGCCTGAAGATCAAAGCTCAGAAAGGGCAACCCGGAGTACACCTTGGAGTGGCAGACACAGGTGGTAGGCCCCAAACCAAGTACTAGCCCCACTGTAGTTAGATTTAAAAAACTACTAAACGAGAGCCTGAAGATCAAAGCTCAGAAAAGGCAACCCGGAGAACACCTTGGAGCGGCAGACACTGGTGGTAGACCCCAACCCAAGTACTAGCCCCACTGCAGTTAGATTAAAAAGACTACTTAACGAGAGCCTGAAGATCAAAGCTCAGAAAGGGCAACCCGGAGAACACCTTGGAGCGGCAGACACTGGTGGTAGGCCCCAACCCAAGTACTAGCCCCACTGCAGTTTGATTAAAAAAACTACTAAACGAGAGCCTGAAGATCAAAGCTCAGGAAAGGCAACCCGGGGAACACCTTGGAGCGGCAGACACTAGTAGTAGGCTTTAAACCAAAAATTTGGGTCAATGGAGTTTACAAAATGTTCCAGGGGTACACAGGCAGCATTGGTGTGGTAAGCGGAGGACAATTTCTATTTGGGACTGCAGACAGACTTAATAGGCTGTCCCCTGTGGACCATGCATCCACAACATTAACCCAGTACTCCGTAATGGACATGTAACCTTTCGTGGACATGCCTACTGGTCCATGCATCTGTTGTCAGGTGCACCTTTCTACTATTAGATAGCCTTAGCGCATGGACAATGCGGATTTTTACATGATGGTGGAGGGTTGGGATGGCTTTTCTCGCAAAAGAAATGACGACTGCGTAGCTCTTACCGTGGTACAGCGTAGTCCATCTGGTCCTTAAAATTATAATATAAAGGAAAAAGGTGGTTGTATGCACTTTAAAATAGGTTCCAGGGGTACACGGGCGGCAGTGTCCAGGTCGCTGGAGGACTAGTGGAAAGAAGGGACCGCAGACAGGCTTCGAAGGCCTAACATAAAAAAAATTGGGCTGTAGGCAATTTAAAATTGGTTCCAGGGGTACACGGGCAGCAGTGGTCTGGTCAGTGGAGGCCTAGTGGAAGGAGGGACCGCAGACAGGCTTCTAAGGCCTAACATAATAAAATTGGGCTGTAGGCACTTTAAAATTGATTCCAGGGGTACACGGGCAGCAGTAGAATGGTCAGTGGAGGCCTAGTGGAAGGAGGGACTGCAGACAGGCTTCGAAGGCCTAACATAAAAAAATTGGGCTGTAGGCAATTTAAAATTGGTTCCAGGGGTACACGGGCAGCAGTAGAATGGTCAGTGGAGACCTACTGGAAGGAGGGACCGCAGACAGGCTTCGAAGGCCTAACATAATAACATTGGGCTGTAGGCACTTTTAAATTGCTTCAAGGGGTACACGGGCAGCAGTGGTCTGGTCAGTGTAGGAGTAGTAGAAAGAAGGGACCGCAGACAGGCTTCTAAGGCCTAACATAAAAAAAATTGGGCTGTAGGCACTTTAAAATTGGTTCCAGGGGTACACGGGCAGCAGTAGAATGGTCAGTGGAGGACTAGTGGAAGGAGGGACCGCAGACAGGCTTCGAAGGCCTAACATAAAAAAAATTGGGCTGTAGGCAATTTAAAATTGGTTCCAGGGGTACACGGGCAGCAGTGGTCTGGTCAGTGGAGGAGTAGTAGAAAGAAGGGACCGCAGACAGGCTTCGAAGGCCTAACATAATAAAAATTGGCTGTAGGCACTTTATAATTGGTTCCAGGGGTACACGGGCAGCAGTGGTCTGGTCAGTGGAGGACTAGTGGAAGGAGTGACTGCAGACAGGCTTCGAAGGCCTAACATAATTAAATTGGGCTGTAGGCACTTTAAAATAGGTTCCAGGGGTACACGGGCGGCAGTAGACAGGTCAGTGAAGGCCTAGTGGAAGGAGGGACTGCAGACAGGCTTCTAAGGCCTAACATAAAAAAATTGGGCTGTAGGCACTTTAAAATAGGTTCCAGGGGTACACGGGCAGCAGTGGTCTGGTCAGTGGAGGACTAGTGGAAGGAGTGACCGCAGACAGGCTTCGAAGTCCTAACATAAAAAAATTGGGCTGTAGGCAATTTAAAATTGGTTCCAGGGGTACACGGGCAGCAGTAGAATGGTCAGTGGAGGCCTAGTGGAAGGAGGGACCGCAGACAGGCTTCGAAGGCCTAACATAAAAAAAATTGGGCTGTAGGCAATTTAAAATTGGTTCCAGGGGTACACGGGCAGCAGTGGTCTGGTCAGTGGAGGACTAGTGGAAGGAGTGACCGCAGACAGGCTTCGAAGGCCTGACATAATTAAATTGGGCTGTAGGCACTTTAAAATAGGTTCCAGGGGTACACGGGCGGCAGTAGACAGGTCAGTGGAGGCCTAGTGGAAGGAGGGACCGCAGACAGGCTTCTAAGGCCTAACATAACAAAAATGTCAAGAAAAACTCCGGCACACTGTTTTCAAGTCAAACCATGAAGTTCAGTTTATTTGGAGATATATACACACATCTTCTCTTTCAAATAAGCAGTATCGCACAAATAAGGACCATAGAGAAATGTCACATTGGTATCAAAAATTCAACGTTTCGGCTATATAATCAGCCTTTATCAAGAGATACCCGAGGCAGTGAGTCCATTACTTGGTGGGGTCCGAAGTGCGGACACCGCACTTCGGACCCCACCAAGTAATGGACTCACTGCCTCGGGTATCTCTTGATAAAGGCTGATTATATAGCCGAAACGTTGAATTTTTGATACCAATGTGACATTTCTCTATGGTCCTTATTTGTGCGATACTGCTTATTTGAAAGAGAAGATGTGTGTATATATCTCCAAATAAACTGAACTTCATGGTTTGACTTGAAAACAGTGTGCCGGATTTTTTCTTGAGATTATTGGATATTTTTCCAGAGCACCTGTGTATATTTACAGTGAGCCACTCCTTCTATTTACTCTGGATAACAAAAATGTCAATACAATGGTATTGTCAGTGCCAGGCATTTAAGGATGTCAGCGCATAGACTAAACATTGGTGGAGCTGTGAGAGATAATTTTGCAAGTGGTAGAGCACTGTTTGAGCTGGGGGGGGAACTCTCTTGTGGCCGGCGGGACAGGCCCAGGGCCCCTCATGTTACAACATTGTGTCTGACGTTGGGTGCGCACCACCACCGCCAGAGACACTTTATTGTACTATGAGGGACCCAGTGGCAGTGCCGTCGACCAAAAGCGGGCACACCCACCTCTTCAGACAAACAGCACTCTCACGGGTGCTGGCGCCAAGTGGCGATACCACGGCCCCGTGTGGGGAGTTTGGCCATTTAGGGAGGTGTTAACATGTCGTATGCTGGACAATCAGGTGCTGCAAATTACGAGATTGGAAAACTCATTCAGAATAGTCCACAAGCAAGACCTTTTCATAGGAAAGCTAGATGTCGACCGGGCAAGGTGGGGCAAAAGATTTCGAAATCCAGTTGTGGTTCATTTTAATGAAGGTTAGATCATCTACATTTTGGGTAGCCAGACGAGTCCTTTTTTCGGTTAATATTGAACCTGCAGCACTGAATACTCTTTCGGATAGGACACTAGCTGCCGGGCAAGCAAGCTCCTGCAATGCATATTCTGCCAATTCTGGCCAGGTGTCTAATTTGGATGCCCAGTAATCAAATGGGAATGACGGTTGAGGGAGAACGTCGATAAGGGATGAAAAATAGTTAATAACCATACTGGACAAATGTTGTCTCCTGTCACTTTGAATTGATGCTGCAGTACCTGTCCTGTCTGCGGTCATAGCAAAATCACTCCACAACCTGGTCAGAAAACCCCTCTGTCCAACGCCACTTCTGATTTCTGCCCCTCTAACACCTCTGGTCTGCTGGCCCCTGCAGCTCGTGTGAGAACGATCACGGGCGCTGTGTGCTGGGAATGCCAGAAGCAAACGGTCAACAAGTTTTGATTGTTTGGTTGCTAATATTAGTTCCAAGTTCTCATGTGGCATTATATTTTGCAATTTGCCTTTATAGCGAGGATCAAGGAGGCAGGCCAACCAGTAATCGTCATCGTTCATCATTTTAGTAATGCGTGTGTCCCTTTTGAGGATACGTAAGGCATAATCCGCCATGTGGGCCAAAGTTCCAGTTGTCAAATCTGCGGTTGTGCTTGGTTGAGGGGCAGTTTCAGGCAAATCTACGTCACTTGTGTCCCTAAAAAAACCAGAACCCGGCCGTGCCACGCCACCAATTTCCAGTGGCCCCGGAAAAGCTTCCTCATTAAAAATATAATCATCCCCATCATCCTCCTCGTCCTCCTCCTCCTCTTCGCCCGCTACCTCATCCTGTACACTGCCCTGACCAGACAATGGCTGACTGTCATCAAGGCTTTCCTGTTCCTCTGCTGCAGACGCCTGATCCTTTATGTGCGTCAAACTTTGCATCAGCAGACGCATTAGGGGGATGCTCATGCTCATTATTGCAAGAGAGCTTGGCTGAGTAGATTACACAAGAAGGAAAACACACAGCAAGTCAGCAGGATCTAGGAGCAACATGGCAGATGTGACAACCTACATGGTGAGCTGCAGCATGTGCTACATGTTCACAGATCGACCAGAAGAAGAATCCAATTTCACCTGTCAGAAGTGTAGACTAGTGGCCCTTTTAGAAGAAAAGGTGCGGGGTCTGGAAGAAAGAATAGCAACTTTGAAACTCATCAAAGAGAATGAAGACTTTCTAGACAGAACAGAAGCATCTCTACTGGTCACAGAAGGTGCAAAAAGTGTCAGAGAACCTCCAAAAGCAGATGAGTGGAAGCATGTGACCAAAAGAAGCAAGAAGACCATGGAGAAATCACCAACCACACAACTGAAGAACCGATATCAAATCTTTGTAGAGGATGAAGATGGCACACCTAAGAATGAAGCAATACCAGCAAGCAAAAAAGAAAAGGGCACACAGCAACAAGTGACAGCAAAAAGTACAGCCAAGAAGCAACGAAGAGTGGTGGTGGTGGGAGACTCACTACTGAGAGGCACAGAAGCAGCCATCTGCAGACCGGACATAACTGCAAGAGAAGTATGCTGCCTTCCAGGTGCGATGATCAAGGATGTGACCGATAGGATACCAAAGCTCTTCAGCTCCAAGGACGTCCACCCATTTCTTCTGATACATGTTGGCACCAATGACACGGCAAGGAAGGACCTACCGACAATCTGCAAGGACTTTGAAGAGTTGGGGAAGAAAGTAAAGGAACTGGATGCACAGGTAGTTTTTTCTTCTATCCTTCCAGTAGATGGGCATGGCACCAGGAGATGGAACAGGATCCTTGATGCAAACAACTGGCTAAGACGATGGTGCAGACAACAAGGATTTGGATTCCTGGACCACGGTGTGAATTACTGGTATGATGGACTCCTCGCCAGAGACGGACTACACCTCAACAAACCTGGGAAACACACATTCGCCAGAAGACTCGCTACACTCATCAGGAGGGCGTTAAACTAGAAGAAGAGGGGACGGGAAGAAAAACATTAGACTCGTACAAAGACGACCCAGGAAAACATACTCAGAAGGGAGGTAAGAACATTTCTAAAACAATCCACAGTGAGGAGATTGGAACAAAACAAAATCCTCTAAACTGCATGCTCGCAAACGCCAGAAGCCTGACAAACAAGATGGAAGAACTAGAAGCAGAAATATCTACAGGTAACTTTGACATAGTGGGAATAACCGAGACATGGTTAGATGAAAGCTATGACTGGGCAGTTAACTTACAGGGTTACAGTCTGTTTAGAAAGGATCGTAAAAATCGGAGAGGAGGAGGGGTTTGTCTCTATGTAAAGTCTTGTCTAAAGTCCACTTTAAGGGAGGATATTAGCGAAGGGAATGAAGATGTCGAGTCCATATGGGTTGAAATTCATGGAGGGAAAAATGGTAACAAAATTCTCATTGGGGTCTGTTACAAACCCCCAAATATAACAGAAAGCAGGGAAATTCTACTTCTAAAGCAGATAGATGAAGCTGCAACCCATAATGAGGTCCTGGTTATGGGAGACTTTAACTACCCGGATATTAACTGGGAAACAGAAACCTGTGAAACCCATAAAGGCAACAGGTTTCTGCTAATAACCAAGAAAAATTATCTTTCACAATTGGTGCAGAATCCAACCAGAGGAGCAGCACTTTTAGACCTAATACTATCTAATAGACCTGACAGAATAACAAATCTGCAGGTGGTTGGGCATCTAGGAAATAGCGACCACAATATTGTACAGTTTCACCTGTCTTTCACTAGGGGGACTTGTCAGGGAGTCACAAAAACACTGAACTTTAGGAAGGCAAAGTTTGACCAGCTTAGAGTTGCCCTTAATCTGGTAGACTGGGACAATATCCTCAGAAATGAGAATACAGATAATAAATGGGAAATGTTTAACCCTTGTCAGGCTGCATAATTTTACAACCTTAACAGGCTGCATAGGTACAATTGTACCTTCACATATACCTCCACTGTGGGAAGACTTTACTTGGTTTCAGAAACTAAAGTTCATTCAGCTACAAATGTTATGCTGATATCTATTGTTCAGTGTTGTTACTGGTCACTTATGTTGCTGTCAATTAAGTTAATTCAAACTGGGAGTGGCTTCTACTTGTCTTCCTGCCTCCCTCCTCTCATTAGCCATTTTGCTGTTCATCTCATTGCTGTGAGCACACATTTCTAGGCTTGTGAAGTCTTCAATTTCTTGGAAACGAAGGTAGGAAAGTCTCACAGCATCTAACAGCCAGTTATACCTTTATTCTCATTATGTGGGGACAGAACAGTCAAATTGTCTTTCAGCCTGGACTTGGCTTACATATATTTTGTATGAAACTTATCACTATAGGTATAATTTTTATACGAAAAATGGATAATAATTAGTATCTACATATTGTTTTACGATGTTTTATTTATATTCAGCACAAAATACGAAGCCAAAATTCATCTAGCAAGTCATCATGAGTGATAGTAATGCTGGATCTAGTTTCCGCCATAATCCAAGAAAACGTGTTTGCAGGTTAGTATAATTTTGTGAAAAGCCAATAATGTAGTATTTCGGAAAATTATTTATTTTACATTTTTTCATATTTACAGATTTACGTCTGACGAAATAATGCGAATGCTAGAAGAATCTGATTCTGAGCATGAGGATGAACCATATGTTCCATCTGATGATGAAAACTATGTACCACAAGTGGATGTTACTGAAGAAGATTCAGACATTGAACAAGAAATGGTCATAGAGCATGAAAATGAATACGAATCAGACGAAAGTGTTGAGGATGATTCTGTGCCTCAAAGTGCAGGCGACATTTGGACTGCTAAGGATGAAACTCAATGGTGCAGTAATCCACTGCCAAATGCACAAACAAAATCTCGTAATGTCCTACGACAAAGAGGTGGCCCTGCAGCAATCAGCAACCTATATACAGCAAAAGAGCTATTCAAGTCCATCATGACTCCCGAGATGTGTGACATCATATTACGGGAAACGAATCGAAAGGCCAAGAGAGTTTGTGATGCTTACAACAACGAACTGGTACAACGTTTTCCTGATTCTTCCAAACGGCCACCACAAAAAACATTCAAGCAATTTACTGAAACTGAACTTCATGCATTTTTGGGCATACTGATTGCTGCTGGTGTGCACAGAGCCAACAAAGAGAATCTGGAGGAAATGTGGAATGTTGCTGCTCTGCCTCTTATACGTGCAGCCATGTCTCGTGACCGCTTCAAGATGATACTCAGATTTATCAGGTTTGACAACGAAAATACACGTGCAGAACGTGTGCAAACAGATAAAGCTGCACCAATACGGGACATCTGGACAATGCTGAACAGTAATCTGGAGAGAGCCTACAAGCCATATCATTGTATCACCGTCGACGAGCAATTATTTCCATTTAGAGGTCATACTAAATTTACCCAGTATATACCTTCAAAACCAGCTAAATATGGCATAAAGATTTTCTGGGCTTGTGACTCATCAAATGCCTACCCTTTACAAGGTCAGCTCTACACTGGGAAACCAACTGATGGTCCTCGACAAGTAAACATTGGAGAACGAACAGTATTGGACCTAGTGAGCTCGTATAAAGGCTCTGGAAGAAATGTCACCACCGATAACTTCTTTACAACCATGGAACTAGCTAAGGTATTGAACTCCTGGAACATGACACTAGTTGGTACAGTGAGAAAAAACAAAAGGTTCCTACCTAACAACATGCAGCCTGCCAAAGAAAGGCCTGTATACTCGACAAATTTTGCCTACAATCATGATGCAACAGTCTGTTCATATGTACCAAAGAAGAACAAATCAGTCGTGCTTCTATCATCTATGCACATGACGGGAGAAGTTGAAGAGACACTAGCAGCCAAGCCAGAGATAATAAAATACTACAACATAACAAAAGGTGGCGTTGATGTTATGGATAAAATGTTGGGAGAGTACACTGTGAAACGACGAACATCACGTTGGACTTTGGCATTTTTCTACAATATGATTGATGTCAGTGGGTTAGCATCCTACATCATCTACAGAGAACACAATCCAAGCTTCAGGGCAAAGGATCAACGAAGAAAGTTCCTGAAAGATCTCGCAAATCAGCTGTGTATGATTGCAATTGAAGATCGTAGTACAAACAAAATGATAATGAGAAACCATTTTCTTCGAGGTGCAGTAGAAATGGTGCTTGGACGATGCATTGTGGTAGCATCGCAGCCAGCAGCTGGCCCCAAAATACCTCATGGTAGTCGTGGACCCTCCCCTGTTGTTGGTAGTTGCTATGTCTGCAGAGACCTGAGGCGAAAACAACGCAAGACTAGAAAGTCTTGTGTGGTTTGTGTGAAACCCATTTGCGATGAACACTCTGTAGCAAAGCCAACATGCATTACTTGCAAAGAAAATCAATAAAAAAAAGTTTCTTACATTTTCTTTTATAATGTAAATGAACAGTTTTTTACTTGTTTATAATAGTTAAATAGCATTATCATTAAAAAAAAATTTATGCTTTTTCCCTTGCATTATCTTCATTCAAAATATATGAGGTACATTTGTACCTATGCAGCTTGTTATGGATGCAAAAAGATCTCGACCCCTTATCTCGGAAGCGGGTGGAGATATTTTATTGAAATTTGGCCAATATATTCTGGACCAAAAATGTAGAGATGTCACGAAATTTCAGCCCTCTACGTCTTTTCAAAAAAAAGTTATTGCAATTTTAAAACGGAATAGTTACAATTGTACCTATTCAGCCAGATAAGGGTTAAGAACATCCTAAATAGGCAGTGTAAGCGGTTTATACCTTGTGGGAATAAAAGGACTAGAAATAGGAAAAACCCAATGTGGCTAAACAAAGAAGTAAGACAGGCAATTAACAGTAAAAAGAAAGCATTTGCACTACTAAAGCAGGATGGCACCATTGAAGCTCTAAAAAACTATAGGGAGAAAAATACTTTATCTAAAAAACTAATTAAAGCTGCCAAAAAGGAAACAGAGAAGCACATTGCTAAGGAGAGTAAAACTAATCCCAAACTGTTCTTCAACTATATCAATAGTAAAAGAATAAAAACTGAAAATGTAGGCCCCTTAAAAAATAGTGAGGAAAGAATGGTTGTAGATGACGAGGAAAAAGCTAACATATTAAACACCTTCTTCTCCACGGTATTCACGGTGGAAAATGAAATGCTAGGTGAAATCCCAAGAAACAATGAAAACCCTATATTAAGGGTCACCAATCTAACCCAAGAAGAGGTGCGAAACCGGCTAAATAAGATTAAAATAGATAAATCTCCGGGTCCGGATGGCATACACCCACGAGTACTAAGGGAACTAAGTAATGTAATAGATAAACCATTATTTCTTATTTTTAGGGACTCTATAGCGACAGGGTCTGTTCCGCAGGACTGGCGCATAGCAAATGTGGTGCCAATATTCAAAAAGGGCTCTAAAAGTGAACCTGGAAATTATAGGCCAGTAAGTCTAACCTCTATTGTTGGTAAAATATTTGAAGGGTTTCTGAGGGATGTTATTCTGGATTATCTCAATGAGAATAACTGTTTAACTCCATATCAGCATGGGTTTATGAGAAATCGCTCCTGTCAAACCAATCTAATCAATTTTTATGAAGAGGTAAGCTATAGGCTGGACCACGGTGAGTCATTGGACTTGGTATATCTCGATTTTTCCAAAGCGTTTGATACCGTGCCGCACAAGAGGTTGGTACACAAAATGAGAATGCTTGGTCTGGGGGAAAATGTGTGTAAATGGGTTAGTAACTGGCTTAGTGATAGAAAGCAGAGGGTGGTTATAAATGGTATAGTCTCTAACTGGGTCGCTGTGACCAGTGGGGTACCGCAGGGGTCAGTATTGGGACCTGTTCTCTTCAACATATTCATTAATGATCTGGTAGAAGGTTTACACAGTAAAATATCGATATTTGCAGATGATACAAAACTATGTAAAGCAGTTAATACAAGAGAAGATAGTATTCTGCTACAGATGGATCTGGATAAGTTGGAAACTTGGGCTGAAAGGTGGCAGATGAGGTTTAACAATGATAAATGTAAGGTTATACACATGGGAAGAAGGAATCAATATCACCATTACACACTGAACGGGAAACCACTGGGTAAATCTGACAGGGAGAAGGACTTGGGGATCCTAGTTAATGATAAACTTACCTGGAGCAGCCAGTGCCAGGCAGCAGCTGCCAAGGCAAACAGGATCATGGGGTGCATTAAAAGAGGTCTGGATACACATGATGAGAGCATTATACTGCCTCTGTACAAATCCCTAGTTAGACCGCACATGGAGTACTGTGTCCAGTTTTGGGCACCGGTGCTCAGGAAGGATATAATGGAACTAGAGAGAGTACAAAGGAGGGCAACAAAATTAATAAAGGGGATGGGAGAACTACAATACCCAGATAGATTAGCGAAATTAGGATTATTTAGTCTAGAAAAAAGACGACTGAGGGGCGATCTAATAACCATGTATAAGTATATAAGGGGACAATACAAATATCTCGCTGAGGATCTGTTTATACCAAGGAAGGTGACGGGCACAAGGGGGCATTCTTTGCGTCTGGAGGAGAGAAGGTTTTTCCACCAACATAGAAGAGGATTCTTTACTGTTAGGGCAGTGAGAATCTGGAATTGCTTGCCTGAGGAGGTGGTGATGGCGAACTCAGTCGAGGGGTTCAAGAGAGGCCTGGATGTCTTCCTGGAGCAGAACAATATTGTATCATACAATTATCAGGTTCTGTAAAAGGACGTAGATCTGGGGATTTATTATGACGGAATATAGGCTGAACTGGATGGACAAATGTCTTTTTTCGACCTTACTAACTATGTTACTATGTTACTATGTTACTATGGCGTTGTCTGCACTAACCAGCCGTGTGCATTCCTCAAAACACTGAAGGACTTGACACTAGTGTTGAGCATTCCGATACCGCAAGTATCGGGTATCGGCCGATACTTGCGGTATCGGAATTCCGATACCGAGATCCGATATTTTTGTGATATCGGGTATCGGTATCGGAAGTGTAAAATAAAGAATTAAAATAAAAAATATTGTTATATTCACCTCTCCGGCGGCCCCTGGACATCAGCGGGAGGATCCGGCGTCCGGCACGGCTTCTTTCTTCAAAATGCGGGCCTTCAGGACCTGTGGAATGACGTCCCGGCTTCTGATTGGTCGCGTGCCGCCCATGTGACCGCCACGTGACCAATCAGAAGCCGCGACGTCATTCCTCAGCTAAAGTCCTAGAATGAGCGCCTTTTAGGACCTGAGGAATGACGTCGCGGCTTCTGATTGGTCGCGTGGCGGTCACATGGGCGGCACGCGACCAATCAGAAGCCGGGACGTCATTCCACAGGTCCTGAAGGCGCGCATTTTGAAGAAAGAAGCCGTGCCGGACGCCGGATCCTCCCGCTGATGTCCAGGGGCCGCCGGAGAGGTGAATATAACAATATTTTTTATTTGAATTCTTTATTTTACACTTTAATATGGATCCCAGGGCCTGAAGGAGAGTTTCCTCTCCTTCAGACCCTGGGATCCATGAGGATACATTCCGATACTTGATGTCCCATTGACTTGTATTGGTATCGGATATCGGTATCGGCGATATCCGATATTTTTCGGGTATCGGCCGATACTATCCGATACCGATACTTTCAAGTATCGGACGGTATCGCTCAACACTACTTGACACATGTCTTGTATCTTCGACCACTGCACACCTGACAACTCCATGTCTGCCATCCTACTGCCTGCCCGTGTATGTGTATCCTCCCACAAAAACATAACAGCCCGCCTCTGTTCGCACAGTCTCTGAAGCATGTGCAGTGTTGAGTTCCACCTTGTTGCAACGTCTACGATTAGGCGATGCTGGGGAAGGTTCAAAGACCGCTGATAGGTCTGCATACGGCTGGAGTGTACGGCCGAACGGCGGATATGTGAGCAAAGTCCACGCACTTTGAGGAGCAGGTCGGATAACCCCGGATAACTTTTCAGGAAGCACTGCACCACCAGGTTTAAGGTTTGAGCCAGGCAAGGAATGTGTTTTAGTTGGGAAAGGGAGATGGCAGCCATGAAATTCCTTCTGTTATCACTCACTACCTTGCCTGGCTCAAGATCTACAGTGCCCAGCCACGACTGCGTTTCTTTCTACAAGAACTCGGACAGAACTTCCGCGGTGTGTCTCTTGTCGACCAAACACTTCATAGCCAATACAGCCTGCTGACGTTTGCCAGTAGCTGCCCCATAATGGGAGACCTGGTGTGCAACAGTGGCAGCTGCGGATGGAGTGGTTGTGCGACTGTGGTCTGTGGACGAGCTCTCGCTTCTGCAGGAGGACGAGGATGAGGAGGAGGGGGTGCGAACGGCTACAGCCAACTGTTTCCTAGACCGTGGGCTAGGCAGAACTGTCCCAAAATTGCTGTCCCCTGTGGACCCTGCATCCAACACATTCACCCAGTGTGCCGTGATGGACACGTAACATCCCTGGCCATGCCTACTGGTCCATGCATCTGTTGTCAGGTGCACCTTTGTGCTCACAGATTGCCTGAGTGCATGGACGATGCGCTCTTTAACATGCTGGTGGAGGGCTGGGATGGCTTTTCTGGAAAAGAAGTGTCGACTGGGTAGCTCGTAGCGTGGTACAGCGTAGTCCATCAGGGCTTTGAAAACTTCGCTTTCAACTAACCGGTAGGGCATCATCTCTAACGAGATTAGTCTAGCTATGTGGGCGGTCAAACCCTGTGTACGCGGATGCGAGGCTAAGTACTTCCTTTTTCTAACCATAGTCTCATGTAGGGTGAGCTGGACTGGAGAGCTGGAGATCGTGGAACTAGCGGGGGTGCCGGTGGACATGGCAGACTGAGAGACGGTGGGAGATGGTATTGTTGCCGCCGGTGCCCTAGATGCAGTGTTTCCTACTACGAAACTGGTGATTCCCTGACCCTGACTGCTTTGGCCTGGCAAAGAAACCTGCACAGATACTGCAGGTGTTGCGGAAAATGGTCGCCCTACACTGCCGGAAGGGATGTTGCGTTGCTTACTAGCTTCATTGGCCGAGGGTGCTACAACCTTAAGGGACGTTTGGTAGTTAGTCCAGGCTTGCAAATGCATGGTGGTTAAATGTCTATGCATGCAACTTGTATTGAGACTTTTCAGATTCTGCCCTCTGCTTAAGGTAGTTGAACATTTTTGACAGATGACTTTGCGCAGATCAATTGGATGTTGTTTAAAAAAATGCCAGACTGCACTCTTTCGAGCATCGGATCCCTTTTCAGGCATTGCAGACTGAGCTTTAACCGGATGGCCACGCTGTACTCCAACAGGTTTTGGCTTTGCCACGCGTTTTGTCCCATCTACGGGCCCGGCAGATGGAACCTGTTGCGATGTTGATGCCTGCTGTGGCCCCTCCTCCTCCGCTTCAGAACTACTGCCGCCTGCACCCTGTTCCCCCAATGGCTGCCAATCGGGGTCAACAACTGGGTCATCTATAACCTCCTCTTCTAGCTCGTGCGCAACTCCGTCTGTGTCACCGTGTAAGTCGGTGGTAGAGCGTTCGTGACGGGGCAACATAGTTTCATCATGGTCTGATTCTGGATCAGTACCCTGCGAGGGTAATGTTGTGGTCTGAGTCAAAGGACCAGCATAGTAGTCTGGCTGTGGCTGTGCATCAGTGCACTCCATGTCAGATTCAACTTGTAATGGGCATGGCCTGTTAACTGCTTCACTTTCTAAGCCAGGGACGGTATGTGTAAAGAGCTCCATGGAATAACCCGTTGTGTCACCTGCTGCATCCTTCTCTGTTGTTGTTTTTGCTGAAGAGGACAAGGAAGCGACTTGTCCCTGACCGTGAACATCCACTAACGACGCACTGCTTTTACATTTACCAGTTTCAAAAGAGGAGGCAAAAGAGCTAGAGGCTGAGTCAGCAAGATAAGCCAAAACTTGCTCTTGCTGCTCCGGCTTTAAAAGCGGTTTTCCTACTCCCAGAAAAGGGAGAGTTCGAGGCCTTGTGTAGCCAGACGACGAACCTGGCTCCACAGCTCCAGACTTAGGTGCAATATTTTTTTTCCCAGGACCACCTGATGCTCCACCACTACCACTACCCTCATTACCAGCTGACAATGAACGCCCCCGGCCACGACCTCTTCCACCAGACTTCCTCATTGTTTTAAAAACGTAACCAAACTAACGGTATTTGTTGTTGTCAAACAACTTACACGGTGAGCTATAACTTCAGTATGATTTAGATACCCCTTTACAGGTGGGTGAGACCGCATCAAAAATCAGGCACAATGTTACACACTCTGTTTTTGGTGGCACCAACTGAGAGAGATGCCACACACGCAGGACTGTCACTGAAGCACAAATGTAAATATTAATCTCCCACTGTTTTTTTTAATTTTTTCAGGGAGAATTTAGAAACCCCCCCAAAAAAATAATTTTTTTAAGAAGAATTTAGAAAACAAATAAAAAAAAAGTGATTTTTTTCTGAGAGAATTTAGAAACCAAATAAAAAAAAAAAATAGGCTTTCTATGGCTCACTATTTGAGAGAGAGATGGCACGCTTAGGACTGGCACACAAGCCCAAAGGCCAATATTAATCTCCCACTGTTTTTTTTTTTTCAGGGAGAATTTATAAAACCAAAAAAAGAAATAAATAGGCTTTCTATGGCCCACTATTTGAGAGAGAGATGGCACGCTGAGGACTGGCACACAAGCCCAAAGGCCAATATTAATCTCCCACTGTTTGTTTTTTTTCAGGGAGAATTTATAACACCAAAAAAAATAAATAAATAGGCTTTCTAAGGCCCACTATTTGAGAGAGAGATGGCACGCTTAGGACTGGCACACAAGCCCAAAGGACAATATTAATCTCCCACTGTTTTTTTTTTTTTTTCAGGGAGAATTTATAAAACCAAAAAAAATAAATAAATAGGCTTTCTATGGCCCACTATTTGAGAGAGAGATGGCACGCTTAGGACTGGCACACAAGCCCAAAGGTGTTATGAAAGGCAATTCAGTTCCACAATTGACATAGCGGTCAGAGCACATACAGTGATCTGACAATAACCCAAAATCATAGAACGAGCTCTGAGACGTGGGAACTCTGCAGACCGCAATCCCTAAACCTCTCCAAACAACACTAGAGGCAGCCGTGGATTGCGCCTAACTCTGCCTATGCAACTCGGCACAGCCTGAGAAACTAACTAGCCTGAAGATAGAAAATAAGCCTACCTTGCCTCAGAGAAATACCCCAAAAGAAAAGGCAGCCCCCCACATATAATGACTGTGAGTTAAGATGAAAAGACAAACGTAGAGATGAAATAGATTCAGCAAAGTGAGGCCCGACTTTCTTAACAGAGCGAGGATAGGAAAGGTAACTTTGCGATCTACACAAAACCCTAAAGAAAACCACGCAAAGGGGGCAAAAAGACCCTCCGTACCGAACTAACGGCACGGAGGTACACCCTTTGCGTCCCAGAGCTTCCAGCAAAACAATTAGACAAGCTGGACAGAAAAAATAGCAAACAAATAGCTAAGAAGAACTTAGCTATGCAGAGCAGCAGGCCACAGGAATGATCCAGGGAAAAACAAGTCCAACACTGGAACATTGACAGGAAGCCAGGATCAAAGCATTAGGTGGAGTTAAGTAGAGAAGCACCTAACGACCTCACCACATCACCTGAGGGAGGAAACTCAGAAGCCGCAGTACCACTTTCCTCCACCAACGGAAGCTCACAGAGAGAATCAGCCGAAGTACTACTTGTGACCACAGGAGAGAGCTCTGTCACAGAATTCACAACAGTACCCCCCCTTGAGGAGGGGTCACCGAACCCTCACCAGAGCCCCCAGGCCGACCAGGATGAGCCACATGAAAGGCACGAACAAGATCGGGAGCATGGACATCAGAGGCAAAAACCCAGGAATTATCTTCCTGAGCATAACCCTTCCATTTAACCAGATACTGGAGTTTCCGTCTTGAAACACGAGAATCCAAAATCTTCTCCACAATATACTCCAACTCCCCCTCCACCAAAACAGGGGCAGGAGGGTCAACAGATGGAACCATAGGTGCCACGTATCTCCGCAACAATGACCTATGGAATACGTTATGTATGGAAAAGGAATCTGGAAGGGTCAGACGAAAAGACACAGGATTAAGAACCTCAGAAATCCTATACGGACCAATAAAACGAGGTTTAAACTTAGGAGAGGAAACCTTCATAGGAATATGACGAGAAGATAACCAAACCAGATCCCCAACACGAAGTCGGGGACCCACACGGCGTCTGCGATTAGCGAAACGTTGAGCCTTCTCCTGGGACAAGGTCAAATTGTCCACTACATGAGTCCAAATCTGCTGCAACCTGTCCACCACAGTATCCACACCAGGACAGTCCGAAGACTCAACCTGTCCTGAAGAGAAACGAGGATGGAAACCAGAATTGCAGAAAAATGGCGAAACCAAGGTAGCCGAGCTGGCCCGATTATTAAGGGCGAACTCAGCCAAAGGCAAAAAGGACACCCAGTCATCCTGATCAGCAGAAACAAAGCATCTCAGATATGTTTCCAAGGTCTGATTGGTTCGTTCGGTCTGGCCATTAGTCTGAGGATGGAAAGCCGAGGAAAAAGACAAGTCAATGCCCATCCTACCACAAAAGGCTCGCCAAAACCTCGAAACAAACTGGGAACCTCTGTCAGAAACGATATTCTCTGGAATGCCATGTAAACGAACCACATGATGGAAGAACAATGGCACCAAATCAGAGGAGAAAGGCAATTTAGACAAGGGTACCAGATGGACCATCTGAGAAAAGCGATCACAGACCACCCAAATGACTGACATCTTTTGAGAAACGGGAAGATCTGAAATAAAATCCATAGAGATATGTGTCCAAGGCCTCTTCGGGACCGGCAAGGGCAAAAGCAACCCACTGGCACGAGAACAGCAGGGCTTAGCCCGAGCACAAATCCCACAGGACTGCACAAAAGCACGCACATCCCGCGACAGAGATGGCCACCAAAAGGATCTGGCCACTAACTCTCTGGTACCAAAGATTCCAGGATGACCAGCCAACACCGAACAATGAACCTCAGAGATAACTTTATTCGTCCACCTATCAGGGACAAACAGTTTCTCCGCTGGACAACGATCAGGTTTATTAGCCTGAAATTTTTGCAGCACCCGCCGCAAATCAGGGGAGATGGCAGACACAATTACTCCTTCCTTGAGGATACCCGCCGGCTCAGACAAACCCGGAGAGTCGGGCACAAAACTCCTAGACAGAGCATCCGCCTTCACATTCTTAGAGCCCGGAAGGTATGAAATCACAAAGTCAAAACGGGCAAAAAACAGCGACCAACGAGCCTGTCTAGGATTCAACCGCTTAGCAGACTCGAGATAAGTCAAGTTCTTATGATCAGTCAATACCACCACGCAATGCTTAGCTCCTTCAAGCCAATGATGCCACTCCTCGAATGCCCACTTCATGGCCAGCAACTCTCGGTTGCCCACATCATAATTTCGCTCAGCAGGCGAAAACTTCCTGGATAAAAAAGCGCATGGTTTCATCACTGAGCAATCAGAAACTCTCTGCGGCAAAACAGCCCCTGCTCCAATCTCAGAAGCATCAACCTCGACCTGGAACGGAAGAGAAACATCTGGCTGACACAACACAGGGGCAGAAGAAAAACGACGCTTCAACTCTTGAAAAGCTTCCACAGCAGCAGAAGACCAATTGACCACATCAGCACCCTTATTGGTCAAATCGGTCAATGGTTTGGCAACACTAGAAAACTTGCAGATGAAGCGACGATAAAAATTAGCAAAGCCCAGGAACTTTTGCAGACTTTTCAGAGATGTCGGCTGAGTCCAATCATGGATGGCTTGGACCTTAACAGGATCCATCTCGATAGTAGAAGGGGAAAAGATGAACCCCAAAAATGAAACCTTCTGCACACCAAAGAGACACTTTGATCCCTTCACAAACAAAGAATTAGCACGCAGGACCTGAAAAACCGTTCTGACCTGCTTCACATGAGACTCCCAATCATCCGAGAAGATCAAAATGTCATCCAAGTACACAATCAGGAATTTATCCAGGTACTCTCGGAAGATGTCATGCATAAAGGACTGAAACACTGATGGAGCATTGGCAAGTCCGAATGGCATCACTAGATACTCAAAATGACCCTCGGGCGTATTAAATGCAGTTTTCCATTCATCGCCTCGCCTGATTCGCACCAGATTATACGCACCACGAAGATCTATCTTGGTGAACCAACTAGCCCCCTTAATCCGAGCAAACAAATCAGATAACAATGGCAAGGGGTACTGAAATTTAACCGTGATCTTATTAAGAAGGCGGTAATCTATACAAGGTCTCAGCGAACCATCCTTCTTGGCTACAAAAAAGAACCCTGCTCCTAATGGCGACGATGACGGGCGAATATGCCCCTTCTCCAGGGATTCCTTCACATAACTGCGCATAGCGGCGTGCTCAGGCACAGATAAATTAAACAGTCGACCTTTTGGGAATTTACTACCAGGAATCAAATTGATAGCACAATCACAATCCCTATGCGGAGGTAGGGTATCGGACTTGGGCTCATCAAATACATCCCGGTAATCAGACAAGAACTCTGGAACCTCAGAAGGGGTGGATGACGAAATTGACAGAAATGGAACATCACCATGTACCCCCTGACAACCCCAGCTGGACACCGACATGGAATTCCAATCTAATACTGGATTATGGGCTTGTAGCCATGGTAACCCCAACACTACCACATCATGCAGATTATGCAACACCAGAAAGCGAATAACCTCCTGATGTGCAGGAGCCATGCACATGGTCAGCTGGGTCCAGTATTGAGGCTTATTCTTGGCCAAAGGCGTAGCATCAATTCCTCTCAATGGAATAGGACACTGCAAGGGCTCCAAGAAAAACCCACAACGCTTAGCATATTCCAAGTCCATCAAATTCAGGGCAGCGCCTGAATCCACAAATGCCATGACAGAATACGATGACAAAGAGCAGATCAAGGTAACGGACAGAAGAAATTTTGACTGTACCGTACCAATGGTGGCAGACCTAGCGAACCGCTTAGTGCGCTTAGGACAATCAGAGATAGCATGAGTGGAATCACCACAGTAGAAACACAGCCCATTCAGACGTCTGTGTTCTTGCCGTTCAACTCTGGTCAAAGTCCTATCGCACTGCATAGGCTCAGGTTTAAGCTCAGGTAATGCCACCAAATGGTGCACAGATTTACGCTCACGCAAGCGTTGACCGATCTGAATGGCCAAAGACATAGACTCATTCAAACCAGCAGGCATAGGAAATCCCACCATGACATCCTTAAGGGCTTCAGAGAGACCCTTTCTGAACATAGCTGCCAGCGCAGATTCATTCCATTGAGTGAGCACGGACCACTTTCTAAATTTCTGACAATATACCTCTATCTCATCCTGAGCCTGACAAAGAGCCAGCAAATTTTTTTCTGCCTGATCCACTGAATTAGGCTCATCGTACAGCAATCCAAGCGCCAGGAAAAACGCATCGATATTACTTAATGCAGGATCTCCTGACGCAAGAGAAAATGCCCAGTCCTGAGGGTCGCCACGCAAAAAAGAAATGACGATCCTAACCTGTTGAACTGGGTCACCAGAGGAGCGAGGTTTCAAAGCCAGAAATAGTTTACAATTATTTTTGAAACTCAGAAATTTAGTTCTATCTCCAAAAAACAAATCTGGAATAGGAATTCTCGGTTCTAACAAAGAATTCTGAACCACAAAATCTTGAATATTTTGAACTCTTGCCGTGAGCTGATCCACACATGAAGACAGACCTTTAATGTCCATTGCTACACCTGTGTCCTGAACCACCCAAATATCTAGGGGAAAAAAAAGGCAAAACACAGTGCAAAGAAAAAAAAATGGTCTCGGAACTTCTTTTTTCCCTCTATTGAGAATCATTAGCACTTTTGGCTTCCTGTACTGTTATGAAAGGCAATTCAGTTCCACAATGGACATAGCGGTCAGAGCACATACAGTGATCTGACAATAACCCAAAATCATAGAACGAGCTCTGAGACGTGGGAACTCTGCAGACCGCAATCCCTAATCCTCTCCAAACAACACTAGAGGCAGCCGTGGATTGCGCCTAACTCTGCCTATGCAACTCGGCACAGCCTGAGAAACTAACTAGCCTGAAGATAGAAAATAAGCCTACCTTGCCTCAGAGAAATACCCCAAAGGAAAAGGCAGCCCCCCACATATAATGACTGTGAGTTAAGATGAAAAGACAAACGTAGAGATGAAATAGATTCAGCAAAGTGAGGCCCGACTTTCTTAACAGAGCGAGGATAGGAAAGGTAACTTTGCGGTCTACACAAAACCCTAAAGAAAACCACGCAAAGGGGGCAAAAAGACCCTCCGTACCGAACTAACGGCACGGAGGTACACCCTTTGCGTCCCAGAGCTTCCAGCAAAACAATTAGACAAGCTGGACAGAAAAAATAGCAAACAAATAGCAAAGAAGAACTTAGCAGCAGGCCACAGGAATGATCCAGGGAAAAACAAGTCCAACACTGGAACATTGACAGGAAGCCAGGATCAAAGCATTAGGTGGAGTTAAGTAGAGAAGCACCTAACGACCTCACCACATCACCTGAGGGAGGAAACTCAGAAGCCGCAGTACCACTTACCTCCACCAACGGAAGCTCACAGAGAGAATCAGCCGAAGTACCACTTGTGACCACAGGAGAGAGCTCTGCCACAGAATTCACAACACAAAGGCCAATAATAATCTCCCACTGTTTTTTTTTTTTTCAGGGAGAATTTATAAAACCAAAAAAAAAAAAATGAATAGGCTTTCTATGGCCCACTATTTGAGAGAGAGATGGCACGCTTAGGACTGGCACACAAGCCCAAAGGCCAATATTAATCTCCCACTGTTTTTTTTTTTTTTCAGGGAGAATTTATAAAACCAAAAAAATAAATAAATAGGCTTTCTATGGCCCACTATTTGAGAGAGAGATGGCACGCTTAGGACTGGCACACAAGCCCAAAGGCCAATATTAATCTCCCACTGTTTTTTTTTTTTCAGGGAGAATTTATAAAACCAAAGAAAAAAAATGAATAGGCTTTCTATGGCCCACTATTTGAGAGAGAGATGGCACGCTTAGGACTGGCACACAAGCCCAAAGGCCAATATTAATCTTCCACTGTTTTTTTTTTTTCAGGGAGAATTTATAAAACCAAAAAAAATAAATAAATAGGCTTTCTATGGCCCACTATTTGAGAGAGAGATGGCACGCTTAGGACTGGCACACAAGCCCAAAGGCCAATATTAATCTCCCACTGTTTTTTTTTTCAGGGAGAATTTATAAAACAAAAAAAATAAATAAATAGGCTTTCTATGGCCCACTATTTGAGAGAGAGATGGCACACTTAGGACTGGCACACAAGCCCAAAGGCCAATATTAATCTCCCACAGTTTTTTTTTTTTCAGGGAGAATTTATAAAACCAAAAAAAATAAATAAATAGGCTTTCTATGGCCCACTATTTAAGAGAGATATGGCACGCTTAGGACTGGCACACAAGCCCAAAGGCCAATATTAATCTCCCACTGTTTTTTTTTTTTTCAGGGAGAATTTATAAAACCAAAAAAAAAAAATGAATAGGCTTTCTATGGCCCACTATTTGAGAGAGATGGGACGCTTAGGACTGGCACTCAAGCCCAAAGGCCAATATTAATCTCCCACTGTTTTTTTTTTTCAGGGAGAATTTATAAAACCAAAAAAATTAATAAATAGGCTTTCTATGGCCCACTATTTGAGAGAGAGATGGCACGCTTAGGACTGGCACACAAGACCAAAGGCCAATATTAATCTCCCACTGTTTTTTTTTTTTCAGGGAGAATTTATAAAACCAAAAAAATAAAAATAAATAGGCTTTCTATGGCCCACTATTTGAGAGAGAGATGGCACGCTTAGGACTGGCACACAAGCCCAAAGGCCAATATTAATCTCCCACTGTTTTTTTTTTTTCAGGGAGAATTTATAAAACCAAAAAAAGAAATGAATAGGCTTTCTATGGCCCACTATTTGAGAGAGAGATGGGACGCTTAGGACTGGCACTCAAGCCCAAAGGCCAATATTAATCTCCCACTGTTTTTTTTTTTTCAGGGAGAATTTATAAAACCAAAAAAATTAATAAATAGGCTTTCTATGGCCCACTATTTGAGAGAGAGATGGCACGCTTAGGACTGGCACACAAGACCAAAGGCCAATATTAATCTCCCACTGTTTTTTTTTTTTCAGGGAGAATTTATAAAACCAAAAAAATAAAAATAAATAGGCTTTCTATGGCCCACTATTTGAGAGAGAGATGGCACGCTTAGGACTGGCACACAAGCCCAAAGGCCAATATTAATCTCCCACTGTTTTTTTTTTTTTCAGGGAGAATTTAGAAAAACCCCCCAAAAAAAAACAGAAAAAAAAATTAGGCTTTCTATGGCACACTATGTGAGATGGCACACACAGGGATGGCACTCGAGCAGAAATGCCAATCTTAATCTCCCACAGCTTTTTTTTTAGGGAGAATTAAAAAAAAAAAAAAAAAATCAAAAAAGAGACTGTCCTACAATTACTATCTCCCTGCAGTAATCTCAGCCAGGTATGGCAGGCAGCAATAAGGAGTGGACTGATGCTCAAATTAAATAAAAAGTGTGGACAAACAAACAAGATAGCTGTGCAGAAAGGAAGGAACAACAGGATTTGTGCTTTGAAAAAAGCAGTTGGTTTGCACAGCGGCGTACACACAGCAATGCAGCTATCAGGGAGCCTTCTAGGGCAGCCCAATGAGCTACAGCGCTGAGGAAAAAGAAATGTAGCTTCCACTGTCCCTGCAAACAAAGGTGGTGTTGGACAGTGGAAATCGCTACAGCACAAGCGGTTTGGGGGTTAATGGACCCTGCCTAACACTTTCTCAGCTTCTGAAGAAGCGGCAGCAACCTCTCCCTACGCTCAGATCAGCAGCAGTAAGATGGCGGTCGGCGGGAACGCCCCTTTATAGCCCCTGTGATGCCGCGGACAGCAAGCCAATCACTGCAATGCCCTTCTCTAAGATGGTGGGGACCAGGACCTATGTCATCACGCTGCCCACACTCTGCGTCCACCTTCAGTGGCTGAGAAATGGCGCTTTTCACGTCATTGAAACGCGACTTTGGCGCGAAAGTCGGCGACTTTTGAAAATGAACGATCCGTTTCGCTCAACCCTAGTCACAATAATTATCTTTTAGCAGCAATTTTTTTATTTTCCCAAGGGTAAAAGGAGAAACTAGACCCCGGAAGTTGTTGTCCAATTTGTCCTAAGTCTGCCTCGCTCTTCAGCTTCCACGGATGAGGAGCGAGGCAGACATTGTTTTTCTCCACCCCTCCACATCTGATTGGAGGGCTAGCGTCACATGGACGCTAGCTCCAATCAGGTCTGAGGGGGGTGACAAAAAAGGTCACCAGGAGTGATTGTAGCCCCGGGGGGCAAAGCTGCCCCCCCTGGGGTCAAGTATAGGTCCCCCTGCACCTGCGGGTCGGGTGACCTTTCATTAACCCCGGTCACCTGACCCGCAGGAATGCAATCCTTCTCTGACACAGCATATGCCTCACAGGTCGGATTGGCACCGACTTTCATGATGTATACGCTGTGTCACAGGTCGGGAAGTGGTTAAAAAAAGCATAAATACAGCCATTGCTTACCCAATTGCAGTGCAGTTTTTATTTCACCACTTTTTTTTTAAAGAAAGCTGAGTCCTGACTTGTTGCTATGAGCAACAAAGACTTGTTTTTGCAAAGATAGTCTGGATTAGTTAGGCCTCATGTTTTTATTTTGTCCTTTTGTGTGTCTACGTCAGATCATTATTCTCATTAGACACAAGGACTAATGTGATGAATCACAATACCATCAGGGTGGCATCTGAGGCTCCAAATTTATTCTGCAGTAGAACAATGACGCCAAACATATAGCCAATGTCAGTACAAACTATCTTTTACGCTAAGAAAACAAAGAGCCCAGGATGTGATGATACGGCCCCACAGAGCCCGGATCTCAACATTATTGAGTCTTTCTATGATTACGGAAAGAGACAGAAGGATTTGCCCAGAAGGTCTGTGGTTAGTTCTCTAAGATGTTTGGAACAGCCTCCATGCTGAGTTCCTTGTAAAAATGTGAGCAAATCTATAGAAGAATTAAAGCTCAGTTGTTTTGAGAACAATCACTGGAGAAGGACATCATGACAAAAAAATAAAAGGAACAAGGTGAAGGAGAAGACTTGATGGCTTGATCAAGATAATGGCGTAGAAAACCCGGTCGACCTAACTGGGCTTGCACAAGGTCGATCTTCCTACAGATCATTCATCCATCAAGTCGCCATGGCTCAATCTATTAACACTTCCATCTTTGAAAGAATTTCTACATTGCAGAATTTTTCCACACCTGCCTAAAAATGTTGCACAATGCTGTACATGAAAAGTATTACACCCACTGCATTTGCATCAGTGAGCCTCCTCATTCTGGCAGTGCAGGTGCCTCTTTACCTGGTTCAGACTGCCATGGTGACAGGGGATTGTGCAAGAGTCCAAAGGTAGAGGGGAAGTTACACAGACTGCACAATATTAAAGGCGGCTATGCATTTGATCTATAGTTTTCACTTACTGTCATCTGAACATAATCGGATTATATCAATTAAAGGAATCTAGTTTTTGCCAACTAATCTGAGAGCAGCATAATGTAGGGACAGAGACATTGATTCCGGCGATGTGTCACTTACTGGGCTGCTTGTTGTAGTTTTTATGAAATCAAAGTTTTATCAGCACATAATTATCAGTAGAAGACTAGTATACCTGTCTCCAAGAAGTCACCATATTCACGACCTCTATGTAACCCATCCACCACCATTTCAGTATTCTGCCCATGCACAGTGTACACCGAAAGTTGCCAATCAGTGGTGTGGCATTCAGAGCAGTGCAAAATCTGGGCAGATAAAGTGCTTACTCTAACAAAGCAACAGCAAGCAGCCCAGTAAGTGACACGTTGCTGGAATAAGGGTCTTTGCCCTTACATCATGCTGCTCTCGGATGCAATAGCAAAAATCTGGTGACAGATTCTCTAATGGACTAAAAATTATTTAAAAAAATCTTAATATATTAATAATAATATGAACAATGCAATACTAATTCTATACTTTATGGCGCAAAAAACTAACAGGCAGATAGCTGCTAGGTAGCTGCCTGTTCTACCCGATGCCAGCACAGAGCAGTCACCGACTGCCCCCGACGGCGATTCAGCTGCTCAACATAAGCAGAGCAGCTCTTTCACCTCCAGGCTGCTCTGTTCACAAGGTGTGACTGCTGACATCATGCTAATTGACAGCCATCTTCCTGCAGTAAAGCAGTGGGGAACTGGCTGTCAATCACCATGACATCAGCAGTCATGCTCTGTGAACAGAGCAAAGCAGAAGAGGAAGAGCTGGTCTGTTGACATTTCGTCAGCAGAAGCCATTGAATCTCCAGCAGGAGTGGTCTGTGACCGCTCTGTGCTGGCAGAGATTGCCATTGGGCACAACAGGTGGGTAGGTATCTCCTACCTGTCTATTAGTTTTGAGGTCCATAGTAAAGTAAAAGAATAGTCTTGGATAAACTCTCTAATATCTAAAACAAATAGAAAAAAATCTCTGTTTTCTGTTATAGAGTTTTCTAATCCCCTTGCTAATTCAGCCATGTAACATACAGATCTGGTCATTTCAGGATCTGAAGGATGATGGGGGTCATTCATGATAAGAGTCTCCTCTATAGCTGTACTTTGGTTAGGCTGCGGTTTAAATATTCTCTTGTTATGATGTGGTGTGAACACAAAATGCTAAAGATTAATACGTATGATCCATGTGTCTTATTTATGTTATTAAGGCCAAGTCATGCTCGTGCCCAACATTTAACCTCTTAAACCTCAAGAGGATTTGCCACATGTCACTAAGGGTATTAAAACAATTAGAACAACTGAATGTGACGTTCCTAATCCCCACATTTCACTTTTCAATTTTTATGCCTAAAATGAAATTATAACAGCAGTAATGATATGCACTAAACACTGCGATGTCAGCGACTGCGCCTAAACCGCGGGAAACCCTCCTGAACTCTATGTGGTTCACTAACGCTGCGCCTTATCCATAGATATCCATAATCCATATCATTGTGTTTTATTGTAATTCTGTATCACACATCTAACACCATTATTTTTTTAGATGCTATTAAGTTTCTATAGATATTGTCCTCACTTATCTGTTATCAATCATGTATTTATTTATTATAATAACAACAGCAAAATAATAATAATCTGATAAACTAGAAAAAAAAGGGACGAATGATCAAGATAACTATGAATCATCTAACTGTCTCCTCATCTGTCTATGTATCTATTATATATCTATTATCTATCTATCATCTATCCATCCATCTATCTATTATCTCTCTATCTATCATCTATCCATCCATCTATCTATTATCTATCTATCTATTATCTATCTATATATCTATCTACGGTATCTCTCTATTATATATCTATTTATTATCTATCCATACCTCTATCTATCTATCTATCTATCTATCTATCTATCTATCTATCTATCTATCTATCTATCTATCTATCTATTATCATCTATTTATTATTTATAATCTATTATCTATCTATCTATCATCTATCTATCTTTCTATCTATCATCTATCTATCGATTATCTGCTTATCTATCTGTCTATCTATCTATCTATGCATGTCTCTATCTATCTATCTATCTATCTATCTATCTATCTATCTATCTATTATCTATCTATATATCTATCTATCATCTTTCTATCTATTATCTATCTATCTCTCTATCTATCTATCTATCTATCTATCTATCTATCTATTATCAATATCTATCTATCTCTTTCTTTCTATCTATCATCTATCTATCTTCTATTAACTATCTATCTATCTATTATCTATCTATCTATCTATCTATCTATCTATCTATCTATCTATCTATCTATCATCTATCTATCTTCTATCTATCTTCTATCTATCTATCTATCTATCTATCTATCTATATGTCTGTCTTATTATCTATCTATCTATCTATCTATCTATCTATCTATCTATCTATCTATCTATCTATCTATCTATCTATCATCTATTATCTATCTATCTATCTATCTATCTATCTATCTATCATCTATCTACCTATCTATCTATCTGTCTATCTATCTATCTATCTATTATCAATCTATCTATCTATCTATCTCTCTATCTATCTATCTATCTCTCTCTCTCTTTCTATCTATCATCTAGCGCTGCACCAATCCTCTGGAATGCTCTACCCCAAGATATTAGGACCATCCATAATTTGCATAGTTTTAGGCGCTCGCTCAAAACACATTTGTTCAGAGCGGCCTATCACGTTCACTAATCAAAGTTATGTTATGTTTGTGTGTGTGTAGCCCATTCACTATCCCCATCTATTCCCCAACCCCTGAAGATGGCTGGACCATGATTGTAAATACATCATTGTAAATACACACCTGTACTTTGCATCTCCCCCACCTCATTGTAGATTGTAAGCTCTCACGAGCAGGATCGTCTTATTTTGCTTTAATTATTGTATTGTTAACGTTGTTACTTATGACTTTTGTGTTTGAAACTGTTAAACTGTAATGCGCTGCGGAATATGTTGGCGCTATATAAATAAAGATTATTATTATTATTATTAGCTATCTTCTATTAACTATCTATCTATTATCTATCTATCTATTTATCTATCTATCATCTATCTATCTTCTATCTATCTATCTATCTATCTATCTATTATCTATCTGTCTATTTATCTATCTATCTATCTATCATCTATTATCTATCTATCTTTCTATCTATCTATTATCTATCTACCTATCTATCATCTATCTGTCTTCTATCTATCTATCTATCTATTATCTATCATCTATCTCTCTATCTATATAGCTCTCTGTTATATATCTATCTACTATCTATCTATCTATTATCTATCATCTCTCTATCTATCATCTATCTATCTTCTATCTATCTACAGTGCCTACAAGTAGTATTCAACCCCCTGCAGATTTAGCAGGTTTAATAAGATGCAAATAAGTTAGAGCCTTCAAACTTCAAACAAGAGCAGGATTTATTAACAGATGCATAAATCTTACAAACCAAAAAGTTTTGTTGCTCAGTTAAATTTTTATAAATTTTAAACATAAAAGTGTGGGTCAATTATTATTCAACCCCTAGGTTTAATATTTTGTGGAATAACCTTTGTTTGCAATTACAGCTAATAATCGTCTTTTATAAGACCTGATCAGGCCGGCACAGGTCTCTGGAGTTATCTTGGCCCACTCCTCCATGCAGATCTTCTCCAAGTTATCTAGGTTCTTTGGGTGTCTCATGTGGACTTTAATCTTGAGCTCCTTCCACAAGTTTTCAATTGGGTTAAGGACAGGAGACTGACTAGGCCACTGCAACACCTTGATTTTTTGCCTCTTGAGCCAGGCCTTGGTTTTCTTGGCTGTGTGCTTTGGGTCGTTGTCTTGTTGGAAGATGAAATGATGACCCATCTTAAGATCCTTGATGGAGGAGCGGAGGTTCTTGGCCAAAATCTCCAGGTAGGCCGTGCTATCCATCTTTCCATGGATGCGGACCAAATGGCCAGGCCCCTTGGCTGAGAAACAGCCCCACAGCATGATGCTGCCACCACCATGCTTGACTGTAGGGATGGTATTCTTGGGGTCGTATGCAGTGCCATCCAGTCTCCAAACGTCACGTGTGTGGTTGGCACCAAAGATCTCGATCTTGGTCTCATCAGACCAGAGAACCTTGAACCAGTCAGTCTCAGAGTCCTCCAAGTGATCATGAGCAAACTGTAGACGAGCCTTGACATGACGCTTTGAAAGTAAAGGTACCTTACGGGCTCGTCTGGAACGGAGACCATTGCGGTGGAGTACGTTACTTATGGTATTGACTGAAACCAATGTCCCCACTGCCATGAGATCTTCCCGGAGCTCCTTCCTTGTTGTCCTTGGGTTAGCCTTGACTCTTCGGACAAGCCTGGCCTCGGCACGGGAGGAAACTTTCAAAGGCTGTCCAGGCCGTGGAAGGCTAACAGTAGTTCCATAAGCCTTCCACTTCCGGATGATGCTCCCAACAGTGGAGACAGGTAGGCCCAACTCCTTGGAAAGGGTTTTGTACCCCTTGCCAGCCTTGTGACCCTCCACGATCTTGTCTCTGATGGCCTTGGAATGCTCCTTTGTCTTTCCCATGTTGACCATGTATGAGTGCTGTTCACAAGTTTGAGGAGGGTCTTAAATAGTCAGAAAAGGCTGGAAAAAGAGATAATCAATCCAAACATGTGAAGCTCATTGTTCTTTGTGCCTGAACTACTTCTTAATACTTTAGGGGAACCAAACAGAATTCTGGTGGGTTGAGGGGTTGAATAATAAATGACCCTCTGAAAAGACTTTTCACATTTTAAAAAAAAAATAAACAAAGAAATAACATTCTTTTTTGCTGCAGTGCATTTCACACTTCCAGGCTGATCTACAGTCCAAATGTCATAATGCCAAGTTAATTCCAAATGTGTAAACCTGCTAAATCTGCAGGGGGTTGAATACTACTTGTAGGCACTGTATATATCTATCTATCTATTATTTATCATTTATCTTTCTATCTTTCTATCTTATTTATCTATCTATCTATCTATCATCTATCTATCTTCTAACTATGAATCATCTAACTGTCTCCTCATCTGTCTATGTATCTATTATATATCTATTATCTATCTATCATCTATCCATCCATCTATCTATTATCTATCTATCTAGCTATCTATCTATCTAGCTAGCTATCCATCTATTATCTATCTATATATCTATCTACGGTTTCTCTCTATTATATATCTATTTATTATCTATCTATACCTCTATCTATCTATTATCTATCTATCTATTATCTATCTATTATCTATCTATCTATTATCTATTTATTATTTATCATCTATCTATTATCTATCTATCTATTATCTATCTATTATCTATCTATTATCTATCTATTTATCTATTATCTATTATATATCATCTATCTATCTTTCTATCTATCATCTATCTATCGATTATCTGCTTATCTATCTGTCTATCTATCTATCTATCTATCTATCTATGCATGTCTCTATCTATCTATCTATCTATCTATCTATCTATCTATCTATCTATCTTTCCATCTATCTATTATCTACAGTATATATTATCTATCTATCTATCTATAGATCTATCTATCTATCTATAGATCTATCTATCTATCTATCTATCTATCATCTTTCTATCTATTATCTATCTCTCTATCTCTCTAGCTATCTATCTATTATCAATCTATCTATCTATCTATCTATCTATCTATCTATCTATCTCTTTCTTTCTATCATCTATCTATCTTCTATTAACTATCTATCTTTCTGTCTATCTATTATCTATCTATCTATCTATCTATCTATCTATCTATCATCTATCTATCTAAACTAGAAGAAGAGGGGACGGGAAGAAAAACATTAGACTTGAACAAAGAAGATCCAGGAAAACATACTCAGAAGGGAGGTAAGAACATTTCTAAAACAATCCACAGCGAGGAGATTGGAACAAAACAAAATCCTCTAAACTGCATGCTTGCAAACGCCAGAAGCCTGACAAACAAGATGGAAGAACTAGAAGCAGAAATATCTACAGGTAACTTTGACATAGTGGGAATAACCGAGACATGGTTAGATGAAAGCTATGACTGGGCAGTTAACTTACAGGGTTACAGTCTGTTTAGAAAGGATCGTAAAAATCGGAGAGGAGGAGGGGTTTGTCTCTATGTAAAGTCTTGTCTAAAGTCCACTTTAAGGGAGGATATTAGCGAAGGAAATGAGGATGTCGAGTCCATATGGGTCGAAATTCATGGAGGGAAAAATGGTAACAAAATTCTCATTGGGGTCTGTTACAAACCCCCAAATATAACAGAAACCATGGAAAGTCTACTTCTAAAGCAGATAGATGAAGCTGCAACCCATAATGAGGTCCTGGTTATGGGGGACTTTAACTACCCGGATATTAACTGGGAAACAGAAACCTGTGAAACCCATAAAGGCAACAGGTTTCTGCTAATAACCAAGAAAAATTATCTTTCACAATTGGTGCAGAATCCAACCAGAGGAGCAGCACTTTTAGACCTAATACTATCTAATAGACCTGGCAGAATAACAAATCTGCAGGTGGTCGGGCATCTAGGAAATAGCGACCACAATATTGTACAGTTTCACCTGTCTTTCACTAGGGGGACTTGTCAGGGAGTCACAAAAACACTGAACTTTAGGAAGGCAAAGTTTGACCAGCTTAGAGATGCCCTTAATCTGGTAGACTGGGACAATATCCTCAGAACTAATAATACAGATAATAAATGGGAAATGTTTAAGAACATCCTAAATAGGCAATGTAAGCGGTTTATACCTTGTGGGAATAAAAGGACTAGAAATAGGAAAAACCCAATGTGGCTAAACAAAGAAGTAAGACAGGCAATTAACAGTAAAAAGAAAGCATTTGCACTACTAAAGCAGGATGGCACCATTGAAGCTCTAAAAAACTATAGGGAGAAAAATACTTTATCTAAAAAACTAATTAAAGCTGCCAAAAAGGAAACAGAGAAGCACATTGCTAAGGAGAGTAAAACTAATCCCAAACTGTTCTTCAACTATATCAATAGTAAAAGAATAAAAACTGAAAATGTAGGCCCCTTAAAAAATAGTGAGGAAAGAATGGTTGTAGATGACGAGGAAAAAGCTAACATATTAAACACCTTCTCCACGGTATTCACGGTGGAAAATGAAATGCTAGGTGAAATCCCAAGAAACAATGAAAACCCTATATTAAGGGTCACCAATCTAACCCAAGAAGAGGTGCGAAACCGGCTAAATAAGATTAAAATAGATAAATCTCCGGGTCCGGATGGCATACACCCACGAGTACTAAGAGAACTAAGTAATGTAATAGATAAACCATTATTTCTTATTTTTAGGGACTCTATAGCGACAGGATCTGTTCCGCAGGATTGGCGCATAGCAAATGTGGTGCCAATATTCAAAAAGGGCTCTAAAAGTGAACCTGGAAATTATAGGCCAGTAAGTCTAACCTCTATTGTTGGTAAAATATTTGAAGGGTTTCTGAGGGATGTTATTCTGGATTATCTCAATGAGAATAACTGTTTAACTCCATATCAGCATGGGTTTATGAGAAATCGCTCCTGTCAAACCAATCTAATCAGTTTTTATGAAGAGGTAAGCTATAGGCTGGACCACGGTGAGTCATTGGACGTGGTATATCTCGATTTTTCCAAAGCGTTTGATACCGTGCCGCACAAGAGGTTGGTACACAAAATGAGAATGCTTGGTCTGGGGGAAATTGTGTGTAAATGGGTTAGTAACTGGCTTAGTGATAGAAAGCAGAGGGTGGTTATAAATGGTATAGTCTCTAACTGGGTCGCTGTGACCAGTGGGGTACCGCAGGGGTCAGTATTGGGACCTGTTCTCTTCAACATATTCATTAATGATCTGGTAGAAGGTTTACACAGTAAAATATCGATATTTGCAGATGATACAAAACTATGTAAAGCAGTTAATACAAGAGAAGATAGTATTCTGCTACAGATGGATCTGGATAAGTTGGAAACTTGGGCTGAAAGGTGGCAGATGAGGTTTAACAATGATAAATGTAAGGTTATACACATGGGAAGAAGGAATCAATGTCACCATTACACACTGAATGGGAAACCACTGGGTAAATCTGACAGGGAGAAGGACTTGGGGATCCTAGTTAATGATAAACTTACCTGGAGCAGCCAGTGCCAGGCAGCAGCTGCCAAGGCAAACAGGATCATGGGGTGCATTAAAAGAGGTCTGGATACACATGATGAGAGCATTATACTGCCTCTGTACAAAGCCCTAGTTAGACCGCACATGGAGTACTGTGTCCAGTTTTGGGCACCGGTGCTCAGGAAGGATATAATGGAACTAGAGAGAGTACAAAGGAGGGCAACAAAATTAATAAAGGGGATGGGAGAACTACAATACCCAGATAGATTAGCGAAATTAGGATTATTTAGTCTAGAAAAAAGACGACTGAGGGGCGATCTAATAACCATGTATAAGTATATAAGGGGACAATACAAATATCTCGCTGAGGATCTGTTTAGACCAAGGAAGGTGACGGGCACAAGGGGGCATTCTTTGCGTCTGGAGGAGAGAAGGTTTTTCCACCAACATAGAAGAGGATTCTTTACTGTTAGGGCAGTGAGAATCTGGAATTGCTTGCCTGAGGAGGTGGTGATGGCGAACTCAGTCGAGGGGTTCAAGAGAGGCCTGGATGTCTTCCTGGAGCAGAACAATATTGTATCATACAATTAGGTTCTGTAGAAGGACGTAGATCTGGGGATTTATTATGATGGAATATAGGCTGAACTGGATGGACAAATGTCTTTTTTCGGCCTTACTAACTATGTTACTATGTTACTATGTATGTATCTATCTATTATCTGTCTATCTATCTATCTATTATGTATCTTTCTATCTATCTATTATCTATCTACCTATCTATCATCTATCTGTCTTCTATCTATCTCTCTATCTATCTATCTATCTATTATCAATCAATCAATCAATCTATCTATCTATCTATCTATCTATCTATCTATCTATCTATCTCTTTCTTTCTATCTATCATCTATCTATCTTCTATTAACCCTCCGTCACATACAACTGATCTGACAGGCGCTTCTCTTTTACTTTCATTTCTCCTTCCTCACCAGATTGTGAGGAAACCCCCTCCCTCCAGGTAGTCTCCTGTCTCTTGAAGGTCTGTGAAACCTGATATCACAGTTGGATTCCAGAGCTTCAGGGGAGAGGATATAGCTGCACAGATCTCTCAGGCTCATTGTATGTGAATACGTCACATTCAGTAAGGTTGGTATTTTATGTTTTTATTCATCACAATAGTTTATTTAGCTTGTTTTATGAATGTATAGCACAAAATGTGAGGATATTTCATAGAAATAAGGGAGATTTTATAAAAGAAAGTGTGCTGCTCAGGCATATACAGTAGTTCCATAACATATTCCTTCTCTTGCTTCAGATTATCTGCTGAAATGGAGAGGAAAATGTACAATTTATCCAAACAACTTGATGTTGAGGAAGTAACAAACATGCTGTTAGATGATAGAGACCTCACACAGAAGGAGGATTTAGGAGAGGAAAGTGAGATTGATTCTCATGATGAGGTGGAAGAATGTGTCCTGGATTCTGAAACAGAGCAAGATGGTGACAGTGGTGAGGATGAAGAAGTTGGATCATATTATATTGGAAAAGATAAAAATACTAAATGGAACAAGAAGCCATTCCAGAAAAAACGTACTTCTTCTATCAACACTTCATGATGATGCTGCCATCGATCCTGGGACTGGGGCAGAAAAAAACCCGGAGATTATTACATTTTACAATGCCACCAAAGGGGGTGTGGATACAGCAGATCAGATGTGCTCCACTTTCAACATCAGCAGAAACATCAAACGCTGGCCAATGGTCATATTTTTTGCTATGTTGAATTTGGGTGGTATAAATTCACAAGTAATTTATCTTGAAAACAAGCTTGAACCACTCCGTAGACGATTGTATCTGAAAAAATTGGCCCATGAGCTAGTACTTGGAGAGCTACGCAGGAGAAGCGTGAAAACAATCGGTATCCCCTCTCGCCTTCAAGTTCAGCTCAAAAGGTTCCGCCCAGAAGATGATGGTGAAAAGTCACCATCTGCACCACCTCACAAAAGAAGGAGATGCACCACCTGTCAAACGGAAAGCGGAACCAGAAGGCTTTCAAATTATGAATGTCTCAAATGTCATAAAGCAATTTGCCTGACACATGCAAAAATGGTGTGTAATTCTTGCTATTTGCTCTGCAAGTGTGACTTTTCTGGGGAAACCTCAGCATCTACTTCTGATTGAATATGTTTTTAATAGTACTTAAGGTATCTTAAAATTAAGTTTGTGTTCAAAAATTTTCTTTGTACATTTTTTTGAGAGAGTCAAACTGGGGACTATTTGGCGGGAGTTTTGAAAAGTTTGTATTTCATAGTTATTAGTTTTATGTTAAGTAAATGTTTTTTTTTGCAACTGATTATGTGTAGTCTCTTTTATTACATCCCTATGAAGGTCACTGATCACTTTTAGAGCACTGAAATTGCAAACATTAGATATTATAGGTATTTTTCCAGCAGGCGCCTGACAGGCACATTGTATGTGAACTCGTTAGTCCGAATATTGTATGTGACGGAGGGTTAACTATCTATCTATTATCTATCTATCTATCTATCATCTATTATCTATCTATCTTTCTATCTATCTATTATCTATCTATCTATCTATCTATCTATCTATCTATCTATTATCTATCATCTATCTATCTATATAGCTCTCTATTATATATCTATCTATTATCTATCTATCTATCTATCTATGATCTATCTATCATCTATCTATCTATCTATCTATCTATCTATCTATCTATCTATCTATCTATCTATCTATCTATCTATCTAACTATCTATCTTACCTATCTAATATCTATCATCTATCTATCTACTGTATCTTTCCACTCTTTGTAATGTCCATTGTTCGGCCTGTTATAATACACAGCTGTATGGCCTAGTACAATAAAATTACATGATCAATAATCAAATCATATTTCAGTGTGATGAGTAAAATCCCCTTTCCCACCCTGCAGTCAGTGAGCCTTGCTCCACATATTCAGCGCCGGCCTCTTCTCGCTCCCCCTGTAACACTCACAGTTGTCCATTCGCTGCTGCAAAGGACAATTTTGTTTCTTTCATCTGATGGCAGCAAGTGGATTGCCATTATAGTTATTTGTGACATTTCAACAGACTATTACGCTGGGGTTCTGGGAAACACTGTCATTTCACACGGAGACTGTTATATTCATTTCTACAAACTGTGACACAGAAGCAAAAAAAAAATCTTCCCTCCAGCTAATCCAGAAAAAAAAGAGAACATAGCAAAAAATATCCTGCGGAATTAAAAAAAAAAAAAAAAAAAAGGCCCAGTGTAATAAAACAATGAGGAGCTGTGTTCATGATGCAACAGATGGAGCCGGAGGCGAATCTGTGGCCTCAACAATGAGAGGAAGAGATCATTCCGCCCGGACAACTTTTTGTTTACTGGGTTTTTTTTTTTTCAATGTATTTATTTGAGAAGATTTTATTTTATTATAGTGATTGCATTAAAGACTGGAAAAATAAAAAAGTGAAGCCTGGTTGGATGGAACAGTAGCTTTCTTATAATTTACAGACTTGCAGTACTTAATATATAATGCAATAATCTAGGCTGTGCCATTTGTCATGTAGACTAGACCACAGATTATAGCTTAGGGCATCGCATCTGTGCGTATATCTGGCAGGAAATGGTCTAAAAGCCTCGGCAGCTGAGCGTGATGTCTCGGCCCAGTTGGAAATTTTAACCTTTACTACAGAGGTCATTGCCGTCCTCGGCGGTGACAGCCAAAAACTGCCATGCATGGGACTGATATACATACAGCACGCAGGCCGCCTGACGTCTGCTGCAATCTCCATGGCTGGTTAGTGACTAGTCTTAATTTTATGTGACAATTTTGTGTAGGGAAAGCCTGAATGGAGCATATTGATGTCCCACTGGGCGCAGCTCCTGTTGTTTTGACAAATTTGCTTCAGCATTTATCAATCATCCCTTACAATAGCCGGCGCATTGAATATCTAATTCCGGCATTCTAGCCGGGGACTAATAGTGCAAGATAGCATGTTATTCAATTTGCACTTGTTAGAGATGTCCTACTGACACCGGGCAATTTGCTTTCTCACTTCGTAAATGAAAAAAGAAATTTGCTGGGTCTCAATCGCTTACATGAGTTACAAGCAAAATTTTAATTAGCATGTCATTATAGAAATAATTTATTGGTCCCCGGTACTTGTGAAAGATTGCAGATGCCGACTCTGCCGCTTCTGGCCCATGGGTCCCTGAGTATTAATTGACCAGTAGTAAATATATAAAACATATATAATTATATACATATATAATTGAAAACTCTAGATTTATGTAAATGACATGGATGCAATTTTTGGAGCTGAGAGAAAAACATGTCGCGGATCGTTGTTTGAGGAAAGAGTAATAAAAGGTATGATTGGCAATGGAAATATATGATAATTAAATCATATGTGACCTCAGTTCTGAGAACAGCGTAGAAATCACTGATCAATCTCAAATTCTAAAAAAAACGATGAAACAAAATAATGAAAAAACGAAGTGTAAAAAAAACTGATGTAACCATAATTTTTAATAAGTACACATCAGAACCTTAAAACATGATAATTTGTAGATGGCCAATGCAATCATTTCTGGGGAACCCATCCCCTTCCCATCTGGAAATGCCCCTGATCAGGTACGGACTGGGGCTGAAATTCAGTCCTGGCATTTGAAATCACACAGGCCCATAATGTCCCCGTCCCCAAGCACCAGATGGGATATATTACTAATATTACCCTAGATGGAAGAAAGCAAGATTTACTACAAGACCAATATTTCTAATGATTCTTGTGACCTGCTGGGGTAAGTGACGGAGTCAGCGACTTTGTGCTCCATCACAACTCTTAACAGTATAGGTATCTTGAGAACACCGATTCTGCTAACAACATACCGTAGCAGACAAGGCAGCCCATGACCAGACAGGCCTTCCTGGCATTTGCCAGATTTACCAGATGGCCAGTCCGGCCCTGCCCCTGATCCATCCAGGAGAAGCCACTTTTAGGTGAGCTTTGCATAATCTCCACCTTCATTTGGCTCAAGAGTCCTTGAAAATCTTGGACAGTTAGCAAATATGCCATGCTAGCACCAAAATATCTTTGACCCATCTGGGCAGGAATGTTTTGGGGGCTCAGGCACCAATATTTTAGTAGTGGATTATGTGAGACCCCCATGGGTTGGACTTGTATTATCAGCACATCAGGCAATTTCTCAATCTGATGAATTATAGAGGACAAGTCATCACCTTGAACTCCCATTCTTCAAACTAGCGTTATAGTCTAGTAGAGTGAAATTTAGGGAATACCACTAGTATGAAGAGGTGAACTTTGTTTTTTACACTGTTTAGCTAGGTGGTACATGTGATAGTAACGCCCACATGAGAGTCCATGAGGTTGTTCCATCAGAATATTTCCTTTTTACCATTGTGTATCCTAGGGAAATCTGTTCCTAACATAAAGGAGTACTGTGTCTGCTATATGACCTCCTGCGGTGAACAGGTAATTGAAGTGTGTTATCTACCAAAGAGCAGACAAGAATTCTGAACTCAACATATATAAGAGTCTGGAATATGTGACGTTTCTCACATGGAGTTAAGTTTCCTTTATTGAAAGCCCCATTTGGCCAAGAATACCTGACATTAGAACAAGTCCAGTTATGAAAATTAGTTTTTTTTGTGAGGGGCAGGTCCTCTAGTTATGAGAGATTTATCTTTGGCATTGTTAGGAAATGGTGAACGTAAAGCATTGGTCACCGCATCAGCTTTAAATTAATATCGGACAGATGGATATCGATATATATATATGCCATGTTTCCTATCTCTGGAAAGCTAAAATCAAGATAAGAAATATGGCATTAATATCTCCTACTTGAGACCTTCAGGTGCAGACACATCTGAAAACCGGAGATCCCATAATTTTTTGGGACCTAAATGCATGCCATTGACCAACTCCTACCTGAAATTACCCAGGGGAGGAATGTGGACGTGACGTTTATCTGAGAAACACAGATTTTGAATTATAATCATTGTCAGTCCTGGAAGACACAGTTCGCTGTAGTTCTGCACCATTTTCCTAAAAGGAGAGCTTCCCTCCAGTAAGACCTGTGCCATTTCCGTGACACAAATTTAGCACTTTTCTTTTGTTATCACATATTATTATTATTATTATTATTCATTTTTATAGTGTCATTTCTTCCATGGCGCTTTACATGTGAAAAAAGGGGCATATAAGAGATACTGTAATTGTAATATCTTTCGTATATTTTTAGAAACACTCTTTACTTTTCGGATTAAATATATAAAATGCTTAGTTCCTTTTGTTCTATGAACTTCACCCTTGAAGCTATACCCTACCGGTAATGGGTATCCAATCAGCCAGTATAAATGATTGGTGGTAGCAGCTAGTTGTTGTAGAGCTTGGTAGTGACCGTGCCGGAGCATGCATATATATATCCCTTGCATTGGAATTGGAGGTGTATATACTAAACATTCCCTGTGTGGGGGCCAAATATCTATCCTATTAGCGAAAGCAGCAGTGGCCTCGTGCATCAATTGCCAGACAATTGCGTAATTGTCCTGACGCTTGGAAGCAACAGAGTGCTGGTTCGTGACAAATTGGTGACAGCAGGATAATATCTGTGGGATCACCTGCTGGTTTCTCTGATAACTGGTGGCAGCAGGGGGGATATCTGTGGGATCTTACATCTGGTTTCCCTTATAACTGGTGGCAGCGGTGGGATGTCTTTGGGATCTAACGGCTGGTTTCCCTGATAACTGGTGGCAGCGGTGGGATATCCGCGGGATTCTCCTGATGTTTCCTTGGCAGCTACCAATAGGGGTATGCGACTGAAAATGATGCACACACAACACGCGGTAATTCCATCTGCACCATTATAGTCAATATCCCCGTTGGCACTAATGCCTAAATCCTGTTTTGCAGGAGGCTCGGACATAAACCATAACAAGGCCACTGAACATGGGAAAGAATGTAGTGTGAAACGGCCCTAATGCATCAGTGAACCTATGATCCTCTGGCCTTTCTTCCTTTGTCCTTTCTTCTCCCAAACTTTTTAGTATTCCAAAATATTGCTAAGACACTGCTGCAAGAACTGTATATCACATAACACAGGCTGCATTTGACTCCTTTTGATGCAGTTTTTGAAAAAACTATAGATCGATGGGTAGATTAGAAAAGTCTTGATTTTTATATCCACCAAAAGTTGTACTGGGTTGGCACATTATTTCATACTATACTTAAAAACCTTAAACAGATATTTTACTTTTTTAATTAATTAAATAGAATAACAAAAGTATAAAAAGCAGAAATTATAGATTTCTGTTATCATCACCGACATAGTAAGAACATAACTAATATTTTCACAATGATACTCCTGTTGGTTGTAGTATTTTGTTGCTAAAAAAAAGTCCCCCATTGATGTGGGCTCTGGCGCTGAGCCCACATTTTTTCTTGAAGACACAAAAGAGAATAGTAAAACCAAAAACACTCAGTTTGAAAAAATGTTGCAGTAATCCGCAAGTGCTAGTAAAAGATGTAAAAAACAGGGTATTTGGTTGATACGTTTTTTGCAAAAAATGTATACTAAGTTGCTCTACCAATCTTCACGGTATACCCTTATCAGAGCAGTCCTAACTAATGTATGCAATCCCTATCTGATGTATTTAAAAACCTGATCATCTGTATATAACCTGTGTGAACAGGGTTCAGAGAGGAAAAATCCATGTGTGCATACAGGGAAGAACAGCTTTTGTGCAGATAGCCCAAGAGGAGTGGTGGAACTCCCCAGTCTTGTAGACACAAGAGAACAATTATGGAAACAGGAACACATGGGCTACTTGCACAGTGAACAAGTCTGTATGATCATGTTCACACACCACCAAGAAACCTGAAGACACAAAAGAGAATAGTAAAACCAAAAACACTCAGTTTGAAAAAATGTTGCAGTAATCCGCAAGTGCTAGTAAAAGATGTAAAAACAGGGTATTTGGTTGATACGTTTTTTGGAAAAATCCATGCGGATTACTGCAACATTTTTTCAAACTGAGTGTTTTTGGTTTTACTATTCTCTTTTGTGTCTTCAGGTTTCTTGGTGGTGTGTGAACATGATCATACAGACTTGTTCACTGTGCAAGTAGCCCATGTGTTCCTGTTTCCATAATTGTTCTCTTGTGTCTACAAGACTGGGGAGTTCCACCACTCCTCTTGGGCTATCTGCACAAAAGCTGTTCTGCCCTGTATGCACACATGGATTTTTCCTCTCTGAACCCTGTTCACACAGGTTATATACAGATGATCAGGTTTTTAAATACATCAGATAGGGATTGCATACATTAGTTAGGACTGCTCTGATAAGGGTATACCGTGAAGATTGGTAGAGCAGCTTAGTATACATTTTTTGCAAAAAACGTATCAACCAAATACCCTGTTTTTACATCTTTTACTAGCACTTGCGGATTACTGCAACATTTTTTCAAACTGAGTGTTTTTGGTTTTACTATTCTCTTTTGTGTCTTCAGGTTTCTTGGTGGTGTGTGAACATGATCATACAGACTTGTTCACTGTGCAAGTAGCCCATGTGTTCCTGTTTCCATAATTGTTCTCTTGTGTCTACAAGACTGGGGAGTTCCACCACTCCTCTTGGGCTATCTGCACAAAAGCTGTTCTGCCCTGTATGCACACATGGATTTTTCCTCTCTGAACCCTGTTCACACAGGTTATATACAGATGATCAGGTTTTTAAATACATCAGATAGGGATTGCATACATTAGTTAGGACTGCTCTGATAAGGGTATACCGTGAAGATTGGTAGAGCAGCTTAGTATACATTTTTTGCAAAAAACGTATCAACCAAATACCCTGTTTTTACATCTTTTACTAGCACTTGCGGATTACTGCAACATTTTTTCAAACTGAGTGTTTTTGGTTTTACTATTCTCTTTTGTGTCTTCAGGTTTCTTGGTGGTGTGTGAACATGATCATACAGACTTGTTCACTGTGCAAGTAGCCCATGTGTTCCTGTTTCCATTTTTTCTTGTACATGTCAGCTGTTTTGAACAGCTGACATGTGCCCGCTACAGCAGTGGGTGGAATCGCGAACCACTTATGGCTGTTAACCCATTAAATGCCACTGTCAAGCTCTGACAGCAGCATTTAACAGTTCAAAATTTAGAGAGTAGCTGACAGCACAACCGACAGCGGGATGCCCATCCTAGTTCCACAGACCAAAGTGGAAATGTACATACCCAGGAAAAATGAAGGACAGCATCCAATCCAGGTGAAAAAAGGCTCCTTTTTATTGTGCCAAATGCGACGTTTCAACCATCAAAGGTCTTATGCTTGAAAAAGACCTTTGATAGTTGAAACGTCGCATTTGGCACAATAAAAAGGAGCCTTTTTTTACCTGGATTGGATGCTGTCCTTCATTTTTCCTGAGCAGCATTTAACAGACGCTTCCGGCAAGCGCACCAGAAATCCTACCCATCGGTGACCCCTCACGTGATCGCGGGTCACCGATGGGTTGGCATGACAAGCAGAGGTCTCCAACAGACCTCTATGGTTGTCACTGCCAGATTGCTATGAGCGCTGCCCGGTGGTCGGCGCTTATAGCAACTCAGCAATTCTGCTACTCACAGGCTATCTAGTGATCGCCTCTATGCAGCAGAGACAATCGGATTATGGCAGCTTCTAGTCTCCAATGAAGACTATTGAAGCATGCCAAAAGTAAAATCCAAAAACAATTGTGAAATTGCACTTTTTTTGCAATTTCACCGCACTTGGAATTATTTTTCACATTTTTGAGTACACGATATGGCAAAATCAATAGTGTCATTCAAAAGTACAACTTGTCCTGCAAAAAACATGCCCTCACATGGCCATATTGACGGAAAAATAAAAAAGTTATGGCTCTGGGAAGAAGGGGAGCAAAAAAACAGACCCCAGGGGCAGGATTTGTCCGGTTCAGTAACTTAATGAGCATAATCAGATGCACATTCAGTTTAATTCTATGCTAGGTGTCGAGTTCCCACCTCTGCACAGGGGGAATCTCGAACCACCTCCGATGCTCTCTCCCATTCTTCTCCAGCTGCAGTGGAGCCTGCACAGCAGAGATGTCGGTCCCATCATCTGGCTCAGGCAGATACTGTGCGCTTGGTTACTGCTCTTCCAGGCCCAGCCATTGTAACCAGCACTGATCAGAGGCGAGCAGGCGCTCCTGGGACTGAGTCCTGCTTTTCCCCTACTGAGCATGCCCAAGGGACGACCTCTCATTGGAGGTCAGGAGTCACATGCTCAGGTCCTGTAGCAGCTCCTATTGGACCACTAGGAAGGTCCCGGAGAGCTTCCGCTATAAAAGGGTCACATGGCCGCATGGCTATGAGCTAGTATAAACTTGATAACGTGTGTGTAGATCAATGTTTCTCAACTCCAGTCCTCAAGACACACCAACAGGTCACGTTTTCAGGATATTCTTAGTATTGCCCAGGTGATAATTTCATCACCTGCTCAAGCATTAATTCCATCACCTATGCAATGTTAAGGAAATCCTGAAAACATGACCTGTTAGTGGGTCTTGAGGACTGGAGTTGAGAAGCACTGGTGTAGATGAATGACTGTCATTGGATGAAAGCTCCTTAATCATTCCCATTCCTTGTGTTGTTGACTGCTCGCGAATGGTAGAAGCTATTTAGCGCCCGACAGTGCTACCTGCACACTTAGCACACGTTACAGTGCCTTTTTGCAGTGCCCCCCTACACCGTGCGAAATCAGTGCACTTTCCTGACAACCTGTCAGTGTAGAGTTGGAATTCCCGCTTGGACCCTGCATCTGACTCGGGGCATCCTCAGGCGCGGGCTCAAAAGCCACCGAGAGTCTGAGCAAGTCCAATCACCAGTTTAGTAGGGGTGATTCATATGGATCCCACTAGTGTCTTGCAGCTGCACCCTGTGACTGCTAACAGGGCGCAGCATATTTTCGCGACTCTGTGAAGCAACAGAGTTCGCTTCCATTCACACTGGGTGAAGTCTAACCCACGTGTGAGCAAGTGTCCATCCGCCATTACTCAGCAGCAGGTACCATCTCTGCATGGTGGACCCTGGGCTGTGAACGCACCTCATATCTACCTCTTTATTATTTGGTGTGTTCCGCTATTATACTATTGCCTGGGTCTGGCTAGTAATAGCGGATGAACAGCGACTGCAGCATTACATCCAACAGCTGGAGGGCAGGTTGGCAGCTCTCAAGTGCACAACCTCAGCTGTGGATGTTATCGTAGTAGCTGTTCAGGCTGCTAGCATGCTAGCATGCTAGCATGGCTGCAGTCACTTTGTCCACTTGCACCTCTGTTCCGACCTTATCCCATCTCCCACTGCCAGATACTGTAGGTGCTCTGGCGATAACAAGTCATGCAGGGGATTCGTGAACCAGTGTGCTATACACCTTGAGCTCCTGGCTGCATGTTTCCCCTCAGAGCTGGCTAAAGTGGGATTCATTATTACCCTCTTGTCGGACAGGGTGTTGGAGTGGGCTACGCTCACGATCACGAGGTGCAGAGTGCTCTCCGGTTCCTGAGCACTCTGAAACAGGTCTTTTTGGGACCTCAAGTGACTCATGATACGGTGCTCCAACTGCTGGCACTGACACAGGGCTCATCCTTGGTCAGCCATTTTTCCGTCCACTTCCGGACTTTAGCATCTAAGCTGGAGTGGCCGGATAAAGCCCTCATCCCTGTGTTTTGGAGGGGTCTGGCTGACCATGTAAAGGATGCTTTGGCCACTAGGGAGATTCCCATCACACTGGTGGAGCTAATAGCAGTATCAACTCGCATCGACCTTTGTTTTAACGAGCGAAGGTTGGAGCGAGCCCAGTGTAGGAAGAGGTTTCAGCTGGCTCCCACCTTCACCATACCTCTGGAATCTCCGGTCCAGGCGTCCGAGCCACATGAGGCCAAGGAGGTGTCATGAGCGGGATCTAAGTCCCAGACCGCTCGTGCGCTCAAGGTTTGTCATGTCTGCCAGCGGTCAGGACATCTTGCCTCCAGATGTTCACAGCGGTTGGGAAAACGTCAGCATCTAGTGGATGTAGGAGGTGGTACACTAGACACGGCAACGTTTTCCTCCAAACTGTCATTCAAAGGGACAATCTCCGTAGGTCAAACCGCTCTACTGTTGAGCTTTGTGTGGATTCTGGAGCAGAGGGGAATTTTATGTCCTCTGCCTTCGCCCAACGCCACGCAATACTCCTGGTGATGATCGCCAAGCCGGCGACTGTACGAATGCTGAATGGGTCTACTCTGCCCTCACAAATAACACACCAGACAATCCCATTTTCTTTATCCATACTTCCGTCCCATCAGGAGATTATGTCCCTGCTAGTCATTCCCAAGGGAATTGATGAGGTCCTATTAGAGATACCATGACTATGCTACCACTCTCCTCCTATACTGTAGAGTGGTCCTCTGGGAGAATTCTGGGATGGAGTGCGTCTTGTGAGGGTAGATGTCTGAGGGAGTGCGTTCAGGTTGCTACAACTGAAGTACCCGCAGATCTTTCCTCTCTCCCCAAGCACTATTGGCCCTATGCAGACATGTTCTCCAAGGGGGCTGCGGAGACCCTTCCGCCCCACCAACCCGATGACTGTCCTATTGACCTCTTGCCTGGTGCAGAACCTCCACGGGGTTGAGTCTATCCCCTATCTCTCCCGGAGATGGAGGCGATGACCCATTACATTCAGGAGAATCTGGCAAGAGGATTCATTAGGAAGTCAGTGTCACCTGCAGGGTGCGGGGTTCTTCTTGCAGAAGAAGAATGGAGAACTACGTCCATGCATAGATTACAGGGGTCTTAACGCCATCACCGTTAAGAACAAATACCCTCTGCATCTGATATCTGAGCTTTTCAATAAGTTGCGGGGAGCACATCCTTGAGAGGGACAAATCGAAGACGGCATTTAACACCAGGGACGGGCATTATGAATACCTGGTGTTGCCCTTCAGCATCTGTAATGCTGCTGTCGTTTTCCAAGACTTTGTGAACGACATCTTCCGGGATATGCTCACCACCTCGGTCATAGTCTATCTGGATGATATTCTCATCTACTCTCCAGATATAGATATAGACTCCGACCGAAGAGATGTTTGCAAAGTCTTCGACCTCCTACAGGCAAACTCCCTCTACGCCAAGTTGGAGAAGTGTGTGCTTGAGCAGGAGTCCTTGCCTTTCCTTGGCTATATCATCCCCACCCAGGGATTGGCTATGGATCCTGCCAAGCTACAGGCTGTGATGGACTGGCAGGAACCCCATTCTCTCAAAGCGGTGCAGCGCTTTATGGGGTACATTAATTATTCTCACCAGTCCATTCCCCACTTCTCAACTTTGGTAACTCCTCTGGTTGCGCTCACCAAGAAGGGAGGAAATCCCAAGTTGTGGTCGGAGGAGGTCTCCAAGGCCTTTCTCTCTATTAAGTCACACTTTGCTAGCGCTCCCATTTTATATCACCCCGATGTTGATAAACCATTTATCATGGAGGTGGATGCCTCTTTTGTCGGTGCTGGAGCAGTCCTCTTCCAGAAGGATGCTCAAGGTCGCAAGCATCCTTGCTTCTTCTTATCCAAGACCTTCACACCAGCGGAGAGGAATTATTCCATTGGGGACAGGGAGTTGCCAGCCATGAAGCTGATTTTCTCTGAGTGCAGACACCTCCTGGAGTGGGCTCTCGTTCCCTTCCAAGTTTGCGCCGACCAGAAAAATTTGGTGTATATACAGACTGCCCAGCTGCTAAATTCTTGCCAGGCTAGAAGGTCCCTGTTCTTCTCCCCGTTCCATTTCACCCCCCATTTTCTCTCCGGGGAGAAGAACATTCGTGTCGATGGTCTCTCCCGCTCCGTAGTGTCTTCAGAGGAGAAGAAGGAGGAGCCTCGGCTTATTGCCCCTTCTGAGAGCCTGAGAACCGTGGCCCCGGTTTCGCTAGAGTCTGTTCCCTCGGGCAAGACTTTTGTGCCTTCTAATTTGCAACCAGAGGTTCTCTCTTGGGCTCACTCGTCCAGGGTGGGTGGACACTTTGGAACCAAAAGGACATCTGAGCTTCTGGCAAGAATGTACTGGTGGCTGCATATGGCCCGTGACGTCGAAGACTATATTTGGGCGTGTGTCTCCTGCACCAAGAATAAATCTCCTTGACAATGGCCTGCTGGGCTATTTTACTCCCTGCAGTTGGCAGACAGGTCCTGGGAAATGGTCCAGATGGACTTCGTGGTGGGCTTACCCATGTCCCGTAGCTGCATCATTATTTGGGTAGTCACCGACCATTTTTCCAAAATGGTGCACTTGGTGCCTCTTCCACGGCTACCTTCTGCACGGGCCTTGGCGGCGTTGTTTATTAAGCACATTTTCCGCCTACACGGTATGCCTGACAAAATCGTCAGTGACCGGGGCCCCAAGTTTGCGTCTCGGTTCTGGAGAGAGCTTTGTTGTCTACTCAGCATCTAGTTGAATCTCTCTTCAGCATACCATCCAGAGATGAATGGGTTGGTAGAGAGGGCCAACTAGACCCTGGTCACATACCTGTGACATTTTGTCTCAGCCAGGCAGGATGACTGGGCATCCTTGCTACCGTGGGCGGAGTTTGCGCTGAACAATGCCATAGCCAACTGCACTGGGCAGACCCCTTTCCTCCGTAATTATGGCCAGCATCCGCCGGTTCCTGTGCCCATGCTCGTGTCTTCCGCCAACTCCAGGGTGGCAGACTGGGCTGTGGAGGCATGTGACATTTGGGACCGCACACAGGATGCCATCTGGGCCTCCAAGGAGAGAATGAGGGTCTCCACCGATGCACATCGGTACCCCGCTCTGACCTTTGCTCATGGCGATTTAGTGTGGCTCTCTGCCCGTAACATCAGGTTGCGAGTTGAGTCCACTAAGTTTGCACCTCACTACTTGGGTCCCTTCAAGGTCCTGGAACAGGTTAACCCTGTAGTTTACCGTCTGGCCCTTCCTCCACGCCAAGGCATCACCGATACCTTTCATGTTTCCCTCTTAAAGCCCGTTCACATGTCCCGGTTTTCAGAGTCATCTGCCTGGACATTGGGTTCATCTATGGATGATTATGAGGTGAACGCAATAATTGGGTGTAAGGTGGTACGTGGCAAAATATTCTATTTGGTGGATTGGAAGGGTCATGGCCTAGAGGACAGGTCCTGGGAACCTGTGGAGCACATTCGGGCTCCGCAGCTCATTGCGGCCTTCGAACTTTGTGAGGTTCAAGGAGGACGGCCCTAGGAGGGGGGTAATGTTAGGTGTCGAGTTCCCACCTCTGCACAGGGGGAATCTCGAACCATGTCCACTGCAGTCTCCCATTCTAAGTCCTGCTTTTCCTCTACTGAGCATGCCCAAGGGACAACCTCTTATTGGAGGTCGGGGGTCACATGCTCAGGTCCTGTAGCAGCTCCTACTAGAGCACTAGGAAGGTAACGGAGAGCTTCCGCTATAAAAGGTTTACATGGTGGCACGGCCATGTGCTAGTATGAACTTGATAACGTGTGTGTAGATGAATGACTGTTGATGGATAAAAGCTCCTTAATCATTCCCATTCCTTGTGTTGTTGACTGCTCACGAATGGTGGAAGCTATCTAGCACCCGACAATGCTACCTGCACACTTAGCACACGTTACAGTGCCTTTTTGAAGTGCCCGCCTACACCGTGCGCAATTAGTGCGCTTTCATGACAGCCTGTCAGTGTAGGGTTTGAATTCCCGCTTGGACTCTGCATCTGACTCGGGGCGTCCTCAGGCACGGGCTCATAAGCCACTGAGGGTCAGAGCGAGTCCAATCACCAGTTTAGTGGGGGTGATTCATATGGATCCTACTAGTGTCTTGCAGCTGCACCTTGTGACTGCTAACAGGGTGCAGCGTATTTTGGCGACTCTGTGAAGCCACAGAGTTCTCTTCCATTCACACTGTGTGAAGTTTAACCCACGGGTCAGCAAGTATCCATCGGCCATTACTCAGCAGTAGGTATCGTCTCTGCATGGTGGACCTCGGGCTGCGAACGCACCTCATATCTACCTCTTTATTATTTGGTGCCTTCCGCTAGCCCTAACAACCTATATTTTTGTTTTGTACTGAACCAGACATATGGGGCCAGGATGTAAGATAATTTGGGTTCAGGATGGAGAAACCTTGGACTAGTATGGGAGAACATATGGGGCCAGAATGGCAGAACATAAGGGAGCAGAATGTGAAATCATATGTGGCCAGGATGACAAATCATATGGGGCAGCATGGGGACACATTAGGCCAGGATGCGAGAACATGTGTGGGAAGGATAGGAGAACATATGGGGGCAGGATGGAGACATATGGCTGGCAGGATGGCAGAACACATGGTGGCAGGATGGAGACATATGGGGGAAGGATGGTATAACATATGTGTGCAGGATGGAGACAGATGGGGCCATGATGGGAAAACATATGGGGACAGAATGAGAGATCATATGAAGGCAGGATGGGAAAACAAATGGTGGCAGGATGGATACACATTGCACCAGGTTGAGAGAACATATGGGGCAGGATGGCAGAGCATATGTTGGCAGGATGGGAGAACAAAAGGGGGCAGGATGGAGACACATAGGGCCAGGATGGGAGAACATATTGGGGCAGAATAGGAGAACATATGGAGGCAGGATGAGAGAACAAATGCGAGCAGGATGGTAGAACATATGGGGTCAGGATGGGAGAACATATAGTAGTAGCTACCGCTATGCACAGGCGTCAATTGATGACTATTCAGTCACCTGGCACGGTTACCGCTGGACACAGCTGCTGGCTCACATGCTGCCCTCTGTGTGGCAGTGTTGAAACCACGATACCCAGTGGTTGTCACGAGCGGTGAATTCATTGAGGTTACCGCCGCTGTTTCCGTCAGAGTCGCTGTTTCCCATGCTATCACACAGAGGACAGCATGGGAACACCTGGATGTTTGGGGACCCCATTCACTTTTTTATAAAGTTTAGCCGAATCTAAAGGCCCAGAACATTCATAGATTCATCCATCCCTAGTCATCATAAAAGAAAAATGAGTGACATGCTATGAAAAATGATCACATTTTCACTAATTGATTGATCTCTGATTTGAATGGGGTTAGGGTTCAGGATCAAGTTCGGGTATTATTCTGTCACTTGTAACAAACTTTTTCTTAAAGTGCGGCCGAACTCTAGTGGTGGTAATATGTGATTTGGTCATGGTGTGCTGGTACTTGTCCCTTGTATGTGGTGTTATTCAGTCACTATGTGGTGGTAATATGTGGTCAGGCCATGGTGTGAGGGTATTTGTCTCTTGTATGTGATATTTTGGGTCTTTTTAACATTTTTAAAAGGTCAGAATAGAGTATGTATAGCACCCACATCAATGCATGCTTGCTCCCTCCCCAGACAGGGACGCCGCAGCTGCCTCCATACTGTGCTTCCTGCTCCTGCTGCTGCATGAAGTCTGTACACAGCTCGCAGATCTCCAGAACTATGTTTTGGGTGTGTGCTCCTGAAATTTTAAAGGGATAGCGCACACCATCCTAAAGTGTCCCCAGCCAATGGCTGGGAGTCACTTATTATTTAAGGCACCTTCACCTGATGAGAGGTGCCTGAGCAACATGTATATTTTTGTTTTGCCCATTCTGCAAATTCAGCATGCCGATCTGGGTCATCATCGTTGAGATGCTGCAGCAACTGGATTTTGTAAGGGTTCCATTTGTGAGAAGCTAATATCCGCCAAAGGGTTGTTCGACTGATGCCAGATCGGCATGCTGAATTTGCAGAATGGTCAAAACAAAAATTGGAACAGGACCCTCAGTTTACACAGAACATTATGCTCATTGATGAGGCAAACTTTGTGAGTGGTCCATTTATATGGATACACCTAAATAAAATGGGAATGGTGACAATTTTCTTGCGTAGGGCGTCTTGCATTGAAATCTGCTACAATGACCCGAGTACTGCATTCACCAGACATCAACACAATTTCTATCCGCTCCTCACGTGTTAACCTCTGCGACATGTGAATGGCTCTAAAGAAAGAAAAACCTGTAAATAACTCATGAAAGAATAAAGCTACGTCAAAACAAAGTACACCATTGATTTTCTTGTGAAATTCTCAAAAAGGTGGATGTGTCACATGACCCTCTTCCCAATGGAAAAAATAAAGTTGGATCCAAAATGGCCGACTTCATAATGGCCGTCATGGTCACCACCCATCTTGAAAAGTTTCCCCCTTCCCATATACTAATGTGCCACAAACAGGAAGTTGATATCACGAACCATTCCCATTTTATTTAGGTGTATCCATATAAATGGCCCACCCTGTATTATCAGATTCTGTCCCATTATACCATTTTCATTCTGCATAATGCAGATTTGTTTTCATTTTTAAAAACTGCAGCGTCAAGATTAAGTCAATAAATAAAAATCATGGCAAGCTTTTATCATCTTTCAATTATGGGCTCCTTTGACAATCATGTGACCTAAATGCTTTTATATGTGCTATGGGCTTACTTAATGAGGTGGATTTTCCAATGCATAGGTATGGGTAAGCAGCACAGACCAGAGGTAGCGGTGCTATAGAGTTGGTCTTAACAGATAAAATGTGGTTCAACAAGGATCAGGGCAGCAATGAATGCAAGATAGCAAACAAACTAGCAGAGTGGACAGCGTAGACAAAAAAGAGATAGTTTTGTGGATATACACAGGGACAGTAACAGTATAAGAAACTGGTTTCTTCCAGCATGGAAGGGATTAGTTACAGTAGTCTTGTCTGTCTGGTATCTCACTGCAAGACAATTATTAAACAGAGGAGTAACTGAAAATTAAATTGTCTGGTAACTTCCAAAAGAGCAATAGTTATTAGCAGCAATCTAACAAATAAGTAAATGTAGTCTGGTATCTTCCAGCAGGGCAATAGTTAATAGCAGCAATATAACAGACAAGTAAATACACTATTTTATCTTCCAGCAAGGCAATAGTTAATGGCAGCAATGCAGTTAAGCATAAGCAAATTAAAGGTACCTTCACACTAAGCGACGCTGCAGCGATCCAGACAACGATCCGGATCGCTGCAGCGTCGCCGTTTGGTCGCTGGAGAGCTGTCACACAGACCGCTCTCCAGCGACCAACGATGCCGGTAACCAGGGTAAACATCGGGTTACTAAGCGCAGGGCCGCGCTTAGTAACCCGATGTTTACCCTGGTTACCATCCTAAAAGTAAAAAAAACAAACGCTACATACTTACCTACCGCTGTCTGTTCCCGGGCAGCCGGAAAGCAGAGCGATGACGTCACCGCTATGCTTTCCAGCCACTGTGCTCACAGCCAGAGCAGAGAAGCAGAGCGCCGGGGACAGACAGCGGTAGGTAAGTATGTAGCAATTGTTTTTTTTACTTTTAGGATGGTAACCAGGGTAAACATCGGGTTACTAAGCGTGGCCCTGCGCTTAGTAACCCGATTTTTACCCTGGTTACCAGTGAAGACATCGCTGAATCGGTGTCACACACGCCGATTCAGCGATGTCAGCAGGAGAGCCAGCGACCAAATAAAGTTCTGGCCTTCTAGCCCCGACCAACAACATCACAGCAGGATCCTGATCGCTGCTGCGTGTCACACTGAACGATATCGCTAGCCAGGACGCTGCAACGTCACGGATCGCTAGTAGGGTTGAGCGAAACGGGTCGAACATTTTCAAAAGTCGCCGACTTTTGGCTAAGTCGGGGTTTCATGAAACCCGATCCGACCCCTGTGCGGGGTCGGCCATGCGGTACGCGACTTTCGCGCCAAAGTCGCGTTTCAATGACGCGAAAAGCGCCATTTCTCAGCCAATGAAGGTAAACGCAGAGTGTGGGCAGCGTGATGACATAGGTCCTGGTCCCCACCATCTTAGAGAAGGGCATTGCAGTGATTGGCTTGCTGTCTGCGACGTCACAGGGGCTATAAAGAGGCGTTCCCGCCGACCGCCATCTTACTGCTGCTGATCTGAGCTTAGGGAGAGGTTGCTGCCGCTTTGTCAGAAGCAGGGATAGCGTTAGGCAGGGTCCATTAACCACAAAACCGCTTGTGCTGCAGCGATTTGCACTGTCCAACACCACCCTCGGTGTGCAGGGACAGTGGAAGTTTTTTTTTTTTTTTTTTTCCCCTCAGCGCTGTAGCTCATTGGGCTGCCCTAGAAGGCTCCCTGATAGCTGCATTGCTGTGTGTACGCCGCTGTGCAAACCAACTGCTTTTTTCAAAGCACAAATCCTCTTGTTCCTTCCTTTCTGCACAGCTATCTTTTTTGTTTGTCCACACTTTTTATTTCATTTGTGCATCAGTCCACTCCTTATTGCTGCCTGCCATACCTGGCTGAGATTACTGCAGGCAGGGAGATAGTAGCTGCCTGCCATACCTGGCTGAGATTACTGCAGGCAGGGAGATAGTAATTGTAGGACATTCCCTGTTTTTTTTTTTTTTTTTTTTTTGGTGGGAGATTAAGATTGGCAATTTGGCATTTCTGCTAGAGTGCCATCCCTGTGTGTGCCATCTCTCTCACATAGTGGGCCATAGAAAGCCTTTTCATTTTTCTGTATTTTTTTTTGTGGGGTGTATAAATTCTCCCTGATAAAAATACAGTGGGAGATTAATATTGGCCTTTGGGCTTGTGTGCCAGTCCTGAGTGTGCCATCTCTCTCACAAATAGTGGGCCATAGAAAGCCTATTTATTTTTTTTTTTGGTTTTATAAATTCTCCCTGAAAAAAAGGGAGATTAATATTGGCCTCTGGGCTTGTGTGCCAGTCCTGAGCGTGCCATCTGTGCCAGCCCTGAGCGTGCCATCTCTCTCACAAATAGTGGGCCATAGAAAGCCTATTTAATTTTTTTTTTTGTTTTATAAATTTTCCCTGAAAAAAGGGAGATTAATATTGGCCTCTGGGCTTGTGTGCCAGTTGTGAGCGTGCCATCTGTGCCAGTCCTGAGCGTGCCATCTCTCTCACAAATAGTGGGCCATAGAAAGCCTATTTAAATATTTTTTTGGTTTTATAAATTCTCCCAGAAAAAAAGGGAGATTAATATTGGCCTCTGGGCTTGTGTGCCAGTCCTGAGCGTGCCATCTGTGCCAGCCAGCCCTGAGCGTGCCATCTCTCTCACAAATAGTGGGCCATAGAAAGCCTATTTAATTTTTTTTTTTGTTTTATCAATTTTCCCTGAAAAAAGGGAGATTAATATTGGCCTCTGGGCTTGTGTGCCAGTTGTGAGCGTGCCATCTGTGCCAGTCCTGAGCGTGCCATCTCTCTCACAAATAGTGGGCCATAGAAAGCCTATTTAAATATTTTTTTGGTTTTATAAATTCTCCCAGAAAAAAAGGGAGATTAATATTGGCCTCTGGGCTTGTGTGCCAGTCCTGAGCGTGCCATCTGTGCCAGCCAGCCCTGAGCGTGCCATCTCTCTCACAAATAGTGGGCCATAGAAAGCCTATTTAATTTTTTTTTTTGTTTTATCAATTTTCCCTGAAAAAAGGGAGATTAATATTGGCCTCTGGGCTTGTGTGCCAGTTGTGAGCGTGCCATCTGTGCCAGTCCTGAGCGTGCCATCTCTCTCACAAATAGTGGGCCATAGAAAGCCTATTTAAATATTTTTTTGGTTTTATAAATTCTCCCAGAAAAAAAGGGAGATTAATATTGGCCTCTGGGCTTCTGTGCCAGTCCTGAGCGTGCCATCTGTGCCAGTCCTGAGCGTCCCATCTCTCTCACAAATAGTGGGCCATAGAAAGCCTATTTTATTTTTTTTTTGGGTTTCAGAAATTCTCCCTGGAAAAAAAAAGGGAGATTAATATTGCCCTTTGGGCTTGTGTGCCAGTACTAAGCGTTCCATCTCTCTCTCTCTCTCAGTCAGTGGGCCATAGAACGCATATTTTTGGTTTTATTTGTTTTCTAAATTCTCCCTGAAAAAATCATTTTATTTTATTTGGTTTCTAAATTCTTCCTGATAAAATCATATTTTTTTTATTATTTTTATTTCTAAAGTCTCCCTGAAAAAAAAAAAAAAAAAACAACCAAAAAAACAGTGGGAGATTAATATTGCCCTTTCTGCTTGTGTGCCAGTCTTGACTCCTGGGTGTGCCATCTCTCTCTCTCTCTCTCTCTCTCTCTCTCTCTCTCCAATTGTGGTCCATAGAAAGCCTATATTTTTTTTCCTTGATTTGGGTTCTAAAATCTACCAGAGAAAATAACTACATCAATCATTGGTAGAAAAATATTGGCCTCTGGGTTTGTGTGCCACTCCTGACTCCTGTGTGCGTCATCTCTCAGTCAGTGGGCCATAGAACGCCTATTTTTGGTTTTATTTGTTTTCTAAATTCTCCCTGAAAAAATCATTTTATTTTATTTGGTTTCTAAATTCTTCCTGATAAAATCATATTTTTTTTATTATTTTTTTTTCTAAAGTCTCCCTGAAAAAAAAAAAAAAAAACAGTGGGAGATTAATATTGGCCTTTCTGCTTGTGTGCCAGTCTTGACTCCTGGGTGCGTCATCTCTCAGTCAGTGGGCCATAGAACGCCTATTTTTGGTTTTATTTGTTTTATAAATTCTCCCTGAAAAAATCATTTTATTTTATTTGGTTTCTAAATTCTTCCTGATAAAATCATATTTTTTTTATTATTTTTTTTTCTAAAGTCTCCCTGAAAAAAAAAAAAAAAAAACAACCAAAAAAAACAGTGGAGATTAATATTGGCCTTTCTGCTTGTGTGCCAGTCTTGACTCCTGGGTGCGTCATCTCTCAGTCAGTGGGCCATAGAACGCCTATTTTTGGTTTTATTTGTTTTATAAATTCTCCCTGAAAAAATAATTTTATTTTATTTGGTTTCTAAATTCTTCCTGATAAAATCATATTTTTTTTATTATTTTTTTTTCTAAAGTCTCCCTGAAAAAAAAAAAAAAAAAAACAACCAAAAAAAACAGTGGGAGATTAATATTGGCCTTTCTGCTTGTGTGCCAGTCTTGACTCCTGGGTGTGCCATCTCTCTCTCTCTCTCTCTCTCTCTCTCTCTCTCTCTCTCTCTCCAATTGTGGTCCATAGAAAGCCTATATTTTTTTTCCTTGATTTGGGTTCTAAAATCTACCAGAGAAAATAACTACATCAATCATTGGTAGAAAAATATTGGCCTCTGGGTTTGTGTGCCACTCCTGACTCCTGTGTGCGTCATCTCTCAGTCAGTGGGCCATAGAACGCCTATTTTTGTTTTTATTTGTTTTATAAATTCTCCCTGAAAAAATCATTTTATTTTATTTGGTTTCTAAATTCTTCCTGATAAAATCATATTTTTTTTATTATTTTTTTTTCTAAAGTCTCCCTGAAAAAAAAAAAAAAAAAAAAAAAAAAAAAAAAAACAGTGGGAGATTAATATTGGCCTTTCTGCTTGTGTGCCAGTCTTGACTCCTGGGTGTGCCATCTCTCTCTCTCTCTCTCTCCAATTGTGGTCCATAGAAAGCCTACATTTTTTTTCCTTGATTTGGGTTCCAAAATCTACCAGAGAAAATAACTCCATCAATCATTGGTAGAAAAATATTGGCCTCTGGGCTTGTGTGCCACTCCTGATTCCTGTGTGCGTCATCTCTCACTCAGTGGCCCATAGAAAGCATATAGTTTGTTACATTTGTTTTCTAAATTCTCCCTGCAAAAATCTATTTTTTTTTTTTGGGGGGGTTTCTAAAGTGTTCCTGAAAAAAATAAAAATAAAAAAAAAATAATAGTGTGACATTAATATTAACATTTGTGCTTCAGTGACAGTCCTGCGTGTGGGGCATCTCTCTAATTTGCAGCCACCAAAAAAAGAGTGTGTAACATTGGGCCTGATTTTCGCTGTGGTCTCACCAACCTGTAAAGGGGTAGCTAAATCATACTGAAGTTATAGCTCACCGTGTAAGTTGTGTGACTGCAACAAATAACGTTAGTTTGGTTACGTTTTTAAAACAATGAGGAAGTCTAGTGGAAGAGGTCGTGGCCGGGGGCGTTCATTGTCAGCTGGTAATGAGGGTAGTGGTAGTGGTGGAGCATCAGGTGGTCGTGGGGGAAAAAATATTGCACCTAAGTCTGGAGCTGTGGAGCCAGGTTCGTCGTCCGGCTACACAAGGCCTCGAACGCTCCCTTTTCTGGGATTAGGAAAACCGCTTTTAAAGCCGGAGCAGCAAGAGCAAGTTTTGGCTTATCTTGCTGACTCAGCCTCTAGCTCTTTTGCCTCATCTCGTGAAACTGGTAAAAGTAAAAGCAGCGCGTCGTTAGTGGATGTTCACGGTCAGGGACAAGTCACTTCCTTGTCCTCTTCAGCAAAAACAACAACAGAGAAGAATGCAGCAGGCGACACAACGGGTTACTCCATGGAGCTCTTTACACATACCGTCCCTGGCTTAGAAAGTGAAGCAGTTAACAGTCCATGCCCATTACAAATTGAATCTGACATGGAGTGCACTGACGCACAGCCACAGCCAGACTACTATGCTGGTCCTTTGACTCAGACCACAACATTGCCCTCGCAGGGTGCTGATCAAGAATCAGACCCTGATGAGACTATGTTGCCCCATCACGAACGCTATACCACCGAACGACACGGTGACACAGACGAAGTTGCGCAGGAGGTACAAGAAGAGTTATTAGATGACCCAGTTCTTGACCCCGATTGGCAGCCATTGGGGGAACAGGGTGCAGGCGGCAGCAGTTCTGAAGCAGAGGAGGAGGAGGGGCCGCAGCAGGCATCAACATCGCCACAGGTTCCATCTGCCGGGCCCGTATCTTGCCCAAAACGCGTGGCAAAGCCAAAACCTGGTGGAGGACAGCGTGGCCATCCGGTTAAAGCTCAGTCTGCAATGCCTGAAAAGGTATCCGATGCTAGAAAGAGTGCAGTCTGGCATTTTTTTAAACAACATCCAATTGATCAGCGCAAAGTCATCTGTCAAAAATGTTCTACTTCCTTAAGCAGAGGTCAGAATCTGAAAAGTCTCAATACTAGTTGCATGCATAGACATTTAACCACCATGCATTTGAAAGCTTGGACTAACTACCAAACGTCCCTTAAGGTTGTTGCACCCTCGGCCAATGAAGCTAGTCATCAACGCAACATCCCTTCCGGCAGTGTAGGACCACCATTTAGCGCACCACCTGCTGTATCTGTGCAGGTATCTTTGCCAGGCCAAAGCAGTCAGGGTCAGGGAATCACCAGTTTCGTAGTAGGAAACACTGCATCTAGGGCACCGGCGGCAACAATACCATCTCCCACCGTCTCTCAGTCTGCCATGTCCACCGGCACCCCCGCTAGTTCCACGATCTCCAGCTCTCCAGTCCAGCTCACCCTACATGAGACTATGGTTAGAAAAAGGAAATACTTAGCCTCGCATCCGCGTACACAGGGTTTGAACGCCCACATAGCTAGACTAATCTCGTTAGAGATGATGCCCTACCGGTTAGTTGAAAGCGAAGCTTTCAAAGACCTGATGGACTACGCTGTACCACGCTACGAGCTACCCAGTCGACACTTTTTTTCCAGAAAAGCCATCCCAGCCCTCCACCAGCATGTTAAAGAGCGCATCGTCCATGCACTCAGGCAATCTGTGAGCACAAAGGTGCACCTGACAACAGATGCATGGACCAGTAGGCATGGCCAGGGACGTTACGTGTCCATCACGGCACACTGGGTAAATGTGGTGGATTCAGGGTCCACAGGGGACAGCAAGTTTGGGACAGTTCTGCCTAGCCCACGGTCTAGTAAACAGTTGTCTGTAGCCGTTCGCACCCCCTCCTCCTCCTCCTCCTCGTCCTCCTGCAGAAGCAAGAGCTCGTCCACAGACCGCAGTCGCACAAACACTCCATCCGCACCTGCCACTGTTGCACACCAGGTCTCCCATTATGGGGCAGCTACTGGCATACGTCAGCAGGCTGTATTGGCTATGAAGTGTTTGGGCGACAATAGACACACCGCGGAAGTTCTGTCCGAGTTCTTGCAGCAAGAAACGCAGTCGTGGCTGGGCACTGTAGATCTTGAGGCAGGCAAGGTAGTGAGTGATAACGGAAGGAATTTCATGGCTGCCATCTCCCTTTCCCAACTGAAACACATTCCTTGCCTGGCTCACACCTTAAACCTGGTGGTGCAGTGCTTCCTGAAAAGTTATCCGGGGTTATCCGACCTGCTCCTCAAAGTGCGTGGACTTTGCGCACATATCCGCCGTTCGCCTGTACACTCCAGCCGTATGCAGACCTATCAGCGTTCTTTGAACCTTCCCCAGCATCGCCTAATCATAGACGTTGCAACAAGGTGGAACTCAACACTGCACATGCTTCAGAGACTGTGCGAACAGAGGCGGGCTGTTATGTTTTTGTGGGAGGATACACATACACGGGCAGGCAGTAGGATGGCAGACATGGAGTTGTCAGGTGTGCAGTGGTCGAAGATTCAAGACATGTGTCAAGTCCTTCAGTGTTTTGAGGAATGCACACGGCTGGTTAGTGCAGACAACGCCATAATAAGCATGAGCATCCCCCTAATGCGTCTGCTGATGCAAAGTTTGACGCACATAAAGGATCAGGCGTCTGCACCAGAGGAAGAGGAAAGCCTTGATGACAGTCAGCGATTGTCTGGTCAGGGCAGTGTACATGACGAGGTACCGGGCGAAGAGGAGGTGGAGGATGAGGAGGATGATGGGGATGAGTATATTTTTAATGAGGAAGCTTTCCCGGGGGCACGGGAAATTGGTGGCGTGGCAAGGCCGGGTTCTGGTTTTTTGAGGGACACAAGTGACGTAGATTTGCCTGCAACTGCCCCTCAACCAAGCACAACCGCAGATTTGACAACGGGAACTTTGGCCCACATGGCGGATTATGCCTTGCGTATCCTCAAAAGGGACACACGCATTACAAAAATGATGAACGATGACGATTACTGGTTGGCCTGCCTCCTTGATCCTCGCTATAAAGGCAAATTGCAAAATATTATGCCACATGAGAACTTGGAACTAATATTAGCAACAAAACAATCAACTCTTGTTGACCGTTTGCTTCTGGCATTCCCTGCACACAGCGCCCGTGATCGTTCTCACACGAGCTCCAGGGGCCAGCAGACCAGAGGTGTTAGAGGGGCAGAAATCAGAAGTGGCGTTGGACAGAGGGGTTTTCTGACCAGGTTGTGGAGTGATTTTTCTATGACCGCAGACAGGACAGGTACTGCAGCATCAATTCAAAGTGACAGGAGACAACATTTGTCCAGTATGGTTACAAACTATTTTTCATCCCTTATCGACGTTCTCCCTCAACCGTCATTCCCATTTGATTACTGGGCATCCAAATTAGACACCTGGCCAGAATTGGCAGAATATGCATTGCAGGAGCTTGCTTGCCCGGCAGCTAGTGTCCTATCAGAAAGAGTATTCAGTGCTGCAGGTTCAATACTAACAGAAAAAAGGACTCGTCTGGCTACCCAAAATGTAGATGATCTAACCTTCATTAAAATGAACCACAACTGGATTTCAAAATCTTTTGCCCCACCCTGCCCGGCTGACACCTAGCTTTCCTATGAAAAGGTCTTGCCTGTGGACTATTCTGAATGACTTTTCCAATCTCGTAATTTTCTTCACCTGATTGTCCAGCATACGACATGTTTCCACCTCACGAAATGGCCAAACTCCCCACACGGGGCCGTGCTATCGCCACTTTGCGCTTGGACCCTTGAGAGTGCTGTTTGTCTGAAGAGGTGGGTGTGGCCGCTTTTGGTCGACGGCACTGCCACTGGGTCCCTCATAGTACAATAAAGTGTCTCTGGCGGTGGTGGTGCGCATTCAACGTCAGACACACCGTTGTAATATGAGGGGCCCTGTGCCTGTACCGCCGGCCACAAGACAGTTCCCCCCCCCAGCTCAAACAGTGCTCTACCACTAGCAAAATTATCTCTCACAGCTTCACCAATGTGTAGTCTAGCCGCTGACATCCTTCAATGCCTGGCACTGACAATACCATTGTTTTGACATTTTTGTTATGTTAGGCCTTCGAAGCCTGTCTGCGGTCCCTTCTTTCTACAACTACTACACTGACCAGGCCACTGCTGGCCGTGTTACCCTGGAACCAATTTAAAAGTGCCTACAGTCAGCCCAATTTTGTTATGTTAGGCCTTCGAAGACTGTCTGCCGTCACTCCTTCCACTAGACTTCCACTGACCATACACTGCTGCCCATGTACCCCTGGAACCAATTTAAAGTGCCTACAGCCAGCCCAATTTTGTTATGTTAGGCCTTCGAAGCCTGTCTGCGGTCACTCCTTCCACTAGACTTCCACTGACCAGACCACTGCTGCCCGTGTACCCCTGGAACCAATTTAAAAGTGCCTACAGCCAGCCCAAGTTTGTTATGTTAGGCCTTGGAAGCCTGTCTGCGGTCACTCCTTCCACTAGACTTCCACTGACCAGACCACTGCTGCCCGTGTACCCCTGGAACCAATTTAAAAGTGCCTACAGCCAGCCCAAGTTTGTTATGTTAGGCCTTGGAAGCCTGTCTGCGGTCACTCCTTCCACTAGACTTCCACTGACCAGACCACTGCTGCCCGTGTACCCCTGGAACCAATTTAAAAGTGCCTACAGCCAGCCCAAGTTTGTTATGTTAGGCCTTGGAAGCCTGTCTGCGGTCACTCCTTCCACTAGACTTCCACTGACCAGACCACTGCTGCCCGTGTACCCCTGGAACCAATTTAAAAGTGCCTACAGCCAGCCCAAGTTTGTTATGTTAGGCCTTGGAAGCCTGTCTGCGGTCACTCCTTCCACTAGACTTCCACTGACCAGACCACTGCTGCCCGTGTACCCCTGGAACCAATTTAAAAGTGCCTACAGCCAGCCCAAGTTTGTTATGTTAGGCCTTGGAAGCCTGTCTGCGGTCACTCCTTCCACTAGACTTCCACTGACCAGACCACTGCTGCCCGTGTACCCCTGGAACCAATTTAAAAGTGCCTACAGCCAGCCCAAGTTTGTTATGTTAGGCCTTCTAAGCCTGTCTGCGGTCCATTCTTTCAACTACTACTACACTGACCAGGTCACTGCTGCCCGTGTACCCCTGGAACCAATTTAAAATTGCCTACAGCCAGCCCAATTTTTTTATTTTAGGCCTTCGATGCCTGTCTGCGGTCCATTCTTTCAACTACTACTACACTGACCAGGTCACTGCTGTCCGTGTACCCCTGGAACCAATTTAAAATTGCCTACAGCCATGTGTTATTATTTTAGGCCTTCGATGCCTGTCTGCGGTCACTCCTTCCACTAGGCCTCCACTGACCACACCACTGCTGCCCGTGTACCCCTGGAACCAATTTAAAATTGCCTACAGCCAGCCCAATTTTTTTATTTTAGGCCTTCGATGCCTGTCTGCGGTCCATTCTTTCAACTACTACTACACTGACCAGGTCACTGCTGTCCGTGTACCCCTGGAACCAATTTAAAATTGCCTACAGCCATGTGTTATTATTTTAGGCCTTCGATGCCTGTCTGCGGTCACTCCTTCCACTAGGCCTCCACTGACCACACCACTGCTGTCCGTGTACCCCTGGAACCAATTTAAAATTGCCTACAGCCAGCCCAATTTTTTTATTTTAGGCCTTCGATGCCTGTCTGCGGTCCATTCTTTCAACTACTACTACACTGACCAGGTCACTGCTGTCCGTGTACCCCTGTAACCAATTTAAAATTGCCTACAGCCATGTGTTATTATTTTAGGCATTCGATGCCTGTCTGCGGTCCATTTTTTCAACTACTACTACACTGACCAGGTCACTGCTGCCCGTGTACCCCTGGAACCAATTTAAAATTGCCTACAGCCATGTGTTATTATTTTAGGCCTTCGATGCCTGTCTGCGGTCACTCCTTCCACTAGGCCTCCACTGACCACACCACTGCTGCCCGTGTACCCCTGGAACCAATTTAAAATTGCCTACAGCCAGCCCAATTTTTTTATTTTAGGCCTTCGATGCCTGTCTGCGGTCCATTCTTTCAACTACTACTACACTGACCAGGTCACTGCTGCCCGTGTACCCCTGGAACCAATTTAAAATTGCCTACAGCCATGTGTTATTATTTTAGGCCTTCGATGCCTGTCTGCGGTCACTCCTTCCACTAGGCCTCCACTGACCACACCACTGCTGCCCGTGTACCCCTGGAACCAATTTAAAATTGCCTACAGCCAGCCCAATTTTTTTATTTTAGGCCTTCGATGCCTGTCTGCGGTCCATTCTTTCAACTACTACTACACTGACCAGGTCACTGCTGTCCGTGTACCCCTGGAACCAATTTAAAATTGCCTACAGCCATGTGTTATTATTTTAGGCCTTCGATGCCTGTCTGCGGTCACTCCTTCCACTAGGCCTCCACTGACCACACCACTGCTGCCCGTGTACCCCTGGAACCAATTTAAAATTGCCTACAGCCAGCCCAATTTTTTTATTTTAGGCCTTCGATGCCTGTCTGCGGTCCATTCTTTCAACTACTACTACACTGACCAGGTCACTGCTGTCCGTGTACCCCTGTAACCAATTTAAAATTGCCTACAGCCATGTGTTATTATTTTAGGCATTCGATGCCTGTCTGCGGTCCATTTTTTCAACTACTACTACACTGACCAGGTCACTGCTGCCCGTGTACCCCTGGAACCAATTTAAAATTGCCTACAGCCATGTGTTATTATTTTAGGCCTTCGATGCCTGTCTGCGGTCACTCCTTCCACTAGGCCTCCACTGACCACACCACTGCTGCCCGTGTACCCCTGGAACCAATTTAAAATTGCCTACAGCCAGCCCAATTTTTTTATTTTAGGCCTTCGATGCCTGTCTGCGGTCCATTCTTTCAACTACTACTACACTGACCAGGTCACTGCTGCCCGTGTACCCCTGGAACCAATTTAAAATTGCCTACAGCCATGTGTTATTATTTTAGGCCTTCGATGCCTGTCTGCGGTCACTCCTTCCACTAGGCCTCCACTGACCACACCACTGCTGTCCGTGTACCCCTGGAACCAATTTAAAATTGCCTACAGCCATGTGTTATTATTTTAGGCCTTCGATGCCTGTCTGCGGTCCATTCTTTCAACTACTACTACACTGACCAGGGCACTGCTGGCCGTGTACCCCTGGAACCAACATCAGAAAATATAAAAATAAGTATTTTGCTTATAAAAAAGAAAATACTGGTGAGATATCAAATGCAGACATTTTAACATTAAAAACAAACACACAACTCTAATCTGGTACAGTACTAAAAATGGCCACCAGCTACAATTACTTTCTCCTGCAAGTAGTTAACTGAAAGTTTTTTTAAATTGAAAACACACATATGGCATCCACCGAGTGTTGTCCTGTCGCGTCTTCTTTATATTATTGCCGAGAAGATGCAAAATAATGAAAATAATAAAATCATTAATTACCAAAATAATAGAGAAAGTCAACACCACATTGCAAATAAACATTCATTCCAAATAAAGAAGCAGGGCGCGTCCGAGGGTGAGTATATACCTAATAAGAATATAATCACCCTCGGACGCGCAATGCTTATTTCCAACAGCCTTCCTTCCTAAGAATCAGCCCTTCCGTCGTGTAGAGAGACGTTGTGTTACACTCCAAGGTGTTCCCCAGGTTGCCTTTCCTGAGCTTCGATCTTCCGGCTCTCGTTTAGTAGTTCTTGGAAACTACTCTGCATTAGGCCTTCAAATTGGGTATGGGGTGTAGAGAGATGGTGTGTTCCACTCCAAGGTGTTCCCCAGGTTGCCTTTCCTGAGCTTCGATCTTCCGGCTCTCGTTTAGTAGTTGTTGGAAACTACGCTGCATTAGGCCTTCAAATTGGGTATGGGGTGTAGCGAGAGGGTGTGTTACACTCCAAGGTGTTCCCCAGGTTGCCTTTCCTGAGCTTCGATCTTCCGGCTCTCGTTTAGTAGTTCTTGGAAACTACACTGCATTAGGCCTTCAAATTGGGTATGGGGTGTAGAGAGAGGGTGTGTTACACTCCAAGGTGTTCCCCAGGTTGCCTTTCCTGAGCTTCGATATTCCGGCTCTCGTTTAGTAGTTGTCGGAAACTACGCTGCATTAGGCCTACAAATTGGGTATGGGGCGTAGAGAGAGGGTGTGTTACACTCCAAGGTGTTCCCCAGGTTGCCTTTCCTGAGCTTCGATATTCCGGCTCTCGTTTAGTAGTTGTCGGAAACTACGCTGCATTAGGCCTACAAATTGGGTATGGGGTGTAGAGAGAGGGTGTGTTACACTCCAAGGTGTTCCCCAGGTTGCCTTTCCTGAGCTTCGATCTTCATGCTCTCGTTTAGTAGTTGTCGGAAACTACGCTGCATTAGGCCTACAAATTGGGTATGGGGTGTAGAGAGAGGGTTTGTTACACTCCAAGGTGTTCCCCAGGTTGCCTTTCCTGAGCTTCGATCTTCCGGCTCTCGTTTAGTAGTTCTTGGAAACTACTCTGCATTAGGCCTTCAAATTGGGTATGGGGTGTAGAGAGATGGTGTGTTCCACTCCAAGGTGTTCCCCAGGTTGCCTTTCCTGAGCTTCGATCTTCCGGCTCTCGTTTAGTAGTTGTTGGAAACTACGCTGCATTAGGCCTTCAAATTGGGTATGGGGTGTAGCGAGAGGGTGTGTTACACTCCAAGGTGTTCCCCAGGTTGCCTTTCCTGAGCTTCGATCTTCCGGCTCTCGTTTAGTAGTTGTTGGAAACTACGCTGCATTAGGCCTTCAAATTGGGTATGGGGTGTAGCGAGAGGGTGTGTTACACTCCAAGGTGTTCCCCAGGTTGCCTTTCCTGAGCTTCGATCTTCCGGCTCTCGTTTAGTAGTTCTTGGAAACTACACTGCATTAGGCCTTCAAATTGGGTATGGGGTGTAGAGAGAGGGTGTGTTACACTCTAAGGTGTTCCCCAGGTTTCCTTGCCATTGCTTCGGTCTTCCGACTCTCGTTTAGTAGTTGTAGAAAAGTACACTGCATTAGGCCATACAAAATGGGTATGGGGTGGAGAGAGATGGTGTGTTACACTCCAAGGTGTTCCCCAGGTTGCCTTTCCTGAGCTTCTATCTTCAGGCTCTCATTAAATTGTGGTTAAATGGAACAACTGCATTTGGCGTACTAGTTGGTTTGGGGCCTACTATCGGTGTCTGCCACTCCTTGCTGTTCTCCTCCACTGAACAAAGCTGTGCCGCCTGTTTACTACGGTTGCCAATTTTGAACTGCATTTCGACTACTTACTGATTTGGCCCTACTCTCTGTGTCAGCCTCTCATTCCAGTTGTCCTCCACTGCAATGCCCCCTGGTTATTCCTGTGTTACCAATTTTGAACTGCATTTAGCCCACTTTCTTCTTTGGGCCTATATCTGTGTTTCCACTTCATCGTGCCCATTGCCCAGCCAGTGATAGATGAGTCTGCTGGTACATTGACCCATAACGCAACATTCCCCGTGCACGCTACACAACAACATTGTGACCCTGCTGAAAGTCAGGTTGCTCTTCCCGCATACCATACCACCTTACACGGGGACAAAGAGGAAGGTGCAGATGAAAGTGCAGGTTCCTTCATCAGGTGGGGGGAGGAATACTAGTTGGCGACGTCACTGGCACAGGGCCTCTCATAGTACGCAAAAGTGTTGCTGCCGGTGGGAGGCGCCCCCGCCGTGCAAACACACCGCTGTACTTTGAGGGGCCCTGTGCCAGTGCCAATGCCAACGAGTGGGCCCCCCCTGCTTGCTCAGGTTCACAGCACTTGCAAAGTTGAAATACTTACCTCTCCCTGCTCCACTGCCGTGACGTGGTCCAGATTTCCTGGGCCCACTAATTACTTGAACCAGCCCTACCCCCCACAACTTTAGCCAAATGACCCCCAATTTCAAATGCCTTCCAATTATTATAAGGTAAATTACGCTTGACAAGCTTCATTAAGAAGAATGGATGGTTTTGACATTAAAATGGCCACTCTAGGTGTTTTCCTGGCCCCCACTCACTGCCGACTATGCTGCCCCATTGACTTGCATTGGGTTTCGTGTTTCGGTCGATCCCGACTTTACGTCATAATCGGCCGATTTCACTCGACCCGACTTTGGACATAGTCGGGTTTCGCAAAACCCGGCTCGACTCTAAAAAGGTCAAGGTCGCTCAACTCTAATCGCTAGCGATATAGTTTAGTGTGAAGGTACCTTTACTTAACGATTTCAAGTTAGCATTAACTTAATTGCAGAGGCAAACAGGACTTAGAACAATTGCAAGGAGTTGGCAACTTGCATGCTAAGAAGTTGGTATAGACAATACAAAATAAGTTGGATAAAATTTGGAAATAATGCTAATTGTTGCATTATAGTCAAGAGAACTTGAAGTGAGGACAGACACCTGGCTGGTGCTAAGCTAAGTGAGGTAGACAACATTTCCTGACCTCTTTGAAGCAGCTACGCACTTTACTGCTTAATACTCAAGGACCTGGTTTCTTCCTGACCTGGCCTTAAAAGACTTAGGATGATGATGTCAGAAGAGATTGCTGGGTTACGTGAAAAACTCAACATGCGCTACTGCAAAGGAAGGTGACCATAAGAGAAAAAAGCCAGGCGTGGCACTTGTGTTGGGACAAGAGAGTAACAATACAAGGGAACAATGATGCAACAATTAAAAGAATTTGATTGGCCAGCACTTCCCACTACAGATGGGCAGCAATGACATAAAACATACTGCAAAAGCATCCCAGAAGTATTTTAAGGCAAAAAAGTGGAATATTCTGCAATAACTTAGTCAATCACCAGCTCTATTCTCCCGAATATCCCCCATCCTCTGGAATTCCATGCCTCAACACGTCCGATTATCCACCACCCTCGGATCCTTCAGACGGAACCTGAAAACCCATCTCTTCAGGAAAGCCTACAGCCTACCATAACTCAGCCGCCGCCTCAACGCCGCCAAAGCCGCCGCCTCACCGCCACCAGAGCCGCCGCCTCACCCCTACCAGAGCCGCCGCCTCACCGCCACCAGAGCTTCCACCTCACCACCGCCAGAGCCGCCGCCTGATCACCGCCAGAGCCGCCGCCTCACCCCTACCGTCTGTCTCTTCCCGACTATCCCATAGAATGTAAGTCCGCAATGACAGGGTCCTCTCCCCTCTGTATCAGTCTGTCACTGTAAACCTGTTTACTGTAAACGATATCTATAACCCTGTATGTAACCCCTTTCTCATGTACAGCACCATGGAATTAATGGTGCTATATAAATGATTATTAATACTAATAATAATCTAAACTCCATCGAGCAGCATTTCTTATGAGTAAGACAAAACTTAATGTAGAAAGACGCAGAAACAAGCAACAACTGAAGTCAGCAGCAGTAAAGGCTGGCAAAGCATCACAAAAGTGGAAACCCAGTGTTAGTGATGTCCATGGCTTCCAGATTTCATGCAGTAATTGCCTGTAAAGGATTCTCTACAAAGTATTAAAAAGGAACATTCATTTAAGATAAAGTTAATTTGGCCAATTAGCTTTTGAGCCCTTAAAATGAGGAGACTTTGTAGAAAAATGTTTGCAATTCCTTAATGTTTTGTTCAACTTATTTAATTAAACCTGAAAGTTTACGCTTTAGCTGCATCTCAGTTGTTTCATTTTAAATCCAAAATATTGACATGAAGAGCCCAAATCATGAAGATTCAGTCACTGTCCAAATATTTCTGGACCTAATTGTAGCTGCACTTGAATTCTTGTTCTGGTTGAATTCCAAGATCTCATCCATTATCTAACATTACATGATAGTATAGCTCAATAGTTTGGAGTAGGACTTAATTGCTAATATAGTTTATGCTATAGCCCTTTTTATTGCTTTCAGTCCCTTAAGGCAAAACAACAACACATCATTACTGGGTTGCCTGTATGTGGAGAGGACTCAGGATCTGAGCTTCTTCCACACGTGGTTGATACCGGCTATATTACATATCCAGCATCTGTTAATAATAGCAGAGGCTTTAGCTGAGTTCCTATTGTTGCTATTGGTTGAAATTGATAGGTTGCTGTTGCTTGCAACTCTCTGAGAAGTGATTGTGCATTATCAATGGATTGCCATGGCCATGGTACTCATGAAGCTCAGCCATAGGCTGGGCTTCATAAAAAACTGCAATACAAACATTACATAAAAAAAAAGTTTTAAAAAATGTAAAAAAAAGTTAAAAAAATGTGAAAATTGAATCACTCACATAAATTTTTTTTTATTAGAAACTTCAGAATTTTTTTTACCCTTAAATAAAACAATTATGCAAGTTTGGTATTGCCATAATCATACTGATCTAGAAAATGATACGAATACTGTCAGGTTATTTTTTACTGTACAATGAACGTTGTGAAAATAAAACTCAAAAACCTGTGGTGGAATCAAATTTTTAATTTCTCCCTGGTTTGAATATTTGTTCCTGTTTTTAGGACATTTTATGGTACAATGGATAGTCTCATTAAAAACGACAACTTGTCCTTCAAAAACAAGCCCTATGTAGACCTAAAACATAAAAAAAAGTTATGGCTCTTGGGGAAAAAAAAGGAAGAAAAAAATGCAAACATAAAAATGTGTATTGGCTGTAGCGTCGAGGAATTAAAGAACAACAACGTACTTCACTAGCAAAAATTAGATAAAACCAACACAATGTAAAATAATTACCGTACATTACCATGTTTTGGATACAGGATGGACTGAGTCCAGACTATCAAATCATTTTTTGCAAAAATAAAAAAATTACCTATTACATAGGAAAATTATACAACAATAACTTTGAATTGAAGAAGGAGAAAGTTACTGTCCATATAAAATTTCTGTCAGAGATACTTGGTAAACATTTATTCTATTTGATAATAAAATTATAAAATTCTAATAATTAAAACAAAATATTAATCAGAACATTAATATAATGTAGATAATTGTATTAGTTATTAGGATTTTGTTGCTATTTTGATTATCATATTAAATTTTATACCATAATGGACTTTTGCTTTGGCAGATACATGTTTTCGGCAGGACATCAAGGTACAATTCTCATTGTTCACACTTTCAAACAAAGTAAAGCGTCTAGTTCCCGTTCTTCCTAAGATCTATATTTTCTTCCATTTCATTATCAATTCACCATTCAAATTTCAAGGTTTTTATATTGAGGCCACTGAACAAATAAAACATGTAAAGTGACTTCTTTGTCCGTCAGAAGAATGAACATTGATACAAAAAAAAATGAAATGGATAGTAGGCAGTCAGTCTTTATCCCATTTAATATCGCACCACTAAATAACATTTCCAGTGGCTGAAAATGACCTGGAACATCTAATTTGTCAAGGTCCATTTAGTTTAGCAGCATCTGTAAGATATAGAATTGCATGACCATTGTGCCTGAAGATCCTTTCTCTCTATTGAGAGTACAGAGCACTTGGATTTTCTAAAAAGATTTGTCAAAGTAAATCTTATGTTTCCATGGAGTCTATTAAACATAACTCTTGTTAGAGCTGTCATCCAATTTTTATGTTTACCGCAGTTTGTGAATGGCGCATTTACAATGCTTAACGGTGCTTCTTACTACAACTCAAAACGTTCCATTCTTTTATTACCACCATCTCGATTTTGTCCCTTAATGTGTTCGATGAAGCGTGAATGCCTCCAGGTAAGTTTGTGTAGAGAGAATAGATATATTTCATTGCTCCGTGTTGTTTTTATTGTCTTTTATGTACCTTTGTGATTCAACAAGACCCACATTAAATGGTTTTAGCGGACTTAATTTGACAATTTAGACTGCAATTTCTATAAATTATAACCTTATCCAGAAGCAGGTTTAGCCGGGAGCATGGAATCTCTCCAAATAAATTAGTGATGGTAATGTGGGTATAATTAGAGCAGGGGTCCCCAACTCCAGTCCTCAAGGCCCACCAACAGGTCATGTTTTCAGGATTTCCTTAGTCTTGCCCAGGTAATAATTGCATCACCTGTGCAATGCAAAGGAAATCCTGAAAACATGACCTGTTGGTGGGCCTTGAGGACTGGAGTTGGGGACCTCTGAATTAGAGCACACATCATTTTAACCCGTTCACTTGGTAAAAAAAATTGAGTCCAATTTTTTAAAGTATCGGTTTCAAGTTGGATTTAAAAAAAAGTTTTGACATTTCTAAAGTAAACGATATGTCAATAAATATCAGACAAAAATAGTGATAATGATGCAAGATTGTTAACTCTTTGTAAGCAATTTCTTGTGTTGCTTATTTATTATTTTGTGTTAAAAACTGTTCGGCAATAAGTTTTTGCATATTGTAAAATTGAACTTGGCAAATATCTTAAGATTTCTGATTTTTAATTCTTATTTTATGTCTTTCGCTTAATTTTGCCCAATAATTCGAATTCTAAACTAATGTAGATCAGCAGATATAAGCTCTATAACTTGGCAAATATCTTAAGATTTCTGATTTTTAATACTTGTTTTATGCCTTTTGCTTATTTTTGCCGAATAATTACAATTCGAATTCTAAACAAATTAATGTAGAACAGCAGATAAAAGCTGTATAAAAATGACAGCTCTTGTGGTAAGTTTTTTGGCAAAAAAAATGAAAATTATAAAGAAACTTAAAATCTTTCAATTTTTGAGCCAACGAAATGCTTTGAGCTTAGAGGTTAGTTTTTCACAACACTTTTTAGTTACACGGACCCAAACGAACACTACAGTTTTCAGAAACGTTTTCTGAATGTTTGTGGGGTAGTAAACCTGGCGATTATGTCATGGCAGAGGACATAAATTGTAATCCTATAACACATTTTCTGACTAACAACTTTTCTTAATATGAAATTCTTAGCCGACCAATATCGTTTACCGGTCTGTACCTAACGCTATGCCAACGATGGACAAGCCAACCAATATTCTATTATAACGTTTACCCAAATCTGAATTTTTTTCTTTATCTTCTCTTTATATATCCCAGTTGCAAATATTTTACCATTGCCATCAGCTGACTGTTTTATGTATTTCTTTTGGCCAAACAAGATCTTGGATTTATCTACAGTGAACATAGTTTTCTGTATGTATGAGCATGCTATTTTCAATACAAACATCAATGGTCATTGCTTGAAACAGCCTATCATGAAGTATTCATGAAATAAAATTTTAATGTCTTGGACACTATGAGGCCAGTGAACTTTCTTTGAAAATCCATGTCAGAAAGGTTATATAATCCTGATATTAGATGAAGCATTTTAAGAGTCCAGCTAAAGAGTAAGTGAACTCCTCAATCTAATAGTAAAATAAGTCTAGCTCAGTCACCGACAGGTGCACAGATCACACCGTCTGTGTGTAAAGAGAGAAAAACAAAGAAACACCCAGCTCCCACTATTCAAATAAAATAATTGATGACTTTATTGAATAATCAACAAAAAATATGAATAAGATAGAAAGTATAGATATCGAATCCATTTCAGATTAATTAATTTTTTTATGGCATATTCATAATTGACCTGAAACGCGTTGTATATCTACACTCTGTGATTTGTTCATATTTTTGTGGATTATTCAGTAAAGCCATCCATTATTTTCTTTGAATTATGGGAGCCTATTAGTCTAAGTATATTTAGTCTGTGCCCACGTAGCCGTAGGTGGACACAGACAGAAGATGGCCTTTGCGAAAGAATCTTTAGAGTCCATTAATTCATCATATTTGATTGGTTTATGTGCCTGTGAGAGACGTTGCTTGCTAATTTGAAGGGGTAATTGGGCCCCTTTACCTTATTTTGTAGTTGCACTGGTTGAACCTATGGTATGTCCACCCCTGCACCTAACCTGACTGACAGCTGCGACTTGTACTGAGCAGCGTGAGATCTCAGCAGCAGGTTTGAATCTTTTCACAAAAATTTTATGATTTTTCACGCAACATTTACAGATAAAATATAAGCAAGAAAAGGGAAAGTTCACTACAGGTAGGTACACAAAATTCCAATTTTCCTTGATAGGATATATGTCAAAGCTGCATACTGTATACTCATCAACCCAATGCTACAAAAGAGTAAGTGAACATTTAGGCAACACAAATGTCCAAGGCGGTACAAATCTTTATTAGATAATTATTGTGATGCACAAATCAGTTTAAAAGGTGCCTCACAAAATGAGAAGATGTCACATGAAGAAGCGAGGTGAAACACATGATGGGTGACTGTGAGCCTTCGCAGGCAGGGTCCTCTCTCCTCCTGTACTTGTGTGTGCCTTGTTTTACTCATGTTTATTGTACTTGTCTATATTTGCCCCGTTCACATGTAAAGTGCCATGGAATAAATGGCGCTATAAAAATGAATAATAATAATAATGGGTGGAGGGAGGAGGTGCTGGTCTCTATTCTGGCTACAGCAAAGCTTTATTCGAAACGGCCCTTTATCATTACTTCCTATGCTGGTTAGTCACTTATTGACCAATACATGTACATAATGAAGGGATCTGGTAACTGGTGACAAGTAAGGGTCATTTATTATTAGGCTGGCATCCTTCTATCCTCACATGCATTGCATGTGCAATTTATGGGCCTCTAGTCCGTGTCCCCTCATCTTGTGAGGCACCTTTTAAACTGATTTATTTATCACAATATTAATCTAATGAAGACTTGGACATTTGCGCTCACTTCTTGTGCCTAGATGTTCACTTTCTGTCTTGCAGTGTGTAGTATTTTGAAATGCTGTGCATTTATATATTTTTTCTGCTATTTGATGGTTAATACTGTTTATTCATACATACTACTGATTTATAAAAAGACAAGTTATGATATACAAACTGTTTTATAAAGAAGGAATAAAATCTCATTAAAACAATGATAAAATTAATAATATATAAAATGTGTATTATATAATAGTGGAAGTATCTTGTATCTTATAGTTATATTTTTGGCAGTTTAAACAGATTTCTGTTTGTCACCCCCTGCTGCCTCAGATATTTCAAAATTAGGGCTTTATTCACAAATATTCATGGTACTAGGTAATATTTCCTATACAAACACAATAGAGCCAAATAAGATATTTTTCTTGGACGTTTGAGGCCATTGAATCCATTGATCGAGCAGAAATATAATAGAGATCAATGATGAGTAGCTGATTGCGCTGGAGTTTGTAGATAACATTGTTATTGTGGCTTCTCATGGAGAGACCCCTGAAGACTAATCAGAGCGGGTTAGAGCTGTTTAGGTCATAATCTCAGCAACGACAATGAGAAAAATCAGCAAGCGTCTGATAGCGCTGATAGCTACAACAAAAGGAACTGAGTCTCATATAGATGATTTGGATTAGTTTCCACTACTGGATTTGAACTTTAAAATAATCAGTAGACACTTGAGACTGATGAAGATAAAAAAAATCTGTACCTGTAAATCATTTTACCTAAAACCAAAGTAAAAGCAAGACCATGTTGCCCTCATCTCCACAAAAAGTTAAAGCAACTTTTGGTCCAATATATTATGTCTCGTAACTATCACAATTCTTCTGCTCTATTACTTGCCACACAATCTTTTTTGAGTGAGTGGTTTCTCCTTCTAAGTATTTTGCCAGCATGTGCTGGAACTTCCTTTTAATTCCTGTAAATTGCCTCTGCTGTTAAGGTACCTTCACACATAACGATATTGTTAACGATATCGTTGCTATTTGTGACGTAGCAACGATATCGTTAATGAAATCGTTATGTGTGACAGCGACCAACGATCAGGCCCCTGCTGGGAGATCGTTGGTCGCTGAAGAAAGTCCAGAACTTTATTTCGTCGCTGGACTCCTGCTGACATCGCTGGATCGGCGTGTGTGACACCGATCCAGCGATGTCTTCACTGGTAACCAGGGTAAACATCGGGTAACTAAGCGCAGGGCCGCGCTTAGTAACCCGATGTTTACCCTGGTTACCATGCTAAAAGTAAAAAAAAACAAACACTACATACTTACCTAACGCTGTCTGTCCTCCAGCGCTGTGCTCTGCACTCCTCCTGTACTGGCTGTGAGCCGGAAAGCAGAGCGGTGACGTCACCGCTCTGCTTTCCGGCTCACAGCCAGTACAGGAGGAGAGCAGAGAAGCAGAGCGCAGCGCTGGAGGACAGACAGCGGTAGGTAAGTATCTAGTGTTTGTTTTTTTTTACTTTTAGCATGGTAACCAGGGTAAACATCGGGTTACTAAGCGCGGCCCTGCGCTTAGTTACCCGATGTTTACCCTGGTTACCGGCATCGTTGGTCGCTGGAGAGCGGTCTGTGTGACAGCTCTCCAGCGACCAAACAGCGACGCTGCAGCGATCCGGATCGTTGTCGGTATCGCTGCAGCGTCGCTTAATGTGAAGGGGCCTTTAGGTATAGATTACATTCGACAACATTGGACAGCAAGCAGAAAGATGACACCTAGGCATTTTTTAGTCATTGGATGTTAACAAGGTTCTAAAATATATAATTTTTAGACTATATATGCAAGTATTTGTTTAGGCCTCATGCCAAAGCCAAAATTACATTATTTGCCCCCAAACAAATCATGATATCAATGGCAATATATGCATCTTATAAGGAGAAACAGGACATAATGCAGTTACTACCAGTTCACCACCGACTCAACTGATCACTGCCATAGAGGTACCCAGGTACTAGTACAAATCGGGAGCACAGACCGCTACGTTTGCAAAAATAAAGAAAAACGTTATGCATAGAAAAAGGAAAGGGGACTCTCACAAAATACAATTTCGTGCTTCAAAAACTTAAAGAGAACCTGTAACCCCCAAAATTGCTATTTACCTGCAGATATAATAGTACCCTGTAGGGAAGCAGCATTTAAAGAAATACCTTAATTTTTGTTTCATAAATCAATAGTGAAAATAATAAACTTTGCGATGTATTTTTATTAGAGAACTGATCATTCATTTTCAAAATGCTTAATTCACAGATAAAATCTGTATTGAGTGAAGACATTTTATTACATTACTGAGATAGGAGATGGCAATTAGTACTCTGCCTCTAGCTCCTCCTCCTCTCTACAAAGGACCCGTAAATTAAGAATTTTCAAAATTATTTATCAGTCCAGGTGCAGAAAGAAGCGGATTTTGCTGATATGATATATTACAAAGTTTCTTACTTTCATGAAGACTATTGATTCATTAAATTAAACTTAAAACAATGGTTACTCTTTGAATCATGTCTTGCAGGGCAGGGTTTTTAAAAGCACAGGTACAGGGAAAAAATGAAGTTTTATTCTCCCTGCAGCCACTCACTTCCAGTCATCAGGGCAGTGCGGGGAGCGGTTACCGTCACCACTCACTATACAGTGAGGTGTAATCACAGTGACAGCTTGCTCTACAGTGTGTGTGCACATATGGATATTTCTAATAATAACTGTCTTTAATAGAGAAATTTACGCATGTATGCCGTCAGTCACAACATTAATACCATACAGAAAATCATATTTATTATCTCACGACAATGTCACCTGTCAAGAAATGGAATATATTGGGTATCAATTGAACAGTCCATTTTTTTATTTAATTTATTGGAAGCAGGAAAACTGGGCAAATGTAAGAATCTGAATGACTTTAACAAGGGCAAACTGTGATGGATAGACTAAACATCAGAGCTTGTGGGGTATTCCCAATGTACAGTGGTTAGTATTGATGGGCGATCGTGCTTGATATTTGATCGAGCATCAGGTTGCTCAATCAAGTATCAAGCAGTGAGCAGCAGAGGGCATCACATGGTGCTTGAGTGCTCAGGTCCCCTATAGAAGGCAGAGAGAGAGAAAGCACTCCAGAAAAATGTTCAAGTTTGCTATTTACTTCCATTATGCTCGAGACTCAAGTCGAGGCCATCCGAACATCCGACGTGCTCAATTCGAGTACTGACCACTCAAGCATTTCAGTGCTCGATCAACACTAGTCATTAATATCTATCAAAAGAGGTCCAAGGTAGAATAGCAGGTGAGCCAACAACAGGGTCCTGGACACCAAAGGCTCATTGATGCACTGATCCCATTCAAAAGCTGCTGTTGCACAAATTGATAAAAAATTTAGTGTTAACGTTAATGTAAAGATATCATAAAACACATAGCATCACAACTTGCTGAACATTGGGGCTGGGCAGCTGCAGGTTTGTCAGGAGGACCATACTAACCCCAGTCCACTGCTAGAAATGCCAACAAAGAGCTCATGAGCATCATAACTGGACCATAAAGGAATGAAAGCTACAAACTTGTCTCATGAACCACATTTTCTTTTATATCATCTGAACGGCAGGTGCTGATGCATCACTTCTCTAATGAAAAGATGTCACCAAAATATACTAAGGGGAAAAAAACACTATTGGAGGCAGTGTGATACTCTGGCAATTTTCTGTTGAGAACTCTTGGAGTCCTAGCATAGTATGGATGGGAATAAACATTGTACAGACCATGTAGCCTCCTCCTTCATGGCCACAGTATTAACTAAAGGCAGAGATCTCTTTCAGCAGTATAATGCTCATGACAAATTGTAAAAATATTCAAGATTTGCTCTTGACTTGGGCATCATACAGTATTGTATTATCACTGAATTGTTGCTGGTACACTGCTATGGAATCAGTTTGCATTTTAGAAGTGCATCCTGTCTCCCCCTGTAGCCCAGATCTGATGTGTAAGTAACCACTCCCTTCTTCCGCCTCAGTTTGTATTAGTAAACCATCTTGCTAGGTTCATCTCTGTTCATCTTGGCTTCAGAATTGTATTTTACCTCCTGCAGTTTTTGCAGCTACTGCTGTTACTAATGTGCATAGCTACAAAAACTCAGCTTGAGAATAAACTTCTGGAATCTTCATACTTGTCTCTTCAGTCGAGTCAAGCTATCTGACAAAGTTCTTTGTGTGAGTACTAGCGCCTAAAAACATCTATAGAAATGCTGACTAAGGAGCCCAACACTTTGAGACCAGTTATGGTGTCAGAATAGAAACATCAGGGTTTATAGTGTTCAGTTTATGTTTTAAAGAATGAAGGGATTGACAATCCTAAATTGTACACACCAGATTCCTATCTCCCCTAACATCATATGCCAGGGAAGAGTCACAGGTCCCCGTACACTTTGGATTGTTGGCCAACCCCATCATTATCATCCAACAATAGCCTAATTTATGTGGTTTTGTAGGGATTGTGCAGAGGCACATAGCATCTGTGTCATGTATAATTCTTGGCTAGTGCTATTCTATAGTCTCTCCAAATGACTCCATGATGTGAAGATAATCCTCCTTTAAAAGCAATCATCTGATAGAATATAGTACTTTTTCTGTCAGATGTATATGGAGTACAAATGAAGTACTTTATTTTTTATGTATGTGGAGTACAAAAGAAGTAAGACATTTTCTATGCTTTTTTATGAAACTCATTGGCATATGTAGTAATGCTGGTTTTACATGACACTATCTCAGCCAATAAAAGACCGCCAACTGGCACCATGGAAGCAAATCGACGGTCATTTAATGGCCTGTTTAGACAGTTTGACCAGAATCCTATGAACACAGAATGATCATTAATAAGATCGCTGTGCGCACATAGATGATTTTAGAGTCTGCTTTACAATCATCGCATTGGAAGAATGAGTATTTTGCTTGTTCATTGTATGTTAGCCAACCACTTTAGAGGAGACGATAATTATTATTGTGCTATGCTATGAACATTGGTTTCCCAATTATTCCCCTGGTAAATTGGCCTTACTGCAAGAGACAAGATGTAGTGTGCTTATGTGCTTGGATCCTTTATCTGTATTCCAATATATTCATTGATTTCCTGGATAGTAACCAAGAAAAATATTGGAGACTTTTTTGGCTAATGATTCCTGTGATCTCTTACATGATAGGGAGCTGCTTAAAGGGTTAATTTTAACGTTGCCTTTCACACCTTAAAAACCATAGCAATAATAGTGGGATATCATTTTAAAGCAAAAACTATAGAAATTGATCCCCTCTGGAAGGAAGAAGATGCCTCCTCATGTCAGTCTTTAACCCCTTTCTGACATTAGAAGTACTATCCCGTCGAGGTGGTCTGGACTCGTATGATCACCGATGGGATAGTACGTCATATGAGATCAGCCACGCTCGCAGTGGGGAGCACGGCCAATCGCGGCCAGGTGTCAGCTGATTATCACACCTGACATCACGGACTGCTCCCGGCACATTAACTCCCGAAACACTGCGATCAAGCCCTGCGTGCTTCCCTGAGACCCTCGGAAAATGTGATCGCGTTGTTCTGAGCATCTCCTCCGTCCTCCTCCCTGCAGGCCCTGGATCCAAAATGGCCATGGGGGTCCTTCCGGGTCCTGCAGGGAGGTGGCTTGCAAGCGCCTGCTGAGAGCAAGCGCTGACAAGCCTCCTGCACTGCCTGTCAGATCGCTGATCTGACAAAGCGCTTTGCAAACTGTCAGATCAGTGATCTGACACTATACAGTGATGTGCCACCCTGGGACAAAGTAAAAAGGTAAAGAAAAAATATTAACATATGTAAAAAAAAATTCCTAAATGAAGAAGAAAAAATATTGTTCCAATAAACACATTTCTTTATATATATATATATATATATATATATATATATATATATATATATATATAATAAAAGTACACATATTTAGTGTTGCCGTGTCCGTAATGACCCGACCTATAAAACTGTCCCACTAGTTATTAACCCCTTCAGTAAAAACCGTAAAAAAAAGAGGCAAAAAAAACAATGCTTTATCATCATACCGACGAACAAAAAGTGGAATAACACACGATCAAAAAGATGGATATAAATAAACATAGTACCGGTGAAAAAATGTCATCTTGTCCTGCAAAAAACGAGCTGCCCTACAGCATCATCAGCGAAAAAATAAAAAAGCTATAGCCCTCAGAATAAAGAGATGCAAAATATTTTTTTTTCTCTAAAATAGTTTTTATTGTATAAAAGCGCCAAAACAGAAAAAAATGATATAAATGAGGTATTGCTGTAATCGTACTGACCTGAAGAATAAAACTGCTTAATCAATTTTACCAAATGCGAACAGTATAAACGCCCCCACCCAAAAGAAATTCATGAATTGCTGGCTTTTGTTCATTCTGCCTAACAAAAATCGAAATAACAAGCGATCAAAAATGTCATGTGCCCGAAAATGGTACCAATTAAAACATCAACTCGTCCCGCAAAAAACACGAAATCACATGACTCTGTGGGCCAAAATATGGAAAAATTATAGCTCTCAAAATGTGGTGATGCAAAACAGCTGCCAAACATAAAAATCCACTAGAAAAACCTGCTGTAAATAGTAAATAAAACCCCCCTTTATCGCCGCCTTAGTTAAGGAAAAATAATAAAATAATAAATTGTATTTATTCCCATTTTCCCATTAGGGTTAGGGTTGGGGCTAAAGTTAGGGTTAGGGTTGGGGCTAAAGTTAGAGTTGGGGCTAAAGTTAGGGTTGGGCTAAAGTTAGGGTTGGGGCTAAAGTTGGGGTTGGGGCTAAAGTTAGGGTTGGGGCTAGAGTTGGGGTTAGGGTTTGGATTACGTTTACGGTTGGGTTAGGGGTGTGTCAGGGTTAGGGGTGTGGTTAGGGTTATGGTTAGGGTTTGAATTAGGGTTGTGGTTAGGGTTGGGATTAGGGTTAGGGGTGTGTTGGGGTTAGGGGTGTGTTGGGGTTAGGGGTATGGTTAGGGTTGGGATTAGGGATAGGAGTGTGTTGGGGTTAGAGTTGGAGTTAGAATTGGGGGGTTTCCACTGTTTAGGCACATCAGGGTCTCTGCAAATGCAACATGACATTCAATCTCAATTCCATACAATTCTGCATTGAAAAAGTAAAACGGTGCTCCTTCCCTTCTGAGCTCTGCTGTGTGCCCAAAGAGTGGATTACCCCACATGTGGGGTGTCAGCATACACAGAACAAATTGGACAACTCCTGCGGTCCAATTTCTCCTGTTACCCTTGGGAAAATAAAAATTTGGGGGCTAAAAAAAATCATTTTTGTGGGAAAAATTATTTTTTATTTTCACGGTTCTGCATTATAAACTTTAGTGAAACACTTGGGAGTTCAAAGTTCTCACAACACATCTAGGTAAGTTCCTTGGCGGGTCTAGTTTCCAATATTGGGTCACTTGTGGGGGTTTTCTACTATTTAGGTACAGTCATGGCCAAAAGTATTCACACCCCTGCAATTCTGTCAGATAATACTCAGTTTCTTCCTGAAAATGATTGCAAACACAAATTATTTGGTATTATTATCTTCATTTAATTTGTCTTAAATGAAAAAAAACACAAAAAGAATTGTCCTAAAGCCAAATTGGATATAATTTTACACCAAACATAAAAAAGGGGGTGGACAAAAGTAATGGCACCCTTTGAAAAATCATGTGATGCTTCTCTAATTTGTGTAATTAACAGCACCTGTAACTTACCTGTGGCACCTAACACGTGTTGGCAATAACTAAATCACACTTGCAGCCAGTTGACTTGGATTAAAGTTGACTCAACCTCTGTCCTGTGTCCTTGTGTGTACCACATTGAGCATGGAGAAAAGAAAGAAGACCAAAGAACTGTCTGAGGACTTGAGAAACCAAATTGTGAGGAAGCATGAGCAACCTCAAGGCTACAGGTCCATTTCCAAAAACCTGAATGTTCCTGTGTCTACCGTGCGCAGTGTCATCAAGAAGTTTACAGCCCATGTCACTGTGGCTAACCTCCCTAGATGTGGATGGAAAAGAAAAATTGACAAGAGATTTCAATGCAAGATTGTGCGGATGTTGGATAAAGAACCTCGACTAACATCCAAACAAGTTCAAGCTGCCCTGCAGTCCGAGGGTACAACAGAGTCAACCTGTACTATCCGTTGGCGTCTGAATGAAAAGGGACTGTATGATAGGAGACCCAGGAAGACCCCACTTCTTACCCCGACACATAAAAAAGCCAGGCTGGAGTTTGCCTAAACTTACCTGAAAAAGCCTAAAACATTTTGGAAGAATGTTCTCTGGTCAGATGAGGCAAAAGTAGAGCTTTTTGGGCAAAAGCATCAACATAGAGTTTACAGGAGAAAAAAAAGAGGCATTCAACGAAAAGAACATGGTCCCTACAGTCAAACATGGCGGAGGTTCCCTGATGTTTTGGGGTTGCTTTGCTGCCTCTCGCACTGGACTGCTTGACCATGTGCATGGCATTATGAAGTCTGAAGACTACCAACAAATTTTGCAGCATAATGAAGGGCCCATTGTGAGAAAGCTGGGTCTCCCTCAGAGGTCATGGGTCTTCCAGCAGGACAATGACCCAAAACACACTTCAAAAAGCACTAGAAAATGGTTTGAGAGAAAGCACTGGAGACTTCTAAGGTGGCCAGCAATGAGCTCAGACCTGAATCCCATAGAACACCTGTGGAGAGATCTAAAATTGGCAGTTTGGAGAAGGCACCCTTCAAATATCAGGGACCTGGAGCAGTTTGCCAAAGAAGAATGGTCTAAAATTCCAGCAGAGCATTGTAAGAAACTCATTGATGGTTACCGGAAGCGGTTGATCGCAGTTATTTTGGCTAAAGGTTGTGCAACCAAGTATTAGGCTGAGGGTGCCAATACTTTTGTCTGGCCCATTTTTGGAGTTTTGTGTGAAATGATCAATGTTTTGCTTTTTGCTTCATTCTCTTTTGTGCTTTTTCATTTAAGACAAATTAAATGAAGATAATAATAACAAATAATTTGTGTTTGCAATCATTTTCAGGAAGAAACTAAGTATTATCTGACAGAATTGCAGGGGTGTGAATACTTTTGGCCATGACTGTACATCAGAGGCTCTGCAAATGCAACGTGATGCCTGCAGACCATTCCATAAAATCTGCATTCCAAAACGCCACTTCTTCCATTCCAAGCCCCGGCGTGTGCCCAACAGTCATTTTCTCCCACATTTGGGGTATCAATGCACTCAGGACAAATTGGACAACAGCTTTAGGGGTCCAATTTCTCCTGCTACCCTTGGGAAAATACAAAACTGGGGGCTAATATTCATTTTTGTGGAAAAAAAAGATTTTTTTATTTTCACGGCTCTGCATTATAAACTTTAGTGAAATACTTGGAGGTTCAAAGTTCTCACAACACATCTAGATAGGTTCCATAGGGGGTCTGGTTTCCAATATAGGGTCACCTGTGGGGGTTTCTAATGTTTAGGTACATCAGGGGCTCTCCAAACGCAACATGGCATCTGATTTCAATTCCAGCCAATTCTGCTTTAAAAAAGTCAAATGTGCTCCTGCCCTTCTGAGCTCTGCCATGCGCTCAAACAGTGGTTTAGCCCCCACATATGGGGTATCACCATACTCAAGACAAATTGCACAATAATGTTTGGGGTCCAATTTCTCCTGTTACCCTTGGGAAAATAAAAAATTGGGGGTAAAAATCATTTTTGTGAAAAGAAATATGATTTTTTTATTTTTACGGCTCTACATTATAAACTTCTCTGAAGCACTTGGGGTTCAAAGTGCTCACCACACATCTAGATAAGTTCCTTAGGGGGTCTCCTTTCCAAAATTGTATCATTTGTGGGGGTTTCCACTGTTTAAGCACATCAAGGGCTCTCCAAACGCGACATGACGTCCTATCTCAATTCCAGCCAATTTTGCATTGAAAAGTCAAATGGCACTCCTTCTCTTCTGAGCCATGTGCCCCAACAGTGGTTTACCCCCACATATGGGGTAGCGGCATACTCAGGACAAATTGTTCAACAACTTTTGTGGTTCAATTTCTCCTGATACTCTTGCTAAAATTAAACAAATTGGATCTGAATAAATTTTTTTGTGAAAAAAGTTAAATGTTAATTTTTTTTAAACATTCCAAAAATTCCTGTGAAGCACCTGAAGGGTTAATAAACTTCTTAAATGTGGTTTTGAGCACCTTGAGGGGTGTAGTTTTTAGAATGGTGTCACTTTTTGCTATTTTCTATCATATAGACCCTTCAAAGTGTCTTCAAATGTGATGTGGTTCCTAAAAAAAGTCATACACAAGGGAGGGGATTTTAAAGAACAACTTGCACTCATCAACACACACATGATTGCAAATGTACACTAGCGCATGGCCGTGCAGCCATGCAAACCTTTTATAGCTGCAGCAAGAACAAGACCTTCCTAGAAGGACCAATGGGAGTCAGACACAGAAGAAAAACACCTTCAGGACCTTCCTAAAGGACCAACGGGATTTGCTGCAGTATCTAAGCATGTGACTCTTGATCTCCAATGAGAGATCCTGCCCTGGGCATGCTCAGAAAGGGAAGAGCAGTACTTAATCCCAAACAAGTCTGCTCACCGCAGCCCAGTACTGGCTACAATGGCAGAAGCTGGAAAATCAGCAGTAACCAGTTGTCCGGTATAATCCTGAGCTAGATGCTGGGACTGACGTCTCTGCTGAGCAGACTCCACTGCGGCTGGAGAAGAATGGGAGACCGCAGTGGAGATGGTTCGAGATTCCCCCTGTGCAGAGGTGGGATCTCGACATCTAACATTACCCCACCTCCTAGGGCCCCCCTCCTTGGACCTCGCTACGCTTGTAGGCAGCAATGAGCTGTGGAGCTCGAATGTGTTCAGCAGGCTCCCAGGACCTGTCCTCTGGGCCATAACCCTTCCAATCCACCAAATAGAATTTATTGCCACGTACACCTTGCACCCCAAAATAGGGTTCACCTCGTAATCGTCCGTAGACGAACCCGATGTCCCGGCAGATGACTCGGAAAGCCGGGACATGTATACGGGCTTCAAGAGGGACACATGAAAGGTGTCGGTGATACCCAGGCGTGGAGGAAGGGCCAGATGGTAGACCACAGGGTTAACCTGTTCGAGGACCTTGAAGGGACCCAAGTAGCGAGGTGCAAGCTTAGTGGACTCAACTCGCAGCCTGATGTTACGGGCGGAGAGCCACACCAAGTCACCAGGAGCAAAGGTTGGAGCAGGGCACCAATGTGCATCGGCGGAGGTCCTCATTCTCTCCTTGGAGGCCCGAAAGGCATACTGAGTGCGGTCCCAAATGTCCTGTGCCTTCACAGCCCAGTCTGCCACCCTGGAGTCAGCAGAAGACACGGGCATGGACACAGGGACACACGGATGCTGGCCGTAATTTAGGAGGAATGGAGTCTGACCAGTGGAGTCGGCCACAGCATTGTTAAGCACAAACTCTGCCCACGGTAGCAAGGATGCCCAGTCATCCTGCCTGGCAGAAACAAAATGTCATAAATATGTTACCAGGGTCTGGTTGGCCATCTCAACCAACCCATTCGTCTCTGGATGATATGCCGAGGAGAGATTCAACTCAATACTGAGTAGACGGCAAAGCTCTCTCCAGAATCGAGACGAAAACTGGGGACCCCGGTCACTGACAATTTTGTCCGGCATACCATGTAGGTGAAAGATATGCTTCATCAACAACGCTGCCAGAGTCCGTGCAGAAGGTAGCCGTGGAAGAGACACCAAGTGCACCATTTTGGAAAAATGGTCGGTGATCACCCAGATAATGGTGCAGCTACGAGACTTGGGTAAGCCCACCACAAAGTCCATCCCGACAATCTCCTAGGGCCTGTCCACCACCGGCAGGGGGTAAAGCAATCCAGCTGGCTGTTGCCGAGGAGACCTGTTCTTGGCGCAAGAGACACAGGCCCGAACATAGTCTGCGATGTCACAAGCCATATGCGGCCACCAATATGTCCTCGCCAGTAGCTCAGATGTCCCTTTGGACCCAAAATGTCCACCCACCCTGGATGAGTGAGCCCAAGAGAGAACCTCCGGATGCTGATTGGATGGTACAAAAGTCTTGCCCGGAGGCACAGACTCGAGCAAAACTGGGGCCACAGTTCTCGGGCTCTCGGTGGGGACAATAAGCCGAGGCTCCTCTACCTCCTCCTCAGATGATACAACGGAGCAAGAGAGAGCATCGGCACGAATGTTCTTCTCCCCGGAAAGAAAATGGAGGGTGAAATGGAAGCGGGAGAAGAACATGGACCATCTTGCCTGTCGAGAATTTAACCGCTGGGCTATCTGCAGGTACACCAAATTCTTGTGATCTGTGAAGACTTGGAAGAGAAAACGAGCTCCCTCCAAGAGATGTCTCCACTCCGAGAAGGCCAACTTCATGGCTAGCAACTCCCTGTCCCCAATAGAATAATTCCTCTCTGCTGGTGAGAAGGTCTTAGAAAAGAAGAAACAAGGATGCTTCCGACCTTGAGCATCCTTTTGGAAAAGGACTGCTCCAGCACCAACAGATGAGGCATCCACCTCCATTATAAATGGCTTATCTACATCGGGGCGATGTAGGATGGGAGCGCTAGCGAAGTGTGAATTAATGGAGTGAAAGGCCTTAGAGACCTCCTCAGACCACAATTTGGGATTTGCTCCCTTCTTGGTGAGGGCAACCAAGGGAGCTACCAAAGTTGAGAAGTGTGGAATGAACTGGCGATAGTAATTAATGAACCCCATAAAGTGCTGCACGCTTTAAGAGAATGGGGTTCCTGCCAGTCCATCACAGCCTGTAGTTTGGCGGGATCCATAGCCAATCCCTGGGCAGAGATGATATTGTCCAGGAAAGGTAAGGACTCCTGCTCAAACACACACTTCTCCAACTTTGCGAAGAGGGAATTTGCCCGTAAGAGGTCAAAGACTCTGCAAACATCTCTCCGGTGGGAGTCAATATCTTTAGAGTAGATGAGAATATCATCCAGATAGACTACGACCGAGATGGAGAGCATATCCCGGAAGATGTTGTTCACAAAGTCTTGAAAAATGGCTGTGGCATTACAGAGCCCGAAGGGCATCACCAAATATTCATAGTGCCCATCCCTGGTGTTAAAAGCCATCTTCCATTCGCCCCCCTCACGGATGCGAATCAGGTTGTAAGCACCCCGCAGATCTAATTTTGTAAATACCCTTGCTTCCCGAAGCCTATCAAAGAGCTCAGATATCAGGGGCAAAGGATACTTATTCTTAACGGTGATGGCGTTAAGACCCCTGTAATCTATGCATGGATGTAGTTCCCCGTTCTTCTTCTGCACGAAGAAGAACCCAGCCCCTGCAGGTGACACTGACTTCCTAATGAATCCTCTTGCCAGATTTTCCTGGATGCACTGTGACATTGCCTCCATCTCTGGGAGAGATAACGGATAGACTCGACCCCGGGGAGGCTCAGCACCAGGCAAGAGGTCAATAGGACAGTCATAGGGGCGGTGAGGCGGAAGGGTCTCCACAGCTCTTTTGGAGAACACGTCTGCATAGGGCCAATATTGCTTGGGGAGAGAGGATAGATCGGCGGGTACCTCAGTAGTAGCAACCTGAACACATTCCCTCTGACATCTACCCCCATAAGATTCTCCCCATCCCAAAATTCTGCCTGTGGACCACTCAATATGAGGAGAATGGTACCGTAGCCAAGGCATCCCTAACAGGACCTCATCAATTCCCTCAGGAATGATGAGCAGAGATATAATCTCCTGATGAGATGAAGACATGGACAGAGTGAAAGGGATGGTCTGGTGTGATATCTGTGAGGCCAGTGTCGACCCATTTACCACTCGTACGGTCACTGGCTGAGCTAACAATACCAGGGGAATTGCGTGACGTTGGGCAAAGGCAGATGAAATAAAATACCCTCCGCCCCAGAATCCACGCAGAGGTCTACCGAGTGGGAAAATGGACCCATAGTAATTGTCCCCTTAAAGGACAATTTGGAGGCAAACATCACCATGTCTAGTGTACCTCCACCTACTACTACTAGATGTTGGCATTTCCTCGACCGCTGGAGACATCTGGTGGCAAGATGTCCTGACTGCTGGCAAACATGACACACCTTGAGTGCACTAGCGGTCCGGGACTTAGATCCCGCTCGTGACACTTCCATGGCTTCATGTGACTCAGAGGCCTGGACTGGATATTCTAAATTTTTGGCGAAGGTGGGAGCCAGCCGAAAACCTCTGCCTACACTGGGCTCGCTCTAACCTCCGCTCGTGAAAACGGAGGTCAATACAAGTGGACACTGCTATTAACTCCTCCAGTGTGGCGGGAATCTCCCTAGTGGCCAGAGCATCCTTCATGTGGTCAGCCAGCCCCCTCTAAAATATCGGAATAAGGGCTTTATCCGACCACTCCAGCTCAGATGCTAGGGTGCGAAAGTGGACGGCAAAATGGCTGACCAAGGACGAGCCCTGAGTCAATACCAACAGTTGAAGCGCCGTATCGTGGGTGACTCGAGGTCCTAAAAAGACCTGTTTCAGAGTGCTCAGGAAAAACGAAGCACTCTGCACCACATGATCACCATGCTTCAACAGCGGCGTAGCCCACTCCAACGCCCTGCCCGACAGGAGAGACACAATAAATCCCACCTTAGCTCGATCTGTGGGGAAACGTGCGGCCAGAAGCTCGAGATGTATAGAGCACTGACTCACGAAACCCCTACAAGACTTACTATCACCAGAAAATTTTTCTGGCAGAGGGAGGCGAGATAGAGTCGGAACAGGGGTGGCAGTGCATAAGGTTGCTGCAGCCATGCTAGCAGCCTGAACAACAACTGTGGTTATATCCACAGCTGATGTTGTGTGCTCGAGAGCCGCCAACCTACCCTCCAGCTGTTGGATGTACAGCAAGGATTGCTGTTTGTCCGTCATTACTAGCCAGACCCTGGCGCTAGTGTAATGTCAGGGCTAGCGGAATGCACCATATTATAAGAGAGATGGTATAAGGTGCGTTCGCTGCCCGGGGTCCACTGTGCAGAGATGGAACCTGCTGCTGCATAATGACGGACTATATGACGGTACAATGTGGATACACACACGGGTTAACTTCACCCTGTGTGAAGGAAGCAATCCCTGTTGCGTCACAGGGCCGCGGTACCGCACCAAGAGCGCAAGCAAGGAGTCTCAGGACTCTATCCCAAGGCATGGGGTTAGAGTACGTTCAGACCACTTGAGCTCGACACCGCAACTGGGGTGTCAAAGTAACAGAAAATATAACTTAAAGCACAAGAGTGAGTGCTGTGCCACTTTGGCGGACGCCACTAACCACCCAGACTTAGGATAGGAAAGCGCTCTAAAAGCGCACGGCGCGACACTGGCAGTTACAGCAATAGATGCTGTATCATGTGTCTTTATGTTGACAGCTTAGTCGGGCGCTAGACAGCAAGCATCCACCTTTGGCGAACAGTCATACACAAGGGAGGGGATTTTAAAGAACGACTTGCACTCATCAACACACACACGATTGCAAATGTACACTAGCGCATGGCCGTGCAGCCATGCAAATCTTTTATAGCTGCAGCAAGAGCAAGACCTTCCCAGAAGGACCAATGGGAGTCAGCCACAGAAGAAAAACACCTTCAGGACCTTCCTAAAGGACCAATGGGATTTGCTGCAGTATCTAAGCATGTGACCCTTGATCTCCAGTGAGAGATCCTTCCCTGGGCATGCTCAGAAAGGGAAGAGCAGGACTTAGTTCCAAACACGTCTGCTCGCCGCAGCCCAGTACTGGCTACAATGGCAGAAGCTGGAAAGGCAGCAGGAGCCAGTCATCCAGTATCAGCCTGAGCTAGACGCTGGGACTGATGTCTCTGCTGAGCAAACTCCACTGCAGCTGGAGAAGAATGGGAGACCGCAGCGGAGATGGTTCGAGAGTCCCCCTGTGCAGAGTCGGGATCTCGACACCTAACACATATCTCTGCGATTTAAGGGCGTGAAAATTTACATTTTTATGTTTTTTTCACAAATAAATGCAAGTAATATCAAAGAAATTTTACCACTATCATTAAGTACAATATGTCACGAGAAAACATTGTCAGAATCATTGGAATCCGTTGAAGCGTTCCAGAGTTATAACCTCATAAGCAGACAGCGGTCAGAATTGTAAAAATTGGCCCGGTCATTAACGTGCAAACCACCTTTGGGGGTAAAGGGGTTCATGCAGCTAAATGGGGGTCTGGCTGACAGGAAATTCGGTTGGAAAAAAGTATCCAAAGTAGCTGTCCTCCAGAAGGATAGGACAACCTTGATTGGGGATACCTTGACGCGGTGGGATGGCTTTTATGATTCCTTGATCAAAATAGTGTTTACATGTACTATTACTGTTCACTTATTTACTTACTACAGGGTATTTGTGCATTTGGGTTTTTTTTTTGTCTGTGAACGTGTTTTTTTCTGTGATGGTGTGAACATGTGCTTACACAGTGAACCAATGTATGCTGAGACTCATTTCTTTGGTTTTGCTCTCCTACAGAAAGAAGAAAACTTGTTAGTGCCACCTAAGAGAAATTCCATTTTTTATGTATCTTGCTAAATCTGTAATAGAAAACATCTTTAGCCATTAAACAACCTTATTGGTTGTGATTCCAAAACTGAAAAGGCATGTAAGAAATATATTTTGATTAGTAAAATAAAATAGCAGATTACAAGGACTGTGAATAAAATGAAGCTGCACATACACTACAGGGAGAAAGCATTTACAACCTGAGTTTCTCCAATGCACGTGAATGCTATGCCCTGGGAAGGTCAATTAAAGAGTTACTCCAGTGGAAGATTCTCCTGCGAAAAGGTTATGAAAAGTCATCTGAAAGTGCTAACAAAGGCGAAGAACTCATTGTGGCTTTGTAGTCGTACATATAATGATTCTCCACTACCAATAAGAACATGATAAGAACCAATGCCATGACAGTAAGGAACATCTATCTATCTATTATCTATCTTTCTATGAAAACAGCAATATACAATAAGTATAACGTATCAAAAGATCTGAGCAAAGGTCTGGGAACATAGCATAAGCAGGAATTTAAAACTTAACTTTTAATGTGTTTATAAAAAAAATTTTTTATATAATGTCACCAAAAAAAATCAATAAAAAAGTACTACATAGTATAACCCGTTAGGGAATTCACCATATCTATAATAGTACTCCCAGGAATTTAGTGAGAATGACACTAGCAGTGGCCCCGTGTACCATCACTCGACCCAAGGTACCTAATTTAATGGTAATAGTGCCCGTACATAACAGCATTTGTCAAATGCCAAAACCAATAAACTGGTAACCTTGGTTGCATTAATATCAGCAGGTATCACAGGAAAAAGGGGTAAGGTCAATTGAAAGAAAAAGTAGACAAATATATAGATATTGGAACAATCTCACCAATTGCCAAGGACAGGTAAGGTGGAGCCCAAGCTTGCTGGAGTGGAAGAATCCATCATGCCACAGCGTCAGGAGACAATGCCCTGTCAATCCTTGAGGGGCTATCAATAAGACTGAATCCCTGAGCTCCCGCCCTTACAAGGGCAGTCCACACCTACCCCTAAGGTATAACATGCACTGCACTCTCCCTATTTAGGTATCCCAACGCGTTTCTTTTCAAGCTGGATCATCAGGGGACTAGCTTGCATGGGAGATAAAGTGCTCAGGGTGGCGCTCAAAGCAATCTGGCATCAACAGCCATAGAGGTCTCAAGGAGACCTCAGGTTGTCATGCCAACTGGATCATGTGACGGGTCGGTGATGCGCTGATTTCCAGCCCGATGGTCGGAAGAGTTAGTTAAATGCCGCTGTCAGCGTTTGACAGCAGCATTTACCTAGTTAATAGTAGCGGGTGAATCGCGATTCCACCCGCCACTATTGCAGGTACATGTCAGCTGTTCAAAACAGCTGACATGTCCCGGCTTTGATGAGGGCTCACCGCTGCAGCTCGCATCATAGCGGGGGTACCGACCTCCACAGTAATAGTACGGCGGAGGTCGGGAAGGGGTTAAAATATAAATATATATATATATATATATATATATACACTGTATAATTGTCTAAGGGTCACTTCCATCTTTCTGTCCTTCTGTCTTTCTGTCACGGTTATTCATTCGCTGATTGGTCTCGCCAGCTGCCTGTCATGGCTGCTGCGACCAATCAGTGATGGGCACAGTCCAGAAGAAAATGGCCGCTCCTTAATCCACGCAGTCAGTGCCTGTCGCCCGCATACTCCCCTCCGGTCACAGCTAACACAGGGTTAATGCCGGCGGTAATGGACCGTGTTATGCCACGGGTAACGCACTCCGTTGCCGCCGCTATTAACCCCGTGTGTCCCCAACTTTTTACTCTTGACGCTGCCTATGCGGCATCAATAGAAAAAAAATGTAATATCAAAAATAATAATAAAAAAAACCCTGCTATACTCACCCTCTGTCGTCCGCTGAGCCGCTCGCGCCGGCCACCATTTTCCGTTGCAGGTTCCAGTGGCAAAGATGGCATGGGAGAAGGACCTGCCATGACGTCACGGTCATGTGACCGCAACGTCATCACAGGCCCTGCGTGCCTGCGCTAGAAAAACCTGCCATGATATCAAGGTCATGTAACCGCGACATCATCACAGGTCCTGCGCTCATACCAACCCTGGGACCGGAAGCTGCCGTGGACTACAAGGGGCCCTCGGAAAGGTGAGTATATGTTTATTTTTTATTTTTTAAACTGTGACAAACCTGGCTGGGCAATATACTACTTAGCTGGGCAATATACTACATGACTGGGCAGTATACTAAGTGGCTCTGTGCTGTATACTACTTCGCTGTGCAATATACCACGTGGCTCTGTGCAGTATACTACGTCACTGGGCAATATACTACGTAACTGGGCAATATACTACGTAACTGGCCAATAAACTATGTGGCTCTCTGCTGCATACTACGTCGCTGTGCAATATAGTACGTCACTGGGCAATATACTACATGGCTCTGTGCTGTATACTACGTCACTGGCCAATATACTACGTAACTGGGCAATATACTACGTGGCTTTGTGCTGTATACTACGTCACTGGGCAATATACTACATCACTGGGCAATATACTACGTCACTAGGCAATATACTACGTAACTGGGCAATATACTATGTGGCTGCGCAATATACTGCGTGGCTGGGCAATATACTATGTGACTGGGCAATATACTGCGTGACTGCAATATACTACGTGGCTGGGCAATATACTACGTGGTTGGGCAATATACTACGTCACTAGGCAATATACTACCTCACTGGGCAATATACTACGTGGTTGGGCAATATACTACGTGGCTGGGCAATATACTACGTGGCTGGGCAATATACTACGTGGTTGGGCAATATACTACGTTGCTGGGCAATATACTACGTCACTGGGCAATATACTACGTCACTGGGCAATATACTACGTGGCTGGGCAATATACTATGTGGTTGGGCAATATACTACGTGTGTTCTGTCTCCGTCATACAATTCGTTCATACCTTAATTTGTTTGTAGTGCTTTGGCTCCCTCTAGCGGTCAGAGTCATGTTCACAGTTCAATTTTCTGTTTTGTATTTTCCATTTCTCATTCTCCTCCCCCTTTGCAATGCATTATGGTAGCTCAGCCTCCATTTCCCTCCATTTTTCCTTTCACTTTCTTCAGTTTGCCTTCAAGGAAAGACGCGTCACTTCATCCCCCTTGCGATTGCATTGCGGTATGTCTTTATGCTTCCTATAGATATTTCTGCTCTATATTAGCTTAGTTTAACCAGTTGAACTCCTAGTTCAGTTACTAGCTTTCTAAATGTTATGCATAATGTACATCACGTGTAGTATGTATCTGTTCTATACCACGCACTGATTCTATGTATATCATTGTTCACAGTTTCACCGCATCAATATACCACTACGTTTAATAAAGCACAGACTCAACCACAGTCTCCTTATTGGACCCCGGTATAGCGGTTTAGCTGACTGTATAGCTACGTGAGCCTGCCTAATTTAGTGAGGACAGAACCAGTGAAACGGCAGCCATCCAACTAGTGGGATTCAAGTCACCGGCTACTCAGAGACTAAATACAGCTACAGCAATCTCTGCACAGCCAAGCACTTTCCCAAGACACCATGTCTCACAAATCACATAGGACAAGATCTGTTACTTCCGTCTCCTCAAAGACAACATCCATCAGCAGAGCGGTCGCCAGTGCCCGCGCAAATGCTGAAGCCGCCAAAATACGAGCGAGCTTTGCTGACCAAGAGATGCAACTTAAATTAGAAAAAGCACGCCTAGATGGCGAAGAGAGAAGGTTGCGCTTAGAGAGAGACGAGCAAGAGAGAAGGTCGCGCTTAGAGAGAGACGAGCAAGAGAGAAGGTCACGCTTAGAGAGAGCCAATAGTAAAGTATATCGTGGCACAGCTGTGTCAGTGCTCAAGAGAGGTTTCCCACACCAGTAATCATATAGTAAGTAAATAACTTGGCACTCAACTTGGTGGATAGTGATAATAAAGAAAACAATTTTATTACTTGAGTAGCAGTCCAGCAAAATAAACGTTTCGGTCAAACATTCAGACCTTCTTCAGTAAAACTGCATAAATATATAACAGAACATGACAATTATAATGTCGAAAAAATATTAACAAAAAAAGTAAATCTCATAATGTGGATATGTGATGGATGGGAAGGAAGGGAAGAGAGGTGGGAAAGAGGTAACATTTTTACATACCCGACTGCTGGTGTGTAGGTGTTTATAAGGCACTGATATATGTGGAGAGGCTCCTATGACGAAAGTTTTTTTAGGACCTCTAAGGAAAAGCCAATATCCTAAAATAGCGAGAAGGATATGAGAAAGGATGTGCCATGTATATCAAAAGAAAAGGAACATATTTATATACTAACCGAACAGATGAAATAGAAGTATATATTCTCATCCACACTAGGTATGTAGAAAGACTAGCTGAAAATGTACAAAGGGATATTAATAATGAGATAGTGGAACTAAACCCCAGAAAGATTAAGAGAAAATGGACTCTCACCTATAATGGATGCCTAGAGAAAAGAACACTAGGATAGTTCTTACATCACAGCATTAGACGACATTGGAATCTACTACGTACAGCCCATCCACATATTCCAGAGTTCCAGGAACACTTCCTGCCATGCTATAAGCGTCCCCCAAACATCCGTGATTCCCTAGTCAAAGCTGACATGGGGACCAACAAGGATAAGACGCAACGCTTTCTTAACCAACCTAGGTGTGGTACCTTCCCATGCCTGCACTGCAATCAATGCAATAGTGTAATCAAGGGAGACGTCTTTCATCACCCCCACTCTGGTAAGAGGTACAGAATCAAAGGTTACTTCACCTGTGATTCATCATTTGTAATCTATGCTATCAAATGTCCATGTGGCCTTTTATACATTGGTGAGACAACTCAGCCTATTAGATCCCGCATTTCCAAGCATAAATCTACTATTCGCTGTCAGAATTTATTACTGCCACTTCCATCCCATTTTATTGCCAAGGGCCATAACATATCACAACTTATGAGATTTGCTTAGAGAGAGCCGACCAAGAGAGAAGAATGCAGTTAGAGAAGGCACGCGTGGATGCCGCCTTAGAAAGCCTAGCAGCAAAAAGGGAAGCTGCTGCAGCCCTCGCCGAAGCAGAATCGCTAGAAGCCGCGCAAAATCCCAAGCTGCATAGCCAAAGCAGTACGTCGAGTCTGGAGTTTCCACTGCAAGACTCACCACAACGCACATCTCAGTATGTTAATGAACTTCCTGATCAAAACTATAACCCTGAACCAGTACCAAAACCAGAATACGACACCTCCAGCGAAGTGAGCGAGAGTCGTCACGAGGCTCAGGACAAAAACAAACTCGAAAATGTGAGGCAAAACAACTCTGCTAATGACTACCTTAACCCTCACCAGGTAACCAACGTGGATCACCCTGCTGACACACCGTACATCAGGCCGAAGCAATACGACACCGGCTGGCGCCACCCTGAGGACACTAACAGGTACGAACACACCTCACATCACTATCAGGGCGACCCATCACCAGTATACTCTGCTGACAACCGGTTCACGACAGAATTTGCCAAGTTCTTCACACGACGTGAACTGGTTGCCAAGGGATTCATGAAATTCACTGACCGAGCTGAAGGTTACAGAGCTTGGAAAGATTCCTTCCAAAATGTCATTAGAGACTTGGGGCTACAACACAGGGAAGAGATAGACCTGTTAGTCAAATACCTGGGAGAAGAGTCAGTCAAACACGCAGTAAGGATCAGAGACATTAACCCCTCTGTGACCTTAGACGTACTATCCCGTCGAGGTGCCCTGGGCTTATCTGACCCTGGACGGGATAGTACGTCATAGCCGATCGGCCGCGCTCACGGGGGGAGCGCGGCCGATCGCGGCCGGGTGTCAGCTGCCCCCAGCACATTAACCCCTGGCACACCGCGATCAAAGATGATCGCGATGTGTCGGCGATGCAGGGAAGCACCGCGCAGGGAGGGGGCTCCCTGCGGGCTTCCCTGAGCCCCCCGCAGCAACGCGATGTGATCGCGTTGCTGCGAGGGTCTTACCTCCCTCCCTCCCTGCTCGAGCCCTGGATCCAAGATGGCCGCGGATGCGGGTCCTGCAGGGAGGGAGGTGGCTTCACAGAGCCTGCTCAGAGCAGGCACTGTGAAGCCTGCAGCGCTGCATATCAGATCAGTGATCTGACAGAGTGCTGTGCAAACTGTCAGATCACTGATCTGTGATGTCCCCCCCGGGACAAAGTAAAAAAGTTAAAAAAAAAATTTCCAAATGTGTAAAAAAAATAAAAAAAAATATTCCAAAATAATGAAAAAAAAAAAATATATTATTCCCATAAATACATTTCTTCATCTAAATAAAAAAAACAAAACAATAAAAGTACACATATTTAGTATCGCCGCGTCCGTAACGACCCGACCTATAAAACTGTCCCACTAGTTAACCCCTTCAGTAAACACCGTAAGAAAAAAAAAAAAAAAACGAGGCAAAAAACAACGCTTTATTATCATACCGCCGAACAAAAAGTGGAATAACACGCGATCAAAAGGACAGATATAAATAACCATGGTACCGCTGAAAGCGTCATATTGTCCCGCAAAAAAAGAGCCGCCATACAGCATCATCAGCAAAAAAATAAAAAAGTTATAGTCCTGAGAATAAAGCGATGCAAAAATAATTATTTTTTCTGTAAAATAGTTTATATCGTATAAAAGCGCCAAACCATAAAAAAATGATATAAATGAGGTGTCGCTGTAATTGTACTGACCCGAAGAATAAAACTGATTTATCAATTTTACCAAACGCGGAACGGTATAAACGCCTCCCCCAATAGAAATTCATGAATAGCTGGCTTTTGGTCATTCTTCCTCACAAAAATCGGAATAAAAAGCGATCAAAAAATGTCACGTGCCCAAAAATGTTTTCAATAAAAACGTCAACTCGTCCCGCAAAAAACAAGACCTCACATGACTCTGTGGACCAAAATATGGAAAAATTATAGCTCTCAAAATGTGGTATTGCAAAAAATATTTTTTGCAATAAAAAGGGTCTTTCAGTGTGTGACGGCTGCCAATCATAAAAATCCGCTAAAAAACTTGCTATAAAAGTAAATCAAACCCCCCTTCATCACCCCCTTAGTTAGGGAAAAATAAAAAAAAATGTATTTATTTCCATTTTCCCATTAGGGCTAGGGTTAGGGCTAGGGTTAGGGCTAGGGCTAGGGTTAGGGCTAGGGCTAGGGCTAGGGTTAGGGCTAGGGTTAGGGCTAGGGCTAGGGTTAGGGTTAGGGCTAGGGTTAGGGCTAGGGTTAGGGCTAGGGCTAGGGTTAGGGCTAGGGTTAGGGTTAGGGTTAGGGCTAGGGTTAGGGCTAGGGCTAGGGTTAGGGCTAGGGTTAGGGTTAGGGCTAGGGTTAGGGCTAGGGTTAGGGCTAGGGTTAGGGCTAGGGTTAGGGCTAGGGTTAGGGCTAGGGTTAGGGTTAGGGTTGGGGCTACAGTTAGGGTTGGGGCTAAAGTTAGGGTTAGGGTTTAGATTACATTTACAGTTGGGAATAGGGTTGGGATTAGGGTTAGGGGTGTGTCAGGGTTAGAGGTGTGGTTAGGGTTACCGTTGGAATTAGGGTTAGGGGTGTGTTTAGATTAGGGTTTCAGTTATAATTGGGGGGTTTCCACTGTTTCGGCACATCAGGGGCTCTCCAAACACGACATGGCGTCCGATCTCAATTCCAGCCAATTCTGCGTTGAAAAAGCAAAACAGTGCTCCTTCCCTTCCGAGCTCTCCTGTGTGCCCAAACAGGGGTTTACCCCAACATATGGGGTATCAGCGTACTCAGGACAAATTGGACAACAACTTTTGTGGACCAATTTCTCCTGTTATCCTTGGGAAAATACAAAACTGGGGGCTAAAAAATAATTTTTGTGGGAAAACAAAAAGATTTTTTATTTTCACGGCTCTGCGTTATAAACTGTAGTGAAACACTTGGGGGTTCAAAGTTCTCACAACACATCTAGATAAGTTCATTGAGGGGTCTAGTTTCCAATATGGGGTCACTTGTGGGGGGTTTCTACTGTTTAGGTACATTAGGGGCTCTGCAAACGCAATGTGACGCCTGCAGACCAATCCATCTAAGTCTGCATTCCAAATGATGCTCCTTCCCTTCCGAGCCCTCCCATGCGCCCAAACGGTGGTTCCCCCCCACATATCGGGTATCAGCGTACTCAGGACAAATTGGACAACAACATTTAGGGTCCAATTTCTCCTGCTAACCTTGGAAAAATACAAAACTGGGGGCTAAAATATAATTTTTGTGGAAAAAAAAATATTTTTTATTTGCATGGCTCTGCGTTATAAACTGTAGTGAAATACTTGGGGGTTCAAAGCTCTCACAACACATCAAGATGAGTTCCTTAGGGGGTCTACTTTCCAAAATGGTGTCACTTGTGGGGGGTTTCTACTGTTTAGGTACATTAGGGGCTCTGCAAACGCAATGTGACGCCTGCAGACCATTCCATCTAAGTCTGCATTCCAAATGGCGCTCCTTCCCTTCCGAGCCCTCCCATGCGCCCAAACGGTGGTTCCCCCCCACATATGGGGTATCAGCGTACTCAGGACAAATTGGACAACAACTTTTGGGGTCCAATTTCTCCTGTTACCCTAGGGAAAATACAAAACTGGGGGCTAAAAAATAATTTTTGTGGGAAAAAAATTTTGTTTTATTTTTATGGCTCTGCATTATAAACTTCTGTGAAGCCCTTGGTGGGTCAAAGTGCTCACCACACATCCAGATAAGTTCCTTAGGGGGTCTACTTTCCAAAATGGTGTCACTTGTGGGGGGTTTCAATGTTTAGGCACATCAGTGGCTCTCCAAACGCAACATGGCGTCCCATCTCAATTCCTGTCAATTTTGCATTGAAAAGTCAAACGGCGCTCCTTCCCTTCCGAGCTCTTCCATGCGCCCAAACAGTGGTTTACTGCCACATTTGGGGTATCAGCGTACTCAGGACAAATTGGACAACAACTTTTGAGGTCCAATTTCTTCTCTTACCCTTGAAAAAATAAAAAATTGGGGGCAAAAATATAATTTTTGTGAAAAAATATGATTTTTTATTTTTACGGTTCTGCATTATAAACTTCTGTGAAGCACTTGGTGGGTCAAAGTGCTCACCACACCTCTAGATAAGTTCCTTAGGGGGTCTACTTTCCAAAATGGTGTCACTTGTGGGGGGTTTCAATGTTTAGGCACATCAGTGGCTCTCCAAACGCAACATGGCGTCCCATCTCAATTTCTGTCAATTTTGCATTGAAAAGTCAAACTGCGCTCCTTCCCTTCCGAGCTCTCCCATGCGCCCAAACAGTGGTTTACTGCCACATATGGGGTATCAGCGTACTCAGGACAAATTGGACAACAACTTTTGAGGTCCAATTTCTTCTCTTACCCTTGGAAAAATAAAAAATTGGGGGCAAAAATATAATTTTTGTGAAAAAATATGATTTTTTATTTTTACGGTTCTGCATTATAAACTTCTGTGAAGCACTTGGTGGGTCAAAGTGCTCACCACACATCCAGATAAGTTCCTTAGGGGGTCTACTTTCCAAAATGGTGTCACTTGTGGGGGATTTCAATGTTTAGGCACATCAGTGGCTCTCCAAACGCAACATGGCGTCCCATCTCAATTCCTGTCAATTTTGCATTGAAAAGTCAAACTGCGCTCCTTCCCTTCCGAGCTCTCCCATGCGCCCAAACAGTGGTTTACTGCCACATATGGGGTATCAGCGTACTCAGGACAAATTGGACAACAACGTTTGGGGTCCAATTTCTCCTGTTACCCTTGGTAAAATAAAACAAATTGGAGCTGAAGTAAATTTTTTGTGTAAAAAAGTTAAATGTTCATTTTTATTTAAACATTCCAAAAATTCCTATTAAACACCTGAAGGGTTAATAAACTTCTTGAATGTGGTTTTGAGCACCTTGAGGGGTGCAGTTTTTAGAATGGTGTCACACTTGGGCATTTTCTATCATATAGACCCCTCAAAATGACTTCAAATGAGACGTGGTCCCTAAAAAAAAAGGTGTTGTAAAAATGAGAAATTGCTGGTCAACTTTTAACCCTTATAACTCCCTAACAAAAAAAAAATTGGTTCCAAAATTATGCTGATGTAAAGGAGACATGTGGGAAATGTTACTTATTAAGTATTTTGTGTGACATATCTCTGTGATTTAATTGCATAAAAATTCAAAGTTTGAAAATTGCGAAATTTTCAAAATTTTCGCCAAATTTCTGTTTTTTTCACAAATAAACGCAGGTACTATCAAAGAAATTTTACCACTATCATGAAGTACAATATGTCACGAGAAAACAATGTCAGAATCACCAGGATCCGTTGAAGCGTTTCGGAGTTATAACCTCATAAAGGGACAGTGGTCAGAATTGTAAAAATTGGCCTGGTCATTGACGTGCAAACCACCCTTGGGGGTAAAGGGGTTAATATAAACCACCCTGAGACTGGCCTCAAAGAGATCTGGAAAAAGCTGGATGAGTGTTACGGCTGAGCAGAAGTAATAGAAAGAGCCTTGTTCAAAAGAATCGATGACTTTCCTAAAATATCTAACAAAGGTCTCCAGAAACTTAGAGAGCTAAGCGACCTGCTAAAGGAAGTCCAAGTTGCCAAATACGAGGACGACCTACAGGGACTTGCATTTCTCGACACAGCCAGAGGTGTTAACCTTATAGTCCAGAAGTTGCCCTACAATCTACAGGAGAGGTGGCTCACACATGGTTCCACGTACAAATACAAACACAGCGTTCCATTCCCTCCCTTCTCCATTTTTGTAGACTTCATACACCAACAAGCGAGAATTAGAAACGATCCCAGCTTTGACTTTGCAATGCCATATGCCACACCATCACCACCTGCAAATCCACGCAGAACATCTGTGGCAGTACACAAGACTTGTATTTCTTCTTCAGGCTCTAATTACAGGTCTGCTGGCTGCTCTCAATCAGAGACAAAGGTGCAGGACCCTGACAAGCAGTGCCCACTTCATCAGAAGCCTCATCCTCTCCTGAAATGCAGAGCCTTCAGAGGAAAATCTATGCCAGATTGCAGAAGCTTCCTGAAAGAAAATGGTATCTGCTACAAGTGCTGCTCATCCACAGCTCATCTCGCCAAGGATTGCAAGGTCAGTGTAAAATGCACAGAATGTGGCACCACAGACTATAACACCGCTCTACACCCTGGCCCAGCTCCATGGAGTACACAAAACACGCCAGCTGACAGTGAGCATGGCGGGGAGGAAAGGAACACTGACACAGCTACGCCAGAGATCACTTCACAATGCACCGAGGTCTGCAAAGGGACAATAGACAGTAGGTCCTGTTCAAAAATATGCCTCGTCAAAGTATACCCGAAGGGCCATAGAGACCAAGCTGTAAGACTGTATGCTATCTTGGATGATCAAAGTAATCGATCCTTGGCTAGATCAATGTTCTTTGACCTATTCAACATCAAAGGGCCAAGCACTCCCTACTCCTTAAAGACATGTGCAGGTACTGTGACAACAGCAGGCAGGAAAGCTACTGACTACCAAATCGAGTCTTTAGAAGGACAATTCTGCCTACCGCTACCTGCGATCATCGAATGTAACCAGATCCCAGACAACAGATCTGAAATCCCTACACCAGATGTAGCAATCCATCACACTCACTTAAAACGAATAGCACACCTTATACCGGAACTCGACCATCAGGCCCAGATAATTCTGCTGTTGGGGAGAGATATCCTGCAGGTTCATAAAGTGAGACGTCATATCAATGGACTCCACAATGCTCCTTATGCCCAAAGACTAGACCTAGAATGGGTCATAATTGGCAATGTATGCTTGGGACGCATGCACGCCCCATCTTCTGTGACAAGCATGCTGACAAATACATTGGAGAAAGGACGTCCATCTCTGTTTCAACCTTGTAACAATGAGTTCCATGTCAGGAAACTGCCACACAGCATCCAACTACCTGATCATTTAATAGACTTTACTCACGACAGCAGTATAGAGTCAGGAAGCTATGAGGATCAGTTAGGGTGCACAGTCTTCCAGAGAACTAAGCAGGACAACCAAGTGGCAATGTCGGTAGAGGACAAGTTGTTCTTAGAGGTAATGGACAAGGGACTCGTTAAAGATGAGACCAACAGCTGGGTCGCACCTCTTCCCTTCAAAACCCACAGACCACGTCTACCGAACAACAGAAATCAGGCATTACAACGTTTCTCCTCTCTCAAACGTAATCTGCAAAAGAAACCAGAGATGAAAGATCACTTTTTCTCCTTCATGTCAAAGATTTTTGAAAACTGTCACGCAGAACTAGCTCCCACTCTCAAAGACTCTGAAGAATGCTGGTTCCTACCCATGTTCGGAGTATACCACCCTAAGAAACCATGCCAGATCAGAGTCGTGTTTGATTCCAGTGCTAAATTTAATGAAGTCTCCCTGAATGACGTTCTACTGACAGGACCAGACCTCAATAACAAACTATTGGGTGTACTTATGCGCTCCCGTAAGGATTCCATTGCCTTCATTGCTGACATCCAGCAAATGTTCCATTGTTTCCTTGTGAGAGAGAGAGACAGGAACTTCCTAAGATTCTTCTGGTACAGAGACAATGATCCTACTGTAGAAGTCACAGAGTATCGCATGAGAGTGCACATCTTTGGCAACAGTCCTTCACCTGCAGTCGCCATTTACGGACTCAAAAGGTCGGCTCAGGAAGGAGAAGCAGAATACGGAGCAGATGTCAGACAATTCATAGAAAAGGACTTTTATGTTGACGACTGTCTAAAAGCCATGCCTTCAAATGATACTGCCATCAGTCTTCTCAGGAGAGCCCAGGACATGCTTGCCTGCTCGAACCTTAGGCTTCATAAAATAGCCTCAAACAGCCAAGAACTCATGAAAGCGTTCCCTTCTCAGGACCTATGTAATGGTCTCAGAGACCTTGGCCTGGGGTCAGACCCCGCACCAATGCAACGCAGCCTCGGGCTTCTCTGGAATCTACAGTCAGACACTTTCACCTTTCAGGTCAACCAGAAAGAAAGGCCTTTCACATGTAGAGGCTTCCTGTCTACCATCAACAGTCTGTACGATCCCTTGGGTTTTGCAGCTCCTGTTACTATACATGGCAAGGCCCTACTAAGAGACTTAACAAGGGAAACATCTGACTGGGATGCACCTCTGCCACCTGATAAGAATATCCAGTGGGAAGAGTGGAAGAACTCGTTAGCGGCACTCTCCAACCTGCATGCGCCAAGACCATACACCCCTGTGCCATCTACTGAGATACAGAGCCAAAGACTGTACGTATTTGCAGATTCTTCTGTCAAAGCAATTGCCTCTGTTGCCTACCTCAAAACTGTAGACTCTAAATGTCAGTGCCACATTGGTTTCGTCATGGGAAAGGCCAAACTTGCACCACAACCAGAGCACAGTATACCCAGGTTAGAGCTTTGTGCCGCAGTCTTAGCCGTTGAGTTAGCGGAGTTCATCGCATCCGAAATGGATATCGACCTGACACAGGCCAAGTTCTACTCAGACAGCAAAGTAGTCCTGGGATATATCCACAACGAAACCAGGCAATTCTACGTTTATGTCAATAACAGAGTGCTCCAAATCAGGAGATCAGTTCATCCAAAGCAGTGGCATTACATACCCACAGACCAGAATCCCGCAGATCATGCAACTAGAGCAGTTGACGCAAGTCGATTAGGAAGCACAACGTGGCTCTCTGGACCAAAACTATTGTACATTGCGGAATGTTTTCCAGACACCTTTGAACTAGTAGGACAGGACTCAGATGCTGAAATCTGCCCTCAGGTGTCTACACTACATACAATGACCTCTGTTATCCAGCTCGGATCTTGCAGGTTCAACAAATTCTCAAGTTGGAAGTCACTTACTCGAGCCATTACCTGCCTGACTCATATAGCTCGCTCATTCAGGACCACCACAACTTGTGACATGGAAAAATGTAAAGGAGCAGCGAGGCTTACCCACGAAAGCCTAATCAACTTCATGGCTGAAGCTGCAGCTATAATCAATGCAAGACCCCTGGTTCCAGTTCCTAACGACCCTGAGGAACCCTTGTTATTGACTCCAGCTACTCTACTTACTCAGAAAACAGGACTGTCCAGTGCCCCTCCAGGAGGATTCGACGCTAATGACCTCTACAAGCGCCAATGGAGACAGGTACAAAGTCTTGCAAATACTTTCTGGGACAGGTGGCGCAAACAATATTTGTCTACCCTGCAGCCACGTACAAAGTGGCAATCTACTAAACCTAATCTGAACATAGGTGACCTTGTTCTTGTGAAAGACTGTCAGATTCATCGGAACCAGTGGCCACTTGGTCTACTTACCGCAACATTCCCAAGCAAGGACGGCAATGTCCGCAAAGTTGAGCTAAGGATCACCAAAGGGAATGAACCTAAGACATTTTTCAGACCGGTATCTGAACTGGTCCTATTGTTGCCTTCGGAAGAAAGGAGTAGTGACATCCGTTGATGTCAGACGGGGAGTGTTCTGTCTCCATCATACAATTCGTTCATACCTTTATTTGTTTGTAGTGCTTTGGCTCCCTCTAGCGGTCAGAGTCATGTTCACAGTTCAATTTTCTGTTTTGTATTTTCCATTTCTCATTCTCCTCCCCCTTTGCAATGCATTATGGTAGCTCAGCCTCCATTTCTCTCCATTTTTCCTTTCACTTTCTTCAGTTTGCCTTCAAGGAAAGACGCTTCACTTCATCCCCCTTGCGATTGCATTGCCAGTATGTCTTTATGCTTCCTATAGATATTTCTGCTCTATATTAGCTTAGTTTAACCAGTTGAACTCCTAGTTCAGTTACTAGCTTTCTAAATGTTATGCATAATGTACTTCACGTGTAGTATGTATCTGTTCTATACCACGCACTGATTCTATGTATATCATTGTTCACAGTTTCACCGCATCAATATACCGCTACGTTTATAAAGCACAGACTCAACCACAGTCTCCTTATTGGACCCCGGTATAGTGGTTTAGCTGACTGTATAGCTACGTGAGCCTGCCTTATTTAGTGAGGACAGAACAACGTGACTGGGCAATATACTACGTCACTGGGCAATATACTATGTGGGTGGGCAATATACTATGTGGCTGGGCAATATACTATGTGGTTGGGCAATATACTACGTGGCTGGGCAATATACTACGTGACTGGGCAATATACTACGTGGCTGGGCAATATACTACGTGGCTGGGCAATATACTACGTGGCTGGGCAATATACTATGTGACTGGGCAATATACTACGTGGGCTGTGCAATATACTATGTGGACATGCATATTCTAGAATACCCGATGCGTTAGAATCAGGCCACCATCTAGTATATATATAAGTTCAAATCACCCCCCTTTTGCCCCATTCAAAATAAAACAACAAAAAATCAAATACACACATATTTGGTATCGCCGCATTCAGAATCGCCCAATCTAATAATATAAAAAGAGAATTAACCCGATCGCGGAAATACTTTTTTTGGTTTTTGCAACATTGCATTAAATGCAATAACAGGAGATCAAAAGATCATATCTGCACAAAAATGGCATCATTAAAAACGTCAGCTCAGCGCACAAAAAATAAGCCCTCTCCCAAACTCAGATCATGAAAAATGGAGACGCTACGAGTATTGGAAAATGGCACAATTTTTTTTAACAAACTTTGGAATTTTTTTTCACCACTTAGATAAATAAAAACATAGACATGTTTGGTATCTACGAACTCGTAATGACCTGGGAAATCATACTGCAGGTTGCATTTAGTGAACATAGTAAAAAAGCAAAATAAAAAACAATCGTGGAATTGCACTTTTTTTGCAGTTTTACCGCACTTTGATTTTGTTTCTCATTTTCCATTACACAATATGTTAAAACCAATAGTGTCATTCAAAAGTACAACTCGTCCCTCAAAAACAAGCCCTCACATTGCCATATTGACTAAAAAATAAAAAAGTGATAGCTCTAAAAAGAACGGGAGCAAAAAATGAAAGCGCAAAAACTAAAATAACTCCGGTTATGAAGGCTTTAAACAATAGGTTTTTTTTCCCCTCGGAATGTTGTGCTGCCTCCAATCTCTGCAAGTATCTATCTATCTATCTATCTATCTATCTGTTACCTGTCTGTCTATCTATCGATCATATTTCATAAAACAACATTTCATATTTCATAAAATATAAAAATTTCAAAAACATAAATATTTCATAAAACACTTTATTATTTTATTTTTATTTTACCTATATTAAAGGGGTGGTTCACTACTAGGACAACCACTTCTCAATCTAAAAGTTTGGCTCAGATAAAATGAAAATAAACTTATTCTCACCTCCCGTGCCGGTGCCGTTCCAGCGGTATTGGGACTCACGATGTGGATAACCACTTTATTACACACAGCACATCTTTTTTTTTATGGCATATTAGCATTATAATTTAAATTTTACTAGATTTGACATATTGAACGGTGACACAAAAATACAGAAAAAAAAAAACATTTTAAAGAAAGGATAAACAGTAAATATTTAAAAAAAAAACATTTTCAGCCTAGATTTCCACACTTGTTCGTATTTGGAAATATTTGTTTTTATCCGTTAATTTGCCTTTTGAGCCTCCCCTCCTTTGTCATTACATTGTCACTCTACAGTACACCCCATTTTGCATTGTATCCTAGCTCTGAATGTAAGCTCCTCTTGCCAAGCTCCTGCCATGGCACACCTGCAAAGTCATCTTCAAGCCACCGAACGCGGGCAGGTTGTCACTTAGTGTCTCTTCCTGCTCTTCACAGTTCAAACCTTTTTACAAGGGCCAAGACAAATGACACAAAAGCAAAAGTGCAGTGATTCAAACTGGATGGGCTTACAACATAATTCAATTAAATTCTGTGTGGCACACACCATGACAAAGCAGAGGCCACGACTTGAGGTCTGTGAATGCGGGGAGGCTGCACAGCAATAAAAAAAAAACCCTTTTGACTGGTTAAATGTGACAGAGGCATATTAGGAAACCTCCCATCTAACAGGTGGCTACACAGCTCTCAGCTGCTGCTGTACATTCACTAGCACATTGGCCTTCTTTTTTTTTTTAGGAAAATTTTCAGAATTTTTTTTTAATGTTACTGTATTTGATGTATGAATTATTCCCATTAGTCCCTTACGGGAAAGATAGCTGGTCATGTCTTGTTGTATCCATCCTACTTCCAGCCCAATCTATTCTCTGCTGCCTCTCAGATGAATTAACATAAAGAAACAGTGTGAAAAGCGTAGCTGGTGGAAGGATTAAGTATATCATTGAAAGGAATTATGTTGTAAATGACTGGGAGGGGAAGGGGCTTCTGTTCCTTGGTCCCATCTGGTCTATAAAGAATACCTTGTTGTAATTAGCCCCAGATGGCTTTATGTTGCACTGTGTCTGGGCAGCCAGGTGCCACTGTGTCCTGCTGAGTGTGATATTCATTGCTGGATGTTGCGAGGACTAAGATGGACTTTATTGCAACCTAATTTCTTCCAGGGCATTACACAAATATGAATTGAAGAATAACTGGGCTTGAAACAATTGCGCCTAAGACGAGGCGGCTTTGTCATGGGGCTTGTGCCAGTCACCCGTCATTGATAAAACCTCTTTGTTTTAACCCATTCTCTCACGTTAGAGTCTTGGATGTGGATGGCTCAGAGGTGCTTGTTTGCGTTACATAGTAAGGATCTACACAATGGCGACAGATGAAAGGGGAAAATGTAGATGCCTGGTTCAACATGACATTCATATTACACATAAGCCAATTTGAGGAGCGAAGTTGCTGAAATGCAAATTTGGAAGATTTGTTCAAATTTGACCAGGAAAATCAATTTTCATTCAATTTATTTAATGCACGTGATGCCTTCAGAGCATTATACTCATTTGGCCCCATCCATCTATGCTCTGGTCTTCTTCTTCAGGCTGGTCACTAGTGTGGTCTTTACTGAGTCATCTTTGGCATCATCAGAATCCTGGCATCTCAATATCTCCTGCACTGACTATATTGTGACATGGCTTCAAATCCTGTAAGATACCAAAGATGGCTACATCAGTGACCGAACCCTAAAAGACAGATGAGGGTTTTGTGATTTCTTTTTATCTTTATTTTTGTATCCCTTCCAAACATTTTTTAAATCCAGCAAAATGGCCATCTAGACATTTACACACCATTTTGCAAGCAAAATAAGGATTTTTCCAAATTCTACTTTTTGTGAAATTTGAGGTGAATTTGACTTGTCTGGATGGGATTCGCTGAACTCTACGTACCAGTTATTATACCTCGTTTATCTCTGGAGGAGAATTCTAAGCTACAAGACCTTTATATAGTTAAATGTTATTAAATGTGTCAAAGTAATAGCATAAAGGGGTTATTAACTACTTTAAAAGCATTCTGAAAATGACCAAGATAGTGCTGGCGCCTTTTCTTCATACATCATATTGTGTCCAACCTCAGTCTGCTGGCTTCTTCTTCAGGTAGAGGGTGTCAGGACCACTTCAGCTTTGCAATTTATGTGGAAGAAACTATTTCTATTCCATTTCTATGATGGAATGTGAAAGCTACATGGCTGCTGATAGGGCTGCAGTAGTCACACGACACCCCACTAGGAAAAAGCCAGGAAAATGGAGGACAAAGTGTTAATTACTAAGGAGCCACATCAATCCAGGATACACATTCAAAACTAGAACCTAACCATACAAAGTTTTTTTCTAGCACCTGGAATCACTTAGTATATGTTTTAATGTAATGGACAACCCCTTTGAAGTGAAACGCACTTTAGTCTATGCAAAATTAGAAGCGCCAAACACTCTGCAAACGCAATATTGGACAAAGTTTGATTACACAAGACACACCCTGATCTAGACTGCCATGTAAACCCTTTAAGTCCCATATTTAATGGACCTTTTGAGAGGTCCAAATTTTTAAAGATATTTTAGGTGGTAATTAGTGTTGAGCATTCCGATACTGCAAATATCGGGTATCGGCCGATATTCGCTGTATCGGAATTCCGATACCGAGTTCCGATACTTTTGCAATATTGGATACCGGAATTGGAAGTTCCTATAGTGCAATGATGCACTATAATGGAGTGTAGGCGGTGTGTGGGCAGAGACTGCATGTGTGTGTGCGGGCGGAGTCTGTACATGACTGTGTGGGGTCTGTGCGTGCCTGCCGGGGCTCTGTGCGTGTGTGCTGGGGCTCTGTGAAGGGTGCCGGGGCTCTGAGCGGCGTGCGGGGCTCTGTGCGGTGTGCCGGGGCTCTGTGCGGCGTGCGGGGCTCTGTGCATGTGTGCCGGGGCTCTGTGCGGCGTGCGGGGCTCTGTGCAGCATGCCGGGGCTCTGTGCCTGTGTGCAGGCATCGTCCGATGGGACTACAAGTGACGATGCCTACTACAGTGACAGTGATTGACACATTAGCCTATGATGGGATAGTAGTAGTCCCATCATCCGGCTAATGTGTTGAATGAAAAAAAAAACATACATACTACATACATAGTACATACATGCTACATACATACTACATACTACATACATACTACATACATGCTACATACTACATACATGATACATACTACATAAATGCTACATACATGCTACATACATGCTACATACATACTACATATGTTATACCCGGTCTGTTTACTGTACCTCCAGGGGGTCTCCGTCGGGACTCTCGCTCTGTACTGGCTTCATGCTGTCTGGACGCAGCCCCCACCCCTCCTTCCTCTCCTGCTTCCTGGCGTGCAGCCAGCAGGTTCCCTGGCAGGGTTCTTAGGTCGCACGCGTGCTCGCTCCCGGTCTCTTAAAGAGACAGTGTGCATTTTCCAAATGTTGCCTCTATTCAATGGCGTGTGTTTGTCTATTATTTCTAGCCCTTCTGCCATAGGGAGGGCGCTGGAGCAACAAGTATCTACTGTTGCTATCTTCCGGTTCCTGTTATCTTGCGCTTCTGTTTCTGAAGTATCTGCAAGGAACTCCGCTTATTCTGTCTGTCTCCACAGATCTTCTGCTACCAGTTACCCGGCTATTCTGGACTGCATCCGCAGTATCTATGCTTTACCCGTCTAGTCCTGCCAGTCTGCCAGCCTCACTTCCGGACCACGCCAGTACCCCCGGCGCCGGCTTCTACACCCGGTATCCTCCAGTCAACTCTGCAATACTCGCTAACCTTGCTGGTCCGTCTGTTCCGCTGGGACAGCCGCCACGAGTACGGGGCCTAACTGAAGGTGGCACCCGTGTCCTCCAGGCATTCCATTCTGTCCCTGTTCGAGGGGACTTACTACGGGTGTCTGGGGCTCACGCAGTAACGCCCCCTTCGGAGCCCCCTGGACTGTGGTCTAGTGGTTCCACATCAAACCTTAATAAATACGAATGTGAACTTCTACATCTGTGCCTCCGTTTCCATTCGTTACAACATACATGCTACATACATGCTACATACATGCTACATACATACTACATACATGCTACATACTACATACATGCTACATACATGCTACATACATACATACTAAATACATGCTACATACATGCTACATACATACTACATACATACTACATACAGTACATTCATACATTACATACAATACATACATACAGACATACAGTACATTAAATATAGAGTTAATACTCACCATTACTTGTCACTTTGTTCCCTGAAGCCAGTGTCATCTGTAAAAAATATGAAAATAACAAACAACCAATATACTCCCTGTCCGCAGAAATCCATGAGTGTCCCACGACGATCTCCCGTGGATAATGGCAGATCAGCTGTTGTGAGCACTCTCTAGGAGCTCCAGGAACATAATGACGGGAGGAAGGTATCCTTCCGCACTGTATTCCTCCACCGCTGTAAAAAAAAATAGTCCCTAGTCTCACTTTTGGCATTGCTGTATGAGAAATTTTCCCACGCAGCAATTGCCATAAAGTGTGACTTTGTTCTAAGGTAACCTCAGTGATGCACTGCAGGAGCCATTGTCTCCTGTCAGTGTGTCACTGAGGGTCCTATAGAGCAGTGACATCACCCGATGTCACTGTTCTGTAGGGGAGATCGTCGTGGGACACTCGTTATTAATTGGACTACGGAGGACAGGTAGTATACGGTTTATTTTTTGTTTTTTGCAGGCGCTGAAGTATGGTAAGTATGGTTAAAAGAAGAATATTAAAATGCTTTTTTCCTAATGTGTGTGTGTTTTATTAACCCTTTATTACTTTTGGATTAATAATGGATAGGCATCTTATTGACGCCTCTCCGTTATTAACCTGACTTAATGTCACCTTACAATAACAAGGTGACATTAACCCCTTATTACTCCATATCCCATCGCTACACGGGAGTGGGAAGAGAGAAACTAAGTGCCGGAATTGGCGCATCTTACAAATGTGCCATTTCTGGGGCGGCAGCGGACTGGTATTTGTAGCCGGGGGGGAGGGGGGCAATATCCATGGCCCCTCTCTAGGCTATGAATATCAGCCCGCAGCTGTCTGCGTAGCCTTTCTGGCTATAAAATATAGGGGGACCCCGCGTCATTTTTTTTGGGGGGTCCCCCTATTTTAATAGCCAGTAAAGGCTACGCAGACAGCTGCGTTCTTATATTCATAGCAGGCTACAAATATTGGCCCCTGGCTGTCAACTTTCCCCCTTTGGTGTAGAAAATTGTGCGGGAGCCCACGCCGTTTTTTCCGTTTTGTTTTTTTTAAAATTCAATGCTCATTAAGGTCTCTTTCACACTTGTGTCAGTACGGGGCCGTCGCTATGCGTCGGGCCAACATACCGACGCACGTTGTGAAATTTGTGCATGACGTGGGCAGCGGATACAGTTTTTCAACGCATCCGTTGCCCATTCTGAAGTCCGGGGAGGAGGGGGCGGAGTTTGGGCCACGCATGCGCAACAGAAAATGGTGCGACAGACAAAAAAATCCTTCACTTGAACGTTTTTTCGTGCCAACGGTTCGCTAATACAAGTCTATGGGTAAAAAACACATCCTGTAAGCACATTTGCAGGATCCGTTTTTTCCCAAAACGACGGATTGCGATGGATTGCTAAAAATGCAAGTGTGAAAGTAGCCTTAGAAACATCGACCTTTCTATTATATATCTATGGATATATCAATCTATAGATGTATTTATAAATAGATATATCTATAGATACATAGATTTCAAACATCAAGTTTTTGCCGTCAGGCACATTCTGGCTAGTTTTGAAAAAAATGGATCCGTTTTTTCCGCCTGATCAGTTTTTTTCTTCCGGATCAGTTTTTTTCCGCCAGATCCACTTTTTCCACCGGATCCGTTTTTTTCTTCCGGATCCGTTTTTTTCCACCGGATCTATTTTTTCTGCCGATCCCTTTTTTCCATCAGATCTGTTTTTTTCCGCCTGATCCATTTTTTTCCACCGGATCTGTTTTTTCTTCCGGATCAGTTTTTTTCCGCCGGATTAGTTTTTTTCTTCCTGATCAGTTTTTTTCCGCCTGATCCGTTTTTTTCTTCCAGATCTGTTTTTTTCTTCTGGATCATTTTTTTTTCCACTGGATCCGATTTTTCCGCCGGATCCAATTTTTTCCGCCGGATCCCTTTTTTTCTTCCAGATCCGTTTTTTCCCGCCGGATCTGTTTTTTTTCAAAAGTCGCCGGATTGTGCCTCACAGCAAAAACCTGATGTGTGAAAGCAGCCAGATATATGGATAGATACATCTATGTATCTATAGATATATCTATCTATAAATATATCTATGGATAGATATATCCATAGATATATAATAGAAAGGCCAATGTTTCTAAGGCTACTTTCACACTTGCGTTTTTAGCAATCCGTCACAATCTGTCGTTTTGGGAAAAAAACGGATCCTGCAAATGTGCCTGCAGGATGCGTTTTTTACCCATAGACTTGTATTAGCGACGTATCGCGACGGATGGCCACACATCGTGTCCGTCGTACAACGGATCCGTCGTGTTTTGGTGGATATTCAGCACGAAAAAACGGTCAAGTGAAGGTTTTTTGTCCGTCGCGTCCGCCATTTTCTACTGCGCATGCGCGGCCAAAACTCCGCCCCCCCTCCCCGGACTTCAGAATGGGCAGTGGATGCGTTGAAAAACTGCATCCGCTGACCACGTCATGCACAAATTTCACAACGTGCGTCGGTACGTTGGCCCGACGCATAGCGACGGACCCGTACCGACACAAGTGTGAAAGAGGCCTTAATGAGCGTTGAATTTAAAAAAAAAAAAAGCGGAAAAAAACGGCATGGGCTCCCGTGCAATTTTCTGCGCCAGAGGGAGAAAGCCGATGGCCGGGGACCAATATCTGTAGCCTGCTATGAATATCAGCCCGCAGCTCTCTGCGTAGCCTTTACTGGCTATTAAAATAGGGGGACCCTAAAAAATAATGACGTGTGGTCCCACTATATTTTATAGCCAGAAAGGCTACGCAGATAGCTGTGGGCTGATATTCATAGCCTAGAGAGGGGCCATGGATATTACCCCCCCCCCCCAGCTACAAATACCAGTCCGCAGCCGCCCCAGAAATGGTGCATCAGTATGGTGCACCAATTCCAGCACTTAGCCCCACTCTTCTTACTCCCATGTAGCGGTGGGATATGGGGTAATAAGGGGTTAATGTCACCTTGCTATTGTAAGGTGACATTAAGCCGTGTTAATAACGGAGAGGCGTCAATAAAATGCCTATCCATTATTAATGCAATAGTAATAAAAAGTTAATAAAACACACACACATTAGGAAAAAAGTATTTTAATATTCTTCATTTAACCATACTTACCATACTTCAGCGCCTGCAAAAAATGTAAAATAATAAACCGTATACTACCTGTCCGCCGTAGTCCAATTAATAACGAGTGTCCCACGACGATCTCCCATATAGAACAGTGACATCGGTTGATGTCACTGCTCTATAGGACCCTCAGTGACACACTGACAGGAGACAATGGCTTTTGCAGTGCATCACTGAGGTTACCTTAGGACAAAGTCTCACTTTATGGCAATTGCTGCGTGGGAAAATTTCTCACACATATTTTTTTTACAGCGGCAGAGGAATACAGTGTGGAACGATACCTTCCTCCCGTCATTATGTTCCTGGAGCCCCTAGAAAGCGATCGCAACAGCTGATGCTGCCGTTCTCTATGCCAGATCTTCATGGGACACTCGTGGATTTCTGCGGACAGGGAGTATATTGGTTGTTTGTTATTTTCATATGTTTTTACAGATGACACTGGCTTCGGGGAACAAAGTGACAAGTAATGGTGAGTATGAACTCTGTATGTCTGTATGTATGTATGAAGCATTTATGTAGCATGAATGTAGCATGTATGTAGTATGTATGTAGCATGTATGTAGCATGTATGTAGCATGTATGTAGCATGTATGTAGTATGTATGTTTTTTTTTTCATTCAACACATTAGCTGGATGATGGGACTACTACTTTCCCATCATTGGCTAATGTGTCAATCACTGTCACTGTAGTAGGCATCATCCGATGGGATTTGTAGTCCCATTGTATGATGCCTGCACACAGGCACAGAGCCCCTGCATGCCGCAGAGAGCCCCTGCATGCCGCACAGAGCCCCGACATGCCGCACAGAGCCCCGCACGTCGCACAGAGCCCTGCACGCCGCAAAGAGCCCCGGCATGCCTCACAGAGCCCTGGCACACACGCACAGAGCCCCGCATGCTGCACAGAGCCCCGGCAAACAGGCACAGAGCCCTGGCACGCCACACAGAGCCCCCGCACGCCGCACAGAGCCCCGCACACTGCACAGAGCACCACATGCCGCACAGAGCCCCGGCACGCCGCACAAAGCCCCAGCACACCGCACAGACCCCCGGCACACCACACAGAGCCCCGGCACACACGCACAGAGCCCCGGCACACACGCACAGAGCCCCGCACACCTCACAGAGCCCCGGCATGCCGCACAGAGCCCCGGCAGGCCCCCGGAAGGCATGCACAGACCCCCGAGAGGCCCGTACAGATCGCCGGCAGGCCCGCACAGACCCCGCCCGCACACACAGACACGCACAGTGTCCGCCCACGCACCACCCACACTCTTCCCCCCTCCGGAACAGGATGTAGAAGGACAGAAAGGGCTTATTTACATTCTGATATTTGTGTCTCATTGACTTGTATTGGTATCGGGTATTGGTATCGGCGATATCCGATATTTTTTGGATATCGGCCGATCCAATCCGATACCGATACTTCTGGATATCGGAAGGTATTGCTCAACACTAATGTTAATAGATTTCTATAAACACAATATATACAAAAGAAATATTAAACAGATCTTTATTTCTCTACAAGGAGACCAGGGGCAATTTCATCAGCGCATATATGTCTTTAGGCTCCAGTGTTATTCATCCACCACTGGTCATGAAAATTCGATAGCATCTTGAGTTAAAACTACAGGGTGAACCATTTGTATGGATATACCTAAATAAAATGGGAATGGTGATATCAACTTCCTGTTTGTGGCAAATTAGTATATGGGAAGGGGAATACTTTTCAAGATGGGTGGTGACCATGGTGGCCATTTTGAAGGTGGCCATTTTGGATTCAACTTTATTTTTTTAATGGGAAGAGGGTCATGTGACACATCAAACTTATTGAGAATTTCACAAAAAACAATGGTGTTCTTGGTTTTAATGTAACTTTATTCTTTTATGAGTTATTTACACGTTTATGACTACTTATAAAATGTGTTCAAAGTGCTGCCCATTGTGTTGGATTGTCAATGCAACCCTCTTCTCCCACTTTTGACACAATGATAGCAATGCCACAGAAGAAATGCTAGCACAGGCTTCCAGTATCCATTGTTTCAGATGCTGCACATCTCGTACCTTCACAGCATAGACAATTGCCTTCAGAAGACCCCAACAACTGAAACAATGGATACTGGAAGCCTGTGCTAACATTTCTTCTACAGTGTTGCTATCAGTGTGTCAAGAGTGGGAGAAGAGGATTGCATCGACAATCCACCACAATGGGCAGCACTTTGAACACATTTTATAAGTGGTCATAAACTTGTAAATAACTCATGAAAGAATAAAGGTATGTTAAAACCAAGCACATCATTGTTTTTCTTGTGAAATTCTCAATAAGTTTGATGTGTCACATGACCCTCTTCCCATTGGAAAAAATAAAGTTGGATTCAAAATGGCCGCCACGGTCACCACCCATCTTGTAAGTTTTCTCCCTCCCATATACTAATGTGCCACAAATAGGAAGTTGATATCACCAACCATTCCCATTTTATTTAGGTGTATACATACAAATGGTCCACCCTGTAGATTTGTTCTCTGTTAAAAATATAATTTCTTTTTGCACAAGAAAGTACATTAAGAAATGGCACGAAATCCACTCTGTTTGTGATTGTGTGTGTATATGAGGACCATAGGGCCCAGTTCATCAAAGCTTGTACACTAGTATTCTGGTGTAAATAGCTTTGAAAAATCACATGATTTTGTCTCAACTCTCAACTCAAGGCTGCACTAAAATTATGCAACTTTTGGTGTTCTCATACCATTTTTACCCAGCTCTGACAAAGTGGGAAGATATTTGGCAGGACAGGCGTGTGGCAGCCGTCACTTGTCAATTTCATGATGAGCGGTGGTGTTCACTACTCCACAAATCTTACTCTAGATGAACTGGAGTAGGACTTATGGTGAGGTGCATTCAGGTGCATGCCACTCATCTGGCACTCCTAATTCATGAACCACGTGAGCAACCCTGGTCTTGACTCTTGATGAATTGAGCTCATAGTCTATGAAGTCTATGAAGGTAACAATATACGAATGGCTATGTGCATTAATGTCTATGTGTGTGATGCCATAGAACGAAAAACATCTACCAACATACAAAGCTAGTCTGGCTGTAAAGCAAAATAGCTCCTACCCCTGCCATTTTTAGTAATTTTTCTTGCAATTTTAGCTCATATAATATTGTACTGCCATATAGCACTTATCTAATATACATACATTTTTATGCACAAAAAAGAAATAATACTTGGGAGGAGCCTACATATTACTGCCGTATAGTTCCCATAAAAGTTTCCAAATACATTTCCAAATAATACCATCATCATACATTATCAGGGGAATATTTGCTCATGGGGTTTATGTTTTCAGGGAAGCTTAACGGTAAAGTTCCTAAAAAGAGACAAGTGGATCCATCCGTGCAGGAGATTTCATTCACGATTTTAAAAAAAACTTGCTCCACACTGCTGAAGCAGTAGATCAATGTTCGCCAACTGCAGTCCTCAAGAGCCACCAACAGATCATATTGTCAGGATTTCCTTAGTATTGCCCAGGTGATAATTCCATCATCTGCTCAAACATTAATTCCATCACATCATTTGCGCTTAACTAGGGAAATCCAAAACCATGTTGGAAATCTGTTGGTGACTCTTGAGAATTTGAGTTAGGAACACTGCATAAGAGACTTGGTGAATGTCTTTTTGTGTGGCCTCGGCAGTCTCCCCATAATGTCCTGCAGCTATGACATCATAACAAACCTTGTACAGTGGTGGCCAATACTTGGGACATCACAAATGAGTGGTTCCCATAGGAGCACAGTTTGTATAGCAGAGACATTTTCCATCTCTTACGGTCAGCAGGGTCCTCTCTCTTTATAGAGTGTAAATGTAAGGAGATGGACATACTGCCCACGTTCACTCTTGAAGAACATGCATATTGTTGGATTGTGTAAACTGAACTGTGATGTGCATTAATAGTGTTGGTATTGTGTTCTGCCAGACAGTAGGGAGAGTTAGAGTTAAAATTTGTGACTAGCCCAGAGGCAGATGGGCTAATGTGAAGGAACAGTTTCCTGTCAGGACATCAGAGAGGGTCCAGTATGCATCTGAAGCAGATTTAAGGTCTCAAGAGCAAGTAGTGTCATATGGTGTGTGTGATGCCCCAGGGTCCTGGTTGTCACAGTGGCATTGCTTTCCTCACGGGAAGAGTGATGTCACGCTTGAAAGTGATGGAAGATTCCTTTCTGACAGGTAATCAGCACATAGAACATCAATCAGACTCCAGGCCAGAAGGGGGAGCTCTACACCCGACTTAAGGGGAGCTGCTCTCTCTGGTCGGGAGGGGGAGTTATTTGCTAGGCAGTTGCTAGGCAGTTGAGAAGATTTAGACAGTTGGTGCTAGACAGCAGACTGGATCAGTCTGAGGCAGAAGGCTGAGGGAAGGAGCCATACAGCCTGAAGTTCTGTAACTCCTAGATTAAGAGATACAGAAGGAGGAACAGCCTTTAGCTAATGTGCCGGAGAGCGATGCACAGGAGTGTGACAACAGGGGAGAATAGCTGGGACTGGGCTACATCCCTGATTGAGTGCAGACACTGGTAGCCGGAAGACCGAGGCTTTTGTGGGACTCTAAGACACATAGCAGAAACCAGCAGGACAGCTGGATTATACATCACCTGTTTGCCCTAACACCCAGGACAGGGCCATATTTGCCACTAGGCACTTGAGGGCATGTGCCTAGGGCGGCAGGATCTGGGGGGGCGGCACCAGAGCAAGTTTTTTTTTATAAAGTCCGGCCGGGGTCACCTTAAACCTCACATGATATAGAAAATGTTCAGCACAGCCTAAAAGAGGAGGTGCATAGATATAGGTTCCCAAACCTTAATACGTGGAATAGTTACAACTAGCACACTCAAATGTGATGCAAAAAAGGGGGGTATTTAATATACATACAGATGAGATGAGCCATGTATACAGGATGGGAGGAGGGGTGAGATGAGCCATGCATACAGGATGAGGGAGAGATGAGCCATGCATACAAGATGGGAGGGGGTGAGATGAGTCATGCATACAGGATGGGAAGAGGGGGGTGAGATGAGCCATGCACACAGGATGGGAGGGGGGAGAGATGAGTCATGCATATAGGATGGGAAGAGGGGGGTGAGATGAGCCATGCATACAGGATGAGGGAGAGATGAGCCATGCATACAAGATGGGAGGGGGGTGAGATGAGCCATGCATACAGGATGGGAAGAGGGGGGTGAGATGAGCCATGCACACAGGATGGGAGGGGGAGAGATGAGTCATGCATATAGGATGGGGGGGCGATGAGCCTTGCATACAGGATGGGAGGGGGGTGAGATGAGCCATGCACACAGGATGGGGGGTGAGATGAGCCATGCACACAGGATGGAGGGGTGAGATGAGCCATGCATACAGGATGGGAGGAGGGGGGTGAGATGAGCGATGCACACAGGATGGGATTGGGGGTGAGATGAGCCATGCATATAGGATGGGGGGTGATGAGCCTTATATACAGGATGGGAGGGGGGTGAGATGAGCCATGCACACAGGATGGGAGGGTGAGATAAGCTATACACACAGGATGGGGGGATGAGATGAGCCATGCATACAGCATGGGAGGGGGGAGATGAGCCATGCATACAGGATGGGAGGGGGGAGATGAGCCATGCATACAAGATGGGAGGGGGGGTGAGATGAGCCATGCACACAGGATGGGAGGGAGGGTGAGATGAGCCATGCATACAGGATGGGAGGGGGGAGATGAGCCATGCATACAGGATGGGAGGGGGGAGATGAGCCATGCATACAAGATGGGGGGTGAGATGAGCCATGCACACAGGATGGGAGGGGGGAGATGAGCCATGCATACAGGAGGGGGGATGAGCCATTAATACAAGATGGGAGGGGGGAGATGAGCCATGATGAGGCATTATACAGAATGGAGCATCATGTGTGGCCATTATACAGTATGGAGCATCATGTGGGGTCATTATACAGTATAGAGCACTGTGTGGCCATTATACAGTATGGAGCATCATGTGTGGCCATTATACAGTATTGAGCACTGTGTGGTCATTATACAGTATGGAACACTGTGTGGTCATTATACAGTATGAAGCACTGTGTGGTCATTATACAGTATGGTGCACTGTGTGGCCATTATACAGTATGGAGCATCATGTGTGGCCATTCTACAGTATTGAGCATCATGTGTGGCCATTATACAGTATGGAGCATCATGTGTGGCCATTATACAGTATAGAGCTCTGTGTGGCCATTATACAGAATTGAACATCATGTGGGGCCATTATATAGTATGGAGCACTGTGGCCATTATACAGTATAGACCACTGTGTGGCCATTATACTGTACGCAGCATCATGTGGGGCCATTATACAGTATTGAGCATCATGTGGGGTCGTTATACAGTATGGAGCACTGTGTGGCCATATTTTTTTGTTTATAATTATTGTTTATGAAAAAGTGTGATTAGCAGTACTAAATGGGTGTGGTTAGGGTGTGGATATGGGTGTGACTAATTGATAAATAGATGTGGTCAGAGGTATGGCTGCAAAGTTTGTCCCTCTTTCCCTTCTTCAAAAGTTGGGAGGTATGATACCGCATTTGCCAGATCGCGGCAACTGCCGCAAATCCCTTAGGGAATGAATGAGGCTGAACTGAGTGTTGCCATAAGTGATCCGTTACGCAGCAGATGCGTAAAAACTGCCGGATCTGCTGGAAAAGGCTACTTTCACATCAGCGATTTTTTACAAAGTCACTGCCGATAGTGTCATACTCACCAAAAGGGGAGGCAGCACTAAAAGTGCCTAGGGCAGCAGAAACTCTAAATATGGCCCTGACCCAGGAGACACAGGAACACATAAAGCCCGGGTCGTGATAGAGACCCTGTAAAAAGGCTCGAGTCACCTGTCATACGGGTTTGTGTCCCAGTACAACAAAGGACATAGATAACTGAGAGGACCTTGCTGCAAAGCCATAGGCAGTAAGGGACTATAACAACACAGCGCTAGAAGGAAGGCTTTTAACTCCACCTGATAAAGCTGGACTCTGAACTTGCTTCCAAGCCTGCCGGACCCTGCACCTGTGATCTGGTGCCCTGCACTGTACCTACCTGCTACCATCAGTAAACCAGGTAAAAAGACTGCACAACTGTGTCCTTCGTTCTTTACTGCGCAACTCACCATCTTTCATCTACTCACCAGGAGCCCTGGGGACCTAATTCACCTGTGGGAAGTTATACCATCTGGCTGCCATAACATTACCACAGAGGACCCCTTTAAGCAGCGTTGGTCATCCCTGACCGAATACCACAGATGGTGTCACAAACTTTCCTAATTTGAAAAAACCCCTTTAAAGACCTTCCCTTTAACATGGGCACCCAGGGCCACGGACCAGGTCGCCGCCGCCATGACACATCCCTTTATGTACCGGACCCGGTACCAAGTACCCCATGGTCCTGGCGGGCGACTCATGTTGGCATCCCAAAGTGAGGTAAGACTGAGACGGTCGTTAGTGTGAACCAGAGTTGCGAGAAAAGCATAACTGCCAGGAAGATGGAGTGCACAATCAGAGATTGGTCCTGAGAGAGGATGCCCTGAGTTTATAGCTCAGAGAGTTAACAGGCCATGACGGGATAGAGAACATGAGATGAAGAGGGTGCCCTAGGTGGGAGTTCCTAAGCATCAGTAGAAGAGAATATAGTTACCGACCATACTGGAAGCATAATTCCATTGAGGGGAAATAATCTGCAGGTTGAGAATATGACCCTTGCTAACTGGACTGTAGCACTGAGCTGGGTTGTGGTGAAGGAAAGGGAAGCAGTGGAGATAGAGAACAAATGAGTAGCAAGAGAAGAATTGAAACTGTGTGAAAAATGTTCTCTATTGTGAAGGAAATCTTCATAAAGTTGTGTACCAACTAGCTACTGTATATAATTCCCACAAAGTTATCATTAACTAAAAAGTTATTTTTTAACTGGTGGTCTCCCTCATTAAAGTTCTCAAAATTTGGACCTGGCCAACCATAGTCATCGGTAACATGTGGCCTTCAAGTGAGTACCGCTTCCCAGAGCACAAACCCACACAACCAGCCAAGACCCAGATCTTCATTTAATATGTCGGGGTGTAAAAGACTAGTACCTCACTCACGTTACATAAACTCATGTTCAGCAAAGTTCTCTCTCCCTCTGTTTATTTTCTGAACAATTACAAACTTTCCAGTAGAGTTGAGAGAATTTTACTTTTTTAGGATCGAGTCGATTGAAATCGGACGATTATTTCGAAAAGTCGGGGGCCGACCGAAACACGAAACCCAATGCAAAGTCAATGGGTAATCAAAGTCGGCAGTGAGTGGAGGACAGGAAAACACCTACAGTGCACATTTTAATGCCAAAAACATGAATTCTTATTTCTTAAGCTTATCATTCTTAATTTACTTTATAACAATAGTTAGGCATTGAAAACAGGGGGTCATTTGGCTAAAGTTGTGGAGGGGTAGGGCTGGCTCAAGATTTTCCTGGGCCCAGAAAACGCGGAATATGTCTCACAGCGGTGGAGCAGGGAGAGGTAAGCATTTCAACTTTTAAAGTGCTGTGATCCTGAGCAAGCAGGGGGGGGCCCACTCGTTGGCACTTGGCACTGGCACAGGGCCCCTCATAGTACGGCGGTGTGTTTGACGGCGGGTGGCGCCTCCCACTGCCAGAGACAATTTTGCATACTATGAGGGGCCCTGTGCCAGTGACGTCGCCAACGATTATGCCCCCCCACCTGATGAAGGAACCTGCACTTTCATCTGCACCTTCCTCTTTGTCCCCGTGTAAGGTGGTATATTATGCGGGAAGGGAAACCTGACTTTTAGCAGGGTCAGATTCAGGCTGTGTAGAGTGCAAGGGGAATGTAGTGGTCTGGGTCAATGTAGCAGCAGACTCATCTAGCAGTGGCTGGGCACTGGGCAGGATGAGGAGGAAACACAGATATAGGCCCAAATAATAAAGTAGGCTAAATGCAGTTCAAAATTGGTAACAGGACTAAACAAGCGGCATAGCTTTGTTCAGTGGAGGACAACTGTAATGAGTGGCGCAGACACAGTTAGTAGGCCCAAAATTAAAAAAGTAGGCTAAATGCAGTTCAAAATTGGTAACAGGACTAAACAGGCGGCATTGCTTTGTTTAGTGGAGCACAACTGTAATGAGTGGCGCAGACAAAGTTTGTAGGCCCACAATAAAAAAGTAGGCTAAATGCAGTTCAAAATTGGTAACAGGACTAAACAGGCGGCATAGCTTTGTTCAGTGGAGGACAACTGTAATGAGCGGCGCAGACACAGTTAATAGGCCCAAAATAAAAAAGTAGGCTAAACGCAGTTCAAAATTGGTAACAGGACTAAACAGGCGGCATAGCTTTGTTCAGTGGAGGACAACTGTAATGAGTGGTGCAGACACAGATAGTAGAACCAAAATAAAAAAGTAGGCTAAATGCAGTTCAAAATTGGTAACAGGACTAAACAGGCGGCATTGCTTTGTTCAGTGGAGGACAACTGTAACGAGTGGTGCCGACACAGTTTGTAGGCCCACAATAAAAAAGTAGGCTAAATGCAGTTCAAAATTGGTAACAGGACTAAACAGGCGGCATTGCTTTGTTCAGTGGAGGACAACTGTAATGAGTGGCGCAGACACAGTTTGTAGGCCCACAATAAAAAAGTAGGCTAAATGCAGTTCAAAATTGGTAACAGGACTAAACAGGCGGCATAGCTTTGTTCAGTGGAGGACAACTGTAATGAGTGGCGCAGACACAGTTAGTAGGCCCAAAATAAAAAAGTAGGCTAAATGCAGCTCAAAATTGGTAACAGGACTAAACAGGCGGCATAGCTTTGTTCAGTGGAGGACAACTGTAATGAGTGGTGCAGACACAGATAGTAGGCCCAAAATAAAAAAGTAGGCTAAATGCAGTTCAAAATTGGTAACAGGACTAAACAGGCGGCATTGCTTTGTTCAGTGGAGGACAACTGTAACGAGTGGTGCCGACACAGTTTGTAGGCCCACAATAAAAAAGTAGGCTAAATGCAGTTCAAAATTGGTAACAGGACTAAACAGGCGGCATTGCTTTGTTCAGTGGAGGACAACTGTAATGAGTGGCGCAGACACAGTTTGTAGGCCCACAATAAAAAAGTAGGCTAAATGCAGTTCAAAATTGGTAACAGGACTAAACAGGCGGCATAGCTTTGTTCAGTGGAGGACAACTGTAATGAGTGGCGCAGACACAGTTAGTAGGCCCAAAATAAAAAAAGTAGGCTAAATGCAGCTCAAAATTGGTAACAGGACTAAACAGGCGGCATAGCTTTGTTCAGTGGAGGACAACTGTAATGAGTGGCGCAGACACTGTTTGCAGGCCCACAATAAAAAAGTAGGCTAAATGCAGTTCAAAATTGGTAACAGGACTAAACAGGCGGCATTGCTTTGTTCAGTGGAGGACAACTGTAATGAGTGGCGCAGACACAGATAGTAGGCCCAAAATAAAAAAGTAGGCTAAATGCAGTTCAAAATTGGTAACAGGACTAAACAGGTGGCATTGTTTTGTTCAGTGGAGGACAGCTGTAATGAGTGGTGCAGACACAGTTTGTAGGCCCACATTAAAAAAGTAGGCTAAATGCAGTTCAAAATTGGTAACAGGACTAAACAGGCGGCAGCGCTTTGTTCAGTGGAGGACAACTGTAATGAGTGGCGCAGACCTTCCCCTGACGAAGACACCTTAGCAGTGTCGACACGCATTGGGCTCCTATCCTCCTCTCCCCCTCCCCCCATTTTTTCGGATCCTCCTGATCCTAGCTCCATTCTCTGGACAATCCAGTTTTATCTGGAAGCACTAGCCAGTGCATGTCTGCTGTGCCTATATCTGCCTTAAGGGCACGCTCACTCATTTTCTCTCTCTGGATATCTATGAGGGATTGACTTTTCGGTAGCAGGCTCTGCGGTGCTTGGTAACGTATCATATGGGGTGCCAGAATAGGGGCAGGTTATAAACGGGTCACACCAGTGATTTTTCTGGTTCAGTATCTGACTTCCTGCAGGACAAAAATTGTGTATTTGTCACAGACCCGCTGCGTGATTGGGTTATATTGGTCACATCTAGGATCCAATTGATATGTTTTCTTCATGAAGACTCCTCTAGTTGGCAGCACCAGATATTAAATATATGTATTGTTGTTATTCTGCCTAACTCTTGCATGTCTGTTACATGATTTGTACATTTATTGTATATGATTATATGGATTCTTGTGACTGTACTGGGGGGGATGTGGATAGGTTTGTTTAGCTTTTAATTGTTTTTAAATGTTTGTCTCTCCCTACTTTCTCTTTGTGCTTGGTGAGGTGTTATATATAATAAAATTTGTTATATGAAGTTGATCCCACTGTGTGCATAGTCTTTTTCTCTTTTGTGTTCTGTGAATCTTATATATGCACGTGGTTGATCTCCTTAGCACATTTTATGTGCGGTGCCCGCCTCTCTGCTTTTCAGAACAACTGTAACGAGTGGCGCAGACACAGTTTGTAGGCCCTCAATAAAAAAATTGGCTAAATGCAGTTCAAAATTGGTAACAGGACTAAACAGGTGGCATAGCTTTGTTCAGTGGAGGACAACTGTAATGAGTGGCGCAGACACAGTAGGCCCAAAATAAAAAAAAGTAGGCTAAATGCAGTTCAAAACTGGTAACAGGACTAAACAGGCGGCATTGCTTTATTCAGTGGAGGACAACTGTAATGAATGGTGCAGACACAGTTAGTAGGCCCAAAATAAAAAAGTAGGCTAAATGCAGTTCAAAATTGGTAACAGGACTAAACAGGCGGCATTGCTTTGTTCAGTGGAGGACAACTGTAATGAGTGGCGCATACACAGTTTGTAGGCTCACAATAAAAAAAGTAGGCTAAATGCAGTTCAAAATTGGTAACACGACTAAACAGGCGGCATTGCTTTGTTCACTGGATGACAACTGTATTGAATGGCGCAGACACAGATAGTAGGCCCAAAATAAAAATGTTGGCTAAATGCAGTTCAAAATTGGTAACAGGACTAAACAGGCGGCCTAGCTTTGTTCAGTGGAGGACAACTGTAATTAGTGGCGCAGACACAGTTTGTAGGCCCTCAATAAAAAAATTGGCTAAATGCAGTTCAAAATTGATAACAGGACTAAACAGGTGGCATAGCTTTGTTCAGTGGAGGACAACTGTAATGCGTGGCGCAGACACAGTAGGCCCAAAATAAAAAAAGTAGGCTAAATGCAGTTCAAAACTGGTAACAGGACTAAACAGGCGGCATTGCTTTGTTCAGTGGAGGACAACTGTAATAAGTGGCGCAGACACAGTTAGTAGGCCGAAATACAAAAGTAGGCTAAATGCAGTTAAAAATTGGTAACAGGACTAAACAGGCAGCATTGCTTTGTTCAGTGGAGGACAACTGTAATGAGTGGCTCATGCACAGTTAGTAGGCCCAAAATAAAAAAGTAGGCTAAATGCAGTTCAAAATTGGTAACAGGACTAAACAGGCGGCATTGCTTTGTTCAGTGGAGGACAACTGTAATGAGTGGCGCAGACACGTTTACTAGGCCCAAATACAAAAGTAGGCTAAATGCAGTTAAAAATTGATAACAGGACTAAACAGGCAGCATTGCTTTGTTCAGTGGAGGACAACTGTAATGAGTGGCTCATGCACAGTTAGTAGGCCCAAAATAAAAAAGTAGGCTAAATGCAGTTCAAAATTGGTAACAGGACTAAACAGGCGGCATTGCTTTGTTCAGTGGACGACAACTGTAATGAGTGGCGCAGACACAGTTTGTAGGCCCACAATAAAAAATAGGCCAAATGCCGTTCAAAATTGGTAACAGGACTAAACAGGCGGCATTGCTTTGTTCAATTGAGGACAACTGTATTGAGTGGCGCAAACACAGTTTGTAGGCCCACAATAAAAAAGTAGGCTAAATGCAGTTCAAAATTGGTAACAGGACTAAACAGGCGGCATAGCTTTGTTCAGTGCAGGACAACTGTAATGAGTGGTGCAGTCACAGTTAGTAGGCCCAAAATACAAAAGTAGGCTAAATGCAGTTCAAAATTGGTAACAGGACTAAACAGGCGGCATTGCTTTATTCAGTGGAGGGTAACTGTAATTAGTGGCGCAGACACAGTTTTTTAGCCCACAATAAAAATGTAGGCTAAATGCAGTTCAAAATTCATAACAGGACTAAAAAGGCGGCCTAGCTTTGTTCAGTGGAGGACAACTGTAATTAGTGGCGCAGACACAGTTTGTAGGCCCTCAATAAAAAAATTGGCTAAATGCAGTTCAAAATTGATAACAGGACTAAACAGGTGGCATAGCTTTGTTCAGTGGAGGACAACTGTAATGCGTGGCGCAGACACAGTAGGCCCAAAATAAAAAAAGTAGGCTAAATGCAGTTCAAAACTGGTAACAGGACTAAACAGGCGGCATTGCTTTGTTCAGTGGAGGACAACTGTAATAAGTGGCGCAGACACAGTTAGTAGGCCGAAATACAAAAGTAGGCTAAATGCAGTTAAAAATTGGTAACAGGACTAAACAGGCAGCATTGCTTTGTTCAGTGGAGGACAACTGTAATGAGTGGCTCATGCACAGTTAGTAGGCCCAAAATAAAAAAGTAGGCTCAATGCAGTTCAAAATTGGTAACAGGACTAAACAGGCGGCATTGCTTTGTTCAGTGGAGGACAACTGTAATGAGTGGCGCAGACACGTTTACTAGGCCCAAATACAAAAGTAGGCTAAATGCAGTTAAAAATTGATAACAGGACTAAACAGGCAGCATTGCTTTGTTCAGTGGAGGACAACTGTAATGAGTGGCTCATGCACAGTTAGTAGGCCCAAAATAAAAAAGTAGGCTAAATGCAGTTCAAAATTGGTAACAGGACTAAACAGGCGGCATTGCTTTGTTCAGTGGACGACAACTGTAATGAGTGGCGCAGACACAGTTTGTAGGCCCACAATAAAAAATAGGCCAAATGCCGTTCAAAATTGGTAACAGGACTAAACAGGCGGCATTGCTTTGTTCAATTGAGGACAACTGTATTGAGTGGCGCAAACACAGTTTGTAGGCCCACAATAAAAAAGTAGGCTAAATGCAGTTCAAAATTGGTAACAGGACTAAACAGGCGGCATAGCTTTGTTCAGTGCAGGACAACTGTAATGAGTGGTGCAGTCACAGTTAGTAGGCCCAAAATACAAAAGTAGGCTAAATGCAGTTCAAAATTGGTAACAGGACTAAACAGGCGGCATTTCTTTATTCAGTGGAGGGTAACTGTAATTAGTGGCGCAGACACAGTTTGTTAGCCCACAATAAAAATGTAGGCTAAATGCAGTTCAAAATTCATAACAGGACTAAACAGGCGGCATAGCTTTGTTCAGTGGAGGACAACTGTAATGAGTGGCGCAGACACAATTAGTAGGCCCAAAATACAAAAGTAGGCTAAATGCAGTTCAAAATTGGTAAGAGGACTAAACAGGCAGCATAGTTAGGTGTTGTGAATTCTGTGGTCGAGCTCCCTCCTGTGGTCACAAGTGGTACTTCGGCTGATTCTGTCTATGGGCTTCCGTTGGTGGATGTGAGTGGTACTGCGGCTTCTGAGTTTCCTTCCTCAGGTGATGAGGTTAAGTCGTTAGGTGCTGCTCTATTTAACTCCACCTAGTGCTTTGATCCTGGCCTCCAGTCAATGTTCTAGTATTGGTCTTGCTTCCTCCTGGATCGTTCCTGTGGCCTGTCTGCTCAGCATAAGCTAAGTTCTGCTTGTGTTACTTTTGTTTGCTTTATTTTCTGTCCAGCTTGCTATATTGGTTTTATTTCCTTGCTGGAAGCTCTGAGACGCAGAGGGAGCACCTCCGTACCGTTAGTCGGTGCGGAGGGTCTTTTTGCCCCTCTGCGTGGTTGTTTGTAGGTTTTTGTGTTGACCGCAAAGCTATCTTTCCTATCCTCGGTCTATTCAGTAAGTCGGGCCTCACTTTGCTAAATCTATTTCATCTCTGTGTTTGTATTTTCATCTTAACTCACAGTCATTATATGTGGGGGGGCTGCCTTTTCCTTTGGGGAATTTCTCTGAGGCAAGGTAGGCTTATTTTTCTATCTTCAGGTCTAGCTAGTTTCTCAGGCTGTGCCGAGTTGCATAGGGAGCGTTAGGCGCAATCCACGGCTACCTCTAGTGTGGTGTGATAGGATTAGGGATTGCGGTCAGCAGAGTTCCCACGTCTCAGAGCTCGTCCTATGTTTTTTGGTTATTGTCAGGTCACTTTGTGTGCTATGAACTTCAACGTCCATTGTGGTTCTGAATTACCTATTCATAACAGTACTGGAGACCCAAAGTTCTATGCTTCTCAATAGAGGGAAAAAAGAAGTTCTGAGACCATTTTTTTTTCTTTGCTCTGTGTTTTGCCTTTTTTTTCCCCTAGACATTTGGGTGGTTCAGGACACAGGTGTAGTGATGGACATTAAAGGTCTGTCTTCATGTGTGGATCATCTCACTGCAAGAGTACAAAATATTCAAGACTTTGTGGCTCAGAATTCTATGTTAGAACCAAGAATTCCTATTCCTGATTTGTTTTCTGGAGATAGAGCTAAATTTCTGAGTTTCAAAAATAATTGCAAACTGTTTCTGGCGTTGAAACCTCGCTCCTCTGGTGACCCAGTTCAACAAGTTAAGATCAAGACTGGGCATTTTCCCTTGCGCCAGGAGATCTTGCATTATGTAATATTGATGCGTTTTTTCTGGCGCTCGGATTACTGTACGATGAACCTAATTCAGTGGATCAGGCAGAGAAAAATTTGCTGGCTCTGTGTCAGGGTCAGGATGAGATAGAGATTTATTGTCAGAAGTTTAGAAAGTGGTCCGTGCTCACTCAATGGAATGAATGTGCGCTGGCAGCTATTTTCAGAAAAGGTCTCTCTGAAGTCCTTAAGGATGTCATGGTGGGATTTCCTATGCCTGCTGGTCTGAATGAGTCTATGTCTTTGGCCATTCAGATCGGTCGACGCTTGCGTGAGCGTAAATCTGTGCACCATTTGGCGGTATTATCTGAGCATAAACCTGAGCCTTTGCAGTGCGATAGGACTTTGACCAGAGCTGAAAGGTAGGAACACAGACGTCAGAATGGGCTGTGTTTCTACTGTGGTGATTCCACTCATGCTATCTCCGATTGTTCTAAGCGCACTAAGCGGTTCGCTAAGTCTGCCACCATTGGTACGGTACTGTCGAAATTTCTTTTGTCCGTTACTTTGATCTGCTCTTTGTCTTCCTATTCTGTCATGGCATTTGTGGATTCAGGCGCTGCCCTGAATTTGATGGACTTGGAGTTTGCTAGGCGCTGTGGGTTTGTCTTGGAGCCCTTGCAGTGTCTTATTCCATTGAGAGGAATTGATGCTACGCCTTTGGCCAAGAATAAGCCTCAGTATTGGACCCAGCTGACCATGTGCATGGCTCCTGCGCATCAGGAGGATATTCGCTTTCTGGTGTTGCATAATCTGCATGATGTGGTCGTGTTGGGGTTGCCATGGCTACAAGTCCATAACCCAGTATTAGATTGGAAATCTATGTCTGTGTCCAGCTGGGGTTGTCAGGGGGTACATGGTGATGTTCTATTTCTGTCTATCTCATCATCCACCCCTTCTGAGGTCCCAGAGTTCTTGTCTGATTACCGGGATGTATTCGATGAGCCCAAGTCCAATGCCCTACCTCCGCATAGGGATTGTGATTGTGCTATCGAGTTGATTCCTGGTAGTAAGTTTCCTAAGGGTCGACTGTTTAATTTATCTGTACCTGAGCACGCCGCTATGCGGAGTTACGTAAAAGAATCTTTGGAGAAGGGTCATATTCGCCCGTCGTCATCGCCATTGGGAGCAGGGTTCTTTTTTGTGGCCAAGAAGGATGGTTCGCTGAGACGTTGTATTGATTACTGCCTTCTAAATAAAATCACGGTCAAATTTCAGTACCCCTTGCCGCTGCTATCTGATTTGTTTGCTCGGATTAAGGGGGCTAGTTGGTTCACCAAGATAGATCTTCGTGGTGCATATAATCTTGTGCGTATTAAACGGGGCGATGAATGGAAAACTGCATTTAATACGCCCGAGGGCCATTTTGAGTACCTAGTTATGCCATTCGGACTTGCCAATGCTCCATCAGTATTTCAGTCCTTTATGCATGACATCTTCCGAGAGTACCTGGATAAATTCCTGATTGTATACTTGGATGATATTTTGGTCTTCTTGGATGATTGGGAGTCTCATGTGAAGCAGGTCAGAATGGTGTTCCAGGTCCTGCGTGCTAATTCTTTGTTTGTGAAGGGATCAAAGTGTCTCTTTGGTGTTCAGAAGGTTTCATTTTTGGGGTTCATTTTTTCCCCTTCTACTATCGAGATGGACCCTGTTAAGGTCCAGGCCATTTATGATTGGACTAAGCCGACATCTCTGAAGAGTCTGCAAAAGTTCCTTGGCTTTGCTAATTTTTATCGTCGCTTCATCTGTAATTTCTCTAGTATTGCTAAACCATTGACCAATTTGACCAAGAAGGGTGCTGATGTGGTCAATTGGTCTTCTGCTGCTGTGGAAGCTTTTCAAGAGTTAAAGCGTCGTTTTTCTTCTACCCCTGTGTTGTGTCAACCAGATGTTTCGCTTCTGTTCCAGGTCGAGGTTGATGCTTCTGAAATTGGAGCGGGGGCTGTTTTGTCGCAAAGAGGTTCTGATTGCTCGGTGATGAAGCCATGCGCCTTCTTTTCCAGGAAGTTTTCGCCTGCTGAGCGAAATTATGATGTTGGCAATCGAGAGTTGCTGGCCATGAAGTGGGCATTCGAGGAGTGGCGTCATTGGCTTGAAGGAGCTAAGCATCGTGTGGTGGTCTTGACTGATCACAAGAACTTGACTTATCTCGAGTCTGCCAAACGGTTGAATCCTAGACAGGCTCGTTGGTCGCTGTTTTTCTCCCGTTTTAACTTTGTGGTTTCGAACTTTCCGGGCTCTAAAAATGTGAAGGCGGATGCCCTGTCTAGGAGTTTTGTGCCCGACTCTCCGGGTTTGCCTGAGCCGGCGGGTATTCTCAAAGAGGGAGTAATTGTGTCTGCCATCTCCCCTGATTTGCGGCGGGTGCTGCAAAAATTTCAGGCTAATAAACCTGATCGTTGCCCAGCGGAGAAACTGTTTGTCCCTGATAGGTGGACGAATAAAGTTATCTCTGAGCTTCATTGTTCGGTGTTGGCTGGTCATCCTGGAATCTTTGGTACCAGAGATTTAGTGGCTAGATCCTTTTGGTGGCCGTCTCTGTCGCGGGATGTGCGTTCTTTTGTGCAGTCCTGTGGGATTTCTGCTCGGGCTAAGCCCTGCTGTTCTCGTGCCAGTGGGTTGCTTTTTCCCTTTGCCGATCCCGAAGAGGCCTTGGACACACATCTCTATGGATTTTATTTCGGATCTCCCCGTCTCTCAAAAAATGTCGGTCATTTGGGTAGTTTGTGATCGCTTCTCTAAGATGATCCATTTGGTACCCTTGTCTAAATTACCTTCCTCCTCTGATTTGGTGCCATTGTTCTTCCAGCATGTGGTTCGTTTACATGGCATTCCAGAGAACATCGTTTCTGACAGAGGTTCCCAGTTTGTTTCGAGTTTTTGGCGAGCCTTTTGTGCTAGGATGGGCATTGATTTGTCTTTTTCCTCGGCTTTCCATCCTCAGACAAATGGCCAAACTGAGCGAACCAATCAGACCTTGGAAACATATCTGAGATGTTTTGTTTCTGCTGATCAGGATGATTGGGTGTCCTTTTTGCCGTTGGCTGAGTTCGCCCTTAATAATCGGGCCAGCTCGGCTACCTTGGTTTCGCCGTTTTTCTGCAATTCTGGGTTCCTTCCTCGTTTCTCTTCAGGGCGGGTTGAGTCTTCGGACTGTCCTGGTGTGGATACTGTGGTGGACAGGTTGCAGCGGATTTGGACTCATGTAGTGGACAATTTGACCTTGTCCCAGGAGAAGGCTCAACGTTTCGCTAATCGCAGACGCTGTGTGGGTCCCCGACTTCGTGTTGGGGATTTGGTTTGGTTGTCATCTCGTTATATTCCTATGAAGGTTTCCTCTCCTAAATTTAAGCCTCGTTTCATTGGTCCGTATAGGATTTCTGAGGTTCTTAATCCTGTGTCTTTTCGTTTGACCCTTCCAGATTCTTTTTCCATCCATAGCGTGTTCCATAGGTCATTGTTGCGGAGATACGTGGCACCTATGGTTCCATCTGTTGATCCTCCTGCCCCGGTTTTGGTGGAGGGGGAGTTGGAGTATATAGTGGAGAAGATTTTGGATTCTCGTGTTTCGAGACGGAGACTCCAGTATCTGGTTAAGTGGAAGGGTTATGGTCAGGAAGATAATTCCTGGGTCTTTGCCTCTGATGTCCATGCTGCCGATCTTGTTTGTGCCTTTCTAATGGCTCATCCTGGTCGGCCTGGGGGCTCTGGTGAGGGTTCGGTGACCCCTCCTCAAGGGGGGGGTACTGTTGTGAATTCTGTGGTCGAGCTCCCTCCTGTGGTCACAAGTGGTACTTCGGCTGATTCTGTCTATGGGCTTCCGTTGGTGGATGTGAGTGGTACTGCAGCTTCTGAGTTTCCTTCCTCAGGTGATGAGGTTAAGTCGTTAGGTGCTGCTCTATTTAACTCCACCTAGTGCTTTGATCCTGGCCTCCAGTCAATGTTCTAGTATTGGTCTTGCTTCCTCCTGGATCGTTCCTGTGGCCTGTCTGCTCAGCATAAGCTAAGTTCTGCTTGTGTTACTTTTGTTTGCTTTATTTTCTGTCCAGCTTGCTATATTGGTTTTTTTTGCTTGCTGGAAGCTCTGAGACGCAGAGGGAGCACCTCCGTACCGTTAGTCGGTGCGGAGGGTCTTTTTGCCCCTCTGCGTGGTTGTTTGTAGGTTTTTGTGTTGACCGCAAAGCTATCTTTCCTATCCTCGGTCTATTCAGTAAGTCGGGCTCACTTTGCTAAATCTATTTCATCTCTGTGTTTGTATTTTCATCTTAACTCACAGTCATTATATGTGGGGGGGCTGCCTTTTCCTTTGGGGAATTTCTCTGAGGCAAGGTAGGCTTATTTTTCTATCTTCAGGTCTAGCTAGTTTCTCAGGCTGTGCAGAGTTGCATAGGGAGCGTTAGGCGCAATCCACGGCTACCTCTAGTGTGGTGTGATAGGATTAGGGATTGCGGTCAGCAGAGTTCCCACGTCTCAGAGCTCGTCCTATGTTTTTTGGTTATTGTCAGGTCACTTTGTGTGCTCTGAACTTCAAGGTCCATTGTGGTTCTGAATTACCTGTTCATAACAGTTAGGTACTGGGGTGGGCTTGTCTGCTGAGTAGCAGACAGTGGTAGTAGGCGCAAATTATTAACTGGTCTAAATGGAGGCCAGGGCCCCTGTATATTTTAACTATCATCTATCATTTCAACAAATTTGTATTGGCAGTGCCATTGAAGGATTTAACAGCACAGACTACACAGTGGTGGAGCAGGGAGAGGTAAGTATTGCAAGTGGTAGAGCACTGTTCGAACGGGAGGGAACACTCTCTGTTCGAGCGGCGGTACTGGCACAGGGCCCCTCATATTATGACGGTGTGTCTGACATTGGTTGTGCACCACCACCGTCAGAGACACTTCATTGTACTATGAGGGACCCTTTGCCAGTGCCATCGCCCAAGAGTGGGCACATCACCTGTCCAGGCAAACGGTACTCGTACGGGTGCTTGTGCCAGGTGCTGACCACGGCCCTTTGGGGGGAGTCAGCCCAGTTAGGGAGGTATAAAAATGGACTATGGTGGACATTCAGCAGCTGCAAATGGCGGAATTGGAGAAGTCAGTAAGAGGAGGCCAAAAGCAAGACATTTTTCAGGAAAGCTACGTGTCAGCAGGAGAAGGTGGGGCAAAATAATTTGAAATCCATGATTGGTTGATTTTAATTTTTTCGGTCAGTATTGAACCAGCAGCACTGAAGACTCTTTCTGATAGCACACTAGAAGCAGGGCAAGCGAGCTCCTACAATGCATATTCTGCCAATTCAGGCCAGGGGTCTATTTTAGATGCCCAGTAATCAAAGGGGAATGACCTGTGAGGGAGAACATCGATAACAGAGGAAAAGTAGTTTGTAACCATACTGGACAAATGCTGTCTCCTGTCACTTTGATTCGATGCAGCACTACCTGTCGTGTCAGCGGTCATTGCGAAATTACTCCACATCCTGGTCATAAAGCCCCTCTGTCCAATGCCACTTTGGATTTGTGCACCTCTAACACCTCTGCCATGTTGCCCCCTATGGCTTGTGTGAGAACCATCACCACCGCTGTGTGCTGGGAATGCCTGAACCAAACGGTCTACAAGAGTTGCTTGTTTGGTAGCCAATATTTGCTCAAGGTTCTCATGTGGCATGATATTTTGTAATTTTCCTTTATATCATGGATCCAGTAGGCAGGCCAACCAGTAATCGTCATTGGTCATCATTTTGATAATGCGGGGGTCCCTTTTTAGGATACGCAAGGCATACTCAGCCATGTGGGCCAATGTTCCAGGTGTCAATTTACTGTTTGTGCTTGGTTGAGGAGCACTTTCTTGCAAATCAATATCACTTGTGTCCTGCAAAAACCCTGTACCTGACCTTGCAACGCCACCAGACGTCAGCTCCTTAATGCGCGTCAAACTTTGCATCAGCAGACGCATTAGTGGGATGCTCATGCTTATGATGATGTCGTCTGCACTTACCAGCCGTGTGCATTCCTCAAAACAGTAAAGGACTTGACAGAGGTCTTGGAGCTTCGACCACTGCACACCAGACAACTCCATGTCTGCCATCCAAGTGCCTGCCTGTGTATGTGTATCCTCCCACAAATTAATTACAGCACGCCTCTGTTCGCACAGCCTCTGAACCATGTACAGTGTGGAGTTCCACCTTGTTGCAACGTCGATTATTAGGCGGTGCTGGGGAAGATTCAGCGATCGCTGATGGTTCAGCACACGGCTGGAGTGTACGGGTGACCGGCGGATGTGCGAGCAAAGTCTTCGCACCTTCAGGAGCAGGGCTGGTAACTCCGGATAATTTTTGAGGAAGCACTGCACCACCAGGTTCAAGATGTGAGCCAGTCAAGGTATGTGTTTAAGTTCTGAAAGTGCTATGGCAGCCATAAACTTCCTTACGTTATTATTGACTAACTTGCCTGCCTCAATATGTACATTGCCCAGCCATGACTGAGTTTGTTGCTGAAAGTACTCGGCCACTACTTCCGCTGTGTGTCTGTTGTTGCCCAAACACTTCATTTCTAACACAGCTTTCCACTAGCTGTTCGATAATGGGACACCTCGTGTGCAACACTGGCAGCTGCGGATGGAGTGGTCATGCGACTGCGCTCTGTGGACGAGCTTTCCCTTTTGGAGGAGGAGGAGGGGTGGCGAACGCCTACTGCCAACTGTTTCCTAGACCGTGGGCTAGGCAGAACTGTCCCACTATGGCTGTCCCCTGTGGACCCTGCATCCACCACATTAACCCAGTGTGCCATGATGGACACGTAACGTCCCTGGCCATGCCTACTGGTCCATGCATCTGTTGTGAGGTGCACCTTTTTACTGACTGATTGCCTCAGTGCATGGACAATGCGGTCTTTGACATGCTGGTGGAGGGCTGGGATGGCTTTTCTCACAAAGAAGTGTCGACTGGGTAGGTCATAGCGTGGTACTGCGTAGGCCATCAGGGCATTGAAAGCTTAGCTTTCAACCAACCGGTAGGGCATCATCTCTAACAAGATTAGTCTAGCAATGTGGGCGTTCAAACCCTGTGTTACGCGGATGAGAGGATGAGTACTTTCTTTTCCTAACGAGAGTCTCTTGTAGGGTGAGCTGGACTAGAGAGGTGCATATGGTGGAACTAGCAGTGGTGGTGGTGAATTGAGAGAGGGTTGGTGATGGTATTCTCGATGTTGGCCTACATACAGTGTTTCCTACCAATAACCTTGTGATTCCCTGACTGCTTTGGCCTTGCGACGATCCTCCACATTTGCTGCTGGTGGTGTCCTAACCAGTGGGTTTACAGTGAGGGAACCAATGAACCAATGCAATTCATCCACCAGACTTCCTCATTTTTGGCAAAATCTAACCAAAATAACAACCATTATATGGTACTGTAAAACAAGGTAGAAGGTGTATAAAAACGTGTTGAGATTTTAAATCTCCCTTTTTTTGGGGGAGACTGAACCACAACTTAGGTCCAGTGTATATAACAACGCTATCTAAGTGGCAGAAAGTAGCTGGCTGATATACGACAAACTAACAGGACAGAAGTATGTCCACTTTGTGAGAATTTGAATCTCCCCTTTTTTTGGGAGGCTGAACCAAAACTTAGGCCCAGTGTATATAACAATGCAATCTAAGTGGCAGAAAGTGGCTGGCTGATATACCACAAACTAACAGGACTGAAATATATCCACTTTGTGAGAATTTGAATCTCCCCTTTTTTTGGGAGGCTGAACCAAAACTTAGGCCCAGTGTATATAACAATGCAATCTAAGTGGCAGAAAGTGGCTGGCTGACATACCACAAACTAACAGGACAGAAGTATATCCACTTTGTGAGAATTTGAATCTCCCCTTTTTTGGGGGAGACTGAACCAAATTCAGGCCCAGTGCATAAAGCAACACAATGTAAGTGGCAGAAAGTGGCTGGAAGATATATGAAAAAATACAAGGACTGTAGTACAATTTCAATCTCGCTACAATGATCTCAGGAAAAGTATGGCAGCAATAAAAAGGACTGCTGCACACAAAAGTGTGGACAAATAAACAAGATCACTGTGCAGAAAGGTGCAACAGGATTTTTGCTTTTAAAAAAGCAGTTGGTTTGCACAGCGGCGTGCAAACAGCAATGCAGCTATCAGGGAGCCTTATAAGGCAGCCTAATAAGCTACAGAGCTGATGCACAAAAATATAGCCTCCACTGTCCCTGCAAAAAAATGGTGGTGTTGGACAGTGGAAATCGCTACAGCACAAGCAGTTTTGAGGCTTAATCTTCCCTCACTAACTATTTCCCTTCTTCTGATGAAGCTGTGGCAACCTCTCCCTATGCTACGATCAGCAGAAGTAAGATGGCAGTCGGCATGCATGCCCCTTTATAGCCCCTGTGACGCCGCAGAAAGCAAGCCAATCACTGTCATGCCCTTCTCTAAGATGGTGGGGACCGAGACCTATGTCATCATGCTGCCCACACTCTGCGTCCTCCTTCATTGGCTGAAAATTGGCGCTGAAAGCGTCATACGAAACGCAACTTTGGCGCGAAGATCGCCGACCTCATGGCCGATCCCACACTAGGATTGGGTCGGGTTTCATGAAACCCAACTTTGCAGAGAGTCGGCGATTTTTGAATTTGTCCGATCCGTTTCGCTCAAACCTACTTTCCAGTATTGACATTTGTGCAAATATATTCACTGTAATTCAGATTTTTGAAGAAAACTTTTCAAAACTGGCAAATTTGAATTGCAGAAGATCTACTCATCCCTAGTTTTGAACAATTTCACCCCTTTATACCATCCTTTTTTTAAAGCTCAATTTAAAGCAGTATTTCCCAACTCCAGTCCTCAAGACCAGGGGTGTCAAACTGCATTCCTCAAGGGCCGCAAACAGGTCATGTTTTCAGGATTTTCTTGTATTGCACAGGTGATAATTTAATCACCTGCACAGAATGATTCCAGCACCTTGTGTAATGCATCTGAGGCCCTCGAGGAATGCAGTTTGACACCCCTGCTCAAGACCCACCAACAGGTTAAGTTTTCAGGATATCGTCAGTATTGCACAGGTGATAATAATTTTATCACCTGCTCAAGCATTAATTCCATCACCTATGAAATGCTAAGAAAATCCAAAATGTCTATGACAAGTTCATTGGATTAATGGTTTTCTTTTTACTTTAAATTAGTGTTCCTCATCTCCAGTCCTCAAAACGCACCTACGATACGATACGATACGATACGATACGATACGATACACTTTATTGATCCCGTGGGAAATTATGGTATCACAGCAGCACGACTTAAATCATAAAAATCATAAAGGAATTACATAGTTGACATGACAGTGGAGTTGACAGAAGAACATTATACATTAGAATAGGACATACACAACGAGTGAACTGAAATGTAGAGAAATAAGTAGACATTCACCTTGGTGGTTTAACCCTAATGTTATTGTTGTACATTCCCATGGCAGTTGGCACAAACTATTTCCTATATTTTTCTTTCTTACACCTCAGAAGTATAAGCCGGTTACTGAAGATGCTCTTCTGTCTCATGAATAGCTCATATAGTGGATGTGCATTATTGTTCATAATTGCCACACACTTTTTCAGAGTTCTTTTCTCCACTACCTCCCCAAAAGAGTCCAGATTACAGCCCACAGCAGAACTTGCCTTCTTAATAATCTTATTCAGCTTATTAGCATCAGAGGCCCGCACACTACTACCCCAGCACGTGATTGCAAAAAAGATGGCACTTGCCACCACAGATTGGTAGAACATTTCTAACATTTTGCTACACACATTAAAAGACCTCAGTTTCCTTAGGAAATACAATCTGCTCATCCCCTTCTTGTAGACAAACTCTGAGTGGCATCTCCAGTCCAGTTTGCTATCCAAATGGACCCCCAAATATTTGTAACTCTCCACCTGCTCTACCTCCTGACCAGCAATAGTGATCGGTAAGCATTCCAACTTAATCCTGCTATAGTTGGCCACCAACTCCTTGGTTTTCTTAACATTTAGTTGTAGATAGTTACCATTGCACCAATCCACGAAATTCGACACCACCCTTCTATATTCCTCATCCCCCTGATCTCCCCTAATGCATCCCACAACCACAGAGTCATCCGAAAATTTTTGAAGGTGGCAAAGTTCAGATTTATACTGAAAGTCTGAAGTATACAGTGTGAATAGAAAGGGCGCAAGCACCGTTCCCTGGGGGGCACCTACACTGCTCAATAATCTGCTTGACACCGCTGCTCCAATCTGTACAAACTGTGGCCGATCTGATAGGTAGTCAGTTATCCAATTTCTCATCCCCTCCTCCACCTTCATATCAGTCATCTTTTTGTGTAGTAAAAGTGGCTGCAGGGAGTTAAATGCACTCGAGAAATCGAAGAACATCGCTCGCACCGTGGTTCCGTCAATCTCCAGAAATGAATGTACCCTATGTAACAGAGAAAGAATAGCATCATCCACCCCCAATCTATGTCGGTAGGCAAACTGAAGGGGATCGATAAAAGCATTGACCCTCGGTCTTAGGTGAGCAAGCACTAATCTTTCCAAGGCCTTCATAGCATGAGATGTTAAGGCTACAGGACGATAGTCATTTAGGGTTGCAGGAGAAGTCGTCTTGGGTACCGGCACCAGACAGGAAGTTTTCCATAACACTGGTACCCTCTGTGTTTGTAGACTTCCATTAAATAGGCGTGTAAAGACAGTACACAGCTGGTCTGCACAAACTTTAAGGACACGTGAGCTGAGTCCATCAGGTCCTGCAGCTTTACCAATGTTAAGTGACTTACACTGCCTCCTCACATCATTTTTGGATACTCTAAAATTAGTCTGCTCATCCTTCAATATCGATGTTGCAGAATTTGCACCCAGTTCCCATCCACTATCAGTTGGTATTACACATGTACTGCTAAATCTGTTGATATACTGATTCATCTCATTAGCCTTGTCCATTGTTCCTCGATCATTTTCAGGCTTCAGCTTAAGCCCAGTCAGTAATTTCATTCCTGACCAAACTTCTCTGGTATTATTGTGGGACAGTTTCTTTTCAAGTTTAATTCTGAAGGCTTCCTGGGCCTCCTTTATTTTATGCTTCAATTCATGCTGTATCATTTTAATTTCCTCTTTGTCACCCAGTTTAAATGCCTTTTTTTTCCTGTTGAGCAAATGCTTCAATTCCTTTGTTATCCATGGCTTGTTGTTTGCAAAACACCTAATCTTTTTAGTTGGCACCAACATATCAGTGCAGAAGTTAATGTAGTCAGTCACTCTACCAACCACTTCATTAACATTTGTATACTCGTCCACCTGATTAAAAGCAAAAAGAAACCCTTTAATCCAGGGAACTTGTTATCGACATTTTGTAATCAAAATCATTTTCCATAAAATAGTGTTAATACTGTATTATCCTTTTTTTTCTTACCCAAATCAAATTTTTTTCCTGCTGATTGACATACTTGTTTGAGGAGAAGTTCCTTCAACAAACTTGTAAATCCTACATTTGGGCAATATTTGAATCTGAGATGCCTTCAGCTTTCCATTAGCAATCGGCGACACAATGTAGGACTGCGCATGCTCAGGATTTCCGTTCCGCATCTCTGGGAAGCAGGGGTATCAGTCACCAAAATAGAGAAGGAGTTGGTAACTCAAATCATGAATGCGCTGGACTCTTCTTTTCCCTAGAACGCCAGTTGACACCTTTGGACTCATTTAGGTATAGGATATGAAGCAAGGGTATCATAGTTACCATGGCACACATTGCAGATTGGGGCCAAAACAGCAGTGACAGGTTTATTTTAAAAATGTTTCCAAATTGTTCTCGGCAAGACTATATGAGGTCTTGAACTGAATTTTGTAGTATTTTTCAATGCTATTATAGACAAGTAATGTCAACTGTAAGCGAAATGACAGAAATGAGAGCACGCTGGACAGATTTAGCTAAGTATAAAATACAAACGCCTTAGTTATATCAGACATATTATTTAATGTAATAGCCCACATTCTTTACTATTGACATTCAATAATGGGTTTACTTGTTCTTTAAATGGACAGTTTTGCGTATTTCTTCCATCGCACAGAGCTAGTGAATATGTTTTCAAAAATAAAAGGCGATAATAACCATAATTTATGCTAAGTCTTGTTTTTAAAGTCCTCTTCTAAAGTACCATAGAGCTCCAGCTAAAGACATGACAGATGTTTAGTAATCAGCTGTGGCTACTTACATAAATAACTTAGAGATGGGAAGGGAAAAACTGTATTTATGTGGCACTTCTGGAAAAATTCAGCATATGTGATATTAAGGTTTTTTGGAATGTGGGTATTTTTTTGGTTTCCGCTACCTGCAGACTTGTATTTGTTATGACAGTTTTCTTTCCTGTTTCACACACATATAGTCAATGGTAATATTAACGGTGTATTTTCCATAGAGGCTGGCAATGGGTATAATGATGCCCCTAAAGGGGAAATTGGTATTTTGGATAAGTCCTAATTCTATTTTTATACTGAAGTCATAAAAATGGGATGTCCTGTGCAAAGCGATTAAAAGTAGCCCTTAAAACCACATGGGTTTATTCCAACCATAAAAGCTATAAACTCTATCAAGGATACGTGGTAGATTACAGATCCATGAGTCTGACAACTGGGACCACCACCATTCTGATTTTTCCATCAGTCCCTTAGACAATGAATAATTGTCTAACAGTAGAGTGCATGAAGTCCTGAGGCTCGACAGGTTCAGTCTCATGGGAACCCCCCGAACACCCAATGACACACTGTAATGCACCACTGAGGTTCTTGTACCATATTTATGCAGTAAAAACGGTCCTGGAACTGCATTTATGAAGTTAGTTTGATTTTGACACTATATACTGTATGTGTACTGACACATGATCTATTACCAAATTTACATCCTAAGCTAGTCAAGGCTAACCTCTTCATAACATTAGACATACAGTTACATCAAATGTCGTGTTCCTGCGAGCCCACGTTTTTCCCAACAAATAATTGTTAACCTGTGAAATGCAGTTGTCTATCTCTGCTACATTTAACACACACCAGCAGGGGGGTGCATTAATCCATACGCCAGTGACGTGATCGCGGGGCATTCAAATTAGGTTATTATGTTCACTATACAGTAATGTCCAAAAGTGTGGGCACACCTGAACACTTCCAGAAAAGGAAATATTTATCTTAGAAAATTCTTGTAATTGCACATATTTTGTTATACACATGTTTATTTCCTTGTGTGTATTGGAACAACACAAAAAAATTAGAAAAAAAAATTGGGTATAATTTCACACAAAACCCCAAAATGGTCAGGACAAAATTGGTGACACCCTCAACTTAATATTTTGTTGCCCACCCTTTGAAATAAATAACTGCAATCAATCGCTTCCTATAACCATCGACGATCTTCTGACACCTCTCAGCTGGAATTTTGGACCTCTCTTATTTTGCAAACTGCTCCAGGTCTCTCATATTTGAAGGTGCCTTCTCCCAAGAGCAATTTTAAGATCTCTCCACAGGTGTTCAATGGGATTTAGATCCAGACTCATTGCTGTCGCGTCAGAACTCTCCAGCGCTTTGTTTCCATCCGCTTCTGAGTGCTACTTGAAGTATGTTTGGGGTTATTGTCCTGCTGGAGTATCCATGACCTAGGATATAAACCCAGCTTTCTGACACTGAGCACTGTATTGTGACCCAAAAGCCTTTAGTAATTTTGAAATTTCATGATTCCTTGTCCAGTCAAGGCACCCAGTGCCAGAGGCAGTAAAACAACCCCAAAAGAGTTTTGAACCTACACCATATTTGACGACAGGTACTGTGTTCTTTTCTTTGCAGGCCTCAGTTTTCGGCAAACAGTAGAATGATGTGCTTTACCAAAAAGCTCTATCTTGATCTCATCTGTCCACAAAATATTTTCCCAAAATGATTTTTGCTTACTCACGTAAACTTTGGCAAACTGCAGTCTAGCTGTTTTATGTCTCTGTGTCAGCAGTGAGGTCCTCCTGGGTCTCCTGCCATAGCATTTTATTTCTATCAAATATCAACAGATAGTTTGCGCTGACTCTGATGCACCCTGAGCCTGCAGAACAGCTTGAATTTTTTTGGAACTTGATTGGGGCTGCTTATCCACCATCCAGACTATCCTGCATCGTATTCATCAATTTTTCCCCATTAAAAATAAATCAATTAACAAAAAATTAAAAATACACATATTTGATACTGCTGCAAGCCTGAGCTATCAAAATTTAAAGTAAATTAATCCGATTGGTAAACAGCGTATTAAAACGCCAGCATTTCATTTATTTGGCAGCTGCAACATTGCAATAAAATGCAATCGGAGGTGATCAAAACATAGCATCTACCCCAAAAATGGTATCAGTAAAACACCAGCTCAGGGCGTAAAAAATAAGCCAGCCCCTTGTCCCGAAAAATGAAAACATTTCTAGTCCTATGTAGACATGAGAGGGTAGGAGGATGGAGCTGCTCTGCCACTAGCTCCTCCCTTATCCTTCTCCTCCCCTCTACATACAATTATATCATATACATCACGAGGGGTGTGATCAAAGAGTGACAAAATTGATCTCCACAACGGCACTAAGTAAAATATCAATTTATTAAATATATATTAACAACAATAAAAAACATGAAATGACTACATAAATAGAAGGGTACAATTCCTCAACATGAGAGGGACTATTAGCCTGAATTAAGCACCACAATACCAGGCCAGACTAAACCAACTAAGAATGGGCCGCATATAATAGCTGAATGTTTACAGGGGGATAAACTGAATGATAACAGCGTGTCCTAGCTCTATTGGACTCCAAAGCAATCTGCATTCAAATGCTAGTAAGTGATTAGCACCCCCAATGGGGAAATACATACGCTCATATCATGGTCTCCACCCCATTTCATATACAGCAAAATGCAGCAATACACTAAGAAGGCATATTACCTAAGACTGGACCTGGTGTGTGCTCCTCGGCGTCCCTCCGCCCCGACACGTGTTTCGCCGTAGCTTCTTCTGGAGGCGCCTCCAGAAGAAGCTACGGCGAAACACGTGTCGGGGCGGAGGGACGCCGAGGAGCACACACCAGGTCCAGTCTTAGGTAATATGCCTTCTTAGTGTATTGCTGCATTTTGCTGTATGTGAAATGGGGTGGAGACCATGATATGAGCGTATGTATTTCCCCATTGGGGGTGCTAATCACTTACTAGCATTTGAATGCAGATTGCTTTGGAGTCCAATAGAGCTAGGACACGCTGTTATCATTCAGTTTATCCCCCTGTAAACATTCAGCTATTATATGCGGCCCATTCTTAGTTGGTTTAGTCTGGCCTGGTATTGTGGTGCTTAATTCAGGCTAATAGTCCCTCTCATGTTGAGGAATTGTACCCTTCTATTTATGTAGTCATTTCATGTTTTTTATTGTTGTTAATATATATTTAATAAATTGATATTTTACTTAGTGCCGTTGTGGAGATCAATTTTGTCACTCTTTGATCACACCCCTCGTGATGTATATTGTATTTTTGGTACTAATTGCCCTTTGGTTGGGGGCTATATATTGTGTTTATTGAAGAGCAAATAGTTGTGTATATAATACAATTATATCAGTAGTAACTCCCATCACCTATCTCAGCAATGTAACGATCTGTCTTCACTAAATACAGATTTTACACGGGAACTGAGAATTTTGAAAATTAAAGATCAGTCCTGCCATAATAATGTATCTGGTTATGCCCCAGACCCATAAATTTAAATCCATCATGACTCATGAGCATGCTAATAGATACTGTTGGAGAAATAGTGCAAAATAGGGTCTTATCCGAGATTCAAATGGTTAGACATAATAGGATTGTACTCACCAGATAGAGCCAATTTATGGCTTATGATAGTATTCGCTGCAGCAAAACCACAGGCCAAATGACCAAACGAAGAAAAAAAATGGGTAGATGTGGATTCACTCTGCGCTGCTGATTACGTGAAAATCCAGATGTATGTCATACAGGATGTGGCTTTATTCAACTCATTTCGGAGTTCTCAGACTCCTTCATCAGGAAAAACACAACAGTTGTACCTCTGTGGTGTTTTTGCTGTTGAAGGGGTCTGAGAACTCCGAAACGCGTTGAATAAAGCCACATCCTATATGACATACAGTACAGACCTAAAGTTTGGACACACCTTCTCATTTAAAGATTTTTCTGCGTTTTCATGACTATGAAAATTGTACATTCACAATGAAGGCATCAAAACTATGAATTAACACATGTAGAATTATCTACTTAACAAAAAGTGTGAAACAACTGAAATTATGTCTTATATTCTAGGATCTTTAAAGTAGCCACCCTTTGCTTTGATGACAGCTTTGCACACTCTTGGCATTCTCTTGATGAGCTTCAAGAGGTAGTCACCGGGAATGGTTTTCACTTCACAGGTGTGCCCTGTCAGGTTTAATAACTGGGATTTCATGTCTTATAAATGTGGCTGGGACCATCAGTTGTGTTGTGCAGAAGTCTGGTGGATACACAGCTGATAGTCCTACTGAATAGACAGAATTTGTATTATGGCAAGAAAAAAGCAGCTAAGTAAAGAAAAACGAGTGGCCATCATTACTTTAAGAAATGAAGGTCAGTCAGTCCAAAAAATTGGGAAAACTTTGAAAGTGTCACCAAGTGCAGTGGCAAAAACCATCAAGCGCTACAAAGAAACTGTCTCATATGAGGACTGCCCCAGGAAAGGAAGATCAAAAGTCACTTCTGCTTCTGAGGATAAATTTATCCGAGTCACCAGCCTCAGAAATCGCAGGTTATCAGCAGCTCAGATTAGAGACCAGGTCAATGCCACACAGAGTTCTAGCAGCAGACACATCTCTACAACAACTGTTAAGAGGAGACTTTGTGCAGCAGGCCTTCATGGTAAAATAGCTGCTAGGAAATCACTGCTAAGGACAGGCAACAAGCAGAAGAGACTTGTTTGGGCTAAAGAACACAAGGAATGGACATTAGACCAGGGGAAAGGTAAACAAATGGACTCTACTGTTATGACCTGGTGGTCAGGACAATAATGGACCTGGTGGTTAAGAGCACACGGAATGACCTGATAGTTACTGATAATAAGGACGAGCTCTGGGACGTGGGAACTCTGCTGAACGCAATCCCTAATCCTATCAAACACACTAGAAATAGCCGTGGATTGTGCCTAACGCTCCCTATGCAACTCGGCACAGCCTAAGAAACTAGCTAGCCCTGAAGATAGAAAAATAAAGCCTACCTTGCCTCAGAGAAATTCCCCAAAGGAAAAGGCAGCCCCCCACATATAATGACTGTGAGTAAAGATAAAAATACAAACACAGAGATTAAATAGATTTAGCAATGTGAGGCCCGACTTACTGAACAGACCGAGGATAGGAAAGGTTACTTTGCGGTCAGCACAAAAACCTACAAAAAGACCACGCAGAGGGCGCAAAAAGACCCTCCGCACCGACTCACGGTGCGGAGGCGCTCCCTCTGCATCCCAGAGCTTCCAGCAAGCAAGACAACAATGAAAATAGCAAGCTGGACAGAAAAATAGCAAACCAAAGAAATACAAGCTGGAACTTAGCTTCTGTTGGGAAGACAGGTCACAAGAACGATCCAGGAGTGAACTAGACCAATACTGGAACATTGACAGGTGGCATGGAGAAAAGATCTAAGTGGAGTTAAATAGAGCAGCCAGCTAACGAATTAACCTCGTCACCTGAGGAAGGAAACTCAGAAACACCCACCAGAGGAAGGCCATGGACAGAACCAGCCGAAGTACCATTCATGACCACAGGAGGGAGCCCGACAACAGAATTCACAACAGTACCCCCCCCTTGAGGAGGGGTCACCGAACCCTCACCAGAGCCCCCAGGCCGACCAGGATGAGCCAAATAAAAGGCATGAACCAGATCGGCAGCATGAACATCAGAGGCAAAAACCCAGGAATTATCTTCCTGACCATAACCCTTCCACTTGACCAGGTACTGGAGTTTCCGTCTCGAAACACGAGAATCCAAAATCTTCTCCACCATATACTCCAACTCCCCCTCAACTAACACTGGGGCAGGAGGATCAACGGATGGAACCAAAGGCGCCACGTATCTCCGCAACAATGACCTATGGAACACATTATGGATGGCAAAAGAAGCAGGAAGGGCCAAACGAAATGACACAGGATTGATAACCTCAGAAATCTTATACGGACCAATGAAACGAGGCTTAAACTTAGGAGAGGAAACCTTCATAGGAACATAACGAGACGACAACCAAACCAAATCCCCAACACGAAGTCGGGAACCCACACAGCGCCGGCGGTTAGCGAAACATTGAGCCTTCTCCTGGGACAATGTCAAATTGTCCACCACATGAGTCCAAATCTGCTGCAACCTATCCACCACAGTATCTACACCAGGACAGTCCAAAGACTCAACCTGCCCTGAAGAGAAACGAGGATGGAAACCAGAATTGCAGAAAAACGGCGAAACCAAAGTAGCCGAGCTAGCCCGATTATTAAGGGCGAACTCAGCCAACGGCAAAAAGGACACCCAATCATCCTGATCAGCAGAAACAAAGCATCTCAGATATGTTTCCAAAGTTTGATTAGTTCGTTTGGTTTGGCCATTTGTCTGAGGATGGAAAGCCGAGGAAAAAGACAAATCAATGCCCATCCTTGCACAAAACGATCGCCAAAACCTCAAAACAAACTGGGAACCTCTGTCAGAAATGATGTTCTCCGGGATACCATGTAAACGAACCACATTCTGGAAAAATAATAGCACCAAATCAGAGGAGGAAGGCAATTTAACAAAGGTACCAAATGGACCATCTTTAGAAAAGCGATCACAAACCACCCAAATGACCGACATCTTTTGAGAGACGGGGATATCCGAAATAAAATCCATAGAAATATGCGTCCAGGGCCTGTTCGGGACCGGCAAGGGCAAAAGCAACCCACTGGCACGAGAACAGCAGGGCTTAGCCCGAGCTCAAGTCCCACAGGACTGCACAAAAGAACGCACATCCAGTGACAAAGACGGCCACCAAAAGGATCTAGCCACCAAATCTCTGGTACCAAAGATTCCAGGATGCCCAGCCAACACTGAACAATGAATCTCAGAGATGAATCTACTAGTCCATCTATCAGGGACAAACAGTTTCTCCGCTGGGCAACGGTCAGGTCTATCAGCCTGAAATTTTTGCAGCACCAGCCGCAAATCAGGGGAGATGGCAGACAAAATTACCCCCTCTTTGAGAATACCCGCCGGCTCAGGAACACCCGGAGAGTCAGGCACAAAGCTCCTTGACAGGGCATCAGCCTTCACATTCTTAGAGCCCGGAAGGTACGAAACCACAAAATCAAAACGGGAGAAAAATAATGACCATCGAGCCTGTCTCGGATTCAACCGTTTGGCAGACTCAAGATAAGTCAAATTCTTGTGATCTGTCAAGACCACCACGCGATGCTTGGCTCCTTCAAGCCAATGACGCCACTCCTCGAATGCCCACTTCATGGCCAACAACTCACGATTACCAACATCATAATTACACTCAGCAGGTGAAAACTTTCTAGAAAAGAAAGCACATGGCTTCATCACCGAGCCATCAGAACTTCTTTGCGACAAAACAGCCCCTGCTCCAATCTCAGAAGCATCAACCTCAACCTGAAACGGGACCGAAACATCTGGCTGGCACAACACAGGGGCAGAAGAAAAACGACGCTTCAACTCCTGAAAAGCCTCTACAGCTGCAGAAGACCAATTGACCACATCAGCACCCTTCTTGGTCAAATCAGTCAACGGTTTAGCAACAGTAGAAAAATTAGCGATGAAGCGCAGATAAAAATTAGCAAAGCCCAGGAACTTTTGCAGGCTCTTCACAGATGTCGGCTGAGTCCAATCGTAAATGGCTTGGACTTTAACAGGGTCCATCTCGATAGTAGAAGGGGAAAAAATGAACCCCAAAAATGAAACCTTCTGAACTCCAAAGAGACAGTTTGACCCCTTCACAAACAAGGAATTCGCACAAAGGACCTGGAACACCATTCTGACCTGCTTCACATGAGACTCCCAATCATCCGAAAAGACCAAAATATCATCCAAATACACAATCAGGAATTTATCCAGGTCCTCTCGGAAGATGTCATGCATAAAGGACTGAAATACTGATGGAGCATTGGAAAGCCCGAATGGCATAACCAGGTACTCAAAATGGCCCTCGGGCGTATTAAATGCTGTTTTCCATTCATCGTCTTGTTTGATACTCACAAGATTATACGCCCCTCGAAGATCTATCTTGGTGAACCAACTAGCCCCTTTAATACGAGCAAACAAATCAGACAGCAACGGCAAAGGATATTGAAATTTGACTGTAATTTTATTAAGAAGGCGGTAATCAATACAAGGTCTCAAAGAACCATCCTTCTTGGCCACAAAAAAGAACCCTGCTCCTAACGGTGATGGCGACGGGCAAGAAACAATTTACAATTATTTTTGAAATTCAAGAACTTAGATCTATCACCAAAAAACAAATCAGGAATTGGAATCCTAGGCTCTGACATCGGATTCTGAACCACAAAATCTTGAATGTTTTGTACCCTTGTAGTGAGATTATCCATCCAAGAGGACAGACCTTGGATGTCCATGTTTACACCTGTGTCCTGAACCACCCAGAGGTAAAGGGGAAAAGAGAGACAACACACACTGCAAAGAAAAAAAAAATGGTCTCAGAACTTCTCTTATCCCTCTATTGAGATGCATTAGTACTTTTGGCCACCTGTACTGTTATGACCTGGTGGTCAGGACAATAATGGACCTGGTGGTTAAGAGCACACGGAATGACCTGATAGTTACTGATAATAAGGACGTGGGAACTCTGCTGACCGCAATCCCTAATCCTATCAAACACACTAGAAATAGCCGTGGATTGCGCCTAACGCTCCCTATGCAACTCGGCACAGCCTAAGAAACTAGCTAGCCCTGAAGATAGAAAAATAAAGCCTACCTTGCCTCAGAGAAATTCCCCAAAGGAAAAGGCAGCCCCCCACATATAATGACTGTGAGTAAAGATGAAAATACAAAGACAGAGATGAAATAGATTTAGCAAAGTGAGGCCCGACTTACTGAACAGACCGAGGATAGGAAAGGTTACTTTGCGGTCAGCACAAAAACCTACAAAAAGACCATGCAGAGGGCACAAAAAGACCCTCCGCACCGACTCACGGTGCGGAGGCGCTCCCTCTGCGTCCCAGAGCTTCCAGCAAGCAAGACAACAATGAAAATAGCAAGCTGGACAGAAAAATAGCAAACCAAAGAAATACAAGCTGGAACTTAGCTTCTGTTGGAAAGACAGGTCACAAGAACGATCCAGGAGTGAACTAGACCAATACTGGAACATTGACAGGTGGCATGGAGAAAAGATCTAAGTGGAGTTAAATAGAGCAGCCAGCTAACGAATTAACCTCGTCACCTGAGGAAGGAAACTCAGAAACACCCACCAGAGGAAGTCCATGGACAGAACCAGCTGAAGTACCATTCATGACCACAGCAGGGAGCCCGACAACAGAATTCACAACACTCTACATGCCTGGTTCCCACCGTGAAGCATGGAGGAGGAGGTGTAATGGTGTGGGGGGTGCTTAGCTGGTGACACTATTGGGGATTTATTCAAAATTGAAGGCATACTGAACCAGCATGGCTACCTCAGCATCTTGCAGTGGCATGCTATTCCATCCGGTTTGCGTTTAGTTGGACCATCATTTATTTTTCAACAGGACAATGACCCCAAACACACCTCCAGGCTGTGTAAGGGCTATTTGACCAAGAAGGAGAGTGATGGAGTGCTACGCCAGATGACCTGGCCTCCACAGTCACCAGACCTGAACCCAATCGAGGTGGTTTGGGGTGAGCTGGACAGCAGAGTGAAGGCAAAAGGGCCAACAAGTGCTAAGCATCTCTGGGAACTCCGTCAAGATTGTTGGAAGACCATTCCCGGTGACTACCTCTTGAAGCTCATCAAGAGAATGCCAAGAGTGTGCAAAGCAGTCATCAAAGCAAAAGGTGGCTACTTTGAAGAACCTAGAATATAAGACATAATTTCAGTTGTTTCACACTTTTTTGTTAAGTATATACAGTTAGGGCCAGAAATATTTGGACAGTGACACAATTTTCGCGAGTTGGGCTCTGCATGCCACCACATTGGATTTGAAATGAAACCTCTACAACAGAATTCAAGTGCAGATTGTAACGTTTAATTTGAAGGGTTGAACAAAAATATCTGATAGAAAATGTAGGAATTGTACACATTTCTTTACAAACACTCCACATTTTAGGAGGTCAAAAGTAATTGGACAAATAAACATAACCCAAACAAAATATTTTTATTTTCAATATTTTGTTGCAAATCCTTTGGAGGCAATCACTGCCTTAAGTCTGGAACCCATGGACATCACCAAACGCTGGGTTTCCTCCTTCTTAATGCTTTGCTAGGCCTTTACAGCCACAGCCTTCAGGTCTTGCTTGTTTGTGGGTCTTTCAGTCTTAAGTCTGAATTTGAGCAAGTGAAATGCATGCTCAATTGGGTTTAGATCTGGAGATTGACTTGGCCATTGCAGAATGTTCCACTTTTTGGCACTCATGAACTCCTGGGTAGCTTTGGCTGTATGCTTGGGGTCATTGTCCATCTGTACTATGAAGTACAATCAACTTTGCAGCATTTGGCTGAATCTGGGCTGAAAGTACACTTCAGAATTCATCCGGCTACTCTTGTCTGCTCTTATGTCATCAATAAACACAAGTGACCCAGTGCCATTGAAAGCCATGCATGCCCATGCCATCACGTCGCCTCCACCATGTTTTACAGAGGATGTAGTGTGCCTTGGATCATGTGCCGTTCCCTTTCTTCTCCAAACTTTTTTCTTCGCATCATTCTGGTACAGGTTGATCTTTGTCTCATCTGTCCATAGAATACTTTTCCAGAACTGAGCTGGCTTCTTGAGGTGTTTTTCTGCAAATTTAACTCTGGCCTGTCTATTTTTGGTATTGATGAATGGTTTGCATCTAGATGTGAACCCTTTGTATTTACTGTCATGGAGTTTTCTCTTTACTGTTGACTTAGAGACAGATACACCTACTTCACTGAGAGTGTTCTGGACTTCAGTTGATGTTGTGAACGGGTTCTTCTTCACCAAATTAAGTATGCGGCGATCATCCACCACTGTTGTCATCCGTGGACGCCCAGGCCTTTTTGAGTTCCCAAGCTCACCAGTCAATTCCTTTTTTCTCAGAATGTACCCAACTGTTGATTTTGCTACTCCAAGCATGTCTGCTATCTCTCTGATGGATTTTTTCTTTTTTTTCAGCCTCAGGATGTTCTGCTTCACCTCAATTGAGAGTTCCTTTGACCACATGTTGTCTGCTCACAGCAACAGCTTCCAAATGCAAAACCACACACCTGGAATCCACCCCTGACCTTTTAACTACTTCATTGATTACAGGTTAACGAGGGAGACGCCTTCAGAGTTAATTGCAGCCCTTAGAGTCCATTGTCCAATTACTTTTGGTCCCTTGAAAAAGAGGACGCTATGCATTACAGAGCTATGATTCCTAAACCCTTTCTCCGATTTGGATGTGGAAACTATCATATTGCAGCTGGGAGTGTGCACTTTCAGCCCATATTACATATATAATTTTATTTCTGAACATGTTTTTGTAAACAGCTAAAATAACAAAACTTGTGTCACTGTCCAAATATTTCTGGCCCTAACTGTAATTCCACATGTGTTAATTCATAGTTTTGATGCCTTCAGTGTGAATGCACAATTTTTGTTGTCATGAAAATAAAGAAAAATCTTTAAATGAGAAGGTGTGTCCAAACTTTTGGTCTGTACTGTACATCTGGACTTTCACTTTTTCAGCAGAGCAGAGTGAATCCACGTCTACCCATTTTTTTCCATCATGAGCATGCGTGATACGCCCCAGACCTGCATGTTTAATCCCATCATGGATATGTGTGATACGCCCCAGACGAGTGTATCTAATCCCATCTTGTGTGATATACTCCAGACCTGTGTATCTAATCCCATCATGTGATACAGGACACTGAGCCCTGTATCTAGATACGCGACTGTAAGACATGCTGAAGTAATCTCAGTACGTGATACACTCCACGTATTTAACCCCAGTTTATGATACAGTGAGCTGCACCAATGCTGCTGGCCATCCTGTACTTTTCAGTATCACATTGCAGACACCAGCAAAATGACTCCGCACTGTGATTCTAAACTTCACCCTTCCTTATCCTTTTACAAACAGCCAGAAGGGGAAGAGTTACATCACACACATGTGAGCAAACCCAACCCACTTTTACTGCAGTCGTAATGTGAGCTAGTTGTACACTATGTTTTCATGGCAAATTTCAGCAGCTGCTCCCCTAGTGTTTAGTGGTGGAAATACTAAACATTTAAAAATTATTTTCCATAGTTTACTCCACTTAAATCAAAAGATAATAGTTTTTTTTAATATTTAAAACATTAATTCTTTACATTTTTTCAATTACTGAAAATATATATATTTTCATGACAACTTTCCTTTAAGGCAAATTTGATTCACCACAGCTTGATTTGCTCCTCTCCATTATGATCTTTTCATTAACAATATGCTATTTATCCCCAAAGTATAAGACAAACAAAAAGTTCTGCCTAAACTTTACAAGTTAAACCCTTGTTAAGTGGATTTGTAGTCTCCAGTTATACATGGAAGAAGATGGCTATGAATCGGGGCAAAAAGGATGGATCAACTGTACTTCATTCATGACGGTTAATCCTATAATTACTGTTGTTTTATGCAAATATGCTAATCATGTTGGCCCTTGTTGTTAAAATGAATGCCCCAATCAGCTGAACATACAATGCACAAGTTGCTAGAGTCATTAGCTTACCCTCAGCATTGTGTCATGCTTTTAGACTTAGTACTAATTTTGACATACACTTCATTATCCGCTAACTTTTAGGTACCGTCACACTCAGCGATGCTGCAGCGATATAGACAAGGAGCCGACCTAAACTAGATCGCTGGAGCGTCGCTGTTTAGGTCGCTGTAGAGACATTAAACACAGCAACTCCAGAACGATGCAGGAGCGATCCAGTGACGTAACGGCGACTCACTTCTCGTTCTCGCTGGTTGTTAGATCCATGTAAAATGTTGCTGGCGTCGTTGCTTTTGATGTCAAACATGACGATACACACCGACCTGACGACGAAATAAAGTTCTGGACTTCTAGCTCCGACCAGCGATGGCACAGCGGGATCCAGATCGCTGCTATGTGTCAAACACAACGAGATCGCCATCCAGGACGCTGCAACGTCACGTATCGTTGTCATTCTCGTTGTAAAGTTGCTGAGTGTGACGGTACCTTTAGATCTTTAACTTGTACAATTTCCATTTGCAGTGTTTCTAGGGCTAATTAAATTATTCCTGGTTTTTCAACATTAGGCCAAGTTCACATGTTCAGATCCAGCAGCAATCCATTGACAAAACATTTGTCCAGACACAACTTTCTTGTCTGCCTGAAAAAAAAAAAGATTTCAACTGGATCCTTTTTTTAACACTGAATTCTATAGAAAATGGATCTGTTAAACAGCTTTCAGTTTTCTTCCATTTGAAAAGGATCCATTATTTGGATCAATTTCAAATGAATGATTACTTGAAAATAACGCCTCTCTGAATATGTTAAACATTTCTTTTTGCCAACTCCAGTAACCGAAAACTGGATCCTTTTCAAATGAGAGATAAACAGAGGGCTATGGTATTTAATGGATCCATTTTCTATAGACTTCAAAGTTAAGAAAAACAGTTAAAAACAGTTTTCTTAATGGACTGCTGCTGGATCCATTCTTAGGCTAGGTTCACATTGCGTTAGTGCAGTCCGTTCAACGCATACGTTGAACAGACTGCGCTAACGCAAGTGCCGACTTTTGCACAGCGCTAGCGCAAATGGAGCTTCTGCTAGCTCCATCTGCGCTAGCAGTGACGGACCCGGAAATGCTGCAGCCCGCGTCTCGGGTCCGTCACTCAAATAACGGCACATCGCTAGTGCTCGCCCATTGAGGGCGTGCGCTAGCAATGCGTCCGACATTGCAGTCTATGGCGGCGTTAATGGATTACGTTACACCGCATTTTGCCACGGTGTAACGTAGTCCATTAAACGTAGAGCCATAACGCAATGTGAACTCAGCCTAAGTGATGATTACTGGCTATGGGAACATAGCCATACCTGATTATTTTTCTTCTTGTTATTGACAAGCTTTCTTTTGCTATATACGGTACTTCTTTTTGATCTTACTTCATTGCTTACAAGCTGATCTAAAAAAATGGCCATGAACTTGGACAGATATTCATCCAGACCCCCCATATTTATACACCCTTGGCTCAACTGAGCATCCATCTGTTCTCGATAAGAATGGAGGAAGTTGCTGTCAGATACTTCTAACCTTATTTCTCCTGAGAACAAAGAAGAATTGGGCATGTTGAAATCAAACAGCCTGATCCTTCTTTCCCATGGCTGCCAGAAGTGAAAAGTCTGAACACTACTATACATGTTAGAGGATTTGCTGGCATTGCCAAAAAGTATGGCCACATAAAGGGGATGGAGCGCCCTTTAAAAAATAGGATGAAATTTCCAGTTTGTGAAAGGAAGACAAATAAACAGGGGAGACAGTTCAGGATAACTTTATTTACAAAGATGCAAAAGTTTGTTGGTTAGTTCTCGTACACACGACTGGTTTTATTGTTTGAGGGCTATCTGTGGTTTTCACAGATTCCATTCATACGCATGATAATCTTTGGGGCTGTGAATATGTCCAATTTTTCCTTGGACTGAGTGGTCTGAGGAATAAATCAGAAACATGTATCAAAAAATTTTGATACGAGTGTTGGATAAAAATTGGCAATGTAAGTCTTTGGGTCGCTAAAAAACATTGGACCACTCTCAAATGATGAGTGTGGTCTGGTGCTCATTCACTGACAGAATTGAAAGGGTGGAGAAACTTTTATTTTTGCTCTCCACATCCCCAAAAAATTGATGCAACTCTGAACAAACTCTGATCAGAGTCTTATCAGAATAATCAATCTGATCTTTTTTTATTGGACGGAGAGAAAACCGCTTTGTAACCCTACCAGGACAGAGACTCTCGAGAGCCAAAATGCTTCATGTTAACACCTGTTCTCATAAGAAGCAGTATACAGAATTTTAATAATCCGAAGCCACCGAGCGTCAGTCATCCATGAGTTTAAGGAGGGGGATATACAGAAGTGTGTGGTGTAAAGGTGAGCAAATTGGTTTAAAACAAATTGAATTTGACCCAAATTTTATAAACAATTTACATTCTCGAGAATCCGATTTTTAAAATGATTTGTGTGGAGGGTCAGTGGGTGCTCTCATCCACTGACCTGACTGTCTTTAAAAAGACCGCAAGGACCAGAGCTCATCCCACTGAACGCCCAAAACTTTTCCCCGTGCAGATTAATAAAACAAATTGAGTAGAATTTAATTCCAGTTAAATATTCGCTCACCTCTAGTTATTACCAGACCACAGACCTACACTATATCTCAAAGTTGTCTGTTTACCCTGAAAAAAAATGCTAATAATTCTGAACGTAATGTTAAATATTCGAGCATAAGCCAGTCTACATGTGTAAGAAATCATTTACATGAATAATCTCAATTCCAGATCCAATTATCAGTTTTTATAAAATGAAATTGTAGCTAATCAACCTGCTATTCTTTTCACCTCAAATGGTAAGAAGGATCAAGAAAGAAACAATTAGCGGAGACCCCACCTGTAGGGAACGTGGTGGGAATTTCATTCTGTTTGTCAGTGTGGTGAGATCAGTAAGTTCTTGTGATTTTCATGATAAAATTGTAGGTCTGCATGTGAAATCAGACCTTTGGTGTTTGAAGTAATGTGTCTCCGTTGGAGAAAACCTTCAGGGGACCAACAATTAATCAACATCATTTTGCTTCGAGTTAGAAAGTGCATATTGAACAAATGGATATATAATTCAGCCTTGGCAAATAGACAATTATCTTATCAGCTACAGCTAATAATATCTATGGCGTAATGGGACCTATTATTAGATAAGGAGTCTACTCCCCATAGTTGGGAAAAAATAACATAATTATATTACAGAACCTTAATGGAGAAAAGTTGATGAAAGCCACGGGTAGTTGAGATCAGGTTGTTCCCTGGTCAAGATCTCTGGCTATTACTCCATATGCCTTATTTACAGTGCATGGACATTTTATTTCAGTTGGGAAATGATTTACGTTCTCCACATTAGTAGAAGACTGAGCAATTTTAGAAAGTAGAAAGAAAACACCCAATTTTTTATTTGAGCGATTTTAAGGCATTACTTTAAAGAATCATAACATCTTTCATGAAAATTGCTTTAGATTAAGGACAAGTCACAACATTGATCAAAATAAGTGAGAAAAGATCGTTCAGAGTATGAAAAATGATAATATTGTCTATGCTAACCCTACATTTTTGACATTTTACTAGAAAAGTAACTTTTTTCTTAAAAGGACCTAGCACAGAAATAAATTCGTACTCGTAATAGAGAGCACCTAGACTGGTGCCTCAGATCGGTGAAGTTTGTTTTATTAATCTCTAAATAGTTTTATAATTAGAGGAACTTTACAAAATGTTAAAAGTCAAAATTGCCCCAAAATTTGGATCTGTCTTCCTTCTAAATCTGTGTTGCATTTGGGTATGTATATATTGGTCGATGCTATACCTTCAAACTTCTGCTAAACCAGCCAGACCTTATATTACATAGGGCACACACCTTTATCTGAATGTCACTGTCCTAGAATGAAGAGATAGAGAATTTTTGGATACCTTCTGGGCTGCCGATTATTGAAGTCGTCAGTTCACAGGAATTTATTAAACATACCTTTTTTATTCAACGTGTGACATGCGCTTCTTCCTCAGGAACCAACCACAGATATGCCATTGTTTCCTGAGGAATAAGTGTGTGTCATTTCGAAACGCGCTGAATAAAAATAGGACATTTCAGAAATTCCTTTGAACTGACGTCTTCAATAATCGGCAGCACGGAAAGTATTCACAAACTCTCCATATCTTCATATCATAGGTTTGACAACCAGTTGATGCTCAGCAGCTGAAAAACATTACAAAAATGCATTCATTTATGAATCAGGTTAGCACGATCTGAAACATTTTATTATAATTGTCAGATAAGAACCTATTTGTGCTACTTTCTCCCCCATGATTTTACTCTTCTAGAATATCACTTCTATCACTTTGCTAAAACTTACCTTCACTCCTTTATCCAGTCGTGGCCACTTTTCATTTTTATCTGCTTTTTCTTCGCTCCTTTTTGTCCAAGAGCTATCTTTTTTTTTTGTCTACATGGCAGTGTGAGGGCTTGTTTTTTTGTGGGACAATTTTTCATTATCATATGATTTCCTGAAAAATTGAAAAAAATGAGGGTTAAATAGTGAAAAATGAAAAAAAAAAGGTTTTAATTATGAAAAAAATTAAATTCAAACATGATTTTTGGTGTTTGCTTGCTTTTTATGCCATTTAATGTGTGGCAAAAAAGCACATGTCAACATGATTCTTCAGGTCAGTGCAAATAGATACCAAACTTTATAGTTTTATTATTTTTTTAAGTATTGTATTGGTTTTAGACGAAAAAGAAAGTGGCAGCACTCACCGGTCTTCTTGCAGGTTTATTTATTTGTGAATGGAATCTTCACGGCACGGGGGTGTGTGGAAACAAGGGGTGTGTGGAAACAAGAACCCGTTGAAGCACCTGGGAGGTGCGAAACGGCCGTCGTTCAGCCCCCACATGTCCTTGTTTCCACACACCCCCGTGCCGTGAAGATTCCATTCACAAATAAATAAACCTGCAAGAAGACCGGTGAGTGCTGCCACTTTCTTTTTCGTCTATATTCCATATGGTATGCTCTCAGGCTATTAGCACCCGAAGTCTGTGGTTCAGTGAAGGAGCTCTGACCTAGAACGACCACAGTGGGTGGTCGGTGGTGCGGGTCACTGTTTTCTTCTACAAGTTATTGTATTGGTTTTGTTTTGCTTTTTTTCAAATTAGTTGTTAAAAAAATGACCAATCCTGAGGGCCATGTTTTCCATTGATGGAGTTGTGTGAGGTCTTTTTTCATGTACAAGGTTTTAGGTACAAGGTACAATTGTTCTTTTTTTCATATGAGGTGTAGTTTTTATGGCTACTGTTAGGTATACAGTATATGATGATTAAATCCCTGTTTACTGCATATTTTGGGAAGTTGGGGGGAACTGAATAAAAAGTTTTGGCCCACAATTTGTAACACAAAATTATGCAGCAAAATGGGTTTTATTGCATATACTGCTGGGTAATCTGCAGAATTTCAAGTGCGGATTTTCCAATAAATTTGCTGCAGATTTTACTTTATGCATCGGTGAAAGAATATAGATTTTAGTATCATTATTATTATTATTATTATTAATAATAATTATATTATTAATAACATAGAGGATATAATATTTAGATTCTATATAAGCAGGAGAGGTCAGGAGATAAATCACAATATCCCTCGGCGATTTTAAAGCCTACTTATTTGCGAATAATATGCTGTATTTCTACCGATTGAGATACTGCCGTGGATTAACATACTTTTATCGGGCAGCTTTGTGTAATTGGCTACGCATTTGCTAAAGAGTAACATTTGATAACTTACAGATGAAAAGTAACATTTAGCATTAGGACAGTGACAGGCTGGAAGCAGAAGTGAATATTTTTATTTGTAGCTGTAATTTATATTTAGACAGTGCTGACACTTTACTTAGCATTTTAGTTAAAAGCATGTAAAATACAATCTTAAATAATGCTCGCAACATCCATTCAGATAGAAAGGCTGCAGCCAAAAGCATAAATAGTAAGAAGAGGTTCTTGTCTGCTCTTAATGGAGTTATGTACGACAGCAAATGCCATTTTGATTATGTGAGGTTTTTAAAAATAAAGTCTGAGTTGGAAGTCCATGTGCGGAGCTATCACTTAGGGATGATGGGTGTTATTCTTAGACTTAAAATGATCGTATAGTGATACTGAAACTTTTAACTGAAGAACGGGGATGTCACAAGACTCTTTATAATCAGGGCTTGAATTTCAGTCCATTTAATTTGCTCATTTCAACAACTATCAGAAATACGGGCTACTAGACCCATGTAGGCCTCATGCACATGGCCGTATTTTTGGTTTGAGGGCAATACAACAGAACATCAGATCAGACTTGGACAAATATTATTCTATGGGGTTGTGCACATGTCAGCATGTCAGATTTTCTTCTCAGACTAAACCCGTCCAAGGAAAAAATATCAGCATGTATGAGTTTGAGGCGATATTCGAATTGCACTTGACCATGTAAGTCTATGAGTCCGCGGAAACCATCGGACTTCACTTGGATGATATCTGAGTACAGTCCGATCTCCACGGTCTGACAGAATGGAAAGATGGAGATATGTTTTCTCCATCTTCTCCTCCTCCAAGAGAATCTGATCACACTGTGATCATTCTCTGATCAAACTCAGAGAATGGTTTGCATAATCTACCCGATTCTCTCTTATGAGAGAACACAAGGCCTTCTGCATTACGCCATATTGTAATTAATAATAATAATAATAATAATAATAATAATCTTTATTTTTATATAGCGCTAACATATTCCGCAGCGCTTTACAGTTTGCACACATTATCATCACTGTCCCCGATGGGGCTCACAATCTAAATTCCCTATCAGTATGTCTTTGGAATGTGGGAGGAAACCGGAGTGCCCGGAGGAAACCCACGCAAACACGGAGAGAACATACAAACTCTTTGCAGATGTTGTCCTTGGTGGGGTTCGAACCCAGGACTCCAGCGCTGCAAGGCTGCAGTGCTAACCACTGCGCCACCGTGCCGCCCACAATTCATCAGGAATATAAGCAAGAGGTTGATACTGGGTTAAAAACAGCCCCAAACATTGGCTGCACCGCAGTCACTTGTCGTTATGTTTGGTGCATGCAGCAGGAAAGTTCTAGGCACATATACTCGCACAGGATGCCCCGTTCACCCAGTGGCATCCAAAAGAGTGTCCTTTCAGCCTTCTTCAGGTTGGTATGAATTGGCATCTATTTTTTACTGATAAAAAGGCTAATATATATCTTCAGTGGTCCACCTCCCAAAAAAAAATTCACTCTAGTTCAGTCAGTAAATTTAATTAGCATTAATTGAATTTGAAGTGAATTAAATGTGCCTTATTCATTCATTCACTTCATTGTTCATGTAGCACCACTAATTCCACAGCGCTTTACAGGGATCATCCTATTGGGCTTGGAAGTCTTTCCGCACCCCTGTGGTATAATAAAAGTAGGGTTTAAAAAAACTTATACCCACCTCTTCTGCACTGGCTGTGCCTTCATATCATGTGTCAATTGAAGACAGAATAGGTTAAGAGGCACCTAGGAAAGAACTAAAGGATCCGGCAGGGAGTTGCACGGAGAGATAGGTGAAAAAGAGGGATTGGTGAAAATCGCATGTTTTATTTTATTTAATATTTTGCTGGATTCATCTGAAGTGAAAAGAAAAAAACATTTCTGGTGAGTCCAAAATTGTGTACAATTCAATGCAAATTTTATTCTGTATAGCAAACAGTGAGGGATGATGTTACAGTTTGGCACAAAGTGGCATACACTGGGGAGCATCAGTGTAGCTGTGTCACCACTGCTCTATTTGAGCTCCTCTTCAACAATGTTGTATGGTGAAAAAGAAACAGGGCACTCGGAACCTGGCTTTTAGTGATTTGTGAGAATCAATGGCTTTTCTCCTGGATTTACTCGATGATTTCTAAGCCATCTTCTCTGGTGGGGATGGATATGTGACCACTGCAAACACTCACTGATGTCACTGGTGACCAACTCACCAGATGTCCATATGACCCACCAGGACAGAATGCAAACAGACCAATGCTCCTCATCCCGTTGTTTTCATGAAGACATATGACCGCTGCAGTCAATCAAATAGTGATACACAAGCCAAGAGGAGAGCATCCGGGGATTAGTTAAGTCTGTCGGCACAGAATAGTCATTGACAGCTACTTCCAGTGATTATGTGGCTAATATTAGGCCAACAGAGCACTGGCTTCTTTTTCCTCTGCTCTGTTAATGGGGTATGACTGCCGACATCATGCTGCCCACCTGCGGGAAGTGAGCTGTCAATCAGCATCACGTCTGCAGACATGTCCTGTTGTCAGAGCAGCCCGGAAGAAGAAGAGCAGCTTTGTTAAGATGGAGTAGCTGAATCATCGGCAGGAGCTGTCAGTGACCGCTCTGAGCCAGCGCAGGGTAGAACAGGCAGCAAGTCACTAACAAGTCATTATTATATATTAATATTTAGTTATTTCATGCCACTTTACATGTGAAAAGGGTATACCTAATAAAAATCAAGTGCATTAATATTGTTCAAAACAAGTCACCAACTGGTAAATGAGGAGAGAGGATCCTGCCCGTGAGTGCTCACAGTCTACAAGGGATGGGTGAAGATACAGAAGGTGAGGGTTGAGCTAGTCGTGCAGCGGTATAGTGGAATGAGGGTTACTGTAGGTCGTAGGCTTGTTGGAAGAGGTAGGTCTTCCGGTTCCTTTTGAAGGTTTCCATGGTAGACGTGAGTCTGATATGTTGGGGTAGAGAGTTCCAGAGTAAGGGGTTGCAAGGAAAAAAAATCTTGCCTTTTAGTTTTACCTGCTTGTTAGTTTTTTGACTCTTAGTAAAGAATATTTTAGTCCTTGGCAACCCGTGTAATACATGCGAAGATTGATTAGCAAAAGCAAGCACACATATCCATACTTTCAGCTCCATGATATCTGAAACCAAATAATTAGAGAGATAAAAATGTACCTTTTTGGTAACCTTGGACCACCCTTTGTATTGTCCTTGTATATTTACACCCTTGCTTACTAGTTGTTTGGTCAAATTGGTAAAAAATTAAATATTGTGCACTTTAGCAGGACCTTCCATTTTGGCCATAATTCCCCAACACCAGCTCACAACAGATGGCAAATTGTATTTGTAAGAAATAGATACATAGTCTCCTCCTCCTCGCTCCTTGTAATCAAATATTTCCTGGGGTCTAATCAGTAGCAAGACAGCTGACATAAATGCCTGTGTACGTTTTCCTTTCATGATACTCTCTCCGTGTCAGCTGAACCATGCACTATATTGTGCGAAGGGCAGACCCATTCCTTTGGGGGCTGAAGTTGTATTGATTCTTTATTAAGCTACACAGATGCAAAAAAAAAAGAATTGTGACTGATTATTCTGGCATGCTGGAAGAAATCTCAGGCAGAAATAAAACACTATTTATCAAAAATCTGCTATATGCGAAATAGCACATAGATAACTACTCTGTAACATGCACTTTTGTGACGAAAGAAGAGCCAAATCTTCAGCATCTGAGTGTCTAAGGTTCAGTGAAGCAAGGTTATCGGCATAGACAGAAGAGTATTTTGTGAAATATGTGTCGCTGCTGTCTCTTTGGTGATAGGAGAGACTCTGACAAAATGAGTTAGTGACCCCGCTCAGTGCTGCCTAACATATGCTGGCACAGATGCTACCATGCAACCTCCCACTGGGAGAGGGACAGGGACTGAATATTGAATATTAGGCTAATTTAGACCATGAAGGATTAGGTTTGCTCATGAAAAGCAAATGATTGTGTTGTGTCTTTGAGAACAAAGAGAAGTAATTAAACATCAGCTTTATAAGCTGCCCTCATTGACACATGTAACATTTTATGTGTGAAATCGGAGGGTCCAGGACAAGGGGGAGCTGTCATCCCCTGAGATTTCTTTTTTAATTTGTGATACAAACCCTCCACGAACAGGGTCAAATTCACTTACCTTTTTCATGACTAAAAGACAACAAGAATACGATGAATAGCAATACAAAAAGACAGAGCTATAACAGATACAAGGTGAAAAATAGACAGAGAACAACAATAAGCCCCAGCACACAAAAGATAAAAGTCAGTTGAAAAGGCCAGTTTCGACTATAATCAACGATCATCTCAGCGAAGCAAATAATTGTTCATTCCCACCATTGCCCGACCACCAAACAATAATTATTGTTCAATGCAACGTTCAGGCATGTTGGAATTTTTCACCTAATGATTAATTTTTATGCACCATCGGCCGAAAAATCCCACATGGCCAATGAGATCATAGATGTTATTTGTCCACCTTTTGTCAGCCATTTTTTGTCTTTTGTGTATGGGACTTGCAGTTATCCCAGTAAAGGAATCCAATATGAGGACAAAAGGTTGAGAGCATTATACCTTTATCTCCAACATTTCTGTTTTATTTCAGTTTTTTACATGTTGCTATAAGGTCCTATGAATTTCAGTTATGCCCATAGATAGAGCGATATTCTGGGATGATTTATGGGCATTTTCTGTTGGGTCAGATAGATAGGTTTTTTAACCCCTTAACTCCCCGGAGGTTTTTCATTTTTGTGATTTCATTTTTCGTTCCCCTGCTTCCCAGAGCCATAACTTTTTTATTTTTCCTTCAACATGGCCATGTGAGGGTTTGCTTTTTGCGAGATGAGTTGTACTTTTGAACGACACCATTGGTTTTACCATGTTGTGTACTAGAAATTAGGAAAAAAATTCCAAGTGCCTTGAAATTGCACAAAAAGTGTTTTTTTTTATAGGTTCACTAAATGTTAAAATTGACCTGCCAGTATGATTCTCCAGGTCATTACGAATTCATAGACACCAAACATGTCAAGATTCTTTTTTATATAAGTGGTGAAAACAATTTCAAACTTTGTTAAAAAAAAAAATTGTGTCATTTTCCGATACCCGTAGCATCTCCATTTTTCATGATCTCGGGTTGGGTGAGGCTTTATTTTTTGCGTGCCGAGCTGAAATTTGTAATGATATCATTTTGGTGCAGATAAGTTCTTTTTATCGCCTGTTATTGCATTTAAATGCAATGTTGTGGCGACCAAAAAAAACTTGTTTGTCGTTTTGACGTTTTTTCCCGCTACGCCATTTAGCGATCAGGTCAATCCTTTTTTTTATTGATAGATCGGGTGATTCTGAACACAGCGATACCAAATATGTAAAGCAAAATTCTGATGAACATTATAGATGGTGGTAAATTTTATGTTCAAACAATCACTGTAATACACATTTCAATCAACCACCATAATGTGGAAATATTTTGAACAACTGCAAAAGGAATACTTCAATGTAAAAACGAAACAATCAGTCATAAAGTTAATTAATAACAACACCATTTTTAAACAATAATAAAAAAGTGATACACATAAACGGACATAAAGGGCTAAAAGATGACACCAACATCAAAAAAATTCCCAAGGTTGGGCATGTCCCTCAATGTAGATTATATACACTCCCATAGAGGATACAGCGTCCATAAAAAAAAACATATATCACCAAGTGGTGAGAACACATTTCATAAATAGACCAAATCCATGTAAGCTATCAAGGAAAATTCCAAAGCAATGTGTAAACAATACCTTGTATAGGATGATGGACCGCTCTCTTGGGCATGCCCGCCCACGCGGACTTGCGTTTCGGCAAGAGTACCTTCCTCAAGGGGCACCCTTCTTTTGTATGGATGCTGTATCCTCTATGAGAGTGTATATAATCTGCATTGAGGGACATGCCCAACCTTGGGCAATTTTTTGATGTTGGTGTCATCTTTTAGCCCTTTATGTCCGTTTATCTGTATCACTTTTTTATTTATGTTTAATAAAGGTGTTGTTATTTATGAACTTTATGATGCTTGTTTCGCTTTTACATTGAAGGATACCAAATATGTGTGGATTTGATATTATTTTATTGTTTTATTGTTTTATTTTGAATGGGTCGAAAGGCGGGTGATTTAAACTTTTGTTTTTTTAAACTTTTTCTACTATTTTTAAAAACATTTTTCTTTTACTTTTGGCAAACTTCAATAGTATCCATAGGAGACTAGAAGATGCCATAGCCCAATCGGCTCTGTTACATAGAGCCTATGTTCAGATCGCCTCTATATAGCAGATTTACTGACTTGCTATGAGCACAAACCACTGGCTGGAGCTCACAGCAAGCCAGCACTGACAACCATGGAGGTCTATAGGAGACCTCAGGTTGTCATGCCAACACATCGGTGACCCGCGATTTAAATGCCGCTGTCAGAGTTTAACAGCGACATTTAACTGGTTAATAGCAGCACGTGGATTGCGATTCCACCCGCGGTTATTGTGGGCACATGTCAGCTGTTCAAAACAGCTGCCATATCCCTGGAAAGATGTGGGCTCACCGCCGGAGCCCACATCAAAGGGAGGAAGTCCGACATTGGCATACTACTATGCCCGATGTCGGTAAGGGGTTAATGGTTTTAGGGTATTTTGAGGGAGCTGAATTCAAAAATCCCATTACATTTGCTGAATTTATTTTAGTTGAGATGATTCATCCATGAAAATAATGCATTCCCCAATGTGACTTGTGTGTGATAACAAATGCACTTGCTTTTGGTCTTTTGGCTGCTTAACAGTTGCTTAGGTAATGAAATATCTCATATAATTATTTTGTATTTCAGATTGTAGACCTACAATGCTATAAAAGTGACTTTTTGAAGCCAGTATTCTATTGTACTTAATTAATTAACTATTAAATATCTCAGAACCTAGAGCCAATCAGGAAAAAACAAAGTCATATTCTTAATCGGCACCACAAACTTAATACAAAACCGTTCAGTTGGCACCAAAATAACTGTATACTAGTGTTAGAAAATAGAAAAAGAGCAACAGCACTCCAAAGTAGATGCAAAAAAGGGTGGTCTTTATTAAAGGAATTGTCCAGTCTAAAATAAAAGTCTGTAGTCACTCTGTGTGACTGCAGACTTTCGAATCCCCCAGCACATGCACATGCCTACTCCCAGGCAGAAGCCATCTAATGGGCGCGGCCTTGCTCCATTAAAGTCGGTTGTAGCCCGGACAACTCTCAGAACTGAAATGTTGCCACTCCCACGATGGACTAATAAACCACCTTTTTTGCCATATTGTTTGGTGTGCTGCCTCCATTTGTTGCTTCTTGTCTGGAAAGTTTGGTCTTTGCTTGGAGGCCCTGCACCCACCTTACCCTGTTGCTTCTCCTGATTTTCTATTTATAGTTAAACAGATATATGATTTTTAGAGTCAGAACAGCACCAAATATACAAAAACAGGGCGCAAGGCCTACCAGACAATTATCCCATTGTCATATAAACATATGCAAAACAGAGAAGAAGGCAGCACTACAATAATTTCAGTGAAAAATGGGGACTTTATTAGAACACCTGGTGTGGCAATGTTTCGGCTCTGAACAGCCTTTCTCAAGCCTTGAGAAAGGCTGTTCATAGTCGAAACATTGCTGCACCAGATGGCCCAATAAAGTCCCATTTTTTTTACACAAATTATTGGAGGTCTGTGTGCTTTTCTTTTTTTGCATAGATAATAGATATCCAAAAGAGGAAAAAGGCAGGACTCTATAGTCCAGGGCCCCACTGGCATGATGGGTCAATAAACCATTGAACACTAGACTATGGAGTGCTGCCTTTTACTCTTTTGGATATTTTGAGGCTTGGTTTTGGCCGAGAGGCTTTTTTGCACCCAATTTTGCATTTTTATTGCTACACCTGAATTTTAGATTTAGATAGATAGATAGGTAGATATGTAAAAAGAAAACACAGCAGCACTCTATAAGGGCCAAGACATACAGAAACACTGGAAACATTAACTCCAAGCTGTATTGCTACTCAGTAAGATGTACTTACAAAAAAGCGAAGGTTCTTAGCACTTAAATTGGCCAATTCATGTGTGCTCATCAACCATGGCAAGGTGACACTTCTCTGATGGGTCCCATCATACCCCTTTCCTACTTTTTACATATTGTGCAGTTATTGCAGGTGGCACCTATTCACACTATTATTAGAGGTTAGAACTGGAGTTAATGTTTCCAGTGTTTCTGTATTTCTTGGCCTTCAGAGAGTGCTGCTGTGGTTTTTTTTATATATATATTGTGTAGTTACTAGGGTTGATCGATCACCCTAAAAATCGGATCGGAAAGGATTGGTCCGATCACACTTGAAAATCGGCGATCGGGAATTCCGATTTCCGATCCTCATTGAAGTCAATGGGGATAAAAAAATCAGAATTCCTAATACACCTATTTTACATTGTGGTGTTTTCTAAATGACTAAAATCGCCAAAATAACATGTAGAATTGGTAATCGGAGGCAGCGGAGCCAGAGAAATCAAATACTAATGGGCACAAGTACTGTTTTTAGTATGAATAGCGGTTATAATGGGGCACATTTGGTCTACAGGTCAAAATAATACCGTAATGCTTGTCAAACTCTTTGGAATTTACTTTTTGTTCATTCATTTCATTTTATTCTTCAACGGTGGGCACGGCGTTGTAGATACCATGATCACGCTTGTGGATCTCCCAGGCTGAGGTGCCTGCTTCGCTCTTTTTTCTGCTAAGATCAAGGGCAAAAACGGTTCTTAAATGATTGTCGCTTCCGCTGCAATCTACGCCTGAGATGCAGGGAGGCCATACACTGGAACCAGCGGGGAAAACCACAAAATTCACTATAGATACTGATGACCCGAAATCACACCAACATCTTTCTAACCCATGTCGCACACAACAAGATGCTGAAAGGCTCTAGTCTACAGCTAATGTCCAGTCGCCACAGTCAAGAAAAATGTTGAAGAGATCTAAAGCTGCGCACCACAATCCAAAATAGAGTGCGCTGTAGCAAGAGTCCTGCCTACATTTTTGTCTGCACATTATTCCGCGGCAGCAGCATTGATGCCATGTTTGCTGTTCCTTGCCCTGGGTATAATAAATGGTACCGAGTTCTACCCACTATTAATTTCAAATTTTTTTTGTTACCTTTCATCCTTCTTTTTTAAATATCTCATTCTGATAGCTTTTCTAAGAAAATGTGTTTATTGTTAAAAAAATAATAATAATTTTGCTTGCCCTATTCCTCTGTTGTGTCAGAGTAGGTTTAAATATAAGAACTTTGTATCGTTTAGCGACATTTGAAAAATACACCTTCCAGGAGGCCTGTCTCAGTGGACTCTCACCAGGGGGGTCCGCGTTCAGCTTGCCCCGCAGCAGGTGTGGGTCTCCAGGGGTACCACAAGGAGGAATGGACTCACCCCCATACACTGTTTCGTCTTCTTCTGCTTAGACTTATTTTTTTCTTCTTCTGCATTTTATCATTCTGCTTATTCTTATTCTGCTTATTCTTTTTTTCCTGGTCTTATGGTATCTGGTTCTGGTGCTTTGGGTACTGGTGCTTCTGGTTCTTCCATTTCCTATACCTTTGCTTCATCTTCTTCTTCCTCTGGTTCTTCTTCTACTTCTGGGTCTTCTTCCTCTTATACCGGCTCTTCTTCCGCTTCTTCTTCCTCTGGTTCTTTTTCCTCTGGTTCCGGTTCTTCTTTTTCCAGTTGTTCTTCTTCCTCTGGTTCCGGTTCTTCTTCTTCCTCTGGTTCTTCTTCCTCTGGTTCCGGTTCTTCTTCTACCGGTTGTTCTTCGTCTGGTTCTTCTTCTTCTAGTTCTTCTTGTTCTTCTTCTTTTGGTACTTGTATTTATAATTGTAATTTGTGAAGCATGTAGTTCAGGTGCACGGAGGAACAGCAAGAAGTACCAGTGTCCAAAAGCACATTCGTGGACCAGCTGATGTTAATGGAACCCAGATACACAGTAGAAGGAACCTGTGGCAAAGACATTATCAAGAACCAGCTAGTGGTGCTGGGACTTTGTTATTAAGCAGAAGGTATAAGTGCCATTGGCACTAGCAAGAACCATCTGGTGCTGCTGGAACCCTGTTATTAAGCAGAAGGTATAAGTGCCATTGGCACTAGCGAGAACCATCTGGTGCTGCTGGAACCCTGTTACTAAGCCGAAGGTATAAGTGCCATTGGCACTAGCGAGAACCATCTGGTGCTGCTGGAACCCTGTTACTAAGCAGAAGGTATAAGTGCCATTGCCACTAGTGAGAACCATCTGGTGCTGCTGGAACCCTATTACTAAGCCGAAGGTATAAGTGCCATTGGCACTAGCGAGAACCATCTGGTGCTGCTGGAACCCTGTTACTAAGCAGAAGGTATAAGTGCCATTGGCACTATTGAGAACCATCTGGTGGTTCTGGAACTTGTATTGGACTGCAGGGTTAACATGTGTTACTAACCCCCAAAATAAAGGACAGCTTCTGTTACTGAAACCTGGAGCCACAGCAGGAGCTGGACTACCTGCACTCTGGAAACCCAGCTAACTCTACTGGGGCATGGAGCAGAAGCAGATTAAGTTGTGCATCTCCCCGATTACCAGTCTACGTTACCGGAACTCGGAGCCAAGCTAGGAGGCAACTTTTCACTCTTGAGAACCAGCTAACAGAGGAAACAGTGCAGGGCAACAGCGGGTGGTGCTGAGGCCCAGTGGTACAGGATTCATTGTAGGTGGACAGCATAATTTGAATTGCCAGTAGCACAGCCAGAGTCCAGCTTGCATTGCTGAACCCCGATAACACGGCAGCGGTTGTTCATTGTGCTACTGACACTTCTGAGCAACAGCTGACGGTGCTGAAGCCCAGGTGGACTGGAGTATTTGTAGGTGGACTGGAGTATTTGTAGGTGGACAGGAGTATCTGATTTGCCAGTGGCACAGCCAGAGTAAAGCTTGCGGTGATGAACCCCATAAACAAAGCAGCAGTTGTTCACTGTGTGACTGACACTTCCGAGCAACAGCTGATGGCGCTGAAGCCCAGGTGGGCTGATCAATCTAGTGGTGCCAGAGGGCCAAGTGTGGATCTGGAGACTGTTGCCAGACATGTGTTTATTCAGTCTCATCTGGCGCAGGGCTTGCAAAGTCTGGCGAGATCCAGGACTGGTTCATCTTTATAAAAGTTAGACCGTCAAAGTTATCGGTGGATAGGCGTGTGCATTTGTCTGTTACGAATCCACCAGCAGCGCTAAAGACACTGTAAGACTCATGCTGGTGTGGTAGATGGAGGCAGGTATATCTCGCCCAGGTGTTTGTCCTATGTGAATTAGGCCACTCAGTATCTTCAGGGTGCTAATGGGTTAATGATTGCAGGAATAAAAGATGACCAGCTGGGTGTTTCCAGTGTCTGCCTGGGGCACACAGATTGCCTGCCTGTGTGAGACAAACGTGAGTGAAGAGCTCTGCTCAAGATCTGTATGATGTTAGCTGGGTGGGAGAAGCCCCCCCCAGTTGTTGAGATAGCAACGTATTTGTTTAGTTAGTGCCGGACAGGCTAGGGTTTATTTTTATGTTTTGTTTTTTGTGTTGCTTTCACGTTAATAAATCTGACCTGAGGTCAGCCTGCTCAGAAACCTGCTGTACGCCTCAGATTCAATGCACAAACCACGTGTCCTTTGACCCCAGCAAAGGCGATCCCAGAGTGTTTTGTCACATTGTGGTGGAGAACGCGGGCATACCGTGGCACAGGCGACAGCATGGAAGACGTGGTGAAAGCCTTAGTACAGTCCACTGCCGTACAGCAGCAGGCCACTGCCGCACAGCACGAAGCTAATCGCTTGATGGCCGCACAGCTGAAGGAGTTACTGGACATGACGGTTGCAGACCGCCAACTTCTCCAACAGGTGGCGCAGCGCCTGGTGAGCATGCCTGACGCTGACCCGGAAGCAGAGTCCAGAAGGATCCATGTGAGTCGATACTGGCAAAAGCTGACTGCAGAAGATGACGTCGAGGCATATCTGACAACTTTTGAGCGGACGGCATTGAGAGAGAAGTGGCCGAAGGCACGATGGGCCGATTTGATTGCCCCGTTTCTCTCCGGCGAGGCCCAAAAAGCTTACCATGATTTGGACCCGGAGGTCGCTTAGGACTTTGAGAAGCTGAAAGCTGAGATCCTGGCCCGGCTGGGTGTGACGACGGCTGTCCGTGCACAGAGGGTACATCAGTGGACATACCAGCAAGATAAACCAGCGCGGTCTCAGATGTTCGACCTGATCTACTTGACAAAGAAATGGCTGCAACCCGAGGTACTGACAATACCCGAAATAATCCAGCGGGTTGTCCTGGACAAGTAGCTGAGAGTACTACCCCCAGCGCTGAAAAGGTGGGTAAGCCAAGGAAATCCCACGACAGCGGATCAACTTGTGGAGTTGGTCGAGCGTTATTCCGTGGCAGAAGGACTTCCCGACGACACCGCCAAACCCCGGACTGTGCCTCCTCCTCGTGGAACCGGTAAGACTGTTCCAGGGACCACGGGTGAAGGAAAATCGCTTAAAACTGTGGGGGAGGAGTCCGGGACTGCTCGCACTCCGAGACCAAGAGTATTGGACGGTGGTCTCAGTAGGGGACCTGTTAGGTGTTTCCGCTGCCATGAGAAGGGTCATGTTTCTGCGAACTGTCCTGTTACCGCTGAACCCATGCAGTGCGACGTTATAGACTCTAGAAAACGAATGTCTTTGGTTACACAGCTAGTGAGTGTGAATGCGGGTCAAAATGATACAGTGAAACACCTGTGTGAATTATCTGTTGATGGGAAAAATGTTGTGGCATTACTAGACTCTGGAAGTGTGGTGACTCTGGTGAAAGCTAGTCTGGTGGCACTTCCGTCTGGTCCGTCTGACAAGTTTTCTGTGACGTGTGTGCATGGTGACACCCGCTCGTACTTAACAGCGGTCATATGGATTTCTACTCCCTATGGGTCAGTGCAGCACAAAGTGGGACTCGTTCCCGCATTGTTACATGATGTAATCCTGGGCAGGGATTTTCCCTATTTCTGGCAGTTGTGGGAGAATCAGTTACTCCTTCACGGTAGCTGTACCCGTGAATCTTCTCCCATGCCATCTGGAGGTCCCGAGTCCCTAGAGGAGACCCCACAGGAAGATGTTGCTGGGGAGGTTAGTGAATCTAACCTTCAGTACCCCTTCTCCGTCATGGCGGGGGAAACAGAGGAAACTGAGGAACCTCAGCGAGAGGCGGAGGCAGACAGCCATCCGGCACCCTGCCTGCCAGATTTGGGAGTCCAGGTGGATGACTTCCACAGCGAGCAAATGAAAGATCCTACCCTGACTCCGGCTAGGAAAAATGTAAAAATGATAGATGGGGTACCCGTAGAACCTGACACTAAGCTACCGTACCCGTATATGGTTCTTGAAAATGATTTGCTCTACCAGGTAGAAAAAAAAGGGGAAGACACAGTGCAACGGTTAGTGGTACCCAAACCTTATCGGCGGAAGGTACTGGATTTGGCCCACGGACATATAATGGGGGGACATCTGGGGGTACAGAAAACCACAGAAAGGATATTGCATTGTTTTGTGTGGCCTGGAATACATTGTGATGTGCGTAACTATTGTGAGTCCTGTCCAGAGTGCCAAATCGCGGCCCCTAAATCTCAGTTCCGTAGCCCTTTGGTACCCCTTCCTATCATCGGGGTCCCTTTTGAGAGAATTGGGATGGATTTGGTTGGGCCCCTTCCCCGATCCGCACGTGGGCACCAACATATCCTCGTCATCGTGGACTATGCCACTCGTTACCCGGAAGCCGTCCCTTTGCGTAACACAGCTACCAAGACGATCGCCAAGGAATTGGTACAAGTGTTTAGTCGGGTGGGAATTCCAAAACAGATACTCACCGACCAGGGGACTCCCTTTATGTCGAGGGTAATGAAGGAGCTCTGCAGGCTCTTACAAATAGACCCGTTGCGTACGTCTGTCTATCACCCTCAAACAGATGGCCTGGTTGAGCGCTTCAACAAAACCTTAAAACAGATGCTCCGGAAGGCGATAGACAAAGATGGGAAGAACTGAGATTACTTGTTACCCTATTTGCTGTTTGCCATTAGGGAAGTTCCCCAGTCTTCCACAGGGTTTTCGCCTTTCGAACTGTTGTACGCCCGTCGTCCCCGGGGACTGCTGGACGTCGCAAAAGAAACCTGGGAAGGTCAAGTCACTCCCTTTAAAACGGTGATCGACCATGTAACACAAATGCAGGATCGTATTGCCGCTGTCATGCCCATTGTTAGGGACCATATGTTACAGGCCCAGGGAGCCCAGAGGCAAAGTTATGATAGAGGCGCTAAGGTCCGTACATTTGCACCCGGCGATAGGGTGTTGGTCCTAATCCCTACGGTGGATAGTAAATTCCTGGCGAAATGGCAGGGCCCATTTGAGGTCCGAGAAAGAGTTGGTGAAGTGAACTATAAAGTGTACCAGCCGGGTAAGAGAAAACCGGAACAGATTTATCATGTGAATCTGATAAAATCCTGGAAAGACCGGTCTGCCCTAACGGCGGATCTGCCCCGTCCGGTTTGTTCACCTACTGTACCAGAGGTGCAGGTTGCTGAGACTCTCTCAGAACGACAAAAATCTGAGGTTAAGCAAATTTTGTTACAGAACCGACAGTTTTTCTCTGAAAAACCTGGCCGGACGAAGTTGGTGAAACATGAGATTGTCACAGAGCCTGGCGTCACTGTTCATGTGAAGCCCTACCGGATTCCGGAAGCCCGCCGTGAAGCCGTCTCCCGGGAAGTGATGGCAATGTTGGACTTAGGAGTCATTGAGGAGTCACACAGCGCCTGGTCCAGTCCAATTGTGTTGATACCTAAACCGGATGGCTCCATCCGGTTTTGTAATGACTTTAGGAAACTGAATGCAGTTTCTAAATTTGATGCGTACCCTATGCCCCGGGTCAATGAGTTGATCGACCGGCTTGGTAAAGCCCGATACATTACGACCCTGGATTTAACAAAGGGGTACTGGCAGATTCCTCTGGCCGAGACGGCCAGAGAGAAGATGGCATTTGCTACACCGGAAGGTCTGTTCCAGTATGTCTATATGCCGTTTGGACTTCACGGAGCTCCCGCAACGTTCCAGAGATTGATGGATCGAGTCTTGAGGCCTCACAGACAGTACGCTTCTGCCTACCTGGATGACATCGTAATTTACAGCATGGACTGGGAAACTCATCTCCAGAAGGTACAAGCCGTGATTGATGACCTGCGAGATGCAGGTTTAACGGCAAACCCCAAGAAATGCCACATCGGGCTTGAAGAAGCCCGATACTTGGGCTACGTGATTGGCCGAGGAGTGGTTAAACCCCAGATCGACAAAATACAGGCAATTCAGGGCTGGCCACAACCAGTGAACAAGAAACAAGTGCAGGCTTTCCTGGGGATTGCCGGCTATTATCGCCGGTTCATACCCAATTTTGCAGCCATGGCTACTCCCTTGACGGATCTTACCAAGGGGAAGGGTTCCGTCATGGTAAAATGGACCTCAGCTGCTGAAGAGGCCTTCCACAGCCTGAAACGGGCTTTGTGCTCTCAGCCCGTACTAGTGACTCCTGATTTCAGCAGCGAGTTTGTGGTACAAACTGATGCCTCTGACACTGGTGTCGGAGCTGTACTTTCCCAGGTGAGGGACGGAGTCGAACACCCGGTCCTCTATCTCAGTCGGAAACTGAATGTACATGAGCAGAGGTATGCCGTGGTTGAAAAAGAGTGCCTAGCCATTAAATGGGCTCTCGACTCCCTCAAGTATTACCTGGCTGGTAGGAAGTTTAGGCTGGTCACAGACCATGCCCCTCTCAAGTGGATGCACCTCCACAAGGACCGTAATAGTCGGGTAACCAGGTGGTTCCTTGCCCTGCAGGCTTACTCTTTTACGGTGGAGCACCGACCTGGGGTGCAGATGGGGAACGCCGATGCCCTATCCCGAGTGCACTGTTTCAAAAGTGTTCTTGCTCGACCGGAGTGGTCTGAGCAAGGGGGGGGGGATATGTAAGACTCATGCTGGTGTGGTAGATGGAGGCAGGTATATCTCGCCCAGGTGTTTGTCCTATGTGAATTAGGCCACTCAGTATCTTCAGGGTGCTAATGGGTTAATGATTGCAGGAATAAAAGATGACCAGCTGGGTGTTTCCAGTGTCTGCCTGGGGCACACAGATTGCCTGCCTGTGTGAGACAAACGTGAGTGAAGAGCTCTGCTCAAGATCTGTATGATGTTAGCTGGGTGGGAGAAGCCCCCCCCAGTTGTTGAGATAGCAACGTATTTGTTTAGTTAGTGCCGGACAGGCTAGGGTTTATTTTTATGTTTTGTTTTTTGTGTTGCTTTCACGTTAATAAATCTGACCTGAGGTCAGCCTTCTCAGAAACCTGCTGTACGCCTCAGATTCAATGCACAAACCACGTGTCCTTTGACCCCAGCAAAGGCGATCCCAGAGTGTTTTGTCACAACACACTCTGATAACACACTGGCAGCGGGGCAGGCCAGCACCTCCAAGGTATACTGGCTAAGCTCTGGCCATATATCAAGCTTGGAGACCCAAAACTTAAAGGAGGCAGAACCATCCTTGGACACACTGACATGGCTGGACATGTAATCTGCCACCATCTGACGGTAATGCTGCGTCCTGCTGAATGGAACCGTATGGGATGGTGCATGATGTGGTTGTGGGCACACAAAACTTTACCACATTTTGGCAAGACTGAACTGGCCTTCTGCAGAGGTTCTGCTCCTGCTCTGTGGACGGCTTCCTCCCCGTGCTGGAGGCACAGAGCTGCCATGTGAAACTCAAAGTAGTCCACTCAGGTGGAAATGAGGACATCATTGAATGTACCAGTGTGTCTTGGAACTCTTGCATTTTACGATCCTGGTTCAACGGTGTTATCAGGGTTTCTAGGTTGTCCCGGTAGCGAGGATCCAGGAGGCTGGCAACCCAGTAATCATCAGTGTTGAGAATGCGAGCGATACGGCGGTCATTTCGAAGGCACTGCAGCATGAAATCACTCATGTGTTGCAGACTGCCGACTGGCCATGCTCCACTGTCCCCTGCTTGTCTCCTCTGCATCCCCCCATCCTCGCTGTAAATGATGACTACCAGTGTGTGGTGTACCATCCTCCTCTGGCCATACTACTTCCTCCTCCAATTCTTCCTCCTCTTCTTCATCAAAAAGTGTCCCCTGTCTGGACCTTTGTGAGTTGCCATGTTGCCTGGCTAACAACCCACCCATAGAGCTGTGGGTGGACTGTCCCGATACAGAAGGCATTGTCAGATTTTGTTACTCCTCCTCCTCGTCCAAAACTGCATCCCTGATCCCTAGCATAGTTTTTCCATGGAGGCATATGAGGGGTACAGTGATGCTGACAACGGCATCATCCGCGCTCGACATGAGAGTGGAATCATGAAAGGGCCGCAAAACACAGCAGATGTCATTCATGTAAGCCCACTCGGCACATGTGAAGTGTGGCCTGCGAGCTGTGTGACTCGTTTGCGCCTGATGCAGCTGGAATTCCATTACTGCCTGCTGCTGCTCACACAACCTCTCCAGCATATGCAATGTGGAATTCCACCTAGTGCGGACGTCACATATGAGGAGGTGTTCAGGTAGGTTAAATCTTCGCTGCAGAGCTGCAATGCGCGCATTGTGCACGCTCGAATGGCACAAGTGAGCACACTCGCCACGGACCTTGTGCAGAAGATCTTCAAGATCCGGATAGCTTTTAAGAAAACGCTGCATGACCAAATTTAACACATGTGCCAGGCACGGGATATGAGTCAGATTGGCTAGACCCAGAGCTGCCATCAGTTTTCGCCCATTATCACACACCACCATACCTGGCTGGACTTTGAGCGGCCCAAACCGCTGGTCACTCTGCTGCTTGATGGCATTCCACAGCTGCTCTGCAATGTGGCTTGTATCCCCCAAACTAATTAATTTCAACACGGCCTGTTGACATTTGGCCACAGCAGTGCTCAACTTGGTCATGTCAGTGGACGGTTCACCAATCCTTGTGGATATAGATGGTGCCAACTGCTGTGCGGAGGAATCTGAGGAAGTGGAGTAGGAGGAAGAGGCAATGCAAATGGACGAAAGTCCTCCAATCCTTGGAGTTGGCAGGACCTGTGCAGTGCCACTATCCACTTCTGTACCCGGCTCCACCACATTTGCCCAATGGGCAGTGAGGGAAGTGTAGCATTCCTGACTGTGCTTACTGGTCAACGCATTGGTGGTCAGGTGGACCTTGCTGCTGATGTCGTTAAGTAGCGCATGCTTAATTTTTTTCTCCACGTGCTGTTTCAGGGCAGGGATGGCTTTTCTACTAAAATAGTGGCAGTTAGGAACACAGTATTGTGGGACTGCCAATGCCATGAGGTTGTGAAAGGTGTCCGTGTCCACCAGCCTGAATGATAGCATTTCAATGGCCAGCAGTTTTGAAATGCTAGCATTGAGGGCCTGTGCTCAGGGGTGGCTTGCCGGGAATTTCCTTTTTCGAGCCCATAACTGTGGGATGGATGGCTGCAGGCTAGACTGGAACTGTGAGGATTACCGGGATTGTGAGGTTGGTGGCGGTGTGACAGTGACGATGGCTGTCTGTACACTACTGCAGGAGGACGTTCCCTCTCTCTCCTGGGAGGAACAAGCTACAACGTTAGCGGAAGAGGCGCAACATGGAGCTGCAGGTTGGGCAAGATTTTTTTATGTGACTTGTCCACTCCGCAATGTGCTTGTTCCTCAAATGCCTCAACATATTGGTGGTATTGAGGTTGTGGACGTTTTTCCCTCGCTTCAGAGCTAGATGACACAGATTGTATCTGACTGTTGTAATGTCATCGGCAACTTGGTCAAAAAAGGCCGAGGCACCACATCTCTTTGGAGCACCCCTTGCACTAGTTTTTGCGTGGGTCCTGCTCCTTCTGGGTACTGAAATGAAGGCTACAGGCAACCAACTCTCGCCCCTTACTCTACTCCCTTTTTTGGCCCTCTGCTGCTGTACTGTTGTGGGAATCTCTTCCTCTGAGCTGCTACCACCACTTTGCTGTCCCGCACACCATGATGGATCAAGTACCTCATCATCTGTTGGACCCTCTTCCAACACCTCAGATGATTGCGCCTCCCGGGTCGTTGGTATACTGCAGGACGCACCAGCTAATGCCACCTGAGTTTCATCATCATCTGATGCGTACTGTGGTCGGCTGACTGTGTGCACAGGGCTACCCGCCTCTTCTTCTTCTGGGAGAAATAAAAGTTGGGCATCACTGCTTAAAAGCTCTTCTTCCTGTTGTCGAATACTGCCTGACTGGCCCCCTGATCCACAGCCAACAGATTCTTCAAACAGAAGTAAAGATGGCTCCTGTACTGGTCCCTCTAACTGCCTGGGTAATTTGGCAGGTGGTGGTGAAGAAGCAGAGCGGTGCTCTACACTGACATGAGCGGACTCTGTGCTCTGTATCTGGGAGGATGAGGAACGAATTGAAGTCGATGCCGCAGCTGCCATCCATCCAACAACGGTTTCAATTTGGTCCTCCCCCAGCAATGGGATACCACGACCTCCAACAAAGCTACGCATGAAGGACTGTTCCCTGGAATAGCTAGTGGCTGAGTCACTTGTGCCCACAGCAGGCAAAGATTCTCCACGTCCTCTCCCTGCAACACCGCCGCGACCACGTCCCTTACTCCCTGCCTTCCTCATCTCTCTAGATTAGCTGCAGACAGGTGTAAGAAACACTAATTGGATCTAGTTTGGCGTAAACTTTAAAAGAAACTGGTTTGGCCTAAACAAATATGAACTGGTGTTGTGTGAACGGTATTTATCAAAATCTGAAAGTATCACAGAGATTTTGCAGCAGTTGCACCGTGGGGGCGTAATCTATGGTGCAAAAGTGGAATCTACAAATATTCTGCGAATACTAGGTGAGAATGTGCAAGGCGGCACAATCCCACAACAAAAATACGATAGTGTGATTACACCTCGACTGCTGCACAGAGGTGTAAACGACACTAATTGTGGTGAGTGCAATCACACACAAAATGCAGGTGGTAGTATTAGGAATTTTTTGTAGCAGTTGCACCGTGGGGGCGTAATCTACGGTGAAAAAGTGGAAGCTACAAATATTCTGCTAATACTAGGTAGGAATATTTCCCGATTCCCACACCTCTCCCCTCCCCAGTCCTCACTAAGAGATATAGGATCACCCAACTAAATAACTTTTGTTCCCTCTATCTAGCTATCCAATTATCAACGGCTGCAGTCCGAACAAAATAAAAGATTGGTGGATGGTGTGCTGAAACAGCAAAAAGACAGGCGCTGCAATCTGCAGAGAATGCAGTAAGCAGACCAGTGTATGCTGCACAGTGACGCTGCTGGCTCCACAGAACTCTGTGCAGGTCTTAAGAAAAAAAGCACAGGGTAGTGAAGCACAGTCAGTGAAGGTACTTTAGCACAGGATGTGTTAAAATAGATAGGACAAAAATGCTAATAGAGACACATTATTTTCGCTCGCTCTCTCTAATGACAGAGACGAGCTCTCCCTAACTGAATTCACAGTAGAGTAAACACAAAATGGCGGTGCCAGCCTTTTATAGTGCCTGATCACAGCCAATCACAGTCATGCCAGTAGTTAAAATGCCTACTAGCATTTCAGGATATGCCCACACTTCACAGGCTCATTATTGGGTGGTTCATGTGTCAATCACAAGCATTGTGCAAAAAAAAAAAATACGCACTTCCGATTTCCGATCACATTCAAAGATCGGAATCGAGATTCGGAATTCCGATCATAGTGAAAATCGGTATAATTCAGATTTTACATGATCAATCGAGCAATCCTAGTAGTTACTGCAGCTGGCACTTACTCACTCTAAGGAGGTGCTTGTCAGGTTTTTCAGTAAAGATAGATAGATAGATAGATAGATAGATAGATAGATAGATAGATAGATAGATAGATAGATATGTGGGGTTTCTCAGTTGGGTCAGAGTTTTTAAAGGATTTCTCATGAACAGGCATGCAAATATTCAGAAAAAAATACAGATAGATAGATAGATAGATAATATATAGATAGATGATGGATAGATAGATAGATAGATAGATAGATAGATTAGATAGATGATAGATAATAGATAGGGTTGAGCGAAACGGGTCGGCCATTTTCAGAAGTTGCCGACTTTTGGCAAAGTCGGGTTTCATGAAACCCGACCCCTGTGTGGGGTCGGCCATGAGGTTGGCGATCTTATGAATCTGGTATCGGAATTCCGATACCGAGTTCTGATATGTTTGCAATATCGGAAATCGGTATCGGAATCCATATTTAAGTGTAAAATAAAGAATTAAAACAAAAAATATTGCTATACTCACCCTATGACGCGCCCTGGTACTAACCGGCAGCCTTCCTTCCTTAGAATCAGCACGTGAAGGGCCTTAGATGACGTCGCGGCTTGTGATTGGTCGTGCGACCGCCCATGTGACCGCTCGCGCGACCAATCACAAGCCGCGACGTCACCGAAGGTCCTTCAAGCGCTGATTCTTAGGAAGGAAGGCTGCCGGAAAGAAGCAGGGCGCGTCCGAGGGTGAGTATATTCCTATTAGGCTTGTGATTGGTCGCGCGAGCGGTCACATGGGCGGTCGCGCGACCATTCACAAGCCGCGACGTCATCTAAGGCTCTTCATGCGCTGATTCTAAGGAAGGAAGGCTGCCGGTTAGTACCAGGGCGTGTCAGAGGGTGAGTATAGCAATATTTTTTATTTTAATTCTTTATTTTACACTTAAATATGGATCCCAGGGCCTGAAGGAGAGTTTCCTCTCCTTCAGACCCTGGGAACCATTGGAAACCCAATGCACTGCATTGGGTTTCGTGTTTCGGCCGACCCCGACCCCGACTTTTTTATAGGATCGGCCGATTTCACTCGACCCGACTTTTGAAAAAGTCGGGTTTCGTGAAACCCGACCCGATCCTATAAAAGTAAAAGTCACTCAACCCTAATAATAGATAGTTAGATAGATAGTAGATAGATAGATAGATAGATATGGGCGAGATAGATGATAGATAGATAGATAGATAGATAGATAGATAGATAGATAGATAGATAGATAGATAGATAGATAGATAGATAGATAGATGAATGATAGATAAAAAGATAAATAGGGACTTCAGGTTTTAAGATTACATATTCTCTATTACAATTTTAATATATTCTGTAGCAAAGCCAGATAGGGCAGGGTTAAATCAAAAACTCTTCAGGGTTTCATTAGAGGCATATCAGTAACTTTTTACTAGAAGCAGGAAGTAGGCTCACTTGGTGTGCAGTGCGCTGGGGAACTGAGTAGGGTGTACATTCTGCTGGGAGTTGCAGAGTAGCATTTGTTGCGGTCTAATCTGAGCCAGGTAAAGTGCCAGGATTGCCATGAGAGACTGTGGTCTGTGTCTGGGAAGAGAGGTGAAAAGATGTGGATGTTTGGGTATGGCAGGTTTGGCCGAATAGTTAAAAAATAGTTAAAAAAAAGCTTGATTCGCTTACCAGAACAGTACCTGAACAAAACCCGGACACCATTCACATGTATGGGTGGCCCAAAAATCCATAGTTTGCCATGCTGTTATCTGCATGACAGTGCTGCAAACACTGCCTTAGATTGACAGAAAGATCACTACAACTGGTCAGAGATGCAGCTCCCACGCTGTCAGATGACAGTGTGAGCCAGCAGCTGTGATCAGAGGTAAAAAGTTTACCCTCAGTCACTGGTGTTGGCTGATGGGACCACTGCTCCCATCAGCCTACTTCTGCTGCCGCTAATAACAATGATGGGAGTATTGATTAACCGGTGTTTGTGCTATAAATAAATAAATTTAAAAATGGCATGCCCCCCATTTTTGTCAAGCTAAAATAGACAGCTGGGGGATGATATTCTCAGACTGGTAAGAGGCCATGGATATTGCCCCCCAAGCCTAAATTAGGGAGCGTAACATCATTGACTAGCAGTGACATCATCAAGGTTATTGCATGTCACTGAAGCTGTTTTCCCTGCAGGGCCAATGGACTGTGGTGACCTCAGTAAGATCACCGCTAGCACCCTGAGAAAGTCTCACAGTGACCTACGGTGACCTCACTCAGCACTACACCACAAGGCACCATGAGAAATTTCTCACAGTGTCCTTTGGTGAATTCACCAAGCTAAGCACTGCACCATGAGACTTTTTCTCATGGTGCTAGCGGTGACCTCACTGAGGACTCTGCAGTTCATTGGACCAGCAGGGAACCTGTGATAACCTCAATGACATAAGTGCTAGTCACTGACAGTTCACTTGCAGCAGCTCATTTTCCCATGGTTTTCAGCCTGGATGGTTGCATCTTGTGTTATAAACTGGTGGCCTAGGAGCAGCATGAGACGGACTCTGGAGAAGGTGGTCCCTGTACTGACCGCAAACCCTGAACCTAGCAGCACAACTAGAAGTAGCCGTGGGGGTACCTAACACTCCCTAGATTCCTCGGCACAGCCTAAGATCTAACTACCCCTAAAGACAGAAACAGGAAACCTATCTTGCCTCAGAGAAAATCCCCAAAGGATAGATTGCCCCCCACAAATATTGACTGTGAGAGGAGAGGGAAATAACATACGCAGATATGAAATCAGATTTTTGCATAGGAGGCCATACTAGCTAAAAAGAAAGAAAAGAACAGAGTACTATGCGGTCAGTGTAAAAACACTAGAAAATATCCACCACAGAAAATACGAATCACCACATCTGACTAAAGACATGGGGGGTATATCTGCATCTCCAGAGAAATAGCTAGGCTGCAAAAAATCCTTCACAGACAAAACTGGACAAGACAAAAACATGAATATGCACATAACTATAAGCAGGTGGACAGCAAAAACAAAGCCAGGACTTATCTTTGTAGAAAAGCACAGCAAACTGGAGAGACCAGCAGGGAAGTGAATCCTGCAAAAACAATGAACATCTGGCACCGACTAAAGAGTCCTGCAAAGCTATATACCCCAGTCAGTTTTGCAATTAGTAGATACACATGTCCACTCCTGCAGTCCAGGCACAACTGCATTACCCTCTACAACCACCGGAGGGAGCCCAAAAGCTGAATTCACAAAAATCTTGGCACAGTATAAGCCTCAGGGTGCTTGCACTGATGCACCCTGAGCCTGCAGGATAGCTTAAATTTCTTTGAAACTTGATTGGGGCTGCTTATCCCCATCCAGATTGTCCTGCTTTGCAACCTTTCATCAATCATTCTCTGCCATCCTCATCCAGGCAGATTAGCCATGGGTTGTAAATCTGTTGATTATGTTGGCACCATGGACACAGAAACATCAAGATCTCAGGTGATGGACTTGTTACCTTGAGATTGTTGATATTGTTCAACAATTTGGTTCTCAAGTCCTCAGACAGTTCTTTTCTCCTCTTTATGTTTTCCATGTTCAGTGTGGCACACACAGAAACACAATGCATTAAAGGTACCGTCACACTGAGCGACGCTGCAGCGATACCGACAACGATCCGGATCGCTGCAGCGTCGCTGTTTGGTCGCTGGAGAGCTGTCACACAGACAGCTCTCCAGCGACCAACAATGCCGGTAACCAGGGTAAACATCGGGTTACTAAGCACAGGGCCGCGCTTAGTAACCCGATGTTTACCCTGGTTACCAGCGTAAAAGTAAAAAAAAAAAAACACTTCATACTTACCTTCCCTGTCTGTGCCTCGGCGCTCTGCTTCTCTGCCCTGTGTAAGCCCAGTGGCCGGAAAGCAGAGCGGTGACGTCAATGCTCTGCTTTCCAGTTACCAGTGAAGACATCGCTGAATCGGTGTCACACACGCCGATTCAGCGATGTCTGCAGGGAGTCCAGCGACCAAATAAAGTGCTGGACTTTCTGCAGCGACCAACGACATCACAGCAGGATTCTGATCGCTGCTGTGTGTCAAACTGAATGATATCGCTAGCCAGGACGCTGCAACGTCACGGATCGTTAGCGATATCGTTTAGTGTGACGGTACCTTTAGTCAACTTCTCCCCTTTTTATCTGGTTTCAGGTGGGATTTTTATCTTGCCCACACCTGTTACTCTCCACAAGTAAGTTTGAACGATCATCGCAAGCTTGAAACAAAGTTGTTTACCCATGATTTTGAAAAAGTGCCAAAAGGTGGGGTTTTGTGTGAAATTGTGTCCAATTTGCCCTTTTTTCTCATTTTTTTGTGTTGTTCAAATACACACAAAGGAAATAGCAAAACATGTGAATTGAAATAATTTTCTGGGAGAAATACTTCATTTTCTGAAACAATTTCAAGGGTGCCAATACTTTCGGCAATGACTATATATGCAGTCATGGTCAAAACTTAAAAAGTTATGTTATAACTAGATGGCAGCCCGATTCTAAAGAATCGGGAGTCTAGAATCCATATATACTTGAAATTCGGCAGGAGCTTGAAGAGCAACGTCACTGGGCCCGCCTCCACGCAGTAGAAACTTGCTGTGAGGTAAAAATTCAAAAATCACACCAAAATGGCGGGCGGAGTGTGTCACAGTACAGCACATTTCTGATTGGTCGCTTGCAGCAGGCGGCAACCAATCAGACACTGGACACTGTTGACGTCACTTATCTCCGGACATTAGCTCCGGACATTAGCTCCGGACAAAGCCACGGCAGTTGGCACAAATTGCAGGAAGTAGTATTCTAGGCAATTATATATAAGATTATAACATAATATGACATATATGCTATGTTATAATGTTTGTAGATTGTAAGCTTGCGAGCAGGGACCTCACCCCTAATGTCACCGTTTAAATTGTCTTAACTTGTACTGAATTTATTGTCTGTACATGTCCCTGCTTAATTGTAAAGTGCTGCGGAATATGTTGGCGCTATATAAATAAAAATTATTATTATTATTATTATTTATTATTATAACTATTTCTATAGAAATGCCTGGTTTTGACTGATGTCATACAGAATAAGGCACGATCAATGACTGTAATATAAGATATGTGCAGTAGAGTATGATATTCAATACTATGTCCTAGATATTCCTCATTACAATTGTGCCTTCACTAATTGCAGGAGACGATGTCTAATGGATATAACTTGCATACCTTCCTGATAAACATGAGGCGTTAATGCACTTGAAGTTACAAAAAGCCAAAATGTATTGGAATGTAAACAGAAAATTTTGTCCCTTTTATGATAAAATAGGTTATATAAACATCCACCATACCGTACAAGTATGTGCTGTGCAATTGTATAATTGGCTATTTTTTCACAGTAAACCTGCAGCCATAATGGAGATGTTTCTCTATTTATCTACATTTTTTTTCATCTCAGAGTATGAATTAAAGAAGAGGTTAACACTTGGTATCATAGCCTAACAGTTATTTGTTGTCTTTTATTCAGTTACCTTATGCAGAATAATTTCAGACCATGGAAGTAACTATTGGGTGTGAAAAAATGGCTGAAACATTGTTGAACAGGCTGAAAACTGTTTGGTGAACTCCTGGCTAACGTTCAAGGTACCCAATGGTTCTAAAGTCTTGGTCTGTAAATGCTCCTCTAGACTATGAATTGGACGATGACTATAGACTCTATATTTCACATTGAAAAAGGAACTGTCAAACCTCCTGACTAATGATGGGTAAATGCCATTTTTTCATAATTTGTTTTTATTTATTGACAAGTACAGTAAAATACACACCTAAGGTAGCCTTAGTTAACAGCCTCCAGATGTTCCAGCAACTGGAAACTCCAGGAACCTTAAAAATGTCCCTCAAAGTTTGCCATGAAGTTTCTGGGCCACACAGCTGCCGAGAGACCAGTGGCTGTGAATTCTGGTAAACTGAAAGGTTACCTTAGTTCAAGTCACCAGGTCTCACGATGGCTCCAGTTCCAGACTGTTGAATGCACGAGTGATGAGTGTCTAACACACGGACGTTGATCATTCTGGCACTGTCACTTGCAAGCAAGAGAAATGCTATGATATGTCCTTATTGTTCTTATTAACAAATAAAAAAAATAGAAAAAAAAACGAGTGGGGTTTCTCCATAATTTTCATAAGCAACAGAGGGAAAGCCAACTGCTGAGAGCTGATGCTAATATTCTTGGAAGGAGCCAATAGCCCAGGCTATTAATATTAGCTCACAGCTGTTTGCTTAGCCTTTATGGGTTACTGTGGGGAGACCCCCAAAAATGCTGTGGGATTCCACCTATACTCAATGACCAGCAAAGGCTGTGCAGACAGTTGTGGGCTGATATTAAAAGCCTAGGAAATTGCAACGGTTATTGCCCCCTCCCAGACTAAAACATCAGCTTTCAGCCACCCTAGAAATGGTGCATCAATAATAATCTGGCACTTAGCCTCGTCTTTCCCACTTGCCCTGGTGCTGTGGCAAGTGGGGTAACAGTTGTGGGGTTGATGTCAGCTGTTTTGTGGCCACTGACATTAGGCCAAGGGGTTAGTAATGGAGAGGCATTTATAAGACATCATCATTACTAACCTCATAGATTGTAAAAAAGACACAGCCAGAGTAAAATCTTTTAATTGAAATAAAAAAGCACAGTTATACACACCTTTACGCCTAGTCCATTAAAGCCTATGTCATCTGTAAAAATCCAAAAATAATAAACAACCATAATACTCAACTTTACACCTTATCCACCAATGCCCATGTACCCTGGAAAAGAAGAAAAATAATAAATAACCATATCTCTCACCTGTCCGATGTGAAGATAATCCACCCTGTGTCAGAGTGAGCCAGCTGGTGGGGAGAGTGGTCACTGATGTGACCGCTATCCAAATCATCCAGATTGTTTCCACGCCAGAAAGGTGAGGTATATGGTTGTTTATTATGTTTCTTCTTTAACAGGTGAAACGGGCTTTAAGGAATCAGGCATAAAAGTGAGTATAACTGTCCTTTTTTCTTTTTATTTCAAATAAAGGAGTCTGTGTCATTATTTCAATTAAAGGACTTTATTCTGGCTGTGTCTCTTTTACAATCTAACTATGGGGTTAGTAATGGAGGCTTCATATATGTACTTATCCATGGCCCTTCATAACCTATTAATATCAGCCCCAGGGATCTGCTTTGCATTTGCTGGTTATTAAAAATGGGAGACCCTAAAAAATTATGCGGGTCTTCCCTATTTTTAATAACCAGCTAAGGCAAAGCAGACAGCTAGGGGCTGATATTAATAGGCTGTGCAGGGCCATGCACATTGGCCCATTCTCAGATTAATAAGATCAGCCCTCAGCAGCATCAGAAATGATGCATCCATTAGATGTGGATTAATTCTGGTACTCTTTCTGATTGCCCTAGTGCAGTGGCAATAGGGGTAATGGTTTGGGGGTTGATGTCAGCTGTGTAATGCACGCTGTCATCAAGCCTACGAGTAAGTATTAGAGAGGCATCTATCAGATACCACATTACCATGCCAGTTGGCAAAACGAGAAGAAAATACACCATAAAAATTTTTTATAAAACACACCGAAAACAATCTTTGTAAAAAAAAAAACTCCAAAAGAGTTTTTTTCAGTTCACAGCGGCCAGTTCTCATGAGGTCAGCATTAGGGTTGAGTGACTTTTAGTTTTTTAGGGTCGAGTCGGGTTTCGCGAAACCCGACTATCTCAAAAGTCGAGTCGAGTGAAATCGGCCGATTATCGCGAAAAGTCGGGGATCGACCGAAACACGAAACCCAATGCAAGTCAATGGGGAAGCATAGTCGGCAGTGAGTGGAGGCCAGGAAAACATGTACAGTGCCCATTTTAATGGCAAAAACATCCATTCTTGTTACTGAAGCTTGTCAATCTTAATTTACCTTATAATAATAGTAAGGCATTGGAAATTGGGGGTCTTTTGGCTAAAGTTGTGGGGGTAGGGCTGGTTCAAGTATTTAGTGGGCCCAGGAAATCTGGACCACGTCACGGCAGTGGAGCAGGGAGAGGTAAGTATTTCAACTTTGCAAGTGCTGTGATCCTGAGCAAGCAGGGGGGGCCCACTCGTTGGCAATGGCACTGGCACAGGGCCGCTCAAATTACGGCGGTGTGTTTGCACGGCGGGGGAGCCTCCCACCGGCAGCGACACTTTTGCGTACTATGAGGGGCACTGTGCCAGTGACGTCGCCAATGAGTTTTCCCCCCACCTGATGAAGGAACCTGCACTTTCATCTGCACCTTCCTCTTTGTCCCCGTGTAAGGTGGTATGGTATGCGGGAAGGGGAACCTGACTTTCAGCAGGGTCACAATCTTGCTGTGTAGCGTGCATGGGGAATGTTGCGTTATAGGTCAATGTACCAGCAGACTCATCTAGCACTGGCTGGGCAATGGGCAGGATGAGGAGGAAACACAGATATAGGCCCAAAGAATAAAGTGGGCTTAATGCAGTTCAAAATTGGTAACAGGACTAACCAGGGGGTATTGCTTTGTTCAGTGGAGTACAACTATAATGAGAGGCTGACACAGTGAGTAGGCCCAAATCAGTAAGTAGGCTAAATGGAGTTCAAAATTGGTAACAGAAGTAAACAGGCGGCACTGGTTTGTTCAGTGTAGGAGAACATCAAGGAGCGGCAGACACCTTTAGTAGGGCCAACAAAACAAGTAGGCCAAATGCAGTGTTATATTAAAAACAATTTAACGAGAGCCTGAAGATAGAAGCTAGGGAAAGGCAACCTGGAGAACACCTTAGAGCGGCAGACACCATCTCTACAACCCAGACCCAACTTGTAGGCCTAATGCAGTGTTGTTTCAACAACTTCTTAATGAGAGCTTCAAGATAGAAGCTAGGGAGAGGCAACCTGGAGAACATCTTGGAGCAACAGACACCGTCTCTACAACCCAGACCCAACTTGTAGGCCTAATGCAGTGTTGTTTCAACAACTAATTAATGAGAGCTTCAAGATAGAAGCTAGGGAGAGGCAACCTGGAGAACACCTTGGAGCGGCAGACACCGTCTCTACAACCCAGACCCAACTTGTAGGCCTAATGCAGTGTTGTTTCAACAACTACTTAACGAGAGCTTCAAGATAGAAGCTAGTGAGAGGCAACCTGGAAAACACCTTGGAGCGGCAGACACCGTCTCTGCAACCCAGACCCAACTTGTAGGCCTAATGCAGTGTTGTTTCAACGACTACTTAAGGAGAGCTTCAAGATAGAATCTAGGGAGAGGCAACCTGGAGAACATCTTGGAGCGGCAGACACCGTCTCTACAACCCAGACCCAATTTGTAGGCCTAATGCAGTGTTGTTTCAACAACTACTTAACGAGAGCCTGAAAATGGAATTTCAGGACAGGAAACCATGAGAACAGCACGGAGCGGCATACACCGTTAGTAGGCCCCAACCACACTAGTGGGCCAAATTCAGTGTAATATTAACAACTACTTAACGAGAGCCTGAAAATGGAATTTCAGGACAGGAAACCAGGAGAACAGCAAGGAGCGGCAGACACTGTTAGTAGGCCCCAACCCAACTAGTAGGCCAAATGCAGTTGTTCCATTTAACAACTATTTAACAAGAGCCTGAAGATTGAAGCTCAGGAAGGCAACCAGGAGAACACCTTGGAGTGGCAGACACTGTTAGTAGGCCCCAACCAAACTAGTAGCCCCACTGCAGTTGTTCGATTAAAAAACTATTTAACAAGAGCCTGAAGATTGAAGCTCAGGAAAGGCAACCAGGTGAACACCTTGGAGCGGCAGACACTGTTAGTAGGCCCCAACCAAACTAGTAGCCCCACTGCAGTTGTTCGATTAACAAACTATTTAACAAGAGCCTGAAGATAGAAGCTCAGTAAAGGCAATCAGGAGAACACCTTGGAGCGGCAGACACTGTTAGTAGGCCCCAACCAAACTAGTAGCCCCACTGCAGTTGTTCGATTTAAAAGCTATTTAACAAGAGCCTGAAGATTGAAGCTCAGGAAAGGCAACCAGGAGAACACCTTGGAGCAGCAGACACTGTTAGTAGACCCCAACCAAACTAGTAGCCCCACTGCAGTTGTTCGATTAAAAAACCATTTAACAAGAGCCTGAAGATTGAAGCTCAGGAAAGGCAACCAGGAAAACACCTTGGAGCGGTAGACACTGTTAGCAGGCCCCAACCAAACTAGTAGCCCCACTGCAGTTGTTCGATTAAAAAACTATTTAACAAGAGCCTGAAGATTGAAGCTCAGGAAAGGCAACCAGGAGAACACCTTGGAGCGGCAGACACTGTTAGTAGGCCCCAACCAAACTAGTAGCCCCACTGCAGTTGTTCGATTAAAAAACTATTTAACAAGAGCCTGAAGATAGAAGCTCAGTAAAGGCAACCAGGAGAACACCTTGGAGCGGCAGACACTGTTAGTAGGCCCCAACCAAACTAGCAGCCCCACTGCAGTTGTTCGATTAAAAGATTAAAAAACTATTTAACAAGAGCCTGAAGATTGAAGCTCAGGAAAGGCACCAGGAGAACACCTTGGAGCGGCAGACACTGTTAGTAGGCTCCAACCAAACTAGTAGCCCCACTGCAGTTGTTCGATTAAAAAACTTTTTATTTTTTTAGAGGAGGACAACTGTATTAAGTGGTGTATTAAGACACTGCTAGTAGGCCTTACACCACAAAGTAGGCTCACTGCAGGTTGAAAAAAAGTTACATGGGTACACGGTCGGCATTGGTGTGCTCAGCGGAGGACAAATGGAAGGAGGGACCGCAGACACACTTAGTAGGCCTCAAATAAAAAGATAGGCTCAAAGCACCTTCGATTATGTGGCAAGGGTACACAGGCAGCATTGGTGTGGTCAGCGGAGGAAGATTGGAAGGAGTGTCTGACACAGTTAGTACTCCCAAAAAATAAATAGATGTTAATGTCTCGCAAAACAACAAAACCAAAAAAAAAAGGGTGGCATACTTAGGTACAGGGGTGGGCTCCTCTGCTGAGTTTCAGACATAGTAATTTGGCGCTAAGTATTTACTGGTGTCAATATAGGACACTCACCCTGACTATTTTAACTAGCATCATACATGTCATCAAATTGGTATTGTCAGTGCCAGGCATTGAAGGATGTCAGCGCATAGAGTAAACATTGTTGGAGCTGTGAGAGATAATTTTGCAAGTGGTAGAGCACTGTTTGAGCTGGGGGGGAACTCTCTTGTGGCCGGCGATACAGGCCCAGGGCCCCTCATGTTACAACGGTGAGTCTGATGTTGGGTGCGCGCCACCACCGCCAGAGACACTTTATTGTACTATGAGGGACCGAGTGGCAGTGCCGTCGACCAAAAGCGGGCACACCCACCTCTTCAGACAAACGGCACTCTCACGGGTGCTTGCGCCAAGTGGCGAGACCACGGCCCCGTGGGGAGAGTTAGCCCATTTAGGGAGGTGTAAACATGTCGTATGCTGGACAAACAGCTGCTGCAAATTTAAAGATTGCAACAGTCAGAAAGACCAGTCCACAAGCAAGACCTTTTTATAGGAAAGCTAGGTGTCAGCCGGGAAAGGTGGGGCAAAATAATTCGAAATCCATGAGAGGTTCATTTTAATGAAGGTTAGATCATCAACATTTTGGGTAGCCAGACGAGTCCTTTTTTCGGTCAATATTGAACCAGCAGCACTGAATACTCTTTCTGATAGCACACTAGCTGCTGGGCAAGCAAGCTCCTGCAATGCATATTCTGCCAATTCAGGCCAGGTGTCTATTTTGGATGCCCAGTAATCAAATGGGAATGACTGTTGAGGGAGAACATTGATAAGGGATGAAAAATAGTTAGTAACCATACTGGACAAATGTTGTCTCCTGTCACTTTGAATTGATGCTGCAGTACCTGTCCTGTCTGAGGTCATTGCGAAATCACTCCACAAACTGGTCAGAAAACCCCTCTGTCCAACGCCACTTCTGACTTGTGCACCTCTAACACCTCTGCCCTGTTGCCCCCTGCAGCTCGTGTGAGAACCATCACCGGCACTGTGTGCTGGGAATGCCTGAATCAAACAGTCTACAAGAGTTGCTTGTTTGGTTGCTAATATTTGTTTGAGGTTCTCATGTGGCATGATATTTTGCAATTTGCCTTTATAGCGAGGATCAAGGAGGCAGGCCAACCAGTAATCGTCATCGGTCATCATTTTAATAATGCGTGGGTCTCTTTTGAGGATACGTAAGGCATAATCCGCCATGTGGGCCAAAGTTACAGTTGTCAAATCTGCGGTTGTGCTGGGTTGAGGGGCAGTTTCAGGCAAATCTACGTCACTTGTCTCCCTCAAAAAACCTGAACCCGGCCTTGCAACGCCACCAGTTGCTATTGGCCCCAGAGAAGCTTCCTCATTCAAAAAATACTCATCCCCATCATCCTCCTCGTCCTTCTCCTCTTCGCCCGCTACCTCTTACTGTAGACTGCCCTGACCAGACAATGGCTGACTGTCATCAAGGCTTCCCTCTTCTTCGGCTGCAGACGCCTGCTCCTTTATGTGCGTCAAACTTTGCAACAGCAGACGCATTAGGGGGATGCTCATGCTTATTATGGCGTTGTCTGCACTAACCAGCTGTGTGCATTCCTCAAAACACTGAAGGACTTGACAAAGGTTTTGTACCTTCGACCACTGCACACCTGACAACTCCATGTCTGCCATCCAACTGCCTGCCCGTGTATGTGTATCCTCCCGCAAATACATAACAGCACGCCTCTGTGCGCACAGTCTCTGAAGCATGTGCAGTGTGGAGTTCCACCTTGTTGCAACATTGATGATTAGGCGATGCTGGGGAAGGTTCAAAGACCGCTGATGGTTCTGCATATGGCTGGAGTGTACGGACGAACGGCAGATATGCGAGCAAAGTCTGCGCACTTTGAAGAGCAGGTCGGGTAACCCCGGATAACTTTTCAGGAAGCACTGCACCACCAGGTTTAAGGTGTGAGCCAGGCAAGGAATGTGTTTCAGTTGTGAAAGGGCTATGGCAGCCATAAAATTCCTTCCGTTATCACTCACTACCTTGCCTGCCTCAAGATGTACACTGCCCAGCCATGACTGAGTTTCTTGCTGCAAGAACTCGGACAGAACTTCCGCGGTGTGTCTGTTGTCACCCAAACACTACATTGCCAATACAGCCTGCTGACGCTTGCCACTAGCTGTCCCATAATGGGACACCTCGTGTGCAACAGTGGCAGCTGCGGATGGAGTGGTCATGCGACTGCGGTCTGTGGACGAGCTCTCGCTTCTGCAGGAGGACGAGGAGGAGGAGGAGGGGGGCCGAACGCCTACAGCCAACTGTGTCCTAGACCGTGGGCTAGGGAGAACTGTCCCAATATTGCTGTCCCCTGTGGACCCTGCATCCACCACATTAACCCAGTGTGCCGTGATGTACACGTAATGTCCCTGGCCATGCCTACTGGTCCATGCATCTGTTGTCAGGTGCACCTTTGTACTCACAGATTGCCTGAGTGCATGGACGATGCGGTCTTTTACATGCTGGTGAAGGGCTGGGATGGCTTTTCTCGAAAAGAAGTGTCGACTGGGTAGCTCGTAGCATGGTACAGCGTAGTCCATCAGGGCTTTAAAAGCTTCGCTTTCAACTAACCGGTAGGGCATCATCTCTAACGAGATTAGTCTAGCAATGTGGGCGTTCAAACCCTGTGTACGCGGATGCGAGGATGAGTACTTCCTTTTCCTAACAAGAGTCTCATGTACTGGACTGGACTGGAGAGCTGCAGATGGTGGAACTAGTGGGGGTGCCGGTGGACATGGCAGACTGAGAGAGGGTTGGAGATGGTATTCTTGCTGGTGCCCTACATGCAGTGTTTCCTACCACGAACCTGGTGATTCCCTGACTGCTTTGGCCTGGCGACGAAACCTGCACATTTACTGCAGGTGGTGCGGGAAATGGTGGGCTCACAGTGAGGGAAGGTGTTATAATTAGGCAATTCAGTACCACAGTGAACATAGAGGTCAGAGCACACACAGTGATCTGACAATAATCCAAAAACATAGAATGAGCTCTGAGACGTGGGAACTCTGTTGACCGCAATCCCTGATCCTCACCAACAACACTAGAGGCAGCCGTGGATTGCGCCTAACGCTACCTATGCAACTCGGCACAGCCTGAGAAACTAACTAGCCTGAAGATAGAAAATAAGCCTACCTTGCCTCAGAGAAATACCCCAAAGGAAAAGGCAGCCCCCCACATATAATGACTGTGAGTTAAGATGAAAAGACAAACGTAGAGATGAAATAGATTTAGCAAAGTGAGGCCCGACTTTCTGAACAGAGCGAGGATAGGAAAGGTAACACCCTCTGCGTCCCAGAGCTTCCAGCAAACAAATAGATAGGCTGGACAGAAGAAAAGCAAACAAAATAGCAAAGGAAAACTTAGCTATGCAGAGCAGCAGGCCACAGGAACGATCCAGGAGGAAAACAAGTCCAATAATGGAACATTGACAGGAAGCCAGGATCAAAGCACTAGGTGGAGTTAAGTAGAGCAGCACCTAACGACCTCACCACATCACCTGAGGGAGGAAACTCAGAAGCCGCAGTACCACTTCCCTCCACCAACGGAAGCTTACAGAGAGAATCAGCCGAAGTACCACTTGTGACCACAGGAGGGAGCTCTGCCACAGAATTCACAACAGGAAGGGATGTAGCGTTGCTGACTAGCTTCATTGGCCGAGGGTGCTACAACCTTAAGGGACGTTTGGTAGTTAGTCCAGGCTTGCAAATGCATGGTGGTTAAATGTCTACGCATGCAACTTGTATTTAGACTTTTAAGATTCTGACCTCTGCTTAAGGTAGTTGAACATTTTTGACAGATGACTTTGCGCTGATCATTTGGATGTTGTTTAAAAAAATGCCAGACTGCACTCTTTCTACTATCGGATACCTTTTCAGGCATTGCAGACTGAGCCTTTTTAACCGGATGGCCACGCTGTCCTACAACTGGTTTTGCCACTCGTTTTTGGCCAGATACGGGCCTGGCAGATGGAACCTGTTGCGAGGTTGATGCCTGCTGCGGCTCCTCCTCCTCTGCTTCAGAGCTACTGCCGCCTGCACCCTGTTCCCCCAATGGCTGCCAATCGGGGTCAACAACTGGGTCATCTATGACCTCCTCTTCTATCTCGTGTGCAACTTCGTCTGTGTCACCGTGTAAGCCGGTGGTATAGCATTCGTGACGGGGCACCATAGTCTCATCAGGGTCTGATTCTGGATCAGTACACTGCGAGGGCAATGTTCTGGTCTGAGTCAAAGGAACAGCATAGTAATCTGGCTGTGGCTGTGCATCTGTGCACTCCATGTCCGATTCAACTTGTAGTGGGCATGGCCTGTTAACTATTTCACTTTCTAACCCAGGAACGGTATGTGTAAAGAGCTCCATGGAGTAACCCGTTGTGTCGCCTGACGCATCCTTCTCTGTTGTTCTTGGTGAAGAAGACAAGGAAGCGACTTGTCCCTGACCGTGAACATCCAGTAACGACGCGCTGCTTTTACATTTAGCAGTTTCAGAAGAGGAGGTGAAAGAGCTAGAGGCTGAGTCAGCAAGGAAAGCCAAAACTTGTTCTTGCTGCTCCGGCTTTAAAAGCAGTTTTCCTACTCCCAGAAAAGGGAGCGTTCGGGGCCTTGTGTAGCCAGACGACGAACCTGGCTCAACAACTCGAGACTTAGGTGCTATATTGCTTTTCCCATGACCACCTGATGCTCCACCACCACTACCATCATTACCAGCTGGCAATGACCACCCACGGCCACGATCTCTTCCACCAGAGTTCCTCATTGTTTGAAAAACGTAACCAAACTAACGGTATTTGTTACTGTAAAACCAGTTACAAGGTGAACTCAAACTTCTGTTGGATTTATATATCCCTTTATAGGTGGTGAGACGGCAGGGAAAATCAGGCCCAATGTATAACAGTACACAGCTTCTGTGGCAGACAGATATGCCACTAACAGCACTGATGCAGATGCAGACACTACCAATAAAAATCTCCCACTTTTTATTTTTTCTGGGAGAATATTGAAGAAATGTGGCCCACTCTTATACAGTATATGTTCTGTGGCATAAAATGAAAGACAGATGCCACACACACGACTGGCACTGAGGCAGAATTGCCAATCTTAATCTCCCACTATTTTTTTTTTCCTGGGAGAATTGTCAAAAAATCTGGCACCGTGTTACACACTAGGTTTTATGTGGCACAAAATGAGAGACATGGCACACACTGGACTGGCACTGAGGCAGAAATGCCAATCTTAATCTCCCACTATTTTTTTTTATTTATGGGAGAATTGTCAAAAAATCTGGCACCGTGTTACACACTAGGTTTTCTGTGGCACAAAATGAGAGACAGATGGCACACACTGGACTTGCACTGAGGCAGAAATGCCAATCTTAATCTCCCACTATTTTTTTTTCCCTGGGAGAATTTTAAAAAATCTGGCCCAGTATTACACACTAGGTTTTCTGTGGCACAAATTTAGAGACAGATGTCACACACAGCACTGGCACTGAGGCAGAATTGCCAATCTTAATCTCCCACTTTTTTTTTCTGGTAGAATTGTCCAAAAATCTGGCACCGTGTTACACACTAGGTTTTATGTGGCACAAAATGAGAGACAGATGGCACACACTGGACTTGCACTGAGGCAGAATTGCCAATCTTAATCTCCCACCTTTTTTTTCTGGTAGAATTGTCCAAAAATCTGGCACCGTGTTACACACTAGGTTTTATGTGGCACAAAATGAGAGACAGATGCCACACACAGGACTGGCACAGAGGCAGAATTACCAATCTTAATCTCCCACTATTTTTTTTTCCTGGGAGAATTGTCAAAAAATCTGGCACCGTGTTACACGCTAGGTTTTATGTGGCACAAAATGAGAGAGATGGCACACACTGGACTGGCACTGAGGCAGAAATGCCAATCTTAATCTCCCACAATTTATTTTTATTTATGGGAGAATTGTCAAAAAATCTGGCACCGTGTTACACACTAGGTTTTATGTGGCACAAAATGAGAGACAGATGGCACACACTGGACTGGCACTGAGGCAGAAATGCCAATCTTAATCTCCCACTATTTTTCTTTTCCTGGGAGAATTAAAAAAAAATCTGGCCCAGTATTACACACTAGGTTTTCTGTGGCACAAAATTAGAGACAGATGTCCCACACAGCACTAGCACTGAGGCAGAATTATCAATCTTAATCTCCCACTTTTTTTTCTGGGAGAATTGTCAAAAAATCTGGCACCGTGTTACACACTAGGTTTTATGTGGCACAAAATGAGAGAGATGGCACACACTGGACTGGCACTGAGGCAGAAATGCCAATCTTAGTCTCCCACTATTTTTTTTTCTGGCAGAATTTTTTAAAAATCTGGCCAGTATTACACACTAGATTTTCTGTGGCACAAAATTAAAGACAGATGCCACACACATGACTGGCACTGAGGCAGAATTGCCAATCTTAATCTCCCACTATTTTTTTTTATTTATAGGAGAATTGGCAAGAAATCAGGCCCACTGTTAGACTATATGTTTTCTGTGCCAGAAAATGAGACACAGATGCCACACACAGGACTGCCACTGATGCAGATTTGCCAATTTTAATCTGCACCTTTTTTTTTTTCTTCAGGGAGACTGGTAAATAAATCTGGGCCACTGTATTAGAGTATATTTTCTGTGGCAGAAAGTGGCTTGAAGAGATATAACGAAAAAAAAAAGGGACTGTCCTACAATTACTATCTCCCTGCAGTAATCTCAGCAAAGTATGGCAGGCAGCAATAACAAGGAGTGGACTGCTGCACAAAAAAGTCAAAAGTGTGGACAAACAAACAAGATAGCTGTGCAGAAAGGAAGGAGCAACAGGATTTGTGCTTTGAAAAAAGCAGTTGGTTTGCACAGCGGCATACTAACAGCAATGCAGCTATTAGGGAGCCTTCTAGGGCAGCCCAATGAGCTACAGCGCTGAGGAAAAAAAAAATTAGCCTCCACTGTCCCTGCAAACAAAAGGTGGTGTTGGACAGTGGAAATCGCTACAGCACAAGCGGTTTGGGGGTTAATGTACCCTGCCTAACGCTATCCCTGCTTCTGACGAAGCGGCAGCAACCTCTCCCTATGCTCAGATCAGCAGCAGTAAGATGGTGGTCGGCGGGAATGCCCCTTTATAGCCCCTGTGACGCCGCAGAAAGTAAGCCAATCACTGCAATGCCCTTCTCTAAGATGGTGGGGACTGAGACCTATGTCATCACGCTGCCCACACTCTGCGTCCACCTTCATTGGCTGAGAAATGGCGCTTTTCGCGTCATAACGCGACTTTGGCGTGAAAGTCGCATACCGCGTGGCCGACCCCACACAGGGATCGGATCGGGTTTCATGAAACCCGACTTTGCCAAAAGTCGGCGACTTATGAAAATGACCGATCCGTTTCGCTCAACCCTAGTCAGCATCACTGTGAACTGAGGTAACATTACTGATGTTGCCTTAATTCACAGTGGTTGGTTCTCACTAGGGCAACGTGAGTGCTGTACCAATGAGCGACTGAAAGTCCGGCACTTATGTGTCCGATACACACACTGCCCTTGTGAGAAGCGGCCTCTGTGAACTGAGGTGACATCAGTAAGGTTACCTAAGTTAACAGCGCCCCTGCCCTTTTGAGAACCAGCCTCGGAGAACTGAAATAATGTTACTTATAACGATAAAATACACTGGTGCTATAACTGCAGGTATAAGCTACACAAGTGCCGCTGGTATCCCAGTCGGATAATATGCCCGATCCGACAAAGAAGCAAGAAGAACCAATATGGAACAATTAGGAATACCGCGCTACAAGTGACTAAGACTGGTCCACGTCCGTGATACTAATGTAACATATAGAAACTGCTTATGATCCTGAGCGGCAGCCACTGCTGTCAAACCAGTTTGCCGGTTATCATATGTTTAGTACAGAAGGGATGCACTGATCCGCTATATGCGTAATGTGGCTATTAGTATCCCACCAGCTGAGCCTGTATGATAATATTACTATGTCGCACCAATAGATGGTGACTATTGATGTTCTATTACCTACTGGATACAGCCGTGTGGAGATCGTTGAGCGGCTGGGCTGCTTGCTTCAGGTTCAGATGACGGACCTGCACTCCTAGATGTCCGCTGTGTCAGGAGGCAGTTCCCGTCCGCTTGGCAGGTGAATGAGCAGGTGAATGTGCAGGTACTAGCGTCAGCCGATGCCGGTGGCTGTGGGTACTGCAGGCGGAGACTGCGAGAGTTACGTGTAGCGCCAGAGACGTCCCGGCCGGAGGCGTCCCTGGATATACGTGGAAAATGGCCGACACTGCAGTGTATCCAGGGACGCCTCCGGCCGGGACGTCTCTGGCGCTACACGTAACTCTTGCAGTCTCCGCCTGCAGTACCCACAGCCACCGGCATCGGCTGACGCTAGTACCTGCACATTCACCTGTCAAGCGGACGGGAACTGCCTCCTGACACAGCGGACATCTAGGAGTGCATGTCCGTCATCTGAACCTGAAGCAAGCAGCCCAGCTGCTCAACGATATCCACACGGCTGTATCCAGTAGGTAATAGAACATCAATAGTCACCATCTATTGGTGCGACATAGTAATATTACCATACAGGCTCAGCTGGTGAGATACTAATAGCCACATTACGCATATAGTGGATCAGTGCATCCCTTCTGTACTAAACATACGATAACCGGCAAACTGGTTTGACAGCAGTGGCTGCCGCTCAGGATCATAAGCAGTTTCTATATGTTACATTAGTATCACGGACGTGGACCAGTCTTAGTCACTTGTAGCGCGGTATTCCTAATTGTTCCATATTGAAATAATGTTACTGTTAACATCAGCCCTCAGCCATTGGCTTTTTCCTCTGCTGCTTGTGAAAATTACAAAGGATCCCACGCTGTTTTTTGTATTCATTTTTCTAATTAACAAGTACAGTAAAATACACACCCAAGGTAACCTTAGTTCAGCAGCTTGAAACACCATTATCCTTAAAATTTCCCTCAAAGTTTCCTACGAGTTTTCCGGGCCTTACAGCTTCCGGGATACCTAATGGCAATGAACTCTGTTAACCTGAAGGTTACCTGAGTTCAAGCCACTGAGTTTCACGATGGCTCCAGTGCTGGACTGTTGAATGCCAGAGTGCCAAATGCCGAACTTGCAGGTTTTTATCAGTGTAGAACTGGCACTTGCAAAGCAAGAGAATCAGTTGCAGTTATGTAACATTACTGTTTTGTTAATAAATAAAAAAAAATAAAAAAAAATGCCTGGTAATCCCCCATAATTTTCACAAGCAGCAGAGGGAAAGCAGATGGCTGAGGGCTGGTATTAATATTCTGGGAAGGAGAGTAATATCACTAAAGGTTCCCAGGCTATTAATATCAGTTCACAGCTGTTTGTTTAGTATATACTGGTTAGTTTATGGGGGGACCCCAGAAAAAAATGATAAAGGGTCCTTCCATAATTTCAAAAAACTGAAGAATAAATAGACAGCTGTGAACTGATATTAATAATGAGGGAAGGAGCTAGGGAAATTTGACCTCCTCCTTGGCTAAGAATAATCAGCCCTCAGGTGCCCCAGAAATAGTACAGCAATAAGATGTGCCAAATCTGACCCTCTCGTGGTGGCAAATGGGGTAATATTTGTGGAGTTGATGTCACCTTTGTATTTTCAGGGGACATCAAGTCCAGGGGTTAGTAATGGAGAGGTGTTTATTAGACGCCCCATCACTAACACCATAGTAAGTTAAAATTAAACACAGCATGAATAAAATCCTTTATTTGAAAAAAAATCAATGCCCTGATTTACACATTTAAAAATAAAATACAAAGTTATACCCACCTTAAGCCTATTCCATTGAAATCCTTGTCCCCTGTAAAAGACGGAAAATAATGAACAACTATTATATTCACCTTACACCTAATCCATCAATACCTTTGTCCCCTGTGAAAAACGAAAAATAATAAGCAACCATATCCCTCACCTGGCCAATGTAAAGATAATCCATACTGTTCCACAATGATTTGGATGATTTGGATGATGTGACCGCTATCCATGCCAGCTGGAACACACTGACAGGAGTGTATTCGCTCCTCCAGTGTCTAGCGCTGAGCTGCTGTGATAAAGTTCACTGGAGTTTAAACCTGATGAACCCCAGTGTACTCACTTATGACACGGCTTGATGAATGAGACAGTTCTCACGCAGCGAGAGGTGCCGTATGTGAGGTCACCGATGTTCAGCTATGAACTAGCTATGAACTCCGTTGAAATTTCTCACGGGAGCTCAGCGATAGACACTTGAGGAGCTATTACGATGTTATTGCTTTCCAAATCATCCAATTCGTTGTAGGACATCATGGATTATCTTCACATCGGACAGGTGAGTATCATGGTTGTTATTATTTTCTGTTTTTACAGGTGACAAGGGCTTCAATGGAATGGGCGTAAGATGAGAATAATTGTGAGTTTTTATTTTTATTTCAAATAATGGAGTCTGTTTCTTTCTTTCAAATAAAACATTTTATTCTGGCTGTCTTTTTTAAAACCTAAATATGGGTTTAGTAATAGCGGCGTCTTACAGATGCCTTTCTGCTCCTAACCTGTGGGCTTGATATCAGGGGCCCTAAAGCAGCTGACATCAACCCAACAACTATTACCTCACTTGACACCACACCAGAGTAAGTGGGAAGAATCGGGCAAGGCACCAGAATTGGCATCTCTAATTGATCCACCTTATCTGGGGCGGCTGCGGGCTGCTATTTTTAGACTGGTGGAGGCCAAGATCCATGGCTCCTTACCAGTCTGAGAATACCACACACAGATGTCTGCTTTAGCTTGGCTAATTATCAAAAATGGGGGAAAACCCCACACCATTTTTTTAAATTATTTAATTAAATAAGAAAAAAAATAGCATGGTGACCCCTCTATTCTTGATAAACAGCCATGAGAAAGCTGATGGCTGAGGGTTGCAACCCACAGCTGTCAGTTTTGCATGCACTGGTTATCAAAAATAGAAGAGACCCCACATCATTTTTTTATTATTATCTATTTATTTATAGCACAGGAGCGAGCTGATAAATTTTCCCATCAGCGGCGCCTGCTATTGCTGCATTCAGTGACAGCAGATGTTGGCTGAAGGGAAAAGTACTCTCTCATCAGTTAACATGTGTCACCGGAGGCAATATATTTACTGCTGGTCACAGCTTCTGGCTAACGCTGTCAGAATGGGAACTGCAGCTCTCTAATAATCTTTATTTTTATAATAATCTTTATTTTTATATAGCGCTAACCTATTCCGCAGCGCTTTACAGACATTATCATCGCTGTCCCCAATGTGGCTCTTAATCTAAATTCCCTATCAGTATGTCTTTGGAATGTGGGAGGAAACCGGAGTGCCCAGAGGAAACCCACACAAACACGAGAGAGCATACAAACTCTTTGCAGATGTTGTCCTCGGTGGGATTAGAACCCAAGACTCCAACGCTGCAATGCTGCTGTGCTAACCACTAAGCCACCGTGCTTTCTGACCAGGGGTAATGATCTTACCGCCGATCAAACCCCATGTTTTCCGCATTGTCATGCAGATGACAATGTGGCAAACAATGAATGTTGTGGCCACCGATTCATCTGAATGGGGTATGGATTCGGGCATCATTCTGGTACCTGAACTAAATTTTTATTAAATGTTTGGCTGATCCCGCTGGACCCACACATCTACGGGTTCACCCATCACTACTTATGAGGGTTTTTTTTTTTGCAGAACATGTTGTAGTTTTTAATGCCATCATTAGTGGAATTATACAGCTTGCTGCAAAGCTGGGAAAAAATCTAAATGCAGTGAAATTGCAAAAAAAAATAAAGAAATCTCAAGCCTTCCACAGTTTTTTTGTTTTTTTTATTACAGAATTCATTGTGTGGTAGCTGCAAACATAATTTTACAGGCCAGTCTGATTATGTAAATACCAAAGCTGTCCTTTTTTTATTGGTGACAATTAAAAAAAAAATATTCAGAACTTTTTTTGTTTGTGGGACAATTTTTTGAGACTTGTAAGTTTTTTTTTTTTACTATTGTGCTGTGATAGGGTTTGGTTTCTACACCCTTAGCTGATGCTTTTATTAAAAACTATTTGGGGGTGCATATGAAATTGTGATCTCGTTTTCATTCCTTTTTTTATTTAAAGTGTGCCAACTGAAAAATGGCAATTCTGGATCTTGAATTTCTTTTTTGACTTTGACATATGGTTTTAATAAATTGATATTTTGTTAGACCAGACTTTTTTGGAGACAACTATACCAAATGTTTATTTTTTATTTTTTTATCTTCTTTAGTTTTAAATAAATGTTTTTGCTATATGTTATCTATTTTATTTTTTATTTTTTTATCTTCTTTAGTTTTAAATAAATATTTTTGCTATATGTTGCTATATCTATTTTAGTTTTGATATTTGGCTCCTTGTGTGTCTGCTCAAAAAGTTGACAGTTTTTCTCTTATGTTATTCATGCTACTGCTTTACGCACTTTTTTCACAGGTTTCCTTGGCAGTGTGTTTTTAAGCTGTGCTGTATAAAAATTTGCATACTGGGCATACGCAATAAAAAAAAGTCTGTTTCTTGAGAATTATGAAGACACAAAAGAGCACAGTGAGGTCAAAAATACTCTGTTGTAAAAAAAAATCACAGTAATAAGCAAGTGCTAGTCAAAAGATTAAAAAACAGGGTATTTAGTTGATAAGTTTTTTTGCAAAAAAATGTATACTAAGCTGCTCTAGCAATCGTCAAGGTATACCCATATAGAGCAGACCCATAAGGAGTGGTGGACTCCCCAGTCTTGTAGAAACAAGAGAACAATTATAGAACCAGAAACACATGGGCTACTTGCACATTGAACAAGTCTGTAGGTACCTGCTCACACGCCACCAAGAAACTTGAAGACTCTAAAGAGCAGAGCGAGGTCAAAAATACTCTGTTGTAAAAAAAATTCACAGTAATAAGCAAGTGCTAGTCAAAAGATGGAAAAAACAGGGTACTTAGTTGATACGTTTTTTGCAAAAAAATGTATGCTAAGCTGCTCCACCTATCGTCAAGGTACACCCATATAGAGCACATAATTCTTGAGAATTATGTGGAAGGTTTAAAAAATACTTGAGGAAGCAGCAAGAGAAAAATCAGAGCAAAAGCAGGCTACTTTAGACATTCGAAGAGGAAAAATCCAGCGTAGAAGCAGGTAAATAAAATGTCCAGTTTTATTAAAGAAATAAATCACATCCATAAAAACATGGTAAGTCTACGTTCACATTAGCGTCGCGTCGCCATTGCGTCGGCGACGCAGCGGCGACGCACGGAAAAACGCGCGCAAACGCGCGCAAAAACGCGCGCGTTTTGCGACGCGTGCGTCGTTTTTTGCCGAAATCGGACGCAAGAAAAATGCAACTTGTAGCGTTTTCTTGCGTCCGACCCTAGCGTCTAAAACGACGCACGTGTCGGAAAACGCGTGCAAAAAGACGCACGCGTCCCCTATGTTAAACATAGGGGCGCGTCGCCGCTGCGTCGCCGACGCAACAGCGACGCACATTAGCGTAACGCTAATGTGAACGTAGCCTAAGTGCGGTTCTGGTCACAGTGGATACAGTAAAACGTTTACTCTCAGAACTGTGCTTGTTCACACTGTCTAAGCAACCATGAATAAGGCTCATCGGAGCTGAAACGCATCGGTTGTATCCACTGTGACCAGAACCGCACTTACCATGTTTTTATGGATGTGATGTATTTCTTCTATAAAAATGGACATTTTATTTACCTGCTTTTACGCTTGATTTTTCCCATTCGTTTGCCTCAGCCGGATCCCAGGCTTTTCCGTGCGCTTCCCAGCAAGATTGTGGCTGCATCAACAGTGAGCTGACTTTCCTTTGTCCCCGTCTCCACTTGCTTCCATTTACTTTAGACCTTGGAGTGCACTGCTACTCTGCCTACTGTCTACTGATCCACTGACAGTTCGGAAGACGATCAGGGTATGTGCACACGTCAGGATTTCTTGCAGAAATTTTCCTGACAAAAACCGGACATTTCAGCCAGAAATCCGCATGCGTTTTTTTCGCGGTTTTTGACGCGTTTTTGATGCGTTTTTTGTGCGTTTTTTGTGCGTTTTTTCCCAAATGCATAGAATTGCAGGAAAAACGCAGAAAATCCGCAAAAATAATGAACATGCTCATTTTTTTACCGCGATGCGTTTTTTTTCGCTAAAAAAATGCATCCATGTGCACAAAACATGCAGAATGCATTCTAAATGATAGAATGCATAATGTATGCATTTTTAATGAGTTTTTATAGCGTTTTTAGCACGAAGAAACGCAAAAAAAACGCGAAAAAACCTGAACGTGTGCACATGGCCTCATGGTTGCACTTCTTGTCAGCACTGTGCACTCTGCAGAGGCAGCTTTATCTCTGCATCATGGAAGTAGCGCAAGTACAAAGTTGGTAAACACAAAGCCTCCATTGTGTCACCACTGATGGACTGCAGAATTGGGTGGTAATCCAGGCATTGTGTAAAAAGCAATCGAAGAAAATCCTGCTTTGCTTGAGACAGAAAATTATTTTTTAATAAGGAAATTGCAAAACTGTTTTCTTTTGCAAGCAATTTTGCCCATTTGTCTTAATGAGATTAACCGTTTAAAGGGCTGCAAAGTCAAGCAGGCCACAGGTTTCAAGCAAAATGTGAATGAAAAAGGATCTCTCTGCTGCCAAATAGCATCAAATAGTGCAATACCATGGAGATGGTATGACAATATTAGATATTTCACTAAATCTTAAGTGTGATCATCGTACTGTGAAGATATTTGTGGCTGATACACTGCACAGATGGGTTTATGCAGATAAAGGCATAATGAGGAAGGTTTCTTCCAGATAAATTCATCAGATTAAGAAAGCAACTGCTAAAATACCATTTCAAAGCAGCAAACAGGTATTTGAAACTTCTAGAGGCTTGCAGTTATGCATAAAACTAGTATCTGGCCACCCCTAAACAGTTTTCACAAGCAGAAATAGTTATAGTGGGCCCAAACATATATGACTAATTTTAAAACAGTCTTGTTTAATAATGAGTGTCATACAACCCTGGATGGTCCAGATGGATGGAGTAGTGGATGGCCACCATATCCCAACAAGGCTGCAATGTCAGCAAGTAGGTGTCAAAGTTTTTCCCATCATCGTAGGGAGAGAGCTGTCAGGTCCTGTTAGGGTCCCTGAAGATGTAAAAATGACCAGGGTAAAGTACATAGAGTTTCTGACCGACCATTTTCTTTCATGGTACAAAAAGAATAACAGTGCCATCCGTAGCAAAATCTTCTTCAATGTACCATCTCATACTGCATAGACAACCTCTGAGTCATTGGCTGCTATGGGCATAAAAAAAGAGAAACTCATGGGGTGGCCACCATCCTCCCCTGACCTTAACTCTATTAAGAAACTTGGAGAATCCTCAATCAAAAGATCTATGCAGGTGGGAGGCAGTTCACATCAAAACAGCAGCTCTGGGAGGCTATTCTGACTTCATGCAAAGAAATACAAGCAGAAACTATGCAACAACTCACAAGTTCAATGGATGCAAGAATTGTGGGGGTGATATCAAAGAAGGGATCCTATTTCATTATGTAACTCATGCTGCTAAGATAATTTTTCTGTGAAAAAGTTTATGATTTGAGTAAATTTGATCTCTTATCTTAACTAGGAGGTTTTTCGGCGTTTTTTTTTTTTTTTTTGGAGCTTTTTTATGTAAATGTTCAGCTGCGTTGCTCAGTAGCAACAAAGCCTATGACATTTCAGAAACCTCATACCTTGATTTTTTACTTCAGTATTTTGTGCTTTGCACGACTTTTTGGACAGTAGAGCATATCACTTCTTTCAGCGTGACTGAGCGCCGGCCGTAAAGCACAGCGGTGACGTCACCGCTGTGCTTTGCTTTACGGCCGGCCGACGCTCACAGTCAGTGCGGGAAGCTGAAGGCGAGGGATGTGACCAGACACCGGAATGTAAGTATGTAGTGTATGTTTTTTTTACAATGGTAACCAGGGTAAATATCGGGTTACTAAGCGCGGCCCTGCGCCGATTCAGCGATGACAGCGGGAGATCCAGCGACGAAACAAAGTCCTGGACTTTCCCCAGCGACCAACGATCTCCCATCAGGGGCCTGATCGTTGGTCGCTGTCACGCATAACGATTTCGTTAACGATATCGTTGCTACGTCACAAAAAGCAACGATATCGTTAACGATATCGTTATGTGTGACGGTACCTTAAATCAGCATGCACAAGAGACAAATCTAGCATGCCAAAACTGCAGGAAAAAACGCAGCAAAAAACACAAGGAAAACATGCTTTTTTTCTGCAGCTTCTTTCCTGCTAAGAGATCAGGTTTTGATGCAGAAAAAAAAACGCCTAGTATGACCTTACCCTTAAATGTTGCAAATTCATGAAATGACCATTTTCAGTTCTTTACAACCTATGAAATGTTTGGAAATTCTGTTGTACATAATTATTTGGAACTGAGAATTTTGAGTTGTTTTAGCTTTGAAAAAAAATACTGTTATAAGTGGGAGGTTTGTTGAATAAAATGTGCTAATGGTTGATGATTTGAACATTATACTGACTCATTTGCATCAACCATTTAGGAAAACCAGAGAGAAATAGCGTCTGCATAATCATTTGTAACGTGATATAGATTAGAATTTTAGAAACCTAAGGAAGTAAGTTTCAAAATTTGTCAATAGAATGTGAAATGAGAAGGTAAAGTGGAGACATTTTCAAGATTGTGCTGAAAAGAATTTTCCCCCTCAAAGGAGAAGGAAGTAAAGCAATGTGTTCTGGTTCAGCGGAGGTGTTATCACACTCAATATGCTGATTCTACAGGATAACACATTTTCCTACACTAAAGTAAGGCAGGCAAGTCAACAATGGAATTATAATTACTGAACAAATACATTTTAGTGAAGGTGCAAGTTTCTGATGGTGACGCTGATAAAATCTCTTTTAATTGAAGTGTAATATAAAATATTAAGTAATAACTGGGTGAACTTTAACTCAAATAAGACAGATTTCTGTTCTGCTATCTGCCCTGGGAAAACACTACAACAGTTGTGACTGGACACCAGCATGACAAAGACAGTTCAAGGAAACACAAGCTGCATCCCGGAATGTGATTTCTCGAGATATTCAAGGACATGGACTTCAGAACACTCAAATTTATCCAGGAAATTTTATTTTTATAACATTTATTCAATAGAAATCAAATGTGCTTAATTATGATCTGGGGTTTATTATTATTATTATTTATTGTTATAGCACCATTTATTCCATGGCGCTTTACATGTGAGGAGTGGTATACATAATAAAAACAAGTACAATAATCTTAAACAATACAAGTCATAACTGGTACAGGAGGAGAGAGGACCCTGCCCACGAAGGTGCACAATCTACAAGGGATGGGTGAGGATAGAGTAGGTGAGGATAGAGCTGGTCATGCAGCGGTTTGGTCGATCGGTGGTTACTGCAGGTTATAGGCTTGCCGGAAGAGGTGGGTCTTCAGGTTCTTTTTGAAGGTTTCGATTGTAGGCGAGAGTCTGATGTGTTGTGGTAGAGGGTTCCAGAGTAGGGGTGATACGCGAGAGGGTTTGCATGAAAGTCATAGAATACCTAAGTAGTACCTCTATATGTAATATACCGTTTAGTGGCCTAACTGAAACTGCCATCATGTGTCCAGAAAACCTTAGCAGTAATTTAAAGTGGTCCTCCAGTTTCACATGGAAATTTTTATAGTGCAGGACTCCACAGTAGGGTTGAGCGAAACGGGTCGTTCATTTTCAAAAGTCGCCGACTTTCGGCAAAGTCGGGTTTCATGAAACCCGATCCGACCCCTGTGTGGGGTCGGACATGCGGTACGCGACTTTCGCGCCAAAGTCGCGTTTCAATGACGCGAAAAGCGCCATTTCTCAGCCAATGAAGGTGAACGCAGAGTGTGGGCAGCGTGATGACATAGGTCCTGGTTCCCACCATCTTAGAGAAGGGCATTGCAGTTATTGGCTTGCTGTCTGCGGCGTCACAGGGGCTATAAAGAGGCGTTCCCGCCGACCACCATCTTACTGCTGCGGATCTGAGCTTAGGGAGAGGTTGCTGCCGCTTCGTCAGAAGCAGGGATAGCGTTAGGCTGGGTCCATTAACCACCAAACCGCTTGTGCTGTAGCGATTTCCACTGTCCAACACCACCTTCGGTTTGCAGGGACAGTGGAGGCTACATTTTTTTTTTCTCAGCGCTGTAGCTCATTGGGCTGCCCTAGAAGGCTCCCTGATAGCTGCATTGCTGTGTGTACGCCGCTGTGCAAACCAACTGCTTTTTTCAAAGCACAAATCCTCTTGTTCCTTCCTTTCTGCACAGCTATCTTTTTTGTTTGCCCACACTTTTTATTTCATTTGTGCATCAGTCCACTCCTTATTGCTGCCTGCCATACCTGGCTGAGATTACTGCAGGGAGATAGTAATTGTAGGACAGTCCCTGTTTTTTTGTTTTTTTTTTTGTGGGAGATTAAGATAGGCATTTCTGCTAGAGTGCCATCCCTGTGTGTGCCATCTCTCACATAGTGGGCCATAGAAAGCCTATTTATTTTTTTTGTTGATTTGGTTTCTAAATTCTACCTGTAAAAATCAATAAATCAATCAGTGGGAGATAAATGTTGGCCTCTGGGCTTGTGTGCCACTCCTGACTCCTGTGTGTGCCATCTCTCACTCAGTGGGCCATAGAAAGCCTATTTATTTTTTTGGTTGATTTGGTTTCTAAATTCTACCTGAAAAAAATCAATAAATCAATCAGTGGGAGATAAATGTTGGCCTCTGGGCTTGTGTGCCACTCCTGACTCCTGTGTGTGCCATCTCTCACTCAGTGGGCCATAGAAAGCCTATTTATTTTTTTGGTTGATTTGGTTTCTAAATTCTACCTGTAAAAATCAATAAATCAATCAGTGGGAGATAAATATTGGCCTCTGGGCTTGTGTGCCACTCCTGACTCCTGTGTGTGCCATCTCTCACTCAGTGGGCCATAGAAAGCCTATTTATTTTTTTGGTTGATTTGGTTTCTAAATTCTACCTGAAAAAATCAAAAAATCAATCAGTTGGAGATAAATATTGGCCTCTGGGCTTGTGTGTCACTCCTGACTCCTGTGTGTGCCATCTCTCACTCAGTGGGCCATAGAAAGCCTATTTATTTTTTTGGTTGATTTGGTTTCTAAATTCTACCTGTAAAAATCAATAAATCAATCAGTGGGAGATAAATATTGGCCTCTGGGCTTGTGTGCCACTCCTGACTCCTGTGTGTGCCATCTCTCACTCAGTGGGCCATAGAAAGCCTATTTATTTTATTGGTTGATTTGGTTTCTAAATTCTACCTGAAAAAATCAATAAATCAATCAGTGGGAGATAAATATTGGCCTCTGGGCTTGTGTGCCACTCCTGACTCCTGTGTGTGCCATCTCTCACTCAGTGGGCCATAGAAAGCCTATTTATTTTTTTGGTTGATTTGGTTTCTAAATTCTAGCTGAAAAAATCAATAAATCAATCAGTGGGAGATAAATATTGGCCTCTGGGCTTGTGTGCCACTCCTGACTCCTGTGTGTGCCATCTCTCCCTCAGTGGGCCATAGAAAGCCTATTTATTTTTTTGGTTGATTTGGTTTCTAAATTCTACCTGAAAAAATCAAAAAATCAATCAGTGGGAGATAAATATTGGCCTCTGGGCTTGTGTGCCACTCCTGACTCCTGTGTGTGCCATCTCTCACTCAGTGGCCCATAGAAAGCCTATTTATTTTTTTGGTTGATTTGGTTTCTAAATTCTACCTGAAAAAAATCAAAAAATCAATCAGTGGGAGAAAAATATTGCCCTCTGGGCTTATGTGCCACTCCTGACTCCTGTGTGTGCCATCTCTCACTCAGTGGGCCAGAGAAAGCCTATTTATTTTTTTGGTTGATTTGGTTTCTAAATTCTACCTGAAAAAAATCAATAAATCAATCAGTGGGAGATACATATTGGCCTCTGGGCTTGTGTGCCACTCCTGACTCCTGTGTGTGCCATCTCTCACTCAGTGGGCAATAGAAAGCCTATTTATTTTTTTGGTTGATTTGGTTTCTAAATTCTACCTGAAAAAATCAATAAATCAATCAGTGGGAGATACATATTGGCCTCTGGGCTTGTGTGCCACTCCTGACTCCTGTGTGTGCCATCTCTCACTCAGTGGGCCATAGAAAGCCTATTTATTTTTTTGGTTGATTTGGTTTCTAAATTCTACCTGAAAAAATCAAAAAATCAATCAGTGGGAGATAAATATTGGCCTCTGGGCTTGTGTGCCACTCCTGACTCCTGTGTGTGCCATCTCTCACTCAGTGGGCCATAGAAAGCCTATTTATTTTTTTGGTTGATTTGGTTTCTAAATTCTACCTGAAAAAAAATCAATAAATCAATCAGTGGGAGATAAATATTGGCCTCTGGGCTTGTGTGCCACTCCTGACTCCTGTGTGTGCCATCTCTCACTCAGTGGGCCAGAGAAAGCCTATTTATTTTTTTGGTTGATTTGGTTTCTAAATTCTAGCTGAAAAAATCAATAAATCAATCAGTGGGAGATAAATATTGGCCTCTGGGCTTGTGTGCCACTCCTGACTCCTGTGTGTGCCATCTCTCACTCAGTGGGCAATAGAAAGCCTATTTATTTTTTTGGTTGATTTGGTTTCTAAATTGTACCTGAAAAATTCAAAAAATCAATCAGTGGGAGATAAATATTGCCCTCTGGGCTTGTGTGCCACTCCTGACTCCTGTGTGTGCCATCTCTCACTCAGTGGGCCATAGAAAGCCTATTTATTCTTTTGGTTGATTTGGTTTCTAAATTCTACCTGAAAAAATCAATAAATCAATCAGTGGGAGATAAATATTGGCCTCTGGGCTTGTGTGCCTCTCCTGACTCCTGTGTGTGCCATCTCTCACTCAGTGGGCCATAGAAAGCCTATTTATTTTTTTGGTTGATTTGGTTTCTAAATTCTACCTGAAAAAATCAATAAATCAATCAGTGGGAGATAAATATTGGCCTCTGGGCTTGTGTGCCACTCCTGACTCCTGTGTGTGCCATCTCTCACTCAGTGGGCCATAGAAAGCCTATTTTTTTTTATTTGGTTTCTAAATTCTCCCTGAAAAAATCATTTTATTTTATTTGGTTTCTAAATTCTTCCTGAAAAAATCATTTTATTTTATTTTGTTTCTAAAGTCTCCCTGAAAAAAAAAATCAGTGGGAGATTAATATTGCCCTTTCTGCTTGTGTGCCAGTCTTGACTCCTGGGTGTGCCATCTCTCTCTCTCAAATAGTGGGCACTGGGCCATAGAAAGGCTATTTTTTTTTTATTTGGTTTCTAAATTCTCCCTGAAAAAATCAATAAATCAATCAGTGGGAGATAAATATTGGCCTCTGGGCTTGTGTGCCTCTCCTGACTCCTGTGTGTGCCATCTCTCACTCAGTGGGCCATAGAAAGCCTATTTATTTTTTTGGTTGATTTGGTTTCTAAATTCTACCTGAAAAAATCAATAAATCAATCAGTGGGAGATAAATATTGGCCTCTTGGCTTGTGTGCCACTCCTGACTCCTGTGTGTGCCATCTCTCACTCAGTGGGCCATAGAAAGCCTATTTTTTTTTATTTGGTTTCTAAATTCTCCCTGAAAAAATCATTTTATTTTATTTGGTTTCTAAATTCTTCCTGAAAAAATCATTTTATTTTATTTTGTTTCTAAAGTCTCCCTGAAAAAAAAAATCAGTGGGAGATTAATATTGCCCTTTCTGCTTGTGTGCCAGTCTTGACTCCTGGGTGTGCCATCTCTCTCTCTCAAATAGTGGGCACTGGGCCATAGAAAGGCTATTTTTTTTTTATTTGGTTTCTAAATTCTCCCTGAAATAATCATTTTATTTTATTTGGTTTCTAAATTCTTCCTGAAAAAATCATTTTATTTTATTTTGTTTCTAAAGTCTCCCTGGAAAAAAAAAAATCAGTGGGAGATTAATATTGCCCTTTCTGCTTGTGTGCCAGTCTTGACTCCTGGGTGTGCCATCTCTCTCTCTCAAATAGTGGGACATAGAAAGCCTATTTATTTTTTTGTTGATTTGCTTTCTAAATTCTACCTGAAAAAATCAAAAAATCAATCAGTGGGAGATAAATATTGGCCTTTGGGCTTGCGTGCTACTCCTGACTCCTGTGTGTGCCATCTCTCCCTCAGTGGGCCATAGAAAGCCTATTTTTTTTTTGGTGATTTGGTTTCTAAATTCTACCTGAAAAAATCAAAAAATCAATCAGTGGGAGATAAATATTGGCCTCTGGGCTTGTGTGCCACTCCTGACTCCTGTGTGTGCCATCTCTCACTCAGTGGGCCATAGAAAACCTATTTATTTTTTTGGTTGATTTGGTTTCTAAATTCTACCTGAAAAAATCAAAAAATCAATCAGTGGGAGATAAATATTGGCCTTTGGGCTTGCGTGCCACTCCTGACTCCTGTGTGTGCCATCTCTCACTCAGTGGGCCATAGAAAGCCTATTTATTTTTGGGTGATTTGGTTTCTAAATTCTACCTGAAAAAATCAAAAAATCAATCAGTGGGAGATAAATATTGGCCTTTGGGCTTGTGTGCCACTCCTGACTACTGTGTGCGCCATCTCTCACTCAGTGGGCCATAGAAAGGCTATTTTTTTTTAATTTGGTTCCTAAATTCTCCCAGAAAAAATCATTTTATTTTATTTGGTTTCTAAATTCTTCCTGAAAAAATCATTTTATTTTATTTTGTTTCTAAATTCTCCCTGAAAAAAAAAAAAATACTGTGGGAGATTAATATTGACATTTGTGCTTGAGTGACAGTCCTGCGTGTGTGGCATCTCTCTGATTTTGTGCCACAGAAAACAGAGTGTGTAACATTGTGCCTGATTTTCCTTGCGGTCTCACCAACCTGTAAAGGGATATCAAAATCATACTGAAGTTATAGCTCACCGTGTAAGTTGTTTGACAGCAACAAATAAAGTTACTTTGGTTAAGTTTTTAAAACAATGAGGAAGTCTGGTGGAAGAGGTCGTGGCCGTGGGCGTTCATTGTCAGCTGGTAATGATGGTGATGGTAGTGGAGCATCAGGTGGTCCTGGGAAAAAAAATATTCCACCTAAGTCTGGAGCTGTGGAGCCAGGTTCGTCGTCTGGCTACACAAGGCCTCGAACGCTCTCTTTTCTGGGAGTAGGAAAACCGCTTTTAAAGCCGGAGCAGCAACAGCAAGTTTTGGATTACCTTGCTGACTCAGCCTCTAGCTCTTTTGCCTCCTCTTCTGAAACTGGTAAATGTAAAAGCAGCACGTCGTTTGTAGATGTTCACGGTCAGGGACAAGTCGCTTCCTTGTCCTCTTCAGCAAAAACAACAACAAGAGAGAAGGATGCAGCAGGCGACACAACGGGTTACTCCATGGAGCTCTTCACACATACCGTCCCTGGCTTAGAAAGTGAAACAGTTAACAGGCCATGCCCATTACAAGTAGATTCTGACATGGAGTGCACTGATGCACAGCCACAGCCAGACTACTATGCTGGTCCTTTGACTCAGACCACAACATTGCCCTCTCAGGGTACTGATCCACAATCAGACCCTGATGAGACTTTGTTGCCCCGTCACGAACGCTATACCACTGACCTACACAGTGACAAAGACGAAGTTGGACACGAGCTAGAAGAGGAGGTTATAGATGACCCAGTTGTTGACCCCGATTGGCAGCCATTGGGGGAACAGGGTGCAGGCGGCAGTAGTTCTGAAGCGGAGGTGGCGGCGGGGCCGCAGCAGGCATCAACGTCGCAACAGGTTCCATCTGCCGGGCCCGTATCTGGCCCAAAACGCGTGGCAAAGCCAAAACCTGTTGGAGGACAGTGTGGCCATCCGGTTAAAGCTCAGTCTGCAATTCCTGAAAAGGGATCCGATGCTAGGAAGAGTGCAGTCTGGCATTTTTTTAAACAACATCCAATTGATCAGCGCAAAGTCATCTGTCAAAAATGTTCAACTAGCTTAAGCAGAGGTCAGAATCTGAAAAGTCTCAATACAAGTTGCATGCATAGACATTTAACCACCATGCATTTGCAAGCCTGGACTAACTACCAAATGTCCCTTAAGGTTGTAGCACCCTCGGCCAATGAAGCTAGTCAGCAACGCAACATCAATTCCATCACTGTAAGGCCACCATTTTCCGCACCACCGGCAGTATCTGTGCAGGTTTCTTTGCCAGCCCAAAGCAGTCAGGGTCAGGGAATCACCAGTTTTGTAGGAGGAAATACTGCATCTAGGGCACCGGTGGAAACAATACCGTCTCCATTCGTCTCTCAGTCTGCCATGTCCACCGGCACACCCGCTAGTTCCACAATCTCCAGCTCTCCAGTCCAGCTCACCCTACATGAGACTCTGGTTAGAAAAAGGAAGTACTTATCCTCGCATCCGCGTACACAGGGTTTTAACGCCCACATAGCTAGACTAATCTCGTTAGAGATGATGCCCTACCGGTTAGTTGAAAGCGAAGCTTTCAAAGCCCTGATGGAGTACGCTGAACAACGCTACGAGCTACCCAGTCAACACTTTTTTTCGAGAAAAGCCATCCCAGCCCTGCACCAGCATGTTAATCAGCGCATCGTCCATGCACTCAGGCAATCTGTGAGTACAAAGGTGCACCTGACTACAGATGCATGGACCAGTAGGCATGGCCAGGGACGTTACGTGTCCATCACGGCACACTGGGTGAATGTGGTGGATGCAGGATCCACAGGGGCCATCAATTTCGGGACAGTTGTGCCTAGCCCACGGTCTAGGAAACAGTTGGCTGTAGGCTTTCGCACCCCCTCCTCCTCCTCGTCCTCCTGCAGAAGCGAGAGCTCTTCCACAGACCGCAGTCGCCCAACCACTCCATCGGCAGCTGTCACTGTTGCACACCAGTTGTCCCATTATGGCCCAGCTACTGGCAAGCGTCAGCAGGCTGTATTGGCTATGAAGTGTTTGGGCGACAACAGACACATCGCGGAAGTTCTGTCCGAGTTCTTGCAGCAAGAAACGCAGTCGTGGCTGGGCACAGTAGATCTTGAGGCAGGCAAGGTAGTGAGTGATAACGGAAGGAATTTCATGGCTGCCATCTCCGTTTCCCAAATGAAACACATTCCTTGCCTGGCTCACACCTTAAACCTGGTGGTGCAGTGCTTATTGAAAACTTATCCTGGGTTCTCCGACCTACTCCTCAAAGTGCGTGGACTTTGCTCACATATCCGCCGTTCGCCTGTACACTCCAGCCTTATGCAGACCTATCAGTGGTCTTTGAACCTTCCCCAGCATCGCCTAATCATAGACGTTGCAACAAGGTGGAACTCAACACTGCACATGCTTCAGAGACTGTGCGAACAGAGGCGGGCTGTTATGTTTTTGTGGGAGGATACACATACACGGGCAGGCAGTAGGATGGCAGACATGGAGTTGTCAGGTGTGCAGTGGTCGAAGATACAAGACATGTGTCAAGTCCTTCAGTGTTTTGAGGAATGCACACGGCTGGTTAGTGCAGACAACGCCATAATAAGCATGAGCATCCCCCTAATGTGTCTGCTGATGCAAAGTTTGACGGACATAAAGGATCAGGCGTCTGCACCAGAGGAAGAGGAAAGCCTTGATGACAGTCAGCCATTGTCTGGTCAGGGCAGTGTACAGGACGAGGTAGCGGGCGAAGAGGAGGTGGAGGACGAGGAGGATGATGGGGATGAGTATATTTTTAATGAGGAAGCTTTCCCGGGGGCACTGGAAATTGGTGGCGTGGCAAGGCCGGGTTCTGGTTTTTTGAGGGACACAAGTGACGTAGATTTGCCTGAAACTGCCCCTCAACCAATCACAACCGCAGATTTGATAACTGGAACTTTGGCCCACATGGCGGATTATGCCTTACGTATCCTCAAAAAGGACACACGCATTACAAAAATGATGAACGATGACGATTACTGGTTGGCCTGCCTCCTTGATCCTCGCTATAAAGGCAAATTGCAAAATATTATGCCACATGAGAACTTGGAACTAATATTAGCAACCAAACAATCAACTCTTGTTGACCGTTTGCTTCAGGCATTCCCAGCACACAGCGCCCGTGATCGTTCTCACACGAGCTCCAGGGGGCAGCAGACCAGGAGTGTTAGGGGTGCACACATCAGAAGTGGCGTTGGACAGAGGGGTTTTCTGACCAGGTTGTGGAGTCATTTTGCTTTGACCGCAGACAGGACAGGTACTGCTGCATCAATTGAAAGTGACAGGAGACAACATTTGTCCAGTATGGTTACAAACTATTTTTCATCCCTTATCGATGTTCTCCCTCAACCGTCATTCCCATTTGATTACTGGGCATCCAAATTAGACACCTGGCCAGAATTGGCAGAATATGCATTGCAGGAGCTTGCTTGCCCGGCAGCTAGTGTCCTATCAGAAAGAGTATTCAGTGCTGCAGGTTCAATATTAACCAAAAAAAGGACTCATCTGGCTACCCAAAATGTTGATGATCTAACATTCATTAAAATGAACCACAACTGGATTTCGAATTCTTTTGCCCCACCTTGCCCGGCCGACACCTAGCTTTCCTATGAAAAGCTCTTGCCTGTGGACTACTGTGAATTACTTTTCTAATGTCTTAATTTGCTGCAGCTGATTGTCCAGCATACGACATGTTTACACCTCCCTAAATGGCCAAACTCCCCACACGGGGCCGTGGTATCGCGACTTGGCGCAAGCACCCGTGAGAGTGCTGTTTGTCTGAAGAGGTGGGTGTGCCCGCTTTTGGTCGACAGCACTGCCACTGGGTCCCTCATAGTACAATAAAGTGTCTCTGGCGGTGGTGGTGCGCACCCAACGTCAGAAACACTGTTGTAACATGAGGGGCCCTGGGCCTGTACCGCCAGCCACAAAAGAGTTCACCCACCCCCAGGTCAAACATTGCTCTACCACTTCCACAGTTATCTCTCACACTTCCACCAATGTTTAGTCTATGTGCTGACATCCTTCCATTCCTGCCACTGACAATACCATTGTGTTGACATGTATGATGGTACTTAACATAGTCAGGGGCAGTGTCCTCTATTTACCAAAGTAAATACTTTGCGCCAAATTAGTAGGTCTGAAACTACGCAGAGGATCCCACCCCTGTACCTAATAATTGCACCCTTTAGTGTTTTCGTTTTGTTTTAATGCGAGACATTCACATTTATTTATTGTTTTGGACTACTAACTGGCAGACACTCATTACAATCGGCCTCCGCTGACCAGACCACTGCTGCCCGTGTACCCCTGGAACAAATTTTAAATTGCCTACAGCAAGCCCAATTTTATTATGTTAGGCCTTCGAAGCCTGTCTGCCGTCCCTCCTTCCACTAGGCCTCCACTGACCTGTCTACTGCTGCCTGTGTACCCCTGGAACCAATTATAAAGTGCCTACAGCCAGTCCAATTTTATTATGTTAGGCCTTCGAAGCCTGTCTGCGGTCCCTCCTTCCACTAAGCCTCCACTGACCAGACCACTGCGGCCCGTGTACCCCTGGAACCAATTATAAAGTGCCTACAGCCATATGTTATTATGTTAGGCCTTGGAAGCCTGTCTGTGGCCCGTTCTTTCTACTACTCCTACACTGACCAGACCACTGCTGCCCGTGTACCCCTGGAACCAATTATAAAGTGCCTACAGCCATATGTTATTATGTTAGGCCTTGGAAGCCTGTCTGTGGCCCGTTCTTTCTACTACTCCTACACTGACCAGACCACTGCTGCCCATGTACCCCTGGAACCTATTTAAAACTGCCTACAGCCCAATTTTTTTTTATGTTAGGCCTTCGAAGCCTGTCTGCGGTCCCTCCTTCCACTAGGCCTCCACTGACCAGACCACTGCTGCCCGTGTACCCCTGGAACCAATTATAAAGTGCCTACAGCCATATGTTGTTATGTTAGGCCTTCGAAGCCTGTCTGCGGCCCGTTCTTTCTACTACTCCTACACTGACCAGACCACTGCTGCCCGTGTACCCCTGGAACCTATTTAAAAGTGCCTACAGCCCAATTTTTTTTATGTTAGGCCTTCGAAGCCTGTCTGCGGTCCCTCCTTCCACTAGGCCTCCACTGACCAGACCACTGCTGCCCGTGTACCCCTGGAACCTATTTTTAATTGCATAGAGCATCCTTTTTTTAATAGTAGGCGTACAAAGTCTGTCTGCGGTCCACTATTGAAATTGTCCTCCACTGCCCAGAGCAATGCTGCCTGTGTACCCCTGTAACCTTTTTTAAACTGCAGTGAGCCACATTTTTGGTTTAAGGCCTACTACCTGTGTCTGTCTGCGCCACTCAATACAGCTGTCTTCCTTTGAAAAAAGCAGAGCGTCAATAGTCTTGTTTTCAGCCTCTAGGAATTTTAAAACTGCATTGGGGCTACAACTTTGGTAGGGCCTACTAACGGTGTCTGCCGCCCCAAGGTGTGCCCCAGGTTTCGTCCACATTGCTTCGATCTTCCTACTCTCGTTTAGTATTTGTTGCAAACTACACTGCATTAGGCCTACAAATTTGGTATGGGGTGTAGAGAGACGGTGTGTTACACTCCAAGGTGTTCCCCATGTTTCGTCCACATTGCTTCGATCTTCCTACTCTCGTTTAGTAGTTGGTGAAAACTACACTGCATTAGGCCTAGAAATTGGGTATGGAGTGTAGAGACGGTGTCTTCCGCTCCAAGGTGTTCTCCAGGTTGCCTTTCCTAAGCTTCTATCTTCAGGCTCTTGTTAAATAGTGCTTAAATGGAACAACTGCATTTGGCGTACTAGTTGGTTTGGGGCCTACTAACAGTGTCTGCCGCTCCTTGCTGTTCTCCTGGTTTCCTGTCCTGAAATTCCATTTTCAGGCTCTCGTTAAGTAGTTGTTAATGTTAGACTGCATTTGGCCTACTAGTTTGGTTGGGGCCTACTATCGGTGTCTGCCACTCCTTGCTGTTCTCCTCCACTGAACAAAGCTGTGCCGCCTGTTTACTACTGTTGCCAATTTTGAACTGCATTTCGACTACTTACTGATTTGGGCCTACTCTCTGTGTCAGCCTCTCATTCCAGTTGTCCTCCACTCCAATGCCCCCTGATTAGTCCTGTGTTACCAATTTTGAACTGCATTTAGCCCACTTTATTCTTTGGGCCTATATCTGTGTTTCCTCCTCATCCTGCCCATTGCCCAGCCAGTGATAGATGAGTCTGCTGGTACATTGACCCATAACGCAACATTTCCCATGCACGCTACACAGCCAGAATGTGACCCTGCTGAAAGTCAGGTTCCCCTTCCCGCATACCATACCACCTTACACGGGGACAAAGAGGAAGGTGCAGATGAAAGTGCAGGTTCCTTCATCAGGTGGGGGGAGGAATACTAGTTGGCGATGTCACTGGCACAGGGCCTCTCATAGTACGCAAAAGTGTTGCTGCCGGTGGGAGGCGCCCCCGCCGTGCAAACACACCGCTGTACTTTGAGGGGCCCTGTGCCAGTGCCAATGCCAACGAGTGGGCCCCCCCTGCTTGCTCAGGATCACAGCACTTGCAAAGTTGAAATACTTACCTCTCCCTGCTCCACTGCCGTGACGTGGTCCAGATTTACTGGGCCCACTAATTACTTGAACCAGCCCTACCCCCCACAACTTTAGCCAAATGACCCCCAATTTCAAATGCCTTCCAATTATTATAAGCTAAATTACGATTGACAAGCTTCTGTAACAAGAATGGATGTTTTTGCCTTTAAAATGGGCAGTGTAGGTGTTTTCCTGGCCTCCACTCACTGCCGACTATGCTCCCCCATTGACTTGCATTGGGTTTCGTGTTTCGGTCGATACCCGAATTTTCGCGATAATCGGCCGATTCCACTCGACTCGACTTTTAAGATAGTCGGGTTTCGCGAAACACGGCTCGACTCCAAAAAGGTCAAGGTCGCTCAACCCTACTCCACAGTATAATGGTTTTTATAAATCACTCATAGCAAGTCTTACTGATAAATCGTAGTACGAACCGCCCAGAATCAATTTTTTTGCAGGTGCACTAAACTAATCAGCGTCCTGCTTGTTGCTCTCAGCTAACATTCGTGCTTCAGGGATGAATATGTAGATAGTGTAGCCTGCCGTACAGACTTGGGGTGGTCTGTGGGTTATCGGCAAAAATCGCTGATTAATTAATTTAGAAAAGATTATACTGCAATGTAGATATGAGTGGATCAAGCAAAATTTCGAAATCGACAGTCTACTCTGATTTTGCGGAAAAATCGATTAACAGAGAAGTTATTTAATATCCCTTTTTATGTTGTGGGCTTTTTTCATACCACAGAGCATTAAAAAAATAGTATGTAAAATAAATGAAAAAAAAAATCCTTATCGATCTCCTCTTTGGCTCCTCCTTTCCCCACCATCACTTGCCCTGGTCTCGCCGTATCTTATTACTGCCGTACGCTAGGAAATTCCTAGTCTCTCAAACTAAACCAGAACTTTCAGCGCTGATTAAGCCTAAAAGATTTCTATGCAAGCACGTGAATGTTCATGACATCATGACGTGCACCGACATCATGACGTGCACCGTCATCTTACTTACACATACGCAGAACCATCCCAGGACTCCTCAGACCCAGAAGTCTTGGCCTAACATGATAGGCCCATGGATTTCATCTCAATGGTCATAAGAAGGTAAAAAGTGGACTCGTGAATAAGGCTAATTTGTATTTTTTACCTTTTGCCTTTCAGAAAAATGACTGCAATTTTTGTTTGAATATTCAAATATTTTCACTCATGTCTACTGCAGGATCCCGTACTACTGTATTATCACTTTCTTGTGAAATTTGAGGTATGTTTTAAGCCATTTCTGTCTATCCATAGTCACAATTAGAGAGAGTTTAGATTCCTTTAGCATACCACCAGAGCATAATAAACATATAAGAAAACTATACTCACTTGTCCGGCATATTCAGCAGTTTCTAGTGCCTGTGTTAAGCCCCTGCCACAAGATTTCAAAGATGGCCAAGTGGTGGAAGAAGCCAGAGATAGCCCAGTGAAGGACTTCAGCCCTGGTCTACAGTTGTAACCAGAAGTTTACATACACTATATAAAGACACTGCTACATGTTTTTCTCAATATCTGACATGAAATCAAAATAAACCATTCCCATTTTAGGTCAATTAGGATAACCATAATTATTATTTGCCGAGTTTCAGAATAATGAGAGAGAATGTTTTAAGGCATTTTTATTACTTGCTGCAAAGACAAAAGTTTACATACATTTCATTAGTATTTGGTACCATTGCCCTTAGCCTGAATAACTTGAGTCAAATGTTTGGGATATCCTTCCACAAGCATCTTACAATAGTTGGTTGGAATTTGGGTCCATTCCTCCTGACAAAATTGGTGTAACTGATGGAGGTTTGTAGCTCGCCTTGCTCGCACCGGCCTTTTCAGCTTTGCCCATAAATTTTCAATAGGATTGAGATCAGGGCTTTGTGATGGCCGCTCCAAAATATTATATTAAGGTCAGAAATGGCGCACTCAATTCTTAAGGAGGTGCTCAGAAGGAACAAATATAAATCTAAACGGAAAAATAACCTTCGGCACTCAATAAGGTCCACTCTAGCTTCAATTTTCAAAAAGTAGATTTATTTTAGCACAGCCGATAAACAACAGACGTCATAGTTTCCGACGTTTCGGCAATTTTATGCCTTTTTCAAGGAAGTCTATGCACAGAAAAAACATGAATATATCATTATAGTGTATACACTGCCATATATTGTCATACATTGTCAGGCTGAATAAATCTTATATAAAAATCAGAGTCAATACATAAGAAAGGGGAACGGAAGGAGAACACAAAAGGATCAAGGAAAACGTGTATTATATCACTAAATAAAGAACAAATGAACCACGTTCATATTAAGTTATATAACCACTTGAAATCCAACCGTGATCCATAGGTGAAGGGTGAGCAGGAAAGACACAGGTATTACCCTGTAGTGAAATAACGAATCCCAGAGTAATTTTATTTCCAGCGAGATACATGATGTATGTGGTATATCGTCACCAATGACCACCTAGGAGGGTACTATTGCAGACACCAAGTGTAAACATGCACAAAGAAATGAAAAGAAAAAGAAAAAAAGTCAGGATAATAAACTTTATATACCTGTAGGAGATAATTACTGCCTCATAGAGATCATGAGCAAAACCTGCTCTATATGGGAACGGCAGAATAGGCTAAAAATCGAGACAAAAAAATTCAGAGACTAAATATAAAGAAGCCCGGCTAGGTAAAAATCCATAGCTTGAGCCAGGTTAAAATATTACCTATAATAGCAGAGAGATCGGCGTGTGTCCGATGTGCGTCCGGTGACCAGGAAGACGGTGTAAGAAATGCGCCGCTCAGCGGGTTTAAATGTCGAACACCCGTGAGGTCATATCCGGTCTCAGGAGTAAGAGGAATCCTACGCATGCGCGATCTGACCGCCGCTCAGAAAAAACGCCGAACGCTCGTGAGGTAACGTCCGGTCAGGGAAATAAGGGGAATCCCTGACTCATGCTAGCATAACGCATGCGCAGTGCGGTCCGGTGTAGTAGTGACCGAATGCAATATGTTATGAGCCCGAAACTAGGAATATTCCTAAATAGGGGAAAAAAAAGGGGGAGAACCGGCGTGTACGCATAAAGGACACTATTCAAAATGCATATAAAGGTTCATACTACATATATAAGCTCCGTGAAAAAAAGAAATCTCATCCAAAATATTGACATCGTTATCCTTAACCCCTTATATATGCATGGTTCTTTCTCTTGCTTTCCTAGTACATTTTGCTGCTGTGCATCGGGTTGCACCCCTGCTCATATTTACCTCAAAGGTTGTGATTGGTTTCTTGCCCATTGGGAGTGTCCCCTGGCTCTCTTTTTTCTCTTTGCTATCCTTAACCCCTTAGTGACTCGGCCAAATTTTTGAAACCTGACCAGTTTCGCTTTGTGTGGTATTAACACTGGAATGCTTCCACAAATCCCAGTGATTTTGAGACTGTTTTTTTCGTGGCACATTATAATTTATGATAATGGTAAATTTAGGTCGATATGTTTTGTGCTTATTTACAAAAAATATCGGAAATTTCAGAAAAATGTTAAAAATTAGCAATTTTCAAGCTTTGAATGATTATTTCTTTAATACAGATAGTCATACCATAGAAAAACCTTAATAAATAACATTTCCCTCATGCCTGCTTTACATCAGCACCATTTGTAAAATGTTGTTTTATTTTGTTAACATTTTAGGAGGTTTAAAGTATGTAGCAGTCATTTTTCCTTTTATCAAGGAAATTTTAAAAAAATATATTTTTTTAGGGACCTATCCATGTTTTAAGTGACTATGGGGGTCCTATATATTGGGAAACTCCCAAAAGTGATACCATTTAAAAAAAAGTGCCCCATGACATATTGAAAACTGCTGTCAGGTAGTTTATTAACCCTTCAGGTAATTATCAGGAATTAATGCAAAGTGACATGACAGGAATGAAAATGTATATTTTTACCACCTAAATGTCGGTAACTTCTGAACAGGTTACTAATTACCATAGCCAATAGACTATAAGGTCACTATTTGGTCATGAATTGCCATAGCAAACATCAGGACCACACAATCATGATGTGAGAGCACAGATGGGGATAAAGAGGGAGCCCCCACACTCTGTTAACCATTTATATGATGTAGTCATTATTGACAGCAGCATCTAAGGAGTTAAACAGATATTGATGGTGCAAACGCTGATTGTGGCTGATGCAGCAAGTTCTCAGCTTAAAGGTACCGTCACACTAAGCGACGCTGCAGCGATACCGACAACGATGTCGATCGCTGCAGCGTCGCTGTTTGGTCACTGGAGAGCTGTCACACAGACAGCTCTCCAGCGACCAACGATCCTGAAGTCCCTGGGTAACCAGGGTAAACATCGGGTTACTAAGCGCACCGTTGTAAATGTAAAAAAACAAACACTACATACTTACATTCCCGGTGTCTGTTCAGGTCCCTCGCCTTCAGCTTCCAGCACTGACTGACTGTGATGTCACCGCTGTGCTTTGCTTTACGGCTGGCCGGCGCTCACCAGTCAGTGCGGGAAGCCGAAGGCGAGGGACGTGACCAGACACCGGGAATGTAAGAATGTAGTGTTTGTTTTTTTACATTTACAACGGTAACCAGGGTAAACAGCGGGAGATCCAGCAACAAAATAAAGTGCTGGACTTTCCCCAGCGACCAACGATCTCCCAGCAGGGGCCTGATCGTTGGTCGCTGTCACACATAATGATTTAGTTAACGATATCGTTGCTACGTCACAAAAAGCAACGATATCGTTAACGATATCGTTATGTGTGATGATACCCTTAGTGTACAGCCGACAGCTGCTGGATTGTCTCCTTTATGAGGAGGCTATTCTCTTATATCTCAGGTCAGTAAAATGACATATTGGAGGTCATTAAGGGTCACTTTGTTACATTTTTGGCAGTATGCTTCGGGTCATTGTTCATTTGGAAGATCCATTTCCTCCCAATCTTTATCTTTCTGGCTGATGTCTTAAGATGTTTCTTCAGTATTGCCACACAATCTTCTTTTCTCATGATGCCATCTATTTTATGAAGTGCACCAGATCCTCCTGCAGCAAGCAACCCCACAACATGATGCTGGGCTGTGGGAATACTCTGTACCGGGATGGTTCTTAAAGGGATGTGTCACGGCAGCAGTGACCCGGTCTGTGGCCCTGGGTGTCCAATAAAAGTAGTGAAATGAAGGGGAAATATAGTTTATGGGGGATAGTTCCTGAAGCCACCTGTGGTATTCGGCATGGGATGGCCGACGCTGCTTAGAGACCGCTGGGGCTGATGGTGATGCAGCAGAGCTGGTACAGCTCTCCACAGGTAGAGCTAAGTCTCAGGGCACTTATGATGTGAAAGATAGCCTGGCAGCCTGGAAGCAATTCGGGATCCACCTAAGGCTACTTTCACACTAGCGTCGTACGACGCACGTCGCAATGCATAGTTATGGTGAAAAAACGCATCCTGCAAAGTTGTCTGCAGGATGCGTTTTTTCCCCATAAACTAACATTATCGACGCATTGCGACGCATTGCCACACGTCACAACCGTCGTGCGACGGTTGCGTCGTGTTGTGGTGGACCGTCAGAACAAAAAAACATTGCTTGCAACGTTTTTTTGTGCATCATGTCCGCCATTTCTGACCGCACATGCGCGGCCAGAACTCCGCCCCCTCCTCCTCGCAACTCACAATGGGGCAGCAGATGCGTTGTAATAATGCATCCGCTGCCCCAGTTGGGCTGCGTTGTCACAGGATGCGTCGGTACTTCGGCCCGACGCACTGCGACGGGCCGACGCTGACGCTACTGTGAAAGTAGCCTAACAGGTGAGTTCAGAGTAGGTCTCCCTATTGCACTGTATTTTGAGGTCCTTGCTGCCTAAAGCTGTGCTCAATTCTAAGCTCCTTCTTGTTTTTTAGTCATTGTCTGTATGGCGAGCATATTACAGGTGTCACTCCTTCGTGGTGGCTCAAAGCTCTCATTTGCTGCTGTGCCTTCAGATGTTATGATGGGCCAGGAGACCTGCAGTCCCCTGCCCTCTGGATTTAGCTGCTGGGAATTCAGTGCCCGCACAAGCACGGACATCGGCATCCAGTCTCTACCACTTGGCCCTGAAGTGAGCTTATTTACAGCTCCACTCCTCAGGAGATTGACTGACTCCTCCTCCAGGCCACAACTTATCAGGGAAGCTCCCCTGAAATCAGGTGTTAGAGCTCCCCCTTCTGGTCTGGAGTAGGTAAGGTGTTGGATGTAAGTGTCACCTGATCAGGGTAACCCCCCTTGCTTCCAGGAATGTAATCACCCCCCTGTGAGGGAAGCAATGCCACTGTCGCAACCAGACTCCTGGGGTGCCACATTGCCACCCCTGTGTTTCACAGTTGGGATGGTGTTTTTAGGCTTTCAAGCTTCTCCCTTTTTCCTCCAAAAGCAACAATGGTCATTATGCCCTAAAAGTTCAATTTTAGTATCATCAGACCACAGAAGATGTCTCTAAAAATTAAGGTCTTTGTTCCTGTGTGCATTTGCAAACATTAGTCTGCCTTTTTTATGTTTGTTTTGGCGTAAAGAGTTCTTCCTGGCTCAGTGGCCTTTCAGTCCATGTTGATGCAGTACTCGTTTCACTGTGGATATTGACACAATCTTACCAGCTTCTGCCATTATCTTCACAAGGTCTTTGGCTTTTGTCCTTGAGTTGATATGCACATGTCAGACCAAAGCACATTCATCTCTGGGACACAGAACCTGTCTTCTTCCTGAGCAGTATGATGGCTGGACATTCCATGTTATTTGTACAAGCATATAATTGTTTGTACAGATGAACAAAGCACCTTCAGGTATGTTGAAATTGTATCCCAGGATGAGGTAAACTTGTGTAAGTCCACAATTCTCTACCTGATTTCTTGGCTAATTTCTTAATACTTTTCCATGATGCTTCACAAAGAACCAGTGTGTTTTAATAATTATTGTAATCCTAATTTACCTAAAATGGGAAAGGTTTATTCTGATTTCATGTCAGATATTGAGAATTGAGAAAAACATACATGTTTGTCTTTTTACATAGAGTATGTAAACTGCTGGTTTCAACTGCATGTAGATAAAATGATCACTTGCGATGAGCGCCAATAGTTGGGTGGCACTCATAGCATTCTAGCAATGACAACCACAGGGGTCTCCTACAGACCCCGGGTTGTCATGCCAATCCATCTGTGACCCGCGATCATGTGACATGGGCACCGATGGGTGGGATTAGTGATGCGCTTCAGAGATTGACAGCAACATTTAGCATGATAGCAGTGGGTGGATAGCGATTCTACCTGTGGCTGTTAGGAGCACATGTCAGCTGATCAGATCAGCTGTCATGTGCCAGAAAAGTTGTGGGCTCATCGCCGGAGCCCTCATCAAACAGGGGGAGATCACCTTAGACGTAACTATATGCCTAAGGTGGGAAAGGGGTTAATAACATAATAGTTTTACTGATATAATTTAATTAAAAATTCTCTATCCTTTCTTCTCTAATCTAACTGTTTTATTTTATTTTAACCCCTTCACCCCAAGCCTGTTTTCACCTTCATGACCAGGAGAAATTTTTCATTTCCGACCACTGTCAAGTTATGAGGCAATATCTCTGGAACGCTTTAACGAATCCCACTGATTCTGAGAATGTTTTTTGTGACATATTGTACTTCATGATAGTGGTAAAATTTGTTCAATTTGACTTTTATTTATTTGTGAGAAAATCAGAAATGTGTTGAAAATTTTTTCAGTTATCAAACTTTTAATTTTTATGCCCTTAAACCAGAGATGTTACACAAAATAGTCAACACATACCATTTCCAACATGTCTACTTTACATCAGCACAATTTTTGAAGCATAATTTTTGTTTTTAGAAAGTTAGAAGAGTTAAAAGTTGACCAGCAATTTCTCATTTTTCCCACAAAATGTACAAAATTATTTTTTTAGGGACCACATCAATTAAACTGACTTTGAGGGGCCTATATGACAGAAAATATCCAAAATTGAAAACACTCTAAAAACTGCAATCTTCAAAATATGCGAAACCACAATTAAGAGGTTTATTAACCATTCAGTTGCGTCACAGGAATTTTTGCACTGTTGAAGGAGAAAATGAACATTTAACTTTTTTTCACAAAAAATTAAATTTAGACCCAAATTTCTTTATTTCCACAAGGGTAACAGGAGAAAAAAAAGCCCACAATTTGTTGGGCGATTTCTCCTGAGCACGCCGAGCACGCCGATGTGAGGGAAAAGTACTGTTTGGGTGCACGGCAGGAGCACCGTTTGACTATTTGAAAGCAAAATTATCTGGAATCGAGAGCGGACACCATGTAGCGTTTGGAAAATCTCTGATCTGCCTAAACAGTGAAAATCCCCAACAAGTGACTCCATTTTGGAAACTAGACCTCTCAATGAACTTCACAGGTGCTTCACAGAAATCTCTTAATGTTGAGTTATGAAAACAAAAAAATGTTTTTCCACCAAAATGTTAATTTAGACACAATTTTTTATTTTCACAAGGGTAACAGGAAAAAATGGACCCAAAAAAGAGTTGTGGGATTTCTCCTGAGTATACTGATACCCATATGTGGGCAAAAGTACTGTTTGGGTGCATGGCAGGGCTCAAAAGGTGAATGAGCACAGTTTAACTTTTTGAAAGCAAAATTGGCTGGAATAAATAGTGGGCACCATCTCACATTTGGAGAGTTCCGTTGTGCCTAAATAGCGGAAACCCCCACTGCAAAAGCTATGAGATTTCAGAAATCTCATGCACACACATTGTTTCTTTTTTTCCTGACTGAATTGGAAAACTGCTGTGTTTTTGCAAACTGCAGGATGTCACTTTTTCAACCATAGAAAGCAATGAGGAAGTGCAAAAATGCAGTAAAAATGCTGCATTTTTTGAGCAAAAACCTAAGGAAGTTGAACAATGTTTCTTTTGGGGAGGGCACTAAACTTTATCAGCATGCACAAGAGACAATAAAAAGTCAGCAAAACACAGTAAACATGCAGCAAAAAACACAGCAAAACCTGCTTTGTACAAGCAGCTTTTTACTGCCAAGAGAGCAGGTTTTCCTGTGGAAAAAAACAGCAAAAACGCAACATATATATAAAGCCTAGCAGGAGTAATTGCACCATACCTCACATGTGGCAGACAAGTACTGTTTGGACACACAGCAGGGCTTGGAAGGGACGGAGCACAGTTTGACTTTTTGGAGAGCCATTGATGTGCCTAAACAGTGGAAAACCCCACCAGTAATCACAGTTTTGAAACTAGACCCCTCAAGCAATGTATCTAAATGTTTGGTGAGCACCTTGCACCCTAAGGTGTTTCACAAAAGTTTATTTCATTGACCTGTGAAAATAAAAAAAAATTTCCTCAAAAATGTTATTGTAGCGCCAATTTTTTTGATTTTCACAAGTCCAACAGGATAAACTGCACCAGAAATCAGAGAATTTCAGATATCTTATGTACACACATTATTTATTTTTTATTATTTATTCATGTGTGGGGGAAAAGTACTGTTTGGGCGCATGGCAGAGCTCGGAAGCGAAGGAGCACCAGTTGACTTTTTGAACGCAAAATTTGCTGGAATCATTAGTGGATGCTGTATTGGATATGGACAACCCCTAATGTGTCTAAATAGTGGAACCCCCTCAAAAAATTACCCCATTTTGGAAACTAGACCCCTCAAGGAATGTATCTAGATACAGTGTTATGAGCACCTTTAACCCCCAGGTGCTTGAGAGAACTTTATAACGTTGGGCTATGAACATTAAAAAAATCACAATTTTCCCACAAAATATTATTTTAGCCCCAATTTTTTTTATTTTCACAAGGGCAGCAAGAGAAATTGCACCATACAATTTGTTGTGCAATTTCTCCTGAGTAAGCTGATATCCCATATGTGAGGGAAAAGTATTGTTTTGTGTGCATGGAATGGAAGGAGCCCTATTTGACTTTTTGAACACAAAATTGGCTGGAATCATTAGCGGGCGCCATGTTGCATTTGGAGAGTCCCTGATGCACCTAAACAGTGGAAACCCCCCACAAGTTACCCTACTTTGGAAAATAGATTGCTTAAGGAATGTATGTAGATATACGGTGAGCACCTTGAACCCCCAGATGCTTCACAGAAGATTATAATGTTGAACGGTGATGTGAAAATAAAAAAATCAAATTTTTTTCACAAAAATGTTATTTTAGCCTCAATGTTTTATATGCTCAAGGGTAACAGGAAAAAATGGAACCCAAAATTTGTTGTGCAATTTCTTCCCTCTAGTGACCACTTAAAGAATTTTTCTAGATGTGTGATGAGCACCTTTAAACCCCAGGTCCTTTACAGAATTTTACAACGTTGATCTGAGAAAATGATAAAAATATATTTTAATCATAAAAATTTTGTATTAGTCCCAAAATTTTTCTCATTTCAACAAGAATAGAAAAAGAAAATGAACCCCAAGATTTGTTTTACAATTTCTCTTGAGTACGGCGATACCAAATATGTGGTCAAAAACTACTTTTGAGGCACAGAGCAAAGCTCAAAAGGGAAAAAGCGCCATATTGGGGTTCATATTTTTCTGGAATGGTTTGAGAGTACCATGTCACATTGGCAGAGCCCCTGACGTGCCAGAACAGCAGAAACCCAGATATGTGATGTCATTTGACAAACTAGACCTCACAATAAATTCATCTAGGTGTGCAGTGATTATATTGACACCACATGTACCTCATAGACTTTTATACCATTGGGTGGAAAAGAAAGAATTATTACATTTTAACTACTAAAATGTTGTTTTAGCCCCAAGTTTTAATTTTTCTTAGGGTTAGTGGACCTTATGCGACCCCATTTTACAAACTACACCTCTCTATGAATTCATGCGGGGGCCAACATATATTGGCCAAGTGGAAACAAATATTGGAACAGTCATGACCTATGCGAGATACAGCCCACAGCCCAGAGAGATGGGCATCCACCACGATGTGCATTTCCACTTCTCCAAAATATGTAAATTAAGTATGTTGTATGGACGCTACTGCTATTGCAACAGTGGTCAGTACCTCTATGCGATGCATAACCTTCAGTTACTCACCCTGTGTTGATATTTCCTTTCAATTGTGACATATATAGTATATTCATTAGGTATATTATACATAGGATTATGTCTTACATTCTACTCTGTCACCTGCCCGGGTGAATGCGCTCCCGTCATTGCAGCATGTAATCTGTGACGTATAATACATATCCCACTCCACCAGATGTTAATCTTTTAAAAATAGAGTATATCTTGTTCACCTATCTTTGACTAGTCTATCATCCTTTCTCTTTTGCTCATTTATGTATCATGATTAGTGTTGAGCGATACCGTCCGATACTTGAAAGTATCGGTATCGGATAGTATCGGCCGATACCCGAAAAATATCGGATATCGCCGATACCGATATCCGATACCATTACAAGTCAATGGGACATCAAGTATCGGAAGGTATTCTCATGGTTCCCAGGGTCTGAAGGAGAGGAAACTCTCCTTCAGGCCCTGGCATCCATAGGGATGTGTAAAATAAAGAATTAAAATAAAAAATATTGATATGCTCATCTCTCCGGCGGCCCCTGGACTTCACGCTGCTAACCGGGAGGCTTCTTTGTTTAAAAAGCGCGCCTTTCGGACCTGTGAATGACGTCCCGGCTTCTGATTGGTCGCGTGCCACCCATGTGACCGGCACGCGACCAATCAGAGGCCGCGACGTCATTCGCAGGTCCTCAATTCCTAGAATTAGCAGTTTTGTGAATGAGAATGACGTCGCGGCTTCTGATTGGCCGCGTGCCGCCCATGTGACCGGCACGCGGCCAATCAGAAGCCGCGACGTCATTCTCATTCACAAAACTGCTAATTCTAGGAATTGAGGACCTGCGAATGACGTCGCGGCCTCTGATTGGTCGCGTGCCGGTCACATGGGCGGCACGCGACCAATCAGAAGCCGGGACGTCATTCACAGGTCCGAAAGGCGCGCTTTTTAAACAAAGAAGCCTCCCGGTTAGCAGCGTGAAGTCCAGGGGCCGCCGGAGAGGTGAGCATATCAATATTTTTTATTTTAATTCTTTATTTTACACATCCCTATTGATTCGATACCGATACCCGATATCACAAAAATATCGGATCTCGGTATCGGAATTCCGATACCGCAAGTATCGGCCGATACCCGATACTTGCGGTATCGGAATGCTCAACACTAATCATGATGATAGGTCCACCCTAGTCCATTGTATATATACACATGGTTTATATTTTTGATTTAAGTACCTTATTGTGATTACCTTTACCTTTTCTGCTTGTCACATGAGTGTTATCTTTTCCTTACCATTTCCAGTGAAATTCTCCTTCTGAACATGCCTCTGCACCGTGCGACTTTCTCACGGTGATAGCAGGGATCTCACCAAGGTCACCGCAGTTCAGCCCAGCTGGGAACAGAGCCTCAGTGACGTCACCGCTAGTCACTGAGGCTGCGCTTGCAGCACTTCATTCACCAGTGGTTCTCAGCCTGGACGGTCACATCTTGGCACTGTCCAGGTTGAAAACTGTTTCTCCTCCAGACATGGATTACGGTGTGGGACAGAATGATGGACAGGTATGGTATATTGTTTTTTTATTTTAGTTTTTTTACAGGAGAATGAGGGCTTCGATGGAATTAGGCTAGGTTGTAAGTATGGTTTACCGTATATACTCGAGTATAAGCTGAGATTTTCAGCCCATTTTTGGGGGCTGAAAGTCCCCCTCTCGGTTTACCCGGGGGTCGGCAGGGGAGGGGGAGTGGGGGCTTCTTCCAGTGCTGCATCTTGTTCCTGTATTGAGCGGTCACATGGTACCGCTCATTACAGAAATGAATATGCGGCTCCACCTCTCATAGAGGTGGAGCCGCATATTCATGACTGAAAATGAGCGGTAACTGTGACCGCTCAATACAGCAAGAAGATGCAGTGCCGGGACTGCAGGGACCGCGCCGGGAGCAGGTAAGTATACGGGGAGGGGAGCGCTGCACGATATTTACCTGCTCCTCGTTCCGGTGCTGCTCCATCTCTAGCATCCTCTGGCAGTGACGCTCAGGTTAGAGGGCGCAGTGACGTAGTCAGTGCGTGCCCTCTGCTGAGCGTCAGTGCTGGAGACGGAGCCGCACGAGGAGCAGGTAAATATTGAAAGTGCCAGCGTCCTGAGTAAGAGAGGTGAGTATGTGATTTTTTTTTTATTGCAGCAGCAGCAGCATTCTATATGGCACAGCTTTATAAGGAGCATCTATGGGGCCATAATGAACGGTGCAGAGCATTCTATATGGCACAGCTTGATAAGGAGCATCTATGGGGCCATAATGAACAGTGCAGAGCATTCTATTTGGGGCACAGCTTTATAAGGAGCATCTATGGGGCCAAAATCAATGGTGCAGAGCATTCTATATGGAGCACAGCTTTATAACGAGCATCTATGGGGCCATAATCAACGGTGCAGAGCATTCTATATGGGGCACAGCTTTATATGGGGCCATAATGAACGGTGCAGAGCATTATATGTGGGGCACAGCTTTATATGGAGCATCTATGGGGCCATAATGAATGGTGCAGAGCATTATATATGGGGCACAGCTTTATATGGAGCATCTATGGGGCCATAATGAACGGTGCAGAGCATTATACGTGGGGCACAGCTTTATATGGAGCATCTATGGGGCCATAATGAACGGTGCAGAGCATTATATGTGGCACAGCTTTATATGGAGCATCTATGGGGCAATAATGAACGGTATGGAGCATCCATTTTTATTTTTGAAATTCACCGGTAGCTGCTGCATTTCCTACCCTAGGCTTATACTCGAGTCAATAAGTTTTCCCAGTTTTTTGTGACAAAATTAGGGGGTCAGCTTATACTCGGGTCGGCTTATACTCGAGTATATATGGTAATTAAAAATATGAAAGAAGTTTGTGTCATTCTTTCATTAAAGGACTTTTTTTCTGGGTGTCTGTGTTTTCTTACAATGTGACTATGGGGTTAGTAATGGGGGGGGCGTCTTATTGATGCCTCTCCATTACTAACCTCTGGGTTTGATGTTACCTGACAATAGAAAGGTGACATCAATCCCACAACTATCACCCCACTTGCCACTGCTATAGGATAAGTGGGAAGAGCGAGGCTAAGTACCAGAGTTGGCGCATCTTAGAGGTGCGCCTTTTCTGGGGCGGCTGAGAGCTGATGTTTTTAGCCTGGAGGAGTCAGTATCCATGGGCCCTTCCTAGGTTATTAATATGAGCCCGCAGCTGTCTGCATAGCCTTTGCTGTTTTATTCATTATAGGAGGACCCTATGTCATTTTTTTAGGGCACCCTTTATAGTAGCCAGTAGAGGCTAATTATACAGCTGTGAGCTAATATTAATAGCCTGGGAAGCTCCTTGGGTAGTACCCTTTCCCAGGCTATAAACATCTTCTCACAGCCATCGGCTTTCCCTCTACTGGTTACGAAAATTGCGCGGGAGCCCACGCCATTTTTTCTGAAAAATAATCTTTTATTAATTAAATTCATGTCCAGTAATTTTCACACACACTATACTAATTATATTTGTCACTGACATCTGTATATCTAACTATTCCATTTGTATTTACTGTATGTAATCCTTCTATTCTATCCTGTCGGCTCCTGCAGTGATTTTACAGAACACGGCAGATGAATAATCGGCTTTTCTTCTATCTATCTATGTACTATATATATGCATATATACATGTGTGTGTCACTGACATGTATATATCTATGTATTCTATGTGTATATATCTATTCTATCTATTCTAACCTGTCTGTGTGATTTTACTGCATGCGCACAGGAATTGCCGGCTTTTCAAAGGACACCGGTGCGTAAATATCAGACAGGACTCGCATGGTTCGAGTGCTGTGCGATTTTTTTTCTTACACCCATAGGCTTGTATTGGCGAGTCTCGGCCGAGTCTCGGTGACTATCGCAGCAGGCTACGGTTTTACATGCACGTAGAATACGTGGGAGAAAAAATACGGTGATGTGAGCTGCCCCATAGATTAACACTGATCCGAGTACTATGCGATGTTTTCTCGCATAGCACTCGGCTGTATTTTATGGTAGTTTGATGCCGGCCTTACTCAAATTTCAGATTTTTCTCTTATGGGAGTATCTCTCCCAGTAATATAGGCTGGATGTGAGCTCTGTGTGCATGTACTGTAGCTGTTGCTGTCTGCACTTGCTTTTATATATCACCACTGTTTCAATACAACACTTATTTCTTCTCTGTGCTTTCCCTATTGTCTGTAACCTATTTTCTCTGGTCTCCATAAAAATGTAGACAGTTTCTCTTTTCTTACAGATGGTCTCTGGACAACCCTTTTCACTTACCTCCCATGCTATCTCTAACACTGTGGGAAGGGAGGCAAAAAGTTTTCAAAATCAAAGACCTTCTGATGGATTTTTAACATTTTTGCAGATTTTCCAGCTACATAAAGGACTGACAGATACTATGCATTAGAACAGTCAGTATCGCCGAATATTAGCGATGGTGCTACATACAGTATGTTTGGCACATCACTTCAGTGGTCAATGAATGACTGGCTTGCACACATGATATGTCATCAAGTCATAAGTGCAAACAAATGCAAGACTGCAGAAAAATAATCTAAGCAGTGTCAAATAATATTTTAGGATCATGCCCATTTCTAACTATTTTTGTCTTCCCTTTAGTGAGTTGAAGCCACTGCTCTTACCAATTATTGCTACATTTCTAACATTTCCCTAAGATTCGAAATGAGTTAATCTTTTGAAATTTGCCAATTTTGCTAAATTTTCACAGGAAATTTGCTGAATGGAAAATTGATTCATCACGAATCTAAAATACTCCAATGCCTAAAAACCATATTAAACAACATTCTCTTTTTCTGAAACTGTAGTTTCTTCAGTATTTTGCATGACGGCTGAGTTGTAACGTTCTCTCACTATCCAGTTTCAATAGAAAATTGCTCCTGCATTCCCTGCATCAGCTTTTATACAGTCTCTGATGGTTCATTCTGATTGGCTGTACTATAAATATGTGAACGAGTTTATGGGGGAACTTGCCTGAGGTCATGTAAGTCTTATTTGGCTGTTGGAATATTCAGCAATGTGTTCAGTGAATTCCTAAAAAAAATAGACAAAAATTTGATCCTCATGCAATTAATTTGCTCACCTTTACTTTTGATCTTAGCAATAATTAGCAAGTTATTTTAGTAATTAATTGTAACGTAAGAATCTAGATAACATCTAGCTATTTACTTCTACTAGACAATCCTCTATATATATATATATACCACATAGTAACATAGTAACATAGTAACATAGTTAGTAAGGCCGAAAAAAGACATTTGTCCATCCAGTTCAGCCTATATTCCATCATAATAAATCCCCAGATCTACGTCCTTCTACAGAACCTAATTGTATGATACAATATTGTTCTGCTCCAGGAAGACATCCAGGCCTCTCTTGAACCCCTCGACTGAGTTCGCCATCACCACCTCTTCAGGCAAGCAATTCCAGATTCTCACTGCCCTAACAGTAAAGAATCCTCTTCTATGTTGGTGGAAAAACCTTCTCTCCTCCAGACGCAAAGAATGCCCCCTTGTGCCCGTCACCTTCCTTGGTATAAACAGATCCTCAGCGAGATATTTGTATTGTCCCCTTATATACTTATACATGGTTATTAGATCGCCCCTCAGTCGTCTTTTTTCTAGACTAAATAATCCTAATTTCGCTAATCTATCTGGGTATTGTAGTTCTCCCATCCCCTTTATTAATTTTGTTGCCCTCCTTTGTACTCTCTCTAGTTCCATTATATCCTTCCTGAGCACCGGTGCCCAAAACTGGACACAGTACTCCATGTGCGGTCTAACTAGGGATTTGTACAGAGGCAGTATAATGCTCTCATCATGTGTATCCAGACCTCTTTTAATGCACCCCATGATCCTGTTTGCCTTGGCAGCTGCTGCCTGGCACTGGCTGCTCCAGGTAAGTTTATCATTAACTAGGATCCCCAAGTCCTTCTCCCTGTCAGATTTACCCAGTGGTTTCCCATTCAGTGTGTAATGGTGACATTGATTCCTTCTTCCCATGTGTATAACCTTACATTTATCATTGTTAAACCTCATCTGCCACCTTTCAGCCCAAGTTTCCAACTTATCCAGATCCATCTGTAGCAGAATACTATCTTCTCTTGTATTAACTGCTTTACATAGTTTTGTATCATCTGCAAATATCGATATTTTACTGTGTAAACCTTCTACCAGATCATTAATGAATATGTTGAAGAGAACAGGTCCCAATACTGACCCCTGCGGTACCCCACTGGTCACAGCGACCCAGTTAGAGACTATACCATTTATAACCACCCTCTGCTTTCTATCACTAAGCCAGTTACTAACCCATTTACACACATTTTCCCCCAGACCAAGCATTCTCATTTTGTGTACCAACCTCTTGTGCGGCACGGTATCAAACGCTTTGGAAAAATCGAGATATACCACGTCCAATGACTCACCGTGGTCCAGCCTATAGCTTACCTCTTCATAAAAACTGATTAGATTGGTTTGACAGGAGCGATTTCTCATAAACCCATGCTGATATGGAGTTAAACAGTTATTCTCATTGAGATAATCCAGAATAACATCCCTCAGAAACCCTTCAAATATTTTACCAACAATAGAGGTTAGACTTACTGGCCTATAATTTCCAGGTTCACTTTTAGAGCCCTTTTTGAATATTGGCACCACATTTGCTATGCGTCAATCCTGCGGAACAGACCCTGTCGCTATAGAGTCACTAAAAATAAGAAATAATGGTTTATCTATTACATTACTTAGTTCTCTTAGTACTCGTGGGTGTATGCCATCCGGACCCGGAGATTTATCTATTTTAATCTTATTTAGCCGGTTTCGCACCTCTTCTTGGGTTAGATTGGTGACCCTTAATATAGGGTTTTCATTGTTTCTTGGGATTTCACCTAGCATTTCATTTTCCACCAATACCAGATTAGTGTAAATTGTACTAAACTGTTAACAAATATAGCTCCTTGTTGGTTCTTCAATTATGTTTTTTTCTTAAATGACCAATTTTTCGATAAAGTAGCACAAGTAAAAAATGCAAATTATAATAAATTGAACCTTTTAATATATTAAATTTTATTTTTCTCGGTTATTTTTATGCTATTTTTACTCTGACAAGGTCAAATAACTAAGAAAAATAGAGATGGGTCAGCAAGAGGGGAGAATAACAGGACTGCAGTGAAATGGCGCTCCATTGGCTTTTGTATTGATTCAGAGTGTGTCAAAAGGGTCTTTTGTCGTGCCCCTACCGCAGCATACTAATTTGCTAGATCAAGTCTGTCAGAATATCGACTAGAGGTAAAGAACTACAGTGGCAGCTTTTGTATTTTATACAGCAGGGAGCCTGTGTGTGAAACAGGATTATCAGGGGGTCATGACGAGAGTCAAGGGACGTCCATCACTTCCCCTCTGGTAAAGCAATGGGGCGGGAGTGTGTGTGATTAAGCTGTAGAGGACAGCAGGGAGAGAACTGAACAAGTCAGAATCACGAGCATGTAAATCAGCTTCTCTTCTGTTAACCACCTTCTTCTAATGAGGTATTCAGCCACTTGCTACAAAAATATCCAAACAGCTGTCTGATTCCTAAATATAAAAATTCAGCTATAACCCCTCACAAAGAGAATAAAAGAAGCATTAAGCCAAATTTTTAAAAAATCAAACGCGATGCCACTAGAACTTGACAGAATTGTTGCACCAAATTAAGGTTCATAGTAAATTACAAAATTGGAAAATCATTAAAAAAAACATTTACAATCACTAAATATAACAAAAAAAATTCAAATATCTAAGGGGAAAAAAAGGAGTTTTAGGCTATGTGCACAAGTTGCGGAATAGGCTTAGGAATTTTTGGTGTGGATTCTGCATCTCTTGGCAGAAAACGCAGGTGTGGATTTGACGCTTTTTTTGTGTGGATTTTGTGTGGATTTACTGCGCATTTTTTGCGTATTTACTGCGTTTTTTACCCCTGCGGATTTCTATAATGGAATGGGTACAAAAATGCTGCTGATCCGCAAAAAAGAAGTGACATGTTACTTCTTTTAATCGGCAGCAGAATTTTCCGCACCATTAGCACAGCATTTTTTTTTCCTATTGATTTACATTGTACTGTAAATCACTTGCGGATCTGCAGCGTTTCTGCACCGCAAAAAACACAGCGGATCTGCAGGAAATCTTCAACGTGTGCACATACCCTAAGGCTATGTGCACACGCCACATTTTTGCAGCGCTTTTGCAATGTGGGCAGATCTGATGCCAGAAAAGTAAATGAGAATCCTTAAGTCTCATGCACATTTTGCTTAGGCTACTTTCACACTAGCGTCGGAATCTCCCCGTCGCAATGCGTCGGGCAGAGATTCCGACGCTAGCATTTGACGCACTGCACAACGGGTGCAGCGGATGCATTTCTCTGGCGCATCCGCAGCCCCATTGTAAGGTGCAGGGAGGTGGGGGCGGAGTTCCGGCCGCGCATGCGCAGTCGGAAAAAGCGGTCCGTCATGAGCAAAAAACTTTACATTTAACGTTTTTTGCTCCCGGCGGTCCGCTAATGTTAATCTATGGGGCAAAAACGCATCCTGCAAACAACTTTGCAGGATGCATTTTTTGCCATAAACGACGCATTGCGACGTCTGGCAAAAAACGCCAGTGTGAAAGTAGCCTTACTTGTGACTTGCAGATTTAGTGCTGATTCAAATCTGCAGCATGTCAAGTCTTTCAGCATTTTTGCAGCTTTTTTTCCCCAAAAAGGTCTAACATTATTGCGTGTTTGCTACGTATTTACTGCTTTTTTTGTAGAATTTTTAGACAGCAGCAAATGCTGTAGAGATAGAGTATGTGAACAAGTTGAGTATTTGGATGCAGCAATTTCTGCGCCATTTCTGCATCTCTTGGCAGGAAAACCTCAGTGGCAAAAATGCTCGTTTGTTATGCGTTTTTGATGCGTTTTTTCACCTGTGTTTTTTCTAACATTTTTGGACCGGAATACAAGTGATAAAGATAGATAACACGGGTCTACAAAAAATATTTTTCAGGTGCAAAGATTTTTTTAATGGATTTAGGGTATTTTGAGGAAGCTGAATTAAAAAATCCCATTACAATTGCTGATTGAGATAATTCATCCATAAAAATAATGCATTCCCCCATTGCGATTTGTGTGTGATAGCAAATTTTTGGTCTTTTGACTGTTTAACAGTCGCTTAGGTAATGAATAGTGTTGAGCATTCCGATACCGCAAGTATCGGGTATCGGCCGATACTTGCGGTATCGGAATTCCGATACCGAGATCCGATATTTTTGTGATATCGGGTATCGGTATCGGAAGTGTAAAATAAAGAATTAAAATAAAAAATATTGTTATATTCACCTCTCCGGCGGCCCCTGGACATCAGCGGGAGGATCCGGCGTCCGGCACGGCTTCTTTCTTCAAAATGCGCGCCTTCAGGACCTGTGGAATGACGTCCCGGCTTCTGATTGGTCGCGTGCCGCCCATGTGACCGCCACGCGACCAATCAGAAGCCGCGACATCATTCCTCAGCTAAAGTCCTAGAATGAGCGCCTTCTAGGACCTGAGGAATGACGTCGCGGCTTCTGATTGGTCGCGTGGCGGTCACATGGGCGGCACGCGACCAATCAGAAGCCGGGACGTCATTCCACAGGTCCTGAAGGCGCGCATTTTGAAGAAAGAAGCCGTGCCGGACGCCGGATCCTCCCGCTGATGTCCAGGGGCCGCCGGAGAGGTGAATATAACAATATTTTTTATTTTAATTCTTTATTTTACACTTTAATATGGATCCCAGGGCCTGAAGGAGAGTTTCCTCTCCTTCAGACCCTGGGATCCATGAGGATACATTCCGATACTTGATGTCCCATTGACTTGTATTGGTATAGGATATCGGTATCGGCGATATCCGATATTTTTCGGGTATCGGCCGATACTATCCGATACCGATACTTTCAAGTATCGGACGGTATCGCTCAACACTAGTAATGAAATATCCCATATAATTATTTTGTTTTTTAATTTGTAGACCTACAATGCTGTAAAAGTGAGTTTTTGAAGCCAGAATTCTACAGTAATTAATTAACTATTAAATATCTCAGAAACTAGAGCCAATCAGGCAAAACCGAAGTCATATTTTTAATCAGCACCATAAACTTAATATAAATCCGTTCAGACATCATTGGCATCAAAATCACTATATACCAGTGAATAGATGTGCCGTATATACTCAAGTATAAGCCGGCCCGAGTATAACCTGAGGCACCTAATTTTACCACAAAAAACTGGGAAAACTTATTGAATCGAGTATAATCCTGGTTTACATTGTCCCCTTATCTCCGAGCTGGTGTGCCCGTTCTCCTCATCCCCATCCATGTATGAATGGCTCTCTCATCGCTATCCTGGTAGGCATGGCCTCTTCATCCCTATCCTGGTATGAATCGCTTCTCTTCTCCATCCTGGCATGCATGGCTCCTCATCCCCATCCTTGTATACATGGCCCCCTCATCCCTATCCTGGTATGCATGGCTCCTCATTCCTATACTGATACGCATGGCCTCCTCATTCCTATCCTGGTATGCATGGCTCCTCATCGCTATCCTTGTATGCATGGCACTTCATCCCTGCCCTGGTATGCATGGCTCCTCATCCCTATCCTGGTATGCATGGCCTCTTCATGCCTATCCTGGTATGAATCGCTTCTCATCTCCATTGTGGCATGCACTGCCTCCTCATCCCCATCCTTGTATTCATGGCCCCAGTAGCGTAGGGGAGCAGAGGGTGTGGCTACCCCAGGCCCACCACTCACAGGGGCCCACCCAGAGCTACAGCCACTGTTAGCGATATCGGCATGCACAGCATGATCTCCCTGCACTACCGCTGTCTGTTCTATAGACTGGGGGCATAGCATCATACCATTACATAGCGGTCATCTACTGAGGTACTCCAATACCTATGACTAACGTGCACCACCTGAGTTGTAATCTGAGCAACTGGTTAGAGGCCCACTCAGAGGTTTTGCCCCCCCTGAGCTGAACATCAAGCTATGCCTCTCCATGGCCCCCTCATCCCTATCCTTGTATGCATGGCTCCTTAACCATATCCTTGTATGCATGGCTACCTCATCCCTATCCTGGTATGCAAGGCTCCTCATTGCTATCATGGTATGCATGGCTTGTCATCCCGACCTGGTATGCATGGCTCCTCATCCCTATCCTGTATGCATGGCTCCTTACCCATATCCTGGTATGCATGGCCTCTTCATCCCTATCCTGGTATGAATCACTTCTCATCCCCATCCTTGCATGCATGGCCCTCTCATCCCTATCCTGGTATGCATGGCTCTTCATTCCACTCCTTGTATGCATGGCTCCTCATTCCTATCCTGGTCTGCATGGCTCATCATCCCTATCTGGGTATGCATGGCCTCCATCAGAAATAGATTTTAAAAAATCCTTCTTACCCTCCTGATGCCAGCAGTTGCGGCGGCGGGGAGATCACGTGTGCCCACTGCTATAGAGAAATGTATATTCACTGCGCTCGCGACTACTGTGCCTACTATTAAAAAGAAATGAATATTCACTGCGAGCACAGTGAATATTCCATGCAAAAATAGAAAAAAATTATATATAAAAATAAAAATAGAAAAAAAAGGGTGGCACTCACCGTTCTTAAAGTCCAGACTTTATTAGTACAACGTTCAAACATCTTCAAACAGGCAGGATGAGGACAAGTGGATAAAGGATCAGACGACTGCTGTTTTGCCACGTGGACCCATAGAAGCACAAGTGTGTGAAACAGCCATCGTCCGATCCTTTATCCACTTGTCCTCATCCTGCCTGTTTGAAGATGTTTTAACGTTGTACTAATAAAGTCTTGATTTCAAGAACGGTGAGTGCCACCCCTTTTTTCTCTATTTTTGCATGGAAAATTTGGACTGTTTATTTTGGGTTGGCACCCGTGAGTTCACGTGATTATGCTAGGAGCGAGGTGAATGAACATTGTGGATATAGGGCACAATATTGGGTAATATAGGGTAATAGCAGTGCGGATTTCTTTCCTTTGATATATGCTTTTGAGACAATGAATATTAATTTCTCTTTAGCAGCGGGCACAGGCTTTAGCCGCAACAGCCGACTCCTGCCTCCTGTGACCCTCTGCTCGACCGCTGCAGCTCCCCCTCCATCTTCTGGGACCCTCACTCGATTACAAGCTGAGGGGTGCGTTTTCCGCACAAAAAATGTAGATAGATAGACAGAATAATAATAAAAATAATAATCTTTATTTATATAGCACCAACATATTCCGCAGCGCTTTACAGTTTAGCAGTTTCACAAGCCTTATAGACATACTTAAAGACAGACGTATAGACAGACAGACAGTCATACGTACAGATATATAGACTTATAGACAGAGCCACAGACATATAGACTTTTAATTTCAACCCCCCTGACATATAACCATAACCATGGACCTTCTCAGCCTGATAATATCAGGTGACAGCTGTCTGCTTTACCTTTCTTGGTTACAAAAATGGGGGACTCTATGTCATCTTTTTTCATTTATTTATTTAATCATAAAAAGATAAGCTCCACAGGGTGCAGTTTTATATATGTCGTGGGGTTGTGCACTTATATGTCTGTACTGTATGTTGGTCGCTATTTCTGTCTATATGTTTGTCTGTATGTCTGTCTATATGCTAGTCTGTATGTCTATGTCTATCCAGCGTCGGACTGGAGTAGTGTGGGCCCACCAGAGAAAATCATTCTAAGGGCCCACCATGCTTAAGGGGTACTAGCTGCAGAGTCATCCCTTTTTCACTGGATCCTGCATCAAAAAAACGGTCCGTCGGGCAGAGAAAACGTTCAGAGGAACGTTTTTTGCTAGCTACAAAGAGCATCGCTGCGTGGGAACGCCGGTAGGTGAGAATACCGCGATTTTTTTATTTATTTTTTTTACCTGGTTTGTGTTGTGTATGCGTTTTCGCAGCGGAAAACCGCTGCGAAGACGCATACACAACAGGTGCACACAGCTTCGACGGGTCCGTCAGAAAGACGGGCCCAGTGCACACGTTTTCCACAATCTGCACAGGATCCGTCATTTCAACGTCTTGATGGATCCTGTGCAGATTTTGAAGATGGAAGTGTGAAAGTAGCCTTAGTTTCCATCTAGTTAAGCACCCTTACCGGCAGCAGATAATTTTATGTAAAACCTAGAACAATGATATTCTATAAGCACAGAAAGATTTTATTATTTAGACATGTGCCACATACACACAATAGACACGACACATACACACCAGTCACACGCTAGACACAGGATACATACATGTGACACACACACCAGTCATACGCTAGCCACATGACACACTCACGCACCATACATACACCAGTCACACACTAGACACAGGATTAGAGATGAGCGGACCCCTAGATGTTCGGGTCCTGCCGAACAGTTAAAAATGAGACCAGGTTCGGGTACCAGAACAGTACCTGGACCCTATTCATTTGAATGGGGGGCCAATACATCCAGTGTTTACCACTCTGTCAGATGCAAGACAGAGCAGCAAACACTGCTTCTGATCCGCCAGTCAGACAGCTGATGTTCACACGCTGTCAAATGATGTGAGCCCACAGCTGTGATCGGAGGTATAAAGTTTACCTCCGTCACTGGCGTCGGCTAACCTCATCGAGGTTACGGCAAGTCACTGAGGCTATGTTCTCAGCCAGGCCCCTGAACTGCGGTGACCTTGGTGAGATCCCCACTAGCACAGTGAGAAAGTCCCACAGTGCAGAGGCGGTGAACTCACCAATGAGCTTTTTCTCACTCCCCCCCTCTTCTCCACACAGCCCTGGATCACCTCTTTTTCCACAAAGCTCATCATCCCCCCTTTTCCACACAGCCTCCTCATCATCCCCCCTTCTCCACACAGCCCCCTCATCACCCCCCCTTTTCCACAAAGCTCATCATCCCTCCTTTTCCACACAGCCCCTCATCATCCCTCCTTCTCCACACAGCCCCCTCATCATCCCTCCTTCTCCACACAGCCCCCTCATCATCCCTCCTTTTCCACACAGCCCCTCATCATCCCTTCTTCTCCACACAGCCCCCTCATCATCCCTCCTTCTCCACACAGCCCCCTCATCATCCCTCCTTCTTCACACAGCCCCCTCATCATCCCTCCTCCACACAGCCCCCTCATCCCTCCTCCACACAGCCCCCTCATCATCCCTCCTTCTCCACACAGCCCCCTCATCATCCCTCCTTCTCCACACAGCCCCCTCATCATCTCTCCTTCTCCACACAGCCTCATCCTCCCCCCTTCTCCACACAGCCCCCTCATCATCTCTCCTTCTCCACACAGCCCCCTCATCATCTCTCCTTCTCCACACAGCCTCATCCTCCCCCCTTCTCCACACAGCCCCCTCATCATCTCTCCTTCTCCACACAGCCCCCTCATCATCTCTCCTTCTCCACACAGCCTCATCCTCCCTTCTCCACACAGCCCCCTCATCATCTCTTCTTCTCCACACAGCCCCCTCATCATCCCTCCTCCACACAGCCCCCTCATCCCTCCTCCACACAGCCCCCTCATCATCTCTCCTTCTCCACACAGCCCCCTCATCATCCCTCCCCCACACAGCCCCCTCATCATCTCTCCTTCTCCACACAGCCTCATCCTCCCCCCTTCTCCACACAGCCCCTTTCAAGTTACATCAAATAAATTCATCCTCTGACCACTCACACTGAGTCCTGGGTCTTCATTCCTGCCTGTGCAAGGATCCATTGTGCAGACCCTCATTCCTCTCCTCCCACAGTTCTATAGTGCAGCCCCCTCGGTCCTCTACTTACAGGGCTCCAGCAGCCTCAGGTATGGTTACTTTAATGAAATCAGTCCATAGACATATACGCATACACATATGACCCCTGTACAAGGCAGCCGAGTAATAAATATGGTAAAAATACAAATACAAATGGTAGCAGCTAATGAGAATTTCTCTTTAAAAATTCATACAAGTCCCAGAATGTAAAACAATAAATGCATAGTGCAAATAAACATTCGGGTAAGAGTAATCATACAGATAAAGCCCAACCAAATATAGTTTTAAATAAGCACAGCTAAACCAACCATGTGTGTGTGTGTGTATATATAATTTTAGGAACTAAAAATGATTTTAATACACATATTTTAATTTTTATAGTTTAATTTTAATTGAATAAATATAATACAATTGTAACAATGACCAATTCACGCTAAACATCTTGTAAATTCTCAGAGAAATATCCTATAGACACTTGGAAAAGGACATTTTTTGTTATGGCTCGTGGCTCATATGGATGAGATTGGACATGAGATCCAATTCTGCGGGTTCTTGCCCTCTCCTCTCTTAATCTTTTTCCTTTTTTTTCTCTCCTTTTTTCTTTCTTCTGTATGATTGATTTTTTTATATTCCTGTAAAAGATAAGTAGGTATTTATGACGAATTGATTTATTTTATACACCATTCATTATTCACTTGTCATTAAATATATTTATCATGTGCAAATACGTCAGCACTTGTTACGTCATCTGTCAGGTGAGCTTTCTGGCGCGTTTATTTGAAATTTGAACCTATTTAAAGTCTGTAACAAGTGTTGTCTGTACTTGGGGTATTTTCCTGAAGAAGGAGTCATATGTACTCAGAAACGCGTAGAATAAACCACTGTTCAATTGTACACTTTGTCTGTTTCTGGATGAGCTGGCAGCGTGGATCACAACCCACAAATCCTCCTATTCAGCGATTTAGCTACGGTCGCGTGTCCACCGGTGGATCTGCGGCAGCCAGCACTATATGCCTATGAATCTTCTTCATCAGGTGAGCAGTTACATTACTGGTGAATCTTAATTAAATCGTGAGATAAAACACTATCTGCGCTTTTTCTTTCATACAAGGTATATCACTATCTATCTAAGGATTCAAAAATGGAGGCAGCACACCAAGGTGCTTAAATTTAAGAGCCCATCACAGCAACATTTTGGTCCTAAGTGTGGACCTTTTCTTTTTCAAGCCTTTTTTAAATTTTATTTTGTTTTTATCTATCTATCTATCTATCTATCTATCTATCTAATTACAGTATCTATTTATCTACAGTATCTTCCCATCTATCTGAACAACAAGTTCTTATATTTTGAGCACTTTGCAAATATTTTATTTTCCACAACATTCCCCAGTTCCTCTATATCCATAATGACCTTGGCAGTGACATCCTGTATTTTACACAAAGTAAAGCAAAAAACACAAGCATTTTAATGCCGCCTCTCATTTTTGTAAGCCTGTAACCTGTATTCAGTCATCTGATACGTTGTAGCAATTTGCATCTTTGGAAAACTCTGCACACATTTCTGCACAGGATGACAGAAGAAGTTGTTACATTTACATTCCTTCGTGTTTCCTATTATGCCACTTACCTATATTTAAGTTTTATTACCCGGAAAGGGAAGTGTACTAGTACAAAGCTTTCAAAGAATCATTGTGCACAGAGTTATGAGAAGAATATTGTGGATCTTTGGGACAGAATTCATTACAAAAAAGGTTTACAGTCACTGAAACATTATGGAAAATACACATACTAGAACCTGAGTACAATTGTTACACCTCACTAGATAATCATTGTGTTTTACAGAGACCATGTCTCAACTATCGGAGATTACAGTCTAAAATCTCTATAACAGGCAGGAAAAGTCCACTACTTTGATACTGTTGGCCCATTCATAGGGTGGGTGATTATTGTCAGATAGGTCGTCCCATAAGCTGTTATTTGCATTGGCAGTGGCCAAATAATATTAGTCTATTAACTCGGAAGACCACCAATCTGTTCATTGTTTAGTGACTACTCTCAGCCCATTATCCCATAGATTGTAAGTCCGCAAGAACAGGGTCCTCTCCCCTCTGTTCCAGTCTGTCATTGTAAATTTCTTTACTGCAAACAATATCTATAACTCTGTATGTAACCCCTTCTCATGTACAGCACCATGGAATTAATGGTGCTATATACATAAATAATAATAATAACTCGGAAGACCACCAATCTGTTCACTGTTTAGTGACTACTCTCAGGTACTGAAGCTCAACTGCTGCTCGATATTCATTAGTATGCTGTAACAGATATCTCGATTAATCTAACCAGACAATGTTTTTCCACCTTTCACCAAATTTGTGTACTTTTTTTTACAATGTCTTACACTTTTCGTGGTCTGCTGTTATAGAGATGATCAAATCAAGTCCATACATAAAATTCATTGTGCCCCATAGCAAAAGCTTTATTTTGGCTCCTTTCTAATATATATATATATATATATATATATATATATATATATATATATATATATATATATATATACACAGTACAAACCAAAAGTTTGGACACACCTTCTCATTTATTTTTCTGTATTTTCATGACTATGAAAATTGTACATTCACACTGAAGGCATCAAAACTGTGAATTAACACATGTGGAATTATAAAAAAGTGTGAAACAACTGAAATTATGTCTTATATTCCAGGTTCTTCAAAGTAGCCACCTTTTGCTTTGATGACTGCTTTGCACACTCTTTGCATTCTCTTGATGAGCTTCAAGAGGTAGTCACCGGGAATGGTTTTCACTTCACAGGTGTGCCCTGTCAGGTTTAATAAGTGGGATTTCGTGCCTTATAAATGGGGTTGGGACCAACCAGAAACAATAGGCTACTTGCACATTGAACAAGTCTGTAGGAACTTGTTCACACACCACCAAGAAACTTGAAGACACAAAAGAGCACAATGAGGCCAAAAATACTCTGTTGTAAAAAAAATCTCTGTAATAAGCAAGTGCTACTAAAAAGATGGATAATAACAGGGTATTTAGTTGATACGTTTTTTTGCAAAACATGTATACTAAGCTGCTCCACCAATCGTCAAGGTATACCCATATAGAGCAGTCCTAACTGATGTATATAATCCCTATCCCTGATCAGGTTTTTAAATACATCAGATAGGCCAATCAACATGCTTTTAAGCTGTGGTCACTTTCTGAGCCATCCCAGCAATGCCAAGTATTAGCCACCCATGGCCCAGCCTGTATAACCACCAGATCACAGGTGGCGATGCTGCTCGAGTAAGAGACAGTGTAAAATAAATAAGGAATTTTTAAAAAATGACGTGGGGTCCCTCCTATTTTTAATAACCTGTTAAGGAAAAGCACACAGCTGGGGGCTGATATTAATAGGCTGAAAAGGGCCATGGATTTTGGTCCCTTCCTAATAAGACCAGCTCCTAGCTGCACCAGAATTAGCGCATCCATTATATGGGTCAATTCTGGCGCCTGGCCTTGGCTCTTCCCGATTGCCCTAATGCAGTGGCAATAGGGGTAATGTGATTATGGAGTTGTTGTCAGCAGCTGGCACTGACATCATGCCCAAGAGCTAGTAATGGAGAGGCATCTATCAAATACACCAATTACTAAACCAGTAATAAAAAAAAATCAACACATTCTAAAAGATCTTTATTTGAAAAAAACCTCCCCAACAATTTCCATCTTTAACCAATCTATTTAAAAAAAATCCCACACCAGTCTTCTATAGTTAACATGGAGGTCCCAGGCCGGTCCGCCGTAGTCCACATGGAGGTCTCATGATGATCACCGTCCCTCATCTGCTGAGTCTCATGGAGAGAAAGGCTGCATTGGTCACTTGCAGTAATGTCTTACAGGAGATGACATTTCTGATGTCATCTCCATGAGAGAATCTAGAGAATCACAGGACATTGTGAAAACACCAAGGATTACATCGGAGCTTCAAGGATTAGGGTGGGACCTCATATCTTTTTTGGGAGTCTCCTCATTTTTTATAACCAACAAATGCAAAGTAGACAGCTGGGGGTTGATATTAATAGGCTGAGATGGTTCATGGATATTGGCTCCTTCCCAGGATAAGACCAACTCACAGCTGTCTGCTTTCCCTTGGCTGGTTATTAAAATAGGGGGAACCCCATGTCATTTTTTCTTCTAATTATTTATTTATTAGCAAGCACAGTAGAATACACACACAAGGCACTGCTCGACTCCTCCACTTGGACCTCCGCCTCCTGGTTCAAGATTATTATTTTTGTTTATTCTCTAATTTTAAGTCATATCCATATCCACATTTGTTTGCAGGGCAGATGTCATGCTTTTACTCCATTTTGCTTTGTTTTTCAGCCCCTTAGGCCTTACTATGACAATTTTACAGCACCAAAGTTCAGGTCCCCTTTAATATTAGGTTTGGTCCCAGGTTAAGTTCGGGTCAGGTTCTGGTACCCAAAGCGATCTTTGGATAAAAGTTCAGCCAGACCAGCCCGACCTGATGAACCTGAACTTCCTTGGTCCGTTCATCCCTACCAATGATTATGTCTTTTCAAAGTTACTGAGATTGCTCGATTTTACCATTCCAACATGGATTCACAATTAAAATGTCTTGCTCACTTGACTTTATGCTGTACTCCATTGCAACATGTGTGATTTCCAAAAAGGAAAGCGCCAATCATGAGCAGCCAAGTGACTGTGATAAAATGGCCTTTCAGTGCATTAGTAAGTTATGCAACTTCTGATTTAAGGCTTATTTAAATATGTTTTTTCCTGTATTACCCCTTTAATCTTTATGGACTCATTATTTCAAGAGATGTTACTTAGTATTTCATATTCGGGCTTCACCAGCATCCACCCCATATATTACTACATGCTGTATTATTTAGTACTGTTCCCTCTTGTGTATCGTAAGCTTTGACTCAGTCTATATTCAGACCTCTGCTATATAGTAAGTGCAGCTTATGAATCTTACATTACCTTCTTTAGGGAGGTATAGTCTGAAAAGCAAGAGAAGTTCATTCCATCAGCTCAGAATATAGTCACATTACTACTGTACATTTTCTGTTTGGTAAAATGTCTCCAAATAGATGGACATAAAACTCTGCACGGTTAAGGGAACAATGCATTGAATTCATTAAACAAAATTGGAAGATTTACTAATCATGCAACAACATAAATTACTGTATGGTATATAGAGAACATCCATGGCACTAATGTCTTCAATGCATATTTGCTGTACTCCACTCCCAGCGCTTGATGTTTCGGTCCTCCCGGACATTGCTCACTAGTGTTGAATTGTTAATGAACTGAACCTTTAACATCGTGTCTTAAATGTTCCAAACATTTATTAAGGCATTGGAAAATCCACCACCGCATTTACATCGCCACATTGTCAATTTGGCAAGTAAAACATCCACTGTAACTGCTACCATGTAAAGGGTCACTCTGGAAACACCAAAAACATGGATCGATCAGTGTGTGCAGTAAGATGTCTGCACATAGGCCGCTTTCTAGCAGATGGAATGGGGACCTCACTTCTGAACGTCAATTTCTTAGAGAAAAAAGTGCAATGTTTCGGACTCTGCCAGTAACTCACGGGGAGCCATGAAAATGAAGGTCAGTTCATTACGGACAATGTGTGTCCGAGTTGATCCAATTCCGTACCTGATGTTACCTGATGAAGAAGTTGGATCAACTTTCTAACGGGTTGTCTGTAATAAACTGATCTGCACTTTTATCGCTCAACCGTGAGTTACTGGCAGCGTCCGGAACAACGCACCATTTTCTCTACTCTTGATTTCTCCATTCCTGTAACCTGTGGGTCTCAGAACCATGGTCTGGAGCTGCAGCCAGTCACAAGTGATTCATCCTCATACTTCTCAGTGTTGTGCCTGTCTTGCATAACCTTACCAGATGATCTTTTTTTGTAACGACTCATCTCTTTGTTTAGTCCATTGATCCACACATGGAGTGCCTCTGTTTTCTCTTTATCACTCCTGAACATGACTTCAAGGAAGGTTCAGTGGGAGTTGTAAAAATATAGAACCTTTTACTGAACATCTTGAAAATAGTTTTAGACTATTAGTAGAAGGAATAAATCTTTTTCAGATCGTCTTCTATGTTATACAAATGTTCAAGCATAATGGTTACAAGGTAAGGCATGATGCTGGCATCATGGTATCTAGAAAATGCTCTTGGAGCTCCTCTCTGCAGATTCCACTCAGCCGCTATCTTTCTCCTGCCCACCACTATAGTAGTACCTGGGTTCCCTCCTCCTCATATTAACTTTAGCTTTACACTTTTGTTCCAAGACGGGCTAACATGATGCCTCTTTAGCGCTTTTCCTTCTAGCTGCTTTGGCCCCACAAGCCACAGCTTTATTTCTCGCTCCTGGCTGTACTCCATACAGGCAGTTGGATTCCTACACTCCTCTAGATGTATATTTATGCTCCGTCAGTATTGGAAATTGCTAGTATTATCTTGATTATTTGATAAGGGCATTATACCTATTTTTTCTGCATGCACACACCTCAGCATGCGGCTTTCTTTTTATTTGCTTCTTATTCCCTCCACAGTCTAGATGCTAAGGCTAGGTTCACATTGCGTTAGTGCAGTCCGTTTAGCGCATACGCTAACGGACTGCGTTAACGCAATGTCCAAAAAGGGATCACATTTAGCAATCACGCTAGCGCAGATGCCCGATCTGCGCTAGCGAGAACGGACCCAAAAACATTGCAGACAGCGTTCGTGGTCCGTCACAAAATAACTGAGCATTGCTAACGCATGTCAAAAATGGCATGCGTTAGGGATGCGTTACATACATTGCGGTCAATGGGTGCGCCAATGGAACATTGCGTTAGTGGAGCTATGTAACGGATTCCGTTAGCGGATACCCACTAACGCAATGTGAACCTAGCCTAACTAACTAGAAAGAGAAGTTACTCTTCCCTAGTTCCTTTCCAATTCCTCCCACCATCTGGGCTGTCCAACGATTAATAGTGTCATCCCCAACTATCTTCCCGACGCAGCCCACGTGGAAGATCTGCATCAAAATATATTGAACAATACACAGCACAATAAATTAGAGATAACGGTATGTCGCTAAATACATAACATTTCTTCAGGGCGGCTGCATTCTTTTTTCTTTTCACTCTTACAGCCATTTTAATGTTATAATGATTGTAGTTTCTCCACTTTGCATTTTTCTGATTCAAAGCCCTAAATCTCCAGCAAATGCACTAAGTTAAAGGTGTGTCTGTCAGCAGAAAATGACTGTTCAAACCTAATCATAGGGGCTCGTCGCACTCTTGGACATCTCTTCCTTGTTTGACAACTTTGGCTTTACAGAAGCCAGAGATACTGTAGGTGGATATAGATGGAAAATAAGAATGGAGGAAGGTGCGCTGAACTGCTCAGCCATGCCAAAGGTTCTCCAAGTAGTTGTGCTTGGTTACAACAGTTATATTGTGCTGACAGACTATCTCTAAAGGAGTTTTCTTGGATTTCAATATTGATGTCCATCCTTAGAATATGTTATCTTTGTCAGATTAGTAGTGATCTGAATTCAAGAACTCTTAGGGTACCGTCACACAGTGGCACTTTGATCGCTAGGACAACATGATCCGTGACGTTCCAGCGATATCCTTACGATCTCGCTGTGTCTGACACGCTACTGCGATCAGGGACCCCGCTGAGAATCGTACGTCGTAGCAGATCGTTTGAAACTTTATTTCATCGCTGGATCTCCCGCTGACATCGCTGAATCGGCGTGTGTGATGCCGATTCAGCGATGTCTTCACTGGTAACCAGGGTAAACATCGGGTTACTAAGCGCAGGGCCGCGCTTAGTAACCCGATATTTACCCTGGTTACCTGTGTAAATGTAAAAAAAAAAAAACACTACATACTTACATTCCCGGTGTCTGGTCATGTCCCTCGCCTTCAGCTTCCCGCACTGACTGGTGAGCGCCGGCCAGCCGTAAAGTACAGTGGTGACGTCACCGCTGTGCTTTCCAGCTGTCCGGCGCTCACTGTCAGTGCAGAGAAGTACAGCGCCGAGGGACGCGACAGGAATGTAAGTATGTAGTGTTTGTTTTTTTACGCTGGTAACCAGGGTAAACATCGGGTTACTAAGCACGGCCCTGCGCTTAGTAACCCGATGTTTACCCTGGTTACCAGGGGACTTCGGGATCGTTGGTCGCTGGAGAGCTGTCTGTGTGACAGCTCTCCAGCGACAACACAGCGACGCTGCAGCGATCGACATCGTTGTCGTATCGCTGCAGCGTCGTTTTAGTGTGACGGTACCCTTACAGATCAGCTGATTGAGGGTACAATGACGCACCACCGGTACACCACCATTTACCATTTCCTGGCCCTAAATGTTACTGCAGCTCTCTATCACATAGACCTTACCTGCTGTTTGTGCGTTGGCTATAGCAATGGGCAAATTTGAAATGTGAATTTGGCAGTTCATTTACATTGAATTTAGTTGTATGAAACTTGAATATTCTTATATTTGGTCTGGAGTCTCTTGAGAACCCAACACATAATAAATGTATTGTCAAAAAAGAAAATATCCTTGCCTCTTACCTTTCCCACTGCTGCAGCTCTCCAACCAGTTCTCCTTGCAGCTCCGTTCTGCGTCTTCTATACGTCTGCACTGCGCACAATGTCCTCTTCATCCATCTTCACTTGGCACCAGAGATTTCAATTCCAATGTATCTTGTGATGTTATAGGTCTTCAAGCAGTGTAAATGGAGGAAGAGGACATTGTGTGTGGTCCAAAAGATAAAAAGAAGCACAAATTACTGGATAAGAGGCTACGGAACAAGTGAGGGCTGTGGTATTATTTTTTTTTCACCCTTTTCCCAGCCCCCTACAAATTCCTTTCTTTGGATTAAAATATGGTTTAAAAAGAGGCAGGGAAATGTTTTTACATAAACAGGAAAAAATCCAGCTCAACGATCTTGTGAACAAACTTCTTTTTTTATTCACCAAAAGTGCTCAGAGGAGGATAAAACAGAATCAGTGACGTAAGTTACATGATATGCGACATCGACGTGTTTCAGGTCACAGTGCATGTAAATCATCATGACTAATGGTGGGCAGTCACCTGAAACACGTCGATGTCACCTATCATGTAACTTACATCGCTGATTCTGTTTAACTTGAAAGAAAGAATTATTTGTGATCCCATGCTGTCCTGTCTGTATACTCTCTTTTGCTTCTTCCCCCGCCAAGGAGCTATAGTATGATCAGCCATGTTCCTACACGATTAGACACAGTCATTTTTACATCTGACATAAAGCTCAGACTTATGGAGAACTAAATATTGGAAATAGCATTGTTAAGTGTCGAGTTCCCACCTCTGCACAGGGGGAATCTCGAACCATCTCTGCTGCGGTCTCCCATTCTTCTCCAGCCGCAGTGGAGTCTGCTCAGTGGAGACATCAGTCCCAGCGTCTTGCTCAGTCTCACTCTGTGCATAGGGTTACTGCTGCTTTTCCAGCTTCTGCCATTGAAGCCAGTGCTGGGCAGCGGCGAGCAGACGCTTTCGGGACTAAGTCCTGCTTTTCCCCTTCTGAGCATGCTCCACATGCTCAGATACTGCAGCAGATCCCATTGGTCCTCCAGGAAGGTCCTGAAGGTGCTCAACCTCTGTGGCAGCCTCCCATTGGTCCTTCTGGGAAGGTCATGTACATGCTGCAGCTATATAAGGTTCGCATGACCACACGGCCATGCGCTAGTGTACATTTGTAAACGTGTGTGTGTTGTGAGTGAAAGTCGTTCTTTAAAATCCCCTCCCTATTGGATGACTGCTCGCGGAAGGTGGATGATTGCTATCTAGCGCCCGACTAAGCCATCAGCACGTAACACACCATACAGCGTCTAATTGCTGTGACCGCCAGTGCGGCGCCATGTGCTTTCACAGCGCTTTCCTGGCCCAAGCTTGAGTGGTTAGTGGCGTCCGCCAGTGCGGCACCGTACGCACTCTTGTGCAGCTTTATTTATTATTTTGGTTTCGCTGACACCCCATTAGCGGTGTCGAGCACAAAAAGTCTAGATGGACTCGGATCCCAAGTCTTGGGACTGAGCTTGGTGACTCCTTGCTTGCGCTCTGGTGTGCGGTACCGCGGCCCTGTGACTTAACAGGGTTCGCTTCCTTCACACAGGGTGAAGTTAACCCGTGTGTGTATTCACATTGTACCGCCATATAGTCCGTCATTACTTGGCAGCAGGTTCCATCTCTGCACGGTGGACCCCGGGCTGCGAACGCACCTTATTCTATCTTTCTTATTATTTGGTGCGTTGCGCTAGCCCTAACAAGCATTTTCCTTCTACAAATGATCAAATAAAACATTTATGAAGTGGCCACGAAAGGGAAGAACGGGTCTGCACCTGTAAACCCACTGAGGTCCAGTAAACATATTTGGCCGAATAATTCCCTAAGTGTTTGTATTTGTTTCCTTTCATAAATGACCATTAAAAGCTTCCAGCGTCTTCATAAACTGATGCATCTGTTGAGTCCTTCCTTGCTTTCAGATAAGAAGTGCTCGTCATTTGCTCTAACAAGATCATAAGTGTATTATCTTTCCTATTTCCAACATGTTTTGTTTATCTCCATCCAGAGCAGGTGTTTTATATCCATTAGGGATTTTATGTGCATCCTTATCATAGAGAAAAAAGCATACAGAGCTGACGGGGTATCAAGACATAGAGGGCTTTATTCACTTAAAAGTACCATCTGCTTAATGAAAAGAAAATGTTTAGCCGGTAGCATTGTACCATTCATTATACAACCATTGTGTCTACAAGGACAACTGCTTGAAGATGGCATTGTTATGAGACCTACCAACCTGTACATGGATTCTTTACCTTTGTGGCTTTGCTGAGTGGTAATGACTTACAGAAGGAGAAGACAGCCTGGATCTCTCCAGTCACCCTTCAACCTTAAAATAACAATGAACCTTTGCAAAGTATACTTTCGAGAACTAAATAGGTGATTCTTGAAACCATTTATAAATAAATATTTTGAAATGAATTAAATTTTGAAACATGCCTACATTTAATTTATATCAATATGCCTTGAATTAGTGAATATTTATTGAATTTTATTACTGTATTTATTGAATATGCATTGTATGGTAGCTAAATTGAATGGGTCTGGCTGTCTTTAAAGACCCAGACAAAGGTTTTTTACTGAAACGTGTTTTGGGTCGGATGCCGTCACAGCAGGAGAGAACTTCATTGATATGCGCTATACTTACATACTTTGGTTTTGAACACATGTCAATTGTTAATGTCAGCGTTATTGCTTTTGTTTAAGCTTAACATCTCTTGAATTTACTTGTGCCATGGCATGATATATAATTTATGCTATCGCTGATTGCCATATTTGCATTTGCGATCTTGTCATTTTTAAATTGGAGAATTTTTCTACAAATATACATTTCTTTAGCATTGTTTTTTGTGAGCTGGAGCTAGTTGTTTTATGTTTTTATATTATATTTTATCACACTGCACATATAATCAGGTGCTACTTTACTATCACACTCATATTTATTTATGCAAACATAATTGTACACCATTTGGTTTGGTCTTGTTTATGTTATTATATTTTATGGTAACAGCATTAAGATGGAGCTAACTGTATTTAAATATATACAGTATATATTGTAAGGATGCAGCTGGACAGGTCCTGGATGTGGGATATGTGTCACCGATGTGGTTAGCTTCAAAGATGTCTTCAGTAAAATAGTTGATGAGAAAATTTTCAGTGGGCCAGTATTTAGTGGTCCTGGCTTTAGGAGCAGCCAGAAGAGATGAGCGGGACTGGCTATTTCCATTTCTCCACTTTGGGTTTTGAATGCTCAGCATCTGTCTGTGTGTGGACCTGTTGTACACTGATCAGCCTCTGCTAGAGGATGACTAAGTCTGGATTTACTTTTTGACAGGTGAGCCCATCATCTAAACCTGTATCTGCTACAGTATATGAACTGTTATGTTTATTTTTTCACTTTGTGCCAAGACAAGCCTTTTTTGTTTCGTGAGTTGAGATGGTTTATGAACGTTTAATAAACCACTTCCAGTTTTGAACACAAGAACTTGCTGCCGATGTCTACCTAAACCACTGCCGGAGAGAGATCTCCCTATATAATCTAAATAGATATCCTATTGATATGTATTTGTTAAATATTTGGGGTGGCCACGTTATTAGAAACACCTGATCTTTCATGATTTAAGCTTTCCACGTGAAAACTCATTTTTGCTTGAATTTGTTTTAGTGTGGATTCACATTGAAATAAGAAAATAAAGCCATCTGAGCACCTTCAAATGAGACATGATTACTGTTGTTAAGAGTAGGTGGGGACAGTCTATCAAAAACTAACAGTTTTGTGGGGTTTGTTCATGCAATGCTGTGGAGAGTATTCACAGAATGGAGTGATCAAAGAAAAACATCCAGTGAGAGGAAATCTTGTCTATGTAAAAAAATTGTCAATGAAAATATCTGGTGTGTATGTTGAGAATAGTACTGAGTGTAATGCTAGTGCTCAACAAACATGTCCAAATGCCCAAAATGCTGTTCCTTAGCATGAATGGACTATCATGTCAGATGACCAGTTCCAGTGCCATTGTTGTCTAAAGGAAACAAAAAGCAAGACTCCAATGGGCAAAAGATCACAAACTCTGGATCATCTCCTGGTGAAATAAATCCATATTTATGTTGATGCTTTTGGGAGGGTAACTATTGGTGCAGACAGAGTGAATCTCTAAACAATTCCTGCCAGGTATCAACAGTTCAACTGATTTAATGAGGCCTCTGCAGTTTCACTGTACCGTCCGTGTGTACTTAAATGTGCATGGCTTAATCTTCGAGACAAGCGTATGCTACTGGCAGTATCAACCAGGTAGCCCCACAACATGACTGGACATAGTATTTCTGTGGTAAATATTTTCTTGCACACTGGGTCCTCTGACACCTGTGTTAGGTGTCGAGTTCCCGCCGCTGCACAGGGGGAATCTTGAACCATGTCCTTTGCGGTCTCCCATTCTCCTCCAGTCGCGGTGGAGCCTGCTCAGCGTTTGGGCTTATATTGGCAATGCTTCATTTTTTAAATATGCAAATCAAATTTTTTGAAAATAAATAATATCTCACTAGCGCCGTCTATTAAATTTAGCTTTCCTGTAAGTCTTTGTCCAAACATTTAACAAGCCTTCCAGCATAACTAGGGACACTAGCCAATCCAGACATGAATATGCACACAGCTCATTTGGGGTACTTGTCATCCATCAGTATAGAGCAGGCTTTTAATGACTGAACAAAAAACCCTTGACATAGTTTTGGAGAAAAGTAGGGATTATCTATTGTGGCTAACCAAGTTCATCTCGTCATAGCAAAAACAATGCACTATATCTCAAGGGTTTTATAGTTATAGTACGGTTACCAACAGATGAAAGTTACGGTAATTTCCCTTCCTTCTGTATTGTTCACCATCCCCAGATGTTAATCCTATAGTGCATTTGTAGAATGGGCTGTTCAGAGCTCATCAGTACCTCCCTTTAATTCCCGGTATCTGCAAGATGCTATCTTGTCCATATGGGCCAATACTCTTGCTGTGAAGCCTAAAGTAGGTCCAACATGCAAAGATCGGTGCATGTAATAACATAATAATTTAGTGTAACCTAATGGATACATCATTTTTGGTATGCCTCATGTGACACACATCTCCATTTCTGGCAACATGCCGAATTTTGTGGTTACATCATGCACATAATTTTATAGAATCATAGAATGTTAGGGTACCGTCACACTATACGATTTACCTACGATCACGACCAGCGATACGACCTGGCCGTGATCGTAGGTAAATCGTAGTGTGGTCGCTGGGGAGCTGTCACACAGACAGCTCTCCAGCGACCAACGATGCCGAGGTCCCCGGGTAACCAGGATAAACATCGGGTTACTAAGCGCAGGGCCACGCTTAGTAACCCGATGTTTACCCTGGTTACAAGCGTAAAACTAAAAAAAAACAAACAGCACATACTTACATTCTGGTGTCCGTCAGGTCCCTTGCCGTCTGCTTCCCGCACTCACTGACTGACGGCCGTAAAGTGAAAGTGAAAGCACAGCCGCTGTGCTCTGCTTTCACTTTACGGCCGGCAGTCACAGTGCGGGAAGCAGACGGCAAGGGACCTGACGGACACCAGAATGTAAGTATGTGCTGTTTGTTTTTTCTTAGTTTTACGCTTGTAACTAGGGTAAACATCGGGTTACTAAGCGTGGCCCTGCGCTTAGTAACCCGATGTTTACCCTGGTTACAAGCGAACGCATTGCTGGATCGCATCGCTAGATCGGTGTCACACACACCGATCTAGCGATGACAGCGGGAGATCCAGCGATGAAACAAAGTTCCAAACGATCTGCTACGACGTACGATTCTCAGCAGGATCCCTGATCGCTGCTGCGTGTCAGACACAGCGATATCGTAACGATATCACTGGAACGTCACGAATCGTACCGTCGTAGCGATCGAAATGGCAGTGTGTGACGGTACCCTTAGAGTTGGAAGGGACCTCAGGGGTCATCCTGTCCAACCCCCTGCTCAGTGCAGGATTCACTCAATCATCTCAGACACATGTCTGTCCAACCTCTGCTTGAAGACTTCTTTTGAAGGAGAACTCACCACCTCTCATGGCAGCCTGTTCCACTCATTGATCACCCTCACTGTCAAAAAAGTTTTTTCTAATATCTAATCTGTATTTTCTTCCTTTAAGATTCCTTCCATTGCTTCTCGTGTTTCCATGTGCAAGTGAGAATAATGACAATCCCTCTACATTGTGACATCCCTTCAGATATTTGTAGACAGCTATTAAATCTCCTGTTAGCCTTCTTTTTTGCAAGCGAAACATTCCCAAATACTTTAACAGTTCCTCGTAGGACATACCTTGCATACATTCCCCCCTGCTCAGCCAGCCATGTTTGGGCTTATATTGGCAATGCTTCATTTTTCAAATATACAAATCAAATTTTTTGAAAATAAATATTATCTCACTAGTGCCGACTATTAAATTTAGCTTTCCTGTAAGTCTTTGTAAAAAACATTTAACAAGCCTTCCAGCATAACTAGGGATACTAGCCAATCCAGACATGAATATGCACACAGCTCATTTGGGGTACTTGTCAACCATCAGTATAGAGCAGGGTTTTAATGAATGAACAAAAAACCCTTGGCATAGTTTTGGAGAAAAGAGGTTGGGGGACCGGCAAGTTGCACGGCTTGTTACGTAGTTCGATATTTTATACTTTTATTAGGTGGCATCATCAAGATAGTCATTCTTTCTTCAGGAAGAGAGCTAACTTGTCTATCAATGGTAAGATTCTTCGGATTTTAACACATTTAATTTCTAGCATATGTCGCATAAAATTATGAATAAATCATAAGCTAATATGTCTGAAAAATATTTTCTTCACTTGAATATCCTCTTTCCATATGATTACAGAGACAAGCAAATAGATTCAATAGAAATCAAATTTGTGTCGTATTTTAGGAAATTTGCTTGTCGCGACCAATTTAAACAATTGAAATTCGACTCAGGTGAAATATGGAAAAAAAAAGCCATTTTACTTAAAGCAGAAAATTGCATCTGTGAAATAAGGATCACATGACCTCAGGTGCAGCTGCTTGGACTTCCCCTTAATAGTTTTCAGCTGTTACATCACAGAAAATAGCGTAAACAATAGAAAGGGATTATCAGAGCCTGTGTGAAAGCAGAGGCAGGGAATGTAGCAGCCATTTTCTGTCGATTCTGGATACTTAGAGAATATCAGAGCTCACAGCTCAGTATTAGAGATAGGGAGAGAAAGTCCTAAACATTGTACAAACACTTTGTTTTAGAAAGAGAAAATATTGAAAAGATTTTACTCCTGTCCCTAGGGTAAACGCATGCAACCATCAAACCTCAAAATGATGGTACTTCTATAAAATGTAAATGTCGACCGAACACTTGTTACTCATTATCAGCACATTCATAGCAAAGGAATAATTATAAGTTATTGGAATTTTAATTCTGTAAAAATTCTGTAAAATATATTTATGAATTGGAAATTACACTAATCTGTCATATTCACAAGAGCTTAATGAGATTTATCAACTGGAGGGTTTAGGATAGTTTGAGAGTAAATTAATTTAATCTTAGTATACTACATAAGGCCTTGTTTATTGTTTTTATTGTTTTTCCCTCCAATTTCACAACGTTTTTTAATGTTTTTTATTTTATGAATACTTTACTACTATTTTTGGATAGCGCCAGAATACACGTGGGTAAGCAAAAGACTCCATCATGTTTGATGGAATCCATGACGATTCATTGAGCTTGTCATACCTGTCATGACTTTGTTTCTTCATTAAAGGTGTTTTCTTGCAAAGTAGGGCAGCTCCTTTCACTAATACTATAGCTCAGCTCCTATTGAAGAAATTAGGATCTGAGCTGCATTAGAAAGGGAAAACAATTAATGAAGATGTGCTGATCTGCTCCAGTCTCCGCTTCCAAACACCTAACCCCTAAGCTGGTACTGGCAGTCTTTGGGGGGTGCTCTGTGATGGACCTGCATTGACCTGATATTGATGGACTATCCTATGATAAGCTTGGAAAAGTTAAACATTTTCTGCACAACAGGGATTTGCTAAAAGATTTGGCAACCTTTGGCTGTTTCACGCCAGTTTAAATCAGCTCTACGGAAATGAACTGAACTGGTGAGCCATTGTGGGATGGGTACGTGGCTCCACCCGCAGATCAAATTCATCAAATTTTTTTGTTTTGTTTTGCACACCAGAATTGCTACTCCAGCCAAGACTGTAGTAATATTTCTGGCACAGCGCACTGAGGCATACGCTACTCAGAAAGTCATTAAATGGCGAATGACTCTTGATGAACTTGGCAAATTCTATCCAAGCAAGAATGACGTAACGTTCAATATAGAGCAGCTCCTGTTCTTCTGCCATCCTTGTTTTGCATGAACAACTATTTATCTGAATCCACTAGATATCTCCGGCTTCACGGGAAATGTTTGGCTGACCATGACATTCCTTGGCAGGTAAAGTTGTTTGCTGATTGTCCAGGCCAGCACATTTTGATGACAGTAGTCTCTGATCTTAACCTATTTTAGGGGCTCTACAGTTTTTCTTTCCTTTTTTTTACAAGCATTAACTTTTTTTGTGGTTGATTTACCTTTATTCTTTAGGGACAGAAATTAATAAACATTTTTTACTTCATTATGAATAACATTCTTCCATACAAAATCACAATACTGAATATGGATTTTTACAACTTTTTATAGTGAAGTAATTTTAAATACTAACATTTATTTTTGGAGATATCTTAAGGGTAAACTATCACCATGTTTTCCAAATATAAACCACGACCACCATCTTTAAGGCCTCTTTTACAGTAAGTTGTATGTAAGTCCCCAATAACCTCTACACAGCACAAAAAATACCTTTTAGTGTTCCCGCATACACTGCGGTCTGGTCCAATGGGCACAATTGTGCTCCTCCACAGGCACAAAGATCGTACAATGCTCTGCCCTTCTGAGAACAGAAAAGGGTACTGTAATGCGCATGCTCCTGGAGAGGCCAAAGAGCGCCAATAACCCAGAAGTAAAGCTGCCACTTGCGCATTACAGTACTTTGCTCTGCCCTCAACATGGCAGAGTGAAGTACGCCTGTGCAGAAGCGATTGGGGATACTGTGTGGATGACATAGGAAGCATCATCTACATGAAGCAGGGAAAGAGGACAGTGATTGTGACGAGAGCCGAGGCGCCAAAGCAAGAGTAGTTTTTTGGAAAAAATGTGGTCAATTTAAGGAGCGCTATGGCTATAGGGCACACTCCAATAGATTGGTGGTAAACAAACCTTTTATTGAACCACTACGCATTTCGGCAGCGGACTGCTACCTTCCTCAGGTGGATTTACCACCAAAAGACATTTACATTCCCCTTGAGGGATTGTGGCTGGAGCAGCTTGGGGCCATAGAGTTAATCTCCAGGCAACAGGATCTGAAGTGAAGTCACATCCTGTCAAGTGGCAACACGTGACTGGGTCCTGGGCCCACGTGACCAGACCAGGAAGCACAGCACAGGAGCAGTCCAGGAGCAACAGAGCAGGAGTACACTGAGAAGTCCGCTACCGAAGTTGTGCAGGGGTGCACAACCCTTCCAGGTGAGAGGCTAATCCCCCCACCTTCCATTAAAACACCCCAATCAAACCACCTGGTGCTTCCCATGCTGCGCTCTTCCATGTTTATTGTCTTACAAAGCAAGAGTAGTCACACCTATCAGACTGGACAGCAACCTGGTAATTTTTGTGCTATGCAGAGGCGATTAGGGACTTATAAAATAAAAACACTAGAATAACCTCCTCTGGCCCTGCTATGATAATGGTTGCTTAGTTTCCTGCCAATCTGCTTACATCAGGTCTCAGTAATGACGTTTTTTTGTTAACAATGTGTGACCGCTGAAGTGGTGTGACAACATATGTGACAACACATCGTCACCAGCTATAGTGAGACTATCGGGCACAGGATTGTCGCTGTTTTTATTCTTTTTTATTTTAATCTGAGCCCTGTGATTTATTTTTTACTTGCGCCAGCATTTATTCCTGTGGATACGTGAGAAGTCTGTAACGCAGCTGATTATAACTAATCCACAACCAAGTCAACAACATGAATTGACATGCTACGAAAATAAAAAATCCACACCTCAGGTTAAGTTCAGTGTATCAATTTTCTTAGGTGTGTAAGTACCATATTAGTAAAAAAAAAATTGGGACCAATAAAGCACCTGAATTAGTTATCATTTATCCAAGAAATAGAACTCTTAAAAAACTCTGGCCCCAATTCTTTTATGCTAGAAAATTGGAATAAAAAGGGTGAAAAATGTAACAATTTTTGGCGCTCTTTGTGTAAAAAGGCGCAAGGCGGTGGCCTTCGGCGAGGTACTCATCTCTTACGTCCTGTCAAGCTGCATGAAGATGGGGGTCCTGGCTGGATATGTGGACTTTGTCTATGGGAGCAGTGCGTCCTTGCAGGCAGCATGATGCCGAGACTTCCAGTGGTTAGGAACTAATGTTTTACTAGAAAGGATAAAAAAATAGCGACACTCACCAGTGGTAAATGAAAACGGCATCTTTATTGAGGGAATGTGCACATGATGTGGACCCAGGAAACGACAGCTGTGGCGTGAGAAACATACTTCTTCCGGCTCATACGTCACAGGGGAAACATCCTCCTTTTAATGAGTCTCCAATCAAGCAGTCAGGTGCAAAAACTTAAAAAAAATATTGTCACAAAAGTACAATAACATTGCTAAAAATATAAAGCACCAATTCACATGGTTAAATAAAGGGACTCAAATTATGTCGCTTATTGAGCTCTAGCGGACCCAGAGATTCTGTCTTCTGGAGAAAGTAAATCCCTTTCTTAAGCAAAGAGTTATATCGATCTCCACCTGTCTGTGCTACCACTGACAGGTGGAGAGTGACTTAACTCTTTACTTAAGAAAGATTTACGCTCCTGTCTTCCTAGGTTCACATCGTATGCATGTTCCCTCAATAAGCATGCCATCTTAAGGTACCAGTGGTGAGTGCCCCTATTTTTTCAGCCTTTCATACATACAAACTGCTGTAGCTGAGCACAACCTCAATGTTTTTTTTCTGGACATTATACATATGCTGGTTAATTTTCACATTTAAAGTGTTACTTCCCGATTGTAAGTGACATGGAGATATGAGCAGTGCCAGCGTTTTATCTTTATATTTAGCATTACTTAACTTGGCTGGAACTATGTACAATAGATAGCAGATGTATAACGTTACAATCATTTCTTTTACGGGGGGCATGTCTTAGGCGCAGGTGATGTAGGTCGCAAAACGTGTGAGCTCCTGAGGTAAGCCTCTAACGCGACATATAACGCAATCTTTTTTGAAAATTTTTACTTCCATTCATATTTACTTTTATTCAGAAATTTATTGTGCACATTTTGAGAAATTTTTCGCCTTAATCGGATAATCCTAGGATTGTTTATCCTGTTTTGAAGATGACAGACTTAAAATGGCATTATCAAACGGCTTGTCCCTGTGAGTGACTAATTTTCTGAGGTAAAATAAACTACAGGACAACAATTTTTCTTTTTAACCCCTTCATGACCCAGCCTATTTTGACCTTAAAGACCTTGCCGTTTTTTGCAATTCTGACCACTGTCCCTTTATGAGGTAATAACTCAGGAACGCTTCAAAGAATCCTAGCGGTTCTGAAATTGTTTTTTCGTGACATATTGGGCTTCATGTTAGTGGTAAATTTATGTCAATAAATTCTGCGTTTATTTGTGATAAAAACGGAAATTTGGCGAAAATTTTGAAAATTTCGCAATTTTCACATTTTGAATTTTTATTATGTTAAACCAGAGAGCTATGTGACACAAAATAGTTAATAAATAACATTTCCCACATGTTTACTTTACATCAGCACAATTTTGGAAACAAAATTTTTTTTTGCTAGGAAGTTATAAGGGTTAAAATTTGACCAGCGATTTCTCATTTTTACAACGAAATTTACAAAACCATTTTTTTTAGGGACCACCTCACCTTTGAAGTCAGTTTGAGGGGTCTATATGGCTGAAAATACCCAAAAATGACACCATTCTAAAAACTGCACCCCTCAAGGTACTCAAAACCACATTCAAGAAGTTTATTAACCCTTGAGGTGCTTCACAGCAGCAGAAGCAACATGGAAGGAAAAAATGAACATTTAACTTTTTAGTTACAAAAATTATCTTTTAGCAACAATTTTTTTATTTTCCCAATGGTAAAAGGAGAAATTTGACCCCAATATTTGTTGTCCAATTTGTCCTGAGTACGCTGATACCTCATATGTGGGGGTAAACCACTGTTTGGGCGCACGGCAGGGCTTGGAAGGGAAGGAGCGCCATTTGACTTTTTGAATGAAAAATTGGCTCCACTCTTTAGCGGACACCATGTCACGTTTGGAGAGCCCCCGTGTGCCTAAAAATTGGAGCTCCCCCACAAGTGACCCCATTTTGGAAACTAGACGCCCCAAGGAACTTTTCTAGATGCAAAGTGAGCACTTTGAACCCCCAGGTGCTTCACAAATTGATCCGTAAAAATGAAAAAGTACTTTTTTTTCACAAAAAAATTCTTTTAGCCTCAATTTTTTCATTTTCACATGGGCAACAGGATAAAATGGATCCTAAAATTTGTTGGGCAATTTCTCCTGAGTACACCAATACCTCACATGTGGGGGTAAACCACTGTTTGGGCACATGGTAAGGCTCGGAAGGGAAGGAGCGCCATTTGACTTTTTGAATGAAAAATTATCTCCATCGTTAGCGGACACCATGTCGCGTTTGGAGAGCCCCTGTGTGCCTAAACATTAGCGCTCCCCCACAAGTGACCCCATTTTGGAAACTAGACCCCCCAAGGAAATTATCTAGATGCCTAGTGAGCACTTTAAACCCTCAGGTGCTTCACAAATTGATCTGTAAAAATGAAAAAGTACTTTTTTTTCACAAAAAAATTATTTTTGCCTCAATTTTTTCATTTTCACATCGGCAATAGGATAAAATGGATCATAAAGTTTGTTGGGCAATTTCTCCCGAGTACGCCGATACCTCATATGTGGGAGTAAACCACTGTTTGGGCACACGGCAGGGCTCGGAAGGGAAGGCGCGCCATTTGACTTTTTTAATGGAAAATTAGCTCCAATTGTTAGCAGACACCATGTCGCGTTTGGAGAGCCCCTGTGTGCCTAAACATTGGAGCTCCCCCACAAGTGACCCCATTTTGGAAACTAGACCCCCCAAGGAACTTATCTAGATGCATATTGAGCACTTTAAACCCCCAGGTGCTTCACAGAAGTTTATAACGCAGAGCCATGAAAATAAAAAATATTTTTTGTTTCCTCAAAAATGATTTTTTAGCCTAGAATTTCCTATTTTGCCAAGGGTAATAGGAGAAATTGGACCTCAAATGTTGTTGTCCAGTTCGTCCTGAGTACGCTGATACCCCATATGTGGGTGTAAACCACTGTTTGGGCGCACGGCAGGGCTCGGAAGGGAAGGCACGCCATTTGGCTTTTTAAATGGAAAATTAGCTCCAATCATTAGCGGACACCATGTCATGTTTGGAGAGCCCCTGTGTGCCTAAACACTGGAGATCCCCCACAAATGACCCCATTTTGGAAACTAGACCCCCAAAGGAACTAATCTAGATGTGTGGTGAGGACTTTGAACCCCCAAGTGCTTCACAGAAGCTTTTAACGCAGAGCCATGAAAATAAAATAAAAATTATTTTCTCAACAATGATATTTTAGCCTGCAATTTTTTATTTTCCCAAGGGTAACAGGAGAAATTTGACCTCAAAAGTTGTTGTCCAGTTTCTCCTGAGTACGCTGATACCCCATATGTGGGGGTAAACCACTGTTTGGGCACATGCCGGGGCTCGGAAGTGAAGTAGTGACGTTTTGAAATGCAGACTTTGATGGAATGCTCTGTGGGCGTCACGTTGCGTTTGCAGAGCCCCTGATGTGGCTAAACAGTAGAAACCCCCACAAGTGACCCCATTTTGGAAACTAGACCCCGAAAGGAACTTATCTAGATGTGTGGTGAGCACTTTGAACCCCCAAGTGCTTCACAGAAGTTTATAATGCAGAGCCGTGAAAATAATAAATACGTTTTCTTTCCTCAAAAATAATTATTTAGCCCAGAATTTTTTAATTTTCCCAAGGGTAACAGGAGAAATTTGACCCCAATATTTGTTGTCCAGTTTCTCCTGAGTACGGTGATACCCCATATGTGGGGGTAAACTACTGTTTGGGCACATGCCGGGGCTCGGAATTGAAGTAGTGACGTTTTGAAATGCAGACTTTGATGGAATGCTCTGCGGGCATCACATTGCGTTTGCAGAGCCCCTGATGTGGCTAAACAGTAGAAACCCCCCACACGTGACCCCATTTTGGAAACTAGACCCCGAAGGGAATTTATCTAGATGTGTGGTGAGCACTTTGAACCCTCAAGTGCTTCATAGAAGTTTATAATGCAGAGCCGTGAAAATAATAAATACGTTTTCTTTCCTCAAAAATAATTATTTAGCCCAGAATTTTTTATTTTCCCAAGGGTTACAGGAGAAATTGGACCCCAAAAGTTGTTGTCCAGTTTCTCCTGCGTACGCTGATACCCTATGTGTGGAGGTAAACCACGGTTTGGGCACACGTCGGGGCTCAGAAGGGAAGTAGTGACTTTTGAAATGCAGACTTTGATGGAATGGTCTGTGGGCGTCACGTTGCGTTTGCAGAGCCCCTGGTGTGCCTAAACAGTAGAAACCCCCCACAAGTGACCCCATTTTAGAAACTAGACCCCCCAAGGAACTTATCTAGATATGTGGTGAGCACTTTGAACCCCCAAGTGCTTCACAGACGTTTACAACGCAGAGCCGTGAAAATAAAAAATCATTTTTCTTTCCTCAAAAATGATGTTTTAGCAAGCATTTTTTTATTTTCACAAGGGTAACAGGAGAAATTGGACCCCAGTAATTGTTGCGCAGTTTATCCTGAGTATGCTGCTACCCCATATGTGGGGGTAAACCACTGTTTGGGCACACGTCGGGGCTCGGAATTGAGGGAGCACCATTTGACTTTTTGAATACGAGATTGGCTGGAATCAATGGTGGCGCCATGTTGCGTTTGGAGACCCCTGATGTGCCTAAACAGTGGTAACCCCTCAATTCTACCTCCAACACTAACCCCAACACACCCCTAACTCTAATCCCAACTGTAGCCATATCACAACCCTAACCACAACCCTAATTCCAACCCTAACCCTAAGGCTATGTGCCCACGTTGCGGATTCATGTGAGATTTTTCAGCATCATTTTTGAAAAATCCGCGGGTAAAAGGCACTGAGTTTTACCTGCGGATTTTCCGCGGATTTCCAGTGTTTTTTGTGCGGATTTCACCTGCGGATTCCTATTGAGGAACAGGTGTAAAACGCTGCGGAATCCGCACAAAGAATTGACATGCTGCGGAAAATACAACGCAGCGTTTCCGCGCGGTATTTTCCGCACCATGGGCACAGCGGATTTGGTTTTCCATAGGTTTACATGGAACTGTAAACCTGATAGAACACTGCTGCGAATCCGCAGCGGCCAATCCGCTGCAGATCCGCAGCCAAATCCGCACCGTGTGCACATAGCCTAATTCTAAAGGTATGTGCACACGCTGCGGAAAACGCTGCGGATCCGCAGCAGTTTCCCATGAGTTTACAGTTCAATGTAAACCTATGGGAAACAAAAATCGCTGTACACATGCTGCGGAAAAACTGCACGGAAACGCAGCGGTTTACATTCCGCAGCATGTCACTTCTTTGTGCGGATTCCGCAGCGGTTTTACAACTGCTCAAATAGAAAATCGCAGTTGTAAAACCGCAGTGAAATGCGCAGAAAAAACACGGTAAATCCGCCATAAATCCGCAGCGGTTTAGCACTGCGGATTTATCAAATCCGCAGCGGAAAAATCCGCAGAGGACCAGAATACGTGTGCACATACCGAAACCCTAACCCTAGCCCTAACCCTAACCCTAACCCTAGCCCTAACCGTAGCCCTAGCCCTAACCCTAGCCCTAACCCTAACCCTAACCTTAGCCCTAACCCTAGCCCTAACCCTAGCCCTAACCCTAAGCCTAGCCCTAACCCTAACCCTATTCTAACATTAGAGGAAAAAAAAATTCTTTATTTTTTTATTGTCCCTACCTATGGGGGTGACAAAGGGGGGGGGTCATTTATTATTTTTTTTATTTTGATCACTGTGATAGATTATATCTCAGTGATCAAAATGCACTTTGGAACGAATCTGCCGGCCGGCAGATTCGGCGGGCGCACTGCGCATGCACCCGCCATTTTGGAAGATGGCGGCACCCAGGGAGAAGACGGACGGACCCCGGCAGGATCGGTAAGTATGATGGGGTGAGGAGGAGCACCGGGGGGGGGGATCGGAGCATGGGGGGGTGGATCGGAGCATGGGAGGGGTGGAACGGAGCACGGGGGGTGGAACGGAGCACGGGGGGTGGAACGGAGCACGGGGGTGGATCGGAGTGCAGGGGGGGTGATTGGAGCACGGGGGGGTGATTGGAGCACGGGGGGAGCGGACAAGAGCACTGGGGAGCGGAGCACAGGACGGAGGGGAGCCGGAGCAGTGTACCGGACAGATCGGAGGGCTGGGGGGGCGATCGGTGGGGTGGGGTGGGGGCACATTAGTGTTTCCAGCCATGGCCGATGATATTGCAGCATCGGCCATGGCTGGATTGTAATATTTCACCCGTTATAATAGGTGAAATATTACAAATTGCTCTGATTGGCAGTTTCACTTTCAACAGCCAATCAGAGCGATCGTAGCCACGGGGGGGGTGAAGCCACCCCCCCTGGGCTAAACTACCACTCCCCCTGTCCCTGCAGATCGGGTGAAATGGGAGTTAACCCTTTCACCCGATCTGCAGGGACGCGATCTTTCCATGACGCCACATAGGCGTCATGGGTCGGATTGGCACCGACTTTCATGACGCCTACGTGGCGTCATGGGTCGGGAAGGGGTTAAACATTGTGTTTTTTATTTTTATATTCGTTTGTGTGGATTTATGACATTTTTAAAACAATTCTTGCTTTTAGTGCTTTTTTTCTGGTTTACCTGTTTTACCTGGTGTCTGTGAGGTCGCTATGGTTACCTTAGTAACCGCTATTGCTCTGCTGAAGACATTGTGTTAACTTCTATTAATAACACCGCTGGAGGTGTTTTTTGGGGTTGCCCCTGGCCACCTGGGTTTTTTTTACCCTGTTTTGATTGAATTTGTACCAGGCACATCATCTTTGAGGGCCCTGTCATGGCCTGTCATAAGTGATGGTGGTCCGGGATTTTTTCTTTCAGTGACGTCACCCCTAATTGGGTGGCTTGACAGACTACCAAGAAACACCTCCCTCGATCTTCCTTAGGTGTGCCCAACCGGGGTTTTTTTGCCCCCTTTTGACTATGTTTGGACCTGGCACACCGGGGGTGAATATTCTGTCAGGGACGACTCCAGGCGCCATCTTCCTCCATCTCAGTGATGTCACCGTTAATCGGGTGGTGTCACAAACTACAACGGATCACCTTCCTTGGGTGTGCCCCTACCCTATCGGGGGGTTTTCACCCCCTTATAACTGTATTTGCACCTGGCACTCTGGGGGTGAAGCTTCTACCACGGACCGCTCCAGGCGCCATCTTCCTCCGCTTCAGTGACGTCATCGCTGCCTGCGATATTCTTGTAAGTGCTCAAATTGCTTCGGAACCATTTCAGAAAACTTCCTTCAGGTTGCCCCTTGTGAACAGGGGGGTCTAGGATCTATTTTGCTTATGTTTTCATTGGGCACATCGCCCGGGAAGATCCTGTCATGGACTGCTTTTTCCATCGGTTCTCCAGCTTCTCCTCCTCTGGCGGTGACGTCACCGCTGACTGCGGCCATCTTCTGGAGACTGCTAAGGATTACAGCTGCTCTGTGTTTGCATAATATTGACTTATTGCTTGCTTGGTTTCATTAACGGTGGGGAAGGGGTGGGTATTTTTATTGCCTGAAAAGGTCTTTTTGGTCCATTTCCTTTTAGCAGTTACTTTTAATAAAGTGGGAGTTGGTTCTGATTAATATAATATTAATAATAATAATTATATAATGCTTACAACAAATTTACTGTATATTGTATATTTATATATCTACCTATTTACATATTAGGTCACTTTAACCTGTATCTTATTGGCAGATAACATTTTAAAGTATGAGGTTGGTAAAATATATAACAAGTTTCTGTGTCATAACCTATACAATATCACATTGTGGTGGGACCTTGTCTTACCTTCAATCACTTTTTTACAATACCGCTGGACACCATGAGTCATCTCACCTCTAAATTGCCTATGGCTAAATCTCTTCTAGAGCTCAAAAACAAAATAAGGACCCACGGGCTAATTGTGTTTCTTCAAGGGACTCGGTTAATTTGCTGAGTCCAGTTAAGTCTTGTTCTCCTATTGAGAGAGAGCTCACACAGTCCTCTGTCAAGGCCCTTTCTCATTCCGCATCCACGCCCAAAGCTTGCTTAGCAGAGCTTGGTGTGGAACTTCCCTCTTAGCTCGTTCCTACTGAGACCATGGACCTTTCTTCCTCTTCAAAGTGGAAGGGTGTTAGGGCTGGCGGAATGCACCGAGTAAATATAGATGTTATTATTAGTGCGTTCGCAGCCCGGGGTCCACCGTGCAGGAGGAGAACCTGCTGCTAGCAAATGGCAGTATATGGCAGTATAAGCGAGCTCTGTTACTTCACAGAGTCGCCATGATAGAAAAGCACTGTGTCCTGTTAAGCTCACAGGAGTACACAGCTAACTGCTGAACTGATAGCAGTCAGTGGTCATGTAGTCAGAGAAGCACACAAACAATTCCTCACCGGAGGTGCCGGTATTCTAGTGGCTTACTTCAGCCAGGCCCTGAATACATGCAAACAAACTCCTCACCGGAGGTGCCGGTATTCTAGTGACTTATTTCAGCTGGGCCCTGACCACAAGCATACATGACCACACTGGCGCAAAGCTCATGACAAAGATTGATACTAGCGCATGGCCGTGCGGCCATGCAAACCTTTTATAGTTGCAGCAACTTCAGGACCTTCCTAGAGGACCAATGGGAGTTGCTTCAGAACCTGAGCATGTGACCCCTGACCTCCAATGAGAGGTCTTCCTTTGGGCATGCTCAGAAGGGAGAAAGCAGGACTTAGTCCCAGAAGCGAGTTCTCGCCGCTGACCAGTACTAGCAATAATGGCAGAGCCTGGAAGAACAGCAGTAGCCAGACACAGAATATCTGCCTGAGCCAGACGCTGGGACCGACGTCTCCTCTGAGCAGGCTCCACTGCGGCTGGAGAAGAATGGGAGACTGCAGCGGAGATGGCTCAAGATTCCCTCTGTGCAGAGGTGGGAACTCGACCCCTAACAAAGGGTCCCTCGAGTTGGGGGGGAACGCGGTCCTCCATTACCAATTCTTCAGAAGAGGACTCATTACTAATTACTCTCCCAATCCTAGTCCAAAAAAGTCCAAACCAAGGACTGAGAAACCATCTGTGTCTTCCCTGTCTTCTTGTACCTTTCATGATGCAACGTCGCTTGAGGCTTGTATGGATACTCTGGTTGATAAACTTAGCACCAGATTGCGTCTTGATATGGATAACCAGATGAAAATATTTCAGGAGACTCTCGAGTTTTTCACTTCTCGGTTGGATAACCATGAAGTCAGACTGGAAGAATTGGAAAAGACACATGCACTGTCCCTAAAGGAACAGTCTGACTATAAGTCAGAGATTCGTCAGTTGAAGCTTAAGTTGGCAGATCTGGAGGACAGATCCCGTCATAACAACATTAAAAATAGAGGTATATCTGAAGATATCTCGCCCATTAAGCTCCCTGAGTTTGTTAATGGGAGGTTTATGAGGATGATTCCCAATCTTTCGGATACAGATCTCATTATAGATCGTATTCATCGTTTTCCTAAGCCTCCTTCTGTCCCTAAAGACCTCCCTAGAGATGTTATCAGAAAATTCACTTTTATCATATTAAAGAGAAAATACAAAGCCTGGTCAAAATTAAAGGAGGATTCCTGGAACCCTATCACCATCTTAAGTTGTTTGCTGACCTGTCCAAAGCGACTATTGAGGGTCGGAGGCACTTTAGATCACTCACCTCCATGCTGAGAGAGAAAGGCTTTCCTTAAAAGTGGGGTTTTCCTCTGAGGCTCATCTTTAATTAAAGGGGGAAAAATGCAGTTTTTCTTACACCTGAGGAGGGTCTCCTATTTTTGAAATCCCACGGTGTTATTTCTTCCGTTCCTGCATCTACTTCCACAGGTCCAGGCCATGTCTTTTTAGCTCAATTTGTAATTTTTTGATTTGCGTACCTGGGTTTTCTAATATTGTATGATATTGTGCTTCTAATATTCATTTGTTCAATCTTAAATATTTGTTATTGGTACTAATGAGGGTCTCCTTGGCCTTGGCTGCACAGACTTTTCCCCCGGTACAAGAAGGAGAGCCATTTTCTTGGTTTCCCTCTAATGCTCTAGTACTGTAAAGTTTAAAGTTTTTGCTTTTCTTTGCCTATTTAGTCTTGGTAGTGATTTATTTTTCTTGTTACTTTCCAGCCGGTGATTGCCTACTAACGCCAATTTTTTCTTTCTTTTTTCTCTCATGGTGCTTACTTTGGTTACCTATAATGTGAGGGGTCTTAATAGCCCAAATAGATGTTTTTCCTTTCAGAAGGAAATTAATAAATCTGTTGCAGACATGGTGTGCCTGCAAGAGACTAAATTTAAGATACATAATCATCCTGCATTTGCCCTAAAACATTACCCACATGTTTTTGAAGCCTCGGGTCGCTCTAAAGGGGCAGGCGTTATGACCCTGATCAGAGACTCCTTGTCGTTTGAACTATTGGAGGAATTGGTTGATGTGAATGGTCATTTTCATGTCCTTGTTTGCAAGTTAAATTCCCAAATTCACACAATTGTAAATATTTATGCTCCTAATAAGGGTCAAATTAAATTTTTAGATAAGTTGCTGGAAAAAATTGAACCAGGCATTCTTTTACTTTTAGGAGACTTTAATTTGGTCCCTGATAATATACTTTATGCCTCATCCTCAAATAGGCTTAAAGCGACTCTGTAACCCCCTCCAGCCGCTAGAAACTAAAAGAGCCACCTTGTGCAGCAGTAATGCTGTATTCTGACAAGGTGGCTTTTTTAGTTATTGGTGCAGTCAAAGCAGAAATAAAGCGTTTTATAATTTCTCAAAAATACCTGTCTTTAGTCCCGGTGGCAGGCCTTAACCCCCCTGCTGCACACGCCACACTGCCATCACTCAAGGCTTCTTCGGCGCCGGGCGCCGCCCCCTCCGCGCTGTTTTCAAATCAAATCCGGCGCCTGCGCTGTTTTGTCCTGCCTGGGGCAGGCGCAGTGAGCGCTGCCCGTCTGACCTCAGATGCAGTCTCGCAGACTGTGCCTGTGCGGCCACCCAGCTTGTGAATCCCAGCCCCGCACTGTGCATAATGCATAACACAAGTTAGTTAACTTGCCACTATGGACTTTATTTAGCTTCTCTGCTTCTGATGTCTTGGAACTCCCACCTGGGCCACTCTCTTCCTCTCACGTTCCCTGATCCATCCTGGCCTGTGACCTTTCTGAGTTTTAAACTAGGGGCCATTATGCTATGCATCCTATCCCAGGACCCGTCTCCATGCATCACTGTGCTTTGATCACTTGTCCTTCCTTCACTCCAGATCTTGCTATCTACTGCCTCGGTCTCCACTCACATCAGGGACACCCACGTCACGTGGCTCTGCTGACTAGTCAAACCTTAGGTCAGCTTCTGTTGCATGCTGGGCCCTATCTATCTTCTGGACAGGAAAACTGTCTCTGTTCCTTCACCATAGCCCCTCTTACTCTGGGCTAGTCCCAGACATTAACCCTAACTCTCATGTCAGGCAAAATATAATGTATCACTAATGAAACATGTCACAATACACATTACACATGGCAAAATTTACATATTTTTAAGGGGAATGTGGGCAGTATATTCATCTCCTTATACTTTCCTAGTAGTGTAGCCCCTGACTAGAGTAAGATATGTAGTGAGGTGTACACTTGGCACCTTGTTTGATTTACTAAGAGACATACACCTTTTAATGAATCAGTTGTATCATATTTCACCCTCCATCTTCATCACGACTTGTTTCCAAATGTCGGTCTTCATGAATCGGGGCCTTAGTGTTCCAAATCTTTATTGTCTGTCAGTGTTAGTGTGGCGCTAAGTCACTTCTCACTGACAGCTCAGCAAGCCTCTGTACCAGACTGGATGACTGAGCTATCAATCAAAGTACTGACAGCTTCAGCATGCCACTGTACCAGATTGGACAGCTGAGCTGTCAGTAATTGCATCCCAGACAAACTGAAGGGTGCAAACCCTGACAGAATTCCCTCTTCTAGGGGGCCACCGGACCCTTATGTTTCCAAGGACATGTTAGATACAGTATAAGGCCCTGACTAACTGATCGGCCTTCACATCTCGAGCTGGGACCCAGAAACTCTCCTCTTGTCCATATCCCCTCTAGTGAATGAGGTATTGGATGAAATTTTAGACCCCACAAGAATCCACAGCCCTCTGAACAAAAATCGGAAGAGGCAGGGATGAGGAAGACAATACCAAATTGACAACTCCTTTAATAAGGATTTTTGGAACATTTAAGGGATGTAGGAAGCTTTACTCTAAATGCCACCGGATTGACCACTCAAGATAGCATCATCAAATTCTTTTAACACCCGAAATCTTTGGTACACAGGCACAAATAATTTGGACCATTGGAGAAGTGGAGGAAGCCAACAACTGGACTTTACGGATCTCATGTTCTAATTTCAAGGTTACCATAGAAAACACAATACTCTGAGGAATAATGGGGGATGGCAGTTCTGGAGGAGAAACTAAATCAAGACTACAAGATAATGCATCAGCTTTCACATTCATAAAACCCCGGCCTGAATGTAATCGAAAAGCTAAACCTAGAGAAAAGCAAGAACCATCTAGCCAAGTTAACTTTTTAGCTGTTTCAATATAAGCTAGATTATTGTGATCAGTGACCATAGTAAATGGATGAACCGGCCCCTCCAAAAAATGGCTCCATTCCTCAAAGGCCAATTTGACAGCAAGTAACTCACGATTCTCAACATCATAATTTCTTTGCACAGACAAAAAATTTTTTTTTAGAAAAAAAAGCACATGGACGCAGGTTAGAGAGAGTGTTGGGCCCCTGCGGTAAAACTGTCCAGACCTCCGAAGCATCCACCTCCACAATGAACGGTTCTTGGAGATTAGTTGGATCAGAATAGAAGCAGACATGAAACATTCTTTAAATTTTTTGACAGCTGTGATAGAACCCAGCTACAAAACCTTAATACCCCACCTTACGTATAAGGTCAGTAAGAGGTTTAGCAATCTGAGAAAACCCTTGATAAATTTCCTATAACGTTCTCGAAAACTATGCAAAGCTTTATGATCATGAGGTTGAACTCAATCAATAATGGCCTGCACCTTCCTAGGGTCCATCGTAAACCCCCTTGACGAAAGATAAACCCCAAGAATGGAATTTTCTGAAAAGAAAACACACATTTCTTCAAATTAGCAAACAAAGAGTTCTCTCTCAACCTTTGCAACACAACACGGACATGTTCTTCGTGAAAGTCCAAATCGGGAGAGAAAATTAGAATATCATCCAGGTAAATAACAACATATTTTCCAATGCAATCAGAGAAAATATCATTAATAAAATTTTGAAACACAGCAGGTGCATTGGATAATCCAAATGGCATGACAAGGTTTTTGAATAGACCCTTGGACCTTAAAAACTCTGTTTTCCACTCATAACCCTTCCGGATGCAAATCAAATTGTATGCCCTTCTAAGATCAAGTTTAGAAAACACCCAGAAGCTAATTATATAGGTAGGGGATGAGTGGCAATGGGTATGAATTTTTAACCTTGATTTTGTTTAGTTCTCGGAAGTTGAGACACTAAGGCACTAAGAAAAATCTAGCGGCTACAGGGAAGGAGGAAGTACGGATATGACCCTTCCGTAAACTTTTGTTAGCATATTCTTTCATAGCAGTCTGTTCGAGCCCAGACAAATTGTAATGTGAGCTTCAGGCAATTTGACATTAGGAATAGGATCAATAGCACAATCATAAGCACATCATCTCCGAAGTGCTTCAGGTTCCGGGGTAGACTCTTCAGACTCCTTATACTAGCAGAGCAAATTTGTACAGTTTTTAGACAGTTTTCTGGCAACAATTGGGGCTCCATTTAACAATTTCCTTCTAACACCAAGCAATAGCAGGGTTGTGAATATGCAACCATGGAAGCCCCAGTACCAACCCAGCAGGTAAATTATCAAACAAAACAGGAGATTGATTTAGAGTGGAGGGCTCCAACTTGGAGCGTGATATCCACCGTTACCCTCTCGACCAAATTTCAGGCTAACGGTGTCTTGTCAATGGTGAATATTTAAATGTGTCTTTCTAAACTAACTGTTCCTAACCCTAACTTCAGAACCAGTCCCGAATCAATAAATTTAGCAGCAGACCCACAGTCAATGAATACCAATGTTGATAACACCTGGTTCTTGAAGGGTAACATCATATTTATCAGTACCGTTCTCCCAATGGTTTGCTAATCTGAGGACAAGTTCTTGTCTACGTCTTTTCTCCACAACACAAAGATTGGCAACTCCAACTTTAACGATTTTGGAAAGGCAATTTTGGAACTGACACTTGAGAGCTGTATCATTCCACAGAACTTCAGTGGACCACTGCCGGATCTCATACAGTAGTCATTAGCTGTATGACCTGGTTCATGATGTTAACCTCAGCGACCTGGATCCTGTCAGGTTCATCAATCATCATAAATCAGACCTAGACTGTCAAAAAAAGGTGTCAACAGAAAACCATTCTGGGGCTTGTGGGGTCAAAGAAAGTGCCCAGTTCTGAGGACCCCCGCGCAGTAGGGACATGATTATTCCCACCGAACGGAACTCATCCCCTGAGGACCGGGGCCACAGGGCAAAAAATAGCCTACAGCTCTCCCTGAATATCCTAAACTGGTCTTTCTCTCCCAAAAATTTATCAGGGAGGGCCATTACAGGTTCGGGAGAGAGCAACTGTACATCAGGGGGTAATGACGTCACAGCCACTGCCGACAGTGAAGGGCTATAGAAGGTCTTCATCAAAATAATAATCTGACCCTGCAACTGGCATTGTGATGACTCAAAACTCTGGCATTCCTTAGCCATATCCTGAGTCATCTGCATCAAACTCGCCACCTTGTCACATAGCGTGTGAACAGGCTACATACTGTAGAAAAAGAAAATGTATTTGACGCTGAGTCACTTCTCACGGCCAAGCAGTTAGATGGGAGAGGCAAGAAGTCCAAGGTGAAAAGTCAGGAAGGTTTTCATAAACAGAAGAAAGAAACAGAGGCATAGTCAGGTAACGTTCCAAGGTCTGAACTAAGCAATCAGTAAAGGTACCTTCACACATAACGATATCGTTAACGATATCGTTGCTTTTTGTGATGTAGCAACGATATCGTTAAGGAAATCGTTCTGTGTGACAGCGACCAACGATCAGGCCCCTGCTGGGAGATCGTTGGTCGCTGAGGAAAGTCCAGAACTTTATTTCGTCGCTGGACTCCCTGCAGACATCGCTGGATCGGCGTGTGTGACACAGATCTAGCGATGTTTTCACTGGTAACCAGGGTAAACATCGGGTTACTAAGCGCAGGGCCGCGCTTAGTAACCCGATGTTTACCCTGGTTACCAGCGTAAAAGTAAAAAAAAAAACACTACATACTTACCTTCCGCTGTCTGTCCCCGGCGCTCTGCTTCTCTGCACTCCTCCTGCACTGGCTGTGAGCGTCGGTCAGCCGGAACGCAGAGCGGTGACGTCACCGCTCTGCTTTCCGGCCGCTGTGCTCACAGCCAGTGCAGGAGGAGTGCAGAGAAGCAGAGCGCCGGGGACAGACAGCGGTAGGTAATTATGTAGTTTTTGTTTTTTTTACTTTTACGCTGGTAACCAGGATAAACATCGGGTTACTAAGCGCGGCCCTGCGCTTAGTAACCCGATGTTTTCCCTGGTTACCAGGGGACCTCGGGATCGTTGGTCGCTGGAGAGCTGTCTGTGTGACAGCTCTCCAGCGACCACACAGCGACGCTGCAGCGATCGACATCGTTGTCGGTATCGCTGCAGCGTCGCTGAGTGTGAAGGTACCTTAACTGTATTGCAGACATATTGAAGGGTGGAACCATGAGAGGTACACTAACAGGCAAACTTTTAGACAGATATAAGGACTTTTCTTAGGAACACACAATCTTATCACATGGCACTAATCCGACAAAAGGAACGTCATGCCTACCATACTGCGCTCGCTATTGGCTGTAGTATATAATTAATTAATCTATGGGAATCAGATTTTCTTTGGTTCCAGTAAATGTGATTGGATAACTCCTGTGTTTTACAATCACATTCCCTTGTAATCTTGTAGGTTCCCTGTGTAACCCCTGTAAAATCCCTTTAAAGAATTTATATAAACGTATAGAATTAGAGCCATTGAGGACACTGATAGATCACAAGATTAACCACGTAACCTCAGACATAGGCTTGTCACATTTTGTGACTTCCACTCCATTTAACTTGCTTGAATTTTAATGCTTTTGATAGAAAGGAATTCTGTAGGAAACTCTTCTCAATGGTTGAATGACCCCATTTACTTCTATTGCACAGTACCAGTTGTGATACTCTTGTAGAGAACAGTCAATGGCAACTTAATTTACTCCATGAATTTGAATTGGTGTCATAACAGCACAGGGTCACACAAATGGCAGCATTAGATCACATTGTTTCATTTAGTTTTAGATATTTTTTAACAATTATACTTTAAATTTTATTTCTCAGCTCTTATTTAGGCCAGTAACTCACATGGTAATAGCATAAGGTAATGCAATGCTCTGGTTTGCTATTGGTTTGCACTTTACTTAACAAATTGTGTATGGGGAGCAAAAGCTCGCTGTTACAGTATTAAAGGGGTATATTCATTTTAATTCTTCAGCAGCACATTGCTACCCTAAAAGCTTACTAGCTACCTATCTGTTACAATATGCGTGGTCATAATCATGGATACCTGAGCCACTGCAATGCCCTGCATATAGGGTAAGTGACGCAGTGAATCAGAAGAGCTATACTACATTTCTAATTGGAGGTATTTGTAATATTATCCCCTTCACCCTGAACCCTGTTTTCACCTTTCTGACCAGGCCAATTTGTAAAATTCTGACCACTCTCAATTTAGGACATCATAACTCTGGAACACTTCAATGGATCCCACTGATTTTGTGATAGTTTATTTTCAGACTTATTGTACTTTATGATAGTGATAAAATTTCTTTGTCACATAAAATAGTTAATAATAACATTTCTCACATGTCTACTTTACATCAGCACAATTTTTGAAACATAACTTTTTCTGTTAGGAAGTTATAAGGGTTAAAAGTTGACCAGCGATTTCTCATTTTTACAACAAGATTTACAAAACCATTTTTTAGAGACCACCTCACATTTGAAGTGACTATGAGGGGCCAGTATGGCAGAAAATACCCAAAAATGAAACCATTCTAAAATCTGCACCCCTCAAGATGCTCAAAACCACAATCAAGAAGTTAATTAACTCTTTAGTTGCTTCATAGGAATTAATATAATTTGCTGTGCAATTTCTCCTGAGTTCGCCGATATCCAATATGTGGGGAAAAACTACTGTTTGGGTGCACGGCAGGGATTGGAAGGGAAGGAGCGCCATTTGACTTTTTGAATGCAATATTTGCTGGAATAATTAGCGGATGCCATGTTGTGTTTGGAGAGCCCCTAATGTGCCTAAACAGTGTAAATCCCCCACAATTGACACTATTTTGGAAGCTATACCCCTTAGAGAACTTATTTAGATGTGTATTGAGCACCTTAAACCCCCAGGTGCTTTACAGAAATTTATAAGGTTGAGCCGTGAAAATAAAAAATCACATTTTTCCCACAAAAATGTTTTTTAGCTCTAAATTTTTTTCTCCTGAGCTCAACAATAACCCATATGTGGTCAAAAACTACTTTCGAGGCACAGTGCAAAGCTCAGAAGGGAAGGCGTGCCATATTACAGTACAGATTTTGCTGCAGTGGTTTGAGGGTTAGTTGATAGTTTTGATGTCTTCAGTGTGAATGCACAATTTTCATAGTCATGAAAATACAGAAAAATCTTTAAATGAGAAAGTGTGTCCAAACTTTTTCTCTGTACTGTATATATATATATATATATATATATATATACACAGTGGGGCAAAAAAGTATTTAGTCAGTCAGCAATAGTGCAAGTTCCACCACTTAAAAAGATGAGAGGCGTCTGTAATTTACATCATAGGTAGACCTCAACTATGGGAGACAAACTGAGAAAAAAAAATCCAGAAAATCACATTGTCTGTTTTTTTAACATTTTATTTGCATATTATGGTGGAAAATAAGTATTTGGTCAGAAACAAACAATCAAGATTTCTGGCTCTCACAGACCTGTAACTTCTTCTTTAAGAGTCTCCTCTTTCCTCCACTCATTACCTGTAGTAATGGCACCTGTTTAAACTTGTTATCAGTATAAAAAGACACCTGTGCACACCCTCAAACAGTTTGACTCCAAACTCCACTATAGTGAAGACCAAAGAGCTGTCAAAGGACACCAGAAACAAAATTGTAGCCCTGCACCAGGCTGGGAAGACTGAATCTGCAATAGCCAACCAGCTTGGAGTGAAGAAATCAACAGTGGGAGCAATAATTAGAAAATGGAAGACATATAAGACCACTGATAATCTCCCTCGATCTGGGGCTCCACGCAAAATCCCACCCCGTGGGGTCAGAATGATCACAAGAACGGTGAGCAAAAATCCCAGAACCACGCGGGGGGACCTAGTGAATGAACTGCAGAGAGCTGGGACCAATGTAACAAGGCCTACCATAAGTAACACACTACGCCACCATGGACTCAGATCCTGCAGTGCCAGACGTGTCCCACTGCTTAAGCCAGTACATGTCCGGGCCCGTCTGAAGTTTGCTAGAGAGCATTTGGATGATCCAGAGGAGTTTTGGGAGAATGTCCTATGGTCTGATGAAACCAAACTGGAACTGTTTGGTAGAAACACAACTTGTCGTGTTTGGAGGAAAAAGAATACTGAGTTGCATCCATCAAACACCATACCTACTGTAAAGCATGGTGGTGGAAACATCATGCTTTGGGGCTGTTTCTCTGCAAAGGGGCCAGGACGACTGATCCGGGTACATGAAAGAATGAATGGGGCCATGTATCCTGAGATTTTGAGTGCAAACCTCCTTCCATCAGCAAGGGCATTGAAGATGAAACGTGGCTGGGTCTTTCAACATGACAATGATCCAAAGCACACCGCCAGGGCAACGAAAGAGTGGCTTCGTAAGAAGCATTTCAAGGTCCTGGAGTGGCCTAGCCAGTCTCCAGATCTCAACCCTATAGAAAACCTTTGGAGGGAGTTGAAAGTCTGTGTTGCCAAGCGAAAAGCCAAAAACATCACTGCTCTAGAGGAGATCTGCATGGAGGAATGGGCCAACATACCAACAACAGTGTGTGGCAACCTTGTGAAGATTTACAGAAAACGTTTGACCTCTGTCATTGCCAACAAAGGATATATTACAAAGTATTGAGATGAAATTTTGTTTCTGACCAAATACTTATTTTCCACCATAATATGCAAATAAAATGTTAAAAAAACAGACAATGTGATTTTCTGGATTTTTTTTTCTCAGTTTGTCTCCCATAGTTGAGGTCTACCTATGATGTAAATTACAGACGCCTCTCATCTTTTTAAGTGGTGGAACTTGCACTATTGCTGACTGACTAAATACTTTTTTGCCCCACTGTATATATATATATATATACATACACACATATATATCTTACATAGTCTCCTTTATTATGTATATTACCATCCCTTATTACACAGTGCCCTCTCATGTTATGTACAGCTCCGTCCCTTACATATTGGATTATATAGAGCCCTGTTTTTTTTATTAGATACTGTCCTTTCTTGTTAGATATATAATTAAATGACTGCTGATGGAGCATGGGAAAGCTTTTTTATGATAAAGGAGCTGATATACTTGTCTTCTGGTCACCAGCTGCTCCATTAGCAGTCATTTTACCTCTCTCCCAACCCATCATTGTCCTCTCTTCCACATCATCATTGTCCTCTCACCCACTCCCATCATTAGCCTATCCCCCACTAACATCATTGTCCTCTCCCCCACCTCCCTCATTGTCCTCTCCCACACATCCCTCATTGTCCTTTCCCCCACATCCCCCATTGTCCTCTCCCTACTCCCATCATTGTCATGTCCCCAACTCTAGCATTGTCCTCCCTCCCACATCCCTCATTATCATCTTCCCCACCCCATCATTGTTATCTCCCAACCTCCATTTTTGCACTTTCCCCTTCTCCAATTATTGTCCTCTCCCACTTCCATCATTTTCATCTTCCCACTTCCATCATTGTCCGCTCTCCACTCCAATCATTGTTCTCGCATCATCTCCATCATTGTTATCTCCCCACTCTAATCATTGTCCTCTCCCACTCCTGTCATTATCATCTTCCCACTCCATCATTGTCCTTCATAGCCAGAAACTTTCTAAATGATACAGATACGCGCTACATGCTGTCATCTATCTGCGCACGCTTGTGTCACTGAGAAAGCACTGGGCAGAAAGCTGAGGATCCTGCAGCTCAGCTGCCATTTTCTCCTGTAGGCAGCAGAGCTGCAGAATCACTCCCTGCCCAGCGCACCACAAATGATGAGGGCAATCTGGGCATGGGTCCCACAGAGCCTTTGGCTCCAAGAAAAGGGCCAGATTGCCCTCATTATTATCTGCCTTACAGGGGCCCCCCTCCACCTCCTGGCCCCAATGCAGCTGCACCAGCTATTTGTCCACCCCTGCCTTTATCTATATCCATAGATGAGTATACTAAAAATGGAATCAGCACTTATTAGATATTTATTTTATGATGTTTTATTTCAGCCCATATGGTTTGTTCAATCTGACCATGTGGCCCTCAAACCAAAAAATTTTGTTCTCCCTTTCTCTAGTGTGAACAGAGATTTTATTAGCTGCAGTAGTTCTATAATACAACTCATGCAGCACAAATATAATATAATAATAATTATAATTATTTTTGTTAAATCAAAATAAATTATTTTTTCCTACCCAAAGCAAATCCACTGAACAGACATAAAACATTATTTTTTCAAACAACAGTCCTCCGACCCCCTTCCCATAACGGCCTCAGCCTTACCCCTTGATGTATTGCTATGCCCCAGTGTTTTCAGCAGGATGGATATAGAAACTACTGTTTAATTGATTTATTTGCAATGGTTCTAGCTTGGAGGAAAGATGTTTGAAAGCTGATTGATTACTACAACACGCTTAAGATTTCATACCACAACAAACCTTTTTGTACTAATGAACAGTAGGACAATAAAGCTCCAGGGCACAGTGTTTTTCTTCACATTAAAGTGAGGATTTGCAACTTAAGATTGCGAGGGACACCGTTTATGTGCTCACGAGAAGCCAGACATAATGAACTATTTTTTCTAATGGAAGATTATGCCTGCCTCTCTTTCTCGGAGTGAAGACCTTGCAAATTGATGCATCGGTCCTCCGAGGATTTCAGAGAGGCATTATGGCATTTTAAAATATTAATATGAGAGTACATTTAGCTGAAAGCAGCTAGTCTGGTAGTCTCTTGTGGTTGGCATTCAAATCACATGAGACCTCCTGTCTCTCAAGGCAAAGATTTACTCTAAGTGTATCATTTGGTTATTTTTTTTTTCCTTTTTAGTTTATGTGAAAGCTTTTTCCGCAAACTTCTACCTTTTTCTATAAAAATTTAAGCATATCATGCAATTTTTCCTCCTCACAATCCGGTCAGTGTCATGGGCGAATGGCGAGATATATGTAGACATTGCTCCTGAGCACTGATTAGCAGCGAATGGATGTCACATCTTGTTATACCTTTTTTTAGCGGAAATAATTCCTGGGAGGATACAAAGGAACATACAATTAACCTACCAACAGCGAGGTAAAATGCAACATCAATGGTAAACAGGATTATCATGCAAAATATGGAATATGACAGCAGGTGCCACCAAAAATATAATTACATTATTGTGGAGGGATGAAACTTGTATGTTTGCGTGTGTGTATGCATGTATGTATATATTAGGGATGAGCGGATCAATTCTTGGCGGATTCAGTTCAAGTCTAATTTCCTGAAATTTGCTGTTTTTCACAAATTTGAACATTTTGAAATGTAATTTGCGGTTCACAAAAAAATAGAAAACCTTGCTTGGCACCATGTCCCACCCTGCTGAAGCATCAGAGAGCAGGCAAACGTAATTTTGTGTTGCCGCGCAGGCTTGCAGCTATGAAATCTTAGCATACCTTGTACAGTGGTGAGGGGTACCTGGCCAAGTCTCTTTCCTGTAGAGTGTAAGCTCTTATGGTCATTAGAGTCCTTTCTCTCGCCAGTACAGTGTAAGCACTTATAGTTAGCGGGGTCCTCTCCCCTGTAGAGTGGAAGCTCTTATGATCAGCGGGGTCCTCTTTCTCTCTTCTATAGAGTGTAAGCTTTAGGATCCTCTCTTTCTAATGTAGAGTGTAAGCTCTTATGGTCATTAGGGTTCTCTCTCTTTCCTGCAAAATGTAAACTCCTATGGTCAGCAGAGTCCTCTCTCTCTTCTACAGAGTGTAAGCTGTAATGGTCAACGGAGTCCTCTCTCTCTCTTCTGCAGAATGTAAGCTGTAATGGTCAGCGGAGTTCTCTCTCTCTCTTCTACAGAGTGTAAGCTGTAATGGTCAGCGGAGTCCTCTCTCTCTCTTCTACAGAGTGTAAGCTGTAATGGTCAGCGGAGTTCTCTCTCTCTCTTCTACAGAGTGTAAGCTGTAATGGTCAGCGGAGTCCTCTCTCTCTCTTCTGCAGAATGTAAGCTGTAATGGTCAGCGGAGTTCTCTCTCTCTCTCTCTTCTACAGAGTGTAAGCTGTAATGGTCAGCGGAGTCCTCTCTCTCTCTTTTGTACAGTGTAAGCTCTTATGGTCATTAGGGTCCTCTCTCTTTCCTGTAGAATGTAAACTCCTATGGTCAGCAGAGTCCTCTCTCTCTTCTACAGAGTGTAAGCTGTAATGGTCAGCGGAGTTCTCTCTCTCTCTTCTACAGAGTGTAAGCTGTAATGGTCAGCGGAGTTCTCTCTCTCTCTTCTACAGAGTGTAAGCTGTAATGGTCAGCGGAGTCCTCTCTCTCTCTTCTGCAGAATGTAAGCTGTAATGGTCAGCGGAGTTCTCTCTCTCTCTCTCTTCTACAGAGTGTAAGCTGTAATGGTCAGCGGAGTCCTCTCTCTCTCTTTTGTACAGTGTAAGCTCTTATGGTCATTAGGGTCCTCTCTCTTTCCTGTAGAATGTAAACTCCTATGGTCAGCAGAGTCCTCTCTCTCTTCTACAGAGTGTAAGCTGTAATGGTCAGCGGAGTCCTCGCTCTCTCTTCTACAGAGTGTAAGCTGTAATGGTCAGCGGAGTCCTCGCTCTCTCTTCTACAGAGTGTAAGCTGTAATGGTCAGCGGAGTCCTCGCTCTCTCTTCTACAGAGTGTAAGCTGTAATGGTCAGCGGAGTCCTCTCTCTCTCTTCTGTACAGTGTAAGCTCTTAAGGTCAGCAGGGTCCTCTCTCTCCTTTCCCTCAAGTGTATTTTCCAATGAGTTACAAGCTAAGCAGCATTGAGATTCTGTAAAAAAATTTTGCCGCAAATAAACTTTTCTGGGAAAATTCATAGAAGGTGGCGAATTCAAATTTTAAATGTTCTGCTTATCTCAAATATATATATTTCTATACAGTATATACATCCAGCTTTCAACATTGAAATTGCAACACCAAGAAGGAAAGACCATGGAATTATCGAAATCACAGGATGGAGTGACATGTTAATAATTTGCAAATGATAAAAAAAAAGGAATTCTTTTCAAAACAACTCGATTTGTTAAGCATGAGCTGCAGCCCCCAAAATCCCCGCACTTACATGCCCTGGCTGATTTCAGTGAGGTTATTAATGGTTGACTGAGGAATGTTCTGCCACGCTGAATGCACTTGAGCAAATCATCAAGGTCAGCTGCTGGCAGCTCCCTTTGCAATTACTGGCCAATGACGTCCCAGATGTGCTCGATGGGAGATAAGTCGGAAGAAGCTCCAGGACATGATAGCACATTTAAGCCATGGAGCCTGCTCAAAATTACACCAGAAATAATTAATTTTGTTCAAAATTTGCATATAATTCATGCATCTATCAATCCTTCGATGAGAAAAATTAGAATGAGACTACTTTTTAAGAGCAAAAACACTCAGTTTGAAAAAATGTTGCAGTAATCCGCAAGTGCTAGTAAAAGATGTAAAAAACAGGGTATTTGGTTGATACGTTTTTTGCAAAAAATGTATACTAAGCTGCTCTACCAATCTTCACGGTATACCCTTATCAGAGCAATCCTAACTAATGTATGCAATCCCTATCTGATGTATTTAAAAACCTGATCATCTGTATATAACCTGTGTGAACAGGGTTCAGAGAGGAAAAATCCATGTGTGCATACAGGGTAGAACAGCTTTTGTGCAGATAGCCCAAGAGGAGTGGTGGAACTCTCCAGTCTTGTAGACACAAGAGAACAATTATGGAAACAGGAACACATGGGCTACTTGCACAGTGAACAAGTCTGTATGATCATGTTCACACACCACCAAGAAACCTGAAGACACAAAAGAGAATAGTAAAACCAAAAACACTCAGTTTGAAAAAATGTTGCAGTAATCCGCAAGTGCTAGTAAAAGATGTAAAAAACAGGGTATTTGGTTGATACGTTTTTTGCAAAAAATGTATACTAAGCTGCTCTACCAATCTTCACGGTATACCCTTATCAGAGCAGTCCTAACTAATGTATGCAATCCCTATCTGATGTATTTAAAAACCTGATCATCTGTATATAACCTGTGTGAACAGGGTTCAGAGAGGAATTGCATACATTAGTTAGGACTGCTCTGATAAGGGTATACCGTGAAGATTGGTAGAGCAGCTTAGTATACATTTTTTGCAAAAAACGTATCAACCAAATACCCTGTTTTTTACATCTTTTACTAGCACTTGCGGATTACTGCAACATTTTTTCAAACTGAGTGTTTTTGGTTTTACTATTCTCTTTTGTGTCTTCAGGTTTCTTGGTGGTGTGTGAACATGATCATACAGACTTGTTCACTGTGCAAGTAGCCCATGTGTTCCTGTTTCCATAATTGTTCTCTTGTGTCTACAAGACTGGGGAGTTCCACCACTCCTCTTGGGCTATCTGCACAAAAGCTGTTCTACCCTGTATGCACACATGGATTTTTCCTCTCTGAACCCTGTTCACACAGGTTATATACAGATGATCAGGTTTTTAAATACATCAGATAGGGATTGCATACATTAGTTATGACTGCTCTGATAAGGGTATACCGTGAAGATTGGTAGAGCAGCTTAGTATACATTTTTTTGCAAAAAACGTATCAACCAAATACCCTGTTTTTTACATCTTTTACTAGCACTTGCGGATTACTGCAACATTTTTTCAAACTGAGTGTTTTTGGTTTTACTATTCTCTTTTGTGTCTTCAGGTTTCTTGGTGGTGTGTGAACATGATCATACAGACTTGTTCACTGTGCAAGTAGCCCATGTGTTCCTGTTTCCATAATTGTACTTTTTAAGAGCACTGTAGCATTATATTTATAGTACATGTTCATTTAAAAGGTTTGCATCATTACATACAGTTGTGCTCGTAAGTTTACATACTCCAGCAGAATTTTTTCTTTCTGGGCCATTTTTCAGAGAATATGAATGTTCTCTCCACTCATGGTTACTGGTTGGGTGAAGCCATTTATTGTCAAACTACTGTCTTTCCTCCTTCTAAACCATATTGACAACCCAAAACATCCAAATGACCCTGATCAAAGTTCACATTTCTTAATACCATGTATTGCCCTCTCTAACATTAATGACAGCTTGAAGTCTTTTGTGGTTGTTGTGGATGAAGTTCTTTATTTTCTCATATGGTAAAGCTGCCCATTCTTCTTGGCAAAAAGCCTCCAGTTCCTGTAAATTCCTGGGCTGTCTAGCATGAACTGCACTCTTGAGATCTCTACATCTCATCCTTACAGGAATGCTCTGTTTACAATGAAGAAGTACAGCTGTCAATCAGGATCAAGTGGTCATCACTTACATACTCATTTACATAATATAACAAAGTTCCATATTTCTAACCTCCGTTTTGAGAATGTGACTCTTGTAGAAGAGATTTTAAATAGTGATTGATGTATATTTCCATAGTTTCTATATAGGTTATTACTAGATATAGTACATCTAGTGCATTAAAGCATACTGCAATCTTTTCCCGAAATGTGATGGTACTAACACTATGTTCATTCTATTTGGCCAACTTCTGAATATATTCTAGATGCTGCAGAGATAAAAAAAACAGCTGAAAGATGTCATTAACGTACAGCAGTAACATTAATATTGTGCATGCAAGAAGTTTTTGGTAATGAAATTCTCAGGTTTCATAAGAAGCTAGTTGGCAGGAAGACCAAAGCCAATCAAACGTCCATGCATAGCATTTATGTAGAATGGTTACATACTCTTTTCGCACACTTAGAAAATATGGAAGGCGACATCAAAGCAAATTCCTTTAAGTCTAAGCGACTCTGCAACTGAGTATCACTTGGCACAAAATTTTGCAGATCAATTCATTCACCATGGTATTACTCCTTGAATGTAGAGGTCAATGTTTTGTCCATGCCCATGGTATGCCAGCTGTGATGTTTTCCTACAGGGGGGCATAAAAGTGTATTACATGGAGCCATTGTCTTATGCATTATTTATATTCCACTGACACAAGGGAAACTGGTTTAATCAAGATTGCAAATTGTACGTGTCATAATGATGCCATGTCTCACACATGTTTAGAGGAAAATCATCTGTGCTCCAGGGCCTGTGTGTTCTCGATGGGCCTTACAAGCTCCTGCCACGAATCCATTGAACCTTAGCTCCAATGGGATTTTATTTTGTAGAATTCAAGAATGTATAGCATGGTTAATGCTGTTTTGGACATGATTATAACTTAATATTGACTAAAATGTTTACTTTCAGCAACTATAAGTCTCATACAAAATAATACAAAATACTTAAGGCCTCCCAAACTCCCAGATGAGTTTGCCAGAACATCGAGGAACTGCTGACCAAAAAAAAGAGGATGTCTCGTTTTCGCCAAATAAATATCTAGATGACCCCAAAGACTTTTTCGATAATATTTATGAAGAGTCAAAAGTGTAACATTTTGAAAGACATGGGTCCAATGCTCTTACATACCCACTTTCAATATAAGAACATTCTACCTACAGTCCAACCAAGCAGTAGCACACACTAGCACACATGCCACTCAGCTTTCTCAAGTTCCTGATAGCTACACTTTTTGCACTCTGGCAAACATAGGGTAACACAGTCAAGCTATTTTCTCTCTATTCAGGGTCTGTGGGTATGTTTAGAGCAGCATGCATGGTTTGCCTGCCAAACACAGTAATGCAGCAATATACAAAAAAAGTTTGCACTCTATCATGCTAAAGCATGTCAATTTGGAATATGTGAAATTTGAATATCAATACGGCTTTGGATGATTATGAAAAAATATATGAGACGCTAAGCATAAAATTTGGCCAAATATTATGTGCTCATCAACCATCGTCAAGGCGGTCTCAGTCTGATGGGTCCTTGACCTGTGTGAATACCTCTCTAAGGCTGATGGCTGAATTCCTGAGTGAATGTGGACCCCTCTGTTAGCAATGCCTGCATTTATGGGTAAGTAGGGGCCTCCTGTAATTAAAATCACCACCTGGTGGAGGGCGGTGGAGGGCGGAATGTTCGGTCAGTAAGCTAACATACAAAAGACAAAAAACTGACTGGCACATCCAGACTAGTGTGAATAGGGCATACCAGGAGGAGCTACCTCCATATACAATATACAAAAAAAGATGCACCCTATCATGTTATATTATATATGGAGGTAGCTCCATGTACAATATTTTGGATGTTCCAGTCAGTTTTTTGTCTTTTATACATAGTAATGCAGCAGCCATGTTGGCAACTGAAATTACTGTGATTGGCAGGCCGTATCACATGAAAGAGTCTATTTAAGACCTGGGACCCAATGCTCTACCCACTGACCTCTGAAATCAGAGGATAAAATGAATATGGACACCGAGAGATGGTCGGGGAAGAAGTGAATATTCACTAAGCATTTACATCTGTTTAACTGCCAGATTAGCTATTTAAAAACAAACACACACAAAAGTCCAATATTTAAAAAAACTCCCTTACAATTCCCCTCGTTTACTCATTTACTAAAAAGTAAAGCTCCCGCACAGGTCTGACTTAAGGTACCGTCACACTAGACGATATCGCTAGCGATCCGTGACGTTGCAGCGTCCTGGCTAGCGATATCGTCCAGTGTGACAGGCAGCAGCGATCAGGCCCCTGCTGGGAGATCGCTGGTCGGGGAAGAAAGTCCAGAACTTTATTTGGTCGCTGGACTCCCCGCAGACATCGCTGAATCGGTGTGTGTGACACCGATTCAGCGATGTCTTCACTGGTAACCAGGGTAAACATCGGGTAACTAAGCGCAGGGCCGCGCTTAGTAACCCGATGTTTACCCTGGTTACCATCCTAAAAGTAAAAAAAAACAAACACTACATACTTACCTACAGCCGTCTGTCCTCCAGCGCTGTGCTCTGCACTCCTCCTGTACTGGCTGTGAGCGTCGGTCAGCCGGAAAGCAGAGCGGTGACGTCACCGCTCTGCTTTCCGGCCGCTGTGCTCACACAGACAGTACAGGAGGAGAGCAGAGCGTAGCGCTGGAGGACAGACAGCGGTAGGTAAGTATGTAGTGTTTGTTTTTTTTACTTTTAGGATGGTAACCAGGGTAAACATCGGGTTACTAAGCGCGGCCCTGCGCTTAGTTACCAGATGTTTACCCTGGTTACCGGCATCGTTGGTCGCTGGAGAGCGGTCTGTGTGACAGCTCTCCAGCGACCAAACAGCGACGCTGCAGCGATCCGGATTGTTGTCGGTATCGCTGCAGCGTCGCTAAGTGTGACGGTACCTTTAGTCCATGGCACCACGATCACTGCTCTGACGTCCCCAGCATTTGATGCCTCCTTCACAGAATGAACTGATAGCCTCCACGTATCCCAGCAGCTGGGAACTCCAGTAACATTAAAGTCTCCCTTAAGTTTTCTGGGCCTCACAGCTGCCGAGAGACCCGGTGACTGTGAACTCTGGTAACCTTATGTCCTTGTATGTATTAGAGGCTAAGGAATTACATTTTGATCTCATATGATTTTAAGAAGTTGTGAGACCTATAATAGACTAGTGTACATGCATGTATAGATGTATGGTCACTTTCTGAAGAATTTAATTTCAGCCTAATCATTCCTCCTATTCTCTCTTTCATAGATCAGATATGACTGTCTGGTCTCTAGATAAGGCATCAGTCCTTAACCCCTTTCTGCCATCGGATGGAATAGTACATCCGATAGCAGATCCCATGCTTTGATGCGGGCTCCGACGGTGAGCCCGCATCAAAGCCGGGACATGTCAGCTGTTTTGTACAGCTGACATATACCCGCAATAGCGGCAGGTGGAATCACGATCCACCCACCGCTATTATCTAGTTACTGACAGCGGCACTTAACAAGCGCTTCCGGCCATCCGTCTGGAAATGCACGGTGGTGACCCTCGTCACTTAATCGGGGGTCATCGGTGCATTGGCATAACAACCAGAGGTCTCCTGAAGACCTCTATGGTTGTTGATGCCAGATTGCTGTGAGCGCCACCCTGTGGTTGGAGCTCATAGCAATGCAGTAAATCTGCTACATAGTACACTATTTGGTAAAACCAATGGTGTCGTTCAAAAGTACATCTTGCCCCACAAAAAATAAGCCCTCACATGGCCATATTGATGGAAAAATAAAAAAGTTGTGGCTCTGGGAAGGAGGGGAGCGAAAAACAAAAATGCAAATCCGAAAAAAGCTCTGGGGGTTAAGGGGTTAATATTTCCTGCCATGGCAGAAAATAAATAGAAAGGGGCCACTGTGCAAGAACAGTTTTTGGGCTCCTTAACAGTCCAATAGTTCTGTCTAAGACAGAAGCTGCTTGCTGTTTTGGAGGTTGAAGAGACCTCTTTACTTCTGTCCCCTTACCTCTTCAACCTTGTGCAACAAGACTGGTTAATGCAGTATGACCACTCCTGATTTTTTGTACATAATACTCTGAGAGTACTTAGTAATGTACAAATAAGTACTATAGCATGCAGTTTTAGAAACTTTCAGGGTAGGTGCACACGGTCAGTAAGTGCTGTGCGTTGGTCGCTACATGTTTGCGCAGTATCCAACCTGCAGCGTCCAGAGGTTACAGCATAGTAGAGGGGATTTCAAGAAATCCCATGTCGACTATGCTTGCACAGATGCCCTTGGCTTACCTGCTGAGATGGACATGTGGCGCGTCTTTCCAGACCACAGCGTTTCTATTTATCTTGTGGAAACGTGAGTCTCCGCAAGAAAAAATTTCCCCCCTACAATGTATTGGATGCAGTGATTCCACATAGTTCAATGAATACATGTGGAGTCACTTGCGTTCAATAGCGCTTTGGACACAGCGGACATGTGCTACGTTCAAAACACTGCCAATTACTGAACGTCTGCACATACCCTGAATGATGCCTACTTCAGTACCATTCACAAGTGAAATCAGAAACATAATGAATAGCTATGGCATGCAATAAGCAACGCCGTTACTGTACCCTCAGGGCTGAAGACACAAAATAGCTATGGAGGATATCCCAATATTATAACATAACCTTTAATATACTAGAATTAAAAAATCTTGGATACCGACAAACACATATATAAACCAAAAGTGCTCGAGTGAACCAGTGCTCAAAGGATAAAAATTGGATCAGTCTTACCAATGGACGGACGTATCAATATAGCAGTTTGCTTCTTAGTCTCCAAGATTGGAGAATGGTGGTCCAGGAGTATGGGCAAGTGGTGGGTGGGGATAGGTTTATTTCCACTATCTTCCCCATTGTGCCCCTTCAAAGCTCCTGTCCTCACAAGGACAGGTCCCATGTAGGCCCTACTATGGACAACCACCATATAACCCAAAGTCTCTCTTCTCCCTACGCGTTTCAACTCCAATACCGGAGAATCATCAGGGGAGTTCAAATGGAAACAAGTGCCAATGAGCACAATCAGAAATCCAGCAAAAAGTCCGTATACATATCAAGGGTCCCGCAGTGGCTGGGTGTCCCCAGGTCAGAGTGGCTAGCTGTGTCTGCAGCTTAAAGTAAGTCCTCAATGCCGAGGGTTTGAGACGGCACAACAGGGAAGATAGTGGAAATAAACCCCTTGCCCATACTCCTGGATTTTCCAATCTTGGAGACTAAGAAGCAAACTGCTATATTGATATGTCTGACTGATCCAATTTTTATCCTTTGATCACTGGTTCACTCGAGCACTTTTGGTTTATGTTTGTGTTTGTCAGTATCCAAGATTTTTTAATTCTAGTATATTAAAGGTTATGTTATAAATCAGAAACATACAATATATTTTTAATGAAGATTTTATAAGATATAAATGTAAATTTAGTCTGGCATATGGATGGTCTGATAGATTGTATGATCAATTTGGAGCACAATGGTTTGGTGTATGGCTAGCTGAAAGTTACCCTCCATCCTGGCACTGAAAGGAGACTATATATTTGTCATTAGAGTTGTTTCAAAAAGATTGCAGATCCTAGTTCATCAGCCACATAAGTAATATGTGGACCCTGAGGAGGAGCCCTGAGGACAGACTCTTACCTTCTGGAAACTGCTGTTCTTCTTTTGAGTAGCCACAGTGTCACACATGCATAACACCATAATGATGACATAGAAAAAGGCAGGCTAATCCAAAGAAGAGGAGGTATAAAATTATTATCAGGGCTCCCACAAAGATTCCTGACATGACTGATGGACAAAGTGCTGAAAATCGGTTTATACCAACTCTATTCATCAAATATTGTCACTCTACAAGGTGCCCTCCATTTGTTTCCTGCTGTCTTCTCTGCTAAGACCAGAGTTACGATTCCACTGTACCCAAGGGTCTCACAGCAGTGAGCTCTTTGTCAAGTTTGAACACACTTCCGATTCCTTTTCTGTCCTGTGGTGGTGTGGTTTAGAATTACAACTGCTTCCTACACCATTGAGTCGGCCATTTTGGAAGAAGGTGGATCGGAAAGCAGGTCTCAGTGTGGAGGCATTGGGAGGGAAACAAAGGGCACAAGGTTGGTTTATCAATTTTACATCACAAATTTAAAGTAACTTTTCAGTGTCTGGGTGGTGGGTCACATTAAGTAATTTGCCCTTGATGTTGTCTTTATTTAACCTTATCGGCCAAGTCTTAATATTGTTTCAGAACTTGGGGCCCGGTGGAGGGAGGACCTTCCTGTTTTTCTTGGTGAGAGTGAAACCCTGGTTTTGCTATTTATGGTGGTGTCATAAACAAAAATCAAGGAAGCGACTGCCAAGAACGTTTTGTAGGCCAAATGCCTTTCATTCTTGATATTAGTGAGTCATTGGGCTACAGCCAGATGATTTCCACAGAAATATAAACTCTTGTTGTTTAGTAGCGGACATTGTGAATCGTTTCATTACAAAGTATGGAGGATTTCTGGCAGCTGTATGATTTCCATGTTCCTGCTTCTGTATAAATCATTGCCTTTATTACAAGCTGTTGTACATCAGCAGCAGCAGCAGACCATCATGTGAGTGCTGTGAAATAATAAGGACACTATTTATTTGAACACATTTAATACATCCAAGTACAATTGAGACATTAAGTAAGCTTTTTGTAATTTTTCTTTATTTAAATGAATAAACGCAGATTGAAAAGGTTTCTGGGAATTTCTGATGATAACTTGTTCTCAGTGCCGAGAGTACTGCAGTCACAGCCATTTTACAGTCAATCCAAGCATAGATTCATCAACACGAAAGTGGCTGTTCTTAGTAACAAAGCTCAATATTCTATCTCTCAATGTTAAAATTAACCTACTCTTAAAATTATTGACTGTTCACGTCTTTGCCAGTGGGCAAACTTAAAAAATCAGCAAAGGATCAAATACTTATTTCCTCCACTGTATGGTGTGTATGGAGTACAGAGGCCCACCAGTGGTTTCACCTGCTCCCCTATGGGCCAGTCCGAGCCTGTATGTAGTCTTCTCTCTGCCTCTATAGACAATAAATTCTCCACCTCACCCCTGTGCACTGCTGACTGGTGGAGGATCCAATCATTCTACCGATATAATGATATTGGACTTATATTCTAATAATTCTTGGCACATTCAGGTCAGGTAGTTTCAGATTAATAAAGGAACCCACTTAAAAAAATGGAAAAGTATTGAAGAAGGTATAAAGGTTACGTATTGACTCCAAGCACTTCAAAACAAAAATCCTAGTATTTTGTGTGTGTTTAGATAGTGACGTGAACTTGGACAGTTTTACGTACATACTGTTTTGTATCAAATGCATATTACAGTATGTCTTGTACCATTGGTCAAATTCATACCTCCTACAAAGGGCCACTTCTGTTATGAGGCAAGCTGAGCATCTTACCTCGGGCGGTGGTCTGAGGTGTCTCTCAGCAAAATGCTGTCTCATGAAATCCTAACCTAAAATTTTGCCAATCTAAGGCTGTGTGTTGGGGCATACTACATGTGCTTCCTAGGCTGGTCTCCGTGAAGACATTTATGAGCCATTTGGGGTATTGCTACACTGCTCTGAGGAACAGTAAGCCCCTAAAGACTGTATGGAGAGAAGAGTAGGAGGAGGATTCAGGCTACTTCTGAAAGCTACAATAAATATACCCCCTCTGTTTTGCAGGAGAAATAACTATTTTGTCCAGTAGGTGGCAGTATTACTATGCTGCCTCCTTCTGGTGTAATAGCATAGTCTCGAGCCAGCAGTATGATTAGTCTGTGCTGCTGAGGGAGGGGAAGTCAGAAGCAGTCCTTCATCGCTTCTTACATCCCAGCTGCCAATATAAAGGAACTTCTCTTCAGGACTGAGCTGACTACACAGGTTAGTTACTTTTGTTTATTAACTTTAAAGAGAGGTCATGGATCTCCTGAAAATGTGCAAATTCAAATATCTTTGCCACCCACTGGCTCCATCTGTTCCTACCACCCTAAAAGTTCCTGCCACCCATTTTTTCCAACTGACCTCAAATACCAAAAACCCCTTCCAACCAATGTCTCTCAGTGATTCCATCAACTCAAAAGCCCTAGCCATTCACGGTGTCCATCTGATCTCATACCCAAAAGCTCCTGCCAACCACTGCTCTTCCTCTGAAATCCTCCACCTCAAGAGCGCTTTTCACCCACTGTCTCACTTTAATGCTCACCACAGTACCTGTCACCAAAGGTCTACCTCTGATCTCATCTGCTTAGAACTTCTGTCACACGTTATTCCCCACTAAGAGCATCGCCTCCTACTGTCTCACTCTTCTTCACTTTGGCAGGCAGGTTCTATTTAAGCAATTTCTTGATTAACAACAGGTGTGGCAGTAATCAGGCCTGGGTGTAGCTAGGGAATTTGAACTCCACCACCCAAAGATGTGATAAATCACAGTTAATTTATGTTTTAAGGATTGGGGAATCACTTTTCACACAGGGCTCTCTAGGTTTGGATTTCTTTTCCCCTTAATAATAAAGACCTTCAGTTAAAAAATGCATTTTGTGTTTACTTGAGTTATCTTTGTCTAATATTTTAATTTGGTGATCTGAAACATTTAAGTGTAACAAACATGCAAAAGAATAAAAAATCAGAACGGGGGCAAACACTTTTTCACTCAGATGTACATACTGTACATATATGTATATATTTAAATATAAAAGAGAGATAAAATCTAAATGCAAGAATTGTGTTTTATTAGTTGCATCACCTCACTTAAAAGTGCATTAAAATGTGATCAAAACCCAAATTGGCCTCAATAACATCAACTTGACACAAAAAAACAAGCTCAAAACATTATAGGTCTCGTAAAATATTTTTCTTCACCACTAAATTAAAAAAATAAATAAAGGTGCAAGTTTTGTATCATCATTTTTATATTGACCTGGAGAACTATAGTGCCAGTTCATTTTTACAACACAGAGAATGCCGCAGAAAAAAACAAACACAAAACAATAGTGAAATAGTGCATTTATATTGCAGTCCAGGGAAGAGCACCATTTCAATTTTCCTCTCAGGCTTCAGACATGAATTGGAATAACAGAAGACAACTGAAAGTATTATCCTATTTGGCTGATGCACAAGTTAAAAAAAGTAAATATTACTGTATATAAATTGTGCAAACGTTTTAGAAGTGTGTGGGAAAAAATGCTGTAATGTAAGGATCCTTTCACACATAAGATTTTTGCCGTCAGACACAATCTGGCGAATTTTGAAAAAAACGGATCCGGCAAAAGTTGCCGCCGGATCCGTTTTTGTCTCATAGACTTGTATTAGCGTCAGATTACGACGGATGGCATCACGTTTTATCCATTTTTTACCGGATCCATCGAAAATTCATTTTCCGGCGGCCGGAGAAAATGGACAGTGGAACGTTTTTTGTGTCCGTCAAAAAAATGGATCCGTCGCAGTCAGTCGTTTGCTATAATGGAACCCTATGGTGCCGGATCCATCAAATGATGGAATCCGGCGACGGATTCCGTTTTTTAAACTAAGCATTAGTGATGAGCGCATATACTCAGTACTCGATATTTTCCGAGCACGCTCGGGTGTCTTCCAAGTATTTGTAAGTACTTGGAGACTTAGCTTTCAGCACCGCAGCTGAATGACTTACATCTGTTAGGCTACGTTCACATTAGCGTTGCGCCGCCGTGCGTCGGCGACGCAACGCGCGACGCACGCTAAAACGCGCGCAAACGCGCGCAAAAACGCGCGCGTTTTGCGACGCGTGCGTCGTTTTCCGACGAAAATCGGACGCACAGAAAATGCTACATGTAGCGTTTTCTTGTGTCCGACGCTAGCGTCGGAAACGACGCACATGGCGAAAAACGCCACCAAAACGACGCACGCGTCTCCTATGTTAAACATAGGGGCGCGTCGCCGCTGTGTCGCCGCTGCGTCGCCGGCGCAACAGCGACGCACATTGGCGGAACGCCAATGTGAACGTAGCCTTAGCCAGCATAAGTACATGTGGGGGTTGATTGGTTGCTAGGCAATCCCCACATGAAATCAAGCTGGCTAACAGATGTAAATCATTCAGCTGCGGTGCTGAAAACTAAATCTCCGAGTACTTACAAATACTCAGAGGACACCCGAGCGTGCTCGGGAAATCTCGGGTACCGAGTATATTCGCTCATCACTACTAAGCATGCGTTTTCCATTCTGGGGTCCCCTGTCTAACATACCATACCATCAGGGCTACCACTAGGAATTTCGGGACCCAATACTGGCAAAATGTTTTGGGCCCCTTGAGACTCCGCCCAGGCTCTACCCTATCCCCGCCTCCACCTCTCGAACCTTCCACAGTCCCACCGCCCACTCCTAGAAAAACTCCACATCTGCACCACGTCCTCACCAATCACACATTAACAGTTCCCATCACCAGATCACATACATAGCCAGCAGCTTTTGTTTTGGCCAAAAGATTTTTTAAGCTGCCACCACAACAAAGTAGACTCTTTTGGCCGGGCCCTACTCTACGCTAACCTATTAAACATTTGTTAAAATATGCAATACAATTTTGGTATATTTTTATTTATTAAATTTTTAAAATGACCAATAATATCACATAAAGGGACAAATACCATTGCACCATGACCAGATCACATATTAACACCACAGTGATGGGATAATATCATATACAAGTGACAAATACCACCACATCATGTCCATACCACATGTTACCACCACATGGGGAAGAGTTTGTTGCCTGAGAGGCAACTCAGGGCAATGATCAAGTACTGGGTGGAGTAGATACATGGTGACCAAGGCGGCATTTAGAAGGCATGCAAGTGGCTGGCGTAACAAACTGCATATCATTAACATGTCTATCCATCCTGTGATTTCCGTAATACTATAACTTTTCCATCTTGGTATTGCTATTGCAATTTTAATGATGATGAGCGTAAATTGTAAATCTCACTGAAAACATAGTTATAAGAAATTTTAAGTGTATGGTATTATGCCTATATATAATGTATTTATACTGTTAGTAAATAACAATCATTACCACCATACTGATACTGAACAAAACCCAGTGTACAACAAAAGGCAAATACCATATCACTATGACCACATATTACCATTAACCCCTTCAAGACCCAGCCTATTTTGACCTTAAAGACCTTGCCGTTTTTTGCAATTCTGACCAGTGTCCCTTTATGAGGTAATAACTCAGGAACGCTTCAACGGATCCTAGCGGTTCTGAGATTGTTTTTTCGTGACATATTGGGCTTCATGTTAGTGGTAAATTTAGGTCAATAAATTCTGCATTTATTTGTGATAAACACGGAAATTTGGCGAAAATTTTGAAAATTTCGCAATTTTCACATTTTGAATTTTTATTCTGTTAAACCAGAGAGATATGTGACACAAAATAGTTAATAAATAACATTTCCCACATGTTTACTTTACATCAGCACAATTTTGGAAACAAAATTTTTTTTTGTTAGGAAGTTATAAGGGTTAAAATTCGACCAGCGATTTGTCATTTTTACAACGAAATTTACAAAACCATTTTTTTTAGGGACCACCTCACATTTGAAGTCAGTTTGAGGGGTCTATATGGCTGAAAATACCCAAAAGTGACACCATTCTAAAAACTGCACCCCTCAAGGTACTCAAAACCACATTCAAGAAGTTTATTAACCCTTCAGGTGCTTCACAGCAGCAGAAGCAACATGGAAGGAAAAAATGAACATTTAACTTTTTAGTCACAAAAATTATCTTTTAGCAACAATTTTTTTATTTTCCCAATGGTAAAAGGAGAAACTGAACCACGAAAGTTGTTGTCCAATTTGTCCTGAGTACGCTGATACCTCATATGTGGGGGTAAACCACTGTTTTGGCGCACGGCAGGGCTTGGAAGGGAAGGAGCGCCATTTGACTTTTTGAATCAAAAATTGGCTCCACTCTTTAGCGGACACCATGTCACGTTTGGAGAGCCCCCGTGTGCCTAAAAATTGGAGCTCCCCCACAAGTGACCCCATTTTGGAAACTAGACGCCCCAAGGAACTTATCTAGATGCATAGTGAGCACTTTGAACCCCCAGGTGCTTCACAAATTGATCCGTAAAAATGAAAAAGTACTTTTTTTTCACAAAAAAATTCTTTTAGCCTCAATTTTTTCATTTTCACATGGGCAACAGGATAAAATGGATCCTAAAATGTGTTGGGCAATTTCTCCTGAGTACACCAATACCTCACATGTGGAGGTAAACCACTGTTTGGGCACATGGTAAGGCTCGGAAGGGAAGGAGCGCCATTTGACTTTTTGAATGAAAAATTATTTCCATCGTTAGCGGACACCATGTCGCGTTTGGATAGCTCCTGTGTGCCTAAACATTGGCGCTCCCCCACAAGTGACCCCATTTTGGAAACTAGACCCCCCAAGGAACTAATTTAGATGCCTAGTGAGCACTTTAAACCCTCAGGTGCTTCACAAATTGATCTGTAAAAATGAAAAAGTACTTTTTTTTCACAAAAAAATTCTTTTCGCCTCAATTTTTTCATTTTCACATGGGCAGTAGGATAAAATGGATCATAAAATTTGTTGGGCAATTTCTCCCGAGTACGCCGATACCTCATATGTGGGGGTAAACCACTGTTTGGGCACTCGGCAGGGCTCGGAAGAGAAGGCGCGCCATTTGACTTTTTGAATGGAAAATTAGCTCCAATTGTTAGCGGACACCATGTCGCGTTTGGAGAGCCCCTGTGTGCCTAAACATTGGAGCTCCCGCACAAGTGACCCCATTTTGGAAACTAGACCCCCCAAGGAACTTATCTAGATGCATATTGAGCACTTTAAACCCCCAGGTGCTTCACAGAAGTTTATAACGCAGAGCCATGAAAATAAAAAATAATTTTTCTTTCCTCAAAAATGATTTTTTAGCCTGGAATTTCCTATTTTGCCAAGGATAATAGGAGAAATTGGACCCCAAATATTGTTGTCCAGTTTGTCCTGAGTACGCTGATACCCCATATGTGGGGGTAAACCACTGTTTGGGCGCACGGCAGGGCTCGGAAGGGATGGCACGCCATTTGGCTTTTTAAATGGAAAATTAGCTCCAATCATTAGCGGACACCATGTCACGTTTGGAGAGCCCCTGTGTGCCTAAACATTGGAGATCCCCCAGAAATGACACCATTTTAGAAACTAGACCCCCAAAGGAACTAATCTAGATGTGTGGTGAGGACTTTGAACCCCCAAGTGCTTCACAGAAGTTTATAACGCAGAGCCATGAAAAAAAAAAAAAAAATTATTTTCTCAAAAATGATCTTTTAGCCTGCAATTTTTTATTTTCCCAAGGGTAACAGGAGAAATTTGACCCCAAAAGTTGTTGTCCAGTTTCTCCTGAGTACGCTGATACCCCATATGTGGGGGTAAATCACTGTTTGGGCACATGCCGGGGCTCGGAAGTGAAGTAGTGACGTTTTGAAATGCAGACTTTGATGGAATGCTCTGTGGGCGTCACGTTGCGTTTGCAGAGCCCCTGATGTGGCTTAACAGTAGAAACCCCCCACAAGTGACCCCATTTTGGAAACTAGACCCCCAAAGGAACTTATCTAGATGTGTGGTGAGCACTTTGAACCCCCAAGTGCTTCATAGAAGTTTATAATGCAGAGCCGTGAAAATAATAAATACGTTTTCTTTCCTCAAAAATAATTATTTAGCCCAGAGTTTTTTATTTTTCCCAAGGGTAACAGGAGAAATTTGACCCCAATATTTGTTGTCCAGTTTCTCCTGAGTACGGTGATACCCCATATGTGGGGGTAAACTACTGTTTGGGCACATGCCGGGGCTTGGAATTGAAGTAGTGACGTTTTGAAATGCAGACTTTGATGGAATGCTCTGCGGGCGTCACGTTGCGTTTGCAGAGCCCCTGATGTGCCTAAACAGTAGAAACCCCCCACAAGTGACCCCATTTTGGAAACTAGACCCTGAAAGGAACTTATCTAGATGTGTGGTGAGCACTTTGAACCCCCAAGTGCTTCATAGAAGTTTATAATGCAGAGCCGTGAAAATAATAAATACGTTTTCTTTCCTCAAAAATAATTATTTAGCCCAGAATTTTTTATTTTCCCAAGGGTTACAGGAGAAATTGGACCCCAAAAGTTGTTGTCCAGTTTCTCCTGAGTACGCTGATACCCCATATGTGGGGGTAAACCACTGTTTGGGCACACGTCGGGGCTCAGAAGGGAAGTAGTGACTTTTGAAATGCAGACTTTGATGGAATGGTCTGCGGGTGTCACGTTGCGTTTGCAGAGCCCCTGGTGTGCCTAAACAGTAGAAACCCCCCACAAGTGACCCCATTTTAGAAACTAGACCCCCCAAGGAACTTATCTAGATATGTGGTGAGCACTTTGAACCCCCAAGTGCTTCACAGACGTTTACAACACAGATCCGTGAAAATAAAAAATCATTTTTCTTTCCTCAAAAATTATGTTTTAGCAAGCATTTTTTTAGATTCACAAGGGTAACAGGAGAAATTGGACCCCAGTAATTGTTGCGCAGTTTGTCCTGAGTATGCTGGTACCCCATATGTGGGGGTAAACCACTGTTTGGGCACACGTCAGGGCTCGGAAGTGAGGGAGCACCATTTGACTTTTTGAATACGAGATTGGCTGGAATCAATGGTGGCGCCATGTTGCGTTTGGAGACCCCTGATGTGCCTAAACAGTGGTAACCCCTCAATTCTACCTCCAACACTAACCCCAACACACCCCTAACCCTAATCCCAACTGTAGCCATAACCCTAATCACAACCCTAACCCCAACACACCCCTAACCACAACACTAATTCCAACCCTAACCCTAAGGCTATGTGCCCACGTTGCGGATTCGTGTGAGATATTTCCGCACCATTTTTGAAAAATCTGCGGGTAAAAGGCACTGTGTTTTACCTGCGGATTTTCCGCGGATTTCCAGTGTTTTTTGTGCGGATTTCACCTGCGGATTCCTATTGAGGAACAGGTGTAAAACGCTGCGGAATCCGCACAAAGAATTCACATGCTGCGGAAAATACAACGCAGCGTTCCCGCGCGGTATTTTCCGCATCACGGGCACAGCGGATTTGGTTTTTCATATGTTTACATGGTACTGTAAACCTGATGGAACACTGCTGCGAATCCGCAGCCAAATCCGCACCGTGTGCACATAGCCTAATTCTAAAGGTATGTGCACACGCTGCGGAAAACGCTGCGGATCCGCAGCAGTTTCCCATGAGTGTACAGTTCAATGTAAACCTATGGGAAACAAAAATCGCTGTACACATGCTGCGGAAAAACTGCACGGAAACGCAGCGGTTTACATTCCGCAGCATGTCACTTCTTTGTGCGGATTCCGCAGCGGTTTTACAACTGCTCCAATAGAAAATCGCAATTGTAAAACCGCAGTGAAATGCGCAGAAAAAAACGCGGTAAATCCACCATAAATCCGCAGCGGTTTAGCACTGCGGATTTATCAAATCCGCAGCGGAAAAATCCGCAGAGGACCAGAATACGTGTGCACATTCCTAACCCTAACCCTACCCCTAACCCTACCCCTAACCCTAGCCCTAACCCTAACCCTACCCCTAACCCTACCCCTACCCCTACCCCTACCCCTACCCCTAACCCTACCCCTAACCCTACCCCTAACCCTAACCCTACCCCTAACCCTAACCCTATTCTAACATTAGTGGAAAAAAAAAAATTTCTTTATTTTTTTATTGTCCCTACCTATGGGGGTGACAAAGGGGGTGGTCATTTATTATTTTTTTTATTTTGATCACTGAGATAGATTATATCTCAGTGATCAAAATGCACTTTGGAACGAATCTGCCGGCCGGCAGATTCGGCGGGCGCACTGCACATGCGCCCGCCATTTTGGAAGATGGCGGCGCCCGGGAGAAGACGGACGGGACCACGGCTGGATCGGTAAGTATGATAGGGTGGGGGGGGACCACGGGGGGGGGGATCGGAGCACGGGGGGGGGGATCGGAGCACGGGGGGGGGAATCGGAGCGCGGGAGGGGTGGAACGGAGCGCGGGGGGCGTGGAACGGAGCACGGGGGGGCTGGAATGGAGCACGGGGGGGTGGAACGGAGCACGGGGGGGGGTGGATCGGAGTGCAGGGGGGGTGATTGGAGCACGGGGGGGTGATTGGAGCACGGGGGGAGCGGACACGAGCACGGGGGGGAGCGGAGCACAGGGCGGAGGGGAGCCGGAGCAGTGTACCGGCCAGATCGGGGGGGTGGGGGGGCGATCGGAGGGGTGGGGTGGGGGCACACTAGTATTTCCAGCCATGGCCGATGATATTTCAGCATCGGCCATGGCTGGATTGTAATATTTCACCCGTTATAATGGGTGAAATATTACAAATCGCTCTGATTGGCAGTTTCACTTTCAACAGCCAATCAGAGCGATCGTAGCCACGAGGGGGTGAAGCCACCCCCCCTGGGCTAAACTACCACTCCCCCTGTCCCTGCAGATCGGGTGAAATGGGAGTTAACCCTTTCACCCGATCTGCAGGGACGCGATCTTTCCATGACGCCGCATAGGCGTCATGGGTCGGATTGGCACCGACTTTCATGACGCCTACGTGGCGTCAAAGGTCGGGAAGGGGTTAACACTTAAACATTTTCAGCTCATCACCCTGCCAACTTTTTCCTGACAATTTTCATTACACCACTGAAGATACCCCCAAATTTTATGAATTATTCTAAGAATAATTATATGTTCATATATATTAGATAGACAATGTTTGTGAAATATCACACAATCACACCCATCCTGTGCCTAGCTAGAGCCATCAGCTCTGTCCCATAAGTATTCTCTCTGTGAATGAAAAGTACTGGTCTTTGTAAATCGGCAGCACACTACGATGAACCAATGCTATTAGAAGGTGTTTTGCAGACATTAAGGGTTAACTGACTTGTTATGGGTTTAGAAGTTGTGCTTTCTGCACAGTAAACAACAATCATGGGGCAAATTTTTTATGCATACTCAGAACAAATGGACTAAAGCCACAAATAAAAGATTTAACAGGGCTTTTTACGAAAACATGCATAATGGAGATGTTCCAGAACCTCAGGGCATGATCTCGGCAATGCCTACCTTTTACACTGCCTTTTATCTAACAGAACGAGTGTCTTATTGTATCAACAATTTTGTTCAGAATTTGGAGCGAACCATGGTGACATTGCATTGCACCTTCTAGAGGACTTGAAAAGTCTGGAGACTAGATGATGGTCACTTTATTAGTTGTGAGAGGTTGTGAATGGTTATTGACAAGGAAGCCTCATGGCTTCATGATTATCATAGTTTGCCCTGGGTAGAATAGAGTAGAACAGACGACACAAATTGCAACGTCAACTATTATTAGAGATCACTAACTAGGCTTAACATTTTTGAAAATATGGACATTATATAGACAATTTAAGAGAGGATCACATCATTCAATGCTGCAACATCCCCTCCATTCTTTAGGTACTTCACTAAAGATCAGACCTGTCACATAATAATTTATAAATTTAGTCCAATTAAACACTATAAAATTAAACATTCAAAATTTTAATAATTGCCTGGCCTTACACTTGTGTATGTGTAAAGCATTTCTAGAGAAACTTGTTGGTTGTGGTGAGTCCCCGGCTCCCTGCACCTCTTACCTCTCTTTTACAGACATACTCATACCTTGTATACACTCAGCAAACACTGCTGGAGCTGTTCCAATGTTGTCAGCACTCACATTAGGTGACACATGAGCCCTGCACCCAATCAGCGCTGGCTTCACTGTCCCTGGCATCGGATGCATTGAACACCAACAGGAAACCCGGGCTGTGAATGCTCTCTGTCCTCCTTTCGATGTTTGATCTGTCCAAAGGTTGGGGCAGTGACACCAGCGCTGATTGGGGGCAGGGTTCATTTTACATAACCACCTCACGTGAGCCCCGGGAATGCAAACGTTGACACTACAAGAAGGGCACCTGCATCGGAGGTGAGTATAGGTGTTTTAATTTTAACGGGGCCAAACATGAGGAATGAGTAGGGATTGGGGTTGTCCAAGTAGTGGACAATCCCTATAATACTGACACCATCTTTCTGTTTATAAAGGCACAGATGATTGGCCTCGGGGAGACCAAAACATCCAACACCGCGGAGACACCATCACGTGTTTCTCAACGCAGTGATTCCAGAACACTGCCAACATCTCTTATGGGAAATATGCAGATGCATGTAAAGAAGCTGCGGAGACACCATCACGTGTTTCTCGACGCAAGCAGTGAATAGCCAGGCCTTTCCCCGGGAAGGAACAACCACGGGAAGGGCAGCATCCTATGAAGGAAAGCCACCTATGCCAAGCATGGTATCCATCCACAGACAGCTGTTTTGGGGTTTTTGCCCCTCATCAGTGTGGAGTAGGAATCTGGCTATTAGGAGCAGTGCCTAGTAAAAAGGCTATAAAGGCACAGATGATCGGCCTCGGGGAGACCAAAACATCCAACACCGCGAAGACATCATCACGTGTTTCTCAACGCAGTGATTCCAGAACACTGCCCCCATCCCTTATGGGAAATATGCAGATGCATGCAAAGAAACTGCGGAGACACCATCACGTGTTTCTCGACGCAAGCAGTGAATAGCCAGGCCTTTCCCCGGGAAGGAACAACCACGGGAAGGGCAGCATCCTATGAAGGAAAGCCACCTATGCCAAGCATGGTATCCATCCACAGACAGCTGTTTCGGGGTTTTTGCCCCTCATCAGTGTGGAGTAGGAATCTGGCTATTAGGAGCAGTGCCTAGTAAAAAGGCTATAAAGGCACAGATGATTGGCCTCGGGGAGACCAAAACATCCAACACCGCGGAGACACCATCACGTGTTTCTCAACGCAGTGATTCCAGAGCACTGCCCCCATCCCTTATGGGAAATATGCAGATGCATGTAAAGAAGCTGCGGAGACACCATCACGTGTTTCTCGACGCAAGCAGTGAATAGCCCGGCCTTTCCCCCGGGAAGGAACAACCACGGGAAGGGCAGCATCCTATGAAGGAAAGCCACCTATGCCAAGCATGGTATCCATCCACAGACAGCTGTTTCGGGGTTTTGCCCCTCATCAGTGTGGAGTAGGAATCTGGCCAGAAGCTGCCCTTCCCGTGGTTGTTCCTTCCCGGGAAAAGGCCTGGCTATTCACTGCTTGCGTCGAGAAACACGTGATGGTGTCTCCGCAGCTTCTTTACATGCATCTGCATATTTCCCATAAGGGATGGGGGCAGTGTTCTGGAATCACTGCGTTGAGAAACACGTGATGGTGTCTCCGCAGTGTTGGATGTTTTGGTCTCCCTGAGGCCAATCATCTGTGCCTTTATAGCCTTTTTACTAGGCACTGCTCCTAATAGCCAGATTCCTACTCCACACTGATGAGGGGCAAAAACCCGAAACAGCTGTCTGTGGATGGATACCATGCTTGGCATAGGTGGCTTTCCTTCATAGGATGCTGCCCTTCCCGTGGTTGTTCCTTCCCGGGGAAAGGCCTGGCTATTCACTGCTTGCGTCGAGAAACACGTGATGGTGTCTCCGCAGCTTCTTTACAACCATCTTTCTGTTTGTTTCTCTTTAGATATATTTTTTTATTTGTTATCTTTCTTATACATATTTTACTTATTCTGGGCATACAATAGATCTTCCATATATGCCAAAATCATGCAGGATATCTTTGTTCCTTGTGTCCAGGTGTCCCCTCCAAGTCTTTCTACTGATTCCTTACTGAGTTATGTCTTGCTTTTTTTATAAAGATTTTATACCTTTTATGACCCAATAAAGTGATTGATCTTTTAGCATTAGACTTTTTTTAGCATACCTTTTGATTACATAAGTTCTTATATTTATAAAGTTTCAGATCAGGATATGCCAGCACTGTTTGATATATAGCATCTATGACATTTTTGCAGAGGCGTCAGTACATGTTGCTGTGCCAAGTACTACAGCTCATTTCGACTCATGAAAATAAGCTATGGCTGCAGTGCCTGGTAATGTATCTATCACCACAGTTTTTAAAGTGTAGCTAAACTTTTAAAACATTTTTGGAACATTGTAGCGTCTTATATAAAATGTGGAGCTCAGGTCCAGAGACCTCCACAAATTGCTCAATCCAAAAAGCGCTTTGCTCATACATGTCAGGTAGTGAAATTAAAGTTGGTAAAACTGCGCTGCTGCTTCTGGATTCATAATAAAGATCCCATATGTGCTTTAATCTCAACGCGCGTTTTGAAGTCAGCATACTTCTTCATCAGAAGAGCCACAATGGTACTATAGAACTATTGCAGCTCTCCTGAAGAAGTGTGCTAACTTCAAAACTTTGCGTTGAGATTAAAACCACATAGATAATATGAAACTCAATATGGGATCTTTATTGTGAATACAGAATCAGTAGACTAGTTTGCCAACTTTATTTCCACTACCTGAGTACAATGTTGGAATCTCAAACCTGTTGGTTGTGGAGCTGATGACACTACTACCTTCCAAAGTGCAGTGATAATGCGTAAGCTGAGCAATTCATCCCTTGGCTCAAGTGATTATCGGGGCTGAAGGCCCAGATTCCCACCAATTAATAGTGCTTTGAACTCTTCCGGTTTGTGCGCGGGTTTATTACAAGCTGAGCCTGGATCCTATCTCTTCTCCATATATTTTAAGGCACTGCCTGGTCACATATATAGGTGAGTTAGGAACCATCCATATGAGGTACGCCTTGTCCTGGTTGGATGTCTTATACACTTTTTGATCTAAAATTAACTTAGCACTTCATGGTTTTTAAGTATAAAGCAAACGTAAATTGTAGTGTAATTTATTAGTCGCAGTGTGCTGATGGACAATGTATGTACATATATGTATATAGAACATTTGTGCATCTGAATATAAATTAGAGATGAGCGGATTAGGCACAATTCCAATTTTTCTGTTCGCATGGATTTTCCTGGGAAATTCAATTTGCAAATTCTCCATGAATTTAATATTCCTTAGTATATGTAACACATGTAATATGTAAAAAAAAAATCTTCTCACCACTCACGATCTTCCGCCCCTCACCTTTACCCTTTCGATTCACCCTGCATCTGCATCTCCTCTAAAATTCCAGGGTCTCTCATGCTTGGTCAGGACTTTTGGCTATGATGGGGTCCAAGAGGGTTCTGCGCAAGTGTGACAGCATCAGGACGTCACGGGCCAGCAGCGCCATTTTGCTAAATCTGCAGGGAAGCATATTACAAAAAAAAGTTGTAGATTTCAATTCCACTCAAATCTATTAGCTCACTTCTATCGTTAATTTAATATTAATGTTGCGCTGCTCTTTTTTGGTCTTTTTGTAGAAATCTCTTTTGATCTACTAATAATTTACCATAACCTGGATATTAAGAGACGATCTACATGTATGAGTTGTAAACAAATGAGCCATCATTGTCCGTGTGTATGAACAGCAATTTCCCTTCAATCTCTGACACAATACATAAATATTGATTAGTCAACTAAGATAACACCATGAAGATTTGACCATATCATGCTTTTAGTCACCTCAGATCATAAACAACCTTCGTTGTCACCTTTTAGACAAACATTTGATTCATAATTCACTCCTCAAGTCATAACTTCATTATCTTGTATGAATGACAAATACTTTGTAAATGGTCCACAGCAGGCATCTCATTTTCTGCACCTAGTAAAAGACTACATTTTGCAATAGAGGTTATTTATGATTTTATCCAGAGGGTCAACCTATAAAAGTCCTATAGGACTGGGGGGGGGGGAGTTAGAAAGATGTGAATGCCCTATAAGTCCAGGGTGTTTTACTAGGGCAATCACAAAATCAATAGACTGAGTTTCAGAGTGGAAGAGAATACTCTTTATCATTAATGTCAGACATTTACTGGTCAATTTAGCACAGTTCTTCCTGTAAACAAAATGACCATTCTCTCCCGGCAATAAAAAAAACACAGAGATACACTCATTAGGATCAGGTCAAAAACGTCTGGCACAGAACACATGATGATACAGTGTCTCACAAAGGAAAATTTTTAATATTTGATGACTTTCCATTTTCCAACATTGTAATTTTATGACTTCTCGGGAGAAAACATGAAATGCCAATAGATAATAAGGAATTCCTGTTAATTCGACCTATTGACACAGAAAAATTCAGGGTTTCACTTGGTCCCACAATTTGTCATTAAAAGCCACTTTTAGGAATCCTGAGATTCCAGGAACTTTCATGGTTCAACAAAGGGGTATTAGAAGATTACTAAGATTGATCTGACAAATGACTTATTTGTGACAAAGGACAGGATCAAGCTGGGAATGAACACAAAGGCAGAAATTCAGTAAGAAGCCTCTACGAGTACCATTGCTTCCCATGGGGGGAGGACGACAGAGGGTTCAGTTGCCCTGGTCAACACGCTCTCAGGGGCTCACCCAGAGTTACTTTACTTTTAACTGTATAGCGGTGCTCAAACTGATACAGTTAAACTCTGTTGCATCGGACTATGGGGAGTGCATTATACTATACTGAGGTCTATGAGGCAAAATATACTCTATGGAGAACTATGAGGAATACATTATACTATATGGAGGACTATGTGAAGTGCATTGTACTATATGGAGGACTATGGGGTACATTATACTTCATAGAGGACTAAGCGGAATGCATTATATTGTATGGAGGACTATGGGGAGTGCATTATACTGTATGAAAAACTATGGGGTGCATTATACTATATTTACTATATGGAGGACTTTAGAGTGCATTATACTGTATGGGGGACTATGAGAAGTGCATTGTACTATATGGAAGACTATGGGGTACATTATACTTCATAGAGGACTAAGCAGAATGCATTATACTGTATGGAGGACTATGGGGAATGCATTATACTGTATGGAATGCATTATACTATATTTACTATGTGGAGGACTTTAGAGTGCATTATACTGTATGGAAGACTATGGGGAGTGCATTTTACTACAGTATATGGAGGACTATGGGGAGTGCATTATACTATATTGACGTCTATGAGGTGAGATATTCTCTAAAGAGGACTATGAGGAGTGCATTATACTATATGGAGGACTATGTGAAGTGCATTATACTATATGGAGGACTATGATAAGTGCAGTATATTATATGTAGGACTATCGGAGTGCAGTATACTATATGGAAAACTATGGGGAGTGCAGTATACTATATGGAGAACAAAGGGGAGTGTATTATACTATATGGGGCAGCACGGTGGTGCAGTGGTTAGCACTGCAGTCTTGCAGCCCTGGGGTCCTGAGTTCTAATCCCACCCAGGACAACATCTGCAAAGAGTTTGTTTGTTCTCTCCATGTTTGCGTGGGTTTCCTCCAGGCACTCCAGTTTCCTCCCACATTCCAAAGACACACTGATAGGGATTCTAGATTGTGAGCCCCATCGGGGACAGTGATGATAATGTGTGCAAAACTGTAAAGTGCTGCGGAATATGAGAAATAAAGATTATTATTAAATATATAAAAATAAAGATTATTATTAAGATTATGAAGCACTATGGGGTGTATTATACCATATGGAAGGCTACGTGGGGGTTATATTATTTGGATGGCTATGTTGAAGCATTTATACTGCATGCAAGTAATTATAAAGTGTGAAGGTTTATGTGGGGTTCATCATACTGTGTGGAGTTGTCACAAAGTGACTGTTGACTGTGGGCGCCTACCCAATCCTTCGAACTATGGGCACCCTTGTCTATCCCCACCCCCCCGGATTGCTTCTGAAGGTGGAGATGCCTGGGTCACGTTCCTTGCTATTCTCCTATATTAACCCTTATCTTTCCCTCCCCTACTGAGATAGGTATGAGGCACAGGATCCAAAAGTTATGGCCAGTGATAATGTCACACAGTGGCTAGGGACTGTGGGTGCCTACCCAATGCCTTGAATTAGGGGTGCCTTAAGACATAAATGAAAACTACAATCATACAAAATACACTCACCAAAAATGAGTGGAACACAGAGGAGGAATAGAAAGGTAAACCCAAATAGGACAGGATGAGGATGACCACACAAACAAACTCTACACAGCAATCTCCTGAACAAATGTCCAAATGCCTACTGCAAACTCCTGCCCAGGCAGTAACAACTTTTACTAGCAATTGCCAAGTGCCAAGGGCGAGCATAAATAGCAGGGGGGAGTGGCCAACACTGAACAGTTGAGACAATCCAGGTTGGAGAGCTCCAGGAGATCAACTGAACTGTTTAACCCTCACACTGCTAGCAAGTAAAAAAGCTGCACTGTTTAATAAGATGATGAAGCAGTTTCAGAAGTAGCAATGAATAAGGAAGCTGTGAAGAAGAAAATCTATTTCTGAAACACGTCAGATCTTTGATGACCTGTGTTCAGTGGATTTTCCACATATGGAATAAAGTTACATGTCACAACGGACACGGCTTAGCTTACTTAGCTTCCGCTCCCACGTCGCCAACGTGGGGCATGCGTCCCAGTTGGTAAAAGAATGTGGACCCACTGGACCACAGGGGGGTGACCCAGGCCTTCCCGGACTAGGGAAAGGCAGAGGTCGGGGTCTATGGCAGCTGAACATGTGGGCAAGATGGTAACATGCGGGACTACATGACACCGCACAACTTCAGGTATGAAAAAACATAAAGTTTACTAAACAAAGTCATCACACAGAAACAAGATGTTACAATGCTAGGTTCCCGATTCTGCACATCAAGCAAGGGTGAACATCACAGGACTTCAGACATCATCACGGATTGATGCAGTCCAGGGTTATCTGGCATGAGCATATCAGGAGAACCCCTCTATCAGGCCTCAGGCAAAGCACAGGCACAGGGAACATGCTGGACATCGAGACACAGGCAAAACATGGACAGCACAGGTCTAGGGCCATCGATATAGCAACTCAGTAAATTCGCTGGTCAGATCCAGGACACACAGACAGCCGTAGCTGGGAAACAAGGCTGGAAACTCCCCAAGAACACGGAGGAAGAGCCCATCCAGGAACACAAGAAGGACCAACTCAGAAACTCAGTCTGGACCACCAGTACAGGCTGGACATCTAGGACGAAGACAGGACATCTGGACTCCGGACAACAAACACGGCTCCAGGCAGAGAATGGCAGGACATCAGGGACACTGACAGAAAATCAGGGAAGCCGGCAGAACATCAAGCATCAAGCAGCAGTTGTCAGATTCGAGGCATCAGATGACAGTCTTCAAGCTCCAGGCAGTGAAAGTCAGGCTCCAGGCACCAGGCAGCGGTCGTCAGGCTCCAAATATCAGGCAGAGACAGTCAAGCTCCAGGCTCCAGGCAGCGGTTTTAAGGCTTCAGGAACCGGGCAGAGGCAGTCAGGCTTCAGGCACCAGGCAGAGGTAGTCAGACTGCAGGCACCAGAGAACGGACACGACCTAGAAAGGAACTCAAGCGGTGTGGTGCAAGCACCACAGACTCGGACCAGAGCTAGACGGAGCTAGAGCCACATAGTAGACTGATCACAGCATAGTAAACGCTCAGCAGGAACACCAGACTCATCTTAAGAAGACGAACACGGGTTTATTTTCAAGGCACAGGTTACAGGAAAATCACAGTCACTGGGTACATGTTCAAGACTGGTGCAGACACAGACAGCTTGGAGCCCCTGTGTAAGAAATGTGTCTGGGCCCCCCTCCTTTTATGGCAACAAGACAAAGCTATATATATATATATATATATATATATATATATACATACATATATATACAATATATAGCCACACACACACATGTATATATATGAGTCTCCTTTATTATGTATATTGCCATCCCTTCTAATCCCTTCTAAACCAATCTAATCAGTTTTTATGAAGAGGTAAGCTATAGACTGGACCACGGTGAGTCATTGGACGTGGTATATCTCGATTTTTCCAAAGCGTTTGATACCGTGCCGCACAAGAGGTTGGTACACAAAATGAGAATGCTTGGTCTGGGGGAAAATGTGTGTAAATGGGTTAGTAACTGGCTTAGTGATAGAAAGCAGAGGGTGGTTATAAATGGTATAGTCTCTAACTGGGTCGCTGTGACCAGTGGGGTACCGCAGGGGTCAGTATTGGGACCTGTTCTCTTCAACATATTCATTAATGATCTGGTAGAAGGTTTACACAGTAAAATATCAATATTTGCAGATGATACAAAACTATGTAAAGCAGTTAATACAAGAGAAGATAGTATTCTGCTACAGATGGATCTGGATAAGTTGGAAACTTGGGCTGAAAGGTGGCAGATGAGGTTTAACAATGATAAATGTAAGGTTATACACATGGGAAGAGGGAATCAATATCACCATTACACAGTGAACGGGAAACCACTGGGTAAATCTGACAGGGAGAAGGACTTGGGGATCCTAGTTAATGATAAACTTACCTGGAGCAGCCAGTGCCAGGCAGCAGCTGCCAAGGCAAACAGGATCATGGGGTGCATTAAAAGAGGTCTGGATACACATGATGAGAGCATTATACTGCCTCTGTACAAATCCCTAGTTAGACCGCACATGGAGTACTGTGTCCAGTTTTGGGCACCGGTGCTCAGGAAGGATATAATGGAACTAGAGAGAGTACAAAGGAGGGCAACAAAATTAATAAAGGGGATGGGAGAACTACAATACCCAGATAGATTAGCGAAATTAGGATTATTTAGTCTAGAAAAAAGACGACTGAGGGGCGATCTAATAACCATGTATAAGTATATAAGGGGACAATACAAATATCTCGCTGAGGATCTGTTTATACCAAGGAAGGTGACGGGCACAAGGGGGCATTCTTTGCGTCTGGAGGAGAGAAGGTTTTTCCACCAACATAGAAGAGGATTCTTTACTGTTAGGGCAGTGAGAATCTGGAATTGCTTGCCTGAGGAGGTGGTGATGGCGAACTCAGTCGAGGGGTTCAAGAGAGGCCTGGATGTCTTCCTGGAGCAGAACAATATTGTATCATACAATTATTAGGTTCTGTAGAAGGACGTAGATCTGGGTATTTATTATGATGGAATATAGGCTGAACTGGATGGACAAATGTCTTTTTTCGGCCTTACTAACTATGTTACTATGTTACTATGTTATTACACAGTGCCCTCTCTTGTAATGTGCAGTACCGTCCCTTACATATCAGATTATATAGCGCCCTGTTTTCTAATTACATAACGTACTGTCTTGTTAGCTGTATAATGCAATGATGGCTGATGAAGCATGGGAAAGCTTCTTTTCTAATGGAGGAGCTGATGGACTGGTTGTCTGGTCACTGGCTCCTCCATCAGCAGTCATTTTACATCTAAAAAGAGAGGGGACTATGTAATAAAAGAGGGAGCTGTGAATAACAAAACTAACAAGAATGCACTATGTAAGAGACAGTAATAAGGGATGACACCATATAAAACTAGAGAGGATGGTATGTAATAAGGGACGATGTTATACATAATAAAAAAGGAAACTATATAACAAAGGATGGTGTTATACAGAATTAGTGAGTAAACTATATACTAAGGGACTGTGTTATTCATAAGTACGTACACTCAATACTAAGGGACAGTGTTAGACATAATAAGCGATAATAATGTCTTCCTCCACCTCCCCCTATAATGGGATGGACCCATTATAGGTGTGGTGAGCTATGGGTTTTCATATGTTGAAAATTCCTGGGACTTCTGGCTCTGATGATGCCTGGTTTTGCAACAGGTAATGAATGCATCTTGACTTGTAAGTCTATGAAAGCCTCATCCTGGCTAAAATCAACTTCCACATGACTCTTTCTGACTCTCATAGAAGCTACGTCACAAGCGTAGTCTAATATCTGGCCAGTCAGAAGCTACTGTTACATGATGGCGCCATGGGACTAGAGTGGTGCCAAAAAGCAATAAATACACCGGAGGGTGAGTATATGACTGGAGCAGGGGACTTGCGCTTAAAGCACCACTCCGGCGGTGAAAAATAACTCCCCGGGAGTGGTGTTTTAATAATTTAATAATAAACAATTTATTACTATAAAGTTAATAAAGGCTTGGAGTAAATGTCTGCAGTTACTTTATGAGACTGCAGACTGCCAAATCGTGACAGAGAGCGCCTTCTGTCATGCTTCCCCAATATCATTACCGTTATCACGTTGTCATGTGACTACGTTTGCTATGTGCATGTGTCAACTGCAAAGGTTTGGCCTCTCTCAATGGAAGACAATTGAGACAAGGCGAAAGAAGCTAGTCGTCTTATGACCACCTTCTGATATCAGCGATGCTGGGGCCATTGTTACTGTACATGGGGGAACTCAGGAGACATTTTTAAATGTTAAGTGGACACTTAGAAACATTATTGTTTTGTAGGGGCACCAGTAGCATAGCTATCAGGTGGTAAAGTGTGCTGAGTAGTGATGAGCGAATATACTCGTTACTCGAGATTTCCCGAGCACAATTGGGTGACCTCCGAATATGTTTTAGTGCTTGGAGATTTAGTTTTCCTCACCTCAGATGAATGATTTACATCTCTTAGCCAGCTTGATTACATGTGGAGATTCCATAGCAACCAGGCAACCCCCACATGTACTTATGCTGGCTAACAGATGTAAATCATTCAGATGCGGTGATGAAAACTAAATCTGATGAAAACTAAAAAATACTCGGAGGTCACCTGAGCGTGCTCGGGAAATCTCGAGTAACAAGTATATTCGCTCATCACTAGTGCTGAGCTGCTGTAAGGCAGGGTCAGAGGTGCATTTTCTGTTGTCGAGCTCTATACACAGAGCGATTACTGAAGCCATGTTGGTACTGCCCCTCTGACTGGAAGAGCAAGGCTGCTGGGAGAAATAAAGTAAATTTTCTCCCAGCAGCGAGGCTCTCAGTGCAGGCACCACACGGTGTCAGAACGCTATTAGCTATTATACTGTGTTTTGGGGGAGCAGTGGGGACATAATTGTATGTATAGGGGCAACTCTGGGGGACATCATACTGTATGTACGGGAGCTGCGGACCATCATACTGTGCATAAGGGAGCTCTGGGCCTACCATACTATGTATAGGGCAGCTGTGGGGGTATTACACTGTGTTTAGGTGACCTGTTGGCCCATTATACTGTGTACAGGGGAACTGTGGTGGACATCATACTGTATGTATGGGAGCTGTGGGCCCATCATCCTGTGTATAAGGGAGCTGTGGGCCCTTCATACTGTGTATAAGGGAGCTGTGGAGCATTATATTGTGCATAAGGGAGCTGTTGGCCCATTATACTGTGTACAGGGGAACTGTGGGGGACATCATACTGTATGTATGGGAGCTGTGGGTCCATCATACTGTGAATAAGGGCGCTGTGGGGCATTATATTGTGCATAAGAGAGCTGTGGGCCCATCATACTGTGTATAAGGGAGCTGTGGGCCCACCATACTGTGTATAAGGGAACTGTGAGGCATTATTTTGTGCATAAGGGAGCTGTTGGCCCATTATACTGTGCACAGGGTAATGGTGGGGGACATCATACTGTATGTATAGGAGCTGTGGGCCCATCATACTGTGTATAAGGGAGCTGTGGGCCCACCATACTGTGAATAAGGGAACTGTGAAGACATTATACTGTGCATAGGGGAGCTGCTGGCCCATTACACTGTATATAGTGGCGCTCTGTCAGCATTATACTGTGTATAAGGGAGCTGTGGGCTCATGATACTGAGTATGGAGCAGTGGGATTATCATACAGTGTAGAGCGGAGCAATGGGATTATCATATTGTGTATAGGGAAGCAGTGGGATCATCATACGGTGTATAGGGGAGTTGGGTATAGGGGATCTGTGGGGGCATTATACTGTGTTTAGGGAAGCTGAGGGACCACCATATTGTGCATAGTGGAGATGTACATGGGAGAACTTAGGGGACATTATGAAAAGATTTGGCTTTCAGTACCATCTTTATGCTGATGACCCACAACTATACAATAAGTATATAAGGGGACAATACAAATATCTCGCTGAGGATCTGTTTATACCAAGGAAGGTGACGGGCACAAGGGGGCATTCTTTGCGTCTGGAGGAGAGAAGGTTTTTCCACCAACATAGAAGAGGATTCTTTACTGTTAGGGCAGTGAGAATCTGGAATTGCTTGCCTGAGGAGGTGGTGATGGCGAACTCAGTCGAGGGGTTCAAGAGAGGCCTGGATGTCTTCCTGGAGCAGAACAATATTGTATCATACAATTATTAGGTTCTGTAGAAGGACGTAGATCTGGGGATTTATTATGATGGAATATAGGCTGAACTGGATGGACAAATGTCTTTTTTCGGCCTTACTAACTATGTTACTATGTTACTATGTTACTATGTTACTATACACGTCATCCCCTGACTTTACCCCCGCTGTACTACAGAACGCCAGTGACTGTCTGTCTGCAGTCTCCAACATCATGTTCGCTCTCTATCTGAAACTCAACCTCTCCAAAACTGAACTTCTTCTGCTCCCGCCATCTACTAACCTCCCTAAATCTGACATTTCCCGCTCCGTGGGTGGCACCATAATAATGCCTAGGCAGCAGACGCGCTGTCTGGGTGTTATGTTTGACTCCGATCTCTCCTTCACCTCCCATATACAATCTCTTGCCCGCTCTTGCCACTTACACCTAAAGAACATCTCTAGAATCCACCCTTTTCTCACCATGAAAACAACAAAAACCCTCACTGTCGCCCTGATCCACTCCCGCCTGGACTACTGTAATGCTATTGGCCTCCCCCTCACTCGACTTTCCCCTCTCAAGTCCATCCTTAATGCAGCAGCCAGGGTCATCCATCTGGCTAGTCATTACTCAGATGCATCCGCTCCTCACCAGTCGTTACACTGGCTGCCCATTCATTACAGGATACAATTCAAAGTACTTGCTCTCACCCACAAATCTCTCCACAGTGCGGCACCCCCATACATCTCCTCCCTCATTTCTGTCTATCGGACTAACCGATCGCTGCGCTCTGCAAATGACTTTCGACCAACCTCTGCACTAATCCGTACCTCCCACTCCCGACTCCAAGACTTCTCCCGCGCTGCACCAATCCTCTGGAATGCTCTACCCCAAGATATTAGGACCATCCACAATTTGCATAGTTTTAGGAGCTCGCTCAAAACACATTTGTTCAGTGCGGCCTATCACGTTCACTAATTAAAGTCATTTTATATTTTTTGTGTGTATTTAGCCCATTCACTATCTCCATCTATCTCTCACCCCCTGAAGATGGCTGGACCATCATTGTAAATACATCATTGTAAGTAAATGCTGTTCGTATTAACAGAATACTCAATTGCTGCCCAGAGTCGGCTTATACTCGAGTATATACAGTAAATAAGTGTCACTGTTGTAAATAAATGTCACTGTTGGAACCAGAAGAAGGCACAAGCTATAACTAATGGGAGCTGAACTGTGGAGTGAGATCGGTAAGAGCCCCCGTGAGCAGATAATATACACCTGTGCTTTGTATCTCCCCCACCTCATTGTAGATTGTAAGCTCTCACGATCAGGGTCATCTTATTGTGCTTTAATTATTGTATTGTTAATGTTGCTACTTATGACTATTGTGTTTGAAACTGTTAAACTGTAAAGCGCTGCGGAATATGTTGGCGCTATATCAATAAAGATTATTATTATTATTAAATGTTAAGTGGGCACTTAAGCATTATTTTTATAAGGACACTCAGAGTATTGTGACCATCAAAGTTGCATATGGGGTATTATTACTTTCTAGGGACAATATATGGAGGGCACTAGCATAGGGCATTAATATTTTCTAGGGGGCAATTTTACTATCTAGAGAACACAAAGGAGTCATTATTACTATGTAAGGGGCACAGTGGTGGCATTATTATGTGGGGAGGTAAGAGGAGCCGTTATTGTACCACACTGCAGGTGCCGTAATAGGGGAACATATGGCAGCAGCAGCTCAGAATTGGGGTATCAGCAGGATGAGGAGTTTGTGCAGGTTGGGCACAAATGGATATGGTGCTGGAAATATGAGACGTGAAATGTGTCTTTGTTTTAATATCCGCAGACAAGGGCTGGCTGGAAGAAGTTGTCATGTCGGTATTGACCAGTTGATGGCAGTAATATGAGTGTTTGTTTATGGAGATTTACTTTCAATAAGAGCGCTGTCATCTGCTGATGTTCCCCTATACCTAGGGTGCGCAACCATAGTTGTAATCAGAGTTACTTGGTTAGGGGTCTACTCAGATGTCTCCTCCCCCAAGCTGAAACCCTAGCTATGCCTCTGTAATGATATCTACTCTTTGTGTGTCAGAAGCTCAGCCATGACCCAATCCCCCTCTACACTGTCCAATGTGTGATTGTACAATAACTAACTGCAGGCGAACTGTCTGTAGTGGGATGAATGATTGCTAAGTCCCATCCCTTCATCAAAAGATTGGGGTATCATTCAACCATTGTCCAAAGATGGAATTGATCAGCAGGAGATTAACCCTTGTATTTTTGGATTCATAAAAACACACTGAGATCAAATATGTTTTTTATTTAAAAGGAATCTGTCAGCAGGTTTCTGCTAAGAATTCTGAGAAAAGCATGATGTAGGGAAAGAGGCCATGATTTCCTTTGTGTCATTTACTCAGCTTCTTGGTGCAGTTTATACAAAATTCCTGTTTTTTCTGCTGTAGATGTAGCAGTTCTCTGAACATTGAGCTGTGTGTAACCCCGTCCACACTACTGATTGGCAGCTTCCTGTAAACACTGTAGATTATCAGCAAGCTGCCAATCAGTGATGGGGTGGGGTTGCACAGACTGGCTGGACTAGCTTGCATGTGAGACCTAGTCCTCTAGTGATATCCTGCCAATAAAGCACTGATGGTAATGAAACTACAGTAAGCTAATGAGCAAGTGACACATTCCTGGAATCAGGCTCTTTGCCCCTACCTCATGCTTCTCTCTGATGCAATAGCAAAAATCCGCTGACAGATTCTTTTCAATAATAAGGTTAAGTGTTAATTTAAAGAAACCAATGGCACTAGGACCATCGGGAACCACTGAGGTCCTATCAGTTATAGTGCAGCCACCCTAATAATATTGTTATGGCTCTACTTTTTGACATAGTATATAAGTATTTATATATATACTAGATGGTGGCCCGATTCTAACGCATCGGGTATTCTAGAATATGTATGTATGTATATAGCAGCCACATAGTATATAGCACAGACCACGTAATATATAGGAGTACTACGTGGCCTGTGGTATATACCATGTGGCTGCTATATACAGTGGGGCAAAAAAGTATTTAGTCAGTCAGCAATAGTGCAAGTTCCACCACTTAAAAAGATGAGAGGCGTCTGTAATTTACATCATAGGTAGACCTCAACTATGGGAGACAAACTGAGAAAAAAAAATCCAGAAAATCACATTGTCTGTTTTTTTAACATTTTATTTGCATATTATGGTGGAAAATAAGTATTTGGTCAGAAACAAAATTTCATCTCAATACTTTGTAATATATCCTTTGTTGGCAATGACAGAGGTCAAACGTTTTCTGTAAGTCTTCACAAGGTTGCCACACACTGTTGTTGGTATGTTGGCCCATTCCTCCATGCAGATCTCCTCTAGAGCAGTGATGTTTTTGGCTTTTCGCTTGGCAACACGGACTTTCAACTCCCTCCAAAGGTTTTCTATAGGGTTGAGATCTGGAGACTGGCTAGGCCACTCCAGGACCTTGAAATACTTCTTACGAAGCCACTCCTTCGTTGCCCTGGCGGTGTGCTTTGGATCATTGTCATGTTGAAAGACCCAGCCACATTTCATCTTCAATGCCCTTGCTGATGGAAGGAGATTTGCACTCAAAATCTCACGATACATGGCCCCATTCATTCTTTCATGTACCCGGATCAGTCGTCCTGGCCCCTTTGCAGAGAAACAGCCCCAAAGCATGATGTTTCCACCACCATGCTTTACAGTAGGTATGGTGTTTGATGGATGCAACTCAGTATTCTTTTTCCTCCAAACACGCCAAGTTGTGTTTCTACCAAACAGTTCCAGTTTGGTTTCATCAGACCATAGGACATTCTCCCAAAACTCCTCTGGATCATCCAAATGCTCTCTAGCAAACTTCAGACGGGCCCGGACATGTACTGGCTTAAGCAGTGGGACACGTCTGGCACTGCAGGATCTGAGTCCATGGTGGCGTAGTGTGTTACTTATGGTAGGCCTTGTTACATTGGTCCCAGCTCTCTGCAGTTCATTCACTAGGTCCCCCTGCGTGGTTCTGGGATTTTTGCTCACCGTTCTTGTGATCATTCTGACCCCACGGGGTGGGATTTTGCGTGGAGCCCCAGATCGAGGGAGATTATGAGTGGTCTTGTATGTCTTCCATTTTCTAATTATTGCTCCCACTGTTGATTTCTTCACTCCAAGCTGGTTGGCTATTGCAGATTCAGTCTTCCCAGCCTGGTGCAGGGCTACAATTTTGTTTCTGGTGTCCTTTGACAGCTCTTTGGTCTTCACCATAGTGGAGTTTGGAGTCAGACTGTTTGAGGGTGTGCACAGGTGTCTTTTTATACTGATAACAAGTTTAAACAGGTGCCATTACTACAGGTAATGAGTGGAGGAAAGAGGAGACTCTTAAAGAAGAAGTTACAGGTCTGTGAGAGCCAGAAATCTTGATTGTTTGTTTCTGACCAAATACTTATTTTCCACCATAATATGCAAAAAAAATGATAAAAAAACAGACAATGTGATTTTCTGGATTTTTTTTCTCAGTTTGTCTCCCATTAGTTGAGGTCTACCTGTGATGTAAATTACAGATGCCTCTCATCTTTTTAAGTGGTGGAACTTGCACTATTGCTGACTGACTAAATACTTTTTTGCCCCACTGTACATACATATTGTAGAATACCCGATGCGTTAATATAGGCCACGCAGTAAATAACACAGCCCACGTAGTATATAACACAGCCCACACAGTATATAACACTGGCCACGTAATATATAACACAGCCCACGTAATATATAGCACAGCCCACATATTATCTAACAGTGGCCACGTAGTATATCGCACGCAGTATAGAACACAGCCACGTGGCATATAACACTGCCCACGTAGTATATAGCAGCCATGTAGTATATAATGCAGCCCACGCAGTATATTACACTGGCCAAGTAATATATAGCACAGCCCACGCAGTATAGAACACAGCCCACACTGGCCAGGTAGTATATAGCAGCCATGCGGTATCTAACACAGGCCACGTAGTATTTAGCAGTGTGGGAACCATATCCCTGCTAAAAAAAATAATTTCGCAATGCATCTCTGGGACCGGAAGCTGGCGGCAGGCGCGAGCGCATAGGCGGACTACGGAAGGTGAAAATAGCAGGTTTTTTGTTTTTTTATTATTTTTAACATTAGATCTTTTTACTATTAATGCTGCATAGGCAGCATCAATAGTAAAAACTTGGTCACACAGGGTTAATAGCGGCGGTCCGTTACCGCTGGCATTAACCCTGTGTGAGCGGTGACCGGAGGGGAGTATGGAGCGGGCGCTGACTGCGGGGAGTATGGAGCGGGCGCCGGGCACTGACTGCGGGGAGTATGGAGCAGGCGCCAGGCACTGACTGCGGGGAGTACTAGTACTAAAAATGCACATAGATGAGGCTTGCATGGGGCGCCAGTCACACAGGTACGTATAGTGCACAGAGTCAGCCTATTGACGCCCATAGTATTAGATCAGGTGGGATGCCCAGCATTATATAAGTGCACCCCACAACGACAGACACTCCAATTCACCCAATCAACACTGAAGGCCCTGGTTGCATCCTGTGTAAAAATGGAAAAAGGTGCAATAAAAGGATGGAAAAGCCATATAAATACAATAGTTATTGGCCAATATTTGGGCCAAAATAATTATTTCAAAGCTATACAATATTTATAACAATTATTATCCTTTCTCTGGATAACTTATATGCACTTATACTGTAGCTTGGATCCCACAGTAAAAATGTTAAGAATATCCATAATAATTACAGATGGTTCAATCAATGTCAATTTGACTTTACCACCTGTGCTCAATCAGAAATATCTACAACGCCTGGGCTCTTAATAGCCCTTGAGGACTTAAAATGGGACCCACTGTGGTAGATCAAGCAGCTGGGTGATTTCTGGTTGCTGACCTTTTAAATGCCCCCATGCTAAGATATTCAGCCAGCTTTCATCTGTGAAGTACACGTATATTAAATATTACCACTTTACACTACATTTTTAATCTTGCCCTTCGGTTAATTGGCTAAAGAGCTTCAGCATTCAAGAGAAGCAGATTCCATTCATTTGCCCTTTTTACTACCTAACACAATTATATCGGTAGTTATTTGTTCATTAGCGTTCATCATATAATGGCAGAAATTCAGTAGGGACGATGAAAATGTTCCCAATTTTTGTTTTTTTTTACAGAGATTAGAAAAATAAAAGCTTCTGCTAAATTGTTCTTATCATTAAAGATTTTAAATATTATTACACCGGAGACCCGAATTCTGGGCTGTAGATATTGTGTATCCATTTTTCTCTTTTAATATATTGAGGATTTACAATGTTTTTCATTTTGGTCAAACTTTGCCCAAAACGTGGAGCATAAAATCAAAAGCATTTTTCATTGCCTTAGTTTATAGCAAGACCCTACTCGTCATATGTATCTAAGCAGGGCTCAATGCTAAACAGGAATCCAATGCTGGGATTTGTGGTGCACATGATCAAATCTGAACTTTTTAAGGCAAAAGTGTTAAAGGGGCGATCCAGGACTATATATATTTTTTTATTTTGGGCTAAGTCCCAGCAGGCAGGTAGTTGCTAACTATCTGCCTGTTCTACCAAGCACAGATCTCTGCCTGCACAGAGAGGTCATTAATCGCTCCTGCAGCTTCCGCTGTTGTCACATTGACAAAGCAGCGGCCACTATTTCCACTCTGCTCTGTTGACGATGCATGACTGCTGATGTCATGATGATTGACAGCCGGCTCCCTGCTGCCTAACTGCAAGAAGCCAGCTGATAATCAGCAGGACGCCAGCCTTCTCGCCCGTTGACAGAGCAGCCTGGAAGAAGAAGAGCTGCTGTATCGCCGGCAGGAGCGGTCAGTGGCCACTCTGTGCTAGAGCCAGATAGAGCAGGCAGGTACTTGGCAACTACCTGCCTGTTAGTTTATTGACTCATACTAAAAAAATATAATAATATATTCCTAGATAAACCTTTTGAGACTTGTCTTATGTTAAAGGGAGTCTTTTAGTAGTTTTGTCCTTGGAAAACTGCTGACAGCGTTAGACAGGAGACCTGGAAAGGTGTTTACGTATAACTTCTTCATGGAGGATTTTTGGCAGCAGAATAATTTCTTATTAATAAAGTGCCAGTCCTGAAAGTCCTCAATGGATGTTCTCTAACAGTAAAGTCAAAATGAATCTTAAATGGACAGTGACATCTAATTCAGAGAGCCGAGGGCACTTTAGTGTTAGGGAACGCCAATGGGAACATGCGGTAGCACTGTCACATGATTTTTTTTTTTTGTAATGCTGCTAAAACTTTACATATAGATATGCTGATACAGCTTTCCAGTTCTTCTGTCTATAGCTGTCAGAAGCTATGTAGGGTGAAAGGAATTTGTCATCAAAAAATGACATAAGGTTTAAATCATATTTTCAATATAAAATAGTTTTTTTCAAAATAATAATGTTTTAAATATTTTTTTCTCATACCACAAATTTTATAAAAAAAATAAATCTTGATCATTTCACACTGGCTGTTAAAGTTTTTCAAGACTCCTAGGTCCTGTTCTTTCAGGGTAACAACTTTTACATTTGGGTTTTGGTCCTTATCCTCACGTTTTTTTTTTGGATCTGTACTATTTCATTATTGTAATGTATTTGACACGTTTATTTTTGCCACTATGGAGCACTACTGAGCTTTGATTAATTGATATACAGACCTATGTGAGTGGACCTTATCCTTGTTTAGAGATAAGACCGGGTTCACATTGCGTTAACAGCAGCCCGTTCAACACATATGTTAACGGGCTGCTGTTAACGCTATTGCCGGTATGGCAGCACACTAGCGCAGATAGAGCATCTGCTAGCTCTATCTGTGCTAGCAGTGACGGACTCGAAAACACTGCAGCCCGCGTCTCAGGGTCCATCACTCAATGATGGCACATCGCTAGCGCACGCCCATTGTGGGCGTGCGCTAGCGATGCGTCTGACATTGGATTCAATGGCGGCATTAACGGACTGCGTTACACCGCGTTATGCCGCGGTGTAATATAGTCCGTCTAACGGATGGGTTTAACGCAATGTGAAGCCAGCCTAAGCGAGCCCGAACGTAAAAGTTTGGGAATTGTACTGGACAGATAGCGTCCGGTGATAATCGCCGAACACAGACTTCTCCCTGAAGTCCATTGTAATGTTCTGAGAGAAGTCCACTGCAGAGAGAGAGAGAGAGATTTTTAAAGTTCAAAAGTCCTGTTCTACATTGTTTTCAATGGGGTTCTAGTTCAAGTAGAGACCTCTTGTTGTCATGCAACCCATCAGTGATGCACGATCAGATGATGGGGTCACTGATGGGTGGGATTTCCGACGTGCTTCCAGAAAGCACGAGTTAAATTGACAGCGGCATTTAACTAGTTAACAGCTGCGGGTGGATCACCATTCCACCCGCGGTTATTAGAGGCACATGTCAGCTGTTCAAAACAGCTGACATGTGCCAGGCAAAATGTGGTCTCAGCGTCGTAACCCACATCAAAGGGAGGAATTCCGACGTAGGCATACTATTACGCCCAACGTCGGAAAGGGGTTAAAGTTTAAATCACCCCACTTTTGCCCCATTCAAAATAAAACAATTAAACAAAAAATACACATATTTGGTATTGCTACTTTCAGAATCACCTAATGTATCAATATATAAAAATAATTAAATCCAATCGGTAAACATTGTAACAAGAAAAAAAATCAAAACCCTTGAATAAAGTTTTTTTAGTCGCTGCAACATTGCATTAAAATGCAAAAGCGGGCGATCAAAAGATCATATTTGCACCAAAATGGTATAAATAAAAGCGGCATCTTGGCACACAAAAAATAAGCCCTCACCCAGCCTCAGATAATAAAAACTTGAGATGCTATGGGTCTTAGAGAATGACAACATATTTTTTTTACAAACTTTGGATTTTCTTTTAACACTTATATAAAAAAGAAGCTATACATTTTTGGTATCTACGAACTTGTAATGACCTGGAGAATCACAACAGTCGGTCAGTTATAGCATTTAGTGAACAAGGTGAAAAAAAAACGGTTGTGGAATTGCACTTTTTTTTGCAATTTCACTGATTTTTTTTCCCCATTTTTCCCATTTTCCAGTACACTATATGGTAAAAGCAATGGTGTAATTCAAATCTAAAACTCATTCCCCAAAAAAACAAGCCCTCACATATTGATGAAAAATTTAGTTATGGCTGTGGGAAGAAGTGGAGCAAAAGACGAAAACAGAAAAACCCAAGGGGCTAGACGGGGGGGGGAGATGAATAATTAAAAGAAGTTATAATTTTAAAACTACAGTATAAAACCCAATTTGTGGATTTACTGCAGGGGTGGGGGGGCATGCGGCCCATGGTGACTTTTCATGCAGCCCGTTCGCCAGTCCCCAGGGTCCACAATACTCTGGTGGCAGCCGTTTCCTTCCAGCTGCTGGCCCTTTAACGCCCAAGTGCACGGTAAGCAGCGTTCATTACAGAACGCTGCCTGCCTACACACGAATGATGAGGTCACCGGGGTGGGCGGGGTAAGTGCCCAATGCTCTCCTGTCCTCCTGGCCTGGAAAAGGAGTTGCTGCCAGAGAGTCCAGATTGATCTCTGTGCCGGTAGCTCTGTCCCTTTCTGCTGGTGATCTCTGCCACTCAGCTATGTGCCCCCTGGGATCTGCTTGCCCCCCCAGTTATGTGCTCCAATATGATCTCTGTGCCCCCCCCCCCAACTATATGGCCTCCTGTGATCTGTGCCTCCCAGCTATGTGCCCCCATGTGATTTCTGTGCCACCTGTGATCTCTGTGGCCTCAGTTATGTTGCCCCCTGTGATGTCTGTGCTCCATAGCTATATATCCCCCTGTGATTTCAGTGAACCCCAGCTCTGTGCCCCTATGATCTCTGTGCCCCCTTCCTATGATCTTTGTGCCACCCCCCGATGATCTGTTCCCCCTGTGATGTCTGCTACCCCAGCTATATGCCCCCCTGTGATTTCTGTGCTCCCCAGCTATATGCCCCTTGTGATCTCTGTGCCCCCAGTTATGTGCACCCCTGTGATCTCTGTGGCTCCCAGCTTTGTGCCCCCTGTGATCTGTGCCCCTATGATCCCTGTACCCCCTGCTATGTACCCCTGTGATATTTGTGCTCCAATGTGTTCTCTGTGCCCCCTGTGATCTTTGTCCCCTCCAGCTATGTGCCCTCCAGCTATGTGCCCTTCCGTGATCTCTGTTCCTCCCCCTGGTGATCTAAGTGCCATGTGATCTATGTGCCTGCCCGGCGATGCCTGTACCCCCCCAGCGCTGTATATCCCCCCTCCCCCAGAAACCTTTCCAAACCTGGAAAAGCAGCTGTGAGAAACAACATGATCAGTATCATCTAACATCACAGCTGCACTTAAGAGAAGCAGCTCCAGCTATCACATAAAGGGTGAGTTACCGTAATTAACTGTTTGACTAAATAAACAGGGGTAATTATCAAGGTGATCATTTTTGTGTGGCCCCCGAATGATGGTTGAAATTTCCAAATGGCCCCCGACTGGAAAAAGGTTCCCCATCCATGATTGACTGGATCAAAGGAGTGGTCAGCTTATAAAATATATTAAGGTAGGTAATGCTTAAAAATATTAACCCACATAACATAAATAAGGACTACACTTTGTCATACATGCCGTATATATGTATATTTAATATATGTGCATGTTGACGCAATTTTACAAATATCCACTGAGAAATGAGTGGTCATGTTGAGTATGTTTGGCATAGTCGTAGTGGAGACATCTTGCCTAGCACACGACCACTGCATCCAATGACTGGCCTAGGCGGCATTGCACATCTCTGTTGTGAATTCTGCTCTTGGGCTCCCTCCGGTGGTTATGAGTGGTAGTGCTGCTGTCTTTGAATCGCAGCATTTATCAGGTGTGTCCACTTATTGCAATTTGGACTGGGCTATTTAGTCTTGCTTTATCCTTTAGTAAGTGCCAGTTGTGCATTGTTTTTGGAGGATTCACTTCCCTGACTGGTCTCTCCTGTTTTTTCTGTTCGTTTCAACAAAGATAAGTTCTGGCTTTGTTTTTGCTGTCCACATGCTGTGGGCCTTATAGTTTTGTGCATTTTCATGTTTTGTCTTGTCCAGCTTTGTCTGTGTAAGGATTTTTGGCAGCCAAGCTGTATCTCTGGAGATGCAGATATACCCTCCATGTCTTTAGTCAGATGTGGAGTTTTGTATTTTCTGTGGTGGATATTTTCTAGTGTTTTAATACTAACCGCATAGTACTCTGTCCTATTATTTCTTTTTAGTTAGAAAGGCCTCCTTTGCTAAATCCTGATTTCATTCTGCGTATGTCATTTCCCTCTCCTCTCACAGTCAATATTTGTGGGGGGCTGTCTATCCTTTGGGGATTTTCTCTGAGGCAAGGGGCTTAACCACACTGGAAAAGTTGGCAATGAAACGGCGATAGAAATTAGCAAAGCCCAAAAATTTTTGAAGGCTCTTCACAGATGTGGGTTGGATCCAGTCATGAATAGCTTGCACCTTAACAGGATCCATTTCTATAGACGAGGGAGAAAAAATAAAACCCAAAAAAGAGACCTTCTGAACTCCGAATAGGCACTTAAACCCCTTCACAAACAAAGCATTTTCACGAAGGATCTGGAACACCATTCTGACCTGCTTCACAAGAGACTCCCAATCATCGGAAAAAATCAAAATATCATCCAAATATACGACCATGAATTTATCAAGATAATTGCGGAAAATATCATGCATGAAAGACTGGAACACAGATGGAGCATTAGAGAGCCCAAATGGCATCACAAGGTATTCAAAATGGCCTTCGGGCGTATTAAATGCAGTTTTCCATTCGTCACCCTGTTTAATACGAACAAGATTATATGCCCCTCGGAGGTCATTCTTAGTAAACCAACTAGTCCCCTTAATCTGAGCAAACAAATCAGTAAGCAAAGGCAAGGGGTATTGGAATTTGACCGTGATCTTATTAAGAAGACGATAATCAATACAGGGTCTCAAGGAGCCATCCTTCTTAGCAACAAAAAAGAAACCCGCTCCCAATGGTGACGAAGAGGGACAAATATGCCCCTTCTCCAAAGACTCCTTGACATAACTCCGCATGGCGGCATGCTCTGGCACAGACAGATTGAAAAGTCGGCCCTTAGGGAACTTGCAACCAGGAATCAAGTTAATAGCACAATCACAGTCCCTGTGCGGAGGAAGGGAACTGGACTTGGGCTCATCAAATACATCCTGGAAATCTGACAAACACTCAGGGACCTCAGAAGAGGGGGAAGAGGAAATTGACATCACAGGAACATCACTATGTACCCCTTGACAACCCCAACTAGTCACCGACATAGTTTTCCAATCCAGAACCGGATTATGTTCCTGTGACCATTTAGGGGAAGTTAGTCCTTAGGCTGTGTCAAGGTGTCTAGGGAGTGTTAGGTGTTACGATGCGGTGGTCAAGGAGCAACATGGAACGAGCTCGGAAGGAAGTGGTAACTGTACTGACCGCAGTCCCTAAGCTCAACGCAACACTAGAAGTAGCCGTGGAATGCTCCTAACTCTCCCTAGGCATCTCGTCACAGCCTAAGAGCTAACTACCCCTAAAGACAGAAGCAGGAAAACTATCTTGCCTCATGGAAAATCCCCAAAGGATAGATTAGCCCCCCACAAATAATGACTGTGAGTGGAGAGGGAAAAGACATACACAGAATGAAACCAGGATGAGCACAGGAGGCCAGTCTAGCTTGATAGACAGGACAGGATGGAATACTGTGCGGTCAGTATAAAACACTACAAAAATCCACGCAGTTTACAAACAAAATCTCCACACCTGACTAAAGGTGTGGAGGGTAAATCTGCTTCCCAGAGCTTCCAGCAAGACAGAATTAATTCATACTGATAACGCTGGACAAACATAGAAAGCACTGAACGGATAAGTCCACAATCTGTGAACAGAAAAGCGCAAGCAAAAACTTAGCTTTGCTGAACTGGTCAGGGTAACAGGGAAATCCAAAGAGATGTGAATCCAACCAGGAACCATTTACAAGTGGCACTGGCTGAAGAAAGAGCCAGGCCTAAATAGCAGAGCAGAAGAGACGATAAGTGGAGGCAGCTGATGACAGCTAACTCCAAGGAGCAGCCATACCACTTGAAACCACAAGAGGGAGCCCAAGAGCAGAAATCACAAAAGTGCCACTTACAACCACCGGAGGGAGCCCAAGAGCGGAATTCACAACAGTTAGGTACATCCCACGGCTACTTCTAGTTGCGGTGCTAAGCTCAGGGTCTGCGGTCAGTACAGGTACCACCTTCTCCAGAGTACGTCACATGCTGCTCCTAGGCCACCAGATCATAACAGTACAACTGGCCAACAATGAGTTAAACGCATCTCAGAAGAAGGGAAGGAAAGTGCTGAGCCATTTTTTTTCTGTAATCTGTTGTGTCTTTCCTTCCCTCTTTTCCTCTGGGTGGCTCAGGAGTTAGGCGCAGGCATGGAGGTTCAGGAATTGGCTTCTCGTGTGGACCAACTTGCTGCTAGAGTACAGGGTATTTCCGATTATATCATTCAGACTCCGGTTTTAGAGCCTAGAATTCAAACTCCTGATTTGTTTTTTGGGGACAAGTCCAAATTTTTGATCTTTAAAAATAACTGTAAACTGTTTTTTGCTCTGAAACCACCGTTCTTCTGGTAATCCCATTCAGCAGGTAAAAATTGTTATTTCCCTGCTGCGTGGTGATCCTCAGGATTGGGCATTTTCCCTGGAATCGTGGAATCCTGCTTTGCTTAAAGTAGACACCTTTTTTCAGGCACTAGGGTTATTGTATGATGAACCTAATTCAGTGGATCATGCAGAGAAGACCGTGTTGGCCCTGTGTCAGGGTCAAGAAGCGGCAGAATCATATTGCCAGAAATTTAGAAAATGGTCTGTATTGACTAAATGGAATGAGGATGCCTTGGCAGCAATTTTCAGAAAGGGTCTTTCTGAATCCGTTAAAGATGTTATGGTGGGGTTCCCCACGCCTGCTGGTCTGAGTGATTCTATGTCTCTGGTCATTCAGATTGATCGGCGCTTGCGCGAGCGCAGAGTTGTGCACACTGTGGCGTTGTCCTCTGAGCGGAGCCCTGAGCCTATGCAGTGTGATAGGATTTTGTCTAGAGCTGAACGACAAAGATTCAGGTGTCAGAATAGGTTGTGTTTTTACAGCGGCGATTCTGCTCATGTTATTTCTGATTGCCCTAAGCGTACAAAGAGAATCGCTAGTTCTGTTACCATCAGTACTGTACAACCTAAATTTCTGTTATCTGTGACCTTGATCTGCTCATTATCGTCATTTTCTGTCATGGCATTTGTGGATTCAGGCGCCGCTCTGAACTTAATGGACTTAGAATTTGCCAGACGTTGTGGTTTCCCCTTGCAGCCTTTGCAGCCTTTGCAGAACCCTATTCCTTTAAGGGGCATTGATGCTACACCGTTGGCTAAAAATAAACCTCAGTTTTGGACACAGCTGACCATGTGCATGGCGCCAGCCCATCAGGAGGATTGTCGTTTTCTGGTGTTGCATAATTTGCATGATGCTATTGTGCTGGGTTTTCCATGGTTACAGGTACATAATCCGGTGTTAGATTAGAAATCTATGTCTGTGACTAGTTGGGGTTGTCAGGGGGTTCATGGTCACATTCCTTTGATGTCAATTTCCTCTTCCCCCTCTTCTGAAATTCCTGAGTTTTTGTCGGATTTCCAGGATGTATTCGATGAGCCCAAATCCAGTTTCCTTCCACCGCACAGGGACTGTGATTGTGCTATTGACTTGATTCCAGGTTGTAAATTCCCTAAGGGCCGACTTTTCAACCTGTCTGTGCCAGAACATGCCGCCATGTGGAGCTATATTAAGGAGTCTTTGGAGAAGGGGCATATTCGGCCATCTTCTTCACCATTGGGAGCAGGTTTTTTTTTTTTTGTTGCCAAGAAGGATGGCTCCTTGAGACCCTGTATTGATTATCGCCTCTTGAATAAGATCACGGTCAAATTTCAATACCCTTTGCCTTTGCTTACTGATTTGTTTGCTAGGATTAAGGGGGCTAGTTGGTTTACTAAGATTGACCTTCGAGGGGCATATAATCTTGTTCGTATTAAGCAGGGTGACGAATGGAAAACTGCATTTAATACGCCCGAAGGCCATTTTGAATACCTTGTGATGCCATTCGGACTCTCTAATGCCCCATATGTGTTCCAGTCCTTCATGCATGATATCTTTCAGAGTTTTCTTGATAAATTCATGATTGTCTATTTGGATGATATTTTAATTTTTTCAGAGGATTGGGAGTCTCATGTGAAACAGGTCAGGATGGTATTTCAGATCCTCCGTGATAATGCTTTATTTGTGAAGGGGTCAAAGTGCCTCTTTGGAGTGCAGAAGGTTTCTTTTTTGGGCTTCATTTTTTCTCCCTCATCTATAGAAATGGATCCAATTAAGGTTCAGGCCATTCATGATTGGATTCAGCCCACATCTGTGAAGAGCCTCCAGAAATTCTTGGGCTTTGCTAATTTTTATCGTCGTTTCATTGCCAACTTCTCCAGTGTGGTTAAACCTCTGACCTATTTAACGAAGAAAGGCGCTGATGTGACGAATTGGTCCTCCGCGGCTGTTTGTGCCTTTCAGGAGCTTAAACGCCGATTTACTTCTGCTCCTGTGTTGCATCAGCCGGATGTTTCTCTTCCAATTCAGGTTGAGGTTGACGCGTCTGAGATTGGGGCAGGGGCCGTTTTGTCTCAGAGGAATTCTGATGGTTCCTTGATGAAACCGTGTGCCTTATTTTCTCGGAAGTTTTCGCCTGCGGAACACAATTATGATGTCGGCAATCGGGAGTTGTTGGCTATGAAGTGGGCATTTGAGGAGTGGCGACATTGGCTTGAGGGGGCCAAGCACCGTATTGTGGTCCTGACCGATCATAAAAATCTGATTTACCTCGAGTCTGCCAAACGACTGAACCCTAGACAGGCTCGATGGTCCCTGTTTTTCTCCCGTTTTGATTTTGTGGTCTCGTATTTTCCGGGTTCTAAGAATGTTAAGGCTGATGCCCTCTCTAGGAGTTTTTTGCCTGATTCTCCTGGGGTCCTTGAGCCGGTCGGCATTCTGAAGGAAGGGGTGATTCTTTCTGCCATCTCCCCTGATTTACGACGGGTTCTTCAGGAATTTCAGGCTGATAAACCTGACCGCTGTCCTGTGGGGAAACTGTTTGTTCCTGATAGATGGACTAGTAAAGTGATTTCTGAGGTTCATTGTTCTGTGTTGGCTGGCCATCCTGGGATTTTTGGTACCAGAGATTTGGTTGGTAGGTCCTTTTGGTGGCCTTCTTTGTCACGGGATGTGCGTTCTTTTGTGCAGTCCTGTGGGACTTGTGCGCGGGCCAAGCCTTGTTGTTCCCGTGCTAGTGGGTTGCTTCTGCCTTTGCCGGTCCCTGAGAGGCCTTGGACGCATATTTCTATGGATTTTATTTCAGATCTTCCGGTTTCCCAGAGGATGTCGGTTATCTGGGTGGTTTTTGATCGGTTTTCTAAGATGGTTCATTTGGTACCTTTGCCTAAATTGCCTTCCTCTTCTGATTTGGTTCCGTTGTTTTTTCAGCATGTGGTTCGTTTGCATGGCATTCCGGAGAATATTGTGTCCGATAGAGGTTCCCAGTTTGTTTCTAGGTTTTGGCGGGCCTTTTGTGCAAGGCTGAGCATTGACTTGTCTTTTTCTTCCGCATTTCATCCTCACACAAATGGCCAAACCGAGCGAACTAATCAGACTTTGGAAACTTATTTGAGATGCTTCGTGTCTGCTGATCAGGATGATTGGGTGGCTTTCTTGCCATTGGCCGAGTTTGCCCTTAATAATCGGGCTAGTTCTGCTACCTTGGTTTCGCCTTTTTTTTGTAATTTTGGTTTTCATCCTCGTTTTTCTTCAGGGCAGGTTGAGCCTTCTGATTGTCCTGGTGTGGATTCTGTGGTTGACAGGCTGCAGCAAATTTGGGCTCATGTGGTGGACAATTTGGTGTTGTCTCAGTAGGAGGCTCAGCGTTTTGCTAACCGTCGTCGGTGTGTTGGTTCCCGACTTCGGGTTGGGGATTTGGTCTGGTTGTCTTCCCGTCATGTTCCTATGAAGGTTTCTTCTCCTAAGTTCAAGCCTCGGTTTATTGGTCCTTATAGGATATCTGAGATTATCAATCCAGTGTCTTTTCGTTTGGCCCTTCCAGCCTCTTTTTCCATCCATAATGTTTTCCATAGATCTTTGTTGCGGAAGTATGTGGTGCCCGTTGTTCCCTGATTGATGGGGAGTTGGAGTATGTGGTTGAGAAGATTTTGGATTCTCTTTTTTCGAGGCGGAAGCTTCAGTATCTTGTCAAATGGAAGGGTTATGGCCAGGAGGATAATTCTTGGGTTCTTGCCTCCGATGTTCATGCTGACGATTTGGTTCGTGCCTTTCATTTGGCTCACCCTGATCGGCCTGGGGGCCCTGGTGAGGGTTCGGTGACCCCTCCTCAAGGGGGGGGGTACTGTTGTGAATTCTGCTCTTGGGCTCCCTCCGGTGGTTATGAGTGGTAGTGCTGCTGTCTTTGGATCACAGCATTTATCAGGTGTGTCCACTTATTGCAATTTGGACTGGGCTATTTAGTCTTGCTTTATCCTTTAGTCAGTGCCAGTTGTCCATTGTTTTTGGAGGATTCACTTCCCTGACTGGTCTCTCCTGTTTTGCTGTTCATTTCAACAAAGATAAGTTCTGGCTTTGTTTTTGCTGTTCACATTCTGTGGGCCTTATAGTTTTGTGCATTTTCATGTTTTGTCTTGTCCAGCTTTGTCTGTGTAAGGATTTTTGGCAGCCAAGCTGTATCTCTGGAGATGCAGATATACCCTCCATGTCTTTAGTCAGATGTGGAGTTTTGTATTTTCTGTGGTGGATATTTTCTAGTGTTTTAATACTGACTGCATAGTACTCTGTCCTATTCTTTCTTTTTAGTTAGAAAGGCCTCCTTTGCTAAATCCTGATTTCAGTCTGCGTATGTCATTTCCCTCTCCTCTCACAGTCAATATTTGTGGGGGGCTGTCTATCCTTTGGGGATTTTCTCTGAGGCAAGATAGTTTTCCTGTTTCTATCTTTAGGGGAAGTTAGTCCTTAGGCTGTGTCGAGGTGTCTAGGGAGTGTTAGGTACATCCCACGGCTACTTCTAGTTGCGGTGCTAAGTTCAGGGTCTGCGGTCAGTACAGGTACCACCTTCTTCAGAGTACGTCACATGCTGCTCCTAGGCCACCAGATCATAACACATCTCCTCATGGTGGGGAGGAGTTTGAGCCAAGTGTGGTCAAGCATGCATGTTGTCACTCCTTGCAAACTAGATAGTAGACATCATTAGGGCGAAATCTGTCAGCGCATTCTCTGTTCTGAAATAAAAACCAACCTTTGTATTACTTTACAACCCTGATTACTGAGCAATGTTTGGGAAATTACAAATGACATTCCAATATGCATGAACATACGCACAGAAATGTCTTTTTGACTACTCTATTTATGCTCCTTTAACTGCTTCAGACTTCAGCAAAGAAGTTAAAAGAAGTGACCTTATCATTCATCAGGTTTGCCGCAAAAAAAAAAACAAGATGCTTCAGGAGAAACACTGCCTCTTGCAAAATTAGACCATTATGCCAGCATCTAATAAAAGTTTATGGGTGCAGACTTTCAGCATTACTATTAAATAAATAACATTTATATTACCTAGAAATGAACAGTGTAGGGAGGGTGGAAGGACGTTAAGTAATGAGTCCTAATTATTCTTTATTGCTGTGTATGCAATATGATTTACCTATTTTTTATGTCTGTAGTGTTTTCTTTTCAAAACACAATAATAATGATGATATCAAAAGGTTTACAAACCCTGTTGTGTTCACCAGTTTTGCATGTGCTGTGTACTATGATAAATAGAGGCTGTAGAAGCCAAATAGCCTACTTTTATTAACTATATACTTTTTAGCCAAAAAAAGATGCATTTTAGAAAAAAAAGGTAACCAAAGATGTCTAAAATGCTCTAATATTTGGTAAGTTATGATGATTTTTTTAATATATGCCATCTGTGACCTGAGTGATTTATTGAATTAAACGTATGCTCATTTTAGGCATACTAATAAATGGGAATGCTCACTTGTCAGGTGTGGTGATTTTTAGCCAATTTTAAAATCAGCATTCTTGGCAGCACATTGTCCTATCTTAACAAGTGATGTGCTGCCGAGAACAAATATACTCTGTATGCCAAACATTTTCATTAGAATTTGCAAAAATTGTGGTCATCCTGTCTAGAGATAAGCGAATCAGAACTGTAAAGCTATGAGGGTTTGTACCACCAAGTGTTCGGTGCGGAATTCTGAGCTCAGACTTCTCCTGGTAGTCCGTTTGAGTGATCAGAGGAGAAAGAAAGAAAAAATTTTACAGCACCAAAGTTTGGGCCCCCATTGACTTCTATGGAGTTTGGGTTCAAGTTCGAGTAGAGTACTGGTACCCAAACCAAACTTTTACCCCGTGAACCCGAACAGTCACGAGTCCACTTCTGTCCAAACAGGCCATTGAATGACCACCGATTAGCTTGTGTGTATATGATCGGCGGTCGTTTAACCCCAACAATTGATAGGCTTAATCCCAGATTTAGATTAGCATGAACCAATATGATAACAGTCCTGCAAAACAAAATGACTTGGGCTTTAGTAACAAGGTTTATATTAGGGACACAACTTGGTTAGTAAATTATAATGATATCAGAATTATGTAGTGTTTTACTGGAAAATAATAAAAAAAAAGCAGATCTGATATATAAAATGTGCATATTAAGGTGCAAAGCTTCTTTTATTCTCATGAAACATATCGGTTCTTCATTTTTGGCACACCTTTCGATTTCATTTTTACGGGATGACAGCACCTAGCAATAAAAATGCCATTAGAACTAATTAGTGAGTTACTAAACAATTCTTTCAGCCAAGCAAAAGTAAGCGTTACTTAGCATTAAAGACAATTCGTTCTTTTGGCAAAACCGTTAAGTTGCACTGATTCCTCCTGTCATTACATGATTCTTAACTATGAGCCGAAAGAAAGCATGAAGCCTTTTGAAGTGTTGTGCTAATTTGATTAATATGTAGTTACATCCTGTTATGATGCACTTTGCCTTTTGCATGTTAAATTGAAAATGGAGAGTGCGTTAAATTGTGTTTAAATACTGCATATTAAATGAATAAAGCTGAAAGCTGCCTATTATTCCGAGCAGACAAACCACTTTAACACGCAATAGGTTATTGTTTTCCTAGCTAATGATAATTGTTGCATAATTAATGTTTTATTTTTAATGACAGCTAGTGAGTATCTACATGGGTAATAGAGGTACAGCTGTTGGATAAATATTGTGCCCTACTGAATCGGAAAAACCAAACAAATGCTGTAATTATGTAACATGGCTTATATCGAAAATGTATTTAAGTTATATAGAAAGAAAGATAGATGATAGATATAAAATTTTGAAGCTTTATAAAAACCCAGTCTCCTCTAAACTTGTGCCAAAAACAGCAGAGGAGCCATGGGCTTTTCTAGGCAGCTGCCTAACACTCTGAAAGTGAAAGTGGTGGAGGCCTACAAAGCAGAAGAAGGCTATAAGAAGATGGCAAAGCGTTTTCAAGTTGCCCTTTCATCAGTTCAACATGTAATTAAGAAATGACAGTTAAAAGGAACAGTGGAGGTCAAGATAAGGTCTGGAAGACCAAGCACAATTTCAGTGAGAACCACTCATAGCTTTGCTAGAGAGGCAAATCAGAACCCCAGCTTGACTGCAAAAGACCTCCAGACAGATTTACCAGACTCTGGAGTTGTGGTACATTGTGCTATTGTTTAGAGACACCTAAACAAATAAGGCCTTCATGGAAGAGTCATCAAAGGCAAACCTCTCCTGCATCCTCACTATAAACTTCAGCGTCAGAAGTATGCAAAACAACATCTAAACAAGCCTGATGCTTTTTTTTTAAATAAGTCCTGTGGACCGATGTGGCTAAAATAGAACTCTTTGGCCACCATGATCAACGGTATGTGTGAAATAAAGGGCACAGAAACAAACATCTCACCAACCATTGAGCATGGGGGTAGATCAATCATGCTGTTGTGTTGCAGTCAATGACACGGGGAACATTTCAAGGGTAGAGGGAAGAAAGGATTCAATGAAATTTCAACAAATTCTTGATGCAAGCATCTGTAAAAAAGTTGAAGTTGAAAAGAGGATTTCTTCAACAAGTGGATAATGATTTTCAACGCATGTCAAAATCCACAATAGACTACCTTAAAAGGCTGAAGGTTTTACAATGGCCATCATATTTCCCTGATCTGAACATTGAAAATCTGCGGCTAGACCTCAACATAGCAGTGCATGCAAGATGGCCCAGGAATCTCCCAGAAATGGAAGAATTTTCCAAGATGGATGAAAATCCATCAGTCAAGAATTGATAGACCCTTGGCTGGCTACAAAAAGCATTTACAAGCTGTGATACTTTCAAAAGGTGGTGCTACCAGGTACTAATAGACATGCAGGGTGCCCAGACTTTTGCATTGCCCCATATTCATTTTTGTAATTTTTAAAATGTAATATATTTATATATATATATATATATATATATATATATATGTATACATATATATATATATATATATATATATATATATATACACAAAGGAAATGTGTCATTTTAACCTTAGCCCTTTTAGAGATCATTTCCTTGTCAACTTGCTTAACTATTCCCAATAGACAGTAATTTTGACCTGTGGTAACCACACTTTATAGGACACTGTATATTTTTGATACAATTAAGCTGCCACATATATTTCTATAGATGCCCAACTAAAACTTCTGTTCATCTCCAAATAATACCACCATACGATGCCTGTATTATAATACAACACACTATCCATGTAATACTATTGTAGAGTGCCCATGCAACATAGCCATCATGCCCAAATAAAACATCCTTCTTTTGTCCAAATAATATCGCTGTGCAACACCTAAATAATGCCAGAACATTTCATACAAATAATACTACTAAACTGTGCCCACATAACAGTTCCATAGTTGCCCAAATAAAACATCCATTGTTGCTATTATTAGTATGATAGGAAAGCACAATACATCCAAACAATGCAACAATAGGAAAAGGTATTTTTCATAGTCCCTAATGCCCCTGAAAGTCTATATCCAGAAGGAATGACCAAGTGAAGGAAAGAACTGTCAAGGGAAATATCTAAAGGATAAGGAAGTTTGATTCACTACACCGCGGCCAGTGGTGTGGGACTGGTTTGTTCATCGTCATTGGATGTGATGTCAGTGATTCCTGATGAAGGAGATAGTCTTTTGCTTTTTCCCTTTTCAATATATTACTAATAACCTCTATTCAGCAATGGATATTTCCATTTAGTGATGAGTGGATCGCTTTGTGCAACCCCAATCCACAGTGCAGGTCAGTGAGTGGACCTGCTGGAATTTCATGAGCTTCTGAGTTCCTAGGCGCGCAGTTTGATTTTCTGGCTTGGCACGATATCATCTGTGCGTCTTGCAGCGCACAAGTGACATCTCGCTAGCCCGGCTAATCGTAAGCAAAGCCTGGGATGCAGGGGGTAAGCAAATTCTCACAGGTCCTGTCCACGGCCAGAGAGCACTGACCCGGACAATGGACTGGAGTTGCGTGGAGCGTTCCGCTCATCCCTATTCCCGCATGGCAAATGGGGAAAAAAGGCATAAAATGAAAAAAAAAACAGCAACAGGTGCTATGAACGCCTGGAAACATAAAGGTTAAACTGAGTGCTGCTCAGAAGAGATTAGAAGACAATATGCTATATTTAATTCTCATGGTTAAACGTGACAAAGCTTATGCACATTAATAGGGTGTCCACTTTTACAGTCCCATTCTCTGCCCTAGACAAGATGGTAGTCATTGCAATAATTACAGTACATAGAAACTTACCTTTTTTTTAACTTTACTGCATGGATGTTTACTATTATGTTTTTTTTTAGATAGATCAAAAGAAGTCTACTGATCCTAGGAAAAATACTTTTTAGGCTCCTCATTGTTCAACTCACCAAGAATAATAGGTCTCGTGTATTGTCTGTTAAAAGGAATTACAGTATGGAGACTCCAAGTATAAATTCTCCAATACACCTGTTCTTTTCAATAGGAGAAGGTGAATGTGTTCAGTCTGATGTCTTCCTTTTCTTTCTTTATTTTACTGATTTATATAGCGCCATTAATTCCACAGCACTTTACAGACATTATCATCACTGTCCCCACTGGGGCCCAGAATCTAGAATCCCTATTATTATGTCTATGGAATGTGCAGGAAATCAGAGAACCTGGGGGAAACCCAATCAAACATGGGGAGATCATGCAAACTCCTTGCAGATGTTGTCTTTGGTGAGAATTGAACCCAGGACCCCAGCGCTGCAAGGTTGCAGTGCTAACCACTGAGCCACAATGCTGCCTTTGAATTAATCTGGGCCCCAACATTGAACTCCACATCACTCAGTGTTTTATGACCAAAATTTAGCTTTAGGGAGGGGCTATCTCTACTACTTTCCAATTAACAAACTTAATTTTAAAGTTGATTTTAATGAATAGATCTTGGAAAAATAATAATTTCCAAGAAGTGTTTCAAAAAAAATGTTCCTGTGCTGAGATAATCTTATAAATGTGCCCCTGCTGTGTACTGTGTAATGGCCATGTCTGACCGTACAGGAACATAGTCTGATCTTCTATGCTTGGTATCTAGGTCGGTATTACCTCTATTATCATCCAATATTTGCTGGTATACCCATTGTGGGTGTTGGGGATTTCTGTGTATTTATTATCAAGTCTATCTATTATATGGGTGTGTTATGGATTGGCTCTATATATTATGAGCATATTGATTGACACTATATATTATTATCAATTATCCACAGTGATTGCGCATTTGAATATCTTTATAGGCCACCACATTTAACCCTTGTATATATCATACTTTGCTTCCCCTCGCCTCTTTGGCTTATCTGTTTTGAACGTATATTATGTGCATACCCCCCTATACTTGTAATGGATTTTACTGAGCATAGTACATTGGTGTCACTATTAGGGTTGAGCGACTTTTACTTTTATAGGATCGGGTCGGGTTTCATGAAACCCGACTTTTTCAAAAGTCGGGTCGAGTGAAATCGGCCGATCCTATAAAAAAGTCGGGGTCGGGGTCGGCCGAAACTCGAAACCCAATGCAGTGCATTGGGTTTCCAATGGTTCCCAGGGTCTGAAGGAGAGGAAACTCTCCTTCGGGCCCTGCAATCCATATTTAAGTGTAAAATAAGGAATGAAAATAAAAAATATCGCTATACTCACCCTCGGACGCGCCCTGGTACTAACCGGGAACCTTCCTTCCTTCGAATCAGCGCTTGCAGGACCTTGCGGTGGCGTCGCGGCTTGTGATTGGTCGCTCGACCGCCCATGTGACCGCTCGCGCGACCAATCACAAGCCGCGACGTCACCGCAAGGTCCTGCAAGCGCTGATTCGAAGGAAGAAAGGCTGCCGGTTAGTACCAGGGCGCGTCAGAGGGTAAGTATAGCGATATTTTTTATTTTAATTCTTTATTTTACACTTAAATATGGATTCCGATACCGATTTCCGATATTGCAAACATATCGGAACTCGGGATCGGAATTCCGATACCAGATTCAGAAGATCACCGACTTCATGGCCGACCCCACACAGGGGTCGGGTCGGGTTTCATGAAACCCGACTTTGCCAAAAGTCGGCGACTTCTGAAAATGGCCGACCCGTTTTGCTCAACCCTAGTCACTATCCCTGTTATTATTGCTCTTTGTTATAGGTTTTAATGGTTACTATTTGTATTAATAAAGATATTATATTTTATTATACTCCGCTCTGTGATTCACTTTTTTGTTTCGGGAAACATATTGTATATGATGTGATAGAGCTAGATATATATATTTTTGGCCGTTGTTTGGTAACTGTACAGGAACATGGTCTGATCATACCACAGCTCCTGGACAGGAAGGAAGCCAAAGAGAGTATACAGACAGGACAGCAAGGGATCACAGCTGATTCTTTCTGTGAGGTAAAACATTTTCCTGTCTGTTTTAAACAATGTTTTACCTCAAAGAAAGAATAAGTTGTGATCCCCTTTTGTCCTGTCTGTATATACTTTTGCTTCCCCCCCTGCCCAGGAGATGTGGTATGATCAGACCATGTTCCTGTACGGTCAGACACGGCCATTACACAGTACACAGCAGAGGCACATTTATAAGATTATCTCAGCACAGGGTCATTTTATTTAATCACATCCAATAGTGGAAATTATAATTATTCCAAGATCTGTTGATTAAAATGTACTTTGTTCATGTGACAACCCCTTTAACAAGATGAGTTGATTACAGAGCTTCATCGGTAATGCTCAATGGGAAAAAGGATGCAAATTAGCTATCTCGCAGAACACAAGTAATTGATAATCCAAACATCACTAGTGGAGGAATCTATCCTCTAAATAAGCGTTTGACCCTCTAACGTGCTTTGCTACATAAAAATGAATAATAGTCCAGCCTGAAATTCATCCACAGACATCTGTTTTGGGACGTGTGCCCCTTATAGAACATTGTATACAGGCTTATAAAATTTATGTACGATAATATTCAAATATATACTGTACACCTCCTGCTGCTATTTTTGGATTAAATATCATAGTTTGGGAGAAATTTTAAAGATTTGTGAAAAAAAAATCAATTTTGACCTTGTTCTTTCCTTTTGCAACTTTTTTAATGGCATTTAATAGAACAATAAGGGTATGTACTTGTGTTAAGCATTTGTTACAAACATTGATGCATCAAAAACGTATCTCTTGGCAGGAAAAATGCTGCATAAAACATGGTGTGCTTTTGCCATTTTTTTCTGTGTAATTGTGTGAGTTTTTGATGTTTTTTTTTTTTGTGTTTTTTTTTTCCATTCATTTGAATGGGTGTAGAACGATGCAAAAATTCAGACAGAATTGACAGGCTGCATATTTGAAACTGCTTCAAACCTGCAAAGAAAACATGAGAAAGCAACATACACGTGCATGAGATTTCCGAAATCTCATTTACTTTACAGTAAAATGCTGCATTTTTTCATGCGCAAGAAAATTTCCAGCAAAATTGCAAAGTGTGCACATACCCTCAAAGTTGTATAGTAAAATATGGTTAAAGAACTAGTTGAAAAAGACAAGTCTTGCAAATTCAACTAGGGAATTGGGAGATGATAAAGGGCATGGGGTATTGGCAAAACAAAAATGTAGGACCCAGTCTGCCCTAAAAAAGCAAATCTTTCCTTAATAATCCTGAGTGTCGGTCAAGTGGGTAAACATCCAGAACAAGCACATTACACATGTACGTAAGTATTTATGTTATTTTCCTCTATGACCGCCAATACGTCTTTTAACTGGCCTGAGATATAAGAGAATAGCCTCCCCATACAGGTGACAATCCAGCAGCTGTCGGCTGTACACTATAGCTGACAACTTGCTGTATCAGCCACGATCAGTGTTTGCACCGTCCAAGTCTGTTTAACCCCTTAGATGCTTCTGTCAATATTGACTACATCATTAGTGTGGGAGCTTCCTCTTTATCCCAAATTGGTGCCCTCAGATCTTGATTTTGTGGTCCTGATGTTTGCGATGGCGATTCACGACCAAATAGCGGCCTTAGAGTCTGACGGCTGTAGTAATCTGTTCAGAAGTTACCGACATTTAGGTGGTAAAAATGCACATTTTCATTTCTGTCATACCACTTTGCATTAATTCCTGTAAATAATAATCTTTATTTTTATATAGCGCTAACATATTCCGCAGCGCTTTACAGTTTTGCACACATTATCATCACTGTCCCCGATGGGGTTCACAATCTAAAATCCCTATCAGTATGTCTTTGGAATGTGGGAGAAAACCGGAGTGCCCGGAGGAAACCCACGCAAACACGGAGAGAACAAACAAACTCTTTGTAGATGTTGTCCTGGGTGGGATTAGAACCCAGGACCCCAGCGCTGCAAGGCTGCTGTGCTAACCACTGCGCCACCGTGCTGCCCCGTAAAGCACCTGAAGGGTTAATAAACTACTTGACAGCAGTTTTCAATATGTCAGGGGGTGCTGTTTTATAAAATGGTATCACGTTTGGGGGTTTACCAATATATAGGACCCCTAAAGTCACTTCAAACATGGATAGTTCCGTAAAAAAATAAATGTTGTAAATTTCCTTGAAAAAATGAAAAATTGCTGCTACATTTTATACCTCCTAAAATGCTAAGAAAATAAAATAACGTTTTACAAATGGTGCTGATGTAAAGCCGACATGTGGGAAATGTTATTTATTAATGGTTTGCTGTGGTATGACCATCTGGATTAAAGGGATAATCATTCAAATTTAGAAAATTGCAACTTTTTTACCATTTTTCTAAAATTTTTGATATTTATTTATAAATAAACCCAAAACATATTGACCTAAATTTACCATTATCATAAAGTATAATGTGTCATGAATTAAACAATCTCAAAATCACTGGGATTTGCTGAAGCGTTGCAGAGTTATTACCACATAAAGTGACACTGGTCAGATTTAAAAAATGTGGCTCCGTCACTAAGGGGTTAAAAATCATCTAAACCCGATTTAAAAGCATCCACAATTCCTGGTCCCATTATAGACTATATCACGGAGGGAAATTGTGATTTTATCAAAATTTTCTCAAATCACCTCTACAAAAAGATTAAGAATCTTGGTATCATATCTTATCAGAGAAACATATCTTCCTCCATTTATGTGTTACATTTTCTCCTCCCACCACATCCTGAACTTATCATTCACTCTGAGAAACAAACAAATAAACCTGCTCAAATTATTTAAATCCTTTTTATCAAAACACAGTGGACTGTTAGCTTACTGAGAGATCAGATTACAGCTGTCTATTAAAGTCTATGGATAGTGGATGGAAAGTGTAATAGGAAGGAAGATAGGAGGGAGAAGTAAAGAGAGGCACAGTCATACACAGAAGGTGCTGCTGCATTCTAGTTAGTGCTCTCTTTCCAGTGCTGGATTCACAGCTACACAGCTCAGTATTGCTGTTGTGAATTCTGTTGTCAAAATCCCTCCTGTGGTCGTGAATGGTACTTCGGCGAGTTCTGTCTATGGGCTCCCTATAGTGGCTATGAGTGAAGCTGCTGCTTCTGAGGTTCCTTACACAGGTGACGTGGTTTATCCTTTGGTTGGCTGCTCTATTTAACTCCTCTCAGATCGTTACCCCATGCCAGCTGTCAATGTTTTTGCATTGGTTCAGTTCGCTCCTGGATCTCTCTGGTGACCTGCCTTCTCCTGCTGAAGCTAAGTTCCTGATAGTCATTATTTGTTAACTGTTTGCTTGTCCAGCTGGTTATCATGATTTTGTCTTGCTAGCTGGAAGCTCTGGGATGCAGAGTGGCCCCTCCGCACCGTGAGTCCGTGCGGAGGTCTTTTTTGCACACTCTGCGTGGTCTTTTGAAGGTTTTTGTGCTGATCGCAAAGTTACCTTTCCTATCCTCTGTCTATTTAGTAAGTCTGGCCTCCCTTTGCTAAAACCTGTTTCATTTCTGTGTTTGTGACTTTCATCTTTACTCACAGTCAATATTTGTGGGGGGCTTCCTTTACCTTTGGGGAATTTCTCTGAGGCAAGGTAGGCTTTATTTTCTATCTCTAGGGCTAGATAGTTCTTAGGCTGTGACGAGGCGCCTAGGTCTGGTCAGGAGCGCTCCACGGCTATTTCTAGTGTGTGTGATAGGATTATGGCTTGCGGTCAGCAGAGCTCCCACATCCCAGAGCTCGTCCTGTATGAGGTTTAACTATCAGGTCATTCCGGGTGCTCCTAACCACCAGGTCATAACAGTACAGCTGGCCCTAAGTATTAATGCATTTCAATAGAGGGATAAGAGAACTTCTGAGACCATTTTTTTTTCTTTGCAATGTGTTTTGTCTTTCTTTTCCCCTAGACCTTTGGGTGGTTCAGGACACAGGTGTAGATATGGACATTCAAGCTCTGTCCTCTTGTGTGGATCATCTCACTGAAAGGGTACTAAACATTCAAGATTTTGTGGTTCAGAATCCTATGTTAGAGCCTAGAATTCCTATTCCTGACTTATTTTCTGGGGATAGATCTAGGTTCTTGAATTTCAAAAATAATTGTAAACTGTTTCTTGCTTTGAAACCCCGCTCATCTGGTGACCCCGTTCAACAGGTAAAAATCATTATTTCTTTGTTGCGTGGTGACCCTCAAGACTGGGCATTTTCCCTTGTGCCAGGAGATCCTGCATTGCGTGATGTTGATGCGTTTTTTCTGGCGCTTGGATTGCTTAATGATGAACCAAATTCAGTCGATCAGGCATAGAAAATCTTGCTGGCTTTGTGTCAGGGTCAGGATGAAGCGGAGGTGTACTGTCAGAAGTTTAGAAAGTGGTCTGTGCTTACTCAGTGGAATGAATGTGCCCTGGCGGCAATTTTCAGAAAGGGTCTTTCTGAAGCCCTTAAGGATGTCATGGTGGGATTTCCCACGCCTGCTGGTCTGAATGAGTCTATGTCTTTGGCCATTCAGATCGATCGGCGCATGCGTGAGCGCAAAGCTGTGCACCATCTGGCGGTATTCTCTGAACATAGGCCTGAGCCTATGCAGTGTGATAGGACTTTGACCAGAGCTGAACGGCAAGAACACAGACGTCAGAATGGGCTGTGTTTTTACTGTGGTGAATCCACTCATGCTATCTCCGATTGTCCTAAGCGCACTAAGCAGTTCGCTAGGTCTGCCACCATTGGTACGGTACAGTCTAAATTTCTTTTGTCCGTTACTCTGATTTGCACTCTGTCATCCTATTCTGTAATGGTATTTGTGGATTCAGGCGCTGCCCTGAATTTGATGGACTTGGAGTTTGCCAGGCGCTGTGGTTTTTTCTTGGAGCTCTTGCAGTATCCTATTCCATTGAGAGGAATTGATGCTACGCCTTTGGCCAAGAATAAGCCTCAGTACTGGGCTCAATTGACCATGTGCATGGCTCCTGCACATCAGGAGGATATTCGCTTTTTGGTGTTGCATAATCTGCATGATGTGGTCGTTTTGGGGTTGCCATGGCTACAGGTCCATAATCCAGTGTTGGATTGGAAATCTATGTCTGTGTCCAGCTGGGGTTGTCAGGGGGTACATGGTGATGTTCCATTGCTGTCAATTTCGCCTTCCACTCCTTCTGAAGTCCCTGAGTTTTTATCAGATTATCGGGATGTATTTGAAGAGCCCAAATCTGGTGCCCTACCTCCTCATAGGGATTGCGACTGTTCTATTAATTTGATTCCTGGTAGTAAGTTTCCTAAGGGCCGTCTGTTTAATTTATCTGTGTCAGAGCACGCCGCTATGCGGAGTTATATAAAGGAATCCTTGGAGAAGGGTGATATTCGTCCGTCGTCGTCACCATTGGGAGCAGGGTTCTTTTTTGTGGCCAAGAAGGATGGTTCTTTAAGACCTTGTTTTGATTACCGCCTTCTTAATAAGATCACAGTCAAATTTCAGTATCCTTTGCCGCTGCTGTCTGATTTATTTGCTCGGATTAAGGGGGCTAGTTGTTTCACCAAGATAGATCTTCGTGGTGCGTATAATCTTGTGCGAATTAAACAGGGTGATGAATGGAAAACGGCATTTAATACGCCCGAGGGCCATTTTGAGTACCTGGTTATGCCATTCGGGCTTTCTAATGCTCCATCTGTGTTTCAGTCCTTTATGCATGACATCTTCCGAGAGTACCTGGATAGATTCATGATTGTATGTTTGGATGACATTTTGGTCTTTTCGGATGATTGGGAGTCTCATGTGAAGCAGGTCAGAATGGTGTTCCAGGTCCTTCGTGCGAATTCCTTGTTTGTGAAGGGGTCTAAGTGTCTCTTTGGAGTTCAGAAGGTTTCATTTTTGGGTTTCATTTTTTCCCCTTCTACTATCGAGATGGACCCTGTTAAAGTTCAGGCCATTTACGATTGGACTCAGCCGACATCTGTGAAGAGCTTGCAAAAGTTCCTGGGCTTTGCTAATTTTTATCGTCGCTTCATCGCTAATTTTTCCAGTATTGCTAAACTGTTGACTGATTTGACCAAGAAAGGTGCTGATGTGGTCAATTGGTCCTCTGCGGCTGTAGAGGCTTTTCAGGAGTTGAAGCGTTGTTTTGCTTCTGCCCCTGTGTTGTGCCAGCCAGATGTTTCGCTCCCTTTTCAGGTTGAGGTTGATGCTTCTGAAATTGGAGCAGGGGCTGTTTTGTCACAAAGAAGTTCTGATGGCTCGGTGATGAAACCCTGTGCCTTCTTTTCTAGAAAATTCTCGCCTGCTGAGCGCAATTATGATGTGGGCAATCGGGAGTTGTTGGCCATGAAGTGGCTCGATGGTCGCTCTTTTTCTCCCGTTTTGATTTTGTGGTTTCATACCTTCCGGGATCTAAGAATGTGAAGGCTGTCGCCCTGTCAAGGAGTTTTGTGCCTGACTCTCCAGGTGTTCCGGAGCTGGCGGGTATTCTTAAAGAAGGGGTAATTTTGTCTGCCATTTCCCCTGGTTTGCGGCGTGTGCTGCAAAAGTTTCAGGCTGATAGACCTGACCGTTGTCCTACGGAGAAACTGTTTGTCCCTGATAGATGGACTAGTAGAGTTATCTCTGAGATTCATTGTTCAGTGTTGGCTGGTCATCCTGGAATCTTTGGTACCAGAGATTTGGTGGCTAGATCCTTTTGGTGGCCTTCTTTGTCACAGGATGTGCGTTCTTTTGTGCAGTCCTGTGGGACTTGTGCTCGGGCTAAGCCCTGCTGTTCTCGTGCCAGTGGGTTGCTTTTGCCCTTGCCGATCCCGAAGAGGCCCTGGACGCATATTTCCATGGATTTTATTTCTGATCTCCCTGTTTCTCAAAAGATGTCGGTCATTTGGGTGGTTTGTGATCGCTTCTCTAAGATGGTCCATTTGGTACCCTTATCTAAATTGCCTTCCTCCTCTGATTTGGTGCCATTATTTTTCCAGCATGTGGTTCGTTTGCATGGCATTCCAGAGAACATCGTCTCGGACAGAGGTTCCCAGTTTGTTTCGAGGTTTTGGCGGTCCTTTTGTGCTAAGATGGGCATTGATTTGTCTTTTTCTTCGGCTTTCCATCCTCAGACTAATGGCCAAACCGAACGAACTAATCAGACTTTGGAGACATATCTGAGATGCTTTGTTTCTGCTGATCAGGATGATTGGGTGTCCTTCTTGCCTTTGGCTGAGTTCGCCCTTAATAATCAGGCCAGCTCGGCTACTTTAGTTTCTCCTTTTTTCTGTAATTCTGGTTTCCATCCTCGTTTCTCTTCAGGGCAGGTTGAGCCTTCGGACTGTCCTGGTGTGGATGCGGTGGTGGACAGGTTGCAGCAGATTTGGACACATGTGGTGGACAAATTTGACATTGTCCCAGGAGAAGGCTCAACATTTTGCTAACCACCGGCGTTGTGTTGGTCCCCGACTTCGTGTTGGGGATTTGGTTTGGTTGTCATCTCGTCACGTTCCTATGAAGGTTTCCTCTCCTAAGTTTAAGCCTCGTTTCATTGGGCCATATAAGATTTCTGAAGTTCTTAATCCTGTGTCATTTCGTTTGGACCCTCCAGCTTCTTTTGCCATCCATAATGTGTTCCATAGGTCGTTGTTGCGGAGATACGTGGCGCCTATGGTTCCATCCGTTGATCCTCCTGCCCCGGTGTTGGTCGAGGGGGAGTTGGAGTATGTGGTGGAGAAGATTTTGGATTCTCGTGTCTCGAGACGGAAACTCCAGTACCTGGTCAAGTGGAAGGGTTATGGTCAGGAAGATAATTCCTGGGTTTTTGCCTCTGATGTTCATGCTGCCGATCTTGTTCGTGCATTTCATTTGGCTCATCCTGATCGGCCTGGGGGCTCTGGTGAGGGTTCGGTGACCCCTCCTCAAGGAAGGGTACTGTTGTGAATTCTGTTGTCAAAATCCCTCCTGTGGTCGTGAATGGTACTTCGGCGAGTTCTGTCTATGGGCTCCCTCTGGTGGCTATGAGTGAAGCTGCTGCTTCTGAGGTTCCTTACACAGGTGACGTGGTTTATCCTTTGGTTGGCTGCTCTATTTAACTCCTCTCAGATCGTTACCCCATGCCAGCTGTCAATGTTTTTGCATTGGTTCAGTTCGCTCCTGGATCTCTCTGGTGACCTGCCTTCTCCTGCTGAAGCTAAGTTCCTGATAGTCATTATTTGTTCACTGTTTTCTTGTCCAGCTGGTTATCATGATTTTGTCTTGCTAGCTGGAAGCTCTGGGATGCAGAGTGGCTACTCCACACCGTGAGTCGGTGCGGAGGTCTTTTTTGCACACTCTGCGGGGTCTTTTGTAGGTTTTTGTGCTGATCGCAAAGTTACCTTTCCTATCCTCTGTCTATTTAGTAAGTCTGGCCTCCCTTTGCTAAAACCTGTTTCATTTCTGCGTTTGTGACTTTCATCTTATCTCACAGTCAATATTTGTGGGTGGCTTCCTTTACCTTTGGGGAATTTCTCTGAGGCAAGGTAGGCTTTATTTTCTATCTCTAGGGCTAGATAGTTCTTAGGCTGTGACGAGGCGCCTAGGTCTGGTCAGGAGCGCTCCACGGCTATTTCTAGTGTGTGTGATAGGATTAGGGCTTGCGGTCAGCAGAGCTCCCACATCCCAGAGCTCGTCCTGTATGAGGTTTAACTATCAGGTCATTCCGGGTGCTCCTAACCACCAGGTCATAACATATTGCCATATAATGTCCTCACTGTTGATTCAGTATACAAGTCATATAATGGCTAAAAATTACATATGTACAAATGTATATATTACAGCTTGCTCTTAAAAAGTCCTCTGAAATTAGAGGTCATCATGCATTTATACTTTTCCATAAGTAATAGCAAAGAGATATGACAATATGGGAATCAGAGAAAAGATTCACCAGTATTGTTCTATATGACGAATACACATTTTCTAAAATTACAATATCAGAGCATCTGTAGGCTTTCTTTAAATCTGTTCTGTTTTATACTTTACGATTTTATTTTTTTAGCTTTTTAACCCTCCGTCACATACAACTGATCTGACAGGCGCTTCTCTTTTACTTTCATTTCTCCTTCCTCACCAGATTGTGAGGAAACCCCCTCCCTCCAGGTAGTCTCCTGTCTCTTGAAGGTCTGTGAAACCTGATATCACAGTTGGATTTCAGAGCTTCAGGGGAGAGGATATAGCTGCACAGATCTCTCAGGCTCATTGTATGTGAATACGTCACATTCAGTAATGTTGGTATTTTATGTTTTTATTCATCACAATAGTTTATTTAGCTTGTTTTATGAATGTATAGCACAAAATGTGAGGATATTTCATAGAAATAAGGGAGATTTTATAAAAGAAAGTGTGCTGCTCAGGCATATACAGTAGTTCCCTAACATATTCCTTCTCTTGCTTCAGATTATCTGCTGAAATGGAGAGGAAAATGTACAATTTATCCAAACAACTTGATGTTGAGGAAGTAACAAACATGCTGTTAGATGATAGAGACCTCACGCTGGCCAATGCTCATATTTTTTGCTATGTTGAATTTGGGTGGTATAAATTCACAAGTAATTTATCTTGAAAACAAGCTTGAACCACTCCGTAGACTATTGTATCTGAAAAAATTGGCCCATGAACTAGTACTTGGAGAGCTACGCAGGAGAAGCGTGAAAACAATCGGTATCCCCTCTCGCCTTCAAGTTCAGCTCAAAAGGTTCCGCCCAGAAGATGATGGTGAAAAGTCACCATCTGCACCACCTCACAAAAGAAGGAGATGCACCACCTGCCAAACGGAAAGCGGAACCAGAAGGCTTTCAAATTATGAATGTCTCAAATGTCATAAAGCAATTTGCCTGACACATGCAAAAATGGTGTGTAATTCTTGCCATTTGCTCTGCAAGTGTGACTTTTCTGGGGAAACCTCAGCATCTACTTCAGATTGAATATGTTTTTAATAGTACTTAAGGTACCTTAAAATTAAGTTTGTGTTCAAAAATTTTCTTTGTACATTTTTTTGAGAGAGTCGAACTGGGGACTATTTGGCGGGAGTTTTGAAAAGTTTGTATTTCATAGTTATTAGTTTTATGTTAAGTAAATGTTTTTTTTTGCAACTGATTATGTGTAGTCTCTTTTATTACATCCCTATGAAGGTCACTGATCACTTTTAGAGCACTGAAATTGCAAACATTAGATATTATAGGTATTTTTCCAGCAGGCGCCTGACAGGCACATTGTATGTGAACTCGTTAGTCCGAATATTGTATGTGACGGAGGGTTAAATGTTTTCTTTCAAGATAAACAAAATGAAGCAAATTGCATAAAAAGTTGTAATATGAAAAATTCTTTCATTAAAATTATAATTGTGCCTGGTTTCCACTAATAAAAATTCCTGTAAGTTCCTAATATCGAAGAAAAGGAAATCCACCATAAATTTTGGTAATATTCACATTAAAGCAAACACTTTCCAGGACCGTGTGCCTAAGTTAAACATTCAGCCTTCCACAAAGCTCATTTTAACAACTGCTGGACTGTATTATAGGACAGTATTTTCTGCAAGTGTTGATTACATAATTATTACAAATTGTTCCGAGCTCATATAGTGTAATATTTTCTAAGTGTATGTTGTAGGGTGAGAATTCTAATTTCTATATAATATAATATGGAAACAAAAGTAGCATTCATCAGTAAGGGAGGAGGAGAATGTAAATGCCTAGGATCTAAATTAGTTTTTAATAAATAAAAAAAGATACATCGTAAAAAAAAACACTTTATTTTTTCAGCCTAAAAAGTCCTGATATTGCCCACAGCTATACTAACAACATACTGTATATATGTTTGTATATACCGTGGAAATATCCAGCAGCACCCTTTATTGGCCAATGTATTGAGATGACAGCATCAAATTCAATACTGGTCCTCCCATTCTCTGATTGTCTGCTGAATTCTGATTAAAATGATGTCCCCACAAACAAGAGATCCTAAAGTGAAATGCATCTAAAATAAATTAGAAGTCAACGGGAACCTGTCCAGACAATTTTACTACTGAAATTAGTGGTAAGGATGTAAACGTCCTAGAGCAACAATTAAAATGGTACCTGTCTTGTTGTAATCCAATGTGCCAGCACTGAGAAATCAAGCTTTGAAGACATTTGAAAAATTAGTCTGCAAGTATATTTGATGTGGACACATTTCATGCAAATGAGCTTTCTTGATTTTCGTACAACCCAAAACCTTATTCCTCACGTTCTGTTGACATTTCTGCAACTAAGTACCCAGAGTGCAGAGGATGAAGCTGTGGAAGAAGTCTGGTGTAACCTAATGCACTTCCAGGCTGATTTGCATATAAATTTGAAACTCAATTTCTCAGTACTAACCCTTCAGATTACTACAAGACAGGTTTCATTTTTATAGGTTTTTTTTTCAAGAGCCCATACAGATATGCCACCAGTTTCAGTCGTAACTTTATCCTGATTTTACTACTAGTGATGAGCGGATGTGCTCGAATAACATGTTATTCCAGCATCTTGGGCGTGCTCGGATAATATGTTCGAGTCCCTGCTGTTGCATGTTTTGGGGCTGTTAGAACAGGCAATCCTTGCATATGTTGAGGCTGTCTAACAGCCACAAAAGATGCAGCCTCAGGGACTTGAACATTTTATCCGAGCACGCCCAAGATACTAGAATAACAGCCGAGCATGCACGGATAACACTTTAACCAAGCACATTCGCTCATCGCTATTTACTGCCTAAAGGTTTCCATTAAAGAAGTTGTTGGATATCAATCTATGTATAGATGTAAGGGGCACACTTATTGTCTAACCTGTTTTACAATCAACAGCCAATTTTGCATGGAATAATACAAGGAAAGCCCTAAACCCTGGACTGCAATGAATTAAGAGTTATCAATCTACTAACTCTTTATAATACACTTTGGAACCTGACACAGCATTATAAAAGTTTCAAGCAAAAAACTTGTAAGCACTGTGCTCCTTGCCTAGAAGACTAGAAAACTAGAAACCACTTATATAGAAATAACTAGTGATGAGCGAATATACTCATTACTCGAGATTTCTCGAGCATGCTCGGGGGTCCTCCGAGTATTTTTTAGTGCTCGGAGTTTTAGTTTTTAGCGCCGCAGCTGAATGATTTACATCTGTTAGCCAGCATAATTACATGTGGCGGTTGCCTGGTTGTTAGGGAATCCCCACATGTAATCAAGCTGGCTATGAGATGTAAATCATTCAGCTGAGGTGAGGAAAACTAAATCTCCGAGCACTAAAAAATAGTCGGAGGACCCCCGAGCATGCTCCGGAAATCTCGAGTAATGAGTATATTCGCTCATCACTAGTTATTTCTATATAAGTGGTTTCTAGTTTTCTAGTCTTCTAGGCAAGGAGCACAGTGCTTACAAAAAAATGAGACGCTTAGCACATAATTTGGCCACCAACCAACGTCAAGGTGGTTTCAAAACTGATGGGTCCCTACATATCTAATATGAATACCTGTCTCAGGCTGAAGTCTGAATTCCTGAGAGAATGTGGACACCTCTCTCAGCAAAGCCTGTATTTATGGGTAGGTAGGATCCTGCTGTAATTAAAACTGCCAAATGTAGATGGGCGGAGTGCTCGGTCAGAGAGCTAACATAGAAATTACAAAAGTCTGACTGGCACATTCAAGCTAGTGTGAATAGCACATAATTTGGCCATCAGTTTTGAGACCACCTTGACGTTGGTTGATGGGCTTACATGAATTGTCCAAATTATGTGCAAAGCGTCTCATTTTTTTCCTAGTATCCAGAAGCATTATTGCTATTCATATTTCATATATTTCACATTGACATGCTTTAGCACAATAGAAACCGCTTATAGACAGCAGAGGTGGCTGGAAAAATAGGCAAGGAGCAGTAAATTTCAGAAAATTAATAATCACTTCTTGAGAATTAAAAGGAATTTTAATAGCAAGTAAATTGTAAAGTTACATAATTTTATAACCATTTTGTACATTTTATAAGTTGACGAGACAAACCCTTTAATATACGGTAATGTCTAACACAGGACCCCTCATAGTATGGGAACAGACCAAAAAGAAATGTAACTTTGCCCTCCCAACCCTTCAATTGTGCTGAATACTATGAAACATTAAGTGGGACACCTATGTCCTATTTTACCTACAGGGTTTTACTCACGTGAAAACCACTTTGTCAGGGTTTTCAAGTTGAGAAACAATTTCGTAAAAGAGCTCAAAGTATTTAAAAATGTTAATAAGTGATAATCACTAGTGATGAGCGAATATACTTGTTACTCGAGATTTCTCGAGCATGTTTGGGTGACCTCCGAGTATATTTTAGTGCTCGGAGATTTAGTTTTCATTGCCGCAGCTGAATGATTTACATCTGTTAGCCAGCATAAGTACATGTGGGGGTTGCCTGGTTGCTAGGTAATCCCCACATGTAATGAAGCTGGCTAACAGATGTAAATCATTCAGCTGAGGTGAGGAAAACTAAATTTCTGAGCACTAAAAAATATTCCTAGGTCACCCTAGCGTGCTCGGGAAATCTCGAGTAACGAGTATATTCGCTCATCACTAATTATCACCTCACTGATCCACAATGTTCCTATTTCCACTCTGTCCGAGTCTCTTTCGATCTTTATTTCCATACCCCATTTTGATACACCAGAAATGGTAGGAAATGCCTAAACAGCCAGTTATTGCTCTCTGCAGGGATCTGTCCTGAATGGCCGAACAGGAGCAGAGTTGGATCCCATGAGGTTGGGTATCACTTCTTTTATTTTTTCCTCCTCGACGACCCCTTTTTTGTATGAAAGAAACATTTAAAAAAAAAAAAACAATCCATCAGTGGATCCTTGAAATGGATTTTAAAATGTTCATTTAGGCATCAGCATCAATTTATTTATTTTCTATACTTTTTTCCTTTATTTTTACTTTAACAACTGATGGGATTTAAAAATAAAAATTTGAATTTTATCTACGGTATTTTTCCATTATAAGAAAAAAGTTAAAAGTTCTGTGAAGGACTCTCTTCAGAATAAAGTATAACATGTTTTTGTTTCTAGAATACTTAAAATTTTTAAGCAAACGCTATGAATGTAAATCTAGACACTTCACGTGCCGGCAGAGCTCATGTTTACATTTTCACAGGAAGCAAGTCTTTTTTTAGTAATTGATAAATAATTGTGAAAAGTTTGTCTTCAAGGAAGTATAATCATTAATCTATTACTGATTACTCACCTAGGCCAGTAATCAGTAACCTCAGAATGATGGCCGTTCACAGTTATATTAACAACGGTGTCAGTTGTATACACAGAAACCAGATAAACAGTGCCCTGCATCTCATCGGCTTCCAGCAAGTGACACACTGTAAAGACGATAGACACATCCTCGTGCAACTATGTTTATGAGATATGACTTCTTTTGGGGTATTGGCTTGACACATACCAAGGAATGTTTTTGGCCCAAAAGTCAAGAAAACACTATCTTTATTGTGAAATGGCATTGTCAAGTTGAGACAATGCCTATTAATCTTATTTTGGAAAGTGAGGATGTATCATGTTAGTTGTCAGAAGAACAAGATAGCAAAAGAAAGAACTATTGTTACAAAAATAACAAAACTGATAAAGAGAGAATATTCCGGAATTTGGGATATTGGCTTTTTTCTTCTATCAAATATTTTTTTAAATGTGTTGATCTAAAATATCGTATTGCACAATGTGAGTTGTAAGCCTGATTTTTTTTTTAAGTGATAGAAAGTTCAGAAGTGGAAGGGTCTGGCCACAGACAAAGCCTGCAATCAATTATTAAAGGCTTTAGCTACTTGTGGTTTATCATACACCCAATTCGAATGCACTCTACATTTTTTGTCCAGAGCATGTCGGTCTACCGAAAGTATGAACATATATCTACGGGGTGGACCCTTTATATGGATACACCTAAATAAAATGGGAATGGTTGGTGATATCTACTTCCTGATTGTGGAACATTAGTATATGGGAGGGAGAAAACTTGTCAAGATGGGTGGTGACCATAGCGGCCATTTTGAAGTCAGCCATTTTGGATCCAACTTTATTTTTTCCAGTGGGAAGAGGGTCATGTGACACATCAAACTTATTGATAATTTCACAAGAAAGAAGATAAACAATGGTACACTTGGTTTAAACGTAACTTTATTCTTTCATGAGTTATTTGCAAGTTTATGACCACTTATAAAATGTGTTCAAAGTGCTGCCGATTGTGTTGGATTGTCAATGCAACTATCTTCTCCCACTCTTCACACACTGATAGCAACACCACAGAAGGAATGCTAGCACAGGCTTGCAGTATCCATTGTTTCAGATGCTGCACATCTCATATCTTCACAGCAAAGACAATTGCCTTACGATACGAGATGTGCAGCATCTGAAACAATGGATACTGGAAGCCTGTGCTAGCATTTCTTCTGCGGTGTTGCTATCAGTGTGTTAAGAGTGGGAGAAGAGGGTTGCATTGACAATCCAACAGGATGGGCAGCACTTTGAACACATTTTATAAGTGGTCATAAACTTGTAAATAACTCATGAAAGAATAAAGTTACATTTAAACCAAGCACACCATCGTTTTTCTTGTGAAATTCTCAATCAGTTTGATGTGTCACATGACTCTTCCCATTGGAAAAAATAAAGTTGGATCCAAAATGTTCGACTTCAAAATGACCGTAATGGTCACCACCCACCTTGAAAAGTTTTACCCTCCCATATAGTAATGTGCCACAAACAGGAAATTGATATCACCAACCATTCCCATTTCATTTAGGTGTATCCACGTAAATAGCCTACCCTGTAGATTAGAATTAACCCAGAAAATGTTTTTTGTCATGTCATCTACGCGAGCACCCAATGGTGTAACCCGGCAGAAAAAGGCATCTATTACCTTGCATTAGTTTTTGGAGTTCTGTGTTAGGTAACTTATAAGCTGGAAAAGTAACTTGAAAGTCTAAGTGACTGCCAAGGCCTTAGGGGCCGGACTTAATGGTACCAGTGCCTCCAAACCCCAGTATATTGAGACTCCCCAGCAGACGGATTTAATGGTACAGACTCACCAGCAGATAGGTTCATTAGTACAGAAGTCGCAGGAACCGAAGATGCAGGAACAAAGGTTGAAGCACCACTATGGGCCACGTGGGAGGGAACTGACTCACAGCCCAGGAGTGAACACGCTGATGTTGACTCTCCATGTGATGTCTTGAACATCCATCAGACATCCTCAAAGCACTGGATCCCTCTGACGACGTTGAGGGACAGCGCCATATGAAGGACCTGGAACAGATTGGGCAGCTTGTATCTGCTTTCTAGGTTTTCTTTAAGAGGAATGAATAATCTTGGTTATAAGGAAAATTTGAAATAATTACACTCATTTAGTCTTGAGAAAAGATGTCTAAGAGGGGACATGATTAACTTGAACAAGTACATAAATGGCTCATACAAAAAGTATGGTCAAAAGCTGTTGAATATAAAGCACCCTCAAAAGACAGGGGACACTCCCTTTGTCTGGAGAAAGACAGTTTCAATCTCCGGAGGAGACAAGACTTCTTTACCATGAGAACTATGACTCCGTGGAAGAGTCTGTGTAAAGAGCTTGTCACAGTGGGAATCGATGGTGGTTACAAAAAGGGCTCAGATGCTTTTTTAGACGTAAATAATAAATACTTATGTAAATGTGTAAAGTTCTTTTCTGAATGCTGGTCCGGTAGATGGATCATTGTTATCAGGAGGGAAATATTAGCTCTTTTGGGGCAAACTAGCTAATGGATTGTGGTTGTGCATTGGCCCCTTTTCCCTTTTAACTTTCCAATCACAATGTTCAAATTAATGGGTGTTTTTTTTTCAACCATATTAACTATGTAACTATGATAGGTGCTTGTGAACCTTTACAGCTCTATCAAATGTGTTTTATAAAGCTATTTACTTCAGACGTTAGAGGAATCAAGGTCAGTAGATTTCACAATACAAACTGCATAAATTATGACATAGATTTTATAGACTTGAAGTACTTTGAACATGTATGTCAGACTATCTGTATATTACTAATATTAAAATGAGCATTTTATAAGGTCAGCTAATAAGCGAGAGAACTCATGAGTCAAAATATATTCAATTTCCACCCACCTAGCCTGTTTGACGTTTGCAGCTTGTGCTAAGCATTGGTGCAACACTCAGGATTGTGTCCCGGTCCATCAGCCATATCGGTAAACAATGGTGCTGGACAGGAGCTCTGAGAATCCCCTCTTGGCATTCATGGCCCTTTTTTTGTATTATCCAGCCCGGCTATAGTTGTATCATGACACAGATGTGATATTGTGCCAGGCTGGCTAACCAAAAGAAGAGCCACCCATGCTTTCAGGCGAGAGGCAATTCTCAAAGCTCCCATCCAGTGATTCATGTTAGCCTTGCTGAGGACCTATTCAGCCTGGGTGAGCAGAGATACAGTTGCAGCATGAACGCTGAGAAACTACCAATCAGGCTAAGTGGGTGGAGATTGAGATTAAACTTTTATATTGCATTATATAGCCATTACGAAAATGGATGATCATAGTAAGCACACCTGCCTCATCAGTTACAAGAGCTCATTTTCATAATCTCTGAAGTTTGTATTGTGAAGTGTAGTAATGGATCAGCTTCAACTTGATTTATTTATTATAATTGTTTTTGTTCTTGTTATCTTTTTGCTTTTTGATATTTACTGTGGCATTATGTTCCTCATCACATTCCATTATTTGGGTAGCTTGAATTCAAACACCTAATCCTTTTGCTTCTCCAGGGGATAAGCCACTTCTAGAAGTGTGTAGCAATGCCAAATCTGCCAGTCTTTGAAAACACATGTACGTTACGCTAAATCGAATGATCAAGTGCATGGGAGAGTCAGGAGAAATAGTTGTTGTCGGTCAGACAAGTGTTTCGCCAACAGTCATCTATGGTTTGTTACTTACCTGTCCTTGCTTCAGTGCTAGGTTTTGCTTCCTTCCTCTGTGACTGGCTTCCTTTTGTGCTTTTCTGCAGCAGGTTTGTGTGGTAACTGAGCAGACACCACTGATGTCATGATGACCATTATGTTACCATATGCTTTTGCATGAGTTTGCTTTTTCTTTGACTTGACTTTGCTCCAGGTAGATGTCTGAATTCTCCACAACTCCAGTCTGCAATCCAGCAACCAGCTACTACGTCCCAGCCCAGTCCTGTTAACCCTAGTGCTACAGTATTCTCTGCATTTATGTGTCAAGTTAAAAGTTAACAAACTTGTCTCTGATTTCTAAGTAAAAAATAATAAACTCTTCTTAGCTATTCCTGTGTGTAACTGCATCCCTGCTGCCAGATACCATATTGTATGTACATCTCTGCCATGCCTGTGTGTGGCAGCATGCTTGCTTTCAGCTTGGTTTACCCTCCTGTTGTCCAGGACGTGCCTCTGCCCTGGTCATCGTATATCCATGTGCCATCCGGCAAGTCCAACTCCACTGCATCAACTCTAGCCTGTGCTGTTCACCCTAACCTACAGCTCACAAAGCATAGCAAGGCGTATTGGCCTCTTCTGATGGCAGATCCAATGGCAATCTATTACTGCATTGTTCCCATTCATGATAAAAATCGATATTCTTGTTTATGGGGGGTAGTATGCTAGCAATAAGTGGCGGCCTAGTGAAGATATTCTTGGAATATTGACTACGGGAATAAACCAAGTATACATTCTCAAAACCAAAAATTTGTTGGACAGCTAACCACAGCTGTACCTTGCCGTACATTGCTGAGAGGATGAACTAAAATGTGACAGATTGTTCTACAGGAAAGATATATGTCTTGGTACCGTGTTAGCCAGTAGATAGACAAGTATTTAGAATTAAGAGTCCTCAGTGGGTTGATACCTTTTAATGGCTAACTGAAGAGACCTGAGTAGTCTCGAAAGCTTGCAATTTGTTACCTTTTAATGGCTAACTGAAAAGATGGTATCAACCACTGAGGACTCTCAATTCTAAATATTTTACAGATTGTTCTATTATTTCTATTGCAAAAAATATACATTTGAATAAGGCACTAATTACCTGAGAATGTGATACTATTTCCCTTCATACTTTTCGTTACTCCACTAAACTGCATTCTAATGGCCGTAAGTGAAAATCAACTACTAAAATAAAAAAAAGCCATTACTATCTCATAATGATTGGCCCCAATCTGAAGAGCACTGAACGTCATATAACACCTTTCATAGTTTTCATTACAGGATTTCCCTTTTAAAGTCATAAAGTCATAAAACTCGAATAATCTTGGCAAATTCACCCACTAAATTGTAATATCAGGCCACTGGTAATATTGAGGTGGGGGTTTCCTCATAGTATAGATTTTCCATTTAATTAATATGAAGACATGAATTCTCTTTTTTTTTTTTTTCCATCTGGAGTTTCTATAGCTATTGACAATTTTACTTGGTAGACCCTAGGCACCCCAGTGGGACCCCGACGGCAGATATTCCGCTGCACAAAAATCCTCAGCAGATTTTTCTATTTTATATAAATGTAATAATAATAATAATAATAATAATGATTTTTATTTATATAGTGCCAACATATTCCGCAGCGCTTTACAAATTATAGAGGGGACTTGTACAGACAATAGACATTACAGCATAACAGAAATACAGTTCAAAACAGATACCAGGAGGAATGAGGGCCCTGCTGCTCGCAAGCTTACAAACTATGGGGAAAAGGGGAGACACGAGAGGTGGATGGTAACAATTGCTTTAGTTATTCGGACCGGCCATAGTGTAAGGCTCGGGTGTTCATGTAAAGCTGCATGAACCAGTTATCTGCCTAAGTATGTAGCAGTACAGACACAGAGGGCTATTAACTGCATAAAGTGATTGAGAACATGATGCGAGGAACCTGATTGTTTTTTTTTTTTTTTTTTTTTAAATAGGCCACACAGGGATCGTTAGGTTAATGCATTGAGGCGGTAGGCCAGTCTGAACAAATGAGTTTTTAGGGTACGCTTAAAACTGTGGGGATTGGGGATTAATCATATTAACCTAGGTAGTGCATTCCAAAGAATCGGCGCAGCACGTGTAAAGTCTTGGAGACGGGAGTGGAAGGTTCTGATTATTGAGGATGCTAACCTGAGGTCATTAGCGGAGCGGAGGGCACGGGTAGGGTGGTAGACTGATACCAGAGAGGAGATGTAGGGTGGTGCTGAGCCATGGAGTGCTTTGTGGATGAGGGTAGTAGTTTTGTACTGGATTCTGGAGTGGATGGGTAGCCAGTGTAATGACTGGCACAGGGTAGAGGCATCGGTGTAACAGTTGGTGAGGAATATGATCCTGGCAGCAGCATTCAGGACAGATTGGAGCGGGGAAAGTTTGTAAGAGGGAGGCCGATTAGTAGAGAGTTACAATAGTCCAGACGAGAATGAATAAGTGAAACAGTAAGAGTTTTTGCAGAGTCGAAAGTAAGAAAATGTACCATAAGGGGATGTTTCCATGATCAGGAAACGCTGTGGATCGGACGCTGCATACAGCCGCAGCAGCCAATCCACAGTGGCCAGATGTTACAGCATAGTGGATGGGATTTTATGCATCGCTGCATATACGCACATGCGGCACCTCTTTCTAGACCACAGCATGTATATCACAGTCCAATGTATAGGATTGATTCTGCATAGTTCATTGAACACATGCAGATTCACCGCATGTACAAAAGCCGGCAGCGTCCAAAGAGTTGTCAATCTGGACCATGGAAACAAACCCTACAGAAGTGATTTCTCTATACATCTGATTAACTGATATAAATCTCTCTCTATCTTTTAGGGTAATTGCACACAAACTCTGCCCAGTGACCACACCAATTTGCTTTAAGGTAAGTTCACACTACGCGATTTTTTTCTGCAGTAAAACTGATCAGTTGGCAGGAAAGAAGCTGCAGAACAAAAGCATGCTTTTCTTGGTTTTTCTTGAAATACTAGCAAAAAGGCAGAGATGCTTACCTGCCTAGGCCTCCAAACAAATGCAATATCAGGATGCACTGGACCCATGTAGTTAAGGCCTCTTTCACACGTCCGTCTTTTTCCTCCCATCGAAATCCGTCGATTTTTGAAAAAACAGGATTCTGCAAATTTTTCTGCAGGATCCTGTTTTTTCCCATAGACTTGTATTAGTGATGGATTGTGACGGATGGCCATCCGTTTCATGCATCGTGCACTGGATCCGTCAGAAAATAGCGGTCCGTCGTGTGGAGAAAACGTTCAGAGGAACGTTTTTTCCTCACATCGGAAAATCGCTCAGTGACGGGTCCTGCGCTGTCCGTCGTTGGCTATAATGGAAGCCTATGGATGCAGGATCCAGGAATCCAGTGATATATCCTGTTTTTTCATTCTGAGCATGCCTGGAAGGATTTTCTAGTTAAGTAAAAAGGGCAGCACACTGCAGCGCCAAAACATGCAAACTTGAAAACACGAAATTTGAACTGCATTACTGCACTAGAAATATGAAAAATGAGAGCTTTTAGCGCATAAAAATGGCCATATTTATGTGTACCTCGTAGCCACTTTACGGCATCTCTCTTATACGAGGTCCTACGCTTGACCTACCTCACTGAGAATAAACGTCTCCATCTGAATGGGTACATGTGAAACCTCTTCTTGGACTCAAATTCTCTCTTTCTGTGGAGGGGTATTGGACATTGGTATTGAAATGGAAAGATTTTCTAGTCCCGGAAAAAAAAATCTCTCTCTTAACTTATACCTAAAAATGCAGCCAGGAACTCCATCGACGCATCCTTCATAACACTGGATGCGTTGCACACGTTTTCCACTATTTTCACAACATCCATCGATACGTCACTTCACTGCATCACATAGTTACATAGTTATTAAGGTTGAAGGAAGACTTTAAGTCCATCTAGTTCAACCCATAGCCTAACCTAACTTGCCCTAACATGTTGATCCAGAGGAAGGCAAAAAAAAAACATGTGGCAAAGAGTAAGTTCCACATTGGGGAAAAAAATTCCTTCCCGACTCCACATACAGCAATCAGACTAATTCTCTGGATCAACGCCCTATCAAGGAATCTAGTATATACCCTGTAACATTATACTTTTCCAGAAAGGTATCCAGTCCCCTCTTAAATTTAAGTAATGAATCACTCATTACAACATCATACGGCAGAGAGTTCCATAGTCTCACTGCTCTTACAGTAAAGAATCCATGTCTGTTATTATGCTTAAACCTTCTTTCCTCCAGACGTAGAGGATGCCCCCTTGTCCCTGTCTCAGGTCTATGATTAAAAAGATCATCAGAAAGGTCTTTGTTGTACTGTCCCCTCATATATTTATACATTAAAATAAGATCACCCCTTAGTCTTCGTTTTTCCAAACTAAATAGCCCCAAGTGTAATAACCTATCTTGGTATTGCAGACCCCCCAGTCCTCTAATAACCTTGGTCGCTCTTCTCTGCACCTGCTCTAGTTCAGCTATGTCTTTCTTATACACCGGAGACCAGAACTGTGCACAGTATTCTAAGTGTGGTCGCACTAGTGACTTGTATAGAGGTAAAATTATGTTCTCCTCATGAGCATCTATGCCTCTTTTAATGCATCCCATTATTTTATTTGCCTTAGTAGCAGCTGCCTGACACTGGCCACTGAATATGAGTTTGTCATCCACCCATACACCCAGGTATTCATGTACTAATGGTGGTTCTGGTGATGCTTTCATGTACTGACAGTGGTTTTGGCAGTCGCTGCATCCATGTACTAATGATGGTTCTGGTGCGACATTCATGTACTGACTGTGTTATGGCACTGCATTCATGTAATGACAGTGGTTCTGGTACTGCATTCATTGTACTAATGGTTTTGACCCGCAAAAGTGTTGGGATAGGTGCAAAATGGCTGGTGTCCTCCTTCACATCACCGCTCCCCTGCAAGTTAAAGTATTGTCCCGCCACATAGAATAAAGGACATTAACCTTTTTTAAGAAGCAATGGTGAGGGCTGTTTCTTTCTTCAATATTGAAAACTAATGGTGTTTTTACCTCTGCATTCATGTGCTGATGGTGTTTCTGATCTTGTGATCTTGTACACATGTAGCAATCCAAAAATTGCAACATGGCTATGTTACATAGACACACCCCAAACAACGGAAGTGTGAAAGAAGCCTAAGATGGCAGCAACACAAGTGCAAAAATACCGATGAGGCAACCACTCACAACCTACCACACTAATGGAGGGGGTGGCTGCTTGGCATATTACTGCACAATAAAGACTTGTATGTGGCGCTGTTCACAAAATGGAGATGCACAGCATCCAGGTTAACAGCCTAGTAGTAACACCCTTCTATTAGATCAGGCAGACTGCCAAGTGATATAATTAAAGGAGAACAAAAGGAGCGTTAAACATACCAACGTAAAAAAGTACAAAATTTTATTGAAACATAAACAAAAGACATATACAAACACATACATGAAATTAAGGACACTAAAAAACACCCCTAACACCCACACTGGTCCTCAAAGGTATAAGGCGTGTACATAGTACCAGAAAAAGTGTCACACAAGTGGTACAAAATGGGCAACCGTGTCCGTATAGAGCATCATGGACCCTAGACTGAGCCCCTATGGTCCTGAGTTATAGACCTAAAATGGGGCTTACAGACAGTGCTGCAATACAAACAGTCTATGATCCCGGACACACTCTAAGAAACCGATGACACTGCCGGTATAAAACATGCATATAGCGTCATAGACGCAGTGAAATCAGTAGCCAAAACGTACCTCTTACCCGGGTGAAGGGATCAAAAGAGTTGGGCGACACCCCCGACGCGCGTTTCGCTCTAGCGTTCTCTTTGCTTTCTCAAGGGGAAGTCCTATGACGCTATATGCATGTTTTATACCGGCAGTGTCATCGGTTTCTTAGAGTGTGTCCGGGATCATAGACTGTTTGTATTGCAGCACTGTCTGTAAGCCCCATTTTAGGTCTATAACTCAGGACCATAGGGGCTCAGTCTAGGGTCCATGATGCTCTATACGGACACGGTTGCCCATTTTGTACCACTTGCGTGACACTTTTTCTGGTACTATGTACACGCCTTATACCTTTGAGGACCAGTGTGGGTGTTAGGGGTGTTTTTTAGTGTCCTTAATTTCATGCATGTGTTTGTATATGTCTTTTGTTTATGTTTCAATAAAATTTTATACTTTTTTACGTTGGTATGTTTAACGCTCCTTATGTTCTCCTTTAATTATATCAGTACTTTTTGGAGTAGGATTTATAGTGCCCAGGACATGGTACTTGGACATTTTGCACTATGAGCCTGGGGTTATATTTATTGAGACTGCCAAGTGGTAACCAAATGAATCCCATGTGAACAAACACCACAGTTTACAAGTCCAAAGGGGTCCAACTGCACCGCTTACAAAGTGCAAAAAACACATATAAAAATATGTGTGTTATTAATTAATATTTTGGTCAAAATACACAAGCTTGCAACCCCTGTCACAGGTCCCCATGCTTACCAGTCCTAACAATAAACAAATATAGCACAAAAAGAGGACTTACAGATCCTCCAAAAATTCATAAAATACTAGCAAAAAGAAAGAGATGCTTACCTACCTAGACCTCCAAACAAATGTACTGTTTGGTGCAGTGGACCCATAAAGTTAAGATGGCTGCAACACAGGTGCAGAAATACCGATGAGGCAACCACTCACAATCTATCAATCAAATGGAGGGGGTGGCTGCCCAGCACTCGCTATCCAAATGCATTCCATGTGAACAGGCACCACAGTTTACAAGACCAAATGTGCCCAACTGCACCCCAAAAAAAGTGTAAAAATTTCCATTGTGTGAACAGCGCTACATACAAGTCTCAATTGGGCAGTAATATACTAAGCAGCCGCCCCTCCATTGGGATTGGTAGGCTGTGAGTGGTTGCCTCATCGGTATTTCTGCATCTGGGTTGCCGCCATCTTAACTACATGGTGGATCTCTTGTTTTTTCTTGCCCTTTTTTGCTGCATTTTTGTGTTGTTTTTTTTTACTGCGGTTTTGGCATGCTACATTTGTCTCTTGTGCACACTGGAAAAGTTTAGTGTCGAAAAAAAAGTCCTATTCCATGGAATCAAATTTTGGCACAAAAAACGCAGTAAAACCTGATACATCCATTTTTGGTGCATGTTTTCAGCGTTTTTTTTCACCACCCATTCATTTCAATGGATGAAAAAGGCTGAAAAAATGCTGAAACAAGTGACATGCTCTATGGTGCATGTTTTTTTTACATGCAAAGCACAAAATCCTGATGACAAAAAAAACACTGTGCTGGTACTGTAAAAAGCAGCTGAACATTTACTGTACCTAAAAAAAGCATTTTAAAAAATGCTGCACAAACGCCTAGTGTGAACTTAGCCTTATAATTTACCGTCGTTGGCCAACATTAAGGACAAAGTTTCAGACACATCCTGTAAGATTTGTGCAATTACCTTTTAAAACAGAAAGTCTGCAGTTGGTCTGCTGTCTCAAAATTAAGACGCTCTTTTTTAAAAAAGAATGACCTACTTGCTCGACATTCTATGGTTTATAGAAAAGAAGAAAGTTCATGCAAAATGATCTTGAAGGGGTTGCGCAGACTTAAGCTACAAGTCTGCAGTTAGTCTACAGTATATGACTGCAGACTTGCCATTGTGTGCTGTCAGGACTCTCCGATGCCAGTGCAGGGATTGAGCAGACATGTGACTGCGATATGCATACGCCCGGCCACATTCCAACTAGACTGCTTCCAGCCTCGCTCAGCGCACTTGCATTTAGCGTAGGTGAGCCTAGTCGGACTGTGGCTGTGCCCGGAAGCATGTGTACTGCATACTTGCAGTCACATGACTACCCGTTTTTTGCGCCGACACCATAGACTCCTCGCAGGATTCACCAGTCTGCAGTCACATAGAGTGACTGCAAACTTGTAGCTTAAGATCGGACAATCCCGTTAAGCAGAAAGTTTTTATAGGATAAGAAGTGTATGTGTGCCACTAATCTCTGTATGATCCTCAGAATATAATGATTCTACAAAGAGAAGTTTAATACATGTCACAGGAAAATGTGAATTAATGTATGTACAGTAATGAGAATAATAATAATAATAATAATAATGATAACTATATTATTATTAATGGATGTACATATAATATAATAGTACTAGTAATTATTATTTTCATGATACTAACCTACCAATGCAGAAATCTTTCCACATCTCATCAGACTGTAGAAAACAACACTTCCACAATCCACTGAGACTGTTTTATGGGTCACACTAAGCAAATGTGTCTACGGGATTAGACCGTGAAAAATGTATTTGTTTTTGAAGTACAATTGATTACATAGTCAACAATAAAACATGAAAGGAAGTCTAGTCCTCCAAGAGCAAAGTCCTAAAGACCTTATTAAATACACAAGAACCTTAGAGAATTCACTACATAACACATAAGTTTGGCAATTCTTAAATACTTAAAATATTTGGGGCAAAAAAAGTAAAATAATAAAAAAAGTGATCAGAGCTGCTATACGCAATATATCCTTGCTACATCATTATCTTCTAGCGCTGGTTTTTATTTGAGCGGAGTCCACACAAAACGTATGAATTACTCCAGTTTTCGAGGTAAATTAAAGCACATTTTATATTTATATCAATTACGCAGAATGCCAGACTTTGATTTTATGCTTACTAATACACAGCTGATGCCTTTGCAATCATACAGTAACACTACTAGTATATTTACGAGATCCAAATCCCAAATTTAGTGCAGATATTATTTATTTTAAAATTATGCTAGGAAAAAATAGGTTGCACCATATTGCATTGCAATTGTAAATTCTATAAATGTATAAAAAAAAATTACGGAGTTTTTTTCTCTTTTGGTACCAGTAAGCGCATATTCACATGCGAGCAGGTTGCAAGATGCAGTAGCAGGTCGGAGGCAGAGCAAGGGTTAACGTGGGGTTTACTTTTACAGGTTGACTCCTCGCAGGGAGAAAATGGGGAAAACAGTATAATTGAACAAGAGGTTTGGAACTCAGGGAAAACAGGGGTAATGAATAGGGTAAGAAGTTCAAGAATAGCAAACTTATCAGTTGGACAGCTAACCACAGCTGTACCTTGCCGTACATTGCTGAGAGGATGATCTAAAATGTGACAGATTGTTCTACAGGAAAGATATATGTCTTGGTACCGTGTTAGCCAGTAGATAGACAAGTATTTAGAATTACCGTATATACTCGAGTATAAGCCGACCCGAGTATAAGCCGACCCCCCTAATTTTGCCACAAAAAACTGGGAAAACTTATTGACTCGAGTATAAGCCTAGGGTGGAAATGCAGCATTTACCGGTGAATTTCAAAAATAAAAATAGATCATTATTTCCCCATAGCTGTGCCATATAGTGCTCTGCACCGTTCATATTTCCCCATAGGTGTGAACCATATAGTGCTCTGCACCGTTCACTGTGCCCCATAGCTGTGCCATATACGGTGCTCTGCACCGTTCACTGTGCCCCATAGCTGTGCTGTGCCATATACGGTGCTCTGCACCGTTCACTGTGCCCCATAGCTGTGCTGTGCCATATACGGTGCTCTGCACCGTTCACTGTGCCCCATAGATGTTCCACATAAATTTGTGCCGCCGCTGCCGCAATAAAGAAAAAAAAACACATACTCACCTCCCTTGATTGCAGCTCCCGGCGTCTCGTTCCGGCGCCTCCATCTTCCCGGCGTCTCTGTTCTGACTGATCAGGCAGAGGACGCCGCGCACACTGTATGCGTCATCGCGCCCTCTGCCTGAACAGTCAGAGAGCAGAGATGCCGGGAAGATGGAGGCGCCGGCCGGGAAGATGGATCGGCGCCCGGCGGCTGGAACGAGGACAGGTGAATATGCTATACTCACCTAGTCCTGGCGATCCTCGCGCTGTCCCCTCCTGTCTTCGGTGCCGCAGCTTCTTTCTCTATCAGCGGTCACCGGCACCGCTGATTAGAGAAATGAATAAGCGGCTCCGCCCCTATGGGAGGTGGAGCCGCTTATTCATTTCTGTAATGAGCGGTCCCACGTGACCGCTGAAGAGAGGAAGAAGCTGCAGCGCCGAAGCCCGTGGGACGGCAGGGACAGCGCGAGGATCGCTGGGACTAGGTAAGTATGCCTCAGCGCCCTCACCCCCTCACCCGCCGACCCCACCGCTACCGTGACTCGAGTATAAGCCGAGCGGGGCACTTTCAGCCCAAAAATTTGGGCTGAAAATCTCGGCTTATACTCGAGTATATACGGTAAGAGTCCTCAGTGGTTGATACCTTTTAATGGCTAACTGAAGAGGCCTGAGTAGTCTCGAAAGCTTGCAATTTGTTACCATCTTTTCAGTTAGCCATTAAACGGTGTCAACCACTGAGGACTCTCAATTCTAAATATTTTACAGATTGTTCTATTATTTCTATTGCAAAAAAATATACATTTGAATAAGGCACTAATTACCTGAGAATGTGATACTATTTCCCTTCATACTTTTCGTTACTCCACTAAACTGCATTCTAATGGCCGTAAGTGAAAATCAACTACTAAAATTAATAAAAGCCGTTACCATCTCATAATGATTGGCCCCAATCTGAAGAGCACTGAACGTCATATAACACCTTTCATAGTTTTCATTACAGGATTTCCCTTTTAAAGTCATAAAGTCATAAAACTATAATAATCTTGGCAAATTCACCCACTAAATTGTAATATCAGGCCACTGGTAATATTGAGGTAGGGGTTTCCTCATAGTATAAATTTTCCATTTAATTAATATAAATACATTCATTCTCTTTTTTTATTTTTTTTCCATCTGGAGTTTCTATAGCTACGACAATTGTACTTGGTAGACCCTAGGCACCCCCGTGTGACCCCGACGGCAGATATTCCGCTGCACAAAAATCCTCAGCAGATTTTTCTATTTTATATAACTGTACCATAAGGGGATGTTTCCATGATCAGGAAATGCTGTGGATTGGACACTGCATACAGCTGCAGCGGCCAATCCACAGTGGCCAGATGTTACAGCATAGTGGATGGGATTTTATGCATCGCTGCATATGCGCACATGCGGCGCGTCTTTCTAGACCACAGCATGTATATTTATGCTCAGCCATCAAGTAAAAATTCCATAGCAAGCTCTGGCAAAACCTCATAAATGTGTAAGTTCACCACACTCTCATGGTCACAATGCCACATGCTGCTGTGCACTAAATGGTATCAAATATATTGCCATGGATGTATATGGCTAGCAAGCAACAGAAACAAAAGTAAGTTACTTATCTGAATCACATAAATTGTTCCATAGTCCACGTCCCTACACGTTTCGCCTCCTCCTAGTATAGGGGCTCATCAGGGGACCATCAATAGAGGCAAATCCATAGTGGCCTTAAAGTGCATGTGGAGAAATGGAGGTTACCACATTCAATTTAATGGTTCTGTTACCATAAGTGCTCCCATCTCGGAATACTTAGTTCCTTATCTTGCCCCATTAGTCTTTTAGGGTATCTGAGCTCATGTTTTGATAATTGTGATACGCTCATGGAGCGCCCCATCAGGGCAGCGGGGTACTCGGTACTGGGTCCTGCAGTTCACAGTAGGGATGTCACAGTGGCTGACCCAGTCCGTGGCCCTGGGACATCCATGTAAAAGGGAAAGGTAATTAAAGGGATAGAGTTTATGTTCGTGACGCCACCTGTGGTATTTGGTCAGGGTGACCGACGCTGCTTTAAGGGGTTCGCTGGGGTTACGTTATGGCAGCTAGAAGGTATACCTTCCCACAGGTGAAGTGTATCCCAGGGCTTCCCGGTGTATAGATGGTGAATGGTGAATGGCGCAGTGTAGAACAAGGACACAGGGTTGCAGTCTCTTTACCTTTACTGAAGACTTCAGCATCCACAGTCCAGGGCACCAGATCACAAGGCAGGCAGAATCCGGCCGGTTTGAAAGCAAGTCCAGGTGGAAATCAGTAGCCTTCCCTTGCGCTGTGGTGGTGTAGTTCCTTACTGCCTATGGCTTCACATAAGGGTCTCACAGATGTGGTGTTTCATGCTCTCTGTCCCCCATATAGGATAGGACAAAACCCTTAGACTGGTGACTTGAGCCTGTTCATAGGGTCTCTTAGATAACCCGGGTCTGTTGGTGTCACAGTGCCTCCTGGGTGTAGGTGCGGACAGGTAACCTGCAACTAGCTGTCCTGCCAGTCTCTGAAATAAGGCATAGAGGTCCTTACTCCCTCGGTATTCCGGCTACCGGGATGTTGCACCTCAGAAGGAGACAGCTTGAGCGGGGCTGGTCCCCTTCTGGTATCCTCTTCTTTGCTTCGACTTCCTTCACGCTCGCTGCAATACAATTCTGCCTTTCAATGTCTCTTTCTGGGAGCTACACCTATGAGGGCATGCACAGCTCCTTTAACCTTCCATCCTCCTCAGACTCTGGTGTGGAACTGACAGAACTCCTGTCTAGAGCTCTGCCAGGAACTGACTTTTGTCAGGAACTGACTACCTTTCCCTACAGACTACTAGTTATATATATATATATGGGAAGTGACCTAATAAATAGGAGCAGAAACTCCCCTGGTGGTCTGGAGTGTGAAATGTGTTGCATGTTTGTGATAACTGGATGCAGTTATCCTTCTTTGCCTCCAAACGTAGCATCACTCTCCCCGAGAGGAAAGCAATACCACTGCGATGACCAGGACCCTGGGGCACCGCACTCACCTTTTTCATTCAGTGGAGCGCACGCCGTCCTGTATTGCTAGCCTTATTTCCTCTCTCAATCATTGGCTTCCGCTATCTCGCCCCTCACTTCCGTGCTGTGGGCCTGCGATGCTTTCCAAAGCTCTGGGCATGCGCACTGTTATCTTTACCCTCCTTCATGTCACAGGCTGTGCACTCCGCGCTTACTTCCCTAGGACCGCAGCTACATATTGCGGCCTGGGCATGCGCAATGTTACCCCTGTGTCTTCCTCTCTATCACAGGCAATGTATTCAGCACTTTGTTTCCCATTGGCCGTCAGTGTATATCGCGGCCTGGGTATGTGCAATGGTCTACCAAGTTCTACTGTACACATTTCTTGCAGAAGCACTTGCCGATCTCCGTCTCCACATCCACATCCACAATTACAGATAAAACATCTGCATATTCAGTTATAGAAATGAGGGTATTGGCCCAGATACATAGATACACTCATGACTAAAGTGTTGTAGGTAACTCTGCATGAATTAAATTAAACTGCAGCAACTAAAGACGGAAAATCAGTTTAAATCTGGACTAAAAGGTTACTCTGTCACAATATATCAAAAACACGTATAGGACTTATATGAAGCAAGTATAGGTTAGTTGCTCATTTATGCCTCCAGGGCTCATACTCTCCATCCAAAAAATCCACCTAAATTCACGCTGGAGGATTTTCTTATCCCAGTGTCCCTGTCTAATCAGGGGTTTCACTACTTCGATGACTTTAAACCTAATGCTGTCCATGTCACCCTTGTGCACAGTATTAACGTGTCTCGCCAGGTGGTATCTCTCTTATTTCTAATGTCACCTAAGTGTTCCCCTATCCTTACACATAATTGCTGTTTCATTTTCCCCACTTAATCCATGGGGCAGGAACATGTGCACACATAGAGTACTCCCTCTGTCTTACAGTTCCAAAACCACTTATTCTTGTATACACATTTTGTTACTGAGTTTTGAAACATATTGGATGGTGTGACATATTTACAAAAGCTACAATGGCCACTTTTAAACGTGCCCAACGCCCTGTTGGCCAGCCATGTCTCCACTTTCTGAGGGGGATTGTAGTGACTCCTCACTACATTGTTCCTGATGGATCTCCCCTTCCTGTATGGTACTGAGGGATAAGGGGAAATCCATGTGACCAGATCCGGGTCTGTTTTTAAGATACGCCAGTGTTTTCTCAGGATCCCCATTATTTTCGGTTGCTGGTCATCAAAGGTACCTATTAGTCTGGTTTGTAGTTTTTCATTGTCCCTCGGGCGTGGGTGAAGCAGTGTGGCTCTATCAGTCATTCTTACATTGTTACATGCCTCATCCAGCAGGGCTCTAGGATACCCTTGGTAAGAGAACCTCTTTTTAGGTCCCTGGCTTTGTTGTAATCTGTGCCCCTGGAGCAGTTCCGTCTCAATCTAAGGAACTGCCCCTTGGGTATACCACGTTTTAATGGGGTAGGATGATAACACTCCCATCTTAATAAGCCATTGGCTGCCGTAGGCTTCCGAAAGAGGGTGGTTTTCAATGAGCCATTATTCTCTATAGCAATTCTCACATCCAGAAAAGCTATGTCATTGCCCCCCATTTCATGTGTGAATTTGAGACCCAATTGATTATCATTCAGAAATTCCATAAAGGAACTGAAAGTAGTTGTATCACCCGTCCAGAGGACGAGAATGTCGTCTATATAACGGCCTCAGAATTGAATATAGGGACCCCAGACTGCATCCCCTTCCCCAAAGACCACAGTATCCTCCCACCAGCCCAGGAGCAAATTTGCATAAGTGGGTGCACAGGGGCTACCCATTGCGGTGCCCCTGAGCTCCTGGTAGTATCTGCCATTGAATAGGAAAAAGTTGTGCCGCAGGACATATTCCAATAGTTCCAACACAAAATCATTGTGTGAAAAAAATGGTTACCTCTTGTGCTCATAAAGTACTTGACTGCTTTTAAGCCCGCATCATGGTGTATACTAAAATATAGGGCTTCAACATCAATAGAAAACAGTGTTGTACCTGATTCTACTGTTATTCCATCCAACTTAGTTAGCAAATCTGTGGTGTCTCTTAAGTATGATGGCAGGGATACACCAAATGGTCTCAAAATTTGGTCAAGATAGATGCTACTATTCTGGGCCAAAGCGTCTATTCCAGACACTATTATTTTCCCTCTTAAATGTGGATAGCCCTTATGGATTTTTGAGACAGCATAAAATGTAGCAATAACTGGGGGAAGGCCCCTTTACAGATCTTAAATTAAAAAGTAAAAAAATGCTTTGGATGAACAATGCAATTCTGATATATTTTTGAGCAATCTTTTTGAGGGATAGAAATCACCCCAATCTACGCCAGAGCACGTAATAGTATATGGATGAGTAACTGGATCCAGATACATTTTTCAATGCTTTTTTGGAGGGTTATATACCAGTGAAATATACTCCACAGGACATAATACTCTATAGATGAGTAATTGAATCCAGATACATTTTTTTAAATCTTTTTTGGAGGGTTATACACCACCACAATGTACCCCAGAGCATGCAAAAGTATATGGATCAGTAATTTTATACCAACAAATTTTTTAACGGTTTTTGGGATGGTTAAATACCACCAAAATGTACCCCCGAGCACCTAATAGTACTGTATATGGATGAGCAATTGAAACAAAAGAAAAGTCAACACTTTTTTGGAGGGTTACAGTGGGTGCATAAAGTATTCATATCCCTTTAAATTTTTCACTCTTTGTTTCATTGCAGCCATTTGGTAAATTCAAAAAAGTTCATTTTAATGTACACTCTGCACCCCATCTTGACTGAAAAAAACCAGAACTGTAGTAATGTTTACAAATTTATTAAAAAAGAGAAACTGAAATACTACATGGTCATAAGTAGGGTTGAGCGACTTTTCATTTTTTGAGGTCGAGTCGGGTTTCACGAAACCCGACTTTCTCAAAAGTCGGGTCGAGTGAAATCGGCCGATCTTATTAAAAAGTCGGGGTCGGGGATCGGCCGAAACATGAAACCCAATGCAAAGTCAATGGGAATTTTTTTTTTTATATTTGCTTCAGCGCGATATAGCAGAAAAGCCGGTAATTCAATTTCATTTCTCCTGCCTAAACCCGACATGGTATGAGACATGGTTTACATACAGTAAACCATGTCATATCCCCCTTTTTTTTTGCATATTACACACTACTAATGTTAGTAGTGTGTATATGCAAAACTTCGGTGCTCTAGCTATTACATTTAAGGGTTAAATCGCGGAAAAAATAGGCGTGGACTCCCGCACAATTTTCTCCACCAGATTAGTAAAGCCAGTGACTGAGGGCAGATATTAATAGCCTGGAGAGGGTCCACAGTTATTGGCCCCCCCAGCTAAAAACATCTGCCCCCAGCCACCCCAGAAAAGGCACATCTGTAAGATGCGCCTATTCTGGCACTAGGCCACTCTCTTCCCATTCCCGTGTAGCGGTGGGATATGGGGTAATGAAGGGTTAATGTCACCTTGCTATTGTAAGGTGACATTTCACGAAACCCGACTTTGCTAAAAGTTGGCGACTTTTGAAAATTGCCGATCTGTTTCGCTCAACCCTAGTCATAAGTATTCTGACCCTTTGCTCAGTATTGAATAGAAGCACCCTTTTGAGCTAGTACAGCCATAAGTCTTCTTGGGAATGATGCAACAAGTTTTTCACACCTGGATTTGGGGATTCTCTGCCATCCTTCCTTGCAGATTCCCTCCAGTACCGTCAGTTGGATGGTGAACGTTGGTGGACAGACATTTTCAGGTCTCTCCAGAGATGCTCAATTGGGTTTAGGTCAGGGCTCTTGCTGGGCCAGTCAAGATTGGTCACAGACTTGTTCTGAAGCAACTCCTTTGTTATTTTAGCTGTGTGCTTAGGGTCATTGTCTTTTTGGATGGTGAACCTTCGGCCAAGTCTGAGGTCCAGGGCACTCTGGAAGTGGTTTTCATCCAGGATATCTCTGTCTCTCATGTTTCCTTCAATGTCAACTAGTCGTCCTGTTCCAGCAGCTGAAAAACACCCCCATAGCATGATGCTGCCACCAAAATATTTCACTGTTGGAATTGTATTGGGCAGGTGATGAGCAGTGCATGGTTTCCTCCACACATACCGCCTAGAATTATCACTATAAAGGGCTATCTCCACCTCATCAGACCAGAGAACCTTATTTCTCATAGTCTGGGAGTCCTTTATGTGTTTTTTAGCAAACGCTATGTGGGCTTTCATTAGTCTTGCACTGAGAAGAGGCTTCCATCTGGCCACTCTGCCATAAAGGCACAACTGGTGGAGGGCTGCAGTGATAGTTGACTTTGTGGAAATTCTTCCCATCTCCTTACTGCATCTCTGGAGCTCAGCCACAGTGATCTTGGGGTTATTCTTTATCTCTCCCACCAAAGCTCTTCATTCAGATAAGTAACTTACTTTTGTTTCTGTAGCTTGCTAGCCATATACAGTGGGGCAAAAAAGTATTTAGTCAGTCAGCAATAGTGCAAGTTCTACCACTTAAAAAGATGAGAGGCGTCTGTAATTTACATCATAGGTAGACCTCAACTATGGGAGAAAAACTGAGAAAAAAAAATCCAGAAAATCACATTGTCTGTTTTTTTAACAATTTATTTGCATATTATGGTGGAAAATAAGTATTTGGTCAGAAACAAACAATCAAGATTTCTGGCTCTCACAGACCTGTAACTTCTTCTTTAAGAGTCTACTCTTTCCTCCACTCATTACCTGTAGTAATGGCACCTGTTTAAACTTGTTATCAGTATAAAAAGACACCTGTGCACACCCTCAAACAGTCTGACTCCAAATTCCACTATGGTGAAGACCAAAGAGCTGTCAAAGGACACCAGAAACAAAATTGTAGCCCTGCACCAGGCTGGGAAGACTGAATCTGCAATAGCCAACCAGCTTGGAGTGAAGAAATCAACAGTGGGAGCAATAATTAGAAAATGGAAGACATACAAGACCACTGATAATCTCCCTCGATCTGGGGCTCCACGCAAAATCCCACCCCATGGGGTCAGAATGATCACAAGAACGGTGAGCAAAAATCCCAGAACCACGCGGGGGACCTAGTGAATGAACTGCAGAGAGCTGGGACCAATGTAACAAGGCCTACCATAAGTAACACACTACGCCACCATGGACTCAGATCCTGCAGTGCCAGACGTGTCCCACTGCTTAAGCCAGTACATGTCCGGGCCCGTCTGAAGTTTGCTAGAGAGCATTTGGATGATCCAGAGGCGTTTTGGGAGAATGTCCTATGGTCTGATGAAACCAAACTGGAACTGTTTGGTAGAAACACAACTTGTCGTGTTTGGAGGAAAAAGAATACTGAGTTGCATCCATCAAACACCATACCTACTGTAAAGCATGGTGGTGGAAACATCATGCTTTGGGGCTGTTTCTCTGCACAGGGGCAAGGACGACTGATCCGGGTACATGAAAGAATGAATGGGGCCATGTATCGTGAGATTTTGAGTGCAAACCTCCTTCCATCAGCAAGGGCAATGAAGATGAAACGTGGCTGGGTCTTTCAACATGACAATGATCCAAAGCACACCGCCAGGGCAACGAAGGAGTGGCTTCGTAAGAAGCATTTCAAGGTCCTGGAGTGGCCTAGCCAGTCTCCAGATCTCAACCCTATAGAAAACCTTTGGAGGGAGTTGAAAGTCCGTGTTGCCAAACGAAAAGCCAAAAACATCACTGCTCTAGAGGAGATCTGCATGGAGGAATGGGCCAACATACCAACAACAGTGTGTGGCAGCCTTGTGAAGACTTACAGAAAACGTTTGACCTCTGTCATTGCCAACAAAGGATATATTACTAAGTATTGAGATGAAATTTTGTTTCTGACCAAATACTTATTTTCCACCATAATATGCAAATAAATTGTTAAAAAAACAGACAATGTGATTTTCTGGATTTTTTTTTCTCAGTTTGTCTCCCATAGTTGAGGTCTACCTATGATGTAAATTACAGACGCCTTTCATCTTTTTAAGTGGTGGAACTTGCACTATTGCTGACTGACTAAATACTTTTTTGCCCCACTGTACATCCATGGCAATATATATGATACCATTTAGTGCACAGCAGCATGTGGCATTGTGACCATGAGGGTATGCTGAACTTACACATTTATGAGGTTTCGCCAGAGCTTGCTACGGAATTTTTACTTGATGGCTAAGAATTGATTATAGAGCTGACTTAGGTATTAGAATGTATAAGACTTTAACATAAGAATATTTAATCTTGCCTTTGTGGATTTGTCCATCATTTCATGCTATTGATAGCCACAGAATTTGTATATAATAATAATAAATAATAATAATAATTTTTATTTATATAGCGCCAACATATTCCGCAGCGCTTTACAAATTATAGAGGGGACTTGTACATACAATAGACATTACAGCATAACAGAAATACAGTTCAAAACAGATATCAAGAGGAGTGAGGGCCCTGCTCGTAAGCTTACAGTATATACATCTCTAATAAATATGAGGGTAAACTGAAGTCCCCGATGTTCAAAGTGGACAACTATTGTCAGTCCTTCACATAAGCCAGTAATTATTATATGACCCAAGTATATTGTTCACCCCTGTTTAGGGAAATTTAATCAAAATATCTCTGAAGCCAGCGCAAGTAAGTTATTTGTGTGCATGGTGTGGGTCTTGGGTGTGGGTAGCTGACAGGGTCATTAGGGACAGAAGGGACAGCCGCCGCAGAGTGGGGGCACCATGTCGAACTTAGGATGCCAACCTCCACTGTCAGGAAGGTACAGCTCTGAAGGAACCTACTAGGGCCATATCAGACTTATGTACCATTTTGTCTGGCATCATCCAGATCTGTACCCCTGTACCAATACCCAGCCTCAGTTTGGTGACGGTATATATATATATTTTTTTGAGTGTTGACTATTTGGTTTTTTTAAAAAATATTTGTTGATAAAGACATTATAGGGTTGTTTTCAAGCACTTGAGCATTAGGAATTGCTCGGATCCAGTAACGAGCATCCCAGCATTTTAGTGTTCACTCATCACTATTTAAGAGACCTCAGAGTCACAAGCAGCTTAGATAATTGTTGCACTTTCGATTTGTATAGCATAAATGTAGTACAAATAGAATTTCCTGGCCAAATTTCAATGAATCATCAGCACATATACCAATCTCTACTTAATTGCTTCATTTAAAAAAAAAGTCTAGATATGTACCAGTTTCAAACTAGTTAGTGAAGTACACAATAAACTGAATTTTCCCGTTTTCTACAGCTCATTTGTCAACTTTGCTTTGCAGACTGGTAAAGGGTCACCAGAACCTTATTATGATAAGTGGATGCAAGATTTAATGACGGCTCTATTGTAGTACTAAAGATCTAGAAAACTCAGGACACTGGTGACTGAAGTCTGTAATGTATGAAAATAAAAAAATTGCTGCAACAAAAAACAAAAAGAGGATTTGTATTGTACAGATTTTCATGAGTCATTATTATAGATGAGCAAATTGATTTGTAACAAATTAAATTCGTTATTGAATTCCCTATTGAATTTTCTAATAAATTCAAATTTTGGGGGATTTATTTTGTACAAAACAGCAAAATGTCCAGCCAGAATTTTCTTGGATTATTGGGATGGCTGGGAATATATTAAAAATTAATACAATATCATACTCAGATGCCCTAACGGTGAGCCTCACCTATCCTGCTGCCGAGCTCCCTACATGGTATAGGGATCACTTCCTTTGGTCATTGTCAATTACCTGGCTCATACCCTAAGCAACCTGAAGAGGTCTAGTATTCAATGGCAGAAGATCCAAAGACCAGAAGAAGCAACAGAGGACCACCCAGGGATTTGTATCAGTAGGAAAGGTGAAGAGTGGACCTAGGACAAGTCACTATATTCTTTCATTATTTTGTAACCCCTTCCCAGCCCACTGTTTGTTTTAGTTTGGGGTTTAGAGAGAAATAATAAATATCTTTTAGGGGCACCTTTGAACCAAATTAGCCTGACCAAATTGAATCTGCTAGGTGAATCAAGCAAAATGTCCTTGAAACAAATTTTATGATAATCTCTCAACCTTAGTTAGTTTTTTTCCCATAGAATTCCTACTTACTTCTCTAGGTATACATATACATTAGGTCAGCCATAGCTGCCGATATTTTTTGTGGAACAAGTCAAGACAGGGATCAAAAAACGAAAACGCCAAAACAGAAAAACACAAGGTCTTGAAGGGGTTAAAACATGGAGGCATGGAGCATGTGCATGAGACCTTAAGGAACGTTTTACCTTGATGATAGTTTTCTAGTAAGTGCAAAACAAGTCAGAGGAGCACACGCAATAGAAAAGATTGTACATTAGCTCTCTTTCAATTGAATCCTAAGGATAGTTCATCACTATCAAATTAGTAAACCACCCCTTTAATATTGTGAGATTTACTCTTTATCGATACCTTCACATGCACCCATTTTAGTAAAAATGCCCCAGTTACAGTGTGTTTGTGTAATTTATGTGACATCTTTGACATTAGAAATCATGCGATTTCAAAATTCTTGGAATCACCTGCTGTGCAACTTTAAAAATATAATGAAAAAAGAACAACAGAGATGGGCACTAAATCAAAATATAAAAGAATGCAAAAAAAAAATCACCAAAAAAACTGAAAAAAAAACTCATGTAAAAAAAGTGTTTGAAGGTCGCATTTTACTATGTCCTATTCATGTAATAAAAGTTTGAAACTTTTATTGAAGATCGCAGTCCCCGGAGTGCTGATTGAATGTCTGATTTCTCTCGGTGACATGACCAGTACAGTTGTGAACACCTGCAGGAAAGTGCTGGTTTATACTTTACAGAAAGTGGGCTTTAATTCTCCGGAGGAACCAGAAGTAAATGCGATTTTTCTGAGAAACTCATAACTGTGGTGAAGGACACAGGGTGCAATGACCTCATCTGGTTGTTGTGCAAAAATAAATAATATGTTGAGTGGAGCTCTCAAAGTCTGGCTGGCGTCGTATACATGCTTAAATGGAACAGCAAAGATGCTCGTAGATTTTATTGTAGTGATGTATACTTCTAATTTCTGAGCAATGTGCACTTGTACACGGCGCATGGATGTCAGGAAGGATTAATCGCTTAATAATAAAATTGTAACTTAAAATTAATACAAGAAAAACCAACTCCCAAGTTTTATGCATCCACCTCTGGAACAGACATACATTGCCACTCACAAAAAAATGGTACAGTCTTTACAGATTTTTTCATTCATTTTTACCAATTTCATTAAAGGGAACCTGTCACCCCCAATATCGCGGGTGAGGTAAGCCCACCGGCATCGGGGGCTTATCTACAGCATTCTGGAATGCTGTAGATAAGCCCCCAATGTATCCAAAGATGAGAAAAAGACGTTAGATTATACTCACCCAGGGGCGTTCCTGCTGTTGGTCCAGGTCCGGCGCCTCCCATCTTCATCAGATGACGTCCTCTTCGGGTCTTCATGCTGCGGCTCTGGCGCAGGCGTACTTTGTATGCCCGGTTGAGGGCAGAGCAAAGTACTGCAGTGCGCAGGCGCCGGGCCTCTCTGACCTTTCCCGGCGCCTGCGCACTGCAGTACTTTGCTCTGCCCTCAACAGGGCAGAATAAGTATGCCCTTGCCGGAGCCGCAGCATGAAGACCTGAAGAGGACGTCATCTGATGAAGATGGGAGGCGCCGGACCCGGACCAACAGCGGGAACGCCCCTGGGTGAGTATAATCTAACGTCTTTTTCTCATCTTTTAGGATACATCTGGGGCTTATCTACAGCATTCCAAAATGCTGTAGTTAAGACCCCAATGCCGGTGGGCTTACCTCACCACGATTTTGGGGGTGACAGGTTCCCTTTAACTATTAGCGTTGATGTAATAGCTTTGGAAAAGAGCTTATCCGAATAGCTATAGAGCTTACAGAATAGCTGCATCGTTATCTAATTAGGGATTTAAGGCTTACGTATGCCCATCTTTTACATTTATAAGTAAATGTATAGTTGACACAGCTCACACCAATAGGACCTGTAAGTTTCCCAGAAACTGTGCCGTTGTGCATGCTTCTGTCAAAGGAGAGGTAGATGACATATCAATGTATTTGTATGAGAATTCAGACTGCCTCTCCATTGAAAGCGGGAAGCTACTGTGTCCCATTGGTGATCACCATCTAATATATATTTATGACATATCCCATGGTTATGCGTTAATGGATATCATGGAAATAGCCCTTTAATGGTAAATATTGATACAATTGTTAATACCAAATGTATACTCTTATGCTTTTTTAGGTCATCTATGGTAACTTGCAAAATGCATGCTATGGATACTTTGATGTTGACACTCTCGCGTTCGTGAACTTCTACAAATTCTACAAATAAATAGCTGGCAATGAGCTTACTTTGGGGAGCAAGAAATTAATGGTAAATAATTAATGACAACTAGTGTTGAGCGATACCTTCCGATACTCGAAGGTATCGGTATCGGATAGGAAACTATATCAGATATCGCCGATACCCGATACCAATGCAAGTCAATGGGACACAAGTATCGGAAGCTATCCTGGATGGTTCCCAGGGTCTGAAGGAGAGGAAACTCTCCTTCAGGCCCTGGGATCCATATTCATGTAAAAAATAAAGAATAAAAATAAAAAATATGGATATACTCACCCCTCCGACGAACCCTGGCTGTCACCGCTGCAAGCGCCTGCCTCCGTTCCTAAGAATGCAGAGAGTGATGGACCTTCGATGACGTCGCGGTCAGGTGACCGGTCACCTGACCACTCACGTGACCGAGACGTCATCAAGGGTCCTTCACTCTCTGCATTCTTAGGAACGGAGGCAGACACTTGCAGCAGTGAGAGCCAGGGTCCTTCAGCGGGGTGAGTATATCCATATTTTTTATTTTTATTCTTTATTTTTTGCATGAATATGGATCCCAGGGCCTGAAGGAGAGTTTCCTCTCCTTCAGACCCTGGGACCATGCGCACCGCACACGCCAAAGATGACTGGGAACACTTCCAATTCTGATTTCCGATATCAACAAAATATCGGAACTCGGTATCGGAATTCCGATACAGCAGTTATCGGCCGATACCCGATATTTGCAGTATTGGAATGCTCAACACTAATGACAACTTAAAAAGGTAATGACAACTGATAAATAGAAAATGACAGTCACTGAACAGTAAAGTGGGAACTTCGCTGAATAAATCTACTCTGCAACAACATCTAGTCGAGGCCCAAACTTTTGGAGACTGACACAAATTTTGGTTTTCATTGTTTTTAGATCTTTTAGTCAGACGTTCAGTATTCTATAGTTACTGAAATACAGTTATCAACATTTCATAAGTTTTTAAACTTTCATGAACAAATACATTAACTTTCTGTAAAGACTCGATATTTACAGAATTGACCATAATTTTTTAAGACTTCTACTTGTCCTCACAACAGCTCCAGCTCTACCCACCAAATACACAATGGGCGTGCTCGCCAACTGCACTGTCCTGGCCTCTTCTAACCATTCTAAAAGAATTTCTCCCGAAACTCTACTCTTTCTTTAAGCTACCGTCTTCTGTAGGCTACAACCTTGTTGTGTTCATAACAGTTTTAATTATTTTCTCACTTTTGTCTTCAAGCTTCATTGGTCCCTACAAAGAAGAATTAGTCCAAGAATGTCATGTCATGTATCTGATTTAGGAGAGGCAACCTGTTTTAAGGTTTGAGGAATGCAAACAGTATTACACCTGGAAGCACCCGTAGACTCACAAAAAATATAATAAAATAAGTATCTGGAGAACATCTATGCAAATATGGAGGGCATAGAAAACCCATTAGAAAGTCTTAAGTTGCCTGTGGTCATATACATATATAAGTACATGTATACTTATACATGTATAAGTGTATTATATATAGACTAGGACCATAAAACTACAAAAAGAAATCTGACATGATTCTGTAGAAAGTTCATCATTGTCACATAAAAAAGCCAAGACTAAAAATATTCTTTTCGTCCTAGACAATGGAGCAATTTTAAGTAACTATGGAGATTATCTAACAAGTGGTTTACTTAGTGCCTCTAGGCTGTCAGCGCATACTGTTTAATTTATACAGCTACTTGAATCCTACTTGGAAAAAAAGTCACCCATATTTCTCACAACACAACTTTGATTTATTTGTCAGTGCGGGCCAAGACATAACATTTATTATGATTCACCTTAACACGATGACATTTCATTTGTCTTGCAAGAGAAGATATTCCTCCAACCAGGAGATCAACATCCCTTTAGCCTCCCGAATATCACATAATAAACGGGTGTCTGCTTTTCCTCACCGCCTCAATAGGACGACATGTTTATGTTACCGGACCAAGCCCCCATTGAATATTTACAAAATTTGGTGCAGAGGTGTTGATACATAAATCTAAAGGCTGAAACCTACATGAAATAGAAGTGGTGGAGAGCCATAAAACACTTTACAAAGAGAAAAAGCAAGGCTAGATTTTTATTCTCATGCTCCATTATTAATTGCAGGCTATTCCAGGCTTAAAATGATATGATTTATCATGCAGTAGTATTGGCTGCACTTGCTGAATTTTAGCTTGTGAAAAAAAAGAAAGGAAAATTGTTACTATATGTAGATGTACACACACACATTTATATATATATATATATATATATATATATATTTATACGTATGCTGTACATATAAACATATATTATAATATCTAGTATTGTCTGTGTAAGTACCCTTTCAGCTCTTATTGTACAGTACTGTTGAATATGAAGGTGCTGTATGCAACATAAATATATTTATACACATCTGCACTTATAAAATCGGTCTGATGTTGGTCCCGAAAAGTCAGACGAGTGTCACGCAAGTATCATGCTGGTAAAAAGCAATTTTTCTTACCTAGCATCACAAAACTCCAAAAATGGGCCAGACAAAAGTATTGGCACCCTCAGCCTAATACTTGGTTGCACAACCTTTCGCCAAAATAACTGCGACCAACCGCTTCCGGTAACCATCAATGAGTTTCTTACAATGGTCTGCTGGAATTTTAGACCATTCTTCTTTGGCAAACTGCTCCAGGTCCCTGATATTTGAAGGGTGCCTTCTCCAAACTGCCATTTTTAGATCTCTCCACAGGTGTTCTATGGGATTCAGGTCTGGACTCATTGCTGGCCACCTTAGAAGTCTCCAGTGCTTTCTCTCAAACCATTTTCTAGTGCTTTTTGAAGTGTGTTTTGGGTCATTGTCCTGCTGGAAGACCCATGACCTCTGAGGGAGACCCTGCTTTCTTACAATGGGCCCTGCATTATGCTGAAACATTTGTTGGTAGTCTTCAGACTTCCTAATGCCATGCACACGGTCAAGCAGTCCAGTGCCAGAGGCAGCAAATCAATCCCAAAACATCAGGGAACCTCTGCCATGTTTGACTGTAGGGACCGTGTTCTTTTCTTTGAATGCCTCTTTTTTTCTCCTGTAAACTCTATGTTGATGCCTTTCCCCAAAAAGCTCTACTTTTGTCTCATCTGACCAGAGAACATTCTTCCAAAACATTTTAAGCAAAAAGGTAAGTTTTGGCAAACTCCAGCCTGGCTTTTTTATGTCTCGGGGTAAGAAGTGGGGTCTTCCTGGTTCTCCTACCATACAGTCCCTTTTCATTCAGACGCTGACGGATAGTACGGGTTGACACTGTTGTACCCTCGGACTGCAGGGCAGCTTGAACTTGTTTAGATGTTAGTCTAGGTTCTTTATCCAACATCCGCACAATCTTGCGTTGAAATCTCTTGTCAATTTTTATTTTCCGTCCACATCTAGGGAGGTTAGCCACAGTGCCATGGGCTTTACACTTCTTGATGACACTGCGCACGGTAGACACAGGAACATTCAGGTCTTGGGAGATGGACTTGTAGCATTGAGATTGCTCATGCTTCCTCACAATTTGGTTTCTCAAGTCCTCAGACAGTTCTTTGGTCTTCTTTCTTTTCTCCATGCTCAATGTGGTACACACAAGGACACAGGACAGAGGTTGAGTCAACTTTAATCCATGTCAACTGGCTGCAAGTGTGATTTAGTTATTGCCAACACCTGTTAGGTGCCACAGGTAAGTTACAGGTGCTGTTAATTACACAAATTAGAGAAGCATCACATGATTTTTCAAAGGGTGCCAATACCTTTGTCCACCCCCTTTCTTATGTTTGGTGTGGAATTATATCCAACTTGGCTTTAGGACAATTCTTTTTGTGTTTTTTTCATTTAAGACAAATTAAATGAAGATAATAATACCAAATAATTCATGTTTGCAATCATTTTCAGGAAGAAACTGAGTATTATCTGACAGAATTGCAGGGGTGTGAATACTTTTGGCCATGACTGTATATACATACTAGATGGTGGCCCGATTCTAACACATCAAGTATTCTAGAATATGTATGTATATAGCAGCCACATAGTATAGCACAGGCCACATAGTATATAGGAGTACTACGTGACCTGTGGTATATACCATGTGGCTGCTATATACATACATACATATTGTAGAATACCCGAAGTGGTAATATAGGCCACGCAGTAAATAACACAGCCCATGTAGTATATAACACAGCCCACACAGTATATAGCAGCCACGCTGTCTATAACACAGCCCACGTAGTATGTAACACTGGCCACGTAATATATAACACAGCGCACGTAATACTGTATATAGCACAGCCCACATTGTATCTAACAGTGGCCACGTAGTATATAGTACGCAGTATAGAACACAGCCACGTAGTATATAACGCAGCCCACGCAGTATATAACACTGGCCACGTAATATATAGCACAGCCCATGCAGTATAGAACACAGCCCACATAGTATCTAACACTGGCCAGGTAGTATATAGCAGCCACGCGGTATCTAACACAGCCCATGTAGTATTTAGCAGTGTGGGCACCATATCCCTGTTAAAAAAAATAATTAAAATAAAAAATAGTTATATACTCAACCGGCAGGATCCCGCATTGATCCAGCAAACCTCTGGTGATGCGCGCGGTTGCCGCCATCTTGCTTTCCCAGGATGCATTGCGAAATTACCCAGATCATTTAGCGGTCTTGCGAGAATGCTAAATCTTCTGGGTAATTTCGCAAGGCATCTCTGGGACCAGAAGCTGGCGGGAGCACATCATCGGACTACGGAAGGTGAGAATAGCAGGTTTTTTTTTTATTCTTAACAATCGATCTTTTTACTATTGATGCTGCATAGGCAGCATTAATAGTAAAAACTTGGTCACACAGGGTTAATAGCGGCGGCAATGGAGTGAGTTACCCGCGGCATAACACGGTCCGTTACGGCTGGCATTAACCCTGTGTGAGCGGTGACTGGAGGTGAATATGGAGTGGGCGCTGACTGCAGGGAGTATGGAGTGGGCGCCAGGCACTGACTGCGGGGAGTATGGAGCGGGCACTGACTGCGGGGAGTATGGAGTGGGCACTGACTGCGGGGAGCATGGAGCGGGCGCCGGGCACTGACTGTGGGGAGTATGGAGCAGGCGCCAGGCACTGACTGCGGGGAGTATGGAGCAGGCGCCGGGCACTGACTGCGGGGAGTATGGAGCAGGCGCCAGGCACTGACTGCAGGGGAGTAGGGAGGGACTGATCGAACTGTGGATGTCGCTGATTGGTCGCGGCAGCCATGACAGGCAGCTGGCGAGACCAATCAGCGACTTGGATTGCATGACAGACAGAGGCCGCGACCAATGAATATCCATGACAGAAGGACAGACAGACAGACAGAAAGATGGAAGTGACCTTTAGACAATTATATAGTAGATATGTGTGTCACTGACATCTATATATCTATGTATTCTATGTGTATATATCTATTCTATTCTAACCTGTCAAGCTGTGATTTTACTGTACACGGAATATGAATTGGCGGCTTTTATTCTATCTATCATCTACTTTCAAAAACTTTAGTGGCAACGCAATTATTTTTCTGCACTTTTACTGAATGTTGCTGACTTTTTCCGATTTTAAGAAAAATGCTCGTGTTACGGATCATGAATCTGAATGTAGCATATTTGTGCTGAATTTATGTTTGCCGATCGTTTTCCAAACATATTCGCTCATCTCTAGTAATGAGTTCAAGCAGGTGCAATTAATACAGGTAATAAGTACAGAGGAGCAGGGCTTCTTAAAGAAAAGCTAACAGGTCTGTGAGAGACAGAATTCTTGATGGTTCAAAGGTGATCAAATACTTATTTCAAGCAATAAAAAGCAATTTAATTATGTAAAAATCATACAATGTGATTTTCTGGAATTTTTTTAGATTCTGTCTCTCACAGGTGAAGTGTACCAATCAGAAAAATTACAGACTTCTCCATTCTTTGTAGGTGTGGAAGTGGAAACTTGAAAAATCGGCAGTGTATCAAATACTCATTTTCCTCACGGTATAAATATATATATATATAAACGGTACAGAGCAAAAGTTTGGACACACCTTCTCATTTATAGATTTTTCTGTATTTTCATGACTATGAAAATTGTAAATTCACACTGAAGGCATCAAAACTATGAATTAACACATGTGGAATTATATACTTATACTAGATAGTGGCCCGATTCTGACGCATCGGGTATTCTAGAATATGCATGTCCACGTAGTATATTGCACAGCCCATGTAGTATATTGCCCAGTCACATAGTATATTGCCCAGCCACGTAGTATATTGCCCAGCTACGTAGTATATTGCCCAGTCACGTAGTATATTGCCCAGTCACGTAGTATATTGCCCAGTCACGTAGTATATTGCCCAGCCACGTAGTATATTGCCCAGCCACGTAGTATATTGCCCAGTCACGTAGTATATTGCCCAGTCACGTAGTATAGTGCACAGCGACGTAGTACACAGCACAGACACGTAGCATATTGCCAAGCCACATAGTATATTGCCCAGCTACATAGTATATTGCCCAGTCACGTAGTATATTGCCCAGTCACGTAGTATATTGCCCAACCACGTAGTATACAGCACAGAGCCACGTAGTATATTGCCTAGCCACGTAGTATATAACACTGCCCGCACAGTTTATAACAGTGGACACGTAATATATAGCACAGCCCATGCAGTATATAGCACAGCCCATGGAGTATATCACACAGCCAACATAGTATATAACACTGCCTATGTAGTATACAGCACAGAGCCACGCGGTATGTAACACAGCCCACGTAGTATACAGCAGTGTGGCCACCATATCCCTGTTAAAAAATAATTAAAATAAAAAATAGTTAAATACTCACCCCCTGGGATCCACCGAAGCTCCGGCGATACGTGCATGGCTGCCGCCATCTTCCGTTCCCAGGATGCATTGCGAAATTACCCATATGACTTAGCGGTCTCGCGAGACCGCTTAGTCTTCTGGGTAATGTAGCAATGCATCACTGGGAATGGAAGATGGCGACAGGCGCGAGCGGCTCAGCAGACAACGTAGGGTGAGTATAGCAGGTTTTTTGTTTTTTTATTATTTTTTACATTACTTTTTTTTACTATTGATGCCGCATAGACAGCATCAATAGTAAAAGGTTGGGGACACACAGGGTTAATAGCGGTGGTAACGGAGTGCGTTACCTGCGGCATAAAGCGGTCCGTTACTGCCGGCATTAATTCTGTGAGCGGTGACCGGAGGGGAGTATGCGGGCGCCGGGCACTGACTGCAGGGAGTAAGGAGTGGCCATTTTCTTCTGTACTGTGCCCAGCGCTGATTGGTTGTGGCTGTTTTGCCGCGACCAATCAGCAACTTGGATTTCCATGACAGACAGAGGCCGCGACCAATGAATATCCGTGACAGACAGAGAGAAAGACAGACAGACAGACGGAAGTGACCCTTAGACAATTATATAGTAGATAAAGCAGACATCAAAGCAAAAGGTGGCTACTTTGAAGAACCTAGAATATAAAACATATTTTCAGTTGTTTCACACTTTTTTATTAATTATATAATTCCACATGTGTTAATTAGTGTTGAGCGATACCTTCCGATATCGGAAAGTATCTGTATCGGATTGGATCGGCCGATATTCAAAAAATATCGGATATCGCCGATACCGATACCCGATCCCAATGCAAGTCAATGGGACCAAAATATCGGAATTAAAATAAACCCTTTCTTTCCTTGTAGGTTCATTCTACATGAAGGAAAACAACAAAGAATAATGCAGGATGTATTTGTGGATGTGGCGGAGACATTAAAGTCATAGAGGTTTAGCGCAATCAAATAGAATAGCCTTTTTTTTTTTTTTTAAAGACGTTCGTAGTGACAAAGATATTGACTATGTAATATTTTTTTTATTTTGTCAGATCTTGATGTTTCACTATTCCACGCCCTTCCCCTTTTTTTTTTTTACTTTTCCCACACTTTCATCTTCATCATCATCAGCATCTTTGACATCAACTTTCTTCACCTTATTCATCTTCTTCTTCATCTTCTACCTATTTTTTTTTTATTACATTCTTCATATTCATTTTATTCAACTATTATTATTCTTCCTATTCTATATATTCATTTTCTTCAACTATTATTATTCTTCCTATTCTACTTCCTCATCATATTCTCATTTGTGACAGGCATTCCCGTATTGTTATCTATAAAAGTTGGAAGATTACACCTTCCGTTCTGCCAGTCACAAAAGTTACATTTGTCCGCGTTCAGTTTGGCCTGCAGCATCAGGCTTTATCCAGGGGCACCACGAGGAGGAACGGACTCACCCCCATACACTGCTTAGTCTTCTTCTGCATATAATTTAGATAATATCTTTTGCTCTGATATTAAGTGTTATGCTTAATGTTCTTCTGCTCTTTGTTCTGCAGCCTCTTGTTCTTCTGCTTCTCGGTCTTCCATGTCGTCGTCTCCAGGGTCGTCGTCTCCAGGGTCGTCGTCTACGCCGTCGTCGTCGTCATCGGGGTGGTCTTCCGGGTCGTCGACTTTAGGGTCTTCAACTTGGAAATGTAGCAGAAGGTACAAGAAGGCTGAGAAAATGCCAAGAACCAGCTGATGGAACTGGAACTCGGATGGCTACCCGAAGGTTCAAGAGCCTATGGAACTACCGAGGACCAGCTGACGTTACTGGAACCCGGTTACTAAGCAGGAGGTACCCGTGCTAAAAAGCACTACCAAGGACCGCCTGAAGTTGGCGGAACTCGGATACCCAGAAGGAGGCACCTAAGCCAAAGGCTCTGCCCGGAACCAGCTGACGTTACTGGAACCAGGATGGGGAGCAGAAGGTACAAGAGCAAAAGACACTGCCGAGAACCAGCTGACGGTACTGGAACCCGGATGGATAGCCGAAGGTCCAAGAGCCAATGGAACTACCGAGGACCAGCTGACATTACTGGAACCCGGTTACTAAGCAGGAGGTAACCGTGCTAAAAAGCACTACCAAGGACCACCTGACGTTGGTGGAACTTGGATACCCAGAAGGAGGCACCTAAGCCAAAGGCTCTGCCCGGAACCAGCTGACGGTACTGGAACCAGGATGGGGAGCCCACATAGGAAGCTCCTAAACTGGAGGCACTCTGGAGTTGGCTAACTCGACCGCAACACGACGCGGCAACGCATAGGTGTCTCAGTGAGTTTGACAGTACCCGGAAACAGCTGACAGTGCTGGAACCAGGCTGGGCACGAGGGAGAACCCGTGACAAAAACACTGCCGAGAACCAGCTGGCGGTGCTGGAACCCGGATGCGTGGCCCCAGTGTGCAAGAGCCAATGGCACGACCGAGGACCAGCTGACGGTGCTGGAACCCGGTTACTAAGCTGTAGGTGCCCGCGCTTAAAAGCACTACCAAGGCGCTGGCGTTGGCGGAACTCGGATACCCAGGAGGAGGCACCTAAGCCAAAGGCTCGGCCCGGAACCAGCTGACGGTGCTGGAACCAGGTGGTGGACCCGAAGGTCCACAGGAGAGGGGAGAACAGCTAGGCCGCGAGGCAGCCGCAGTTACCGAACCCCAACAGTCCTACAGGGGGAGCTTGGCCTACTGGCACTACAGAACCAGCCTTGACTACCAATTCATGCAGCCCACATAGGAAGCTCCTAACCTGGAGGCACCCTGGAGTTGGCTAACTCGACCGCAACACGACGGGGCAACACATAGGTGTCTCAGTGAGTTTGACAGTACCCGGAAACAGCTGATGGTGCTGGAACCAGGCTGGGCACGAGGGAGTACCCGTGACAAAAACACTGCCGAGAACCAGCTGGCGGTGCTGGAACCCGGATGCGTGGCCGCAGTGTGCAAGAGCCAATGGCACGACCGAGGACCAGTTGACGGTGCTGGAACCCGGTTACTAAGCTGTAGGTGCCCGCGCTTAAAAGCACTACCAAGGACCGCCTGGCGTTGGCGGAACTCAGATACCCAGGAGGAGGCACCTAAGCCAAAGGCTCGGCCCGGAACCAGCTGACAGTGCTGGAACCAGGTGGTGGACCACAAGGTCCACAGGAGAGGGGAGAACAGCTGGGCCGCGAGGCAGCCGCAGTTACGGAACCCCAACAGTCCTACAGGGGGAGCTTGGCCTACTGGCACTACAGAACCAGCCTTGACTACCAATTCATGCAGCCCACATAGGAAGCTCCTAAACTGGAGGCACCCTGGAGTTGGCTAACTCGACCGCAACACGACGGGGCAACGAATAGGTGTCTCAGTGAGTTTGACAGTTCCCGGAAACAGCTGACGGTGCTGGAACCAGGCTGGGCACGAGGGAGTACCCGTGACAAAAACACTGCCGGGAACCAGCTGGCGGTGCTGGAACCCGGATGCGTTGCCTATTAAAGATTGTCTTCCTAGAGCCCCAACTAGTGGTGTTGGAGCAAAGGGTAAGCAGGGGGAGCAGAGTGTAGGCCGAAGCCTGCACTGGAGGCAGCTTTGTGTCTGCGTTGCATTTGCAGGACACTTTGCCGGCTACACAGTGGGGGAACAGCTGGCGTTGCTGAACCCCACTGACACAATGGCGGGTGTTTTTCTCTGTGCAGCTAGCACTTCCGGGCAAAAACTAACGGTGTTAGAGCCCAGGGGCAGCAGGAGGAGGAGAGGAGCAGAGTGTAGGCCAAAGCCCAGTTGAACCAATTTCAAAGGAAACCTTTAACCCCCCCTCAGGTGTTACAAAGTACAAGAGACACACCTTCTGCAGTATTTATGCTGCAGAAGTCAAAGGTTGCTCTATTAATTTGTCTACTTGCACACGCTGAATGAAAGACGTACACAATTTAGCCCATTCTACAGTCAAACTGTAGTGGAGGCGTGACTTGTCTTTTTAAGGAGACGCAGCACAGGTGTCCCAAATAACGCCTTAGTGCTTGGCGCAGCTTCCTGAGCGTTGTTATTTGCTGTACAGGAGTCTGCGCTCTTGTGTTATCCCTTGTCAATGCCCTGTTAGCGCTGCCCGTCTTATGACCTCATTTCATGTTGGCCGGTGCGGTTAACGATGGCCATAATCCCAGACCCACAGTGCCTTTTCATAAAGTCACACTGCGGTGCTGGGATTCGTGGCCTTGAGCAGTAAATATTTTCGCCGCTCACACACGTCCTTACACCTGCTTCAGACTGGGCGGCCTCTGCTGATCCCTTCTCGCATGCCGCGGCCATGAGGCTGCACAGTCTGAAGAAGGCGGAAGGAGATAAGTGACGACAGGCGAACATATGCACTGCTCGTGCCCATAAACCACACCCTCGCTGACAAAATAAATAAGAAACCGAGGGGCGTTGTTTCAAGCAGGGCGGACGCACAGGCGCAGCCAGCTGACCAATTATGTCAAAAGACGCGAAGCGCTACCAAAGGGGGGTGCTGCATATCATTAGAAAGGAAAGTCACACCTCAGGGAGAGTGGAATGGTCTCAATGAGACACATTTTGTACGTGTTGAGTTCCACGTGGGCAAGTAGAAAAAGTCAGCCACCTTGTACAAATGCAGCAGTACTGCTGTACAAGGTGGCTGTTATACATAGAAACACCTGGGGGTGGGAGGCAGGCTCCCTTCAATTTCAGTTCATGTGCCTGCGTGGCGTTTGCAGGTCACGTTGCCGGCTACACAGCAGGGGAACAGCTGGCGGTGCTGAACCCCACTAACACATTGGCTGGTGTTTTTCTCTGTGCAGCTAGCACTTCCAGGCAAAAACTAGCGGTGTTAGAGCCCAGGGTCAGCAGGAGGAGGAGAGGAGCAGAGTGTAGGCCGAAGCCTGCACTGGTGATTGCTTTTGGTCTGTTGTGCCAGCGTGGCTTGTGCTGGACACGATGCCGGCTACACAGCAGGGGAACAGCTGGCGGTGCTGAACCCCACTAACACATTGGCTGGTGTTTTTCTCTGTGCAGCTCGCATTTCCAGGCAAAAACTAGCGGTGTTAGAGCCCAGGGTCAGCAGGACGAGGAGAGGAGCAGAGTGTATGCCGAAGCCTAGTTGAACCAATTTCAAAGGTAACCTTTAACCACCCCTCAGGTGTTGCAAGGTACAAGAGCCACACCTTGTGCAGCATTAATGCTGCCCAAGTAAAAGGTTGCTCTCTTAATTTTGCTCCTTGCACACGCTGAATAAAACACGTACACTATTTATCCCATTATGCTGTCAAACAGTAGTGGAGGCGTGACTTGTCTTTTTAAGAAGACGCAGCACAGGTGTCAAAATTTACACCTAGGTGCTGGGCGCAGATTCCTGCGCATTGTTATTTGCAGTACAGTAGTCTGCGCTCTTGTGTTATCCCTTGGCAATACCCTGTTAGCGCAGCCCGTCTTATGACCTAATTTCATGTTGGCCGGTGCGGTTAACGATGGCCATAAATCCCAGACCCACAGTGCCTTTTCATAAAATCACACTGCGTGGCTGGGATTCGTGGCCTTGTGCAGTAAATATGTTCGCCGCTCACACATGTCCTTACACCTGCTTCAGACTGGGCGGCCTCAGCTGATCCCTTATCGCCTGCCACGGCCATGAGGCCGCACAGTCTGAAGAAGGCGGAAGGAGGGGAGTGAAGACAGGCGAAGATATGCACTGCTCGTGCCCATCAATCACACCCTCGCAGTCAAAATAAGTAAGACAACGAGGAGCATTGTTTCAGGCAGGGCGGACGCACAGGCGCAGCCAGCCAACCAATGATGTCAGAAAACGGGAAGCGCTACCAAGGGGGGTGCTGGGTATCATTAGAAAGGAAAGTCACACCTCAGGGACAGTGGAATGGTCTCAATGAGACACATTTTGTACGTGTTGAGTTCCACGTGGGCAAGTAGAAAAAGTCAGCCACCTTGTACAAATGCAGCATTACTGCTGTACAAGGTCGCTGTTATACATAGAAACACCTGGGGGTGGGGGGCAGGCTCCATTCAATTTCAGTTCATGTGCCTGCGTGGCGTTTGCAGGTCACGTTGCCGGCTACACAGCAGGGGAACAGCTGGCGGTGCTGAACCCCACTAACACATTGGCTGGTGTTCTTCTCTGTGCAGCTAGCATGTCCGGGCAAAAACTGGCGGTGTTTGAGCCCAGGGTCAGCAGGAGGAGGAGAGGAGCAGAGTGTAGGCCGAGGCCTGCACTGGTGGCAGCTTTTGGTCTGTTGTGCCAGCGTGGCTTGTGCTGGACACGATGCCGGCTACACAGCAGGGGAACAGCTGGCGGTGCTGAACCCCACTAACACATTTGCGGGTGTTTTTCTCTGTGCAGCTAGCACTTCCAGGCTACAACTGGCGGTGTTATAGCCCATGGTCAGCAGGAGGAGGAGAGGAGCAGAGTGTAGGCCGAAGCCTAGTTGAACCAATTTCAAAGGTAACCTTTAACCCACCCTCAGGTGTTGCAAGGTACAAGAGCCACACCTTGTGCAGCATTAATGCTGCACAAGTAAAAGGTTGCTCTATTAATTTTGCTCCTTGCACACGCTGAATAAAACACGTACACTATTTAGCCCATTATACTGTCAAACAGTACTGGAGGCGCCGCGTGAATTTTCTTTTTAAAGAAAAGCAGCACAGGTGTCCAAAATAACACCTTGGTGCATGGGCCCAGCTTCCTGAGCGTTGTTATTTGCTGTACAGGAGTCTGCGCTCTTGTTATCCCTTGGCCATGCCTTATGAGCGCTTCCTATCTTCTGACCTCATTTCATGTCGGCCGTTGCGGTTAGCGATGGACATGAATCCCAGACCCACAGTGTGTTTTCAAAAAATCACACTGCGTGGCTGGGATTCGTGGCCTTGTGCAGTAAATATGTTTGCCGCTCACACATGTCCTTACACCTGCTTCAGACTGGGCGGCCTCATCTGATCCCTTATCGCATGCCGCGGCCATGAGGCCACCCAGTTTGAAGAAGGTGGAAGGAGATGAGTGAACACAGGCAAACATATGCACTGCACATGCCCATCAATCACACCCTCACTGTCCAAAAAAATAAGACACCGAGGGGCGTTGTTTCGAGCAGGGCAGACGCACAGGCGCAGCCAGCTAACCAATGATGTCAAAAGACGGGCAGCGCTACCAAGGGTGGTGCTGCGTATCATTAGAAAGGAAAGTCACACCTCAGGGACAGTGGAATGGTCTCAATGAGACACATATTTTACGTGTTTAATTCAACGTGGGCTGTTATGAAAGGCAATTCAGTAACACAATGTACATAGCGATCAGAGCACATACAGTGATCTGACAATAACCCAAATATAATAGAACGAGCTCTGAGACGTGGAAACTCTGTAGACCGCAATTCCTGATCCTCTCCAAACACAACTAGAGGCAGCTGTGGATTGCGCCTAACGCTCCCTATGCAACTCGGCACAGCCTGAGAAACTAACTAGCCTGAAGATAGAAAAATAAGCCTACCTTGCCTCAGAGAAATACCCCAAAGGAAAAGGCAGCCCCCCACATATAATGACTGTGAGTAAGATGAAAAGACAAACGTAGGGATGAAATAGATTCAGCAAAGTGAGGCCCGATATTCTAGACAGAACGAGGATAGGAAAGATAACTTTGCGGTCTACACAAAACCCTAAAGAAAACCACGCAGAGGGGGCAAAAAGACCCTCCGTACCGAACTAACGGCACGGAGGTACAACCTTTGCGTCCCAGAGCTTCCAGCAAAACAAATAGACAAGCTGGACAGAAAAAATAGCAACAAATAGCAGAGAAGCACTTAGCTATGCAGAGCAGCAGGCCACAGGAATGATCCAGAGAAACACAAGTCCAACACTGGAACATAGACAGGAAGCATGGATCAAAGCATCAGGTGGAGTTAAGTAGAGAAGCAGCTAACGACCTCACCAGATCACCTGAGGGAGGAAACTCAGAAGCTGCAGTACCACTTTCCTCCACAAACGGAAGCTCCCAGAGAGAATCAGCCGAAGTACCACTTGTGACCACAGGAGTGAACTCTGCCACAGAATTCACAACAGTACCCCCCCTTGAGGAGGGGTCACCGAACCCTCACCAGAGCCCCCAGACCGACCAGGATGAGCCACATGAAAGGCACGAACAAGATCGGGAGCATGGACATCAGAGGCAAAAACCCAGGAATTATCTTCCTGAGCATAACCCTTCCATTTAACCAGATACTGGAGTTTCCGTCTTGAAACACGAGAATCCAAAATCTTCTCCACAATATACTCCAATTCCCCCTCCACCAAAACCAGGGCAGGAGGCTCAACAGATGGAACCATAGGTGTCACGTATCTCCGCAACAATGACCTATGGAATACGTTATGTATGGAAAAAGAATCTGGAAGGGTCAGACGAAAAGACACAGGATTAAGAACCTCAGAAATCCTATACGGACCAATAAAACGAGGTTTAAACTTAGGAGAGGAAACCTTCATAGGAATATGACGAGAAGATAACCAAACCAGATCCCCAACACGAAGTCGGGGACCCACACGGCGTCTGCGATTAGCGAAAAGTTGAGCCTTCTCCTGGGACAAGGTCAAATTGTCCACTACCTGAGTCCAAATCTGCTGCAACCTGTCCACCACAGTATCCACACCAGGACAGTCCGAAGACTCAACCTGTCCTGAAGAGAAACGAGGATGGAACCTAGAATTGCAGAAAAACGGCGAAACCAAGGTAGCCGAGCTGGCCCGATTATTAAGGGCGAACTCAGCCAAAGGCAAAAAGGACACCCAGTCATCCTGATCAGCAGAAACAAAGCATCTCAGATATGTTTCCAAGGTCTGATTGGTTCGTTCGGTCTGGCCATTAGTCTGAGGATGGAAAGCCGAGGAAAAAGACAAGTCAATGCCCATCCTACCACAAAAGGCTCGCCAAAACCTCGAAACAAACTGGGAACCTCTGTCAGAAACAATATTCTCTGGAATGCCATGCAAACAAACCACATGCTGGAAGAACAAAGGCACCAAATCAGAGGAGGAAGGCAATTTAGACAAGGGTACCAGATGGACCATCTTAGAAAAGCGATCACAGACCACCCAAATGACTGACATCTTTTGAGAAACGGGAAGGTCAGAAATAAAATCCATAGAGATATGTGTCCAAGGCCTCTTCGGGACCGGCAAGGGCAAAAGCAACCCACTGGCACGAGAACAGCAGGGCTTAGCCCGAGCACAAATCCCACAGGACTGCACAAATGTACGCACATCCCGCGACAGAGAGGGCCACCAAAAGGATCTAGCCACTAACTCTCTGGTACCAAAGATTCCAGGATGACCAGCCAACACCGAACAATGAAGTTCAGAGATAACTCTATTCGTCCACCTATCAGGGACAAACAGTTTCTCCGCTGGGCAACGATCAGGTTTATTAGCCTGAAATTTTTGCAGCACCCGCCGCAAATCAGGGGAGATGGCAGACACAATTACTCCTTCCTTGAGGATACCCGCCGGCTCAGATAAACCCGGAGAGTCGGGCACAAAACTCCTAGACAGAGCATCCGCCTTCACATTCTTAGAGCCCGGAAGGTGCGAAATCACAAAGTCAAAATGGGCAAAAAACAACGACCAACGAGCTTGTCTAGGATTCAAGCGCTTGGCAGACTCGAGATAAGTCAAGTTCTTATGATCAGTCAATACCACCACGCGATGCTTAGCTCCTTCAAGCCAATGACGCCACTCCTCGAATGCCCACTTCATGGCCAGCAACTCTAGGTTGCCCACATCATAATTTCGCTCAGCAGGCGAAAACTTCCTGGAAAAGAAAGCGCATGGTTTCATCACTGAGCAACCAGAACCTCTCTGTGACAAAACAGCCCCTGCTCCAATCTCAGAAGCATCAACCTCGACCTGGAACGGAAGAGAAACATCTGGTTGACAGAACACAGGGGCAGAAGAAAAACGACGCTTCAACTCTTGAAAAGCTTCCACAGCAACGGAAGACCAATTGACCAAATCAGCACCCTTCTTGGTCAAATCGGTCAATGGTTTGGCAACACTAGAAAAATTGCAGATGAAGCGACGATAAAAATTAGCAAAGCCCAGGAACTTTTGCAGACTTTTCAGAGATGTCGGCTGAGTCCAATCATGGATGGCTTGGACCTTAACCGGATCCATCTCGATAGTAGAAGGGGAAAAGATGAACCCCAAAAATGAAACCTTCTGCACACCAAAGAGACACTTTGATCCCTTCACAAACAAAGAATTAGCACGCAGGACCTGAAAAAACGTTCTGACCTGCTTCACATGAGACTCCCAATCATCCAAGAAGATCAAAATGTCATCCAAGTACACAATCAGGAATTTATCCAAGTACTCACGGAAGATGTCATGCATAAAGGATTGAAACACTGATGGAGCATTGGCAAGTCCGAACGGCATCACTAGATACTCAAAATGACCCTCGGGCGTATTAAATGCAGTTTTCCATTCATCGCCTTGCCTGATTCTCACCAGACTATACGCACCACGAAGATCTATCTTAGTGAACCAACTAGCCCCCTAAATCCGAGCAAACAAATCAGATAACAATGGCAAGGGGTACTGAAATTTAACAGTGATCTTATTAAGAAGGCGGTAATCTATACACGGTCTCAGCGAACCATCCTTCTTGGCTACAAAAAAGAACCCTGCTCCTAATGGCGACGATGACGGGCGAATATGCCCCATCTCCAGGGATTCCTTCACATAACTGCGCATAGCGGTGTGCTCAGGCACGGATAAATTAAACAGTCGACCTTTTGGGAATTTACTACCAGGAATCAAATTGATAGCACAATCACAATCCCTATGCGGAGGCAGGGCATCGGACTTGGGCTCATCAAATACATCCTGGTAATCAGACAAGAACTCTGGAGCCTCAGAAGGGGTGGATGACGAAATTGACAGAAATGGAACATCACCATGTACCCCCTGACAACCCCAGCTGGACACCAACATGGAATTCCAATCCAATACTGGATTATGGGCTTGTAGCCATGGCAACCCCAACACGACCACATCATGCAGATTATGCAACACCAGAAAGCGAATAACCTCCTGATGTGCAGGAGCCATGCACATGGTCAGCTGGGTCCAGTATTGAGGCTTATTCTTGGCCAAAGGTGTAGCATCAATTCCTCTCAATGGAATAGGACACTGCAAGGGCTCCAATAAAAATCCACAACGTTTAGCATAATCCAAGTCCATCAAATTCAGGGCAGCGCCTGAATCCACAAACGCCATGACAGAATACGACGACAAGGAGCATATCAAGGTAACGGACAGAAGAAATTTTGACTGTACAGTACCAATGGCGGCAGACCTAGCGAACCGCTTAGTGCGCTTAGCACAATCAGAGATAGCATGAGTGGAATCACCACAGTAGAAACACAGCCCATTCAGACGTCTGTGTTCTTGCCGTTCAACTCTGGTCATAGTCCTATCGCACTGCATAGGCTCAGGTTTAATCTCAGGTAATACCGCCAAATGGTACACAGATTTACGCTCACGCAAGCGTCGACCGATCTGAATGGCCAAAGACATAGACTCATTCAAACCAGCGGGCATAGGAAATCCCACCATGACATCCTTAATGGCTTCAGAGAGACCCTTTCTGAAAATGGCTGCAAGCGCAGATTCATTCCATTGAGTGAGCACGGACCATTTTCTAAATTTCTGGCAATATAGCTCTATCTCATCCTGAGCCTGACAAAGAGCCAGTAAATTGTTTTCTGCCTGATCTACTGAATTAGGCTCATCGTACAGCAATCCAAGCGCCAGGAAAAACGCATCGATATCACTCAATGCAGGATCTCCTGATGCAAGAGAAAATGCCCAGTCCTGAGGGTCGCCACGCAAAAAAGAAATGACGATCCTAACCTGTTGCGCTGAGTCACCAGAGGAGCGAGGTTTCAAAGCCAGAAACAGTTTACAATTATTCTTGAAACTCAGAAATTTAGTTCTATCTCCAAAAAACAAATCTGGAATAGGAATTCTCGGTTCTAACAAAGATTTCTGAACCACAAAATTTTGAATATCTTGAACTCTTGCCGTGAGCTGATCTACACATGAAGACAGACCTTTAATGTCCATTGTAACACCTGTGTCCTGAACCACCCAAATGTCTAGGGGAAAAAAAAGACAAATCACAGTGCAAAGGAAAAAAAATGGTCTCAGAACTTCTTTTTTCCCTCTATTGAGAATCATTAGTACATTTGGCTTCCTGTACTGTTATGAAAGGCAATTCAGTAACACAATGTACATAGCGATCAGAGCACATACAGTGATCTGACAATAACCCAAATATAATAGAACGAGCTCTGAGACGTGGAAACTCTGTAGACCGCAATTCCTGATCCTCTCCAAACACAACTAGAGGCAGCTGTGGATTGAGCCTAACGCTCCCTATGCAACTCGGCACAGCCTGAGAAACTAACTAGCCTGAAGATAGAAAAATAAGCCTACCTTGCCTCAGAGAAATACCCCAAAGGAAAAGGCAGCCCCCCACATATAATGACTGTGAGTAAGATGAAAAGACAAACGTAGGGATGAAATAGATTCAGCAAAGTGAGGCCCGATATTCTAGACAGAACGAGGATAGGAAAGATAACTTTGCGGTCTACACAAAACCCTAAAGAAAACCACGCAAAGGGGGCAAAAAGACCCTCCGTACCGAACTAACGGCACGGAGGTACACCCTTTGCGTCCCAGAGCTTCCAGCAAAACAAATAGACAAGCTGGACAGAAAAAATAGCAACAAATAGCAGAGAAGCACTTAGCTATGCAGAGCAGCAGGCCACAGGAATGATCCAGAGAAACACAAGTCCAACACTGGAACATAGACAGGAAGCATGGATCAAAGCATCAGGTGCAGTTAAGTAGAGAAGCAGCTAACGACCTCACCAGATCACCTGAGGGAGGAAACTCAGAAGCTGCAGTACCACTTTCCTCCACAAACGGAAGCTCCCAGAGAGAATCAGCCGAAGTACCACTTGTGACCACAGGAGTGAACTCTGCCACAGAATTCACAACAGTGGGCAAGGCGAAAAAGTCAGCCACCTTGTACAAATGCAGCAGTACTGCTGTACAAGGTGGCTGTTATACATAGAAACACCTGGGGGTGGGGGCAGGCTCCCTTCAATTTCAGTTCATGTGCCTGCGTGGCGTTTGCAGGACACGATGCCGGCTACACAGCAGGGGAACAGCTGGCGGTGCTGAACCCCACTAACACATTGGCTGGTGTTTTTCTCTGTGCAGCTCGCATTTCCAGGCAAAAACTAGCGGTGTTAGAGCCCAGGGTCAGCAGGACGAGGAGAGGAGCAGAGTGTACGCCGAAGCCTAGTTGAACCAATTTCAAAGGTAACCTTTAACCACCCCTCAGGTGTTGCAAGGTACAAGAGCCACACCTTGTGCAGCATTAATGCTGCCCAAGTAAAAGGTTGCTCTCTTAATTTTGCTCCTTGCACACGCTGAATAAAACACGTACACTATTTATCCCATTATGCTGTCAAACAGTAGTGGAGGCGTGACTTGTCTTTTTAAGAAGACGCAGCACAGGTGTCAAAATTTACACCTAGGTGCTGGGCGCAGATTCCTGCGCATTGTTATTTGCAGTACAGTAGTCTGCGCTCTTGTGTTATCCCTTGGCAATACCCTGTTAGCGCAGCCCGTCTTATGACCTAATTTCATGTTGGCCGGTGCGGTTAACAATGGCCATAAATCCCAGACCCACAGTGCCTTTTCATAAAATCACACTGCGTGGCTGGGATTCGTGGCCTTGTGCAGTAAATATGTTCGCCGCTCACACATGTCCTTACACCTGCTTCAGACTGGGCGGCCTCAGCTGATCCCTTATCGCCTGCCACGGCCATGAGGCCGCACAGTCTGAAGAAGGCGGAAGGAGGGGAGTGAAGACAGGCGAAGATATGCACTGCTCGTGCCCATCAATCACACCCTCGCAGTCAAAATAAGTAAGACAACGAGGAGCATTGTTTCAGGCAGGGCGGACGCACAGGCGCAGCCAGCCAACCAATGATGTCAGAAAACGGGAAGCGCTACCAAGGGGGATGCTGGGTATCATTAGAAAGGAAAGTCACACCTCAGGGACAGTGGAATGGTCTCAATGAGACACATTTTGTACGTGTTGAGTTCCACGTGGGCAAGTAGAAAAAGTCAGCCACCTTGTACAAATGCAGCATTACTGCTGTACAAGGTCGCTGTTATACATAGAAACACCTGGGGGTGGGGGGCAGGCTCCATTCAATTTCAGTTCATGTGCCTGCGTGGCGTTTGCAGGTCACGTTGCCGGCTACACAGCAGGGGAACAGCTGGCGGTGCTGAACCCCACTAACACATTGGCTGGTGTTCTTCTCTGTGCAGCTAGCATGTCCGGGCAAAAACTGGCGGTGTTTGAGCCAAGGGTCAGCAGGAGGAGGAGAGGAGCAGAGTGTAGGCCGAGGCCTGCACTGGTGGCAGCTTTTGGTCTGTTGTGCCAGCGTGGCTTGTGCTGGACACGATGCCGGCTACACAGCAGGGGAACAGCTGGCGGTGCTGAACCCCACTAACACATTTGTGGGTGTTTTTCTCTGTGCAGCTAGCACTTCCAGGCTACAACTGGCGGTGTTATAGCCCAGGGTCAGCAGGAGGAGGAGAGGAGCAGAGTGTAGGCCGAAGCCTAGTTGAACCAATTTCAAAGGTAACCTTTAACCCACCCTCAGGTGTTGCAAGGTACAAGAGCCACACCTTGTGCAGCATTAATGCTGCACAAGTAAAAGGTTGCTCTATTAATTTTGCTCCTTGCACACGCTGAATAAAACACGTACACTATTTAGCCCATTATACTGTCAAACAGTACTGGAGGCGCCGCGTGAATTTTCTTTTTAAAGAAAAGCAGCACAGGTGTCCAAAATAACACCTTGGTGCATGGGCGCAGCTTCCTGAGCGTTGTTATTTGCTGTACAGGAGTCTGCGCTCTTGTTATCCCTTGGCCATGCCTTATGAGCGCTTCCTATCTTCTGACCTCATTTCATGTCGGCCGTTGCGGTTAGCGATGGACATGAATCCCAGACCCACAGTGTGTTTTCAAAAAATCACACTGCGTGGCTGGGATTCGTGGCCTTGTGCAGTAAATATGTTTGCCGCTCACACATGTCCTTACACCTGCTTCAGACTGGGCGGCCTCATCTGATCCCTTATCGCATGCCGCGGCCATGAGGCCACCCAGTTTGAAGAAGGTGGAAGGAGATGAGTGAACACAGGCAAACATATGCACTGCACATGCCCATCAATCACACCCTCGCTGTCCAAAAAAATAAGACACCGAGGGGCGTTGTTTCGAGCAGGGCAGACGCACAGGCGCAGCCAGCTAACCAATGATGTCAAAAGACGGGCAGCGCTACCAAGGGTGGTGCTGCGTATCATTAGAAAGGAAAGTCACACCTCAGGGACAGTGGAATGGTCTCAATGAGACACATATTTTACGTGTTTAATTCAACGTGGGCTGTTATGAAAGGCAATTCAGTAACACAATGTACATAGCGATCAGAGCACATACAGTGATCTGACAATAACCCAAATATAATAGAACGAGCTCTGAGACGTGGAAACTCTGTAGACCGCAATTCCTGATCCTCTCCAAACACAACTAGAGGCAGCTGTGGATTGCGCCTAACGCTCCCTATGCAACTCGGCACAGCCTGAGAAACTAACTAGCCTGAAGATAGAAAAATAAGCCTACCTTGCCTCAGAGAAATACCCCAAAGGAAAAGGCAGCCCCCCACATATAATGACTGTGAGTAAGATGAAAAGACAAACGTAGGGATGAAATAGATTCAGCAAAGTGAGGCCCGATATTCTAGACAGAACGAGGATAGGAAAGATAACTTTGCGGTCTACACAAAACCCTAAAGAAAACCACGCAGAGGGGGCAAAAAGACCCTCCGTACCGAACTAACGGCACGGAGGTACACCCTTTGCGTCCCAGAGCTTCCAGCAAAACAAATAGACAAGCTGGACAGAAAAAATAGCAACAAATAGCAGAGAAGCACTTAGCTATGCAGAGCAGCAGGCCACAGGAATGATCCAGAGAAACACAAGTCCAACACTGGAACATAGACAGGAAGCATGGATCAAAGCATCAGGTGGAGTTAAGTAGAGAAGCAGCTAACGACCTCACCAGATCACCTGAGGGAGGAAACTCAGAAGCTGCAGTACCACTTTCCTCCACAAACGGAAGCTCCCAGAGAGAATCAGCCGAAGTACCACTTGTGACCACAGGAGTGAACTCTGCCACAGAATTCACAACAGTACCCCCCCCTTGAGGAGGGGTCACCGAACCCTCACCAGAGCCCCCAGACCGACCAGGATGAGCCACATGAAAGGCACGAACAAGATCGGGAGCATGGACATCAGAGGCAAAAACCCAGGAATTATCTTCCTGAGCATAACCCTTCCATTTAACCAGATACTGGAGTTTCCGTCTTGAAACACGAGAATCCAAAATCTTCTCCACAATATACTCCAATTCCCCCTCCACCAAAACCAGGGCAGGAGGCTCAACAGATGGAACCATAGGTGCCACGTATCTCCGCAACAATGACCTATGGAATACGTTATGTATGGAAAAAGAATCTGGAAGGGTCAGACGAAAAGACACAGGATTAAGAACCTCAGAAATCCTATACGGACCAATAAAACGAGGTTTAAACTTAGGAGAGGAAACCTTCATAGGAATATGACGAGAAGATAACCAAACCAGATCCCCAACACGAAGTCGGGGACCCACACGGCGTCTGCGATTAGCGAAAAGTTGAGCCTTCTCCTGGGACAAGGTCAAATTGTCCACTACCTGAGTCCAAATCTGCTGCAACCTGTCCACCACAGTATCCACACCAGGACAGTCCGAAGACTCAACCTGTCCTGAAGAGAAACGAGGATGGAACCTAGAATTGCAGAAAAACGGCGAAACCAAGGTAGCCGAGCTGGCCCGATTATTAAGGGCGAACTCAGCCAAAGGCAAAAAGGACACCCAGTCATCCTGATCAGCAGAAACAAAGCATCTCAGATATGTTTCCAAGGTCTGATTGGTTCGTTCGGTCTGGCCATTAGTCTGAGGATGGAAAGCCGAGGAAAAAGACAAGTCAATGCCCATCCTACCACAAAAGGCTCGCCAAAACCTCGAAACAAACTGGGAACCTCTGTCAGAAACAATATTCTCTGGAATGCCATGCAAACAAACCACATGCTGGAAGAACAAAGGCACCAAATCAGAGGAGGAAGGCAATTTAGACAAGGGTACCAGATGGACCATCTTAGAAAAGCGATCACAGACCACCCAAATGACTGACATCTTTTGAGAAACGGGAAGGTCAGAAATAAAATCCATAGAGATATGTGTCCAAGGCCTCTTCGGGACCGGCAAGGGCAAAAGCAACCCACTGGCACGAGAACAGCAGGGCTTACCCCGAGCACAAATCCCACAGGACTGCACAAATGTACGCACATCCCGCGACAGAGAGGGCCACCAAAAGGATCTAGCCACTAACTCTCTGGTACCAAAGATTCCAGGATGACCAGCCAACACCGAACAATGAAGTTCAGAGATAACTCTATTCGTCCACCTATCAGGGACAAACAGTTTCTCCGCTGGGCAACGATCAGGTTTATTAGCCTGAAATTTTTGCAGCACCCGCCGCAAATCAGGGGAGATGGCAGACACAATTACTCCTTCCTTGAGGATACCCGCCGGCTCAGATAAACCCGGAGAGTCGGGCACAAAACTCCTAGACAGAGCATCCGCCTTCACATTCTTAGAGCCCGGAAGGTGCGAAATCACAAAGTCAAAACGGGCAAAAAACAACGACCAACGAGCTTGTCTAGGATTCAAGCGCTTGGCAGACTCGAGATAAGTCAAGTTCTTATGATCAGTCAATACCACCACGCGATGCTTAGCTCCTTCAAGCCAATGACGCCACTCCTCGAATGCCCACTTCATGGCCAGCAACTCTAGGTTGCCCACATCATAATTTCGCTCAGCAGGTGAAAACTTCCTGGAAAAGAAAGCACATGGTTTCATCACTGAGCAACCAGAACCTCTCTGTGACAAAACAGCCCCTGCTCCAATCTCAGAAGCATCAACCTCGACCTGGAACGGAAGAGAAACATCTGGTTGACAGAACACAGGGGCAGAAGAAAAACGACGCTTCAACTCTTGAAAAGCTTCCACAGCAACGGAAGACCAATTGACCAAATCAGCACCCTTCTTGGTCAAATCGGTCAATGGTTTGGCAACACTAGAAAAATTGCAGATGAAGCGACGATAAAAATTAGCAAAGCCCAGGAACTTTTGCAGACTTTTCAGAGATGTCGGCTGAGTCCAATCATGGATGGCTTGGACCTTAACCGGATCCATCTCGATAGTAGAAGGGGAAAAGATGAACCCCAAAAATGAAACCTTCTGCACACCAAAGAGACACTTTGATCCCGTCACAAACAAAGAATTAGCACGCAGGACCTGAAAAACCGTTCTGACCTGCTTCACATGAGACTCCCAATCATCCAAGAAGATCAAAATGTCATCCAAGTACACAATCAGGAATTTATCCAGGTACTCACGGAAGATGTCATGCATAAAGGATTGAAACACTGATGGAGCATTGGCAAGTCCGAACGGCATCACTAGCTACTCAAAATGACCCTCGGGCGTATTAAATGCAGTTTTCCATTCATCGCCTTGCCTGATTCTCACCAGACTATACGCACCACGAAGATCTATCTTAGTGAACCAACTAGCCCCCTTAATCCGAGCAAACAAATCAGATAACAATGGCAAGGGGTACTGAAATTTAACAGTGATCTTATTAAGAAGGCGGTAATCTATACACGGTCTCAGCGAACCATCCTTCTTGGCTACAAAAAAGAACCCTGCTCCTAATGGCGACGATGACGGGCGAATATGCCCCTTCTCCAGGGATTCCTTCACATAACTGCGCATAGCGGTGTGCTCAGGCATGGATAAATTAAACAGTCGACCTTTTGGGAATTTACTACCAGGAATCAAATTGATAGCACAATCACAATCCCTATGCGGAGGCAGGGTATCGGACTTGGGCTCATCAAATACATCCTGGTAATCAGACAAGAACTCTGGAGCCTCAGAAGGGGTGGATGACGAAATTGACAGAAATGGAACATCACCATGTACCCCCTGACAACCCCAGCTGGACACCAACATGGAATTCCAATCCAATACTGGATTATGGGCTTGTAGCCATGGCAACCCCAACACGACCACATCATGCAGATTATGCAACACCAGAAAGCGAATAACCTCCTGATGTGCAGGAGCCATGCACATGGTCAGCTGGGTCCAGTATTGAGGCTTATTCTTGGCCAAAGGTGTAGCATCAATTCCTCTCAATGGAATAGGACACTGCAAGGGCTCCAATAAAAATCCACAACGTTTAGCATAATCCAAGTCCATCAAATTCAGGGCAGCGCCTGAATCCACAAACGCCGTGACAGAATACGACGACAAGGAGCATATCAAGGTAACGGACAGAAGAAATTTTGACTGTACAGTACCAATGGCAGCAGACCTAGCGAACCGCTTAGTGCGCTTAGCACAATCAGAGATAGCATGAGTGGAATCACCACAGTAGAAACACAGTCCATTCAGACGTCTGTGTTCTTGCCGTTCAACTCTGGTCATAGTCCTATCGCACTGCATAGGCTCAGGTTTAATCTCAGGTAATACCGCCAAATGGTACACAGATTTACGCTCACGCAAGCGTCGACCGATCTGAATGGCCAAAGACATAGACTCATTCAAACCAGCGGGCATAGGAAATCCCACCATGACATCCTTAATGGCTTCAGAGAGACCCTTTCTGAAAATGGCTGCAAGCGCAGATTCATTCCATTGAGTGAGCACGGACCATTTTCTAAATTTCTGGCAATATAGCTCTATCTCATCCTGAGCCTGACAAAGAGCCAGCAAATTTTTTTCTGCCTGATCTACTGAATTAGGCTCATCGTACAGCAATCCAAGCGCCAGGAAAAACGCATCGATATCACTCAATGCAGGATCTCCTGATGCAAGAGAAAATGCCCAGTCCTGAGGGTCGCCACGCAAAAAAGAAATGACGATCCTAACCTGTTGCGCTGAGTCACCAGAGGAGCGAGGTTTCAAAGCCAGAAACAGTTTACAATTATTCTGGAAACTCAGAAATTTAGTTTTATCTCCAAAAAAACAAATCTGGAATAGGAATTCTCGGTTCTAACAAAGATTTCTGAACCACAAAATTTTGAATATCTTGAACTCTTGCCGTGAGCTGATCTACACATGAAGACAGACCTTTAATGTCCATTGTAACACCTGTGTCCTGAACCACCCAAATGTCTAGGGGAAAAAAAAGACAAATCACAGTGCAAAGGAAAAAAAATGGTCTCAGAACTTCTTTTTTCCCTCTATTGAGAATCATTAGTACTTTTGGCTTCCTGTACTGTTATGAAAGGCAATTCAGTAACACAATGTACATAGCGATCAGAGCACATACAGTGATCTGACAATAACCCAAATATAATAGAACGAGCTCTGAGACGTGGAAACTCTGTAGACCGCAATTCCTGATCCTCTCCAAACACAACTAGAGGCAGCTGTGGATTGAGCCTAACGCTCCCTATGCAACTCGGCACAGCCTGAGAAACTAACTAGCCTGAAGATAGAAAAATAAGCCTACCTTGCCTCAGAGAAATACCCCAAAGGAAAAGGCAGCCCCCCACATATAATGACTGTGAGTAAGATGAAAAGACAAACGTAGGGATGAAATAGATTCAGCAAAGTGAGGCCCGATATTCTAGACAGAACGAGGATAGGAAAGATAACTTTGCGGTCTACACAAAACCCTAAAGAAAACCACGCAAAGGGGGCAAAAAGACCCTCCGTACCGAACTAACGGCACGGAGGTACACCCTTTGCGTCCCAGAGCTTCCAGCAAAACAAATAGACAAGCTGGACAGAAAAAATAGCAACAAATAGCAGAGAAGCACTTAGCTATGCAGAGCAGCAGGCCACAGGAATGATCCAGAGAAACACAAGTCCAACACTGGAACATAGACAGGAAGCATGGATCAAAGCATCACGTGGAGTTAAGTAGAGAAGCAGCTAACGACCTCACCAGATCACCTGAGGGAGGAAACTCAGAAGCTGCAGTACCACTTTCCTCCACAAACGGAAGCTCCCAGAGAGAATCAGCCGAAGTACCACTTGTGACCACAGGAGTGAACTCTGCCACAGAATTCACAACAGTGGGCAAGGAGAAAAAGTCAGCCACCTTGTACAAATGCAGCAGTACTGCTGTACAAGGTGGCTGTTATACATAGAAACACCTGGGGGTGGGGGCAGGCTCCCTTCAATTTCAGTTCATGTGCCTGCGTGGCGTTTGCAGGACACGTTGCCGGCTACACAGCAGGGGAACAGCTGGCGGTGCTGAACCCCACTAACACATTGGCTGGTGTTTTTCTCTGTGCAGCTAGCACTTCCGGGCAAAAACTAGCGGTGTTTGAGCCCAGGGGCAGCAGGAGGAAGAGAGGAGCAGAGTGTAGGCCGAGGCCTGCACTGGTGGCAGCTTTTGGTCGGTTGTGCCAGCGTGGCTTGTGCTGGACACGATGCCGGCTACACAGCAGGGGAACAGCTGGCGGTGCTGAACCCCACTAACACATTGGCTGGTGTTTTTCTCTGTGCAGCTGGCATTTCCGGGCAAAAACTGGCTGTGTTAGAGCCCAGGGTCAGCAGGAGGAGGAGAGGAGCAGAGTGTAGGCCGAAGCCTAGTTGAACCAATTTCAAAAGTTACCTTTAACCCCCCTCAGGTGTTGCAAGGTACAAGAGTCACACCTTGTGCAGCATTAATGCTGCACAAGTCAAAGGTTGCTCTATTAATTTTGCTCCTTGCACACGCTGAATAAAACACATACACTATTTAGCCGATTATACTGTCAAACAGTAGTGGAGGCGTGACTTGTCTTTTTAAGGAGACGCAGCACAGGTGTCAAAATTTACACCTAGGTGCTGGGCGCAGATTCCTGAGCGTTGTTATTTGCTGTACAGGAGTCTGCGCTATTGTGATCCCTTGGCCATGCGCTGTGAGCGCTGCCTGTCCTCTGACCTCATTTCATGTTGGCCGGTGCGGTTAGCAATGGACATGAATCCCAGGCCCGCAGTGTGTTTTCAAAAAATCACACTGCATGGCTGGAATTCGTGGCCTTGTGCAGTAAATATTTGAAGCTCACACATGTCCTTACACCTGCTTCAGACTGGGCGGCCTCAGCTGATCCCTTATCACCTACCACGGCCATGAGGCCGCACAGTCTGAAGAAGGCGGAAGGAGATGAGTTAAGACAGGCGAACATATGCACTGCACATGCCCATCAATCACACCCTCGCAGCCAAAATATATGAGACAACGAGGGGGGTTGTGTCGGGCAGGGCGGACGCACAGGCACAGGCAGCCAACCAATGATGTCAGAAGACGGGCAGCGCTACCAAGGGGGGTGGTTCGTGTCATTAAAAAGGAAAGTCACACCTCAGGGACATTGTATTGGTCTGTAATGAGACACATATTTTAAGTGTTAAATTCAACGTGGGCAATGAGAAAAAATCAGCCACCTTGTACAAATGCAGCAGTACTGCTGTACTAGGTGGCTGTTATACATAGAAACACCTGGGGGGGTGGGGCCAGGTTCCCTTTAATTTCAGTTCAGGTGCCAGCATGGCGTTTGCAGGACACGTTGCCAGCTACACAGCAGGGGAACAGCTGGTGGTGCTGAACCCCACTGACACATTGACTGGTGTTTTTCTCTGTGCAGCTAGCACGTCCGTGCAAAAACTGGCGGTGTTATAGCCCAGGGTCAGCAGGAGGAGGAGAGGAGCAAAGTGTAGGCCGAAGCCTGCACTGGTGGCAGCTTTTGGTCTGTTGTGCCAGCGTGGCTTGTGCTGGACACGATGCCGGCTACACAGCAGGGGAACAGCTGGCGGTGCTGAACCCAACTAACACATTGGTGGGTGTTTTTCTCTGTGCAGCTAGCACTTCCAGGCTACAACTGGCGGTGTTATAGCCCAGGGTCAGCAGGAGGAGGAGAGGAGCAGAGTGTAGGCCGAAGCCTGCACTGGTGGCAGCTTTTGGTCTGTTGTGCCAGCGTGGCTTGTGCTGGACACGATGCCGGCTACACAGCAGGGGAACAGCTGGCGGTGCTGAACCCCACTGACACAATGGTGGGTGTTTTTCTCTGTGCAGCCAGCACTTCCGGGCCCCAACTGGCGTAGTTAGAGCCCAGGGTCTGCAGGAGGAGCAGAGTGTAGGCGGAAGCCTACTTGAACCAATTTCAAAGGTAACCTTTAATCCACCCTCAGGTGTTACAATGTTGAAGAGCCACACCTTGTGCAGCAGTAAAGCTCCACAAGTTAAAGGTTGCTCTTTAAGTTTTGCTCATTGCACACGCAGAATTAAAGACGTACACAATTTAGCCCATTGAACAGTAGTTCAGTTCTGTATTGGAGGCGTGACTTGTCTTTTTAAGGAGACGTAGCACAGGTGCACATAAATAACGCCTTGGTGCTGGGCGCAGCCTCCTGAGCGTTGTTATTTGCTGTACAGGAGTCTGCGCTATTGTGATCCCTTGGCCATGCACTGTGACCGCTGCCTGTCTTCTCACCTCATTTCATGTTGGCCGGTGCGGTTAGCAATGGCCATGAATCCCAGACCCGCAGTGTGTTTTCAAAAAACCACACTGCGTGGCTGGGATTCGTGCCCTTGTGCAGTAAATATGTTTGCCGCTCACACATGTCCTTACACCTGCTTCAGACTGGGCGGCCTCAGCTGATCCCTTATCGCCTACCACGGCCATGAGGCCGCACAGTCTGAAGAAGGCGGAAGGAGATGAGTTAAGACAGGCGAACATATGCACTGCACATGCCCATCAATCACACCCTCGCAGCCAAAATATATGAGACAACGAGGGGGGTTGTGTCGGGCAGGGCGGACGCACAGGCACAGGCAGCCAACCAATGATGTCAGAAGACGGGCAGCGCTACCAAGGGTGGTGCTGCGTACCATTAGAAAGGAAAGTCACACCTCAGGGACAGTGGAATGGTCTCAATGAGACACATTTTGTACGTTTTGAGTTCCACGTTGGCAAGGAGAAAAAGTCAGCCACCTTGTACAAATGCAGCATTACTGCTGTACAAGGTAGCTGTTATACATAGAAACACCTTGGCGTGGGTGGCAGGGTCCCTTTAATTTCAGTTCATGTGCCTGCGTGGCGTTTGCAGGTCACGTTGCCGGCTACACAGCAGGGGAACAGCTGGCGGTGCTGAACCCCACTAACACATTGGCTGGTGTTTTTCTCTGTGCAGCTAGCACTTCTGGGCAAAAACTAGCGGTGTTTGAGCCCAGGGGCAGCAGGAGGAGGAGAGGAGCAGAGTGTAGGCCGAAGCCTGCACTGGTGGCAGCTTTTGTTCTGTTGTACCAGCGTGGCTTGTGCTGGACACGTTGCCGACTACACAGCAGGGGAACAGCTGGCGGTGCTGAACCCCACTGACACATCAGCTGGTGTTTTTTCTGTGTAGACAACACTTCCAGGTGGCAACTGACAGTGTTGAAACCCAGGGAATCAAAGAGGAGCAGAGTGTAGGCCGAAGCCTGCAGTGGAGCAAGTTGAAAGGGAACCTTTAAACCCCCCCCCCAGGCATTTGTTGCTGAAAGAGCCATCATGTACAGCTGTAATACTGCACATGGAAAATGGTGGCTCCTAAAATTATGCTCCTTGCAAACGCTGAAGTACACACTCATATAATGTGTCCCCTCACACCGTCAAACCGTCCCGGAAGTGGGACTTTCCTTTGTAATGTGACACAGCACAGCCGTCATTCCAACCCCCTTGGTGCCGTGCGCCACCTCCTCAACGTTGTTTGGTTCTGTCACGGAGCCCGCGCTGTAATGTTATCCCTTGGCCATGCACAGTTAACGGTGCCCGTCTTCTGACATCATTTAGGTGTCAGGCTGGCAGTGCCTGTGCGTCCAAGCTGCCCGAGATCCAACCTCGCAGTGTCACCTAATGTAATCCCACTGCGGGCCAGGGATCCATGTGCATGCGCAGTGCATATCATCGCCTCTCACTCACCTCCTTCCTGCTTCTTCAGACTGTGCGGCGTCACGGCCGTGGCATGCTATTAGGGACCAGCTGACGCCGCCTAGTCTGAAGAAGCGTGAAGAAGGGGAGTGAGAGGCTAGCATATGCACTGCGCATGGACATGGATACCAGGCCCACTGTGGGATCACATTAGACGACACTGCGAGGTGGGATTTCGGGCAGCGTGGACGCACAGGCGCAGCCAGGACGACAACAAATGATGTCAGAGGATGGGCAGCGCAAAATGTGCATGGCCAAGGGATAACATAACAGCGCAGGGTCCATGACGGAATCAAACAACGCTAAGAAGGCAGCGCATGGTGCCAAGGGGGTAGCAATGACGGCTGTGCTGCGTCACATTACAAAGGAAAGTCCTACCTCCGGGACGGTTGGACGGTGTGAGGGGACACATTACATGAGTGTGTAGTTCAGCGTTTGCAAGGAGCATAATTTCAAGAGCAACCTTTTCCTTGTGCAGTATTAGTGCTGCACAAGGTTACTCTTTCAGTAAAAAACGCCTAGGGGGGGGGGGACAGGTCCCCTTACATTTTAGTTGTGCCAGCGTGGCGGTCGCATGACACGTTGCCGGATACACAGCTGGGGATCAGCTGACGTTACTGAACCCCAATAACAGAGGAGCGAATGTTGACTGTGCAGACAGCACTTCCAGGCACCAACTGGCGGTGTTAGAGCCCAGGGACAGCAGGAGGAGCAGAGGAACAGAGTGTAGGCCGAAGCCTGATTGGAGCAAGTTGAAAGGGAACCTTTAACCCCCCCCAAGACGTTTGTAAGAGCCATCTTGTGCAGCACTAAGGATACAAAAGGAAAAGGTTGCTCTTTTAATTATGCTCCTTGCAAACACAGAAGTAAACACTAAAAATGTGTCCCCTTATACCGTAAAACCGTCCCGGAGGTGGGAATTTCCTTCGTAATGAGACGCAGCACAGCTGCCATTCCTATCCCCTTGGTGCCGTGCGCTGCCTCCTCAGCGTTGTTTTAAGCTGTCACGGAGCCTGCGCTGTTCTGTTATCCCTTGGCCATGCCCAATTAGCGCTGCCTGTCTTCTGACATAATTTGGTGTCAGGCTGTCAGTGCCTGTGCGTCCACGCTGCTCCAGATCTCAACTCGCAGTGTCGTCTATTGTAATCCCACTGCGGGCCTTGGATCCATGGACATGCACAGTGCATATCCTCGACTCTCACTCCCCTCCTTCCCTCTTCTTCAGACTGTGCGGCGTCACGGCCGTGGCATGCTATTAGGGATCAGCTGACGGCGCACAGTCTAAAGAAGGCGGAGGGAGATGGGCGAGAGCCCGAGGTGAAGATATGCACTGCGCATGCCCATGGATCCCAGGCCCGCAGTGTGATTCAATCAGAAGACACTGCGCGGCGGGTTCTCGGGCAGCGCGGGCGCACAGGCGCAGCCATCCTGACACCAAATTTTGTCAGAAGACAGGCAGCGCAAACTGGCCATGGCCAAGGGATAACAGAACAGCGCAGGCTCCGTGACAGCTTAAAACAACACTGAAGAGGCAGCGCATGGCACCAAGGGGGTAGGAATGACGGCTGTGCTGCGTCACATTATGAAGGAAAGTCCCAGCTCCGGGACGGTATAACGGTATCAGTGAACACATTTTATAAGTGTTAAGTTCTGCATGTGCAAGGAGCTAAAATAAAAGAGCTACCTTTTCCTTGTGCAACATTACTGCTGCACAAGATGGCTCTTTCAGTAACAAACGCCGAGAAAGGGGGGGTACAGGTTCCCTTACATTTAGGTTATTGTGACAGTGTGGCGGTCGCAGGACACATTGCCGGCTACACAGCTGGGGATCAGCTGACGTTACTGAAACCCAATAACACTGGGTCGTATGTTTAGACTGTGCAGCCTGCACTTCTGAGCCGCAACTGGCGGTGTTGGAGCCCAGGAATAGCAGTTCAGGTGGTAGAAAGATGAACACAGCAGGAGACCTGGATGACACCCAATTACTTAATCAGGCAGAGGAGTGGCAAATTCCTGCGAGATTCAGCCCTGGTTCATTTTCAGGAAAGTAAGCCGGTCAACGTTATCGGAGGATAGTCGCATGCGACGGTCTGTTAGTACACCACCTGCGGCACTAAAGACACATTCCGATAAGACACTAGCCGCAGGGCAAGCCAGCACCTCCAATGCATACTGGCCTAGCTCTGGCCATGTATCCAGCTTAGAGACCCAAAACTTGAACGGGGAAGAGCCGTCTGGGAGTACACTAAGAGGGCAAGCCATGTAGTCTGTCACCATCTGACGGAACCGTTGCCTCCTGCTGACTGGAGCCGCCGGTGATGGTGTAGACATTTGGGGCGGGCACACAAAAGTTTGCCACAGTTGTGCCATACTTGGCTTGCCTTGGGCAGAGGCACTGCTTCTGCTCCCTCTTTGTGCAGAGCCTCCTCCTCCACTGCCTCGACGCACTGAGCTGCTTTGTAAAGCACTAGCAGCACTCCTCTCAGTTGGACTGGAGAAGATGATGGAATTCACCAGTGTGTCGTGGTACTCCCGCATTTTACGCTCCCGTGTCAACGCCGGGATGAGGTTTTGGACATTGTCACGGTAGCGAGGATCGAGGAGGGCGTACACCCAATAATCAGGCACGTTGAGAATGTGGTCGATGCGGCGGTCGTCTCTCAGGCACTGCAACATGAACTCAACCATGTGCTGCAGACTGCCAACTGGCCCAGAAACGCTGTCCCCTGCTTGAGACATGATCTCTGCCCGCTCTTCATCACCCCACCCTTGCTGTACACACTGACCACTGGACAATGGTGGAACTCCCTCCTCTGGACATAGCTCTTCCTCGTCCATTGACTCCTCCTCATCCTCCTCACAAAGGGTCCCCTGCCGACCCCTTTGTGAGGAACCACGTGGCGCTGACTGTCCAGAACCTGATGGAAAAGGTGGCTCTTCATCCTCCACCTCTTCCACATCATCCCTTATCCCTTGCAGGGTTTCTTGAAGCAAGCAGATAAGGGGGACAGTCATGCTGACTAGTGCATCATCTGCACTTGCCATCCGCGTGGAATAATCAAAAGGACGCAAAACCTGGCAGACGTCCTTCATAGTGGCCCACTCTGTGGTTGTGAAGTCTGAGCGGCGCTGACTGCGACTTTTTTGCGCCTGATGCAGCTGGTACTCCATTACTGCTTGCTGCTGCTCACACAACCGCTCCAACATATGTAATGTGGAATTCCACCTGGTAGGTAGGTCACATATGATGCGATGTTCAGGAAGGCGAAACCGACGCTGCAGAGCAGCAATGCGGGATCTTGCCAAGCTGGAACGCCGCAAGTGAGCACACTCTAGGCGGGCCTTGTGCAGAAGTGCATCAAGATCCGGATAGTCCCTCAGAAAACTCTGCACAACCAAATTGAGCACATGTGCCAGACATGGGATGTGAGTGAGGTTGCCAAGGCCTAAAGCTGCCACCAGATTTCGGCCATTGTCACACACTACCATGCCTGGCTGGAGATTCGCTGGCACAAACCACACATCGCTCTCCTGCTTTAGGGCATTCCAGAGCTCCTGCGCTGTGTGGCTTCGATTCCCCAAAGAAACTAATTTCAAGACGGCCTGCTGACGTTTGGCCACGGCTGTGCTCATGTCAGTCGTAACAGGTAAACGTTCACGGGTCCATGTGGAGGTGGACTGTGACAGATCCTGCAGCGAGGAATCTGAGGAACTGGTGTAAGAGGAGGAGTCAATGCGTACAGACTGGATTCCTGCAATCCTTGGAGTGGGCAGGACACATCCTGCGCCACTCGCACGGTCTGTACCCGGCTCAACAACATTAACCCAATGGGCAGTGACGGAAAGGTATCGCCCCTGTCCATGTTGACTGGTCCACGCATCGGTGGTGAGGTGAACCTTGCTACTGACGACGTTCAGTAGCGCATGTTTTATTTGTCCCTCCACATGCTTGTGCAGGGCAGGGACAGCTTGCCTGCTGAAGTAAAAGCGGCTGGGCACCTGGTACTGTGGGACTGCCAATGCCATCAAGTCACGGAAGCTGTCAGTCTCCACCAGCCTGAGTGAGAGCATTTCCAGGGACAGAAGTTTGGCAATGCCTACATTCAGAGCCTGTGCTCGGGGGTGGTTTGCCGAGAATGCCCGCCTTTTCTCCCATGCCTGTACTACCGATGGCTGTAGACTAGGCTGGGAGTGTGAGGATGACTGGGAACGTGGTGCTGTGGGTGGAATTACACTAGGTCTCTGGACAACAGTGCCAGAGGTTCTTCCATGGCGATCCAAGGAGGAAGCCGAACCAGCTGTGCGTGAGCTGGAGGAAGAAGCAACACGAGCTGAAGAGGTGGTAGCTGCCGCTGTTGGTTGGCCTAGGTCTTCAGTGTGTTTTTGGTACTCCACCGCGTGCCTGGTCCGCACATGTTTCCACATATTTGTGGTATTGAGGTTGCTGACACTTTTACCTCTTTTTACTTTCTGATGACACAGCTTGCATTTGACAAAACAAATGTCATCTGCAACTGTGTCAAAAAAGGACCAGTTACTGCAAGTCTTGGGAGCGCCCTTTTTGGCTTTTGAAAGAGACAGGCTCCTAACTGGTGCCAAAGTGGAGGCTACAGGCTCCGCAGTCTTCCCCCTCCCTCTCCCTCTTTGGCCCGTTAGGGGAAACTCTTCCTCTGAGCTGCTCCCACCACCTTCCTGTTCCTCACGCCACGATGGGTCAAGGACCTCATCATCTCCACTACCCTCTGCCACCAACTGCTCCTCCTGGGTAGTCTCGGCAGCACAGTACGCACCAGAAAGCGGCACCTGAGTTTCATCATCAGATGCGTACTGCGCTGTGGTCACCGCAGGCACTGACCCACCCGCCTCTTCAGAGTCAGAGAGACAAAGCTGTTGGGCATCACTGCACACTGCCTCTTCTTCCATTTCTCCAATACTGCTTGGCTGGCCCCCTGTTTCCAAGCCAAGAGATTGAGAGAACAGAAGTAGAGACTGCTCCTGTCCTGGGCTCTCTGACTGCCTGGCCAATTTGGCAGGTGGTGAAGAGACAGATGGCTGCTCTCCAGTGGTCTGTGCCTGAGAGGATGTGGCACTAATTGAAGTCGATGCGTTAGCTGCCATCCATCCGACAACGGCTTCAATTTGATCTTCACGCAGCAGCGGTGCACGGCGCTCTCCGACAAAGCTGCGCATGAAGGACTGTTCCCTGCTGAAACTGGGTGATGGTGAGTCACCGGTGCCCGCAGCAGGCACAGAATCACCACGTCCTCTCCCTGCTCCTCTCCCTGCTCCACGCCCACGACCCTTACTCCCTGCCCTCTTCATCTTGGTTGACAGATAAAGATAAGCAGAAAAGTACTAAGGCCTTAGTGTGCTTATTCCTGAAATGCTCCTCCTAACAGGTGTAAAAACACTAATGTTGTAAAGTGTGGACTAGACTTTATTATTGATAAAATGTGGCCTACACAAGTGTTAAGTGGTGAAGACACAAAAGAGAATAGTAAAACCAAAAACACTCAGTTTGAAAAAATGTTGCAGTAATCCGCAAGTGCTAGTAAAAGATGTAAAAAACAGGGTATTTGGTTGATACGTTTTTTGCAAAAAATGTATACTAAGCTGCTCTACCAATCTTCACGGTATACCCTTATCAGAGCAGTCCTAACTAATGTATGCAATCCCTATCGAATGTATTTAAAAACCTGATCATCTGTATATAACCTGTGTGAACAGGGTTCAGAGAGGAAAAATCCATGTGTGCATACAGGGTAGAACAGCTTTTGTGCAGATAGCCCAAGAGGAGTGGTGGAACTCCCCAGTCTTGTAGACACAAGAGAACAATTATGGAAACAGGAACACATGGGCTACTTGCACAGTGAACAAGTCTGTATGATCATGTTCACACACCACCAAGAAACCTGAAGACACAAAAGAGAATAGTAAAACCAAAAACACTCAGTTTGAAAAAATGTTGCAGTAATCCGCAAGTGCTAGTAAAAGATGTAAAAAACAGGGTATTTGGTTGATACGTTTTTTGCAAAAAATGTATACTAAGCTGCTCTACCAATCTTCACGGTATACCCTTATCAGAGCAGTCCTAACTAATGTATGCAATCCCTATCTGATGTATTTAAAAACCTGATCATCTGTATATAACCTGTGTGAACAGGGTTCAGAGAGGAAAAATCCATGTGTGCATACAGGGTAGAACAGCTTTTGTGCAGATAGCCCAAGAGGAGTGGTGGAACTCCCCAGTCTTGTAGACACAAGAGAACAATTATGGAAACAGGAACACATGGGCTACTTGCACAGTGAACAAGTCTGTATGATCATGTTCACACACCACCAAGAAACCTGAAGACACAAAAGAGAATAGTAAAACCAAAAACACTCAGTTTGAAAAAATGTTGCAGTAATCCGCAAGTGCTAGTAAAAGATGTAAAAAACAGGGTATTTGGTTGATACGTTTTTTGCAAAAAATGTATACTAAGCTGCTCTACCAATCTTCACGGTATACCCTTATCAGAGCAGTCCTAACTAATGTATGCAATCCCTATCTGATGTATTTAAAAACCTGATCATCTGTATATAACCTGTGTGAACAGGGTTCAGAGAGGAAAAATCCATGTGTGCATACAGGGTAGAACAGCTTTTGTGCAGATAGCCCAAGAGGAGTGGTGGAACTCCCCAGTCTTGTAGACACAAGAGAACAATTATGGAAACAGGAACACATGGGCTACTTGCACAGTGAACAAGTCTGTATGATCATGTTCACACACCACCAAGAAACCTGAAGACACAAAAGAGAATAGTAAAACCAAAAACACTCAGTTTGAAAAAATGTTGCAGTAATCCGCAAGTGCTAGTAAAAGATGTAAAAAACAGGGTATTTGGTTGATACGTTTTTTGCAAAAAATGTATACTAAGCTGCTCTACCAATCTTCACGGTATACCCTTATCAGAGCAGTCCTAACTAATGTATGCAATCCCTATCTGATGTATTTAAAAACCTGATCATCTGTATATAACCTGTGTGAACAGGGTTCAGAGAGGAAAAATCCATGTGTGCATACAGGGTAGAACAGCTTTTGTGCAGATAGCCCAAGAGGAGTGGTGGAACTCCCCAGTCTTGTAGACACAAGAGAACAATTATGGAAACAGGAACACATGGGCTACTTGCACAGTGAACAAGTCTGTATGATCATGTTCACACACCACCAAGAAACCTGAAGACACAAAAGAGAATAGTAAAACCAAAAACACTCAGTTTGAAAAAATGTTGCAGTAATCCGCAAGTGCTAGTAAAAGATGTAAAAAACAGGGTATTTGGTTGATACGTTTTTTGCAAGAAATGTATACTAAGCTGCTCTACCAATCTTCACGGTATACCCTTATCAGAGCAGTCCTAACTAATGTATGCAATCCCTATCTGATGTATTTAAAAACCTGATCATCTGTATATAACCTGTGTGAACAGGGTTCAGAGAGGAAAAATCCATGTGTGCATACAGGGTAGAACAGCTTTTGTGCAGATAGCCCAAGAGGAGTGGTGGAACTCCCCAGTGTTGTAGACACAAGAGAACAATTATGGAAACAGGAACACATGGGCTACTTGCACAGTGAACAAGTCTGTATGATCATGTTCACACACCACCAAGAAACCTGAAGACACAAAAGAGAATAGTAAAACCAAAAACACTCAGTTTGAAAAAATGTTGCAGTAATCCGCAAGTGCTAGTAAAAGATGTAAAAAACAGGGTATTTGGTTGATACGTTTTTTGCAAAAAATGTATACTAAGCTGCTCTACCAATCTTCACGGTATACCCTTATCAGAGCAGTCCTAACTAATGTATGCAATCCCTATCTGATGTATTTAAAAACCTGATCATCTGTATATAACCTGTGTGAACAGGGTTCAGAGAGGAAAAATCCATGTGTGCATACAGGGTAGAACAGCTTTTGTGCAGATAGCCCAAGAGGAGTGGTGGAACTCCCCAGTCTTGTAGACACAAGAGAACAATTATGGAAACAGGAACACATGGGCTACTTGCACAGTGAACAAGTCTGTATGATCATGTTCACACACCACCAAGAAACCTGAAGACACAAAAGAGAATAGTAAAACCAAAAACACTCAGTTTGAAAAAATGTTGCAGTAATCCGCAAGTGCTAGTAAAAGATGTAAAAAACAGGGTATTTGGTTGATACGTTTTTTGCAAAAAATGTATACTAAGCTGCTCTACCAATCTTCACGGTATACCCTTATCAGAGCAGTCCTAACTAATGTATGCAATCCCTATCTGATGTATTTAAAAACCTGATCATCTGTATATAACCTGTGTGAACAGGGTTCAGAGAGGAAAAATCCATGTGTGCATACAGGGTAGAACAGCTTTTGTGCAGATAGCCCAAGAGGAGTGGTGGAACTCCCCAGTCTTGTAGACACAAGAGAACAATTATGGAAACAGGAACACATGGGCTACTTGCACAGTGAACAAGTCTGTATGATCATGTTCACACACCACCAAGAAACCTGAAGACACAAAAGAGAATAGTAAAACCAAAAACACTCAGTTTGAAAAAATGTTGCAGTAATCCGCAAGTGCTAGTAAAAGATGTAAAAAACAGGGTATTTGGTTGATACAAGTGTTAAGTGGTGTTTGGTGAACTTTACTTTTTTTTTGTGCAGATCGGGCTACAGAGCAAGTTTAACTCACACGGAGACCGTGCAGACAGCCGTAAACGGCGCTGCAAGGCCCAAAAACCCTCCTCTAGGTTATCCTATCTAGGAGTGTTGAGCGATACCTTCCGATATCGGAAAGTATCGGTATCGGATAGGATCGGCCGATATTCAAAAAATATCGGATATCGCCGATACCGATACCCGATCCCAATGCAAGTCAATGGGACCAAAATATCGGAATTAAAATAAACCCTTTCTTTCCTTGTAGGTTCATTCTACATGAAGGAAAACAACTAAGAATAATGCAGGATGTATTTGGGGAGGTGGCGGAGACATTAAAGTCATTGAGGTTTAGCCCAATCAAATAGAATAGCATGTTTTTTTTGTTTTTGTTTTTTAAAGACGTTCGGAGTGACAAAGATATTGACTATGTAAATACTTTTTTTATTTTGTCAGATATTGATGTTTCACTATTCCACGACCTTCCCCTTCTTTTTTTTTTTTACTTTTCCCACACTTTCATCTTCATCATCATCAGCATCTTTGACATCAACTTCTTCTTCACCTTATTCATCTTCTTCTTCATCCTTTAGCTTTTTTTTTTTTTTATTACATTCTTCATATTCATTTTATTCAACTATTATTATTCTTCCTATTCTACATATTCATTTTATTCAACTGTATTATTCTTCCTATTCTACTTCTTCATCATATTCTCATTTGTGACAGGCATTCCCGTAGTTGTTATCTATAAAAGTTGGAAGATTACACCTTCCGTTCTGCCAGTCACAAAAGTTACATTTGTCCGCGTTCAGTTTGGCCTGCAGCATCAGGCTTTATCCAGGGGCACCACGAGGAGGAACGGACTCACCCCCATACACTGCTTAGTCTTCTTCTGCATATAATTGAGATAATATCTTTTGCTCTGATATTAAGTGTTATGCTTAATGTTCTTCTGCTCTTTGTTCTGCAGCCTCTTGTTCTTCTGCTTCTCGGTCTTCCATGTCGTCGTCTCCAGTGTCGTCATCTCCGCCGCCGTCGTCTCCGCCGTCATCGTCGTCGTCATCGGGGTGGTCTTCCGGGTTGTCGTCGTCGTCGTCGTCATCGGGGTGGTCTTCCGGGTCGTCAACTTTAGGGTCTTCAACTTGGAAATGTAGCAGAAGGTACAAGAAGGCTGAGAAAATGCCAAGAACCTGATGATGGAACTGGAACTCGGATGGCTACCCGAAGGTTCAAGAGCCTATGGAACTACCGAGGACCAGCTGACGTTACTGGAACCCGGTTACTAAGCAGGAGGTACCCGTGCTAAAAAGCACTACCTAGGACCGCCTGACGTTGGCGGAACTCGGATACCCAGAAGGAGGCACCTAGGCCAAAGGCTCTGCCCGGAACCAGCTGACGGTACTGGAACCAGGATGGGGAGCAGAAGGTACAAGAGCAAAAGACACTGCCGAGAACCAGCTGACGGTACTGGAACCCGGATGGGTAGCCGAAGGTCCAAGAGCCAATGGAACTACCGAGGACCAGCTGACGTTACTGGAACCCGGTTACTAAGCAGGAGGTACCCGTGCCTGAAAGCACTACCAAGGACCACCTGACGTTGGTGGAACTTGGATACCCAGAAGGAGGCACCTAAGCCAAAGGCTCTGCCCGGAACCAGCTGACGGTACTGGAACCAGGATGGGGAGCAGAAGGTACAAGAGCAAAAGACACTGCCGAGAACCAGCTGACGGTGCTGGAACCAGGTGGTGGACCCGAAGGCCCACAGGAGAGGAGAGAACAGCTAGGCCGCGAGGCAGCCGCAGTTACCGAACCCCAACAGTCCTACAGGGGGAGCAGGGCCTACTGGCACTACAGAACCAGCCTTGACTACCAGTTCACGCAGCCCACATAGGAAGCTCCTAAACTGGAGGCACCCTGGAGTTGGCTAACCCGACCGCACCACGACGGGGCAAGCATAGGCGTCTCAGTGAGCTTGACACTACCCGGAAACAGCTGACGGTGCTGGAACCAGGTTTGGCACGAGGGAGTACCTGTGACAAAAACACTGCCGAGAACCAGCTGGCGGTGCTGGAACCCAGATGCGTTGCCCCAGTGTGCAAGAGCCAATGGCACGACCGAGGACCAGCTGACGGTGCTGGAACCCGGTTACTAAGCTGTAGGTGCCCGCGCTTAAAAGCACTACCAAGGACCGCCTGACGTTGGCGGAACTCGGATACCCAGGAGGAGGCACCTAAGCCAAAGGCTCGGCCCGGAACCAGCTGACGGTGCTGGAACCAGGTGGTGGACCCCAAGGCCCACAGGAGAGGAGAGAACAGCTAGGCCGCGAGGCAGCCGCAGTTACCGAACCCCAACAGTCCTACAGGGGGAGCAGGGCCTACTGGCACTACAGAACCAGCCTTGACTACCAGTTCACGCAGCCCACATAGGAAGCTCCTAAACTGGAGGCACCCTGGAGTTGGCTAACCCGATCGCACCACGACGGGGCAAGCATAGGCGTCTCAGTGAGCTTGACACTACCCGGAAACAGCTGACGGTGCTGAAACCAGGTTTGGCACGAGGGAGTACCTGTGACAAAAACACTGCCGAGAACCAGCTGGCGGTGCTGGAACCCAGATGCGTTGCCCCAGTGTGCAAGAGCCAATGGCACGACCGAGGACCAGCTGACGGTGCTGGAACCCAGTTAGTAAGCTGTAGGTGCCCGCGCTTAAAAGCACTACCAAGGACCGCCTGACGTTGGCGGAACTCGGATACCCAGGAGGAGGCACCTAAGCCAAAGGCTCGGCCCGGAACCAGCTGACGGTGCTGGAACCAGGTGGTGGACCCCAAGGCCCACAGGAGAGGAGAGAACAGCTAGGCCGCGAGGCAGCCGCAGTTACCGAACCCCAACAGTCCTACAGGGGGAGCAGGGCCTACTGGCACTACAGAACCAGCCTTGACTACCAGTTCACGCAGCCCACATAGGAAGCTCCTAAACTGGAGGCACCCTGGAGTTGGCTAACCCGACCGCACCACGACGGGGCAAGCATAGGCGTCTCAGTGAGCTTGACACTACCCGGAAACAGCTGACGGTGCTGGAACCAGGTTTGGCACGAGGGAGTACCTGTGACAAAACCACTGCCGAGAACCAGCTGGCGGGGCTGGAACCCAGATGCGTTGCCCCAGTGTGCAAGAGCCAATGGCACGACCGAGGACCAGCTGACGGTGCTGGAACCCGGTTACTAAGCTGTAGGTGCCCGCGCTTAAAAGCACTACCAAGGACCGCCTGACGTTGGCGGAACTCGGATACCCAGGAGGAGGCACCTAAGCCAAAGGCTCGGCCCGGAACCAGCTGACGGTGCTGGAACCAGGTGGTGGACCCCAAGGCCCACAGGAGAGGAGAGAACAGCTAGGCCGCGAGGCAGCCGCAGTTACCGAACCCCAACAGTCCTACAGGGGGAGCAGGGCCTACTGGCACTACAGAACCAGCCTTGACTACCAGTTCACGCAGCCCACATAGGAAGCTCCTAAACTGGAGGCACCCTGGAGTTGGCTAACCCGATCGCACCACGACGGGGCAAGCATAGGCGTCTCAGTGAGCTTGACACTACCCGGAAACAGCTGACGGTGCTGGAACCAGGTTTGGCACGAGGGAGTACCTGTGACAAAACCACTGCCGAGAACCAGCTGGCGGTGCTGGAACCCAGATGCGTTGCCCCAGTGTGCAAGAGCCAATGGCACGACCGAGGACCAGCTGACGGTGCTGGAACCCGGTTACTAAGCTGTAGGTGCCCGCGCTTAAAAGCACTACCAAGGACCGCCTGACGTTGGCGGAACTCGGATACCCAGGAGGAGGCACCTAAGCCAAAGGCTCAGCCCGGAACCAGCTGACGGTGCTGGAACCAGGTGGTGGACCCCAAGGCCCACAGGAGAGGAGAGAACAGCTAGGCCGCGAGGCAGCCGCAGTTACCGAACCCCAACAGTCCTACAGGGGGAGCTGGGCCTACTGGCACTACAGAACCAGCCTTGACTACCAGTTCACGCAGCCCACATAGGAAGCTCCTAAACTGGAGGCACCCTGGAGTTGGCTAACCCGACCGCACCACGACGGGGCAAGCATAGGCGTCTCAGTGAGCTTGACACTACACGGAAACAGCTGACGGTGCTGAAACCAGGTTTGGCACGAGGGAGTACCTGTGACAAAAACACTGCCGAGAACCAGCTGGTGGTGCTGGAACCCAGATGCGTTGCCCCAGTGTGCAAGAGCCAATGGCACGACCGAGGGCCAGCTGACGGTGCTGGAACCCGGTTACTAAGCTGTAGGTGCCCACGCTTAAAAGCACTACCAAGGACCGCCTGACGTTGGCGGAACTCGGATACCCAGGAGGAGGCACCTAAGCCAAAGGCTCGGCCCGGAACCAGCTGACGGTGCTGGAACCAGGTGGTGGACCCCAAGGCCCACAGGAGAGGAGAGAACAGCTAGGCCGCGAGGCAGCCGCAGTTACCGAACCCCAACAGTCCTACAGGGGGAGCTGGGCCTACTGGCACTACAGAACCAGCCTTGACTACCAGTTCACGCAGCCCACATAGGAAGCTCCTAAACTGGAGGCACCCTGGAGTTGGCTAACCCGACCGCACCACGACGGGGCAAGCATAGGCGTCTCAGTGAGCTTGACACTACCCGGAAACAGCTGACAGTGCTGGAACCAGGTTTGGCACGAGGGAGTACCTGTGACAAAACCACTGCCGAGAACCAGCTGGCGGTGCTGGAACCCAGATGCGTTGCCCCAGTGTGCAAGAGCCAATGGCACGACCGAGGACCAGCTGACGGTGCTGGAACCTGGTTACTAAGCTGTAGGTGCCCGCGCTTAAAAGCACTACCAAGGACCGCCTGACGTTGGCGGAACTCGGATACCCAGGAGGAGGCACCTAAGCCAAAGGCTCGGCCCGGAACCAGCTGACGGTGCTGGAACCAGGTGGTGGACCCCAAGGCCCACAGGAGAGGAGAGAACAGCTAGGCCGCGAGGCAGCCGCAGTTACCGAACCCCAACAGTCCTACAGGGGGAGCTGGGCCTACTGGCACTACAGAACCAGCCTTGACTACCAGTTCACGCAGCCCACATAGGAAGCTCCTAAACTGGAGGCACCCTGGAGTTGGCTAACCTGACCGCACCACGACGGGGCAAGCATAGGCGTCTCAGTGAGCTTGACACTACCCGGAAACAGCTGACAGTGCTGGAACCAGGTTTGGCACGAGGGAGTACCTGTGACAAAAACACTGCCGAGAACCAGCTGGTGGTGCTGGAACCCGGATGCGTTGCCTATCAAAGATTGTCTTCCTACAGCCCCAACTAGCGGTGTTGGAGCAAATGGTAAGCAGGGGGAGCAGAGTGTAGGCCGAAACCTGCACTGGAGTCAGCTTTGTGTCTGCGTTGCGTTTGCAGGACACTTTGCCGGCTACACAGTGGGGGAACAGCAGGCGGTGCTGAACCCCACTAACACATTGCCTGGTGTTTTTCTCTGTGCAGCTAGCACTTCCGGGCAAAAACTAGCGGTGTTATAGCCCAGGGGCAGCAGGAGGAGGAGAGGAGCAGAGTGTAGGCCGAAGCCTAGTTGAACCAATTTCAAAGGTAACCTTTAACCCCCCCTCAGGTGTTACAAAGTACAAGAGCCACACCTTGTGCAGCATTTATGCTGCACAAGTAAAAGGTTGCTCTATTAATTTTTCTACTTGCACACGCTGAATGCAACACGTACACAATTTAGCCCATTCTACAGTCAAACTGTAGTTGAGGCGTGACTTGTATTTTTAAGGAGACGCAGCATAGGTGTCCCAAATAACGCCTTTGTGCTTGGCGCAGCTTCCTGAGCGTTGTTTTTTGCTGTACAGGAGTCTGCGCTCTTGTGTTATCCCTTGGCAATGCCCTGTTAGCGCTGCCCGTCTTATGACCTCATTTCATGTTGGCCGCTGCGGTTAACGATGGCCATAAATCCCAGACCCACAGTGCCTTTTCATAAGGTCACACTGCGGTGCTGGGATTCGTGGCCTTGAGCAGTAAATATTTTTGACGCTCACACACGTCCTTACACCTGCTTCAGACTGGGCGGCCTCTGCTGATCCCTTTTCGCATGCCGCGGCCATGAGGCCGCACAGTCTGAAGAAGGCGGAAGGAGAAGAGTGACGACAGGCGAACATATGCACTGCTCGTGCCCATAAACCACACCCTCACTGACAAAATAAATAAGACAATGAGGGGCGTTGTTTCACGCAGGGCGGATGCACAGGCGCAGCCAGCTAACCATGATGTCGAAAGACGGGAAGCGCTACCAAGGGGGGTGCTGCGTATCATTAGAAAGGAAAGTCACACCTCAGGGACAGTGGAAGGGTCTCAATGAGACACATTTTGTACGTGTTGAGTTCCACGTGGGCAAGGAGAAAAAGTCAGCCACCTTGTACAAATGCAGCAGTACTGCTGTACAAGGTGGCTGTTATACATAGAAACACCTGGGGGTGGGGGGCAGGCTCACTTCAATTTCAGTTCATGTGCCTGCGTGGCGTTTGCAGGTCACGTTGCCGGCTACACAGCAGGGGAACAGCTGGCGGTGCTGAACCCCACTAACACATTGGCTGGTGTTTTTCTCTGTGCAGCTAGCAATTCCGGGCAAAAACTAGCGTTGTTAGAGCCCAGGGTCAGCAGGAGGAGGAGAGGAGCAAAGTGTAGGCCGAAGCCAGCACTGGTGGCAGCTTTTGGTCAGTTGTGCCAGCGTGGCTTGTGCTGGACACGATGCAGGCTACACAGCAGGGGAACAGCTGGCGGTGCTGAACCCCACAAACACATTGGCTGTATTTTTTCTCTGTGCAGCTCGCATTTCCGGGCAAAAACTAGCGGTGTTTGAGCCCAGGGGCAGCAGGAGGAGGAGAGGAGCAGAGTGTAGGCCGAAGCCTGCACTGGTGGCAGCTTTTGGTCAGTTGTGCCAGCGTGGCTTGTGCTGGACACGATGCCGGCTACACAGCAGGGGAACAGCTGGCGGTGCTGAACCCCACTAACACATTGGCGGGTGCTTTTCTCTGTGCACCTAGCACTTCCAGGCTACAACTGGCGGTGTTATAGCCCAGGGTCAGCAGGAGGAGGAGAGGAGCAGAGTGTAGGCCGAAGCCTAGTTGAACCAATTTCAAAGGTAACCTTTAACCCCCCCTCAGGTGTTGCAAGGTACAAGAGCCACACCTTGTGCAGCATTAATGCTGCACAAGTAAAAGGTTGCTCTCTTAATTTTTCTCCTTGCACACGCTGAATAAAACACGTACACTATTTAGCCCATTCTACTGTAAAACAGTAGTGGAGGCGTGACTTTTCTTTTTAAAGAAAAGCAGCACAGGTGTCGAAAATAACACCTTGGTGCATGGGCGCAGCTTCCTGAGCGTTGTTATTTGCTGTACAGGAGTCTGCGCTCTTGTTATCCCTTGGCCATGCGCTGTGAGCGCTTCCTGTCTTCTGACCTCATTTCATGTCGGCCGTTGCGGTTAGCGATGGACATGAATCCCAGACCCACAGTGTGTTTTCAAAAAATCACACTGCGTGGCTGGGATTCGTGGCCTTGTGCAGTAAATATGTTTGCCGCTCACACATGTCCTTACACCTGCTTCAGACTGGGCGGCCTCATCTGATCCCTTATCGCATGCCGCGGCCATGAGGCCACCCAGTCTGAAGAAGGCGGAAGGAGATGAGTGAACACAGGCAAACATATGCACTGCACATGCCCATCAATCACACCCTCGCTGTCCAAAAAAATAAGACACCGAGGGGCGTTGTTTCGAGCAGGGCAGACGCACAGGCGCAGCCAGCTAACCAATGATGTCAAAAGACGGGCAGCGCTAACAAGGGTGGTGCTGCGTATCATTAGAAAGGAAAGTCACACCTCAGGGACAGTGGAATGGTGTCAATGAGACACATTTAGTACGTGTTTAATTAAACGTGGGCAAGGAGAAAAAGTCAGCCACCTTGTACAAATGCAGCAGTACTGCTGTACAAGGTGGCTGTTATACATAGAAACACCTGGGGGTGGGGGGCAGGCTTCCTTCAATTTCAGTTCATGTGCCTGCGTGGCGTTTGCAGGACACGTTGCCAGCTACACAGCAGGGGAACAGCTGGCGGTGCTGAACCCCACTAACACATTGGCGGGTGTTTTTCTCTGTGCACCTAGCACTTCCAGGCTACAACTCGCGGTGTTATAGCCCAGGGTCAGCAGGAGGAGGAGAGGAGCAGAGTGTAGGCCGAAGCCTAGTTGAACCAATTTCAAAGGTAACCTTTAACCCCCCCTCAGGTGTTGCAAGGTACAAGAGCCACACCTTGTGCAGCATTAATGCTGCACAAGTAAAAGGTTGCTCTCTTAATTTTTCTCCTTGCACACGCTGAATAAAACACGTACACTATTTAGCCCATTCTACTGTAAAACAGTAGTGGAGGCGTGACTTTTCTTTTTAAAGAAAAGTAGCACAGGTGTCGAAAATAACACCTTGGTGCATGGGCGCAGCTTCCTGAGCGTTGTTATTTGCTGTACAGGAGTCTGCGCTCTTGTTATCCCTTGGCCATGCGCTGTGAGTTCTTCCTGTCTTCTGACCTCATTTCATGTCGGCCGTTGCGGTTAGCGATGGACATGAATCCCAGACCCACAGTGTGTTTTCAAAAAATCACACTGCGTGGCTGGGATTCGTAGCCTTGTGCAGTAAATATGTTTGCCGCTCACACATGTCCTTACACCTGCTTCAGACTGGGCGGCCTCATCTGATCCCTTATCGCATGCCGCGGCCATGAGGCCACCCAGTCTGAAGAAGGCGGAAGGAGATGAGTGAACACAGGCAAACATATGCACTGCACATGCCCATCAACCACACCCTCGCTGTCCAAAAAAATAAGACACCAAGGGGCGTTGTTTCGAGCAGGGCAGACGCACAGGCGCAGCCAGCTAACCAATGATGTCAAAAGACGGGCAGCGCTACCAAGGGTGGTGCTGCGTATCATTAGAAAGGAAAGTCACACCTCAGGGACAGTGGAATGGTCTCAATGAGACACATTTAATACGTGTTTAATTAAACGTAGGCAAGGAGAAAAAGTCAGCCACCTTGTACAAATGCAGCAGTACTGCTGTACAAGGTGGCTGTTATACATAGAAACACCTGGGGGTGGGGGGCAGGCTTCCTTCAATTTCAGTTCATGTGCCTGCGAGGCGTTTGCAGGACACGTTGCCAGCTACACAGCAGGGGAACAGCTGGCGTTGCTGAACCCCACTGACACATTGACTGGTGTTTTTCTCTGTGAAGCTCGCATTTCCGGACAAAAACTAGCGGTGTTAGAGCCCAGGGTCAGCAGGAGGAGGAGAGGAGCAAAGTGTAGGCCGAAGCCTGCACTGGTGGCAGCTTTTGGTCGGTTGTGCCAGCGTGGCTTGTGCTGGACACGATGCCGGCTACACAGCAGGGGAACAGCTGGCGGTGCTGAACCCCACTAACACATTGGCTGTTGTTTTTCTCTGTGAAGCTCGCATTTCCGGGCAAAAACTAGCGGTGTTAGAGCCCAGGGTCAGCAGGAGGAGGAGAGGAGCAAAGTGTAGGCCGAAGCCTGCACTGGTGGCAGCTTTTGGTCGGTTGTGCCAGCGTGGCTTGTGCTGGACACGATGCCGGCTACACAGCAGGGGAACAGCTGGTGGTGCTGAACCCCACTAACACATTGGCTGTTGTTTTTCTCTGTGAAGCTCGCATTTCCGGGCAAAAACTAGCGGTGTTAGATCCCAGGGTCAGCAGGAGGAGAGGAGCAAAGTGTAGGCCGAAGCCTGCACTGGTGGCAGCATTTGGTCGGTTGTGCCAGCGTGGCTTGTGCTGGACACGATGCCGGCTACACAGCAGGGGAGCAGCTGGCGGTGCTGAACCCCACTAACACATTGGCTGGTTTTTTTCTCTGTGAAGCTCACATTTCCGGTCAAAAACTAGCGGTGTTAGAGCCCAGGGTCAGCAGGAGGAGGAGAGGAGCAGAGTGTAGGCCGAAGCCTAGTTGAACCAATTTCAAAGGTAACCTTTAACCCCCCCTCAGTTGTTGCAAGGTACAAGAGCCACACCTTGTGCAGCATTAATGCTGCACAAGTAAAAGGTTGCTCTATTTAGTTTGCTCCTTGCACACGCTGAATAAAACACGTACACTATTTAGCCCATTATACTGTCTAACAGTAGTGGAGGCGTGACTTGTCTTTTTAAGGAGACGCAGCACAGGTGTCAAAATTTACACCTAGGTGCTGGGCGCAGATTCCTGAGCGTTGTTATTAGCTGTACAGGAGTCTGCGCTATTGTGATCCCTTGGCCATGCGCTGTGAGCGCTGCCTGTCTTCTCACCTCATTTCATGTTGGCCGTTGCGGTTAGCAATGGATATGAATCCCAGGCCCGCAGTGTGTTTTCAAAAAATCATACTGCGTGGCTGGGATTCGTGGCCTTGTGCAGTAAATATGTTTGCCGCTCACACATGTCCTTACACCTGCTTCAGACTGGGCGGCCTCAGCTGATCCCTTATCGCCTACCACGGCCAGGAGGCCGCACAGTCTGAAGAAGGCGGAAGGAGATGAGTTAAGACAGGCGAACATATGCACTGCACATGCCCATCAGTCACACCCTCGCAGCCAAAATATATGAAATGAGGGGGGTTGTGTCGGGCAGGGCGGACGCACAGGCACAGGCAGCCAACCAATGATGTCAGAAGACGGGCAGCGCTACCAAGGGGGGTGGTGCGTGTCATTAAAAAGGAAAGTCACACCTCAGGGACATTGTAATGGTCTGTAAAGAGACACATATTTTACATGTTTAATTCTACGTGGGCAAGGATAAAAAATCAGCCACCTTGTACAAATGTAGCAGTACTGCTGTACTAGGTGGCTGTTATACATAGAAACACCTGGGGGGGTGGGGCCAGGTTCCCTTTAATTTCAGTTCATGTGCCTGCGTGGCGTTTGCAGGTCATGTTGCCGGCTACACAGCAGGGGAACAGCTGGCGTTGCTGAACCCCACTAACACATTGGCTGGTGTTTTTCTCTGTGCAGCTAGCACTTCCGGGCAAAAACTAGCGGTGTTTAAGCCCAGGGTCAGCAGGAGGAGGAGAGGAGCAGAGTGTAGGCCGAAGCCTGCACTGGTGGCAGCTTTTGTTCTGTTGTGCCAGCGTGGCTTGTGCTGGACACGTTGCCGACTACACAGCAGGGGAACAGCTGGCGGTGCTGAACCCCATTGACACATCAGCTAGTGTTTTTTCTGTGTAGACAACACTTCCAGGTGGCAACTGACAGTGTTGAATCCCAGGGAATCAAAGAGGAGCAGAGTGTAGGCCGAAGCCTGCAGTGGAGCAAGTTGAAAGGGAACCTTTAACCCCCCCCCCCCAGGCATTTGTTGCTGAAAGAGCCATCTTGTACAGCAGTAATACTGCACATGGAAAATGGTGGCTCTGAAAATTATGCTCCTTGCAAACGCTGAAGTACACACTCATATAATGTGTCCCCTCACACTGTCAAACCGTCCCGGAAGTGGGACTTTCCTTTGTAATGTGACACAGCAAAGCCGTCATTCCAACCCCCTTGGTGCCGTGCGCCACCTCCTCAACGTTGTTTGGTTCTGTCACGGAGCCCGCGCTGTAATGTTATCCCTTGGCCATGCACAGTTAGCGGTGCCCGTCTTCTGACATCATGTAGGTGTCATGCTGGCAGTGCCTGTGCGTCCAAGCTGCCCGAGATCCAACCTTGCAGTGTCATCTAATGTAGTCCCACTGCGGGCCAGGGATCCATGGGCATGCGCAGTGCATATCATCGCCTCTCACTCACCTCCTTCCTGCTTCTTTAGACTGTGCGGCGTCACGGCCGTGGCATGCTATTAGGGATCAGCTGACGCCGCCTAGTCTGAAGAAGCATGAAGAAGGGGAGTGAGAGGCTAGTATATGCACTGCGCATGGCCATGGATACCAGGCCCACTGTGGGATCACATTAGACGACACTGCGAGGTGGGATTTCGGGCAGCGTGGACGCACAGGCGCAGCCAGGACGACAACAAATGATGTCAGAGGACGGGCAGCGCAAACTGTGCATGGCCAAGGGATAACATAACAGCGCAGGGTCCATGACGGAATCAAACAACGCTAAGGAGCCAGCGCACGGTGGCAAGGGGGTAGCAATGACGGCTGTGCTGCGTCACATTACAAAGGAAAGTCCCACCTCCGGGACGGTTGGACGGTGTGAGGGGACACATTACATGAGTGTGTAGTTCAGCGTTTGCAAGGAGCATAATTTCAAGAGCGACCTTTCCCTTGTGCAGTATTAGTGCTGCACATGGTGGCTCTTTCAGTAACAAACGCCTAGGGGGGGGGGGGGGGACAGGTCCCCTTACATTTTAGTTGTGCCAGCGTGGCGGTCGCATGACACGTTGCCAGTAGTGTTGAGCATTCCGATACCGCAAGTATCGGGTATCGGCCGATACTTGCGGTATCGGAATTCCGATACCGAGATCCGATACTTTTGTGGTATCGGGTATCGGTATCGGATACATAGAGATGTGTAAAATAAAGAATTAAAATAAAAAATATTGATATATTTACCTCTCCTGCGGCCCCTGGACTCAGCGCGGGTAACCGGCAGGCTTCGTTGTTCAAAATCAGCGCTTTTAGGACCTGAGAATCACGTCCCGGCTTCTGATTTGTCGCGGGCCGCCCATGTGACCGCCACGCGACCAATCACAAGCCGCGACGTCACCGCAAGCTATTAACGCGCTCATTTTTAAAAATGAGCGCGTTAATGACTTTCAAAGACGTAGCGGCTTGTGATTGGTCGCGTGGCCGCGACCAATCACAAGCCGCGACGTCACCGCAAGCTATTAACGCGCTCATTTTTAAAAATGAGCGCGTTAATGACTTTCAAAGACGTAGCGGCTTGTGGTTGGTCGCGTGGCCGCGACCAATCACAAGCCGCAACGTCACCGCAAGCTATTAACGCGCTCATTTTTAAAAATGAGCGCGTTAATGACTTTCAAAGACGTAGCGGCTTGTGATTGGTCGCGTGGCCGCGACCAATCACAAGCCGCGACGTCACCGCAAGCTATTAACGCGCTCATTTTTAAAAATGAGCGCGTTAATGACTTTCAAAGACGTAGCGGCTTGTGATTGGTCGCGTGGCCGCGACCAATCACAAGCCGCGACGTCACCGCAAGCTATTAACGCGCTCATTTTTAAAAATGAGCGCGTTAATGGCTTTCAAAGACGTAGCGGCTTGTGATTGGTCGCGGCCACGCGACCAATCACAAGCCGCTACGTCTTTGAAAGTCATTACCGCGCTCATTTTTAAAAAATGAGCGCGTTAAGGACCTGCGAATGACGTCACGGCTTGTGATTGGTCGCGTGGCGGTCACATGGGCGGCCCGCGACCAATCAGAAGCCGGGACGTGATTCTCAGGTCCTAAAAGCGCTGATTTTGAACAAAGAAGCCTGCCGGTTACCCGCGCTGAGTTCAGGGGCCGCCGGAGAGGTAAATATATCAATATTTTTTATTTTAATTCTTTATTTTACACATCCCTATGGATCCCAGGGCCTGAAGGAGAGTTTCCTCTCCTTCAGACCCTGGGAACCATGAGAATACCTTCCGATACTTGATGTCCCATTGACTTGTATTGGTATCGGATATCGGTATCGGCGATATCCGATATTTTTCGGGTATCGGCCGATACTATCCGATACCGATACTTTCAAGTATCGGACGGTATCGCTCAACACTAGTTGCCAGATACACAGCTGGGGATCAGCTGACGTTACTGAACCCCAATAACAGAGGAGCGACTGTTGACTGTGCAGACAGCACTTCCAGGCACCAACTGGCGGTGTTAGAGCCCAGGGACAGCAGGAGGAGCAGATTGGAGGTATTTCCGCACACACAGCTGGGGATCAGCTGATGTTACTGAACCCCAATAACAGAGGAGCGACTGTTAACTGTGCACACAGCACTTCCAGGCACCAACTGGCGGTGTTAGAGCCCAGGGACAGCAGGAGGAGCAGATTGGAGGTATTGCCGCACACACAGCTGGGGATCAGCTGACGTTACTGAACCCCAATAACAGAGGAGCGACTGTTAACTGTGCACACAGCACTTCCAGGCACCAACTGGCGGTGTTAGAGCCCAGGGACAGCAGGAGGAGTAGATTGGAGATATTGCCGCACACACAGCTGGGGATCAGCTGACGTTACTGAACCCCAATAACAGAGGAGCGACTGTTAACTGTGCACACAGCACTTCCAGGCACCAACTGGCGGTGTTAGAGCCCAGGGACAGCAGGAGGAGCAGATTGGAGGTATTGCCGCACACACAGCTGGGGATCAGCTGACGTTACTGAACCCCAATAACAGAGGAGCGACTGTTAACTGTGCACACAGCACTTCCAGGCACCAACTGGCGGTGTTAGAGCCCAGGGTCAGCAGGAGGAGCAGAGGAACAGAGCGTAGGCCGAAGCCTGATTGGAGCAAGTTGAAAGGGAACCTTTAACCCCCCCCCCCAAGATGTTTGTAGCTGAAAGAGCCATCTTGTGCAGCACTAAGGATGCAAAAGGAAAAGGTTGCTCTTTTAATTATGCTCCTTGCAAACACTGAAGTAAACACTAAAAATGTGTCCCCTTATACCGTTCAACCGTCCCGGAGGTGCGAATTTCCTTCGTAATGGGACACAGCACAGCTGTCATTCCTATCCCCTTGGTGCCGTGCGCTGCCTCCTCAGCGTTGTTTTAAGCTGTCACGGAGCCTGCGCTGTTCTGTTAGCCCTTGGCCATGCCCAATTAGCGCTGCCTGTCTTCTGACATAATTTGGTGTCAGGCTGTCAGTGCCTGTGCGTCCACGCTGCTCCAGATCCCACCTCGCAGTCTCGTCTAACGTAATCCCACTGCGGGCCTTGGATCCATGGGCATGCACAGTGCATATACTCGACTCTCACTCCCCTCCTTCCCTCTTCTTCAGACTGTGCGGTGTCACGGCCGTGGCATGCTATTAGGGATCAGCTGACGGCGCACAGTCTAAAGAAGGCGGAGGGAAATGAGCGAGAGCCCGAGGGGAAGATATGCACTGCGCATGCCCATGGATCCCAGGCCCGCAGTGTGACTCAATCAGGAGACACTGCGAGGCGGGATCTCGGGCAGCACGGCCGCACAGGCGCAGCCAGCCTGACACCAAATTATGTCAGAAGACAGGCAGCGCAAATAGGGCATGCCCAAGGGATAACAGAACAGCGCAGGCTCCGTGACAGCTTAAAACAACGCTGAGGAGGCAGCGCATGGCACCAAGGGGGTAGGAATGACGGCTGTGCTGCGTCACATTACGAAGGAAAGTCCCAGCTCCGGGACGGTATAACGGTATCAGTGAACACATTTTATAAGTGTTAAGTTCTGCGTGTGCAAGGAGCTAAACCAAAAGAGCTACCTTTTCCTTGTGCAGCATTACTGCTGCACAAGATGGCTCTTTCAGTAACAAACGACGGGGGGGGGGGCAGGTTACGTTACATTTAGGTTGTTGTGCCAGCGTGGCGGTCGCAGGACACATTGCCGGCAACACAGCTGGGGATCAGCTGACGTTACTGAAACCCAATAACACTGGGTCGTATGTTTTTACTGTGCAGCCTGCACTTCTGAGCCGCAACTGGCGGTGTTGGAGCCCAGGAATAGCAGTTCAGGTGGTAGAAAGATGAACACAGCAGGAGACCTGGATGACACCCAATTACTTAATCAGGCAGAGGAGTGGCAAATTCCTGCGAGATCCAGGCCTGGTTCATTTTCAGGAAAGTAAGCCGGTCAACGTTATCGGAGGACAGTCGCATGCGACGGTCTGTTAGTACACCACCTGCGGCACTAAAGACACGTTCCGATAAGACACTAGCCGCAGGGCAAGCCAGCACCTCCAATGCATACTGGCTTAGCTCTGGACATGTATCCAGCTTAGAGACCCAAAACTTGAACGGGGAAGAGCCGTCTGGGAGTACAGTAAGAGGGCAAGCCATGTAGTCTGTCACCATCTGACGGAACCGTTGCCTCCTGCTGACTGGAGCCGCCAGTGATGGTGTAGACATTTGGGGCGGGCACACAAAAGTGTGCCAGAGTTGTGCCATACTGGGCTTGCCTTGGGCAGAGGCACTGCTTCTGCTCCCTCTTTGGGCAGAGCCTCCCCCACTGCCTCGACGTACTGAGCTGCTTTGTAAAGCACTAGCAGCACTCCTCTCAGTTGGACAGGAGAAGAAGATGGAATTCACCAGGGTGTCGTGGTACTCCCGCAATTTACGCTCCCGGGTCAACGCTGGGATGAGGTTTTGGACGTTGTCCCGGTAGCGAGGATCGAGGAGGGTGAACACTAGTGTTGAGCATTCCGATACCGCAAGTATCGGGTATCGGCCGATACTTGCGGTATCGGAATTCCGATACCGAGATCCGATATTTTTGTGATATCGGGTATCGGTATCGGAAGTGTAAAATAAAGAATTAAAATAAAAAATATTGTTATATTCACCTCTCCGGCGGCCCCTGGACATCTGCGCGAGGAACCGGTGTCCGGCACGGCTTCTTTCTTCAAAATGAGCGCCTTTAGGACCTGTGGTATGACGTCCCGGCTTCTGATTGGTCGCGTACCGCCCATGTGACCGCCACGCGACCAATCAGAAGCCGCGACGTCATTCCTCAGCTAAAGTCCTAGAATGAGCGCCTTTTAGGACCTGAGGAATGACGTCGCGGCTTCTGATTGGTCGCGTGGCGGTCACATGGGCGGCACGCGACCAATCAGAAGCCGGGACGTCATTCCACAGGTCCTAAAGGCGCGCATTTTGAAGAAAGAAGCCGTGCCGGACGCCGGATCCTCCCGCTGATGTCCAGGGGCCGCCGGAGAGGTGAATATAACAATATTTTTTATTTTAATTCTTTATTTTACACTTTAATATGGATCCCAGGGCCTGAAGGAGAGTTTCCTCTCCTTCAGACCCTGGGATCCATGAGGATACATTCCGATACTTGATGTCCCATTGACTTGTATTGGTATCGGATATCGGTATCGGCGATATCCGATATTTTTCGGGTATCGGCCGATACTATCCGATACCGATACTTTCAAGTATCGGACGGTATCGCTCAACACTAGTGAACACCCAATAATCAGGCATGTTGAGAATGTGGTCGATGCAGCGGTCATTTCTCAGGCACTGCAGCATGAAATCCACCATGTGCTGCAGAGTGCCAACTGGCCCAGAAACGCTGTCCCCTGCTTGAGACATGATCTCTGCCCGCTCGTCATCACCCCACCCTCGCTGTACACACTGACCACTGGACAATTGTGTCGCTCCCTCCTCTGGACGGAGCTCTTCCTCCTCCATTGACTCCTCCTCATCCTCCTCACAAATTGGCCCCTGCGTACCCCTTTGTGAGGAACCACGTGGCGCTGACTCTCCAGAAGCTGATGGAAAAGGTGACTCCTCATCCTCCACCTCTTCCACAACATCATCCCTTAACCCTTGCAAAGTTTGCTGAAGCAGGCAGATAAGGGAGACAGTCATGCTGACTAGTGCATCATCTGCACTTGCCATCCGCGTGGAATAATCAAAAGGACGTAAAACCTGGCAGACGTCCTTCATAGTGGCCCATTCTGTGGTTGTGAAGTCTGATCGGCGCTGACTGCGACTTCTTTGCGCCTGATGCAGCTGGTACTCCATAACTGCTTGCTGCTGCTCACACAACTGCTCCAACATATGTAACGTGGAATTCCACCGGGTAGGTAGGTCACATATGATGCGGTGTTCTGGAAGGCGGAATCGGCGCTGCAAGTGAGCACACTCTAGGCGGACCTTGTGCAGCAGGGCATCAAGATCCGGATAGTCCCTCAGAAAACTCTGCACAACCAAATTGAGCACATGTGCCAGACATGGGATGTGAGTGAGGTTGCCAAGGGCCAAAGCTGCCACCAGATTTCGGCCATTGTCACACACTACCATGCCTGGCTGGAGATTCGCTGGCAGTAACCACACATCGCTCTCCTGCTTGATGGCATTCCAGAGCTCCTGCGCTGTGTGGCTTCGATTCCCCAATGAAACAAGTTTCAAGACGGCCTGCTGACGTTTGGCCACGGCTGTGCTCATGTCGGTCATAGGTAAACGTTCACGGGTCCATGTGGAGGTGGACTGTGACGGCTCCTGCAGAGTTGATTCTGAGGAACTTGTGTAAGAGGAGGAGTCAATGCGTACAGACTGGATTCCTGCAATCCTTGGAGTGGGCAGGACACGTCCTGCGCCACTCGCACGATCTGTACCTGGCTCAACAACATTAACCCAATGGGCAGTGAGGGAAACGTATCGCCCCTGTCCATGCTGACTGGTCCACGCATCGGTGGTGAGGTGGACCTTGCTACTGACGGCGTTCAGTAGCGCATGTTTTATGTTTCCCTCAACATGCCTGTGCAGGGCAGGGACAGCTTGCCTGCTGAAGTAAAAGCGGCTGGGCACCTTGTACTGTGGGACTGCCAATGCCATCAAGTCATGGAAGCTGTTAGTCTCCACCAGCCTGAACGAGAGCATTTCCAGGGACAACAGTTTGGCAATGCCTGCATTCAGAGCCTGTGCTCGGGGGTGGTTGGCCGAGAATGCCTGCTTTTTCTCCCATGCCTGTACTACCGATGGCTGTAGAGTAGACTGGGAGTGTGAGGATGACTGGGAAGGTGGTGCTGTGGGTGGAATTACACAAGGTCTCTGGACAACAGTGCCAGAGGTTCTTCCATGGCGATCCTGGGAGGAAGCCAAACCAGCTGTGCGTGAGCTGGAGGAAGAGGCAACACGAGCTGAAGAGGTGGTAGCTGCCGCTGTTGGTTGGCCTACATCTTCAGTCTGTTTCTGTAACTCCACCGCGTGCCTGGTCCGCACATGTTTCCACATATTTGTGGTATTGAGGTTGCTGACATTTTTCCCTCTTTTTACTTTCTGATGACACAGCTTGCATTTGACAAAACAAATGTCATCTGCAACTGTGTCAAAAAAGGACCAGGCACTGCAAGTCTTGGGAGCGCCCTTTTTGGCTTTGGAAAGAGACAGGCTCCTAACGGGTGCCAAAGTGGAGGCTACAGGCTCCGCAGTCTTCCCCCTCCCTCTCCCTCTTTGGCCCGTAAGGGGAATCTCTTCCTCAGAGCTGCTCCCACCACCTTCCTGTTCCTCACGCCACGATGGGTCAACGACCTCATCTCCACTACCCTCTGCCACCAACTGCTCCTCCTGGGTAGTCTCGGCAGCACAGTATGCACCAGAAAGCGTCACCTGAGTTTCATCATCAGATGCGTACTGCGCTGTGGTCACCGGAGGCACTGGCCCACCCGCCTCTTCAGAGTCAGAGAGACAAAGCTGTTGGGCATCACTGCACACTGCCTCTTCTTCCATTTCTCCAATGCTGCTTGGCTGGCCCCCTGTTTCCAAGCCAAGAGATTCAGAGAACAGAAGTAGAGACGGCTCCTGTCCTGGGCTCTCTGACTGCCTGGCCAATTTGGCAGGTGGTGAAGAGACAGATGGCTGCTCTCCAGTGGTCTGTGCCTGAGAGGATGTGGCACTAACTGAAGTCGATGCCGAGGCGTTAGCTGCCATCCACCCGACAACAGCTTCAATCTTCACGCAGCAGCGGTGCACGGCGCTCTCCGACAAAGCTGCGCATGAAGGACTGCTCCCTGCTGAAACTGAGTGACGACGAGTCACCGGCGCCCGCAGCAGGCACAGAATCACCACGTCCTCTCCCTGCTCCTCTCCCTGCTCCGCGCCCACGCCCACGTGCCTTACTCCCTGCCCTCTTCATCTTGGTTGACAGATAAAGATAAGCAGAAAAGTACTAAGGCCTTAGTGTGCTTATTCCTGAAATGCTCCTCCTAACAGGTGTAAGAAACACTAATGTTGTAAAGTGTGGACTAAACTTTATTATTTTTCAAATGTGGCCTACACAAGTGTTAAGTTGTGTTTGGTGAACTTTACTTTTTTTTTTTTTGCAGATCGGGCTACAGAGCTAGTTTAAATCACACGGAGACCGTGCAGACAGCCGTAAACGGCGCTGCAAGGCCCAAAAAAACTCCTCTAGGTTTTTCTATTTAGTGTTTCTCCACTATTTAGCTGGAGACGGGTGGAAAGACACTAATAGGGAATTTTTTTTTTAAATTTTAAACAGGCTGCACTATTTGAAAAAAAGGAAATTTTTTTTCAAGGTATGAGGCAGTAACGCACCCTGAGCTGAATCCAACCGGCTATGGCTGCACACAGACTACAGGGCGAGCTGCGCTCACACAGAGACCGTGCAGACAGCCGTAAACGGCGCTGCAAGGCCCAAAAAAAAACCTCTAGGTTAGCCTATGTAGTGTTTTTCCACAATTTAGCTGGAGACGGGTGGAAAAACACTAATAGGAATTTTTTTTTTTAAATTTTAAACAGGCTGCACTATTTGAAAAAAAGGAAAATTTTTCTCAAGGTATGAGGCAGTAACGAACCCTGAGCTGAATCCAACCGGCTATGGCTGCACACAGACTACAGGGCAAGCTGGGCTCACACGGAGACCGTGCAGACAGCCGTAAACGGCGCTGCAAGGCCCAAAAAAACCCCTCTAGGTTATCCTATGTAGTGTTTTTCCACAATTTAGCTGGAGACGGGTGGAAAAACACTAATAGGAAATTTGAGAAAAAATGTGCAGCAGGCTGCACTATGAGCAAAAAAGGACAACTGTGTGAGGCAGTGTGAACCCCCCCTGAGCTGAATACAACCGGGTATATGGCTGCACACAGACTACAAAGTGAGCTGCACACACACACACACAGAGACCTTGCAAAACGCTGTTAAAACAGCGCTGCAAGGCAAGAGCAAGGTGAACAGTGAAGAACACACAGCATTTTGCTAAATTAGCCTTTGGAAAGGAAAATAAAGCAATTAGCTATCTCAACTGGCCCTCAGTTAGAACACAGCGTCCTGTCCCTAACTGAAATCACAGCAGAGTGAACGCAAAATGGCGGCAGCGTTTTTTATAGTGCAGAGTGACATCATTTCAGCAGCCAATCACAGCCTTTCCAGTACTTACATGCCCACCATGCTAAACAGGATGTGCCCACACTTCCAATCATTCCTCATTGGCTGCTGCGTTCAGTTTGAATTCTGGGAACTTCCGATTCCGGTATCCGATACGCGGGAAGTATCGGAATTCGGTATCGGAATTCCGATACCGCAAATATCGGCCGATATCCGATACTTGCGGTATCGGAATGCTCAACACTACTATCTAGTGTTTTTCCACTATTTTGCTGGAGACGGGTGGAAAGACACTAATAGGAAATTGTTTACAAAATTTTCAACAGGCTGCACTAGTTGAAAAAAAATGAAAAGTTATTTAACGGTATGAGGCAGTGACAAACCCTGAGCTGAATACAACGGGCTGTCGCTGCACACAGACTACAGGGCGAGCTGCGCTCACATGGAGACCATGCAGACAGCCGTAAACGGCGCTGCAAGGCCCAAAAACCCTCCTCTAGGTTATCCTATCTAGTGTTTTTCCACTATTTAGCTGGAGACGGGTGGAAAGACACTAATAGGAATTTTTTAAATAATTTTTAAACAGGCTGCACTAGTTGAAAAAAAGGAAAAGTTTTTTAATGGTATGAGGCAGTGACAAACCCTGAGCTGAATACAACGGGCTGTGGCTGCACACAGACTACAGGGCGAGCTGCGCTCACACGGAGACCGTGCAGACAGCCGTAAACGGCGCTGCAAGGCCCAAAAACCCTCCTCTAGGTTATCCTATCTAGTGTTTTTCCACTATTTAGCTGGAGACGGGTGGAAAGACACTAATAGGAATTTTTTAAATAGTTTTTAAACAGGCTGCACTAGTTGAAAAAAATTAAAAGTTATTGAACGGTATGAGGCAGTGACAAACCCTGAGCTGAATACAACGGGCTGTCGCTGCACACAGACTACAGGGCGAGCTGCGCTCACACGGAGACCGTGCAGACAGCCGTAAACGGCGCTGCAAGGCCCAAAAACCCTCCTCTAGTTTATCCTATCTAGTGTTTTTCCACTATTTTGCTGGAGACGGGTGGAAAGACACTAATAGGAAATTTTTAAAAAATTTTTCAACAGGCTGCACTATTTGAAAAAAGGACAAGTTATTTTACAGTATGAGGCAGTGACAAAACCCTGAGCTGAATACAACCGGCTGTGGCTGCACACAGACTACAGGGCGAGCTGCGCTCACACGGAGACCGTGCAGACAGCCGTAAACGGCGCTGCAAGGCCCAAAAAAAACCCTCTAGGTTATCCTATGTAGTGTTTTTCCACAATTTAGCTAAAGACGGGTGGAAAAACACCAATAGGAAATTTTAGAAAAAATGTGCAGCAGGCTGCACTATGAGCAAAAAAGGACAATGGATAGAACTGTGTGAGGCAGTGTGAACCCCCCCTGAGCTGAATACAACCGGGTATATGGCTGCACACAGACTACAGAGTGAGCTGCACACACACACACACTGAGACCTTGCAGAACGCTGTTAAAACAGCGCTGCAAGGCAAGAGCAAGGTGAACTGAACAGTGAACACAGCGTTTGCTAAATTAGCCTTGGAAAAGCAAAATAAAGCAATTAGCTATCTCAACTGGCCCTCAGTTAGAACACAGCGTCCTGTCCCTAACTGAAATCACAGCAGAGTGAGCGCAAAATGGCGGCAGCGTTTTTTTATAGTGCAGAGTGACATCATTTCAGCAGCCAATCACAGCCTTGCCAGTACTTACATGCCCACCATGCTAAACAGGATGTGCCCACACTTCCATTCATTCCTCATTGGCTGCTGCGTTCAGTTTGAATTCTGGGAACTTCCGATTCCGGTATCCGATACGCGGGAAGTATCGGAATTCGGTATCGGAATTCCGATACCGCAAGTATCGGCCGATACCCGATACTTGCGGTATCGGAATGCTCAACACTAGTGTTAATTCATAGTTTTGATGCCTTCAGTGTGAATGTACAATTTTCATAGTCATGAAAATACAGAAAAATCTTTAAATGAGAAGGTGTGTCCAAACTTTTGGTTTGTACTGTATATATATACACCACAGCAGCATTCTTGTAGTTTGGTAACATTCTGCTTTATAACACAGTTTAACTTCACACTTGAAGCTGGAACCATCATACAAATGAAATGCAATCACCCATGATAAATTCAAGCACAGCAGAGATTCAGAAAGTCTTTAGGAACACATCCAATTCAGCAGAATTTCCAACACAAGAAAAAAGAAATCTATGGATGTGAGAACATTAAAGGATTGTTTATCTGTCTATCATCACATACCTGCAGTTGTCCACTCAGCTTTTTTTATACAGCAAGATATTTGCTCATCTCTAGAGCTGAAAACATTGTGCATCAGAATTTCACCCATCTCTGAAGTGTTTTTACATCAAATGTAACTTAGATGTTTATTTATTGGATGAAATAGGAGCTTTTACATATTCTTATAGTGTATTGTTTATAGTAACCTGGAAAACACAAGACTAAAGACAAAATGCAAAGCTCTAAGGATCCTTATCTTGATGAAAACTAAAGGTACCGTCACACATAACGATATCGTTACCGATATCGTTGCTTTTTGTGACGTAGCAACGATGTCGTTAACGAAATCGTTATGTGTGACAGCGACCAACGATCAGGCCCCTGCTGGGAGATCGTTGGTCGCTGGGGAAAGTCCAGAACTTTATTTTGTCGCTGGATCTCCCGCTGACATCGCTGGATCGGTGTGTGTGATGCCGATTCAGCGATGTCTTCACTGGTAACCAGGGTAAACATCGGGTTACTAAGCGCAGGGCCGCGCTTAGTAACCCGATGTTTACCCTGGTTACCCGGGGACTTCGGGATCGTTGGTCGCTGGAGAGCGGTCTGTGTGACAGCTCTCCAGCGACCAAACAGCGACACTGCAGCGATCGACATCGTTGTCGGTATCGCTGCAGCATCGCTTAGTGTGACGGTACCTTTAGTCATTTAACGGTCACTGTCGTTTCCACAAATTTTGCATAAATCATGAGAATGAGTGAATACAATAACATATCTTATAAGGAAAAACGTGCTCTTCTCCCCATTTCCTGATCTTATCATCCATGAAGGATTGCAGTTAAAATAAGTTTTGCTCAAGACAAAATAGACTGCCTGCTCATTGAAAGATCATATTGCAGCTGTCTATTTAAGTGGTTTCCTCCTTTTCTTCCTCCTCTTCCTCCTCATCTTTTAAAAGTTTTTATCCTCTTAATATTTTGCATTCATCATATTACACAACACTGTGTTCTTACAATTGCTCATTTTGCCTTTCTACCCAGTTAATTTTTCTCTTTTCCACTAGGTCTATGACATCACTTGATGAATTGTAGTTCCAATGATGACTCATGCACAGAAGAGTGACTTAAATTCCATTAAATTCTTTTGAGATGGCAGAGGAAAGAGAAAGGGAAAGCTGAGTCAAACAAGGGGCAAAGCAATATTGCTGCTGCTTTCTTAAAATTTCTTGTTTTACCCATCAACTGGATTCACAGCTACACTGCTCAGTACTTTTCTGTAATGTCTCCCATGCTGCTGCCTCTGTACATGTCCTGTGTAGACACAGGAGAGCAGAAATCCCTCATATCTCTGTGTATGAGAGAAATGACAGCAGTTAAATTCCACCCACTAGTGTTGAGACAAGTGAAAATTAGAGATCACGACTGCAGAGAGGAAAACTGGGGGCAAATACAGGATTGAAGTCATAATTAATTAATTATGGCCAGAAGTAGAGTTATTCCTTATGTAGTCACATGAATGGTATATTGTAATAGAGAGAAAGGTGTCCTCCATTCTTATCTATAGGAAAAAATATAGTGGTTACAAACAGCGTCTTCAACTGTTAAGGACAAAGCACATCTCAATTGAAGGCAACATGAACTCTAGAAAGCTTCTTTTTTTCAGTGGTGGCTCTCGGTGAAAGTGATATTTTTGCTGTCAAATACCCTGACATTTTATAGCTGATTACTGGGGGGGGGTTCTAGAAGGGATATACCAAGCTTCTAGATATAGTAGTGAACTACTATAGCAAAATGGATTGTCCATCAGAGACAGGGTGCAACTTCTTGAAGTTCCAATATCAGTTACTTCAATAAGTCTAGAAATTATGTCAAACTCATAACTGCACCCTTACAAAATATTGCCTTGCGTTTGCTGTGTGTTTGTTAGCTGCATGGTGAATATGTTATTACCAAGGTTCTCTGCATCTCTGCAAAAAAAAATCCAATACAGGATAATATTTATAACATTTATACCGATGCCAAAAGATATTCACAGATAACTATTTTTTTTTGCCTAATTTAATCCTAATCCTATTTCTGGGTTTTAATTTTTATTTTTAGCTAAAGTTTTTCTGACAATGCAAAAAAAATGGATGCATTAGAAATAAAAGTTAATTAGTGTAAAGTTTTTTTCTAGCATTTGCTACTGAAGGTAAAAATCATAATGGACTTGGATTGTCTAGACAGTGTCGAGAATGTCAGGTTACTCACAGGAGATGAATTCTCCAGTACTCTGCGCTGACTGGGATGTAGAGTAAAGAATGGAAAAGTTGAGTTTTCCACTTTAATTCCAGGAAGATTCACCAATCGGCGATGGTAGGACTCGTGCAACTGTAGCATATTCGGATATGATGCCAAGGGTTTTCACTAGCAGAGTGGATAGAATGTGACCAGCAAGAAGACAAGACCGAACTGAACTGAGAGGACAGCGTGGGCTCAGGTAAAAGGTGCTACTTTACTTGCCAATGGACCTGATTTGGTGGACCACAATTTGAGAGAGATTTTTTTAAAAGTATCACCAACACTCTGATTTTTTTCTTGTTGGAACAGGGGGTTGTTACTGTGCATTTTGGGGACAGTCCAAAGTCAGAGTCAAATAAGGAATAAGGAGACAGAACAAGAGCCAAACAAATGTTAGAATCAGCAAACAAAATCATGGCAAGATGAAAGACCTTTATATAGGCCGAGAGCCAAATATTAAAAGGTCAATGTCGTTTCAAGAAATATTTGCATATATCAATAGTTGCGGTGAATATAATCAAATGTGAACTATATCAGAGAAATCTGCTATTTTTCAGTTATGACTCGCCAATCTTTCTCTTGCTTATATCTCCTGATGTCATCATCTACTATGAAAAAGATGATCTCTTTAAAGGGAATCTGTTAGTAGGATCGCTTCTACAAAGCAGTCTACATGGGCATGTACATCACAGGAAACTGAATAAAATGGTACCTTATTCCAGAGATATCCATGTTTTTCTGATTTGCAAATGAGCTGTTCAGATCTATGGGCCGGACATAGATCTCCCTGAGAGTCTACCTCCATAGCTTATTTTAAATTAAAAGGGGAGTTACCAGTGTGAGACATGTACGTCAGGAGATCATACATTATATGTCATTACATGACTCACTCTGGTATTGCCCCATTTCAACCTACATTTCAGCCTTCAACCTGCAGTAACCACCAATAGACCAAACCGCTGCACAACCAGCTCTACCCTCTCCTACTGTATTCTCACCCATCCCTTATAGATTGTGAGCCCTCGTGGGCAGGGTCCTTTCTCCTCATGTACCAGTCATGAGTCGTGACATGTATTGATCAAAATTATTGTACCTGTTTTTATTATGTATACCCCTTCTCACATGTAAAGCGCTATGGAATAAATGGCGCTATTATAATAAATAATAATAATAACAATTTCAGAAAAAATATCAAGGTATCATTTTATTTAGCGTTTGATGACCTACATGCTCAGAAAGGATATTAACTACTGAGAAGTCCCCTGACGATGCTGTGTTTGCGACAACGATACACGTGGGGCCTTCACTGCTTCACTATACCTCTGTTACTTTCTTAGCCCATTCCTGTCCACAGGGCTCTTATCATCATAGGTACCAGAAGGTAATGTTTTTTTCTTTGTATAGGCCTTTTGAGGCTCTATGCCCTATTATGGGACTTAGCTCTCGAACTCAGTAAAGGTCTCTAATCTTTACTCTTCACCTTTTCAGTCCGATCTATACCAATTATACTATTTTATGTATATTCATAGACAGACTATGTTTATTACCATCATCTCTTTTGTGATTAATGGCATTCTGGGTTAAGATTCTTAGCCCACATGCAGTAACTCTTTCCTTTTTTGACGGAATAGATTTTTCCAGGATTACAGTGTGTTCTGCATCTCAGAGAATGGATTGATTGACTAGTTTTATATAGGTGTTGTCATGGGGCTACCGCAACAGAGAGGAGACAGAAGACTGTAGAATCTTATTGCTCCTACTCCTACGCTGAATAGGAGCACTTCATCTTCTTATTAAAGAGTGTAAATGTCTTTTGGCAGTGCAGGGGTTAATTTGCTCTGTTGAGAGCTCTTGGAGCTAAGGCTCTCAGCTGAGCACTGTTAGCCACTCCTATCCCCTGTATAATCTGGGTCCTGACTGACACACATCGTTAGAGCTAGCTTACGCGGCATCTCTGGGAGGATAGTAGATAGGGATTTTTGGAAGAGGCATTTGGTGGATTTATCTGTGACTGTTGCTTAGTTTTATGAGTGTTTTTACTCATCATCCACTGGTGCATTCCTCTGTTATATATGAGTGAATATTTGTATGTCTGGTATTTTCCATTTTCCCTGTTCGTGTTACCTTGTTCGTCTGGTTAGTGTACTATGGTGCACTGATACTCCTTTCCCTGGGTGGGGGAAGGGTACAGATGGAGGGCGGATTTAGGAGATAAGGTAAGGTATGTGGTCCCGACATCTTCACCTTCAGAAGTAATCCTAGGAATAAAAACATCCATAACCATTCTTCTCCATATACCTCAGAACTAGTCTCCAATATCTTCCCTCATATAATATCCGGTCCTCTCAAGACTTCCTTCTCTCCTCCACACTTATTCATTCCTTACCCAATAGCCTCCAAGATTTCTCTTGAGTATCTCCCATCCTTTGGAATTTTGTACCCCAACACATCCGATTATGCATCACATTTGGATCCTTCATGCGGAACCTGAAACTCCTTCTCTTGAAGAAAGCTTCCAACCTGCAATGACCATGCTGCCACTTAAACACCATCAGAGCTACTGCAACCCCAACCCACTGTCTCCTCCCCATCATCTTGTAGAATGTAAGTCTGCAAGGGCAGAGTCCTCTTCCCTCTGTACCAGTCTACCATTGTTAGTTTGTCTACTGTTAGTGATATTTGTATTTTGGATGTAACCCCTAATTGCAGGGCGAGCTAGGGTGCCCCCTAGTGTTAGGAATGGGGAAGGAGCCCCTGATCCCAGGTCACCCGACAACAGAGTCATGACAGGTGTGGTTAACATTTTTGCAGGCATAATGCCCTTTTCTATTTCTTTATAAAGTGCCTGGAATTATGACATACTGGTTCTGTAACACCATAGTATTATTAGATATATTGAATAATTTCTATTGTGAACACATCCACCTGTAATCCATTGTGTAGGATATTACAGCTGCGTCTGTGCAACAATGGCACCTACCCATTTTTGCAGTTGTTTATACTGGGGCTTGTAATTTGTATATTTAAATCAGAGGAAAGTTGGTGTTGGAACTTGGCGTGACTTGCATATTTTAAATATTTTTAGATATTTATCTTGTAATTCCCTAATAAAATTGATTTAGAAGTATTTTTAAGTATTTCCGGTGTGCTCATTAGTGATGGGCAAACATACTCAGATAACGTCTTTTCCGAGCATGCTCGGGTGTTATCTGAGTATCTTCGACGTGGTCGTATATTATGTTCGCATCCCTTTGGCAGCATGATTTGTGGTTGTTAGACAATCTGAACCCATGTGGTGATTCCCTAACAAACAGGCAATCCCTGCATGTGTTCAGGCTGTCTAACAACAGCAAAACGTGCAGATGCAGGGACTCGAACATAATATACAAGTACGCCGAAGATACTCAGATAACACCCGACCATGCTCGGATAAGACGTTATCCAAGCAAGTTCGCCCATGACTAGTACTCATCATTATTCAGCTCTTTTTCCTCCATTTTGAACAGAGCCTAAAGGGGTATTACTGATCACTGAGAGTCCAGCCCATCCGATCTTTAGGCCACATTCACACATTCAATATTTGGTCATTATTTTACGTCAGTATTTGTAAGCCCAAACCAGGATCAATCCCACTGTGGGATCGGATCAGCGGTCGGCGATCTTCGCTCCAAAGTCGGGTTTCGTTTTTTATATTTATATATATATATATATATATATATATGTATATATATATATATATATATATATGTCATTGAGACATATATATATATATATATATATATATATATTTATATTTACTTCAGCGCGATATAGCTGAAAGGCCGGTAATTCAATTGCCGGCTTTTCATTTCTCCTTCACAAACCCGACATGATATGAGACATGGTTACATACAGTAAACCATGTCATATCCCCCTTTTTTTGCATATTCCACACTACTAATGTTAGTAGTGTGTATGTGCAAAATTTCGGCGCTGTAGCTATTAAATTTAAGGGTTAAATCGCGGAAAAAATTGGCGTGGGCTCCCGTGCAATTTTCTCCGCCATAGTGGTAAAGCCAGTGACTGAGGGCAGATATTAATAGCCTGGAGAGGGTCCACGGTTATTGCCCCCCCCCCCCCCCCCCCCCCGGCTAAAAACATCTGCCCCCAGCCACCCCAGAAAAGGCACATCTGGAAGATGCGCCTATTCTGGCACTTGGCATGTCTCATATCATGTCGGGTTTGTGAAGGAGAAATGAAAAGCCGGCAATTGAATTACCGGCTTTTCAGTTATATCGCGCTGAAGTAAATACTGTATAAATATATTGAGATTTCCCATTAACTTGCATTGGGTTTCATGTTTCGGCCGATCCCCCGACCCCCACTTTTCAAGATAATCGGCTGATTTCACTCGACTCGACTTTTGAGAAAGTCGGGTTTCGCGAAACCCGACTCGACCTCAAAAAAGGAAAAGTCGCTCAACCCTAATCATCACTTTTGCATTTTTCACCCACTCCTAGATTTGTCTTTCAAATACTGATGCAAAATACTGACCAAATACTGAACATGTAAACGTGGCCTAAGAATGAGGCTCTGTCTCAAAGGAGGAGAGGTTCTTATGCTTGGTTTCGGCTCCATTCATTGATTATGAAATCGCTGAGCAACATTCATATTTGTGAGTACCAAGAGTCAAACGATTCCGCGTATAGTAATAAGTGTCACTATTGTATTTCGTACAGTGAGCATAGTATGAACTCTTCTATTTAGTCAGCCCTAACACACATACACGAGAAATGCTTTTAATAAGTTTTCAGACTCCAGGGTGCTTTATCATCTCAGTCATCACCCTGGCTTATCTCTTCGAGGTACAGACATATGACAGTGACCTCATGGTCTTTGGAATGACTTACCAGCAACTTTGTGTTACTGAGACCAAAGGATGTCTCCTCTTACCATGTTCTTGCTTCATCTGGGTGTGGCAATAACTGAAAATTACTGTAATTGATACAGATTTATCACCTGCCCGAGGAGTGGTACAAGCTACTACGTGATAAGAACACTTAGTGTCAGTATTTTATTTATTCACAAGCGTACAACCATAGGCAAGTATTTCCTCATTGTGGTAACTATCATGATCCACAGTATTCAACAGTCACAAGTAGTGTTGAGCATTCCGATACCGCAAGTATCGGGTATCGGCCGATACTTGCGGTATCGGAATTCCGATACCGAGATCCGATATTTTTGTGATATCGGGTATCGGTATCGGAAGTGTAAAATAAAGAATTAAAATAAAAAATATTGTTATATTCACCTCTCCGGCGGCCCCTGGACATCAGCGGGAGGATCCGGCGTCCGGCACGGCTTCTTTCTTCAAAATGCGCGCCTTCAGGACCTGTGGAATGACGTCCCGGCTTCTGATTGGTCGCGTGCCGCCCATGTGACCGCCACGCGACCAATCAGAAGCCGCGACGTCATTTCTCAGCTAAAGTCCTAGAATGAGCGCCTTCTAGGACCTGAGGAATGACGTCGCGGCTTCTGATTGGTCGCGTGGCGGTCACATGGGCAGCACGCGACCAATCAGAAGCCGGGACGTCATTCCACAGGTCCTGAAGGCGCGCATTTTGAAGAAAGAAGCCGTGTCGGACGCCGGATCCTCCCGCTGATGTCCAGGGGCCGCCGGAGAGGTGAATATAACAATATTTTTTATTTTAATTCTTTATTTTACACTTTAATATGGATCCCAGGGCCTGAAGGAGAGTTTCCTCTCCTTCAGACCCTGGGATCCATGAGGATACATTCCGATACTTGAGGTCCCATTGACTTGTATTGGTATCGGATATCGGTATCGGCGATATCCGATATTTTTCGGGTATCGGCCGATACTATCCGATACCGATACTTTCAAGTATCGGACGGTATCGCTCAACACTACTCAACACTAGTCACAAGTATTTTAGTCCTGATCATTGACAGCCCCATTCATTAGCATGTACGATTATTTTTTATCTAGTTTTTCCTTTTTAAGACCATTTTTTTTTGCTCTAATTTCTTCTTTTAAGTTGTGCCTACTTTGATGTCTATTCTGTCTTATTCTCCATTCGCCATTGCAGACATTGTTTTTTGTAATCTGGATGTTTGAGAATGATTCATCATTTATGACTTTTCAAAGAGAAGTAAAATTTTTCAACAAATTCTCTCCATTTTTCCTCTGGAGTGTCTTTTATTTTTTGTACGCCAGATATATTTGTGGAAAGCTTAGAGCTGCAACATTTTAACAGATCACGTGATTTTTTTGCTCTAAAAAGGTACAATAAAAGATAAAAGAAAGAAATACGACTTCTGCCCCTTTCCAAGGAAGAAGACATAGAGACCTGCATTTTTTATGATTGATCATAGCTTTTATTTATAACCATAGTTCATAAATGGATATAAAACAACTCAACAGGCCAGAAGCGATATGTCGACACCAATACCAGTGGCAAGTTTGCTTTACAGATTATTTTTTCTTAATTATGAGCGCCGCTGTGACTCGTTATGAATTGTGTCCCATAGGAAACAGTTAATAAAGCGGGAGTGGGATAATGCCACCATGTACCTGGCTGCTGGAGGGAGAGGATGGATGCCGCTGAGGAAAATAACCAATTGGGAAAAAGCTCCTATATTACTCCCATCAAAGTTTTTCACCTCTTTGTTTATTGCAGTCATCGTATTATATATTACTGTGTGCTTACAATTGCTAATTTTGCCTTTCTACCCAGTTAATTCTTCTCTAATCTTTGCTCTATATGGAAATAAGAAGTCTCTTGTCCCTGCATTTATCCTTCCATTTTGACTCATACAGGGAAAATTGACCTCCTGTTTCTACAGGCTACGTTTATAGGAGGTTTTGTGGAGGCTCATAGCTCATACTCTATATAGAAGGCTATGTGAGGGTTCATGCTGTATATAGGAGGCTCTGTGGGGGCTCATACTGTTAATAAGAGGCTCTGGAGGGCTCATGCTGTATATAGGAGGCTCTGTGGTTGCTCATGCCATATATAGGAGGCTATGTGATGGCTCATGCCGTATATAGGAGGCTATGAGTGGGCTTATACTGTACATCAGAGCATATGCAGGTGCTCATGCCATATATAGGAGGCTATGTGGTGGCTCATGCCGTATATAGGAGGCTATGTGGGGGCTTATACTGTACATCAGAGCATATGCGGGGGCTCATGCCATATATAGGAGGCTATGTGGAGGCTCATAGCTCATAATGTATATAGGAGGCTATATATGGACTCATACTGTATTTTAAGAGGATAAAAATTTTGATGGGAGTGCTTCCTTAACTGGCATAGGGCATACAGCAATGCATGGGGAAGAGGGGAGTGCTCCGTAGTCTGGGCCATTCTCGTTTACCCTTGCAGTGCCCATAAGAGTACTGCATCATAGTGGATTGCTTCAGGTGAGATCATCTCCATAATATGACACTGTACAGTAGCAATAGATGGCTCTACCACTTGCATGAGGCCTAGACACAAGTGTTTGTAGATTTCATCTATGAAATATTTCTACATTTCTATATTGTGTGTGAGTTTCCAAACAATAAAACTCCAAAATTGTTTAAAATCTAGTGCACCCAATATACTGAAACCACCTTCTGGTCTTAAGGGTTCATCCAAAAAATGACTAGAATACATACCAATGATGGCAGTTGATTGAGGTTCATGCGAACAGACCCGTTTTTCAGCCTACACCAACTGAAAAACAGGGCACCTGGAAAAGCTTTACTTCCATTGGGGGAGGCTGATGGACAGATCTTGCCACATGTTCCTCTTTGAGCTGCGATTTTGAGGACAGAAGTACTGTGCAGTCTGTGAGGTGAGACAGATGAGATGGATGAAATCCTTTAGTACTTACAGCATACACTGGTAGGTGACACAAAATCGTGTTCCCAACACATTTTGAAAAATAAACATAAAATAGACAACCACAATAATTGTAAAAAAAAAATCAATATGAAAAGCACCGACGGTGCAAAAGAGACAATTGAGATCCAACGTAGCACATACCACCACCATATTCTTGCTCGCTTCCATCCAGCCAATATCTGAATTTTTTTTTTTTTTCCCAGAGGTTATATATCATTCAAAAACAAGTGTTAAAGCTTGTCTATTACCGTTACCGATTAAAGTATATGCGTTATACACAAGTCACATTGTCCCCTATAATTGTAATATATCCATCACACAGACATTGTCCTGCTTCATCGGTCACAAGTCTTCGGTCACAATGGAATATCCATTGTCATCTATTTTTGTTTATTTTTTTAAGTTTTCGGTGAAGATAAACTCCATTTTATATTTCTTAGGAAATAGTCAAAGATGGATTGGCAATATGTGGATTTGATCTATTTATAAGAACCATGGATCAATTATTGCCTCTTGTAAATACTGGGTCACTCAATGGCATCGTTAATAACAAGAAGTAGTCATCTCAACCACTTCAGCTGCCTGACAGATAAAACAATTTGTCCATCACCTGATCATCGGCATAATTTTGCAGTATGGCTGATAACATCTAGACGTATTATTTTTAAATTATTTTAAATAAATTCTTTAAACCTATTAAAAAAATAATAATTTGTTTAAAAAAGGTTTAGCTATTGATGCCATTTTTCTGTTGGGGAAAGGATGAATCTTATTTAGCCTTTTGTTTTAATGTATGTTGGGGACATGACTAAGGCTACTTTCACACTAGCGTTAACTGCAATACGTTAAAATGCGTCGTTTTGCAGAAAAAACGCATCCAGCAAAATATTTTGCTGGATGCGTTTTTTCCCCATAGACTTGTATTGGCGACGCATTGCGACGGATTTGCATACGTCGGTATACGTCTTTCGACGGATGCATCGAAATTAGGCGACACGTCGTCTGGAAAAACGTAGATTGCAACGTTTTTTGGCTCCGACAAAAAACGTGTCTCGGCGCATCCATCGGCATGCGTCTTTGGCTACAATGAAAGTCTATGAGCGACGGATGCGTTGAGACACGTCGTACGACGCAATGCAGCGCTGCAATACGTTTTTTTCTACTGAGCATGCTCAGAAACAGGATTTTTTTACCTAATTGGCCAGACATCCCCAAATAGACGGATCCGTCGAAATGCTGTATGCATTGCATACATTTTGCACTTTTTTGACGCATCCGTTTTTTTGGCAAAAAGACGTTTTTGTGACGGTTTGCAGTTAACGCTAGTGTGAAAGTAGCCTTAGTGATCATTTGATTAATTATTCTAAAGCATTACTGCCTGGCAGTGTTAATGTTTGCTCACACAATGCATTTTTTCAAGCTTTTTCTCTCCACGTTTTCAAGGGTAAAAATACTGAGCTTTACAGTATCAGCAAAGTGAATGCGATTACTGAAGTCTCATGCACATGCTGCTTATTTTTTCTTTCCGGAATTGAACAAACTGCAGCATGTCAGTTCTTTCAGCGTTTTTGCAGAATTCTTCACCCATTCAAATGAATGAGAAAAACGCAAGTACAAAGATATCAAAAACACATGTAGAAATGTGTTAAAAACATATACAAAATTTGCATATCTTACTTTATTCCTGCCAACAATCTGGTTTTTAGTGCAGAAACAACTACTGCAAATACTCAACACATGCACATAGCCTTTTTTTAAGCCATTCACAATAGATGTACCGTATATACTCGAGTATAAGCCGAGATTTTCAGCCCATTTTTTTGGGCTGAAAGTCCCCCTCTCGGCTTATACTCGAGTCATATACCAGGAGGTCGGCAGGTGAGGGGGAGCGGGGGCTGTGTAGTTATAATTACCTGCTGCGGCGCAGTCCCTGCAGTCCCTGGCTTCTCCGGCGCTGCAGATTCTTCCTTTACTGAGCGGTCACATGGCACCGCTCATTACAGAAATGAATAGGCGGCTCCACCTCCCATAGGGGAGGAGCCGCATATTCATTGCTGTAAATGATCGGTAACTGTGACCGCTCAATTACAGGAAGAAGCTGCAGCACCGGGGAAGCAGGGACTGCAGGGACCGCGCCAGGAGCAGGTAAGTATACGGGGAGCGCAGCGCTGCGCTATATTCACCTGCTCCTCGCTCCGCTGCGGCTCCGTCTGCAACGTCCTCTAGCAGTGACGCTCAGGTTAGAGGGTGTGGTGACGTAGTCAGTGCGCGCCCTCTGATGAGCGTCAGTGCTGGAGACGGAGCCACATGAGGAGCAGGTAAATATTGAAAGTGCCGGCGTCCTGAGCAAGAGAGGTGAGTATGTGATTTTTTTTTTTATTGCAGCAGCAGCAGCATTCTATATGGCACAGCTTTATAAGGAGCATCTATGGGGCCATAATCAACGGTGCAGAGCAATATATATGGGGCACAGCTTTATAAGGAGCATCTATGGGGCCATAATCAAAGGTGCAGAGCATTATATATGGCACAGCTTTATAAGGAGCATCTATGGGGCCATAATCAAAGGTGCAGAGCATATATATATATGGGACACAGCTTTATAAGGAGCATCTATGGGGCCATAATCAAAGGTGCAGAGCATATATATATATGGGACACAGCTTTATAAGGAGCATCTATGGGGCCATAATCAACAGTGCAGAGCAATATATATGGGGCACAGCTTTATAAGGAGCATCTATGGGGCCATAATGAACAGTGCAGAGCATTCCATATGGCACAGCTTTATAAGGAGCATCTATGGGGCCATAATGAACGGTGCAGAGCACTATATATATGGCACAGCTTTATATGGAGCATCTATGGGGCCATAATGAACGGTGCAGAGCAATATATATATGGCACACCTTTATAAGGAGCATCTATGGGGCCATAATGAACGGTGCAGAGCATTCCATATGGCACAGCTTTATGTGGAGCATCTATGGGGCCATAATGAACGGTGCAGAGCATTGTATATAGCACAGTTGTATATGGAGCATCTATGGGGCAACAATGAACGGTATGGAGCATCTATTTTTATTTTTGAAATTTACCAGTAGCTGCTGCATTTCCTACCCTAGGCTTATACTCGAGTCAATAAGTTTTCCCAGTTTTTTGTGGCAAAATTAGGGGGGGGGTCGGCTTATACTCGGGTCGGCTTATACTCGAGTATATACGGTATATGTAGGACAGACCAGGGGCCCGTGTTTGGCCTCTATTATTGATTGTAACCCATTTGGACACTAATGTACAGGCAAAATCTCTTCCCTCGGCCAAAGTCTTGGGCATGTGTCTGCGATCCTGGTTATTAACCCCTTAAGCCCCGGGGGTGGTTTGCACGTTAATGACCGGGCCAATTTTTACAATTCTGACCATTGTCTCTGGAACGCTTCAACGGATCCCAGTGATTCTGACAATGTTTTCTCGAGACATATTGTACTTCATGATAGTGGTAACATTTCTTTGATATTGCCTGCGTTTATTTTTTAAAAAAATGGAAATTTGGTGAAAATTTTGAAAATGTCACAATTTTCCAAATTTGAATTTTTATGCCCTTAAATCACAGAGATGTGTCACACAAAATACTTAATAAGTAACATTTCCCACATGTCTACTTTAAATTAGCACAATTTTGGAAACAACATTTTTTTGTTAGGGAGTTATAAGGGTTAAAAGTTGACCAGCAATTTCTCATTTTTACAACACCATTTTTTTTAGGGACCACATAACATTTGAAGTCATTTTGAGGGGTCTATATGATAGAAAATAACCAAGTGTGACACCATTCTAAAAACTTCACCCCTCAAGGTTTTCAAAACCACATTCAAGAAGTTTATTAACCCTTCTGGTGCTTCACAGGAATTTTTGGAATGTTTAAAAAAAATGAAAATTTTATTTTTTTTCACAAAAAATTTACTTCAGCTCCAATTTGTTTTATTTTACCAAGAGTAACAGGAGAAAATGGACCCCAAAAGTTGTTGCACAATTTGAGTACCCTGATACCCCATATGTGGGGGTAAACCACTGTTTGGGCGCATGGCAGAGCTTAGAAGAAAAGGAGCACCATTTGACTTTTCAATTCAAAATTGGCTGGAATTGAGATGGGACACCATGTTGCGTTTGGAGAGCCACTAATGTGCCTAAACATTGAAACCCCCCACAAGTGACACCATTTTGGAAAGAAGATCCCCTAAGGAACTTATCTAGATGTGTGGTGAGCACTTTGACCCACCAAGTGCTTCACAGAAGTTTAAAATGTAGAGCCGTAAAAATACAAAAAAATAAAAAATTATATTTTTTCACAAAGGTGAACTTTTCGCCCCCAATTTTATATTTTCCCAAGGTTACCAGAAGAAATTATACCCCAAACATTGTTGTGCAATTTGTCCTGAGTACGCTGATACCCCATATGTGGGTGTAAACTACTGTTTGGGTGCATGGCAGAGCTAGGAAGGGAAGGAGCGCCGTTTGACTTTTCAATGCAAAATTGGCTGGAATTGAGATGGGATGCCATGCTGCGTTGGGGAGCCCCTGATGTGCCTAAACATTGAAACCCCCCCAAGTGACACCTTTTTGGAAAGTAGACCCCCTTAGAAACTTATCTAGATGTGTGGTGAGCACTTTGACCCACCAAATGCTTCACAGAAGTTTATAATGTAGAGCCGTAAAAATAAAATATTACATTTTTTCACAAAAATGAACTTTTCGCCACCAATTTTTTATTTTCCCAAGGGTACCAGAATAAATTGTGCCCCAATAGTTGTGCAATTTGTCCTGAGTACGCTGATACCCCATATGTGGGGGTAAACCACTGTTTGGGTGCATGGCAGATCTCTGAATGGAAGGAGCGCCGTTTGACTTTTCAATGCAAAATTGGCTGGAATTAAGATGGGACGCCATGTTGCACTTGGAGAGCCCCCAATGTGCCTAAACAATGAAACCCCCCACAAGTGACACCATTTTGGAAAGTAGACCCCGTAAGGATCTTATCTAGATGTGTTGTGAGATCTTTGAACCCCCAAGTGTTTCACTACAGTTTATTTTTTAGCCCCCAGTTTTGTATTTTCCTAAGGGTAACATGAGAAATTGGACCCCAAAAGTTGTTGTGCAATTTGTCCTGAGTACGCTGATACCCCATATGTGGGGGGTAACCACCGTTTGGGCCCATGACAGAGCTCAGAAGGGAAGGAGTGCCATTTGGAATGCAGACTTAGATGGAATAGTCTGCAGGCGTCACATTGCGTTTGCAGAGCCCCTAATGTACCTAAACAGTAGAAACCCCCCACAAGTGACCCCATATTGGAAATTAGACCCCCCACGGAACTTATCTAGATGTGTTGTGAGAACTTTGAACCCCCAAGTGTTTCACTACAGTTAATAAGGCAGAGCCGTGAAAATAAAAAATATTTTTTTTCCACAAAAATTATCTTTAACACCCAGTTTTGTATTTTCCCAAGGGTAACAGGAGAAATTGGTCCCCAAAAGTTGTTGACCAAATTGTCCTGAGTACAGTGATGCCCCATATGTGGGGGGAACCACCGTTTGGGCGCATGGCAGATTTCGGAAGGGAAGGAGCACCATTTCGTATGCAGACTTAGAAGGATTGTCTGCAGGCGTCACATTGCATTTGCAGAGCCCCTGATGTACCTAAACAGTAGAAACCCCCCACAAGTGACCCCATAGTGGGACCTAGACCCCCCATGGAAATTATCTAGATGTATTGTGAGGACTTTGAAGCTTCAAGTATTTCACTACAGTTTATAACGTAGAGCAGTGAAAATAAAAAATCATTTTTTCCTACAAAAATGGGTTTTTAGCCCCCCAAATTTTTATTTTCCCAAGGGTAACAAGAGAAATTGGACCCCAGAAGTTGTTGTCCAATTTGTCTTGAGTATGCTGATACCCCATATGTTGGGATAAACCCCTGTTTGGGCGCACAGGAGAGCTCGGAAGGGAAGGAGCACTATTTTACTTTTTCAACGCAGAATTGGCTGGAATTGAGATCGGACGCCATGTCGCGTTTGGAGAGCCCTGATGTGCCTAAACAGTGGAAACCCCCAATTTTAACTGAATCCCTAACCCAAACACACCCTTAATCGTAATCCAAACCACACACCTAACCACAACTACAAAACACCCCTAACCCTAATCCCAACCATAACCCTAACCACAACCCTAACCCTGACATACCCCTAACTCTAATCCCAACCGTAAATGTAATCCAAACCCTAACCCTAACCCTAGCCCCAACCCTAGCCCTAACCCTAGCACTAACCCTAGCCCTAACCCTAACCCTAGCCATAACCCTAGCCCTACCCCTAACCCGAGCCCTAACACTAGCCCTAACCCTAGCCCTAACCCTAATGGGTAAATGGAAATAAATACTTTTTTTTAATTTTTTTATTTTTCCCCATCTAAGGGGGTGAAGGGGGGTTTGACTTACTTTTATAGCGGGTTTTAGCGGATTTTTATGACTGGCAGCGGTCACACACTAAAAGACACTTTTTATAGCAAAAAATATTTTTTTGCGTTACCACATTTTGAGAGCTATAATTTTTCCATATTTTGGTCCACAGAGTCATGTGAGGACTTGTTTTTTGCGGGACGAGTTGACGTTTTTATTGCTAACATTTTCGGGCATGTTACATTTTTTGATTGCTTTTTATTCCAATTTTTGTGAGGCAGTATGACCAAAAAACAGCTATTCATGAATTTCTGTGGGGGGCGTTTATACCATTCCGCGTTTGGTAAAATGGATAAAGCAGTTTTATTCTTCGGATCAGTACGATTACAGCGATACCTCATTTATATTTTTTTATGTTTTGGCGCTTTTATACAATAAAAACTATTTTATAGAAAAAATAATTATTTTTGCATCGCTTTATTCTGAGGACTATAACTTTTTTATTTTTTTGCTGATGACGCTGTATCATAGCTCATTTTTTGCGGGACAAGATGACGTTTTCAGCGGTACCATGGTTATTTATATCCGTCTTTTTGATCGCATGCTATTCCTCTTTTTGTTCAGCGGTATGATAATAAAGAGTTGTTTTTTGCCTCTTTTTTTTTACGATGTTCACTGAAGGGGTTAACTAGTGGGACAGTTTTATAGGTCGGGTCGTTACTAAACGCTACTAAATATGTGTACTTTTATTTAGTTTTTTTATTTAGATAAAGGAATGTATTTATTGGAACAATATTTTTTTTTTAGGAATTTTTTTTTACACATGTAAACATTCTTTTTTTTACTTTTTTACTTTGCCCCAGGGGGGGACATCGCTGATCTGACACTTTGCTGTGCACTGTGTCAGATCAGCGATCACACAGGCACAACAGGGAGGCTTCCATCGCTTGCTCTGAGCAGGCACTTGTAAGCCACCTCCCTGCAGGACCCGGATGCAGCCCCACGGCCATTTTGGATCCGGGGCCTGCAGGGAGGAGATGCTCGGTACAAGGTGAGCACATCGCCTTGTACCGAGGGTCTCAGGGAAGCACGCAGGGATCCCCCTCCCTGCGCGATGCTTCCCTATGCCCCCGGAACGCTGCGATCATGTTTGATCGCAGTGTGCCGGGGTTAATGTGCTGGGGTGGTTCGTGACCACTCCAGACACATAGTGCCGGATGTCAGCTGCGATAGTCAGCTGACACCCGGTCGCGATCGGCCACACTCTCCCTTGAGCGCGGCCGATTGCTATGACGTACTATCCCGTCCCTGGGAATTAAGTCCCAGGTCACCTTGATGGGATAGTACGTCAAACAGGATTAAGGGGTTAAAACTGGAAGCTGCTGTCAGTCTCTGCTGGGCTCTTGCTGGGGAGTACACAGGTATAGCTCCTTACCCACAAGATCACATGGCATACTTTTTCAGCCCATGGCGGTTTTAGTTGAAGCTGGATCCTACCTACACATATAAATACAGGGTTCAGCTTGGAGAGGATTGACATTAGGATAGGTTCCCAGCAACAAGAGATTACCTTGTTGTTGGCTGTTGGGCATGCATGAATTGGCCAAATTATGTGCTAAGCATCTACATTTTTTCCTATTAGCTAGAGCAGTAATACTATTCATATTTCATATTTACATGCTGTAGCACTAAAGAGTGCAACCTTATTTCTTAATTGTGCATAGAGATGGCTACTCTTAGTTTGCACTTGTACACACCAGTTTTCTGTTCAGAAGTGATAATCAGTCTTTTGCTATTTACATTTACACAATCATCATTTATCACATATAAAAACAATAGGTGATAAGTGTCTTATAGCTGAGATGCCCAAAATCACTAGAAAGTGGGTCCCAAAACCCTTGGACTGTCTCACTACAAGGTCAAGCATGTATAGTTACGCTTGGAGAGGATTTACATTAAGATGGGTTCCCATCAACAGGAGATTACCTTGTTGCTGGCTGTTGGGCATGCATGAATTGGCCAAATCATGTGCTAAGCATCTCCATTTCTTCCTATAATCTAGAGCAGTAATACTATTCATATTTCACATATTTCATGTTTACATGCTATAGCACTAAAGAGTGCAACTTTATTTCTAAATTATGTATAGAAATGGCTACTTTTAGTTTCCACTTGTACACACCAGTTTTCTGTTCAGAAGTGAGAGTCAGTCTTTAATTATTTATATTTTTTTTCACAATCATCATTTATCACCTATAGAAACGATAGCTGAGATGCCCAAAATCACTAGAAAGTGGGTCCCAAAACCCTTGGACTGTCTCACTACAAGGTTAAACATGTATAGTTAGGCCCCATTTAAACTTAATGAAGCGGCAGGGAGCCTGCCCTCCCTCACTGAAGTTGCACCTCTCCGCAGTGAATCCCCGATTACTCAGACAGTTACTATAGATTCATATAATAGGTGTTAAATGTAATTTGTGGGAGAGTGCTATTTGATATGAGTGCAGCATGATGTAGGAGTGGAGGCCCTGATTCCAGTTATGTGTCACTTACTGGGTTATATGTTGTTCCACCAGCAGGAGATTATCATTAGAGGACTAGTTGTCTTGTGCCATGTAGTCACTACTCTTTATGACTCCGCCCCACACCACTGATTGGCTTATGCACAGTGTACACAGAAAGCAGCCAATCAGTGGTGTGGGCGTGGTTATACAGAGCTCAGCACTCAAGCACTTCTAGATATGCAGCAGATAAGTGATGTTATCAATAGAACAGCAAGCAGCCCAGTAAGTGATATATTACTGGAATCAGGGTCTCTGCCCCTACATTATGTTACTCTCAGATAACTTTAAAAAAAACCTGGTGAAAAATTCCCGTTCAGAAATAAGAGCATTGCCACACTTGCTATGGACTTCACTTATTATTGAAACTCAACCCGGGAAAAACTTGTTGCCAAACGCTTTTATACCTGTAACGTAACAACACAGTGGGTGTTTGCCCTCCCTGGTTCCCGCTCTGTGTATAGACTGTAATGGCGATGTCACGACTACAGCCCACATCAGCGCTGCAGCCAATACACACAGAATGGAGCAGTGGCAGAGAGTATCCACTGCGTATGATATTTTAAATGGACCCAAGCGATTGGGGACAAGTTTTTGTTAAAGTGGAAAACCCATTTAAATTCGGCTGAGCTGTATCCATTACATCACCAAAAAAAGAAAAAAAAAAAAGATGTTTGGATAACCGCAGTGTCAGCTGAAAGGGGAAATAAATTCAATCATAACATATTAAATTCCTTATTATTTCGTTTTAGTGCAAATCACAGGATTCTGCAAAAAAATATATATTGGATGTGCAAGGGGAGGATATGGTTAATTCAAAAAGAAAACAAACAAAAAAAACATATCCAGATAGAATTTGGTCAGGGGTATTTTTGAACCAATGTGTTGAATTTCCTCACCTAGTGTTAGAAAGGGGGCACAGCATGGGAAAATTACAGTGGAAATATGCAGGTAGGGAGATCATTAATCCCGTATCTGCAAGCCTCTGCTGTTCACCTAAGTGCCAATGTACTCTACCTTGTGGGTCAGACTAAAACCTCTAGAAATAATGAGTGTGTGATTTTTAAGCTTTTTCTTCTAACCCACATTTTATACTGCCAATTATGGGAACAGCAGAGGTGTTCAGGTACTAGGAGTAAGATCATCATGACTGCCTAATTTACAGAGGTGATTTGCCGTCATTCGGTTGGGAAAAAAAAACCTCTAGGTCGTGTGACTACGAATGTTAGACCATTGCATGTATAGCAATTTCCTAATATGATGTTCACACAAAATAGGAAAGAAAAAAAAATTAAGAAGCAAAAGTTATGATAATTAAACAGCAATGGACTGGGGAATTCTGATTACAAGTAAGGTAAGCAGCCGTCCTCAATGTCAAGCAGCAGCTGTAAAAGCAAATAATATTTAAGGGGTTAAAAATGAGAGAAAATCCCTTATCTCAATGTAATATTAAAGGATTGATCCCCCACCTAAAATTTATTTTCTAAATATCTAAAATTACACCCTAAATACTTTTACAATTTGTTTAATTACACAATATTCTACACTTTTCCCTAAATATGTTTTTTTTTTTACTTTACTTCCCGTGATGGCTCGTTTGAGAGAAGTCTCAAATGTGATGTCACAGGAAGCTGGGGCTGCACTCACTCCCCACAGTGCCCATTACTGGAACAGGACATCATATTGGACAGCACTGCAGTTACTCACTAGTTTCTTTCATTGTCGCTACCTCTGAAGATGTACTGGATCCTGAATGACGCAACTCTGCTTCTATCTCCGCCCCTTGCCAATAATTTATTTGAGGGTGGTGCTAGAAGCTGTGCGGTGGTGCTGCTGTCACTGATGACTTCAATTTTTGCCCCCAGACAACATATTTCACAGTTAGAAGCTACAGCGGTGGAAAGAGAAGCAGAATGCCGATGCTGAACTCACATCTCGCATCTCCTACAGCGTGCATCTCCCAGGATCCAGTACATCTTCAGAGGGCGGCAATGCCAGAAACTAGTGAGTATTTTCAGTGCTGCCCTTTGGGATGTCCTTTTTCAGGAGGGTTGATGGATGCTGTGAGGAAAGAGTGCAGCCCCAGCCTCCTGTGACATCACGTTTGAGACTCTTCTCAGAACTTCACAGGAAGTACAGTAAAATAAAAAAACACATTTATGAATTAGTTAGATGGGGACAAGTGTAGGGTATTGTGTAATAAAGCAAATTACAAAAGTGGTTAGGGTGTAAGGACACAAAAACAACATTCAGTTTTGGGCTTCACAAAATGCCCTGCACATGGGTTTCCCAACATAGCGAATCAAAAGAACTATGATACATTTCTAATAAGAAGTATTTTCTAACATTATTATTATACCTACTACCTACTGCATATTGAGGTATGAATTTGGAGATGAGAATACCCCTTTAAATATCAATATAGGAAAAGGTTCTTAACAGTTAGAGCTTTCAGACTATGGCATGTCCTTCCCTGAGAGGTGGTAATGTCAAATAGTATGTCAGCATGAAAAACGAGATAAATGGTTATGTAATCATGACAAAAGGTATCAATGGTTATAAATGATTAAGGATGATGTGTAGTTAATGGAGATAGATTGAACTTGATAGACCTGTGTTTTTGTTGAACCTGCAGCATATGAGCGTTCTGGGGCCTACTATTGCCTGCTGGAGTCCACCATAAGAGCTCTGATATAAGCAATAAGCCTATCAATACCTCACGATGTGTCCATTATTAAGTGGAAGTCTAGCTTTTTACTAGCATTTTTTATTTCTGTTCTAATGAAGGTTTGACCACTGAGAGGCATTGGCTTAACAGATGAAAGGAGAGAGAGTAACAGAATTTCTTCCTACTTCTTTCAAATTTTCAATCTATGGTAGAAAAGAATTTCTGCAATATGGAAAACATATTGTGACACCTACACATCATACCTAAAGGAGCTTTTCTAGCCTCACATTCTAAATTCGTAGATATCAACTTGGAGTTGTTCTACTTTTTGCAGTTATAACAGCTTATTTTTCTGGAAAGGCTTTATTCAAGATTTTGGAGTTTGCTGGAATTTATGCTCCTTCATCCAGAAGATCATTTGTGGGGTCAGACAATGATATTCGATGATGTTGAGGTACAGGACTTGTGCGGCCGGTCATGTTCTTCCACACCAGCCTTCCCAGTCCATGCCTTTATGGACCTTGGTCTGTGCACTGGGGTATAGTCATGCTGGAACAGAAAATGACTTTCCCAAACTTTGCCATAAAGTTGGAATTTACAGTTATCCATAATGGTCTTGGTATGTTGAAGAGTTACGATTTCCCTTTTGTTATGATGCGGTGATCTAGGAGCAACATGGAACGAGCTCAGAAGGAAGTGGTAACTGTACTGACCGCAGTCCCTAAGCTCAACACAACACTAGAAGTAGCCGTGGAATGCTCCTAACTCTCCCTAGGCATCTCGTCACAGCCTAAGAGCTAACTACCCCTAAAGAAAGAAGCAGGAAAAATATCTTGCCTCAGAGAAAATCCCCAAAGGATAGATTAGCCCCCCACAAATAATGACTGTGAGTGGAGAGGAAAAAGACATACACAGAATGAAACCAGGATGAGCACAGGAGGCCAGTCTAGCTAGATAGATAGGACAGGATGGAATACTGTGCGGTCAGTATAAAACACTACAAAAATCCACGCAGAGTTTACAAAAAAATCTCCACACCTGACTAAAGGTGTGGAGGGTAAATCTGCTTCCCAGAGCTTCCAGCAAGACAGAATTAATTCATACAGATAACTGTTATGATACGGTGGTCTAGGAGCAACATGGAACGAGCTCTGAAGGAAGTGGTAACTGTACTGACCGCAGTCCCTAAGCTCAACACAACACTAGAAGTAGCAGTGGAATGCTCCTAACTCTCCCTAGGCATCTCGTCACAGCCTAAGAGCTAACTACCCCTAAAGATAGAAGCAGGAAAGCTATCTTGCCTCAGAGAAAATCCCCAAAGGATAGATTAGCCCCCCACAAATAATGACTGTGAGTGGAGAAGGAAAAGACATACACAGAATGAAACCAGGATGAGCACAGGAGGCCAGTCTAACTAAATAGATAGGACAGGATGGAATACTGTGTGGTCAGTATAAAACACTACAAAAATCCACGCAGAGTTTACAAAAAATCTCCACACCTGACTAAAAGTGTGGAGGGCAAATCTGCCTCCCAGAGCTTCCAGCAAGACAGAATTAATTCACACTGATAAGCTGGACAAACATAGAAAGCACAGAATGGATAAGTCCACAATCTATGGACAGAAAAGTGCAAGCAAAAACTTAGCTTAGCTGAACTGGTCAGGATAACAGGGAACTCCAAAGAGATGTGAATCCAACCAGGAACCATTTACAAGTGGCACTGGCTGAAGATAGAGCCAGACTTAAATAGCCGAGCAGAAGAGACGATAAGTGGAGGCAGCTGATGACAGCTAACTCCAAGGAGCAGCCATACCACTAGAAACCACAAGAGGGAGCCCAAGAGCAGAACTCACAAAAGTGCCACTTACAACCACCGGAGGGAGCCCAAGAGCGAAATTCACAACAGTACCCCCCCCCTTGAGGAGAGGTCACCGAACCCTCACCAGAGCCCCCAGGCCGATCAGGACGAGCGAAGTGAAAAGCACGAACCAAATCGGTGGCATGGACATCGGAGGCAACAACCCAAGAATTATCCTCCTGGCCATAACCCTTCCACTTGACAAGATACTGAAGCCTCCGCCTCGAAAAATGAGAATCCAAAATCTTCTCAACCTCATATTCCAACTCTCCCTCAACCAACACCGGGGCAGGTGGGTCAACCGAGGGAACAACGGGCACCACATATCTCATAGCAACAAAGATCTATGGAAAACAATATGAATGGCAAAAGTGGCAGGAAGAGCCAAACGAAAAGACACTGGATTAATAATTTCAGAAATTTTATAAGGACCAATAAACCGAGGCTTAAACTTAGGAGAAGAAACGTTCATAGGAACATGACGAGAAGACAACCAAACCAAATCGCCCACACGAAGCCGGGGACCAACACACCGACGGCGGTTGGCAAAACGTTGAGCCCTTTCCTGAGACAACGTCAAATTGTCCACCACATGAGTCCAAATCTGCTGCAGCCTGTCCACCACAGAATCAACACCAGGACAATCAGAAGGCTCAACCTGCCCAGAAGAAAAACGAGGATGAAAACCAAAATTACAAAAGAAAGGTAAAACCAAAGTAGCCGAACTAGCCCGATTATTAAGGGCAAACTCGGCCAACGGCAAGAAAGACACCAAATCATCCTGATCAGCAGACACAAAGCATCTCAAATAGGTCTCCAAGGTCTGATTAGTTCGCTCAGTTTGGCCATTAGTCTGAGGATGAAACGCCGAAGAAAAAGACAAATCAATGCCCATCCTAGCACAAAAGGCCCGCCAAAATCTAGAGACAAACTGAGAACCTCTGTCAGACACAATATTCTCCGGAATGCCATGCAAACGAACCACATGCTGAAAAAATAATGGAACCAGATCTGAGGAGGAAGGCAACTTAGGCAAAGGTACCAGATGGACCATTTTAGAGAACCGGTCACAAACAACCCAGATAACAGACATCTTCTGGGAAACATGAAGATCTGAAATAAAATCCATGGAAATATGTGTCCAGGGCCTCTCAGGGATCGGCAAAGGCAAAAGCAACCCACTAGCGCGGGAACAGCAAGGCTTGGCCAGGGCGCAAGTCCCACAGGACTGCACAATAGCACGCACATCGCGCAACAAGGAAGGCCACCAAAAGGACCTAGCAACCAAATCTCTGGTACCAAAAATCCCAGGATGCCCAGCCAACACTGAACAATGAACCTCAGAAATTACCTTACTTGTCCATCTATCAGGAACAAACAGCTTCCCCACTTGACAGCGGTCAGGCCTATCAGCCTGAAATTCCTGAAGCACCCGCCGCAAATCAGGGGAGATAGCAGAAAGAATCACCCCCTCCTTAAGAATGCCAACCGGCTCAAGGACTCCAGGAGAATCAGGCAAAAAACTCCTAGAGAGGGCATCAGCCTTAACATTCTTAGATCCCGGAAGATACGAGACCACAAAATCAAAACGGGAGAAAAACAGGGACCATCGAGCCTGTCTAGGATTCAGCCGCTTGGCCGACTCGAGGTACATCAGAATCTTATGATCGGTCAGGACCACAACACGGTGTTTAGCTCCCTCAAGCCAATGTTGCCACTCCTCAAACGCCCACTTCATAGCTAACAACTCCCGATTGCCGACATCATAATTGCGTTCCGCAGGCGAAAACTTTCTGGAAAAAAATGCGCACGGTTTCACCAAAGAACTATCAGACTCCCTCTGAGACAAAACGGCCCCTGCCCCAATCTCAGAAGCGTCGACCTCAACCTGAAAAGGAAGAGAAACATCCGGTTGACGCAACACAGGGGCAGAAGTAAATCGGCGTTTAAGCTGCTGAAAGGCCTCAACAGCCTCAGAGGACCAATTCGTCACATCAGCGCCTTTCTTCGTCAAATCAGTAAGGGGCTTAACCACACTGGAAAAGTTGGCAATGAAACGGCAATAGAAATTAGCAGAACCCCAAAATTTTTGAAGACCCTTCACAGATGTGGGTTGGATCCAGTCATGAATAGCTTGGACCTTAACAGGATCCATTTCTATAGACGAGGGAGAAAAAATAAAACCCAAAAAAGAGACCTTCTGAACTCCGAATAGGCACTTAGACCCCTTCACAAATAAAGCATTATCACGAAGGATCTCGAACACCATCCTGACCTGCTTCACATGAGACTCCCAATCATTGGAAAAAATCAAAATATCATCCAAATATATGACCATGAATTTATCAAGATAATTGCGGAAAATATCATGCATGAAAGACTGAAACACAGATGGAGCATTAGAGAGCCCAAATGGCATCACAAGGTATTCAAAATGGCCTTTGGGCGTATTAAATGCAGTTTTCCATTCGTCACCCTGTTTAATACGAACAAGATTATATGCCCCTCGGAGGTCAATCTTAGTAAACCAACTAGCCCCCTTAATCTGAGCAAACAAATCAGTAAGCAAAGGCAAGGGGTATTGGAATTTGACCGTGATCTTATTAAGAAGACGATAATCAATACAGGGTCTCAAGGAGCCATCCTTCTTAGCAACAAAAAAGAAACCCGCTCCCAATGGTGACGAAGAGGGCCGAATATGCCCCTTCTCCAAAGATTCCTTAACATAGCTCCACATGGCGGCATGCTCTGGCACAGACAGATTGAAAAGTCGGCCCTTAGGGAACTTACAACCAGGAATCAAGTTAATAGCACAATGACAGTCCCTGTGCGGAGGAAGGGAACTGGACTTGGGCTCATCAAATACATCCTGGAAATCCAACAAAAACTCAGGGACCTCAGAAGAGGGGGAAGAGGAAATTGACATCAAAGGAACGTCATTATGTACTCCTCGACAACCCCAACTAGTCACCAACATAGTTTTCCAATCCAGCACCGGATTATGTTCCTGTAACCATGGAAATCCCAGTACAACAACATCATGCAGGTTATGCAACACCAGAAAACCGCAATTTTCCTGATGTGTAGGAGCCATGTACATAGTCATCTGTGTCCAGTACTGAGGTTTATCCTTGGCCAAGGGTGTAGCATCAATGCCCCTCAAAGGAATAGGGCTCTGCAAAGGCTGAAAGGAAAAACCACAGCGCCTGGCGAATTCTAAGTCCATTAAGTTCAGGGCAGCGCCTGAATCCACAAATGCCATGACAGAAAAGGACGACAATGAGAAAATCAGGGTCACAGATAAGAGAAATTTAGGCTGTATAGTACTAATGGTAACAGACCTAGCAACTCTCTTAGTACGCTTAGGGCAATCAGAGATAACATGAGCCGAATCACCACAGTAAAAACACAGCCTATTCTGACGTCTGAATTCCTGCCGTTCTATTCTAGTCAAAATCCTATCACATTGCATAGGTTCAGGACTTTGCTCAGAGGATACTGCCATATGGTGCACAGCTTTGCGCTCGCGCAGACGCCGATCAATCTGAATGGCTAGAGACATAGATTCGCTCAAACCGGCAGACGTAGGAAAGCCCACCATAACATCTTTAAGGGTTTCAGAAAGACCTTTTCTGAAAATAGCAGCCAGAGCCTCTTCATTCCATTTAGTGAGCACAGACCATTTTCTAAATTTCTGGCAGTTTAACTCTGCCGCTTCCTGACCTTGACACAAGGCCAACAGGGTTTTTTCCGCATGATCCACAGAATTAGGTTCGTCATACAATAATCCGAGCGCTTGAAAAAATGCATCTACATTCAATAATGCCGGATCCCCTGTTTCAAGAGAAAAAGCCCAGTCTTGAGGGTCACCACGCAGCAAGGATATGATGATTTTTACTTGCTGAATGGGATCACCAGAAGAACGGGGTTTCAAAGCAAAAAACAATCTGCAGTTATTTTTAAAGTTCAAAAACTTGGATCTGTCCCCAAAAAACAAATCAGGAGTAGGAATTCTAGGCCGGAGTCTGGACAACATAGTCCTGGATACTCTGTACTCTTGCAGCAAGTTGATCCACACGAGAAAACAAACCCTGAACATCCATGCCAAAGCATATATCCTGAACCACCCAGATATCAAGAGGAAAAAAAGACAAACCAGAGCACAGAAAAAAATGGTTCAGAACTTTCTTTTCCTTCTTTTGAGATGCATTTAATTCATTTTTGGCCACTTGTACTGTTATGATGCGGTGGTCTAGGAGCAACATGGAATGAGCTCAGAAGGAAGTGGTAACTGTACTGTCCGCAGTCTCTAAGCTCAAAACAACACTAGAAGTAGCCGTGGAATGCTCCTAACTCTCCCTAGGCATCTCGTCACAGCCTAAGAGCTAACTACCCCTAAAGACAGAAGCAGGAAAACTATCTTGCCTCAGAAAAAATCCCCAAAGGATAGATTAGCCCCCCACAAATAATGACTGTGAGTGGAGAGGAAAAAGACATACACAGAATGAAACCAGGATGAGCACAGGAGGCCAGTCTAGCTTGATAGATAGGACAGGATGGAATACTATGCGGTCAGTATAAAACACTACAAAAATCCACGCAGAGTTTACAAAAAAATCTCCACACCTGACTAAACGTGTGGAGGGTAAATCTGCTTCCCAGAGCTTCCAGCAAGACAGAATTAATTCATACTGATAACGCTGGACAAACATAGAAAGCACTGAACAGATAAGTCCACAATCTGTGAACAGAAAAGCGCAAGCAAAAACTTAGCTTTGCTGAACTGGTCAGGATAACAGGGAACTCCAAAGAGATGTGAATCCAACCAGGAACCATTTACAAGTGGCACTGGCTGAAGATAGAGCCAGACTTAAATAGCCGAGCAGAAGAGACGATAAGTGGAGGCAGCTGATGACAGCTAACTCCAAGGAGCAGCCATACCACTAGAAACCACAAGAGGGAGCCCAAGAGCAGAACTCACAAAAGTGCCACTTACAACCACCGGAGGGAGCCCAAGAGTGGAATTCACAACACCCTTTACCAGGGATTAGGCTGATCCTTGAAAAACAAACCTTTTACTCCATTACTTCTCCACTAAAATGTACAATTGGCTCAATCCATTTCTTCTAGAACTCATCAAACCTAGACTTTTTTCATTAAAAGATGGAGAAGCGTGATTTATCACTGCTCAGAACACCTCTCCACTGCTCCAGATTCCAGTGGTTGCCGCTTTACACCACTTCATCTGGTGCTTGATGTTGTGCTTGATGATATCAGACATGTTTTCAGTTTTTGTCATGATGTTGATGCCAGTGGAAGTTTGGAATCTGCAGTTACTGAGTTTGTAGAAAGTTGGCGACTTCTATGTACTATGCTCCAAGTCCTCAGCACTCTACAACCCGCCTCTTGCTGCAGTTCCTTCCACTTCGCAATAATACCACCCACAGGTGATGGTGGGATATTTGTAGGGAAGTAACGTCATGTGACTTAATACATCGGTGGCCTCTAATGCAGGATCGTGCTGGTACCTGTGAGCACTTTACCATTAGTCATTATGTGACACACATTGGCAAAGGCAGCTGGCAAGTCAAGGGGTCAAATGTTATACACTGGGGGCAATGGTACTGAATGAAAAACCTTAATTTAATGACGTAGAGGTGTGCCAATACTTCTGGCCACACAAAGTGTCTTAGCTCAGCTCCATTATGATATCAGACAAGTGGAAGTTGATTAATAACAAGTAATTATTTAGTAATTCTATATAATCTTGTAATTAGTAGATCAGTCAGGATTTGTTTCATTGATAGCTAAGTTATTTGGTGGATAAATTGATCTCTCTTTGCAGTGTCCGTGACTTCTAGGTTTTACCAAAGTGACTCTAATGCTGGTGTCACACAAGCCAAGGGCGGACATATCATTGGTGCAACCTGTGCGAAAGCACAGGGACGCAAGAGATAAGGGGCCTATTTCTACATCCAAAGCAGGTGCAATTTTTGATTTTTAGGAGCTCTAGGGCTGCATAGGGCCCATATATTGTTCTTGCACAGGGGCACTTTCTGTTTGTGTCCACCAATGACACAAGCATATATCCTCTCCTCCGAGAAAATCGGATTGATTATGCTCATGACACTCTCATCAGAGTTTGATGTTAGTGTGATCCAATTTTCTTGAACTAGAGAATCAGGTCACAAGTGAGGAGAAAATGGGGATGGAAAACAAAATTTCTCCATCTTCTCCAGTCTGTGAGTCCACGAAAATCGAACTGCACGCGAGTGTCATTCAAATGTAGTATGATGATTTCAGCTCATCCATAAACTTAGATGGGTTTGTGTGACCAAATTTGCACATGAGAGAAAAAAAACTCTCATCAGCACTGTCCCAGAGTAGAACATTGGTCCAAGTTCTATCCGATAAAACATCGAACAGCACTTGTCCGATGTATACGCTCTTAAAGAAAACCTGCACTTATTTGGTATCTGAGACTTTCCCCCCTAATTTACATGTTTGTTTTATTAAAAGAAGAAAAATATATAAGAAAACAAAACGTAAAAAAAAAAGAAAATACATGACACACGCTACAAGCACATGCTGAAAATCTCCCAATGCATTACATAAAACTATATCTTTGAACAATAATGCCCACGTAACCACAGATAAACGCTCTACACTCTATGAATGGATTATTTTGTATGGTAATAATAAATGTATTCATTTTCTTAAAAAAAATAATAATAACAAATAATGTAAGAAGTCAATCATTGAGACTTGAGTTCTTCTAGTAGGTAATTGTCCTTGATCTTTTTTTTATGTCCTTTTTCATGCAACATAGAGATACAAACCAGGTCAGAGAAAATTACCGAGCGTTACAGCTTGAAACTTCATGTGCTCATGTTAAGTATTGTAAACCATGTACCAAGTACTATTAGGAAGTAAGCAATAGCACACTTCAGGGTGTACATTAAGCTAAGGCTCAGCATGGTATAGATGCATTGTAAGGCATGAGGCAAAGTGCACTGATTTAGCTTAATGCACACCCCGGAGTGTGTTATTGTCCTCATCAAATATTCTGAATGCAACAGAACAAAGCCTGCATGATTCTGCATTAACTCTTTCATGGGAAGCCATGTGTAGCATTGTTTACTCCGGGCAGCATTTGTGGCTATAAAAAAAAAAGAGTGCATTACTGGATCTGCATCTTGGTATTTTGTTTTTTTTTTCCTCCACTTCTTAAATGGGAGTTTCTGTAACCACATTAATGCCCATTACATGCATCAGACATTCCGTTTGGATGGACTACTAGTGGTGATGAGCGCAAGTGCTCGTTAATCGAGTTTTTCTACGGTGTCCGGGTTTTCACCGCCGGTAGTCGAGTAACATGTTCGAGCTCCCGCGAGAGCATGTTACTAGGCTGTTAGCAACAAAACATGTAGGGATTGCCCCTGTTTGTCAGTCAATGCCCGCATGTTTTGTGGCTGTCTAATAAACTCGAACATATCACTTGAGCGCCCATTGAAGATGCGATGAGGAATGGACCGGTGTCAGTGAGGAGCGGAGCGGCAGAAGAAGTGAGCGAAATGATGATTTTTTACATTTTTTACACCATTTTTTACACGACCGCATGTTTTGTGGCTGTTGGGCACAAAACATGTGGGAATTGCCGTGTGTGTCAGACAATCTTCGCATGTTTTGTGGCTGAGTAACAGATTCAAACATACAGGTGCTTCTCACAAAATTAGAATATCATCAAAAAGTTAATTTATTTCAGTTCTTCAATACAAAAAGTGAAACTCATATCTAATATATAATTGCCTAGAATACTACTTCCTGCAATTTGTGCCAACTTCCGTGGCTTTGTCCGGAGCTAATGTCCGGAGCTAATGTCCGGAGCTAATGTCCGGAGATTAATTGCCTAGAATACTACTTCCTGCAATTTGTGCCAACTTCCGTGGCTTTATCCGGAGCTAATGTCCGGAGCTAATGTCCGGAGCTAATGTCCGGAGCTAATGTGCGGAGATAATGTCCGGAGCTAATGTCCGGAGCTAATGTCCGGAGCTAATGTCCGGAGATAAGTGACGTCAACAGTGTCCAGTGTCTGATTGGTTGCCGCCTGCTGCGAGCGACCAATCAGAAATGTGCCGTACTGTGACACACTCCGCCCGCCATTTTGGTGTGATTTTTGAATTTTTACCTCACAGCAAGTTTCTACTGCGTGGAGGCGGGCCCAGTGACGTTGCTCTTCAAGCTCCTGCCGAATTTCGTCAAAAAAATGATAATACCATTTACCAAAACTATATATATTTAGTTGTGAAGTGGTTCAGTGACATTTTCACACCAATTTTGAACTTTTGTTTGGTGTTTTCTCCATATACTGCCTATTATTTTTGTTCTTTCCTACTATTATTTATTAATTGTATTATTCTTACATTTGAATAAATAAAGTATATATGGATTCTAGACTCCCGATTCTTTAGAATCGGGCTGCCATCTAGTATTATATAAAGTCATTACAAACAGAAAGATCTGTTTCAGGTGTTTATTTCTGTTAATGTTGATGATTATGGCTTACAAGAAGTGGCTATTCACAGAGTGCAGTATCCAAGCTTATTACTGGAAATCTGAGTGGAAGGAAAAAGTGTAGTAGAAAAAGGTGCACAAGCAACCGGGATAACATCAGCCTTGAAAGGATAGTTAAGAAAAGGCCATTCAAAAATTTGGGGGAGATTCACAAGGAGTGGACTGCTGCTGGAGTCATTGATTAAAGAGCCACTGTAGGACGCTAGCAGGTGCATAGGATGCAGTGACACACAGGGGGCAGAGCAATTGTTAACAGGTTCTTTATGCATAGGAACAGTAATGGTACAAGCAGGGGGTAAAGAATGTGATTGGAGGAAAGGGGGAAAGTCAGATGCAATAGAATGTAACAGGTTAGCTTATCAGTCTTTGTGCGCTGAAGGAAGGTGGCTGGAAGATTCCACGGCTGCCCCTCAGTCGATGCGAGATGTCTCCGATCCGGTCCCGCAGATGAGCGATGCAGTTTCTCCTTGCAATGATGAATCCTCTGGGTTCTTCGGCACGCGATCTCCTTATCTGTGCACAGAGGTAGAGGCAGAGGTGATGGTCGGAGTCACAGAAGAAGAAGCAGAGGGTTCAGTGAGCAAGGCCGCAGTAAGAGCACAAAGTCCAGCGGACACAGCCACAGGCACGGGTCAGTCCTCAGAAGGCACCGCAAGGATGGGACTAAGCGGTGCCTCCGCGGTTTTGAGAGGAGTGAAGGTCCATACTCTATCCTGGTCACAACCCGGTGAGTGGGGTGGAGGTGGGGGAAGAAAAAGGTTATATTCTATTCTTTCATAGAAAACAGTTGTAGTTCAACTGTTCATTAAGGCCATGGGGATGACAGGTATTCAGGCGGAAGATCCACCTTGATTCCCTCTGTAATAGTACCCTGTCAAAATCTCCTCCTCTCTTCAATGGCTTCACCTTCTCAATATCCATAAATTGTATGGTCTTTAAGTCCCCTCTTTGTGATCCATTTATATGTATTGCCACTGGTGTGTCCCTGTTATTCCAAATATCACCTAGATGTTCTCCTATTCTCCTCCTAAATTCTCTTATGGTTTTTCCAATATAGGATTTCCCACAGGTACACGTGATTCTATAAATGACTCCCTTTGTCTTACAGATTATGAAATCCCTGATCTCAAATGATTCATTTGCATTGTCAAACTTTTTGCCTGTTAGTATGTATTCGCAGGCAACACACTCCCTACATCAATAACACCTCCTTGTTCTGACCGGAAGTCATGTACTATTTGCCACTGGTGTTACAAAATGGCTATGTACCAGACGGTTTCCCATTGTCCTACGTTTCCTGTATGTAATTTGTGGTTTTTCTCCTACGAAATCTTTTATGTCATCATCCATCTGAAGTATACCCCAATATTTTTGGATGGTTTCCCTAACCATGGGGGCCACGTTGTCAAATGTGCAGATGAGTCGCGCTTTCTTGTCTGACTTGTTAGTCCGTTTCTTTGATGCCATAAGCTCCCCCCTCTCTTGTTGATTGGCATATTTAAATGCTTCCCTTAGTATTTGATCAGGATAACCCTTGGTGAGGAACCTCTGGCGCAGATCATCCGCCTTCATTTTAAAGTCATCTGCATTTGAGCAGTTTCTTTTTAATCTCAAATATTGATGCTTAGGTATCCCCTTCTTTAGGGGGTAAGGGTGATGACTTTCCCACTTTAACAAGGAATTGATAGAGGTGGGTTTATGGAAAATAGTGGTCTCCAGAGTATCCCCTCCCTTCGATTTTGCAATCAGGACGTCGAGGAAGGCCAACTTGTTACAATCATTCTCAAATGTAAATCCCAGACCTATTTCATTCTGATTCAGTAGGTTGATGAATTCATGAAATTCATCCACAGTACCTCGCCACAAAACAAAAATGTCATCTATGAATCTGACCCAAAGGTCAATGTGGTTAGTCAAATGCATATGTCTGTCTGAAAACACGATGGTGTCCTCCCATCAGCCCAGGAGCAGATTGGCATAACTTGACGCACATGGATTGCCCATGGCGGTGCCCCTGAGCTGGTGGAGGACCTTACCATCAAAAGTAAAATAGTTTCTCTGTAAGACAAATTCAAGAAGGGTGATCACTAATTCATTATGAGGGACACATTGACAACCTCTCGTGGGCAGAAAATGTTTCACAGCTTTTACTCCAAATTCATGTGGGATAGACGAATAAAGTGCTTCGACATCGACACTTGCCAGATATACTTCTCGTTCAATATTGATATTTTCCAGTTTATTCAAAAGATCTGCTGTATCCCTAATTTAATACTAAATTGTTCTGTTAATTGTTCTGTTAATTGTTCTGTTAAATACAGTGCTTTGTATGCACACACTGATACCAGCGTTTCCGGGGTCACGTATGTACGCATCGCTTTGGAAACATAACCTTCAAAACACCATATTCGGCGGCTGACACATCACCCTGCAGGCCAATAACCGGAAGTTGGAGCGCATCAGATTGATGACGGCTGACACGCCGCACTGGGAGCCATGTGCGCGATACCATGCGGTCCACAGACCGGAAGTAGGTGTGCACCAAATGTGCTGGCACCTACAGAGGGCTTCCACATGCAGCGTCATCTGTTATGATCTGGTGGTTTAGCAGCAACATGGGACGAACTCTGAAGGAAGTGGTACCTGTACTGACCGCAGTCCCTAAGCTCAACACAACATTAGAAGTAGCCGTGGGATGCTCCTAACAATCTCTAGGCACCTTGTCACAGCCTGAGAACTAACTACCCCTAAAGATAGAAACAGGAAAACTATCTTGCCTCAGAGAAAATCCCCAAAGGATAGATAGCCCCCCACATGTAATGAATGTGAGTGGAGAGGGAAAAGACATACACAGAATGAAACCAGGATGAGCACAGGAGGCCAGTCTAGCTTGATAGATAGGACAGGATGGAATACTGTGCGGTCAGTATAAAACACTACAAAAAATCCACACAGAGTTTACAAAAATCTCCACACCTGACTAAAGGTGTGGAGGGTAAATCTCCTTCCCAGAGCTTCAAGCAACACTGAATTAATTCATACTGACAAGCTGGACAAACATAAAAAGCACAGAACGGATAAGTCCACAACCTGTGGACAGAAAAGAGCAAGCAAGGACTTAGCTTTGCTGAACTGGTCAGGATAACAGGGAAATCCAAAGAGATGTGAATCCAACCAGGAACCATTGACAAGTGGCACAAGCTGAAGGAAAGAGCCAGGCTAAATAGCCGAGCAGAATAGACAATCAGTGGAAGCAGCTGCTGACAGCTAAATCCAAGGAGCAGCCACTCCACTTAAAACCACCGGAGGGAGCCCAAGAGCAGAACTCACAAAAGTGCCACTTACAACCACCGGAGGGAGCCCAAGAGCGAAATTCACAACAGTACCCCCCCTTGAGGAGGGGTCACCGAACCCTCACCAGAGCCCCCAGGCCGATCAGGAGGAGCCAAGTGAAAAGCACGAACCAAATCGGTGGCATGGACATCGGAGGCAACAACCCAAGAATTATTCTCCTGGCCATAACCCTTCCACTTGACAAGATACTGAAGCCTCCGCCTCGAAAAACGAGAATCCAAAATTTTCTCAACCTCATATTCCAACTCTCCCTCAACCAACACCGAGGCAGGAGGATCAACTGAGGGAACAACGGGCACCACATATCTCTACAACAAAGATCTATGGAAAACATTATGAATGGCAAAAGAGGCTGGAAGAGCCAAACGAAAAGACACCGGCTTAAACTTAGGGGAAGAAACCTTCATAGGAACATGACGAGAAGACAACCAAACCAAATTCCCCACACGAAGCCGGGGACCAACACACCGACGGCGGTTAGCAAAACGTTGAGCCCTTTCCTGAGACAACGTCAAATTGTCCACCACATGAGTCCAAATCTGCTGCAGCCTGTCCACCACAGAAACCACACCAGGACAATCAGAAGGCTCAACCTGCCCAGAAGAAAAACGAGGATGAAAACCAAAGTTACAAAAGAAAGGTGAAACCAAAGTAGCCGAACTAGCCCGATTATTAAGGGCAAACTCGGCCAACGGCAAGAAAGATACCCAATCATCCTGATCAGCAGACACAAAGCATCTCAAATAGGTTTCCAAGCTCTGATTAGTTCGCTCAGTTTGGCCATTAGTCTGAGGATGAAACGCCAAAGAAAAAGACAAATCAATGCCCATCCTAGCACAAAAGGCCCGCCAAAACCTAGAGACAATCTGAGAACCTCTGTCAGACACAATATTCTCCGGAATGCCATGCAAACGAACCACATGCTGAAAAAACAATGGAACCAAATCTGAGGAGGAAGGCAACTTAGGCAAAGATACCAGATGGACCATTTTAGAGAACCGGTCACAAACAACCCAGATAACAGACATCTTCTGGGAAACAGGAAGATCCGAAATAAAATCCATGGAAATATGCGTCCAGGGCCTCTCAGGGACCGGCAAAGGCAAAAGCAACCCACTAGCGCGGGAACAGCAAGGCTTGGCTTGGGCGCAAGTCCCACAGGACTGCACAAAAGCACGCACATCGCGCGACAAGGAAGGCCACCAAAAGGACCTAGCAACCAAATCTCTGGTACCAAAAATCCCAGGATGACCAGCCAACACTGAACAATGAACCTCAGAAATCACCTTACTTGTCCATCCATGAGGAACAAACAGCTTCCCTACTGGACAGCGGTCAGGCCTATCAGCCTGAAATTCCCGAAGCACTCGCCGCAAATCAGGGGAGATGGCAGAAAGAGTCACCCCTTCCTTAAGAATGCCAACCGGCTCAAGGACTCCAGGAGAATCAGGCGAAAAACTCCTAGAGAGGGCATCAGCCTTAACATTCTTAGATATGAGACCACAAAATCAAAACAGGAGAAAAACAGGGACCATCGAGTCTGTCTAGGATTCAGCCGCTTGGCCGACTCGAGGTAAATCAGATTCTTATGATCAGTCAAGACCACAACGTGGTGCTTAGCTCCTTCAAGCCAATGTCACCACTCCTCAAACGCCCACTTGATAGCCAACAACTCCCGATTGCCGACATCATAATTGCGTTCCGCAGGTGAAAACTTTCTGGAAAAAAAAGCACACGGTTTCATCAAAGAACCATCAGAATCCATCTGAGACAAAATGGCCCCTGCCCCAATCTCAGAAGCGTCAACCTCAACCTGAAAAGGAAGAGAAACATCCGGCTGACGCAACACAGGGGTAGAAGTAAATCGGCATTTAAGCTCCCGAAAGGCCTCAACAGCCGCAGAGGACCAATTCATCACATCAGCGCCTTTCTTCGTCAAATCAGTAAGAGGCTTAACCACACTGGAAAAGTTGGCAATGAAACAACGATAGAAATTAGCAAAGCCCAAAAATTTTTGAAGGCTCTTCACAGATGTGGGTTGAATCCAGTCATGAATAGCTTGGACCTTAATAGGATCCATTTCCATAGATGAGGGAGAAAAAATAAAACCCAAAAAGAGACCTTCTGAACTCCGAATAGGCACTTAGACCCCTTCACAAATAAAGCATTATCACGAAGGATCTGGAACACCATCCTGACCTGCTTCAAATGAGACACCCAATCATCGGAAAAAATCAAAATATCATCCAAATATACAACCATGAATTTATCAAGATAATTGCGCAAAATATCATGCCTGAAGGATTGGAACACAGATGGAGCATTAGAGAGCCCGAATGGCATCACAAGGTATTCAAAATGGCCTTCGGGCATATTAAATGCAGTTTCCCATTCGTCACCCTGTTTAATACGAACAAGATTATATGCCCATCGGAGGTCAATCTTAGCAAACCAACTAGCCCCCTTAATCTGAGCAAACAAATCAGAAAGCAAAGGCAAGGGGTATTGGAATTTGACCGTGATCTTATTAAGAAGACGATAATCTACACAGGGTCTCAAGGAGCCATCCTTCTTAGCAACAAAAAAGAAACCCGCTCCCAATGGTGACGAAGATGGCCGAATATGCCCTTTCTCCAAAGATTCCTTAACATAGCTCCACATGGCGGCATGCTCTGGCACAGACAGATTGAAAAGTCGACCCTTAGGGAACTTACAACCAGGAATCAAGTTAATAGCACAATCACAGTCCCTATGTGGAGGAAGGGAACTGGACTTGGGCTCATCAAATACATCCTGGAAATCCGACAAAAACTCAGGGACCTCAGAAGAGGGGGAAGAGGAAATTGACATCAAAGGAACGTCACTATGTACCCCTTGACAACCCCAACTAGTCACGGACATAGTTTTCCAATCCAGCACCGGATTATGTTCCTTTAACCATGGAAAACCCAGTACAACAACATCATGCAGGTTATGCAACACCAGAAAACGTCAATTTTCCTGATGTGCAGGAGCCATGTACATGGTCATCTGCGTCCAGTACTGAGGTTTATCCTTGGCCAATGGAGTAGCATCAATGCCCCTCAAAGGAATAGGACTCTGCAAAGGCTGCAAGGAAAAACCACAGCGCCTGGCGAATTCTAAGTCCATTAAGTTCAGGGCAGCGCCTGAATCCACAAATGCCATGACAGAAAAGGACGACAATGAGCAAATCAGGGTCACAGATAAAAGAAATTTAGGCTGTACAGTACTAATGGTAACAGACCTAGCGACCCTCCTAGTACGTTTAGGGCAATCAGAAATAACATGAGCAGAATCACCACAGTAAAAACACAGCCTATTCTGACGTCTGAATTCCTGCCGTTCTGTTCTAGTCAAAATCCTATCACATTGCATAGGTTTAGGACTCTGCTCAGAGGACACTGCCATATGGTGCATAGCTTTGCGCTCGTGCAAACGCCGATCAATCTGAATGGCTAGAGACATAGATTCACTCAAACCAGTAGGCATAGGGAAGCCCACCATAACATCTTTAAGGGCTTCAGAAAGACCTTTTCTGAAAATAGCAGCTAGAGCATCCTCATTCCATTTAGTGAGCACAGACCATATCCTAAATTTCTGGCAGTATAATTCTGCCGCTTCCTGACCTTGACACAAGGCCAACAGGGTTCTCTCTGCATGATCCACAGAATTAGGTTCGTCATACAATAATCCGAGCGCTTCAAAAAATGCGTCTACATTCAGCAATGCCGGATCCCCTGATTCAAGGGAGAATGCCCAGTCCTGAGGGTCACCGCGCAGCAAGGATATGATGATTTTAACTTGCTGAATGGGATCACCAGAAGAACGGGGTTTCAAAGCAAAAAACAATTTGCAGTTATTTTTAAAGTTCAAAAACTTGGATCTGTCTCCAAAAAACAAATCAGGAGTAGGAATTCTAGGCTCCAAAGCCGGAGTTTGGACAACATAATCTTGGATACTCTGTACTCTTGCAGCAAGTTGATCCACACGAGAAAACAAACCCTGAACATCCATGCCAGAGCATAAATCCTGAACCACCCAGAGATCAAGAGGAAAAAAAAGACAAAAAAGAGCACAGAAAGAAAAATGGCTCAGAATTTTTTCCTTCTTTTGAGATGCATTTAATTCATTTTTGGCCACTTGTACTGTTATGATCTGGTGGTTTAGGAGCAACATGGGACGAGCTCTGAAGGAAGTGGTACCTGTACTGTCCGCAGTCCCTAAGCTCAACACAACACTAGAAGTAGCCGTGGGATGCTCCTAACACTCCCTAGGCACCTCGTCACAGCCTGAGTACTAACTAACTACCCCTAAAGATAGATACAGGAAACAGGAAAACTATCTTGCCTCAGAGAAAATCCCCAAAGGATAGATAGCCCCCCACGAGTAATGAATGTGAGTGGAGAGGGAAAAGACATACACAGAATGAAACCAGGATGAGCACAGGAGGCCAGACTAGCTTGATAGATAGGACAGGATGGAATACTGTGCGGTCAGTATAAAACACTACAAAAAATCCACACAGAGTTTACAAAAATCTCCACACCTGACTAAAGGTGTGGAGGGTAAATCTGCTTCCCAGAGCTTCCAGCAACACTGAATTAATTCATACTGACAAGCTGGACAAACATAAAAAGCACAGAACGGATAAGTCCACAACCTGTGGACAGAAAAGAGCAAGCAAGGACTTAGCTTTGCTGAACTGGTCAGGATAACAGGGAAATCCAAAGAGATGTGAATCCAACAAGGAACCATTGACAAGTGGCACAAGCTGAAGGAAAGAGCCAGGCTAAATAGCCGAGCAGAATAGACAATCAGTGGAAGCAGCTGCTGACAGCTAAATCCAAGGAGCAGCCACTTCACTTAAAACCACCAGAGGGAGCCCAAGTGCAGAACTCACAAAAGTGCCACTTACAACCACCGGAGGGAGCCCAAGAGCAGAATTCACAACAGTCATCACTGCTAGTAACATCAGCGGTCACCTGTGATATATGACGTAACGGAAAAGGGGTAGGACGCTATGTGATTAGTATGAGGACCAGGAACTATTTTAGAGGCATGAAATCCTGGGTTATTTCACCCTACCAGACAATGATTTAGTCAGAACCTGAGACTCTGGGTATAGGACACTGGAACCACCTCCCGACATAGGGGCTTCTCTCCTCCTTTAAAAGAATTGTTCACGCATGCGTGCCTCACTCCCTACTTCAAGGAAAGTCATTTTGGGGGTTCACCCATACACATTCTAGCAGGGCTTGATTTGTCAGCACGTCTCTCAAGCCTGCCACTAGAAGGTCTTGTAGCATTATGTCTGTGGCTCCTACTCCCCTGCCATCTTTACTAATAATTGCGGTGTGTAGCTCTTGCAAGTCATTCATATATTGGGTCACGGCCTCCCCCTCCTTCTGCATCCTCCTAAAAAGTTGTGTTCTCAGTTCCCCTACGTCTGTGGGGTCCCTGTGGATCTCCTCCAAGATCTGTAGCACCTTATTATCGGTATCCCGGTCTCGTGGGGTCCATAACATTACTGAATCCCTGGCTCCTTCATCCAGGGCTATAATGGCCACCTCAGCCTCCAGTGCGGGGGTCATGGGGTGCATTCTCATTATGCCTTTAAGGTGCTCAGTCCAGCTCCAAAGCAGAGTGTTGCTCCCCGTGATCTTGGGCAAATTACTCAGCATGACCCCCAAGGAAAGGCTAGTCCTGGGGCCACCCCCAACTGCTTGGTCTGCTGCCTGCATGCTATTGGACTGCATCCTGCCGACTATGCCACTTGTAGGATGCTAACAGGTGCGTAGGATGCAGTGACACACAGGAGGCAGAGCAAGGTTTAACATTTATAAATGTATGGGAACAGTAATGGTACAAGTGGGGGGTAAGAAATGTGGGAAAGTCAAATGCAATAGAATGTAACACGTTATCTTATCAGTCTCTGTGCGCTGGAGGAAGGTGGTTGGAAGATCCCACGGTGCCTCAGGCAGCGCGAGATGTCTCCAATCCGGTCCCGCAGATGAGCAATGCGCTTTCTCCTTGCAACAACGAATCCTCTGGGTTCGTTGGCATGCGATCTCCTGATCCGTGCACATGGTAAGGCAGAGGTGATGGTTGGCAGCACAGAAGAAGAATCAGAGAGTTCAGTGAGCAAGGCCGCAGTAGGAGCACACAGTCCAGCGGACACAGCCACAGGCATGGGCCGTTCCTCAGCAGGCACCGCAAGGAAGGGACTAAGCGGTGCCTCCGCAGTGGTGAGCGGAGTGAAGGTCCGTACTCTATCCTGGTCACTACCCGGTGAGGAAGTCTATCTGGGCTAAGTGTAGGAAGTGCCGGCAGTCTGGATAGCTGGGAGAATAGGCACAGCTAGCGGGTGTGGGCCCTTGAAGAGGAAGTTAACCGTCTTACTGTTCACAAGCTCGGTCCCCGCCAAGTGTCCTGTCTTCTCGCTCAAACTGCTATTTAAGTCCGACCCGCCCCATCATTCAGGTGCCCTGTACTCCTCCGGTCAGCAATCTCTTCCCCCTGCAACACTGGTGACAGCCCTGATGGTTCCAGCCCAGATACGCAGGAGAGACTATCAACTTGGTTCTCCTCCCTACACCACCACACACAGACGTATCCAGGACATGGGCTACAAGTGTCGTATTCCTTGTGTCAAGCCACTCCTGACCAATAGACAATGCCAGAAGCATCTTACCTGGGCCAAGGAGAAGAAGAACTGGACTGTCGTTCAGTAGTCCAAGGTGTTGTTTTCAGATGAAAGTAAATTTTGCATTTCATTTGGAAACGAAGGTCCCAGAGTCTGGAGGAAAAGTGGAGAGGCACACAATCCAAGCTGCTTGAGGTCTAGTGTGAAGTTTCCACAATCAGTGATGGTTTGGGGAGCCATGTCATCTGATGGTGTAGGTCCACTGTGTTTTATCAAGACCAAAGTCAGTGCAGCCATCTACCAGGAAATTTTAGAGCACTTCATGCTTCCCTCTGCTGACAAACTTTTTGGAGATGGAAATATCATTCTCCAGCAAGACTTAGCACCTGTCCATACTGCCAAAAGTACCAATACCTGCTTTAAAAACAAAAGTATCACTGTGCTTGATTGGCCAGCAAACTTGACTGACCTTAACCTCATAGAGAATCTATGGGGTATTGTCAAGAGGAAGATGAGAGACACCAGATCCAACAATGCAGACAAGCTGAAGGCTGCTATCAAAACAACCAGGGCTTCCACAACACCTCAGCAATGCCACAGACTAATAGCCTCCATGCCATGCCGCATTGATGCAGTAATTGATGCAAAAAGAGCCCAGACCAAGTATTGAGTGCATTTACTGAACATACATTTCAGTAGGCCAACATTTCGGATTTTAAAATCATTTTTAAGCTTGTGTTATAAAGTATTCTAATTTACTGAGATAATGGTTTTTGGGTTTTCATTGGCTGTCAGCCAGAAGCATCGACATTAACAGACATATACACTTGAAATAGATCACTCTATGTGTAATGACTCTATATAATATATGAGTTTCACTTTTTATATTGAAGTACTGAAATAAATAAAAATTTTTATGATATTCTAATTTTGTGAGAAGCACCTGGATCATTTGAGCACCCACTGAAGATACGATGCGGACCGGACTGGTGTCAGTGAGGAACAGAGCAGCAGAATGAGTGGGCAATGATGATTTTTTTCACTTTTTACACCATTTTTGCACCGAGTATCGCGGGTGCTTGAGTGACATGTTCGAGTCCTTGCAGCCGCATGTTTCACAGCAGGCTGTTAGGCACAAAACATGTGGGAATTGCTCATGTTTGACTGGCAATCTCTGCATGTTTTGGTCCTGTCTAATAGACTTAAACATATCACTCGAGAACCCACAATACTCGGTGCATACCCGAGAACCGTAGGCAACCTCGAGTAACGAGTTCTTGCACTCATCACTAGCACATATATAATAAAATAAAATATTTGTCCCTTTAAGAAAATATTGTAAGGTTATTTTAAGGGAACTCACAAAAGAAATGAATAAAAATCTGATGACATCCAAAGAATCATATAAAGCAAATAGAAAAATAACCCCTTTAAAGTGAACCTGTCACCAGGTTTGGCCGATAAGAGATACGGCCATCACCTTTCATGGCTGATCCACTCAAACAGACAAATTCAAAATTTGGATTATCTACTCATCTCTAGTTGTCCCATTTATCAGAAGGTGATAGAAGTCCAATATAGGACAATGCAGAAGGACATGAAAAGCATAATGGTTCTATGGGGACCAATATTTTCCATCAGGTTGTAAGTCGATTTTTACTTTTGAATTTACTCTAATAACACAGGTCTGCAAAAAAAAAGTTTCAAGAGCTGTTTTGGTTTTTCCACGTAATCTTTATGTTGTTAAGTGCGCTGAATCTGAAAATGACCTCCGTTTTGTCATAGGACATCACGTTTTCGGACAATTTAAGTAACTATGTTAAATAAGACAATACCTCAAAATAAATGAAAATAGACTCACAAAATTAATTTTTTATTACAAATGTTTCATGAAAATCATTTTTTAACTGCAATGAGCTCACTAACACACACTAAAATCGATTCTTCTTCCCCTTGAGGCTTCTCTTGGTACATTTATGCTTGTGAATAGCATCTGGAATGTCTCTCTGAAGCGTCCAACAGTAGTCTGCCATCATTGTAATGCTCCATCTTCCCTAGTATCTTCTTTCCATCTCTTTAATGTCCTGCTGGAATCGTTCACATTGCTCTTCACTCACAGCTACCAAATTCTCAGGAAAGTTGTCACGGTGGGAATGGAGGAAATGCACTTTCAAACTCATCAGGCAAACTAAAGCTTGAAATGCTTTCAGCATTTGTTCAATGATTTTTTTGTAGTCAGGGTCTTTGTTATTGCCTAAAAATTTCTCTACGACCTCTTTAAATGCAAACCACCCTTCTTTTTGAGGATGCGTCATGGTATTGATAAACTCTTGATCAGCTATAAGCCTTCTAATGTCTGGTCCGACGAACACACCTTCCTTCAATTTTGCCTCCATGAGGCCTGGAAACTTGGTGACCAAGTATTTGAAGCATTCTCCATCTTTTGGAAGTGATTTTACAAATTGCTTCATCAATCCCAATTTTATGTGGAGAGGTGGTAGAAGAACTTTAAGGGGAGGAACCAAAGCTTCTCGGAGGACATTTATTTCACCAACTGTGAGCACCCTTGGCTGCCAATTCTTCTTGGTCCAGTGATTTTGTCGGTCTCGACTGTCCCATAGACACAGAAAACAAGGGTATTTGATATACCCAGCTTGTTGCCCGAGCTGCATGCACAAGACTTTCAAATCCCGCACACTTGCCAACCGTGGTCTTCATATTTAAGTTTATGAAGAGCCAATTCCAAGTTCTCGTAGGTTTCCTTGAGGTGTACAGAATGACTTACAGGTATGGAAGCATTTAAACCACCGTTGTGGAGTAAAACTGCTTTGAGACTTCTTTTTGAAGAATCTATAAAAAGACGCCATTGCGCTGAATCATATTGGATTTTGAATTGACCCATTAAACCTTCGACATCGATGCAATAAACCAACTTATCTTCCTGAGCAAAGTAAGGAACGAACTCGTTTTCACGATGTCTGAACCATGAAACAGACACTCCTGACAACAATAAATTCTTGCTTTTGAGCCTTGATCTGAGTAACTCAGCGGCATCTTTGGGAAGATTCAAGTCTCTTACCAAATCATTCATCTCCTCCTGGGAAAACTATTTTGGTCTTGTATCATCTTCAAAGTCAGAACTTGATTCATCATTTGGTTCAGGTATGACTCCACCTTCATCGGAGCTAGTTATCTCTTCCAAGTTAGCATGGGCCTTGGGTACTAGTATATCTGTGCCATGGGGGATGGGACGAATTGCTGAGTGAATATTGGGTTATGAAATGCTTCCATTTTGAATTATACCCTTTCACATCGCATGAACAAAAGTAACAAACGTCACTATGGTTCTTTTTCTCTCGCCATACCATAGGAATCCCATAACGGAAAGCTTTTTTCTTACCCTTGAACCAATTTTGGAGGTCCTCAACACACCGTTTGCACACTTTATGAGGGGCCCAAGCTTTATCTTGATCTCCAAGCTTTAGTCCAAAATAAGCGAAGTATACTTTTTTCACAAAGTTTTTAATATTCAGCTGTTGCTTCAACACTGTATATTCACCACAAATGTAACAGAAACTGTCAGGCGAATTAATACACTTCCGCTGAGCCATAATGCTAATTTTGGGATCACGGTTGAATATGACGAGCTAACACGAAATTAGATGGAAAAAATGCGAACAGGCGAGAGCCAAGATAAAACAATTGAATCAAGCCCGGGCATGTCAGAGCCTGCTTGTTCAGCTTGCAACATGTTGATGCTGGTTTCATTAGCTCACTCTGAAAGTTCTTTTCTTTGAAAGTTATATTTTTTTGGCTTTGCATATCTTCAATGCATTGATGTGAATTAATTAATAGTAATTTTGACTTTCAAAACCCTAAGATAAAAAAATACCTAAAATTGAGGAAAAATATACTAAATTTGAAGAGAATTTTGCATTTTGTGGCAAATCCTGACGTCCAGGATTTTTTTCAATATTTTTTTCGTTTTCAGCACACCAAAATACATGGAAATTAGATGAAAATAATCAAACAGCTTTTTAGTCGCAGACCTGTGTAATCGTAAACTACCTTGACCTAGTTTAGACAGTACAGAATAAGAAGATTTGTTAGGAAAATGTTCCATACAAATAAAAAATGAGTATAAAGGTATTATCCACTACGACTAAGTACTGTACAGATCATTATTTATGTAGACCTTGATTGACTTTTCAGACTGTACACACCGGAGAAAAATTAACCTTCGAATTTAAGGGCAACTCCATTCAAATGATTGAAGGTTTGACCGAAGCTAAGCTTAATATCCAACTCCCACTCCCATGACACAAACATTGAAGGAATTGTTCAGCTGTCCCTGAAGCTGTTTGGTACCTGGAAATAAAAAAGACAATAATTAAAATAATAAATAATTATAAAATATAGTCAACAATGACTTAGTTTAGATTAATAAAGAGAAGGCTCTATTGAACTTAGAGGTGACATTTTCTACAACTCTTGAAGGCCACTAATCCCTTTGTCATGAAAGTAGAACTTTGTTCTTTGTGGTAGTAAATACCATAGTTGTATTTTGCAGATAGCAATGCTGAAATAAAAATTGTGTAGCAGTTTTTCATATAACTTTGTATTTAGTTGCTCCTCTGTTATTGCAGTTCACTAAAAAAGAACATAAATTAAAAAAACATCAGAGAAAAAGGCAGCCACACTTGCTAACAACAGGTCACAATACAAATGCGCTACAGGATGCAGCAGGCCCCCCATGATAAAAGGCGGAGGCAGAACAGGATCAAAATACTGACAAAACAACCGCTTACTAACCCACTATAGATAGATGGAGTGGGTGCCAAGTATTACAAATTCACATGGAATAGGGCACCATTCACAAGGATATGAGTGGGGCATCTTGCAGCATATTAATAATGCCATCACTAATTACACACCTGCACTGCCCCCGCCTTTATCAAGGAGACCTGCAGCATTTAGCCTTTTGTTCTGAGATTTTTTTTTATTCATTACCTTTTTTCAGTGAATTGCTTTTTGAATTTAGTATAGAGACTCACAGGACAATAAGGACTCTTGATGTGAGTTGTGAGATTATGTACAATAGCAATGTTTTGAACATTTGACTTTCAGGCTCCTTATCTCACCATTCTCTACTGCTTTGATCGTGAGACTATCATCATTTTACAGACAATCATCTTGACTATCTCAAACATAAATTTGACTTGCAGCTATTTAGCATTAGTTATGCAGATTCTTGTCATGTCACCGCATTGTTACTCTTTTACTCCTGTTGGTGGAAAAATATTTTTGTTCCCAAATACTACAAAATACAACCTGTTCTCACATGCCCTGATAGCTCAGTGTGTTATTAGGTTGATTCGCAAGTGAAAGGTCATTGGTTAAAAATGAGAAGCAGCCATGAAGAAGATTTCCAAAGAAAAGAGAAACAGCATTATCCAGCTCATCAATAATGGTCTCTTGGCCAAGAAAATTGTCAAACTGCATCATGTGAGGACCATGACAGTTGGAAGAATATGAAATAAAGTCCGTCCATCCATTCAAAAGCCAAAAGGTGGACATCCAGGCAAAATATCAGAGCCAGCAAAGTGACTCATCACAAGGTCTATCAGTTCTGTTATGGCAGTGGAGGTGGCTCGTATGCTTCATAATAGTGAGATCACAGATGTCAATGCAACCACAGTACGAGGCACATTACACAAGTCTGGAATGGTGGCCCGAAAAAATGTGAAGAAGCCTAAACTTCAATATTGTCATAAGAAATGTTGATTCTAGCTTACAATAGAGTATGAAAAGTGGACATTTAAAGATTTGAAAGGGGTGATTTGGAGCTATGACACGAAAGTCAATAGACTTGGCTCTGATGGGTGCTAATGGGTCTGAAAGAAACAAGGGAAAAAGGGGCAAACGAATTGAGAAATTGAAGGAAATGTCAAGTTTGCTGGAGGATGTCTGATGATATGGGGTTATTTCACAGCCAAAGGCATTGGAAACTTGATCAGGATCGATGGTGGTCTCAATGCTGGGCTGTATGTTAGTATCCTACAACATGAGTTACTTTGTTCACTCAAGTACTATGTGTATGAAAAAGACAACATCGAGTTGCAACAGGACAACAACACAAAGCATATGTCAAGATTGGCGAAGAAATGGTTCAATGACAATGAAGTAGAGTTGCTGGATTTGACCCCACAATCCCCAAACCTCAACCCAATCGAACACTTGTGTGTAGAATAGAAGAAAAAACAGTATACATACCTAAGTGAGTCGACCAGTATGCACCAACTTTGGGAACATGTAGAAGAGGGCTGAGATCAAATTTCAGTTGACTCATGTTTGAATCTGATATAGAGCATGCCCAGAAGGATTCAGGCAGTAATAAAAACCAAAGGTGGATTTACAAAATACTAACAAAATAATACAAAATAAAATTTAGATCTGTTGGAGCAAAACAGTAACAATGTAGTGACATGATAAGAATCTCCATAACTAATCATATGCTAAATAGTTGCAAGTCAAATATAAGTATGAGATATCCAAGATGATTGTCTATAAAATGATGGGAGTCTCAAGTTTAAGCAAAAGGGGATAATGAGATATGGAGCCTGAAAGTCAAGAGTTCACATGATTGTTACCCTTTTGCCCTTCACTAGCCAGGTCCTTTAGTGTTTTTTTTTTGTAATTTAGGGTGTTTATCATTTGTGGTGCACCTATGGTACTGGGCAGCACCCATGACCTAATAGTAGGGGTGTCATTAGTAGGCTGTGAGCTAGCTTATGTGCATCACATATTATATGAGTATCATCGCCTTCTGGGCAATTTTATTTCTTAATTGAATGTATTTCTGGCTAAAAAAAGTTTTTACTAATAGATTTAATCATGAATTTCGCACTGTGTATTTGTAATGTGGTGCCAGTTAAAGATGGTACGGAGATGAGTTAAAGTCCAAAAATAAACTTTTCTTTACTAAACAGCTTGATAACAATTTTGTATGTCAAATAGTATGCACAACACTTCACAGATGCTTCATTTGTACTATGTAGATAAAAGAACTTTCTGGTTACATGTGATGATACATAGCTTTCCTTACAATTCATAAAAGTCTAGCAAACCATTATTGGAAGCTCCATCTTCTGCTGTGAGGACCACGTGGGTCTAGGTGGAACACTTTGGCACCCACCGATATTTTCAGTTCCCAAATAACTTGTGAGGACCTCACTGACTCAAGTAAATAGGTACAACTCCTCACTAGTATCTTCAAAGTCCAATTGATGAGGTGGACAGCCTCCATCCTGTACAACTGCATCTTCAGTTCTCCGTAGGAGAATTCATGTCCCAATATGGTGACCTTGTAGCTTTCCCTACATGATAAACAATTGTTAGACTAAATCCTGTTTAAATATCTTTCCATTCAATTCCCTTTAATTGGGCCTTCTACTTCCCCTGAGCAAAGTTAAGCACCTGGGGTTCAGCATCTACATTTCCTTACATTTCCCCCTTCTTTAACGATGGACATCCTTGGCCATTCACACCCTGTAAAACACCAAAAGCAACCTCACCACAACACAATATACAGCTCTGGCTCTGGCAAAATTAAGAGACCACTGGAAAATGTTCAGTTTGTCTCATTTTTCTCTTTATAGGTATATTTTTGAGTAAAACGTAAATTTTTATTTTGTTCTACTGTATAAACTTCTGACAACATGTCTCCAAGTTTCCAAGCTATAAATTTTGTATTTTTTTTTTGTGGCAAAGAAAAATTGTCAAAATTTAAAAAAAACAATGCTTTCAGGCCACAGATAATGCAAAGAAAACAAGTTTGTAATCATTTAGAACCAACAATACTAATGTTTTAATATCCATCATCCTCTTGATTACATTCCAGAGGTTTTCAATGGGGATCAAGTCTGGAGATTGGGCTACCCATGACAGGGCTTTGATGTGGTGGTCTCTTATTTTTTGTCAGAGGTGTATAATGAATTTTTAAATTTAGGCAGCTCTGGATAATCTTCGCCCTTATGGTAGAGTTCACCTAGTCCTTCTTGGTAAGGACCCCGTAACATGAGGTTGAGCACAATCCAGAACTTTGGCAACAGGCCACTGCTGAAAATGGTGAAATCTTCAGCTCAAAGATGTCTTTAGTCCATCTGAAAATGGTATAACAGGTGCAACAAAAACAGAGGGAAAAAAAGAAGTTCAGCTTACTTGGCTATTACTGGCCCACTTGGCCCACAGGGTATTGAAACAGTCCCTTAATTCTGCAGAACAACACACAGGCCTTCACGGCCATGAGGGTATAACATCACCCCTCAACCAGGCTCTTTAACAAAAATGAGTCTCACAGGAACACAAACCCATTTTAACATGAAAAAAGAAGAAAATCACACTCACACTATGGCCCACCACAGCTGTTTTCAGTTCCCACCTGACTTGTGACAACCTCATAGACTGAGATGTGTTGATACGACTCCTCATTAGTACCTTTAAAGTCCATTCAATGGGGGTCTCTGGTATCATCCTGTACCAGTGCATCTTCAACTCTCCGTAAGAGAACGCATGTCCCAATGTGGCAACCTTGTAGCTTTTCCTATATCATAGACAATTGCTTGCGGAGATTCTGCTTAACAATACCCTCCATTCAATTCCCTTTAATTGGAACCATTTACTTTCCCTGAGCAAATTTCAGTTTCAATGGCCTTCCTGGTCTGAACCTAGGACCTCATCCTTCCCTTCATTCTCCTCTAGGCTTCCTGACTGGAATCCACTTTGCCAATATCTCTTCCCATTCCTTAAGACATATCTGATATCTCATGGCCTCCCCTCTTTGCACATCCGTTGACATGGAGGTCTGCAAGAAGTTAGACCTAAAGTCTGTATTTCTCGCAAGCTAACCTGACCCACTACCAGGAAGTTGTACCCTGCATATCCACGTGGCTTTTCCCATCCTGACCTAGTCCAAACTAATAACCCTCTCTGTACCAACCTAATGCATGCAAACTACCAAATACATAAAACCACATTTAAAACAGTACAATACATCCTAACTTTAAGGCGGGTGTGGGCAGCATCTCCACTTCCTTACATATTGCTGGCGGCAGAATGCGTTTATGACACTTATCTTTCTTCTTCTGAGCTTCATTCAGCTGATTCATGACTATATTAAAGTTGGGCTTAACTTTGGTGCCATAAGTCAGCTGAGATGAGTTCAGAAGAGCAAATATTAGTGTTATAAACTTTCCAGTTAGAGCAAGCGCACTGGCGGATTTTCTGCTACCTCATTCTGCAGCCAGCAATGGACAGTGCAAAAGTAGAGGCTGTAGAAGATTTTGCTACATTTTAAATAAAAGACGTTTGCATAAATTATTTTTTAATCAAAAATGCATACATTTAACTAAAAATGCCCTATAGGTCTCCAAATCCATCAAAATTAAAGATGAAAATCCTTTCTATACAGATGCTAGAAACTATTTATTTTTTTTAAAGGGCAAGTCTAGAGGTGCACTTGTCTTTATTTTGTCATTTCGGTATTAATCATCTCAATTTCTTTGCACAGTGTAAACATCAATATTATCTTTAAGCAGAGTACTGTAATAAATGAATCCTATGTCAAGAAACGTCTGCTATCATTTTCTATACCTACGTACATCCTATCAAAGGGTCAAGTAGGTGTCCGTCATCACCAGGCACCCACAGGTTATACAATGGCAGCAGACTGTTTTGTCAATATGACCCAAGAAGTTGGAGAAGTGTTCTTTTGTGGGTCTCAAGACGCAGGCGTGTAGCCTAAGCTTACTATAGACGGTGCTGTAACAATGAAGATCATATTTCTTTTTTTTTGCTGAAAACTGACTTTCCCCTTAGAAGAAAGCAGTGATCTCATGTGGGTACACTTTACTTTGTTGCCAAAGATCCAGAGGGTATTTATTCTAAAGCATAATGTATTTATCAAGTGGCCGTACATTTTTATTCAGAAGCATTTGAAATAGAGATCTGTCTTCTACCTACAATTATGATGTCACTTTTTAGTAATCCCGTGACTAATCAAGCACTGAAAGGAGGAGAAGAAGGAGGTGAACGCAAAGCTAACCGTATTTCTAAACCTGCAGCATGAGATTAAGGAAGCTGCAGGCTTTTAGCCTGGAAAACATCCATGTTATGTGTTGATTAATGTTTTCAGTTGGCGGAGTATGTTTACTCCCACACAACAGTCAAAACTATGCACTGGAGAGACACTTAGCTTCAGCCAAGAGGCAGTAAATATACCTGGAAGATGATTTCTGCTAATATCGCATTGGAAAGAAATATACATATAGACTTATGCACTGCCAAGGTAGCAAGACAAATCCAACAAAATGTGGGATTTTTGCAGGAGTGGAAGGAGACGACTGGATTTACGAGGCAAATATGAGAACAACGTCTACTGACAGGGATGAAAAAATAGAAAAACATCCCTGCAATATTAAATAAGGGCATCTACATGACTGTGTACGATAGTCACATAGCATAAAAGACAGTAAAAGAGATATGTCAGGTTGAATATGGTGTCTGATCTGGGCACATTAGCATTTTGTAGAGCAGAAAAACTGAGCAGACATATTTAATTTTGCTAGAAAAGATTCAGTAAAACCTTCATTAATTTGATGCTCTTTCTATGTTTTAGGAGTCCAGTAGGTGGTCCTATTCAGTGAATAACAGCCATAGTTGGATGATCGTATAACAGCCCACCGGACTCCTAAGCATTGATAAAACAGCAAATTAAATAAATTAAATAAATAAGATTTTATGGAACCTTATTCTAAAAAAACTATATATATATATATATATATATATATATATATATATATATATATACAGCGGGTACGGAAAGTATTCAGACCCCTTTACATTTTTCACTCTTTGTTTCATTGCAGCCACTTGGTAAATTCAAAAAAGCAGATTTTTTTCTCATTAACCCCTTAAGCCCCGAGGGTGGTTTGCACGTTAATGACCGGGCCAATTTTTACAATTCTGACCACTGTCCCTTTATGAGGTTATAACTCTGGAACGCTTCAACGGATCTTGGCGATTCTAACATTGTTTTCTCGTGACATATTGTACTTTATTTTAGTGGTAACATTTATTCGATATAACTTGCGTTTATTTGTGAAAAAAACGGAAATTTGGCGAAAATTTAGAAAATTTCGCAATTTTCCAACTTTAAATTTTTATGCCCTTAAATCACAGAGATATGTCACGCAAAATACTTAATAAGTAACATTTCCCACATGTCTACTTTACATCAGCACAATTTTGGAACCAAAATTTTTTTTTGTTAGGGAGTTATAAGGGTTAAAAGTTGACCAGCAATTTCTCATTTTTACAACACCATTTTTTTTTAGGGACCACATCTCATTTGATGTCATTTTGAGGGGTCTATATGATAGAAAATACCCAAGTGTGACACCATTCTAAAAACTGCACCTCTCAAGGTTCTCAAAACCACATTCAAGAAGTTTATTAACCCTTCAGGGGTTTCACAGGAATTTTTGGAATGTTTAAATAAAAATGAATATTTAACTTTTTTTCACACAAAATTTATTTCAGCTCCAATTTGTTTTATTTTACCAAGGGTAACAGGATAAAATGGATGCCAAACATTGTTGTACAATCTGTACTGAGTACGCTGATACCCCATATGTGGGGGTAAACCACTGTTTGGGCGCATGGCAGAGCTCGGAAGCGAAGGAGCGCCATTTGACTTTTCAATGCAAAATTGACAGGAATTGAGATGGGACGCCATGTTGCGTTTGGAGAGCCCCTCATGTGCCTAAACATTGAAACCCCCCACAAGTGACACCATTTTGGAAAGTAGACACCCTAAGGAACTTATCAAGATGTGTGGTGACCACTTTGACCCACCAATTGCTTCACAGAAGTTTATAATGCAGAGCCGTAAAAATAAAAAATCATATTTTTTCACAAAAATGATCTTTTCGCCCCCAATTTTTTATTTTCCCAAGAGTAAGAGAAGAAATTGGACCGCAAAAATTGTTGGCCAATTTGTCCTGAGTATGCTGATACCCCATATATGGGTGTAAACCATTGTTTGGGCGTATGGCAGAGCTCGGAAGGGAAGGAGCGCCATTTGACTTTTCAATGCAAAATTGACTGGAATTGAGATGGGACGCCATGTTGTGTTTGGAGAGCCCCTGATGTGCCTAAACATTGGAACCCCTAACAAGTGACACCATTTTGAAAAGTAGACCCCGTAAGGAACTTATCTAGATGTGTGGTGAGCACTTTGACCCAACAAGTGCTTCACAGAAGTTTATAATGCAGAGCCGTAAAAATAAAAAATCTTATTTTTTCACAAAAATGATCTTTTCGCCCCAATTTTTTATTTTCCCAAGGGTAAGAGAAGAAATTAGACCACAAAAGTTGTTGTGCAATTTGTCCTGAGTGCGACGATACCCCATATGTGGGGGTAAACCACTTTTTGGGAGCATAGCAGAGCTCGGAAGGGAAGGAGCGCCATTTGACTTTTCAATGCAAAATTGACTGGAATTAAGATGGGACGCCATGTTGGTTTGGAGAGCCCCTGATGTGCCTAAACATTAAAACCCCCCACAAGTGACACCATTTTGGAAACTAGACCCCCTAAGGAACTTATCTAGATGTGTTTTGAGAGCTTTGAACCCCCAAGTGTTTCACTACAGTTTATAACGCAGAGCCGTTAAAATAATTTTTTTTTTTTTTCGCAAAAATTATTTTTTAGCCCCCAGTTTTGTATTTTCACAAGGGTAACAGAATAAATTGGACCCCAAAAGTTGTTGTCCAATTTGTCCTGAGTACGCTGATACCCCATATGTGGGGGGGAACCACTGTTTGGGCGCATGGCAGAGCTCGGAAGGGAAGGAGCGCCATTTGGAATGCAGACTTAGATGGATTGGTCTGCAGGAGTCACGTTGCATTTGCAGAGCCCCTGATGTACCCAAACAGTACAAACCCCCCACAAGTGACCCCATATTAGAAACTAGACCTCCCAAGGAACTTATCTAGATGTGTTGTGAGAACTTTGAACCCCTAAGTGTTTCACTACAGTTTATAACGCAGAGCCGTGAAAATAAAAATTCTTTTTTTTTTCACAAAAATGATTTTTTAGCCCCCAGCTTTGTATTTTTACAAGGGTAACAGAATAAATTGGACCCCAAAAGTTGTTGTCCAATTTGTCCTGAGTACGCTGATACCCCATATGTGGGGGGGAACCACTGTTTGGGCGCATGGCAGAGCTCGGAAGGGAAGGAGCGCCATTTGGAATGCAGACTTAGATGGATTGGTCTGCAGGCGTCACGTTGCATTTGCAGAGCCCCTGATGTACCCAAACAGTAGAAACCACCCACAAGTGACCTCATATTGGAAACTAGACCTCCCACGGAACTTATCTAGATGTGTTGTGAAAACTTTGAACCCCCAAGTGTTTCACTACAGTTTACAACGCAGAGCCGTGAAAATAAAAAATCCTTTTTTTTCCCACAAAAATGATTTTTAGCCCCCCAAATTTTTATTTTCCCAAGGATAACAAGAGAACTTGGACCCAAAAAGTTGTTGTCCAATTTGTCTCGAGTACGATGATACCCCATATGTTGGGGTAAACCCCTGTTTGGGCGCACGGGAGAGCTCGGAAGTGAAGGAGCACTGTTTTACTTTTTCAATGCAGAATTGGCTGGAATTGAGATCGGACGCCATGTCGCGTTTGGAGAGCCCCTGATGTGCCTAAACAGTGGAAACCCCCCAATTATAAATGAAACCCTAATCCAAACGCACCCCTAACCCTAATCCCAACTGTAACCCTAACCACACACCTAACCCTGACACACCCCTAATTCTAATCCCAACCCTAATCCCAACCGTAAATGTAATCCAAACCCTAACCCTAGCCCTAACCCTAGCCCTAACCCTAGCCCTAACCCTAATGGGAAAATGGAAATAAATACATTTTTTTTAATTTTATTATTTTTCCCTAAGGCTAGGTTCACATTGCGTTAGGGAAATCCGTTTAGCACTAGCGGATTGCGCTAACGCAATGTCTTTTTAGGTGTCGTGTTTAGTGGTCGCATTAATGTCCCCGCTCTGGAAGATCGGGGATCGGACCTCGGGCGCGCCGCGGACGCTGCAAGCAGCGTCTGAGGCGCGCCACAAAAGAATGGCACCTTGCTAGCGCGAGCCGAAAATGGCACGCTCTAGCGATGCGCTACACCCGAAAATCACATTGCTGTCAATGGTTGTGCTAACGGACCCGTTGCACGGCGTTAATTGTGACATTTTCGCCGTGCAACGCTGTCCATTAGCGTTAACCCATTAACGCAATGTGAACCTAGCCTAACTAAGGGGGTGATGAAGGGGGGTTTGATTTACTTTTATAGCATTTTTTATATCGGATTTTTATGATTGGCAGCCGTCACACACTAAAAGACGCTTTTTATAGCAAAAAAGTTTTTGCGTCTCCACATTTTGAGACCTATAATTTTTCCATATTTTGGTCCACAGAGTCATGTGAGGTCTTGTTTTTTGCGGGACGAGTTGACGTTTTTATCGGTTACATTTTCGGACACGTGACAGTTTTTGATCGCTTTTTATTCCGCTTTTTTGTGAGGCAGAATGACCAAAAACCAGCTATTCATGAATTTCTTTTGGGGGAGGCGTTTATACCGTTCCGCGTTTGGTAAAATTGATGAAGAAGTTTTATATCATTTATATCATTTATATCTTTTTTTTATGTTTTGGCGCTTTTATACGATAAAAGCTATTTTATAGAAAAAATAATTATTTTGGCATCGCTTTATTCTGAGGACTATAACTTTTTTATTTTTTTGGTTATGATGCTATATGGCAGCTCGTTTTTTGCGGGACAAGATGTCGTTTTCAGAGGTACCATGGTTATTTATATCTGTCTTTTTGATCGCGTGTTATTCCACTTTTTGTTCAGCGTTATGATAATAAAGCATTGTTTTTTGGCTCGTTTTTTTTTTTTTTTCTTACGGTGTTCACTGAAGGGGTTAACTAGTGGGCCAGTTTTATAGGTCGGGTCGTTACGGACGCGGCGATACTAAATATGTGTACTTTTATTGTTTTTTTGTTTTTTTTTAGGTAAAGAAATGTATTTATGGGAATAATATTTTTTTTTTTCTGCTTTATTTAGGAATTTTTTTTTTTTTTTTTTTTACATGTGTGGAAATTTTTTTTTTTACTTTTTCACTTTGTCCCAGGGGGGGACATCACAGATCACCGATCTGACAGTGTGCACAGCACTCTAGATCAGTGATCTGACATACAGCCGGGCAGGATTAGAGCTGCAGCTGCAGCCTGATCCTGACCCGGAAGTGCTCCCTGGAGGACCCGGATGCAGCCGGGTGGCCATTTTGGATCCGGGGACTGCAGGGAGAAGATGCTCGGTACACGGTGAGTACATCACCGTGTACCGATCGTCTCAGGGAAGCCCGCAGGGAGCCCCCTCGCTGCGCGATGCTTCCCTGCACCGCCGGCACACCGCGATCATCTTTGATCGCGGTGTGCCGGGGGTTAATGTGCCGGGAGCGGTCCGTGACCGCTCCTGGCACATAGTGCCGGATGTCAGCTGCGATAGGCAGCTGACACCCGGCCGCGATCGGCCGCGCTCCCCCCGTGAGCGCGGCCGATCGCATATGACGTACTATCCCGTCACTGGGAATTAAGTCCCAGGTCACCTGGACGGGATAGTACGTCATATGGGATTAAGGGGTTAATGTACACTCTGCACCCCATCTTGACTGAAAAAAGAGCAGAAATGTAGAAATTTTTGCAAATTTATTAAAAAAGAAAAACTGAAATATCACATGGTCATATGTATTCAGACCCTTTGCTCAGTATTGAGTAGAAGCACCTTTTGAGCTAGTACAGCCACGAGTCTTCTTGGGAATGATGGGTTTTTCACACCTGGATTTGAGGATCCTCTGCCATTCTTCCTTGCAGATCCTCTCCAGTTCCGCCAGGTTGGATGGTGAACGTTGGTAGACAGCCAATCTCCAGAGATGCTTAATTGGGTTTAGGTCAGGGCTCTGACTGGGCCAGTCAAGAATGGTCACAGAGTAGTTCTGAAGCCACTTTTTCATCCAGGACATCTCTGTATATGGCCGCATTTATGTTTCCTTCAATTGCACCCAGTCTGTCATGATCCAGGCCGGGTTTTGGTTTTGTCTTTCCTTTCCCGGTCTGATCATGTCAGGGATTAACTTTCAATGCCTTGTTCCCATGTCCGATCTGCTATATATTGGTGCTGCAAACTGTCTGCAGTGCCAGTTACATTCCTTGCCTTCGGTGTGCTAGCAGGCTCTGGTGAGTTCCTGATCTGTTTTGCTGTGCTATTCTGACCCAACCCATGTCTGTTTACCTTCCACTTACCCGTTCCTGACCCTGTTCCCATGTGTTTGGACTGGTATTGACTTTAGCTCGGCTCTGACTTGATTCTTACCCGTTCCTGACCCTGTTCCCACGTGTCTTTGGACTCCATGGTATTGACTTTAGCTTGGCTCTGACCTGATTCTGTCTCTCTTTTGTGGTACAACTACTACTGAACGGTACTGATCTTTTGCTCTTGTCTGACTTTGCTTCTTGGTTTTCCCTTAATACTGCATTATCTTCTGGTATTGACTCGGCTCTATGACTACTCCGCTGCCACCTAGTGTTAGCTTCGTTGTACTACTGTGGGTCTGCTTCATATCTGGATTTTTACAGCTCACTCTCCACTCTGTTGCCATCTAGTGGAGTCTGTGTTGCTCTGCATTAACCCTCAGTACTACAGCGTGACACAGTCATTCTGTCCCTGCAGCTGAAAAACACACCCTTAGCATGATGCTGCCACCACCATGTTTCAATGTTTGGATTGTATTGGGCAGGTGATGAACAGTGCCTGGTTTGCTCCACACTTACCGCTTAGAATTATCACAAAAAAAATTTATCTTCGTCTCATCAGACCAGAGAATCTTATTTCTCATAGTCTGGAAGGAGTCCGTCATGTGTTTTTTAGCAAACTCTATGCGTTCTTTCATATGTCTGGCACTGAGGAGAGGCTTCCATAGGTCCACTCTGCCATAAAGGCCCGATTGCTGCAGTGATAGTTCACTTTATGGAACTTTCTCCCATCTGCCTACTGCATCTGTGGAGCTCAGCCACACTGATCTTGGGGATCTTCTTTTCCTCTCTCACCAAGGCTCTTCTCCCATGATTTCTTAGTTTGGTTGGATGGCCAGGTCTAGGAAGACTTCTGGTGGTCCCAAACTTCTTCCATTTATGGATTATGGAGGCCACTGTGCTCTTAGGAACCTTGAGTACTGCAGGAATTCTTTTGTAACCTTGGCTAGATCTAAAAAAAAAATTCTATCTTTGAGCTCCTTAAGGTACCGTCACACTCAGCGACGCTGCAGCGATATAGACAACGAGCCGATCGCTGGAGCATCGCTGTTTAGGTCGCTGTAGAGACGTCAAACACAATTACTCCAGAACGATGCAGGAGCGATCCAGTGACGTAACGGCGACTCACTTATCGTTCTCGCTGGTTGTTAGCTCCATGTAAAACATTGCTGGCATCGTTGCTTTTGATGTCAAACATGACGATACATGCCGACCTGATGACCAAATAAAGTACTGGACTTCTAGCTCTGACCAGCGATGGCACAGCGGGATCCAGATCGCTGCTACGTGTCAAACACAACGAGATCGCTAACCAGGACGCTGCAACGTCACGGATTGTTGTCGTTCTCGTTGTAAAGTTGCTGAGTGTGAAGGTACCTTTAGTCAGTTCCTTCAACCTCATGATTCTCATTTGGTCTGACATGCATCGCGAGCTGTGAGGTCTTATATAGACAGAGAAAATCAAGTCCTATCACTTTAATTAAACACAGCTGGGCTCTAATGAAGGAGTAGAACCATCTCAAGAAGGATCACAAGGAAATGGACAGCATGACACTTAAATATGAGTGTCTGAGCAAAGGGTCTGAATATTTATGACTGTGATATTTCAGCTTTTCTTTTTTCCCTGCTGTTCTGTTGGTCAAAAATGACCGACTTTGAACTTCAATATTCTTTAAAATATTCAAGATGCGGCTCTGAAACCCGTGGCCGACCGACCCATCCTCATTTAAGTCAATCAACCACAAGTTTCAGAACCGCATCTTGAACACCCCAAAAAATACCAAAGTTCAAAATAGGTCTCCCCAGACCGAACAGAACAGCAGGGTTAATAAATTTGCAAAAATTACTACATTCTGGATTTTTTCAGTCAAGATGGGGTGCAGAGTGTACATTAATGGGAAAAAAAAGAACTTTTTTGAATTCACCAAATGGCTGCAATGAAACAAAAAGTGAAAAATTTAAAGGGGTCTGAATACTTTCCGTACCCACTGTTTATACACCAGACAAGAATATAAATACAACACTTTTGTTTTTGCTCCAATTTTTCATGAACAGAACTCAAAGATCTAAGACTTTTTCTATATACACAAAAGCCCTTTTTCTCTCAAATATTGTCCACAAATTTTCCTAAATCTGTGTTAGTGAGCACTTCTCCTATGCTGAGATAATCCATCCACCTCACAGGTGTGGCATATCAGGATGCAGATTAGACAGCACAGGTGGGTCTTAGTTGGGCCACAATAAAAGGCCACTCTAAATGTGCAGTTTAACAGTATTGGGGGGCTGAAAACCATTTAGTATCTGATGTGATCACCGTTTTCCTCACACAGTACAATATATCTCCTTCACATAGTGTTGATCAGGTTGTTGATTGTGACCTGTAGAATGTTGGTCCACTCCTCTTCAATGGCTGTATGAAGTTGATGGATATTAGCAGGAACTCGTGGCCAGCCTAAGGCACACTTGTGCAATAATACTGCTAATGTTCAGGTGTGATTTTCATATTGCCCACAACTTTTACTTGCCACAGGTGAGTTTGAATGAACATCAAATGCTTGAAACAAAGTTGTTTATCCACAATTTTGGAAAGGTGCCAACAATTTTGTCTGGCTCATTTTGTTTTTTTTTGTGAAATTGTGTCCAATTTGCATTTTTTCTCTGTTTTCTTTGTGTTGTTCAAATACACAAGAAGAAATAAACATGTGTATAACAAAACATGTATAATTCCAATAATTTTTTGTTAATAATACTTCATTTTCTGGAACAATTTCAAGAGTGCCAACACTGTTGTTCATTTCAGTATGTGGATAGGCTCGACCTTCCACATGAGGAAACAGGTGAATCCTCTGGTGGGCCTTTGGGCATGAATAAGCCTCTTACCCCTCAATATGAGTAAAAGTTGGCCCAATACATTTTATTTACTATGTACAGAAGCATAGGTGAATTTGTTTAAAAAGGGTAATGTAATATGTGCATGCAGCTGATCAGTGGGCCCCAAGAGTCAATATTACCGATGGGCCATGCTACACCTGTCCCACACTGTATGTGGAGGTCACTTTGATATACCTAAAGCTTTGACTCCATTAAAAAACTTGAAAAGAGGTTGTATACAGTCTTAAGAGATCTCAGAGTCTTACGCAATTCATTTCAGGACAATTAGAATAGCTAAAATTCACAGCAATTGAATTTCACGGAAATCAAATTTTGGGGAAAAACTTGCCAAGATGTGCAAATTCAAGTTTCAAAAGATTCTATCTCCATGGGTTAACCTACAATTTGTCAGTCAACCCATGTGTAATAAACCCTAGTGGAATTGTATTGTTTCCAAAGTCATCTTCAAGTAGGGTTGCGTTCTGCTAAATCATTGGGGCTAATTAATGTGTCCTAGGCTAAGCCCAGTCGGGAGTTCTTTGTTGGCATTTTAGTGGGCCAGTTCAACTAACAGGACAACTATAGTAGACAAACGTAAGTTATTTTTTTATTTTGATATGTTATCATTTGGCTTTATGTAAAATATTTTTTCTCACACATTTAAAAAAGTCCCAAATTACAGACTGTATTTTATAAATTGGAAACACTACCAAAACTACGGTCCCTCTAATGCAATTACATTTACTCTTTATCCCTGTAGTCTTCGGAAAAGTAATTAAATGAACCTAAGAAGCGTGAATACTGTTTAGTAAGACATGACAGTGCAAATTTAGCTGGCTGATATTTATATTTGTCACTGTTTTCCCTGAAACCAAAAAATATGGTCCAAAAAAGAAGTCTAAACCAAGATTTCTAACATTTACTTAAGATTTTCAATTAGGCGCAGTTACAGATCTTTCTAGTTGAACTGAAATGTATTGCGGCACATATCTTCCATAGTGAATTTTTATTTGGGTAAATAATACAGGGCAGTAAAATCCTTAATAGGACAAGTCAACGTAATGATGAGTTAAAACTCCACAGCTCGTGAGAGGTAGTTTTAGCATTTTGGTAGATGGCACAAATCGTTGTCTGTGCTAAGAGGGTTTACAGCCTGAAGGCAATACAAAGAACGGGAGCAGCAAAAACCTGTATTTTGTTTGAAGGATTGCCCAAAATATATCTTAAATTTAATACATTTTTGTCAGTCCTGTAATTTTAGGAAACTACATGACCCAGAAAAACAGCAATAAACTAGATAAATAAATTTTGTTGAAGTTGGCCATTCTTACAAAAAAGCAGTTTTTTGAGTTTTTACCTAAGATAAGTGTCTCCGCTCATCCAGAAATGATGCCAGCCTCTAGCAAACATATCACTGCAATATATAAGCAATTTGATTAACACGTTTCTTGCATTAGATGTGGCCGCGAGAGACAACAAGAATGTTGCTGTGTTTCTAAATGCACTTCACATGAGCTTCAATTCATAACCTCCTGAGATCAGAGGTAGGTTTTAAGCTTACATACAAAATCATTATAACAATGGGGATTTAAGTGCAATGTCACACTTTCCTGCAAATGTCACCTTTAAATAGATATTTAGCCAGTCTACACCTGCTTGAATAAGTGAGCTATTCCCTAATATGGGAGTATAGATATATCTAAGACATTATTGTAAAAGGTTATTCTTTGCTTTAAAGGGGAAAAAAGATTTTATAGCAGTTTATGATCAGTAGGGGTCCAACCTCTGGGACAATCAAAAATCCTGAAAATGAAGTGGTCATTGCACTATTATTATGACATGTGCCCGTCGCTGTTTTTCTATAAGTCCATACAGTTCCACACAGTAAATAAGGGCACTACAACTGTGCAGTGGTCTTTTTCTTTTCTGGACCACCAAGAGTTTCATGCTCTCATTTATGACCCCTCCATACACCTTAGACTAATGTCGGCCACACCCACCAATATCAACCGTTTTAGCTGACGCTCTAATGTGTATGGGAGTGCCGTCTAATTGATTGCATGGGAAGATGTCAACCGGGCATTTCTGCTGGCAGGGAAGTATGTCAGCAACTTTTTCATAGAGAACACAGGAGCTGTGCAATTCTTTCTTCTTTCTATTCTCACTTTCTGCTGCTTAATACCGAGAATTGCATTGGAAATGCATCATCCTTTCTTATCCTCTTGTCTGTTGCAGATCCGGCCATGATACACTTCCAGTCTAACCCATGATCGCCGCCATATAAGATTCATGCTCCGCAATCACAAACTACTCTCTCACTCTGCTACAGCGCTGTCAGTGCTAGCTACAGTTGTGCTCAGACGTTTACATATCCCAGCAGAATTTTTGTTTTCTTGGCCTTTTTTTCAGAGAATATGAATGATAACACCAAAACATATTCTCCACTCATGGTTAGGGGTTGGGTGAAGCCATTTATTGTCAAACTACTGTGTTTTCTCTTTTTAAATCATAATGACAACCCAAAACATCCAAATGACCCAGATCAAAAGCTCACATACCCTGGTGATTTTGGCCTGATAACATGCACAGAAGTTGACACAAATGGGTTTGAATGGCTACTAAAGTTAACATCCTCACCTGTGACCTGTTTGCTTGTAATCAGTGTGTGTGTGCAAAAAAGCTGACTGAGTTTCTGGGATCCAGACAGATTCTTGCATCTTTCATCCAGCCACTGACATTTCTGGATGTGAGTCATGGGGAAAGCAAAAGAATTGTCAACGGATATACAGGAAAAGAATATTTTTCAAATATGTTTATATGTACAGTATATATAAATATGTTTTTCTATACCCGTTTTTCATTGTAACTTATTTTCCTTTTTACACTAAAGTGACACTTTTTAAAAAGACCCCAGAGGGTAGAAACATTATTGTTACCTTTCCGTTATTGTCTCCACATTTTTTTTTTTTTGCAAATTTACTTAATTAACCCCTTTAACCCAGAAGGTGGTTTGCATGTTAATGACCGGGACAATTTTTACAATTCTTATTAATCCATTGTCCCTTCATAACTCTGGAATGCTTCCATGGATCCTGGTGATTCTGACACTGTTTTCTTGTAACATATTGTACTTTATGATAATGGCAAAAATTATTTGATATGATTTGTGTTTATTTGTGAAAAAAATGGAAATTTGGTGAAAATTTTGACAATTTTGCTATTTTCCAACTTTGAGTTTTCATACCCTTAAATCACAGAGATATGTCACACAAAATACTTAATAAGTAACATTTCCCACATGTTTACTTTATATCAGCACAATTTTCGAACCAATTTTTTTTGTTAGGAAGTTAAAAGTTAAACAGCGATTTCTCATTTTTACAACACCATTTTTTTTTAGACTACATCACATTTCAAATCATTTTGAGGGGTCTATGTGATAGAAAATAACCAAAATTAACACCATTCTAAATACTGCACCCCTCACGGTGCTCAAAATCACATTCAAGATATTCATTAACACTTCAGGTGCTTCACAGGAATTTTTGGAATTTAAAAAAAAATGAAGATTTAACTTTTTTCAAAAAAGATGTACTTCAGATCCAATATTTTTATTTTACCAAGAGTAACAGGAGAAATTGGACCCCAAAAGTTGTTGTACAATTTGTCCTGAGTACGCTTATACCCCATATATGCAGGTAAACAACTTTTTGGGCGCATGGCAGAGCTCAGACGGGAAGGTGCGCCGTTTGAATTTTCAACGCTAAATTGGCTGGAATTGTGATTGGACTCTATGTCGCGTTTGGAGAGCCCCTGATGTGCCTAAACAGTGGAAACCCCCCACAAGTGATACCATTTTGGAAACTAGACCCCTAAAGAACTTATCTAGATGTGAGAAGAGCACTTTGATCCACCAAGTTCTTCACAGATAGTTATAACGTACAGACGTAAAAATAAAAAATTGAATGATTTTACGCCCCCAATTTTTTATTTTTACAAGGGTAAAAGGAGAAATTGGACCTGAAAAGTTGTTGTCCAATTTGTCCTGAGTATGCTGATACCCTATATGTGGGGGTAATTCACTGTTTGGGTGCACAGCAGAGCTCAGAAGGGAAGGAGCATCATTTGACTTTTTCAACGCAGAATTGGCTGGAATTGAGATCTGACACCATGTTACATTTGGAGAGCCCCTGATTTGCCTAAACAATGGAAACCCCTAATTCTAATTCCAACCCTAACCCCAACACACCCCTAACCCTAATCCCAACCCTAACCCTAATCCAAACCCTAATCCTAACTTTAGACCCAGCCCTAACCCAAACTTTAGCCCCTACCCTAACCCTAACTTTAGCCACAACCCTAACCCTAACTTTAGCGCCAACCCTAACCCGAACTTTAGCCCCAACCCTAACCATAACCCTAATGGGAAAATGGAACTAAATACATTTTTTATTTTATTATTTTTCCCAAACTAAAGGGGTGATAAAGGGGGTTTGATTTACTATTTATAGTGGGTATTTATGTTTGGCAGCTGTATGGTGGTTTGTTTTTTGCGGGGCAAGATGATGTTTTCAGCAGTACCATGTTTATTTATATCCGTCTTTTTGATCGCGTGTTATTCCACTTTTTGTTCAGCAGTATGATGATAAAGCTTTTTTTGCCTTGTTTTTTTATGGGGTTCACTAAAGAGGTTAACTAGTGGGACCGTTTTATAAGTTGGGCCGTTATGGACGCAGCGATATTAAATATTTGTATTTTTATTGTTTTTTATATATTTACATAAAGAAATGTATTTATATTTTTTTTTTCTTTATTTAGGAATTTAAAAAAATATATTTTTACAAATGCTAATTTTTAGTTATTTTTTTACTTTTTTACATTGTCCCAGGATGGAGCATCACTATATGAAGTCAGATCGCTGATCTGACACTTTGCACTGCACTGTATCCGATTAATGATCTGACAGGCAGTGAAGGAGGCTTGTCGATGCCTGCTCTCAGCAAGCACTGAGAAGCCACCTCCTGCAGGACATGGAAGGACTCCACAGCCATCATGGAGCCGGTGATCTGAAAGGAGAACCTCAGGACAACACAATGATAATACGATCACATCGCGTTGTTCTGAGGGAAGCTTGCAGGGAGACCCCTCCCTGTACAATGCTTCTCTATGCCTCTGCCGCCACCGGAACGCTGCGATCTTGTTTGATCACAGTGTTCCACTGGTTAAAGTGCTGGGAGCAGTCTGAGAACCATCCTGGCACTTAATGTCAGGTGTCAGCTGTGAGAATCAGCTGACACCCAGCCAGGATCGGCCTCACATCACCCGTGTGCGTTGCTGATCATCGATGACGTACTAGCCCGTCCATGGCCAGATGGGCCCAGGGCACATGGACGGGATAGTACTTCAGATGGCAGAAAGGGGTAAAATATCGTTTGGACACCTTGTATCATACAACTGAATGTGCAGTAAATTTTTCTGGGTTTAATATGTATGAGAAAACCAACACAGATGGCTGTCAGCCGATCAGTCATTTATTGTATTTAGTGTAGTTTTAGTCATCGAATGTGTAAGATTTTGTTCGGGCCAACTACTGTGCAAGGATTTGCAGCTGGGCACCATCAAGTGAATAGGGCAGGAGGATGGGATTTCAGCTACATAGGGTAAAAAGAGGAGGTAGCTCTACACCAACCTTCATTCTCAGGAACAGTGGGTGTCCCCCACAAATCATAAAGTAATAACATATATTAAAGATATTTTATACTTTTAAGATAGCATTATTACTTTAATAAAATAAATGGATGATAATTTAAAATATTAGATTTAGAAATTTAAATGCTATTTCTTTTTTAAGAGAAATTCATAAAAAAAGATTTTAGATAAGACAAAATTAACATTTGACTGTTACAGTGTCTGCTTGACACCCATTGCCTAAGTGATTTGATGCTTTGAGGTGTACACATATTATCTGGTGTCTTAGAAAACAACTGGAGGGTCAATTTTCAATTAAAGGCCCCTTCACATTAAGCGACGCTGCAGCGATACCGACAACGATCCGGATCGCTGCAGCGTCGCTGTTTGGTCGCTGGAGAGCTGTCACACAGACCGCTCCCCAGCGACCAACGATGCCGGTAACCAGGGTAAACATCGGGTAACTAAGCGCAGGGCCGCGCTTAGTAACCCGATGTTTACCCTGGTTACCATGCTAAAAGTAAAAAAAAACAAACGCTACATACTTACCTACAGCCGTCTGTCCTCCAGCGCTGCGCTCTGCTTCTCTGCTCTCCTCCTGTACTGTCTGTGAGCCGGAAAGCAGAGCGGTGACGTCACCGCTCTGCTTTCCGGCTCACAGACAGTACAGGAGGAGAGCAGAGCACAGCGCTGGAGGACAGACAGCGGTAGGTAAGTATGTAGTGTTTGTTTTTTTTTACTTTTAGGATGGTAACCAGGGTAAACATCGGGTTACTAAGCGCGGCCCTGCGCTTAGTTACCCGATGTTTACCCTGGTTACCAGTGAAGACATCGCTGGATCGGTGTCACACACGCCGATCCAGCGATGTCAGCAGGAGTCCAGCGACGAAATAAAGTTCTGGACTTTATTCAGCGACCAACGATCTCCCAGCAGGGGCCTGATCGTTGGTCGCTGTCACACATAACGATTTCATTAACGATATCGTTGCTACGTCACAAATAGCAACGATATCGTTAACAATATCGTTATGTGTGAAGGTACCTTTAGTCACATGACTGTGTATAAAAAGATCATGTAAATGAGTCAAAGTAACTCAACAGCAAAGATAGTCAGAGGTTCAACAATTTGAAAAACTGAGTCTAAAACTTTAGGAACAATAACAGGAAAATGTTCTTGAAGGTAAAATTACAAAGACTGTGAATTGGTGCAAAGTGTGAAATTTGGTTTGGCTAGGTGAGAGGTGTCTGACCGGGATCCAAGGGGTAACGTTTTGCCTTGTGCAGAGTGATATGTCAAGCCTGGCATGCAAACTATGTGAAGACTTTTAAGCTTTACAATGCTCCTCTGGAAAATGAAATATGCAAATTGCCTCTTCAGAGAGAAAGAGGACTAGAACATTGGTTCCACCTATTTGAAGTAGCAATTCTAAAAGTCAATGTCAACCCTTTAACAAGCCTTGCCACATGACTTAGTATAAAAGCCAAACCAGATTCTCAGTTTGCAGACCACCAAAACACATGATTCAGCAATGTATCACTTACTTTGTTTTTTGTGTTCTGACACAAACAGAGCTTTTAGTAGACTGTAGAAGAGCTGAAAAGCTAACCCCTCCCACACCAGGCTCTCTATACACAATGGCTATAAACAGTGAGCTGCTTATCATAGCTGGAGGGGGAGTGGTCAGACTGATGTAGTTCAGAAATTCTAATCACAAGGTGATAAAACCTTCATTATAAATAAAAAACACCACAAAGGGTAATAAATGACACATCGGCCTTGACTGCTGTCTTCAGATTACATGGCAAAAACCTGCTGAATCCCACATAACAATATATAGTCCATTTATACAATATATAACCCACATAAATTCATCCACCTAGATCAATGAGGGTGTTACACAACCACCGATCAACTGTTGGCAATAGCAGTTATTGTTCTGCTTGACCTGCTCTAATCTTCTCAAACATAATAATAATAATAATAATAATAATAAATCTTTATTTTTATACAGCGCTAAAATATTCCGCAGCACTACATAATGAAGAATAGCCAACCTATGTCTACATAGTACACATTTTTCAACTGCATCATTTTCCTTTAAGAGCCGTGAACCATGTTTAACCTACACACCCTGTTAAAAGGCTGTGTATATTTCGAAATAAAGCTGGATTATGAATTACTTGTCTTACACATACATTATGTAGGATGGAAGGAAATAAAACACAGTCTGGAAAATCAACATAATCACAGAAAATAAAACACAGAACATAATTCAAAGCACTTCTCAGATCATTAAATATAGCATGCTTCAAATTGAGAAAGCAGCCATTTGTTACTTAGCAATTTTAAGGAATGTGATTACCTAAGCTATATTTTTCAAACATCGCTTGATAGATATTATTACTACTGGAAAGGAAACCAATATTAAAAATAAAAATACAAAGAAAATGAATAATCGTATGATGTCTTTTGTTTTGGATGAGAAATGTAGCACATGTGCAATGGCAGATAGTGAATATTAGGATGGAAGTCCGTGGGCAAGACCTGACCAATTTTATCTTTATCACTAGACCTTACACACTACAGAAGAGAGAGAGAGATGACCCCTCTGGTTATAAGAGCTTACACTCTACAGAAGAAACTTGTGTTCCACTGGGAACTGGGAGGTGCTGGCCACTACTGTAGAAGGTATACTAATCCGGTAGATGTCATAGCTGCTGCCCATTACGGAGATGTCAGCAGGTCAATGCAAAATGATGTTAGCCCACTTTCTGATGCCGAGAAATTTTTTCTTTTGTGAATCGAATTGCAAAACATTCTAATTCATGTGATACCGCAAATTTCAGGAAATTCGGCTCAAATTTGATCCTCCACAGATTGATCAGCTCATCTCTAGGGTACATGATTGAGTTATAGAAATAAATAAATTGTCCATACAAAAAACGTGGTCAAAAGATGATTCATTGAAAAAAACTTCAATGTAAAAATCCCTTTTTGTCCTGTAAAAAAGGTTCAATCTCCAGAGGAGACAAGATCACAGCGGAAAAGGTCATTGGTTTCTATAAATTCTTTCTTCGAAGCAAGTATAACTAAAGTAAATGTGCAAAATTTATATTCTGTATGCTGATCCAGTTGATCGATATTTGGGATCAGGAGGAAAGATTTGCTCTTTTAGAGCAGTTTGGATCATGCATTATGGTTGTACCTATACCTCTTCCCTTCATTCAGTATCCTTTCCTATCCTTGGGTTAAAACTCTTTTTTTCACCAAAATATGTAACCTTTCAATTATCTTTTCAAATTAACAGAAGCGTGATTAGAAGCATGCAAATTTGTAACAGGCTCTTGGTAAGTTAGGGATTACAATATGTGCCACTTATAATGGTGAACCTTAAGGTACCGTCACATTTAGCGATGCTCCAGCGATATAGACAATGATCCGACCTAAACTAGATCGCTGGAGCGTCGCTGTTTAGGTCGCTGTAGAGATGTCAAACACAGCAACTCCAGAACAATGCAGGAGCGATCCAGTGACGTACTTATCGTTCTCGCTGGTTGTTAGCTCTGTGAAAAAACATTGCTGGCATCGTTGCTTTTGCTGTCAAACATGACGAATCACGCCGACCTGACGACCAAATAAAGTTCTGGACTTTCAGCTCCGACCAGCGATGGCACAGCAGGATCCTGATCGCTGCTGCGTGTCAAACACAACGAGATCGCTATCCAGGACGCTGCAACGTCACGGATCGTTGTCGTTCTCGTTGTAAAGTTGCTCAGTGTGAAGGTACCTTTAGATGGAGCACAGAGAACTCAGAGCACCCACAGGATCCAAATCATAGGTGCAATTCTTTTCTGTGCATGGTCAATAGATACACCTCAAAGTCCTACTTTATTTGGCTATAAACATAAGGATGAATGCCCTCGGGGAGATCAAAACATCCAACACCGCGGAGACACCATCGCGTGTTTCTCAACGCAGTGATCCAGAACACTGCCCCCATCCCTTATGGGAAATATGCAAATGCATGTAAAAAAGCCACGGAGACACCATCATGTTTATCTAAACGTTAGCAATAAATAGCCAGGTCTTTCACCAGGAAGGAACAACCATGGGAAGGGCAGCATCCAAAAAGGAAAACCACCTTTGCCAAAACATGGTATCCATCCACAGACAGCTGTTTCGGGGTGTTTGCCCCTCATCAGTGTGGAGTAGGTGGTTTTCCTTTTTGGATGCTGCCCTTCCCATTGTTGTTGCTTCCCGGTGAAAGACCTGGCTATTTATTGCTTGCGTTGAGAAACACGTGATGGTGTCTCCGCGGCTTTTCTACTTTATTTGTCGTCCTGGGTCACATTAAAAAAAATAACTGACCCTGGAGTTTAAGCACCGTGTTTACAGGTAAGCAAAATTTCCATCTAGTGCTTATCATTTATAAAATGTTTCCTAGTCCCTACTGCTTAAAAACAGAATTAATATGTGACCAAAGCAAAAATGGCTAATGGCTGTCCCCGTGATATAATGCTGTACTGTAACATAACTAGGTTATCATATTATCCTCAGTGTCTTGCTACGCATGTGTTGCTCTCTCGAAATGATATAGTCATGTAATTATGTTAGATGACCACATGGATGTAACAAGTATAAACTTTAGATGCGATTTAAATCTGAATAATAGTAATTTTTCTTATTCACACCAAATTTCTTAACTCAAAAAGACTGAAATATTAAAGGGGTAGCTCACTACTAGAACAACCCCTTCTAAATTAATATATTTCCCCATGTAAAAATGTAAACTAAAAACAGCCTAGCAGGTACGGCCTGGCATTTAAAATCACACAGGCCCATGTTGTCCCATCCCCAAGCACCAAATGGGGATATATTACTAATATTACCCTGGATAGAGGAAAGCAAGATTTACTACAAGACCAATATTTCTAATGATACCGCTAGCCTGGTGGGGTAAGTGACTGAGTCAGCGACTCACAACTCTTAACAGTTTGGGTGTCTTGAGAACACCGATTCTCTTAACAATGTTGAAGACAAGGCAGCTCAAAACCAAACAGGCCCTTCTGGCATTTGCCAAAATTGTCAGATGGCCAGTCCGGTCCTGCAGCTTAGACTCACATGGGTTCCAATTTCATTCTCCTGGGGATTACGTGACATTGTTATTTCACGTGATCACTGCAGCCAACAGCTGCACTTCACTCTCCATTACTTTGGACTTAACTTACATCCAAAGGACGTCAGATACCAGTATTTCTGATTTTGTCAGGATATGAGTTGTGTCTGAATGAAGTGAGAGTGAAGTGGCCCATTAGCAGCAGATGATTGGCTGCAGGGCTCACTTTACATAACGTATGCACCAGAGGTGAGTATAGGCTGATTTTTTTTCTACACAGGGGATATAATAACTGAGAATTTGTTGCTCGAGTAGAAGACAACTGCTTTAAAGCTAAATGGAGATTTGTTTGGATACAAGCAAGATGCAAGACGAAAACTTTTTGGATGTTAAACAGTATTTAGTAGTGTCATTTTAGAAGGAGCACCTAATCCTCGGTGTAATTACCACATTGAAAGAGTTGAAAAGAGGCAGACAGTCAATGGGAATGGCAGAGATGCAGCCATATAGAAGAAAATGCTTTTTGTCAAAGTTAAGATAAAGGCAAAGAAAAATTAATAGCAGTATTTTTTTTATTATACCGAAATGGGTTCTCTTCAAAATGAGAAATATAAATCTAACTGAGCTTTATTAGACTACAGCCGGGGTCACACTAGAAATGTATAGAAATACATGCAGCCGCACACTCCGCTCCGGAGTGACGGCTGCACTGCCGGTTATTGAGAGACTCATGCAAATTTTTCACATTGCACTTGCAAGTGTGACCCCGGCCTACTAAATACTTATCTTCTGATCTGATTTTATTGGGAGGACAGATAGTGAAGGTTTTTTTCTGTGTAATTTTATGCTCCTTCTTAGGTCTAACATTTGTTACAAATTCCAATTTAAAGGCAAGTTTTGGACAAAAACATCCAATAAGTGAGTGAAATATTGTTATTGTTATCTATATTTGCAGATGATACAAAACTATGTAAAGCAGTTAATACAAGAGAAGATAGTATTCTGCTACAGATGGATCTGGATAAGTTGGAAACTTGGGCTGAAAGGTGGCAGATGAGGTTTAACAATGATAAATGTAAGGTTATACACATGGGAAGAAGGAATCAATATCACCATTACACACTGAACCGGAAACCACTGGGTAAATCTGACAGGGAGAAGGACTTGGGGATCCTAGTTAATGATAAACTTACCTGGAGCAGCCAGTGCCAGGCAGCAGCTGCCAAGGCAAACAGGATCATGGGGTGCATTAAAAGAGGTCTGGATACACATGATGAGAGCATTATACTGCCTCTGTACAAATCCCTAGTTAGACCGCACATGGAGTACTGTGTCCAGTTTTGGGCACCGGTGCTCAGGAAGGATATAATGGAACTAGAGAGAGTACAAAGGAGGGCAACAAAATTAATAAAGGGGATGGGAGAACTACAATACCCAGATAGATTAGCGAAATTAGGATTATTTAGTCTAGAAAAAAGACGACTGAGGGGTGATCTAATAACCATGTATAAGTATATAAGGGGACAATACAAATATCTCGCTGAGGATCTGTTTATACCAAGGAAGGTGACGGGCACAAGGGGGCATTCTCTGCGTCTGGAGGAGAGAAGGTTTTTCCACCAACATAGAAGAGGATTCTTTACTGTTAGGGCAGTGAGAATCTAGAATTGCTTGCCTGAGGAGGTGGTGATGGCAAACTCAGTCGAGGGGTTCAAGAGAGGCCTGGATGTCTTCCTGGAGCAGAACAATATTGTATCATACAATTATTAGGTTCTGTAGAAGGATGTAGATCTGGGGATTTATTATGATGGAATATAGGCTGAACTGGATGGACAAATGTCTTTTTTCGGCCCTACTAACTATGTTACTATGTTATGTTACTATGTCTCTCAGAAGTTTTGGTAAACCACGGCTCCATCTTCCAGACATTGCAGTGATGTCACATAGAAACAGAAATATAAAAATAATACATTGTCTCAAGATTTATTATTTTAAGTAATGAGATATAGCTTGCCTTAAAAAATGAACAGCAAATATATTAATGATTGAATATGTATTATGGTATGACCAGTTCTATGTTAAAAGTCATGCACATGGCCACAGCTGGGTAAAAATATTTGCAGGACCAGACACCATGTCAGTAGTGCGAAGTGGTCCAGACCAGAGCCCAATGAACCTCCGAATCTTCTAATTAGTATTCCCGATGCAATGTCTTGTATGCATTGAACTTTAATGTATGGTCGTTGAGGGGCCTATACATCTGAAGAGGAGCTGGTGATGCCACAAAAAGTAGGAGATTCAGATTACTCTGGTCCACTGGTTACAGACTACCTGGGGTCCTATAGAGTCCTGCAAATCTTTTAGCTCAATTTATAGACCATACCATTCCTCTTCATAGATTCCAATTTTTCCTCCGTTTTCTTCCATTAGTCGTCTTATGGATTCCATGAAAATCTACACGAAAGAAAATTACAAGGTGCCTCTTGGTCTGTTATAAAAACTTTAACAAGTAGTGTGTACAGACCTTAGTCATGTTCATGAGCCCTTAAAACCTATGGTGGTCAATGAAACCTTCTAGCGCCTTGCTAGATGCCATATAAATATCCCTAAGTGTGGCTTTAATGAGCAAAGAGAACTTTTTTTGAGAGTCCATTAAATTAATACATTAATTCAATTTTGCAATTATTATTTATCGATAGCATCTACTAATCTAACATATATAATCAGAAGAAAACAATAAATCCAACTCTTTCTAGACACTGATACTGTAGAAGCATGATCCTTTTACCCAACGAGTTCTAAAATGCCAGCAGTGACATATGATAAGGTCACAACAAGCCGTCTATTACACTTCTTACTCCATTGATATATTTATCAGATAATATTATTCCTGACCTCATGGACCAGAGTGCTTGAGCGAATGTTCGATAATATCAGTCAAAGATCTTTAAAAGAAAAGATCTTCTGTATATTGGGTTATGTCATTCATAAATAAACTATTTCCAGCACGGAAAACAAAATAAATCGTATGAACTCTGAATGAAGTGCATGAGTATTATTGGGAGACATTGTTTGTTATTTCATGAGTCAAGCCAAAAACTGCTAGATGAATGTTTCCTTTAAAGCAAATCATTCTGGAAAAGATTGGGTTAAAGGATTAATGACACCGGGGTTCCTGTTTGAGGGCCGCATTCAGAATCCGCTACCAGCTCTTCATTACAGGGACTTTCTTGGGTGTTTAGTTGTAATATTTAAGTATAAGGCTATAGATTATAAAGAAGGTTTTATTACTTTTGTAAAAGTTTTAGAGATTTATTGCGATAAGCATTCCTGGTGGTGGCCATATTGGATGTTTACCCATTTTTACAAAGTTGTCTATGTAGACAGTGCACCTTACATTGGCAGATTAAGTCTGTAAATGTCAAGAGTTACAGTGACATCTGAGCAGTCGTTTGGGGGCACTTGTCATCATACTGCCTTGAAAGGTTATCATTGTAGCCCAATGGCCCCTGTGAAAGCTACTGTAGAAAATTGCTATGTTTTGTACACTGATCTAGCTATCACAAGTCCCCCACAAGGCTAAAAAAAAAATGTGAACAATAGTTTAAAAAATAATAATGAAAAATAAAAACTTAACATTCTCACTTTTCCCAACTGTTAGAATATTACATTTTATATCCCACAGTAAATAAAAATGTGAAAGCAGTTGAATTGGTGCGGATTGATTTGCACATTCCAGTCCATTGGCCACGATAGTGGTTAGTGGCCACTGCACCGAAGCAGGACAACCCTGACAGTATCTCTACATTTAATTATTCAGGCTGGCACAATGTATTTTTGTGGCATGACACAATTGTCGCAACAGTCCGGCTAACCAAAAAAGAGCAAGCACAGTTCTCCTCCTGCCATTCGGCAACCTGTGACCACTGTCATGGCTGATGGATTGGAATATGGGATGTGTGAATCTACAGGATAGCTGATTTGCTGCACTCAACCCCCTCCCCAAAATCCCTAAACTTATAAAAAGTAGACAAAAAGTTAATTGTATGCCGAAATGTTGTTAACAAAAGCTAAAACGTAAAGAACTTCATTAAAAAAAATATTATAGCACAATGCAAAGACTTTAGGTTCTTTTTTTTCTTTCATTTATTTTTAACGCTTTGAAGATGCAGCCATTTTTTATTTATTTTTTACTTCCAAAAGCCATTTTTTTTTTCCATTGATATAGTCATAGCAGAGCTTGTTTACTGTACCAATTCCGAAGATAGCATCACAGACTACTTGACTTGGGTGTTTGGGTGCAAAACGTTTCCAAAGGTACTTGCTCAGCATCATATCCTCACAAAACCTCTATATAAAAAAAATCTAAAAAACTAGGTAGATCATCCAAAATGGTGAAAAAAGAGTTTGGATCATTTATTCACTCACATTAGTTATGTTTCAGCTTTCACATTAGAATCTTTCTCAACCTTGAGAAAGGCTTGATATAGAAAGCTAAAATGTAGCTGGTGTGGGTCAATTAAGGATTCTAACACTTTCGTGCTTTAGATTTTTTATATAGCATACTGTATTATATAGCTGTATATTATATAGCTGTATATACAGTACAGTGGGTACAGAAAGTATTGAGACCCCTTTAAATTTTTCACTCTTTGCTTCATTGCAGTCATTTGGTAAATTCAAAAAAGTTCATTTTTTTCTCATTAATGTACACTCTGCACCCAATCTTGACTATTTATTAAAAAAGTAAAACTGAAATATCACATTGTCATAAGTATTCAGACCCTTTGCTCAGACACTCATATTTAAGTCACATGTTGTCCATCTCCTTGTGATACTCCTTGTGATACTCCTTGAGATGGTTCTACTTCTTCATTTGACTCCAGCAGTGTTTAATTAAACTGTTAGGACTTGATTTGGAAAGGCACACCTGTCTATATAAGACCTCACAGCTCACAGTGCATGTCAGACCAAATGAGAATCATGAGGAACTGGCCAAGGAGCTCAGAAACAGAATTGTGGCAAGGCATAGATCTGGCCAAGGTTACAAAAACATTTCTGCAATACTCAAGCTTCCTAAGAGCACAGTGGCCTCCATAATCCATAAATGGAAGAAGTTTGGGACCACCAGAAGTCTTCTTAGACCTGGCCACCCAGCCAAACTGAGCAATCGTGGGAGAAAAGCCTTGGTGAGAGAGGTAAAGAAGAACCCTAAGATCATTGTGGCTGAGCTCCAGAGATGCAGTTGGGAGATGGGAGAAAGTTACACAATGTCAACTATCACTGCAACCCTCCACCAGTCAGGCCTTTATGGCAGAGTGGCCCGACGGAAACCTCTCCTCAGTGCTAAACATATGAAAGCTTGCATACATTTTGGTAAAAAACACATGAAGGACTCCCAGACTATGAGAAATAAGATTATCTGCTCTGATGAGATGAAGATAGACCTTTTTGGTGATAATTCTAAGCAGTATGTGTGGAGAAAACCAGGCACTGCTCATCACCTGCCCAATACAATCCCAACAGTGAAACATGGTGGAGGCAGCATCTTGATATGGGGGTGTTTTATTAGTTGCAGGGACAGGAAGACTTGTTGCCATTGAAACATGAATGCAGCTAAGTACAAAGATATCCTGGATGAAAACCTCTTCCAGAGTCCTCTGAACCTCAGAATGGCAGAGGATCCCCAAATCCAGGTGTGAAAAACTTGTTGCATCATTCTCAAGAAGACTCATGGCTGTACTAGCTCAATACTGAGCAAAGGGTCTGAATACTTATAATCATGTGATATTTCAGTTTTTCTTTTTTAATAAATTTGAAAAAAATTCTATATTTCTGTTTTTTTTCAGTCAAAATGGGGTGCAGAGTGGAGATTAATGTGAAAAATGAACTATCTTCAATTTACCAAATGGCTGCAATGAAACAAAGAGTGAAAAATTTAAAGGGGTCTGAATACTTTCCATACCCACTGTATATAAATTTGTTATTGTTTTTTGTTTAATGGTTATACAGTGTTAGGACTGGCGGAACGCACCTAGAATAAGATGTAATATAAATAGATGCGTTCGCAGTCCGGGGTCCACCGTGCGGGTGAAAACCTGCTGCTAGTAAATGGCAGCGTAATATGGCGGTGGAAGCGAACCCAGTTAAGCCACTGGTCCGCAGTACCGCACCAAGGAGTGCTAGCAAGGAGTCAGCGAACTCAACCCCAAGACACAGGATTGATGTCCGATCTGACTACTAGCACACAACACCGCAACTGGGTGTGTTAGGTAACTGAAATAATTAGAGCACCGAAGTGTGAACTGTGCCGTGCTGGCAGACACCACTAAGCACCCAGACGTGGGTCAGGAGGCGCACTACTGGCGCGTGGCGCCGCACTGGCGGTCACAGCAATAGACGCTGATACGTGTGTGTCACGTTGAGTGGATAGTCGGGCGCTAGATAGCAGCCATACTTCATACGCGAACAGTCATACAATAGGGTAGGGGTATTTAATGAACGACTTGCACTCACAACAGACACACGTATAAAATTGTACACTAGCGCATGGCCGTGCGGTCATGCACAGCTTATATAGCTGCAGTACTTTCAGGACCTTCAAATGAAGGACCAATGGGCAGCTGCCACAGAAGTTAGCCCTTTCAGGACCTGCCAGGAGGACCAATGGGAACCACTGCAGCATCTGATCATGTGACCCTCGATCTCCAATGGGAGATCTCACCCTGTGCATGTTCAGAAGGGAAAAAGCAGGACTTAGTCTCAAAAGCGTCCACTCGCTGCTGCCCAGCACTGGCTTTAATGGCAAAAGCTGGAGAAGCAACAGCAAGCCTAAGCACAGAGTGAGACTGAGCCAGACGCAAGGACTGTCGTCTCTGCTGAGCAGGTTTACCTGCGACAGGAGAAGAATGGGAGACCGCAGCAGAAGCGGGAACTCGACCCCTAACATACAGTTATTTTTTTTATTGGTCTACTACTTAAAAAAGATATTAAAACCTCAAAGCCAAAACTTTATTTTATTTTATTCAGTTAATACATTTGTATGAGAGATTTTTTTATTTTTTTTTTTGCAGGATGAGCTGTTGTTTTTATTAATTATGTGTTCCATATGACTTTCTATTCTATTTTTGTTACATTTCTTGTGGGAGGAAAGTGACCAAAAAAGGCAATTCTGCCATGATTCTGTAGTTGGGTGGTGCTGATAGGAAAAGGAAGGCAGAATTCCACCGTTTCCAACCACTTAAATTCTGCTATCATGATTGACGATGAGATCCAACTCCTGCCATCCGATTCAGCTCCAATCACAGCAGTTAGTGCTGGCTTTATAAAACAACCTGCACTTACTGTGTATAGTGGGGCTCAGTCCCTGACTTGTAGCGCATGAGCCCATTTAATATAATGTGTCTATGGAGTAACGTCTCTCACTCCTTGTGGAAAGTACAAAGCTGGCGTAATGAGACTCATAGGCCATGCAATGCTCTTCTCAGAAATTCAAATTGCCTCTTCAAAGAGGATGAGGACAAGAACTCTAGTGCCTCCTATTGGAAGTAGCAATCATAAAAGTCAATATTAACCCTTTAAAGAGTCTTGCCACATGACTTAGGATAAAAGCCAAATCAGGCACTCCATTTGCAGACACGTTTTTCGGTGTGTTTACCCTTCTTGCGTTGCATTGCTGAGGAGCAAACACCCTGAAACACGTATCTACAAAGAGACTTTTGGCTTTTATCCTAAGTCACGTGGTAAGTCTTACTTTAGGGTCAATATTGAATTTTATGATTACTACTTCCAATATCTGCCACTAGACTTCAAGTCCTCTAAAGATAAAACTAAATGTAGTGTTCACATAGGTTGGCATGGAGTTATAAAAAAAAAGTAAAACGTTAAAAAAAAACAATAAAGACATTGATATTGCTGGAATTGTACTGACATGCAGAATAGTTACCAGGTCATTTTAATGCACAGCAAATGAAAAAAAAAATAGCAAAGAGGTTTTTTTTCCATTCCAGCCAACTAAGAATCATTACGAATAATAAAAAAAAAAAACTCTTATGCAGCTTATGGAAGATTTAATGGAAGGATAAAAAAATAGGACGGTGGGAATGGAAGAAAGGATGAAGTACAGCTTCCTTCTGTAAAGGTAAGGAAGACGGATAGAGCCTTTTTTGTACATATAGTGTTGTAATTCTGTCTTGTCAAAGTCACCAGTAGAACAATAGAGTAGAGTATATAAACCGCAATCTGATAATATAAATATTAATAGAACGAGAAGAAACAAAGTCCTGAGAAACCAAAAACTTTCAATGGAAAAAGATTTTTATTCAGATACACAAATAATTTTTGTTAAAAAACAAATAAAGATAGGAGATGCAGGTAGCCCATGCAAGTGATGGAAAAACGCAAACGCCGGACAAAAAATCAAATTATGCTAAAAAATGAAGCAATGCATATATATGTATAAGGTATACCATAAATATAAGTACCATGAATGTTAAAGTATATGTGCAAAATATAAAGTGCATAGTGCAAAGATAATTGAGTCAATTCATATAGTTACAATAACTCTAAGGGCATAAGATGACACACACTAGGCCAATAGTATTGGAGTAAAGCATAAGGCTACATAGCCAATAGTACCAATGTGCACATCATAACCTAAAAAACTAAGTATAAGAATGCAGATAGAAAGAAAAATATACAAAGTTGTTGGTAATACCTTACACAAAATATAAGATCAGCGTGCCCCTTAATATAAATATTACTCTGATTATTATGTCCAAGTCTGCACAGAAAAGCTGAAAAGTGATCTGGCAAAAAGCAGAAAATATCAAACATTTTTAAACCTGATTTATATTACAAGTCATTATCTTATGATAGACTCCCATTAATTTACCAACAGAATATGGTTGTGTGATTTACCCCTTCTAAAAGCTCCTAGGCTCGCATATCCCAGCTGATGGAAGCACAAACAGCAAAGCAAATTGTAAAATGTTATTTAAGGACCAAAATCATTCTCCATATATCTGCAATAAATGATAAATAAAATACATATTTTCTTACTTTATACGATCCAGTATGTCTTTTTTTAACAAATGCTTTCCACCTGGAAAAAAAATATTTGTTTAACGTACATGGGTATGAGAATATCATGTCATAGCTATAGGGGATGCAGGCACTGGGGCATGAGAGGGGCTCGCCTGCCATGTAAGACTACGTTCACATTTGCGTTGTTGTGTGCTGCGTCGGCGACGCAACGCACAATACATGCAAAAACGCATGCAAAATGCAGCAAAACGCTGCGTTTTGTGATGCATGCGTTCATTTTTATAGCGCAAAAAAAAATGCAACAAGCAGCGTCCTCTGCGCCCTGACGCTTGCGCCCAAAAAACGCATGCGTCACAAAACGCAACAAAACGCATGTCCATTCGCCCCAATGTTAAATATAGGGGCGCATGGCGCATGCGTCGCCGCAGTTGCGCCCGACGCACCGCAAATGTGAACGTAGCCTAAGAGGCCCCCTGTAGGAAGGTAGCCTAATTACAGACTTTGTTGTGTGGCTCCATAGGTTTGATTTATGCCATACAGTATTTGGGGTGGCCTCCCATGCCAATTGGGGCACCATGTGACTGTGAAGTTTACATATATGCCATACCTAACACATTTATGTTGCCTAAAACAAGTGTGAGATTGAGATGGACATTCCTTCATTTCATCTGTACTGTGTCATGGAAGACATAATCGTTCTGTTACTCGGTTCTATCAAACTAAAGGAATTCTTTCTTTATATTATGAGAATCAATATGGAGATGAAGGACGGGTATTTAATGCAATAGAGGAAAATGGCTTCAATGGGGTAATGTTTAAATAAAGGAGCTGTGTTACAAAACAGAATCGTCACAAACTCAGATCGCGTTCTTAATACTTCTGGAAACTTGAAGCCACCACTTGGAAAATTCTTACATATTAATAGAAATTAGAGGATAACTAAAGATGGATTTAATATAATTATAATCAGTGGTTCAATGGAAAATGTTCTGCCTCAGCTTACGAGGTCTTGTCTCAGCTCGTCTCCAGTTGTCTGTGAATAACATTATTAAGGAACAAATTGCATACGGTCGGTTACGTACCCATGCGCTGTGAGGATTCATCAGTCTGCAGTCAAAGCGAGTGACAGAAGACTATTATCCCAAGCCTGGACAACCCCTCTAACTAAGCTCTCTTCGGCCAAAGATAAAGGGACCACGACCTCATTTACATTTCTTACTAGAGATGACGCATTTCTTTTGAAATTCAAATTTCCAGATTGTAGAATTTTTCCCAAAAATTTGATTCAAAGTTAGTCAATTTTCTGCAAATAAAAAAAAAATGCAAAGTCTTCAGTTGGCTGGCTGGTAACCATTCTTCACTGCTGTGCTGTTGCACACTATTTGTGCAGTTACTTGAGTGTTTTATTGATCCCTATATCTATTGCATGCAGCTCCCCCTCCCCCATAGGATATCATGCAGCTCCCTCCCCATAGGGTATTATTATTATTATTATTATTATTATTTATTATTATAGCGCCATTTATTCCATGGCGCTTTACATGTGAGGGTATCATGCAGCTCCCCCCATAGGGTATCATGCAGCTCCCCCATAGGGTATCATGCAGCTCCCCCCATAGGGTATCATGCAGCTCCCCCATAGGGTATCATGCAGCTCCCCCCATACGGTATCATGCAGCCCCCCATAGGGTATCATGCAACTCCACCCCCCATAGGGTATCATGCAGCTCCCCCATAGCGTATCATGCAGCTCCGTCCCTGTCATAGGGTACCATGCAGCTCCCCCCCATACAACCAGGACTCACTGATATATGAAAAACAAAAAAACACAATACTCACCTCTCCTCCTCACTCCCACGCAGATTCTGGTGGCGGCTCTGCTCCGATGTCAGGAGCTGTGCTGCAGTCAGCCTGGCACACAGAAGGTATGCGATGAAGTGATGTCATCGCGCACCCGCTGTGTGTCAGAAGCAGAGGTGAATGATGGGAGAGGGAGTGTCATCTGACGCTCTCTCCTCCATTAATGAACACTGGGGGTGGTGCTGATGCCGGGGGAACCCATGAGGGAGCAGGGGCCCTGGTCTGTGGGCCCTGATAGAAGGCAGTGTTAGCCACAGCTTGTGTCAAACACTGCCCGCTATTAAAGTGAAATTAAGTCACTCCTCTCCATGCCCATGGGGGTGTGGGGAAGCATGAATATTCATTTCACTTTAGCATCGGGAACAGGCTTCGCTTCCTGTCACCACCTGCTGCTCCGCTGGCACAGGGGGCCCCCATAGCAGCTGCCTGGTGTGCCGCTATTAGCGACACCCCACTGGCTGAGGGCTCCTGGAGCAGCAGGAGCCCTAGGCAGCTGTTGGCCCTGTATGCCAGCAGGTGTCATGGCCTGGGCCCAATGGAGAATCCTACGGTTCTCCGGTGGTTCAGTCCCACCCTGGTCCCATTCCTCCCCCCGCAGGGTAACTGACATGTTAACTTACCTCTCCACGCTCCCCCGGCATTTGCTTCCTCCTAGGACCTGGGCATGGCATGTAGGCCTCCTGGGAGTGTGCTTAGGGCATGCACTCCCTGCCTATTAAAGGCCCAGCATGCATGCTGCTAAAAACAACCCCAGTAGATAGCTGGGAAGCGTTTGTTATATAAGGCATCCTTCCCTACTGGGAGGTCCCTTAACAACTTTAGTTAATCAGTGCATATTTTGCTAGCTAGTTGTTAGGTCCCCATACCTATCCTCTATGATCCTGTCTGCTCCACTTACCTGACCGTGTTCGCAATCTCTGTACCTGTTCCAGTCTGCCCTGCTGAACCCATATCCAACCAGACCATGCATAGTCCTCACCCTGATCCACTTTATCTTGCACCTGGGTACTAGCACCCATGATCCCATACCTGTTGCCGTCCTGTGTCCCTGTACCAGTCCTGCTTGTGCCTGATCCCGCATCTGTCTACTAGCTGCACCCTCCTGCTAACCAGTTCCTTACTGGTCCTACCTCCCTGTTCCTCTTAGGTCAGCTGCTGTGGCTCAGTGGGTTCATCCTGGAGTAGCACCTTGCGTCCATCTGGAGCCAAGTATAACCCCACCATCAGGGGCTCTAGCTCTCCCCGGACCATTGCACAGTGGTTCCCCAACCACATGCATAACATTTTGACTTCCTCTCACTTTTCAAATTCACAACAAATTGATGCTGCATTCCCTGTCTCTGCTTTTATACAGACTATGATAGTCCCTCCTGAATAGCTGTGCTATACTGTGTGAAGTGATAGCTACAAGTGATTATGGAGAAGTCCACCAGACTGCGCTTGAAATAATTTGAGTCTTTTCTGGCTGGCACAATCCTCAGTAATATACAACAATGAGGTGGCCTTTTAGGCGATTTTTAGGCGAATAAATTCCTTAAAAAGTTAGATTAATTTGATAGGTGTCAAATCAATTAGATCATCTCTATTATTTTCCCTTCATCACTTAAACTTTGCATTAATACAGATGTGTACACCACCATTACCTTTTCCATGGCTTTTGTTAAAGACTCCCAATGTTTTCCTAAAAAAAAGTAATTAATGGATTGCAGTTCACATCACATACACTAGGTGGTCACATATAAACGCATATAGTATCAACGTCTCCAGACTATTTCCCCACAAGAAATTTAAAAATGGTAGGTTTTCCCAATGCTAACCATCTCCCAGTACAAATCTTGTGATATATTGAGCCAAGAAGAAAGATTATGAATGGGGAGTAAAAGGGTTCCCATAGGAAAGATAGAAATTTAGGCCCTCGTTAAATACCATTTGCCATCACTTAATTCTTAAAAACTCTAAGCAGGAGATCCTGGTTCTTATATAATATTGTTATTATTTTAGTAGTATTTTGTCAGTAGTCTATACTAGCCTTTCATTTGCAGCTGTTTTCTTCTGCAATCAAGTGGCATTTTCTTGATGCAATTCTTGATGATAGCTGGCTAGATTGATAGCACATGGAAATTGGGTATATGGAGTAGCTTCTAAATGCCCCACCTGCTCCTATTTAAGGGACTGTAAATCTCAAATAGTCACAGTTTTAGGAATAAAGCATAAATCATGCGCCTGTACCTCACCTATTGGTATAGATCTTCTCCACTTCCAGTTTACATAGGACAAATCCAGTTCTCATTGATCATGGCTTCCTATGCCTCCTCCTGTCAGGGCAACATCAGTGCAACAGGAGAGAAAAACAGTTGTTCAAAATCAAATACATTTTCTCTGGTCTTCGCTACAGTGTAGTCTTTTAGCCTCACACTAAAAGGAAGAAAAAACATCACCGCACAATTTTTTTTATTAAAAGCTCATTAAATATAAAACTTGCAATACTAAGCCCAATACTATGGAATAGCAGCATAACAGCATATAAACAAAAGGTCTGTAATGTGCCAGACAGGTTGCATTAATCTGGCTTCACCTTCATGGGATATCAGACTTTATAACAAAACATCTAGGAAGTAGCAGACCCGTGGATGTGCAGGTTTGTCGGGTTCATCCAAACTTTAGTCCCTAACCCTAGCCCCAACCCTAACCCTAGCTCTAAACCCAGCCTTAGCCCCAACCCTAACCCTAGCCCCAACCCTAACCCTAGCTCTAAACCCAGCCTTAGCCCCAACCCTAACCCTAGCCCCAACCCTAACTCTAACTGCAAAAAATGGAAAAAAAAAGACTTTTTTTTAATTACTTTTACCTAACTAAAGGGGTGACAAAGGGGGGTTGGAGTTAATGATAGGGTCTATCACAGTGATCAAAATGAACCAATAGGAAAAATCTCCTATTTTTGCCTGGTACCGGGTGGCAGATCTCAGTGGGTGCACATGTGCCCACCATTTTCTTCTAGGAAGAAGACGCCCAGGGCCGGGGGACAGAGCTGGAGGGTCCGGGGATGGCGGGAGGTACCAGGAGGGCTTGGGGAACCTCATTTCTCTCTCCTCTGGTGGGCTAGATCATATCAGAGAAATTAATGGGAAATCAAGCTTTTTTTTTGCAATCGCCGTTATTCGGCCCCCCAGCGTCGGTTATTCCCAACTCTGGGGGCCCTATAACTTTATTTCTCAGCGCCATTAAAAAGCGGCACTGAGGAATAAGTACTCTTAACTGCTGCCATTAAAGGCGTATCAGCGGTCATTAAGGGGTTAAAACACTTACTCAAAGTCTCTTGCAAAAATAGTAGATGGTTGAAAGAAACTGGGAAAATCAATTGCATGTGACTTCAGAAATGCCTGGGATAAATATATATATATCGATCAGAAGATAAATATAGAAAAAAAATATATTAGGGGTTGACTAGCAGATAGTACTTTTATGCCATTAGTCTGCAACTTTTCAATCCTGATGCTGTAGCCCCTCCAATGCATACACCCATGCTTAGTGAGCATGGCTGGTTTGCAGTTTTGGCAAAGGAAAGCAAAAATATCTGACTACTGTATTATAACATTTATAGCCATGTCAGCTGTAATGACAGCCCCGAAGCACTAAGCAAAGGGGACATTATTTTGGCATTAGGATGGGCGGACCTATAACTTCTGCAGCTTCATTTCAATAGCTGTGTATGTTAGGACTTGGCGGAACGCACCAAGTTTAAAATGTAATGGTATTAGGTGCGTTCGCAGTCCGAGGTCCACCGTGCAGGTGAAAACCCTGCTGCTAGTAGAGACGGACGATATGGCGGTACAATATGAATACACACATGGGTTAACGTCACCCTGTGTGAAGGAAGCGAACCCTGTTGCGTCACAGGGCCGTGGTACCGCACCAAGAGCGCAAGCAAGGAGTCTCAGAACTCAATCCCAAGACTCAGGATTTGAGTTCATAAAGACCTCATGCGCTCAACACCGCTACTGGGGTGTCAGAGAGACAGAAATAATATTATATTAGAAGCATGAGAGTGCGTGCGGTGCTGCACTGGCGGACGCAACTAACCACCCAGGCTTGGGTCAGGAAAGCGCAGAGAAAGCGCACGGCGCCACACTGGCGGTCACAGCAATTAGACGCTGTAATGTGTGTAACGTGCTGATGGCTAAGTCGGGCGCTAGATAGCAATCATCCACCTTCCGCGAGCAGTCATACAATAGGGAGGGGATTTTAAAGAACGACTTTCACTCACAACACACACACGTTTACAAAAGACAATACTAGCGCATGGCCGTGCGGCCATGCGAGCCTTAAATAGTTGCAGCACGTTTAGGACCTTCAGAGAAGGACCAATGGAGTTGCTGCAGTACCTGAGCATGTGACCCCAGATCTCCACTGAGAGATCTTGCCCTGGGCATGCTCAGAGTGCAAAGCAGGACTTAGTCCTAGCACCTACAAGGACCTTCCAAGAAGGACCAATGACCTAGCTGCAGTATCTGATCATGTGACCCTCGATCTCCACTGAGAGAACTTACTCTGGGCATGCTCAGAACGTGAAAAGCAGGACTTAGTCCCAGATGCGTCTGCTCGCCGCTGCCCTGCACTGACTTAAATGGCAGAAGCAGGAAATGCAGCAGTAACTCTTAGCACAGAGTCAGACTGAGCGAGATGCTGGGATTGACGTCTCCGCTGAGCAGGTTCCTCTGCGGCCGGAGAAGAATGGGAGACTGCAGCGGAGATGGCCCGAGATTCCCCCTGTGCAGAGGCAGGAACTAGACCCCTAACATCACCCCGCCCTCCTAGCCCCCCCCCCCGCTATGGCCTCGCTACGTTCGAAGGCAGCAATGATCTACAGAGCCCGAATATGCTCAACAGGCTCCCAGGACCTGTCCTCAGGGCCACAACCCTTCCAATCCACCAAATAGAATTTTTTACCACGTACCACCTTGTACCCCAAAATAGTGTTCACCTCGTAATCATTCGTAGACGAACCCGATGTCCCAGCAGATGACTCAGAAAACCGGGACATGTATACGGGTTTCAAGAGGGACACATGAAAGGTGTCGGTGATACCCAAGCGTGGAGGAAGGGCCAGACGGTAGACCACAGGGTTAAACTGTTCGAGGACCTTGAAAGGACCTAAGAAGCGAGGCGCAAACTTAGTGGACTCAACTCGCAGCCTGATGTTACGGGCGGAGAGCCACACCAAGTCGTCGCCAGGAGCAAAAGTCAGAGCGGGGCGCCGATGTGCATCGGCGAAGGACCTCATTCTCTCCTTGGAGCCCGAATGGCATCCTGAGTGCGATCCCAAATGTCCCGTGTCTCCACAGCCCAGTCTGCCACCCTGGAATTGGCAAAAGACACGGGCATGGGCACAAGTACCCGCGGATGCTGACCATAGTTAAGGAGGAATGGAGTCTGCCCAGTGTAGTCAGCTACAGCGTTGTTCAGAGCAAACTCCGCTCACGATAGCAAAGATGCCCAGTCATCTTGCATAGCAGAGACAAAATGTCGCAGATATGTGACCAAGGTCTGTGTCACCACCTCGCAGTCCGGGGAGCCTTCTTTCTCTTCCCCGCCTGCTCTTACCTCTTCTGGTCCTGTCCTTAGCCAGCAGGGTCACGCTCCGGTCGTCCACCAGCGCTCCGGGGTCCGTCCCTGCAGACGTGCTGCCCGGGTCCTTGCTCCCATGTCTGCTGCACTTCCTCCTTTCTCTCCCTCTCCTAGGGAGTGCATAGGGGGCGGTCAGGCGAGCTCTCTGGCTTCTTAAAGGGTCAGCCCCTCCCTACTCACTGCCCCTCCTCCCGGCCTATCATCTGGAGGCTGGAGGTATATAAGGATCTCAGTCACTCATGGACGCCGCCTGGGCAACTTCTATTATCCTGAAGTTGCTGCTCCAGGTCTTATCCTGCTAGGCTTATCAGTCCAATTTGCCTGTCTTACTCTGTGTTCCTTTTTTCCCTAGGATCGAGTCTGGTCTCCACAGCATCCTGAGTCCAGTATCCTGTGTGGTTCCCTGCAGTCTTCTTCCTGCTTCCAAGTTCCACATCCAGCTCTGTTTTGTTTATTCAATTCTTCCTACCTCCTAGGTCGGTTTAACACAGGTGTCTGCCTCATCGGACCCTCTATTGGTGGTCTAGGGGAAATCCCTGTATAGGGGTCACTCCAAGCCTTGGTCTCCTTAGAGGTTTTCTGGTGTTGTGGTCCTGTGGCCTTCCTTTGGGGTGTCTCCCCTAGTGTTTGTATTACTGTACAATAAAGCATTTGAACCTGCTTTCCTGGTCTGGTTCTCCCTTCCTGGTATCAGTAACCGCTGTATTTGCGGTCCAGTGGGTCCACCCGATAGACACGTCTGTAGGGCGTGACAGTCTGGTTGGCTCTCTCTACCAACCCATTCGTTTCGGGATGATAGGCAGAAGAGAGATTTAACTCAATCCTGAGAAGATGACAAAGCTCTCTCCAGAACCGAGACGCAAACTGGGGACCCCGGTCACTGACAATTTTGTCCGGCATACCGTGAAGGCGGAAGATATGTCTAATAAACAACGTTGCCAAGGCCCGTGCAGAAGGTAGCCGAGGAAGCGGCACCAAATGCACCATTTTAGAAAAATGGTCGGTGATTACTCAAATGACTGTACAGCCACGAGACTTGGGCAAACCCACCACAAAGTCCATCCCAACCATCTCCCAGGACCTGTCTGACACCGGCAGAGGGTATAACAAACCAGCTGGCCGTTGTCGAGGAGACATATTTTTGGCGCAGGAGACACACGCCAGAATGTAATCTCTGACATCTCGGAGCATATGCGGCCACCAGTACGTCCTCGCCAGCAGCTCAGATGTCCTTTTTGTCCCAAAGTGTCCACCCACACTGGAGGAATGAGCCCAAGAGAGAACCTCCGGTCGCAGATTGATGGGAACAAAAGTCTTGCCCGAAGGCACTGACTCTAGCGAAACTGGAGCTACGGTTCTCAGACTCTACGAAGGGACAGTAAGCCGAGGCTCCTCTTCCTCCTCCTCAGTTGACACAAGGGAGCGAGAGAGAGCGTCAGCATGAATATTCTTCTCCCCGGCGAGATAATGGAGAGTGAAATGGAACCGGGAGAAGAATAAGGACCATCTGGCCTGATGAGAATTCAGCCGCTGGGCTGTATGCAAATAGACCAAATTTTTGTGGTCCGTGAAGACTTGGAAGGGAAACCGCACACCTTCCAGAAGATGTCTCCACTCTGAAAAGGCCAACTTCATTGCTAGCAACTCCCTATCCCTGATGGAGTAATTTCTCTCCGCTGGTGTGAAGGTCTTTGAGAAGAAGAAGCATGGATGCTTCCGACCTTGAGCATCTTTTTGATAGAGGACTGTTCCAGCACCAACGGATGAGGCATCTACCTCTATTAGGAATGGCTTATCCACATCGGGACAATGTAAGATGGGAGCGCTAGCAAAATGAGATTTTATAGAAGTGAAGGCCTTGGAGACCTCTTCCGACCACAATTTGGGATTCGCTCCTTTCTTGGTGAGGGCTACCAAGGGAGCTACCAGAGTTGAGAAATGGGGAATGAACTGGCGGTAATAATTAATGAACCCCATAAAGCGCTGCACCGCCTTAAGAGAATGGGACTCTTGCCAGTCCATCACAGCCTGTAGTTTGGCAGGATCCATAGCCAATCCCTGGGTGGAGATGATATAGCCCAGGAAAGGTAAAGACTCCTGCTCAAACATACACTTCTCCAACTCTGCATAAAGAGAGTTTGCCCGTAGGAGGTCGAAGACTCTGCCAACATCTCTCCGGTGGGAGTCAATATCTGGAGAAAAGATGAGAATATAATCCAGATAGACTACAGCCGAGGTGGAAAGCATATCCCGGAAGATGTCATTGACAAAGTCTTGGAAAACGGCTGGGGCATTACAGAGCCTGAAGGGCATCACCAGATACTCATCTCTGGTGTTAAACGCCGTTTTCCATTCGTCCCCCTCACGGATGCGAATCAGGTTGTAAGCACCCCACAGATCTAGTTTAGTAAACACCCTTGCTCCCCGAAGCCTATTGAAGAGCTCAGATATCAAGGGCAAAGGATACTTATTCTTAACGGTGATAGCGTTAAGACCCCTGTAGTCTATGCATGGACGTAGTTCCCCATTCTTCTTCTGCACAAAAAAGAACCCTGCCCCAGCAGGTGACACTGACTTCCCGATGAACCTTCTTGCCAGATTCTATTGAATGTACTGAGACATTGCCTCCATCTCCGGGAGAGATAACGGATAGACTCGACCCCGGGGAGGCTCAGCACCAGGCAAGAGATCAATAGGACAGTCATAGGGGCGATGGGGCAGAAGGGTCCCCGCTGCCTTTTTGGAGAACACATCTGCATAAGACCAACATTGCTTGGGGAGAGAAAATAGATCTGCGGGTACCTCTGTAGTAGCAACCTGAACGCACTCCCTCTGACACCTACCCCCACAAGATACACCCCATCCCAGAATTCTGCCTGGGACCACTCGATGTGAGGAAAGTGGTACCGTAGCCAAGGTATCCCCAACAGGACCTCATCAATTCCCTCAGGAATGACGAGCAGAGATATAATCTCCTGATGGGATGGTGACATGGACAGAGTAAAAGGGATGGTCTGGTGTGTTATCTGTGAGGGCAGTGTCGACCCATTCACCACTTGTACCATTACTGGTTGAGGTAGCATAACCAGGGGTATTGCGTGACGTTGGACAAAGGCAGAAGACATAAAATTGTCCTCTGCCCCAGATTCCACGCAGAGCTCTACCGAGTGGGAGGATGAGCCTAACGTTATTGTCCCCTTAAAGGACAATTTGGAGGCAAACGTAGCCGTGTCTAGTGTACCTCCACCTACTACCACTAGACGCTGACGTTTCTTCGACCGCTGAGGACATCTGGTGGCAAGATGTCCTGACTGCTGGCAAACATGACAAACCTGGAGTGCACGAGCGGTCCGGGACTTAGATCCCACTTGTGACACTTCCATGGCCTCATGTGACTCAGGAGCCTGGACTGGAGATTCCAAAGGTTTGGCGAAGGTGGGAGCCAGCCGAAACCTTTGCCTACACTGGGCTCGCTCTAACCTCCGCTCGTGAAAATGGAGATCAATACGAGTGGATACTGCTATTAATTCCTCCAGTGTGGCGGGAATCTCCCTAGTGGCCAGGGCGTCCTTAACGTGGTCAGCCAGCCCCCTCCAAAATATAGGAATAAGGGCTGTATCCGACCACTCCAGCTCAGATGCTAGGGTGCGGAAGTGGACGGCAAAATGGCTGACCAAGGACGAGCCCTGAGTCAATGCCAACAGTTGGAGCGCCATATCATGGATGGCACGAGGTCCTAAAAAGACCTGTTCCAGAGTGCTCAGGAATAATGGAGCACTCTGCACCACATGATCGCCACGCTCCCATAGCGACGTAGCCCACTCTAATGCCCTGTCCGACAGAAGAGAGACGATAAACCACACCTTTGCCCACTCTGTAGGGAAACGAGAGGCCAGAAGCTCGAGATGCACTGACTCACGAAACCCCTACAAGACTTAATATCACCAGAAAATTTTTCTGGTAGTGGGAGGCGAGATAAAGTCGGTACAGGGGTGGCAGTGGACAAGGTAGCTGCAGCCACGCTAGCAGCCTGAACAGCGACAGCAGTGACATCCACAGCTGAGGTTGAACGCTCTAGAGCCACCAACCTTCCCTCCAGCTGCTGGATGTACCACTGTAAACGCTGATTGTCCGCCATTTACTAGCCAGACCTTGGCGCTAGTATTATGTTAGGACTGGTGGAACGCACCAAGTTTAAGATGTAATGGTATTAGGTGCGTTCGCAGTCCGAGGTCCACCGTGCAGGTGAAAACCATGCTGCTAGTAGAGACGGACGATATGGCGGTACAATATGAATACACACATGGGTTAACTTCACCCTGTGTGAAGGAAGCGAACCCTGTTGCATCACAGGGCCGTGGTACCGCACCAAGAGCGTAAGCAAGGAGTCTCAGAACTCAATCCCAAGACTCAGGATTTGAGTTCATAAAGACCTCATGCGCTCGACACCGCTACTGGGGTGTCAGAGAGACAGAAATAATATTATATTAGAAGCACGAGAGTGCGTGCAGTGCCCCACTGGCGGACGCCACTAACCACCCAGGCTTGGGTCAGGAAAGCGCAGAGAAAGCGCACGGCGCCGCACTGGCGGTCACAGCAATTAGACGCTGTAATGTGTGTAACGTGCTGATGGCTAAGTCGGGCGCTAGATAGCAATCATCCACCTTCCGCGAGCAGTCATACAATAGGGAGGGAATTTTAAAGAACGACTTTCACTCACAACACACACACGTTTACAAAAGACAATACTAGCGCATGGCCGTGCGGCCATGCAAGCCTTAAATAGTTGCAGCACGTTTAGGACCTTCAGAGAAGGACCAATGGAGTTGCTGCAGTACCTGACCCCAGATCTCCACTGAGAGATTTTGCCCTGGGCATGCTCAGAGTGCAAAGCAGGACTTAGTCCTAGCACCTACAAGGACCTTCCAAGAAGGACCAATGACCTAGCTGCAGTATCTGATCATGTGACCCTCGATCTCCACTGAGAGAACTTACTCTGGGCATGCTCAAAACGTGAAAAGCAGAACTTAGTCCCAGAAGCGTCTGCTCGCCGCTGCCCTGCACTGACTTCAATGGCAGAAGCAGGAAATGCAGCAGTAACTCTTAGCACAGAGTCAGACTGAGCGAGACACTGGGATCGACGTCTCCGCTGAGCAGGTTCCACTGCGGCCGGAGAAGAATGGGAGACCGCAGCGGAGATGACCCGAGATTCCCCCCGTGCAGAGGCAGGAACTCAACCCCTAACAGTGTAGACTTTAAAGAAGAGTGATTCTGCTTTAAGAGTAAGCTGAACAATATGTCTGTAACAGCAAAATGGAAAAGGACTCTGAGCGGTTATGCTTGAAACAGTATAGTTGGAAAGATAAGCAGGTATTGTACTCAGGAAATAGCCAGAGGTTGGTACACGGTGTTGCAGTATAGTTGGGAGGATAAGCAGGAATCGTAGTCAGGAAATAGTCAGATGTTGGTACACGATAGCAGCAGTAGAATCTTGAGGATAAGCAGCAGGTGAAAAGAAGCTAAAGGCTGGTAGCTCAATAATCTGGTAAGTAAGGAAGGGCAATGCCAGGTTTAAGTAGGGTGTTCAATCAGGAGATCACAGGGTTGAGCCACTCAGGAACTCAGGGTGGAGACAATCAGGAACAATGCAGGTACTAGTATCTGGTTTAGCAAGAAGCTGCTTGGTCCGAGACCTGACACCCAATGTACTAGCACTTCAACTGACTCCTACTGCAATTGTTTGAATCCTTTTATTTAAATAAAGCTATGGTCATTTTTACAACCAAAATAATGTTTGTTTCTTATTTATTCCAGTGTATAGGTTTACTGCAGTTATGGCTGTTGAACGTTGAGTGGGGGTCTGTGTCATATCTAAAAGTCATGTGTTTAATTTAAAGTGGATTTTTTTTTGTTTGGGATTGCTTATGCTAACGTGGATAAAAAACTTTGTCTCTATAGTTTGTCCATTCATTATTCCTCACCACTAATATTCAAAAATAAAGAGTCCTAGAATATAGATAAGCCATGCAGCAATTTGGAGTATCTAGTACATGTCAGTAGAGTCCCCCAAATCTGCTCTGTTAGCGCCACCGATTCAGAAATGACTAAGCCTGTTACAGGTCCCGGCTTCCCTGAGGACCCGATGCACCAGCTGTAATAAATAATCAGCATTCAGGATAAGCTTGTATCACTAGAAAAATGTACTATATAAAGAACTGCAGAATAATCACTTTGGAAAGCAGACCGGGGACAGCTCGCACGTACTGAAAGTGTCGGCATTACTTATGACTGTGGGCAAATGTCTTGATTTACTTGGGCTTTGGGCCCAGGAATAAATTGTGTACTTTCCACAGATGCTTTGATTGTAACACTGTTTTGAATGGTGCTATGTCCATTGTCATTGACTTGAAAATAAACCCAGACTTGCAAAGTTATTTCAACAAGAAAAAAAAAAGACAAACTCAAAGAGCGAAGACATCGAATAAAACCGTTGTGACGAGTAATGTGCAAAGTATAACCCTAAGGGACAGAACAGATTCAAGCTGTTCTATTGGCGTGCCTCAGGCAAACATCAGACTCCTCACTGATGGAGAAAACATGAAATGGGATTATTCGTTCTCAGGTAGCCATAGCAGATCATATTCTGATCCTGTCTATTACTGTCTATGGACCATATGGTTCTGTAAAGTATATCTATTAATGCTGTTAACACATACTCAGCAAAAATGGCTGCTCCCATAATGGTGGACAGAAAATAAAATAAAGCAGAGTTAACAAAAATAAAGATAAAATGTATTTAATTATTAAAAAAAAATAATATACATGATACTTTTAGAATCTGCTCGTAAGAGTATGGGAGAAGATGAAGCACTGCCTGATTATGACCACTGTAGTTTGTTACATCGCTACATTTTCTATGTGATGTTTATGGTATTATTATGCTATAAAAAAGTATGAGTAATTCACTTATGTTGGGGAAGTTAAAGTACAGATGCAGGGTGCAGAAGAGTTAACAGTTAGCCCACCCTTCTGGTGTAACCAGATTTTTGGATAAGGAGAGAGAAGTCAATCACTGGGTGTGTGTGCGAGGAGAACATCTGAGAAGGTAGCAAGTCCTGTAAGATGGCAGTCTGGACCTTATTACGACCAGGGCATCCTGCATCCTGGGAGGTGGAACAAACAGCAGAGACGAAATCAGGCCTAGTAAAAGGCAACATATAGGTCGGACCAGGCATTAGTGAAGAAATACTAGAGTTACCAGGCTGGGGCACAGATTCTGCAGGGAAGTGGGCTGTGGTCAATGAGAAACAGAAAGAATGGAGTGTTCAAGTCAGGCATGTCGTATTGCTAAAATGTTGTTGACCAATGTTTATTTTTTTTACTTACTTATATAGCGGCACTAATTCCACAGCGCTGTATAGACATTATCATTGCTGCCCACAATCTAAATTCCCTATCAGTATGTCTTTGGGGTGTGGAAGGAAAGCGGAGGAAACCCACACAAACATGGGGAGACCATGCAAACTCCTCGCAGAAGTTGTCCTTGGTGGGATGTAAACCCCAGTGCTACAAAGCAACAGTGCTAACCACTGAGCCACTGTGCTGCCCAACCAGTAATGTGATGCTATATGAAACTGATATGTTTGTGCTTGTGAGTAAAACAGATGTGCATACGCTCTGTACCTGCTACATGCACGTTACACAAGTTACAACAATATCGTTCACTTTATTCTTATAAAATGGACAGAGTACTTCATTTGCTATTGCTATACAACTGGATTTCCTGTGTCTTCTGAGTTTATGTTGCATCAGTGGGAAATATCGGAAGGGAATAACATTGCACCCATCAAGAGTAGAGGAACCCATGTCACTAGTGCCTAGGGTCGCAACAGAACACACCGACCCATGCAACCTTGACATGCTATTGAAGGCTCCTCAGACTTACTGTAGTATCTCCATACAAGGATGAAGCACTCTTAGGACAGGTTTCTATGTATCCTGACCATCGAGACCAGTTTATTTTTATGCCTCAACTGATGACAAGCCCAAACAGCATGATTTCTTATGCATTTTTTCAGCAGTTTCCATATAAAACTGGGAAGCCAGATAAAAACCCCCCACAAAATATGACTTTTCGGATCAGGTTATTGGAAGGGTCCAGTGCAACAACTAATGCATTGGATAAATGAGGACAATCCCATAACACACTATGGGACCAATTCTTGCCTTAGTTTCCCTGGATAGGTGAGATCAAGGCCTTACTCTTTTCCTAAGTCCCTCAAACTTGTCTAGTAATTGATGGGTTCTTTTAGCCATACCTAATTTAAAGGGTATTTACCAATTTGGTAAGTTATCACCTTTCCATAGGACAAACTTACTAATCTTTGGTTATAGCACTCATTTAAATAATTGATTAACAAGTCAATTTTTGAACTTGAAGACAAAAATGTTGTTTTTCTTTTGCATTCTGGATATAACTTTATTTTCGGTTGACACGGCCTGGTTGCACTTTACTTTTTAAAATATCTTTATGCCATACACCAGTTAGAAAAAAATTACTTTAGTCGTTCTTACAGGTATAATTATACTAAATATGTGAATATTACAGTGTCCTTGGATCATCTATCTAATGTGTCCACAGCCTCTGCCGATGACAGATGTCAAGGAACAGAGGCATAGGGTATGATGGATTCAACATTATCAATCCTTTGTTTTCCTAAGATTTAAGCAGCTCTTCCCATTGAAAACACTTGTACCTCTAAGGTCCCCATACACATCACAACAAAGTCGGCCAGACCCACTGATAACAGCAGGCTTGGTGGACAGCAATCTAATGTCTATGGTGGCCTCCAGACTTTGACAGCTGATCCTTTCATTCCCTGGCAGATAAACCTTGGGCAGAGCTGTCCGACAGCGGCTCTCTCATTGAGAATACAATAGAGTTTGGCCGAGCCAAGAGTTACTGTGTGTGGAGAAGTCGGGAGAGAACAAAAGCTGTATAGCATAAGTATAGCATAATATATCACAAGACAAAGTCTACCAAAGTTTTTGTAAGTTTCCAGTTCTCAGTTGTGTTAAACGTTCGGCTTAGGCCTAGAACAAGGGTAATTCCATGTGAGAATCTCTCATAGATGAATTATCAGGATTATTTCAACTGATGGATTGTGTATACCTCACATGTAAAGCGCCATGGAATAAATGGCGCTATAACAATAAATAATAATAATAATAATAATAATAAAACTAAGGCAATAAATACATCACCCTCGCTCAGACCTCAGGATGAGATCAACTAATATTGGTAGGTTGTCACCGCTTTGCTTGCAAGAACAAAACCCAATGTTTAGCCGTGTTCTCCCGGAAAATGAGATACCGTAGTGTAAAGCGAGAGAGAATGACTGATGGAAAAATGAGAGACACAGAGGGGGCAGGGGGTTTCCAAAGACAGAGCGAGCGGACAGTGATATGTGTAAATGTGTGCACACAGCAAGAGTGAAACTACAGCCATATCGATGGGAATCAGCGGCAGAGGGGGCTGCTCCTATATGATATATGCAGCAATGTATGGAGCCGAGCAGTGCAGCCTCCTCCTGTAATATAATATGTCATTGTATAGCACATGTGATATACCGTAACACAGTGGGATACAACTGCATAAAACAACACATACATCATAACATAGTTCAGTACAGTAGCATAATACAGTATAAGAAAGTTTAGGATAAATAGAAACTATAAAAAGACAGAAAATACTGTACTGTAGTAATGTGCTATAGAAGTACAATAATACACTGTAATAATAATAATATTAATATTATATAATAATTTTAAAGTATATAACATAATAATGTAATATAATAATAATATAAGAGTATACAATATAGTGTGATGTTACAGAAAATACAAAAGTGAAGCATAATATAATAATAAAGTAAAATGTAGTCAAAAGTATAATAGTGTATGTAGTAAGTCAGGGTATAATACAATGTAATAAATTCTAGCATTTTAGCTGGGTGCTGTGGCGCACACCTGTAACCCTAGCTACTATGGGAGGCTTGGGCTGTGGGATCACTGGAGCCTGTAAGTTCTGGTCTATTCTGTCCTATGTGGATCAGGGGTCTTCTCTGAGCCAGCTGCTTGGCGACACTACGCTGGTGGAGGATGGGGATGTCCTTGGTCAAAAAAAATAAATAAAAAATTCCCATAATGGATGATAAAAGCACTTTATTTATTTTTTTATCTTTATTTTTTTTTTTATATAGCGCTAACATATTCCGCAGCACTTTACAGTTTGCACACATTATCATCTTAATAGAAATATAGTTTAGATATAGGGCACTGTTCCAAAACAGTGTTATATACCAAATTGTATAATAAGGCTACGCTCACACGCCACGTTACTGCAATGTGTTATTATGCAAACAAAAATGTGGATTTTAAAGTACCAGCAAAAGCTATGGGATATCAAAACGATCACACACACGTTTGTTTGTTTTTTCCTGAGTTTGAAATCTGCAGCATGTTAATTGTTTCAGCGTTTTTACAGCTTTTTTTGCAGCTTTTTTTTCTCCCGATAAGAAAGTTTTGATAAATTTAAGAACTAATGGGTTAAGGAGTAAAATAATAATAATAATAATAATAATAAAAAATAATAAGTGATTATAATAATTAAAAGAAAGGATGTAGTAATTAATGATTAATAGAATAAAATCTGTGATAAGGTGTATTATAGTATAGTATTATAGTTAAATAGGACAGTTTTCTACTATTTTCTTAGACTAACCACCAAGAAGCTCCAGGATATAACTGGCTGCAATCAGCTCTTTTTGCCTGACAGTGTTTTGTTACATGAACCCCTAAGTGTTAAGTAGACCTGAACGCATCTATACAGAACAGTAGAGAATGATGTAGCATAAAACAAGATAAAATGGCAGAATATAATACCGTATAGACTTGACCTTATGTGACCGTATAGGACAGTTTAGTATATTACAGAATAAAGGTTGTGATCGTACAGAAACACCACGAATTATAAAATACGATATAAATGTGAGAGATTTGTTTTATTTGCTCAGTCACGTATGGCAGGACATAAACGGTTCACCTTGTGCGAGTTCAGCTCTCTTTGGTGTGAAGGCTATGATGGCACTACAAATCCCAGCCAGATGAGACTGACAGCAGGAGCAGTGTAGACGCCGAAGAAGTGAGGGCTGATGAACACAATTTTTTTTTTACGTGTTTCCAAAATGTTATTATAAATTTTAAAAATGTTCTAAATTAATAACAGATCCAAAAACACCTACGCGTTTGTAGCCTTCACCCGCTTACCTGGATTGATCGTCTCCACCGAAGCCGATCAGGGTGCAAACATTTTAGCTTGAAGACGACTGAAGATAAAGAGTAGGATAAAACAAAGGCATATTTTTTTTATTTTTCAATTTTTTTATGTCTGTTTATTTTTTTTTTTTGTTTCCGTAGATTCAAAATGCACTGTCATCAAGAACTGGAAAGCGAGGAGGAAAGACACACAGGAGAGAGAAGTACAAACTGTTAAGGTCATTGAGAAGCCTGTCTAGTAATTCCAGGAATAAAAAAATCTAAAAGCAAATATAAAGTTGGCATTATCTTTGTGAGCTAGACCCAGTGTCACAATTTTTTTATGGAATTTTATAGTATTTTTATTATTATTATTATTATTATTATTATTATTATATCACAAATGTTCTATTTTCAGACCCTTTTTAACTAGAGTCTGGTTTATGGGCTTGTTAGATTTTTTTTTTCACTTTGTTATGTCGTGATGCTTTAGGTTAATATAGTGTAAAACTGTGAAAGCGGAAAATCGAATGACAATTAAAAAATATTATAATATATAATATATATATAACAACATATATAATATGTTCTATTTTATTTAAAGTGCTTCTAAAAGTTTGTGGCAACGTCTTAGATGCACATTGGCAAAAAGTTTTTTTTCTCTAATTATTAGCAGTATATCAACCATTTTTGCTTCACTTTCATTTAAGCGCTTCTGCTATGATTTTGTTATGGTATTAGTCAAAAATGTTTTGATTTATTTGTAAAATGTCATACTGTAGACAGTTCAATATGATGGTGCGATGCTTCAGATGTACATCTATTCAGAATGGAAACATACATAGATTCTGAGATTTTATGCTACAATAAGAGTAAATCTGTTCTTTGTAATCTCCTTCCCTAATTTCTGATCTAATGTCCTGTGTGTCTGAGTATACAGTATACAACATTCCCAGCAGTGACTTCCAGTGAGAACTACCTGGAAGTATTAGGTGACAGAGAGTATGCTCTCTCCGTCGGGAGGGTAGGGCTGTTACTGAGGAAGGGACAATGTTTCTTTATATGCCAGGCCCATGCGTACAGCGTTGAAAAAATGACATTTACAGTTTGTAAAGCACCGTGGAAACCTTTTCTTTTTTTAACTTGAAAGCGAATATAAATAGCACATGCACACGTCGCATATATACACCAAACATGCACACCAGAAATATATGTCACACATATACACATACCACGTAAGCATTATATTAAGAGCATTCATGTATGCACCATACATACACAAAATACACTATATACGCCAAACATGGACACAACAGACATGCATTACACAAACACACACACAAATGCACCATACATGCTCACTACACATGCACACATTACACATATGTACACACAAACGCACCACACATATTTGCAAAAAAAGCACACATTACACATACATATACACAAATGCAACATACCGTACATATATTACCCACATGTACACATTACACAGACATTTTCACAAATGCATTACACACATGTACAACAAATGCACACATTACACATACATATATACACATGCATCATACATATACACTACAAATGAACCCATTGCACTCACATATACAGAAATCTAATATATAAAGCTGAGTGTGTGTGTGTGTGTGTGTGTGTGTGTGTGTGTGTGTGTGTGTGTGTGTGTGTGTGTGTGTGTGTGTGTGTGTGTGTGTGTGTATGTCCGGGATTGGCATCTGCACCGTCGCAGCTACAGCCAAAAAATTTTGCACAGTCACACGTCTGGACCCCGAGAGCGTCATAGGCTATGTTGTGAGGCGAAATTTTAACCCCGCACGTTCCAATTCACCAAACAATTTTGCCCCTATCTACATAATGGGAAAAAAGTGAAAGGAAAAGTGTTGGAGGCGTCGCAGCTACAGCCACAAAATTTTGCACAGTCACATGTCTGGACCCGAGAGCGTCATAGGCTATGTTGTGAGGTGAAATTTTAACCCCGCGCTTTCCAATTCACCAAACAATTTTGCCCCTATCTACATAATGGGGAAAAAAGTGAAAGGAAAAGTGTTGGAGGCGTCGCAGCTACAGCCACAAAATTTTGCAGTCACACGTCTGGACCCTGAGAGTGTCATAGGCTATGTTGTGAGGTGAAATTTTAATCCCGAGCTTTCCAATTCACCAAACAATTTTGCCCCTATCTACATAATGGGGAAAAGTGAAAGGAAAAGTGTTGGAGGCAAATTGACAGCTGCCAGATGTGAACAAGGGGGACTTAAAGAATGAGAGCGATGGCGCCAAAGAGCATATACCGTACAGTTGCTAAGGTGGGGCCCCGACATGGGATACTCACCACACATGGGGATATGAACACACACAAAATGCGCCACACACTACCACGTGCTTGAACACATATCACCCTCAGCACACATTTCACCACACATGCACCAACCTCGCCACATAAAAGTCGAAACACAAAAGTCGTCACTCAAAACTCGCCATGCGCAAAACTCGCCACATGCAAAAACTAGGCTCACGCAAAACTCGCCACAAGTGCAAAACTCACCTCATGGAAAACTCGCCACACGCAAAACTTGCACACGTGCAAAAATTGCCACATGCACAAAAGTTGCAACACATGCAAAAGTTGCCTCACACAAAACTTGCACATACTCAAAAGGCACCACACATAAAACTCGCCACGCGCAAAACTCGCCATGCGCAAAACTTGCTGCACACAACTTGCTACACTAACCTGTCACATGCAACTCGACACAGAAAAAGTTGCTACACGCATGTCGCCATACAAAACTCATCTCACAAAAGTCGCTACATGCATGTCGCCACACGCAACTCAACACACACAACTTGACAAACGAAACTCGCCCTAAAACACAAACAAGTCTGGTATTATCCTTCAAAAATAAAAATCTGATTAATAAGCAGACAAACTACAAGAGCAACAAATGTACCATATAGGAAATATGGCAGCTGTCAGTCACATGACCTGTCTATTATGTGTATGTGTGAGCTAATATATACTGCCAGGGGGGAGGGCTTCCTGTTGGCTGGGGATTTATCAGGCTGCCAATTTAGCTTACAAATACTGAGGTAAAAATACTGAGCAAATAACGTGTGAACGAGGTCTAACACAGGAGGAGATGACACACAGGTATATACTATATACAGGGGAGATGACACACAGGTATATACTATATAGAGGAGGAGATGACATACAGGTACATACTAAATATAGGAGGATATGACATATAGGTATATACTATATACAGGAGGAGATGACACACAGGTATATACTATATACAGGAGCAGATGACTTACAGCTATATACTATATACAGGAGGAGATGACATACAGGTATATGCTATATATAGATGACATACAGGTATATACTATATACAGGAGATTACACACAGATATATACTATATACAGGGGAGATGACACACAGGTATATACTATATACAGGAGGAGATGACATACAGGTATATACTATATATAGAAGGAGATGACATACAGGTATATACTATATATAGGAGGAGATGACATACAGGTATATACTATATAAAGGAGATGACATACAGGTGTATACTATATATAAGGGAGATGACAAACATGTATATACTGAGGTGAAAATGAGAGGTGTGAGGTGAAAATGAAAAGGTGTGAGTGCAAAATGAGAGGAGTGAGGGAAAATAGTGGAGTGATCGGAAAATGACAGATGTGAGGTCGAAATGACAAGTTTTAGGGGGGAATGAGAGGAGTGAGGGAGAAAATGAGAGGTGTGAGGGAGAAAATGAGAGATGTGAGGGGGAAAATGAAAGATGTGATTGGGAAAATGAGAGGCGTGATGGGAAAATAAGAGAAGTGAGGTGCTATAACTAACCACAGATATTTACTATGCCCAGGCAACGCCAGGCTCTTCAGCTAGTTCATTATAAATGTACAGTATACATTGCATGCATTAGACATACATATACACAAGTGCACCACACATTGCACCGCAAATGCTCTCATTACACATAGATATGAACAAATGAACCATACATACACTACACATGCACACATTACACACACATACAAATGCACCATACATAAACACCACACATTATACATACTTATGCACAAATGTGCAATACATACACTCTACAGATACACACATTAATCATATACACAAATGCACCATACCTATACACTATACATGCACACATTACACATACATATAAATAAATGAACCATACATATATACCACATATGCATACATTACACATACATATACACAAATGTACCACACATGCACATTGCAGATACCGACATTACATATATGCACATATGCACATGCACATATTACACATGCATATACACCACACATTCAAACTATCACATAATTTACATGCATACACAACATACAGTTAGGTCCATATATACTGTATTTGGACAGAGACAACATTTTTCTAATTTTGGTTATAGACATTACCACAATAAATTTTAAACAAAACAATTCAGATGCAGTTGAAGTTCAGACATTCAGCTTTCATTTGAGGGTATCCACATTAAAATTGGATAAAGGGTTTAGGAGTTTCAGCTCCTTAACATGTGCCACCCTGTTTTTAAAGGGACCAAAAGTAATTGGACATATTCAATAATTTTAAATAAAATGTTCATTTTTAGTACTTGGTTGAAAACCCTTTGTTGGCAATGACTGCCTGAAGTCTTGAACTCATGGACATCACCAGACGCTGTGTTTCCTCCTTTTTGGTGCTCTGCCAGGCCTTCACTGCGGTGGTTTTCAGTTGCTGTTTGTTTGTGGGCCTTTCTGTCTGAAGTTTAGTCTTTAACAAGTGAAATGCTGCTCAATTGGGTTGAGATCAGGTGACTGACTTGGTCATTCAAGAATATTCCACTTCTTTGCTTTAATAATCTCTTGGGTTGCTTTGGCTTTATGTTTTGGGTCATTGGTCGTCGTTTCATACTACAGATGGACAATTAGTTTGGCTGCATTTGGCTGGATCTGAGCACACAGTATGGCTCTGAATACCTCAGAATTCATTCGGCTGCTTCTGTCCTGTGTCACATCATCAATAAACACTAGTGACCCAGTGCCACTGGCAGCCATGCATGCCCAAGCCATCACACTGCCTCTGCCGTGTTTTACAGATGATGTGGTATGCTTTGGATCATGAGCTGTACCACGCCTTCGCCATACTTTCCTCTTTCCATCATTCTGGTAGAGGTTGACCTTGGTTTCATCTGTCCAAAGAATGTTCTTCCAGAACTGTGCTGGCTTTTTTAGATGTTTTTTAGCAAAGTCCAGTCTAGCCTTTTTATTCTTGATGCTTATGAGTGGCTTGCACCGTGCAGTGAACCCTCTGTATTTACTTTCATGCAGTCTTCTCTTTATGGTAGATTTGGATATTGATACGCCGACCTCCTGGAGAGTGTTGTTCACTTGGTTGGCTGTTGTGAAGGGGTTTCTCTTCACCATGGAGATTATTCTCCGATCATCCATCACTGTTGTCTTCCGTGGGCGCCCAGGTCTTTTTGCATTGATGAGTTCACCAGTGCTTTCTTTTTTTCTCAGGATGTACCAAACTATAGATTTTGCCACTCCTAATATTGTAGCAATTTCTCGGATGGGTTTTTTTTGTTTTCGCAGCTTAAAGGGAACCTGTCACCCCGAAAATCGCGGGTAAGGTAAGCCCACCGGCATCAGGGGCTTATCTGCAGCATTCTGTAATGCTGTAGATAAGCCCACGATGTTACCTGAAAAAGGAGAAAAAGACGTTATATTATACTCACCCAGGGGCGGTCCCGCTGCTGGTCAGGTCAGATGGGCGTCTCCGGTCCGCTCCGGCACCTCCTATCTTCTTTCCATGACGTCGTCTTCTGATCTTCAGCCACGGCTCCGGCGCAGGCGTACTTTGCTCTGCCCTGTTGAGGGCAGACAAAGTACTGCAGTGCGCAGGCGCCGGGCCTCTGACCTTTCCGGCGCCTGCGCACTGCAGTACTATCTTCTGCCCTCAAGAGGGCAGAGCAAAGTACGCCTGCGCCGGAGCCGTGGCTGAAGATCAGAAGAGGACATCATGGAAAGAAGATAGGAGGCGCCGCAGCGGACCAGAGACGCCCATCCGACCTGACCAGCAGCGGGACCGCCCCTGGGTGAGTATAATCTAACGTCTTTTTCTCCTTTTTCAGGTAACATCGGGGGCTTATCTACAGCATTACAGAATGCTGCCGATAAGCCCCTGATGCCGGTGGGATTACCTCACCCGTGATTTTCGGGGTGACAGGTTCCCTTTAAGGATGGCTTGTTTCACCTACATGGAGAGCTCCTTTGACCGCATGTTTACTTCACAGCAAAACCTTCCAAATGCAAGCACCACACCTCAAATCAACTCCAGGCCTTTTATCTGCTGAATTGAGAATGACATAACGAAGGGATTGCCCACACCTGTCCATGAAATAGTCTTGGAGTCAATTGCCCAATTAGTTTTGGTCCCTTTAAAAACAGGGTGGCACATGTAAAGGAGCTGAAACTCCCAAACCCTTCATCCAATTTTAATGAGGATACCCTCAAATGAAAGCTGAAAGTCTGAACTTCAACTGCATCTGAATTGTTTTGTTTAAAATTCATTGTGGTAATGTCTATAAGCAAAATTAGAAAAATGTTGTCTCTGTCCAAATATATATGGACCTAACTGTATATCCACATCATACATATATTCCAAAATGATATATAGCAACTGTACACAGCACACATATATGTACACCTAGGCATCATATATATACCACATATAATTACACTATACATATATATTCCTCATACTTACTGCACCCAGCACACATACATGTACACATAGGCATCATACATATGCCACATATAAGTACACTATACATACATACTCACCATACTTATTGCACAGAGGCATAAATATAAACAGACCATACATATACACTACACATACACAAACCTTCCACACATGCACACTGTCATGCACAGACATACAGACTATGCATACACACTACACATGCACATCTACAAATACCCAATGGAAACCCAATATAAACACTTTCATAAACACCAACTTCTTATTCAAACGCTACACATACAACAACCACCGCACACAGACAGTTATCAGAACCTGCCCAGTTATGGAGGTAAGGACAGACATGAAGACTTTTATACAATCACAATGATTTATTCACAACAAAACTTTATGTAACATATTTATGAAACAATTTTTATTTGAGATTTTCTCTTGTGTCCATTTTCACCTTTCCATCCACAGCTGTGAAGACACCATCCAGCATCAGTAGAATGATCTTTGCATCTGGAATCACTAAAACGAAACAAGGATGTAATTTCCCACTAAAAGCAACATATCCATAGTACGTCCTCAATCTACTCGTGTGTTATTACAAATTCTGCACAGCCCTTCTAAAAAACCAATATGGTTGTCACTGTATCTCCAACAGGGACGGGCACTCTGCTTTCTCATGATATTTAAAGGGATTGTGCCTTCAGGAAATGACCTGCTGTTTCACTCCATTTTTTTCTGTTATTCCTTTTTTTTAAGAATGCTTGGTATTTTTTACATTTTTTTAACTTGATATTTTGAAGTTTTCACATCGATTACTGAAACTTATAATAACCTGACGCTTCCTATTCTGTACAGGTCACTTTTCAGTAGTCACCTCAATATCATAGGCAGCATTAAATTGGTCGCATCTAAGTATAGGATCCACAATATGGTATAACCACAGCTCGCCTCCTCCACCTCCCTGCACAGTAACCTCTGTACAGATCATAGAGCATGCCCACAACACTCACTCGTAGAAATCAATGAGTCCTTGAAGTCTACAGGTTTCTTTAGACCATGGGGCTGCTGAAAACCATCTCTTTAAATGCCAAGGCAGTCAGCTGATTGTCAGGGGTCTTGCATCTGCTATTCCATTCACCTTCAGGCAACCATGCAATTGGAGGAGCTGCTCGTACTCTAACTCAAAGAAGAGGTGCTCAGTGTCAGACTCCGCCCTAGGACAACTATATAAAGTGGGGAAAATAAGTATTTGTTACACTGCTGGTTTTGCAAGTTTTCCCACCTACAAAGAATGGAGAGGTCTGTAATTTTTATCGTAGTTACACTTCGCCTGTGAGAGACAAAATCTACAAAAAAATCCAGAAAATCACATTGTATGATTTTTACATAATTAATTTGCATTTATTGCATGAAATATGTATTTGATACAATAGAAAAATAGAACTTAATAATTGGTGCAGAAACCTTTGTTTGCAGTTACAGAGGTCAGACGTTTCCTGTAGTTCTTGACCAAGTTTGCACACACTGCAGCAGGGATTTTGGCACACTCCTCCATACAGATCTTCTCCAGATCTTTCAGGCTTCGGGGCTGTCGCTAGGCAACACTGAGTTTCAGCTCCCCCCAAAGATTTTCTATTGGGTTCAGATCTGGAGACTGGCTAGGCGAGTCCAGGACCTTGAAATGCTTCTTACAGAGCTACTCCTTAGTTGCCTGGCTGTGTTTCAGGTCACTGTCATTCTGGAAGACCCAGCCACGACCCATCTTCAATTCTCTAACTGAGGGAAAGAGGTTGTTGGCCAAAATATTGCGATACATGACTCCCTTCATCCTCCCTTCAATACGATGCAGTTGTCCTGCCCCCTATGCAGAAAAGCAGCCCCAAAGTATGATATTTCCCCCACCATGCTTAACGGTTGAGATGGTGTCCTTGGGGTTGTACTCATCCTTCTTCTTCCCCCAAAGATGATGAGTTTTGTTGATTCCAAAAAGTTTAATTTTGGTCTCATCTGACTACATGGCCTTCTTCCATGCCTCATTTGGATCATTCAGATGGTCATTGGCAAATGTCAAAACGGCTTGGACATGTGCGCGCGTGAGCAGGGGCACCTTGCATGCCATGCAGAAATTTAATGCATGACCATGTAGTGTGTTACTAAAAGTAATGTTTGAGATTGTGGTCACAGCTCTCTTCAGGTCATTGAACAAGTCCTCCTGTGTAGTTCTGGGCTGATTCCTGACCTTTCTCTGAATCATCCATACCCCACGGGGCGAGATCCCGCATGGAGCCCCAGATGGAGGAAGATTGACAGTCATCTTATGTTTCTCCATTTTCTAATAATTGTGCCAACAGTTGTTGCCTTCTCATGAAGATGCTTGCTTATTGTCCTGTAGCCCATCCTAGTCTTGTGCAGGTCTACAATTTTGTCCCTGGTGTCCTTAGACAGATCTTTGGTCTTGGCTATGGTGGAGAGGTTGGAGTGTGATTGGTTGAGTGTGTGAACATGTGTCTTTTATACAGGTTATGATTTCAAACAGGTGCAATTAATACAAAAAAGAAAAACTAACATGTCTGTGAGAGACAGAATTCTTGCTGGTCGGTAGGTGATCAAATACTTATTTAATGCAATAAAATGCAGTTTAATTATTTAAAAGTCATACAATATGATCTTCTACCTTTTTATTTTTAGATTCTGTCCCTCAGAGTTGAAGTTTACCTACAATAAAAATTACAGACCAATCCGTTCTTTGTAGGTGGTAAAACTTACAAAATTGGTGCTGTCATACTGATTAAAATGATACGTTAAGTTTCCTTGTATTCATATCTGTATGCATTAGGGCAGACCTGTGGGCAGGATGGTTGGCATGCCTGTTCAGACCTGTGGGCAGGATGGTGGGCAGGCCTGTGGGCAGGATGGTGGGCAGGCCTGTGGGCAGGATGGGGGGCAGGCCTGTGAGCAGGAAGGTGGGCAGGCCTGTGGGTGGGATGGTGGGCAGGCCTGTGGGTAGTGTCTTCAGCTTTGTTCCTTCCCCTCTGCTGTATCTGGATGTTTTATCTTCTTTAATAAAAATTTGGTGCCAACGTCATCCCACCCATTGGGTGGCGCTTGTGCAGATTAAGCTCTTGGAAGTCTTCAGGAAAATAGAGGCGGCGGCTGCGCATGTGTAAATTGCTCAGTGCCACCATTCGCCATTTTACTGAATCCCACCATTAGATCAATCTGTGCAAGCCACCCATGGCTAGAACTAATGGAGGGTTTCAGTAAAATGACGACAGTTGCACTGAACAATCTACACATGCGCAACCTCCAGCGCCATTTTCCTGAAGACCTCCACGAGCTCAATCTGTGCAAACGCTGCCTGCGGCTAGGACAGCGCCAGTGCAAAATGTTAAATAGAGAAGAAAAGACACCTAGACACAGCGGAGGGGACTGAGCAAAGCTAAAGACCCTTTACACTGTCCCGCCCACGGGTGATCCCTAGTGTCATGTGCAACGTAAGGAGCTGGGTGAGCACCTAAGAGCAGTCTGTTATTATTTTAACCTCTCTGTAAAAATGGTGGCCAGCTAGACACTATTTTGATGGGTTTATGCAATTTGAATACTGGGCATTTTTGCATTCACCAGAATGCAACATTTTTGGAAAATTTGTAACGAATTTAATTTGTTTTGAATCACTTTGTTCATCTCTTCTTCTTATTGCTTCATGACCAGAGGTCGAATGGGTAACATCTTTCTTTGTGGAGAGTGACATGCCAGTGTAAGGAGACTTATAGGCCATGCATTTCTCCTCTGGAAAAATAAATATGCAAATTGCCTTTTCAGAGATGAAGAGGACTAGAACTTCAGTGCCTAGGCACGTAAAAGGGTCAATATTGACTTTAAATTACCATTAGGGAGCACAAGAATTCTAGTCCTTTTCCTCTCTGCAGTGGCAATTTGCATACTCATAAGTAGACAAACGGACCATTCAAGCCTTCTAGTGAAGTTTTTGGTGACGATGGGGTGTCGTCTTCCCCCCCCCCCCGCCATGATAGGTGTCTCCCAATTTAAAGCAACATATCACCCAAAATGATATAATTTATATGTGAAATGCCCACTTAAAGGGAAGGTGCCGCAATTTTGTTTTTGTATTAAAAATAATTGTTTATATAAACAATTATTTTTAATACAAAATTATTTTTTTTAACTTTAATATATTTTTTATTATTAATTATTTTTGCAGCCACTGGGCGCCGCCATTTTGCTTTGCAGCAGTGTAAGAGTCCCAGCACGACACTTACACTGTGCAAAATACGGCAGCCCTGGACATAGGAGGCTGCGGTCGGGAGGCGACCCAGCAGCTATAAGCTTCTCTCTGCTCTGATGTGGCCACGCTCCCTGGGCTGTCTCCACATCACAGCAGAGGCAGGAGGTCGGCGCCATCTTGCTTCAGCCTACAGTGGAGTGTACCTGTGAGCTCCACTGTGACTGAGCTGTGCTGTTAGAGGGGCAGCTCCATCTGTCTCCCCTCACTCAGCGGCGTTCCCTGTCCTCTGGTGTGTGGCTGTAATCCCTAGAGAGGGTGAAGGAATGCTGCCGTCTGATGTCCTCTATCTGGAGCTGCAGAGAGGTAACAGACGGGGATGGGGAGGCTCTGTGCTGCTCCGACCTCACTGCAGCTCCTCACAGGACATCAGACCGTGCATCTCTCACTATACTGTGCTGAGCCATGTATCTAATCCTCTCCTGTGTAATACTGTCTGCTGGCCCCTGTATCTAATCCTCTCCTGTATGATACTGTCTGCTGGCCCCTGTATCTAATCATCTCCTGTGTGATACTATGCTGAGCCGTGTATCTAATCCTATACTGTGTGATATTATACTGAGCCGTGTATCTAATCCTCTCCTGTGTGATACTATGCTGAGACATGCATCTAATCCTCTCCTGTGTGATACTGTCTGCTGAGCCATGCATCTAATCCTCTCCTGTGTGATACTATGCTGAGCCATGTATCTAATCCTATACTGTGTGATATTATACTGAGCCGTGTATCTAATCCTCTCCTGTGTGATACTATGCTGAGCCATGCATCTAATCCTCTCCTGTGTAATACTGTCTGCTGAGCCATGCATCTAATCCTCTCCTGTGTGATACTATGCTGAGCCATGCATCTAATCCTATACTGTGTGATATTATACTGAGCCATATATCTAATCCTCTCCTGTGTGATACTATGCTGAGCCATGCATCTAATCCTCTCCTGTGTGATACTGTCTGCTGAGCCATGCATCTAATCCTATACTGTGTGATATTATGCTGAGCCATGCATCTAATCCTCTCCTGTGTGATACTATGCTGAGCCATGCATCTAATCCTATACTGTGTGATATTATACTGAGCCGTGTATCTAATCCTCTCTGTGTGATACTATGCTGAGCCATGCATCTAATCCTCTCCTGTGTGATACTGTCTGCTGAGCCATGCATCTAATCCTATACTGTGTGATATTATACTGAGCCGTGTATCTAATCCTCTCCTGTGTGATACTATGCTGAGCCATGCATCTAATCCTCTCCTGTGTGATACTGTCTGCTGAGCCATGCATCTAATCCTCTCCTGTGTGATACTATGCTGAGCCATGCATCTAATCCTATACTGTGTGATATTATACTGAGCCGTGTATCTAATCCTCTCCTGTGTGATACTATGCTGAGCCATGCATCTAATCCTCTCCTGTGTGATACTGTCTGCTGAGCCATGCATCTAATCCTCTCCTGTGTGATACTATGCTGAGCCGTGTATCTAATCCTATACTGTGTGATATTATACAGAGCCGTGTATCTAATCCTCTCCTGTGTGATACTATGCTGAGCCATGCATCTAATCCTCTCCTGTGTGATACTGTCTGCTGAGCCATGCATCTAATCCTCTCCTGTGTGATACTATGCTGAGCCATGCATCTAATCCTATACTGTGTGATATTATACTGAGCCATGTGTTGTGAATTCTGTGGCAGAGCTCCCTCCTGTGGTCACAAGTGGTACTTCGGCTGATTCTCTCTGTGAGCTTCCGTTGGTGGAGGAAAGTGGTACTGCGGCTTCTGAGTTTCCTTCCTCAGGTGATGTGGTGAAGTCGTTAGGTGCTGCTCTATTTAACTCCACCTAGTGCTTTGATCCTGGCCTCCAGTCAATGTTCTAGTATTGGACCTGTTTCCTCCTGGATCGTTCCTGTGGCCTGCTGCTCTACATAGCTAAGTTCTGCTTTGCTATTTTGTTTGCTGTATTTTTCTGTCCAGCTTGTCTATTTGTTTTTTTCCTGCTTGCTGGAAGCTCTGGGACGCAGAGGGTGTACCTCCGTGCCGTTAGTTCGGTACGGAGGGTCTTTTTGCCCCCTTTGCGTGGTTTTTGTAGGGTTTTGTGTTGACCGCAAAGTTACCTTTCCTATCCTCGCTCTGTTCAGAAAGTCGGGCCTCACTTTGCTAAATCTATTTCATCTCTACGTTTGTCTTTTCATCTTAACTCACAGTCATTATATGTGGGGGCTGCCTTTTCCTTTGGGGTATTTCTCTGAGGCAAGGTAGGCTTATTTTCTATCTTCAGGCTAGCTAGTTTCTCAGGCTGTGCCGAGTTGCATAGGGAGCGTTAGGCGCAATCCACGGCTGCCTTTAGTGTGGTTGGAGAGGATTAGGGATTGCGGTCAGCAGAGTTCCCACGTCTCAGAGCTCGTTGTTTGTTTTTGGGTTATTGTCAGGTCACTGTATGTGCTCTGACCTCTATGTCCATTGTGGTACTGAATTACCTTATCATAACAGTACTGGAGGCCCAAAGTACTAATGATTCTCAATAGAGGGAAAAAAGAAGTTCTGAGACCATTTTTTTTTCTCTGCACTGTGTTTTGCCTTTTTTTTTCCCCTAGACATTTGGGTGGTTCAGGACACAGGTGTAGCAATGGACATTAAAGGTCTGTCTTCATGTGTGGATCAGCTCACGGCAAGAGTACAAAATATTCAAGACTTTGTGGTTCAGAATTCTATGTTAGAACCGAGAATTCCTATTCCTGATTTATTTTTTGGAGATAGAACTAAATTTCTGAGTTTCAAAAATAATTGTAAACTATTTCTGGCTTTGAAACCTCGCTCCTCTGGTGACCCAGTTCAACAAGTTAGGATCATTATTTGTTTTTTACGTGGCGACCCTCAGGACTGGGCATTTTCTCTTGCGTCAGGAGATCCTGCATTAAGTAATATCGATGCGTTTTTCCTGGCGCTCGGATTGCTGTACGATGAACCTAATTCAGTGGATCAGGCAGAGAAGAATTTGCTGGCTCTGTGTCAGGGTCAGGATGAGATAGAGGTATATTGTCAGAAATTTAGAAAGTGGTCCGTACTCACTCAATGGAATGAAGGTGCGCTCGCAGCTATTTTCAGAAAAGGTCTCTCTGAAGCCCTTAAGGATGTCATGGTGGGATTTCCTATGCCTGCTGGTCTGAATGAGTCTATGTCTTTGGCCATTCAGATCGCTCGACGCTTGCGTGAGCGTAAATCTGTGCACCATTTGGCGGTATTACCTGAGCTTAAACCTGAGCCTATGCAGTGCGATAGGACTTTGACCAGAGTTGAACGGCAAGAACACAGACGTCTGAATGGGCTGTGTTTCTACTGTGGTGATTCCACTCATGCTATCTCTGATTGTCCTAAGCGCACTAAGCGGTTCGCTAGGTCTGCCACCATTGGTACGGTACAGTCAAAATTTCTTCTGTCCGTTACCTTGATCTGCTCTTTGTCATCGTATTCTGTCATGGCATTTGTGGATTCAGGCGCTGCCCTGAATTTGATGGACTTGGAGTATGCTAGGCGTTGTGGGTTTTTCTTGGAGCCCTTGCAGTGTCCTATTCCATTGAGAGGAATTGATGCTACGCCTTTGGCCAAGAATAAGCCTCAGTACTGGACCCAGCTGACCATGTGCATGGCTCCTGCACATCAGGAGGTTATTCGCTTTCTGGTGTTGCATAATCTGCATGATGTGGTCGTGTTGGGGTTGCCATGGCTACAAGTCCATAATCCAGTATTAGATTGGAAATCCATGTCTGTGTCCAGCTGGGGTTGTCAGGGGGTACATGGTGATGTCCCATTTCTGACTATTTCGTCATCCACCCCTTCTGAGGTTCCAGAGTTCTTGTCTGATTACCGGGATGTATTTGATGAGCCCAAGTCCGATACCCTACCTCCGCATAGGGATTGTGATTGTGCTATCGATTTGATTCCTGGTAGTAAATTCCCAAAAGGTCGACTGTTTAATTTATCTGTGCCTGAGCACGCCGCTATGCGGAGTTATGTGAAGGAGTCCTTGGAGAAGGGGCATATTCGCCCGTCATCGTCGCCATTAGGAGCAGGGTTCTTTTTTGTAGCCAAGAAGGATGGTTCACTGAGACCTTGTATAGATTACCGCCTTCTAAATAAGATCACGGTTAAATTTCAGTACCCCTTGCCGTTATCTGATTTGTTTGCTCGGATTAAGGGGGCTAGTTGGTTCACCAAGATAGATCTTCGTGGTGCGTATAATCTTGGGCGTATTAAGCGAGGCGATGAATGGAAAACTGCATTTAATATGCCCGAGGGCCATTTTGAGTATCTAGTAATGCCATTCGGACTTGCCAATGCTCCATCAGTGTTTCAGTCCTTTATGCATGACATCTTCCGAGAGTACCTGGATAAATTCCTGATTGTGTACTTGGATGACATTTTGATCTTCTCGGATGATTGGGAGTCTCATGTGAAGCAGGTAAGAACGGTGTTTCAGGTCCTGCATGCTAATTCTTTGTTTGTGAAGGGATCAAAGTGTCTCTTTGGTGTTCAGAAGGTTTCATTTTTGGGGTTCATCTTTTCCCCTTCTACTATCAAGATGGACCCTGTTAAGGTCCAAGCCATCCATGATTGGACTCAGCCGACATCTCTGAAAAGTCTGCAAAAGTTCCTGGGCTTTGCTAATTTTTATCGTCGCTCCATCTGCAATTTTTCTAGTATTGCTAAACCATTGACCGATTTGACCAAGAAGGGTGCTGATGTGGTCAATTGGTCTTCTGCTGCTGTGGAAGCTTTTCAAGAGTTGAAGCGTCGTTTTTCTTCTGCCCCTGTGTTGTGTCAACCAGATGTTTCGCTTCTGTTCCAGGTCGAGGTTGATGCTTCTGAGATTGGAGCAGGGGCTGTTTTGTCGCAGAGAAGTTCTGATTGCTCGGTGATGAAACCATGCGCCTTCTTTTCCAGGAAGTTTTCGCCTGCTGAGGGAAATTATGATGTGGGCAATCGAGAGTTGCTGGCCATGAAGTGGGCATTTGAGGAGTGGCGTCATTGGCTTGAAGGAGCTAAGCATCGCGTGGTGGTCTTGACTGATCATAAGAACTTGACTTATCTCGAGTCTGCCAAGCGGTTGAATCCTAGACAGGCTCGTTGGTCGCTGTTTTTTGCCCGTTTTGACTTTGTGATTTCGTACCTTCCGGGCTCTAAAAATGTGAAGGCGGATGCTCTGTCTAGGAGTTTTGTGCCCGACTCTCCGGGTTTATCTGAGCCGGCGGGTATCCTCAAAGAGGGAGTAATTGTGTCTGCCATCTCCCCTGATTTGCGGCGGGTGCTGCAAAAATTTCAGGCTAATAAACCTGATCGTTGCCCAGCGGAGAAACTGTTTGTCCCTGATAGGTGGACGAAAAAAGTTGTCTCTGAGGTTCATTGTTCGGTGTTGGCTGGTCATCCTGGAATCTTTGGTACCAGAGAGTTAGTGGCTAGATCCTTTTGGTGGCCATCTCTGTCGCGGGATGTGCGTACTTTTGTGCAGTCCTGTGGGATTTGTGCTCGGGCTAAGCCCTGCTGTTCTCGTGCCAGTGGGTTGCTTTTGCCCTTGCCGGTCCCGAAGAGGCCTTGGACACATATCTCTATGGATTTTATTTCAGATCTTCCCGTCTCTCAAAAGATGTCAGTCATTTGGGTGGTCTGTGATCGCTTCTCTAAGATGGTCCATTTGGTACCCTTGTCTAAATTACCTTCCTCCTCTGATTTGGTGCCATTGTTCTTCCAGCATGTGGTTTGTTTACATGGCATTCCAGAGAATATCGTTTCTGACAGAGGTTCCCAGTTTGTTTCGAGGTTTTGGCGAGCCTTTTGTGGCAGGATGGGCATTGACTTGTCTTTTTCCTCGGCTTTCCATCCTCAGACTAATGGCCAGACCGAACGAACCAATCAGACCTTGGAAACATATCTGAGATGCTTTGTTTCTGCTGATCAGGATGACTGGGTGTCCTTTTTGCCTTTGGCTGAGTTCGCCCTTAATAATCGGGCCAGCTCGGCTACCTTGGTTTCGCCGTTTTTCTGCAATTCTGGGTTCCATCCTCGTTTCTCTTCAGGGCAGGTTGAGTCTTCGGACTGTCCTGGTGTAGATACTGTGGTGGATAGGTTGCAGCAGATTTGGACTCATGTAGTGGACAATTTGACCTTGTCCCAGGAGAAGGCTCAACGTTTCGCTAATCGCAGACGCTGTGTGGGTCCCCGACTTCGTGTTGGGGATTTGGTTTGGTTATCTTCTCGTCATATTCCTATGAAGGTTTCCTCTCCTAAGTTTAAACCTCGTTTCATTGGTCCGTATAGGATTTCTGAGGTTCTTAATCCTGTGTCTTTTCATCTGACCCTTCCAGATTCTTTTTCCATACATAACGTATTCCATAGGTCATTGTTGCGGAGATACGTGGCACCTATGGTTCCATCTGTTGATCCTCCTGCCCCGGTTTTGGTGGAGGGGGAGTTGGAGTATATTGTGGAGAAGATTTTGGATTCTCGTGTTTCAAGACGGAAACTCCAGTATTTGGTTAAGTGGAAGGGTTATGCTCAGGAAGATAATTCCTGGGACTTTGCCTCTGATGTCCATGCTCCCGATCTTGTTCGTGCCTTTCATATGGCTCATCCTGGTCATCCTGGGGGCTCTGGTGAGGGTTCGGTGACCCCTCCTCAAGGGGGGGGTACTGTTGTGAATTCTGTGGCAGAGCTCCCTCCTGTGGTCACAAGTGGTACTTCGGCTGATTCTCTCTGTGAGCTTCCGTTGGTGGAGGAAAGTGGTACTGCGGCTTCTGAGTTTCCTTCCTCAGGTGATGTGGTGAAGTCGTTAGGTGCTGCTCTATTTAACTCCACCTAGTGCTTTGATCCTGGCCTCCAGTCAATGTTCTAGTATTGGACCTGTTTCCTCCTGGATCGTTCCTGTGGCCTGCTGCTCTGCATAGCTAAGTTCTGCTTTGCTATTTTGTTTGCTGTATTTTTCTGTCCAGCTTGTCTATTTGTTTTTTTCCTGCTTGCTGGAAGCTCTGGGACGCAGAGGGTGTACCTCCGTGCCGTTAGTTCGGTACGGAGGGTCTTTTTGCCCCCTTTGCGTGGTTTTTGTAAGGTTTTGTGTTGACCGCAAAGTTACCTTTCCTATCCTCGCTCTGTTCAGAAAGTCGGGCCTCACTTTGCTAAATCTATTTCATCTCTACGTTTGTCTTTTCATCTTAACTCACAGTCATTATATGTGGGGGCTGCCTTTTCCTTTGGGGTATTTCTCTGAGGCAAGGTAGGCTTATTTTCTATCTTCAGGCTAGCTAGTTTCTCAGGCTGTGCCGAGTTGCATAGGGAGCGTTAGGCGCAATCCACGGCTGCCTCTAGTGTGGTTGGAGAGGATTAGGGATTGCGGTCAGCAGAGTTCCCACGTCTCAGAGCTCGTTGTTTGTTTTTGGGTTATTGTCAGGTCACTGTATGTGCTCTGACCTCTATGTCCATTGTGGTACTGAATTACCTTATCATAACAGCCGTGTATCTAAACCTCTCCTGTGTGATACTATGCTGAGCCATGCATCTAATCCTCTCCTGTGTGATACTATGCTGAGCCATGCATCTAATCCTATACTGTGTGATATTATACTGAGCCGTGTATCTAATCCTCTCCTGTGTGATACTATGCTGAGCCATGCATCTAATCCTCTCCTGTGTGATACTGTCTGCTGAGCCATGCATCTAATCCTCTCCTGTGTGATACTATGCTGAGCCATGCATCTAATCCTATACTGTGTGATATTATACTGAGCCGTGTATCTAATCCTCTCCTGTGTGATACTATGCTGAGCCATGCATCTAATCCTCTCCTGTGTGATACTATGCTGAGCCATGCATCTAATCCTCTCCTGTGTGATACTGACGGCTGAGCCGTGTATCTAATCCTCTCCTATGCACTCCTCTCCCCCTGCATATCTTTCCCCATTGCACACACAACTCAATGCGTGCGATAACAGGAGCTGCGGGCGTCATGCTGTATTATGGCATTACGTGAGATCTATATGACGGTATTATTTGATCTGTATGGTGGTATTATGCTTGATCAGTATTGTGAGAATTATATGGTGGTATTGTGTGTGATCTATATGGCGGTATTGTGAAAACACTGGCAGTATTATGTGTGATCTATATGGCGGTATGTGAACACTGGTGGTATTATGTGTGATCTATATGGCGGTATGTGAGAACACTGGTGGTATTGTGTGATCTATATGGCGGTATTATGTGAGAACACTGGCAGTATTATGTGTGATCTATATGGCGGTATTATGTGAGAACACTGGCAGTATTATGTGTGATCTATATGGCGGCATGTGAGAACACTGGTGGTATTATGTGTGATCTATATGGCGGTATGTGAGAACACTGGTGGTATTGTGTGATCTATATGGCGGCATTATGTGAGAACACTATGGCAGTATTATGTGTGATCTATCTGGCGGTATTATGTGAGAACACTGGCAGTATTATGTGTGATCTATATGGCGGTATTATGTGAGAACACTATAGCAGTATTATCTTCTGAAAGCGGACCCATTCTATGGTGGTTCTGGCTGTGCACCTGCATGCGGGTCTGGGGTAATAGAGGGGATAGCATGACCTCCAGTTAGGTGTAGTCAGGGGAAGGCTGGTGAGGTAGCTGAAGAGAGGGGTCTCATTTTTATCGTTACTATATGGCAACATTTCCTTCCCAGCGTCACCCCAGACTGCGCCTGTCGCCTCGCTTTCACACATCGCCAGGACAGGATGGAGAAGACAGGATCTGAGGAGGGGAATGGGGTCTGGATCAGACCAGGCCATCAATCCGCAGAAATGTTTCCTGGATTTCTGTGGAGCAGACGGTCCATCCATGAGTATAAAAGACAGCGCTCTATGTACAATCCCTGGCTGCTCCGCACACCGAACAGGGGGCCCCTATAGACCAGCACACTGCTCTCCTGAAATACTCTGTGCTGCTGTCACCCTGCTCCCTCCACCACATATCTCCCAGAATCCTTGCTGCCTGCCATCCTCGGTGACTGTCTACTTGTCAGTATAAGGCTGCTTTCACACTAGCGTCGATACGGGCCCGTCGCAGTGTTGGGCCGATGTACCGACGCATGCTGTGAAAGAAATGTCCGATGTGGGCAGCGGAAGCAATCTTACGACGCTTCCGCTGCCCCATTGTAAGGTCTGGGGAGGATGAGGCGGAGTTTCTGCCGTGCATGCGCGGTCGAAAATGGTGGACTCGACGCACAAACAAACATTACATGTAACTTTTTTTGTGGCGGCGGTCCACCAAAACATGGCGCAACCGTCGCACGACAGTTGCGACGTGTGGCAATACGTCGATAATGTTAGTCTATGGGGAAAAAACGCATCCTGCAGACAACTTTGCAGGATGCGTTTTTTCTCCTGAACGACGCATTGCAACGTACAGCCAACAACGCTAGTGTGAAAGTAGCCTAAGGCTGCCGTCACACTATCAGTATTTGGTCAGTATTTTACCTCAGTATTTGTAGCTAAAACCAGGAGTGGGTGATAAATGCAGAAGTGGTGACATGTTTCTATTATACTTTTCCTCTAATTGTTCCACTCCTGGTTTTGGCTTACAAATACTGAGGTAAAATACTGACCACATACTGCTAGTGTGACGGCAGCCATACTCTGCAGTCACCAACAAAATGGCTGCTCATTTGGTTCCTGAATCTCATCCTCTCTAATCCCTTAGCAAACACCCAGAAGGAGAGGAGAGGAGACATCACACAGGTCAGCAAACTCCGCCCATAATTACTGCAGTGCAGTAATGTGAGCTAGTTGTACACTAGGTTTTTCTGAAATTTCAGCAGCTGCTCCCCCTAGTGTTTAAAAGTGGAAATTCCAAAACTTTTCAAATTATTTTTCATATTTTACTAAATTATAAACAAATGATAATATCTTTTAAGAAAATGTAATCATTAATTCTTTACATTTTTACAATTTCTGAAAAAAAAATTTTTTTGATGGCACCTTCCCTTTAAGGCTTCTCTGGTAACAACTACACAGTAATGGAAGTGATCTATAGACTTTCTTGCAGCGCCCCAGGGTCCTGGTCGTTGCAATAATGTCACTCTTTCACCAGGGGGAGTGATGTTACGTCTGAAGGCAATAAAGGAGATCACCTTACCAGGTATCACAAACCACACGTCACACTTCACACTCCAGGCCGCCAGGGGGAGCCATGCTTCTATCTATTAAGGCACTCCTCACAATTAGGTAAAACTGGTAGTCTGGATAGAAAGTGAGGCAGAACGAGGGAGAAGCTGGCTGGAGAGAGAGGGAGCCAGATGCAGACTGAGGTCTGCGGAGGACGAGTGTCCACGGAGCTGCGCCTGCCCCACGTGCGGCAGCATCCTAAGAAAGAGACATCAGAAGGGAATTGTCTTGTAGTGAGTGAGAAACAAAGTCATAGCAAAGGAGAGGAAACCAGAAGGCATTCTTCCCTGTAAAGGCTGCCTGCTTCTGAGGCGCAGAAGCTGGTAGCCAGAACACCGAGGGAGTAAGGATCTCTATGCTTTACTTCAGAGACTGGCAGGACAGTTAATTCCACGTTGGCTGCCCGACCTTATACCCAGGAGGCACGGTGGCAACTTGTGGGGGCCGGGGCATGATAGAGTCCCTGTAAAAAGCCTCAGGCCATCAGTCATACGGGTTTGTCCTATCCTATACATCAGGGGGACAGAGAGAAAGAGACGTTACATCTACAATAGTTGTGAGGACCTCACCGAGAAGCTCAGCAGGGAGGGACTACAAAACACAGGCGCTAGAGGAAGGCTATAGAATTCCACCTGGATAAGGGGAACTCTGGATTTGCCTTTGAACCAGCCGGACTCTACCTGCCCTGTGATCCGGTGCTCTGGACTGTGGACACTGAAGCTTCCAGTAAAGGTAAAGAGACTGCAACCTTGTGTCCTCGTTCTTTACTGTGCCTCTCACCATCCACCATCTATACACTGGGAAGCCCTTGGGACATACTTCACCTGTGGGAAGGTATACCATCTAGCTGCCATAACATCACCCCAGCGGACCCCTAAGCAGCGTCGGTCACCCTGACCGAATACCACACGTGGCGTCATGAACACTATTCTCATAGAAGCTCTTCATTTCATTGGACGCCCCTCGAAGGGCCACGGGCCAGGTCGGGCCACCATGACATCCCCATCGAGAACTGAAGGACCTGGTACCGAGTACCCCATTGCCCTAACGTGGGGGCGCTCCATTCTCATCACAGACTATATGTGTGTTAGGGGCCGCAAAACATTATATAATCTTCCATGAACCTGTCCATGTTGGGGCTGTTCTCAGTCACATACATCTGAATGGTCCATTTCAGCCTCACAGTGGAGGTCAGCTTGTTAAACTGTGAGAGATATTGGGAGATCTATAGCTCCATGCTGCCCATCACCTGCTCCAGTGACCAGAAAAACACTGGCTGCTACAGGAGCTTCTTCCTGTGATGTAATAAAGGATCGATAGATAGAGAGACAGATAGATAATAGATAGATAGATAGATAATAGATAGATGATAGATAGATAGATAGATAATAGATAGATAGATAGATAGATAGATAGATAGATAGATAGATAGATAGATAGATAGATAATAGATAGATAGATATTAGATAGATAGATGATAGATAATAGATAGATGATAGATAGATAGATAGATAGATAGATAATAGATAGATAGATAGATATTAGATAGATAGATGATAGATAATAGATAGATGATAGATATAATGATAATAGATAGATAGATAGATAGATAGATAGATAGATAGATAGATGATAGATAGATAGATAGATAGATAGATAGATAGATAGATAGATAGATAGATGCTCTATATAGGTGTGAGCAGAGGCTTATAGTGAAGGAGTTAAGCAGTGACACATCCCCCATTGCTCCACACTTATTATCTTGCTGCTCTGTGACTGGCAGAAGAGGAGCAGTTTCTAATCGGATTGTGTCTGCCCTTGTAATCCCAGCTCACAGAGCTCCAAGCTCCCTCTCTTCAATATCACTAATGTCATTTGTATTGGCTGCATTAGACAGATGTTCAGAGTGTCTCTCCTTCCTTCTGGGTCTCTCATTCTGATCCCCCTTAATACTTTCACTGCTATTAAATCCACAATCCTCCCCTTTTACTTTTTCAGCAATCTGGCAGAGTGGCAAGACCATGCTATGCACTTGGCATATGGGACACAAGCAGGATGCCCTTGAAAATATTGCTAAGGAAGCTCCAGTGGTGCATTAGCCAATACTCTGTGTGAGGCCCTTAGTTGTGGCTGGAAAGACATTCATTAAGGAACACAGAAATTAAGCAGAAAACAATGGGAGAGTGAGAGGGAAAAGAGAAAAATAGAGAGAAGAAATGTGAGAGAGAAGGAATGAGAGGACACAAGACACAGGGAAGTAGAGAGGAGTTTAGACAGGGAATGTGAGAGATGAGGGGTGTGGAGAATGATAGTGAGAGAACTGAGAATGGATGAGGAATTAATGAATTAGGAAAATAAAAAAGAAAGAAAGAAAAAGAAAGAAAGAAAGAAAGGAAAGAAAAGGAAAGTAGAAAGGAAGAAAAAGAAAGATTGAAAGAAAGAATGAAGAAAGAATGAAAGAGAGGAAATAAGATAGGAAGAAAAAGGAAAGAAAACGGGTCCGTGAGAAAATAAGTAGAGTGAATGAGAGCGAGCAATAGAGCTAGAGAAAGAAAAAAGAAAAGATAAAGAAAATAAGTAGATAGAAGGAATAATGAGAGCAGCAGAGTATCTAATAATGAGAGTGCGACACAGGTCTGCAGATGACTGGACACATGGAGGCACAGGAGAGGACACGATGAAGGACAGACTATGGAGGAGATACATGCAGAGGCTTTGGTTGCAGCATTTAATCTCTTACCTTCAGGCAGGGTGGATACTCATAGTGCACACTGTCCATACAGATCTTCCACCAGACAGGCTCCTGGTTCTGGACCTACCTGGGGGCTGGTTTTTGCACAGTGTCACTCAGGCTTCCTCTTTAGCGCCCCCTGTAGTCCATCCATTCACAGTTCTGTCTGTAAAGAAAAGCAGCCCTATGAAGTGACCTTCACTCCACCCTGCTATCCTGTCTCCTGCAGGTCTCCTCTCTTGTTGATCCTGCAGTTCTCCTATCTTGTTCTGCCTGCAGGTCTCCTCTCTTGTTCCAGGTCTTCTCTCTTGTTGTGCCTGCAGGTCTCCTCTCTTGTTGTGCCTTCAGGTCTCCTCTCTTGTTCCAGGTCTCCTCTCTTGTTGTCCCTTCAGGTCTCCTCTCTTGTTGTCCCTGCAGGTCTCCTCTCTTGTTGTGCCTGCAGGTCTCCTCTCTTGTTCCAAGTCTCCTCTCTTGTTGTGCCTGCAGGTCTCCTCTCTTGTTGTGCCTTCAGGTCTCCTCTCTTGTTCCAGGTCTCCTCTCTTGTTGTCCCTTCAGGTCTCTCTTGTTGTCCCTTCAGGTCTCCTCTCTTGTTGTCCCTGCAAGTCTCCTCTCTTGTTGTGCCTGCAGGTCTCCTTTCTTGTTCCAGGTCTCCTCTCTTGTTGTGCCTGCAGGTCTCCTCTCTTGTTGTGCCTGCAGGTTTCCTCTCTTGCTGTCCCTGCAGTTCTCCTTTCTTGTTGTCCCTGCAGGTCTCCTCTCTTGTTGTGCCTGCAGGTCTCCTCTTTTGTTCCAGGTCTCCTCTCTTGTTGTGCCTGCAGGTCTCCTCTCTTGTTGTGCCTGCAGGTTTCCTCTCTTGCTGTCCCTGCAGTTCTCCTTTCTTGTTGTCCCTGCAGGTCTCCTCTCTTGTTGTGCCTGCAGGTCTCCTCTCTTGTTCCAGGTCTCCTTTCTTGTTGTCCCTGCAGGTCTCCTCTCTTGTTGGGCCTGCATGTCTCCTCTCTTGTTGTACCTGCAGGTCTCCTCTCTTGTTGTGCCTGCAGTTCTCCTTTCTTGTTGTCCCTTCAGGTCTCCTCTCTAATTGTCCCTGCAGGTCTCCTCTCTTGTTGTGCGTGCAGGTATCCTCTCTTGTTTTGCCTGCAGGTCTCCTCTCTTGTTGTCCCTGCAGTTCTCCTTTCTTGTTGTCCCTTCAGGCCTCCTCTCTTGTTGTCCCTGCAGGTCTCCTTTCTTGTTGTCCCTGCAGGTCTCCTTTCTTGTTGTCCCTGCAGGTCTCCTCTCTTGTTCCAGGTCTCCTTTCTTGTTGTCACTGCAGGTCTCCTCTCTTGTTGTGCCTGCCGGTCTCCTCTCTTGTTGTGCCTGCCGGTCTCCTCTCTTGCTGTGCCTGCAGGTCTCCTCTCTTGTTTTGCCTGCAGGTCTCCTCTCTTGTTGTCCCTGCAGTTCTCCTTTCTTGTTGTCCCTTCAGGCCTCCTCTCTTGTTGTCCCTGCAGGTCTCCTTTCTTGTTGTCCCTGCAGGTCTCCTTTCTTGTTGTCCCTGCAGGTCTCCTCCCTTGTTCCAAGTCTCCTCTCTTGTTGTGCCTGCAGGTCTCCTCTCTTGTTGTGCCTTCAGGTCTCCTCTCTTGTTCCAGGTCTCCTCTCTTGTTGTCCCTTCAGGTCTCTCTTGTTGTCCCTTCAGGTCTCCTCTCTTGTTGTCCCTGCAAGTCTCCTCTCTTGTTGTGCCTGCAGGTCTCCTTTCTTGTTCCAGGTCTCCTCTCTTGTTGTGCCTGCAGGTCTCCTCTCTTGTTGTGCCTGCAGGTTTCCTCTCTTGCTGTCCCTGCAGTTCTCCTTTCTTGTTGTCCCTGCAGGTCTCCTCTCTTGTTGTGCCTGCAGGTCTCCTCTCTTGTTCCAGGTCTCCTCTCTTGTTGTGCCTGCAGGTCTCCTCTCTTGTTGTGCCTGCAGGTTTCCTCTCTTGCTGTCCCTGCAGTTCTCCTTTCTTGTTGTCCCTGCAGGTCTCCTCTCTTGTTGTGCCTGCAGGTCTCCTCTCTTGTTCCAGGTCTCCTTTCTTGTTGTCCCTGCAGGTCTCCTCTCTTGTTGGGCCTGCATGTCTCCTCTCTTGTTGTACCTGCAGGTCTCCTCTCTTGTTGTGCCTGCAGTTCTCCTTTCTTGTTGTCCCTTCAGGTCTCCTCTCTAATTGTCCCTGCAGGTCTCCTCTCTTGTTGTGCGTGCAGGTATCCTCTCTTGTTTTGCCTGCAGGTCTCCTCTCTTGTTGTCCCTGCAGTTCTCCTTTCTTGTTGTCCCTTCAGGCCTCCTCTCTTGTTGTCCCTGCAGGTCTCCTTTCTTGTTGTCCCTGCAGGTCTCCTTTCTTGTTGTCCCTGCAGGTCTCCTCTCTTGTTCCAGGTCTCCTTTCTTGTTGTCACTGCAGGTCTCCTCTCTTGTTGTGCCTGCCGGTCTCCTCTCTTGTTGTGCCTGCCGGTCTCCTCTCTTGCTGTGCCTGCAGGTCTCCTCTCTTGTTTTGCCTGCAGGTCTCCTCTCTTGTTGTCCCTGCAGTTCTCCTTTCTTGTTGTCCCTTCAGGCCTCCTCTCTTGTTGTCCCTGCAGGTCTCCTTTCTTGTTGTCCCTGCAGGTCTCCTTTCTTGTTGTCCCTGCAGGTCTCCTCCTTTGTTCCAGGTCTCCTTTCTTGTTGTCACTGCAGGTCTCCTCTCTTGTTGTGCCTGCCGGTCTCCTCTCTTGTTGTGCCTGCAGGTCTCCTCTCTTGTTTTGCCTGCAGGTCTCCTCTCTTGTTGTCCCTGCAATTCTTCTTTCTTGTTGTCCCTTCAGGCCTCCTCTCTTGTTGTCCCTGCAGGTCTCCTTTCTTGTTGTCTCTGCAGTTCTTCTTTCTTGTTGTCCATTCTGGTCTCTTCTTTTGTTGTCCCTTCAGGTCTCCTTTCTTGTTGTTCCTGTGGGTCTCCTCTCTTGTTGTCCCTTCAGGTATCCTCTCTTGTTGTCCCTTCAGGTCTCCTCTCTTGTTGTCCCTGCAGGTGTCCTCTCTTGTTGTCCCTGCAGGTCTCCTCTCTTGTTGTCCCTGCAGGTCTCCTCTCTTGTTGTGCCTGCATGTCTCCTCTCTTGTTGTGCCTGCAGGTCTCCTCTCTTGTTGTGCCTGCAGTTCTCCTTTCTTGTTGTCCCTTCAGGTCTCCTCTCTAGTTGTCCCTGCAGGTCTCCTCTCTTGTTGTGCCTGCAGGTCTCCTCTCTTGTTTTGCCTGCAGGTCTCCTCTCTTGTTGTCCCTGCAGTTGTCCTTTCTTGTTGTCCCTTCAGGACTCCTCTCTTGTTGTCCCTGCAGGTCTCCTTTCTTGTTGTCCCTGCAGATCTCCTCCCTTGTTCCAGGTCTCCTTTCTTGTTGTCACTGCAGGTCTCCTCTCTTGTTGTGCCTGCCGGTCTCCTCTCTTGTTGTGCCTGCAAGTCTCCTCTCTTGTTTTGCCTGCAGGTCTCCTCTCTTGTTGTCCCTGCAATTCTTCTTTGTTGTTGTCCCTTCAGGCCTCCTCTCTTGTTGTCTCTGCAGGTCTCCTTTCTTGTTGTCTCTGCAGTTCTTCTTTCTTGTTGTCCATTCTGGTCTCTTCTTTTGTTGTCCCTTCAAGTCTCCTTTCTTGTTGTTCCTGTGGGTCTCCTCTCTTGTTGTCCCTTCAGGTCTCCTCTCTTGTTGTCCCTTCAGGTCTCCTCTCTTGTTGTCCCTGCAGGTGTCCTCTCTTGTTGTCCCTGCAGGTCTCCTCTCTTGTTGTCCTTGCAGATCTCATCTCTTGTCCTTGCAGGTCTCCTCTCTTGTCTCTGCAGGTCTCCTTTCTTGTTGTCCCTGGGGGTCTACTCGCTTGTTGTCCCTTCAGGTCTCCTCTCTACTTGTCCCTGCAGGTCTCCTTTCTTGTTGTTCCTGTGGGTCTCCTCTCTTGTTGCCCCTTCATGTTTCCTCTCTTGTTGCACCTGCAGGTCTCCTCTCTGGTGTCCCTTCAGGTCTCCTCTCTTGTTGTCCCTGCAGGTCTCTTCTCTTGTTGTCCCTGCAGGTCTCCTCTCTTGTTGTCCCTGCAGGTCTTCTCTCTTGTTGTTCCTTCAGGTCTCCTCTCTTGTTGTCCCTGCAGGTCTCTTCTCTTGTTGTTCCTTCAGGTTTCCTCTCTTGTTTCCCCTGCAGGTCTCCTCTCTTGTTGTCCCTGCAGGTCTTCTCTCTTGTTGTTCCTTCAGGTCTCCTCTCTTGTTGTCCCTGCAGGTCTTCTCTCTTGTTGTTCCTTCAGGTTTCCTCTCTTGTTTCCCCTGCAGGTCTCCTCTCTTGTTGTGCCTGCAGGTCTCCTCTCTACTTGTGCCTGCAGGTCTCCTCTCTTGTTTCCCCAGCAGGTCTCCTCTCTTGTTGTCCCTGCAGGTCTCCTCTCTACTTGTGCCTGCAGGTCTCCTCTCTTGTTTTCCCTGCAGGTCTCCTCTCTTGTTTTCCCTGCAGGTCTCCTCTCTTGTTGTCCCTTCAGGTCTCCTCTCTTGTTGTCCCTGCAGGTCTCCTCTCTACTTGTGCCTGCAGGTCTCCTCTCTTGTTTTCCCTGCAGGTCTGCTCTCTTGTTTTCCCTGTAGGTCTCCTCTCTTGTTGTCCCTGCAGGTCTCCTCTCTTGTTGTCCCTTCAGGTCTCCTCTCTTGTTGTCCCTTCAGGTCTCCTCTCTTGTTGTCCCTGCAGGTCTCCCCTCTTGTTTTCCCTGCAGGTTTCCTCTCTTGTTGTCCCTTCAGGTCTCCTCTCTTGTTGTCCCATCAGGTCTCCTCTCTTGTTGTGCCTGCAGGTCTCCTCTCTTGTTGTCCCTTCAGGTCTCCTTAATTGTTTTCCCTGCAGGTATCCCCTCTTGTTTTCCCTGCAGGTTTCCTCTCTTGTTGTCCCTTCAGGTCTCCTCTCTTGTTTTCCCTGCAGGTCTCCTCTCTTGTTGTCCCTTCAGGTATCCCCTCTTGTTTTCCCTGCAGGTCTCCTCTCTTGTTGTCCCTTCAGGTATCCCCTCTTGTTTTCCCTGTAGGTCTCCTCTCTTGTTGTGCCTGCAGGTCTCCTGTCTTGTTGTGCCTGCAGGACTCCTTTCTTGTTTTCCCTTCAGGTATCCCCTCTTGTTTTCCCTGCAGGTCTCCTCTCTTGTTTTCCCTGCAGGTCTCCTCTCTTGTTGTCCCTGCAAGTCTCCTCTCTTGTTGTCCCTTCAGGTATCCCCTCTTGTTTTCCCTGCAGGTCTCCTCTCTTGTTGTCCCTTCAGGTCTCCTCTCTTGTTGGCCCTGCAGGTCTCCTCTCTTGTTGTCCCTTCAGGTCTCCTCTCTTGTTGTCCCTGCAGGTCTCCTCTCTTGTTTTCCCTGCAGGTCTCCTCTCTTGTTTTCCCTGCAGGTCTCCTCTCTTGTTGTCCCTGCAGGTCTCCTCTCTTGTTGTCCCTTCAGGTATCCCCTCTTGTTTTCCCTGCAGGTCTCCTCTCTTGTTGTCCCTTCAGGTCTCCTCTCTTGTTGTCCCTGCAGGTCTCCTCTCTTGTTTTCCCTGCAGGTCTCCTCTCTTGTTGTGCCTGCAGGTCTCCTCTCTTGTTTTCCCTGCAGGTCTCCTTTCTTGTTGTCCCTGCAGGTCTCCTCTCTTGTTTTCCCTGCAGGTCTCCTCTCTTGTTGTGCCTGCAGGTCTCCTCTCTTGTTTTCCCTGCAGGTCTCCTTTCTTGTTTTCCCTGCAGGTCTCCTCTCTTGTTGTCTCTGCAGGTTTCCTCTCTTGTTTCCCCTGCAGGTCTCCTCTCTTGTTGTGCCTGCAGGTCTCCTCTCTACTTGTGCCTGCAGGTCTCCTCTCTTGTTTCCCCAGCAGGTCTCCTCTCTTGTTGTCCCTGCAGGTCTCCTCTCTTGTTTTCCCTGCAGGTCTCCTCTCTTGTTGTCCCTGCAGGTCTCTTCTCTTGTTGTCCCTGCAGGTCTCCTCTCTTGTTGTCCCTGCAGGTCTCCTCTCTTGTTGTCCCTGCAGGTCTCCTCTCGTTTTCCCTGCAGGTCTCCCCTCTTGTTTTCCCTGCAGGTCTCCTCTCTTGTTTTCCCTGCAGGTCTCCTCTCTTGTTGTGCCTGCAGGTCTTCTCTCTTCTTCCCCTTCTCTGTGTAACACACAAGAAATGAAACACATATGCTCCTCCGTCTCCTTCTATTTCCCATTGTTTCTGGCACTATTGTCTGCTGCAGTTTCTCCAATGTGTAAAGTGGAAACACATGCACCCTGAGCCCCATCCCGGCGCACGATCCTGCAGGAGCCGCATGGCAGCACTTGTTACCATGAAACCTCTTTATTTGCCTTCTAACGTGGATCCAGCATTCTTCATTAACACGAGAGAAATTCTATCATTTCCATGTGGCTGGACACCAGGCGAGATCAATGCGGAGGAGATCTAGAAGTCAACCATTATGTCAGAACAAATCAAAATAATGCGTCTATTATTTCAATCGATGCGCCTTTTTTATGCGCACAGCGTCTGATGCCGCACAATGTGTCCTGTGTATTGTGCTGTGTGCAGCCCTTATCCGTCTGTAAAGAAAACATTAATATGCTTGTCAATAGCTGCAAATTAATGACAACATTCCTGCAACTCAGCAGCCTGACCAAACCAAACACATCGCAGTCTGGTGATGTCATAGGGGAGTGACGTCACTACGCTATAGTTTTATATATGCACACATTCATACATACACATTTATCCATGCATATGCACATACATCTGTGTGTGTGTATATATATATATATACACATTATATATATATATATATATATATATATATATATATATATATATATATATATATATATATATATTTATATATATATTCAGGCCAGACACCTCTATCGATATAGTTATACATATCCTGATATACACTGAGCATATACATACACACACATCTGTTAATATAGATGTTCATAGGTTGATATATATTGATACACACACATATATATGGAGGTAGGTATATTTATATACATATATGTCTGTATATATTACACTTGCAAATACATATATATATATATATATATATATATATATATAATCGAAATATTTGCAAATCCCTAGCAATTTTTGGATTCACCACTGAGCAGACACATTTCACCTGGATTCATATTTTACTAATTTATTCCTTTTTTTTAAATTATTTCCACTGCAGCATTTTTAAGTTACAAACTAAACTAAAAATAAATAGATTAAAATCAACAAGACAGAAAGTGTGTTGTATTTTTACAGTAGAGCTCCATCTGCCAGACATAAATAATAATCCTTCATAACATTCCTAATCTATTTCTTTTTTTTTTTCTCAATGGAATAAAGAAGAGATTAATAATCTATGTCTAACACAATCCAACCACAGACAAAGATCCGGCGACTTTACTGGCAGAATTAATTTAAGGAAAAAGTAAATCGTCCCATTTTTTAAAAAAAGAAAAAATAATAATAATATTCCAGTAAAATTCTTAAAAGCTTAGAGATTTTATTGTAAAAAAAAAAAAAAAAAAAAAAAAAGCATTAAATATTGGAAAAAAAAAAAATCATTTGTCTGGTAATGAGTGATATCACTGAAAAGCTTCAACGTTCTTATTGGTGGGAAATGAACGCTCTTTTTTTTTTATGAACACTCCACGTTTTATGGTTTGGTGACATTCTAGTCATTCATATGTGCTGATAATATACAGCCAAGGGTTAATTTACTGCCTCTGTTCAGGGGCGCTGAGTGGTGTTAAGGGTCGCTAAAGGGAGTTTACAGGAAGCCTGTGTTTTACATAAAAGACCCAAAGATTGTAATTTTGTTTTCATTCCATACTGTACAGTGTGTTTAACATGTCAATTAAGGATTTATTCCTGATACTTTATAACAGCCTTTTTTTATTCTTCTTTTTTTTTTTTTTTTTTTTTTTAATAAATAGCAGGTCCTTTCAATTGAGATCTTTGTGTGTCACCAATCACCAATGCCAGGGGTTTTACCTTGCCTTACCTTGCTTTTCCAAGAAAAGGAAAAAAAAACACGTGATAAAATGGCAAATCCATTGTATGGGTAGAAATATAAAAATAAATAAAATAACAACAGGTAAGTAATCTGAATGAGTGCATGGAAGCCATTTGCTCTCTCTCTCTCTCTGTATATCAGGGGACACAGGCAATGTTTTGGATTATTTAGATGATTGATAAATATTTATATTTATATAAACATATTTATTACAATCATTTGAATAATGAACTATATATATATATATACATATACATATATATATATATACATATATATGTATGTGTCTATATATATATGTGTATCTATCTATCTATCTATCTATCTATCTATCTATCTATCTATCTATATATAAATAATAATAAAAAGAATAAATAATAAACATATATATAAATATATAGATATAGATATATGTAGATATAGATATATTTAAGCTTTATATTACTCAAATCTGTATAATACATATATAGTCTCTCTATACACACACACACACACACACACACACACACACACACACACACATATATATATATATATTAATAAAACAATAACTAATCATATACCATTGTAATAGAAAACCGACATATAAAATAATTTTTAAAAAAACATATATTTTTTCTTGACCCCCGCGCTCTGTCGAGTTGTCCTCGTGTCCTTCTTTAGCTGTAAATAATAGATCTGAGATGAGCTAATTAGCGCCATTAATCACTGATAAACCCGGCGCTCGGTCCCGGCCACAGACACCGCTCAGTACCGCCATCCGCCTCAGCTCCAGATACACCGATACCTCTGTGTACAGGAGGACATTTCTTTTTAAGTGCTTTTCTTAATTACAGAAAAAAATCGCATCATTAATAACATCCTCACAAAAAAAAAAACCATCTTACAAATATATTTCCATTTTTTTCAGCCTCTTTAGGCTAGTTTTTAAAACCGATTTATTTGCCGTGAAATGAATGCTTGGAGGAATGATAATAAACAATAATAAATACAATGCAAGGAAAAGAAAATACACAATAGAACAAATGTGGTGAATTGGGTTATATACAATGGAAATAAAATAAACATGACACGTTAACGGAAAAAAAATGAATAAAGCAAAGTGTCAAATATTTAGGAGGATTTGCTAAAGTAAACACTTACATATTGTGTGTTTCAAAAAAAAAACTGTAAAAAATGCAGAGAATAATGGCGATGTTTATAGTGGTGCCCATGGTTTTTTTTTTTTTTTAACGTGTTCAGCATATTAGAATCTATCTATGTACAGTATATATATATTATCTCTCTCTATTATCTATTGACACAGACGCACACAGACATATATATATATTTCTAAGTATTTATATATAATTTTATACATGTCAATATTTGAATCAATCTATCCATTCTATCTATCTATCTATCATCTATATTTTATCTATTTTTTTATTATCTATTATCTATTTTTCTATTCTCTATCTATCTATCTATTATCTATCTATTATCTATCTATCTATCTATCTAACTATTATCTATCCCATATCTATTATCTATCTATTATCTATTATCTATCTATTATCTATCTATCTATTATTTATCTATCTATCTATCTATCTATCTAACTATTATCTATCCCATATCTATTATCTATCTATTATCTATTATCTATCTATTATCTATCTATCTAACTATTATCTATCTATTATCTATTATCTATCTATTATCTATCTATTATCTATCTATCTATTATTTATCTATCTATCTATCTATCTAACTATTATCTATCCCATATCTATTATCTATCTATTATCTATTATCTATATATTATCTATCTATCTAACTATTATCTATCTATTATCTATTATCTATCTATTATCTATCTATTATCTATCTATTATTTATCTATCTATCTATCTATTATCTATCCCATATCTATTATCTATCTATTATCTATCTATCTAACTATTATCTATCTATTATCTATTATCTATCTATTATCTATCTATCTATTATCTATCTATCTATTATCTATCTATCTATCTATTATTTATCTATCTATCTATCTATCAATGATCTATCTTTTATCTATCTATTATTTATTATCTATCTATCTATCATCTTTACAAATATTACAGAAAATGCTTTTTTACTAGGTAGTTTATAAGTCTAAAATATTTAGGACTAAAATTGCTTTATTGATATTATTATTATATTAAAATTGTAAAATGAAGCAGAGAACAAGTGATGTATCCTCCTCCTTGCCCTTGTCCTGGTGTCAGCATACGATACCTGCCAGCAGCTCCTCTCGGTCTGTCCCGGGTCTCCTCCATGGCAGGTAGGCCGGTGGTCCCAGGTCCTCCTCCAGCCTCTGCCATCGCCTCCTGCCCATGACTGAGGGCTGGTGCCAGGCGCAGGTGCTTCTCGGATCCTCGCCACCCTTAATAGCGCTGCCTCCCCCATATTAGTCAAGAACCTTGTAATTAATTTGAAGTTACCCATTGCACCATATCATTAAAATAAAAAATACAAACCTACCCGAGTCCAAACAGCCTGACAAAGACAGGAGCTGTGAAGGGGCCATTTGCATACAGCTTCCCTGTATAGTGAGTGCTGGAGTGCCCAGTGTTAGATCCCTAATTACACTCTCGAATGCTTATTAACATTTATTTAAACACTGCTTTTTAGCCTTTGTGCATAGCAAAAAAAAAAAAAAAAGATCGATTGAATGTGAGTGCAAAGTCTTCCAGATCTGTCAGTAGATGCAATGTATTTCTATATAAACTGGAGGGAAGGGGGCAATGCAGCAATGATGCTGGGGGTCTGCAAGCTTCTATGTAGCACTGTAGATCAGGTGTCATTTGTCAGGAGCTTATTCTAGAAATTGCATGCATCTTCTTTATGGAGCTCCTCTTGTGGGAATTATAAGGTTCTGCTTAAAAACAAAATACAAGTTGCCTGGAAATGTAGAAGATCTGAGCAGCAATCAGCCAGGGGTGTATTAGTTTAGATACTCTACCCCTGTAGTATATGGGGTTTAAATATAGCACAGCCAGAATTTAATTATGCAAAAGGAAACCTGGAGCTGGGCGTCAAGCTTCTATTGTTTTTCTTTTCTTTGCCATTTATTAAAATGTTCATTGCAAAATGCAAATCTAGGAATTGTCCAACTGGGGGGAAAACTCAATATGCGAGCGCCACCTAGTGGTCAAAGTCTGGGATTGCTCTGTGTTTCTTAGCGCTTTTGTCACGGTCTCATGCTGTCCCTTGGTGGAGCTGCGGTGGAAAAACACTTTTTTTTGTTTTCCCTCAGCCTTTTCATTTTAATTAAATGAAACAAACATTTAATTTTGCATTTCAAAGGTTCTTTTTTTTTTTTAAGCATCGCCCATATATTTAATGCCACTTAGATAGGTTTGTATGCTTTTTATGCTCAACAGCCATTGAAAGGTGGTTTTAATGTCTGCCAGTAAAGCAATGATGACTGGTTCACTACCCTTAGAAAAAGAAAAAAAAAATCTGCATAAGTATAAACTGCTGAATGCAAAAAAAGAAAAAAAAAGCACTCACCATTATCTTTATTGTCTGTCCCCAGTTCTGATAGTTAAATATTTACAATAATTAGAGATATGCTGAATTACATGCTATGAAAGACCTTTGAAAAAAACAGATTCGCACTTGGCAGTGAAAGCTTTGTTTTACTGTACTGGTGAGTGAGAATGTAGAAAGCTAAGACGTGTTTATCTTACAATATCAGCCAGATGTCTCCAGCACAAATAGAACATGCAACATTGCACTGATGTAACCTTCATCCTGGCCATTATGTGACATTCCAAAATGTCCAGGAACAGATAGACGAGGGAGCATTAACACGGCGAGGCGCAAGCAGAAACTACTGGCAGACAGGAATTTCCCATGTAGGCAAAACTGGCAGATGGATAGGGCCACACAAGACAGGGGGCAGTATAAATACTTTCTTCTATGCAACCACTTATACTCAACTTGGGCTCACTAAGGCTTCATTGTCACGATGAGCTTTGGCTGAATTTTTTGATATTGCAGATTTTCTGCAGTATTTATTATTATTATTATTATTTATTATTATAGAGCCATTTATTCCATGGCGCTTTACATGTGAGGAGGGGTATACATAATAAAAACAAGTACAATAATCTTGAACAATACAAGTCATAACTGGTACAGGTGGAGAGAGGACCCTGCCCGCAAAGGCTCACAATCTACAAGGGATGGGTGAGGATAGAGCTGGTCATGCAGTGGTTTGGTCGATCGGTTGTTACTGCAGGTTGTAGGCTTGTCGGAAGAGGTGGATCTTCAGGTTCTTTTTGAAGGTTTCGATGGTAGGCGAGAGTCTGATGTGTTGTGGTAGAGGGTTCCAGAGTAGGGGTGATACGCGAGAGAAATCTTGTATATGATTGTGGGAAGAGGAGATAAGAGGGGAGTAGAGAAGGAGATCTTGTGAGGATCGGAGGTTGCGTGTAGGTAAGTACCGGGAGACGAGGTCACAGATATATGGAGGAGACAGGTTGTGGATGGCTTTGTAGGTCATGGTTAGGGTTTTGTAGTGGAGTCTCTGGGCAAAGGGGAGCCAGTGAAGGGATTGACAGAGGGGAGAGGCCGGGGAATAGCGGGGGGACAGGTGGATTAGTTGGGCAGCAGAGTTTAGAATAGATTGGATAGATTGGAGGGGTGCGAGAGTGTTAGAGGGGAGGCCACAGAGCAGGAGGTTGCAGTAGTCAAGGCGAGAGATGATGAGGGCATGGACTAGGGTTTTTGCAGATTCTTGATTGAGGAATGAACGGATCCAGGAAATATTTTTGAGTTGAAGTCGGCAGGAAGTGGAAAGGGCTTAGATATGTGGTTTGAAGGAGAGATCAGCATCAAGGATTACCCCGAGGCAGCGAGCTTGAGGGACTGGGGAGAGTGGGCAACCATGCACTTTAATGGATAGGTCTGTTGGGGGAGTCAAGTGAGATGGGTGAGAGATGATGAATTCTGTTTTGTCCATGTTAAGTTTTCGAAATCTAGTGGAGAAGAAGGATGACATAGCAGACAGACATTGTGGGATTCTCGTTAGTAGGGTGGTGATATCTGGTCCAGAGATGTAGATCTGTGTGTCATCAGCATAGAGGTGATACTGAAAGCCGTGAGATTCTATGAGATTTGATATGTGTGAGAGAGGCAACCAATTCCAGAGCTACAGCTATTGTAGTGTTATATAGAGCGGCATCGGCATCCGCATTGTGTAGCGAACTTATGCCTGTAAGAGGGAGAAGGGACAGTGAGTGTTAAGATTTCTGTGAGGGTGTGAGTAGGTTGTGGTCCGAAAGAGGGAGTGGTGAGTTAGAGAGGTTAGATAGGGAGCAGAGGCGGGTGAAAATGAGGTCCAGTGTGTGACCATCTTTGTGAGTGACTGCAGAAGATCATTGAGTGAGGCCGAAGGAGGAAGTGAGAGATAGAAGTTTAGTGGTAGCTGAGAGGGAAGTGTCAATGGGGATGTTGAAGTCGCCCATGATGATAGTGGGGATGTCTGCGGAAAGGAAATATAGTAGCCAGGTGGTAAAGTGGTCAAAGAAGGTGGTGGCTGGCCCTGGGGGGCGGTAAATGACAACCAGTTGGAGGTTGGAGGGGGAATAGATGCGCACAGAGTGCACCTCAAAGGAAGGGAGGGTAATAGAGGGTGGCAGTGGGATGTGGGTGAAGGAGCAGTTTTTTGACAGGAGAAAACCAACTCCTCCACCATGCTTTCTGCTGGGGCAGGGTGTGTGGGAAAGGTGGAATCCACCATACGAGAGTGCAGCAGCAGAGGCTGTGTCAGAGGGGGTGAGCCAGGTTTCGATGATGGCGAGGAAGGAAAGTTTGTGAGTAATGAAAAGATCAAGGATGTAGGAAAGCTTGTTGCAGACAGACCGAGCGTTCCACAGAGATCTTGTTAGTGGGACTAGCGAAGGGAGGGCCGGGCAAATGGGTATAAGGTTAGAGAGGTTACGGAAATTTGTGGTAGAGCGTGTATGGGAGGTAGAAATGACTGTGGGAATGTGGTGAGGAGGACCAGGATTTGGAGCAATATCACCGGCAGTGAGGAGGAACAGAGAAAGTGTTAGCAGGTGGGAGCAGGAGAGGGCATGAGGGGACTGTCTGTGTTTGGAGACAGAGCATTGTATGTTGAGGAACAGTTCAGAGGAGGAGGTGAGATGGATGGGGAGGATTGAAGAAGAGATGACCAGTTCTTTACTAGGTGTATAGATTAAGGGGGTTAGTAGAAAGTGAAGGATTACAGGGGTGAGAGTGAAAACAAACAGAATCATTGTTTACAGTGACTGTATCCAGTTACCTTCTGGTTCAATACTAGTTTTAATTCTGATCTTCACACTTCTATGATACACTTATGTGATACACGGGGCAGACTAATGTCTTGGCAGACTTATGCTATACAATATACAGTATGTGCAACAAAGTGCATTCAGGTGTGAAGCAGAGGGGAGTGGTCTGTGCTCCTCTTGGTCAGATAATTAAGAGAGCCACATGTATATGATCAAGGCAGAGTAAACAAGGTCATAAATAACATTGGGGATATTGCAGGGTTCAGTTGAAAAGCATACCAAGTTTTGTTACAGGCTGAGATAGGAGAGTTCAGTGGAAAAGCTGGATGATATACCTGCAGAGAGGATAGATAAATAATATACATGCTGATTAGAGTCCGATGATGTCAGATGGCAGGGTGCAACTCTATACATCATTCTGGAAATAATTCTGAGCACTGCACTTCTATGATACACTTATGTGATACACTGGGAAGACATTTTTGCACCTATTGAGAAAATTAGGTTACTTGTATTTTTTTCATTGTGTTTTTCTGTGTTTTTTTCTGTGTGTGTTTGATGCAGCAGTTTTTGTCTCTTGGTGATATAAATTAATTCTGAAAAAAAATTTCTCAAAATGGCAACGCCACTGCTGCGTAGTAGCATCTAACGGCAATCTGATAAATGCTACTGCACCTGCGCCATTTTACTAGAGGAAAAAAAAACGTTTCCCACAAGATGAACGTGTGAACGCAGCCTTGGAGTGCTGATTACTATTAGATACAAAGAAGCCCACTACTATCACACTTCATTTATTTTAAAGGGAACCTGTAGATAGGGGGTTAATCTGCAGATTAATAGCGTTCTGACACCGTGTGAAACGGGTCCTCTTTAAAGTTGTCAGAGGTACTATTTAATCCTTGTGGTTTATCCTCAGGCAGCGTAAAATCCCTGTGCGATCCCTTATTACAGGCTTGATTTACTAGAATATTTTATAGAAATCATAGTGCTAAAAAAGAGACATCATGGGGAGAATTGTCTGCTGGGTGGAGAGAGACTTGTCAATCAATAAGAGAATGGCAGCAAGAAGCCAGAGGGGGCATCCCACGCCAATGAATGGCAGCGAGAAGCCAGAGGGAGGCAGTCCAGGCCAATGAATGGCAGCGAGAAGCCAGAGGGAGGCAGCCCACGCCAATGAATGGCAGCGAGAAGCCAGAGGGAGGCAGCCCAGGCCAATGAATGGCAGCGAGAAGCCAGAGGGGGCATCCCACGCCAATGAATGGCAGCGAGAAGCCAGAGGGAGGCAGCCCAGGCCAATGAATGGCAGCGAGAAGCCATAGGGAGGCAGCCCAGGCCAATGAATGGCAGCGAGAAGACAGAGGGGGCATCCCACTCCAATGAATGGCAGCGAGAAGCCAGAGGGGGCATCCCACTCCAATGAATGGCAGCGAGAAGCCAGAGGGAGGCAGCCCAGGCCAATGAATGGCAGCGAGAAGCCAGAGGGAGGCAGCCCAGGCCAATGAATGGCAGCGAGAAGCCAGAGGGAGGCAGCCCAGGCTGATTTTTAAAACTATTTTTTTCTCTGAAGATGTTGCCCTCGCAGCCCTCTATGATGAGGGACATTGCTGGGATGATTTCATGCTGCTGCTGTTTGGCTGACAAGTTCCTGCTAAGATGTTGAGAAATGCTGGAGACAGATGTAGATTTAGTAGTTTGTCCTATAAGGCCATGTTCACACGTTGCGTTTTTGACGCTGCAGATCTGCAGCAGTTTTCCATGCAGTCTACAGTACCATGTAAACCTATGGAAAACCAAATCCGCTGTGCACATGCTGCGGAAAAAAACGAGCGGAAACGCAGCGTTGTTTTTACCACAGCATGTCAATACTTTGTGTGGAACTGCAGCGTTTCTACACCCATTGACTTGTATTGAGTCGGGCACTTCCACAGCAAATCCGCAGATGTAAAAAAGATCTGCGGTTTAGCTGAGGAGGAAACGCTGCAGTTCGGGAGGGGGAAAGAGTGTGGGCGGAGTGTGGGCGGAGTGTGGGCGGTGACTGTGTGCGTGTGTGTGCGGGTGGGGTCTGCGAGCTCTCTGTGCCAAGTCTGTGGGCTGTCTGGGTGGTCTGCGGGCTGTCCAGGGGTCTGCGGGTTCTCTGTGCTGGGTCTGCGGCCTGTCTGGGTGGTCTGCGGGCTGTACGGGTGGTCTGCATGCTGTCCGGGAGGTCTGCTGGCTGTCCGGGTGTGTGTGGCACTGTGTGTGTGTGTGCATATGCGTTTGCATGTGTGTGCAGGCATCGTCCAATGGGACTACAAGTCCTATCGGGCTATGCCTGCTACAGTGACAGTGAGTCACACATTAGCCAATGATGGGACAGTAGTAGTCCCATCATCCGGCTAATGTGTTTAATGTATAAAAAAACACAAACATACAACATACATACAACATATTACATACAACATACATACATACAACACACATACATACAACATGTATACTACATACATACTACATACATAAAACATGCAGCATAATACATACATGCAACATACTACATACATGCATCATACATACAAAATACTACATACATACAACATACTACATACATGCAACATACATACAGCATGCAACATACTACATACATGAAACATACATACTACATACAAAATACTACATACATACAACATGCAACATACAACATACACGCAACATACATACTACATGCAACATACTACATACATGCAACATACAAAAGGCATGCAACATACATACATGCAACATACATGCAACATACTACATACACACAACATACTACATACATGCAACATGCTACATACATGCAACATACTTACAACATGCAACATACTACATACATGCAACATACTACATGCATGCAACATATTACATACATGCAACATACATACTACGCACAACATACTACACACATACAACATACTACATGCATGCAACATACTACATATTGTACATACAACATGCAACATACATGCAGCATACATACTACATGCAACATACTACATACATGCAACATACTACATACATGCAACATACATACTACATGCAACATACTACATACATGCAACATGCTGCATACATGCAACATACTACATACATGCAACATACTACATACATGCAACATACATGCAACATACTCCATACATGCAACATACTCCATACATGCAACATACATACAACATACTACATACATGCAACATACTACATGCATGAAGCATATTACATACAACATACTACATACATACAACATATAGACATACAGTACTTTCAATATAGAGAACATACTCACCATCACTTGTCACTTTGATCCCCGAAGCCAGTGTCACCTGTAAAAAATATTAAAATAATAAACACTATACTCCCTGATCCGCAGAAATCAAATTAAAACGAGTGTCCCACGATGATCTCCCGTGGAGAGCAGCAGCATCGGCTGATACGACCGCTCTCCAGGGGCTCCAGGAATACAATGACGGAAGGTATCCTTCTGCACTGTATTCCTCTGCCACTGTAAAAAACAGTCCCTAGTCTCACTTGTGGCACTGCTGTGTGAGAAAGTTCCCACGGAGCAATGCCATAAAGTGAGACCAATGACCTCAGGTAATCTCAGTGATGCACTGCAGGAGCTATTGTCTCCTGTCAGTGTGTCACTGGAGGTCTATAGAGCAGTGACATCACCCGATGTCAGTGTTCTTTAGGAGAGATCATCGTGGGACACTCGTTATTAATTGGACTACGATGGACAGGTAGTATATGGTTGATTTATTATTTTTAATTTTTTGCAGGTGATCGAGTATGGTAAGTATTGTTAAATTAAGATTATTAAAATACTTTTTTCTGGCTGTGTCTTTATTTTTTAACTCTTTCACTACTATAGGATTAATAATGGATAGGCGTCTTATTGATGCCTCTCCATTATTAACCCACCTTAATGTCACCTTACAATAGCAAAGTGACATTAAACCCTTATTACTAATGTTGAGCGATACCTTCCGATATCCGGAAATATCGGATCGGATTGGATCGGACTGATACCCCAAAAATATCGGGTATCGCCGATTCCGATACCGGAAACCAATGCAAGTCAATGGGACACAAATATCGGAATGAAAATAAACCCCTCTTGGGGGTCTGTGCGGGCCTGCTGGGGTTTGTACGGGCCTCTCAGGGGCTGTTCAGGCCTGCCGGGGGTCTGTACGGGCCTCTCGGGGTCTGTGCGGGGCTGCCGGGGGTCTGTACGGGCCTTTCGGGGGTCTGTGCGGGCCTGCTGGGGCCTTACGGGCCTCTCCGGGGTCTGTGCGGGCCTGCCTGTGGTCTGTACGGGCCTCTTGGAGTCTGTGCGGGCCTGCCGGGGGGTCTGTACGGGCCTCATGGGGGTCTGTGCGGGCCTGCCAGGGCCTGTACTGGCCTCTTGGGGGTCTGTGCGGGCCTGCCGGGGTCTGTACGAGCCTCTCGGGGGTCTGTGCAGGCCTGCCGGGGGTCTGTGTGGGCCTCTCAGGGGGTCTTTGTGTCTGTGTGCAGGCATCGTTCGATGGGACTGCAAGTCCCATCGGGCTATGCCTGCTGCAATGACAGTGATTGACACATTAGCCAATGATGGGACAGTAGTAGTCCCATCATCCGGCTAATGTAACATAGTAACATAGTAACATAGTAACATAGTTAGTAAGGCCGAAAAAAGACATTTGTCCATCCAGTTCAGCCTATATTCCATCATAATAAATACCCAGATCTACGTCCTTCTACAGAACCTAATAATTGTATGATACAATATTGTTCTGCTCCAGGAAGACATCCAGGCCTCTCTTGAACCCCTCGACTGAGTTCGCCATCACCACCTCCTCAGGCAAGCAATTCCAGATTCTCACTGCCCTAACAGTAAAGAATCCTCTTCTATGTTGGTGGAAAAACCTTCTCTCCTCCAGACGCAAAGAATGCCCCCTTGTGCCCGTCACCTTCCTTGGTATAAACAGATCCTCAGCGAGATATTTGTATTGTCCCCTTATATACTTATGTGTTGAATGTAAAAAAACAAAAACACAAACATACATACTACATACTACATATTACATACATACATACATACTACATACATACATACATACAACAAACATACAACATACTACATACAACATACATACAACATACATACTACATATATATAACATACATACTACATACATACTACATACATACAACATGCATAATACATACTATATACACTTCAGAATTATTAGGCAAGTTGTATTTTGATCACATGATACTTTTTATACATGTTGTCCTACTCCAAGCTGTTCAAGCTTGAGAGCCAACTACCAATTAAGTAAATCAGGTGATGTGCATCTCTGTAATGAGGAGGGGTGTTGTCTAATGACACCAAAACCCTATATAAGGTGTACTTAATTATTAGGCAAATTCCTTTCCTTTGGCAAAATGGGTCAGAAGAGAGATTTGACAGGCTCTGAAGAGTCCAAAATTGTGATATGTCTTGCAGAGGGATGCAGCAGTCTTGAAATTGCCAAACGTTTGAAGCGTGATCACCGAACAATCAAACGTTTCATGGCAAATTGCCAACAGGGTCGCAAGAAGCATATTAGTCAAAAAAGGCGCAAAGTAACTGCCCATGAATTGAGGAAAATCAAGCGTGAAGCTGCCAAGATGCCATTTGCCACCAGTTTTGCCATATTTCAGAGCTGCAACGTTACTGGAGTAACAAAAAGCACAAGGTGTGCGATACTCAGGGACATGGCCAAGGTAAGGAAGGCTGAAAACTGACCACCTTTGAACAAGAAACATAAGATAAAACGTCAAGACTGGGCCAAGAAATATCTTAAGACTGACTTTTCAAAGTTTTTATGGACTGATGAAATGAGAGTGACTCTTGATGGGCCAGATGGATGGACCCGAGGCTGGATCAGTAAAGGGCAGAGAGCTCCACTCCGACTCAGACGCCAGCAAGGTGGAGGTGGGGGACTGGTATGGGCTGGTATCATCAAAGATGAACTTGTGGGACCTTTTCGGGTTAAGGATGGAGTGAAGCTCAACTCCCAGACCTACTGCCAGTTTCTGGAAGACAACTTCTTCAAGCAGTGGTACAGGAAGAAGTCGGTATCGTTCAAGAAAACATGATTTTCATGCAGGACAATGCTCCATCACATGTCTCCAACTACTCCACAGCGTGGCTGGCCAGTAAAGGTCTCAAAGAAGAAAAAATAATGACATGGCCCCCTTGTTCATCTGATCTGAACCCCATAGAGAATCTGTGGTCCCTCATAAAATGTGAGATGTACAGGGAGGGAAAACAGTGCACCTCTCGGAACAGTGTCTGGGAGGCTGTGGTGGCTGCTGCACGCAATGTTGATCGTAAACAGATACAGCAACTGACAGAATCTATGGATGGAAGGCTGGTGAGTGTCATCATAAAGAAATGTGGCTATATTGGCCACTAATTTTAGGGGGTTTGTTTTTGCATATCAGAAATGTTTATTTCTAAATTTTGTGCAGTGATATTGGTTTACCTGGTGAAAATAAACAAGTGAGAGGGGAATATATTTAATTTTTTTTTAAGTTGCCTAATAATTCTGCACAGTAATAGTTACCTGCACAAACAGATATCCTCCTAAGATAGCCAAATCTAAAAAAAAAAACACTCCAACTTCCAAAAATATTAAGCTTTGTTATTTATGAGTCTTTTGGGTTGATTGAGAACATAGTTAATAATCTTTATTTTTATATAGCGCTAACATATTCCGCAGCGCTTTACAGTTTTGCACACATTACCATCACTGTTCCCAATGGGGCTCACAATCTATAATCCCTATCAGTATTGTCTTTGGAATGTGGGAGGAAACTGGAGTGCCCGGAGGAAACCCACGCAAACACGGAGAGAACATACAAACTCTTTGCAGATGTTGTCCTGGGTAGGATTAGAACCCAGGACTCCAGCGCTGCAAGGCTGCAGTGCTAACCACTGCGCCACCGTGCTGCCCACAAGCATAGTTGTTGATCAATAATAAAAATAGTCCTCTAAAATACAACTTGCCTAATAATTCTGCACACAGTGTAAATACTACATACATACATACATACAACATACTACATACATGCTACATACATACTGCATACATACTACATACACACATTCAACATACATACAACATATTACTTACATACAGCATACATACAACATACTACATACATACTACATACATAAAACATACATACATACAACATACTACATACATACAACATACATACAACATACATGCAACATACATACATACTACATACATACTACATACAATACAATCATACATTACATACATATAGACATACAGTACATATAACATAGAGTACATACTAACCATCACTTGTCACTTTGTTCCCCGAAGCCAGTGTCATCTGTAAAAAATATTAAAATAACAAGCAAACAATATACTCCCTGATCCGCAGAAATCCACGAGTGTACCACGACGATCTCCCGTGGAGAACAGCAGCATCAGCTGATGCGACCGCTCTCTAGGGGCTCCAGGAATACAATGACAGGAGGGAGATATCCTTCCGCACTGTATTCCACCGCCACTGTAAAAAAATAGTCCCTAGTCTCACTTTTGGCACTGCTGTGTGAGAAAGTTCCCACGCAGCTTTTGCCATAAAGTGAGACCAGTGAACTAAGGTAACCTCTCAGTGATGCACTGCAGGAGCCATTGTCTCCTGTCAGTGTGTCACTGAAGGTCCTATAGAGCAGTGACATCACCCGATGTCACTGTTCTATAGGGGAGATCGTCGTGGGACACTCGTTATTAATTGGCACTCACAGATTCTTTTGCAAGATGAAATTGAACATTTCATTTATTTGTGCATCCAGTTCAAAGATTTAAAACGTTTTCGGTCTAATCACAAGACCTTCATCAGAAACATCTTTAACAAAACTGGAAGCAAGTAGCACGGTATACTGGCCCAGAAGGCCTGTGCATAAATGTACCCGGGAAATTACACCTCTAGGTTCCTGGAGAATATACTTAAGGTAAGGCACAGAAGCAGGGTGAAGAATCGCAGGGAGAGATGGCACTGATATCTCCAGGTCCGTGGCGCTGAGCTGCAGAGGAGACGGTGATCCCGGGGGCCTTACCTCAAGTATATTCTCCAGGACCCTAGAGGTGTAATTTCCCAGGTACATTTATGCGCAAAAGAACCTCTGAGTGTCAATTGATTTGTTATTATCTATTGACGGGCTGGAAACCTGACTTGTGCACCACTAAGGAGCCTGGAGTGCTGTGTGTACTTCCTTCATCTCGTTATTAATTGGACTGCGTCGGACAGGGAGTATACGGTTTATTATTTTACAGTTTTTGCAGGTGCTGAAGTATGGTAAGTATGGTTAAACTAAGAACATTAATATACGCCTTATTGACGCCTCTCCATTATTAACCCGGCTTAATGTCACCTTACAATAGCAAGGTGACATAAACCCTTTATTACCCCAAATCCCAATGCTACACAGGAGTGGGAAGAGAGGGGCTAATTGCCGGAATTGGCGCATCTTACAGAGGCGCCATTTCTGAGGCGGCTGCGGACTGGTATTTGTAGCCGGGGGGGCCAATATCCATGGCCCCTCTCTAGGCTATGAAAATCAGCCCGCAGCTGTCTGCATAGCCTTTGTGGCTATAAAACATAGGGGGACCCCATGTCATTTTTTGGCGGGTTCCCCCTATTTTAATAGCCAGTAAAGGCTACACAGACAGCTGTGGTTTGATATTTATAGCCTGGGAGGGGCCATGGGTATTACCCCCTTCCCAGGCTACAAATATTGGCCCCCAGCTGTCGGCTTTCCCCCTCTGGCGCAGAAAATTGCGTGGGAGCCCACGTCGTTTTCCAGTTTTTTTCTTTATGTTCATTTATCAACATCGGCCTATCTATGGATATATCTATCAATAGATATATCTATAGATACATAGATGTTTCTATCCATATATCTATCTGGCGAATTTCACACATCAGGTTTTTGCCGTCAGGCACAATGCGGCGAGTTTTGAAAAAAACATCCGTTTTTTTTCTGCTGGATCTGTTTTTTCTCATAGAGTTGTATTAGCGCCGGATTGCGCCTGATGGCCACACATTTCATCCGTTTTTTGCCAGATCCATCAAAAAAGCTGTTTCCGCCGGTTGGAAAACACATACATACTACATACATACAACATACATACAACATACCACATACATACAACATACATACAACATACTACATACATACAACATACATACAACATACAATACTTTCATACATTACATACAATGCTTACATACAGACATACAGTACATATAACATAGAGAACATACTCACCATCACTTGTCACTTTGTTCCCCGAAGCCAGTGTCATCTGTAAAAATTATTAAAATAACAAACAATATACTCCTATACTCCCTGATCCACAGAAATCCACGAGTGTCCCACAACGATCTCCCCTGAAGAACAGCAGCATCAGCTGATGCAACGGCTCTCTAGGGGCTGCAGGAATACAATGACGGGTGGGAGGTATCCTTCCACACTGTATTCCTCCGCCACTATGAAAAATAGTCCCAAGTCTCACTTTTGGCATTGCTGTGTGAGAAAGTTCCCACACAGCTTTTCCATAAAGTGAGACCAGTGAACTAAGGTAACCTCTCAGTGATGCACTGCAGGAGCCATTTTCTCCTGTCAGTGTGTCACTGAGGGTCCTATAGAGCAGTGACATCACTCGTTGTCACTGTTCTATAGAGGAGATCATCGTGAGACCCTCGTTATTAATTGGACTGCGTCGGACAGGGAGTATACGGTTTATTATTTTAAGTTTTTTGCAGGCGCTGAAGTATGTTAAGTATGGTTAAATCAAGAATATTAAAATACTTTTTTCTGGCTGTGTCTTTATTTTTTTTAACTCTTTCACTACTGTAGGATTAATAATGGATAGGCGTCTTATTGACGCCTCTCATTATTAACCCGGCTTAATGTCACCTTACAATAGCAAGGTGACATTAACCCCTTATTACTCCATATCCCACCGCTACACGGGAGTGGGAAGAGAGGGGCTAAGTGCCAGAATTGGCGCATCTTACAGATGCACCATTTCTGGGGCGGCTGCGGACAGGTATTTGTAGCCGGGGGGGGGGCAATATCCATGGCCCCTCTCTAGGCTATGAAGATCAGCCCACAGCTGTCTGCGTCGCCTTTCTGGCTATAAAGTGTAGGGGAACCCCACGTCATTTTTTTAGGCGTCCCCCTATTTTAATAGCCAGTGAAGGCTACACAGACAGCTGCGGGCTAATATTCATAGCCTGGCAGGGGCCATGGGTATTACCCCCTTCCCAGGCTACAAATATTGGGCTCCGGCCGTCGGCTTTCCCCCTTTGGCGCAGAAAATTGTGCGGTAGCCCACGATGTTTTTTTTCCAGTTTTTTTCTTTATGTTCATTTATCAACATCGGTCTATCTATGGATATATCTATCTATAGGTATATCTCTAGATACATAGATGTTTCTATCCATATATCTATCTGGCTAATTTCACACATCAGGTTTTTGCCGTCAGGCACAATCTGGCGAGTTTTGAAAAAAAAACAATCAGTTTTTTTTCTGCTGGATCCGTTTTTTTCATAGAGTTGTATTAGCGCCGGATTGCGCCTGATGGCCACACGTTTCATCCGTTTTTTGCCGGATCCTTCAAAAAAGCTGTTTCTGCCAGATGGAAAACACATACAGAGGAACGTTTTTTCTGTCCGGCGAAAAAACGCACAGCGATGGATCCGGCAAAGAACGGATGAAACGTGTGGCCATCAGATGCAATCTGGCGAGTTTTGAAAAAAACGGATCCGTGTTTTTTTTCTGCCGGATCCGTTTTTTCTCATACAGTTGTATTAGCGCCGGATTGCGCCTGATGGCTACACCTTTCATCCATTTTTTGCCGGATCCATCAGAAAAGCTGTTTCCAGCAGACGAAGAAAACATACAGAAGAACGTTTTTTTTTGTCCGGCGAAAAAACGTGCAGCGACAGATCCGGCGAAAAACGTATGAAACTGAGATGTGAAATGATGAGTCCGGCCTCCGAATCTGGTTTTTCATGCATTTTTCCATTGAAATCATGTACATTTTCCGTTCTCTCTCTCTCAAAAAAACTGATCAGTTGCATCAGTTTTTCACTACTTGCAACGGATCCGTTTTTTCATAAATTCACCATATCCTGCCTGATAGATAGATGTAGATGGATATATGGATAGTTAGGCTACTTTCACACATCAGTTTGTTTCCGTCAGGCAGGATCAGGCAAATTTTTTAAAAAACGGATCCGTTGCAAATAGTGAAAATCTGATGCAACTGATCCGTTTGTTTTTTTACAGAGAGAGCGAGAGAGAGAATGGAAAATGTGCATGAAAAAATGCCTGAAAAACTGGATTCGGAGGCTGGATTCATCATGTCACATCTCAGTTTCATACGTTTTCGCCGGATCCGTTGCTGTGCATTTTTTCGCAGGACAGAAAAAACTTTCCTCTGTACATTTTCTCCGTCCACTGGAAACAGTTTTTTTTTACAGATCCAGCAAAAAATGGATGAAACGTTTGGCCATCAGGCGCAATCCGGCGCTAATGCAACTCTATGAAAAAAAAAAGGATCCGGCGAAAAAAAAACGGATCCCTTTTTTTCAAAACTCGACGGATTATTCCTGACGACAAAAACCTGATGTGCGAAAGTAGCCTAACTATCCATATATCTATCTACATCTATCTATCTCATTCCATCTATCTATCTATCTATCTATCTATCTGTCTATGTGTGTAATGGAGTGTGGTTTGGACAAATGTAAAAGAGGAGGTTGGACAAGACATGACATCACAAATCTTTTTTTTTTGTTCAATCAGGCCTGTCTCACACGTCCAGATAATTCCGGTACTGGAAAAATCGCTACCAGAGTTATCCGTGTCCGTGTGTCCATGTGCTCACGTGGCACATCAGTGTGGCACACGTGCGGCAGCCGTGTGCCGTCCGTGTGCCGACTCGGTGCCACACAGACCGTGCAGGAGACAGCGCTACAGTAAGCGCTGTCCCCTGCTTTGGGTGCTGAATCCAGAATTCACTCCTTCTTCCCAGCAGCGTTCGCTGGAGAGAAGGAATGAAAAATCAGGGTTTTCTTTTTTGTGTGTGTTTAAAATAAAGTTCCCGGTCAGCTCCCGCCTCCCTCTCCCTGTGCGCCCGCCCGCTGGCATTAAAATACTTACCCAGCTCCCTCGATGTTTCCTCTCAGCGTCGCAGCTTGTCCTGTATGAGCGGTCACGTGGTGCCGCACATTACAGTGATGAATATGCGGCTCCACCCCTATGGGAGGTTTTCATTATCCTAACGACTGCTGGGATAGCCTGAGATCAGCTGTAATCTCTGGGGGAAACCCACACCAACAGTTCATTTTTTGTTCAGTGTCACCGCAGGGAAAAAAAGTGTTAAACATTGAGGATTAAAATCAATGTATTGTCTGTTCATGTATTTGTGTGGCAAAGCTTATGGAATCCAGAAGATGATTTCTGTTTCCAGAACCCCTAATGGGCCACTAATTGGTTTTATTTTGGGTGTGTAAAGCTACCACTTTATATGCCTCCAATACTGTTCAATAGTCCACAATGTCTGGCACAATTATAAAAGCTCATGTTCTGTCTTTGCCAGAAATTACTATAATTAATATGCAAAGATGTTTGATCCCCTAATCCAAATCTCAGCTACCACAAGGATTAAGGCTATGTTCACGTGTTGCGTTTTTGCACCGATTTTTAATGCAAATATTAAGTTGCGTTTTACAGTGCCAGAAAAGTCTATGACATTTCAGAAACCTCACGCACACACATTGGTTTTATTTTCCTGATGGATTTTGGAAAACTGCTGCGTTTTTGAAAACTGCATCATGTCACTTCTTTCAGCATTTTTGCAGATTTTTTTTCACCCAATGGAAACAAAGGGTAAGTGCAAAAACACAGGTATCAGTTTTTGATGCGTTTTTGGTGCAAAAACATTGCTTTTTTGGGTGCCACTAAACTTTATTAACATGCACAAGAGACAGCAAAAACGCTGTAGCAAAAACTAAGCAAATCATGCTTTTTGTCAGCAGCTTAAAATTTGCATAGCCTAAATGTATCTACAAGGGAATTCCTACATTATAGGCATACCTCCCAACCGTCTCGGATCCAGCGGGACTGTCCCAATTTTAACAGTCAGCTCCGCGATCCCGGGCAGGACATTAGTTGTCCCGCAGTGGTTGGGAGGTGTGCTGCAATATCAGGTGGTCAGCCTCAGCCTCGCACCCGCAGAGCAGTCTGAGCACAGCACACCACATATTGGCTGCTCCGTGCGCACAGGACCTGTGATTAGGTCACAGGAGGAGAGGAGTCAGAGGTCACGTGATCGGGACCTCCGTGTATTGCAGGACTCGGCTGTGCTGGTTGCCAACTTCCTTGCCATGGTGCTGCTGGATGAGGTAAGTAAGCTGCCTGTTATGTGTGGGGTCAGGAGGTGTTTACAGTGTGGATGTAGCTGGACCATATGTGTACGAGGTGTACAGAGCGGAGCTGTGTGTGTATGAGGTGTATGGAGCGGAGCTAAATGTGTACGAGGTGTATGGAGCGGAGCTGAATGTGTAAGAGGTGTATGGAGCGGAGCCGTGTGTGTATGAGTTGTATGGAGCAGAGCTGAATGTCTACGAGGTGTACGGAGCGGAGCCGTGTGTGTATGAGGTGTATGGAGCGGAGCTGAATGTGTACGAGGTGTATGGAGCAGGGCCGTGTGTGTACGAGGTGTATGGAGCAGAGTTGAATGTGTACGAGGTGTACAGAGCGGAGCCGCGTGTGTACGAGGTGTATGGAGCAGAGCGTGTGTGTACGGAGCGGAGCCGTGTGTGCAAAGTGTACAGAGCACAGCCGCATGTGTAGGAGTAGCTATGTGTGGCCATTATACGGTATGAAGTATCATGTGCAGCCAATATACAGTATGGAGCATCATGTGTGGTCATTATACAGTATGGAGCATCATGTGTGGCCATTATACAGTATGGAGAATCATGTGTGGCCATTATACAGTATGGAGCATCATGTGCAGTCATTATACAGTATGGAGCATCATGTGCAGTCATTATACAGTATGGAGCATCATGTGTGGCCATTATACAGTATGGAGCATCATGTGCAGTCATTATACAGTATGGAGCATCATGTGTGGCCATTATACAGTATGGAGCATCATGTGTGGCCATTATACAGTATGGAGCATCATGTGCAGTCATTATACAGTATGGAGCATCATGTGCAGTCATTATACAGTATGGAGCATCATGTGTGGCCATTATACAGTATGGAGAATCATGTGTGGCCATTATACAGTATGGAGTATCATGTGTGGCCATTATACAGTATGGAGCATCATGTGCAGTCATTATACAGTATGGAGCATCATGTGCAGTCATTATACAGTATGGAGCATCATGTGTGGCCATTATACAGTATGGAGCATCATGTGCAGTCATTATACAGTATGGAGCATCATGTGCAGTCATTATACAGTATGGAGCATCATGTGCAGTCATTATACAGTATGGAGCATCATGTGCAGTCATTATACAGTATGGAGCATCATGTGTGGCCATTATACAGTATGGAGAATCATGTGTGGCCATTATACAGTATGGAGTATCATGTGTGGCCATTATACAGTATGGAGCATCATGTGCAGTCATTATACAGTATGGAGCATCATGTGTGGCCATTATACAGTATGGAGCATCATGTGTGGCCATTATACAGTATGGAGCATCATGTGTGGCCATTATACAGTATGGAGCATCATGTGTGGCCATTATACAGTATGGAGCATCATGTGCAGTCATTATACAGTATGGAGCATCATGTGTGGCCATTATACAGTATGGAGAATCATGTGTGGCCATTATACAGTATGGAGTATCATGTGTGGCCATTGTACAGTATGGAGCATCATGTGCAGTCATTATACAGTATGGAGCATCATGTGTGGCCATTATACAGTATGGAGCATCATGTGCAGTCATTATACAGTATGGAGCATCATGTGTGGCCATTATACAGTATGGAGCATCATGTGCAGTCATTATACAGTATGGAGCATCATGTGCAGTCATTATACAGTATGGAGCATCATGTGTGGCCATTATACAGTATGGAGCATCATGTGCAGTCATTATACAGTATGGAGCATCATGTGTGGCCATTATACAGTATGGAGCACTGTGTGGCCATATTTTTTTGTTTATAATTATCTTTATGAAACAGTGTGTCAGCAGTGCTAAATGGGTGTGGTTGGGACGTGGATATGGGTGTGACTAGTTATGAATGGATGTGGTCAGAGGCGTGGCCTAAAATTTGCAGACTTTGTCCCTCTTTCCTATCTTCAAAAGTGGGGAGCTATGTTATAGGTGTTACTATGTGCACAATTTCCATGTGGCTATAGCAAAACACAAATAGAGTAGCCAACTAAACATATTACAATGTGCCAAACATGAATGAGAAATACGTCTAGACTCCGGATATAGATACATTTATTTATTGCATGTCAAAGAAAGACTTTTCTAAAGAGAGGGGATTTTATAGGCATTGCTTACTTTGGACAAATATCTGTCAAAAAGGCTGTTGTCCCTTTTTCATGTGATCTTCACAGCTGGATGTAATGTTTCTCAGGGTAGTTTGCTGCCAGTGTATTTCTTAGGCATCTTGTTGGCACCAGGGACAATATACAAGCTTTGTACCAACATTTCCATAGTGTAAGATGTGGGACATTAAGACTATGTGCACACATATTCTGGTCTAGTGCAGATTTTTCCGCAGCAGATTTGATAAATCCACAGTGTAAAACCGCTGTGGATTTATCGCGGATTTCCCGTGGTTTTTCTGCAGATTTCACTGCAGTTTTACAACTGCGGATTTCTGTTGGAGCACTTGTAAAATCGCTGCGGAATCCACAGAAAGAAGTGACATGCTGCAGAATGTAAACCGCCGCGTTTCCGCATGTTTTTTTCCGCAGCATGTGCACAGCGTTTTTGGTTTCCCATAGGTTTACATTGAACTGTAAACTCATGGGAAACTGCTGCGGATCCGCAGCAAAATCTGCATTGTGTGCACATACCCTAATGGGGTTTTCCACTACCCTGACTGATTTACTGGTTTCACCATAAATACATAACCCTGATTCAGGGACAGCTCACATACTGTATTTTTGTTTCCCCCTCCTCTGCAAGGCGCCAGGGGATCCTACCCCTCCCAGTACCTTCCTATCTTTAGGTCCTGCTTGAAACACCCAACTCAGCTTTACCGCCGCTCTTCCGAGAGCAGGTGTGGCCTCCATAGCTTTTCAGTCTCATTGCACCTGAAAGTTCTCACTTTTGAAGTTTCATCACAACTGTTTTGCTCATTTTATGAATGAATAATGCAAAGTTTGTGGATATCTCATATAAATAAGTACGGTTTCCTTACAAATAGCAGGGTTTTCTTAGGCTAAGTTCATGCCAAATGCCAAAATGCATTTAAACGCATGCTTACACTAAATTTTCTATCCACATCAGCTTATGCATGGCGCAAAAAAAAATGTTGCGCGTGCATGCGTTTGTATGCGTTTTTGCATGCGTTTGCGTTTTTTCTGCACTTCGAATTTTCAATGAATTTTGTTATACGGCAAATGCTGTTCCAGGAGAATTTCCTTGACAAAGCCACACCCAATGAGCATGTCTCATGGGGAATCTGTATATATAGACCCTACACAGATGAAATCCTCATCTTTTCCTGCTGTATCCAGCTGCAAGATGGATCTTGGCATGGAGAGCTTCTATTGTAATCTGATTTTGGAATTTAAATTGGCTTTTGCCTTTGCTGTGGCTTGTGAAGAAGAAATAAGAAGAGCAAGATGGAGAAGACGTTGTTGTCGCTTCTGGCAACACCCCATCGTTGAAGTACGAGAGAGCCGTGGAGCCTAACACTCGTTGTACAATGAGCTACATGAAAACCTGGATGGGTTTTTCGAATACACAAGGATGTCGGAACAGAGCTTCGATAAATTGCTACAACATGATCCATCACCAGGCAGGACACACAACTACATCGAGCAATTTCTGCTGAGGAACATCTGTTGGTGACCCTGAGGTACGTAATTTTGAAAAAGAAACATGTCGCTTGTATTATACAGCCATGTACTGAATTTTTTTCCACTTTCATTTTGGCAGATTCCTAGCTAACGGAGAGACCTTAAGATCTCTACATTTTCAATTCCAGATTAGTGTCCACCCTTTCTGCGATAGTTGGAGACACCTGCCATGCTTTACGTCACGTTCTGTGTGCAGAATTCCCTGCTCAATGAATTTGAAAAAGAAAGCACATGCTAAAGAATCCTTAAGCTCAGAGTTTGAGTTTATAACTGCTTAAGGAGTCACTCTATCTGGACCAGAAACCACTTATACTTCATGAACACAGCAGATGAGTATCTGATTGCATTGGATCTATAGGGGCATAATGTGCATTTCTTTGTCTGCTGTTTATAGTGGATGGTTATAGTGACGCATCAAGATATATTTTTGGGGGGTGTTTACCTATATATATATATGTTATTGTCAAACATGTTTCTATATTGTGATACTAGTCTGGTTATCATGAATATATGTCCTTTAGTACTATGCTAATCTAGGTTACTGCAAAAAAATTGGGACCTTTTTATTTAGGTTACGCCTGTTAAATATCTATCCCTTTGTTCTTACATCACACTGGAAAGGGAGGAGGGCCCGTTATTGTACTATACAATATCACGTACCATCACATGTTATTACAGCCATCTGGCCTTCTGTTTCTACCTTGTCCTTATAGGGTTCAGGAAGGAGAATAGGGACAGCCATCGCACGAGCGGGGGTGCCATTCTCGTTACCTCTCAGGGTGCCAAACTCCGCATCTAGGTAGGCAGACAGATTTAGGTCTTTTTTGCAGTATATAGGGATATCTCACATATATCTGCACATCTGCATATACTAAGTATAAGGCATCACGTGTGTATCACTGGTATCAGTAAATAGTTACATATTTCAATATTTAGGTTATCCTGGATTTCCTCAGTCCAGTTTTTTCAGGGATTTTTATCTCCTGTCAATGTTTGACTTTTTTGAGGATATTTTCTTTGGGTATATAATTCTATTGTCATTTATTAAAGTATACAATTTTATGGGGGGTTTTCTTTTGTAAATCTGGCATCTAAATGGCACATTTTGGGAACACCAATCAATCTAAAAACTGAGACAATTGATGATGTTGACAAAGCGTGTTTTATTATGCACAATTACATCCTGGCAAAAGAGAGAGAACAAATAGAACTTGACGAGTCTGTTGCACTTTGCAGGATTACCATGATCACCCTCTGAGGACTACAGTGGAAGTTGCCCAGATGAGGGATAAGTTTGCTGCTTACTTTGCTTTGGATATTGTACATCTTGCATGGCAAGACAATATGGTTTTATACACTTTAAGTAAATGTTATATGTTTGCTGACTTTACTACTAATAAAACACCTCCAGTTAATCACCCGTTACAACTTGACTCAACAATACAATACACACATGTGTGTGTTTTCACATAAATAGACAAAGAAAACACAGGGCTTGTGCAAACAAAATAAAAATTTAATTTAACAACAGCCATAACCATCTGTTTATTTTGCATTAAACAACAATTGGTTTTATGTATGAAGGTGAGATATTGTGGACCTTGGGGGTGTGGAGCTGTGATGATTGGATAACATTTGATGATGAATGGGTTGTAGGGGAAGGGGCAATAAATTGAAGGATTGGCTCCTGGATGGGACTGGACACATTGGGAGTAGATGACATATTAGGAGTTAAACTGTCAGAAGGGATAAATTGAAAGGGATAGAACCAAGGGAAGGTAGTGACATATTAGACAACATAGACACATTGGGAGGTGAGGGTGGAGGTGGTAGGACCATTTTGGGCCAATATTTCTTGCTCCGGTTATTCATTTTACAGTGCGGCGCTGAGTCACTAGTGGGAGTCTTTCTGAGTTTCTTTGTTAGATGAGTGGGAGTTTTGGCCTCTGTAGCAGCGCGTGATGATGGACTGTGCAGCATGGTGGATACTGCTTGCTGCAGGGGTGCTTCACCATGGAGCATGGTGGATGCTGCTTGCTGCAGGGGTGCTGCACTCAGGAGCATGGTGGATGCTGCTTGCTGCAGGGGTGCTGCACTCTGGAGGGTGGTGAATGCTGCTTGCTGCAGGGATGCTTCACTATGGAGCATGGTGGATGCTGCTTGCTGCAGGGGTGCTGCACTCAGGAGCATGGTGGATGCTGCTTGCTGCAGGGGTGCTGTACTCTGGAGCGTGGTGGATGCTGCTTGCTGCAGGGGTGCTGCACTCTGGAGCATGGTGGATGCTGCTTTCTGCAGGGGTGCTGCACTCTGGCGCGTGGTGGATGCTGCTTGCTGCAGGGGTGCTGCACTCTGGAGTATGGTGAATGCTGCTTGCTGCAGGGCTGCTGCACTCTGGAGCATGGTGTAGCTGTGAACTGGGGGAACTGGTGTCGCCCACCAGGGCAATGTGGATACTCGGTACGGGTCCAGTTGCTCTTAAAGGGGCTGCGACCCAGTCCATGGCCCTGGGACTCAATTAAAGGGGAACTGTCCTTAAAGGGGTTTTTGTATAACGTTTGTCGTGACGCCACCTGTGGTGTTCGGTCAGTGGTCTATGCTGGTGAATGAGTAACGGTCACAGCGTTGCAGTCTTTACCTGGTTTACTGGAGCTGTAATAGGCCTCAGTCCATGGTACTGGCAACAGGTGCATAAGGAGTCCAGGAAGCCCAGAAACAAGTAAAATCCCTTAGGCAAGTCAGGTTGGGAGCCTTCCACTTTGCGCTCGCTATAAGTCACTTGCTGCCTGAAGTTTCTTAACAAGGTCCTGATCCTTTTTCTGTCCTGGTACAGTGCCTGTATGATAGGCAGCTTGAGCCGCTCTTTCTGGAGTCTCTGTACGGTGACTCTAGGCTCCAAAATCCCTCTTATTTCCAGGCATAGCACTACCCTCCCCGAGAGGAAGGCAGCACTACTGTGGTACCCAAACTCCTGGGGTGCCACACAGGCCAGTGATGCTGTGCTTGTTGATGCTGGTAAAATCCGGCCTGCAGCTGATAGCTTCGGGACTGCTGCTGTAATGCCTGGCTGTAAGCAGCCTGGCAGGCCTGCATGATGTTCAGTTGAAGCTAAAGGTGTAAGGTTTTCCGACATGCCCTGCTCAATTGCTGAAAAAAAATATTGCGCCTGTCTCTGAAGGTCGGATTCCAGGTGGTCAAGGCGTTTGTGGACATCCTGGAAAAGTGTGTTCACCTGAGTGAACCCACTGCCAGTCTATCTCCAATCACCTTCATCCCATCCTGGAAGACCGAGCTTAAGCGAATAAACTCGGAAATGACTGACCTCTCCCAGGTCCTCTGCCGCTGACGAGAAGTCCAACAAAAGCAGTGGAAGAGGGCTGAGAGAGGGAAAAACATGATGGACCGGCTGCCTGTTCCCCAGCCTGTGAAGCTTGCCTGGTTGCTACATTGCTGGTGGATGATTGGGACAGTTTGTTGGCTGGTCTATGAGGGGCCGGTCCAACAGAGGAAGATCCAGGTTCTATAGTGCTGTTCCTGGTTCTGTGTGGAAAGTAAAAGATAAAGATTACTAAAAATAGTTATAGTTTATATAAGACAACAGAAAAGATAAGTTTGATGAGCAACCACAGGCCTCAGAAAAAAGCGTATGGTTGTATTTATATTTCGAGAGCTTTGTAGCAGCACCACTTTTAACCCGAATCTCCTGTCTGATATCCCATTGAAGCGATCCTTCATCTAATGCCAACAAACATTCATTCTCTTCACTGTGAAGGGGGAAAAAAATATATTAATTGTAAAAAAAGACAACAACATTTACAGCAAAACAGAGACCACATTGCAGTACATACGAAAATCGTTTCTGACTTGTGGCCTTGCATGGTCCCAATCATCCCACAGCGATCTGGTCACTTCTTCCCAGAGTCATCGAATCAATACTGAGTCGGAATGATTATGATCACGGGGGTCCCACAACGCTACACGTTCTTGAACCAGTGGAATGAGTAGGTCATTGTCAATGACATGTTGACCTTCCTCACGTTGTTGAACCTATAGATCAAATAAAATAAGAAAAAAAAATAAGTTATACAGTTTTAAATATACAAAACTGAAAAAAAAATCAAATTACCAGTCTGATAATGAAAAGAACACTTACACCCCATCTTACCGCCTCAGGAATTTGAACCCGACAACCCTGGGACGATTCATTTCCACTTGACTGCTCCTGCTCTTCTGTACTGGAAGGTTCCTGTAAAGAAAATACATGATTTACCACATGTGTAGTATTGCTAGTCAATACATACCAATCAGTATATCAAATGTGATTACATAATCAGTGCCATGTCCACTCTAGAAAGCAGTCAAGTCTTCACTGGAGGATATATTTGAAGAGCAGGCAGCAGTCAAGTGAAACACAGATAAGAAAAATTGAACTTGTTAAAGAGCCAAACACAATATAGCCAAAGCCAAAAAAAACAAAGAAAAAAAATTTGATGGCCAACACTTACATTACAGGCAGTAGTCCACCAGCACAGCAGGCAGCACAGCATCGGAACAGCAGCACAATACGGGGACAGCAGCACTGCACCAGAAAAGCAGCACAACACAGGGAAGACAGCACCGCAGTCTACAAGGAAAAAAAAGGAAAACATAAGACACAAAGTGACGAAGGTTGTGAAACTGGGCACAGTGTGAGGCTGGGTAGAGCAACATAGTAATTGAAAAGTACACACACTCATACTTACACAGGGCCACAGGAGCAATCCACAAAGCTAATCCCGGACATTAAGGAGCAATCCAGACAAGGAGTCCAGGACAGGAAAACCACAAAGTCTAGAAGGAACAGAAAAAAACCCTAAGTACAGAGTACAGAATGCAGTGAGAGACAGACACAGACATTTTAAAAGCTTAAATACTTACATTCAGAATCTTGTGCTCGCATCCAGAGTCTTGAGAGTAGTTGACTTCCTGTCTCCAGACCCTCTTTTATACTGCAGGGATTTTGCAAGTGGTGAAATCATTTCCTGGACATGATTATGATTAGTGTGAAGTACTCATGTGTATCGAACACATACGTACCCATGTCCTTGCATCCCATAGCCAGTAATGCGTTATTTTGATGCACTCATCCGCATGCGTATGTCTGCGCTATATTGACTCCTCAAAAAATGCAACATGTTGCGTTGGCTGCACACCGCGAAACAAAGCATGTGTACGCATCTACAGGTCAACTGATGCTAACGCATGTCCCTGCGTACACAATGTTAAATATATGTACGCAAGGTGCATGCGGATCGGTACGCAGGTATCCGCTGCACACACATACGCAAATGTGGACCTGGCCTTAGACATGGCCTCTCAGAATAATTTTTGTTTTATTATGTTTATGGTTATTAAATGTTGTTGTTACATCTGATTTTGTGTACTTTCTTTTAATACATAGGTCACTGATTATTTTTAGAGGCCAGAAATTGAGAGATAATTAAATATTATATGTGGTTTTCTAACCTGTGCCTGTCAGGGGCACTATGCCTGAACTCGGGAGTTCCAGAGATGCGTTTGACCCAGGGTTAAGGATAACACCACTAAAGATCCCCATATAACTTTTCTGCTTTTGTGCCCTGGCATTAGCTGTGCAGTCGTAGCCATCACTTCCTCTTTAGATTCCTCTGCTCTCTTGGCTGGAAGCCAGCAGTGGGCACAGACCTGTAACTCTGCCTAAACACCTCCCACTCCTCCATCCAGTGGCATACACAGCCCCAACCTCATATCCTGTACGTGTACGGGACACTGCAAGGAATAGAAGTAATGCACAAAGCAGCAGCACTGCCAATAATGATGGATGGATGCTCATATAACATAGAGAATACAGCAGGTTGTAAATAGATTACACAGTGTTTGTGTATATACTGTACTAGCTATTGAACCCGTTCTACGCCCGGGTGGCGAGCATTTATATTGGTACATTTGGAAATGTTTAAGAACATCTTAAATAGGCAGTGTAAGCGGTTTATACCTTGTGGGAATAAAAGGACTAGAAATAGGAAAAACCCAATGTGGCTAAACAAAGAAGTAAGACAGGCAATTAACAGTAAAAAGAAAGCATTTGCACTACTAAAGCAGGATGGCACCATTGAAGCTCTAAAAAACTATAAGGAGAAAAATACTATATCTAAAAAACTAATTAAAGCTGCCAAAAAGGAAACAGAGAAGCACATTGCTAAGGAGAGTAAAACTAATCCCAAACTGTTCTTCAACTATATCAATAGTAAAAGAATAAAAACTGAAAATGTAGGCCCCTTAAAAAATAGTGAGGAAAGAATGGTTGTAGATGACGAGGAAAAAGCTAACATATTAAACACCTTCTTCTCCACGGTATTCACGGTGGAAAATGAAATGCTAGGTGAAATCCCAAGAAACAATGAAAACCCTATATTAAGGGTCACCAATCTAACACAAGAAGAGGTGCGAAACCGGCTAAATAAGATTAAAATAGATAAATCTCCGGGTCCGGATGGCATACACCCACGAGTACTAAGAGAACTAAGTAATGTAATAGATAAACCATTATTTCTTATTTTTAGTGACTCTATAGCGACAGGGTCTGTTTCGCAGGATTGGCGCATAGCAAATGTGGTGCCAATATTCAAAAAGGGCTCTAAAAGTGAACCTGGAAATTATAGGCCAGTAAGTCTAACCTCTATTGTTGGTAAAATATTTGAAGGGTTTCTGAGGGATGTTATTCTGGATTATCTCAATGAGAATAACTGTTTAACTCCATATCAGCATGGGTTTATGAGAAATCGCTCCTGTCAAACCAATCTAATCAGTTTTTATGAAGAGGTAAGCTATAGGCTGGACCACGGTGAGTCATTGGACGTGGTATATCTCGATTTTTCCAAAGCGTTTGATACCGTGCCGCACAAGAGGTTGGTACACAAAATGAGAATGCTTGGTCTGGGGGAAAATGTGTGTAAATGGGTTAGTAACTGGCTAAGTGATAGAAAGCAGAGGGTGGTTATAAATGGTATAGTCTCTAACTGGGTCGCTGTGACCAGTGGGGTACCGCAGGGGTCAGTATTGGGACCTGTTCTCTTCAACATATTCATGAATGATCTGGTAGAAGGTTTACACAGTAAAATATCGATATTTGCAGATGATACAAAACTATGTAAAGCAGTTAATACAAGAGAAGATAGTATTCTGCTACAGATGGATCTGGATAAGTTGGAAACTTGGGCTGAAAGGTGGCAGATGAGGTTTAACAATGATAAATGTAAGGTTATACACATGGGAAGAAGGAATCAATATCACCATTACACACTGAATGGGAAACCACTGGGTAAATCTGACAGGGAGAAGGACTTGGGGATCCTAGTTAATGATAAACTTACCTGGAGCAGCCAGTGCCAGGCAGCAGCTGCCAAGGCAAACAGGATCATGGGGTGCATTAAAAGAGGTCTGGATACACATGATGAGAGCATTATACTGCCTCTGTACAAATCCCTAGTTAGACCGCACATGGAGTACTGTGTCCAGTTTTGGGCACCGGTGCTCAGGAAGGATATAATGGAACTAGAGAGAGTACAAAGGAGGGCAACAAAATTAATAAAGGGGATGGGAGAACCACAATACCCAGATAGATTAGCGAAATTAGGATTATTTAGTCTAGAAAAAAGATGACTGAGGGGCGATCTAATAACCATGTATAAGTATATAAGGGGACAATACAAATATCTCGCTGAGGATCTGTTTATACCAAGGAAGGTGACGGGCACAAGGGGGCATTCTTTGCGTCTGGAGGAGAGAAGGTTTTTCCACCAACATAGAAGAGGATTCTTTACTGTTAGGGCAGTGAGAATCTGGAATTGCTTGCCTGAGGAGGTGGTGATGGCGAACTCAGTCGAGGGGTTCAAGAGAGGCCTGGATGTCTTTCTGGAGCAGAACAATATTGTATCATACAATTAGGTTCTGTAGAAGGACGTAGATCTGGGGATTTATTATGATGGAATATAGGCTGAACTGGATGGACAAATGTCTTTTTTAGGCCTTACTAACTATGTTACTATGTTACTATGTTACTATGGTCTCCATCCTGCCATGTGCTGCTCACATCCTGCACCCCCATCCTGTCATGTGCTGCTCCCATCCTGCGCCCCCATCCTGTCATGTGCTGCTACATCCTGTCATGTGCTGCTCCCATCCTGCTCCCCCGTTCTGTCATGTGCTGCTCCCATCCTGCACCCCCGTTCTGTCATGTGCTGCTCCCATCCTGCGCCACCGTTCTGTAATTTGCTGCTCCCATCCATATGCCCCATACGCTGCTCCATAAAGGTTTATGGCCCCCATAAGATGCTCCATATTATATGCCCCATACACTGCTCCATAAAGGTTTATGGCCCCCATAAGATGCTCCATAGTATATGCCCCCGTACACTGCTCCATTATGGTTTATGGCCCCATAAGATGCTCCATAGTATATGCCCCCGTACACTGCTCCATTATGGTTGATGGCCCCCATAAGATGCTCCATAACAGTTCAAAACATGGTTGCCCTTCTGCTCTTCAGTGTAAACCAGGTTGGGACCAGGATAAGGGACACAAATACCATTATGGAGGACATATATACTAGGATGGGCCCAGGATGAGGGACATATACAGTATATCAGGAAGGGTCCCAGGATGGGGGACATTACTACATAATGAATAGGGGGGGGGGAAACACATATGTCCTTAAAGGATTTAGAACGCTACAAGGACCCATTCATCTAACTAACATGGTGGGGAAGGCCCGAGTCCAATTCTTGCACCGGGGTCCACAGGGCTCTAGTTACACCATGGCATGTGGTGGTGGCCATTGAAGCTACCGTCACTTCTCGATCACACCCCTTGAAATAGGACATCATCAGGGTACGACATTGCCAGAATCTGTAGTAAGCGACTGCAACATGCCCCCTTGATGATGTCATGTTTCAGGGGAGTGATAGAAGCTGCAGCGCAGTGATTGCAGGGCCATTCTGTTATATGACATCCTGTTTCAGACTCTCTTCAAAATAAGTGTCAGAGGAAATAAAATAAAAAAACACATATAGAAATTAGCTGTATAGGGAGAATGGTAGGGAATGTAATAATAAAAGCAAATTACAAAAATGATTAGAACTTAAAGATAGAGAGCATTATAGGTAACGGTCCACCTTACGCATTCTTATGATAAAGACACATTCAAGTCTTTGTATTACACTAGCTGAGATCAGGCGTATATAAGAGAATAAAAAGGTTTTGATTGAATGTGAATACTTTCAAAATGTTAATAAAAGTCATAAAGATCATATTGTCTGGATCAAGACATTCCTGACAGATTTGCACTCCAATTCCCACCAAAATGTCTGCATCCACTTGCTGAGGTCTGTTCACACTGACCAGATATCATTACAATTCAGTAGAGTTGAGCGACCTTGACCTTTTTAGAGTCGAGCCGGGTTTTGCGAAACCCGACTATGTCCAAAGTCGGGTCGAGTGAAATCGGCCGATTATGACGTAAAGTCGGGATCGACCGAAACACGAAACCCAATGCAAGTCAATGGGGCAGCATAGTCGGCAGTGAGTGGGGGCCAGGAAAACACCTAGAGTACCCATTTTAATGTCAATATCATCCATTCTTCTTAATGAAGCTTGTCAAGCGTAATTTACCTTATAATAATTGGAAGGCATTTGAAATTGGGGGTCATTTGGCTAAAGTTGTGGGGGGTAGGGCTGGTTCAAGTAATTAGTGGGCCCAGGAAATCTGGACCACGTCACGGCAGTGGAGCAGGGAGAGGTAAGTATTTCAACTTTGCAAGTGCTGTGAACCTGAGCAAGCAGGGGGGGCCCACTCGTTGGCATTGGCACTGGCACAGGGCCCCTCAAAGTACAGCGGTGTGTTTGCACGGCGGGGGCGCCTCCCACCGGCAGCAACACTTTTGCGTACTATGAGAGGCCCTGTGCCAGTGACGTCGCCAACTAGTATTCCTCCCCCCACCTGATGAAGGAACCTGCACTTTCATCTGCACCTTCCTCTTTGTCCCCGTGTAAGGTGGTATGGTATGCGGGAAGAGCAACCTGACTTTCAGCAGGGTCACAATGTTGTTGTGTAGCGTGCACGGGGAATGTTGCGTTATGGGTCAATGTACCAGCAGACTCATCTATCACTGGCTGGGCAATGGGCACGATGAAGTGGAAACACAGATATAGGCCCAAAGAAGAAAGTGGGCTAAATGCAGTTAAAAATTGGTAACACAGGAATAACCAGGGGGCATTGCAGTGGAGGACAACTGGAATGAGAGGCTGACACAGAGAGTAGGGCCAAATCAGTAAGTAGTCGAAATGCAGTTCAAAATTGGCAACCGTAGTAAACAGGCGGCACAGCTTTGTTCAGTGGAGGAGAACAGCAAGGAGTGGCAGACACCGATAGTAGGCCCCAACCCAACTAGTAGGCCAAATGCAGTCTAACATTAACAACTACTTAACGAGAGCCTGAAAATGGAATTTCAGGACAGGAAACCAGGAGAACAGCAAGGAGTGGCAGACACCGATAGTAGGCCCCAAACCAACTAGTACGCCAAATGCAGTTGTTCCATTTAACCACAATTTAATGAGAGCCTGAAGATAGAAGCTCAGGAAAGGCAACCTGGGGAACACCTTGGAGTGTAACACACCATCTCTCTCCACCCCATACCCAATTTGTAGGCCTAATGCAGCCTACTTTCCGACACCTACTAAACGAGAGCATGAAGATCGAAGCTCAGGAAAGGCAACCTGGGGAACACCTTGGAGTGTAACACACCATCTCTCTCCACCCCATACCCATTTTTTAGGCCTAATGCAGTGTACTTTTCTACAACTACTAAACGAGAGTCGGAAGACCGAAGCAATGGCAAGGAAACCTGGGGAACACCTTGGAGTGTAACACACCATCTCTCTCCACCCCATTCCCCATTTTTTAGGCCTAATGCAGCCTACTTTCCGACACCTACTAAACGAGAGCATGAAGATCGAAGCTCAGGAAAGGCAACCTGGGGAACACCTTGGAGTGTAACACACCATCTCTCTCCACCCCATACCCATTTTGTAGGCCTAATGCAGCGTACTTTTCTACAACTACTAAACGAGAGCATGAAGATCGAAGCTCAGGAAAGGCAACCTGGTGAAAACCTTGGAGTGTAACACAACCTGTCTCTACACCCCATACCAAATTTGTAGGCCTAATGCAGCGTAGTTTCCACCAACTACTAAACGAGAGCCGGAAGATCGAAGCTCAGGAAAGGCAACCCGGGGAACACCTTAGTGTAACACAACCTCTCTCTACACCACGAAAGGGCTGATTCTTAGGAAGGAAGGCTGTTGTAAATAAGCATTGCGCGTCCGAGGGTGATTATATTCTTATTCGGTATCTACTCACCCTCGGACGCGCCATGCTTCTTGATTTGTAATTAATGTTTATTTGCAATGTGCTTTTGACTTACTCAATTAATTTTTTAATTATTGATTTTATTAAATTAATAGTTTAACATCTTATTGGAAATAATTTAAAGGAGACGCGACAGGACAACACTCGGTGGATGCCATATCTGTGTTAACAACTCCAAAAAACTTTCAGTTAACTTCTTGCAGGAGAAAGAAATTGTAGCTGTTGGACCTTTGTAGTACAGTTCCAGATATTTGTTGTGTGTTTGTTTTGATTGTTAAAATGTCTGCATTTGAGATCTCAACACGATCTTATTTTTTATAATCAAATTAATTTTTAAAATATTTTATTAGGTTGGTTCAAGGGGTACACGGGCCGCAGTAGACAGGTCAGTGGAGGCCTAGTGGAAGGAGGGACCGCAGATGCGCCACTGTTTCACCCATACACAATTAGTAGGCCTAATGCAGCGTAGTTTCCAACAGCTACTAAACGAGAGCCGGAAGATCGAAGCTCAGGAAAGGCAACCTGGGGAACACCTTGGAGTGTAACACAACCTCTCTCTACACCACGGAAGGGCTGATTCTTAGGAAGGAAGGCTGTTGTAAATAAGCATTGCGCGTCCGAGGGTGATTATATTCTTATTCGGTATCTACTCACCCTCGGACGCGCCATGCTTCTTGATTTGTAATTAATGTTTATTTGCAATGTGCTTTTGACTTACTCAATTAATTTTTTAATTATTGATTTTATTAAATTAATAGTTTAACATCTTATTGGAAATAATTTAAAGGAGACGCGACAGGACAACACTCGGTGGATGCCATATCTGTGTTAACAACTCCAAAAAACTTTCAGTTAACTTCTTGCAGGAGAAAGAAATTGTAGCTGTTGGACCTTTGTAGTACAGTTCCAGATATTTGATGTGTGTTTGTTTTGATTGTTAAAATGTCTGCATTTGAGATCTCAACACGATCTTATTTTTTATAATCAAATTAATTTTTAAAATATTTTATTAGGTTGGTTCAAGGGGTACACGGGCCGCAGTAGACAGGTCAGTGGAGGCCTAGTGGAAGGAGGGACCGCAGATGCGCCACTGTTTCACCCATACACAATTAGTAGGCCTAATGCAGCGTAGTTTCCAACAGCTACTAAACGAGAGCCGGAAGATCGAAGCTCAGGAAAGGCAACCTGGGGAACACCTTGGAGTGTAACACAACCTCTCTCTACACCACGGAAGGGCTGATTCTTAGGAAGGAAGGCTGTTTTAAATAAGCATTGCGCGTCCGAGGGTGATTATATTCTTATTCGGTATCTACTCACCCTCGGACGCGCCATGCTTCTTGATTTGTAATTAATGTTTATTTGCAATGTGCTTTTGACTTACTCAATTAATTTTTTAATTATTGATTTTATTAAATTAATAGTTTAACATCTTATTGGAAATAATTTAAAGGAGACGCGACAGGACAACACTCGGTGGATGCCATATCTGTGTTAACAACTCCAAAAAACTTTCAGTTAACTTCTTGCAGGAGAAAGAAATTGTAGCTGTTGGACCTTTGTAGTACAGTTCCAGATATTTGATGTGTGTTTGTTTTGATTGTTAAAATGTCTGCATTTGAGATCTCAACACGATCTTATTTTTTATAATCAAATTAATTTTTAAAATATTTTATTAGGTTGGTTCAAGGGGTACACGGGCCGCAGTAGACAGGTCAGTGGAGGCCTAGTGGAAGGAGGGACCGCAGATGCGCCACTGTTTCACCCATACACAATTAGTAGGCCTAATGCAGCGTAGTTTCCAACAGCTACTAAACGAGAGCCGGAAGATCGAAGCTCAGGAAAGGCAACCTGGGGAACACCTTGGAGTGTAACACAACCTCTCTCTACACCACGGAAGGGCTGATTCTTAGGAAGGAAGGCTGTTTTAAATAAGCATTGCGCGTCCGAGGGTGATTATATTCTTATTCGGTATCTACTCACCCTCGGACGCGCCATGCTTCTTGATTTGTAATTAATGTTTATTTGCAATGTGCTTTTGACTTACTCAATTAATTTTTTAATTATTGATTTTATTAAATTAATAGTTTAACATCTTATTGGAAATAATTTAAAGGAGACGCGACAGGACAACACTCGGTGGATGCCATATCTGTGTTAACAACTCCAAAAAACTTTCAGTTAACTTCTTGCAGGAGAAAGAAATTGTAGCTGTTGGACCTTTGTAGTACAGTTCCAGATATTTGATGTGTGTTTGTTTTGATTGTTAAAATGTCTGCATTTGAGATCTCAACACGATCTTATTTTTTATAATCAAATTAATTTTTTAAATATTTTATTAGGTTGGTTCAAGGGGTACACGGGCAGCAATAGACAGGTCAGTGGAGGCCTAGTGGAAGGAGTGACGGCAGACAGGCATCAAAGGCCTAACATTGGGCTGGCTGTAGGCAAGTTAAAAGTGGTTCCAGGGGAACACGGCCATCAGTGGCCTGGTCAGTGTAGTTGTAGTTGAAAGAACGGGACGCAGACAGGCTTCGAAGGCCTAACATAACAAACTTGGGCTGGCTGTAGGCAAGTTAAAATTGGTTCCAGGGGAACACGGCCATCAGTGGCCTGGTCAGTGTAGTTGTAGTTGAAAGAACGGGACGCAGACAGGCTTCGAAGGCCTAACATAACAAACTTGGGCTGGCTGTAGGCACTTTTAAATTTGTTCCAGGGGTACATGGGCAGCAGTGTATGGTCAGTGGAAGTCTAGTGGAAGGAGTGACCGCAGACAGGCTTCCAAGGCCTAACATAACAAACTTGGGCTGGCTGTAGGCACTTTTAAATTGGTTCCAGGGGTACGCGGGCAGCAGTGGTCTGGTCAGTGGAAGTCTAGTGGAAGGAGTGACCGCAGACAGGCTTCCAAGGCCTAACATAACAAACTTGGGCTGGCTGTAGGCAAGTTAAAATTGGTTCCAGGGGAACACGGCCATCAGTGGCCTGGTCAGTGTAGTTGTAGTTGAAAGAACGGGACGCAGACAGGCTTCGAAGGCCTAACATAACAAACTTGGGCTGGCTGTAGGCACTTTTAAATTTGTTCCAGGGGTACATGGGCAGCAGTGTATGGTCAGTGGAAGTCTAGTGGAAGGAGTGACCGCAGACAGGCTTCCAAGGCCTAACATAACAAACTTGGGCTGGCTGTAGGCACTTTTAAATTGGTTCCAGGGGTACACGGGCAGCAGTGGTCTGGTCAGTGGAAGTCTAGTGGAAGGAGTGACCGCAGACAGGCTTCCAAGGCCTAACATAACAAACTTGGGCTGGCTGTAGGCAAGTTAAAATTGGTTCCAGGGGAACACGGCCATCAGTGGCCTGGTCAGTGTAGTTGTAGTTGAAAGAACGGGACGCAGACAGGCTTCGAAGGCCTAACATAATAACATAGGGCTGGCTGTAGGCAAGTTAAAATTGGTTCCAGGGGAACACGGCCATCAGTGGCCTGGTCAGTGTAGTTGTAGTTGAAAGAACGGGACGCAGACAGGCTTCGAAGGCCTAACATAACAAACTTGGGCTGGCTGTAGGCACTTTTAAATTTGTTCCAGGGGTACATGGGCAGCAGTGTATGGTCAGTGGAAGTCTAGTGGAAGGAGTGACCGCAGACAGGCTTCCAAGGCCTAACATAACAAACTTGGGCTGGCTGTAGGCACTTTTAAATTGGTTCCAGGGGTACACGGGCAGCAGTGGTCTGGTCAGTGGAAGTCTAGTGGAAGGAGTGACCGCAGACAGGCTTCCAAGGCCTAACATAACAAACTTGGGCTGGCTGTAGGCACTTTTAAATTGGTTCCAGGGGTACACGGGCAGCAGTGGTCTGGTCAGTGGAAGTCTAGTGGAAGGAGTGACCGCAGACAGGCTTCCAAGGCCTAACATAACAAACTTGGGCTGGCTGTAGGCACTTTTAAATTGGTTCCAGGGGTACACGGGCAGCAGTGGTCTGGTCTGTGGAAGTCTAGTGGAAGGAGTGACCGCAGACAGGCTTCGAAGGCCTAACATAACAAACTTGGGCTGGCTGTAGGCAAGTTAAAATTGGTTCCAGGGGTACACGGCCATCAGTGGCCTGGTCAGTGTAGTTGTAGTTGAAAGAACGGGACGCAGACAGGCTTCGAAGGCCTAACATAATAACATAGGGCTGGCTGTAGGCAAGTTAAAATTGGTTCCAGGGGAACACGGCCATCAGTGGCCTGGTCAGTGTAGTTGTAGTTGAAAGAACGGGACGCAGACAGGCTTCGAAGGCCTAACATAACAAACTTGGGCTGGCTGTAGGCACTTTTAAATTTGTTCCAGGGGTACATGGGCAGCAGTGTATGGTCAGTGGAAGTCTAGTGGAAGGAGTGACCGCAGACAGGCTTCCAAGGCCTAACATAACAAACTTGGGCTGGCTGTAGGCACTTTTAAATTGGTTCCAGGGGTACACGGGCAGCAGTGGTCTGGTCAGTGGAAGTCTAGTGGAAGGAGTGACCGCAGACAGGCTTCCAAGGCCTAACATAACAAACTTGGGCTGGCTGTAGGCACTTTTAAATTGGTTCCAGGGGTACACGGGCAGCAGTGGTCTGGTCAGTGGAAGTCTAGTGGAAGGAGTGACCGCAGACAGGCTTCGAAGGCCTAACATAACAAACTTGGGCTGGCTGTAGGCACTTTTAAATTGGTTCCAGGGGTACACGGGCAGCAGTGGTCTGGTCAGTGGAAGTCTAGTGGAAGGAGTGACCGCAGACAGGCTTCGAAGGCCTAACATAACAAACTTGGGCTGGCTGTAGGCACTTTTAAATTGGTTCCAGGGGTACACGGGCAGCAGTGGTCTGGTCAGTGGAAGTCTAGTGGAAGGAGTGACGGCAGACAGTCTTCGAAGGCCTAACATAACAAAATTGGGCTGACTGTAGGCACTTTTAAATTGGTTCCAGGGTAACACGGCCAGCAGTGGCCTGGTCAGTGTAGTAGTTGTAGAAAGAAGGGACCGCAGACAGGCTTCGAAGGCCTAACATAACAAAAATGTCAAAACAATGGTATTGTCAGTGCCAGGCATTGAAGGATGTCAGCGCCTAGACTACACATTGGTGAAGCTGTGAGAGATAATTTTGCTAGTGGTAGAGCACTGTTTGAGCTGGGGGGGGAACTGTCTTGTGGCCGGCGGTACAGGCACAGGGCCCCTCATATTACAACGGTGTGTCTGACGTTGGGTGCGCACCACCACCGCCAGAGACACTTTATTGTACTATGAGGGACCCAGTGGCAGTGCCGTCGACCAAAAGCGGCCACACCCACCTCTTCAGACAAACAGCACTCTCAAGGGTCCAAGCGCAAAGTGTCGATAGCACGGGCCCGTGTGGGGAGTTTGGCCATTTCGTGAGGTGGAAACATGTCGTATGCTGGACAATCAGGTGAAGAAAATTACGAGATTGGAAAAGTCATTCAGAATAGTCCACAGGCAAGACCTTTTCATAGGAAAGCTAGGTGTCAGCCGGGCAGGGTGGGGCAAAAGATTTTGAAATCCAGTTGTGGTTCATTTTAATGAAGGTTAGATCATCTACATTTTGGGTAGCCAGACGAGTCCTTTTTTCTGTTAGTATTGAACCTGCAGCACTGAATACTCTTTCTGATAGGACACTAGCTGCCGGGCAAGCAAGCTCCTGCAATGCATATTCTGCCAATTCTGGCCAGGTGTCTAATTTGGATGCCCAGTAATCAAATGGGAATGACGGTTGAGGGAGAACGTCGATAAGGGATGAAAAATAGTTTGTAACCATACTGGACAAATGTTGTCTCCTGTCACTTTGAATTGATGCTGCAGTACCTGTCCTGTCTGCGGTCATAGAAAAATCACTCCACAACCTGGTCAGAAAACCCCTCTGGCCAACGCCACTTCTGATTTCTGCCCCTCTAACACCTCTGGTCTGCTGGCCCCTGGAGCTCGTGTGAGAACGATCACGGGCGCTGTGTGCAGGGAATGCCAGAAGCAAACGGTCAACAAGAGTTGATTGTTTTGTTGCTAATATTAGTTCCAAGTTCTCATGTGGCATAATATTTTGCAATTTGCCTTTATAGCGAGGATCAAGGAGGCAGGCCAACCAGTAATCGTCATCGTTCATCATTTTTGTAATGCGTGTGTCCCTTTTGAGGATACGCAAGGCATAATCCGCCATGTGGGCCAAAGTTCCCGTTGTCAAATCTGCGGTTGTGCTTGGTTGAGGGGCAGTTGCAGGCAAATCTACGTCACTTGTGTCCCTCAAAAAACCAGAACCCGGCCTTGCCACGCCACCAATTTCCCGTGCCCCCGGGAAAGCTTCCTCATTAAAAATATACTCATCCCCATCATCCTCCTCATCCTCCACCTCCTCTTCGCCCGGTACCTCGTCATGTACACTGCCCTGACCAGACAATCGCTGACTGTCATCAAGGCTTTCCTCTTCCTCTGGTGCAGACGCCTGATCCTTTATGTGCGTCAAACTTTGCATCAGCAGACGCGTTAGGGGGATGCTCATGCTTATTATGGCGTTGTCTGCACTAACCAGCCGTGTGCATTCCTCAAAACACTGAAGGACTTGACACATGTCTTGAATCTTCGACCACTGCACACCTGACAACTCCATGTCTGCCATCCTACTGCCTGCCCGTGTATGTGTATCCTCCCACAAAAACATTACAGCCCGCCTCTGTTCGCACAGTCTCTGAAGCATGTGCAGTGTTGAGTTCCACCTTGTTGCAACGTCTATGATTAGGCGATGCTGGGGAAGGTTCAAAGAACGCTGATAGGTCTGCATACGGCTGGAGTGTACAGGCGAACGGCGGATATGTGCGCAAAGTCCACGCACTTTGAGGAGCAGGTCGGATAACCCCGGATAACTTTTCAGGAAGCACTGCACCACCAGGTTTAAGGTGTGAGCCAGGCAAGGAATGTGTTTCAGTTGGGAAAGGGAGATGGCAGCCATGAAATTCCTTCCGTTATCACTCACTACCTTGCCTGCCTCAAGATCTACAGTGCCCAGCCACGACTGCGTTTCTTGCTGCAAGAACTCGGACAGAACTTCCGCGGTGTGTCTATTGTCGCCCAAACACTTCATAGCCAATACAGCCTGCTGACGTATGCCAGTAGCTGCCCCATAATGGGAGACCTGGTGTGCAACAGTGGCAGGTGCGGATGGAGTGTTTGTGCGACTGCGGTCTGTGGACGAGCTCTTGCTTCTGCAGGAGGACGAGGAGGAGGAGGAGGAGGAGGGGGTGCGAACGGCTACAGACAACTGTTTACTAGACCGTGGGCTAGGCAGAACTGTCCCAAACTTGCTGTCCCCTGTGGACCCTGAATCCACCACATTTACCCAGTGTGCCGTGATGGACACGTAACGTCCCTGGCCATGCCTACTGGTCCATGCATCTGTTGTCAGGTGCACCTTTGTGCTCACAGATTGCCTGAGTGCATGGACGATGCGCTCTTTAACATGCTGGTGGAGGGCTGGGATGGCTTTTCTGGAAAAAAAAGTGTCGACTGGGTAGCTCGTAGCGTGGTACAGCGTAGTCAATCAGGTCTTTGAAAGCTTCGCTTTCAACTAACCGGTAGGGCATCATCTCTAACGAGATTAGTCTAGCTATGTGGGCGTTCAAACCCTGTGTACGCGGATGCGAGGCTAAGTATTTCCTTTTTCTAACCATAGTCTCATGTAGGGTGAGCTGGACTGGAGAGCTGGAGATCGTGGAACTAGCGGGGGTGCCGGTGGACATGGCAGACTGAGAGACGGTGGGAGATGGTATTGTTGCCGCCGGTGCCCTAGATGCAGTGTTTCCTACTACGAAACTGGTGATTCCCTGACCCTGACTGCTTTGGCCTGGCAAAGATACCTGCACAGATACAGCAGGTGGTGCGCTAAATGGTGGTCCTACACTGCCGGAAGGGATGTTGCGTTGATGACTAGCTTCATTGGCCGAGGGTGCAACAACCTTAAGGGACGTTTGGTAGTTAGTCCAAGCTTTCAAATGCATGGTGGTTAAATGTCTATGCATGCAACTAGTATTGAGACTTTTCAGATTCTGACCTCTGCTTAAGGAAGTAGAACATTTTTGACAGATGACTTTGCGCTGATCAATTGGATGTTGTTTAAAAAATGCCAGACTGCACTCTTTCTAGCATCGGATACCTTTTCAGGCATTGCAGACTGAGCTTTAACCGGATGGCCACGCTGTCCTCCACCAGGTTTTGGCTTTGCCACGCGTTTTGGGCAAGATACGGGCCCGGCAGATGGAACCTGTGGCGATGTTGATGCCTGCTGCGGCCCCTCCTCCTCCTCTGCTTCAGAACTGCTGCCGCCTGCACCCTGTTCCCCCAATGGCTGCCAATCGGGGTCAAGAACTGGGTCATCTAATAACTCTTCTTGTACCTCCTGCGCAACTTCGTCTGTGTCACCGTGTCGTTCGGTGGTATAGCGTTCGGGATGGGGCAACATAGTCTCATCAGGGTCTGATTCTTGATCAGCACCCTGCGAGGGCAATGTTGTGGTCTGAGTCAAAGGACCAGCATAGTAGTCTGGCTGTGGCTGTGCGTCAGTGCACTCCATGTCAGATTCAATTTGTAATGGGCATGGACTGTTAACTGCTTCACTTTCTAAGCCAGGGACGGTATGTGTAAAGAGCTCCATGGAGTAACCCGTTGTGTCGCCTGCTGCATTCTTCTCTGTTGTTGTTTTTGCTGAAGAGGACAAGGAAGTGACTTGTCCCTGACCGTGAACATCCACTAACGACGCGCTGCTTTTACTTTTACCAGTTTCACGAGAGGAGGCAAAAGAGCTAGAGGCTGAGTCAGCAAGATAAGCCAAAACTTGCTCTTGCTGCTCCGGCTTTAAAAGCGGTTTTCCTAATCCCAGAAAAGGGAGCGTTCGAGGCCTTGTGTAGCCGGACGACGAACCTGGCTCCACAGCTCCAGACTTAGGTGCAATATTTTTTTCCCCACGACCACCTGATGCTCCACCACTACCACTACCCTCATTACCAGCTGACAATGAACGCCCCCGGCCACGACCTCTTCCACTAGACTTCCTCATTGTTTTAAAAACGTAACCAAACTAACGTTATTTGTTGCAGTCACACAACTTACACGGTGAGCTATAACTTCAGTATGATTTAGCTACCCCTTTACAGGTTGGTGAGACCACAGCGAAAATCAGGCCCAATGTTACACACTCTTTTTTTGGTGGCTGCAAATTAGAGAGATGCCCCACACGCAGGACTGTCACTGAAGCACAAATGTTAATATTAATGTCACACTATTATTTTTTTTTTATTTTTATTTTTTTCAGGAACACTTTAGAAACCGCAAAAAAAAAAAAAAATAGATTTTTGCAGGGAGAATTTAGAAACCAAATGTAACAAACTATATGCTTTCTATGGGCCACTGAGTGAGAGATGACGCACACAGGAATCAGGAGTGGCACACAAGCCCAGAGGCCAATATTTTTCTACCAATGATTGATGGAGTTATTTTCTCTGGTAGATTTTTGAACCCAAATCAAGGAAAAAAAATATAGGCTTTCTATGGACCAGAATTGGAGAGAGAGAGAGAGAGAGAGAGAGAGAGATGGCACACCCAGGAGTCAAGACTGGCACACAAGCAGAAAGGCCAATATTAATCTCCCATTTTTTTGGGGTTTTTTTTTTTTTTTTTTTTTTTTCAGGGAGACTTTAGAAAAAAAAATAATAAAAAAAATATGATTTTATCAGGAAGAATTTAGAAACCAAATAAAATAAAATGATTTTTTCAGGGAGAATTTATAAAACAAATAAAAACAAAAATAGGCGTTCTATGGCCCACTGACTGAGAGATGACGCACACAGGAGTCAGGAGTGGCACACAAGCCCAGAGGCCAATATTTTTCTACCAATGATTGATGTAGTTATTTTCTCTGGTAGATTTTGGAACCCAAATCAAGGAAAAAAAATATAGGCTTTCTATGGACCACAATTGGAGAGAGAGAGAGAGAGAGAGAGAGAGACAGATGGCACACCCAGGAGTCAAGACTGGCACACAAGCAGAAAGGCCAATATTAATCTCCCACTGTTTTTTTTGGTTGTTTTTTTTTTTTTTTTTTCAGGGAGACTTTAGAAAAAAAAATAATAAAAAAAATATGATTTTATCAGGAAGAATTTAGAAACCAAATAAAATAAAATGATTTTTTCAGGGAGAATTTATAAAACAAATAAAACCAAAAATAGGCGTTCTATGGCCCACTGACTGAGAGATGACGCACCCAGGAGTCAAGACTGGCACACAAGCAGAAAGGCCAATATTAATCTCCCACTGGTTTTTTTTTTTTTTTTTCAGGGAGACTTTAGAAAAAAAAATAATAAAAAAAATATGATGTTATCAGGAAGAATTTAGAAACCAAATAAAATAAAATGATTTTTTCAGGGAGAATTTATAAAACAAATAAAACCAAAAATAGGCGTTCTATGGCCCACTGACTGAGAGAGAGAGAGAGATGGAACGCTTAGTACTGGCACACAAGCCCAAAGGGCAATATTAATCTCCCTTTTTTTTTCAGGGAGAATTTCTAAAACCCAAAAAAAAAAAAAAAATAGGCTTTCTATGGCCCACTATTTGTGAGAGAGATGGGACGCTCAGGACTGGCACAGATGGCACGCTCAGGACTGGCACAGAAGCCCAGAGGCCAATATTAATCTCCCTTTTTTTCTGGGAGAATTTATAAAACCAAAAAAATATTTAAATAGGCTTTCTATGGCCCACTATTTGTGAGAGAGATGGCACGCTCAGGACTGGCACAGATGGCACGCTCACAACTGGCACACAAGCCCAGAGGCCAATATTAATCTCCCTTTTTTCAGGGAAAATTTATAAAACCAAAAAAAAAATTAAATAGGCTTTCTATGGCCCACTATTTGTGAGAGAGATGGCACGCTCAGGACTGGCACAGATGGCACGCTCACAACTGGCACACAAGCCCAGAGGCCAATATTAATCTCCCTTTTTTTCTGGGAGAATTTATAAAACCAAAAAAATATTTAAATAGGCTTTCTATGGCCCACTATTTGTGAGAGAGATGGCACGCTCAGGACTGGCACAGATGGCACGCTCACAACTGGCACACAAGCCCAGAGGCCAATATTAATCTCCCTTTTTTCAGGGAAAATTTATAAAACCAAAAAAAAAATTAAATAGGCTTTCTATGGCCCACTATTTGTGAGAGAGATGGCACGCTCAGGACTGGCACAGATGGCACGCTCACAACTGGCACACAAGCCCAGAGGCCAATATTAATCTCCCTTTTTTCAGGGAAAATTTATAAAACAAAAAAAAAAATTAAATAGGCTTTCTATGGCCCACTATTTGTGAGAGAGATGGCACTCTCAGGACTGGCACAGATGGCACGCTCACAACTGGCACACAACCCCAGAGGCCAATATTAATCTCCCTTTTTTTCAGGGAGAATTTATAAAACCAAAAAAAAAAATTAAATAGGCTTTCTATGGCCCACTATTTGTGAGAGAGATGGCACGCTCAGGGCTGGCACAGATGGCACGCTCACAACTGGCACACAAGCCCAGAGGCCAATATTAATCTCCCTTTTTTCAGGGAAAATTTATAAAACCAAAAAAAAAATTAAATAGGCTTTCTATGGCCCACTATTTGTGAGAGAGATGGCACGCTCACAACTGGCACACAAGCCCAGAGGCCAATATTAATCTCCCTTTTTTCAGGGAGAATTTATAAAACCCCAAAAAAAATAAAATAGGCTTTCTATGGCCCACTATTTGTGAGAGAGATGGCACACTCAGGACTGGCACACAAGCCCAAAGGCCAATATTAATCTCCCACTGTATTTTTATCAGGGAGAATTTATACACCCCACAAAAAAAAATACAGAAAAATGAAAAGGCTTTCTATGGCCCACTATGTGAGAGAGATGGCACACACAGGGATGGCACTCTAGCAGAAATGCCAAATTGCCAATCTTAATCTCCCACCAAAAAAAAAAAAAAAAAAAAAAAACAGGGAATGTCCTACAATTACTATCTCCCTGCCTGCAGTAATCTCAGCCAGGTATGGCAGGCAGCTACTATCTCCCTGCCTGCAGTAATCTCAGCCAGGTATGGCAGGCAGCAATAAGGAGTGGACTGATGCACAAATGAAATAAAAAGTGTGGACAAACAAAAAAGATAGCTGTGCAGAAAGGAAGGAACAAGAGGATTTGTGCTTTGAAAAAAGCAGTTGGTTTGCACAGCGGCGTACACACAGCAATGCAGCTATCAGGGAGCCTTCTAGGGCAGCCCAATGAGCTACAGCGCTGAGGGGAAAAAAAAAAAAAAAAACTTCCACTGTCCCTGCACACCGAGGGTGGTGTTGGACAGTGCAAATCGCTGCAGCACAAGCGGTTTTGTGGTTAATGGACCCTGCCTAACGCTATCCCTGCTTCTGACAAAGCGGCAGCAACCTCTCCCTAAGCTCAGATCAGCAGCAGTAAGATGGCGGTCGGCGGGAACGCCTCTTTATAGCCCCTGTGACGTCGCAGACAGCAAGCCAATCACTGCAATGCCCTTCTCTAAGATGGTGGGGACCAGGACCTATGTCATCACGCTGCCCACACTCTGCGTTTACCTTCATTGGCTGAGAAATGGCGCTTTTCGCGTCATTGAAACGCGACTTTGGCGCGAAAGTCGCGTACCGCATGGCCGACCCCGCACAGGGGTCGGATCGGGTTTCATGAAACCCCGACTTAGCCAAAAGTCGGCGACTTTTGAAAATGTTCGACCCGTTTCGCTCAACCCTACAATTCAGTAATTTACAAATAAATCTATAGATAATTTTGCCAATGCGGATGAAGGTGGAAATCCATAGGGATGTAGAAGAAAGAGAGATCAATGAAGAAAGAGATATTGAACAACCTCTTCTTTAGGCCAGGGTCAGACTTTTTAGGCTATGTACGCATGTTGCGGATTTGCTTTTGTAAAATTCTGTACAGATTTTGCCTCTCTTGGCAGAAAACACAGTTGAAATTTTGCTATTTTTTTATGCGGATTTGTATGCATTTTTTTAAGCTAAAGATATATACTTTAACAAAAAAAAGAATTGTGACATCATTTCCTTGTCCAACCTCTTCTTTTTCATTCTCCATTGAATACCATAATATCATTACATATCATGTTCACGTATAATGTTTAAACATACAAAACAAATATAAGTGAATATACTGTATTATATATATATATATATATATATATATATATATACACCGTATTTTTCGGACCATAAGACACACCTTTTTCCTCCAAATTTGGGAGGAAAGTGTGGAGTGCGTCTTATGGTCCGAATGTAACATGTGGGGAGGGGGCAGCGGCAGAGTGGGATCGCACTGGGACCACTCTCGCAGGAGGCAGGAAAATGTCCCGGCTGCAGTAATCCGGCGCTGGGGAAACTATGTGGTCCTGATGCTTAACTTAAAGTGAAGGAATATTCACTGGCACATAGCCTCGCTCTTTCCACTTACCCTGTAGCGGTGGCAAGTGGGGTAATATTTGTGGAGTTGATGTCACCTTTGTATTGTCCGGTGACATCAAACCCACGGTTTAGTAATGGAGAAGCGTCAATAAGATACCTATCCATTACTAATCCTATGATTATATGGTAAATAAAGACACAGCCAGAATAAAGTCCTTTAATTGAAATAATCACATAGACTCCTTTATTGAATCTTGATTTACCATACTTACTGCATCGCTTAATCACCGACGCCTTTGATCTCCTGCAGCAAAAATAAAATAATAAACCAACATAAATACTCCCTGTCCGATGTAGTCCATTTACAATAGTCCATCTCATGTATAGAACAGTCACATCGAGAGATGTGACCACTCTACCCGGCCTCTAGTGATACACTGACAGGAGGTAATCCTGCAGTGTATCACTGAGAGTTCACCGGAGTTCGTGCTCTCACCGCTGCGTGAGAATTTTCGTATGCAGTGGTGCCACAAGTGAGAACTGGAGCTGATCAGCTGATGTACTTCGGTGACCTCTCACGGCGGTGCAGTGATACACTACAGAAGGGATCACCTCCTGTCAGTGTATCATTGGAGGCCAGGTAGAGCAGTCACATCTCCCGATGTGGCTGTTCTACACGTGAGATCATCGTGGGACACTCGTTATTAAATGGACTACGACGGTAAGGTAAGTATATGTTGGTTTATTATTTTATTTTTGTTTCAGGAGATGCGGGCATCGTGGGATTAGGTGTTTGGTGAGTATGAATTTTTTTTTGCTTTACAATTGAACACAGTTGCCGGATGATGGGACTACTGTCTCATCATCAACTCATGCTGTCACTGTTATATGTGACAGCAGACATAGCCGGATGGGAGTATCAGTCCCATCAGACAACGCCTGGCTACACAAACAGACACCCGCAGACAGACTCAGACAGACATGCACATATTCTCCACTCACACAGAGTCTCCACCCACACACTCTTCCTCCTTCCTTTCTGCAGTGTTTTTGGCATGCAAATCTGCAGCAAATCCACAGACCTTTTTACACCTGTGGTTTTGCTGGGGATTTGACTGACTCAATGTAAGTCAATGGGTGCAGAAATCCTGCAGATCCGCAAAAAGAATTGACATGCAGCGGAAAATGAAATGCTGCAAATCAGTGCAGAATGTTCCACAGCATGTGCACACCAATTCTGGATTCCCATTGATTAACATTGCAAGAGCACTCCTTTGCTGCAATTCTGCATGGAAAAAATGCTGCGGATACGCTACAAATCCGCAATGTGTTCACATAGCCTAAACGTTTGCTAAATCGGTTCGATTCTCCCTGATGAGATTCGCACGAGTGTCATGCGAGTACAATCTATTTTTTCACACCTAGCATCTGACTTACATCTAACTGGAATGTGATTTTAACATGAGCTTTCACATAGAGTAATTCTCTAGGTCATTTACACATCATTTGGGAAATATTGTTCAAAACATATATATATATATATAATAGATAGATAGATAGATAGATAGATAGATAGATAGATAGATAGATAGATAGATAGATAGATAGATAGAAAAGCCGGCAATTCGAGTGCCGCATACAATATAATCACAGCGTGACAGTTTAGAATACAATAGATAGAATAGATCTATACACATAGCATACATAGGTATATAGATGTCATTCACACACCACACTTATATATGTGTATATATATTACATAGATAGATAGAAGAAAAGCTGGCAATTCAGCAGCCGCGTAGTGTAAAATCACTGCAGGAGCCGACAGTATAGAAGAGATGGATTACATACAGTAAATACATATAGTATAGAATAGGTAGATATACAGATGTGTGTGACAAATACAATTAGGACAGTGTGTGTGCAGCTTACTGTACATGTACTTAATTAATAAAAGGTTATTTTTCTGAAAAAAATGGCATGGGCTCCTGTGTAATTTTCATAATCTTCACAGGGAAAGCCAACGGCTGTGGGCCAATGTTTATAGCCTGGGAAGGGGGTAATACCCATGGAGCTTCCTAGTCCATTAATGTTAACTCACAACAGTATACTGAGCCTTTACTGGCTATTAAAATGGGGGACCCAAAAAATGGCGTAGGGTCATTGTTATTTGCAGCAGCATGTGTAGGCTGATGGGAGTAATAGTCTCAAAAGCCGCTGCCTGCTGTCATTGTTCTCATTTGAATACAACTCTGTATACATAGCCTTTACTGGCTAATAAAATAGGGGACCCTAAAATAAAATGACATAGGATCCCCCTATAATTAATAACAATCAAAGACTGTGTAGATAGCTGCGGGCTGATATTAATAGGGCCATGGACACTGTTCCCCTAGGCTAAAAATATCAGCTCTCAGCCGCCCCAGAAAAGGCACATCTCTAAGATGCGCCAATTCTGGCACTTAGCCTCTCTCTTCCCACTTGCCCTGTAGCAGTGGCAAGTGGAGCTGATAGTGGGGGGGTGGTTGATGTCAACTTTGTATTGTCAGGTGACATCAAGCCCCGAGGTTAGGAATGGAGAGGTGTCAATAATATGTCCCCATTACTAACCCGCATTGTATGAAAACACAAACACCCAGAAAAAAGTCATTTAACTGAAAGAAATACAGACTCCATTAATAATTTGAATTAACCCCTTTAAGACAGAGCTCTTTTTCATTTTTGCGTTTCTGTTTTTCGCTCCATTTCTTCCCAGAGCCATAACTTTTTTATTTGTCTGTCAATATGGCCATGTAAGGGCTTGTTTTTGAGGGACAAGTTGCACTTTTGAATGACATCATTGGTTTTACCATATCATGTACTCAAAAATGGGAGAAAAAAATCCAGGTGTGATGAAATTGCAAAAGAAGTGCAATTCCAGAATGATTTTTTGAATATTTCTTTACCATGTTCACCAAATGCTAAAACTGACCTACCATTATGAATCTCCAGGTCATTACAAGTTCATAGACCCCAAACATGTCTACGTTCTTTTTTATTTAATGAAAATTGCTCATGAAAAAAGTTAGCATATTAAATATCAATGCTTAATAAATATAGATACAGTGCCTTGCGAAAGTATTCGGCTCCCTGGAACTTTTCAAGCTTTTCCCACATATCATAGTTATTAAGGTTGAAGGAAGACTTTAAGTCCATCTAGTTCAACCCATAGCCTAAACTAACATGCCCTAACATGCTTCAAACATGAAGATACCAAATATAAATTTTTGGTAAAGAATCAACAACAAGTGGAACACAATTGTGAAGTTGAACAAAATGTATTGGTTATTTTAAATTTTTTCCCCCCTATTTTCCTTCTGAAAATTTGGGGTGCGTCTTATGCTCCGGTGTGTTTTATAGTACGAAGAATACGGTACTTAGTATATGCTGCCAAAAAATATTATAAATAGGCACTAATCGGTAACCAATTTTAGGGCTGATAGGCATATTTTTTTGTTTAATTCTTGTAGGACTAATTAGCTCTCCTATCTCCGTGTGTTCTCTGTTATGCATTTGTGCAATGTGCAATGTTTTGTGCCTCATGGTACTCGTTTCCCCCACTTGTGTTATGTATTGTTTCTAATAAAGATGATATATTTTTTATAATCTGTGGACTCTAAGGTCTTTTTTTATACCTTTCCCGTTTCTTTTTTATTTAAGCCGTGAAGAGAAAATCCATAGTTTTCTAAAAAAAAAGTTGCATCATTTTCCAAGACCCGTAGTGTCTCCATTTTTCATGATCTTGGATTGGGTGAGGGCTTATTTTTTGCGTGCCGAGCTGACGCTTTTTATTATAGCATTTTGGTGAAGATATGATCTTTTCATCGCCAGTTATTGTATTTTATTGCAGTGTTGTGGCGACCAAAAAAGTTCTGGCATTTTTACTTTTTTCTAGTTACATCGGGTTAATTCTTTTTTTATTGATAGATCGAGCGATTCTGAACGCGGCTATACAAAATATGTGTATGTTTGAGGGTTTTTTATTGTTTTATTTTAAAAGTGGCGAAAGGGGGTAATTTGAACTTTTATATTGCAAAACATTGCAAAATACAGCCCGCCGTATCCCATGTTGTCATTTTATGACGCTGATATGAAGTTGTCTGCAGACCTCACGCACATTAGAAAAAAATATACATTTTTTCTGGTGCAAAACGTGACACAGCCTGCCGTATCCCACGTTTTCATTTTGTGGCTGTGATATGAATCTGCCTGCAGACCTAACGCACATTAAAAAACAAAAATTGCAAAACGTGATACAGCCTGCCATATTTCCCGTTGTCATTTTGTGGCGGTGATATGAAGCTATCTGCAGACTTCACAGAGATTAAAAAAAATTCTGAAATTTTTTCTGTTGCAAAACATGATAAAGCCTGCCTTATCCAATGATGTAATTTTGTGGCAGTGATATGAAGCTGTCTGCATACCTCACACAATTTAAAATATTTATTTTTTCTGTTGCTAAACGTGATACAAATGGCTATATTCAACCTTGTAATTTTGTGGCGGTGATATGAAGCTGTCTGCAGACCTAACACACATTAACATATATATTCTTTTCTGTTGCTAAACGTGATACAGCTTGCTGTATTCCACATTGTCATTTTGTGGCGGTGATATGAATCTGTCTGCAGACCTCACGCACATTAAAATATATTTTTTTTCCTGTTGCTAATCGTGATACAACAGGCTATATTCAACCTTTTCATTTTGTGGCGGTGATATGAAGTTGTCTGAAGACCTAACGTACATTAACATATGTATTCTTTTCTGTTGCTAAACGTGATACAGCCCGCTATATCCAACCTTGTTATTTAGTGGTGTTGAAATGGTTCTCTGTGCAGAGCTGTTGCAAACTAAAAAATTTTTTTTACAAATGTGATACAGCAGCCGGGATCTGAGTTTGAAATTGTTTTGAGTCTATCTTCTAGGTTATGTGCATCTTTGGCAACCAATTTCTCATGGGCATTTTTTATGCCTAGCTTGAGACCCACATCTGTTACACCTATCTTATGACGAGCATCAATTGGTGTTGGGTAACTGACTAATCCTTGGGTAACTGACTAATCCTTGTAGGCTGGATCATGGATCTCTAACCTCCCTTAGCCACCCTGTTATTTATTTATCATGTTGTACGTTCCCATTCCCACCGTCCTCTTGCCCCTTTTCGTGATCAGTTCATCTAACAACAACTTGACCATATTTCTCCAGCAAACCTGCACCTTACCAGCAGCAACTTTAGGAAAGAGGGTGTTCCAATGCCACGGATAATCTTCTAGATTATACAGGCCTCATCCACACTAAAAAAATATTTTTTTTTTATGTTTCTAACATGATACAGAAGGGGAGATCTCAGTTTGAAATTGTTTTCAGCATCCAGTCAATGTTATACAGGTCTCATTGACAGGACAAAAAAATTATTCTGTTACAAACGTAATACAGTAGGGGACACCTAATTAAAAAATTGTTTGGAACATATCTTCTTTGTGATCCAGCCCTCATCCAGACTTAAACAATTCTTTCTTCTTCTACGTCATACAGTAGAGGACATCTCACTTTGAAATTGTTTGGAGCATGTAGTTAATGTTATACAGGTCTCATTGGCAGGCCAAAAAAAATTCTTCTGATACTAACGTAATATAGTAGGCTACATCTCACTTAGAAATTATTTGTAGCATCTAGACAATGTTATACAGGCCTCATCCACAGGCCCCCAAAAATTTTTGTCGGTTAATAACATCATACAGAAGGGGACATCTTGCTTTGAATTTTTTTGGAACATATCTTCTTTGTCATACAGATCTCATCCACACTGAAACAATTCTTTCCTCTGTGGGTAACGTGATTCATCACACCATATTTCAACTTCTGGTACCACTCAGGTGGTACTGAGTAAAAAAATCACATTTTTAGTTGCTAATAATGTGCTCCTTGCACACTATCTGAACAATATGACTGGGAAAAGCTGAGGTTGTGGTGGAAAGGGGATTAGGCTTTGTGTTTGAGGTGTATGTTGGGTGATGGTACAACACTTAAGCTTTCTTCCTCCTTCCCCTCCTGACAACCACGGACAACATAGAGGGAATCTTTATTGTCTTCATCTCCTAACTGTTGCGCGTCCATCACCTCTTCCTTCTCGTCCTTTTCATGGTCTTTCTCCATTTGTTCCTCCCATGGCAACCACCTGTGAGATGACAGATCTAAATTTATAGATATTATTAACCCTAAAGGCATCCTCCTCTGCTTCTTCCTCTTCCCCCATGACCACCACTACCACCTCATCATTCAAAGTATGCTCCAGCATTTAAATGACCGCAATAGAGATGCTGATGATGGCATCTTCACCGCTAACCATCTTAGTAGTCATTAAGAAATTTTGCAGAAGGGTGCAGAGGTCCTTCATCTGTGTCCACTAAGTGTGAATTGCACCACATCCGTACTGCGCTATGCTAGGCTATGAAAAATGGCATACTGCACCAGGTTTCGGAGCTGCTGTCAGAGTCACTGCAACATGTGCAGAGTGAAATTCCATGGTGTGGTCACATCGCTTAACAACGAGTTAACTGGTAGTCTGAAAAATCTCTATACCAACTGAAGTGGAATGGTGGAAGTGAGCACACAATAACAGTGGTTTCTGCAGCAGCGCATCCAGGCTGGGAGTGTGGCGGAGGAATTGCGGTGCCATCAGGTTGAGGATGTGAACCATGCAAAGCACATGGCTTTCCCTGGCTCCAGGTTGAGTGTAGACAGCCAGTGCTCAAACTCAGCATGGATAGCTGTCCACAATTGTTGATCTGTATGACTGCGATCTCCAAGGCATATTAATGTAAGGTTGAGGGCACAGGTGGAGGCCCTAGAGGAGGTTGAGGAGGCAAAAGCACTGGAGGAACTGTTACATACAGTGGTTTGTTCCTCAAGGCCTGGGTATTACAAGACTTGGTGTAAAGTGATGTCTTGGTGTCTACTGCTTTAGTATTCCATCCCCTGGTGTGTACTAGTTTAGTTCTCCAACCCAAACTGTTTAGTAGTTTAGTTCACCAACTCCTGTCGTCTATTAGTTTAGTTCTCCATATTTTGGTGTGTATTTGTTTCCTTCTGCAATCATAGCTGTTTAGTAGTTTAGTTCTCCAACCCCTGTTGTCTATTAGATTAGTTCTCCATTTTCTGGTGTTTATTTATTTTGTTCTGCAATCACAGCTGTCTCAAGTATCTCAGTCTCATCATGAATGGGTCAACTTCACGCAACAGGGTTAAAGTCTGTTGATGAGGTTTTGGATCATGCTCACACCTAACTTCATCCGGCCCTGGTCAAACTGAGAAAAAATTTGGCCATCTGTGCTGATGATTTCCTCCTCTTGACTCTGTGAATCTTTGGAGTACACTTCCAATGCCCATGGCATGCAATGTGTGAACAGATCTGCAGACGCAGCTATCTGTGGTTCCCAATAGTCATTTTGGCGATTGGAGAGTTGTGACGTGGGTGCCACCACTAAGGACTGTACTGTGTGTGATGTTAAGGTGGAGGAAGAGGAGCAAGGGCCACATGATGCAGTGCTTGCACATGTTCTTTCTGGCCTTCAACTATAAAGCGTACCACTGTGCGGAAGCCAAACAAAGGGAGTGGAGTAGTCCATCCAGTAACAGAAGTTGTATAAATGCTGTGCAATTGCTCACTGCAGCAAAACAAACTGTCATCTCATCCCTCATATCATACATGTCTCACAACACTAAACAGCTATTCAGTACTTTCAATTCTTTCCGCTGTCCACCAGCTCCCCCTTCCCCTCCTCTCATCTCAGCTGAAGACTTTGCCTCACCACCTGTGAACTTGACACTGTAACTTCCCACCTCATTCCAAACCTTACCAATGTCTTCATCCCAATCCTAACATACCTCTACAACCTGTCACTAAGAACTGGTGTCTTCCCTCCTGATTGAAACATATCTCAATTACACCCATCCTCAAAAAGTCCACCCTTGACCCATCCTCTGTGTCTAGCTGTCGCCCCATCTCATTTCTACCCTATGACTCCAAACTACTGGAACAACATGTCCATTTTAAAATGTCTTCCCACCTCTTCTCTTGCTCACTCTTTGACCACTTACAATCTGGCTTTAGACTGCACCATTCCACTGAAACTGCCTTGACTAAAGTCACCAACAATCTACTAACCGCCAAATGAAAGCAACATGAGTTTGTCCTCCTCTTTCTTCTGGACCTGGCATCTGTGTTTGACATAGTAAACCATTCCCACTTACTACAGAATTTCTGATCTGTTGCCATTACAGACTTGGCCCTTTGTTGGATCGCCTTGTACCTCGTACAGACAGGACATTAAGTGTCTCCCACTCACACACTGCCTCCTCATCTCGCCCCCTATGTGTTGGTGTCCCCCAAGGTTCAGTTGTAGGCCCGGGCACCATGATTAGGGTGCACACACACTCCCTCCATCTTATAAATATCATCCACGTCAACCTAAGGTATTCTCAACCTATAGCTGGGCGACACCTTATATTTAATGCTTCTTTTCTAATATGGAGGTGCCTGAGCTACGTTGTTAGTTTGCCTTGCATGCTTGCTAGTTGTCAGGTTCCCCAGGTTTGCCCGTCTGCTTGTCTACCCTGTACTCATCTGCTCATACCTGCCTGTGCCTGTCTGCTCTTACCTGTCTGAGCTCTTCTGTCCTTCAGCCGGTCCAGATCGCACCTTTCAGCGCCCATCTGTCTAACACCCGGTCCAGCCTGCACCTACCAGTGCTTTTCTGTTTCTCACTGTCCCTATAGTGCCTGCCTGCATTGTTAATCCCTCCTTCGAACCGTAGCAGCCTAACCCAATCTAGGGGGTCAGCTGCCACCCTCTGTAGGTAAGTGTTGGAGTAGCACCTGGTGCCACCTCCTTGTCCGTCCTTGGGTCACAGTTTTCACCTGCTGACACTTATCCTAGGTGAGATTTGGTAGGCCACGTAGTTACGCCCCTCCAGGCTTTTTGAGAGATATGGCACAGTGGTTCCACCACCTTGCCCATTACAGTCTACATCTGCTAGTTTGGCTGTAGTGGAAGAGGTGTCGGTCCTTTCTATACTAGTTCTATTCTATTACTATTAATGACACTTTGTTGGTGTCTGCCACTAATTTTTGTAAATGTGTAGACTCCTGGTTGGGTCTCTTTCTTGCATATTGCCTGTACCAGTAGGCCTCCAAGACCGTCAGGCCTCCACTTCCTTTGAGTCAACTACCCGTGTTACTATCCTTATATTTTTCTGACAATATTAGTCTACTAAGCTAACATTTGTGCCACCAGAATGTGGCTCAGCATGAAAGCAGGTTGAGCTGTGGTATCAGGGCTCCCAGCACAGCAGGCCTACACCTGATGCCACCTCCTTGTCCATCCTTGGGTCACAGTTTTCGCCTGCTGACATTTATTCGAGTTGAGATTTAGTAGGCCACCTAATTACGCCCCTCCAGGCTTTTTGAGGGATATGGCACAGTGGTTCCACCAGCTTGCCCGTTACAGTCTACATCTGCTAGTTTGGCTGTAGTGGAAGAGGTGTCGGTCCTTTCTATACTAGTTCTATTCTATAGCAATTGATGACAGTTTGTTGGTGTCTGCCACAAATTTTTGTAAATGTGTAGACTCCTGGTCGGGTTTCTTTCATGCGTGTTGCCTGTAGCAGTAGGCCTTCGAGACCATCAGGCCTCCACTACCTTTGAGTCAACTACCCGTGTTACTATCCTTATATTTTTCTGACAATATTAGTCTACGAAACTAATATTTGTGCCACCTGACTGTGGCTCAGCATGAAAGCAGGTTGAGCTGTGGTATCAGGGATCCCAGCACAGCAGGCCTACACCGATTCGTCTCACACCTTGTCTTAAGGTACCGTCACATTAAGCGACGCTGCAGCGATCTAGACAATGATGTCGATCGCTGCAGAGTCGCTGTTTGGTCGCTGGAGAGCTGTCACACAGACAGCTCTCCAGCGACCAACGATGCCGAAGTCCCTGGGTAACCAGGGTAAACATCGGGTTACTAAGCGCAGGGCCGCGCTTAGTAGCCCGATGTTTACCCTGGTTACCATTGTAAAAGTAAAAAAAAAAAAACACTACATACTCACATTCCGGTGTCTGGTCACGTCCCTCTCCTTCAGCTTCCCGCTCTGACTGAGCGCCGGCCGTAAAGCACAGCGGTGACGTCACCGCTGTGCTTTGCTTTATGGCCGGCGCTCACAGTCAGTGCGGAAAGCTCAAGGCGAGGGATGTGACCAGACACCGGAATGTAAGTATGTACTGGTTTTTTTTTACTTTTACAATGGTAACCAGGGTAAACATCGGGTTACTAAGCGCGGCCCTGCGCTTAGTAACCCGATGTTTACCCTGGTTATCAGTGAAGACATCGCTGAATCGGCGTCACACACGCTGATTCAGCGATGTCAGCAGGAGATCCAGTGACGAAATAAAGTCCTGTACTTTCCCCAGCGACCAACGATCTCCCAGCAGGGGCATGATCGTTGGTCGCTGTCACACAGAACGATTTCGTTAACGATATCGTTGCTATGTCACAAAAAGCAACGATATCGTTAACGATATCATTATGTGTGACGGTACCTTTACTTTGACATTCAATTGAAAGCTGTAAATGCTGGCCCAGACAACAATACCACATTGCTGATTGCTGCCATGACATGCTACAATTTGTACTGTGGATGAATTGAGGCCACTTTCCTGGTCTCCCTCCCTAATTTGATGTGTTTCGGCAGCTTTTGTGGCCATTTTAAGGTGTTGTGCATGCGTTTGTTTTTTGCTTCCCTTTGACTTGACTTGTTTGACAAATATTTGACAAATAAATGGCGAATATTGCAAATTCGGTGATCGTAATCCGAACCGAACATTGAAATATTCGTTCATCTCTACATACTAGGCACGCTGCTGGGACTGCCGCTGATCTTACCACTAGTCAGACAACCATGGCTGCCTCAGCTGTGACTGGAGGTAAAAAGTTTACCTCTGGTCACTGGCGTCAGCTGATGGGAATACTACTCGCATCAGCCTACGCCTACTGTCACTAATAACAGCGAGAGCAGGCGGCTGATGGAAGTATTCATCAGCCTGTGCTGGTGCCTATGCTATAAATAAAAAAAAGGCATGGGTTTCTCTGTAAACAGCCATGCAAAACTCACAACAGTGGGCTGCAAGTCTCAGCTGTCAGTGTTATCAAGTCTGGTTATCAAGTATAGATGGGTCCCCACTCCGTTTTTTTTAAATTATTATTTAAATAAATAATTAAAACAATGCTGTGGGGTTTACCCCATTTTTTATATCCAGCCAAGCTAAAGCAGACTGCTCGGGGCTGGTATTCTCAGGCTAGTAAGGAGACATTGATATTGCCCCCTCCTAAAAAGAGCAGTCCCCAGCTGCCTCAGAAAAGGCGCATCTATTAGGTGCACCAATTCTGGCATGTTGCCTGGCTCTTCCTACTTGCCTTATGGCGTAGGCAAGTGGGGTTCATATTTGTGGGTTTGATGTCACATTTGTATTATCTGGTGACATCAAGCCCATGGCTTAGTAATGGAGAGATGTCTATAAGATGCCTATCCATTACTAATCCTATAGTAATATTGTAAATAAACACACAGCAAGTGTAAAGTCCTTTATGTGAAATAAAAAACAGTCTTTCACTTTTTTATTTAAAAATAACAAACACAGTTATACTCAACTAACGCCCCCATTCCACTGAAGCCATGTTTTCCTGTAAATAAATAAATAAATAAATAAAAAGCAACCAGATCCCTCACCTGTCTGTCCTTCTGTCACACACCATAATCCATGTCTAGCATGCCAACATGCGACTGTCCAGGCTGAAAACCATTGAAGATTGAGATGCTGCAAGCTCAGTCTCATTGACTAGTGATGCTGCATTCCCAGCTGGGCCCCTGAGCTGCGGTGACCTCAATGAAATCACCGCTCGCACAGTGACAAAAAGTCTCACGGTGCAGCGCTGAGCTCAGAGAGTTCAGCGCAGTTCACCATGAGAAATTTTTCACTGTGAAGTCCGTGCTCGGGGTCCGTGCAAGAACATTAGGTCCCAAACTGTTTGGGTTCGCCCTTCTCTAGGGGTGGCAGAATTGTTGTTACAATTAGGGATGAGCAGACCTATGGAAGTTCGGGTTCTGATACCCAAACTGAACATTATTCCAAATCTCTCTCTCACTTTTAAGTTCGGGTTCGCTCATCTCTAGTGACAAAAGATGGAGATATTTTATACATTTACATATACAGATGGCAGACAATTAGATAAATACATACATGATAAATTGATAAATTACTTTTAATGACAGTATATACCTGGACAGAAAGATAAATCATGATAAACAAATATATAGAGAGATTTACAAAGTTTTCCAAAGAAAATGACTGTATGAAAGACTCCCCTTTTATGTGATGTATAATTAATTATGGTATCATTGAATTTGATTTCTCTGTGAAGAATTGGCTGGTAAATTATCACATAGTGAGTCCGTCCAGACCTGTGAGATGACTATATTGATACACGTGAATTATGTTATATACACACTCTCAGGTTATTTATGAATCTGTTGTGTTTGGTGACTTAGGGGGTCTCATTAGGTGGCCATGTGCTCTCCTATATCAGGGAATCTCATTAGGTGTTATACATCCCAGGAGAAGTTGGTAGTTCACAAGGTCAAATGTCTTTCACATATCAATAAAAGTCTCTTGAATGTTCTCCATGAGTGAAGGAATGGCATTTATCACTAGAAGGAGAGCAGTTGTTGCGGGGAGGATCCTGAGCACATTCTGATCAAATGAAGGTCAAATATCATAGGAAAGGTCAGGCCATGTATTTAACCTAGTGTCATGGCAGATGGAGAATTGGATTGTGACCAGTTCAGTTCTTAGGCCATTGTGTAACCATTTTACAGAGGAGAGGTAATAGAATCTCTCCTCTAAGGCAAAGTTCCTTTACATAAACTGAAACAATAGTCAGGCTTCATATTAAGATTACAAGAAAAGTTTTCAGATCTAATTCTTTTGTACATTTTTGTCAAAATTTTGTAAAGAAATCATTCATATTATTAACAGACCAAATATCCTGTAGGAATAAAGAAGAAATATGTATTAAATTCATTTTTTATTTATACAGTTGTGTGAAAAAGTGTTTGCCCCCTTCCTGATTTCCTATTCTTTTGTATGTTTTTCACACTTAAATAAAGTTGTGCTCAAAAGTTTACATACTCCAGCAGAATTTTTGCTTTCTTTGGCCTTTTTTCAGAGAACAGGAGTTATAGCATCAAAACTTTTTCTCCACTCATAGTTAGCGGTTGGGTGAAGCCATGTATTGTCTCTTTTTAAATCATAATGACAACACAAAGCATCCAAATGACCCTGATCAAAAGTTCACATACCCCATTTCTTAATACCGTGTATTGTCCCCTCTAACATCAATGATAGCTTGAAGTCGTTTGTGGTAGTTGTGGATGAGGTTCTTAATTTTCTCAGATGGTAAAGCTGCCCACTCTTCTTGGCATAAAGCCTACAGTTCCTGTAAATTCCTGGGCTGTCTAGCATGAACTGCATGCTTGAGATCTCCCCAGAGTGGCTCAATGACATTGAGGTCAGGAGACTGAGATGGCCACACCAGAACCTTCACTTTGTTCTGCTGTAGCCAATGATAGGATGACTTGGCCTTGTGTTTTGGATCATTGTCATGTTGGAACGTCCAAGTACGTCCCATGCGCAGCTTCCAGGCTGATGATTGCAAATTTGCCTCCAGTATTTGCTGATAACATGCTGCATTCATCTTTCCTTCAACTTTGCCCAAGCTCCCTATGCCTATGTAGCTCACACTTACCCAAAACATCAGCAATCCACCTCCATTTTTTACAGTAGGAATGGTGTTCCTTTCATCATAGGCCTTGTCGACCTCTCTCCAAATGTAATGTTTATGGTTGTGGCCAAAAAGTTCAATGTTGGTCTCATCACTCCAAAGTACCTTGTTCCAAAAGTTTTGAGGCTTTTTTGCGTATTATAGGTAAGATGCAAAGTGGCGTTTGCGCAGTAATGGCTTTCTTCTGGCGACTTGATCATGCAGGCGATTTTTCTTCAAGTGCCTCCTTATTGTGCATCTTGAAACATCCACACTGCTAGTTTTCAGAGAGTCCTGTATCTCAGTTGATGTCATTTGTGAGTTTTTCTTTGCATCCCAAAAATTTGCCTGGCAGTTGTGGATGAAAATTTTGTTGGTCTACTTAACCGTGGTTTTGTTTTTACACAGCCCCTGATGTTCCATTTGTTAATCACCGTTTGAACGCTGCTGACTGGCATTATCAATTCCTTGGATATCTTTTTGTATCCCTTTCCTGTTTTATACAGTTCAACTACCTTTTCCTGTAGATCCATTGACAATTCTTTTCCTTTCCTCATGACTCACAATCCAGAATTGTCAGTGGCTGGATGATAGATGCAAGAGTCTGTCTGGATCCCAGAAAATCACTCAGCTTTTTTGCACACACACTTATTACAAGCAAACAGGTCCCAGGTGAGGATGTTACCTTTAGTAGCCATTCAAACCCATTTGTTTCACCTTCTGTGCATATTATCAGGCCAAAATCACCAGGGTATGTGAACTTTTGATCAGGGTCATTTAGATGTTTTGGGTTGTCTTTATGATTTAAAAAGAGAAAACACAGTATTTTGACAATAAATGGCTTCACCCAAGCACTACGCACGAGCGGAGAAAATGTTTTGGTGTTATAATGCATATTCTCTCAAAAAGGCCAAGAAAGCAAAAATTCTGCCTGGGTATGTGAACCTCTGAGCACAACTGCATTTCAGATCACCAAACAGATTGAAATATTTGAAAAAGATAGCACAAGTAAACACAAAATGCAGTTTTTAAATGACGATATTTAGTATTAAGTGAAAAAAATCCAAACCTACAGGTCCCTGTGTGAAAAAATTATTGCTCCCCTTAAAACAAATGAACTGTGGTTTACCAAAGTTCTCTAGCCACACGCAGGTCTGACTACTGCCACACCTGTTCTCAATCAAAAAATTACAGCTGACATTAACCCCAACTACCATTACCCCAACTGCCTCCACACCAAGGCAATCGGGAAGAGTCCGGCAAAGCATCAGAATTGGTGGATCTAATGAGATGTGCCACTTCTGGGCAGCTATTTTTAGGCAGGGAAGGGTCGAATAACCATGGACCTTCCCAGCCTGATAATAGCGCACAAAGGTCTGCTTAACTTTTCCTGGTTATCAAAAACAGTGGAAACTGCACATCATTTTTAAAATTTATTTATTTAATATGTTAAACAAAGCTGAACACTCTTTAGTGCCACATCAAAGGCACTTACGAGTACAAGATTACTATATGTAGGTGACTAGTGAAATGATATATTTACAAGTTATCTATCTATCTATCTATCTATCTATCTACCTACCTACCTACCTACCTATCGATCTATAGGTTTTGACTGTGAATTTATTGTACTTGGCTGATTAAAATTTGTGGTTACTTTGAGATGTGTGTGTGTAAAACTCGGACTGCATACGCATGGTCCGTGTGCTGTTCGATTTTTTTCTCAAACCCATTGACCTACATTAGCGAGTCTAGTTCGATATACATTGCCACTCGTTGCATGCTACGATTTTTTCCTCAGCCCAAGTGCAGCTGCAGAAAAACTCACAAATGAATACTGCCTCATTGAATAACATTGGTGAGAGAATAATGAGATTTTTTTCTCTCATTGCACTGGCTGATTTTATATACAAGTGGGAGCGAGGCCTTAAAGAGAACCTCTCAGCAGGATTTAGCTCTATAAACTAAAGGCATGGCCGTAATGGCACTGTGATACTGATTAATCTTTTACGTGATGTGAGGTGATCCGATCAGTGGCTGTTGAATACTCACTTTGTGAAGTTTTCATAAAATTATGTCTTTTATGCATCGGTGTGCTTCGGGGCTGAACATGGGGTCATTGTCTTCTTCTGTTTCCCTGCCCCTTCACCAACCACCAGCCTCCTCTGCTTCTTGTACAGGTCACTGATTATTCAGTAACCTGCATTCTTTTCAAAATTCCGTGCGGCAACCATCATTGTGTGGGCAGCTCGTGCGCAAGACTTCTGTACAGGAGTTCAATAAAATGGCACCAGAAACAGTGCATGAACAGATCGAGATTTCGGCTCATATGTCCTGAAAGCAGTAAGACGAGCCTTGCAAAAGATGACCCCGGGGGATGGTGTGGAAGCATTTTTGACTGTCTTTGAGCGGGTAGCAGAGCGTGAGAAACTATTGTAAGAGCAATGGGCTAAAGTGGTGGCCACCGATCTAACTGACCAGCCTCAAAAGGCTTATTAAGATTTGGCATTACAGGATGCACAGGAGTATGCCAAATTAAAAAGTGAAATTTTGGAGTGACTATGTCAGAACTCAAAAGGGTTCACCACTGGGCGTATTATAGTGATAAACCCCCTCACTCCAAAATGTTTAACTTACTAAATCTTACACAGAAGTGATTTCAGCTACAGTGTTCCACTCTAGCCCAGATGGCTGAGCGGGTTGTCATGGACAGATTTGTTCAGTCTCTTCCTAGGTCAGTGCAGACCTGGGTTGCCCAGGGAGACCTCCGGAATGTGTATGACCTGGTTGGCCTAGTGGAAAGGTACCAGGTAGTCAAGTGGTCCCTAAGGAAGCCAGGCAGTGTGGCATCCCCATACTGGGGTACCCAGAAGGAACCTGAATCTAATAGGGGTGGAAGAGCCACCACTGGGGGAGCCCGAGCTCCCAAGGGGTGGCTGAGGGGTTGCCAAAGTCTGCTAGTAAACACCTGGCCTGCTGGATATGCTACGGTACTGTACACATAGCCACCCAGTGTCCTATGTCCTCCGAGCAGATGGACTGCAGACTAGGGAGGCACTGTTTGTACTATGCCTATCCCACCTACATTTTGGACTATCAGCCCCATGAGGGGCTGCAGTCATGTCCAGTGACAATAAATGGAGTACTGGTGTTGGAACTCTTGTATTCTGGGATTTAGGTTACCCTGATAAGGCCACACTCCCTCACCATTTGTTCCTCGGATAAACCGTGGGCATCCATTGTATTCACGGGGTCACTAAGGAGTGACTATAAAAACTAACTGTGGGGATGAGTCGCATGATGTCAGAGTGGTTGGTTAAGGACATGCTACACTCCATGATAATAGGGCGAAACTTTAGCCTGTTCTGGGACTTATGGCAGAAGGCGGGGATGCCAAGTGACTCAGACAGGAGCCAGTTCAACCATGATGAATCCTCAACAAATTTGAAGGTGGATGAATTCCCGTTGTGTGTCCCTGCCGGTGACAAGGATAAAACGGTGACCAATGAAGTCGAAGTTCCTGAGTTGGGGGTTTCTGGGTGGAATTTGGGACTGCCCATATGCCGACACCATCTTTCTATATTTCACTTTAAATGAAGAGCTGCTTTATCTGGTCACTAAACTGAGAGGGGAAGTGATAGATCAGTTGTTGGTACTGGGTGACTATAGGCATAGGGTATTAAATCTGGTCCATTCTCATGTCTTGGGTGGTCATCTGGGAATAGAAAAATCTCAAGAGCGGATCTTTCAGAAGTTTTACTGGCCTGGGTGTCACCAAGACATTGTTAATTTCTGCCGATCATGCAGTACCTGTCAGCTAACTGATAGAGTATCTCACTTCTGCAGTCCCCTAGTGCCGTTGCCCACTATAGAGGTTCCATTTACCAGGATTGCCATGGACCTTATCGGCCCCTAAGTTAAGTCTGCCAGGGGTCACCAATACCATCCTGGTGGTAATGGACTGTGCAACACAGTGCCCAAAGACAGTACCACTGAGAAACTACTCCTCCAGTAGTATAGCTCAAGAGCTAGTCCATACATTTTTCAGATGGGCATGCCAAAGGACATCCTAATGGATCAAGAAACTCCCTTTATGTCCAAAGTTGTGTAAGCCTCTCCAGGTTACCCAACTGTGAATGTCAGTGTACCATACGCAAACGATTGGCCTGGTGGAGAGGTTCAACAAGACCTTAAATGCTCATGAAGGTCTTGGAAAAGGATGGCCAATACTGGGATTGTCTACTACAATACCTACTGTTCTCCGTTAGAGAAGATCAAGAGGCCTCTACGACGTTCTCACCGTTTGAACAGCTATACACCCCACCAAAGTGTTATTGAACACGTAGCCCAGATGCAGGACATGATCACGAGAGTGATGCCGATTGTGAGGTAGAGCCTTCATCAAGCCCAAGAGGCCCAGGCAAGGGTCTACAACTTGCTGACAAGACTGAAACAGTTTTCCCGTGGAGAAAAAGTGTTGTGCTGATCCCCTCAGTGGAAAGTAAGTTCCTGGTCAAGCGGCAAGGGCCATACGATGTGGTCGAAAGGTTGAGTGACGTCAACTACAAGGTTCACCAACCAGGGAGATGAAAGCCATACCAGGTGTACCACATTAACCTGCTCAAACCATCCAATCTTTGAAAACATAAGTTAACCTGTAAATGCTGTGAAGAAAATGAAAATGACTCCAAATATGGCTCCATTAGTGGAAAAATACAAGATTTTTTTACAATGTTCAGATTTTTTTTTTACTACTAAAATATACTACTACTATACTTATTTCACATTGCCATATTTATACTAACCTGAAGAATCATGTTTTGATGTTATTTTTACTGCACAATGACCTCTGTAAACATAAAACCCAAAATAATTAGCATTTTTATTAATCATTGCACCACACTGAATTTTTTACCATTTTTTCATAACATTATATGTTAAAGTGAATGGAGTCAAAACTAAAGCGTGTAGCTCTTCATACACATGTGCCTTTCCTTAACTTTTTCTCTTAGCTCAACCAATCCCTGAATGTCCAGCTTTCAAGAATAACTTGATTTCGTGACATACCTCTATGACTAGTCATCCTCAAAAAGCAACCACTCATACGGCGATGGGAGAAAAAAGTTTTGTCTCTTAGAAGAAGAGGAAGAATAAAAACGAATGATCAAAAATGAAAATTGAACCCAAGTAGAGGTTAAACTAAACTTTAAAAAGTTCCGATAGTTTTTTGTGCCAATATATAACCAGAGATGGAATTCCTTTTTTGGATTTATTTGGAATCCAGCAACATTTTTTTTTAAATTTAGGGGGTTGAATACTTTTGCATAGTAATGTATAAATGATTTTTGCACTACTATTAAAGGTTCCTGAATCAGGATGTCTGGAAATTGCACGTCATCTGTGAAAGGAGGCAATTTTTATCAGACAGAAAATGTGACATTAGGTCAGTGCCATGCACACTTTGTTCTCCAGACTAGTAACTTTTTTGCCAAAGTTTTACAGTTTAACTTCCAGTTTTCTCAATATCCTTTGATTTCAACCTTGTGTCCATCGACAAAACTTTTATTCTACAGCTCTCAGCATTGTGATCCGAATCACTGTGATAATCAAATCTTTTTCTTACTAATTTTGACGTCCTCAGGAGAGCACCTTAATTTGATATAAATATATACGATTTACTCTCGATTCTCTTATTACAATTGCACCAGATAGAGGATGTACGTGTTGTGTTGCATTGTGAGGTCGAAAGGTGCTCATCAATCAACGGTCTGGTAGAGCGCTAATCCTCACCACAGTCAGTTGATTGATACTCTAAATTTTGGCCACTGCTATGGTCAATCACAGAACTGCTCTATTCAGCTTCATCATCTACCTATTCTTATAGATTATTTCATCATGGGCACACGAAAAAAAAAATTGAGAAGACACAAGGACTAGATCATCTGTCAAAAATACGAAAGTGTCGTGACTGGAATTCTACGTAGAGGATATCGCTCCGGCTGCTGTCTTCTCCTGTATTTTTATCTGAAAGGAATAAAATAAAGTAATAATATAATAATAGAATCATTTAAAATGATATAAAATATAAAAAATAATAATAAAATAAAATTGATTATTTCAATTTGTTTGGCTAATGACTTTATCAAATGTGCAAAAATATTTTATTTTCCAGTTGTGAGGACAAAACAGATTTAATTAGAAACGTCCTTTAGCAAAACTAAGTTTTTAAAGAAATTTGATCAGAGTTTTTAATAAAAATTAACACCCCCTGCATAAGCTTACAAATATAAAAAATGGCATCTAAATTCTTTTTGGTGGTCGTAAATTAGATATTCCTCTTGGCGGATATTATTAAAAGGATTCAGTGTGGAAGATGTGATCCTGGGTAAGTAAAACATAGCATTTACAGGTGCTTCTCACTAAATTAGAATATCATCAAAAAATTAATTTAATTCAGTTTTTCAATAAAAAAAAGCGAAACTCATATATTTTATAGAGTCAATACAAACAGATCGATCTATTTCAAGTGTTTATTTCTGTTAATGTTGATAATTATGGCTTACAGCCAATGAAAACCCAAAAGTCATTATCTCAGTAAATTAGAATATTGTCACGATGTGACTCGACCAAACGGATGGTCGGTCAGCTAATGGCAAAATACACACATACAACAGGGATAATATAGGTGAGAGGAAGGCCCTACCCATAGGGAATGGGGAATGATCACCACCTGAGCTCAAACCTGAGCCTGTCCCTTCACTTCCCTAATGCCCTATGCAGGTCCTTCCCCCCGCCGCCGTCAGGATACCTTGTCCATAGTAGTCACCTATTACTGCCCTGGCCTCACCTCTGCAGATAATACACATAGGGGGAAGTGAAAAACATCAAAGGGACAAGGAAACAAAACATCACACTTAGCTTATGTACACTGCTGCTAAGCTCCACACCGCAGAATACAACAGCAATTGGACTCTAAACACCAGACGTGGCTGACACCGGAGCACTGCTCCTTTTAGGCTGGTCTCCAGAAAGGAACTGTATCACCAACAGTCAGGTGATCCATCAGGTGACCTTTTAAAGGAGGATGGGAGTGGTCACCACCTGCATCAGCTGACCCAGCAGCACTGCAGTAACATCAGATTGCCAGCGGGGGAAAGAAACTGACATTAACCCCCTATGATTCAAAAGGGAAAAAAAAAATTAACTGAGTGGAACCAGAGCTGCCACAAATCCAAAAATGGATCATGACAATATGAGTTTCACTTTTTGTATTGAAGAACTGAAATAAATTAACTTTTTGATGATATTCTAATTTTGTAAGAAGCACCTGTATACAGTATAGGCATATATGTCTTTTAAATGTAAATCCATCAACCTATCATTTGCTGCATAAGGCTAGTTTCACATTTGCATTAGAATCCGCAGCATTTAATCCACACCTGCAAGTACAGGAAAAAACGCATATAAACACGTACAGACGCGGCGTTTTTTAGACGCATGCGGGAATGCATGCGGTTAAAAAAACGCAGCGTTTGCATGCTTCTCAATGCGTTTTGTCCTGTGTTTGCATTTTTGGTGCGCATGGTGACAAATTTTACAGGAGAAAAATCTAGATAACCAGACACCGCCAATGTGACTACAGAGGGCGTGTATTATGGGATATCTTTATATAGAACTTTGAACAGCTGAAATTTCCAGATTTTGCTCCTGTATCCTGTGTCATAAGGATCTTTGCATGGAGAGCTTTTATTTCAACCTGGATTTAAGCTTGGGAGCAAGACAGAAATCGAGAAAGATGGAGAAAGAGTCGTCCTAGGCATTTTTGGAGACACCCCATTATTGATTTACGTGAGAGACGTGGAGCATATCACACGCTGTATGGCGAGCTTAATGCCAACCCGGGCAAATTTCCGGAATATACAAGGATGTCGCAAGACTCGTTCAGGGATTTGCTTGCTCGTGTCCAAGGAACAACGGAGACAGGACACCCAGCTCCGTAGGGCGATTCCACCAGAGGAACGTCTGCTGGTTACATTAAGGTACGTAACAAATCTAAACCAATGGCAGTGCAAATTTTGGGTGTTCTTACATGTATTTTTTTGGTATTTTCCTTTATGTCTTTAGCATGACAACACCATAAATAGAATTGATTGTAATTTCTTTTTTTTTTTCCAGATTTCTGGCAACCGGAGAGAGTTTATCATCCCTCCACTTCCAATACCGTCTTGGAATATCCACCCTGTCCGGAATAGTTGCGGACACCTGCTGGGCTTTTTGGAATGTACTCCAGGATGAGTTTATACCCCTACCCACCACGGACATGTGGATTGGAATTGCGGAAAAATTCTGGAGTCTGTGTGATTTCCCCAACTGTTTGGGAGTGGTTGATGGAAAGCACATCCGCATTATCAAACCAGCCAGAACAGGATCGGAGTACTTCAATTATGAAAAATATTTTTCTGTTGTGCTCATGGCAATAGCCTATGCAGACTGTCGCTTCATCGCCGTGGACATTGGAGCTTTTGGCCATGGCAACAATTCCCAGACTTTTAAGAACTCTGATATGGGCCGCCTTTCAGATGTGTGAAAACCTACAGAAGCCATATTCCAGTTGGAACATGAACCACACTAAAAGGATTTTTAACTACAGACTGACCAGGGCCCGAAGAACAGTAGAGAGTACCTTTGGGATTCTAGTATCAAAATGGCGCATTCTTGCATTAGCCATTAATCTAAAAATGGAGACTGTCGACGAGGTGGTCAAAGCCTGTGTCATTCTGCACAATTACATAATGGCTAAGGAGCGGCCCAACATTGAACTGGATGAACCAGTTGCACACCCACTGCCCGATTACAAGCATCACCCACTGTGGTCAACAGCTGAAGTTGGCCACATGCGGAACCAATTTGCTGCCTTTTTTTATTTGGATATTAGATGTGTGTCATGGCAGGACAATGTTGTGTAAATGTCCTGTTGTTATTTTATCTGTATCAGTTATTTTCTTACGTTACTAAAGTTTCTCGTTAATAAACTTTATTTTTTGGTGTCTTGACCGTGTGTCATATGTATTTCCTCTACAAACTGAGGTTGTCCTCACACAAGCAGTATTTGGTCTGTATTTATTATCAGTATTTGTAATCCAAACCAGAAGTGGGTGATAAAGGCTGAGGTGCTAAATATGTTAATTGTTGTGAATTCCGCTCTTGGCCTCCCTCCGGTGGTTGTAAGTGGCACTTTTGTGAGTTCTGCTCTTGGGCTCCCTCTTGTGGTTTCAAGTGGCATGGCTGCTCCTTGGAGTTAGCTGCCATCAGCTGCCTCCACTTATCGTCTCTTCTACTCTGCTATTTAGGCCTGGCTCTTTCCTTCAGCCAGTGCCACTTGTAAATGGTTCCTGGTTGGATTCACATCTCTTTGGATTTCCCTGTTATCCTGACCAGTTCAGCAAAGCTAAAAGCTTGCTCTTTTCTGTCCATAGATTGTGGACTTATCCGTTCTGTGCTTTCTTTGTTTGTCCAGCTTATCAGTATGAATTAATTCTGTCTTGCTGGAAGCTCTGGGAAGCAGATTTACCCTCCACACCTTTAGTCAGGTGTGGAGATTTTTGTAAACTCTGCGTGGATTTTTTGCAGTGTTTTATACTGACCGCACAGTATTCCATCCTGTCCTATCTATTTAGCTAGACTGGCCTCCTGTGCTCATCCTGGTTTCATTCTGTGTATGTCTTTTCCCTCTCCACTCACAGTCATTATTTGTGGGGGTTAATCTATCCTTTGGGGATTTTCTCTGAGGCAAGATAGCTTTCCTGCTTCTATCTTTAGGGGTAGTTAGCTCTTAGGCTGTGACGAGATGCCTAGGGAGAGTTAGGAGCATTCCACGGCTACTTCTAGTGTTGTGTTGAGCTTAGGGACTGCGGTCAGTACAGTTACCACGTCCTTCAGAGCTCGTTCCATGTTGCTCCTAAACCACCAGATCATAACAGTTAATATTATAATTTTCCTCTAATTGTTCCACTTCTTGTTTTGTCTTACAAATACTGATATAAAATACTGACCACATACTGCAAGTGTGATGGCAACCATGTTGTTTTAGTGGTAAGGTTGTTGACGTCATTGCGTCCTGATTCTGTTCTGCTATGCAGTATCCATTGGACACAGACTGAAGAGACAATGGCTGTCATACAAAACAGATCTATACTCATCAAGTCAGGTGTCAGAAATAATGAATTCATGATGCACATATAACAGCCTCATGAATTCACTATTTCTGACACTTGTCCAGGTGAGCATAGATATGCTGTGTATGACCGCCATCGTCCCTTCACTTTATGTGAAATAGATTACGTACACAGAAGAGAAAAAGGAGGTTATACAATGCACTTCTCTACTCACCAGGTCAGGCGTCCTAACTAATGAGTTTTTGGACACCTGACCTGTGGAGTATAGTTTTGCATTGTATTGCCACCATTTTCTCTTCAGTCTGCAACACTAGTCACAGACTAAGCAGAAGGAAGAGATTATGGAGAAAATACAAGTATACATTTTTTGGTGCACCTCATAGCTCTATACTAAAGACACACAAAGTGTTGTACTTGCTAACTATTGGAGCTATGATGTGGCCAAAAAATAAAGTGTGCGGCGCAGTGTTTTATTTGACGCACGGTGTGTGTTGCCGGTGGCGAAAGACACAATTAACCAAACATAATTGGGGGCAAAAAACTTGTATTTATTTTAGAACAACAAAAATATTTATTTAACTGCACCTGCTTGGGGTAGAGTGACGGAAACAGGGGGTGTGAAGCTGTGAGGCCTGGCTAACCGTGGACGACGCAGGGGTGGCAGGAGAAGAGGCAATGAAACTTGTGGGGTCTGGTAGTTCGGGGATAGGGCTTGACACATGAGAGGCCTGAGACGCACTGGAAGGGTGAGACAAACCTGACATTACAGACACACTGGGAGGTGAGGGGGGAGGAATACTTAGAGTACGCTGTTTTTTATTTTTTCTCCCTTTCTGGGATCGCCGGGTTCTGGTAAGCCTCGGTGGGCTCATATGTTGTGGCATGGTCGTGGTTGATGACCTATCAGGGTCCAGCTGCACTGTGCCAGAGTCCATAGTGCTCGTAGAGTGTGCAGCCATGCCAGAGTCCATAGTGTTCATAGAGCATGCAGCCATGCCAGAGTCCATAGTGCTCGTGGAGCAAGCTGCCATGCCAGAGTCCATAGTGCTCGTAGAGCGTGCAGCCATGCCAGAGTCCATAGTGCTTGTAGGGCATGCAGCCATGCCAGAGTCCATAGTGCTTGTAGAGCAGATGGCCATGCCAGGGTCCTGCTGCATTGTGGTGTCAGTGGAGGAGGTCTACGCAGGAGCAGCGGTTGTCATGGTGGTGGCGGTGGGCTGTCCAACAGCACTCGGCATGGTGGTGGTGCTGTACTGGTGTCCGGCAGTGCTAGGAATAGAGGTGGCCATGCAGTGCTATGCAGCAGAGGTCGGCATTGATGTTAATCGTGACAGTGAAGGTACAGGTGGATATGCCACCACTGTCTGCTAAAATACCAACTCTGCTGCATAGCCTGCACGTAAGCAGCATTGCAGGCCTGCATGACACTTAGCTGGAAATCAGGAGTAAGGTGTTCCGACATGCTCTGCTCAATTTGGTTAAAAAAATTATGTGCTGGCCTCTGGAGGTTGGTTTTTACTTGGTCAAGGCTTTTGGTGACCTCCTGGATACGTGTATTCATGTGGCTAAGGGAAATATCCATTCGGTCACCCAAAGCCTTGAGTCCTTCGTGAAAAACTGAGCTCAAGTGCAAAAACTCGGGCATGAGGGACCTGTCCAATGCCCTCTGCCACTGCGAGGAGGAGCCCAAAAAAAAGGGGCAGAGGACTGGGAAAGGGGAAGACCTGATGGACCAGCTTCCTGATCTCCAGTTTGTGTGGCAGGCCCACTTGCTGCATCGCTGCTGGATGGCTGGGATGGGTCCGTGGCTGTCTGATGAAGGACCGCTCCAGAACCTGGGCCAATACTACTGCTCCATGTGCTGTGAAAAAATAAAAAAATAAATAATAACAAAAATTAACCAGACGGCAACTCCTGTGGAATAGAAACATACAGATTATGGCAATACAACACAACCTAATGCACAGGAGAAATACTTATGTTCTCTGGGCAAGGACCAGTCTTAAAAATGCCAGAACATGATGATATTTGTACTTTCGGATCCTTGCTCCTGAACTACTGGGAACACGGCTTTCTTTACGCAGGTTCTTGTTGAAGCGGTCCTTCATTGAACGCCAACTTGTTTTGACTTTGAGCACTGTTGAAAAAGCAAAAAATTATGGTTAGACAATGTACATTTGGCTGTGCTCACACAACTGTGTGTGATGAGAGAAACTCCTGAGAGTTTCTCTCATCACACACAGTTGTGTGAGCACGGCCAAGGTCTCTGCTGCTTCACACTGCATTATAATACTTACAAAATGCAGTTCGGACCCCAGTAGGGACGTTGTCTAAGCCATCCCACATCGCTTTGGCCACCTCATTCCATAGGCGCCGTATCGTCACGTTGTCCGAGTGCTATGGAACTCGGGTGTCCCACAACGGGACTCGCTCCTGGACCAGGGAGATGAGGAGGTCATTTTCTATGAGGTCTTCATCCCGTTCTCGAACCTAAAAGTTAAATACAGACATTAATGTTGGATACATTAACATAAGGAAAAGAAAGAAAACAGAGGCTGAGAAATGGCATGAATAAGGAAAGTCAAGATACAAAAGGAGTCCAGAAGAAAATTGTAAAGAAAGAGGAAGGTAAAGAAAGGAAGATTAAAGAATACTAAAGTGAGGATACAGTAAACAGTCAGCCTTGTATACGTACACGCTGCCGCCTTGCCACCCGACCGTGACTCCGCTGCTCCTGCCCAGCCTCTGCCGCAGTAGAAGAAGTGCTCTAAAAAATTTTTTTTTAAAATTGTCATATGTGTAGATGTGCAGTGAATACTTACCAATCTGAGGATGGGAGTACTCACTTCACTGACATGTTCAGCTTCAGAAGGCCCAGGACGTTGCTCCTCATCAGAAGAAGGAGACATTCTGATGCATGCAGAAAGAAAGAAATGGAAGAAATTAGGACATGTAGAGACAGAAAATAGAAAATAAAGGCATTGGCTAGGATATACTCACATTGTTCTGAGTGTAGATTCCTTCCTGTGTCTGGTCTGCTGCGTCTGGAAAGCTTATCTGTCTGCTGCATAGTGGCCTGCAACTGCCCACTCCCTCCCTTTATCTCCTTGTATGTGGGGGGTGGCTTATCAGTGTCTAGACATGTATTTCTCTGGTGCAACGCATGAGTTCACGAACGCAAGCAAACACATGTGCTTGTGAACGCATGCGTTCACATAGACAGCAATGCGTTTTTTTGGCGCATTCCTTACGCAATCGACCACATACGTTTCTAGGCGGCAAATTGACTCCTCTAAAATTACTACATATATACTACCATAGAAAAACAACGATCAAACACCCAAAAAACTATATAGTAGAAAAATATTATTTTATTGAATATACATAAAACAGGGTATTCAGGAAAAAGCCAGGGGGGGGGAAGAATGAAAACACTCAGGTCACATGTGCAACAAGAAACGGCCAGGGGTACAGGCATGAGGACCATATAGAGTAGAACTAATCAATGATTAGGTTCCAAATAAGGAGTCCTAAAAATCGCCATAGCAGGAATCAAAGAATCACAAAGAAACAATATAATAAACAAAATACACCAAAGGTGAAGAATAATTACCTGCGTAGGCACACAATATGACCACGGTCCACAGCGTGTACCCACCCCAACGCACGTTTCGGCGTAATGAGCCTTTCCTTTGAAAAACCTTTGTGACCTGAGTGTTTTCATTCTTCCCCCCCTGGCTTTTTCCTGAATACCCTGTTTTATGTATATTCAATAAAATAATATTTTTCTACTATATAGTTTTTTGGGTGTTTGATCGTTGTTTTTCTATGGTAGTATATTTTCAGTTAGCGATTATCGAATAGTTTATCCTTTATGGCCCATTATTATTTGTATGTTGTCATTATTATTATATGGGCATGTTTCTCATGAAGTTGTGGTTCTTAAAATTACTACATGTAGCGTTTACCGCGCCAACCCGCAGACGACGAAACGACGCATGCATGTCAAACGCGGCCAAAAGCAACCGATCGTAGACGCATGCGTCCCTAATGATAAGTATAGGAATACACAATGCATGCGGATATTTGCGGAAGAAACGCTGCGGACACAACCGCAAATGTGAAACCGGCCTTACTGAATAATTAGCATTTTCATTCACATGCAAATGAGAAGTTCAGTGCTCTGGGTGCGACAGAGCGGTCCTGAGATTATTTCTGTATCATTGGCATTGATGCCTAGCCACGAGACCCCGAGCTTATAATGCTGGGAGGTAACAGGCCTAAACAGGATTGAGTTCATGAAATAGTAGAGTATTCTGGGCGGAAGTTCAAGAGCTTCAGCATTACCGGTCATACTGGCACCCTAAAGGGAAAAGAGGGCACTTGTTAATCATGACTGTTGTGTTAAAGCTGGGTTGTGATGAAGTAGGGAGAAACAGTGCATATATCGATCGAGCCCTGGAGTAATCTACATAGGAAGCATACTGTGTGGAAAATGCTTTCAGTTGTAAAGGAAATGTTCATAAAAGGTTTTACCCACTATCCCTTGTATATAACCCTTATCAAGTTGCCGTTCAGTAAAGAGTTTATTTTTGAATGGTGGTCTCCCCCCATTAAACTATAAAACATCTGGTCCAGGCAAACCAGCAACATTGGTTACATGCAGCCTGCATGGGTGTAATGCCCTCACAGCAAAAGTCCACACACCGAGCCAGTTCCTCCATTTTCATGTAATGCAGGAGCACCACAGACCAGTGCCTAGTCCACGTCTACCGCCCCACACTACATTACACTTTTATCACATAGGGTACACTGAGATTGTTGTATAAACATCACAAAGGATATATTCAGACTTATGTATGCATCAGATAGGAGACACTGAGACTACTGTATATGTAGCAGTGTTGGGGGCTTGTGGTTTGTTCCCTGACACTCCAAGGGTTAAATGCATTTAATGTTGTGTATGTTATAAAAGAATGATACTCACTGGGGCTGCAGTTTGCTTAGACAGGGTTAATTGTAATGGTCAGCCCAGTTTGGGTGGAGGAAATGAGAGTTAGTGACAAGTCCAGGAAGTGACAGTGGCAGTCAGAATGCGAAGAGCAGTGTGTGAAGTAGCAGGCCTCGGTCAAGAGACTGCTAGGGACAGCATGGGTCTAATCCTTGGACAGTGGATTACCGAAATACCCTTCTGGGTGATTCTGTCTAATGGCCTGGGGCAACCTCAAGATGGATGTCGGGGTCCAGGGGTGAACTCATCATGTGAAGCTACAGGGAAAGATGGACTCAGATTACATGGGGTGGAAGTTATTGCAATCTGAATCTACTGCTAGTGGTGGAGAAGACTCCCTGGTGCTAGAGAAGCCAGTGAGATGGACATTCTACCTATACCGAGAATCAGGGCTGAAGCTGTATCTGGTACCTGTGGGAAAGATGACAACACATTGGGCCTTATCCTCTACATCTGCCTGTAAGTACTGCTACTCATCAAGAAACAGTTTGGTTGTTTTTATGTACCTTGTGGCTCCTGGATTAATTGCTGCCCTGGTCCCAGAAGAGGCATTCCTGGACTCAGAAGAAGAAGAGGCCTGCAGCCCTAAAGTAAGAGTGATGGACGTCACACATAGCAGCACACCGGGACTGAAACATGAGATGTCTGGAGGAAGCCAAAGCGAGTGGGAATACAAGATCACAATACATGATCATCAAGATCATGTCTACCTCACTTGGGCATCTTACATATACGGTGGGTACGGAAAGTATTCAGACACCTTTAAATTTTTCACTCTTTGTTTCATTGCAGCCATTTGTAAATTCAAAAAAATTCATTTGTTTTCTCATTGATGTACACTCATCTTGACTGACAAAAAAACAGAAATGTAGAAATTTTTGCAAATTTATTAATAAAGAAAAAACAAAATATCACATGCTCATAATTACATAATTATTCAGACCTATTGCTCAGTATTGAGTAGAAGCACTCTTTGAGCTAGTACAGCGAAGAGTTTTCTTGGGAATGATGCAACAAGTGTTTCACACCTCTGTCATTCTTCCTTGCAGATAGTCTCCAGTTCCATCAGGTTGGATGTGATCGTTGGTGGACAGCCATTTTCAGATCTTTCCAGAGATGCTCAATTGATTTAGGTCAGAGCTCTGGCTGGGCCAGTCTAGAATGGTCACAGAATTGTTCTGAAGCCACTCCTTTGTTATTTTAGCTTTTTGCTTAGGGTCATTGTCTTGTTAGAAGGTGAACCTTCAGCCAAGTCTGAGGTCCAGAGCATTCTGGAAGAGGTTTTCATCCAGGATATCTCTGTACTTGGCCATATTCATGTTTCCTTCAATGGCAACCAGTCGTCCTGTCCCTGCAGCTGAAAAGCACCCCCATAGCATGATGTTGCCACCACCATGTTTCACTGTTGGGATTTTAGTGGGCAGGTTATGAGCAATGCCTGATTTTCTCCACACATACCGCTTAGAATTATCATCAAAAAGGCCTATCTTCGTCTCATCAGACCAGAGAATCTTATTTCTCATAGTCCTTCATGTGTTTTTTAGCAAACTCTATGCAGGCTTTCAAATGTCTTGCACTGAGAGGCTTCCGTCGGGCCACTCTGCCATAAAGACCCAACTGGTGGAGGGTTGCAGTGATAGTTGACTTTGTGGAACTTTCTCCCATCTCCTTACTGCATATCTGGAGCGCAGCCACAGTGATCTTGGAGTTCTTCTTTACCTCTCTCACCAAGGCTCTTCTCTCACAATTGCTAAGTTTGGCTGGACGGACAAGTTTAGGAAGACTTCTGGTGGTCCCAAAAATCTTCCATTTAAGGATTATGGAGGCCACTGTGCTCTTAGGAACCTTAAGTACTGCAGAAATTTTTCTGTAACCATGGCCTGATCTGTGCCTTGCCACAATTCTGTCTCTGAGCTCCTTACCCAGTTCCTTTGACCTCATGATTCTCATTTGGTCTGACATGCACTGTGAACTGGGAGGTCATATATAGACAGGTGTGTGCCTTACCAAATCAAGTCCTATCAGTTTAGCTAAACACAGCTGGACTCCAATGTAGGAGTAGAACCATCTCAAGGAGGATCACAAAAGAAATAAACAGCATGTGAGTTAAGTATGAGTGTCTGAGAAAAGGGTCTGAATACCATGTGATATTTCAGTTTTTCTTTTTTTATACATTTTCAAAAATTTCTACATTTCTGTTTTTTCACCAGTCAAGATTGGGAGCAGAATGTACATTAATGAGAAAAAATGAATGTTTTTGAATTTACCAAATGGCTGCAGTGAAACAAAGTGGAAAATTTAAAGGGGTCTGAATACTTTCCGTACCCACTGTACATCACATAGGAAACACAGAGCCTGCTAAATAGATCACATAAGAGACACAGAAACTGCTGTATATATATCACATAGGAGACAACGAGACTGCTACAGTAAATATAAGCCACTCAGTGTAATCAATAGATCAGGAGTGAAATCATCAGCCATTAAGTAACCAAGAAGCAAGGGTGAGCAGGCTTTTTACTATTTTATGCGACTGAATGCATGACTTTTATATTAAATTCAGATCTTGTAAGCAATCATCATATATTTAGAAATAAGAATATGTCACCTATGCTTCCTATGACCGAAAATTAATCTTTGTTGAATGCACCACAATTTTATCCCATAATGGTGCATATGGTTTATCGTGTTATGTGCATTATTTATGAGGACCAGAAGCTGACAACAAATATTGTGATTTCCTTTTTCTATAATAATATACTGTATGAATAAATGCATGTGAAAAAAAAAACAGAATAAATTGACGGACACATGGTATATTGATTATTAGAGGTCTGTGTGAAGCAGACAATGTAAGTCTGGTAGCTGGTCAGTCCTTTTAGACAAACTCTATTGATCCCAGTACCCTCCAATTACTGGCTTGTTTGATAGTGAGGGCTGGAAGCAGAGCAGCAGCAGGAGGGAAACATGATGCAGTAGTATAGAAAGAAAGAACCTCCTTCAGCCCTTGCTCTGCTATCAGCACCCCGTAGTGCTCTGCTGCAATGTGAAATGCCTGTACTTAAAACACTTTGCAATAGCCTTATCAAAATCAGGGTAAACTATGTTGTATGAATTGGCATTCTCCATCTCAACAAGGTGTGCTTGCTGTTCCTTCATGGTTTAACACTATAATGATCTCTTTTAGCCTAACCTTCAATGTCCTCGCCATTATTTTACATTGTGATGAGTATTAAACCATATGATTTTCTCTTGTGTATTATAACACCGGCCTCTGATCGCCCAGAGCTCCATTATATTAATTACGACGTGGCACACTGAGTTCAATTTCCATTTCTCACCGCATTGAAATTTGTCTTTTGCCACTAACAACATTTCATATTAACAATGATAGTGTATAAAACAGATTAAAATGTATAGTATTCCTCTGCAGATGCCACGTCCATAGTATGTGGCTCAGACAGAAAAGAGCTGGATTCATGTTTACTGACATATGTACTACATAGGAAAATGGATGGATAGGAAAAGTTACATTTGCTAGGAAACATTTTTTGGGGTACAGCGTTTTCAGAAATATTTTTAAATTATTGTATATTTTCACCTGTGTTTTCAACATAACAAGTCGTGTGATTCATTGATCAAGTGATTCCAAAACTTCCTGTAGAATTTCTTGATTTGTTAAGTCAAAAATGCAACAAAACACCACTTAAAAGCCCAACAAATACAATATCACGTGAGATTTTTGTAAGGAAGGAAAAACAAACAATAGAGGTCTCCTGGAGAAAAACACTTCAAAGTAATTGAAAAAAACTCATTAACCCCTTAGTGACAAAGCCAAGTTGCTGCTTAATGACCAGGCCAATTTTTACAAATCTGACCACGGTCACTTTATGTGGTTATAACTCTGGAACGTTTCAACAGATCCCACTGATTCTGAGAATGTTTTCTTGTGACATATTGTACTTCATGAAAGCAGTAACATTTCTTCGATATAACTTGCTTTCATTTATGAAAAAAACAGAAATATGACGAACATTTTGAAAATTTTGCAATTTTCAAACTTTGAAATTTTATGCCCTTAAATCAGAGAGATATGTCACACAAAATACTTAATTACTAACATTTCCCACATGTCTACTTTACATCAGTACAATGTTGGAAACAAGATATTTTTATGTTATAAGGGTTAAAAGTTGACCAGCAGTTTCTCATTTTTACAACAAAATTTCCCTAAAACCATTTTTTAGGGATCACATCACATTTGAAGTCATTTTGAGTGGTGTACATGACAGGAAGTACCCAAAAGTGACACCATTCTAAAAACTGCACCCCTTAATGTGCTCAAAACCACATTCAAGAAGTTTATTAACCCTTTACGTGCTTCACAAGAACTAAAGCAATGTGGAAGGAAAAAATGAACATTTCACTTTTTTTTCACAAACATTATAATTCAGAACCATTTTTTATATTTTCACAAGTGTAAAAAGAGAAAATGAACCACAAAAGTTGTTGAGCAGTTTCTCCTGAAAATGGCAATACCCGAAATGTGGAGGTAAACCACTGTTTGGGCGCATGGCAGAGCTCGGAAGGGAAGGAGCACCGTTTGACTTTTTCCATGCAGAATTGGCTGGAATTGAGATCGAACGCCATGAGTCCCTGACAGGCTCGGACTGGACCACCAGGTAACAGAGGAATCCCCCAGTGGGTCCCTGTGTAGATCTCGGCCCCCAACCCCACTGTATGGGCAGTACTTGGCATAATTCACTTGATTCAATCTGTGCAGAAAAAAGCAGCATCTCATCATTCATTAACCACGCTACCCAGTTTATCATTATATAGAGGTTTAGGTAAATTTGTGAATGAAGGTAGTATACTATTTGCATGCAGGTGAAAAGTGGGCCCCCCAAAGTCAAAGTTATTGGTGGGCCCTTGTCACCCCAGTGTGACACTGGTCCCTGATGTGCCTAAACAGTGAAAAAAAACCACAAGTGACACCATTTTGGAAACTATATACCCAAAGGAACTTATCTAGATGAGTGGTGAGCACTTTGAACCCCCAAGTGCTTCATAGAAGTTTATGACGTAGAGCCGTGAAAATAAAATTTCATATTTTTTCCACAAAAAATATTTTTTACCCCCAAATTTTTATTTTCCCAAGGTTAACAGGATAAATTAGACCCCCAAAGTTGTTGTGCAATTTGTTCTGAGTATGATGATACCCCATATGTAGGAGTAAACCACTGTTTGTGTGCATGGCAGGGCTCAGAAGGGACGGAGCACCGTTTGACTTTTTGAGCGTAAAATTGGCTGGAATCAATGGTGGTGCCATGTCACATTTGGAGACCCCCTGATGTACCTAAACAGTGAAACCCACCAATTCTAACTTCGACCCTAACCCCAAGACACCCCTAACCCTAATCCCAACCCTAACCATAACCACACCCCTAACCCTAATTCCAACCCTAACCATAACCCTAATCACAAACCTAACCCCAACACACCCCTAATCCCAACCCTAACCATAAGCCTAACTACAACCCTAACCCCAAGACACCCCTAACCCTAATCCCAACCCTAACCACAAGCCTAACCCCAACACAACCCTAACCCTAATCCCAAACCTTATCTACCTATTCAAGCAGCAGAAAAGAAATAGCAGACATTGTTACATAGCTATTCCATAGTCTATGGCTATTTTGCCATTTTTCACCTCACTTCTTTAACGTTTCAGAATCTTAAAGAAGCGCTCATCCGCCCATCAAATTTGATATGGCAGCACAGTAGCGCAGTGGATAGCACAGCAGCCTTGCAGCACTGGAGTCCTGGGTTCAAACCCCACCAAGATCAACATCTGCAAAGAGTTTGTATGTTCTCTCCGTGTTTGCGTGGGTTTCCTCCAGGTACTCTGGTTTCCTCCCACATTCCAAAGACATACTGTTAGGGAATTTAGATTGTGAACCCCAACGGGGACAGCGAAGATAATGTGTGCAACTGAGGAATATGTTAGCGCTACATAAAAATAAAGATTATTATTATTATATCCTTTTCATATAATGCAGTCATCATATTATATTTCACTGTGTACTTACAATTGCTCATTTTATATTTCTACCCAGCTAATACTTCTCTTTTCCGTTAGGTCTGTGGCATCACGTGATTAAAAACAGAATAATTAAATCCTTCTAAGCTCTGGGAGAGGAGCAGAGCAGCTGAGTCAGGAGTTGAAGATGGGGATGACTGATTCAGGGAAAAGAGACTTACTGTTTCTACATAGAGCAGAGAAAAGAGATGAATTAGCTGGGTAGAAAGGCAAAATGAGCAACTGTAAGTGCACTGTGCTGTATAATATGATGATTGTGGTATATTAAGAGGATAAATGATGGGAGGAGGAGGGCTTCTTTAAAGGAGTTGTCCAACTGCTTCTTACATGTATGTAACGCCTAATGTACATGGAATCAATAGTGCTCTAAAATTAAATAATCATAATAATAAAAATGAAATAGCACATTATGTTAAATAAAAACAGCATACATCCACCTCAAGGATTGATGCAGTCCCAGCCATGTCAGAACTGTGTCTGTGGTCTCTCGCTGATGGGCTGCAGTGCTCACACATCCATCAGATGAAATAGTCACGGATGAGGGAAAGTGTTACAGCCTACTGATTGACTGCAGAGTCATGCAAGTGACTCTGCAGTCACTTGCATGACTCTGGGAAAATGTGTGTAAATGGGTTAGTAACTGGCTTAGTGATAGAAAGCAGAGGGTGGTTATAAATGGTATAGTCTCTAACTGGGTCGCTGTGACCAGTGGGGTACCGCAGGGGTCGGTATTGGGACCTGTTCTCTTCAACATATTCATTAATGATCTGGTAGAAGGTTTACACAGTAAAATATCGATATTTGCAGATGATACAAAACTATGTAAAGCAGTTAATACAAGAGAAGATAGTATTCTGCTACAGATGGATCTGGATAAGTTGGAAACTTGGGCTGAAAGGTGGCAGATGAGGTTTAACAATGATAAATGTAAGGTTATACACATGGGAAGAAGGAATCAATGTCACCATTACACACTGAATGGGAAACCACTGGGTAAATCTGACAGGGAGAAGGACTTGGGGATCCTAGTTAATGATAAACTTACCTGGAGCAGCCAGTGCCAGGCAGCAGCTGCCAAGGCAAACAGGATCACGGGGTGCATTAAAAGAGGTCTGGATACACATGATGAGAGCATTATACTGCCTCTGTACAAATCCCTAGTTAGACCGCACATGGAGTACTGTGTCCAGTTTTGGGCACCGGTGCTCAGGAAGGATATAATGGAACTAGAGAGAGTACAAAGGAGGGCAACAAAATTAATAAAGGGGATGGGAGAACTACAATACCCAGATAGATTAGCGAAATTAGGATTATTTAGTCTAGAAAAAAGACGACTGAGGGGCGATCTAATAACCATGTATAAGTATATAAGGGGACAATACAAATATCTCGCTGAGGATCTGTTTATACCAAGGAAGGTGACGGGCACAAGGGGGCATTCTTTGCGTCTGGAGGAGAGAAGGTTTTTCCACCAACATAGAAGAGGATTCTTTACTGTTAGGGCAGTGAGAATCTGGAATTGCTTGCCTGAGGAGGTGGTGATGGCGAACTCAGTCGAGGGGTTCAAGAGAGGCCTGGATGTCTTCCTGGAGTAGAACAATATTGTATCATACAATTAGGTTCTGTAGAAGGACGTAGATCTGGGGATTTATTATGATGGAATATAGGCTGAACTGGATGGACAAATGTCTTTTTTCGGCCTTACTAACTATGTTACTATGTTACTATGTTACTAAGTGCCCGCAGACACAGCGCCAGCATTGGTCCTAGAGGTGAGTAGATGCTGTTTTCATTTTACATGTGGCACAGTTTCTTTTCAGAAAGGGTTGTCCAAGTAGTTGACAACACCTTTAACCTTTAGCACAAAAAGACTAAAAAAATATTCTTTTTACTGATTTTTCTAATTAAGGTTCTTCAAAACTTAGGTCTGCGTGCAATTCATGGCTCTTAGGATATATTGTAGGGTTACTATCCTAACATAAGACTGGATTATCTCGAGGAGAAAGCAAAGAAAGAGACAACATTGAGTTGACGATACAGATTTTAAAGAATTGGATCCCATCTTTATCTTATTGCAAAATGATATATTGTGCATAAGCTGGATGGAGTGAAAATCTCCTTTCCCTGTGACATGATTAAATTGAAGTCCCGATATGTATGATATGTACGTAAGCGGTTTCCCAGCAGCAGTTGAGCCAGTGAGATTGTGGCCGGTAGGACAAAGCCTATAGATAGCTTTCTGACATGCCAGCATTAGCGTGATTAACAACCCCAGGAAATTACTTCTCCTCTTCTTTCCTAGCATCTATCAACAATAAGGTGCAAGGAAATCTGCACTGTATATTGCTACTACACCTCTCACAATTTTATGAGCCAAGTGAGAAATGTGGCCTTAGCAGTATGTAGAAAGAGAAACAATCATATAAAAGGCCATAAATTTATATGATTTGGAGGCAGAAAAATGGCAGAAATCGTATCTTTAAATATATGCAGCTGTGATAAACCAGGAATAAGCTTTATAGTCTCTGACCCAGAAAACCCACATTTCCAGTAAAAGAAAGGCAATTTAATTCTGAAGTTATTGCCTTTGTAATAATAAAACTATTCAATATCCTCTGTATTCCTTCAGCATTAAAAATGAAAATGAGATTTGGAGTGGAGACCTTTGTTCTATTAATTGACTTTATTACACAGATTACTCCGCAGCTTTCTCAGACTTCAGGGCGTTCTGTCAATGGAGAACCACCTGTTAGTCTTACAAAAGTTGTAACTTATTTAAAGGTGTCATTGGATTAGTCAAGAGTCCGGCATTTTATGGAGCTGTTTTTGGCTTTTCAGAGGGAAATGTTGGTCTTTTCTTCTACAGAACAAACAGAGGTAGGAAAGGCGCAACTTTGATTCTAGCCATGATGCAACCTGAGTTTCTCCTCTTCCGAAAGTCAAGCAGGTCTTCTTTGGACTGCATGTTATGAGAAATAGGCTTTACCATTGACTAATGCTGCTACAATTGTCCACGATCCAAACCACACTGCAGATTTGTGTATTACGTTAAAGTGTTTTATGCTACACAGTTATGTTTTCGTCTTTTAAAAATGAACTTTTACTCTGTAGCTTTGCATGTGCTAGTTAGGCAAGGCTAGTCCAATGAGCCGTATCTTCCTCCAGACTATTCCTGCTTTCGATCCTCCAATCAATTCTTTTTGACCGTGATTGACAAGCTGCATTAAATTCCCATTATGATAGAACTGCTGGAAATTTCTGACATGCACATAATAAGGACTGAATGCAAGATGTCAATCATGTTGAAGGTGTGTGTGAGGACCAAAGCATAAATGCATCACCAGAATACACAAATCCACATGCAAACTCCTATAGTAGCAGTTTGGGACAGTCAAGGAACCTGATAGGTAGCGTTGAGCCACCTCCTTAGTGTTCGAGTTCGGTTTGGTTCGTCGAACTGGAACATGTTCGACGAATGTTCGTCAAACGTTCGACGAACACCGTCAAACCCCATTGAAACCAATGGCAGGCAAACACATACAAACACATAGAAAACACATAGAAAACACCTTAAAAGGTGTCCAAAAGCTGACAAACTGCTCAGAAGACACAACAAACACATCGAAAAGTCACAACTACATATAACCATGCGAAAAGAAAAGAGGTGGAGGAGTAAAAGGAGGAGGAGACACAGATATAGGCATGTCATGCCTTTCTAAAATCAAGAAAGGCTGGAGTAAAAATCTAAAATCACCCTACCAAAACTCAGAAGTCTTGACAAAAAAATTAAAAATAAATATCTTTAGGTAAAATGGCGGCGGGTCCATTCAGAACACTTTCCTTAGAAGACGTAGTGGTACCCCCGTTGGGAGTTGTGCCAAAAAAGGAACCCAATACATTCAGACTAATCCACCATTTGTCATATCCAAGGGGCAGGTCAGTAAGCGACAACATCGATGCGGAACCAAGTACAGTACTATGTACTGTACCTCCTTTGACGAGGCAATCAGGTGGGTCAAGAAGTTGGGAAGGGGCACCCTAATGGTGAAAACAGACATTGAGGGGGCGTTCTGGTTACTACCTGTGCCTCCGAATAGTGTCCTTCCATTGGGCTGCTTCTGTGAAGGACTACATGGATCACTGTTTGCCCTTGGGGTGCTCCATATCCTGCTCACAATTTGAGGCGTTTAGTTGCTTCCTTGAATGTGTCGTCATGGACGTTTGTAAGGCGGCACATATTATCAATTACCTCGACGACTTCTTATGCCTGGGCCCAAAAGATTTGCCACAGTGTGAATACAGGCAGTAGTCCACCTGTGAGAAGGAGAGAGCTGGAGGGAGAGTGGACACCCCAAAGCCGAGGGGTTAGATTGAGAAAGGAAGAAGGCGGTGTAGCTTGCTTCATGGGTGGGGTACTCTGCTGAGTTGCAGATATTGCTACTAGGCCCAAAAGGATTTCCTGGGCTAGATGCCATTAAAAAATAGTACTTAGGTAAACAGGCGGTGTAGCTTGCTTCATGGGTGGGGAACTCTGCTGAGTAGAACAAAATGCTACTAGGTACAAAACGATTTCCTGGGCTAGATGCAGTTAAAAATTAGTAATTAGATCAAAAGGCGATGTAGCTTGCTTCATGGGTTGGGTACGCTGCTGAGTAGCAGAAATTGCTACTAGGCCCAAAAGGATTTTCTGGGCTAGATGCCATTAAAAAATAGTACTTAGGTAAACAGGCGGTGTAGCTTGCTTCATAGGTGGGGTACTCTTCTGAGTAGAACAAAATGCTACTAGGTACAAAACGATTTCCTGGGCTAGATGCAGTTAAAAATTAGTAATTAGATCAACAGGCGATGTAGCTTGCTTCATGGGTGGGGTACGCTGCTGAGTAGCAGAAATTGCTACTAGGCCCAAAAGGATTTCCTGGGCTAGATGCTGTTAAAAAATAGTACTTAGGTAACACTAGAAGTCCCGGGAATTTCAAGATCCCCCCTGAAGTCCTGAGAGAGGGTCAAATGACCCTCAGTCCATAGTGACACCTTAATTAGCATCCTTTCATTTGTTAATGTGCTCTTGCCTGAGGAATCTGCAGGGGGGATTATCTAAGATAAGAGTGTGTAAACAGAATAATGCAAGCTATTGCTGAGTGTGGGGGTTGCTGCTCACAAGAAAAACCTATTTTGGTTTCTCCCTGAGTGTGGGGGAGAAACCTATTTTGTTCACAGGAAATAAAATGGAGAGAAGGTACACCATTGAAGAGACATTGGAACTGATTCTGAGCAACACAAACCCTTCAGACTCAGATGGAGAAGACATAGTCCTTCAACCGGCACATGTGGGGTCTGTGCTGACACATGCCGTAGGCACGGACATATGGGACACATGTTCCCCTATGGCCCCATTCCGCACGAACTGTGTCTCTGTGTGGAGCACATGCGTGTCCGTCTGCTCCACACAGAGACATGTCCGTTGTTTTGTTGAAGCACGGACCGCTTTTTGCCGAAAACATCCATGCACACAGATGTCATCCGTGTGACTTCCGTGTGCACGGACAACGGAGGAAAGTGAAAAGCCTAAAAATAAAGAATTTCATATTCACCTCGGTCCAGCGCTGACAGTTCCTCTCACTTCCGGTTCCGCTCATTAGGCTATGAATATTCACTTCACTGAGCCCAAGAGTGAACCGGAAGTGAGAGGAGAAGAGGCGCTGGAGGGAGGTGAGTATGTGGTGACAGCAGACAGCGCTATCTGTGGATTCACGGATAGCACACGGACATCACCCACGGTGCACGGGGGCCAAAAGGGATCCTGTTCTGCTTGTTTCAAAAACGGACGGAACAGGATGCCAAAAAAGGCAGTGAGTTACCTATTTTATTTCCTGACTATCTTTTTTATTTTGAACCAAAACAAAATGCTTATTTGAAATTATTTATCTTGCAGATGAGGAGACTCCTCCTCTACCAAAAAAGAGAGCTCGGTTGGCGAGTGAGGCGACAGAGACCGCAAAAGATGGCACAGTGTGGCATGAAGTACAAGTGGGGAAACATCTCCATTTGACCCCAATAGAACCATACCCTACAGATGGAGAGCCAAGTGCTAAGGCCAGACGAAGTGTCCAGAGTCGCCTTCCGAGCTTCCTCTGTTTTATCAGTCTTGACATGCTTCGTAGCATTGAAGAATGGACTACTCAACATGCACGTCACACGGAGCAAGTGGATTGGTTCATGGGTCTCCCGGAACTAATGCCATTTATTTCAGTCATTATCTTGCGGGGGGTGACCAAGATTCCATCACTACGTGACAGCTAGTCAGCAAACCTGGGAAACCCAAGGATCATTGCCACTATGACCCGAAACCGCAGAACTGTAACCACGGACAATTTCTTTACATCATTGTCACTTGCACAACGACTGCTTAGCCGGGAAACCACTATCCTCGGCACAGTCAACAAGAGTCGCCGGGAAATTCCTCAATCCGCTAGACAGATGGATGGCATTGACTTCACCACTCAGGTGTTTTCAACCACTGGTGCCACACTGACAGTGTATGCACCCAAACGAAAGAAGGCTGTCTACATTCTCAGCAGCATGCACAGCGTGGTTGAGACTGAGGATGCCAACAAAAGGAAGCCAAACACGGTCACACAATACAACCACACAAAGTGCGGTGTGGATGTAATGGACCAAATGGTGCGGGAGTACAGCATGCGTGCAGGAACACAGAGATGGCCAGTCGCCGTGTTCTACAACATGATTGACATGGCAGCACTCTATGCTCATGTACTTTATCAGGCATGCACTGGGGTGCGGGAGAGACGGGTGGACTTCCTGGTTGAGCTTGCAAAAGAGTTAGGTGGCCGTCATGTGACTGAAAAGAAGGCACACAAGGAGAAACTCCTTTGGCAACTTCCTTCCACACCCAGCCCTGGCAAAAGGGTGAAGTGTCAGGTAAACCATCGATGCACGAACAATTGTGCAACTGAGAGATGTGTTAACTGCTACAAATACACGTGTGGCAAATGTACCAGGGACATACCCAGGCAGTGCCAGGTATGTTCCGACATGTTCAGACAGACTGCTGAGTGAGTGCTGAAATGCTAGTCACACAAGGACATGCCACTCACACACACACAGCCCCCCACTGCAGCCTATGGAAAATATGTGTGGAATTGTTTTATTCCTTGTATTTTTTTAACATTTTTATAACAAAAATAAAAAGCATCCTTTGATGCGTGCTCCTTTACTCCCCTACCCCCATGTATTTGTCTTTACCCTTTCCCCCCTCCCCTCTTCCCACTCCTCCACCAACATCCCTCCCTGTTGTATAATTTGATTATATTGTTTTCTTGTTCACTGTTTGATCACATTTGTTTGGCCATGCCGCTTATACACTGCTCATCTTGAAAATGTGACTATTTGTTTGATGTTGGTGTGAAATAACCCTTTTGTGAAAAAAAAATCATATTGGTTTTTAAAAAAAAATTAAAAGCATCAAAACAAATAACAGTTGTTCCTTTGTATATTTTTCACACTAAAATTTCAGTCCTCTTGTGGGAATTTTTTTCGCGCCAAATTTGCACAAGAATGAACATGCTGCGATTTTTTTTCGTTACTGTGATTGAGGCCTAAAGGTACAGTTACACGTTACGATCTCGTTGATGATATCGTTTGAAAACGTCACATGATCACGTCGTTTATAAAATGTCGTTTTCACATCGTTGCGTGTAACGTGAAGATATCGGACGAACACATCGTTGGATCGCTGACTGCAGATTTGAGGTCAGGATCTCAAATCTGACGATCCTCGTCCAATTATGTGTCAGAAGATGTGCAGCATCGTTCAGTGTAACGCTGAGATGAACGATTTTGGTGTAAATTCTCCTATTCCTGCCATTGTGAAAAATCGTTCTGCAAACGTTTGCAATGAGGCTAACGCGGAGCCAAAATTTACATAGTTAACAAGATAGTTGCATGTGACGCCTCTTGGACGATGTGAAACTGATTGCACGAACGATGTGATCACGTGACATTTCTAACTATATCGCCGACGAGATCGTAACATGTAACGGTACCTTTGACCGCTGCGGATCCGCAGCAGTTTCCCCTGAGTTTACAGTACAATGTAAACTTATGGGAAACAAAAAAACGCTGTGCACATGCTGCGGAAAAATCCGCGCGGAAACGCTGCGGATTACATTCCGCAGCATGTCACTTCTTTCCTGCAGATTTTCACCTGCTCCAATACGAAACTGCAGATGAAAATCCGCAGAAGAAACTGCAGTAAAAAACGCGATAAATCCGCAGTAAAACCGCAACGGGTTTTCACTGCGGATTTTGGAATTCCGCTGCGGAAAAATCCGCAGTGGAATCCGCAAAGTGTGCACATAGCCTTAAGGCCCCTTCACATTAAGCGACGCTGCAGCGATACCGACAACGATCCGGATCGCTGCAGCGTCGCTGTTTGGTCGCTGGAGACAGCTCTCCAGCGACCAACGATCCCGAGGCCGCGCTTAGTAACGTGATGTTTACCCTGGTTACCAGCAAAAAGTAAAAAAAAACAAACAGTACATACTTACCTACCGCTGTCTGTCCCCGGCGCTCTGCTTCTCTGCTCTCCTCCTGTACTGGCTGTGAGCACAGCGGCCGGAAAGCAGAGCGGTGACGTCACCGCTCTGCTTTCCGGCTGACCGACCATCACAGCCAGTACAGGAGGAGTGCAGAGCACAGCGCCGGGGACAGACAGCGGTAGGTAAGTATGTACTGTTTTTTTTTTTTTACTTTTACGCTGGTAACCAGGGTAAACATCGGGTTACTAAGCACGGCCCTGCGCTTAGTTACCCGATGTTTACCCTGGTTACCAGTGAAGACATCGCTGGCTCGGTGTCACACATGCCGATCCAGCGATGTCCACGGGAGATCCAGCGACGAAATAAAGTTCTGGACTTTGTTCAGCGACCAACGATCTCCCAGCAGGGGCCTGATCGTTGGTCGCTGTCACAAATAACGATTTCCTTAACGATATCGTTGCTACGTCACAAAAAGCAACGATATCGTTAACGATATCGTTATGTGTGAAGGTACCTTTAGACACAAATACTTCTGGTCATTACTCACAGCTGTATCTTGCTGTAAAATGTCTAATTCTCTATTTAAAATATATAAAAAATGATTAATTGTTTCAGCGCTTTTTTGCACAAATAATACTAAACTAAATACAATATGTATAGTCTTTATATTATCAAATACAATAAACTGAACAGAACTAACTTGAAACTTGAAACTACATGGGTAAACTGGATGGAAAACAGCAAACAACCTCTTGTGGTGCAACAGTGATGGCCTTAATTATAGAACAAAAGACAGTGAATAGAGATAAGATAAGCTATAGATAAAATCCTTTAGGTCATTTGACCCTTCTCTGGGTTTCAAAGGTAGAAATGTCAAATGACCCGTCTCTGGGACTTCTAGTGGTAAACAGACGGTGTAGCTTGCTTCATGGGTGGGGTACGCTGCTGAGTAGCAGAAATTGCTACTAGGCCCAAAAGGATTTCCTGGGCTAGATGCAGTTAAAAAATAGTACTTAGGTAAACAGGCGGTGTAGCTTGCTTCATGGGTGGGGTACGCTGCTGAGTAGCACAAAATTCTACTAGGCCCAATAGGATTTCCTGGGCTAGATGCAGTTAAAAAATAGTACTTAGGTAAATAGGCGGTGTAGCTTGCTTCAATGGTGGGGTACTCTGCTGAGTAGCATAAATTGCTACTAGGCCCAAAAGGATTTCCTGGGCTAGATGCAGTTAAAAAATAGTACTTAGGTAAACAGGCGGTGTAGCTTGCTTCATGGGAGGGGTACGCTGCTGAGTAGCACAAAATTCTACTAGGCCCAAAAGGATTTCCTGGCCTAGATGCAGTTAAAAATAGTACTTAGGTAAACAGGCGGTGTAGCTTGCTTCATGGGTGGGGTACGCTGCTGAGCAGCACAAAATTCTACTAGGCCCAAAAAGATTTCCTGAGCTAGATGCAGTTAAAATATAGTACTTAGGTAAACATGCGGTGTAGCTTGCTTCATGGGTGGGGTACGCTGCTGAGCAGCACAAAATTCTACTAGGCCCAAAAAGATTTCCTGAGCTAGATGCAGTTAAAATATAGTACTTAGGTACTTACCTTGCCCTTCATCAGGTAACCAACGTGGATCATCCTGCTGACACACCGTACATCAGACCGAAGCAATACGACACTGGCTGGCGCCACCCTGAGGACACTAACAGGTACGAACGCACCTCACATCACTATCAGGGCGACCCATCACCAGCATAGTCTGCTGACAACCGGTTCACGACAGAATTTGCCAAGGTCTTCACAAGACGTGAACTGGTTGCCGAGGGACTCATGAAATTCACTGACCGAGCTGAAGGTTACAGAACTTGGAAAGCTTCCTTCCAAAATGTCATTAGAGACTTGGGGCTACAACACAGGGAAGAGATAGACCTGTTAGTCAAATACCTGGGAGAAGAGTCAGTCAAACACGCAGTAAGGATCAGAGACATTAATATAAACCACCCTGAGACTGGCCTCAAAGAGATCTGGAAAAGGCTGGATGAGTGTTACGGCTCAGCAGAAGTAATAGAAAGAGCCTTGTTCAAATGAATCGATGACTTTCCTAAAATATCTAACAAAGGTCTCCAGTAACTTAGAGAGCTAAGCGACCTGCTAAAGGAAGTCCAAGTTACAAATATGAAGACGACCTACGGGGACTTGCATTTCTCGACACAGCCAGAGGTGTTAACCCTATAGTCCAGAAGTTGCCCTACAATCTACAGGAGAGGTGGCTCACACATGGTCAATAAAGCACAGACTCAACCACAGTCTCCTTATTGGACCCCGGTATAGCGGTTTAGCTGACTGTATAGCTACATATGAGCCTGCCTCATTTAGTGAGGACAGAACAGACACCATTTAAGTGGCATCAATTTCGCCAGAGTTTTTTAAAACGGTTGGTGAGGTGATTTTCAAAAATCATCAAGCTTTTAGTCTCCCCAGGATGACACAGGGATAGAAAAGTCCTTGTGGATCCAGGATTTATTCATCTTGATGAACGTTAGTCTGTCTACATTGTCACTGGACAGCAGCGTGCGCTTATATGTCAGCACACCACCAGCAGCGCTGAACACATGTTCAGAGAGAACACTGGCTGCAGGGCACGACAAGATTTCCAAGGCGTGAGTGTTAACTTGGAGATACTCTTGTATCATCCTCTCTAGGCATTGGCTGTGCGTCAGACTTCTTGTCTCCTGGGGCCTTGCAAAGGATGGTCTAAAAAAATCTTGAAACGATTGGAAAAAATTGCTGTTACCACTAGATACGATGTTACTAGGGTTGAGCGAAATGGGTCGGCCATTTTCAGAAGTCGCCGACTTTTGGCAAAGTCGGGTTTCATGAAACCCGACCCGACCCCTGTGTGGGGTCGGCCATGAGGTCGGCGATCTTCTGAATCTGGTATCGGAATTCCGATACCGAGTTCCGATATGTTTGCAATATCGGAAATCGGTATCGGAATCCATATTTAAGTGTAAAATAAAGAATTAAAATAAAAAATATTGCTATACTTACCCTCTGACGCGCCCTGGTACTAACCGGCAGCCTTCCTTCCTTAGAATCAGCGCGTGAAAGACCTTAGATGGCGTTGTGGCTTGTGATTGGTCGCGCGACCGCCCATGTGACCGCTCACGCGACCAATCACAAGCCGCGACGTCACCGAAGGTCCTTCAAGCGCTGATTCTAAGGAAGGAAGGCTGCCGGTTAGTACCAGGGCACGTCAGAGGGTAAGTATAGCAACATTTTTTATTTTAATTCTTTATTTTACACTTAAATATGGATCCCAGGGCCTGAAGAAGAGTTTCCTCTCCTTCAGACCCTGGGAACCATAGTATCCCATTGCACTGCATTGGGTTTCGGGTTTCGGCCGACCCCGACCCCGACTTTTCTATAGGATCGGCCGATTTCACTCGACCCGACTTTTGAGAATGCCGGGTTTCGTGAAACCCGACCCGATCCTATAAAAGTAAAAGTCACTCAACCCTAGATGTTACTGTTACGGTTTGAGTGATGACTCGATAGTCCCATGGTTGGCAAGTTAGAACTCAGAGATTCACTACGTGCACCGCTGGTGTTTTGTGGAAAAGCAGAGGTTAGATTCTGTAACAGTCTCTGCTGATACTCCTGCATGCGTGAATCCCTTTCTATGGCAGGAATTATTTCGCCAAATTTACTTTTGTACCGGGGATCTAAGAGTGTGGCAACCCGGTAGTCAGCTTTACTTCAGATTCTGACAATCCGAGGGTCATGTTGCAGGTAGTGCAGCAAGAAGGCACTCATGTGTCTTGCGCATCCAGGAAGACCAAGTCATTGCTGTCTTGGTGGTGGCGAGGTGAGAATCATGCTTCCTTCCTCTGCCCTCTCCCCCCAACCTCACACAACAGAAATTTGATCAAGATCTCCCTCATCTGATGAGACTTCCATGCCCAGCACCAGTTCGTCCTCCACGTCATTCTCGCCTCCTGCACCTTCCTCAACAGTTTGGCTGGTACCATACGCCCTCGGTAATCCCTCTCCCCCAGCCTCCAATGCCAGCCGCCTTGGTGCTGCAAACCGTCTGGACCTTGGAGATATTATCCCTTCCACATACGACTTCTCCTGTTCCTCCTCCTCTTCTTCCACCACCTGACTCCAAATACTGTTTATGGTGTGCTCCAGCATGTAAATCACCGGAATAGTCATGCTGATAATGGCATCGTCAGCACTAAACATCTTTGTTGCTGTTTCAAAACTGTGCAGAAGGGTGCATAGGTGCCTGATCTGAGACCACTCCTGCAGTGTGATTTGCCCCACCTCTGGAACTCGTTGGCCCAGGCTATACATCATAACGTATTGCACCAGGGCTCAACGGTGCTGCCACAGTCGCTGCAACATATGCAGAGTTGAATTCCACCGTGTGGGCACATCACATTTCAGCCGGTGAACTGGCAGGCCCAACGACTTCTGTAGAGATGTAAGTCGTTGAGCTGCGGGATGCGAACAGCGAAAGTGAGCACACAGTGACTGTGCCCTCTGCAGAAGCCCATCTAGTCCGGGATAGTGGGATAAAAATTGCTGGACAACCAGGTTCAAAACGTGAGCCATACAAGGCACGTGTGTGACATTGCCCCGGAGAAGGGCCGCAACTAGGTTTGCAGCATTGTCGCACATGGCCTTCCCTGGCTGCAGGTTGAGTGGAGGCAACGATTGATGGGACTTGGTCTCCACAGCTGACCACAACTCCTCAGCTGTGTGACTCACATTTCCCAGACATTTCAATGTAAACACTGTCTGATGCCGTTGAGCCCTGGTGACAGCATAGTAAGGAGGTATGCAGGATTCCTTCTGCGCAGTTAGAATGCAGGTGGCATTACCAGACAGGCTTTGGGTGCAGGTGGAGGACCGACAGCTTTCTTTGAGAAGTTGTTGGCGACTGGGCATCTGGTATTGGGGCACTGCGACGGACATAAGGTCTCGAAAATCCTTTGTGTCCACCAGGCGGAAAGGCAGCATTTCTGTAGCCAACAGCTTGCAGATGATGAAATTCAACCTCTTAGCTTTGTCATGGCTAGGAGGAAATGGCCTTTTACTTGTCCACATCTGAGGGACTGAGGGCTGGCTGCCGTGCTTAGACGGAGTTGAGGAGGGTGTCCCTGGCAAACTGCTGGTCTGTGAGGAAGGTGCAGGCGGAGATGTTATGTTGGCTTGATCAAAATGTGGTGTCGATGTCGGAGAGCACTCAACACCAGCAGGTGTTTCCACTTGCAAATGTCCTGATGACCTGCCAATCACACTGGCTGTTGCGAGTAAAGAGGTGGAAGGTCTGCATCCAAAACCATGTGCAACTGCTGTCCCCACAGTCACAGAGGATGAAGAGGACGCGGATGCACTTGATGGGACAGACGGTGGTTGACCCGGCCCACTAAGCTGAATTGTAGCACAGTGAGCTTCCCACTGCAACTTATGCCTCATATCCATGTGACGGTTCATGCATGAAGTACTCAAGCTAGTCAATTTTTGGCCTCTACTGAGATTTTGTTGACAAATCTTACAGACAACATGAGTTGGGTCATCCTTTGCGATGTCAAAAAATGCCCAGGCTATGCAAGGCTTAGAGCCAGTGCGACCTGAAGAGCCACCATGACTTCTGCTCAGAGGCACAGTTGAGGTTGAGGATGCAGTTGTTGACGTGCTTCCAGTACTCCATCTCTGTCCAGGAAGGCGCACCGATACCTCGTCGTCAGACTCGTCACTAGCATCCTCCTCCACCTCCTCTGCTGACCTCATGGACTGGCGGACTGGGGGTTGACAGAAAGAGGGATCTACAAACTCGTCATCATCATCCTGTGTGTTCTCATGCCCGTCGTCCTCAGAGCCAACCTCTTCCTGCCCCGACCGAAAAGTCACGTTTTCGTTCCAATCAGGTATCTCCGTCTCATCATCATCTTCCTCATTGTCTCCACCAACAGGAGTTACAGTTTGGGAACGAGAGTCTACTTTATGCTCAGAACCTTCTTCATCTGGGCCTGGATCCGACTCACAAAGATTCTGGGCATCAGTATAGATAATTTCCTCGTCTGGAATCACAGAAGCTCTGGAGCAGACCTCTGATTCCCAGGTTATAGTATGCGTAAATAGCTCTACAGACTCAACCATGTGTGTTACCCCATGCTCAGACGGGCAGCTGGAGACTTGGGAGTTGTGAGGAAGCAAGTGCGATTGGGGTGACAACTCTGAGGACTGGAGTAGTTGTGATGTTGAAGTTGATATGGAGGAGAGCCCACTTGAACGAGCACTTGATATCCGTTCAAGCACCTGCTGTTTTTGTGCCGCATCTGGAATTTTTGGCGATGCTCGTAGCGATGGTCGTAAGAAAGGGATCATATCAGATTGTCCACGAAAAGAAGTAGACATCTTACTTTGGCTGGAAGATGGTCTTCTGCAGATGTTACTGTTGCTTTACCACCTACCCCACTGACACAACCTTTTATTCCCTTTCCAACACTCCTATTCCCCTTCCACCAGCAGCAGGCCTTTTGCCACTTATTTTGGGGCTTAACTAATTGGCAACTCTGTATCTGTAGTTGTTGGCACAACAACCGATGGATGAAAACCGAGCAGAACTGAGTGGCCAAACTGTGGTACTAGGCCCAAAAGGATTTACTGGGTTAGATACAGTAAAAATTTAGATACACAGGCGGTGTAGTTAGCTTCACAGGCGGGCTACTCCGTTGACGTGCAGACACTGCTCCTAGGCCCAAAACTATTTACTGGGTTAGATGCAGTAAAAATTTAGATACACAGGCGTGCAGACACTGTTTCTAGGCCCAAAACTATATACTGGGTTAGATGCAGTAAAAATTTAGATACACAGGCGTGCAGACACTGCTCCTAGGCCCAAAACTATTTACTGTGTTAGATGCAGTTAAAATTTAGATATAAAGGCGTGCAGATACTGCTCCTAGGCCCAAAACTATTTACTGGGTTAGATGCAGTAAAAATTTAGATACACAGGCGTGCAGACACTGCTCCTAGGCCCAAAACTATTTACTGGGTTAGATGCAGTAAAAATTTAGATACACAGGCATGCAGACACTGCTCCTAGGCCCAAAACTATTTACTGGGTTAGATGCAGTAAAAATTTAGATACACAGGCGTGCAGACACTGTTTCTAGGCCCAAAACTATTTACTGGGTTAGATGCAGTAAAAATTTAAATACACAGGCGTGCAGACACTGCTCCTAGGCCCAAAACTATTTACTGGGTTAGATGCAGTAAAAATTTAGATACACAGGCGTGGAGACACTGCTCCTAGTCCCATAACTATTAACTGGGTTACATGCTGTAAAAATTTAGATACACAAGCTGCACTTTACAACTGAGGGGAGGCATGTACAGACAGTCAGGGCCTTGCTAGCAAGCTTACAATCCATTAGGAAATACGGAGGAGACAATAGGTAAAATGTGCTTGTCATGTACAGTGTAGCCATCATTATAATAAAAAGGGCTTATGATATAAAGCTGCATGATCCAGTCAACAGCCAGTACCTGTCTAGGTATAATTACCAACTGCTATTGGCTGCAAGGAGAAAGTGGACATAGATGCATAGGAGGAACCGGGTACTAAGTAAAATTTAGAGAGAGGGAACAGGGTAGAATTAGGTTGATGAATTGAGGTTATAGGCCTGTCTAAAAAGATGTGATATTGAAGCACATTTAAAAACACGAGGGGCTAGGTATTAGTTGGATTGTCCAGTGTCGTGCATTCCAGAAAACTGCCACAACACAAGAAAAGTCTTGGAGATGGAGATGGGAGGTTTGGATTATGGAGTATGTTAGTCTTCGATCAGTTGCAGAGCAGAGGTCAAGGGTAGGGTGATAGACAGAGATGAGGAAGGAGTTATAGGGTGGTGCTGAAGTGTGGAGGGCCTTGTGGGTGAGAAAGATAAGTTTGCATTGTATTCTGTAGCGAATGGACAACCTGTGTCATTGTAGGGGGTCAGCCCCTGCCAAGAATTGAATTACACAGTGACTTTAAGAGACAATGCTCCTCTCTGATTTGTGTGCACTTTGACTAGTCCTTCCCCCTGCAGCTTGCTGTTCATTGGTTTGAGCAAGAAGCAAGAAGTGTCTAATCCAGAAGTGGAGACAGGAAGAGACTTATGCCTGTGTCAGGAAGACATACCAATAGGGGTGTCTGAACACTAAAAGACTCTTAAATGCATCAGCAGCTGTAAGGGAGAAGATAGTGCCTGATTACCACAGAATCAGCTAGCAGGACCATGTCAGAGGGGAAAGGTCATATTGAACATGCAAAGCAATTTGTCCAAAGCACCTGAAACATGGAGAGAGAAAACAATGATGTGTTACAAGTGACACCTCAGAATTGAAAGTGGGATGAGACTTGCCCAGACCCTGAAGAAAACTGAACCATTAACTTGAAGGAGGGACAAGCCACCTAGCACGATTTCGAACATCTGGCTGCATGATGTCCCATCATGCAAGCTGAGTTTGAAAGTATCTCAGGGGACTGCTTAGTGGATAGTGAGTTATAGGAAATGACCATGCCCAGGATGTACTTCAACAGTTGCTTTCAAGTGATGGCCAAGTGAGTGCTTGAGACATTGATCCAGGTAACAGTGGGTAATCAGCAACCTATTTCTGTCATGGGGGTGGTGTGGATGAATGTGCGGCTATGTGGACAAGATGTGGGAAGAAAAGGCATCCTGTTGGCTTCCAAGCCATTCAAACAAGTTGTAATAGTGATAATGGGCATGAATATCCTGCAAGAGATGAACCAGATCATGTTCAAAAAATGGGGGCCTGGCTACTGGAAACAGGCCACTCTGAACATACCCACCCCGAAAGTATTACAATGGCTAATCCACATCTGGGAGATACAGAAGAGCATCCTGGTACACCAGTCTGTAGGAGTTATCAGAATGCCAGGAAGGGTTTCTCTAACCCTCCTTCTTTATTGGGAGACCATCCTGCCATTGCCTGTGGAAAGCTTCCGTAACCTTGAAGGTATGGAGGTGGTCATCAAACCAGTGGGCCTAGGAGTGGTAGGCCAGAATGCCCTGGTAGCCCATACATTGGCAGTAGTCCATAATGAATGAGTGCCCATCAGAGCTGTGAATGTGGGACGGAAAAAAGTATGCATAGCACAAGGAGAGGAGCTGGATCATGTGTAGTGGCATCGAGGTAAAGGGCTGAGTCGGAAAGAAGTGATCCTAGCCCTGGTAGATGGTGCCATCTAGACGCTGGCAGTCATGGCCGAAACAGAAGAGGACCAATCCCAAGAATGGAATGGGTGAGCTATCGTGGCCCAAATGGGGGTAGATGTGTACAACTCTCAATCCTGATCATATACAAGCAGTTTAAGCAATGCTGTGGAAGAATGAGGGCGCTTTTGTCCATCACACCGATGACTTTGGCTGCACAGACGCCATCATACATGAGATACGAACGGGCGACACTTCTCCGATCCGAGAAAAATATCAACAGATACCTCCCAAGCTGTACCAGGAGGTGAAGACGTTGTTGAAACAGATGTTGGACTCGGAAGTGGTGCAGAGTAGGCAGCGTCGATGAGCAGCCCCAGTGATATTTGTCAAGGAGAAGGACTGAATCATTCATTTTTGAGTGGACTACCGGTGGTTGAATGCGTGCACCATGTGAGACTCATACCCCTGTCTCCCATCGATGAGTCCTTGACGGTCCTAGGGAAGGCTAAACACTTCTCCGTCTGGATCTACATAGCAGGTACTAGCAGATACTGGGGGCAGAAAAAGACAAGGTAAAGACAATGTTCATACTCCCCATTGGAATTCAACAGAATGCCATTAGGACTATGCAATGCACCTGGTATGTTTCAGCGGCTGATGGAGAAGTGCCTGGGTGACCTGAACTTTGCAGTCACTCTAATATAACTGGACAGTATCATTATGTACTCCGTTACCTTTCAAGAACTCCTGAATAGACTCGGGCAGGTACTCGGATATTGCAAGCCCATGGGCCCATGGCCTGAAGGTAAAGCTAAAGTGTCATCTTGTCAAGATGGAGATCAAGTACCTGGGCCATAAGATGTCTCAGTACAGAGTTCTGCCTTCTCAAGGCAAGAAAGCTATGATACAGCAATGGTCTGTGCCCAGAATGCTATGGGAGTTGAAACCCTTTTTGGATTGGCTGGGTACTATCAACAGTTCATCAAGGACTATGCAAAACTAGAGAGCCCTCTGAAAGTGAAAGAGCTGCAAAGAGGGTTGGCTGGATTACCCAAGAATCAAAGCATAGCCTTGGAACAGAAGCAGGAGGAGGTCTCCTAGATTCCTAAAGAAGTCCTAACATCAGTTATGTAGACTTCGATAAGCCATTCCTCTTATACCTCTTATACACCGATGGCCATCTCTATGGACTCGGAGCAGTCCTTTCACAGGTGCAAGACAGGCACAAAAGGTTTATCGCCTATGCCAGTAGGTCGATCTGGACACTGCCAAGCTGGGACCCTGAAGCAGCGTTGGGTAGCTCGCCTAGCAAAATATGACTTGTCTATACGCTACTGTTCTGTGAGAGAACACCAACGCTGAAGGCCTGTCAAGGATAACAGGAGAGCCAATGAATAATGGGGCGAGTACAAGAATAAAATGCCGGGTTGTAGCAAATGAAAGCCTGGCAAACCCAGCGAAAAATGCTCAACATGGAAGAAAGGGATGACCTATGCTGAGATGAAGTCGCCAGTGGATAGATTGGTGTTTCAAGAAGATGTTCTATACTGTAAGTGGCAACATTCTGCTGATCTAGAGGCAAGGTGGTAAGTAGTAATCCCTGGAAGCATGGAGCGAGAAATTGTCAAAGAAGCTCATGAGTTCGGAGACCACATTGGATCAGGAAACAGCTACCAGTGGCTGCATTGTTATGTATATTTCCCATGTCTGGAGGTCACGGTTGAGAAAGTTTGCCAACAGTGCCGAGTGTGTGACTTCACCAAAAGCACAAAAAAGAGGGTTCCAGTACAGATCATACAGACCAAGGAACCATTTGAAGTGTTCATGATAGACTACCTTCTCATGGGACAATCAACTAGAGGTCCACAGTATTACCTGGTCATGACTGACCACTTCTCCACGTTTGCAGTGGTCACCTCAACAGCTGAGTCAGCTGCACGAGCCATCTGACAAGATTTCATCCAGGTCCATGAGTGTCCGAAGTGGATACACTCAGACCAGGAAGCATGTTTTCTAGTTAAAGTGATGTAGGAACTGCACCAACTGTACAGCATTGAAAGGTCCAGGACAACCCCATACCATCCCCAAGGGAATGGAAGCCTGCAAGCACTTTAACTTGTCTTTGCATCAATTAATGAGAACACTAGATGAAGACAAGAAAGCACATTGGCCTGACTAGTTACCCAAATTGGTCTGGACCTATAATAATCGGCTCCACGTCACCACGAATTATACCCCATACATGCTACTGTTCAGTAGATCTGGCTGTGAAATTGTTGAATTGAATCTGGAACAGCCAGACAATCTATTTGAACAATCTACTACTTCATGGGTGAAAGACTATCATTGGCAGTTCCAGACCATCTGCCTGCTAGCAGTCCAGCAGGTACAAGAGAAAACCTATAGCAGCCGACCTTCAATCCAGGAAGCTCTGTTCCAGCCCGAGGATCGGGTGCTGGTGTGGGAAAAACATCTCAAACTCCCGAACAGCCTGGTTTATGAAGTACAGGTAGAAAATAAAGTTTGCTCCAGGAACTTTACACAGGAATATGTATAGTGGCCGTGTTTGTCTGAAGACCCCACATCTGCCCGGAGGGTGACTCCGCCTGTTCCTTCAGCAGGGTCGGCATCCCCCGATAGTGATTCTATTGAAGACTGGTGGACCGTTCCAGAGTCTCCAGTCTGTGGATGTTGAAGTTTGAAAAAACAGCAAAACACGGCAGAGGTTCTTACCTGCCTTGGCCTCCAAACAAATGCACTAACAGGATGCAGTGGACCCATGTGGTAAAATAGAAACACAGGTGCAGCATAACCGATGACACAGCCACTCACCAGCTACCAAACTAATGGAGGGGGTGGCTGCTTGGCACATAGCTGCACATAAAAACTTGTATGTGGCGCTGTTCACACAATGGAGATGCACAGCATCCAGGCAGGCCTAGTAGTGACACCCTTCTATTAGATCAGGCGGGCCTGCCCAGCGCTATCCAAATGCACCCCATGTGCACAGACACCACAGTTTACAAGCAGAAAATGGGCCCAACTGCACCCCGAAAAAAAATGCAAAAAACACATAAAAAAAAATATTATGTGAGGTATTGGTTTATATTCTGGCCAAAATACGCAAGCTCATAACCCACGTCAAGGGTCCTCACGCTTATGAGTCCTATCTCTAAACAGCAAAAGTACAAAAAGAGGATTCAGAGATCCTCCAAAAATTTGAAAAAACAGCAAAACACGGCAGAGGTTCTTACCTGCCTTGGCCTCCAAACAAATGCACTAACAGGATGCAGTGGACCCATGTGGTAAAATAGAAACACAGGTGCAGCATAACCGATGGCACAGCCACTCACCAGCTACCAAACTAATGGAGGGGGTGGCTGCTTGGCACATAGCTGCACATAAAAACTTGTATGCGCCACATACAAGTTTTTATGTGCAGCTATGTGCCGAGCAGCCACCCCCTCCATTAGTTTGGTAGCTGGTGAGTGGCTGTGTCATTGGTTATGCTGCACCTGTGTTTCTATTTTACCACATGGGTCCACTGCATCCTGTTAGTGCATTTGTTTGGAGGCCAAGGCAGGTAAGAACCTCTGCCGTGTTTTGCTGTTTTTTCAAATTTTTGGAGGATCTCTGAATCCTCTTTATGTACTTTTGCTGTTTAGAGATAGGATGTTGAAGTTTCCAACACAGCACCATTGCTAGTTCACCATTGCCAGTTCACAGAGAGGAACCTGTTGTGAATTCAGCTTTTGGGCTCCCTCCGGTGGTTGTAGAGGGTAATGCAGTTGTGCCTGGATTGCAGGAGTGGACATGTGTATCTACTAATTGCAGGACGGACTGGGGTATATAGCTTTGCAGGATCCTTTAATCAGTGCCAGTTGTCCATTGTTCTTGAAGGATTCACTTCCCTGCTGGTCTCTCCAGTTTGCTGTGTTTTTCTACAAAGATAAGTCCTGGCTTTGTTTTTTCTGTCCACCTGCAGTGGACCTTATAGTTCTGTGCATTTTCATGTTTTTGTCTTGTCCAGCTTGGTCTGTGAAGGATTTTTTGCAGCCTAGCTATTTCTCTGTTTCTTTCTGTTTTCATTTCTCTGGAGATGCAGATATACCCCCCATGTCTTTAGTCAGATGTGGTGGTCCGTATTTTCTGCGGTGGATATTTTCTAGTGTTTTTGTACTGACCGCATAGTACTCTGTTCTATTCTTTCTTTTTAGCTAGTATGGCCTCCTATGCTAAAATCTGATTTCATATCTGCGTATGTTATTTCCCTCGCCTCTCACAGTCAATATTTGTGGGGGGCTATCTATCCTTTGGGGATTTTCTCTGAGGCAAGATAGGTTTCCTGTTTCTGTCTTTAGGGGTAGTTAGATCTTAGGCTGTGCCGAGGGGTCTAGGGAGAGTTAGGTACCCCCCATGGCTGCTTTTAGTTGCGCTGCTAGGTTCAGGGTTTGCGGTCAGTACAGGGACTACCTTCTCCAGAGTACGTCTCATGCTGCTCCAAGGCCACCAGATCATAACAGTACAACTGGCCCACAATGAGTTAATTGCATCTCAGAAGAAGGGTGGAAAGATTTTGAGCCATTTTTTTTCCTTAGCCTGTTTGGTCTGTTCCTCCCTCTTTACCTCTGGGTGGCTACGGAGTCTTGTATTAACATGAATATTCAGGAATTAGTTTCTCGGGTGGATCAGCTTGCTGCTAGGGTACAGGGTATTTCAGATTATATTGTTCAAACTCCTACCTTAGAACCTAAGATTCCCAATCCTGATTTATTCTTTGGTGACAGATCCAAATTTTTGAGTTTCAAAAATAACTGTAAACTGTTTTTTGCATTAAGACCCCGGTCTTCTGGTGATCCTATTCAGCAGGTTAAAATCATCATATCTCTGCTGCGTGGTGACCCACAGGATTGGGCATTTTCCCTGGAAACTGGCAATCCTGCTTTGCTTGATGTTGATTCGTTCTTTCAGGCATTGGGGTTGTTGTATGATGAGCCTAATTCTGTGGATCAGGCTGAGAAAATTTTGTTAGCCCTGTGTCAAGGTCAAGAAGCGGCAGAATCGTATTGCCAGAAATTTAGAAAATGGTCTGTACTGACTAAATGGAATGAGGATGCCTTGGCGGCAATTTTCAGAAAGGGTCTTTCTGAATTCGTTAAAGACGTTATGGTGGGGTTCCCCACGCCTGCTGGTCTGAGTGATTCTATGTCTCTGGCCATTCAGATTTATCGGCGCTTGCGTGAGCACAGAATTGTGCACACTGTGGCGTTGCCCTCTGAGAGGGGGGCCCTGAGCCTATGCAGTGTGACAGGATTTTGTCTAGAGCTGAACGTCAAACATTCCGGCGTCAGAATAGGTTGTGTTTTTACTGCGGCGATTCTGCTCATGTTATTTCTGATTGCCCTAAAGGTACCGTCACACTAGACGATTTTACAACGAGAACGACAACGATCCGACCAAAATAAGATCGCTGGAACGTCGCTGTTTAGGTCGCTGCAGAGATGCCAAACACACCAACCTACGAACGATGCTGGAGCGATACAGTGACGTAACAGCGACTCACAGATCGTCCTCGCTAGTCGTTTGCTCAGTGTCACACAGCAAGAGTGTAACGATCTAACGATGCAGACGTAGCCAGATAGGTGTGTTTTATGCACAGGGAGACACCCAGGATGTGACGTTACGGCGTCCCGGAATATAAACCGCAACTCTACAGCGATTGATTCATATTGTTGGAGCGCTGTGTCTTCACGGTCTTCTGCCTTTCCAGCGTCCTGTTCGGAACGATCCTTCGCCAGCTACGATCCTCTTCTCCCGTGGACGTTCTGTCTAGAACGTATTCTACTGCAGGCGTCTTCATCGTTTCTTTTCTTGCTCATCAACGGTATGAAATGTCTTTCAGTTGTTTGTTTCTTTTGTGTATAGTTATGGCTATTCAATAATGTTTATCTATGTATATGGTGTAATGATGGATAAAACACCTCCGGCAGCCATCTTGTGCATCTGGCAAGCAGACGCACAAGATGGAGGCATTACTATGCGGTTTGCAAACTCAGTTGCGCTGTCTGCCAATTTTGCACACACCATATGGAAAGGTAAACTAGCTGTCTGCCAATTTTGCACACACTATATGGAAAGGTTAACTAATTCTCTTGTGTCTGCCTTGGCTGGCCCTGGCGTGCTCCGCTAGTAAATAAAACAGCACACAACTTAAAGGAACGAAATTTTTTTTTTTTTTAGAAACTGAACTGATTTTTTTTTTTTTCAACAAAACACTAACATCTGTCAAGAAAAACAGAAAAAAAACCATTTTTAACGCCCGCGCGCCAAAAGGTGTCGCAGCGTGCGTCCATGTTGCTGCACTTGATGCTGCAGCAGCACTACTGTGCGCTCCAAGAGCGCTACTGTCCGCTCCAGTCCCTCTTGTTTGGCCAGCAGCTCTCTCACAGTGTCCGGTTCTGTAGATAGAAGATAGAATAAAAGTCATTTTTTTTTGTCCTGTCCCAGAGGTCTTTTTTTTTTTTTGGTTGCATTTTATTAGTCGCTGTCAAATGTGACATCCCACCGATAACCCCTCCCACTGTCTGTATACTTACGGAGAAGGGACGCCTGTTGTCCATCACTGGAGCTGCTGACCACCCATCCCCTGTCTCGGGCCAGAGTTCCCGGAGCTAAAAGGAATCAAAATCATATCTGTTTAACAATTGAACTCGCTGTGGGGAACCGCTCGCAGTTTATCGTCACTTACGAATGCTCGCCTCTGGGGAGAATGATGCCGAGCCGGGGGAGGAAGATGGGTAGCGGAAGGGCGGAGTAGTGGCCTGTGGTGGGGTTACTGCATCTGTAATGTATACAATATTTCAGCTCACCTCTTATGTCCCATATGCCGTTATAATTTTGAAATGAATGATGGATAACTTACGTGACGGTCCAGCTTGTGGGCTGCTGCTGCTGCTGCTGGAAGATGTGGGGGAGGATAGTATCCTCTGTAGCCGGCGGCGTCTCTCTACACAAAAATAAAAGAAACACCATGTTTAGACAACAAAAGTACAGAGCTGTAGACATCACAATTAAACTAGACAATATTGACAGCAAAAGTTAGGAGCCTGAAATGAATGATGGATAACTTACGTGACGGTCCAGCTTGCGTCCTCCACAACTTTTTGCGCCGCCGTGATGCCACTGCATACAGCCCTCCACAGTATGTAGACTCTGTTGACCCTGCAAACGGGGATATAACCCAGGGAGAATGGCGTCTAGATGAGCACAGGGTTTCTGGCCTGGAAAGTCTGGGATCCGGAAGGAACAATGATGACGCGACAAATTGCAGGGAAAAATACTGTGACTTTTTCAATGGTCCAGGGGCTGTCTCATGGCAGCACCAACAATTGTAGCGCAACTGTAGGCATATCTTTTACCATTTATTATGGATTACATTTGTTTTTGTTCATCCGCTCTCGTGTACCATTCTTTTTAGAACCCAACCAATTTCTTTGTCAAGTAACAATGTCAACATAACGATATATTGATTTATGTACATTGTCTTGTTCTTTTTATTCCATTCCAATTAAAATATTGAACTATGAAAATACTCTACTTCTGTATCAAACATATGAACCATGGGAATCAACAACCTCTTCTGCCCTAGCGCTTTCATGATGTGTGTGTGTGTGTGTATGTATATATATATATATATATATATACATACATATATACAAAATAGGAAAAAGAAGGCAGCACTCATAAAGTTTCATGTGAAAAAAATATGGAGATTTAATCGACCCACATCACTGCGCGACGTTTCAGCTCACTGAACCTTTTTCAAGGCTCGAAAAAGGCTCAGGGAGCCGAAACGTCGCGCAGTGATGTGGGTCGATTAAATCTCCATATTTTTTTCACATGAAACTTTGGGAGTGCTGCCTTCTTTTTCCTATTTTGTATATATGTTGGATAAATGCTTGGACCATTCTATCCAGGGGGCTAGGCACCCGCTATTGGTGAGCATTGTGCTGTTCTATATATATATATATATATATATATATATATATATATATATATATATAATCTATCCCGATTATAATGCATTTGGTATTGTACAGTATGCATGTCCACTTTGCATATTGCCCACCCACATAGTATTTTGCCCATCCAGAGAGCCACGTAGTATGGAGACAAATTTGAAAAATATATATATTTTATTTGTTTTCACATGACATTTTCACTGTTGATGATCCATAGGGGATTACGGAGTAGGGGAGGGATAAATTGGCCGAGTTTATTAACATATAAATATATTTGTATACTCACCTTCCGAAGTCCCGTTGAAGCAGTGCTATACTCACCCTACGCCACCTTTCCCAGGGACCGTAAGCTGCCGCTTTCAATGGAGTGGTCCTGGGAGTGGCAAAGGCGACGGAGGGTGAGTATAGCAGGTGTGATAGCCTTTTTTTTAATTTTTATCTTAAATTAAGTTTTTTTTAAACTATTGATGATGCATAGGCACAAGGATTAATTACCGGGCGTCAGGCCAATGACTGCAGGGCAGTAGGCAGAGTGGATTATGGACGTTATAAAACTGAAGTCTCTAGTGTTTTCAAGACAAGATCCCTACAAATTTTGATAGTAGGTGCCCATCTCGCTGTACCGGTCCGTGGACGTAGGAGGTCCTTGTGAAAAGTCTGCAAAAGAAGGAGGTGCAGGTGGTGTCCAGAACTGAGAATGATGTGGGCCTGGTCTGCGGACAGGAGTGCTGTGCATGGGCTCCTGTGGTGGTCCCAAATAAAACTGGCTACTGGGCTGACGCTCGGTGATGTTCAACATAGATGTGTCGCTCAGTTTTCCAGCGGCTGCCGCGTTCAGAACGTCAAACATCAATCGCTCCGCGTGAGATCGTTGGGTAACGTCCAATTTTTTTAACCGTTCCTCAACCAAGGTTGGGAATGCGGAGAGCTGGGTTGCCGCATGCTTGGACAAGATGTTGTTAGCCATTGCCAGGAGATCCACAGGTGTCCCCGCTGTCGACTTTCTTTTGCGAGATGGCCGCTGTGGACGTGTCTGATCCTCGAGACACGGGCTTCTGGAGGACTGATGGGACTGGACATCGTTCCCTTCTGGTCTTTCCCGCTGTTGAAGAGGCACCTGCGATTCAAGCAAAAAGAAAAAAAAATTAAAAGTCAATAACATACAAACAACTCAGCCTAGAGCCCCACCTCTCCAACACCTCTATTCCTGTTCATGGGAAGCTATGAGGAACTAGGTAGCAAACCACAGGGGTTACAGAGCTTTCAGAGCTGGGCTGAACTACATTGGGCAGCAATACTGTACGTACAAATGTGCGGAAGACACAATATGTTAATGTATTTATCTTTATGTTATAGACTTTGGAAATTATTAAAAATGCATTTAAAGGAGGGGGGAGTACTGTTTGGACATACTTCTCAGAACAGGAAGTGACAACTGTTATTAACAGGGGGATTAAACATGAAAAATGTGAATCATTATTATTGGAAACCATGCAGTCTCATAAACCTACAAGACACACGGCATGCTACTAGAAGGGAAGCTAGGGGGTACTTACATGCTCGTCCGGAGACTCGGGCAGGTTCTCTTCAGGCGATGGTGCACATATGCTTGTGACAGTCTGGCACGGACGAGGAATTTCCTGGTCCCGAGTGAACGCCAGCAGGTCATAGTACCACAACTTGGGCACATAGACGTCGTCAGTTCCGGCCCCAGACTTCAGCGACTTTTCCACCTTGTTCAACTCTTTTTTGTAGACTGTGCGGAGAGCCTGGATTTTTTTACGCACAATGTGTTCATCCACCGTCTCAGTGGGATGATGCTCCTTGTAGATGGCCACCAGGTTCTCATACGCATCTTTCTTTTTGTAGCGGTTGCTGTAATCCGCCGACTTTATCTTCCACAAGCAGGGCAGGGAGCGGTACATCTCTATGAGTGCCCGAACACAGTCTTGTTCATTGGCAGACATCTAAAAAAAAAATAAAAAAATGAAGCAACATCAAGCAAGAAAGTTGTGGCCCCTGTGCCTTTCCTAATGTGAGCAGCCTTCTCTTGTATGGGATGGGCCGTGCGCTCTTTCCTTTTGGTAGCCACCATTTTAGGGATGGAATGGTTCGTATGCTTTTTTTATATTATTAATACCAATTTTGGGGCTTGAAAATGGCAGATTAAAAAAAAAAAAAAATTACCATGAAAGATTTAATAAGAACGCTGATGAGTTCAAAATCTCCAACCAGGTCGCTCACAAGAAGCTAGAGAACGATGTAAAGGTCTCGATTTACAACCACGACGCTCACGAGATGTTAAATCAATACGGAGCAGAATTCCAGATTTCAAAACAAGACGCTCACGAGAGGTTATAAAACAAAGACGCTGCAAAGATCTTGATTTCCAACCAGTACGCTTACGAGATGGAGAATGAACACGATGCAGAGTTGTGGATTTCCAACCGATTGCAAGATGCTCGTAGTTGAAATACGCACAAGTGATTGAACAGTTGACTCAAGCTTTTTATATCGGAACCTTGCTATAGAACCTACCTATAGATGATCCCGCTGTGGCCTATCACAGTTCACAGGGAGACATCACACCCACTCCATTGTATAACGTTATGGCGTCACCATTTTTTTTTTATTAAATAAAGTAAAAGCCTTTTTTTGTAATGGCTGTTGTAATCCCCATGTAGGCTGTGGCGACAGATGGCATCTCCTTTTGTAAAGTCATGTTATGGCGTCACCTTTTTTAATGTCATTATGTCCTCCCCTTTGTCATTGTAATGTATTATAAAGACCCCCTTTATTTATAATGTAGACACCACATCACAGACTATTGCGACACAATGGCATCTCCTTTGTAAAGTCATGTCCTGAGGTCACTTTTTTAGTGTTATAATGTAATGTAAAGGCGTCTCCTTTTGTAATTGTTATGTATTGTAAAGACCTCCTTTATGGAATGTACACACCACCTCCCAGGCTTTATCAGGACAGAGGGAGTCACCTTTTGTAATAGCGTATCCTTTTTTTTATTTTAGGTAATACTTTATCACTTGGCGGTCCCCTATCCTTTGTAATTGCATATTTTATTGTATTAATCAGGCGATATGTATTGGACCTAGGCTATCATAGTATGGGAAGTTTATGTGATCGTGGTAAATTGATATTTTCCAAGAAAACGTTTAAAATTTAAATCTATTACGGGCGTCACTGCAATGTATTGTAAAGGCGTCTCCTTTTTAATGTACAACGCCTACCTGGCTAGAGCAAGACGCTGCGACTGCCCCTATGATCGTTGCTGGCGTCGTTGCTTTTGGTGTCAAACACAACGATACACGCCAATCGAACGACAAAATAAAGTTCTGAACTTTCAGCGCCGACTAGCGACATCACAGCGGGATCCAGATCGCTGCTGCGTGTCAAACACAACGATATCGCTAACGAGGACGCTGTTACGTCACAGATCGTTGTCGTTCTTGTTGTAAAATCGTCTAGTGTGACGGTACCTTTAGCGTACTAAGAGAATCGCTAGTTCTGTTGCCATCAGTACTATACAACCAAAATTTCTGTTATCTGTGACCTTGATCTGCTCATTATCATCATTTTCTGTCATGGCATTTGTGGATTCAGGCGCCGCTCTGAACTTAATGGACTTAGAATTTGCCAGACGTTGTGGTTTTCCCTTGCAGCCTTTGCAGAACCCTATTTCTTTGAGGGGCATTGATGCTACACCGTTGGCTAAAAATAAACCTCAGTTTTGGACACAGCTGACCATGTGCATGGCGCCAGCCCATCAGGAAGATTGTCGTTTTCTGGTGTTGCATAATTTGCATGATGATATTGTGCTGGGTTTTCCATGGTTACAGCTACATAATCCGGTGTTAGACTGGAAATCCATGTCTGTGACTAGTTGGGGTTGTCAGGGGTTCATGATCAGGTTCCTTTGATGTCAATATCCTCTTCCCCCTCTGCTGAAGTTCCTGAGTTTTTGTCAGACTTTCAGGATGTATTCGATGAGCCCAAGTCCAGCTCCCTTCCACCGCATAGGGACTGTGATTGTGCTATTGACTTGATTCCAGGTTGTAAGTTCCCTAAGGGTCGACTTTTCAACCTGTCTGTGCCTGAACATGCCGCCATGCGGAGCTATATTAAGGAGTCTTTGGAGAAAGGGCTTATTCGGCCATCTTCTTCACCGGTGGGAGCGGGGTTCTTTTTTGTTGCCAAGAAGGATGGATCCTTGAGACCCTGTATTGATTATCGCCTCTTGAATAAGATCACGGTTAAATTTCAATATCCCTTGCCTTTGCTTACTGATTTGTTTGCTAGGATTAAGGGGTCTAGCTGGATTACTAAGATTGACCTTCGAGGGGCATATAATCTTATTCGTATCAAGCAGGGTGACGAATGGAAAACTGCATTTAATATGCCCGAAGGCCATTTTGAATACCTTGTGATGCCATTCGGACTCTCTAATGCCCCATCTGTGTTCCAATCCTTCATGCATGATATCTTTCGGAGTTATCTTGATAAATTCATGGTTGTATATTTGGATGATATTTTGATTTTTTCCAATGATTGGGAGTCTCATGTGAAACAGGTCAGGATGGTATTTCAGATCCTCCGTAATAATGCTTTGTTTGTGAAGGGGTCAAAGTGCCTCTTTGGAGTGCAGAAGGTTTCTTTTTTGGGTTTCATTTTTTCTCCCTCATCTATAGAAATGGATCCGGTTAAGGTTCAGGCCATTCATGATTGGATTCAGCCCACATCTGTGAAGAGCCTTCAGAAATTCTTGGGCTTTGCTAATTTTTATCGTCGTTTCATTGCCAACTTCTCCAGTGTGGTTAAACCTCTAACCGATTTGACCAAGAAAGGCGCTGATGTGACGCATTGGTCCTCCGCGGCTGTTTCTGCCTTTCAGGAGCTTAAACGCTGATTTACTTCTGCCCCTGTGTTGCGTCAGCCAGATGTTTCTCTTCCATTTCAGGTTGAGGTTGACGCATCTGAGATTGGGGCAGGGGCCGTTTTGTCTCAGAGGAATTCTGATGGTTCCTTGATAAAACCGTGTGCCTTCCTTTCTCAGAAGTTTTCGCCTGCAGAACGCAATTATGATGTCGGCAATCGGGAGTTGTTGGCTATGAAGTGGGCATTTGAGGAGTGGCGACATTGGCTTGAGGGGGCCAAGCACCGTACTATGGTCCTGACCGATCATAAGAATCTGATTTACCCCGAGTCTGCCAAACGGCTGAATCCTAGACAGGCTCGATGGTCCCTGTTTTTCTCCCGTTTTGATTTTGTGGTCTCGTACATTCCTGGTACTAAGAATGTTAAGGCGGATGCCCTCTCTAGGAGTTTTTTTCCTGATTCCCCTGGGGTTCTTGAGCCGGTCGGCATTTTGAAGGAAGGGGTGATTCTTTCTGCCATCTCCCCTGATTTGCGACGAGTTCTTCAGGAATTTCAGGCTGATAAGCCTGACCGCTGTCCTGTGGGGAAACTGTTTGTTCCTGATAGATGGACTACTAAAGTGATTTCTGAGGTTCATTGTTCTGTGTTGGCTGGCCATCCTGGGATTTTTGGTACCAGAGATTTGGTTAGTAGGTCCTTTTGGTGGCCTTCTTTGTCGTGGGATGTGCGTTCTTTTGTGCAGTCCTGTGGGATTTGTGCGCGGGCTAAGCTTTGCTGTTCCCGCGCTAGTGGGTTGCTTTTGCAATTACCGGTCCCCGAGAGGCCCTGGACACATATTTCTATGGATTTTATTTCCTATCTTCCTGTTTCCCAAAGAATGTCGGTTATCTGGGTTGTCTGTGACCGATTTTCTAAGATGGTTCATTTGGTGCCTTTGCCTAAATTGCCTTCTTCTTCTGATTTGGTTCCTTTGTTTTTTCAGCATGTGGTGCGTTTGCATGGTATTCCAGAGAATATTGTGTCAAACAGATGTTCCCAGTTTGTTTCTTGGTTTTGGCGGGCTTTTTGTGCCAAGCTGGGCATTGATTTGTCTTTTTCTTCTGCATTTCATCCTCAGACAAATGGCCAGATTGAGCGAACTAATCAGACCTTGGAGACCTATTTGAGATGCTTTGTGTCTGCTGATCAGGATGATTGGGTGGCTTTTTTGCCATTGGCCATTTGCCCTTAATAATCGGGCTAGTTTGGCTACTTTGGTTTCGCCTTTTTTTTGTAATTTTGGTTTTCATCCTCATTTTTCTTCTGGGCAGATTGAGCCTTCTGACCTTCCTGGTGTGGATTCTGTGGTCGACAGGTTGCAGCAGATTTGGGCTTATGTGGTGGACAATTTGGTGCTGTCTCAGGAGGAGGCTCAACGTTTTGCTAATCGTCGTCGGTGTGTTGGTTCCCGGCTTCGGATTGGGGATCTGGTTTGGTTATCTTCCCGTCATGTTCCTATGAAGGTTTCTTCCCCTAAGTTTAAGCCTCGATTTATTGGTCCTTATAGGATTTCTGAGATTATTAATCCGGTGTCCTTTCGCCTGGCGCTTCCGGCCTCGTTTGCTATTCATAATGTTTTCCATAAATCTTTGTTGCGGAAATATGTGGAGCCCGTTGTTCCCTCTGTTGATCCTCCGGCCCCTGTATTGGTCGATGGGGAGTTGGAATATGTTGTTGAGAAGATTTTGGATTCTCGTTTTTCGAGGCGGAAGCTTCAGTACCTTGTCAAGTGGAAGGGTTATGGCCAGGAGGATAATTCTTGGGTTTCTGCCTCTGATGTCCATGCCGTTGATTTGGTTCGTGCCTTTCATCGGGCTCATCCTGATCGGCCTGGGGGCTTTGGTGAGGGTTCGGTGACCCCTCCTCAAGGGGGGGGTACTGTTGTGAATTCAGCTTTTGGGCTCCCTCAGGTGGTTGTAGAGGGTAATGCAGTTGTGCCTGGATTGCAGGAGTGGACATGTGTATCTACTAATTGCAGGACGGACTGGGGTATATAGCTTTGCAGGATCCTTTAATCAGTGCCAGTTGTCCATTGTTCTTGAAGGATTCACTTCCCTGCTGGTCTCTCCAGTTTGCTGTGTTTTTCTACAAAGATAAGTCCTGGCTTTGTTTTTTCTGTCCACATGCAGTGGACCTTATAGTTCTGTGCATTTTCATGTTTTTGTCTTGTCCAGCTTGGTCTGTGAAGGATTTTTTGCAGCCTAGCTATTTCTCTGGAGATGCAGATATACCCCCCATGTCTTTAGTCAGATGTGGTGGTCCGTATTTTCTGCGGTGGATATTTTCTAGTGTTTTTGCACTGACCGCATAGTACTCTGTTCTATTCTTTCTTTTTAGCTAGTATGGCCTCCTATGCTAAAATCTAATTTCATATCTGCGTATGTTATTTCCCTCTCCTCTCACAGTCAATATTTGTGGTGGGCTTTCTATCCTTTGGGGATTTTCTCTGAGGCAAGATAGGTTTCCTGTTTCTGTCTTTAGGGGCAGTTAGATCTTAGGATGTGCCGAGGGGTCTAGGGAGAGTTAGGTACCCCCACGGCTGCTTTTAGTTGCGCTGCTAGGTTCAGGGTTTGTGGTCAGTACAGGGACCACCTTCTCCAGAGTACGTCTCATGATGCTCCAAGGCCACCAGATCATAACAGGAACCCCAGGCTCTGCCCGAACCTTCTGCTGTAGAGGACAGTCCTACAATAACTACTCCCATTGAAAACAGTCAAAACCTCTGCAGATCAAGTAGGTCTAATGCAGGTGATAAACCAAATAGGTACACTGCTGATCAGTTTATTTGATCCACTTGTATATATTGTGGGCAACGTGCCACGGCTGTGTAAGTCGTTGCAGAGAGTCTTTTATCCTTCTCACAGGGCTATACAGCAAGACTGAGGACAACCGTCTTTAGTGGAGAGGCATGTGGGAGGTCAGCCCCTGCCAAAAGCTGAGTTACACTGTGACTTTAAGGGATTTGTGTGAACTAAAGGTACCTTCACACACAACGATATTGTTAACGATATCGTTGCTATTTGTGACGTAGCAACGATATCGTTAATGAAATCGTTATGTGTGACGGCGACCAACGATCAGGCCCCTGCTGGGAGATCGTTGGTCGCTGAATAAAGTCCAGAACTTTATTTCGTCGCTGGACTCCCTGGAGACATCGCTGGATCGGCGTGTGTGACACCGATCCAGCGATGTCTTTACTGGTAACCAGGGTAAACATCGGGTAACTAAGCGCAGGGCCGCGCTTAGTAACCCGATGTTTACCCTGGTTACCATGCTAAAAGTAAAAAAAAACAAACACTACATACTTACCTACAGCCGTCTGTCCTCCAGCGCTGTGCTCTGCACTCCTCCTGTACTGGCTGTGAGCCGGAAAGCAGAGCGGTGACGTCACCGCTCTGCTTTCCGGCTCACAGCCAGTACAGGAGGAGTGCAGAGAAGCAGAGCGCAGCGCTGGAGGACAGACGGCTGTAGGTAAGTATCTAGTGTTTGTTTTTTTTTACTTTTAGCATGGTAACCAGGGTAAACATCGGGTTACTAAGCGCGGCCCTACGCTTAGTTACCCGATGTTTACCCTGGTTACCGGCATCGTTGGTCGCTGGAGAGCGGTCTGTGTGACAGCTCTCCAGCGACCAAACAGCGACGCTGCAGCGATCCGGATCGTTGTCGGTATCGCTGCAGCGTCGCTTAATGTGAAGGGGCCTTTAAACAAATCAGCTGCTTTAAGGGAGAAGATAGTGGTGGTTACCACAGGATTGGCTAGCAGGACCATGTCAGAAGGAAAGGGTCGCATAGCACAGCCGAGTAGTTTTCTTTAGGCACTTGAAACCTGGAGAGGGAAAACAATGCTGTGTTACCAGTGACCTCTCACCATTAAAAATAGGATGAGACTTGCATGGACCCAGAAGAAGATAAACATAAACTGTTAACCTGAAGGAGGAGTGCAACACAGCAAACTCTGCACAATGGCTGGCACATGGTAGAGGAATTAGTGTAGCAGCTGGAAAGAAGTACAACTCTGATTGCTGCATTCAGGATGGATTGCAGGGGACAAAGTTTGATTAGAGGGAGATCAATCAGAAGAGAGTTGCAGTAGTCTAAACGAGAATGAATAAGAGGGACAGTGAGAGTTTTTTGCAGTTTTTGCATATGTTCGGAAAACAATCGCCAAACATAAAATCAGCACGAATATGGCACATTCGGATTCATGATCGGAAACATGAGCATTTTTCTTAAAATCAGAAAAAGTCGATAATATTCAGTAAAAGTGCGGGAAAATAATTGCATTACCACTAAAGTATTTTAAAGTACACTGCTCAAAAAAATAAAAGGAAAACTTAAACAACCAAATATAGCTCCAAGTAAATCAAACTTCTGTGAAATCAAACTGTCCTGACTTAGGAAGCAACACTGATTGACAATCAACTTCACATGCTGTTGCAGTTAGAAACTGACTCCATGAGGATGGTCTGAATGCCCGACGTCCACAGATGGGGGTTGTGCTCACAGCCCAACACCGTGCAGGACGCTTGGCATTTGCCACAGAACACCAGGATTGGCAAATTCGCCACTGGCGCCCTGTGCTCTTCACAGATGAAAGCAGGTTCAGACTGAGCACATGTGACAGATGTGACAGAGTCCAGAGACGCTGTGGAGGACGATCTGCTGCCTGCAACATCCTTCAGCATGACCGGTTTGGCAGTGGGTCAGTAATGGTGTGGGGTGGCATTTCTTTAGAGGGCCGAACAGCCCTCCATGTGCTCGCCAGAGGTAGCCTGACTGCCAGTAGGTAACGAGATGAGATTCTCAGACCCCTTGTGTGACCATATGCTGGTGCGGTTGGCCCTGGGTTCCTCCTAAAGCAGGACAATGCCAGACCTCATGTGGCTGGAGTGTGTCAGCAGTTCCTGCAAGATGAAGGCATTGAGGCTATGAACTGGCCCACCCATTCCCCAGACCTGAATCCGATTGAACACATCTGGAACATCATGTCTCATACCATCCACCAACATCACCTTGCACCACAGACTGTCCAAGAGTTGGCGGATGCTTTAGTCCAGGTCTGGGAGCAGATCCCTCAGGAGACCATCCGTCGCCTCACCAGGAGCATGCCCAAGTGTTGTTGGGAGATCTTACAGGCACATGGAGGCCACACACACTACTGGGCATAATTTCCTTGTCTTGAGGCATTTCTACTGAAGTTGGATCAGCCTGTAACTTCATTTTCCACTTTGATTTTGAGCATCATTCCAACTCCAGACCTCCGTGGGATATTAGTTGTGATTTACTGATTATTTGATAATTTTTAGGTTTTATTGTTCTCAACACATTCCACTATGTAATGAATAAAGATTTACAACGGGAATATTTTATTCAGTGATATCTAGGATGAGGGATTTTAGTGTTCCATTTATTTTTTGAACAGTGTAGTTTTATGGTTCACATCTTCAGTCCAGCTCCTGATAGCCTATGATATTCCTGTTTTGATCTTGGCTTGTATTCCAAATATTTTTTTGCCTCTTGAATGCATTTCTTGTCTGTCCTTCTGATTTTGATCTCAGCCTGTTTATGAAAATTTCTCCTGTTTTTGTACCTTGATCACTATCTTGGTTCTGACCCAGGTACCTGATCACGCCTGGCAGCCTGCACCATGGGCCAGCAGCCAACTCCATGGCACCAAGCCAGGAGTCCTTGAAGAAGTCCAGGTCTCTATAAGGCTACGTTCACATTAGCGTTGTGCGCTGCTGCGTCGGCGACGCAATGCACGACGCACGCAAAAGCGCGTGCAAACGCACGCAAAAACGCTGCGTTTTGCGATGAGTGCGTTGTTTTTTGACGAAAATCGGACGCAAGAAAAATGCAACTTGTTGCATTTTCTTGCGTCCGACGCTAGCGTAAAAAACGACGCACGTGTCGGAAAACGCAACGCGAAAAACGCATGCGTCCCCCATGTTAAACATAGGGGCGCATGACGCGTGCGTCGCCGCTGCGTTTCCCGACACAGCGTCGGGAAACGCTAATGTGAACGTAGCCTAAGTGATTTAAAGGATGAAGGCCATTGCAAACCCTTGGATCTGATAAATGGAGTGGCTTGCACTAAACATGTCCTTGGTAACTATGTTTACAGCTGCAAGGTAACCACTGAGAGAACCCTGATATAGTGAGGGTCTTTGTGACTTAGATAAGGATCATAATGTGTTAGATAGGTGTCTGGCATCTTGACAATGTTGTATCTTGTAGGGCATTACCAGTGGTAAAAGCCAACATGTTAGAGCAAAGACTAGCCCTTCTGGTTTAAATTCACAAAACAGCAACAATAGCAATAACTATTGTTGGTTATAAAAGAAAGATATCAAAACACACAATGCATTACAATTTTTTTTACAATGGATATAAAGAGTTTACATACCCCTGTAAAAATATCAAGTTTTTGTCATGTACAAAAATCATACCAAGAAGAATACACCTTTATATAAAGAATTTCTACTTTTAAATGTCACCCATAATCTATACAAATCCATTCAGAACAAAAAATCTAATTTTAAATGGGGAAATAAAAATAGCAAAATTGAAATAATGTGGTTGGATAACTATGAACACCTTCTTATAATTAGGGATGTGGTTGTGTTCAGAATTAGTCAACCACATTTAAACTCATGTTACATAGTAGTCAGTACACAAATGCCATCATTTAAAGTTATTCTGATTAACCCCATGTAAAGTTTAACTGTTTTAATAGGATTGTCATGACATTTTCTTAGTTGCATTTTACAGCAAAAGCCATGGTCCGTAAACAGCTTACAACACAGCAAAGGGATCTAATAGTTGAAAGTAATTAGTCAGGAGAAGAACCCTACCAACACGGGCAAAGATGAGGATCTGATGTGTCCCTTCTCCAGACTTTCCGCAGTGAAATCATTCATGGTTTGTCTATCTGGACCAGAAAGATTATACAGTCTGGACATTGGTAGTTTAGCTTCATGGGTCAGATTAATAGGAAAGTCAAATTCACGATGAGGAGGCAAATCCTAACACCCTCTCTCAGAGAAAATGTCCTCAAACCCAGACAAAAATGCAGGTAAGGTTTCTGTAGAGACTGTAGAAAAGGGAAACATTCAAACAGTTGTCATTTCAGTAATGCCCCCACTCAATGATCTCCCTGGCTTGCCAATCCACCAACGGATTACATTCTGTACAATTTGAGTGAGAGCTTCCTGTGAAATTGGCGCTGAGTTGATGGCGAAGATGGGAATTGGTTTAGCTAAAGCACAGCAAACCAGCCTGTAAGTTCTGGCAAACTCAACATCAACCATGCTGACTTCAGCTCAACTGTCAACAAAAACAGAAATATCCTCGGTTTTGCTTCTGGTGGCTGTCAGGACAAACCAGGAACTGCAGGTTGATGTTCGATGAACCCCTAAATGAGTCTCCTTTTGTTTAGGCATAAAAAAACACTTTATCTTGCGATCCTCCTGGGAAATGTACGATGCAGAGGTACCCTCTAGCTGCATGGGTTCCTCCACCCTCTCCTAAACAGGTTCACCACAAGACTGCTCCCCTGGCAAAGGAGCAACACCCCAAAAAAGAGGTTTCGTAGATGGTGGTCTTACCCCCCTATCTTGAAGGCGTCTGTCAATACGTCTAGCCAATGATATAGCGGCCTCCAAGGACTCAGGGGTTTCATACATTGCCAAAGCAACCTTCAACCTTTCAGTAAGGCCCTGAAGAAATTGGCTTCTGAGAACCAGGTCATTCCATTTAATATCAGTTACCCATTCCCTTGCTGAAGGCGACTCAACTTGGACACTACAGACTGGAGAAAAAACTAACCCTGTGGCAAAGAGAAAGCCCCTGTAGTAGAGAGGTCACGATACTAACTCGTTGCTCTTCATTTCCGGAGGACGAAGTTTAAAATAAAATTTGCAAGCTTCCTTAAACACAAAAAAACGTGTCTCTTCCTCTGCAATAGCCTGTCTGGGAGGGCAACCTTGGGATCAGGTTGGACCGGCCTACCTGCACAGACCCCAACATCAGCGGCCTGCAGCCCCTGTCGCTACTGCTGAACCTCGTATTGTAGGTCAATAACCTCCAGAGACAGACAGTGTAGCTGCTCTGTCAGCCCTGCAATCGGATCCATAGCAAGGAAGAATAGGGAAAACCACATCCTCAAAAAAACACTCACAAATAAAACAAATAAAATATGCATGGCCGTTGATAATGTCACTCACAGTGTGGTAAGACTAAGTGAAGCAAGAAGAGATGAGGTGAAGGCAGCACACCAGTAGGGAACGGGGGAGTGGGGACCCCTAGGCAGATCTAAAGTCAAGCTGTCTGCCCTAAAAGTCTCTATATATGTTCTGCACCTATCGTCGAGCAGAAACCTAATTCCTGTCTGACTCTGGCAATAAGCCCTGCTTAGGGAAGAATGGGGTTGCACTAGTCAATCCCCACTACAACTAAAGACAGCTTGGATAGATGGACAAGGGAAACACTTATCTTGAGTAGACTCAGAGAGGTAACACAGACATCCTCCAATCACATAGTAACATAGTAAGGCCGAAAAAAGACATTTGTCCATCCAGTTCAGCCTATATTCCATCATAATAAATCCCCAGATCTACGTCCTTCTACAGAACCTAATAATTGTATGATACAATTACCACCAAAGAGGAAGATAGCCGACTGCTAAAGGTCCAAGCCCCAACAGGGGAAAGTGGAAATCTCACCGGAGTTTCCCAGAAGCAGAGAGGAAGTCTATAAACATCCAGTCCAGGTGTGTGAAATTGAGCCAGGGGGAGGTTTCCACTGGGTCCAAGAGTCAGAAGGATTAGGAAGGCATTTGCAAAGCCAACAGCAGAGACCTTCTGCAGCCAGATGTGTGACTGCCTGCAGCCTCTAACACACCCATGACTACTCTAACCAGGAAGTACCCCTCTTCTCATCAGCACTAGTGCCCTCCCACTGGACTAGACTAAACCTTAACCATTTCCTATCTGCATGCTGACCTCTTCTATATCCTATGGTGTCCTAAGCTTATCCTTAAGCTATAGTCACATCATGCTCTAACACTTTATATACTGTATATCATAATACATTACATAGCACACACGTTACTTAACATATAAAACCACAGTTTGAAGAAAAGAAGTTGACAGCACCGCTCTGCGGCAGAATCTTTGTGTCACAGGTGTAATCAGCAAATGCAGGCTAGACCTCAGGATTCCGGGTGCTTCTCCAGAAAAAAACATCGTAATATATCATGAAGATAAGAAAATGACCTGTGGAAGCGCTCTTTAATGCGAAACGGCCATCGTCAGCACTGGCTCACACTCCCCAATCCACTCTCCTGGCCATGATGTTTTAATTGTCTGAATAAAGCAAGGAATTTTAAAAGGATCGGTGAGTGCTATCCATTTTCTTATCTTCATAACATACAAAACCGCACGACTATTCACATAGTGCGTCTGATGTCTTCAGGGGCAGGAACAGGGAAAGTTCACATCCATACAATTACATTATTTTCTGCTTCATTAACCCCTTCCCGACCCATTACGCCACGTAGGCGTCATGAAAGTCGGTGCCAATCCGACCCATGACGCCTATGTGGCGTCATGGAAAGATCGCGTCCCTGCAGATCGGGTGAAAGGGTTAACTCCCATTTCACCCGATCTGCAGGGACAGGGGGAGTGGTAGTTTAGCCCAGGGGGGGGTGGCTTCACCCCCCCGTGGCTACGATCGCTCTGATTGGCTGTTGAAAGTGAAACTGCCAATCAGAGCAATTTGTAATATTTCACCTATTATAACGGGTGAAATATTACAATCCAGCCATGGCTGATGCTGCAATATCATCGGCCATGGCTGGAAACACTAATGTGCCCCCACCACACCCCACCGATCGCCCCCCCAGCCCGCCGATCTGTCCGGTACACTGCTCTGGCTCCCCTCCATCCTGTGCTCCGCTCCCCCCGTGCTCTTCTCCGCTCCCCCCGTGCTCCAATCACCCTCCCCGTGCTCCAATCACCCCCCCTGCACTCCGATCCACCCCCCCTGCAGTTCGATCCACCCCCCTGCAGTTCGATCCACCCCCTGATGCTCCAATGCACCCCCCCGTGCTCCGTTCCACCCCTCCCGCGCTCCGATCCACCCCCCCATGCTCCGATCACCCCCCCCCGTGCTCACCCCCACCCCATCATACTTACCGATCCTGCCGGGGTCCGTCCGTCTTCCTCCCGGGCGCCGCCATCTTCCAAAATGGCGGGCGCATGCGCAGTGCGCCCGCCGAATCTGCCGGCCGGCAGATTCGTTCCAAAGTGCATTTTGATCACTGAGATAGATTATATCTCAGTGATCAAAATAAAAAAAATAATAAATGACCCCCTTCCCTTTGTCACCCCTATAGGTAGGGACAATAAAAAAATAAAGAATTTTTTTTTTTCCACTAATGTTAGAATAGGGTTAGGGTTAGGGGTAGGGTTAGGGTTAGGGGTAGGGTTAGGGTTAGGGCTAGGGTTAGGGTTAGGGTTAGGGCTAGGGTTAGGGCTAGGGTTAGGGGTAGGGTTAGGGTTAGGGTTAGGGCTAGGGTTAGGGTTTCGGTATGTGCACACGTATTCTGGTCCTCTGCGGATTTTTCCGCTGCGGATTTGATAAATCCGCGGTGCTAAACCGCTGCGGATTTATGGCGGATTTACCGCGTTTTTTCTGCGCATTTCACTGCGGTTTTACAACTGCGATTTTCTATTGGAGCAGTTGTAAAACCGCTGCGGAATCCGCACAAAGAAGTGACATGCTGCGGAATGTAAACCGCTGCGTTTCCGTGCAGTTTTTCCGCAGCATGTGTACAGCGATTTTTGTTTCCCATAGGTTTACATTGAACTGTAAACTCATGGGAAACTGCTGCGGATCCGCAGCGTTTTCCGCAGCGTGTGCACATACCTTTAGAATTAGGCTATGTGCACACGGTGCGGATTTGGCTGCGGATCCGCAGCAGATTGGCCGCTGCGGATTCGCAGCAGTGTTTCATCAGGTTTACAGTACCATGTAAACATATGGAAACCAAATCCGCTGTGCCCATGGTGCGGAAAATACCGCGCGGAAACGCTGCATTGTATTTTCCGCAGCATGTCAATTCTTTGTGCGGATTCCGCAGCGTTTTACACCTGTTCCTCAATAGGAATCCGCACGTGAAATCCGCACAAAAAACACTGGAAATCCGCGGAAAATCCGCAGGTAAAACGCAGAGCCTTTTACCCGCGGATTTTTCAAAAATGATGCTGAAAAATCTCACACGAATCCGCAACGTGGGCACATAGCCTTAGGGTTAGGGTTGGAATTAGGGTTGTGGTTAGGGGTGTGTTGGGGTTAGGGTTGTGATTAGGGTTATGGCTACAGTTGGGATTAGAGTTAGTGGTGTGGGGGGTTAGTGTTGGAGGTAGAATTGAGGGGTTACCACTGTTTAGGCACATCAGGGGTCTCCAAACGCAACATGGCGCCACCATTGATTCCAGCCAATCTCGTATTCAAAAAGTCAAATGGTGCTCCCTCAATTCCGAGCCCCGACGTGTGCCCAAACAGTGGTTTACCCCCACATATGGGGTACCAGCATACTCAGGATAAACTGCGCAACAATTTCTGGGGTCCAATTTCTCCTGTTACCCTTGTGAAAATAAAAAAATGCTTGCTAAAACATCATATTTGAGGAAAGAAAAATTATTTTTTATTTTCACGGCTCTGCGTTGTAAACGTCTGTGAAGCACTTGGGGGTTCAAAGTGCTCACCACATATCTAGATAAGTTCCTTTGGGGGTCTAGTTTCTAAAATGGGGTCACTTGTGGGGGGTTTCTACTGTTTAGCCACATCAGGGGCTCTGCAAACGCAACGTGATGCCCGCAAAGCATTCCATCAAAGTCTGCATTTCAAAACGTCACTACTTCAATTCCGAGCGCGGCATGTGCCCAAACAGTAGCTTACCCCCACATATGGGGTATCACCGTACTCAGGAGAAACTGGACAACAAATATTGGGGTCAAATTTCTCCTGTTACCCTTGGGAAAATTAAAAAATTCTGGGCTAAATAATTATTTTTGAGGAAAGAAAACGTATTTATTATTTTCACGGCTCTGCATTATAAACTTCTGTGAAGCACTTGGGGGTTCAAAGTGCTCACCACATATCTAGATAAGTTCCTTTCGGGGTCTAGTTTCCAAAATGGGGTCACTTGTGGGGGGTTTCTGTTTAGCCACATCAGGGCCTCTGCAAACGCAACGTGACGCCCGCAGAGCATTCCATCAAAGTCTGCATTTCAAAACGTCACTTCTTCAATTCCGAGCCCCGGCATGTGCCCAAACAATAGTTTACCCCACATATGGGGTATCACCGTACTCAGGAGAAACTGGACAACAAATATTGGGGTCAAATTTCTCCTGTTACCCTTGGGAAAATTAAAAAATTCTGGGCTAAATAATTATTTTTGAGGAAAGAAAACGTATTTATTATTTTCACGGCTCTGCATTATAAACTTCTGTGAAGCACTTGGGGGTTCAAAGTGCTCACCACACATCTAGATAAGTTCCTTTCGGGGTCTAGTTTCCAAAATGGGGTCACTTGTGGGGGGTTTCTACTGTTAAGCCACATCAGGGGCTCTGCAAACGCAACGTGACGCCCACAGAGCATTCCATCAAAGTCTGCATTTCAAAACGTCACTACTTCACTTCCGAGCCCCGGCATGTGCCCAAACAGTGGTTTACCCCCACATATGGGGTATCAGCGTACTCAGGAGAAACTGGACAACAACTTTTGGGGTCAAATTTCTCCTGTTACCCTTGGGAAAATAAAAAATTGCAGGATAAAAGATCATTTTTGAGAAAATAATTTTTTTTTTTTATTTTCATGGCTCTGCGTTATAAACTTCTGTGAAGCACTTGGGGGTTCAAAGTCCTCACCACACATCTAGATTAGTTCCTTTGGTGGACTAGTTTCCAAAATGGGGTCATTTCTGGGGGATCTCCAATGTTTAGGCACACAGGGGCTCTCCAAAAGTGACATGGCGTCCGCTAATGATTGGAGCTAATTTTCCATTTAAAAAGCCAAATGGCATGCCTTCCCTTCCGAGCCCTGCCGTGCGCCCAAACAGTGGTTTACCCCCACATATGAGGTATCAGCGTACTCAAGACAAATTGGACAACAACTTTCGTGGTTCAGTTTCTCCTTTTACCATTGGGAAAATAAAAGAAATTGTTGCTAAAAGATCATTTTTGTGACTAAAAAGTTAAATGTTCATTTTTTCCTTCCATGTTGCTTCTGCTGCTGTGAAGCACTTGAAGGGTTAATGAACTTCTTGAATGTGGTTTTGAGTACCTTGAGGGGTGCAGCTTTTAGAATGGTGTCACTTTTGGGTATTTTCAGCCATATAGACCCCTCAAACTGACTTCAAATGTGAGGTGGTCCTTAAAAAAATGGTTTTGTAAATTTCGTTGTAAAAATGAGAAATCGCTGGTCAAATTTTAACCCTTATAACTTCCTAGCAAAAAAAATTTTTGTTTCCAAAATTGTGCTGATGTAAAGTAAACATGTGGGAAATGTTATTTATTAACTATTTTGTGTCACATATCTCTCTGGTTTAACAGAATAAAAATTCAAAATGTGAAAATTGCAAAATTTTCAAAATTTTCGGCAAATTTCCGTTTTTCTCACAAATAAACGCAGAATTTATTGACCTAAATTTACCACTAACATGAAGCCCAATATGTCACGAAAAAACAATCTCAGAACCGCTAGGATCCGTTGAAGCGTTCCTGAGTTATTACCTCATAAAGCGACACTGGTCAGAATTGCAAAAAACAGCAAGGTCTTTAAGGTCAAAATAGGCTGGGTCATGAAGGGGTTAAAATAAAAGCTGACAACTACATCCTGTATACAATGCTTAACAGAGACAATCCATGGTCAATACAACAAACTCAAATATTTTATACCCTAATTTTTAGATAACTTTACATATTAAGCTGTTGTAAGGGTGATTCGCAAAAAAATAGAATATCATCAAAAATGTAATTTATTTTCAATTCTTCAATACAAAAAGTGAAACTCCTATAGTATATAGAGTCATTACAGAGTGATCTATTTCAAGTGTTTATTTCTGTTAATGTTGATGATTTCTTGTGCACCTTTTTCTACTACACTTTTTTCTTCCACTCAACTTTCCATTAATATGCTTGTATACAGCACTCTGAACAACCAGCTTCTTTAGCAATGATCTTTTGTGGCTTACCCTCCTTGTGGAGTATGTCAGTGACTGCCTTCTGGACATCTGTCAAGTCAGCAGTCTTTCCCATGATTGTGGAACCTACTGAAACAGACTAAGGGACCTTTTTAAATGCTTTGGAAACATTTGCAGGTATTTTTTGTTAATTATTCTAATTTGCCTAGATAATGACTTTTGGGTTTTCATTGGCTGTAAGCCATAATTATCAACATTAACAGAAATAAACACTTGAAATAGATCACTCTGTGTGTAATGACTATATAAAATATTAAAGTTTCACTTTTTGTATTGAAGAACTGAAATAAACTAACTTTTTGAGGACTGTTGTGAATTCTGTGGCTGAATTCACTCCTGTGGTCACAAGTGGTACTGCAGCTTCTGGGCTTCCTCCCTCAGGTGTTCTGGTGAGCTCGTTGGCTGCCTTGTTATTTAACTCCACCTGATTCTGTCTTCCTTGCTCCTTGTCAATGTTCCAGTGTTGGATCTGAGCTTCTGGATCTTTCCTGTGGCCTGCTGCTCTGCTTAGATAAGTGCTTCTTTGCTTTTGTTGCTGTTTTTTCTGTCCAGCTTGTCTATTCGTTTTTGCTGGACGCTCTGAGACGCAAAGGGTGTACCGCCGTGCCGTTAGTTCGGCACGGTGGGTCTTTTTGCCCCTTTGCGTGGTTTTTTGCTTTAGGGTTTTTTGTAGACTGCAAAGTTCTCTTTGCTATCCTCGCTCTATCTAGAATATCGGGCCTCACTTTGCTGAATCTATTTCATCCCTACGTTTTGTCTTTTCATCTTGCTAACAGTCATTATATGTGGGGGGCTGCCTTTTCCTTTGGGGTATTTCTCTGAGGCAAGTCAGGCTTGTATTTCTATCTTCAGGCTTGTCAGTTCCTCAGGCTGTGCCGAGTTGCATAGGTAGTGTCAGGCGCAATCCACAGCTGCCTTTAGTTGTGTGTAGGATAGGTTCAGGTATTGCGGTCTACAGAGATTCCACGTCTCAGAGCTCGTTCTATTGTTTTTGGGTTTTTGTCAGATCACTGTATGTGCTCTGATTACTGGCACACTGTGTTACTGGATTGCCTTCATAACAGTACAAGGAGCCAAAACTAATGATTCTCAATAGAGGGAAAAAAGAAGTTCTGACATCATTTTTTTTTCTCAGCTCTGTGTTCAGTCTTTTTTTTCCCCTAGACATTAGGGTGCTTCAGGACACAGCTGTGGACATGGATATTCAGGCTCTGTGCTCTTCAATGGATAATCTCGTTATAAATGTACAAAAGATTCAAGATACAATTGATCAGAAATCTATGCTAGAACCAAGAATTCCTATTCCTGATTTGTTTTTTGGTGATAGAACTAAGTTTCTGAGCTTCAAAAATAATTGTAAGCTATTTCTGGCCTTGAAACCTCATTCTTCTGGTAATTCAGTTCAACAGGTTTTGATTATTATTTCTTTTTTGCGCGGCGACCCTCAGGACTGGGCATTTTCTCTTGCGCCAGGAGACCCTGCATTGAGTGGTGTCGATGTGTTTTTCCTGGCGCTCGGATTGCTGTACGATGAGCCTAATTCAGTGGATCAGGCTGAGAAAAATTTGCTGGCTTTGTGCCAGGGTCAGGATGATATAGAAGTATATTGTCAGAAATTTAGGAAGTGGTCAGTACTCACTCTGTGGAATGAATCTGCGCTGGCAGCTTTGTTCAGAAAGGGTCTCTCTGAGGCTCTTAAGGATGTCATGGTGGGTTTTCCTATGACTGCTGGTTTGAATGAGTCTATGTCTTTGGCCATTCAGATCGGTCGTCGCTTGCGCGAGCATAAATCTGTGCACCATCTGGCGGTATTGTCTGAGATTAAACCTGAGCCTATGCAGTGCGATAGAACTATGACCAGAGTTGAACGGCAAGAACACAGACGTCTGAATGGTCTGTGTTTCTACTGTGGTGATTCCACTCATGCTATTTCTGATTGTCCTAAGCGCACTAAGCGGTTCGATAGGTCTGCCGTCATTGGTACTGTACAATCCAAATTCCTTCTGTCCATTACCTTGATATGCTCTTTGTCATCGTATTCTGTCATGGCGTTTGTGGATTCAGGCGCTGCCCTGAATCTGATGGATTTGGATTATGCTAAACGTGGGTTTTTCTTGGAGCCTTTGCGGTGTCCTATTCCGTTGAGAGGAATTGATGCTACACCTTTGGCCAAGAATAAACCTCAGTACTGGGCCCAGCTGACCATGTGCATGGCTCCTGCACATCAGGAAGTTATTCGCTTTCTGGTGCTACATAATCTGCATGATGTGGTCGTGTTGGGGTTGCCATGGCTACAAACCCATAATCCAGTATTGGATTGGAACTCTATGTCGGTATCCAGCTGGGGTTGTCAGGGGGTACATGGTGATGTTCCATTTTTGTCTATTTCGTCATCCACTCCTTCTGAGGTCCCAGAGTTCTTGTCTGATTATCAGGATGTATTTGAAGAGCCCAAGTCCGATGCCCTACCTCCGCATAGGGATTGTGATTGTGCTATCAATTTGATTCCTGGTAGTAAATTCCCTAAAGGTCGTTTATTTAATTTATCCGTGCCTGAACACACCGCTATGCGCAGTTATGTGAAGGAATCCCTGGAGAAGGGACATATTCGCCCATCGTCATCACCACTGGGAGCAGGGTTCTTTTTTGTAGCCAAGAAGGATGGTTCGCTGAGACCGTGTATTGATTACCGCCTTCTTAATAAGATCACTGTTAAGTTTCAGTATCCCTTGCCATTGTTATCTGACTTGTTTGCTCGGATTAAGGGGGCTAGTTGGTTCACTAAGATAGATCTTCGTGGTGCGTATAATCTGGTGAGAATCAGGCAAGGAGATGAATGGAAAACGGCATTTAATACGCCCGAGGGTCATTTTGAGTATCTAGTGATGCCGTTCGGACTTGCCAATGCTCCATCTGTTTTTCAGTCTTTTATGCATGACATCTTCCGTGAGTATCTGGATAAATTCCTGATTGTTTACTTGGATGACATTTTGATCTTCTCAGATGATTGGGAGTCTCATGTGAAGCAGGTCAGAATGGTTTTCCAGGTCCTGCGTGCTAATTCTTTGTTCGTGAAGGGATCTAAGTGTCTCTTCGGTGTGCAGAAAGTTTCATTTTTGGGGTTCATCTTTTCCCCTTCTACTATCGAGATGGATCCGGTTAAGGTCCAAGCCATCCAGGATTGGACTCAGCTGACATCTCTGAAAAGTCTGCAAAAGTTCCTGGGCTTTGCTAATTTTTATCGTCGCTTCATCTGTAATTTTTCTAGCATTGCCAAACCATTGACCGATTTGACCAAGAAGGGTGCTGATTTGGTTAATTGGTCTTCTGCTGCTGTGGAAGCTTTTCAGGAATTGAAGCGTCGTTTTTGTTCTGCCCCTGTGTTGTGTCAACCAGATGTTTCTCTTCCGTTCCAGGTCGAGGTTGATGCTTCTGAGATTGGAGCAGGGGCGGTTTTGTCACAGAGAGGTTCTGGTTGCCCAGTGTTGAAACCATGTGCGTTCTTTTCCAGGAAGTTTTCTGCTGCTGAGCGTAATTATGATGTGGGCAACCGAGAGTTGCTGGCCATGAAGTGGGCATTCGAGGAGTGGCGTCATTGGCTTGAAGGAGCTAAGCATCGCGTGGTGGTATTGACTGATCATAAGAACCTTACTTATCTCGAGTCTGCCAAGCGCTTGAATCCTAGACAGGCCCGTTGGTCGTTATTTTTTGCTCGCTTCGATTTTGTGATTTTGTACCTTCCGGGCTCTAAAAATGTGAAGGCGGATGCTCTGTCTAGGAGTTTTGTGCCCGACTCTCCGGGTTTATCTGAGCCGGCGAGTATCCTCAAGGAAGGAGTCATTGTGTCTGCCATCTCCCCTGATTTGCGGTGAGTGTTGCAAAAATTTCAGGCTAATAAACCTGATCGTTGTCCGGCCGAGAAACTGTTCGTCCCTGATAGGTGACTAGTAAAGTTATCTCTGAACTTCATTGTTCGGTGTTGGCTGGTCATCCAGGAATCTTTGGTACCAGAGAGTTAGTGGCTAGATCCTTCTGGTGGCCATCTCTGTCACGGGATGTACGTACTTTTGTGCAGTCCTGTGGGATTTGTGCTAGGGCTAAGCCCTGCTGTTCACGTGCCAGTGGGTTGCTTTTGCCCTTGCCGGTCCCGAAGAGGCCTTGGACAAATATTTCGATGGATTTCATTTCTGACCTTCCCGTTTCTCAAAAGATGTCAGTCATTTGGGTGGTCTGTGATCGCTTTTCTAAAATGGTCCATCTGGTGCCCTTGGTTAAATTGCCTTCCTCCTCTGATTTGGTGCCTGTGTTCTTCCAGCATGTGGTTCGTTTGCATGGCATTCCTGAGAATATTGTTTCTGACAGAGGTTCCCAGTTTGTTTCAAGGTTCTGGCGAGCCTTTTGTGGTAGGATGGGCATTGACCTATCTTTTTCCTCGGCTTCCATCCTCAGACTAATGGCCAGACCGAACGAACCAATCAGACCTTGGAAACATATCTGAGATGTTTTGTTTCTGCAGACCAGGATGATTGGGTGTCCATTTTGCCGTTGGCTGAGTTCGCCCTTAATAATCGGGCCAGCTCGGCTACCTTGGTCTCTCCATTTTTCTGCAATTCTGGGTTCCATCCTCGTTTCTCTTCAGGACAGGTTGAGTCTTCGGACTGTCCTGGTGTGGATACTGTGGTGGACAGGTTGCAGCAGATCTGGACTCAGGTAGTGGACAATTTGACCTTGTCCCAGGAGAAGGCTCAACTTTTCGCTAATCGCAGACGCCGTGTGGGTCCCCGACTTCGTGTTGGGGATCTGGTTTGGTTATCTTCTCGTCATATTCCTATGAAGGTTTCCTCTCTTAAATTTAAACCTCGTTTTATTGGTCCGTATAGGATTTCTGAGATTCTCAATCCTGTGTCCTTTCGTCTGACCCTCCCGGACTCCTTTTCCATACATAATGTATTCCATATGTCGTTGTTGCGGAGATACGTGGCACCTATGGTTCCATCTGTTGAGCCTCCTGCCCCTGTTTTGGTGGAGGGGGAATTGGAGTATATTGTGGAGAAAATTTTGGATTCTCGTGTCTCTAGACGGAAACTCCAGTATCTGGTTAAATGGAAGGGTTATGCTCAGGAAGATAATTCCTGGGTTTTTGCCTGTGATGTCCATGCTCCCGATCTTGTTCGTGCCTTTCATGTGGCTCATCCTGGTCGGCCTGGGGGCTCTGGTGAGGGTTCGGTGACCCCTCCTCAAGGGGGGGGTACTGTTGTGAATTCTGTGGCTGAATTCACTCCTGTGGTCACAAGTGGTACTGCAGCTTCTGGGCTTCCTCCCTCAGGTGTTCTGGTGAGCTCGTTGGCTGCCTTGTTATTTAACTCCACCTGATTCTGTCTTCCTTGCTCCTTGTCAATGTTCCAGTGTTGGATCTGAGCTTCTGGATCTTTCCTGTGGCCTGCTGCTCTGCTTAGATAAGTGCTTCTTTGCTTTTGTTGCTGTTTTTTCTGTCCAGCTTGTCTATTCGTTTTTGCTGGACGCTCTGAGACGCAAAGGGTGTACCGCCATGCCGTTAGTTCGGCACGGTGGGTCTTTTTGCCCCTTTGCGTGGTTTTTTGCTTTAGGGTTTTTTGTAGACTGCAAAGTTCTCATTGCTATCCTCGCTCTATCTAGAATATCGGGCCTCACTTTGCTGAATCTATTTCATCCCTACGTTTTGTCTTTTCATCTTGCTAACAGTCATTATATGTGGGGGGCTGCCTTTTCCTTTGGGGTATTTCTCTGACGCAAGTCAGGCTTGTATTTCTATCTTCAGGCTAGTCAGTTCCTCAGGCTGTGCCGAGTTGCATAGGTAGTGTCAGGCGCAATCCACAGCTGCCTTTAGTTGTGTGTAGGATAGGTTCAGGTATTGCGGTCCACAGAGATTCCACGTCTCAGAGCTCGTTCTATTGTTTTTGGGTTTTTGTCAGATCACTGTATGTGCTCTGATTACTGGCACACTGTGTTACTGGATTGCCTTCATAACAGAGGACATTCTCATTTTTTGAGAAGCGCCTGTATATATATACCAGGATGAGCCTGGGATGGGGGACATATATACCAGGAATGGGGGAGGACGTGTAACTTGTATCTTCTTATAGGATTTAGAAGGCTACAAGGGCCCATACATCTGACCAACATGTGGGGTCCCATGTCCAAATCTTGCACTGGGGTCAATCGGACTCTAGTTACACCACTGACTCTGTACTTCAGTATATAAATTGTGATGAGTTATACGATGCATTAGCACTTCGTCTTGTATACTGGTTGGTCATATATATTTGTATTCAACAACGTTTTGGACTTATTACACATTGGGAGTGTTTTTCTCATATTGCCTCTCGCTTAGTATTTGATCTTCTTTTTGGACCTCTATATTGTTAAATACACTGTTGTTTTTAATAATTCTCATTAAAAGTTAATTTTTTATAGTATGATTGCACTGTGGCTCTAATTTATTGGTGTTATAATAAAGAATTAAACACTTGCATCAGGTTTTCCATGCCGATTATAGCTGATAACCATTGGGATTACCATATGATTAGTTTATTTTTCGGGTAACCTGTTAACAAAAGAGAATTAGAAAAAGTGTATAATACCTTTAAACAATATCTTTTTATTGCTTCTCATAAATGACTATTCCTGGTGCACCAGTCCTACTTTTTTTCCGTACATGCCCCCTTCCTTAAAGTTTAAATACAAACCTGCCCATAAACAATTAGACAGAGAGAATAACCAAAGAGTCAACGTAAGTCATTTTTTTGAAATATTCCATTTTATTCCCCGTTCATCCTCCTTCCCTGCATTTATCAAGCAAGGAGAAGAGCATACAATTTATAGTACAAAAAAAAAGGAATATAAATGTATTACATTTGACCATCAGCACAGAGTTCATCATTTTTTACAACTTTAAAAGGAAATGTCGAAGCTTAGCTTTATTCAACAGAAACACTTATCGTACCAATGACTAGAAAATTAAAAGTGCTATTGTACAGTATCAGTAAAGAGTCAGAAAAATACAAGTATCAAAAAGTTTGGAATAAGTAAACAGGTTGCAATAAAATCCTTTAGAGCAGACTGTTAGACATGGCTATTAGGACTGGAGAGAGTACGTTAGTCTTTCAGCTAAACTGATTTTTTTTTTTTTACTTTATCACCAGGCAACCTTTTTTTAAATTTAATTTTTTATTTCACTTTGAATTATTCATTTTCCAATCTTCTACCAATTTAAGTGGTTTTGTAAAACTAAATCACAAAAAAAATAAATTATCACACAACTTCCTAGATTTTACTTACACGGTACAAGTATAGAATTAGAAAAATATATATAATTATTTTGAAACAAAAAAAGGCTTATTTTTTTCCAAAAACAGCAGTATGGCTGCACAAAGTCAAATACTGCAGGTTAGCTGCACAGCAGTAAATGAAACGGAGATGCAATACTACATGTAACTAGTTATGGTGCTGTTTTTGAAGAAATGAGCTAGGATTTATACTTTTGAATAACCCCTTTACATTTTTTGTCAAGAAGAGGAAGAAAGGGGAGGGAGAACCACCTTAAAGAGGTTGTCCACTTCGTTAGCATTGATGACCTATACTTGGGATAGGTCATCAATGTCTGTTGGGTCGGCAGCTGTTATAGGTGTCGGCGGCCACCAGTACTCACTTGGGTACTGTACATCCGCCTCCTATTGATTTGAATAGGAGGCGGAGGTGTAGTACTAAGCCTCGGCAAGTACCAGAAGACGGAGCAGCTTCGCAAGTGAGTACTTCTCGCCTCCGGTAACTACTAACCAGACCCCAACCGATCAGACATTGATGACCGTTCCTAAGGAAAAGTCATCAATTCTAAAGTAGGGGACAACCTCTTTAAATCTACTAGAAGCTCCTGATGGACTGAATCTACTGGTGGCACGCACACAGCATGGTACTGCCTTTGGATAGGAAGTCATTTTCTTCCCTTTTTGCTTTTGCCGATTGCCTGGTGTTGTTGACTTCTCTATGAATTGCATTCGTATTAAGTAGCCCTTTACAATAGCAGATTGTAAAGCATTTTCTACATTGATAAAATTGTGCTGTTTGTATTAGGCTAAATGGAAAGGAGGTTTTAGAAAACGATTCCAAAACTAGAGTAAAAACTCTTTTCAGGAGTTCCCTACAGCGTTCGTATTAATGGAAGAGCAATGCTTTCAGTAGTTGCCGGCAGATTGGTTTTCACACTCAAAGTCTTAACATAATTAGCAGAATTATTAATTAGTTATACTATTTGCTAAAATGGAAGTGTAGTTTTAAAAGTTATGTAGAAAATGAACCTGCAGTTTAGTTCATAAGAGCACAGCTATGGCCAGTAACTCCAGGTTGTCGACAGCGTTTGTTGGACTTTATGGTAGTCTCTATTTTCTGATGACATCAGAGGGTCAGATTGCTTCTTTTTCCTGATTATTTTTCTAGATAAGTGATCAAAGGGGTTGTCCTCTTCTTTTTACTTCTTTAAAAATGAGCCAATAGTGGACTAACAATTTATAAAAAAAAAAACATATTCTCCAACTGAACACCTATCACTTATTACCAGTGTACGCCGCCGGTCTCCTGACTTCCTCTTCTAAAGGGGCACATCAGGTGACTACTGCAGCCTTTCAGTGGTCATATTCTGTCCAAGCTAGGAGACTGACTTCCCACTCAAAAGGAGCATGATCTTTGCAGCCAATTAGTTGTCAACCGACAGAAAAGGAAACCAAGAGACCAACGGGGGACACTGGCAGAACAGAGGAGCAGCAAGGGTTCCGTTAATGTTGATGTGGTTTTCTTTACTTTTAAGACCAGTATGGGCCAGTGTAGTGGACAACCCTTGTAATGTGAGATCAGGAGGACGCCATTCAACAAAACTAAGGAGCAACGGTACTTGGTTAACTGCAGTGGTCCTCCAATGAATCCAGCCCCCGGGGCCTAATTGAAAATTTGTAAGAGGGCCCCCACCTACCAATACCAGACACATCCTACAGACAACAGTGGTGCTGACAGCAGTGGAGCAGTATAATCTGATTCATTATCGGTGTTTCAGATCATTCTACCCCTTTCATAACCAAATTATAGTTTGTGCTATAATAATATGTAACTGATGGTGTTGTTATATATCACTGTATGGTGTGAACACCTCTCAATGCATGAAATGAAAGGTAACATAAAATGCTGATTTTCAAGTCAGGAAAGACCCCAAATTATTGAAAAAAATGGCTAGGGTGGATTAGAGTTAACAATTGCTTAGAGTTGGAAAGATCTTGACATGTTGGCTTGACAACTGGAATAGCTATAGATTTATAGGATACACTAGACACGGGTTTGTTGCTGTGATTTGGCACAAATTAGTTTGAACACTACAATATTTGATTTGATTTTACAGAGGACTGTAAGTAAAGGTACTACATTCTCTTAAAGGAATTTGTTCTTTGACTAATATATTGATGAGTCACCCAGCACCCTCACTGCTGTTATCTGCTCCGACACAGAACCAGAACCAATACATAGAACCAGAACAGCACAACTCCATACATTTCTTAGTGGCCACTCCCGGCACTGTAGCTTATTTTTAATCCCCCTAAATAGGAAAAAAGCTGCTGTACGCAGGGTGCAGGCACTAAACATATGGATCAGTGCTGTTCTGGCTTCGTACATTGTTTATATCCTCCGGAGCAGATAACAGCTGATTAATGAGTGTACGTGCTTGGATAAGGTGTTATCTGAGCATGCTCATGTGCTAACCGAGTGTCTTTGGCGTGTTTGAAAAATATGTTCGAATCCCCACGGCTGTATGTGTTGCTGATGTCGAACAGCCGTGAGACATGCAGCCACGGGGACTCGAACATACTTTTCAAACACGCCAAAGACACTGGGTTAGCACCCAAGCATGCCCTTATCCCAGTACGTCTGCTCATCACTACAGTTGATCAGTGGGGGTGCCAGATGTCAGATTGATCTGATATGGATGACCTATCATACAGATAGTAAATATGTTAGAACCAGACTTTTTTTTAAATCAAACACTATTGCATTTTATAGTATTGCATTTTATAATACTACACCTGGAACCAGTTAACATGTTCATATTAAACCATAAGTAGCACCAAAAGCCTAAAGCCCTGATCTCACATAGTGTAAATGCTGCATTATTTTTATGTTGCGGTTATCTGTCCAAGTAAAGTGGATGTGATTTCCTGAAAACTGCTGCCCATTATGTGAATAAAGATGACTTTGAACTGTGCAGTTTTTGGTGCATTTCTTCCCACGGGCTTCTATAGGGAGCCTGAAAATGCATGTGATAAATGTAGCTGTGTTTTTAAGTGCAGAATCAAAGCTTTTCTGCACTAAAAAAATGATTAAAAATTATGCTTCAAATCTGCACCAGAAAATTCCTCAAAGTGGGGGAATAAACAGCAAAAATGCAATAATCAGAGAACATTATAATTACATATTTTGGTGCAGACAATGTAGATAAAAAACAGTAGAGAAAAAATACAGCATTTACTCTACAAGTGAACAGAGCCTTATATTGGACCCATCAGTACCTGGTTAATATATAGGCAGGAGATAGCTGCTGTCAGACTCTTGCCTATTTAAGTAACATTTTTTATTTTCTCTGTATTTTTTACCTACTGTAATATAAGTAAAGAAGAATACGTAAACTGTAACTACTGTCGACAGGTGGCTGTCAATGTTTTGGATACCCTAATTCAGCAATAAAGTTCAAGCACTTGCCCACATGCTTTTTATGTATTTTTAGAAGCCAATGTCTGCTGGGCATAGCAAAGGTTTATGATTCTCATTTTTATCCACTCATGGCTTTGATCTCTAAAACTGCATCAAACTGACACTTGTGAACGCTGACTTATTCATCTAGTAATTAGACTATTTGAACATTCATAGTTTTGCAAAGAGACAGTTTATTTTGCCTCGGGGAGACCTAATTTTCCTACCATTTTCCCAGAGTGCATCAAGCCAGGCCTATAAAGTCTCCTTACTTAACTGGTAGTGTCTATAAGGAGAAATATAACACAGAAGACTGCCATCAAAGGCCTCTTACACTATTAACCAGCACTCTCCATTGCACTGATGAGGGGCAAGAAGTCAGACACAGTACTCTATAGCTCCCTGTACATTGTATCTTTTCCTATTGAGAAAAACTCTTGATTTGATTAAATATCCTTAGCAATGTGGCAGTGCCAATTAAAGAGTTGGACTTTGAATAATGGGGGGCTACTTCTGAGAGCTGGCATTACAGTAGCAGCTTTCTTTCTGGGGAGAAATTTGCATATTTTTTCCCAAGGAGAATTGCCTAGCTTATTACTTTCCTTATCCCAGCTGGAAAAAAATTACCCCCTAATCACAAAGTATTTGCATGGCAAATTTGACTAGTCATCAAAAGCTACTCTTCATTGACAAAGGATAGACTTGTTGTAGTAAGTTTCTGATCAGTAGTGCTTGGAATGTCAATATGTTGTGGTGCGCCCACCCATGACCTTGAGGGTGCCTATTAATCAGATGGTGCTGGGGATGGCGCAGATCATAGGAGATTAGCAGTGCTGTGGTCTGGTGGTCATGGACTACCAACATGGTCTCTGGACCAGGGTTCTGGAAACCTGTTTTCATCAAGGATAGTATGTTGGTTGGGTTGTAATCCCTGGTGACTGGTTCCCTTCAACAATCTTGACCATAAAACTTATTCGTTGTAAGTCCATCAGTGCACCTACATGATGGCAGACTGGAGAACCCTCTCGACTTATGTATTCTTCTCCCAAATTTTGACTTCTACTGCAACATATTGGTCTAATCATGCAAACTAAAGGAGTTGTCTGCCTGGTTTAGAAACACAATTTGTAAATATCTAATTTGGGCATTTTCAGTTATGAGAGGAGGAGGAGCAATGTCTTTCATGGAAAAACCCTTTACGACCATCATCAATTAGCTCAAGTGAAGAGAAACTAAAAAGGGCTTCTCTGTTGATGAAGGACCCAGAATATTTATGTATCACAGACTAGCTCATAACTCATTAATTTCAGTGAGTAGAGTGTAATACTCAATTTCGCCTCTAGAGGTGCTATTTTAGGAGTCCAGATGTTCTGCTGTTTCATCTTCACCTCCTGGCATCTTGAACAATGGCTTGTTGACAAGCAAATTATATCTTTCAATTACCAATGACTATGTTTCACAGTGTGCATATGTGTGATGGCAGTCCTATCATAATAAAAACAGTACTAAATTGGTCCATTTTAAAACTTCATTATAATGCCACATGTTCATACCCTGCTGGTGCAAAAAGGTTTTTAAGGTTGATGCCCTTTTGAATTATTTTTGGACCCCTACCAGAAACTGGTTCCGAAGTTACATGTTGGATCCACCAACAGATTAACAAGCTTAGAGCCTTTAGACCTGTGGATTCTTGTTTCTCGAGTGCAATTTGTTCTCAAATCTGGTCTCCATGGCTGTCAGTCCTGGAAAGTGTTCACTTTTGTGGCCAATATCCTTAGTCCGGCTTCCTCGGCACCTCTGGCATTCACTAGGCCCCGTGGCATTGCGAAGTCATGGTACAACACATGTCAGGATGCCAAACTGAGGATGCTGGAAGCAGAAGTGAAGACTTCCTTGGTCCGGCTGCCATGGAGGACTGGATGCTGGCAGAAGTTTTTTTGCTGCATTCTTGAAATTACCAGAAACCTTCACATGTAAAAGGTATTAAAGGGGTAAATGAAAGGTATGCCTGGCTAAGAACTCAAACTTTAGGACCCCTAGAGACAGTCAAGAGAAAGGCACCTCAGGCACCAAAAAGATCCCTTTGTACCTGACATTATTCTGTAATTTACCATCCAGTCCCATAACTACAGCATTCGATACCAGATATCGCAAAAACAAAAAAGGTAAAAAATATGGACATCCAGTACTTTAAGTTTATAAAATGTCTTCCTTTTGCCCTGTTTATCCTGTAAAAAAAACCTAAGCTATACTTTAACAAATGTTTTGTCAGAATAAAACATGACTTTTTTTTTATTACTATACCATATGTAGCCAGAGAAATAAAAATGCTATATATAATACCATTGGTGATTATTCGGGACTAACCTCCAGATAAGCACAGCCTACATTACAATAAGGATTTTATATTCCAATTATCTTCAGCATAAAATCCATAAAACACTTGGTGGTTTCATTTATTGCAAGATAAAACCATAGTCATGAAAGTAGAAAGTCGTAGCTTGTAACATAATTTGTACTAATGATTACAAATCTTCTCCAGTGAATCTCTTGGATATAAGCCTGGCCGTCATGTAGACACCATAATATATTAATTTCAATACTAAATAATCCATTTGAATCAATAAGTATAATCAGGTCAAACATTAAAAAGCAGAAATAAAAGGAGCTTTTATAATAATAATAATAATAATAACAATAAGAGGCGTATTAAAGACATCCCCATTGTTCTTCAGCACAAAGTCCAGCTTTGATACTGATGACGCCCCACATTCCATGAAATATGTATTTAACCAGTAGCAGTTTGGTTGCCTATAACTCGAAGGATTTCTTTATAGCTACTTGGTTCCTGTGTGTTGATGCTTGTGTCTCCCACTTGACCATCCTCATAGCTGGAGAGAAAAAAAAGAAAGCAATAAATAATAAGACTATAAAGAAAATCCTTTTAAGTCTTAGCAAGTCAATTACATCACTTTAAATACATTTATTTTGCTTAAGTATGGGAAAGGAAAGGATTTGCACACAACCAAAACCTAGGAACAGACAAACAACACACCAACAACACCTGAACCAAGCAGCATTAAGCTAACTCTTTGATTGCCAGAGTCCAGTTTTTATAGGATAGGGGAGTGGCCAGCAGTGAACAGCAGAGAACCTTAAGGCAAGAAAGCTTCCAGGAGCTCTCAGCTGAGCAGATTAAACTCTGCACTGCTAGAAGAAACATGCACCATTTAATATGAAGAAGTGCATCTAGTCAGTGCAGGAGTAGAAGAAATCAGATGGCGTGGTCTTATGGCTTTTCTCTGTCGTGGCAACCCAGTGACAGGAACAGTCTCTGTTAAAGAAGAGGTCCACTATCTTCCTCAGCACTTCTGATTGTCCATTCTTTGGAGCAAAACACAACAACCACACTGAGAAGTATCATTCTTTTCTTCATATTTGTTCTTTCTCTATCTTATGCTCAAAAACTTTTTGAAAACTGCATTAAATCTGGATGTTTGAATCCTGCTAAACTGTAAAGCGCTGCGGAATATGTTGGCGCTATATAAAGATTATTATTATTATTATTTATTTTACCTTATCTTCTTCAGCATTGACATTTTTTTGTTTCGCAAAGAAACCTTCCTTTGGTTGACTTTTGTTTGGCCATGGATGGTTACTATAATGACTAGATGGTAGCCCGATTCTAATGCATCGGGTATTCTAGAATATGTGTGTAGTTTATTTATGAAGATTTTACAATAATACATTGAATACACTAGCGAAGCATGGTTCAAATCCCGCGTCAATTCGCGGCCGGACTGCGCCTGTCGCTGATTGTTCGCGGCTGGCCACGTAGTATATAGCAAAGCCACGTAATATATAACACAGCCCGCCACGAAGTATATTGCACAGCCACGTAGTATATTGCACAGCTACGTAGTATATAGCACAGCCCACGGAGTATATAGCACAGCCACGTAGTTTATAACACAGCCCACTGAGTATATAGCACAGCCACGTAGTATATAGCACAGCCCACGTAGTTTATAACAGCCCACGTAGCATATAGCACAGCTCACGTAGTATATAACAGCCCACGCACGCAATATATAACACAGCCCATGTAGTGTATAACACAGCCCACGTAGTATATAACAGCCCACGTAGTGTATAACACAGCCCACGTAGTATATAGCACAGCCACGTAGTATATAACAACCCACGTAGTGTATAACACAGCCCACGTAGTATATAGCACAGCCCACGTAGTATATAGCACAGCCCAGAGTATATAGCACAGCCACGTAGTATATAACACAGCCCACTGAGTATATAGCACAGCCACGTAGTATATAGCACAGCCCACGTAGTTTATAACAGCCCACGTAGCATATAGCACAGCTCACGTAGTATATAACAGCCCACGCACGCAGTATATAACACAGCCCATAGTAACATAGTAACATAGTTAGTAAGGCCGAAAAAAGACATTTGTCCATCCAGTTCAGCCTATATTCCATCATAATAAATCCCCAGATCTACGTCCTTCTACAGAACCTAATAATTGTATGATACAATATTGTTCTGCTCCAGGAAGACATCCAGGCCTCTCTTGAACCCCTCGACTGAGTTCGCCATCACCACCTCCTCAGGCAAGCAATTCCAGATTCTCACTGCCCTAACAGTAAAGAATCCTCTTCTATGTTGGTGGAAAAACCTTCTCTCCTCCAGACGCAAAGAATGCCCCCTTGTGCCCGTCACCTTCCTTGGTATAAACAGATCCTCAGCGAGATATTTGTATTGTCCCCTTATATACTTATACATGGTTATTAGATCGCCCCTCAGTCGTCTTTTTTCTAGACTAAATAATCCTAATTTCGCTAATCTATCTGGGTATTGTAGTTCTCCCATCCCCTTTATTAATTTTGTTGCCCTCCTTTGTACTCACTCTAGTTCCATTATATCCTTCCTGAGCACCGGTGCCCAAAACTGGACACAGTACTCCATGTGCGGTCTAACTAGGGATTTGTACAGAGGCAGTATAATGCTCTCATCATGTGTATCCAGACCTCTTTTAATGCACCCCATGATCCTGTTTGCCTTGGCAGCTGCTGCCTGGCACTGGCTGCTCCAGGTAAGTTTATCATTAACTAGGATCCCCAAGTCCTTCTCCCTGTCAGATTTATCCAGTGGTTTCCCATTCAGTGTGTAATGGTGATATTGATTCCTTCTTCCCATGTGTATAACCTTACATTTATCATTGTTAAACCTCATCTGCCACCTTTCAGCCCAAGTTTCCAACGTATCCAGATCCATCTGTAGCAGAATACTATCTTCTCTTGTATTAACTGCTTTACATAGTTTTGTATCATCTGCAAATATCGATATTTTACTGTGTAAACCTTCTACCAGATCATTAATGAATATGTTGAAGAGAACAGGTCCCAATACTGACCCCTGCGGTACCCCACTGGTCACAGCGACCCAGTTAGAGACTATACCATTTATAACCACCCTCTGCTTTCTATCACTAAGCCAGTTACTAACCCATTTACACACATTTTCCCCCAGACCAAGCATTCTCAGTTTGTGTACCAACCTCTTGTGCGGCACGGTATCAAACGCTTTGGAAAAATCGAGATATACCACGTCCAATGACTCACCGTGGTCCAGCCTATAGCTTACCTCTTCATAAAAACTGATTAGATTGGTTTGACAGGAGCGATTTCTCATAAACCCATGCTGATATGGAGTTAAACAGTTATTCTCATTGAGATAATCCAGAATAACATCCCTCAGAAACCCTTCAAATATTTTACCAACAATAGAGGTTAGACTTATTGGCACCACATTTGCTATGCGCCAGTCCTGCGGAACAGACCCTGTCGCTATAGAGTCCCTAAAAATAAGAAATAATGGTTTATCTATTACATTACTTAGTTCTCTTAGTACTCGTGGGTGTATGCCATCCGGACCCGGAGATTTATCTATTTTAATCTTATTTAGCCGGTTTCGCACCTCTTCTTGGGTTAGATTGGTGACCCTTAATATAGGGTTTTCATTGTTTCTTGGGATTTCACCTAGCATTTCATTTTCCACCGTGAATACCGTGGAGAAGAAGGTGTTTAATGAAGCCCATGTAGTGTATAACACAGCCCACGTAGTATATAACAGCCCACGTAGTGTATAACACAGCCCACGTAGTATATAGCACAGCCCACGTAGTATATAGCACAGCCACGTAGTATATTGCACAGCTACGTAGTATATAGCACAGCCACGTAGTATTTTGCACAGCCCACATAGTATATTGCACAGCCCACATTGTATATTGCACAACCCAAGTAGTATATTGCACAGCCTACGTAGTATATTGCACAGCTTACGTAGTATATTGCAAAGCCCACACAGTATATTGCACAGCCCACGTAGTATATTGCACAGCCCACGTAATAAATTGCACAGCGCACATAGTATATTGCACAGCCCACATAGTATACTGCACAGCCCACGTAGTATATTGCACGGCCCACGTAGTATATAGCAATGTGGGCATCATATCCTGTTAAAATAAGAATTAAAATAAAAAATAGTAACATACTCAACTTCCGTTGGACCCAGGATCCAGGCGAAGCGTTTACCGATGCTCCTCATGCGCTCCGGTCCCAAGAGTGCATTGCGGTCTCACGAGATGATGAAGTAGCGGTCTCACAAGACTGCTACGTCATCATCTCGCGAGATCGCAATGCATGGATCGGTCATTGGAGTGTCGCAAGGAGCGGGAAAGGCCTGTTCTGGATCCGAGGAGCCGACGGACGGTGAGTATATAACTATTTTTTTTTTTTTTTTTTAACATTAGATCTTTTTACTATTGATGCTGCATAGGCGAAATCAATAGTAAAAAGTTGGTCACACAGGGTTAATAGCAGCGTTAACGGAGTGCGTTTCACCGCGGCATAACTCGGTCCGTTAACGCTGCCATTAACCCTGTGTGAGCGCTGACTGGAGGGGAGTATGGACTGTGGGCACTGACTGCGGGGAGTAAGGAGCAGCCATTTTGCCGCCGGACTGTGCTCATTGCTGATTGGTCGTGGCTGTTTTGCCGCGACCAATCAGCGACTTGGCATTTCCGTTACAGACAGACAGACGGAAGTGACCCTTAGACAATTATATAGTAGATTTCACTGTCTTGCATTCAACAAAAAAACTGCATTCTGTAACTGATTATTTTAACCCCTTAAGCCCCAAGGTTATTTGCACGTTAATGACCGGGCCAATTTTTACAATTCTGACCACTGTCCCTTTATGATGATATAACTCTGGAACGCTTCAACGGATCCCGGTGATTCTGACACTGTTTTCTTGAGACATATTGTACTTCATGATAGCTGTAAAATTTATTTGCTATTACCTGTGTTTATTTGTGAAAAAAGCGGAAATTTGGTGAAAATTTTGAAAATTTCTCAATTTTCCAACTTTGAATATTTATGCCCTTAAATCACAGAGATATGTCGCACAAAATACTTAATAAGTAACATTTCCCACATGTCTACTTTACATCAGCACAACTTTGGAAACAATTTTTTTTTTTGTTAGGGAGTTATAAGGGTTAAAATTTGATCAGCAATTTCTCATATTTACAACACCTTTTTTTTTTTAGAGACCACATCACATTTGAAGCTATTTTGAGAGGTCTATATGAAAGAAAATAGCCGAGTGTGACACCATTCTAAAAACTGCACCCATCAAGGTGCTCAAAACCACATTCAAGAAGTTTATTAACTCTTCTGGTGCTTCACAGAATCGCCCGATCTATCAGTAAAAAAAGCATTAACCTGATCGCTAAACAGCATAGCGAGAAAAAAATTTGAAACGCCAGAATGACGTTTTTTTTTTTGGCGCCGCGACACTGCATTCAAATGCTATAACGGGCAATCAAAAAAACATATCTACACAAATGTGGTATCATTAAAAACATCAGCTCGGCACGCAAAAAACAAGCCCTCACATGGCCATATTGATGGAAAAATAAAAAAGTTATGGCTCTGGGAAGAAGGGGAGCGAAAAACGAAAACACAAAAATGAAAAAGGGCCGCGGCATGAAGGGGTTAAAAAAAATGAACATTTAATTTTTTTACACAAAACATTTACTTCAGCTCCAATTTGTTTTATTTTACCAAGGGTAACAGGAGAAAATTGACCCCAAAAGTTGTTGTACAATTTGTCCTGAGTACCCGATACCCCATATGTTGGGGTAAACCACTGTTTGGGCGCATGGCAGAGTTTGGAAGGGAAGGAGCGCCATTTGACTTTTCAAAGCAAAATTGGCTGGAATTGAGATGGGACGCCATGTTGTGTTTGGAGAGCCTCTAATGTGCCTAAACATTGAAACCCCCACAAGTGACACCATTTTGGAAAGTAGACCCCCAAAGGAACTTATCTAGATGTGTGGTGAGCACTTTGACCTATCAAGTGCTTCACAGAAGTTTATAATGTAGAGCCGTAAAAATAAAAAATATTTTTTCACAAAAATGAATTTTCACCCCCCATTTTTTATTTTCCCACGGTTACCAGAAGAAATTGTACTCCAAAAGTTGTTGTGCAATTTGTCCTGAGTACGCTGATACCCCATATGTGGGGGTAAATCACTGTTTGGGCGCATGGCAGAGCTCGGAAGGGAAGGAGTGCCGTTTGACTTTTCAATGCAAAATTGGCTGGAATTGAAATGGGACGCCATGTTGTGTTGGGGAGCCCCTGATGTGCCTAAACATGGAAACCCCCCACAAGTGACACCATTTTGGAAAGTAGACCCCCTTAAGGATCTTATCTAGATGTGTTGTGAGAGCTTTGAACCCCCAAGTGTTTCACTACAGTTTATGACGCAGAGCTGTGAAAATAAAAATTCTTTTTTTTTTTCCACAAAAATTATTTTTAAGCCCCCAGTTTTGTATTTTCCCCAGGGTAACAGGAGAAATTTGACACCAGAAGTTGTTGTCCAATTTGTCCTGAGTATGCTGATACCCCATATGTGGGGGGACCACCGTTTGGGCGCATGGCAGAGCTCGGAAGAAAAGGAGCGCCATTTGGAATGCAGACTTAGATGGATTGGTCTGCAGGCATCATGTTGCATTTGCAGAGCCCCTGATGTACCTAAACAGTAGAAACCCCCCACAAGTGAACCCCATATTGGAACCTAGACCCCCCAAGGAACTTATCAAGATGTGTTGTGAGAACTTTAAACCCCCAAGTATTTCACTACAGTTTATAACGCAGAGCCGTGAAAATAAAAAATCATTTTTTCCTCCAAAAATGTTTTTTTAGCCCCCACCTTTTTTTTTTAGGGACCACATCACATTTGAAGCTATTTTGAGGGGTCTATATGAAAGAAAATACCCGAGTGTGACACCATTCTAAAAACTGCACCCATCAAGGTGCTCAAAACCACATTCAAGAAGTTTATTAACTCTTATGGTGCTTCACAGGACATGAGCAGTACTATTACTTCGCATGTGGTGTCTCCCCCTTTGATGTGGGCTCCGGCGGTGAGCCCACATCAAAGTCGCGACATGTCAGCTGTTTTCTACAGCTGACATGTGCGCGCAATGGCGGCAGGTGAAATCGCGATTCACCCCAGCTATTAACCTGTTAAATGCCGCTGTCAAACGCTGACAGCGGCATTTAACGGCCATGCGGCCGGAAATGAGCGCATCGCCAATCCCCGTCACACGATCGAGGGTTGGCGATGTGTCAGGATGGTAACCATAGAGGTCCTTGAGACCTCTATGGTTACTGATGCCGGCCTGCTGTGAGCGCCCCCCTGTGGTCGGCGCTCATAGCACACCTGCAATTCAGCTACATAGCAGCGATCTGATGTTCGCTGCTATGTAGCTGAGCCGATCGAGTGGGGCCAGCTTCTAGCCTCCCATGGAGGCTATTAAAGCATGGCAAAAGTAAAAAAAATGTTTTTAAAAATATGAAAAAAAATAAAAAATATGAGAGTTTAAATCACCCCCCTTTCGTCCCATCCAAAATATAACAATAAAAAAAAATCAAACCTGCACATATTTGGTATCGCCGCGTTCAGAATCGCCCAATCTATCAGTAAAAAAAGCATTAACCTGATCGCTAAACAGCGTAGCGAGAAAAAAATTTGAAACGCCAGAATGACGTTTTTTTGTTTTTTGGCGCTGCGACACTGCATTCAAATGCAATAACGGGCAATCAAAAAAAACATATCTACACAAATGTGGTATCATTAAAAACATCAGCTCGGCACGCAAAAAACAAGTCCTCACATGGCCATATTGACGGAAAAATAAAAAAAGTTATGGCTCTGGGAAGGAGGGGAGTGAAAAACGAAAACACAAAAATGAAAAAGGGCCGCGGCATGAAGGGGTTAAAAAAAATGAACATTTAATTTTTTTTCACAAAACATTTACTTCAGCTCCAATTTGTTTTATTTTACCAAGGGTAACAGGAGAAAATTGACCCCAAAAGTTGTTGTACAATTTGTCCTGAGTACCCGATACCCCATATGTTGGGGTAAACCACTGTTTGGGCGCATGGCAGAGTTCGGAAGGGAAGGAGCGCCATTTGACTTTTCAATGCAAAATTGGCTGGAATTGAGATGGGACGCCATGTTGTGTTTGGAGAGCCTCTAATGTGCCTAAACATTGAAACCCCCACAAGTGACACCATTTTGGAAAGTAGACCCCCAAAGGAACTTATCTAGATGTGTGGTGAGCACTTTGACCTATCAAGTGCTTCACAGAAGTTTATAATGTAGAGCCGTAAAAATAAAAAATATTTTTTCACAAAAATGAATTTTCACCCCCCATTTTTTATTTTCCCACGGTTACCAGAAGAAATTGTACTCCAAAAGTTGTTGTGCAATTTGTCCTGAGTACGCTGATACCCCATATGTGGGGGTAAATCACTGTTTGGGCGCATGGCAGAGCTCGGAAGGGAAGGAGTGCCGTTTGACTTTTCAATGCAAAATTGGCTGGAATTGAAATGGGACGCCATGTTGTGTGGGGAGCCCCTGATGTGCCTAAACATGGAAACCCCCCACAAGTGACACCATTTTGGAAAGTAGACCCCCTTAAGGATCTTATCTAGATGTGTTGTGAGAGCTTTGAACCCCCAAGTGTTTCACTACAGTTTATGACGCAGAGCTGTGAAAATAAAAATTCTTTTTTTTTTTTCCACAAAAATTATTTTTAAGCCCCCAGTTTTGTATTTTCCCCAGGGTAACAGGAGAAATTTGACCCCAGAAGTTGTTGTCCAATTTGTCCTGAGTATGCTGATATCCCATATGTGGGGGGACCACCGTTTGGGCGCATGGCAGAGCTCGGAAGAAAAGGAGCGCCATTTGGAATGCAGACTTAGATGGATTGGTCTGCAGGCATCATGTTGCATTTGCAGAGCCCCTGATGTACCTAAACAGTAGAAACCCCCCACAAGTGACCCCATATTGGAACATAGACCCCCCAAGGAACTTATCAAGATGTGTTGTGAGAACTTTAAACCCCCAAGTATTTCACTACAGTTTATAACGCAGAGCCGTGAAAATAAAAAATCATTTTTTCCTCCAAAAATGTTTTTTTAGCCCCCACATTTTTATTTTCCCTAACCCTAGCCCCAACCCTAGCCCTAACCCTAACCCTAGCCCTAACCCTAGCCCTAAGCCTAGCCCTAACCCTAATGGAAAATGGAAATAAATACATTTTTTAATTTTTTATTTTTCCCTAACTAAGGGGGGTTTACTTTTATAGCGTTCTTTTAGCGGATTTTCATGACTGGCAGCCGTCACACACTAAAAGACGGTTTTTATTGCAAAAAATATTTTTTTGCGTTACCACATTTTGAGAGCTATAATTTTTCCATATTTTGGTCCACAGAGTCATGTGAGGACTTGTTTTTTCGAGACGAGTTGACGTTTTTATTGGTAACATTTTCGGGCACATAACATTTTTTGATCGCTTTTTATTCCGATTTTTGTGAGGCAGAATGACCAAAAAACAGCTATTCATGAATTTCTTTGGGGGAGGCGTTTATACCGTTCCGCCTTTGGTAAAATGGATAAAGCAGTTTTATTCTTTGGGTCAGTACGATTACAGCGATACCTCATTTATATCTTTTTTATGTTTTGGCGCTTTTATACGATAAAAACTATTTTATAGAAAAAATAATTATTTTTGCATCGCTTTACTCTGAGGACTATAACTTTTTCACTGATGATGCTGTATGGTGGCTCATATTTTGCGGGACAAGATGACGTTTTCAGCGGTACCATGATTATTTATATTCGTCTTTTTGATCACGTGCTATTCCACTTTTTGTTTGGCAGTATGATAATAAAGTGTTGTTTTTTGCCTCTCTTTTTTTTTATGGTGTTCACTGAAGGGGTTAACTAGTGAGACAGTTTTATAGGTCGGGTCATTATGGACGCAGCGATGCTAAATGTGTGTACTTTTATTGTTTTTTTTTTGTTTAGATAAAGGAATGTATTTATTGGAACAATATATATATATATATTTTATGTTTTTATTTATTTATTTAGGAATTTTTTTTTTTACACATGTAAATATTTTTTTTTTACTTTTTTACTTTGCCTTGGGGGAGGGGGGGTATCACAGTAACGTGACAGATCGCTGATCTGACACTTTGCTGTGCACTGTGTCAGATCAGCGATCACACAGGCACAGCAGGGAGGCTTCCCATCGCTTGCTCTGAGCAGGCGCTTGTAAGCCACCTCCCTGCAGGACCCGGATGCAGCCCCGTGGCCATTTTGGATCCGGGGCCTGCAAGGAGGAGACGCTCGGTACAAGGTGAGCACATCGCCTTGTACCGAGGGTCTCAGGGAAGCTCGCCGGGAGCCCCCTCCCTGCACGATGCTTCCCTATGCCCCCGGAACGCTGCGATCATGTTTGATCGCAGTGTGTCGGGGGTTAATTTGCCAGGGCGGTCCGTGACCACTCCTGGCACATAATTCTGGATGTCAGCTGCGATAGTCAGCTGACACCCGGCCGCGATCGGCTGCGCTTCCGATTGCTATGACGTACTATCCCGACCCTGGGAATTAAGTCCCAGGTCACCTTGAGGGGATAGTACGTCAAATGGAATTAAGGGGTTAAAGCAAATCAATCAGTGAGCAATTAAAGAAAAAAATTGAAGCACAGCTTGGATATTCAAAGTATTCTATTATTTCAGTATTTTCCTGAAAAAAACATTAAAAATGGTAAATGGTAGAAAAAAAGTTATCAATCATTATGTATCTTCAGTATTTTCTGATAAATATACTGAACCAAATTAAGGGCATCCTTTCAGCCCCAAAAACTATTTATCTGCGCATGTAGCTCTTTCAAGGACAAGTTCAGCAATACCTTTCCATGGCTGGTCTGTTCCTCCATTATTAAGAAATCAACTTTTGAATTGATGTGCAAAAGAGGCTGAAAATCTGAAATCTTTGGCAGTAAAAGCCAGGGGTGATTAGTCAAGGGGACCCTGCCCACTACCTCAAGTAGTAGTACCGTAAGGTCTTTCCGGTGTGCTTGTATAGGGGGAGACCTGTCAGTCATTGCCAGCGAGTACAAAAAAAACGCCAGGGGCTGGCCTTTTTGAATAGCTATCCAAGCGGCTTTTAAAGCATGCTTCCCCCTTAAGAAAGTTAATAATAATAATAATAATAATTTTATTTCTATAGCGCCGGCATATTCCGCAGCACTTTACATTTAGAGGGGACTTGTACATACAATAGTCCTTACAGCATAACAATAAACACATAGATCAAAACAGATACCAAGAGGAATGAGAGCCCTGCTCGCAGCTTACAATCTATAAGGAAAAGGGGAGACACGAGAGGTGGATGGTAACAATTGCTTTAGTTGTTCGGACCAGCCATAGTGTGCCTAAACAGTAGAAACCCCACAAGTGACCCCATTTTGGAAACTAGACCCCCAAAGGAACTTATCTAGATATGTGGTGAGCACTTTGAACCCCTAAGTGCTTCACAGAAGTTTACAACGCAGAGCCATGAAAATAAAAAATAATTTTTCATTCCTCAAAAATTATGTTTTAGCAAGCTATTTTTTTATTTTCGCAAGGGTAACAGGAGAAATTGGACCCCAATAGTATGCTGATACCCCATATGTTGGGGTAAACCATTGTTTGGGCGCACATCGGGGCTCGGAAGGGAGGGAGCACCATTTGACTTCTTGAACGCAAGATTGGCTGGAACCAATGGTGGCGCCATGTTGCGTTTGGAGACCCCTGATGTGCCTAAACAGTGGAAACCCCTCAATTCTAACTCCAACCCTAACCCCAACACACCCCTAACCCTAATCCTAACCCTAATCCCAAGCCTAACCCAACACACCCCTAACCCTAACCATAACCCTAACCCTAACCACAAGCCTAATTTTAACCCTATTTCCAATCCTAGCCCTAATTCCAACCCTAACCCTAAGGCTATGTGCCCACGTTGCGGATTCGTGTGAAATTTTTCCGCACCATTTTTGAAAAATCCCCAGGTAACTGCGTTTTACCTGCGGATTTACCGCGGATTGCCAGTGTTTTTTGTGCAGATTTCACCTGCGGATTCCTATTGAGGGACAGGTGTAAAACGCTGCGAAATCCGCACAAAGAATTGACATGCTGCGGAAAATACAACGCAGCTTTTCCATGCGGTATTTTCCGCACCATGTGCACAGCGGATTTGGTTTTCCATAGGTTTACATGGTACTGTAAACTTGATGGAAAACTGCTACGAATACGCAGCGGCCAATCCGCTGCGGATCCGCAGCCAAATCACAATGATCAAAATGTACCTGGAACGCATCTGCCGGCCGGCAGATTGGGCAGGCACACTGTGCATGCGCTCACCATTTTGGAAGATGGCGGTGCCCATGGAGAAGACGGATGGACACCGGGAGGCTCGGTAACTATGAGGGGGTGGGATCGGAGCACGGTGGGGGGGTGGATCGGAGCATGGGGGGGTGGATCGGAGCAGGGAGAGGCAGACAGGAGGATGGGGGGAGAGGACAGGAGCGGACCACAGTACGGGACAGAAAGGAGGACTGGGGAGGAGATCGGTGGCGGTGTCGGGGGGCAGATCAGGGTTTCCAGCCATGGACGATGTTATTGCAGCATCGACCATGGCTGGTTTGTAATATTTTACCACTTTTCATAGGTGAAATATTACAAATTGCTCTGATTGGCTGTTGAAAGTGAAACAGCCAATCAGAGCGATCGTAGCCAGGAGGGGGCGAAGCCACCCCCCTGGGCTGAAGTACCACTCCCCCTGTCCCTGCAGATCGGGTGAAATTGGAGTTAACCCTTTCACCCGATCTGCAGGGACGCGATCCCTCCATGACGCTACATATGTGTCACAGGTCGGATTGGCACCGACTGTCATGAAGCCTACGTGGCGTCACAGGTCGGGAAGGGGTTAAAGTATACCTGGTGGAGAGTGACATACCAGCGCTGGCTTGTCAAGGTAAGGAGGCTTATTCGCCGTGCAATGCTCCTCTGGGAAATTTTATATGCAAATTGCCTCTTCAGAGAAAAAGAGAACTTGAACTCTATAGCGCCACCTGTTGGAAGTAGCGATCCTACAAGACACAATCAACCTTTTAAAGATTCTTGCAATATGACTTCGCACTGACGAGGGTCAACGTCCCAAAACACCGTGTCTGCGAATTGAGATACTGATTTGACCCCTATCCTAAGTTATATTGCATATCAGAGAGGGGTGGAGATAGATAGAAAACAAGCAGGTAAGATGGTGGCCTTGCCGTGATGCACCAAGTGCCTGTACTTGGTTTGAACAGTCATTCTTTGCTAACAGACTCCATTTAATTGGGAAAGTCGCATTCTCCTTCCCTCCAGCAACCTGTAATGACTTAATATCATACACAGTGTAAGTCTGTACACATTCAGTAATGTTCTTAGTTTAAAAAATGTGAATAAAGTAATACAGTATGAAAAAGAAATGGAAATGGAGAGAGGAGGGGGATGCTGCTGCAGTCAAAGGCTATGTGAACACAATGCGTTTTTGATTCATTTTCGCGGCTTTTTTTATGCGCATAATTGCTCCAAAATCTCAATGAAATACTAAAGCAAGGTAAATCAATGACAATCCTGAAGTGCTGTGCACATGATCAGTAAAATTCAGTCCGTATTTGCAGCGTTTTATTTTCTGCAGCATCTCAATTTTTTTTTTGCGTTTCTGCAGCGTTTTTGACTCATTGACTTCAATTGAGTCAGTCAAATCTGCAGCAAAAACGCAGATGTAAAAAGGTTTGCATATTTGCTGCTTATTGTCTGAAGATTTTCTGCCAAAAACACTGCGTATTGTCAGAAGTAAATGAAGTCAGAAGGAGGAAGAGTGTGTGGGTGGAGAATAAGTGTGTGGGCGGAGAATAAGTGTGTATGTCTCTGTGTGGGGGCGGAGAATATGTGCATGTGTCTGTGTGTGTGTACTCATGTGACGAACAGCCTATTAAGCGATGTCTGATGGGACTACTACTTCCATAAGGCTACGTCTTTTGTCTCATTTAACAGATACAGCATGAGGCGATGATGGGAGAATAATCTCATCATCCGGCGCCTGTGTTCAATTGTAAATCAGAACATTTACATAATTACATACATATTCACATACAATATACATAATAATAATAATCTTTATTTTTATATAGCGCTAACATATTCCGCAGCGCTTTACAGTTTTGCACACATTATCATCACTGTCCCCGATGGGGCTCACAATCTAAATTCCCTATCAGTATGTCTTTGGAATGTGGGAGGAAACCAGAGTGCCTGGAGGAAACCCACGCAACCATGGGGAGAACATACAAACTCCTTGCAGTTGTTGTCAAATGTGGGATTAGAACCCAGGACTCCAGCGCTGCAAGGCTGCAGTGCTATCCACTGAGCCGCCGTGCTGCCCATGCACTGAACACCTAATCCCCGATGCCCGTGTCTCCTGCAAACAATCAAAAATAATAAACTAACATATACTTACCTTTCCACCATAGCCCATTAAATACCGAGTGTCCCATGTCAACCTCACCTGGCCGCCGGCGATACACTGACAGGAGTTAATAGCTGATCAGCTCTAATGCTCTCACTTACGGCACCGCTGCGTGAGAAAGTTCTCACACAGCGGTAGTGCCATAAGTAAGAGCACCGGAGCTGATGAACTCCGGTGAACTCTCATGACAGCTCAGTGATACACTTCGGGAGCGATTACCTCCTGTCAGTGTATCGCTGGAGGCCGGGTAGAGCGGTCACATCTCCAAATGTGACTGTTGTACAGCGAGATCACCAAGGGACACTCGATATTAAATGGACTATGTCGGATAGGATAGTATTATATGTTGTTTTATTATTTTTTTATTGTTTGCAGGAGACGTGGGTGTTGGGGAATAGGCATTCAGTAAGCACGGTAAATTTAGATTCCATAAAGGAGTCTGTGTGCTTATTTCAAATAAAGGACTTTATTCGGGCTGTGTCTTTATTTACCATGTACTATAGGATTATTAATGGGTAGGTGTCTTATAGACGCCTCTCCATTACTAACCTGTGGGCTTAATGTCACCTGACAATACAAAGGTAACATCAACCCCACAAATATGAACCCCCACATGCCACCGCTACAGGACAAGTGGGAAGAACGAGGCTAGGTGCCAGAATTGGCGCATCTACAAGGGGCAGCTGAGAGCTGATGTTTTTAGCCTGGGGGGCCAATATCCATGGCCCCATCCCAGGCTATTAATATCAGGCCACAGCGACCTGCCTAGCCTTTGCTGGTTCGATTTTATAGGGGGACCCCATTTCAATTTTTTTCTGGGGTTCCCTTGTAAACTAGCCAGTAAAGGCTAAGCAAACAGATGTGAGCTGATATTAATAGCCTGGGAACCTTTGGCTATTAGCTCCTTCCCAGAATATTAAAGGGAACCTGTTACCCCGAAAATCGCGGGTGAGGTAAGCCCACCGGCATCAGGGGCTTATCTACAGCATTCTGTAATGCTGTAGATAAGCCCCCGATGTTACCTGAAAGAAGAGAAAAAGACGTTATATTATACTCACCCAGGGGCGGTCCCGCTGCTGGTCAGGTCGGATGGGCATCTCCGGTCCGCTGCGGCGCCTCCCATCTTCATTACAAGACGTCCTCTTCTGATCTTCAGTCACGGCTCCGGCGCAGGCGTACTTTGCTCTGCCCTGTTGAGGGCAGAGGATAGTACTGCAGTGCGCAGGCGCCGGAAAGGTCAGAGGCCCGGCGCCTGCGCACTGCAGTACTTTGTCTGCCCTCAACAGGGCAGAGCAAAGTACGCCTGCACCGGAGCCGTGGCTGAAGATCAGAAGAGGACGTCTTGTAATGAAGATGGGAGGCGCCGCAGCGGACCGGAGACGCCCGTTTGACCCTCACCCCTGGGTGAGTATAATCTAACGTCTTTTTCTCCTTTTTCAGGTAACATCGGGGGCTTATCTACAGCATTACAGAATGCTGTAGATAAGCCCCTGATGCCGGTGGGCTTACCTCACCCGCGAATTTCGGGGTGACAGGTTCCCTTTAACATCAGCCGTCACCTTTCCCTCTGCTGGTTATAAAAATTATGCGGGAGCGTACGCAATTTTTTTTTTTGAAAAATAAACAGATATTGCATTTCACGCAGATTTTTGACAGTTGCTGTTTTGTTACAGCATGTATAGGTTAATTATGTTAATGCTCCTACATAGACTGGTGACTGTGTGTGTGTGTCTTTATTTAATATTAACCCCTTTCTGACATTAGACGTACTATCCCGTCGAGGTGGGGTGGGCCCCTATAACCACCGACGGGATAGTACGTCATATGTGATCGGCAGCGATCACGGGGGAGCGCCGCCGATCGCGGCCGGGTGTCAGCTGTTTATCGCAGCTGACATCCGGCACTATGTGCCAGGAGCGGTCACGGACCGCCCCCGGCACATTAACCCCTGGCACACCGTGATCAAAGATGATCGCGATGTGCCGGCGGTATAGGGAAGCTTCCCGCAGGGAGGGGGCTCCCTGCGGGCTTCCCTGAGCCCCCCGCAGCAACGCGATGTGATCGCGTTGCTGCGAGGGTCTTACCTCCCTCCCTGCCTGCTCCAGCCCTGGATCCAAGATGGCCGCGGATCCGGGTCCTGCAGGGAGGGAGGTGGCTTCACAGAGCCTGCTCAGAGCAGGCACTGTGAAGCCTGCAGAACTGTAAGTCAGATCAGTGATCTGACAGAGTGCTATGCAAACTGTCAGATCATTGATCTGTGATGTCCCCCCCTGGGACAAAATAAAAAAGTAAAAAAAAAAATTTGAAATGTGTAAAAAAAAAAAATAAAAAAAAAATTCCTAAATAATGAAAAAAAAAAAAATTATTCCCATAAATACATTTCTTCGTCTAAATAATAAAAAAAACAATAAAAGTACACATATTTAGTATCGCCGCGTCCGTAACGACCCAACCCATAAAACTGGCCCACTAGTTAACCCCTTCAGTAAACACCGTAAGAAAAAAAATAAAAAAACCAGGCAAAAAACAACGCTTTATTATCATACAGCCGAACAAAAAGTGGAATAACACGCGATCAAAACAACAGATATAAATAACCATGGTACCGCTGAAAACATCATCTAGTCCCGCAACAAAAGAGCCACCATACAGCATCATCAGCAAAAAAATAAAAAAGTTATAGTCCTGAGAATAAAACGATGCAAAAATAATTATTTTTTCTGTAAAATAGTTTTTATTGTATAAAGGTGCCAAAACATAAAAAATGATATAAATGAGGTGACGCTGTAATCGTACTGACCCGAAGAATAAAACTGCTTTATCAATTTTACCAAACGCGGAACGGTATAAACGCCTCCCCCAAAAGAAATTCATGAATAGCTGGTTTTTGGTCATTCTTCCTCACAAAAATCGGAATAAAAAGCGATCAAAAAATGTCACGTGCCTGAAAATGATACCAATAAAAACGTCAACTCGTTCCGCAAAAAACAAGACCTCACATGACTCTGTGGACCAAAATATGGAAAAATTATAGCTCTCAAAATGTGGTAACGCAAAAAATATTTTTTGCAATAAAAAGCGTCTTTCAGTGTGTGACGGCTGCCAATCATAAAAATCCACTAAAAAACCCGCTATAAAAGTAAATCAAACCCCCCTTCATCACCCCCTGAGTTAGGAAAAAATTAAAAAAATGTATTTATTTCCATTTTCCCATTAGGGCTAGGGCCAGGGTTAGGGCTAGGGTTAGGGCTAGGGTTAGGGATAGGGCTAGGGTTAGGGCTAGGGTTAGGGCTAGGGTTAGGGCTACAGTTAGGGTTGGGGCTACAGTTAGGGTTGGGGCTACAGTTAGGGTTAGGGTTTAGATTACATTTACAGTTGGGAATAGGGTTGGGATTAGGGTTAGGGGTGTGTCAGGGTTAGAGGTGTGGTTAGGGCTAGTGTTGGAATTAGGGTTAGGGGTGTGTTTGGATTAGGGTTTCAGTTATAATTGGGGGGTTTCCACTGTTTAGGCACATCAGGGGCTCTCCAAACACGACATGGCGTCCGATCTCAATTCCAGCCAATTCTGCATTGAAAAAGTAAAACAGTGCTCCTTCCCTTCCGAGCTCTCCCGTGTGCCCAAACAGGGGTTTACCCCAACATATGGGGTATCAGCGTACTCAGGACAAATAGGACAATAACTTTTGGGGTCCAATTTCTCCTGTTACCTTTGGGAAAATACAAAACTGGGGGCTAAAAAATAATTTTTGTGGGAAAAAAAAAGATTTTTTATTTTCACGGCTCTGCGTTATAAACTGTAGTGAAACACTTGGGGGTTCAAAGTTCTCACAACACATCTAGATAAATTCCCTGGGTGGTCTAGTTTCCAATATGGGGTCACTTGTGGGGTGTTTCTACTGTTTAGGTACATTAGGGGCTTTGCAAACGCAATGTGACGCCTGTAGACTATTCCATCTAAGTCTGCATTCCAAATGGCACTCCTTCCCTTCTGAGCCCTCCCATGCGCCCAAACGTTGGTTCCCCCCACATATGGGGTACCAGCGTACTCAGGACAAATTGGACAACAACTTTTGGGGTCGAATTTCTCCTCTCACCCTCGGGAAAATACAAAACTGGGGGCTAAAAAATAATTTTTTGGGGAAAGTTTTTTTTTATTATTTTCACGGCTCTGCGTTACAAACTGTAGTGAAACACTTGGGGGTTCAAAGCTCTGAAAACACATCTAGATGAGTTCCTTAGGGTGTCTAGTTTCCAAAATGGTGTCACTTGTGGGGGGTTTCTACTGTTTAGGTACATTAGGGGCCAGGCTCAGACTGGCCCATCGGGGAACCGGAGGATCCTCCGGTGGGCCCTGGCACTGACACCTGCTGGCAAGGCCTCCCCCCGCTCCAGGGCCCCCTCCCCCGCCGCCGCCCGCCTTGAATACTCACCCTGCTCCAGCGATGGTCTCGGCGTCTGCACTGCAGCTCGTCCTGAACGAGCTGTCACGTGACACCGCTCATTAAGATCATGAATATGCGCATATTCATGATCTTAATGAACGGTGTCACATGACCGCTCAAGCAGGAAGAAGGTGCTGCGTCGGCGCCGCCGCCTGGAGTCGGGACAGAGCGCGAGGGATGTCGGCACGGCCGTGCAGTGGGACAGGTGAGTATGAGGGATGGGGGGACGGGGGGATGAAGGAGGACATAAGCTGGCGCGCCGAGCAGGAGCGGGTGCAGGTGCGGAGAGATAAGCCGCCATGCAGGGGGGAATATAAGACATGCAGGGGGGAATATGAGCCATGCAGGGGGGAATATGAGCCATGCAGGGGGGAATATGAGCCATGCAGGAGGGAATATGAGCCATGCAGGGGGGAATATGAGCCATGCAGGGGGGAATATGAGCCATGCAGGGGGGAATATGAGCCATGCAGGGGGGAATATGAGCCATGCAGGAGGGAATATGAGCCATGCAGGGGGGAATATGAGTCATGCAGGGGGGAATATGAGCCATGCAGGGGGGAATATGAGCCATGCAGGGGGGAATATGAGCCATGCATACAGGGGGGAATATGAGCCATGCATACCGGGGGGAATATGAGCCATGCATACAGGGGGGGAATATGAGCCATGCATACAGGGGGGGAATATGAGCCATGCATACAGGGGGGAATATGAGCCATGCATACAGGGGGGAATATGAGCCATGCAGTGGGGACTATGAGCCATGTAGGGGGGAATATGAGCCATGCAGGGGGGACTATGAGCCATGCATACAGGGCGGACTATGAGCCATGCATACAGGGGCGGAATATGAGCCATGCATACAGGGGGGGGGGGATATGAGCCATGCATACAGGGGCGGACTATGAGCCATTCATACAGGGGGGAATATAAGCCATGCATACAGGGGGGGATATGAGCCATGCAATGGGGGGGGGGGGATATGAGCCATGCATACATGGGGAGATATGAGTTATGCATACAGGAGGGGGTAATATGAGCTATGTATATGGGATAGGAGCGAGATGAGCCATGCATACAGGAGGGGGGGTCATTATACAGTATTGAGCATCATGTGTGGCCATTATACACTATGGAGCATCATGTGTGGCCGTTATACAGCATGGAGCATCATGTGTGGCCGTTATACAGTATGGAGCATCATGTGGGACCATTATACAGTATGGAGCATCATGTGTGGCCGTTATACAGTATGGAGCATCATGTGCAGTCATTATACAGTATGCAGCATCATGTGTGGCCATTATACAGTATTGAGCATCATGTGTGGCCATTATACAGTATGGAGCATCATGTGTGGCCATTATACAGTATGGAGCATCATGTGTGGCCATTATACAGTATTGAGCATCATGTGTGGCCATTATACACTATGGAGCATCATGTGTGGCCGTTATACAGTATGGAGCATCATGTGCGGTCATTATACAGTATGGAGCATCATGTGCGGTTATTATACAGTATGGAGCATCATGTGTGGCCATTATACAGTATGGAGCATCATGTGTGGTGGCCGTTATACAGTATTGAGTGGTTGGGACGTGGATATGGGTGTGACTAGTTGAGAAATGGGTCTGGTCAGAGGCGTGACCTAAAATTTGCCGCGGCGCACTACGCGCGCCACAAACTTAATACCTATTTCCCTTCAAAAGTTGGGAGGTATGGTACCACATTTGCCAGATCACGGCAAGTGCCGCAAATCCCATAGGGAATGAATGAGGCCGAACGCACTGTTGCCATAAGTGATCCGTTATGCGGCAGATGCAGAAAAACTGCCCGATCTGCTGCAAAAGGCGACTTTCACATCAGCGATTCTTGCTAAAGTCACTGCCGATAGTGTCATACTCACCAAAGGGGAGGCAGCACTAAAAGTGCCTAGGGCAGCAGAAACTCTAAATACGGCCCTGGGGGGCTACATTATATTCTGTGGGGGGACTGCATTATACTCAAGGTACTACATTATATTATGGGGGGCTACATCATACTATATGAGGGGTTACAGTATACTCTATGGGGGGCTGCATTATATTCTGTGGTGGGGCTGCATTATTCTCTCAGGGGACAACATAATATTATGGGGGCTACATCATACTATATGAGGGGGCTACAGTATACTCTATGGGGGGGCTGCATTATATTCTGTGGTGGAACTGCATTCTCTCAGGGGACTACATTATATTCTGTGGTGGGTGGCATTACACTATATGGGGGGGGGGCTGCATTATACCCTATGGGGTGCTACATTATATTCTATGGTGGGGACTGCGTCATACCTGAGAGGGTTGCATTATATTTTGTGGGGTGCTGAATTATATTCTATGAGAGGGGACTGCATTATATTTTATGAGGGGGCTACATTATATTCTGTGAGGGGGCAACCCCAACCCTTGCTACATTATTAAGACGTGAACTACCTTATATTATACCCTGATATTAGCGCTTTTTACCGCACAATTGGTGGTCTTGTATCTATTTCTATGTAGCTACATAGTGGGCCCCAAGAATGATTTTCTCTGGTGGGCCCAAGGTGCTCCAGTCCAACGCTGTTAGGGGCTCTGCAAACGCAATGTGACACCTGCAGACCATTCCATCTAAGTCTGCATTCCAAATGGAGCTCCTTCCCTTCTGAGCCCTCCCATGCGCCCAAACAGTGGTTCCCCCCACATATTGTGTATAATCGCACTCTGGACAAATTTTGGGGTCCAATTTCTCCTGTTATCCTCGGGAAAATACAAAACTGGGGGCTAAAAAAATAATTTTTGTGGGAAAAAATTTTTGTTTTATTTTTACGGCTCTGCATTATAAACTTCTGTGAAGCCCTTGGTGGGTCAAAGCGCTCAAAACACATCTAGATAAGTTCCTTAGGGGGTCTACTTTCCAAAATGGTGTCGCTTGTGGGGGGTTGCAATGTTTAGGCACATCACTGGCTCTCTAAACGCAACATGGCGTCCCATCTCAATTCCTGTCAATTTTGCATTGAAAAGTCAAATGGCGCTCCTTCCCTTCCGAGCTCTCCCATGCGCCCAAACAGTGGTATACCCCCACATATGGGGTATCAGCGTACTCAGGACAAATTGTACAACAACTTTTGGGGTCCAATTTCTTCTCTTACCCTTGGGAAAATAAAAAATTGGGGGCGAAAAGATAATTTTTGTGAACAAATATGATTTTTTATTTTTACGGTTCTGCATTATAAACTTCTGTGAAGCACTTGGTGGGTCAAAGTGCTCACCACACCTCTAGATAAGTTCCTTAGGGGGTCTACTTTCCAAAATGGTGTCACTTGTGGGGGGTTTCAATGTTTAGGCACATCAGGGGCTCTCCAAACGCAACATGGTGTCCCATCTCGATTCCAGTCAATTTTGCATTGAAAAGTCAAATGGTGCTCCTTCGCTTCTGAGCTCTGTCATGCGCCCAAACAGTGGTTTACCCCCACATATGGGGTATCGGTGTACTCAGGACAAATTGCACAACAACTTTTGGGGTCCATTTTCTCCTGTTACCCTTGGTAAAATAAAACAAATTGGAGCTGAAGTAAATTTTTTGTGAAAAAAAGTTAAATGTTCATTTTTATTTAAACATTCCAAAAATTCCTGTGAAACACCTGAAGGGTTAATAAACTTCGTGAATATGGTTTTGAGCACCATGAGGGGTGCAGTTTTTAGAATGGTGTCACACTCGGGTATTTGCTATCATATAGACCCTTCAAAATGACTTCAAATGAGATGTGGTCCCTAAAAAAAATGGTGTTGTAAAAATGAGAAATTGCTGGTCAACTTTTAACCCTTATAACTCCCTAACAAAAAAAAATTTTGGTTCCAAAATTGTGCTGATGTAAAGTAGACATGTGGGAAATATTACTTATTAAGTATTTTGTGTGACATATCTCTATGATTTAATTGCATAAAAATTCAAAGTTGGAAAATTGCGAAATTTTCATAATTTTCCCCAAATTTCCATTTTTTTCACAAATAAACGCAGGTACTATCAAAGAATTTTTACCACTGTCATGAAGTACAATATGTCACGAGAAAACAATGTGAGAATCACTGGGATCCGTTGAAGCGTTCTAGAGTTATAACCTCATAAAGGGACAGTGGTCAGAATTGTAAAAATTGGCCCGGTCATTAACGTGCAAACCACCCCTGGGGGTAAAGGGGTTAACGAGAGTATCTGGCTGAAGAGTTTGAACAAGAAAATTACATCACATTTTTTTTTAAATAATATATCTTTATTTATGGATTTACAAAAATGCATGAAAAAACATATGCAAAACGCATTAAAAATACATAAAAAACACGGGTATTTTCAGCTACATTTTTCTGCCAAGAGATGCTGAAACCTTACAGAAATTTCTGCAAGCAAATATCCAATGTGCGCACATAGCCTAAATGCTTCCATAAAACAGAATCAGAGAAGGGGGTATCTCCTATATGTATCTGAGGGACATATCTGATTTGAGCATACAGTACGGTTCTTTAGGATGTATGGAAAGAGAAAATGAGTATTTAGTGAAGGACTCAGAATATGCAGATTATGTACAAGCCTGTCTACACCAAAGCAAAAAAATTTCACATCTACGACTGCCGGGCAGGGATTTTTTGATAGTTTGTGAACTTTTAATGATATATAGCTAAAATATTATCTCCTTGTGCTTTTCACTTGATCCCCTATCGTCCTCCAAAGGTTACAACAGAATTACTGTCCCCAGATGTAGGAAAAATAATCATTGAGGCAATGAATGCTTGCTTTGGTAGATTGGGCAAACAACACATCATTCTTAGCATAAGACAGGTTTATAATGAAATGAACAGCACACAGCTCCGGACTTCAGTCTTTAATATTAATAAATCACCTCCATGTGTAGGCATACCGCACTGTGCAGGGGAGTGATTTACTACTACTCTTCGGCCTCATGGTTATTCCTTCGTTACTGATACTCAATCCCAGCCACATTTAATGTCACGCTGTATATCTTGTCGTTAGATTTTGACAATATAGTTTTTACCATATATTGAAACATAATAAAGCAAATGTTGGGGAGATGAAGCTCAGACATACAACAGAACTGGAGATCGGTGAACTTGACCAGTAAAGCTCGGGGTCTGTACTGAACACCCACTGTTTGGGTACAGACCCCGAACACGGACTTCGCCAGGAAGTCTGTGTTACTGTTCGGGTTCGGCGGGCGTTAGGTGAGTATAACTGTGTTTGTTATTTTTAAATAAAAAAGTAAAAGTGTGTTTTTTTTTTATTTCAAACAAAGGACTTTATTCTTGCTCTGTGTTTATTTACAATGGTCACCGAACAATACAAAGGTGACATCAACCCCAAAAAATATTAACCTTGCTTGCCACCGTCACATGGCAAGAGGGAAGAGCTGGGCAAAGTGCCAGAATTGGGGCATCTAGTAGATTTGCCTTTTCTGGGGAAGCTGTGGGCTGCTATTTTTGTGCTGCAGGGGGATAATATCCATAGCCCCTTACCAGCCTGAAAATACCAGCCCTCAGATATCTGCTTTAGCTTGACTGGTTGACAAAAATGGGAGGAAAACACATGTTGTTTTTTTTAAATTATTTATTTAAATCATTTTAAAAAACAGTGAGGGGACCCACCTGTTCTTGATAACCAGCCATGATAAAGCTGACAGCCGAGGGTTACAGCCCACAGCTGTCAGATTTGCCTGGCTGGTTATAAAAAAATACAGGGAAACCCACATCATTTTTATTCATTTATAGCGCACACAGTGGCTGATGAATACTCCCATCAGCCAACGACTGCTCTCGTTGTGATCAGTGACAGCATGTGTAGGCTGATGGGGGTAGTAGTCCCATCAGCTGATGCCTGTGACCAGAGGTAAACTTTATACTTCCGGTCACAGCTACTGGTTTATGCTGTCATCTGAGTAATAATCTTACCGCTGATCAGAGGCAGTGTTTGCCGCATTGTCATGCACAGGAAAGCAGTGCAAACACTGGATATTCGGGTCCCCATTTCATGTAAATGGGGTACAGGCTCAGGTTCGGGTACTGTCCTGGTACCCAAGCAGAATTTTTTTTAACTGTTCGGCTGAATCGGCTGGACCTGAACATCCAGGGATTCGCCCATCACTAAACAGAACCCCCAATCATTTCAATGGGAAACTTAACTTTTGTAATCCAGCATGTTTTCAGATTGACACACAGAGCAAATTTTCTGTGTGGAAATTCACATGCAGTACAGGGTTTTAAATCTACAAAAGGTCAATTCTTTCTGAAGATTTGCATTGTGGATTTCACGCACTTCATTGGAGAGGAGTTAATCTGCATTGAAAGCTACTGCAGATCAGTTGTGGATTTTGAAGTTGATTTAATTCAGATTCTGCAGTACATGTCAGTAACAGACTACAGATCCCTGACCCTGGTAATGTCGAGCAGTTGGGGTAAATAAACAGCACAACCCTTCCCTTTTAATAACCCCCCCCCCATAACCCATGCCCTCTTACCCCTAAATAAAGACTCAAACTACATATTCTTTTGGAATAATGTCGGCCACAGCAGCCTTTTTATTTAAATACAAACAAACATAATAAATTATAACATCCAATAACTTTTAAACTAGGAGGGGTCCTTGGAGCTCCCATGGATCTGGTGATCAAACACACAGCACAACGTGAACGTTACCAAAACCAAATTACTCCCAGCCGATACCGCCTGGCTTAGGAGCACCAAAACCCCAGCGGGTTCCCTGTTCACGTTACAATTCCCGGGGAACCGACCACCCCCGCCGGAACCCCCCAAGTCACCAGATCCAAAACCAGTTTTAACACAAAATACCGGGGAGCCATAAGCCAATGAATCCCCCCAACCCAATTTCCATCAACTCCAAGGACTCCCCCCAGCCACCACGGCCACAATGACCCATGTTACCTAAAAACCACCCTAAAGGTAAAGAAAAAACACCCATTTAAACCAAAACAATTAGGGCGGGAGGGCGGGACACTTGTTGCCCAGAGAGCGGGAACTGACCAGGCCACACCCCCCACTGCCTGGTTAAACTCACAGTTCCCCCTGTCCCCACCTCTTGAACATTAACCCCTCCCTCCATCCCATGGTCATGATGGGCCTACCCTTACGCCGCAGGGGGAGGGGCGGCTCCAGCTCCGGCCATTACTTGACCCTGGTAATGTTGAGCAGTTGGGGTAAATAAACAGCACAACCCTTCCCTTTTAATAACCCCCCCCCATAACCCATGCCCTCTTACCCCTAAATAAAGACTCAAACTACAGATTCTTTTGGAATAATGTCGGCCACAGCAGCCTTTTTATTTAAATACAAACAAACATAATAAATTATAACATCCAATAACTTTTAAACTAGGAGGGGTCCTTGGAGCTCCCATGGATCTGGTGATCAAACACACAGCACAACGTGAACGTTACCAAAACCAAATTACTCCCAGCCGATACCGCCTGGCTCAGGAGCACCAAAACCCCAGCGGGTTCCCTGTTCACGTTACAATTCCCGGGGAACCGACCACCCCCGCCGGAACCCCCCAAGTCACCAGATCCAAAACCAGTTTTAACACAAAATACCGGGGAGCCATAAGCCAATGAATCCCCCCAACCCAATTTCCATCAACTCCAAGGACTCCCCCCAGCCACCACAACGAGGGACTTTGACACCTTAAAGACCCGAGACCCCACCACTCCGAAACGCTATGGCCTTCTCCACACCTTCGTGCAGCCCAAGCGCCCAAAAATCAATCCCAACGGCATTCAGATGCACACCGTCTGCCAGCCAGAACGCCCCGTCACCTTTTTCCAACTCAAAATGCCTTACGGCTACTCCACCATTCCTGGCCACAAACGCGGACACCGCTCTGTTGACCTTGATCCTGGCCTTCTTAAGTTTTTCCAAGGACAGCATATTCCTCCACCGTTTTCGTGGTACAATCTCTGACCAGACCACCGATATCCCCGGATATAACCGCCACAACCGCAACAAGTCCTGCTTGATGTCCTTAATTAGTTCTCTAAATGGGCGCATACCCAAATCATTACCTCCCACGTGTAGCACCAAAATATCCGGTGACCTGTCCAAAACTACCGCAGCATTTATCTCCTTCAGCACCCTGTTCCAGGCCAAACCTCTAAAACCAATCCACCGGACCACTCCTACCGACCGATCGAAACCGAGTTGTCTACCCTCCGACTGTACGTCAGCGCGCCGGGCTCCCCAATGAACATAGGAATGGCCGAAAATCCACACCAAAAACGGTAAGGAACCTAAAAAATACAAACACAAAGGTCAATCCACCACCTAAAAACCGCCATTTATCAAAACGAACCTCTCCAGGACGAAAACACACACCCCCACTTAACACCTAACATAACTGCGATATCTATTCGATTTCCATCTCCCAATACGCTTGATAGCCTCCGCATCCAAACTTGCCGCAGCCGCATCCGTAGCTGTCCCAATCCGAAAGGAATGAGGAGTAAAACGCGAATCATCCAACCCCAATACATCAAGCGCTCTCTTGAAAATCGTCTGAAACTGATATCTTGACAAAACAGAACCGTCCTCATGACAAAGTAAAGATCCCTCCCTGCGAGGGCCTAGCCCCCAAAAACCTTTCAAACAACTAACTGGGCACATCAGTGAACCAACTACCGCACCCAGCTCAATTTTCCTACCGCGCCCCACCTGATCCGTCTTGGATCGATGCAGCCAGAACTCCACACGCCCTTCGGACAAGAGAACATCCCTTGCCAAAACTCCCCCAGCTGTATACTTATTAGGAGACACCAGTTCACTAATTCTCATTGCACCAAAATATGCCAACGAGAAAGCCAAACTGAAAAGACGTTGTTCAAACAGTGACCCACAACAGACCCCCAAAATCTCACCCAATCGCTCCAACATCGCGAAAGACACGGGGCGCCGGGAATCCAACCTACCATATTGTCTCCGGAAACCTTTTACCGCTTGCCTCACCAGGAAAGCTTTAGACAAATCACACTGCCCCCTCAATTTGAAACCAAACACCAAAGCAGCAAGCCAGCGTGATACCTTCGCCCACGACCAACCTTCATCAAAACCACGGCTAATCCAAGACAACAAAATCCCCACCTGATCATCAGCATTAACTCCACCCGGGCAGGATGCCAAGACCCCTTCCCAAGAAGATCAAACCATCTGATAAGCCTCCCATGTTTTAGGGGCCAACGACGACCTTATCAGATCTTCAGCGTCCCCGATGCCACGAGCCAAAGGTCCGCTGGGCAATCCAAACCGATGGTTTCTGCCTCCGGAGCCAAAGACCGGAAACGCTCGAACTGGAAACGAGAAAGAGAATCAGCTATTGAATTCCTCGCCCCAGGCACATGCATCACAGTGACCTGCGAATTCAACTCCAAACAAGATAGGACCAATCGCCTGAGAACCCGAACCACAGGCGGGGATGAAGCAGTAAGTCCATTCACCGCACACACCACCCCCATGTTGTCACAGTTAAAGCGAATGTGCCTGTTGCGAAATTGCTGCTTCCACAAATGAACCGCCACCAGGATCGGAAAAATTTCCAATATAGCAATGTTACGGACCAGCCCTGAAGAAACCCACTCCGCCGGCCAGGGTGCAGCACACCATTGCCCCTTGAAGTAAGCCCCGAATCCACTGCCCCCCGCCGCGTCCGTAAACAAATCCAAAGAATCGTTGTCGACCGCCTCCTCCATAAACAAGGAACGACAATTGTAGGATCCCAAAAAGGAACTCCAAACCGCCAAATCTTCTTTCAGCTCCGCTGACAAACGAATGAAGTGGTGCGGTGCACGGACTCCGGCCGTAGCACTCGCCAACCTCCTGGAAAAAACTCTCCCCATCGGCATCACCCGACACGCGAAGTTGAGTTTTCCCAGCAACGACTGCAATTCTCGCAAAGTCAATTTCTTTACACGCCGCGCCCGGGCCAAATCTTCCCTCAACCCTTCAATCTTGTCGGCGGGAAGCCTGAACTCCCATCCGACCGTATCAATGACCATCCCCAAAAAACTCAAGCACGTACACGGCCCTTCCGTCTTCCCGGGGGCCAAGGGAACCCCAAAACGTTCACACACCCATTCAACAGCCCGTAAGAGGCAAGAACAACGATCCGACCCAGCCGGGCCCACACATAGGAAATCGTCCAGATAGTGTATCACCGAATCACAATCGGAAACATCCTTGACCGCCCACTCCAAAAATGAACTAAACATCTCAAACAAAGCGCATGATAGGGAACAACCCATAGGTAGACACCTTTCTACGAAAACCCCCCCCTCCCAAAAACAACCCAAAAGCTTAACACTATCAGGATGAACCGGCAACAGCCTGAACGCCGCTTCAATATCCGTTTTGGCCAACAGGGCTCCACGACCGAACTTGCAAACCCAAGCAACAGCTTCATCAAATGACGCGGAAACCACCGAGCAAAGCACAGGCGCAATACCGTCGTTAACAGACAACCCACGCGGGTAAGACAAGTGGTGTATCAGACGGAATTTACCTGTTTCCTTCTTAGGAACCACACCTAGAGGTGAAACCACCAGATCCTCAAACGGAGGAGACAAAAAGGGGCCCGCCATCCTTCCCAACGCGACCTCCTTCTGCAACTTCTCCGACACCACCTCCCCATGTAACACCGCCGACCTCAAATTTTTAAGCATCCGAGGAACCACAAACATAGGGGCCGGAATAACAAAACCATCCCTAAAGCCTTGATGTAGCACCCCCGCCGCCTCCTTCCGGGGGTATCTATTTAGAAAGGGGGCCATCTTTTCCAGCTTTTTCACTGGCATCACCCCCTTGAGAATTCCCAGACCCTGACTTGGACTTAGCTTTTTTAAAGCATTTTGAGGCCCCATGGGAAGAGCCACTGCAGTGTGAACACAAGTGCTTGAATTTGCAGCTAACCCCGAACTTACATTGCCCGTCGTTGAACTGCCAACACAAGCCCGCTTTGTGACCCCCTGCCTGACTGGACTGTCCTGCCGCTCCCGCCGAACTGGATTGAGTACTCTGACAGGAACTACCGGCCCCCCCCTGAAAGGAATGGCCAAACTTGTACTGCGCCATCACACGCAGCCAAAGCCCGATATCCTTCTGATCCCAGCGAAGAGTTGGACATATAGCCTTCCTCTGCCGGAATTGCTCGTCGTACCTCAACCAAGACTGCCCACCATAAACCCTATGCGCTTCTCCAATAGAGTAGCAAAACAGGCCCGAACGATTCTCTGGCGCCTTTTCCCCAATTACACTCGCCAAAATAGCAAACGCCTGCAGCCAATTTATGAAAGTCTGAGGAATCAAACGCCACCTCCGTTTCTCCTCCTCCTCCTTCTTGCTATCCTCCTTCTTCCCTTTGTCCAAGTTAAATTTCTCTAACGGGAGCAGCGAAAAATTTCCACATACTCATCCTTCATGATCTTTTCTTTTACCTCCTTCTTAAGATGCGCCCCCAAAAAGCCCTCAAAACATACATAGACCTCCCCATGAGCCCTATCATCTAAATGGACTCGACACTCCTTCTCTTTTTCCGTCTGTACCGAAACCGGCGCCCAGGGGCCCGACGCCACTTCATTCAAACCTATGACCCTCTGCGACCTCATCAACGCCGCCAAATGCCGTTGATCACTCATTCCCCTCTCCAACCACACCAACAAATCCCTCACATTCACTAACACCGCCCCGACACCCCCCACATCAGACCCGTCAACGACACTTACCCCAAAACCCGTCACTGAACCCACCTGTGCCCCCACACGCACAGGAGAAGGCAAACACTGTACAGGTAGCAAAGACATAGACAAACACTCACCAGGCTGCGAGGGAGCTGTGATCCCCCCAGCCGGGGTCCCAGGATCCAGCCGCCGCTGTCCGTGGAGATCTATCGCGTCCGGAGGCAACTGCCACAGGGGGGGTCTGCGTCGCATCTTGCTGTGATGACGCTCCCCGAGGTGAAGGAAGCGCTGCCTGTATCGTCCCTGCTGTCTGGCGCTGATCTGCCGCCCAAACGGCCGAGCCCCCATCACCACTGGATGAGGCCGCCGCTGTGTCCATCGATCCAGCTGCAGGGGGAAACCCTGCTGTGGCGACCGGGGCCAGCCCCGCACCTGCAGGGCCACCCGCCACCGCTCCTCTCCCTCGTCCTGCTGCAGGTGAGGCAGAGGCAGGCCGCGCGGCAGGAGCATCACCGCCGCGGCCCCCCGATGTATTAGGCCTCAGACGCTGACCGGCTCGCGCTGGCTCCGCCCCCACATTGCCGCGAGGTGAAGGCCTTGCAGCCGCCGCCGGACCCCGCCTGGCAGTAGGATTCCTCCCAGGCCGGGGCCTGCTGGCGCTGCTATTTAAAGGCGCCCGGCCTGGAGGGTCCCTGGAGGGGCTCCTGCGCCGACGAATGGCCCGGGGAGCTGAGTCCGGCGACAGGCGATCCGGAGGCCTGGTCCGACGCGCGCGCCTCACCGGAGACGCCGCCGCCGTCACTGCTGCTGTCGCCGCCGACCCTCCGCTCCCGATAATTCCTGCCACCTGCTGCTCTAGCCAGCCTGGAGGGTGCGCTGCTGCTGCGGCCCTCAGGCTCTCCAGGATTCCGTCCACAGTGGCCATGGTAGGTGTCCACTTGTTGCCTAGAGAGCGGGAACTGACCAGGCTACACCCCCCACTGCCTGGTTAAACTCACAGTTCCCTCTGTCCCCACCTCTTGAACATTAACCCCTCCCTCCATCCCATGGTCATGATGGGCCTACCCTTACGCCGCGGGGGGAGGGGCGGCTCCAGCTCCGGCCATTACTATCTTGCAAAGCTCATCCAGATGTTTCAGTAATCCTCTGGTTCATGAATATGAAATATACTCTCCAGTAGAGTCCATATTGTTCTCCCACCTAGCTACATGTTCCAATAATAGTCTCTTAAATAGAATCTATCAGCAGGTTTTTGCTATGGAATCTTAAAGCAGCAGAACATAGGCACATTGGCTCAGTAGTTTGCACTGCTGCCTTGTAATACTGGGGTCCTGGGTTCAAATCCCCCAAGGACAACATCTGCAGATCTGCAGGTAATTTCTATGTTCTTCCCGTGTTTTCCGGTTTCCTCCCAATCTCCAGAGACACACTGATACAGAATTTAGATTGTGAGCCCCAATGGGGACAGCGATGATGTCTGTAAAGCGCTGTAAAATTATTGGTGCTTCAACCAAAGCATAATCTATAATATAACGCTGGGAGCGTCACTCTGTCTGAAGCTTTTATAGACTGCGCAAGTGCAAGCGCCGGCGCAGTCTGGACCCCACAGAGTGACGGTCCCAGATCGCGGTATGCGTAAACACTGAACGCACATCGCGATCTCCAACGGAGAAGCAGGGACACGCCAGGAGGGTAAGTATAAGCTATATTCACCTGTCCCGTTCCAGCGCTGCGTGCGGCTCCGTGTTCCGGGTCCTCTGCCTGTGACATTCACAGTTCAGAGGGCGCGATGACACGCTTAATGCGCGCCGTCCTCTGACTGAACAGTCACAGCCAGAGGACCCGGAAGAAGCGGCACGCAGCGCTGGATCAGGGCCAGGTGACTATAGCAAGTGTCGGGGGCCTGAGCTAGCGGCGACTCCGGCACCTGACCCCCACAGCGCGCCGGTGTCCCCGCCTGCTCAGGCCCCCCAGCACTCGGCGCCCAGCGATGATAGGTGAGTATGTTATTATGTTTTTTTTTATATATCGCAGCAGCATACGGGGCATATAATACTATGGAGCATGTTATGGGGGCCATAAACCTTTATGGAGCAGTGTACGGGGCATTTACTATGGAGCATCTTATGGGGGCCATCAACCTTTATGGAGCAGTGTACGGGGCATTTACTATGGAGCATCTTATGGGGGCCATCAACCTTTATGGAGCAGCATATGAGGCATATACTATGGAGCATCTTATAGGGGCCATCAACCATAATGCAGCAGCATATGAGGCATATACTATGGAGCATCTTATGGGGGCCATAAAACTTTATGGAGCAGTGTATGGGGCATATGGATGGGAGCAGCAAATTACAGAACAGTGGCGGAGGAAGGGAGCAGCACATGACAGAACGGTGGCGCAGGATGGGAGCAGCACATGACAGAACGGGGGCGCAGGATGGGAGCAGCACATGACATAACGGGGGCGCAGGATGGGAGCAGCACATGACAAAATAGGGCAGCACATGACAGAACGGGGGCGCAGGATGGGAGCAGCACATGACAGAACGGGGGCGCAGGATGGGTGCAGCACATGACAGAACGGGGGCGCAGGATGGGAGCAGCACATGACAGAACTGGGGCGCAGGATGGGAGCAGCACATGACAAAATAGGGCAGCACATGACAGAACGGGGGCGCAGGATGGGAGCAGCACATGACAGAACGGGGGCGCAGGATGGGTGCAGCACATGACAGAACGGGGGCGCAGGATGGGAGCAGCACGACAGGATGGGGCGCAGGATGGGTGCAGCACATGTCAGAATGGAGGCGCAGGATGGGAGCAGCACGTCAGAATGGGGGCGCAGGATGGGTGCAGCACGTGACAGAACGGGGGCGTTGGATGGGTGCAGCTCATGAAAGGATGGGGACGCAGGATGGAGCAGCTCATGACAGGATGGGGACGCAGGATGGAGCAGCACATGACAGGATGGGGACGCAGATGGAGCAGCACATGACAGGATGGGGACGCAGGATGGAGCAGCACATGACAGGATGGGGACGCAGGATGGAGCAGCACATGACAGGATGGGGACGCAGGATGGAGCAGCACATGACAGGATGGGGACGCAGGATGGAGCAGCACATGACAGGATGGAGACCATATACCAATATAAATGCTCGCCACCTGGGCGTAGAACGGGTTCAATAGCTAGTAAACAAATATTGGGCAAGAGAGCCTGATTCAGAGTTGTATCAGTTACTGGGCTGCTTGCTGCAGTTTTGATAAAACTCCTGTTTTCTCTGCTACAGATATAACAGTTTTCTCAATGCTGAGATCTGTACAACTCCACCCACAACACTGATTGGCAGCTCCCTGTGTACAAAGTGCATTGTCAGCAAGCAGCCAATCAGGGGTGGGGTTCCACAGATTAGCCTGACTGCCTGATAGGCAACATGTAGTCCTGCAGTGATAATCTCTTGCTGATAAAACACTGATTGTATAGAAACTACAGCAAACAGCCTAATAAATGACAATTGACACATCCCTGGAATCAGGCTTTCTGTCCCTACATCATGCTATTCTCAGATTGCATAGCACAAATATATTAACAGATTCCCTTTAATACAGGGGCTACGTATGCTCAACTACTGAAGTGAAACATTTTGAGCATGCAATAATAGTAACAAATCAGTCAGCAAATTAATAAATCTAAATTATACAAAATTTATCATATATAAACTAAACCAAATATATATTCATCCATGGCATTATGAGCGCATACAAAAAAAATGGTAAAGTAGGAGCAATATGCAAAAACAAATAAATACCGAGGGCAAGGAGGTCAGATGGGATATGGAGTCAGGAAGGCAATGTTCCCCTAATAAGGGGTCTCATGGGGTATCTGCCTTACTCTGGATGAACATGTTAGGCTATAGGTTGAACTCGATAAACTCATGTTTACCTTCAGTCTTCAAAACTATGAGACTATTAAAATGATAATAGTGCTGATGTATATGTATCGGGGCCATACTTTTTTTTACTACTATGTGTGTCTTATTTTTTGCTTTTTATGTTGTGCTTACTAATGCTGCAGTATTTAAATAACAGCTTTTAATTTGCAACATTCCATATGCTAATGAGGCAGGACTAGTCCAGCAGTGCCCCAGACTAGTCCTACCTCGGATCCTCTAATCATGCTTACTTGAGCGTGAGTGACAGTCTGCATAACGATCCTACCATAACAAGATTGTATGCCAGCTGTCAAAAAATTGCACCCAAAAAAGCCATGATTAGAATGTTCGAGGCAGGACTAGTCCAGGGGAAGAGATGCCTTGCAGGACTAATCCTGACTTATTAGCATATGCAACGCGACAGATTAAAAGTTTATTTTTCAAAACACTCCAGCTTTATGGATGAAAAAAAATCTGCACGTATAATGCTACAATAGCATTCGGAAATAGTCAGGACACTTGACAGGTTCACTTTAAGGACCCAAACTTATAGCATAGCCCCCTGGTAACTATCATGGCAAATGTCTTTGTGACCAGACTATTTAGTAGTGAAACTGTACTGTAAATAATGTATTAAAAAAAAAACTATCAAAGGCGTTTCTGCAGTTTTCTGGGAAATTTGATAAAAGCAAAGAAAGCTAAAAAACAAAAAAACTTGGGAGAATTATCAAGCTAAATGCGCCTGAATTCTGGTACAATTTTTGTCAAAGAAACTGTCTTTCATGAATTGCAGCATATTTATTATGTGCTTTAAGCCCTTTTTGAGCCTTGCCAAAAAGGGACCTTAATGAAAAGGGGTATGGCTTTGAGAAAAATTGGGTTTGGTCTGACAAATGACACCCAAAAGTTGGGCTAAAAGTGAGGTTCACATTTCCGACACAAAGTAAGCCAAATAATAGGTGGTGGAAACTTAGACTTGAAAGTTTAATAATAGCTCGAATTTATCAAATAGCATGAACCATTTGTGATAAATCGGGCGTATCCTACGGCTGACTAGTCTAAGCTTTAGGCCGGGATCACACTACAGCGAGATACGGCCTAGTCTCGCAGGTTAAAACCAAGCTCTGGCACCGGCACTCCGGAGCGGAGCGTGCGGCTCCATGTATTGCTTTGCGGCCGCACGCTCCGCTCCGGAGTGCCGGTGCCAGAGCTGGGTTTTAACCTGCGAGACTCGGCCGTATCTCGCTGTAGTGTGACTCCGGCCTTAGACAGAACTAATACATGTGTCACTGCGTGTGTTCTTACATCCACTGGAAATGTTTTCATGGCTCCAAATAGTAATATGCGTTGCCCGAAAGAATAAAAGGTGGGTAAAAGAATAAAAGGTGGGTAAAAAAAACATGACCAAAAGTATATAAAAAGTATATAAAAAATCAATGTTTGATACTTACACAAAAAAGAACCTTGTACAGACATGATCCGTATTGGGAACAACCCAGATCTCCCCATGTTTGTGCAATTCTGGTGAAGTAATCACTGAAATAAAGCAGAATAGATCTCTGATGGTGAATACGACGTAAAGAACACGACTTGTATAGAGAATTCAGAAAGATTCTTGTATGCTACCGAGTGAAGTAGAGACGCATCCGTCCAGGAGAGCGGAAGAATAGGATCGCTCAGTGCCCATTTTGATATGCGTAATCTATTCATTTCTGCGAGGTGGGAAATAATACCTAATTCCTTTTGTAGAGATATTGATTATGCTAGAAGTTAAAGGCCTTTATCCTGAGGCTGCACTACTGGGAGCACGCCACCAGTTCAGTCATATACAGAGCTGTAATGGAGAAATCCTCTGTACATACAGATGTAGCAAACTCCACCATGATGGGTGTCACGGAAGCACACAGATTTGTTTTCCCCTACTCATTCAAATGGAGTAGGTGGCCCGCTAAGCAAATTGCATAGACAGTGTCTGATCTGGGTAAACATGCCACTATATATATATTTTTAGCTGGATTTGCATGGAATTTGCTTGAAAAAAGATTCCATATGCGGAAGTACAGTACAGACACCCATGACCTGAGGGACACTTCAGTCATTCATCGGATGCCCCCTGACTGGTGTGCCCCATTTACAAGGGGTTACATTTTGTGTCCCAATGTTCTTTGCATCATCTGTATCCCCTCCCTTCCTTTTGTCATTGGGGCCAACTTCCTCCTTTTCCTCCTCCCTTTGTGCCCCCTTTAAAAATGTTGTCCCATCCTCTTCCTGTCTCTCTCCTCACAACTGTGGGAACCGGGGGCTGCGTTATCCCACTCTCCCTCCCTTATTTTGTTAAGTCACAGCGGTGGTCAAGTTGTTATTATATGAGAGTTTTGATATGTAGGAAGTCGGACTTGTGCCGCGAGTCCGGTTGGGCAAAATCGATTTGTATCAGTTCTTATAGCCAATGGGGCTTTATTGGTGATTTCTGATATTCGCATGCTGTGCACGCCCCTATCACTGTGACTGAACTTCATTAAAAGTAAAATTGTTAAATATGTGTATTGCTGTTTATTACATGGGACACCCTGGGGAAAACATGGTTTTGTGGGTCTCAACAGTCTCAATGGGAAAACTAGTAATCCCCATCTATGTTAGAGTAGAAACCTTCTTAACTCTGAATTGGTCCCTTGACAAATTTCTCTACAGAGCTTTAATATAGTTTTGGGTCAACCCTCATAGAACTTTTCTCCAAAGTAAATAACTCTTTATATAAATTGAATCATTTTTGCAATCCTCCTATCCCCTTTATTACTTTATTGGACATTCCCAATAGGGTATGCAATATAAGTGTGGACTTACTGGTGATGTGCAAAGTAGGAAAACTATGTGCATCCCTTCCTTTTTTGGAGCATCCCATAAAACGATTTGACTTGACAGCAGCTGCCTGGCGCTAGTTGTTACAGTGAGGGTATGTGCACAAGTTGCGGATTCCCTGCGGATCCGCAGCGTTTTTTGAGGTGCAGAAACGCTGCAGATCCGCAATTGATTTACAGTACTATGTAAATCAATGAGAAAAAAAAATGCTGTGCACACTTTGCGGAAAATCTGCTGCGAAAACGCTGCAGTTTAAAAGAAGTAGCATGTCACTTCTTTTTTGTGAATCTGCAGCGTTTTTGTACCCATTCCATTATAGAAAACCGCAGGGGTAAAAAACACAGCAAATCCGCAAGAAAACTGTAGCAAAAACGCACAAAAAATGCTGCGGAACCGCACAAAAAACGCGACAAATCCGCCGGTGTGTTTTCTGCCAGGAGAGGCAGAATCCGCACCAGAAATTCCTAAGCCTAATCCGCAACGTGTGCACATAGCCTTAGTAGCAATCCAGCATTTTTTTTCATCCTTTCATTCAGCCTCCTGTCTGTCCTGTCTGTCTATAACACGCTGCCCTTTTTATATACGTGAGTGCCGAACCTCTTACTTTAAACAGAGTTGGGGTCATTTCTCTTTCCGCGAGTACCACAGAGCGCTGGAATGCCGACTGTCTTGTCTTTCATCTTCTACATAATAACTGGGGCCATGCAATCATCATCAATAACTGTGATAGGAGTTTCTCTTCTATCAGTGATGTAAACCATGCAGTTTAATCATCCAGGAAGGTCTGGTCACTGAATTGGTGACCTCCTTCAGAATGAATTTAAGTGCTACATAAAATTTTGCATCCAAGGCTATCCAAAATTATCTTTGCGGATCTTGCCCACAGATTTTAAATAAAGGGGGGCAGCTTAAACCCTCAAACTGGTTTCTTAGTGTGTCAAATATGAGTCTTCTTAGACATTCAGCATGGCCAAGTGAGGTTTTGTGGCACAATGTATGAAATTTGGATGTATTGCTAAGGAGCTATAATAGATTGTAAGTACGCCTTCAGCTATGTCCAAATCCTAGAAAGACTATTTCTTAAAATAGAAATAAAAAGCAAAGATAATGCGGGTACTCCTTCCGGGCGGATCAATAAAAATTTGCAGCACAGTGGCGCATTCAGATTATGGGTAAATTAAAGTTTTGCTCCTTTAATGTAAAGGGGCTAAATATTCCTGAAAAAAGGAGACAGGTCCTATACACAAGTCATAAACAGCAGGTTTCGGTCCTGATGCTCCAGGAGACGCATTTTAAAACTGGGGCTGTCCCCCTCTGCGTTTCAAAATACTACCCCAAATGGTACCACAGTTCCAATCCGCATGCCAAATCTAAGGGGGTCTCGATAGCTTTCCATAAAAACTTTGTGCCGGAAGTGCTGAGTTCCTCTATAGACCCAGATGGTAGATATGTGTTTTTAAAAATTTCCTGTGATGCACGTCAATTGGTCTTGGCTAATGTCTATTTTCCGAAATCAAGGTCAGCAGAGCTTCAGTGCGGAGTGTGGGAGGCGCCTCGGGGAATTTGCTGGCTCCTCTCCTGTGATACTGGGGGGCGATTTCAACATTCCCATGAATCCGGCGGTAGACGTCTCTTCGGGTAAGACTTCATACTCGCTTTCTTCTATTGCTCGGATTAGGAAACAAATGCGCGACATGAGACTAGTTGACATATGGAGGGTACTTCACCCGGGTACAAAGGACTACAGTTTTTTCTCACAAGTGCATAACACCTACAGCAGAATTGATTACTTTTTTATCTCACACAACCTGCTGGATCTCCCAGTGGAAGCAGAGGTGGGTTCGATTTTGTGGTCGGACCATGCCCCGATATTTCTTTCAATTCTGTTCCATTCTAATACAAAACCGGGCTTCTCGTGGCGCCTGAATGAGAACTTGCTCCAGGATGCCCAATGCAAAACCGATGTGGAAAAGACGATATCCAATTTTGTAGCGGACCATGGGGGGGACACCACATCTTCTCCTATGAAATGGGAGGCCCTGAAAAGCGTGATACGGGGAGTTCTTATTTCACATGGCGCACGCTTGAAGAGGGAGAGGGTCGCAGAAATAATTAAACTCTCAGACCAAATTCATAAATTAGAAACGCAACACAAAAGAGATCTCAATGAGGTTACATTCGCACACTTGTCCACAACCAGACAAAAGTTGCTCACCTTACTGGACCAAAAGTCACGCTACCTCAGGGAAAGGCTCCGAAATCGCTTCTACCAATATGGAAACAAAAGCGGCAAGATCTTGGCTAGATACATTAACCCACGTGGCCCAAATACATTTATTCCCTCTATTAAAAATGGGAAAGGGGAAAAGTTACATAATACTAGAGATATCATCTCGAGCTTCAGTGATTACTACAAAGACTTATACAACATAGATGGCCACTACAAAGATCTGTCCACATCCGCTCTCCATAACAAAATTAATACGTATTTACAGCAAAACAATACACCCCTTCTACCGGAGGACGAGATTCTGGGCCTAGAGAGTGAGTTTACACTGGAGGAGGTTTTAGAGACTATCAAAGGCCTGAAACAAGGGAAAAGTCCAGGTCCAGACGGGTACTCAGCCAGTTTTTATAAATCATTCTCCTCATTATTGAGCCCGATTTTTCTTGAAGTGTGTAATTCGGTCTCCTCGGGTGGTTCCTTTCCACCTCAGGCTTTGGCTGCTCATATCACGGTCACACCAAAACCAGATAAAGACCCCTCGTTACGTAATAATTATCGTCCAATATCTCTTATAAATTTAGACATTAAAATCTACGCGAAGATGATTGCAAATAGATTGAGCCCTCTCCTTCCAAACGTGATTAACCAAGACCAGGTTGGTTTTGTCCCAGGCAGGGAGGCGCATGATAATACCATTAGGACCATCTCTTTAATAGACGGGGCGGGACGGGAGGGGGGTGATCCCATGTGTATCCTGTCGATCGATGCTGAGAAGGCCTTCGACAGGGTACACTGGGAGTTTTTGTTCCGGGTCCTGGCGGGGATTGGTCTGGGAGAAAATATGATGCATAGAATAAAGGCCTTATATACCTCCCCTAACGCCCAGGTGAAGGTGAATGGCACCCTTTCAGACACGTTCGAGATACGGAATGGTACGAGGCAGGGGTGCCCGCTCTCCCCTCTCCTATATATCCTGTCAATGGAATACCTGGCCACCGCCATACGCAATAACCCCTCCATAAGAGGAGTTAAATTAAGATCAGAGGAACACAAGTTGGCGCTTTTTGCCGATGATATCCTCTTATATGTTACCTCCCCCATAACTAGCATACCCAATATCATTTTAGAATTATCGAAATTCGGTCACCTAAGCAATTTCAAAATTAATTCCCATAAATCCATGGCCTTAAACATATCCCTACCACCATCTGAGGTGAGTGGGCTGCGAGCCTCTTTCCCGTTTGGTTGGCGCTTCGATTCACTTCCATGTCTGGGGATCAGAATAACAGCCAAAACATCTGGTTTGTACGATGCAAACTTTAAAAAGGCGTTGCAAAAAGCGGAGCTGGACTTAGAGAAGTGGCATAAACTTCAACTGTCTTGGTTTGGTAGAGTTAATGTAATTAAAATGGACTTATTGCCTCGCCTTTTATATTATTTCCAGACAATCCCGTTATATCTTCCCGCGTCCTTCTTCTCGCGACTCAAGAAAGCGGTCATCCGATTGGTCTGGTCTCATGCTAGTTCAAGAATATCACATTTTGTATTAAGCAGGTCCAAGAAGAGGGGGGGAATTGGCCTACCAGACTTCCTAGTATATAGTCATGCCTCATTAGGTACTTGCATTTTAGACCTATACCACAGCAGTAACAACAAGAAATGGGTGGGCCTGGAGGGTGATCTCGTTGGCGGGGATCCTTAGACGATACTATGGAACACGGGAGTGGGGGGGTTGAGGTCGAACCTTCCATTCATGACTAGGAACATGCTTCTACTTGTACGACAGAGTGGCAGAAATACTATAACCTCTACAGCCCCGGGTCCACTAACCCCAATTTACGACAATCCTCACTTCCCCGCAGGTCTCCGTAGGGAAAATTTCCTGAGTAAAAACAGAGCTTCAAGACCCATTATATTTGACTTCATAAATCAGACAGGTATTAAGTCCCTACACGAAATATACCAGGGGGGGGAACCTCCTGAGGGCTCTTGGTTCTTTTACGAACAACTAAAGAGCTTCATAGGCACAGCATTTAAACTTAATAAGTCCATGGGGTTGTTAACTCCTTTCGAGAAAATTTGTCTCGCTGAGGAGCCCCCGTCTCGTAAGGTGTCCCTCTTATATCATCTTTTCCAGGAGAGTCAGACCCCAACACATGACTTCCCAACGTTTTTTTCAAGATGGGAGAGTGACTTGGGGATTTCATTGTCCCAAGAGGAAAGAGATAAGATTTTTCTGTTCACCTTTAGGACTTCGCTGTCGGCTGTGTCACAGGAGAGGAGTTACAAGGTTCTGTCGAGGTGGTATAGATGCCCCTGCCAGGTTCACGCTATGTTCCCGGTGATACCGGATATCTGTTGGAGATGCACATCAGAAAAAGGGACTTATGTCCATATCTGGTGGGAATGTCCACCCATAAAGAAATTCTGGACGCTAGTTTTCGATCTCCATAACAAATTATCCTTTCGCAAAATACAACCCACAGTGGAACTAGCCCTCTTGTCTCTCTGTGACATGTCGATATCTGGTTTTAAGAGGAGTCTTCTCAGACATTTTCTTACGGCTGCCAGGAATTTGATTCCTAGATACTGGAAGCAGGATCGTTACCCCTCAGGCTCCGATTTTGTTGCGGAGCTAAACAACATTTACAGAATGGAACAATTGATAAGTGAATCCATGGGGGATTTGGCGAAATTTTTTAACACTTGGGCTTCATGGATTGTATTCAGGGAGACCCCGGAGTTGGACATATGGTTGTCCAGGTCCTAATTCATATCTGGAGCCGATATGGGAGCGTTCGCGTAATGGTTGTTGCCCCTATCCTCTGGCCTGCTGTCGTGGCCTAAAGCCAATGTTGGTGACTCAATGTTCTTCTCTCCACTACATGGGGCCTGTGGTCGGCCCGGGAGGGGTGCCGCATTCCTCATACTTAGCGTACCCTCTTACCTTCACCCGCTTTCCTTCCCCCCCCTTTTTTTTTTTTTTTTTTCCTTTTTTTCCTTTCTTTTTCTCGTCTTTCTTTCCTCCTATTTCCGTTTCTTTAATTCTTTCTACTTCCGCTTACTTCTTACATCTAGTGACATTCTATACTAATATAAACGATTAAATATATCTAGTAATGCTTGATTGCCTTTGATGCTGTTTATATGTTTCAACTATGAAGAGTATCATTGCTAACTTGAAAGTGTTATCGTTGGCAGTGGCCAACTACATTTAATATTTGCTGAGACTTTCTTTATTTGAACGATCTACGGGTTGTACCCCGTTGAGTTTAATAATTGTTTCAGCACTGTACCATTGTTTGTATTGTTTATTTGCTTCAATAAACCTGATTTATACAAAAAGCAAAGATAAAACAATCCAAACTATACATTTCTTACCTTCGCATAAGGCTATACATTTCAAGTTACGACTTTGCAAAAATTGGGATTGTTGTCCTTTTTTCTGTGACTAAAATGCAAGAAATATATTAATAAAAGAAATAAAAATATCTTATTGCTAAGTATACAGGAAAATATTTCAAAGTATCATAATCATGTGCTGCACTTTCTGCCACAAAAGGGCCTATTCTCCTGAGTCTTCCCAGTGGAGGCATCTCCAACTTTAAGGCTTTCATGGCATATCCCTTTTCTATGCAGTAATTTATTAAAATTTGAATATCCTTTTAAAATGGAACCCATTTGAAACCCAAAACAGATAAAACAAAGCAGGCACAGACTTTAGGTCATCAATTTTCTGTTATTTTGGGGGGCAGAGGAATAGGGCAAAACGGCAGCTGTGGCCATTGCCAGGGTTGGATAATAAATAGCATAAATAGGGAAACTGCCCAGGGGCCTCCACCATCACAATCTTGGCCAACCCAACATTAGTTTTCTTCCACATTATAATTGAGTCCAACAGTTGATCCTGCCATGACCATCACTTTTATCCAACCAAATAAATATAAGACAAAACGTTGGCATGATAAATTGATCTGAATATTGAAAGTTACGGATAAGAATGGATAGGCCATATTGGGAAGGCTAGAAAATGATACCTGTGATGTACTACTGCTTTTGTTGCTTGGGGGATCGTCCTTGGCTGATACTTTCTGTTGCTTCTTGTTCATCCCTGTGTAGGAAATATTAAAATTATTTGTTACAAAATTATGTAAGGACAAATATGTATGACCATATTGATTACCTCTCATAAATGTATGACATGTGCCTGTAGATCTCTATGGACATTTACTGATAGTGCCGGTCACTTAGGCTACTTTCACACTTCCGTCTTTTGTGTCACATCGCAAGTTCGCAACCCGTCGATTTTTGAAAATGCAGGATCCTGCTAAAAAATTGCATTTTCCCATAGACTTGTATTAGCGACGGATTGTGACGGATGGCCATCAGTTTCATCCGTCGTGCACTGGATCCGTCGGAAAATAGCAGTCCGTCGTGGAGAGAAAACGTTCTGCACTCTCTCTCTTCCCCGGACATTTGAATCCCGCATCTCTCTCTTCCCTGGACATTTGAATCCCGGATCTCTCTCTCTCTCTTCCCCGGACATTTGAATCCCGGATCTCTCTCTCTTCCCCGGATATTTGAATCCCGGATCTCTCTCTCTTCCCTGGACATTTGAATCCCGGATCTCTCTCTCTCTTCCCCGGACATTTGAATCCCGGATCTCTCTCTCTTCCCCGGACATTTGAATCCCGGATCTCTCTCTCTTCCCCGGACATTTGAATCCCGGATCTCTCTCTCTCTCTTTTCCCCGGACATTTGAATCCTGGATCTCTCTCTCTTCCCTGGACATTTGAATCCCGGATCTCTCTCTCTCTCTTCCCCGGACATTTGAATCCCGGATCTCTCTCTCTTCCCCGGACATTTGAATCCCGGATCTCTCTCTCTTCCCCGGACATTTGAATCCCGGATCTCTCTCTCTCTTCCCCGGACATTTGAATCCCAGATCTCTCTCTCTCTCTCTCTCTTCCCCGGACATTTGAATCCCGGATCTCTCTCTCTCTCTTCCCCGGATATTTGAATCCCGGATCTCTCTCTCTCTTCCCCGGACATTTGAATCCTGGATTTCTCTCTCTCTCTCTTCCCCGGACATTTGAATCCTGGATTTCTCTCTCTCTCTCTTCCCCGGACATTTGAATCCTGGATTTCTCTCTCTCTCTCTTCCCCGGACATTTGAATCCTGGATTTCTCTCTCTCTCTCTTCCCCGGACATTTGAATCCTGGATTTCTCTCTCTCTCTCTTCCCCGGACATTTGAATCCCGGAATTTCTCCATTCAAATTGTTGCAACAACACAAACGACGCATCCATCTTTACACCAGATGCATCACACACATTTTTCACTATTTGCGTGACGTCCGTCGATACGTCATTTTACTGCACAACGACGCACAGCAGAAGACGGAAGTGTGAAAGAGGCCTTAGGCTGTGTTTACACTTGAATTTTGCAATTTTGTTTATTGACTTTAATGAGGCCTGCTTGGTTTCTGCTATGGTGTCTGTTTTAAAAAACACAGGATGCTACGCCATTTTTCTGGTCATAAATTAGGCAACTGCCTAAATTAAATACAACTGTAATAACCTCCTGATCCAGCTAACACCTGCAGAACTAGCAGTAGTCTTCAATTTAACAGTGTTATGTAGGTACAGTACTGAAAGCGCAGCTCCCTAGAGAAAATTAACTTTATTTCTTTAAGGAGCCGCTGGCTTTCAGTCATGCACGAGCCTAGATATGAAAGTAAGGACCGTAAACACACCCCGGCATTGACTGAGAGCTGGCTCAGCAGTGCATCAGTACAGATATGCTGTCAGTCAGTGTCAGGATCTGCTTACAACTGCCGCTCTCTGCATGACTGAAAGCCAGCGGCTCCTTAAAAAAATAAAGTTCCTTTTCTCTCAGGAGACGCACTTTCAGTACAGCGGCCCAGGCACTTTCATAACGCTATTAACTTGAAAGTTAACCCTATATCTGCAGATTAATAGCAATATCGGACCTGACAGGTTCCCTATAAAAATAAAACAAAAAAGGCTTTCCAATGGTGCCAGTGACTTAAAAAGATAGGCCGAACAGTGGTCCCAGGTTTATTCAGGAAGAAACAGGCTACGTGTTTCAGCACTGGACCAATGCCTTTATTACATTATATTATAGTAACAAACAGCAGGGTTTAAAAATACTTAAAATAGGAAAAGGAAATGATTTCATTGGTCTGGGCTAGAGATCACAAGACTACAAAGGAAACATAAATATTACAGCACACAACTGGTTGGATTTGAACAAAGGATTCTGTAGTTTGATTTGAATAATGGCTTGGTTCGAGACAGAAAAGTGTGACATTTTTCCACACAGTGTCAGCCTATGGACGCTTGTCTCATTTCTCTCTTTTTTTTAGAACAAAGGATTCTAGTATAGTAAGGCTTTCTTAAGTTGCTTGCAGGGCATGTTTCCACCCCAATAATGGGAACTTGTGCTTCAAATTAAGGCCAAAATGTGTATAGGGTGCCCAGGGGGATTGGAGGTGCAATCTGATCTTTGGCAAATTTCTTTATTAACGAATCATTGTTTTTCTCTTTTTCTTATCTTTACTTGTAAGCATCTGTAATAAATACATAACTCTTGGTGGATACACTTAAAGGATTGGAATTTAGTGGTTGATAAAAATCTTTATCCAAAAGGATTCTCATTGCTTCTCTTACAGTCAGTTCTATTCTGATTTTTCTACTCTATTTTTCATGATAGGAAAAGTTCCTTGTAGAGATCAGTGAATATATTCGGGTGGAAATGAATTCTATGTGAATCTGCAAAAAAAATCCACATTTTTGAAAATACAGATTTTTGTGAATTCACTTTGCATGGATTTAGCAAAATGTCTGCCATTCCCAAAGCTCGCTGCGCACCATCTGGTCCTCAGAGCCACCTTTTCGTTGCCCTGTCGCAAGCATGATCTTCAGGCCTGTTTACTTAATTCCAGGTCTTCCAGGTCTAAGAGTTCACTCAATGTTGCACCTTGTCACGTCACCAACGAGTGACTCGCAGTGATCTCTGAGAGCTGGTCACGGACAACAGTTCCGGCCTAAAGTGAGGGAAGGAGGTAGTCACTCAGGATTTTACGGTACATGGCTCCATCCATTCTCCCATTGATGTGGTCAAGTAGTCCTGTGTCCTTAACATAATGTTTCCACCTCCATTCTTGACAGTGGGTACAGTGTTCTTTTGGTTAATTCCAAAGACCTCAATTTTTGTCTCATCTGACCACTGCACCTTCTCCCAATCACTCACAGAATCATCCAGGTGTTCATTAGCAAACTTCAGACGGGTCTGCACATGTGCCTTCTTGAGCAGGGGGACCTTGCGGGCACTGCAGGAGTTTAAACCTTTACAGCGTAATGTGTTACCAATGGTTATCTTGATGACTGTGGTCCCAGCTGCCTTGAGATCATTAACAAGTTCCCCCCGTGTAGTTTCAGGCTAATCTCTCACCTTCCTCGTGATCAATGATACCCCACGAGGTGAGATTTTGCATGGTGCCCCAGATCGATGTCGATTGACAGTCATTTTGTATTTCTTCCATTTTCTTACTATTGCACCAACAGTTGTCTCTTTCTCACCCAGCTTCTTACTTATGGTTTTGTAGCCCATTCCAGCTTTGTGCAGGTCTATGATTTTGTCCCTGACATCCTTATAAAGCTCTTTGGTCTTTCCCATGTTGTAGAGGACAGGAGTCTTTTATAAAGGTGACTATGTAAGACAGCCATCTTTAATGCAGGTTACGAATATTAGAAGCGTCTAACTGGTTTGTAGGAGCCAGAACTCTTCATGGTTGGTAGTGTATCAAATACTTATTTCTCACTGCAAAATGCAAATGAATTTATATAATTTATGCAATGTGATTTTCTGGATTCTATTTTTGATATTCTATCTCTCAATGTTAAAATTAACCTACCCTTAAAATTATAGACTGTTCTTGTCTTTGTCAGTGGGCAAACTTACAAAATCAGCAAGGGATCAAATACTTATTTCCGCCACTGTTTAATCATAATGATTTATTAAGGTATTAAATTATCACTATTCTTCCTCTCTTCTACTGAATTTATTCAGACCAAATCGAATCTACTCCAAAATTTGTGTGAATCTGCCCCTCTCTGCACATGGACCTTATCTAAAATGTTTAAGTCAACTATGGACAAATCTCCTCACACTTTTTAATTATGCAGAAGGTTAGACTAAGTAGATCAGGGCAGTATCCTTACATCTCACACACTGACAAACCTAAACTATTGTGGGGGGGGGTGTCCTTTTTCTGCTATGTTGCTGCCTACGATTGGACAACTCATACAGGGTGAAGAAACACACGCCCCCAGTGAAATCTATCTAATAACACCCAACTGAACTTAACAAAAGTTAACTTGTTTGATGCCAAACACTTTGATTGCTAATATCACTGCAACAGAGAGGCACAATAAAAATTCTGATTTGCAGTCACTAGCACATTACAGGTCCTTCTCAAAAAATTAGCATATAGTGTTAAATTTCATTATTTACCATAATGTAATGATTACAATTAAACTTTCATATATTATAGATTCACTATCCACCAACTGAAATTTGTCAGGTCTTTTATTGTTTTAATACTGATGATTTTGGCATACAACTCCTGATAACCCAAAAAACCTGTCTCAATAAATTAGCATATCAAGAAAAGGTTCTCAAAACGACCTATTACCCTAATCTTCTGAATCAACTAATTAACTCTAAACACATGCAAAAGATACCTGAGGCTTTTATAAACTCCCTGCCTGGTTCATTACTCAAAACCCCCATCATGGGTAAGACTAGCGACCTGACAGATGTCAAGAAGGCCATCATTGACACCCTCAAGCAAGAGGGTAAGACCCAGAAAGAAATTTCTCAACAAATAGGCTGTTCCCAGAGTGCTGTATCAAGGCACCTCAATGGTAAGTCTGTTGGAAGGAAACAATGTGGCAGAAAACGCTGTACAACGAGAAGAGGAGACCGGATCCTGAGGAAGATTGTGGAGAAGGACCGATTCCAGACCTTGGGGAACCTGAGGAAGCAGTGGACTGAGTCTGGTGTGGAAACATCCAGAGCCACCGTGCACAGGCGTGTGCAGGAAATGGGCTACAGGTGCCGCATTCCCCAGGTAAAGCCACTTTTGAACCATAAACAGCGGCAGAGGCGCCTGACCTGGGCTACAGAGAAGCAGCACTGGACTGTTGCTAAGTGGTCCCAAGTACTTTTTTCTGATGAAAGCAAATTTTGCATGTCATTCGGAAATCAAGGTGCCAGAGTCTGGAGGAAGACTGGGGAGAAGGAAATGCCAAAATGCCTGAAGTCCAGTGTCAAGTACCCACAGTCAGTGATGGTGTGGGGTGCCATGTCAGCTGCTGGTGTTGGTCCACTGTGTTTCATCAAGGGCAGGGTCAATGCAGCTAGCTATCAGGAGATTTTGGAGCACTTCATGCTTCCATCGGCTGAAATGCTTTATGGAGATGAAGATTTCATTTTTCAGCACGACCTGGCACCTGCTCACAGTGCCAAAACCACTGGTAAATGGTTTACTGACCATGGTATTACTGTGCTCAATTGGCCTGCCAACTCTCCTGACCTGAACCCCATAGAGAATCTGTGGGATATTGTGAAGAGAAAGTTGAGAGACGCAAGACCCAACACTCTGGATGAGCTTAAGGCCGCTATTGAAGCATCCTGGGCCTCCATAACATCTCAGCAGTGTCACAGGCTGATTGCCTCCATGCCACGCCGCATTGAAGCAGTCATTTCTGCCAAAGGATTCCCAACCAAGTATTGAGTGCATAACTGAACATTATTATTTGTTGGTTTTTTTGTTTGTTATTAAAAAACACTTTTATTTGATTGGATGGGTGAAATATGCTAATTTATTGAGACAGGTTTTTTGGGTTATCAGGAGTTGTATGCCAAAATCATCAGTATTAAAACAATAAAAGACCTGACAAATTTCAGTTGGTGGATAATGAATCTATAATATATGAAAGTTTAATTGTAATCATTACATTATGGTAAATAATGAAATTTAACACTATATGCTAATTTTTTTAGAAGGACCTGTATATGTCCAGTTTGACATAAAAAAAAGAGTGGTGAAAGGTCATCTTTAAGTCAGCAGCTCCAATGGATAAAAGAGGCTAAAAAATTAAAAAAAGACTCCGGCACTGAGACCAATTTGAGGCATATGATCAGACTGGCCTCCACCCTGAAATTGAGTGAGTTGAGCGATGAAAGACAGGGGAGCTGCAAGTTTGCATAAGAACAGGTGAGAAAGGTACCATAAATACATTGGTTGTTTTGGCCTGTGTGTTTTTTTATCCCCTTTCTGGTCCCCAAAAGAATCCAACCAAATTCTCTGGATTTTTTTGGATTCCTGCCTATTGAATCCCAAAATATTTGGATTCTGGTGATTCTTGCAATTCCTATTTGATCAGTTAAGAAGTTACAAATTTACTCATCTCTAATGAAGAGTCATGAAGAGTCACGCAGTCGTGGCTCAACTGGTGACCCAATCACCGGGATACAACATTAAAAGCTAGCTTCAATGGCATCTTGCACATGTGTAGTAAAGCAAGGAGTATTTGCCTCGACTTTAGGGGCAGAAAAATCATGGCAGGTTCCTTTTATATTTCCTTCTTTTGCATTTACTTATACATTTCTTATGTTTCCCAAAAATGCATCAAAAATGCCACCAATAGGTTAACCAATTGTGGGGAGAAGTTTACTTTAATTCTGCCTAGTGATCCAAATGCCTACCGTATGTCACCTAAGTCCGTCCACATGACTGTCCATGCATGAATAACCACTGAACAATATCTAATATATAATTGCCTAGAATACTACTTCCTGCAATTTCTGCCAACTTCCGTGGCTTTGTCCGGAGCTAATGTCCGGAGCTAATGTGCGGAGCTAATGTCCGGAGCTAATGTCCGGAGCTAATGTCCGGAGCTAATGTGCGGAGCTAATGTCCGGAGATAAGTGACGTCAACAGTGTCCAGTGTCTGATTGGTTGCCGCCTGCTGCGAGCGACCAATCAGAAACGTGCCGTACTGTGACACACTCCGCCCGCCATTTTGGTGTGATTTTTGAATTTTTACCTCACAGCAAGTTTCTACTGCGTGGAGGCGGGCCCAGTGACGTTGCTCTTCAAGCTCCTGCCGAATTTCGTCAAAAAAATGATAATACCATTTACCAAAACTATATATATTTAGTTGTGAAGTGGTTCAGTGACATTTTCACACCAATTTTGAACTTTTGTTTGGTGTTTTCTCCATATACTGCCTATTATTTTTGTTCTTTCTTACTATTATTTATTAATTGTATTATTCTTACATTTGAATAAATAAAGTATATATGGATTCTAGACTCCCGATTCTTTAGAATCGGGCTGCCATCTAGTATAATATAAACAAACAACAAAGAGAGGAAATCTGCCACTTACCTGAGTAGCCGAATGATATGCTTGCTAATGGACTTAGATATATTCCACTTCCGTACATGGCACCGTGAAGCTAAATCAATATCAGAAGAGATTAGCATCACATAAATGGTTTACCCCATAATTCAATAATTGTTCACAACTACATAAATGGCAGGTGCTCAGATACATTTACAAAGAACAAACAAAAAATCTATAGATATTATCTGCAGACGCCCCGGGGTCACACGGTCATCGATTTGAGCAGTTCTTGTGGGTGGATGCAGTAAAATGATTTAAGAAAATAAAACCAAATCTGAAGATTATTGTGTCTGACCTATGCGCTGTCCAAGTCATAAAAATCTTATTAAATGTCAAAATTCACTTGTTTTTACTTCTTCAGGTGTCACTAATTTGAAGTTTAATTAAAAGTAATCGTTTTATGGACTCAATGTAATTTTGTTTCAAAGTTGGAACATTTTAACTATTTGCATGATAGTTTTTAATCGCTTGAAAAAGTAATATAAAAAAAGGATCAACAGCATATAAAAAAACAATAGTGTATGACTTGTGATCGTCACCTCTGACTTTGGGTCGGTCAGAAGTTGCGGTCACAAGATGGCGGCCTGGGACCGGAGAGGCACTAGGAAGAGGTGAAGATGGCGACTGGTGAGTATCAGACTAGGGTGTGGAAACTTGGATGAGTATCACCACTCCAGCACTTAAATAAAAAACCACTGGAGTGGTGTTTTAAAATCCCATCTATTTAGAGGGTGCTGTATAACACTGCCAATTTCTCACCCGCAAATTTTTATGGAAATTTCCAGAAAATAGGCAACTGATGCATTTGCCCTCATTTATAAGCATTTCTAAAATATGTGACGTTACCTGCAGTCTTGTATTGGAAGCAACTACTAATCCGTTCCTCAGAATAGAGTGCCAATTTTCAATGTGCGAGCCACTGTAACAGAAAACATGGCACGGGTTATATTTGCAGATGTTGTATGAATTATTGTAGACCAGTAGTCCCCAACCTGCTGTGGAACTACAACTCACAGCATTTAATGAAAACCTCCAGATGTCAAAGCATACTAGGAGTTTTCGTTTTCGCAAAACAGCCTACAACGTCGGGACCCTGGTGCCTTACCAAGTATTATAAATAGAACATGTAGCCAAGGGTCTCTGCAATAGATCCTGCGGTGGGATCCAAAAGTCATATTTTGGTATAGACCCCCATTACTAACTAAATCACAGTGACCCCTGCTGGAAGATTTTGATAGTGCTATAAGGACCTAAAGAACCTAAGTTGGTTTGTAAACTGACAATAACGTCTGTGTCACATTGTCCTCGTATGGACCACAAAGTCTAGAACAGCCTGAACAGCCTCATTTATGTCTATGAGAATATATAATATTATGCATGGGTCAGGAGACCATTGATGTGTTAGGAAACCATCGACCCATCAAGAGACCATCGACGCATCAGGAGACCATTGACACGTCAGGACCCTATCGATGTGTCAAGAGATCATCAACAGGTCAGGAGACCATCGACGGGTCAGGAAACTAACGACACATCAGGAGACCAATGACTGGTCAGGAGACCATCGACGCGTCAGGAGACCATTGATGGGTCAGGAGACCATCAACGCGTCAGGAGACCATTGATGGGTCAGGAGACCATCGACATGTCAGGAGACCATCGACACGTCCGGAGACCATTGACGGGTCAGGAGACCATCGACAAGCCAGGAGACCATCGACACGTCTGGAGACCATTGACGGGTCAGGAGACCATCGACACATCAGGAGACCATCGACACGTCAGGAGACCATTGACGGGTCAGGCTTAATACATGCCATCTTCCAATGTGATTAGTAGGCAAGGCAAATTTCTAAACGTGCCATTTTATCTTTGCTCTGATAACCTCTATGATTTATTCACTCCATGTCACCATTAATCAGCAGAAAATACTAGAACTCACTGAAATGCAAATGTGCTTCCGAAAAGTTTTTTAGCAGCTCTGAAATTCGCTTCTTTGGCTGGTGGACTGCTGAGTAGTAGGAACTGGTGAGGGGTGTGCATAAATTTCAGTTGCTGCAAAACATAAAATATCATAAAATGAGCACAGCACTGTAGAGACAGAACACAAACATGTAGGTTAATCACACAGGATAACTCTCTATAATAGGACTGTCAGTGATCCAGCAAATAGCTTACTAGACCAAAAGGTTATGGTCACATATCGGGTTTAATCTGACACATATTTACTAGAGGATCTGCTGGCAGGAATTTGACGCTGGCACTCAGACTTCTGCCCCCAATGTGCAGTGTGACCTGCTGTGGAGGCACGAGGATTAGCACCTTCACCCCAACATAGGGTTAGACTTTGGTTTTTCTGTACGGAAACATGTGATTTTTTTGTAAGCAGATTTTTGTTGAGCCAAGAAAATATTCCATTATTTGTGAATGGGCTTGCAGAAACCCCATTACATGAATGGGATGTGATTTGTCGGCAGAGATGACTTTGATGCAAATTAACATTGTTTCTTCACTGCAAGTGGGAAAACTCCTGCACACACTAATACCCTACCAGCAGTGGAGTAACCTGAAGCTCATGGGTCCCAATGCAAAAGCTCCAACGGGGCCCCTAATTATTGCAAGTCTCTAATAATATTGACCTTTTCATAAGGGCCAACATATATTATGAGGCCCCTTAGGCTCCAGGGCCCGGGTGCAAATGCAACACTTGCACCTACTGTAGTTCCGCCCCTGCTTATCAGCAAGAACATAGAGTTATAAACCACAGCACATTCCCACCCAAATTCAGCTGTGCAGCATGAGTATTTTTTTCTGGCTTCAATCATTATTCCCTGTTTCTCAATCCTTTAACAACGCACCGTATTTTAGACTTCGAGATGCAATGCTTCTTTTTCACATATTTGAAGGCGCCTTGTCCCAGCAGCAATTTTACGATCTCTCCACAAGTGTTCAATGGGATTTAGATCCGGACTCATTGCTGGCCACATCAGAACCCTCCAGCATTTTGTTTCCATACATTTTTGGGTGCTTTTTAAAGTATATTTGGGGTCATTGTCCTGCTGGATGACCTAGGACACAAACCCAGCTTTCTGACACTGAACACTACATTGCAACCCAAAATCCTTTGGTAATCTTCAGCTTTCATGATGCCTTGCACACAGTCAAGACACACAATGCCAGAGGCAGCAAAACAACCCCAAAACATCTTTGAACCTCCACCATCTCCAAGTAGAATGATGTGCTTTACCAAAATGCTCTACCTTGGTCTCATCTGTCCACAAGACGCTTTCCCAGAAGAATTTTGGCTTATTCACATACATTTTGGCAGACTTCAGTCTAGCTGTTTTATGTCTCTGTGTCAGCAGTGGGGTCATCCTGGGTCTGCTGCCATAGAGCTTCATGTAATTCAAATGTCGACAGATTGTTCACGCTGACAGTGATGTATCCTGAGCCTGCAGGACAGCTTGAATTTCTTTGGAACTTGATAGGGGCTGCTTATCCACCATCCAGACTATCCTGGGTTGCAACCTTTCATCAATTTCTCTCTGCCTTCCACATCCACATAGATTAGCTGCAGTGCCATGGGTTGTTAACTTCTTGATTGTGTTTCGTACCAAGGACAAAGGAACATCAAGGTTTCTGGAGAAAGACTTGTAACCTTGAGATTGTTGATATTTTTCACAATTTAGGTTCTCAAGTAGTGATGAGCGAATATACTCGTTACTCAAGATTTCTCGAGCACGCTCGGGTGTCCTCCGAGTATTTTTAGTGCTCGGAGATTTAGTTTTTATTGCCGCAGCTGAATGATTTGCATCTGTTAGCCAGCATAATTACATGTGGGGATTCCCTAGCAACCAGGCAACCCCCACATGTACTTATACTGGCTAACAGATGCAAATCATTCAGCTGCGGCAATAAAAACTAAATCTCCGAGCACTAAAAAATACTCGGTGGACCCCCGAGCGTGCTCGAGAAATCTCGAGTAACGAGTATATTCGCTCATCACTATTCTCAAGTCCTCAGGCAGCTCTATTCTCCTCCTTTCATTCCCCATGCTTAGTATGGAACACACAGACACACAATGCAAAGATTGAGCCAACTTCACCCCTATTTATCGGATTGCAGGTGTGATTTTCATAATGCCAACACCTGTTACTTACCACAGGTGAGTTTGAATGAGCATCACATGCTTCAAGCAAAGTTGTTTACCCACAATTTTGGAAAAGTGCCAACAATTTTGTCAGGCCCAATTTTTTTTGTGAAAAATGATGTCCAATTTTTTTTTTTATTTATGTGTGTGTGTTGTTCTAATGTGTATAACAAAAATATGTGTAACTGCAATAATATTATGGGAGAAATACTTCATTTTGTGGAACAATTTCAAGGGTGTCAACACTTTTGGCTATGACTTAACACAGCCAGGACCCACATGTAAGAATGAAGTTTAATCTCATTGTCATGAATTTTAGCAATCACTATAATTGAAATAAAACATGTGACTTTTCACATATGTTAATTCCTGTCAGTAGAGCTGACCAAGGGGCCACTGGGACCCCAGGGATAAGTACTGCCCTTCAACTCAGCACTGCAAACATGTAAAAATGTTTTTAAATTACCAGTACACAGTTCCCCATTTAGCTAACTAGGCCAGCAAGGACATAAGAGCAATCCCACTGGGACACAGGAAAAAAGTATTAAAAAAAAAGTATTAAAGGGAATCTGTCAGTAAGATGAACTCTCTCCAAACTGGACATACAATATGGGCATGCAGGTCTTGAGAATTAAATTCTAAATTCATCAACGCCTTTAAATCTTCTATCTATTGCTGCATTCCTGAGTAATTAGTATTTTAAGTCATATGGAAATAAGATCTTAACCTCTTTCTGCCAGCTGACGGAATAGTACGTCAGCTGGCAGATCCCCCGCTTTGAGGTGGGCTCCGGCGGTGAGCCCACCTCAAAGCCGCGACATGTCAGCTGTTTTGTACAGCTGACATGTGCGCGCAATGAGCGCGAGCGGAATCGCGATCCGCTCGCACCCATTAACTAGTTAAATGCCGCCTTCAAGCGCTGACAGCGGCATTTAACTAGCGCTCCCGGCCTGGGTTGCTCGCGCCGCTGGCCCCCGTCACATGATCAGGGGTCAGCGGTGCATTGCCATAACAACCAGAGGTCTCCTTAAGACCTCTATGGTTGTTGATGGCCGATTGCTTTGAGCGCCACCTTGTGGTCGGCGTTCAAAGTACACCTGCCTTTCTGCTACATAGAGGTGATCTGTACTTCACCTCTATGTAGCAGAGGAAATCGTGTAGTGCATGCCAGCATGCCAAAATTTAAAAAAAAAAGTGTTTAAAAATATAAAAAAAATAAAAAAATATATAAAAGTTCAAATCACCCCCCTTTCGCCCCAATCAAAATAGAACAATAAAAAAAAATCAAAAATACACATATTTGGTATCGCCGCGTTCAGAATCGCCCGATCTATCAATAAAAACAAAGGATTAACCTGATCGCTAAATGGCATAGCGAAAAAAAAAATCAAAACGCCAAAATTACGTTTTTTTGGTCGCCGCAACATTGCATTAAAACGCAATAACGGGCGATCAAAAGAACGTATCTGCACCAAAATGGTATCATTAAAAACGTCAGCTCGGCATGCAAAAAATAAGCCCTCACCTGACCCCAGATCACGAAAATTGGAGACACTACGGGTATCAGAAAATCGCGCAATTTTTTTTTTTTTTTTTTTTTTTTAGCAAACTTTGGAATTTTTTTTCACCACTTAGATAAAAAATAACCTAGACATGTTTGGTGTCTATGAACTCGTAATGACCTGGAGAATCATAATGGCAGGTCAGTTTTAGCATTTGGTGAACCTAGCAAAAAAAGCCAAACAAAAAACAAGTGTGATATTGCACTTTTTTTGCAATTTCATCACACTTGGAATTTTTTTCCCGTTTTCTGTTACACGGCATGGTAAAACCAATGATGTTGTTCAAAAGTACAACTCGTCCCGCAAAAAATCAGCCCTCACATGGCCACATTGACGGAAAAATAAAAAAGTTATGGCTCTAGGAAGGAGGGGAGCGAAAAACGAAAACGAAAAAAGCTCCGGGGGTGAAGGGGTCAAGTGCTTTTGGCATGACAGAGCACTTCCCAAGGTGATGTTCCCTCACCTAGCACTAGCCTCTTTAAGATGATTGACAGCTCACTGTCTGCTTGACGTCAGGTGCCAAGCAAGGAAATCAGACAGTAGGCTAACAATCAAGCCAAAGTGGCTGATGCTGGGCAGGGACACAACTTGGGGAGGCAGAGACTTGGGAAGTGCTCTGTCATGCCCAGAGCACTTACTGACTTATTTTGCACATGACTAAAAACACTGATTTCTTGGGCGTGCAGCAATCGATAGCAGATATAAAAGTGTTAATAGATTTACCTTTAAATGATCCATATATGCAGATTAGGAAGAGGAGGGGTTTTATTTTACTGACAGATTGGCTTGAAACCTAGACGGTCATTAGGAAACGTATGGTGCATTCGGCTGTAAAACTGATCTATAGTGTACAATATTTGAACGGTAAGTACTGTCATACAATGCAATACATGCTGAGAAAGAAAATTAACACAAAAATACAACATAAAGCATTAAAAACATAAAGCAATGCACCGTATAATCAAGCCATATGACTTCATTGCTTATATAAGAAAGCTCACTTACCCTGTTTACTGGCAGTTTCACTATATGAGACCTATTACTTGAAATAACCCTGCAAAAAAATAAGCAAAGAATAAGCAGATGTTCTCCGACACTTCGTTTCTAAAGCTCAGTGCGCGTTAGTGATTTACATGGTAATTGTGGAGCGAATGGCAGTCTGCAAATATCCTTTTTCAGCCACTTCTCTTATTGCCTTTACAGAAGATATCTTAATGTGTGAGGTAACAAAGCGGAAAGGAAAAAGCCCCAGTTACAGTGACAAACACGACAGCTCGACATCAAACATAAAAACTGTGATGAGAGCAATAAGTAAAGCGAATTTTCTCGGCCCCAATGCAAAATCTGTATCAGGGCTCATGTCTATGAATTGCTACTAATAATACTGGTGTCCTCTTACGTTAGAAGGGTCATGGGGAACCCTCAGGCTCCAGGGTCATTGTTACCTCTGCTCCCTGTGTAGCCTCTGGTCCCAGATTGGGAAGCATTAGCCTACAGTTGTCACGATCCCACCAGGGGGTTGGTCAGCGGATAGCACGACACACACACAATGGGATGGTACAGGGGAGAGGAAGGCCCTAACGATAGGGAATGATGGATGGGAAACCTCCAGAGCTCCAACCTGAGCTTGTCCTTGCACTCCCCTAACGCCCTAAGCGGGTCCTTTCCCCAGCCACCATCACGAACCTCGTCACTCGCTGTCACCGCGCACTCCCCAGAATAGTGCACTAGCTGGCAAGGGAGCCAGCCTCACCACTGCAGATGGTGCAACACAGGGGGTGGCGACAAACACGAGACAGACAAGGTAAAAACACAACACTTAGCTTCCAGACTCCACTGCTAAGCTCCACACCGCAGATGACACAGAAACAGGACTCCAAACTCCAGAAGTAGCTGACATAAGGGTGCTGCAACTCCAAGGCTAGTCTCCATAGAGAAAGTCTATCACCAACAGTCAGTTGATGCATCAGGCAACCATTTAAAGCATGGTGGGAGTAGTCACCACTCACATCAGCTGACCTAGCAACTCTGCAGTTGCAGCAGGCTGCCAGCAGGGGTAATTGACATTAACCCCTGCTGGCCTGAAATGAAAAAAGCTATATTTAAAACATAGTGGAACCAGAGCTGCTACAAATCCAGAAATGGATCGTGACAACAGTGATGCAGAAGGAACATGTCAATTTGCCATATTTATATATATATTAGATTAAAAGCACATATACATTGGGAGCTGTAACATAATGTAACTCAGGGAGGATGTATCAATGCTGCAACCTGTACAGCCACACAGGAGCCCGAAAGGTAAAAGGGACCACTACCACCTGCACAGCATTTGGAATTGTGCATTATGAAGAGATACTGGACTCTAAAGGGTCCATATACAGTCATTGATTAGTCCTCTTCTGTTTGTATCTGCTCCTGGTATAACTGTAGCGTTGTCATAGACCCCCATTCACTAAACAGAGGCCAAAAGGTTGTTAGTTTGGCCTCCATCTGGTTGCTGTGCTTCCTATATAGAATAACACTGCAAAGAAACATATACAATACGGTATACATTATTTTTATCATTGGGTGGATGGATGACTAGGTATCCATTGTGATTGTGACCACTATCAGGCGCAGGGCTGTGGAGTCTGAGTCGTGGAGTCGGTGTCCATTTTGGTGGAGCCGGAGTCGGCAAAAAAGAACCGACTCCTAAAGTATATAATTAATTGGGTTCAGTAGTTCAGTGCAGGATGTGCTGTAAATGTTTTCAAAAGATTTTGGGAAAGTTATAAAAGTCTTATAAATGTCTGTTTGGTTCCTGATCTAAGGATCTCAGCTTTTAGTTGAGATGAATCGGTCACTACTGAGCATGTACATAAAGAGCAGCACTGGTCACTACTGAGCATGTACATAAAGAGCAGCACTGGTCACTACTGAGCATGTACATGAAGTGCAGCACTGCCTCACTACTGAGTATGTACATAAAGTGCAGCACTGGTCACTTATGAGCATGTACATAAAGTGCAGCACTGCCTCACTGCTGAGCATGTACATAAAGTGCAGCACTGCCTCACTACTGAGCATGTGCATAAAGTGCAGCACTGGTCACTAATGAGCATGTACATAAAGTGCAGCACTGCCTCACTATTGAGCATGTACATAAAATGCAGCACTGGCTCACTACTGAGCATGTACATAAAGTGCAGCACTGCCTCACTGCTGAGCATGTACATAAAGTGCAGCACTGCCTCACTACTGAGCGTGTACATAAAGTGCAGCCCTGCCTCACTACTGAGCATGTACATAAAATGCAGCCCTGCCTCACTACTGAGCATGTACATAAAGTGCAGCGCTGGCTCACTACTGAGCGTGTACATAAAGTGCAGCACTGCCTCACTACTGAGCATGTACATAAAGTGCAGCGCTGGCTCACTACTGAGCGTGTACATAAAGTGCAGCACTGCCTCACTACTGAGCGTGTACATAAAGTGCAGCCCTGCCTCACTACTGAGCATGTACGTAAAATGCAGCCCTGCCTCACTACTGAGCATGTACATAAAGAGCAGCACTGGCTCACTACTGAGCATGTGCATAAAGTGCAGCACTGGCTCACTACTGAGCATGTACATAAAGTGCAGCACTGCCTCACTACTGAGCATGTACATAAAGCGCAGCACTGCCTCACTACTGAGCATGTACATGCTCAGTAGTGAGGCAGTGCTGCACTTTATGTACATGCTCAGTAGTGAGGCAGTGCTGCGCTTTATGTACATGCTCAGTAGTGAGGCAGTACTGTGGAGTTGGAGTTGGGAGTCATAGAGTAGTGATGTCGGTAGTCATGGATCAGAGTCGTGGAGTCGAAGTTGTGGAGTTGTAGGTGTGACTTACTGACTCCACAGCCCTGGTCAGGTGCACACCTCCTGAGCATATGCGTCCGACAGTGGGCACAAATGCAGTCTGCACCTAGCATTAGATTAATATTAATGCCACGTAGGCATGGCTTGGACTTGTAATAGGGGATCTTTTATGCATGAATTTACCATTTAAGAGCCTAGAAAAGCTGTGTAACAGGTCTGATGTGCTGAAATCTAATGGTCCTCATTAGGATAGGGGCCCAAGTTTATGTTTACTTTTGGGACTGCACCTTATCTTCGTATAATCCTAAACATATATGAATTTTGGATGGTGACTTTAAAATTAAAAGGAGTGTCCCAAGAACAACATTTAGAAATGCATGATTGAGGGGAGTTTGACCACTTGAACTTTTCCCGATTCAGAGAATGGTGTTTTTGTGTCCCCTATGTGAATGGATCATGTAGGACCACCACTCCATTCACCTTTATCTGTCTTTTGGAGGGGTGGTACATAAGAGTATAGACAGTGAATGGAGGGAGTGGTGATCCATGCACATTGCCACTTCATTCACATGGGAGACACAGGACCATTGCACTCATGATAGTGAAGCTTCTGATTGGTCGGACCCCCCTATTCTGCATATAGGAAACATATGTCGTTGGGATTACACCTTCAAAGCTTAATCACTGGAATTATGTATCAAGATCTCAGCTTGCAATCAGTAAATTGGAACATCCATTGTTTACTTTCAGAATACAGAAATCTGTCCGCTCTTGCGTTGCTCAGTCACTTGTATAATTTATTGGAAGGGCGGGTGCAGACAACCGCATGTCCTCCATCCGAGAAATACAGTCCGATTAATGCTAATCACACTCTAATCAAAGTGGGATTCGTTTTTCTCAGATGTGGAGAGTTAAAAATCCGATCAGATCTTTTGAAGGATAGAACTCAGACCAAAACTATGGTATGAGTTATGAAGAAATACTGCAACCGTAACAAGCCATACACCTGTATGTATATCATATGAACAGGATCAAAATATATTCCGAGTGCATAAAGGTTCTCATTCAATGACTGCAAGCAGCAATCCTAGACATCCTACAGAACAGTGCTGGATTTGTATTATACACAGAGGACTCTTCATTTGCTAACAATGGATAATTCCGTTAATTTGATTTCCCGGGACTTATTTTCCAGTATCTAGCCTTCTGTGTATTTACAGGACGGTATATTTTATCGTCCTGCCGCCATATGGTGATGGATTCCTTCTGGTGCTTTCTGCATTAGTTCCTGCGTTATTTGTCATTTCGGTCCCTTCCGCTGAGGATTCGGTTCTTAGTTCCCAATACCGCGGCAGCAGATTAGATTTGGGAGATAATGTATTTGTCAGGAAGCGACATCGACTGCTTTAGAATTAACATCACAAACCATTGCAGCAATGGATGGGCTAAGGGATCCTGCTTATCCATCTGCTTCTTGATTTCCAAGTAAGGTGCCTAAAACAAGAAAATCGCAATATTACCGGGGATATTGCAGTATACTCCATGTAGATTTAGGGCATAATGAGTTAATCAATGCAACGTCAAGCCCCATGAAGGACTGACATGAGAATCATTGGCGGTGGGAGAGTGACTGTACTACAAAGCGATATGCCGGGGTCGCATAAGGACAAGACTCGCCAACACTTCCAATAAAAAAGCGAGACTGTCCGGCTACTACCACCCAATGCAGTAATCATATACAATACTGTGCAATGCCACACAGGTAAATACTGCCATACGGTGCTTATAGAAAAGCAGCGTACAGGGAGCAATAACAGTGCCATAAATAATTGTACAGTATAACAATGCACTAAATACCATAAAACAGCTACACAAATATTAGGATTCATGGTGGTCACATCAGCATGGAAAATTGATGTGCAACTGTGCATGTATATTTAAAGGGGATCTGTCCCTGGGTAATCTGAGAGTAGCATGATGTGGGGGCTGGGACCCTAATTACAGCGATGTATCACTCGCATGCTTATGTCTAAAACGCGTACGGTTTTGTCCACTCCCCTTTATTTCCATGTATTTTGTTTCTCATAAGTGATATTTTTAAATGATCCAATATGTTTTTCATTTATTTATCATTTTTTATTATTTTTTCCTTATGATTTTTTGGGATTCCACAGTAAGGCTGCTGGACTGGCCTTTTTCCGTTCATCGACATTTGTATTTCGTCTTCCAACTTCAGCAATGCAAATTGTCTCTTCAGAGAGGAAAAGGGCTACAACTCTATCGTCACCAAGTATGGATCCTAAAAAGTCAATATCGACCCTTTAATGAGCCTTTTCGCCTGACTTAGAATAAAAGCCAAAACCAGAATCTCAGTTTGCAGACACGGTGTTTCGGGATTCTGCCCCTCATTAGTGCAAAGTGTGAGATCTGGTTTGGCTGAGACAGACGCGTCTAACCGGGATCCAAGAAGTATTGTTTCACCTTGCGGAGAGTGACATGTTAAGCATGCTGAGATGAGGAGACTTATGCTCCTGTGGGAAATATGCAAATTGTCGCTTCAGAGAGGAAGAGGACTAGAACTCTAGTGCCATCTATAGAAAGTAGCAATAGTAGAAGTCAATATCGACCCCTTAACGAGCCTTGTTACATGACTTAGAATAAAAGCAAAAAAACAGAATCTCAGTTTCCAGACACGGTGTTTCGGGATTCTGCCCCTCATTAGTGCAAAGTGTGAGATCTGGTTTGGCTGAGACAGACGCGTCTAACCGGGATCCAAGAAGTATTGTTTCACCTTGCGGAGAGTGACATGTTAAGCATGCTGAGATGAGGAGACTTATGCTCCTGTGGGAAATATGCAAATTGTCGCTTCAGAGAGGAAGAGGACTAGAACTCTAGTGCCATCTATAGAAAGTAGCAATAGTAGAAGTCAATATCGACCCCTTAACGAGCCTTGTTACATGACTTAGAATAAAAGCCAAAAACAGAATCTCAGTTTGCAGACACGGTGTTTCGGAATTCTGCCCCTCATCAGTGCAAAGTGTGAGATCTGGTTTGGCTGTGTGAGAGGCGTCTGACCGATATCCAAGAAGTAATGTTTCTCCTTGCGGAGAGTGACATGTTAAGCATGCCGAGATGAGGAGACTTAAAGCTGTAATGCTCCTGTGGGAAATATGCAAATTGTCTTTTCAGAGAAGGAGAGGACTAGATCTCTTGTGCCACCTATAGAAAGTAGCAATCCTAGAAATCAATATCGACCCTTTAACGAGCCTTGTTACATGACTTAGAATAAAAGCCAAAACCAGATTCTCAAGTTGCAGACACGGTGTTTCGGGGTACTGCCCCTCATCAGTGCAAAGTGTGAGATCTGGATTTGGCTGTGTGACAAGCGTCTGACCAGGATCCAAGGGGTGACGATTCTCCTTGCGGGGAGTGACATGTCATGTCTGACATGCCAAGGTGAGGAGACTTTAACTTCAGCAATGCTGTGCTGATAACTTTGTGTTTGCATGTATTTCATCACGTCAGTAAAGCGTAGCGCCGGACGATCCTCACTGTCGTCTGACTTATAATATCATTCAATTTATTTCGATGGAGACCGCACGCGGCTTCCAGACAACCATTACCCCGGCTATATTTATCAGATGTGCCTCATCTACGTTATTATGTAATAAGATGAAATAAACCTCATTACAATATAAAAATAAATGTGCTCACCTGCGTCATCTCTCTGATGGAAGTGATACTGTCTAATGCTTTCATTACTCGGTCGTAGTTCTTTTTCTATTAGGAAAACAAAGAGATGTCAGGAAATCTACAGACAGTAATGTGAAAATCTACAGAAAAAAAATTACTTATTCGATGATTTATTTTCCACCATTTAATGTTAAAAAAGGGGGGGGGGAATAAACAACAAATAGTAAAAACTCCATAGCGATCAATCACAGCACAGCTTTCATTTCATAATCTGCTCTTGAAAACTGAAAGCTGAACTCTGATTGGTTGCTATGGGTAACAAACACAGTTATAAGAATTCGGCCTAATTGTTTTCTTTTTCATTCGCACCCAAAGTCAAAGAAAACGTACACTACCTTTGGTTCCTTCTTGGAACCTGTTTGGGCATTACCTATTACCTACCGAATGTCGTATAGTCATCGTGGTCAACAAATAGGGAAGCTAGACCATAATAGGCAAGATTCACCAAGACCGGTGACAGGCGTGAGATTTGTGGGGTAGGGAACGCCACAGTTCGTCATGAATTAAATGAGCTGTGGCGTCACACCGCAGCACCCTTGTCCATTTCGGCAGAGCTAAGAGAAACTGACATGAAGACAACAAATGTAGGCGACACTTTGAGTTGCGCCTAAGTTTCGTGACATTTCAAAGCTCTTACTCTTGATTTCTTGAGTGAAAGCTTTGATGTATCAAGCCCAAGGTGTTTAACAAGACCATGCTCAGAGTGGGCACTTGTGGGTTCCCAGTGTTTGGAGGACATTCCCGCACGGTCTTGGGCAGAGAAGATCCAGATGTCTTGACGGCCATGAAAAGATGTCTATTATGCCCCGAGATCTCAGAGGGAAAGGCATTAAAAAATACTAAAATATATTATATTCATGTGTTGTGTGCCTTCACGTGCACTCCCGGACCCCTACATCAGCTTTTGGTTCTCTCAGTGCTGTGGCCTCATACGGACATGGGGGACGACGCACATCAGTGACTGGAGAGCTACAGTGGTAGAAGTGGTACAAGGACTAGTGATTTGTAAGTGCTCGGAGATTTAGTTTTTGTTGACTCAGCTGCATAATTTACGGCTGTTATCCAGCCTGAGTACATGTGGGGGTCGCCTGGTTGCTAGGGAATCCCCACATGTATTCAAGCTGTCTAGTAGCTGTAAATCATTCAGCTGAGGCAACGAAAATCAAACTTCAATGCTTGAAAAAGACCACATTTTTGGTCGAAACGTTGCTGCACCATGGCTTAATAAAATTTTTCACTTTGATATTACCACACCCGGTTGGAAGTGCTTTGATATTACCACACCCGGTTGGAAGTGCTTTGATATTACCACACCCGGTTGGAAGACTTGATTTTTGCAACGAAAATCAAGTCTCCGAGCAGTCACAAATACTCGAAGACCACCCGAGCGTGCTCGGGAAAACCCGAGCAACGAGTATACTCGCTCATCACTAATAAGGGCAGATGGGGGTCTAGGACAGGTGGCTAGAATATATTTTATTATTTTAACCCCTTCCTGACCCTCAAGGGAAGACAGCTAAATGGGGACCGGCTGCTAAATTCATGTCAAGTTGAAGTACAAACATTTTTTAATCTAAGCTTGATTTTTTTAACACTTTATTTTCTCATCTTTAATCCTGGGGACTGAAGCTTAAGTGTCTAGAATTTTGAATAAGCAAGTATGTATAGGATGTCGTGTCATCGCCCCAATTGTTGGCACACAGAGGGCTTGTGGCTCCATAGTACAGATCTGTGGAGGCTCTCCCATGGACATGAGGCTCATTGTAGATCCAGTAAGACATTCTAGTTTTTAATCGTTCTGTGCGTATAGAGTATAATTGTACTCGGCGGCACTTGTCCTGTGCACATGTGCTGCCGAGAGCGATTATTTTTAAGGAAGCTTAAACATAATTTCACCAGATGGATGAGGGTGTTTTGCTCACTCATTAGATGATTGGTGGCACTGGCTGATAAAATTAGCATTTTTACAGACCATGTAAATGTATCCTTAAAGGGGTTGTCCGGTCCAAAATGATAAGTCTGCCATCACTCTGTGTAAATGAAGGCTTATGAATCCCCCTGCACTGCAGGGATCCAGCAGTACCTGCCAACATTGGTGGGATTGGCTGACAGTCTAATGTCTATGGGGACCTCCCAACCCTCCCCCGATGATATCAGGGGAGAGAAGCTTCTGATCTGCTGAATTTCACAGTTCAATCCTTTTGCTCTCCTTGGAGATGAGCCACTGTCAGAGGAGTCTAGAAGTGACGCTCAGAGAACACAGGAGCACTTAGCCAAGTGAGGAATCAAAAGAGCTAAATGTTGTGGAACTGGGGTTAGATGGCGGCTGAGGCACAGATCTCCGGGTAAAAGATCGTTGTATGCCACTGCTATATCGCGACATAATGTAAGTGAATGCATTAGAGCAATCACAAAAAACAAATTGCAAAATACCAAAACCAGTTGGATTTTTTGTGACCTGGAATCCTAAGGGTCGCCATTCTACGCCATTCCCTTGCATTATACTACAACACAGCAGCGGCATAAAGCCATCTTTGGCCACGTGACCCAGTGTTGTCCCGTTCAGCCAGGATAAGGAACTAGACTAACCCAGTAGTTTTTGTGCTAGTCCGCAAACAACTAAAAAGTAAAAAAGGAAAAATACATACTCGTGGATTAAAGGCCAGGGTCTGAGGATCATTGGGGTCTACCACTGAAGGATATGGCTCAAATATGACAACTTTCCTCGGAGATTCCAAAGCAGAACGACACATTGACACGAGGAGATCTACAACCTGAAAGCGGAACATGGGGAAAAAAATGACCTATCAGTTATTGTAGCATGCATCACTTGTATAAAGCTCGACAGAAGGGGGAATAACACAGAAGGGTCAATTTATCAAGACTAACTTATTTTACGACAGTCTCGGAGAAAGTCCGCGAGAGAAATATCATCTTCGAGCTGCCTACGGGCTACAGTCTAAAAGTCTACGCGGCTCGGATCTGGGATAGATTTCTGTAATAATCTGCACCACTTTCTAATGTCGCAGGTCACATATCTTTCCGTTACCTGATTTTTCATTTCTTTTACCCAAGTTTTCTAGCTTTAAAAAGTTGCACATTTTTTTCCGGTTTATACAAAAGAGGGCGACAAGTGAAGATGATGGACTAAAAAAGCCAAAATGCGCAACTTTTAATAGCTAAAATAAATGATGGAAATGAAATCAAAGAAGCTGACTGTGCTGATAAACTCTGTGCTGTTGTGATGGATCCATTAGATATACGAATACTATATCCACAAAGGATGGAAAAAACCCCGACCTATTCTAGCACCTGAAATGCAAACTAGCTTGACTACAACATAATGATATCAATTACCATAATGCTCAATATTAACAGTGCAAAATTGATAACATGGGAAAGTCTTCATCAATCTGGATTGCCTGTAACGTTATTCTTTATACCTGAGCACCGGTTGCAATTTCATCTGCAGCTTCATTCATTACACCCAGTGTCTGAAAAGCGAATACACAAAGCTCTCTTTCACAAACAGTAGGCTGTCAAAAGAAGAAAATGAACAAATATCAGCTAAAATTAGCAAATAGCTGAGTTTTTATTACATTATTATTGGTTAATCTATTTTATAGGAGTCGGTAAAAATGGAGCTTCTGTACACTTTCAATAGAACGATAATGTAAAATACAAAGTTAACAGAAGATATGCAGTGATGACATTTGACCACCAGGTGGCACCCTTATGACAAGACAAATCGCCCACGCGGCGGTAGTTAAATGGCTCCTGCAGGCTCTCTTCATGTATTAATTCATGATACGCTTCTACATTGCTCAGCAGTTGTGAAATGAGATGTCAAATAAGTTGATGTACAGTAAAGCAGCGCACAATGGGCTTTGCTTCATTGCTTCCAGTGGGAAGCGTGGCCTAATTTCATTACATAATCAGAACTCACGGCTTTGGGCATTAGGGGGTATCAGTCTTTGCATCCTAAAAGGAAATGTTATGACAAAGTGGAATAATTTGGCTACACTAGTAAACGCAGTTTAATATTTAGATTATATCTAATTAATGTATATGATATATATTTATACATTTTTTGTTTTATAATATACAGTATAGACCAAAAGTTTGGACACACCTTCTCATTTAAAGATTTTTCTGTATTTTCTTGACTATGAAAATTGTACATTCACACTGAAGGCATCAAAACTATGAATTAGCACTTGTGGAATTATATACTTAACAAAAAAGTGTGAAACAACTGAAAATATGTCTTATATTCTAGGTTCTTCAAAGTAGCCACCTTTTGCTTTGATGACTGCTTCGCACACTCTTGGCATTCTCTTGATGAGCTTCAAGAGGTAGTCACCGGGAATGGTTTTCACTTCACAGGTGTGCCCTGTCAGGTTTAATAAGTGGGATTTCTTGCCTTATAAATGGGGTTGAGACCATCAGTTGTGTTGAGCAGAAGTCTGGTGGATACACAGCTGATAGTCCTACTGAATAGACGGTTAGAGTTTGTATTATGGCAAGAAAAAAGCAGCTAAGTAAAGAAAAACGAGTGGCCATCATTACTTAAAGAAATGAAGGTCAGTCAGTCCGAAAAACTGGGAAAACTTTGAAAATGTCCCCAAGTGCAGTGGCAAAAACCATCAAGAGCTACAAAGAAACTGGCTCACATGAGGACCGCCCCAGGAAAGGAAGACTGAGAGTCACCTCTGCTTCTGAGGATAAGTTTATCTGAGTATTTTATGCTACTATTGCAATTTTCCAAATAAAGAACATGAATTCCACAGCATAAAAGGGTGAGTGCCGCACGTTTCTTCTGCTCTGTTTGTCCGAGTCACCAGCCTCAGAAATCGCAGGTTAGCAGCAGCTCAGATTAGAGACCAGGTCAATGCCGCACAGAGTTCTAGCAGCAGACACATCTCTACAACAACTGTTAAGAGGAGACTTTGTGCAGCAGGCCTTCATGGTAAAATAGCTGCTAGGAAACCACTGCTAAGGACAGGCAACAAGCAGAAGAGACTTGTTTGGGCTAAAGAACACAAGGAATGGACATTAGACCAGAGGAAATCTGTGCTTTGGTCTGATGAGTCCAAATTTGAGATCTTTGGTTCCAACCACCGTGTCTTTGTGCGATGCAGAAAAGGTGAACGGATGGACTCTACATGCCTGGTTCCCACCGTGAAGCATGGAGGAGGAGGTGAGATGGTGTGGGGGTGCTTTGCTGGTGACACTGTTGGGGATTTATTCAAAATTGAAGGCATACTGAACCAGCATGGCTACCACAGCATCTTGCAGCGGCATGCTATTCCATCCGGTTTGCGTTTAGTTGGATCATCATTTATTTTTCAACAGGACAATGACCCCAAACACACCTCCAGGCTGTGTAAGGGCTATTTGACCAAGCATGAGAGTGATGGGGTGCTACGCCAGATGACCTGGCCTCCACACTCACCAGACCTGAACCCAACCGAGATGGTTTGGGGTGAGCTGGACCGCAGAGTGAAGGCAAAAGGGCCAACAAGTGCTAAGCATCTCTGGGACCTCCTTCAAGATTGTTGGAAGACCATTCCCGGTTACTACCTCTTGATGCTCAGCAAGAGAATGCCAAGAGTGTGCAAAGCAGTCATCAAAGCAAAAGGTGGCTACTTTGAAGAAACTAGAATATAAGACATAATTTCAGTTGTTTCACACTTTTTTGTTAAGTATATAATTCCACATGTGAATTCATAGTTTTGATGCCTTCAGTGTGAATGTACAATTTTCATAGTCATGAAAATACAGAAAAATCTTTAAATGAGAAGGTGTGTCCAAACTTTTGGTCTGTACTGTATGTATATATATATATATATATATATATATATATATATATATATATATATATATATATATATATATATATTTATATATATATATACTTTAACATTTATACACTTTAAATTATATATATATATATATATATATATATATATACTTATAATATTGCTATACTATTATATTTAATACAATTATAATGATTTATAACTAATATATATTCTATATATCATAATATATTATTAGGTTATGTATATATTTATATTATATATAACAATGTAATATATTATAAAATGATATTATATAATTATTTTATATATATATATATATATATATATAATTATTATATTGTCATATACTATTATACTACTTTATTATACACACACATATATAATGTAATATATTATTTTATAATATAATGAAATATATATACTGTATATATAATATATTTAATTCTATATATTAAATTAATATACAATTATTATATTACAATAATTATGCTGTAAAAGAAATAAATAATCTGATGATTATAATGCTAATTTAATTAAAGAGCTCTATCTATGTTAATAAAATGGTCAATTAATGCTGCTATTACAACAGCAATATGTGAGCATTTTTTTTTATTATTTTTTTTTGCTAATTTTCCATAATGGTGCATTTTTTTCTGCTGCATATTTTTTCTTGCACAAAAAACGCAACATATTACAGTTCCAGCAAAATGTATGGGATATATATAAATCTCATGCCCACTCTATTTTTTTTTAATGCTGAGGGAACTGATCTGTAGTGCACAGAATATCAATTTCTCTTGAAGCAAATATGTGTTTCATTCGCAGATTTTCCCCATATACTTAAATGAGATGCGGATAATCAGTGGGTAAAAAAGGAATATGCATTTTTAGTACATATTAAAGAACATTAAATCTGCACGAGATTTCATTGATGAAGTTTTATCAAAACCAGAAAACTCAGTCCACAAGAAGCTTCCAAAACAAAGCAGTTTTATTGAAAACATTATGTACCAAAAAGAGACAAAAAACAAAGCAGCAGAAAAAGTACAATAAAACAGTCTATAAAAAAATCACAAAATTTAAAAAAAGCCTAAATTATCTATTTGCTGCAGAAACGCTGCAGAAAATCCACAGCATCAAAGATATACCAATTACTCAGTATTTAAAAAAAACAGAGAACCACTGGAGGAAATGGGAAAAGAAGGGTTAATTTCCATTGCCTGTGCAGAAAAAAACTAGTTTATGAAGTTTTAAAAAGAAAAAAATCAACCACTTCCGCTGCATGTAGTCATCTGGCGGCTGATATTATCGACACCTAGATGATGGGTATTGGGCATAAGGGATTGTTATTAGGCACGTTCGATTTCTCCATATTTGTGAAAAACATACTGACTGTTCTGATCAGAGTGCGGTCCGAATGTCACCCATTTTTTTCGCACGTGAAGAAATAAAAAATGAGTTTCTTCATTCTAACAGTCCATGAAAATCTGACCGCACTTGGATGACATTTTCAATTTTTTCATGGATATGGTATGTGATATTATTTGGTCACTATGTTGTGATAATATGTGCTGTGGCTATGGTGTGGAGGTATTTGTTCCATGTATGTGGCATTATTTTGTCACTATGCAGTGGTAATATGTGGTCTGGTCATGGTGTGGCAGTATTTGTTCCTTGTATGTGGAATTATTTGGTCACGATGTGGTGGCAATATATGGTCTGGTCATGGTGTGACAGTATTTGTTCCATGTATGTGGCATTTTTCTATCACTATGTGGTGGTAATATGTGGTCTGGTTGTGGTGTGGAGGTATTTGTGCCTTGTATGTGGTATTATTTGTTCACTATGTGGTGTTAATATATGGTCCGGTCATGGTGTGATGGTATTTGTCCCTTGTATGTGGGATTATTGATCATTTTAAAAAATGTATGTGACACATTCCCTTAAATAAAAATAAATACAAATATACCTAAAAAAGTATTGGGTGTTCTAAGAAATGTTTAATTGGTTAGAGTAGAATAGGGTTCGGTCAAAAGAGACTACCTTGTCGTGGTGGCGGCTTAAAAAATCTTTTGGCCAAAACTAAAGCTCATGGCTATTTACAGTATGTGATATGGTGTACAATGGGAACTGTTTTTCCAAGAGTGGGTGGTGGGACTGTGGAATGTTCGAGGAGTGGAGGCGCAGCTGGGGTGGAACCTGGACGGTGTCTCAAGGTGGCCTGAAAATGTTGCCATTATGGGGCCCTGAAATTCCTGGTGGCAGCCCCGGGTATGAATGATATCCATGGAAATCACAGATACCAGGGTAGACAATCACAGTTCAATCATTGTAAAATGGAAAGTTCTGCAACTTTCTAATATGCATTGTGCTGGTCAGATCTGTAGGCAGTCATTGGTGCACATTTCCCAAAAGGAGGGAATATTGGTACATTACATTGATTTCTAATATCAGGATTACAAATGAGAGAATCTGGCAAAACATCGAATTTGGGAATTTGTCTGAAATTTACACTGAATTTATTGGATGCAAATCTAATGCGCCACTATTGTCATTAAAAATGCCATGTATTCTGTGCTGGGCTCTCTTGTCCCCAAAGTGTACTATTGGATGGATCTGGAAGGGGGTAAAAAAAAATATCAAACTCGCCGTGCCCCTCACTTGTCCCTGCTGGTCCTCCACTCACTTCACTCTGCCGGTGGTCCCCTCGCTTACAGCACTGACTCGGTCTCAACCCTATGAAGGCAGAGGGCTGAAGAAGCAAGGACAGGTGAGGAGGGGCAAGGCGAATATATTATTACTAGATGGTGGCCCGATTCTAATGCATCGGGTATTCTAGAATATGTATGTAGTTTATTTATGAAGATTTAAGAATAATGCAATGATCTTGTTCAGTAAACGTGACTGAACTACGTGGCACTGTGACTGACAGAACTTGTTCAGTATACGTGACTGAACTACGTGGCACTGTGACTGACTGTTATGATCAGGTGGCCTTGGAGCAGCATGAAATGACCTTCGCTGGAGCAGTGGTAACTATACTGACCGCAAACCCTGATCCTATCACCGCAACTAGAAGTAGCCGTGGGGTGTGCCTAACCAGACCTAGACACCTCGACACAGCCGGAGAACTAAATATCCCTAAAGATGGAAATAGGAAAACTCTCTTGCCTCAGAGCAGACCCCCAAAGGATAGACAGCCCCCCACAAATAATGACTGTGAGTAGGAGAGGAAAAGACACACGCAGACTGAAAACAGGGATAAGCAAAGGAGGCCACTTCTACCTAGAAAGGAAAGGAAAGTACAGGATACTATGCGGTCAGCATAAAACACTACAAAATATCCACAGTAGAAAAATACAAAAACTCCACCACCTAACTAAAGATGTGGAGAGTATATCTGCGACTCCAGGGAATCCAACAAGACTGAGAAAAACATCAGGCACAGTCAAGCAGGAACAAAATAGAAACAAGATAGCACAGAAAATAAACACACAGCAGTGTGTCTAAAACAAAATGAAGCAAACACTTAACTTTGCTGAAATGGCAGCAAGCAGGAGAGGCCAGGCAGGACCAACACTTCCAAAGGAACAATGGACAACTGGCAGGGACTAAAGAGTCCTGCAAAGCTATATACCCCAGTCAGCTTTGCAATTAGCAGATATACCTGTCCAATCCTGCAGTCCAGGCACAACTGCATTACCCTCTACAACCACCGGAGGGAGCCCAAAAGCAGAATTCACAACACTGACAGAACTTGTTCAGTAAACGTGACTGAATTACGTGGCACTGTGACTGACAGAACTTGTTCAGTAAGCGTGACTGAACTACGTGGCACTGTGACTGACAGAACTTGTTCAGTAAACGTGACTGAACTACGTGGCACTGTGACTGACAGAACTTGTTCAGTAAACGTGACTGAACTACGTGGCACTATGACTGACAGAACTTGTTCAGTAAATGTGAGTGAACTATCTGGCACTGTGACTGACAGAACTTGTTCAGTAAACGTGAGTGAACTACGTGGCACTGTGACTGACAGAACTTGTTCAGTAAACGTGAGTGAACTACATCACACTGTGACTGACAGAACTTATTCAGTAAACGTGACTGAACTATGTGGCACTGTGACTGACAGAACTTGTTCAGTAAACGTGACTGAACTACGTGGCACTGTGACTGACAGAACTTGTTCAGTAAACGTGACTGAACTACGTGGCACTGTGACTGACAGAACTTGTTCAGTAAACGTGAGTGAACTACATCACACTGTGACTGACAGAACTTATTCAGTAAACATGACTGAACTATGTGGCACTGTGACTGACAGAACTTGTTCAGTAATCGTGAGTGAACTACGTGGCACTGTGACTGACAGAACTTGTTCAGTAAACGTGAGTGAACTACATCACACTGTGACTGACAGAACTTATTCAGTAAACGTGACTGAACTATGTGGCACTGTGACTGACAGAACTTGTTCAGTAATCGTGAGTGAACTACATGGCACTGTGACTGACAGAACTTGTTCAGTAAACGTGAGTGAACTACATCACACTGTGACTGACAGAATTTGTTCAGTAAACGTGAGTGAACTATGTGGCACTGTGACTGACAGAACTTGTTCAGTAAACGTGAGTGAACTACGTCGCGCTGTGAGTGGGGGTTAAATTCTGCACCAATATCGCTGATTGGTCGTGGTTGGCCGGGCACGACCAATCCGCGAAGCGGGGTTTAAATTGCGCACCAATATCGCTGATTGGTCGTGGCCGGCCGGGCGCTACCAATCAGTGAAGTGTGGTTCAAATCCTGTGCCAATTCACCGCCGGCTGGGCGCTACCAATCAGCGAAGCGGTGTTTAAGTCCCGTGCCAATTCGCCGCCGGCCGGGCGCTACCAATCAGCAAAGCGTGGTTCAAATCCTGTGCCAATTCGCAGCCGGACTGCGCCTGCTGCTGATTGGTCATGGGCGGCTGGCGCGACCAATCAGCGACGCAGGATTTCTGTTACAGACAAACAGACAGAATTAGACGATTATATAGTAGAGATTATACCGTATTATTTTTTATTTCCTTCCCGGCCCATATATATGAATCTAGGAAAATGGTGGATAATGTCTGAGAAAGATGGAAATCTCAGGAATTGTAACACAAAGTGTTTGGTAAAGTTGGATTTGTTTTTAGTATGCAAGACATAAAACAAGGGAGACTTTTAGAATATTTGTCTTCCATGTCATCAGCGGTGTCTCAATAGTTGGAGAAGCTGAAACCCTAATACGAGGGGCAGCGGCGCCCGGAAGAAGCATGGAAGTCTGGGATCTGATATAGCGCTGCTTTGGGCCAGGAGTTTTGTGAAATCACATCAGCTAATTTCAGACAGTGAAGTGCAGAAGATTTTCTGCGTTAAAAATTGCAGTGGATAAATGCAGGCCCCGATTCATCATTGCCTTTACGTCTGGTTTTGTGCGTTTTGTGTTTTTTTTTTGTTTGCACCCATTCCATTATTCTATTTGTGCCTTTTTTGAAGTTTGCTATATTGTGATTGTCCGGTTTTCTTTTTCCACTTTGTGTGTGGAGTTTAGCGATTCCAGGAGCAAAGGCGATGATGAACGGGGGTTGTATTCTGCTGGGGTTCTTACTCATGCTAAGGGCTTGTGCACACATCCATATTTTTGGTCAGCGTGCACGATTTTCCTCAGATTGGATGAGACTCACGCATTCAAGTCTATGGGTGCGAGAAAAAATATTGAATTGAATGCGGAGCCTCAGTACGGCATCCGATGTTCACATATAGGGCTCGCTCACGCAAGCATATTCATCAGACAAATGTTCTCCGATGTTTTATCAGACAGCACTGGTTATACTATGGGGTAATGCAGATGATAGATTTTATTCACTGACAGAATCTGCGGCGCTTTCACCTTGAAATCGGATCACACTCCCTCATTCAAGTCTGCAAGTGCGTGGAAAATATCGGACTGCACTCAGATGACATCAGATTTCCACGGACTAATACAATGGAGAAGATGCAGAAATGTTGTTCTTTATCTTCGCCTCACAGTATGCTCTGAGAAACAAATCGTCCCACTTTTCTGGATGCAAGTCAGGCCGGGATCACACATACGTGAGATACGGCCGAGTCTCGCAGGTGAAAACCGAGCTCTGGCGACGGCACTCCAGAGCGGAGCGTGCAGCCGCACAGCAATACATGGAGCCGCACGCTCCGCTCCGGAGTGCCGGTGCCAGAGCTGGGTTTTCACCTGCGAGACTCGGCCGTATCTCGCGTATGTGTGATCCCGGCCTCAGAACGATTTTTTATACTGTAGCCCAAGGGTAGGGCACAAAACTGTTTACTCTCGTCCTAGAAAATCAGTCTGATTATGGACTTAGAATTAGTTTGATCAGAGCGGCACCTGATTTTCTTGAAGGTGGAAAGAAAGAAAAAAAAGTTTCTCCACCTTCTCTATTATGTCAGGCCGTGATAATCAGACGAGCACTCGGATGTCATCAGAGTGCAGTCTGATTTTTTTTCTCTGGCCCATAGACTATAATGGGCGAGAGCCATTTGATTCTTGGAGACAAATCAGACATGTGCAGAGCCCCATAGAATAACATGGGTACGGGTGGCGGTCAAAACCTCGGATAGCTGCCGCCCGACTGCACGAGGCCTAAAGTAGTCCAGTCGGTGCAGACGTTGTCAGAGTATATAGCGTCACACCCTAGTGGGTAAAAGGAATAGTCATAACTAGTTGTCAATAGACTTCTACATTTCCAGGAGAAGTAACAAAGGAAGAGCAAAATAGAGAAATCTAGGAAGAGATTCTCTAGGATTGTCCTCTCCTCCAGATTCGGACCGTCATACAAGGCCTCACATGAAAGGCCTGAAGTCTCCGTCTCGTGCTGTGCTTGGCATCTAAATATTGTTGGCGCGCGCTGATACTTTCTGACCGCGGACGTAATTACATCAAACAGTGATACAACAGGAACAGAAGACTTGTTTACAAGCCGGGAAATAAATGAAGGTTTCTACATTCAAACACCAAGACAGGAGGAGCAGCCATCACGCTAATTAACTAATTATCAGCTGGCACAAACCTATCATCCCATAATAAAAGGCTACAACATATGAATAATGCATCAGACGAAGCCGATAATCTATCGTCAGAGCCATCTCTACTGCTCATTCATTGCTTTCTTTGTCGTGAAATAAGCTTAACCCTTTATGTGCACCACAAATTACATTTTACTTTGTTTTGTTTTTTTCACTGTAGTTTTATGGCTTTTTTGTGAGGGATAAGTTGTAGTTCTTAATAGCTCAATTTTGAAATGTTGTAAAACTTTTATTAAAGGGAATCAGTTAATAGTACACAGGTACTATACAGATGAGCAGGTTTTTAAATACATCAGATAGTGATTATATACATTAGACAGGACTGCTCTATTATGGGTATACCTTGGCGATTGGTGGAGCAGCTTAACATACTTTTTTTGCAAAAAAACGTATTAACTAAATACCCTGTATTTTTTCATTTTTTGACTAGCACTTGCTTATTTACTGTGACTTTTTTTTACAACAGAGTATTTTTTGACCTCTCTGTGCGCTTTTGTGTCTTCAAGTTCTTTGGTGGTGTGAACAGGTTCCTACAGACTTGTTCATTTTGCAAGTAGCCCATGTGTTTTTGGTTTTAACATATGAATAATGCATCAGACGAAGCCAATAATCTATCGTCAGAGCCATCTCTACTGCTCATTCATGCTTTCTTTGTCGTGAAATAAACTTAACCCTTTATGTGCACCGCAAATTACATTTTACTTTGTTTTGTTTTGTTTTTTTTCCACTGTAGTTTTATGGCTTTTTTGTGAGGGATAAGTTGTAGTTCTTAATAGCTCAATTTTGAAATATTGTAAAACTTTTATTAAAGGGAATCAGTCAATAGGATTAAACACCCCAAACTAAAATGATTTGAAAAAAGGACAAGTCCAGCGATACCTTTACATAGCTAGTCGGTTTCTCCATTACTGAGAAATCGGAATTGGAATTGATATGCAAATGAGGCTAAAGGACTATGGTAGATCTGAAGCATTTCGCACTCCAGGTCTATTACCTGTTCAGCACCTCCTCCTCCTGCCCGAAGTCACACGGCATAGATAGTCAGGCACGCAGGAGGAAGTGGCGCTGGGTGGGGAATAGAGCTGGAGTGACAGAGGCTTTAGATCTACCATAGTCTTTCAGGCTCATTAGCAAATCAATTTAAATAATGATTTCTCCTTAATGGAGGAACGGACTGGCGATGTAAGCCTCATTCACACGCCTGTATTTAAACACATACCTGAAAGTATGATACTGGCGTCATCAGTGTTTTGGAATCAATGTGTCATCAGTGTACGGTCAGTGTGTCATCAGTGTACAGTCTGTGTATCATCAGTGTACGCAGGGCCGCCATCAGGGCATTACAGGCATCACTGCCGTATGGGGCCCGGTGATGAGGAGCAAAAAGGGGGGCCCGAGCGAGCACGCTGGCAGCCGGTCCGGTCCGCGCTCTGCTCGGGCCCCCCTGACATTTTTATTGAGGCTGCGGCTGCCACTGTGCTGTGCCTGCATAAATGACCCCTGTAGCTTTAAGGCCGGGGTGCATCATGGGCCCGCCGCAAGTTCGTGACGTCACACGCTGCCCTGCTTCACTTCCTCATTCCGGGACCGGAGCAGAGCAGCGTGCGGCGGTGTGCCACCACGTGGCTGCACCTGCGGACGGCGGAGGGAGCAGAAGAGGCAGCGGGGGAGGTCCACCGAACGACGAGGGACCCGGCGGAGGAGAAGAGGCAGGCGCCGGCGACAGCGGGGGACACCAGACGGTGGAGGATAAGAGGCAGACGGCAGCGGGGGAGGGGACCACCGGAGTCGGACCACGAGGAACCCAGCGGAGGAGCAGACGGCAGCGGGGACCATGGTCACCGGACGACGACGGACCGGACGAGGCGACGGGGGGGGAGACACTGGCAGCCAGGTCCATACGTGCAGGCTGCCTGCTGCAGCTGCTCTGCAGACCGACGAGCAAGTGGAGGCGGCAGGCGAGCAGGGGTGAGTACCGTCCGTCCGGACCTGGGGCCCAGGGATGGGGTGGGGTGGTTTGCTGCCCGCACTGTGCACGGATTAAAACAGGGCCCAGGGGGGTGGGGTGGGGGGATTTGCTGCCCGCACCGCGCATGGATTAAAACAGGGCCCGGGGGGGTGGGGTGGGGTCGTTTGCTGCCCGCACCGTGCACGGATTAAAACAGGGCCCGGGGGGGTGGGGTGGTTTGCTGCTCGCACCGCGCACGGATTAAAACAGGGCCCGGGCGGGGGGGTGGGGTGGTTTGCTGCCCGCACCGCGCATAGATTAAAACAGGGCCCGGGGGGGTGGGGGGGTTTGCTGCCCGCACCGCGCACGGATTAAAACAGGGCCCGGGGGGTGGGGTGGTTTGCTGCCCGCACCGCGCACGGATTAAAACAGGGCCCAGGGGTGGGGTGGTTTGCTGCCCGCACCGCGCACGGATTAAAACAGGGTCCGGGGGGTGGCGTGGGGGAGTTTGCTGCCCGCACCGCGCACGGATTAAAACAGGGCCCGGGGGGTGGGGTTTGCTGCCCGCACCGCACCGCGCACGGATTAAAACAGGGCCCGGGGGGGTTTGCTGCCTGCACCGCACCATGCACGGATTAAAACAGGGCCCGGGGGTGGGGGGGTTTGCTGCCTGCACCGCACCGTGCACGGATTAAAACAGGGCCCGGGGGTGGGGGGGTTTGCTGCCTGCACCGTGCACGGATTCAAACAGGGCCCTGGGGTGGGGGGGTTTGCTGCCTGCACCGCACCGCACCGTGCACGGATTAAAACAGGGCCCGGGGGGGAATGGGGGGGTTTGCTGCCCGCACCGCACCGTGCACGGATTCAAACAGGGCCCGGGGGTGGGGGGGTTTGCTGCCTCAGCCTGCACCGTGCACGGATTCAAACAGGGCCCGGGGGTGGGGGGGTTTCCTGCCTGCACCGCACCGTGCATGGATTAAAACAGGGCCCGGGGGTGGGGGGGTTTGCTGCCTGCACCGTGCACGGATTCAAACAGGGCCCTGGGGTGCGGGGGTTTGCTGCCTGCACCGCACCGTGCACGGATTAAAACAGGGCCCGGGGGGGTTTGCTGCCCGCACCGCACCGTGCACGGATTCAAACAGGGCCGTGGGGTGGGGGGGTTTGCTGCCTCAGCCTGCACCGTGCATGGATTCAAACAGGGCCCGGGGGTGGGGGGGTTTGCTGCCTGCACCGCACCGTGCACGGATTCAAACAGGGCCCGGGGTGGGGTGGGGTGGGGGTTTGCTGCCTCAGCCTGCACTGTGCACGGATTCAAACAGGGCCCTGGGGTGGGGGGTTTGCTGCCTGCACCGCACCGTGCACGGATTAAAACAGGGCCCGGGGGGTGGGGGGGTTTGCTGCCTGCACCGCACCGTGCACGGATTCAAACAGGGCCCGGGGGTGGGGTGGGGGGGTTGCTGCCTGCACCGCACCGTGCACGGATTCAAACAGGGCCCGGGGGTGGGGTGGGGGGGTTGCTGCCTCAGCCTGCACCGTGCACGGATTCAAACAGGGCCTGGGGGGTGGGGGGGTTTGCTTGCTGCCTGCACCGCACCGTGCACGGATTCAAACAGGGCCGTGGGGTGGGGGGGTTTGCTTGCTGCCTGCACGTATTCAAACGGGGCCCGGGGGTGGGGGGGTTTGTTTGCTGCATGGATTCAAACATATTTGTTTTGTAGGCTGAGGTGGGCAGGCTGAGAGGACCATTATTCTTGACTGGGTGGTGAGTGCGGCGGCAACTCCAGCTGTGTGAGTAAGTCCATGTATTCGTTTGTTCACCATATCAGTATGTGATTGTATGATACAGTCATACCTTCCCCCTTACCTCCCTCCTCCCCAACAGCAATGTATAAGCTACTGGATGATCCTGACCTGCTGCAAAACCAAATGCCCAATTATAACATCAAGCAGCAGCTCAGGATCATCCAGTAACTTATAAGTTTTGGTTCACCTAAGTCAAGGTACTTGGTGCTTCCCGGTGGGCAATCATTTAAGTACATCTTCCCACCTGCTTGGTTTCCCTCGATCTCCAACCTTCTCCGTTGATATGAAGCCAGAACTGTCTAGTGAAGGAGAGCGGATGAACATAGAGGGAAAACATGAAGGTGGCAAGGTGAACGTAAATGATTGGCTCCGCTGTGAAGCTGAATGGAATGCCTTTTTTTGAACAGTCACTCTATGCTGACAGCCCCATTAAACCGAAGTTCCCTCTCATACTCACCGTCCGACATCTACATAAATTTTCAGCGCCACTCTGGTATTTCGGTGCCACCTTGTAAGTGCAGGTTCTGACTGGCTGGAAGTCAGAAGCTATGTCATAAGTAGAGTAGAGCAAATTTGTTCGTGACCTTGCTTATTCGGCAAGCTGTAGCGCTTACCAATTAAGCTACAGCAGTAACCCAGATAACGGGAGCGCTCCCGATGATCACATGTTTGGCGCCGCAGCTGCAGGTGTCACGGCTGTGTGACAGTCACTCTGAATAAAGCGATGCAAAAATAATTATTATTGTTTAAAAGCGCCAAAACATAAAAATGATATAAATGAGGTATTGATGTAACCGTACTGACCCAAAGAATACAACTTCTTTATCAATTTTACCACACGTGGAACGGTATAAACGCCCCACCCAAAAGAAATTCATGAATAGCTGTTTTTTGTTCATTCTGCCTCCCAAAAATTGGAATAAAAAGCGATCAAAAAATGTAATGTGCCCAAAATGGTACCAATAAAAACATCGACTTGTCCCGCCAAAAAAAAACCTTACATGACTCCGTGGGCCAAAATATGGAAAAATTCTAGCTTTCAAAATGTGGAGACGCAAAAACAATTTTTTTGGGGAAAAAAAGAGCTTTTAGCATGTGACAGCTGACAAACATAAAAACCCACTAAACATAGTAAATCACACCCCCCTTTATCACCCACTTAATTAGGGAAAAATAATAAAATAAGAAAAATGTATTTATTTCCACGTTCCCATTAGGATAAGAGTTGGGGCTATAGTTGGGGTTGGGCTATAGTTGTTGTTGGGGCTATCATGGTTAGGGGTGTGTTGGGGTTAGGGTTGGAGTTAGAATTGGGGGTTTCCATTATTTAAGCACATCAGGGGCTCTCCAAACACGACATGGCGTCCGATCTCAATTCCAGTCAATTCTGCGTTAAAGTCTAACAGCGTTCCTTCCCTTCCAAGCTCTGCCATGCACCCAAACAGGGGTTTACTCCGGCATATGGGGTGTCAGTGTACTCAGGACAAATTGCACAACAACTTTTGGGGTCAAATTTCTCCTGTTATCCTTGGTTACCCAAAAAAATTGGGGCAAAAATCATTTGAAAAAATAAGATTTTTTTTATCTTCATGGCTCTAATGTAATTTATAGTTAATTTTTGGTAGTGTATAACCAGTGATTATATATGCAATAATATACACCTTCCAGTTATTTATTTATTTGTTTTGCAGGCTGAGGTGGCAGAGGTGGGCAGGCTAAAGGTACCGTCACACTAAGCGACGCTGCAGCGATACCGACAACGATCCGGATCGCTGCAGCGTCGCTGTTTGGTCGCTGGAGAGCTGTCACACAGACCGCTCTCCAGCGACCAACGATCCCGAGGTCCCCGGTAACCAGGGTAAACATCGGGTAACTAAGCGCAGGGCCGCGCTAAGTAACCCGATGTTTACCCTGGTTACCATCGTAAAAAAAACAAACAGTACATACTTACATTCAGCTGTCTGTCCCTTGCCGTCTGTTTGCTGCACTGACTGCTGGCCGTAAAGTGAAAGCAGAGCACAGCCACAGCGGTGAGTCACCGCTGTGTGACTCACCGCTGTGCTGTGCTTTCACTTTCACTTTGCGGCCAGCAGTCAGTGCAGCAAACAGACGGCAAGGGACAGACAGCTGAATGTAAGTATGTACTGTTTGTTTTTTTACGCTGGTAACCAGGGTAAACATCGGGTTACTAAGCGCGGCCCTGCGCTTAGTTACCCGATGTTTACCCTGGTTACCAGTGAAGACATCGCTGAATCGGTGTCACACACACCGATTCAGCGATGTCTGCGGGGAGTCCAGCGACGAAATAAAGTTCTGGACTTTCTTCCCCGACCAGCGATCTCCCAGCAGGGGCCTGATCGCTGCTGCCTGTCACACTGGACGATATCGCTAGCGAGGACGCTGCAACGTCACGGATCGCTAGCGATATCGTCTAGTGTGACGGTACCTTTAGAGGACCATTATTCTTGACTGGGTGGTGAGCGCGGCGGCAACTCCAGCTGTGTGAGTAAATAACAAGTCCATGTATTCGTTTGTTCACCATATCAGTATGTGATTGTATGATACAGTCATACCTTCCCCCTTAACTTCCTCCTCCCCAACAGCAATGTATAAGCTACTGGATGATCCTGACCTGCTGCAAAACCAAATGCCCAATTATAACATCAGGCAGCAGCTCAGGATCATCCAGTAACTTATAAGTTTTGGTTCACCTAAAGGTACTGTCACATTTAGCGACGCTGCAGCGATCTAGGCAACGATGCCGATCGCTGCAGCGTCGCTGTTTGGTCGCTGGAGAGCTGTCACACAGATAATTAAAATATAGCCAAAAAAAAAAAAAAGTTAACTGTTTAATAGGTTAGAGTAGAGTAGGGCCCTGCCAATAGAGTCTACCTTGTCGTGGTGGCAGGCTTAAATATCTTTTGATCAAAACAAAAGCTGATGGCTGTGTGTGTGTGATATGGTGTTAATGTGTGATTGGTGAGGACGTGGTGCAGAAGTGGAGTGTTTCAAAGAAAGGGTGGAGGGGCTGTGGAAAGTTTGCGAGGTGGAGGCGGAGCTAGGGTGGAGGCGGGGCTGGGTGGAGCCTGGGCAGAGTCTCAAGGGGGCCCCGAAAATTTTGCCAGTATGGGGCCCTGAAATTTCTAGTGGCAGCCCTGAGTGTACGGTCAGTGTGTCATCAGTGTACGGTCCGTGTGTCATCAGTGTACGGTCCGTGTGTCATCAGTGTACAGTCTGTGTATCATCAGTGTATGGTCTGTGTTATCAGTGTATGGTCCATGTGTCATTTTTACCATCAGTGTGTCATCAGTGTTTTGGATCAGTGTGTCATCAGTGCTTGGTCCGTGTGTCATCAGTGTACGGTCAGTGTGTCATCAGTGTTTTGAATTAGTGTGTCATCAGTGTATGGTCCGTGTATCACCAGTGTATGGTCCGTGTGTCATCAGTGTTTTGGATTAGTGTGCCATCAGTGTATGGTCCGTGTATCATCAGTGTACAGTCAGTGTGTCATCAGTGTTTTGGATTAGTGTGCCATCAGTGTATGGTCCGTGTATCATCAGTGTATGGTCTGTATGTCATCGGTATACGGTCCGCGTGTAATCAGTGTACGGTCCGTGTGTCATCAGTATTTTGGATTAGTGTGCCATCAGTGTATGGTTCGGTCATCATCAGTGTATGGTCTGTGTGTCATCAGTGCATGGTCCGTGTGTCATCAGTGTACGGTCAGTGTGTCATCAGTGTTTTGAATTAGTGTGCCATCAGTGTATGGTCCGTGTATCACCAGTGTATGGTCCGTGTGTCATCAGTGTTTTGGATTAGTGTGCCATCAGTGTATGGTCCGTGTATCATCAGTGTATGGTCTGTATGTCATCGGTATACGGTCCGCGTGTAATCAGTGTAAAGGTCCGTGTGTCATCAGTATTTTGGATTAGTGTGCCATCAGTGTATGGTTCGATCATCATCAGTGTATGGTCTGTGTGTCATCAGTGCATGGTCCGTGTGTCATCAGTGTACGGTCAGTGTGTCATCAGTGTTTTGGATTAGTGTGCATCAGTGTATGGTCTGTGTATCACCAGTGTATGGTCCGTGTGTCATCAGTGTATGGTCTGTGTGTCATCGGTATATGGTCCGTGTGTCATCAGTGTACGGTCAGTGTGTCATCAGTGTTTTGGATTAGTGTGCCATCAGTGTATGGTCCGTGTATCATCAGTGTATGGTCCGTGTGTCATTAGTGTATGGTCTGTGTGTCATCGGTATACGGTCCGTGTGTCATCAGTGTACGGTCAGTGTGTCATCAGTGTTTTGGATTAGTGTGCCATCAGTGTATGGTCCGTGTGTCATAAGTGTATGGTCCGTGTGTCAGCAGTGCATGGTCCATGTGTCATCACTGCATGGTCCGTGTGTCATTAGTGTACGGTCTGTGTGTCATCAGTATACGGTCTGTGTGTCAGTGTTTTGGATTAGTGTGCCATCAGTGTATGGTCTGTGTGTCATTAGTGTACGGTCTGTGTGTCATCGGTATACGGTCCGTGTATCATCGGTATATGGTCCGTGTGTCATCAGTGTATGGTCCGTGTGTCATCGGTATACGGTCCGTGTGTCATCAGTGTATGATCTGTGTGTCATCAGTATACGGTCCATGTGTCATCAGTGTATGGTCTGTGTGTCATCGGTATACGGTCCGAGTGTCATCAGTGTTTTGGATTAGTGTGCCATCAGTGTATGGTCTGTGCATCATCAGTGCATGGTCCGTGTATCATCAGTGTATGGTTTGTGTGTCATCAGCATACGGTCCGTGTGTCATCAGTGTACGGTCAGTGTGTCATCAGTATTTTGGATTAGTGTGCCATCAGTGTATGGTCCGTGTATCACCAGTGTATGGTCCGTGTGTCATCAGTATACGGTCCGTGTGTCATCAGTGTTTTGAATTAGTGTGTCATCAGTGTATGGTCCGTATATCATCAGTGTATGGTCCGTGTGTCATCAGTGTATGGTCCGTGTATCATCAGTATATGGTCCGTGTGTCATTAGTGTACGGCCTGTGTGTCATCAGTGTATAGTCAGTGTGTCATCAATGTTTTGGATTAGTGTGCCATCAGTGTATGGTTCGTGTGTCATTAGTGTACGGTCCGTGTGTCATCGGTATACGGTCCGTGTGTCATCAGTGTATGATCTGTGTGTCATCGGTATACGGTCCATGTGTCATTAGTGTACGGTCCGTGTGTCATCGGTATACGGTCTGTGTGTCATCAGTGTACGGTCCGAGTGTCATCAGTGTTTTGGATTAGTGTGCCATCAGTGTATGGTCTGTGCATCATCAGTGTATGGTCCGTGTGTCATCAGTGTATGGTCCGTGTGTCATCAGTGTACGGCCATGTGTCATTTTTACCATCAGTGTGTCATCAGTGTTTTTCATGGATGGACAAAGAAATAAATGGCAAAGCTTCTTCTTTCCTTAGCAATGTTAAATACGGATAGCACAAGCATGGCAACATAGATGCCATCTGTATGCTGTACGTGTCTTTTATGGAGGGCTGTGGAGTCGGAGACGGAGCCCATTTTAGTGGAGTCGGAGACGGAGCCCATTTTGGTGGAGTCGGAGACGGAGTTCATTTTGGTGGAGTCGGAGTCGGTATAAAATGGACCGACTCCGACTACAAAAATATTTAATAAATTGGGCACAGTAGTTCAATGCAGTTTGTAGGGAATATTTTTTTCATAAGAATTTGGGAAATATACAAACTTTTTTTATTCTAAAGTTGTATTCCAATAAATATATTTCATGTTCTATCTAAATGGCTTGATTATTGTATCATAATAAAGATTAAAAGTCTGATGTTATCAGTTTACTACAGTAAATTTATCACTTAAACTTAAACATGAGCCATGTATGAGGGAGTCGGAGTCTGAGTTGTGGAGTCGAAGTTGGAGTCGGAGTCATGGGAATTGAGGAGTTGGAGGTTTGGCCTTCTGACTTGTTTGGCCCACATTTATTTATTACTTAATAAAGCATTTTTTACTTTAATATTTTCATCCCAGTAGAAGACTTGATCAATGCTGCTGTGCTGCAAGTGTTACAGTGACCGGCACTAAAAGCAATTCATTGGCTCCAGCAATCACATCAGGGTGATAGAGGGATTATTTACCCCCTGGGTGCCATAGTCAATAGCAACTGTGGTAACAGGTGGTAGAGAAAGGAAAGGGGTTATCTTTCTCCAACCAATTAAATGCCACAGTTGCTGGTGGTTGTGGCATCTGAGGAGTTAAGTGGTCCTCGGTTTTGTTGCAGAGTATCTGTCTCAAAAGATAAAACTGCGCCACATATAATGTATATGGTACTTTTATGCTAACTATTACATGTCAAGACAACCTTGCTCTATATATCCCAGTACAGAATATGGACATAAAGCAGGGTCTCCTACTTAGGACCCCCGTATACCAGAGCCGTGAGCCACAGAAAAAAAAAAAAAAGAGTGTTTGGAGGACTTGGCAATATATAACATAGTTGCCTACAATGCCATGAAAAAGTATTCGTACCCCGTGAACTTTTCAACATTTTTTCACGTTACACCCACAAACTTAATCCCTTAACCCCAGGAGGTATTTTCGTTTTTGCGTTTTCGTTTTTTGCTCCCCTTCTTCCCAGAGCCATAACTTTTTTTTATTTTTTTTCAATATGGAAATGTGAGTTCTTGTTTTTTTGCAGGACGAGTTGTACTTTTGAACAACACCAATGGTTTTACCATATCGTATACTGGAAAACGGGAAAAAAATTCCAAGTGTGGTGAAATTGCAAAAAAAGTGCAATTCCACAATTGTTTTTTTTGTTCTGCTTTTTTACTATGTTCACTAAATGCTAAAACTGACCTGCCATTATGATTCTCCAGGTCATTACTAGTTCACAGACACCAAACATGTCTAGGTTCTATTTTATCTAAGTGGTGAAAAAAAATTCCGTTTGTTAAAAAATGAAATTGCGCCGCTTTCTGATACCCACAGCGTCTCCATTTTTTGTGATCTGGGGTCGGGTGATGACTTGTTTGTGCCATATTGGTGCAGATAAGTTCTTTTGATCGCCCATTATTGCATTTTAATTCAATGTTGCCATGACCAAAAAAACGTAATTCTGGCGTTTTGACTTTTTTTCTTGATACGCCGTGTAGCAACCAGGTTAATTCTTTTTTTATATTGATAGATCGGGCGATTCTGAACGCAGCGATACCAAATATGTGTATGCTTGATTTTTTTTATTGATAGGCAGCATCAATAGTAAAAAGTTGGTCACACAGGGTTAAAGGGAAGGTACCGCGTTTGTAGGTCATTAATAAATCACTGTAATGTAGCATAACATGCTGCTATAAGCAAGTTTGAAATGCATGTGAAACAGATTTCATGTGGTATATGAGTTTAAAGAATGCACTGGGGGCTGACATCTTGGTTTTGCAGCAGTAGGAGGACCCTATCAGTGTCATATTACGGCACCCCATGGACATAGGAGATAATAGACCAGCACGGACCCTATCTGTAACATTGCAGCAGCATTAGCAGTGAGCCGGGCACGCCTCTGTGGGCTGCACAATTCACTGCTGTAGGTGTGACTGGCTGCCATTTTATTATAGCCCTGTGCTATCTGCCGAGCTCCACTTACTCTCTATCGCAGGACAGAAGAAGCCCTCACTGCTCCTCTGTACTCCAGGCAGGCACACATTCTCTGCTCCTCACAAGCTGCCCTGTGTGCTTCTCCTGCTGTGTCTCCCCCTCCCCCTCACACACAGTCCCTGTGATCTCCAGTAAGCTGCACTCACAGCCTGCAGAGAGGGAGGTGACACCTGGAGAGAGAGAGCAGGGCAGCTGACAGGACAGGGATTAAGGTGGGGGAAGGGGGATGGCAAGAATGTTATTCACAAAAAATGCTGCTGAGTCCACTGTGTTCTTCTCCTCTGTAAACAAGCTGTGCCTCTGATGCAGTAACTGCTGGTGACAGCAGGTCACAGGGCAGTCACACACAAAATGGTGCTGCCCTGTGATACTGCTCTTCATTCTTACTGTTGGAGCAGTAACTGCTGACATCACCATTTCCCTCCCCTTTTGGGTGGTCTAATATCCCTGGGGCAGAGCTGCTAAATCTTACTATAGCTGCTTGAGGTCTAAAACGGAAAATGCTCCCCCTAGTGGTAAATATGTATATTTGTAGAAAAATATATAATATTTTTCATATAGAAATGTTTGCAAACAGTGCAAACATTGCATTAATACATTTTAATTACTATTTTAAGCTTAATTTCACAAAAAAACAAAATACAAGAAAACTGGTGGCACCTTCCCTTTAATAGCAGCGTTAATGGACTGCGTTACACCGAGGCATAACACGGTGTAACGCAGCCGTTAACCCTGTTTGAGCGCTGACTGGAGGGGGCACTGACAGAGAGTAGGAAGGGGAGAATTCGCAGCTGGATTGTGCCCGTCGCTGATTGGTCGCGGCCTGCCAGCCGCGACCAATCAGTGGCACGGGATTTCCGTAACAGACAGACAAACAGACGCAAGTGCCCCCTAGACGATTATATATATAGATAAAATGTTACAGTTGGAAGGGACCTAAAGGGTCATCATGTTCAACCACCTGCTCAATGCAGGAGTCACTAAACCATCTCTGACAGATGTCTGTCCAGCCTCTGTATGAAGATTTCCATTGAAGGAGAACTCACCACCTCTCGTGGAAGCCTGTTCAATTTATTTATCACCCTCACGGTCAAAAAGTTTTTTCTAACATCTAATCTGTATCTTCTCCCTTTCAGTTTCATTCCATTACTTCTCATGTTTCCACATGCAAATGAGAATAATGATAATCCCTCTACACTGTGACAGCCCTTCAGATATTTGTAGACAGATATTAACTCTTAACCTTCCTTTTTGCAAAGCTAAACATTCCCAGATCCTTTAACCGTTCTTCGTAGGACATACTTTGTAGTCCGCTCACCATCCTGGTAGCTCTTCTCTGAACTTGATCCAGTTTTTCAATGTCTTTTTTAAAATGTGGTGCCCAGAACTGGGCACAGTATTAAAGATGCGGCCTAACCAAGCAGGAATAAAGGGGGATAATTACTTCACATGATCTAGACTCTATGTTTCTCTTAATACATCCTAGAACTGTGTTTGCCTTTTTTTTTGCTGCTGCATCACACTGTTTACTCATGTGCAGTCTGTAATCTATTAGTATACCAAAGTATTTTTCACACGTGCTGTTGCTTAGTTATATTCCTCCCATTCTGTAGATATAATTTTCATTTTTCTTGCCCAGATGTAGAATCTTGCATTTCTCCCTGTTAACTACCATTCTATTAGTCGATACCCATTTTTCAACCTTATCTAGATCCTTCTGAATCCTTTCTCGATCTTCTCTAGTGTTGGCTATCCCTCCTAGCTTTGCGTCATCTGCAAATTTGATCAGTTTACCTTCAGTTCCCTTATCTAGATCATTTATAAAAATATTGAACAACACTGGAGCCAGGACAGAGCCTAGTGGTACCCCAATCTTACAATTGGATGTGCAACCATTTATTACCACTCTTTGAGTACGATCACGGAGTCAGTTATGAATCCACCTCCCTTGTCAATCACATACTTTGTCATATTTTCAATAAGGATTAGTACTCTCCCTGCTTGGGATGTTTGCAGTTGTGCTATACTCTTCCAATTTTGGATGAATGACTGAACAGTGCTCCATAAGATGTTTATAGCTTGGGCTGTTTTGTATAACCTTACTCTGCTTTACTCTTCTCCACAACTTTATCTCTGACCTGTCTGGTGTGTTCCTTGGTTTTCATGATGTTATTTCGTCCCTAATGTTCTCAAACAAATCTCTGAGGCCTTCACAGAACAGCTGCAGATATACTGAGAATAAATTACACAAAGGTGGACTCAATTTACTAATTATTTGACATCTGCAGGTAATTAGTCACTCAGGATTTTATTTTGGGGCATCAAATTACAGGGTCCTGAATACAAATGCGCTCACAATTTTAAGATTTCTATTTCTAAAATATTTACAAAGCAATGTATTATTTCTTTTACACATCACAATGACTTGCTACTTTGTGTTGGTATATCACACAAAATCTCAATAAAATATCTTAAAGTTTCTGGGTGTAACGTGAAAAAATGTGGAAAAGTCCATGGGCATTTGGCCTCTTAAGCCCTACACCCAGTTTCCCCCAAAACAGCTATTGCAGACAAATGACTGAGCTAAATACTAAACACTAGGCTGCATGCAATGTGTAGTATATCCATAATGTAAAGAGCACTCACCCTCAGCATTGGTCCATTTTGAAATACATGAGGTTCATCACAAACCACACAGTACTCGTTTAGCACAGGTATTCTCTGCTCAGCAAACTCTATTGTCTAAAAGATCAAAAAGGAGATGATGGTGACAACAAATAAGAATTCACAAATATGAAATTAGAGGTTATAAATAATAAAAAATGGATAGTCATTATACATATATGTTTTATACTTTGCAATTATCTACAGATAAAAAACTCACGTCAGCTTTACTGTATAGATTGGGACAGGATGAGCAGAGTCATCATTGTATTATCATAATGTGTCTAATTGAAACTGATTTTTTGGCATTTTGATACTGATGGGCTATTTCCCATAAATTATTCTATCAACCTTAGATCTGGTAGTGGGTTGGGGTGACTGATTTAAGGGGCTAGTAACAGATTTCCTTCCACATACAATTGTGAAATGTTCCATACTTCACACTCTTCGCTAGAACAGTCACACCATGCTGACACTTCCTGAGTTTTGGGACAGAATGGGCCGTCACTATAACACTAATGTAAGGTGGCTCAGTTTTCTGAGTTACTGATATGGAGAGCCTAGCCCAACAATAGACTATCAACATCAACAAGGGCCTTGTGCCACATCTCCTATACTGTTTACCAGGCACACTTCCTTACATTTTCTAGTGCCGTAATTTTCTAGTGGCCCAAATTTATACAATTTTTAGTGGCTGTTCCAGATATTGCAGCTCAGTAGTACTCAGTGATGGAATGTCCCCTTATTTGTCTCCGACACGGATCCATACATTTTGTGGTGGCCCGGCCTGTTGCTGAAGCTTAGTCCCATATCTGGCACAGTCACTACCAAACATACCGGTCAAGATCCCCACAATTTGTAGTAGCTGTGCTTTGCTTAGTATGGAACAATTAAGATTATATGGTCCTCATTACAGTGATACAGACTCATCAATCAACAATCTGGATAACTACTAAGTATCTAAGTCCCAAAGTCTTAAACATTGTGATCAATATGGAAGACTGGGATAGGTCCGTTGTCAATCAGCGATAGTTGGGGGTGTGGAACCGCAGTTCATGAATATTGAGCACTTCAAAACCTCAAATTTTGTCTGCAGATCCACTAGCAAAATATTCATCAGATTTACTATACGCAAATCCTTGACACGTGAAATTAGCTTTAAAGGGGCATTCCCATAATAGAAAGTTATCCCATTAATAGGGTGGTGAAAATGTATTGGTGGATTCCAACTGCTGGGACCCCAGCGATCCTGAGAATCTTACACTGTAAAGCCCCATCGTGAATGAAGCAGAGGTGCCCTACACTCCATTCACTATCTACAGATCTACTGGGGATATCGAGCACTATACGCGGCTTTCTCCAACAGTCCTATGGACAATGAATAGAGCGGAAGCTAAGCATGTGCACCTCCACTCTATTCCAGAGCCCCATTCTCAGGATTGATGGAGAATCTTCAGAAATCAGTATTTTAGCTTATATTTTATGGAGAGAGATGACTTTGGATTTTGGGAATATCGCTTTAAAATTCCAATAAAATAAAGTGGGAGGAATTATCTTGTTTCCTGCGTATGTTGTCTGTCTGATATTGGAACAAGTCTCCTGACGAAGAAAGCAAAACGTGCGTCGGGGCAGCGGGGGACGCCATACACAGACTCCTTATACATGTAAGTGCTTTGATATAACTCTCTATCACCGGATTCCTGTAGGGGAGCAGTATATCCCATATTAGTACATGGTACTTCAGGCTTCACAATATTACTTTCAGTGAGCACATATAGGATTATAATCTGATTTTTATTGGCACCTTATACTGAATCCTCCTTTTGTGGTTCATATAACGTATTCAGTTTTTTGGTGCCCTGTTACACCTCATGCGTTTTGTTGTATAGTTAGGTTCATTGAATAACAGAATATTGTACCGGATTGAATACATGATACTGAACATACCTGCACAAGAAATCCATGCCCCCGCGCTGGAACACTTTTTGCACCATTGGTTGGCTGCAATACAAGATGGATAATAGGCATAGATATTACGTTTTTCAGACTGAAACAAAACTATTCATTTCAATATTAATCTGTGCCTTCATTTATAGCTGAGGTTCATTCCAACATTGCAAGGATGGGATTTTCCAGAATTGATGACCCAAATGATGGGGGTTTTACCCTGATTTAACCCATTATCTACCAATGTCCTTTTTTTGGGACGCCTAATCTTTAGCCTCTAGCAACTAAGATTTTATAATTTTTATAATTAGGTCCAATTTTTTTGTGTTGTGTTTGTAAAATGAATGTTTACAAAATAGGAAATCGTGTCATTGTCATTTTTAATTGAATATTAGGACGCCCTTTTCTGAAACATCAGTACTTGAAAAATTTTTGCAAATTATGTTTCTGATTCATTAGGACCCAAATCATTAAAAATCTGTCATTAAAAAAAAAAATGAAAATTGCTAATTTGGCAAGTAACAGGTTAAGAAAATTGTTAAAAAAAATTGTGACATAACTGACGCGTGAACAAAACCTTCTATTTCTACAGGAAACAAATCTGTCCGCTCTGGGTAGAACATGGGGGTCTTGAGCAGAGGATATCCATATACCCTAATAGAGGGAGGCTATGTCTATCTAGGATATATTTTTTCTATATAGGATGTTGAGGGGTCCATGTGTATATATATATATATATATATATATATATATATATACACACACACACACACCACACACACACACACTTTTCAAGATCAATGATGTGTAATTTATTAAAAAAAATGTAAAAACATCTCGATTTATTCAGTATTGAGTATGAGTGCCACCCTCGGAAATACCATACCAGCAGCAGCGGATCTTGATGATTTGCCCAAGTGCATTCAGTGCGGCAGAACAATCCTCATACTATAACTTCATTGATATCCGTCACGGCTGTATGTGCGGGGATTTCTGTATGCGGTGTTCATAACTCGGTACTGAATAAATCGAGATGTTTTGAAAATATAGTTTCCATTTCTTCATCAGCTAGACTCAATCTCTGGACAGAACACTTGATTCACAACCATAGAAACCACTCACATTAAAAATGATACAATTCACACCCATTTGTGTATAAGAATTTGAGCCCAATCTGATGGGAAAGCATTTTTTTAAATTTCAATATATATTTCCTATAGCATTTTCAAATCACTTCAGGATTCTTTGCGGGTAATCTCAAAACAAACTCTACATAAAATGTTTAGCAAAGCTGGGTTTAATCCAGGGGATCATTGTTTAACAGCATTCCTAGGAACGCTTGTTTCCCAATAATCAGACAGTGTAAACAGGCTACTGAATACCTGAAAAAATGATAGACTTAAAAACGATTATTTTCGTCAGCACATCGTGCTGTGTAAACTGTGCTGTGTAAACTGTGCTACTGATCATCCATGCGCATGGGAAATACGGTCTACCTGCCTAAACATGCTAGTGAACAACTGCTGACTATCAAAAAAGTTGTGGATTGGTGGTGGTTTAATTTCATGAGTGTTTTTTTAATGGTGTAATATTAAAGGGAATCTGTCACCTACTTTTTCGTATATAAGCTAAGGCCAACGCCATCAGGGGCTTATCTTCAGAATTCTGTAATGCTGTAGATAAGCCCCCAATGTAACCTGAAAGATAAAAAAAAAACAGGTTATATTATACTCACCCAGGGGCGGTCCCGCTGTGGTCCGGTCCGATGGAGCGTCGCGGTCCGGGGCCTCCCATCTTCATGTGATGACGTCCTCTTCTTGTCTTCATGCTGCGGCTCCGGCGCAGGCGTACTTTATCTGCCCTGTTGAGGGCAGAGCAAAGTACTGCAGTGCGCAGGCGCTGGGCCTCTCTCACCTTTCCCACAATGCAGTACTTTGCTCTGCCCTCAACAAGGCAGATAAAGTACGCCTGCAACGGAGCGGCGTGAGTATAATCTAACTTGTTTTTCTTATCTCTCAGGATACATTGGGGGCTTATGTACAGCATTACAGAATGTTGTAGATAAGCCCCTAATGGCGGTGGCTGAAGTTTATATACGAAAAAGGAGGTGACAGATTCCCTTTAACTTGCACTTATCCACAGTTGCATACTTCGTTATACTCCAGAGCTGCACTCACTATTCTGCTGGTGGATGGAATCAATGTGTATATATTGTGGAGTACTTTATACTGGAATGATCTTGACTTGTGTCACATATTATACTCCAGAGCTGCACTCACTATTCTAGTGACACATAAAACCACAACAGCTTGAGCTATATTCACACCTATGGTGCACACTCAGTGTATGCAATAGGATTGTTTTTAGATTTAAAAACCTAAACATTAACCAAAAAATATGCCTTTCTGCCATACATGTGGGTACAATAGATCAGGATGTCACAGTGCCAGCTGCCCTTCAATATGCAGTAGCCGTGCACTGACCAACACATAAGTACAGATGGAGCAAGGCTTATCTTAACGCAGATAATGCAGCACTGAGATATCCGGGCATTAAAGAGTGTAATCTGACATGGGTCAGCGGCCTGTGCAACCTCACATTACCTAAATCCTCTTAGCGGAGATAACCTTCAGTGACAAGCTATCAAAATATTTCATTTGTCAAATTAAACTTTGCTACCTCTGTGCACAAAAAAGAAAAAGTTATAACACGGTTTGCAATTTTTCTTTTTTGGGTAAGTAAATAGCAGACTTTTATGATTACAGAAAACATTACAGGGGTTGTCCAGTTTAAAATGCTAAGTCTGCGGTCACTCTGTGTGCACACTGTACACTGAGGATTTTACATTTTTTTCAGTGAAGGCAGGAAGGTCAGGAGTCAACTCCCAGACCAAACCGTCTAACTTTTCTATTTTACAAACGCATAAACAATAACAATGAAGCAATAATCGTATGCGAATGATTCTCATTGCTCTGTGTACAGGTCTGGTGCCAACCTATGTGTGTCTATGGTAACAGACAACCGCTGTGTGCTCCGATCCTGCAGTCACTCGCTCTTCAAACTGTGCACACTTGTTCATAGTATCCTAGTGAGAAGTAGGGGGCAGGTTGAATCAAAGGTTGCGCTGTCAAAGAGGTATGCTGAAATTGGCAGATTTAGTTAAAACTGTAAAATTCCAGACTTAAATAACTACGGTATGTAGGAAAACCAGATAAAGAAGCCAAAGGGAACCGGCACAATCACACACACAAATTCCAACCATAAAGAGTGAGAGGAACAGTAAAATATTGCAGACAAAATATAGTCACCACAGATAGATCCATTCACGACATCTTTGGTCAGCGCTCACTCTATTAAAGGGATTATCCCATATGCAACTTATATCACTTATCTACAGGTTCATTGGTGGACCGCCTCACTTATCCCCAAAGTCCACTGTGTGACTGAAGCTTTACTGAGCATGTGCAATCATTACTCAATTAAATCTCCCTTACTTGTCTATAAGAGTTAAAGGGAATCTGTCAGCAGGTTTTTGCCACCAATTCTGAGAGCAGCATAATGTAGAGACAGAGATCCTGATTCCAGTGATATGTCACCCAGATTCCCTTTAACAGTGTAGTGGTTACACATACTCAGTAAGCCTTCATTCACACAGGGGAGATGTCCATTGACATAATCAGTGGGGTATCATCAGCCAGACCCCCAGTGATAGAATGTTTATTCTGTGGACAGGTGGTATAAGTTGTTTGTGTGATTACCATAAAGGGGTTAGCCCATAAACACATTGCATCATCTTTGGAAACCATAGATGAATTCATCTGAATCTTGAGTCATTTTCATGTCCTAAGTTTTGTGCTGAATAAATAACTAAAGGGGTCGTTCCATGATTATCTATTGGGTTTCCTGTTAGATCAGGCAAAATGGAACAATGACTCCACTGGAATCATCTTAGGACAGAGGTGGGGAATATACTACATAGCTGGGCAATATACCACGTGGCTGGGCAATATACCACGTGGCTGGGCAATATACTACGTGGCTGGGCAATATACTACATAGCTGGGGAATATACTACGTAGCTGCGCAATATACTACGTAGCTGGGCAATATACTACGTAGCTGGGCAATATACTACGTGACTGGGCAATATGCTACGTGGCTGGGCAATATACTACGTGGCTGGGCAATATACTACGTGGCTGGGCAATATACTACGTGACTGGGCAATATGCTACGTGGCTGGGCAATATACTACGTGGCTGGGCAATATACTACGTGGCTGGGCAATATACTACGTGGCTGGGCAATATACTACATAGCTGGGGAATATACTACGTAGCTGCGCAATATACTACGTAGCTGGGCAATATACTACGTGTCTGGGCAATATACTACATGGCTGGGCAATATACTACGTGACTGGGCAATATACTACGTGGCTGGGCAATATACTACGTGACTGGGCAATATACCACGTGGCTGGGCAATATACTACGTGGCTGGGCAATATACTACATAGCTGGGGAATATACTACGTAGCTGCGCAATATACTACGTAGCTGGGCAATATACTACGTGTCTGGGCAATATACTACATGGCTGGGCAATATACTACGTGACTGGGCAATATACTACGTGGCTGGGCAATATACTACGTGACTGGGCAATATACTACGTGGCTGGGCAATATACTACATAGCTGGGGAATATACTACGTAGCTGCGCAATATACTACGTAGCTGGGCAATATACTACGTGTCTGGGCAATATACTACATGGCTGGGCAATATACTACGTGACTGGGCAATATACTACGTGGCTGGGCAATATACTACATGACTGGGCAATATACTACGTGACTGGGCAATATACTACATGGCTGGGCAATATACTACGTAGCTGGGCAATATACTACGTGTCTGGGCAATATACTACGTGGCTGGGCAATATACTACATAGCTGGGGAATATACTACGTGGCTGCGCAATATACTACGTAGCTGGGCAATATACTACGTGGCTGGGCAATATACTACGTGGCTGGGCAATATACTACGTGGCTGGGCAATATACTACGTGGCTGGGCAATATACTACATAGCTGGGCAATATACTACATGACTGGGCAATATACTACGTGGCTGGGCAATATACTACGTAGCTGGGCAATATACTACGTGGCTGGGCAATATACTACGTGGCTGGGCAATATACTACATAGCTGGGCAATATACTACGTGACTGGGCAATATACTACGTGGCTGGGCAATATACTATGTGACTGGGCAATATACTACGTGGCTGGGCAATATACTACGTAGCTGGGCAATATACTACGTGTCTGGGCAATATACTACGTCGCTGGGCAATATACTATGTGACTGGGCAATATACTACGTGGCTGGGCAATATACTACAAGGCTCTGTGCTGTATACTACGTGACTGGGCAATATACTACGTGACTGGGCAATATACTACAAGGCTCTGTGCTGTATACTACGTGACTGGGCAATATACTATGTGACTGGGCAATATACTATGCAGCTGTGCAATATACTACGTGGCTAGGCAATATACTACGTGTCTGTGCTGTATACTACGTGGCTCTGTGCTGTATACTACATCGCTGTGCAATATACTACGTAGCTCGGCAATATACTACGTGACTGGGCAATATACTACGTGGCTGGGCAATATACTACGTGACTGGGCAATATACTACGTGGCTGGGCAATATACTACGTGGCTGGGCAATATACTACATTACTGGGCAATATACTACGTGGCTGGGCAATATACTACGTGACTGGGCAATATACTACGTGGCTGGGCAATATACTACGTAGCTGGGCAATATACTACGTGACTGGGCAATATGCTACGTGGCTGGGCAATATACTACGTGGCTGGGCAATATACTACGTGGCTGGGCAATATACTACGTGACTGGGCAATATGCTACGTGGCTGGGCAATATACTACGTGGCTGGGCAATATACTACGTGGCTGGGCAATATACTACATAGCTGGGGAATATACTACGTGGCTGCGCAATATACTACGTAGCTGGGCAATATACTACGTGGCTGGGCAATATACTACGTGGCTGGGCAATATACTACGTGGCTGGGCAATATACTACGTGGCTGGGCAATATACTACATAGCTGGGCAATATACTACGTGACTGGGCAATATACTACGTGGCTGGGCAATATACTACGTAGCTGGGCAATATACTACATGGCTGGGCAATATACTACGTGGCTGGGCAATATACTACATAGCTGGGCAATATACTACGTGACTGGGCAATATACTACGTGGCTGGGCAATATACTATGTGACTGGGCAATATACTACGTGGCTGGGCAATATACTACGTAGCTGGGCAATATACTACGTGTCTGGGCAATATACTACGTCGCTGGGCAATATACTATGTGACTGGGCAATATACTACGTGGCTGGGCAATATACTACAAGGCTCTGTGCTGTATACTACGTGACTGGGCAATATACTACGTGACTGGGCAATATACTACAAGGCTCTGTGCTGTATACTACGTGACTGGGCAATATACTATGTGACTGGGCAATATACTATGCAGCTGTGCAATATACTACGTGGCTAGGCAATATACTACGTGTCTGTGCTGTATACTACGTGGCTCTGTGCTGTATACTACATCGCTGTGCAATATACTACGTAGCTCGGCAATATACTACGTGACTGGGCAATATACTACGTGGCTGGGCAATATACTACGTGACTGGGCAATATACTACGTGGCTGGGCAATATACTACGTGGCTGGGCAATATACTACATTACTGGGCAATATACTACGTGGCTGGGCAATATACTACGTGACTGGGCAATATACTACGTGGCTGGGCAATATACTACGTAGCTGGGCAATATACTACGTGACTGGGCAATATGCTACGTGGCTGGGCAATATACTACGTGGCTGGGCAATATACTACGTGGCTGGGCAATATACTACGTGACTGGGCAATATGCTACGTGGCTGGGAAATATACTACGTGGCTGGGCAATATACTACGTGGCTGGGCAATATACTACGTGGCTGGGCAATATACTACGTAGCTGGGCAATATACTGCATAGCTGGGCAATATACTATGTGGGCTGTGCAATATACTACGTGGACATGCATATTCTAGAATACCCGATGCGTTAGAATCGGGCCACCATCTAGTGGTCCATAAACAGCTTACAACATAGCAAAGGGATCTCATAGTTATATGTTATCAGTCAGAAGCAAAAAAATTCCAAGCTATTAGATGTATCATAGACACTGTGCAGACAGTCATCAAGAAATGGCTTAAATTTGGCACAACAGTGACTAGAACTGGACGTCCCTCACAAATTAATGAAAACACAAGAAATAAATAGGTCCAAGAAGCTACCAATAGGCCCACAGCAATATTAAAGGAGCTGCAGGATTTTTTGGAAAGTACTTTCTGTGTGTTCGGCATATGACAACAATATCCTTCATATGTCTGGCCTGTGAGGTGGGATGTCAAAACGGAAGACTTTTCTTACAAAAAAAAGACCTAAACTGGCTATGTTTTTATGTAACCTACATCAAATGTGCCAGAAGCATGGGGAAAAAAATACTATGGTCTTATAAGACCAAGGTTGAACTTTTTGGCCATAATTCAAAAAGGAATGTTTTTTTTCAAAGCCAACACTGTGCATCGACAAAAAAAAACATACCCACAGTGAAGCATGGTAGAAGCAGCATTATGATGCCTTAGGGCAGATTTTTGGCAGCTGGATCTGGACCTGTAGTGAAGGTGGAGGGGATTATGAACGGTTCTAAATGTCAGTCAAGTTTGAAAAAAAACCTTTCAGGCTTCTGCTAAAAAGTTATAGATTACTTTTACAGTGTATGACAACAATGCCAAGCACACCTCCAAATCAACAAAAGAATGGCTTCGCTAGAAAAAAAAAATCAAAGTTTTTGCATGGCCCAGCCAGAGCCTAGACCTGAATCCAATTGAAAATCTGTGGGTGACCTGAAGAGGGCGCTGTACACAGGAGATGCCCTTGCAATCCAACAGATTTGGAGCTACTGCAAAGAATATTGGGCAAAAATTGCCAATTCTGGATGTGCCATGCTGATAGGCTCTGATCCTAAAAGACTGAATGCTGTCATAAATTCAAACAGTACTTCCACAAATTATAAGTGGAAGGGTGTGCATATTTATGCAACCACATTATTTTAGCTCTTTATATTTCTTTTTCCACCCAAAAAAATTCTCTGTATTGTTTAATGGATATGTACAGATTATAGGTGCCATTAAAGGTGGGAAGAGTTCTGAAATTATTCTTCTTGTTACAATATCTTTACGTGACAAAAACCTGGCATTTTAATAGGGAAATGTTGACTTTTTATAGACACTGTACCTCTATAGTGCGCTACGCTCAGTTTATTTTTTTGTGCTGGATTGTGGTTTGTGGTCTGGGTGTTGGGACCCCAAACCATCACCCAAACCAAGGGACAAAAGCGCTCAACTTATGCCTTGATGATGAGCAGATCACTATAGAAAGTCTATGCACCAATTTGCTCGCTCTCAAGAATAAGGTGAGTGCTTCTGCCCCTTGGTTCGAGAGATCGTTGGTGGATCCGAGGATCTGGCCCAAGCTATAATATATGAAAATAAATGCTAAATAGTGATGGAAGGTCAGGAGAAAAGCCTGTAGGTAAAGCCTAGCAGTATTCCCTTATGTCACAAACAATGGCGATGTACCCACAGCAGGTTGTGAAGATGCAGCTGGCGTTAATATACCAATCAGCCCTGAGGTAAGAGAGAGCCGCCTGCCCTCTGCGATAGGTTCTTTCAAGAGGTCCATTTTTGATGATTTGGGGGCACTGGAATAAGACTTGCTGAGTAGTTTGTGGTTCTTGAGTCCATCTAATTCTTCCATACGAAGATTACTAGAATAAGACCTGCTTAAAAGTTTATGGGGCTTCAAGGTGCTGTTGTGCTCACATCTGGGGTCCCCAGAACAAGAACGGGTTAAGAGTTTATGCTGCTTCAGTGAAATGCAATCCTCCTGCTTAATGGCGGTGGAGCATTGGCGACTCAAAAGTTTGTGTGGTTTTAAGCCCATTGGTTGCTCAGCCCGAGGATCACTGGAAAGTGAGCGGCCAAAGTTCCTGTGGGATTTTGCGTTACACATGTCTTCAGCCTTCACCGTGCTAGAACAAGTCCTCCTCAGCAGCTTGTGGGTCTTAGAGATGCCATCTGCTTCCGACTTTAGTTTTACTTTACTTTTACCACATCCAGGAGGGGGGTAACTGGGCGACCTTCAGAGGTAAAGGAGAGGAGTCACAAACACATCTCTTATATATTATTATTATTATATATTATATTATTATACCAAAGCAATAACCAGCACCTGTGAGGGACCGAATCCAACACCAACAGCTGCTCACAGGGTCTGTGGTATCTGATAGTGCGCGTTATTAATAATATCAAAGTCACAAGAACAGAAAACGGACAAGTGAGAAAAATGTGCTAGTATTACTTTTTATTCTTTTAGAAATTGCTTCTCATCGCCCATAATTATTCTGCGTCTTGTCTTTTACATTAGGCTTCTATCTATCTAATATCTATCTATCTATTATCTATCTATTATCTATCATCTATTATCTATCATCTATTATCTATCATCTATTATCTATCATCTATTATCTATCATCTATTATCTATCTATCTATCTATCTATTATCATCTATCTAGCTATTAACCTATCTATCTATCTATCTATTATCTATCTATATCTATCTATCTATTATCTATCATCTATCTATCATCTATCTATCTATCTATCTATCTATCTACTAGATGGCAGCCCGATTCTAAAGAATCGGGAGTCTAGAATCCATATATACTTTATTTATTCAAATGTAAGAATAATACAATTAATAAATAATAGTAAGAAAGAACAAAAATAATAGGCAGTATATGGAGAAAACACCAAACAAAAGTTCAAAATTGGTGTGAAAATGTCACTGAACCACTTCACAACTAAATATATATAGTTTTGGTAAATGGTATTATCATTTTTTTGACTAAATTCGGCAGGAGCTTGAAGAGCAACGTCACTGGGCCCGCCTCCACGCAGTAGAAACTTGCTGTGAGGTAAAAATTCAAAAATCACACCAAAATGGCGGGCGGAGTGTGTCACAGTACGGCACGTTTCTGATTGGTCGCTCGCAGCAGGCGGCAACCAATCAGACACTGGACACTGTTGACGTCACTTATCTCCGGACATTTGCTCCGGACATTAGCTCCGGACATTAGCTCCGGACAGGAAGTTGGCACAAATTGCAGGAAGTAGTATTCTAGGCAATTATATATTAGATCTATCTATCTATCTATCTATTATCTATCTATCTATCTATCTATCTATCTATCTATCTATCTATCTATCTATCTATCTATTATCTATCTATTATCATCTATCTATCTATTAATCTATCTATCTATCTATTATCTATCTATCTATCTATTATCTATCTATCTATCTATCTATTATCTATCTATCTATCTATCTATCTATCTATCTATTATCATCTATCTATCTATTAATCTATCTATCTATTATCTATCTATCTATCTATCTATTATCTATCTATCTATCTACCATCTATTAATCTATCTATCTATCTATCTATCTACTAATCTATCTATTATCTATCTATTATCTATCTATCTAGTATCTATCTATCTGTCTATCTATTATCTATCATCTATCTATTTATTATCTATCATCTATCTATTATCTATCATCTACTATATAAATGTCTAAGGGTCGCTTCCGTCTTTCTGTCTGTCCTTCTGTCTGTCACGGATATTCATTGGTCGCGGCCTCTGTCTGTCATGGAATCCAAGTTGCTGATTTGTCTCGCCAGCTGCCTGTCATGGCTGCCGCGACCAATCAGCGACGGCCACAGTCCGATTAGTCCCTCCCCTGCAGCCAGCGCCCGGTGCCCGCTCTATACTCCCCGCAGTCACCGCTCACACAGGGTTAATGCCAGCGATAACGGACCGCGTTATGCTGCGGGTAACTTATTCCAATACCACCGCTATAAACCCTGTGTGACCAAGTTTTTACAATTCATGCTGCCTATGCAGCGTCAAAAGTAAAAATATCTAATGTTAAAAATGATTTAAAAAAATAAATAAAATCATTATATACTCACCTTTCGCGACGCTCTGGTGACCGCTCCATGCAACCGGCAGGTTCCGGTGCCAAGGATGGTATGGGAGAAGGACCTGCCATGACGTCACGGTCATGTGACCGAACTACAAGGGGCCCTCGGAATGTGAGTATATGTTAATTTTTTAACCTGTGACATACGTGGCTTGGCAATATACTACATAGCTGGGCAATATACTACGTGACTGGGCAATATACTACGTGACTGGGCAATATAGTACGTGGCTCTGTGCTGTATACTACGTCGCTGTGCAATATACTACATGGCTCTGTGCTGTATACTACGTCACTGGGCAATATACTATGTCACTGGGCAATATACTACGTCACTGGGCAATATACTACGTCACTGGGCAATATACTACGTCACTGGGCAATATACTACGTCACTGGGCAATATACTATGTCACTGGGCAATATACTATGTCACTGGGCAATATACTACGTCACTGGGCAATATACTACGTCACTGGGCAATATACTACGTGCCTGGGCAATATACTACGTGACTGGGCAATATACTACGTGGCTGGGCAACATACTACGTGGCTGGGCAATATACTATGTGGGCTGTGCAATATACTACGTGACTTGGCAATATACTACGTGGCTGGGCAATATACTACGTGGCTGAGCAATATACTACATGGCTGAGCAATATACTACATGGCTGAGCAATATACTACGTGGCTGGGCAATATACTACGTGGCTGGGCAATATACTACGTGGCTGGGCAATATACTACGTGGCAGGGCAATATACTACGTGACTGGGCAATATACTACGTGACTGCGCAATATACTACATGGCTGGGCAATATACTACGTGGCTGGGCAATATACTACGTGGCTGGGCAATATACTACGTGACTGGGCAATATACTACGTGACTGAGCAATATACTACGTGGTTGGGCAATATACTACATGGCTGGGCAATATACTACGTGACTGGGCATATACTACGTGACTGGGCAATATACTACGTGACTGGGCATATACTACGTGACTGGGCAATATACTACGTGACTGGGCATATACTACGTGACTGGGCAATATACTACGTGGCTGGGCAATATACTACGTGACTGGGCAATATACTACGTGACTGGGCAATATACTATGTGGCTGGGCAATATACTACGTGGCTGGGCAATATACTACGCGGCTGGGCAATATACTACGTGGTTGGGCAATATACTACATGACTGGGCAATATACTACGTGACTGGGCAATATACTACGTGGCTGGGCAATATACTACGTGGGCTGTGCAATATACTACGTGACTTGGCAATATACTACGTGGCTGGGCAATATACTACGTGACTGAGCAATATACTACGTGGCTGGGCAATAAACTATGTGACTGGGCAATATACTACGTGGCTAGGCAATATACTACGTGGCTGGGCAATATACTACGTGACTGGGCAATATACTACGTAACTGGGCAATATACTACGTGGCTGGGCAATATACTACGTGGCTGGGGAATATAATATGTGGCTGGGAAATATACTACGTGGACATGCATATTCTAGAATACCCGATGCGTTAGAATCGGGCCACCATCTAGTCTATCTATAATTATCTATCATCTATCTCTATTATTTATCTCTCTATGTATTATTTATCTATGTATTTATGTATCTACTAGATGGTGTCCTGATTCTAACGCATCGTGTATTCTAGAATATGCAAGTCCACGTAGTATATTGCCCAGCCACGAAGTATATTGCCCAGTCATGTAGTATATTGCCCAGCCACGTAGTATATTGCCCAGCCACGTAGTATATTGCCCAGTTACGTAGTATATTGCCCAGCCACGTAGTATACAGCACACAGCCACGTAGTATATTGCCCAGCGACGTAGTATATTGCCCAGCCACGAAGTATATTGCCCAGTCATGTAGTATATTGCCCAGCCACGTAGTATATTGCCCAGCCACGTAGTATATTGCCCAGTTACGTAGTATATTGCCCAGCCACGTAGTATACAGCACACAGCCACGTAGTATATTGCCCAGCGACGTAGTATATTGCCCAGTCACGTAGTATATTGCCCAGTCACGTAGTATATTACCCAGCCACGTATGTCACAGGTTAAAAAATAAACATACTCACCTAACTATCCGAGGGCCCCTTGTAGTTGTAACATACTCACCATTCTCGTCGCTGCTCCTCAGCGTCCTGTCTCTCCGCCTCCTGGGATCCAACGGCGCTGTGCCGATGGGCGCGCGGCTGCCACCATCTTGCGTTCCCAGGATGCATTGCGAAATTACCCAGATGACTTAGCGGTCTCACGAGACTGCTAGGTCTTCTGGGTAATTTCGCAATGCACCGCTGGGAAAGGAAGATGGCGGCAGGCGCGAGCGGCTCAGTGGACAACGGACGGTGAGAATAGCAGGTTTTTTGTTTTTTTATTTTTAACATTACTTTTTTTTACTATTGATGCCGCATAGGCCGGTCCGTTACCGCCGGCATTAACCCTATGTTAGCGGTGACCGGAGGGGAGTATGCGGGCGACAGGCACTGACTGCGGGGAGTAAGGAGCGGCCATTTTCTTCCAGACTGTGCCCGTCGCTGATTGGTCGCGGCAGCCATGACAGGCAGCTGGCGAGACCAATCAGCAAATGAATAACCGTGACAGACAGAAGGACAAACGGAAGTGACCCTTAGACAATTATATAGTAGATGTATCTATCTATCTATCTATCTATCTATCTATCTAATATCTATCAGCTATCTATTATCTATCTATTATCTATCATCCATCTATTTATTATCTATCATATATCTATCTATCTATTTATCTATATTTGTGCCTATATATAATATCTATTATAATGTCTATTTAATATATGTGTAAAATATCTAATATCTGCCTTTCTACCTATCTATCCCAGAGATATATCTATCTTTCTATGTACTACTTTATCTACCTATCTATAAATCAAATATTTATCTATCAGTATCTATGTCTAATGTCTTTATATATTTTTATTTATGTAATATCTATTACCTGTGTAATATGTATCCAGTATCAATATATTTCTAATATTTAGCTATTATCTATCATGATATATATCTAACATCTATTATGTATCTAAAATCCATCTATCCAATATCTATCTATCTATCTATCTATCTATCTATCTATCTATCTATCTATCATTTATCTATCTATTATCTATCTATCTATCTATTATCTATATATCTATCAATCTATTATCTATCTATTATCTTTCTATCTATCTTTCTATCTATCTACAGTATCTATCTATCATCTATCTATCTAGTATCTATCCATCCATCTATCTATCTTACTATGTCAATGAACTACTCGGTAATTTTGGTTATATCTGATTAGATCACACTCCATTTTCAGTTTGTTCAGAGTAAATACCTTTCTAATGGTGGATCTACACAGATTTATTGCCATATTGAGTGCTGATTGGCGATATAAAAAGTTGATCAACACAGGTTTAAAGGGAATCTATCTACTATGTCATTTTAGGTCAGCACGAGGTAGTGGTTGAGACACTGATTTCAGTGATATATCACTTATTAGGCTGTGTGCTTCCGCATGCCTCCTAGTCCAGCCACACACCCTCCTCTAATAATCAGATTACTGTCAATATACAGTGTACATAGAAATCTGTGGTGTGGGTGGGGGCAGCTTTCAGAGCTCTGCGATATGTACAGCAGAGAAAACTGTAGTTTTACATAAACTCTTGCACTCAGTAAACTAAGTGACACATTGCTGGAATCAGGCTCTCTTGTCCTATATTATGCTGCTCTCAGATGAGGTAGCAAATCCCTGGTAACAGATTCCCTTTAAGGCCCGTTACACCGCCTAAAGGAAAGTCTATGGAGACCATAGGATTGTTAATTAGATGGTCTGGTCGCCATGCAGTTGTTTTTACACGGGGAGATGTGCTGCGGACAGCCATGATTTTAGTCCTGTGCGACCAGCTGCCCATATTGCCATATTGGTAGCGGGTCAGGCTCTGCGCTCTGCACTTCCATGGTAGTCATCCGAGCACTCTTCACAATTCCTACAGAAGTGAATGGAGGGAGCCGCACTCGTGCAGCCAGATTTTAGCTCATGGCTGCACAAAGCCCTGTTATTGAGATCGGACTTTTCTATTACAATATAAAGCGTTTTTATAAGAGCAGATCGGACAGGAAACAGTCAGCGGTGAGCACCTGCGACAATCAGATATACTGACCCACTATATGACAGCATCCAAGGTGACATTACCTGCGCAACGTAGAAAAAATGTGCAGAGGAGACTTCACCTTCTTGTCCGATATCTTCTTGTGCGAACAGTTTGATTTTTCTTTGCTCTGTTTCCATTGCTGCGTCACGAACGTCTGCATGATCCTGTGCACACATCAAAAGCAGCATCTGATTAAAGACAGTCCTCTCCGTGCCATGCATGCAAGCCTTTTACTTAGCGGGAGAACCCCAGGCAAAGTCTTCTTACTAAAACAACCAACTTCTCAGCTTCAGCCGCAGGGCCCGTGGCGGAGCCCTCCATAGACTTCACCGCACTCACCCCCGCTGCGGAAGATTAACGCGCTCTGCTCTCCCGAGACTGACGCCCTGGAGGACTCCGACTAGACGGAGCGCTGAACAAACGTGACGACTGAACAGAACATCACTTGCTGTATAAAGTCGGAGTTCCTTAGGGTTTGGGTCCCTGGTTAATAAAACTTTAACAGATAGACGAGAACACAGTTTATACCTGTGCTACTTAAAGGGTGCAGCCCCCCCAGGTCTGAGCACCAGCCCCCCAGGTCTGAACGCAGCCCTGATGGAAAGGCTGTTTTCACTGATGCATACCACACTCTTACTGCAGACTTTGGAGGGTATTTTTTTTTGCTTTTTTTATACTGACTTAGTAGACAAATAAATATTTTTTAGTATTTGACTAGACTTTGACCAGCAGTGTTGCTATGGTCTTGCAGGAAAAACCCTTGAGAAGTTCTGGTTTACCCGTTCAGTATTTGACCTCAGTATTAGTAAGCCAAAACCAGGAGTGGGTGATAAATCCAGAAGTGGTGACGTGTTTCTATTATACTTTTCCTCTAATTGTTCCACTCCTGGTTGTGGCCTACAAATACTGATGCAAAATACTGCACATGTGAACGTGGATATAAGGGGGTTATTTTATACAAGTGAGATCCGAGCCTGCAGTTCTCTTAGGGCTACGTTCCCGCAATGACTATTTGGTGTTTTTGATGTTTTAGATTTTCTGCACCTATTAGATAAATTAGGTTACTTGTATTTTTTCTTTTTTTTTTACTTTGAATATTTTTATTGGGTTTTAGCAACATTGATATGAAAGCAGAACATTCCAATTATGTTCAATAATAACAATAAAAAAGCTGACGGTTGTCGCTATACATTAGAATACAAGTATAACCAGCCTGATGGGGTTTTAATATAAGCTCTTACACGAACCAAATTATTATATTGTGTTTTCAACTCTCGTTTACAGCAGAAATGCATTACAAACCCATGTGCATATTTTTCAAATCATATGCAATTCTATGGGGAAAATACACACATAAAGAACATACCCCGGCAGAAGAAACTGAAATGTTGCGGATTTGAAAAAAACAGTGGCCATGAGATTTCTATAAATCCCATACACTTTACTAGAACTGTAAAGCTGCACTTTACGAAAGCGTAAAAAACTCATTGTGGGAACATAAGCTTTACAGGCACTTTCTGACCCCCTATATTGGGCTATTTCAGGATCACAATATTTACCAATAAACTTAATATATTTACCTTTAAAATTCAGCACCATTCCCACAATGACTGTCACCAGGATCAGCCATTATGTAGCGCAGCGCCACAAATTTGACATGTGACCATGGCAGCCAATCAAGAAGGTCTCAAGCTGGCGCTGCACAATGTGACTAGCAATCAGCAGATCACAATATGTGCCAGTCTTAAGTCTATGATCGCTAAAATTTGAATCTGAGATTCTTTCTAAATTGGCTTTTTTGACAACAAATATAATTATGCATACTGCAGACAAGGCAAAGGCTTGTCTAGGCCAAGTTTGTTCCTTTAAAAAAAAATATAATAAACAGATAACAGTGGATCATCCAAAATTCAATTTGGGCAGATTCGCTCACATTAGACTGGCAGATTCGCTCACATTATACTGGCAGATGCACTCACATCCTCCTGGCATATTCAATCACATTAGCCTGGCAGATTCGCTCAAATTAGGCTGGCAGATTCACTCACATTAGCCTGGCAGATTCACTCACATTAGCCTGGCAGATTCACTCACATTAGCCTGGCAGATTCACTCACATTAGCCTGGCAGATTCACTCACATTAGCCTGGCAGATTCGCTCACATTAGGAAGGCATATTCGCTCACATTAGCCTGGAAGATTCACTCACATTAGCCTGGCAGATTCACTCACATTAGCCTGGCAGATTCGCTCACATTAGCCTGGAAGATTCACTCACATTAGCCTGGCAGATTCACTCACATTAGCCTGGCAGATTCGCTCACTTTAGCCTGACAGATTCGCTCACTTTAGCCTGACAGATTCGCTCACATTAGGCTGGCAGACTCGCTCATATTAGGCAGGCAGATTCGCTCACATTAGCCTGGCAGACTCGCTCATATTAGGCAGGCAGATTCGCTCACATTAGGCTGGCAGACTCGCTCATATTAGGCAGGCAGATTCGCTCACATTAGGCTGGCAGACTCGCTCATATTAGGCAGGCAGATTCACTCACATTAGCCTGGCAGATTCACTCACATTAGCCTGGCAGATTCGCTCAAATTAGATGGGCAGATTCACTCACATTAGGCTGGCAAATTCACTCACATTAGCCTGGCAGATTTACTCACTTTAGGCTGGCAGATTCGCTCACATTAGGTGGGCAGAGTCGCTCACATTAGGCTGCCAGATTCTCTCACATTAGGCAGGCAGATTCGCTCACATTAGGCAGGTATTCACTCACATTAGGCTGGCAGATTCACTCACATTAGGAAGGCATATTCGCTCACATTAGGCTAGCAGATTCGCTCACATTAGGACGGCAGATTTGCTCATATTAGGCTAGCAGATTCGCTCACATTAGGCTGGCAGATTCATTCACATTAGGAGGGCAGATTCGCTCACATTAGGAGGGCAGATTCGCTCACATTAGGTGGGCAGAGTCGCTCACATTAGGCTGCCAGATTCGCTCACATTAGGCAGGCAGATTCGCTCACATTAGGCAGGTATTCACTCACATTAGGCTGGCAGATTCACTCACATTAGGAAGGCATATTCGCTCACATTAGGCTAGCAGATTCGCTCACATTAGGCTGGCAAATTCACTCACATTAGGAGGGCAGATTCGCTCACATTAGGAGGGCAGATTCACTCACATTAGGAGGGCAGATTCGCTCACATTAGGCTAGCTGATCCACTCACATTAGGCTGGCAGTTTCGCTCACATTAGGCTGGCAGATTTGCTCACATTAGCCTGGCTGATTCGCTCACATTAGGCTGGCAGACTCGCTCATATTAGGCAGGCAGATTCGCTCACTTTAGCCTGGCAGATTCGCTCACTTTAGCCTGACAGATTCGCTCACTTTAGTCTGACAGATTCGCTCACATTAGGCTGGCAGACTCGCTCATATTAGGCAGGCAGATTCGCTCACATTAGCCTGGCAGACTCGCTCATATTAAGCAGGCAGATTCGCTCACATTAGGCTGGCAGACTCGCTCATATTAGGCAGGCAGATTCGCTCACATTAGGCTGGCAAACTCGCTCATACTAGGCAGGCAGATTCACTCACATTAGCCTGGCAGATTCACTCACATTAGCCTGGCAGATTCGCTCAAATTAGATGGGCAGATTCACTCACATTAGGCTGGCAGATTCACTCACATTAGCCTGGCAGATTCACTCACTTTAGGCTGGCAGATTCGCTCACATTAGGTGGGCAGAGTCGCTCACATTAGGCTGCCAGATTCTCTCACATTAGGCAGGCAGATTCGCTCACATTAGGCAGGTATTCACTCACATTAGGCTGGCAGATTCACTCACATTAGGAAGGCATATTCGCTCACATTAGGCTAGCAGATTCGCTCACATTAGGAGGGCAGATTTGCTCATATTAGGCTGCCAGATTCGCTCACATTAGGCTGGCAGATTCACTCACATTAGGAGGGCAGATTCGCTCACATTAGGAGGGCAGATTCACTCACATTAGGAGGGCAGATTCGCTCACATTAGGTGGGCAGAGTCGTTCACATTAGGCTGCCAGATTCGCTCACATTAGGCAGGCAGATTCGCTCACATTAGGCAGGTTTTCACTCACATTAGGCTGGCAGATTCACTCACATTAGGAAGGCATATTCGCTCACATTAGGCTAGCAGATTCGCTCACATTAGGCTGGCAGATTCACTCACATTAGGAGGGCAGATTCGCTCACATTAGGAGGGCAGATTCACTCACATTAGGAGGGCACATTCGCTCACATTAGGCTAGCAGATCCACTCACATTAGGCTGGCAGTTTCGCTCACATTAGGCTGGCAGATTTGCTCACATTAGCCTGGCAGATTCGCTCACATTAGGCTGGCAGACTCGCTCATATTAGGCAGGCATATTCGCTCACTTTAGCCTGGCAGATTCGCTCACTTTAGCCTGACAGATTCGCTCACTTTAGCCTGACAGATTTGCTCACATTAGGCTGGCAGACTCGCTCATATTAGGCAGGCAGATTCGCTCACATTAGCCTGGCAGACTCGCTCATATTAGGCAGGCAGATTCGCTCACATTAGGCTGGCAGACTCGCTCATATTAGGCAGGCAGATTCGCTCACATTAGCCTGGCAGATACGCTCACATTAGCGCTACAGATTTAATTTGGTCCGAATAAACTCAGCTTGTATCAAAACTGTACTAATTGTCATGAGGAAGGGCTTAAGATTTAAAAAGATACTTTATTATTCACCATTCCTTACGTGTTTTTACGCCACCTCCACCACCAATGCGGCTCCCAGTCCACCGAGCTAGTTTTCCGTTTTTCTGGCCTTCTGTTCTTCCTCCATTCTAGCGTGAAAAATCAACTGAGAACTGTGGAGCTGTGATGGCGGAAGCAGCATATCAAGAAGTGAGGAAAGGTGAGTATAAAGTTTTGTTTTCTCTTTTATGATTGCTATTATTTTAAATTTGTTTTCAGCACAACAAAATCCAGCAAAATGGTTGCTACTTTGCAGAATCAGGTCGTATAGAAAGCCCACAATTTTGGATTCAGCCAATTCTGAATTTTTGGGGTGAAATTGATTTGTTTAGTATTGTTTTACTCATCTCTACAAAAATACCATTATTTACTTATTCAAGCCTCTGCTGCCATTCTGTTGCTTCCTACAGGTTATTACTTTAAAGATTTACTCATCATTAATAATGCTGAATTGTAAAATCTAAATATGATAAAAAGTTTATTGTTGTTATTGTGAGCCTGTATGAAATGACTCCGACGGATGAGAAAACCCCTTTAATTGCGTGGAATGAACAGTCAGTGATTAACCATTTTGATGCTGCAATAAATAATAATTGTAACCGCTTCCTCCAGTCATATGGTACAATATGATGTGACATTCTCTGCTCATCTACCAGCAGACATATCACAGAGGAGTCAGTAAAACCCCTTATGAGCCAATAATAATTCACCGTAGGGGATTTGATAGAAAACAAGTTACGTCAGTAGGAAATTTTTAGCATTACTTGTTAAATGGCTCCTTCTACAATCCACGGAGGGCTCTTGTTCTGCTGATGCTCAGCTTTGCAAAACCACTGTAAGGTCTTATTGGATTCCTCCAACTACAAGAATAAACCATTTCTCCTGGGTCCTGATGTCATTAAGCCCCCAATTACTGTACTATGTTACCCTATATGCGATTATTGCCCTGTAACGTGGAAGGAAGTGCTGTCAAACATATAGCACAGATATGACAGCAACCTGCAGCCTCTTACCCTAGATAAACCGCTGCCTCCAATAATTAGATTTACAAATGAGGGCACCAATTTTCTGATTTGCTTAAATCAATATTAACTGACCAAGAAAGGTAAAGGGAATTTAACGCCAGGTTTTTTTGCTATTTAATCTGAAAAGCAGCATAATGTGTGGGCAGAGAGTTTGATTCCAAGGATGTGTCACTTATTGGGCTGCTTGGAGTAGTTTCAATACAATCTGTGTTTTATCAGCAGGAAATTATCACTAGAGGACTAGGTCTCACGTGCAAGCCAGTCCAGTTAATCTGTTACCCCGCCCCCACCACTGATTGGCAGTGATTACAGGAAGCTGCCAATCAGGGTTGTAGGCAGGGTAATATAGGGCGCAGCATTCTGATCACTGATACATCAACAGCAGATTTTATCAAAAGTGCACCTAGCAGTCTAGTAAGTGATACATCTCTGGAATCAGAGTCTCAGGTCCTATTTTCAGATTACATAGCAAAAACTTGTTGATTAATTCCCTTATAGAACCAAAGACATTGAGCATGAATGAATTGCTTATTGTTAGCACCCATTAATCACACATAATCAATTTACCCTTAGTTTCTAAAAAGCCTTTGGAAAGACACTGAGACTTTCATGACTCAGTCGCTCTCTAGTAAACTTACTTTTTCAACTGGTGTCCTAAACCAAATTTCTCTTTTGTAGAAATCTGAAATACATCCACTGTTGGCACTGGAAAACAAAAGATATTACCAGACTACAAACGTCACAACATTTCATATTACCCAGCTTTAGAGAAACAATATTTGAGAGCAACTACATTTTTTTGTTGGTTGAATACACTCCAAGCATTGTAAGATTAGGAATTTTTGCAATGTATTTCCATAGCTTATTTTGCTTTCTTCTATCCCAAACACTGTGGTGCAGTACCCAGTTTCAGTACCCAGATCGTGCTCCTTTAGAAGCTCCTTCCAAATGCTGCCCACCAGAGATACATACTCCATATTTTAACAGTGAGTGAGTTAGTGTGTGTGTGTGTGTGTGTGTGTGTGTGTGTGTGTGTGTGTGTACAGGATACATGAATTATCTTCTTGAGTTAAGGATTTTTTTTTAACACCGCAAATAGATCTTTACCAAACCAGCAGTAGTTAAAAGCAGCTTCTAAAAGGAGCGTGAACTAGGTATTGGAACAACACTGTAGCACACATATTCCACAGCGCTTTACAGACATTATCATCACTGTCCCCATTGGGGCTCACAATTTAGATTCCCTATCAGATTGTATTTGGAATGTGGGAAGAAACCAAAGTATTTGGATGAAACCCACGCAAACATGGGGAGAACATACAAACTCCTTGCAGGGATTTGTACCCAGTACCCTAACGCTTTAATACTGCAGTGCTAACCACTGAGCCACAGTGCTGCCCATGTACTTAAGTTTATTAAGTAAATTACAAAAATGTATAACTTTGCAATACCTGGAACATAATATAATTAAAATAAGGGCTCAGTCAGAAGGCAGTATAACATGGACGACGATCGCTTTGCAGTGCACGGACTGGCCGACGGCTCTCCTGACCCCAGCGTGACAGCTACATAGAAATACATGCTGTCAAACTAGTGTCAGCAGAGCCGCCGGCCAGTACGGGCGTTGCAATGTGATCGTCGCCTGTGTTACGCTGCCGTCTGATTGCACCCTGAAAGAAAAAAGTTTAGTTACTCTTTAAAAATAAAACAAGATATGCCAGTATATTCTGATGGATCCTTACAATACATTACATTAAACGCACAAATGTTACAAATTTCTTGCTGCTGTGGATGCCTACGTTTCGCTCATAGCATGAAGTTTTCCATATAGTATTGAACTTGAGAGCTCCATTATAATTACTAGTGAACACAATATCATACAGTGGCTTTGGGGTACTAAAATCTCTTAGCACTGTGAGCCCTTTCATTCTAATACGGTAATTGGTTAGATTAGCTCAATACTAAATAGAGATATTAAAGATACCCTTTAATGGTGTTAGCAAATATGTATTGTGATGTATTCCATTAACGGTATGATATCTACAAATTCAAAGAATCAATTTCACTGTCTATAAAGTGCATTACTTTAAGCTATTATTAAAGCTTTTGAACTCTTATATGATCCCCTGACACGACTTACTTTTCTCATGAAGTCTCTGGTTTTGTAGAGGAGCGGAGTCTACTATGTGACACGGCTTCAGCCTGTCCACCTTGCCTCCTGCTTGTGATAGGTTTCTCCCTGCCAGCTATTACAAGTAGAGGCAGGTGAGATAGGTTGAAGGTGCATCTCTGGAGATTCTGTACACAATACTCAAGGAAAGTATGACTGAAGAGAGTCATAGCTTGACCCTTCGAATAGAGAACAAAGAGATCAATTTTTTTTGTACTGACACCTCTCATTTTGAATATACTGTATTTTCTGGTGTATAAGACTACTTTTTAACCCCTGAAAATCTTCTCAAAAGTCGGGTGTCGTCTTATACACCAGGTGTAGTCTTATAGGGCAGATGCGCAGTAATCTGCGGTCACCGCATTTTGTGGGGGGAGCGGTCCCAATGACGAGGTGAGGGGGCGCCTCACCGGGAAGGTGTAAGTGAAGCAGAGGCAGAGAAGGAGATAATAGGATACAAGGGCGAGCCAGATGAGTGAAAGAGGAGTTTTTCTAGGCAAAGCATCGCGCTTTCTCTTTTTTGCATACCCCTGGCATCCCAGACACTGACAGTTTGCTTCACTTACACCTTCCTGGTGAGGCGCTCCCTCACCTCGTCATCGGGACCACTCCCCCCCACTGTATACTTCAACCGCAGATTTCTCCGCACCCACCCTATAAGACGACACCCGGCATATAAGACAACCCCCGACTTTTGAGAAGATTTTATATTTTGACTGGAAAAGTTGGGGGTCGTCTTATACGCCCAGTCGTCTTATACGCCGGAAAATACTAGTTATATTGCGTTAGTAAACTCTAGCTTGCCTTCTTCATATATAATCAATGTTGCAAACAATCTTTCAATCCTTTGCCCGATCATCTCTGCAGTCAGGGAACATTTGCACTTATAGACTGTACAGAAAAGTTAGTGTAAGTCCGGGAAGCTGGGCGAGTCCAGATAACGATGAGATGCAGTTATAACTCCCCTATTATGGCAGGAATGCTAACGTCAGCTGCACGTAGGAAAATATAGATTCCTCTATTAGTGTATGTGAAAATAAGCTTTCTAAAAAAGACAGCCTCTCAAATACTCTGCAGGGGACATATTATGTGACATGAGTCTATATTTATACATATTTTGTATATTTTCACCTTCAATTGCACTTCGTTACAATTGTACACATAGTGCATGTCTATCTATACATGGATCATTGGTCTAATAGGTTATTGGTGAATTTATGCCACAAAATGGAGTAGACTGTAGTGACCGGCACCAGAGTCATTTCCAAGTGGGGTTGTGTTCTGCTAGACCATGAGCGTCCATTACTATCCTGCAGTCTAACCTCTAGAAAATGAACTTGTATTCCCGGGAAACAATTTGACTTTTGTTAAAGTTTTCTTAATAACCTATGTATTTGCAAGTTGGCCAGTCCCGTCAATGTGCCCGTTATGGAATATGGAGTCACATTGTAACTGCAGACTTTCAACACAAGTATTCAATATGGAAGCATTACTGTGGTGTAATACATTCAGTTTTATTTCATAAATACATTAAAGGGAACCTGTCACCCCCAAAATCGAAGGTGAGCTAAGCCCACCAGCATCAGGGGCTTATCTACAGCATTCTGGAATGTTGTAGATAAGCCCCCAATTTATCTTGAAAGATGAGAAAAAGAGGTTAGATTATACTCACCCAGGGGTGGTCCCAGTCCGGTTCTGGTCTGATGGGTGTCTCAGGTCCGGTCCGGTGCCTCCCATTTCTCTTACGATGACGTCCTCTTATTGTATTCATGCTGCAGCTCCGGCGCACTTTGTCTGCCCTGTTGAGGACAGAGCAAAATACTGCAGTGCGCAGGCGCCGGGAAAGGTCAGAGAAACGCCGCGCCTGCGCACTGCAGTACTTTGCTCTGCCCTCAACAGGACAGATAAAGTACGCCTGCGCCAGAGCCGCAGAGTGAATACAAGAAGAGGACGTCATCGTAAGAAGATGGGAGGCCCCAGACCAGACCGCAATGCCCATCAGACCAGAACCGGACTGGGACCACCCCTGGGTGAGTATAATCAAACCTCTTTTTCTCATCTTTCAGGATAAATTGAGGGCTTATCGGGGGCATTCCAGAATGCTGTAGATAAGCCCCTGATGCTGGTGAGCTTAGCTCACCTTCGATTTTGGGGGTGACAGGTTCCCTTTAATTTCTATAGTAAGAATTAGAAGTACAGAATGTCGTTCATGATAGGTTTCATAAGGTTGTATAAAATAATGATTTCCGTGGAGCTGGAAATGGAAATTGCTAAGATAAAGAACTTGATGAGGTTATTCTGGGCTGAGAGAAGACTGCATGTTCTTTCCTGTATGAAGAACTATTTTAGTTTTCCATTATATCCCGATTTTAGGATTTTCTGACATGTCAGTCAGAGAGATGCCCTAAGAGTCACACGGGTGTTGGTCTGTGGGGTGGTAGATCCCACTCAGGTCTACAATGAAGTCTAACTGGACGTCAAAGAGGTGGCGAAACTTGTAACTGAAGTAAAAAATGTTGCTTTGTGCTATATGAAATCAGTCGAGAAAGAAATAAGAGTTGGACAACGCGTTTTACTGTGGGTTTCGGGTTTCTGACCAAGGGAACAGAAGAAGGAGGTTTCACATCTTCCCTCTTCTTGTATGGAAGTAGTAGTACTATAGGATGTGCAAACTTGGTCAAGAACTACAGGAAACGTCCGACCTCTGTAATTGCAAACAAAGGTTTCTGTACCAAATATTAGGTTCTGTTTTTCTGAACTATTAGTGTTTTTCTACTGCAGACTAGTTAATCCTCACAGCGCGGGCATTGCACGCAGTCAGGATTCTCCTATGCCACGGGAGAGAGGGGGCGGTCACGAGACCACAAGTATATGATTTTCATAGAGGATGTCATATGTGTGGTACCCCAGGAGTTCAGGTACCACAGAAGTGCTGCCTTCCTCTCGGGGAGCGAGTGCTATGTCTGGAGACAAGTAAGATTCCCTTTGGTAGGTTATCACACACACAACACCTTCCATATCCAGGCCAGGAGGGGGAGCTCAAAACCGTGTTTTAGGGCAGCTTCCCTGGATAAAGATCCTGGTTTGGAGGCGGAGTTAGTTCAGTTAGTGCAGACAGTCTGTGTGTGTGGACAGACAGGAACGGAGCACAGGACTCCAGGAGGGGACTAGGAAGGTCTCCAGGGAGTCAGAGCGCAGTAGCCGGGAACCAGGAGCCCGAGGCTTTTGTGGACTATAAGACACAGAGCAGAACCGGAGGGCATTGAATTACATGGACTTTGCCCATATTTACCTGTGGCACAGTGGCACCTAGGAGCCTGGAGTCACCATGAAAGGACCCCAGTAGGCACGGCTCAAGCTGTCCCTGGACAGGAGAACTAATAAGGACTTTGCTTAGGACACTTAGTGGCAGCAGGGACCTCAGAGACAGTAAGCGCATAGTGGAAGGCTCCTACCTCACCTGCCAAGGGGATTCCACTTGTCTCTGGAATACCCGGACTTCTAATTCACCTGTTGCTGGTGCCCTGGACTGTGGCTTGTCAACCACAAGTAAACCAGATAAAGACTTACAACCTGTCTCCTCCATTTATTCACCGGCCTAACCATCTACACCACACACCATAGGACCCCTGGGGACCCCGCTTCACCTGTGGGCAGTGTAACATCTGGGCTGCCGCAACATCCACCAGGGGACCCCTCTAATGCAGCATTGGTCCCCCTATTGACCGAACTCCACAGGCAGCGTCACAACAAACTTTGAACATTTATCCCCCTTTAACGTTGATGCCCAGGGCCACGGACCGGGTTGCAGCCACCGTGACATCCCCCTTTGCGACCAGACCCGGTACCGAGAATCCCACTGCCCTGTGGGCGCGTCACATGCATACCTACTAGACGTGCTCAGCTTAGCTCAATTCACTTGTATTGAGAGAGGTTGCCTACAACTAGTCTGAATGTGGCAGGAAGTATGCAAATCACATGCTGTGTGGCCATGTGACCATCTTCTCTTGCCTCCGACACTGGAGAATCCTGGCAGCGTGCGATGCGTGTGCTGTAAAGATTCATAAGTCATTAGTCCCATAGAGTAACTGCAGACTTTCATCCCAATCCTGGAAAACTCCTTTAATGCTACATTTGTATTGTTGCTTTATCTATTCTATGGACGCTAGTCACTCTTAATAAATCAGTAGACTTGCGTGTACCTCTGTGAGCTGCGTCACAAGTCTTACTCCAGTCACAGACTGGAGTAGGCTCTCTGGCATAAGGAACGCCACAGCTCATCATGAAGTAGGTGAGTTGTAGTGACATGCCGCAGTTTCAGCCAACGGTGAAACTAGAGTGAAAATGGCAAAAATGTCAACATTTTTGTGCAACTCCGCATTGTGCAAAAATTTGGTGACTTTTCAAAGTGATTTACACCAGAATTCTGGCAGAATGTCTTTGATGAATCGGACCCTAAGTCTTAATAACAAATACAACCACTTACCTGGGCCATTTAAATACTGTGTTAGAGAACAATGCAGGCGGACTACAATCGGTTCTGTGCGGATCACGTCCCATGCTACAGCAATTTCTTCCTGATGGATGGAGAAGAAAAAACATCACGACTAATGGCTTCAGTCAATAGACAATATCTTAAAGGCTATAATAAAACGATGCAGATTTGTTGCAGAAATAAATCAGTCTTGTACATCCGAATGAGTATTGAATACACTGGTACTTTTTTCTACGTCTTTTTAGGGAACACAGAGTTTGTATAGGGCTATCAGGGCCAGCCGTCGAGGAGCGGGGGCGCCTACCGCTGAAACTTAGGGTGCCAACCTCCGCTGTCAGGTAGGGACCAGCAGTAGGGCACCTGAGAGGGTCTGTTAGTCCTTATCGGCGTTCTCTCCTTGTGTTCATATTGTTATGTATTTATACACCAATGTTTGCCAAATTTGGAACAAACAGATTTTAGCTTTAATTAATAAAAGTTATATTTTAGGGGTCCTTGTTGTTTTTGGTTCTTTGGTTGAGTCAATAAGAGGTCTAAAAATAAAGTAAGTAAATAATGTGTAACAACTCTGCTGGCATCACGGCATGGCCTCACATCTCTCACACAATCTTACCCACTGCTCCAGGCCATGATGTGCTTTCTCTTTAATGCCAGCTCCATGTTCTGTGTCTCTGCTCTGTGCATGCCTCATGGCTATGTGTATAGGGGGGCGGCGCCTGAACTCTCTGGTTCTTATAGGAATCAGGTGCATCTGTCTAATCAGTTCCTGACCAATTACCAAGAGGCCTCCTGTATATAGTGCAGCTCCACCCTGTGGTCTGGGCCTGTGCAATGTGTTAGCTCAGTTAGTGTTTAGCTGCTGAGTTTGCCTGGCCTTGCTCTGAGTTACTCCCTCTCTGGAGGCTTTTCTCTGTGCTATTGCCTTGTTCTTGTAGTCCGCCCTCCAGGAGGCAGAATATCCTGGTCCCTGTGTCTTTGTCCCTGTGTCTTGTTCTATTGCCTTGTCTGTACTTTGTCTTTTCTCGGTCTCCTTGTCTGTGGCTTCCTTCCCTGCTTTGTCTTTCCTTGTGTTCTCAGTCTGCTTACACTCCGCACTCTTGCGGCTCTGCACTCAGTCCTTGCTTCGCACTCTCTGGCTTTGCTCTGTGGCTCCGCTCTTTGCGGTTCTATCTGGCTCTGCTCTTTGCGGTTCTATCTGGCTCCGCCTCCTGTGTTTCTGCACTTGGCTCCGTCTCTGCTCTTGGCTCCGCCTCCAGCGTCTCCGCTCTTGGCGTTACCTCCAGCGTCTGTGCTCTTGGTTCCGCCTCCAGCGTCTCCGCTCTTAGCTCTGCCTCCAGCGTCTCCGCTCTTGGCTCCGCCTCCAGCGTCTCTGCTCTTGGCTCTGCCTCCAGCGTCTCCGCTCTTGGCTCCGCCTCAAGCGTCTTCGCTCTTGGCTCCGCCTCCAGCGTCTCCGCTCTTGGCTCTGCCTCCAGCGTCTCCGCTCTTGGCTCCGCCTCCAGCATCTCCGCTCTTGGCTCCGCCTCCAGCGGCTCCGTCCTTGGCTCTGCCTTCTCCTTCTCTTCTCTTAGTTCCACCTTCTACTCGTACTCAGCCTCCTACGTTTCTGTTCTTGGTTCTAGCTCTTGTGCTTTCGCTCTGCATCCTCTCTTGCGGTCTTTCTCTACTTGTTGCTTAGTCCTCCTGTCTGAACAGGTTCCAACCTGTTTCACATACCTGCCTGCAGACCGGTCCCTACCGGTTCTTCCTATGTTCCAGCCGTACCCGCCTGCCTACCAGAGAGCCAGCCAGTGTCTCTGTTGTACCCGTCTGCCTGCCTGTGTCCCAGCCGTGCCCGCCTGTCAGCCAGAGTGCCAGCCGTGCCCGCTCCGTTCCTTAGTGCAGGGGTCCCCAACTCCAGTCCTCAAGGCCCACCAACATGTCATGTTTTCAGGATTTCCTTAGTCTTGCCCAGGTAATAATTGCATCACCTGTGCAATGCAAAGGAAATCCTGAAAACATGACCTTAGTGGGATCAGCAGCCACAGCCAGACATCACCCTGGAGTGGCACCTGGTAGCTTCCTATTGCACAAGTCTGACCTCACCATCAGAGGCTCCAGCGAACACCTAGGAAGCTACTTAGTTACGCCCCTTCCAGGGAAGTTTGGTCTGTGGTCCGGTGGGGCCACACCCCCGTATGCCCGCGCCAACCAGTCTGGGCGCGTGCGTGACATAATGCTTTTAAAAATTGAAAACAAAAATCTCAAATCACCTCATTTATTACCATACTGGTAATAAAGACAAAAATAAACGCATTTGGAATTGTCGAGTCCATAAAAATCCAATCTATAAAAATATCAAATGAATTAATCCGATTGGAAAACGTCATAAAAAGGGAAAAGCAATCAAACTGTGAGAAACGCGGAACTGGAAGTTAAGGAGCAAAATTTGTGCTGTTTGACCCGCCGCCGCTCGTCATGAATGTGACAAGTAAGGGGTCACCACGCTCCATCTCACCAACTTTGTCATAGGTGGGCGAAAATGGTGTGAAAGCATCAAAATTGCAAAAAAAAATTTATGAGTAACCTCGCACGGAGCTAAAATTTTGCCAGTTTTCAAAGCTTTTTATGCCCAGAATTCTACCGTAAAACCTTTGATGAATCGGGGGCAATGTCTTGTTATAGTGGGACGTGTCACTTTTTGAACATACATGTTTCTCATCCAGTTTGATACGTTGTGAATATTGCTGATGTGAAATCATGCATATATGGAAGTAAACTTTTTATTAGTTTATTTACTGATTGCTTCTCTTACAATAAAAATTAATAAATAAATAAAAATCTAATAACAGTCATAAAACCCAAATTCTTACAGATCTTCGTACTTACATCCAGGAAGCTAACATCTATATGTAAATCAATATCCACATCATCAATTGCTCCATATTCCCTGAAATAGAAACGTACATGATGTTATATGATGGCAGTATAATAATAAAAGCAGATTTCACAACTAGGGAAGTGAAGAAGGATTTACAGGATCCTACGTAAGTGCTCCATGCCTGGCGGACCAGAACCCTGGGGACCTTCTCCCACCCGCCGGCATCCCCTACCAATCAGCGCCACTTCTGATTAACAGGACTAGCACAACCTCATACCTGCTGCGTCACGGCAAAATGTTGATGTAATGGGGACTCAAAATCTTTTTTGCTCAACAATAATCACAAAGTTACATGGTATACATTGCAACAAAGGAACAATAGGGTAAAAGGAAATGAATACTGAAGCATTTTCAATAAAGATGATCTTTTCTCCCAGAAACAGTGTCCCCCTTTTGCCAGTCTGTGACTGGTATTACAGCTCACCCCATGTAAAGAATTAGAAGGTAAGGATACAAGGGGTCTATTTGACTGAGTAGCTAAGCTGCTCCCCCCTTCTCTGTCACCACCGAAGTGTAACCAGATTTTGTAAGTGGACTTGCTTAGTTCTTAGGCCGGGCGCCCACGATCCGGAACTAACAGCACCTTGGAAGTTGGTGAATCCGCATGTGATCAGTGAACCGTACGGATTCACCACGTCCAATATATTCTATGGGTGAAATTTCTGTTGCAGAGAGTAGCGTCTCCGCAAGTGAAATTGACATGCTGCAGTCTGGAAAGACGCACCACATGTTCGTCTCCACGGGTGATCTGCAGTCATCTGTGGTGCATATTGGACATGGGATTTCAAGAAATCCCATCCACTATGCTGTAACATCTGGTCGCTGCAGGTTTGATGCTGCATAAATACGCAGCGTCCAACCTGCAACAGTTCCTGGCACATACCCTTAAGGTACCGTCACACTAGACGATATCGCTAGCGATCCGTGACGTTGCAGCGTCCTCGCTAGCGATATCGTCCAGTGTGACAGGCAGCAGCGATCAGGCCCCTGCTGTGCTGTCGCTGGTCGGGGAAGAAAGTTCAGAACTTTATTTCGTCGCTGGATCTCCCGTGGACATCGCTGGATCGGCGTGTGTGACACTGATTCAGCGATGTCTTCACTGGTAACCAGGGTAAACATTGGGTTACTAAGCGCAGGGCCGCGCTTAGTAACTCGATGTTTACCCTGGTTACCATCCTAAAAGTAAAAAAAACAAACACTACATACTTACCTACAGCCGTCTGTCCTCCAGCGCTGTGCTCTGCACTCCTCCTGTACTGGCTGTGAGCGTCGGTCAGCCGGAAAGCAGAGCGGTGACGTCACCGCTCTGCTTTCCGGCCGCTGTGCTCAAAAGACAGTACAGGAGGAGTGCAGAGCACAGCGCTGGAGGACAGACGGCTGTAGGTAAGTATGTAGTGTTTGTTTTTTTTACTTTTAGGATGGTAACCAGGGTAAACATCGGGTTACTAAGCGCGGCCCTGCGCTTAGTTACCCGATGTTTACCCTGGTTACCGGCATCATTGGTCGCTGGAGAGCGGTCTGTATGACAGCTCTCCAGCGACCAAACAGCGACGCTGCAGCGATCCGGATCGTTGTCGGTATCGCTGCAGCGTCGCTAAGTGTGACGGTACCTTTAATGTAAGCAGCCAAAACCCTTGTTGTCCTTATATCAAAAGTCACACACTGCTGAACTGAAGGAGAGAGCAACAAGACCCCTACATTAGTATGCAAAAAATGGATTATACATCTCAGCTTATAAGTGGAACACGATGGACTAATTTCTACCTTCAACCTTAAAAACGAGGAAACTATGTTAGCCCCTTCCCAACTCAGCCTATTTCCATTTTTGTGTTTCCGTTTTTTTTTCTTCCCTTCTTCCAAGAGCCATAACTTTTTAAATTTTCCATCATTGACATTGTTTTTTTGCGGGACAAGTTGAACTTTTAGACACCATTAATTTTAGTATACATTCTACTGGAAAACAGGAAGAAAATTCCAAGTGAGGTGAAAATGCAAAAACAAACCCGCAATTCCGATATTTGTTATTTTATCCAATTAGTTTTTGGATCTTATTTTTTTTGTTTTCAGGTCAGTACAAATACAGCGATACCAAACTAGTTTATTTTTTTTTAACAATTTTAGTGGTGAAAAAAAATTGGCAATTTGTAATAAACATTTTGGGATTCGTATCACTATATTTCAGAATCTGTACGTTTTTTTATTTTTCAGCAAATGTAGCTTGTTTTTTGAGGGGCGAGCTGACGTTTATGCAATTTTTTTTTCTTTTTATTACAGGTTTTTGACAGCGCTGAAGGGACCCAAAAAACCCTCATTTTTAAAGTTTCTAATGTTTTCTGTTTACAGTGTTTATCCTTTAAGCTAATTAATCTTATATTTTTATATATCTGACTTTTATGCATTTAGTGATACCAAATATATAAATTTTTAATAGAATTGAATATCTTTTTTTAATGGTGGAAGACGGTGATAACTTGAATTTGTATATTAATACATTTTAAGTGTTTTTTTCTACTTTTTACATTATTTCTTAATCCACCTCGGTAATGTGAACTGTGTTTGTCTGATGGCTTATAAAACATACAGCAATAATTTAGTATTGCTTTATATGGCAAAAATCATGGTCTCCTTTGAAGCCCAACCCCACGGAAGGTTTTAACAAAGCACCAGAATAGCAGACACTGGGAGTCTTCAACAGACCCTGGCTGCCATAGTAACCCATCGGCACCCTGTAATTGCATTGTAGCGGTTTGAAGGGTAAGGATATGTTCCCACGGTCAGAAAACGCTGTGGTTTGGACGCTGCGTACATCCACAGCATCCAACCCGCAGCGTCCAGATGTTACAGCATAGTGGATGGGATTCCATGAAATTCCATCTGCACTATGCGTGCACGGACGCCTCTGGCTTCCCTGCGGAAACGGACATGCGGCGCGTCTTTCCAGACTGCAGCATGTCTATTTATCTTGCGGAGACTCTCAGTCTCCGGAAGATAAATGTCACTGTACAATGTATTTTACGCGGTGATTCTGCACGGTTCAATGAACACAGGTGGAATCACCTGCGTTCAAAAGCCGGCAGCGCTTTGGATGGTGCGGACATGTGCTGCGTCCAAAGCGCTGCCGGTTACTGACCGTGGGAACATATCCTAAGTGAAACGGCACCCCCAGTCCTCGCTCTTTAATTGACAAGTGACACATTGACAGCTCTTTCCGACTTCTGTGATCATCAGTCCCATCTCGGACTGCAATGCACGAACTGGCCGTGCTTTCCCAGAACTAAATGTGACAGTTTCATATATTTCAATGAGGCGCTAACTCTCGGGGTCAGGGGAAGCATGACCAGCCTGTGCATGGTGGTCCGAGATGGGACCGATGATCATATATGTCTATAAGAACCCTTTGAGGCAGTTCCTGGCAGTGTGTTCAGCTTTTGAACCCACCTCAAATACTCACTCCCAACTTGAGCGGTCCATGTTTGGAGGATGTTATGAAGGTGTTAAAGGAGTTTTCCACCTTCAACACAGTAGACCCCAAATGCTTGAATCGGGTAAAATAACAAAGCCCGGTATGGATGGCACCAGCTGCTGAGGTCAATGATTCGCAGTTAAAAGTGTAAAACCCCTTTAAAGATATTTTTGGGGATATTTTTGACTGGAAATCCCTTTAAGTAAAATAGTTATGCCTTAAAATGAATGAATAAGTTTCATATTATCCCATAACAGCAGGTAACTCTTGGAATAAAAAAAAGTATAGCTCCAGCATCATGGCAGCCAACGGTTGTCAACGTGTAGTGGTGTCCACCAATGGTGGCAACTATCCACATACTATATTGTGTTTACCTGAGAGATACAGCGCTGGGTCCATAGATTTCTCTCACTGCTGCAAGGTCAGCTTCCAACTGCGGGTGCTTGTGAAGTTCTCCATCGTAACTCACCTGCACAAAAAAAGAAGAATTCATGTTAGGAACCTTCAAGCGCGTAGCCCCTTACCGCCGTCGTTTACGTTCTTTTCTCCTCTTTTTCCAAGTTACGACATATGAAAGCTTCTTTTTTTGCAGGACACACTTCAGCTTTGAATTGCATCTTTTATTTTACCATATAATGTCCTCGAAAATAGTAAAAAAAAATATAAAACAATGCAGTGAGATGGTGCAAAAAAAAAAAAACCCAGTTCCAACATTGTTTTGCGGGGTTTGTTTTTAACATTATTCACTGTATGATAAAAATGACCCAAGATGAAATTCCAGATTAGTATGATTATGGCGATATCAAAATTGTAGAGATTTTTTTTTTTATTTTGGTGAAGAAAAACAATTCACAGATTTGTAAAAAAAAATTGGTTTGCATGTCACATCGGGAAGTGGACAAAGTCCAAGCCACTTCTAGCCTTAAAGAGGATGTGTCACAAGGACACAAGTGGTCAGTTTTTTACCCCTATTTTATTCTTGCTGCTCCCCTAAGTAACACGTTTTTTGTCTTTTTTAAAATCTGACATACGGTTTCAGAGATATGGCCCCTTTTATTTAATGCAAATATTTTACATTTTTTTTACTAAAGGGACGTGGCTCACAGACATCAGAGGGGTGTGTTTTTAGGCTGTTCTGCATAATTATACTGTTAACATGCCCCTTTGCTAAAGACTATAAAAGTAGCACCAAATAAAAAGGCCCATATCTCTGGAACTGTATGGTGGATCTTAGAAGGACAAAAATAATATTACTTACGACTGAGTAATAGGAATAAATTGAGAGCAAAATCTGCCTACTTTTGATCTGGTGACAGATCCTCCTTAGAGTGAGTTAAGTTTATGTTGTAAGACTTTCCCATTATTAATTGCCTATAGAAGTTGTGAAGAAAACTGGTTCCTCCCACGTCACCAATCCGTGACGTAACTACACAGGAACAGCTCTCCGATGCGCTCTTTGTCTCTCAGGTCAATAAGGGAACTGCACCTAGAGCAAACGGCCGCCGGGAAGACTGCCCTGTTACCCACGCTGGGTATTCTAAGATTCGCAATCAGAATAAAAGGATCAGCCCAAAATTAATTTATGGTTTAATTGCCTTAAGGGCGCACTAGATAATTACAAAAAATATGCAGTAAAAATATACCAAGAGTTACAGTCAGAGTAAAATATAACAATAATAGTACAAGGCTTAGCGGTATAAAGCTGGAGGTCAATTTACCAGGTTGAAGGTCGCTTGTGGAGGCCGGGGAGCTCTGCGTTCCACAGGTACAAGACTTCTAGTTGCAGGGCAGCCCCCAAAAAGGATGTGCTTGCTCCCCTCTGGCATATGCCCTGTTCCTTATTTCATCATCATCTTCTTCTGTGTCTGACTCGCCATGTGTCCTCAGCTCTTAATCCTTCTGTGTCCCCCCCCCCCTGTACCTGGGTGGGCTAACAATCTCCACCCTTCAGCTTCCCTGCAGAATCTATTCCCAATACCTAATAAATGGAATAACTTCTCTCAGGATGATTGGATCAGTACACGGGCGGTACCAGTGCATGTGGTTTGTTCTGCCGGTCGTACAGGGATCAAACCTGGACCCATTCGATCGCTGTGGGAGGCTGATCTCTATATCTCAGGTTCCAGAACTCTCACTGATCTGGGAGTTGCACTGTCACATGTGCAATATTTTTTTTATGAGCCTGTACCTCGGACGATGCATCTGTAATTCATAATTTCATGTTGTAGACGGTCCGGCTGGGAAGACAATAGACGTGTCCTCCTGTAGCCATCTGACATGTGTGCTTTAATTGAGCCCCCAGGCACCTCCATGCCCCCTGCTGGCATGGCTTCCTCATTCAAGCTTTGACGTGCCATCTGCCTGGTACACTGGTCTCAGCCCATTACCATACTAAAGGGTCTTCATTCAAGTAGGGAAAAGGTGGGAGCCAGGAGTGCTCATTATGCCCCATATCCAAGATGGCGGCTGCTCCCTCATCACAGTCATGAATATTATTTCTTCCACTTACACTATTACTTTTTTTCTAACTCTTTGATAAACATGGCTCCTCATAATTAATCCATGCCACTCAATTTTCTAGCAACTCTGCCTTTAGCCTCTACCTAGTAAATGCTATTGGACCAACCTTACGTACAGTAGGTATCCTTTCTATACAGTGTCTATACAGTTTATTCTCCCCCACTTTCCATCCAATGTTACCTTTGTTAAATATACTTCTACAGGTATTTCTTATTTCCCCAGATATTGGTTTAATATTATTCCATTACACATTTACTCTACTACATTTTCCCTGGGACAAAAATCTCCACCCTATGTATGGTAATATATTTATGCATCTTTGGCTTACGTGGTGTTTTATGTGGAGTCCGTTCCCATTCTTGTCTATGTTTCATCTTCCAAATGTTCAAGAATTTATGTTGGTGTTTTCTTGCCCATGGATTTATGATTGTCCTTTACTTCCTAGTGTAAGATCAGGAGGGCAGGAGGCGTTTTCCCCCTTGATGCTGTATGGACATTATACACCACGTAATGGACCTACTGCTGAAAATAGACATATTTCTTGGAATAATATTTGTCATACGCAGTGTTTGATTATTGTTTTTGGAGAGCGCTCCTAAGGTTCCTTGGAGAACCCTCACAAATGTGGGAGAAATTCGTTGGAACCCTTTAAGACCTTTTTTGGTCAATTCCCTTAAAGGGAATCTGTCACCCCTGGGATGCTTTTAAGATATTATTATGGGCATACAGTTTAAACTCGTCTTCCCTGTATGCCTTATAGATGTTGAGAAATGCACTTTTGATGTTTTATGTTAATGATTTCTTCCAGTTTCTGGGGCATGCGGTGCCTGGAAGACATCTCTGCCTCCTGACTTAATTACAATAACACCCCTCTCCTATGCGATTCATATTGCCCTCTGAAGTGCAGTTGCGGTGCGGTAATCCCCCACCTGCGCTCTGCACTAGCACAGTTATGGGTACCTTTTCTTCCCTTCTATGAGTAGTGTCTTCATCCTGCTTCTGCTCAGGCAAGAACAGTCAACACTTTGTAGGACCATCTTTTGAAATGAGTGCTGCAAGTATTTTGAGGTATCTCTCTACCAGCTTTCCACATCTAGAGGCTGACATTTTTGCTAATTCTTCTATTTTGCCTGGATGGAGGCAGCAATATTCAAGTCTCACCACAGATTGTCAATGGGATTGTGACTGGGCCATTCACACACATGAATATGCTTTGACCTAAATCATTCCAGCTCTGGCAGTATGTTTAGGGTAATTGTCCTTCTGGAAGGTGAACCTATGCCCCTTTCTCGGATCTTTTGCAGCCTCTAGCAGGTTTTCCTCCAGGATAGTCCTTGTATGTAGCTCCATCCATCTTCCCAAAAACTCACAGCAGCTTTCTTGACCCTGCTGAAGAAAAGCATCTCCACAGCATGATGCTGCCACCACCATGTATGACGGTGGGGATGGCATTTTCAGGGTAATATGCAGTGTTAGTTTTCTGCCACACATAGTGTTTTGCATTTAGCTCCAAAAAGTTTCGTCTGATCATAGCACCTTCTTCCACATGCTAGATGTGTCCCCTATATGGCATGTTTGACCATTTTGGACTTGCGCAAATTTAATGAACTATGTGCGCAATTTTGATGACTACTACAAGATAAAAAAAGGAACAGTGACTTAAAAAAAACCTTGAATCAAGTCTAAAATTTGTTTCTGAAGTAAAAAGAACACCCAAAATCCAAAAGAATGCAAAACATTAAAAAAAAAATTCAAGATACATAGATCACATTCTAGGCTTCCCCGGTAACACTTGATCATATTATGGATCAAAACATAGCAGAAAACAAATGTTATCTATAATCTCAAGTCTTCGTTTATATGAAATGACACTATAGAGTCTGATTTTAGCCAAACAGCGCCTCTCTAGTCCACAGGTTATATGTGTTATTGCACCAGACATCAATGAGGTTGAGCTGCAATACCGGACACATTTTTTTAGAGATAGACACTTAGCACTGCATTACATACCGGAGATTTATCATAGGGTGGAAATCTTGTTTATGAACTTGTATAATCCAGAGACAATAAACTGGCTGGAAATTCCCAGATATGTTTGGGGAATTTTGTAGTCTTGTGATTTTTGGTGTTTTCAAAGAGCAACATGTAGTTGCTATAAATATGTCTTAACATTGTACATTATAACTTTTCCATTTTCAGTGCTGCTAATGTCTAGGACAATGGTCTACAAGCTGCACCTCTCCTGTTGTTGCAAAATTACAAGTCCCGGCATGTCCTCACATACGCAGGGCTTGCTGCAGCATTACCATGGGACATTACTGCATATTGTAGGACTGACAATCATATTAACCTGGGTAGTGCATTCCAGAGAATTGGCGCAGCATGTGAAAAGTCTCGGAGACGGGAGTGGGAGGTTCTGATTATTGAGGATGTTATCCTCAGATCATTAGCGGAGCGGAGGGCACGGGTAGGGTGGTAGGCTGAGACCAGAGAGGAGATGTAGGGTGGTGCTGAGCCATGGAGTGCTTTGTGGGTGAGGGTAATAATGTTGTACTGGATTCTGGAGTGGATGGATAACCAGTGTAATGACTGGCACAAGGTAGAGGCATCGGTGTAATGAATGGTGAGGAATTAACACTTTCTATACATAAATCCATAAAATGGCAATGTTGTTCCAGTTCTTTAGTAATCACCAACTTGGAACAGTTTTTGAAGTGTCTCTTACAGAAAAGGCCTTTTCTCCTTACTATAAAGACCTCTTTAACGTTATTTATATATGTGCAAATACAGCTCTGGCAAAAATTAAGAGACCACTGCAAAATGTTCAGTTTGTCTGGTTTTTCTCTTTTGGACTCATACTCACTTGCGAGAAAAACGGACGAGTGCAATCTGATAAAAAATCGGATTGCACTCGGACCAATGTTATTCAGTGGGTGACATCTCATTTGCGAGTTTTTTCCCAGCCGAAATCGGACTGAGAAAGAAATCACAGGATGCTGCGATTTGCTGTGATTCTCGGACGAGACTCGCCAATGTAAGTTAATGGGTGCGAGAAAAAAAGCAGTGTGGGGCTCAGCAATCCAAACACTTATAGATCATGAAATTCTGAATGACTGAATTCAGTCATTCAATGTTTTTTTCAATATATATTGTACATCTGCATTAGGCTACTTTCACACTAGCGTCGGTATGGGGCCGTCGCGCTGCGTCGGCCCGACGTACCGACGCATACTGTGCAAGCGCCGCACAACGGGGGCAGCGGATGCATTTTTCCAGCGCATCCGCTTCCCCATTGTGAGTTGCTGGGAGGCAGGGGGCGGAGTTCCGGCCGCGCATGCGCGGTCGGAAATGGCGGACACAACGCAGCAAAAAACGTTACATGTAACTTTTTTTGCTGCTGACGGTCTGCCACAACACAACGCAACCGTCGCACGACGTGTGGCAAAGCGTCGCAATGCGTCACTAATGTTAGTCAATGGAGAAAAAACGCATCCTGCAAGCAATTTTACAGGATGCGTTTTTTCTCCTAAACGACGCATAGCGACATGCAGTGCACGACGCTAGTGTGAAAGTAGCCTTAGAGTTGTATACTCCAAGCATTAGGATATTTTTAATCATGACAATCAGCAAAGAAAATTGATATCAAAATGACAGCAAGCAGCCTAGAAAGTAACATATCGCTGGAATCAGTCCCTACATAATGATGCTTTCTTACATAGCAAAAACTTGCTGACAGATCCACTAGGGCTGACATTTTAAAAGGGGCACATTTTTGAGGGTCACTTTAAGCTGTCAGTGTTTTGTCAGCTCTGTAAATGATACTACTATGGAGGCCCTGTCACAGCCACTGTTATGGGGCATTGTGGATGCTACTGTTATGAATGCACAATGTCTGGCACTGTTATACATTAAAGAGTGACAGATTGGGGTCAATTTGGAGGGAAGGTCTATTACTTAAGGGATTTTCTATATCTGAAAATGATAAAATGTTAATGGTATTTCCCGAAAATAAATCTTATTTCATTTCACTACCTATATTCAAGAAACATTAGAGGTGATCAAAAAGATTCGCAGGACTGTGGTCAAACATGTTTCTAGCCTGTGGCTGCCAACCAGATTCCTACAAACATCCTCTGACTTCCCAGCATCCCTGTAGGCCTGAAACAACGTCATGCATTTGTCAAGCCGCAATGATGGGAACATGCCGAGCCAACCAATCATAAGAGGCACCGGCAACGCGGTCTGGATGGAGGAGGTTTTCAGGTCTCTGGTCAACAGCCACAGACTACTGATGTGGCCGCTGGACAAGGGTCCTGTGAATCTTTTCAATCATCTCTACGAATAATGTATGTTCATTAAAAATACGGTTAGAAGGAATCTGTCACCATGTTTTTCTTACCCCAGCTGAGAGCAGCATGAAATAGGGGCAGAGATCCTGATTCCAGGGATGTATCACTTACTAGGTTTCTTAGTGCAGTTTTGATAAAATTGCTGTTTTTTTCTGATGCTACCAGTTCTCTGAAAGCTAAGCTCTATATAACCCCACCCATACCATTGATTGGCAGCTTTCTGTGTACACTGTGCATAGGCAGAAAATAGCCAATCAGGATTGAAGGTGGGGTTATAAAGAACTTATAAATATGGAGGAATACATGGCAGCAGTAAATGATGCAATTCTGGATTAAGGGACTCTGTCTGCTTTATTCTGCTCTCAGATTAGGTGTCAAAAACCTGGTGATAGATGCCATTTAAAGGGAATCTGTCAGCAGAATGAGAGCAGAATGATGTAGGCAAGGAGAAGCTGAATCCGAAGATGTGTCCCTTACTTTACTGGGAGCAGTTGTTCTGACACAAGCAGAGCTTTTAGATTTAGCAATGCAGCAGAGCTGAAGAAGCTAACCCCGCCCACACCAGGCTCTGCATAAACAATGTCTATACCCAGTGAGCTGCTTATCACAGAAGGGGCGGAGTCAGACTACCAGCCACTGCTGCTGTGTCCAGGAATGATAAGCACCTTGCAAATGAACAAAATCACTGAGCTTGTTAAGAGAGGCATCACTGAAATCTGTGTTTTAACACCTACAGCATGCTGTTTTCAGACGACATGGCAAAAACCCGGTGACGGAGTCACTGTAAGAATAACAGAGCACCTGCAAAACTTTTTATAATCATGGTACATGGAATATGATCTGCTCTTCTGTAAAATAAATTCCCCATCTCAATAATTAATAGGCCCACACAGTCCTAGGTAGTTTATACACCTTTATATATAATGCATACGTTTCAAGTGGGTCTGTAAGGGATTTCATTTTATAGTGAGTTAAGAATGCATTAAAGCCGTTTCACAAATACTTTGCATGATAAAACACATTGAACCCAGCTTAAGTCGTCAGTTTAGGAATATATACATTAAATATGCGCTCTGTAGAAAAAAAAAAAAAGAAAAATGAAAATCGCATGTAAAACTGAATAATCTACTGCACAGGAGAGCTCCGCAATTTAATAGAAGCCAGTTAAGTTATATAGTGGTGGGTTATAGAGAATAAATAAAATATAAAGTATGCTAATAAAATATTCAGTCACACATAGAAGACATTAAAACGTTCTGGAGGTGTTTACACAAGTATTTCCGAGACGTGCGAATTCATCTCACATCTCTAATTCAAAGCCAAGAGCCATAAATGTTCCATACGGAAGTCGAGATTTAATTACTGCCCTCATTAAACAAATGGGGGAACTCGATGTTCCTTGATGCAAGATGCAGAAGGATCCTCACATTTGCGTGGGAGATTAGTCGTTAGAAAGGGAACCGATTCTGTGGTGATGCGGAATTTCCAAACAATCCAAACAAAAATAATGTAGACGGAACCGTATAACCTTGTGTCTTAATTTAAAAAATGGCAGGAAGGGACAGGAGGCCGCGGCTCCACCAGTTCATTCCTACACGAGTTCCAAAAATGACCAAGTAAGTGCCCTCAGCAATTTACAACGCTCCAATAGAAACGAACGGACAAGGAGGCGCACGTGCGGCTACCTATCCATTCCTGACAGTGCGCGACAGGGACGCTTCCAAGGTAGCGCCAAAGCAGGAACCTAAATCCATGGGCAGACCTACAATATAAAATTACCGTACACATCGACTGCAATTTCACAAAAAAAGTCAACTCAATACTTAGGTTCCAACACGTGTATGCTGAACGGACCACATTTGGGGGGAATATATTGGCTAGTACAGTTACCGTAAGAATAGAATCCAATGCCGCCCAGGAGACACTACTCTGTGGCATTGAAAAGGTTAAAACAACTACTTGAGGATAATAGACACCTACTTTTGAGCCAGGAGGCCTCTTGGATTTTTGCTTTAGGAATGACCTCACCTGCAGGGACGATGCACCCTACCTTTAGAGTTATGTTCACATGCGGGTTTGTGCTGTGGACTTTAAAGTAAATCAGTTACAAAATCCGTGGACAAAAACAAAAACTAAGCGCATTTTTTTCATGGCTGATGCCAGTGTAGTGGGCCGGTAGCTGCGGGTGAGGCACTGCACTCCTTTTACGCCCTACATGAAAGTGTGGCTCTTGGCTGGGTGTGTGGACTTGTGCAGTGAGGGCCTTATGCTCGCGCAGGCCGCATGTAGATGGTGGTGGGTATTATGGCGTACCCTATCCACTTTAATAAGGAAGAGAAGTTTTAGGCGTCATATCTCGTAGGTCTCTGTTTTTTTTTTCTATTTCTATTGATATTTTTCTGTATCTTTAGATACATGAAACAAATCCTAATGAGCGCACGCAGGGGTGTAGTGATTGTAGTCGCAGAGAGTGCGACCGGGCCTGACAATAATAGGCCTGTTTTCAGCTGAAATGTATTATGGTTCAGAGATCCACTAGCTTCCTGTACCACCATAGAGACCAGCAGCTGACATTGATGGGTCTGTAGCCATTATTACAGGATGAGGGGACGCTACTACTGGAAGGGGCCAAGGACTGGGGATATTATTACAGGATGGGGGACATTACTGCAGGAAGTGACCAAGGATAGGGGACATTATTACAGGATGGGGACACTACTACAGGAAGGGACCAAGGATGGGGAACATTATTACAGGATGGGGACACTACTACAGGAAGGGACCTTGGATGGGGGACATTATTACAGGATAGGGAACACTACTACAGGAAGGGGCCAAGGACTTAGGATATTATTAAAGGATAGGATGACATTAGTACAGGAAGTGGCCAAGGATGGGGGACACTACTACAGGAAGGGGTCAAGGATGTGGAACATTACTGCAGGACGTAGCCAAGGATGGGGGACATTACTACAGGAAGTGACCAAGGATAGGGGACATTATTACAGGATATGGGACACTACTACAGGAAGGGACCAAGAATCGGGGACATTATTACAGGATGAGGGATATTACTTCAGGAAGTGGCCAAGTAGCCACAAAAACCTCTTTGACATAGTTCTGTCAACATTCAGGGCTACAGTTAGCCCATTCAACAAGGAAAGTATACTCACTCAGAAAGACATGCTTACAAGGAGGAACAAGAGTTTTCTACGTATTAAAGGGTAAAAATCCAAAGTTTATTGAAAATTCACATAGCGTATAATTCACACAAATTTACAAAAATAGAGCAAATAAAGTGATACATGTGCAGACACAACACCAGGGTTACCAGGAACCACCAACAGCCTTTGCCCCTCAGTGCCTAACAATCCATCCTGTCATCAAGTGCATGTGCATAAAGATATGGCACAGGTAAGTTTGCCTTAGCCGAAAAAAAGCCCTACATGTGCAGTAACCAGAAGTAGAACAAGTATAGTAGCATAAGGGGCCGGCAGACACTTACCGCGGGCAGAAGTTGGGGGGTCCTGGGCCAGGTATAGAAAAAAGCCCCCGAAACGCGCGTTTCGCGTCCTTAATAGACCGCTTTCTCAAGGGAAGTGCATGACCAATACGAGTAGGACCTTTTAAGGTCAAAGAGTGCATCACATGTCCATTGTGGGCCAATCTGAGTGGTTAAAAGACGGCGCATGCGCACCGTGTGCCGCAGGTCCTGGAAGTGCAACGGAGCGTCACGCATTACTGCGCACGCGCGGGGAGCAGAGGAAATCCCCGGGCGTGCGAGCAAGGCATAGAGACGCGCTGTCACATAGCAGGGATCTCGGGCCTCGGCGCGCATGCGCACAGCCACTGCGTCACCAATGGTGCGTGTAGCAACTGCTACATTGTACCGGAAATGTCGGTGGTTAGGATTAAGATAGAAAACCTGAATAATGACATGGAGGGTGTGTACAAAAGCATAAATAGCACAGTGGCAGAACGAGTATATCACAAATTACACATTATACAGCCCTCAAGTTTCAGTCAGTCAAGAGACGGTTCTCTCTCCACCAGTTTCAATTAGCGTCCTCTGTTACATTCTCCGGAACAGTTGTTTCAGTGACGCAGATGATATAAGGCTGTGCCCCAAGTCCAACTCAGGTGAGAAAAGAAGAAGGCCACAGATTTTTAGTCCCACTGCAAGGTCATAAATGTAAAAAAATTAACACAAAAAATAAAACAGAGATTAAAAACAATAAAAATAAAACACCCTAAGCAGGAGTCAATGGGCATATGACAGGAACAAAAAACAGCAAAATATACAGTAATCAGGATCCCAGAAATGAAGAAAAGGACAGGGACTCGTTCAGACCCCTAGGGGTCAGAGTATCCAGTATTGTGATCCATTTGGCTTCAACCTGCACCAGAATTTTCTTATAATCCCCCCCTCTTATACCGAGATGGATTACGTCTATCCCCCTCACTTTGAATGATGACGGTTCACTATTGTGATGTTGTCTAAAGTGACGGGGGATAGTTTTGAGGAGGGTCACATCGGTCGCTGTCTTGGCCGCACAAATGTCCCGCACATGCTCCCACACCCTTACTCTAAGTTCCCTTGATGTGAGTCCCACATAAATTTTGGAACACCCACATGTAGCATAGTAGATCACGTTTGTGTTACTACAGGAAATCCGATGTCTTATATCAAAGGTTTTTTTACCATCAGAAGAGCAAAAGGTGGAGCAGCGCAGGACATTTGCGCAGGCAAGACAGTGACCGCATGGTATAGACCCTGTCGTCGGGCCTTTAGAGCCGAATGGGCGCTTCACGGTGGGCACATAATGACTGCTTACAAGAAGGTCTTTCAAGTTTTTAGACCTTCTTGCAGATATCAGAGGGTAATCACCCAAATATGTTCCCAGGGAGGGCTCGGCATTCAAAATTGACCAATGTTTAAAAAGGATCTGCCGCATATCCTCCCATTCGTGATTGAATGTTGATATGAACCGAATGGGTCCATTTTCGATGGTACCTGTTCGAGCTCTGGTGCCTTTGAGGAGATCGCCATGTAGAGTCGCCCGTGCTCTGCGATATCTCTGTTTGATGCACCGGTTAGAGTAGCCGCGTGCAGCAAATCTGGACTTAAGATCGGAGGCCTGTGCTTCAAATTTCACATCAGATGAACAAATCCGCCTCATCCTCAACTGTCCGACCGGGACGGCCCTAATGGTAGAAGGGATGTGAGTTGAGGACGCATGAATCAAAGAATTCACAGATGTCGGTTTATGGTATACATCCGTCTGGATGGACCTATTTGGGTCCAATTCAAAACTGACATCCAGAAAGTTGACCCTCTTGACATCATAATTATAGGTCAGAAATACAGTTAGGGCCAGAAATATTTGGACAGTGACACAATTTTCGCGAGTTGGGCTCTGCATGCCACCACATTGGATTTGAAATGAAACCTCTACAACAGAATTCAAGTGCAGATTGTAACGTTTAATTTGAAGGGTTGAACAAAAATATCTGATAGAAAATGTAGGAATTGTACACATTTCTTTACAAACACTCCACATTTTAGGAGGTCAAAAGTAATTGGACAAATAAACATAACCCAAACAAAATATTTTTATTTTCAATATTTTGTTGCAAATCCTTTGGAGGCAATCACTGCCTTAAGTCTGGAACCCATGGACATCACCAAACGCTGGGTTTCCTCCTTCTTAATGCTTTGCCAGGCCTTTACAGCCGCAGCCTTCAGGTCTTGCTTGTTTGTGGGTCTTTCCGTCTTAAGTCTGGATTTGAGCAAGTGAAATGCATGCTCAATTGGGTTTAGATCTGGAGATTGACTTGGCAATTGCAGAATGTTCCACTTTTTGGCACTCATGAACTTCTGGGTAGCTTTGGATGTATGCTTGGGGTCATTGTCCATCTGTACTATGAAGCGCCGTCCAATCAACTTTGCAGCATTTGGCTGAAACTGGGCTGAAAGTATATCCCGGTACACTTCAGAATTCATCCGGCTACTCTTGTCTGCTCTTATGTCATCAATAAACACAAGTGACCCAGTGCCATTGAAAGCCATGCATGCCCATGCCATCACGTTGCCTCCACCATGTTTTACAGAGGATGTGGTGGGCCTTGGATCATGTGCCGTTCCCTTTCTTCTCCAAACTTTTTTCTTCCCATCATTCTGGTACAGGTTGATCTTTGTCTCATCTGTCCATAGAATACTTTTCCAGAACTGAGCTGGCTTCTTGAGGTGTTTTTCTGCAAATTTAACTCTGGCCTGTCTATTTTTGGTATTGATGAATGGTTTGCATCTAGATGTGAACCCTTTGTATTTACTGTCATGGAGTCTTCTCTTTACTGTTGACTTAGAGACAGATACACCTACTTCACTGAGAGTGTTCTGGACTTCAGTTGATGTTGTGAACGGGTTCTTCTTCACCAAATTAAGTATGCGGCGATCATCCACCACTGTTGTCATCCGTGGACGCCCAGGCCTTTTTGAGTTCCCAAGCTCACCAGTCAATTCCTTTTTTCTCAGAATGTACCCAACTGTTGATTTTGCTACTCCAAGCATGTCTGCTATCTCTCTGATGGATTTTTTCTTTTTTTTCAGCCTCAGGATGTTCTGCTTCACCTCAATTGAGAGTTCCTTTGACCGCATGTTGTCTGCTCACAGCAACAGCTTCCAAATGCAAAACCACACACCTGGAATCCACCCCTGACCTTTTAACTACTTCATTGATTACAGGTTAACGAGGGAGACGCCTTCAGAGTTAATTGCAGCCCTTAGAGTCCATTGTCCAATTACTTTTGGTCCCTTGAAAAAGAGGATGCTATGCATTACAGAGCTATGATTCCTAAACCCTTTCTCCGATTTGGATGTGGAAACTATCATATTGCAGCTGGGAGTGTGCACTTTCAGCCCATATTATATATATAATTGTATTTCTGAACATGTTTTTGTAAACAGCTAAAATAACAAAACTTGTGTCACTGTCCAAATATTTCTGGCCCTAACTGTATGTTCAAAGAATTCTGATTCAGTGTCTCCATAAACTCCCCGAGCTGCTGCACCGTCCCATCCCATAAAAAGAAAATATCATCTATATATCTGTGCCAGCACAGCACATTGTCAGTGGCCAAGGATGGGGGACTGTTGTGAATTCTGTGGCTGAGTTCACTTCTGTGGTCACAAGTGGTATTGCAGTCTCTGGGCTTCCTCCCTCAGGTGTTTTGGTGAGCTCGTTGGCTGCCTTGCTATTTAGCTCCACCTGAGTCTGTCTTCCTTGCTCCTTGTCAATGTTCCAGTGTTGGATCTGAGCTACTGCATCTTTCCTTGGGCCTGCTGCTCTGCTAGTAAAGTGCTTCTAGTTTGTTTTCTGTTTTTTTCTGTCCAGCTTGCTATTGTCTTTTGCTGGAAGCTCTGAGAAGCAGAGGGGTGCACCGCCGTGCTGTTAGTTCGGCACGGTGGGTCTTTTTGCCCCTTTGCGTGGTTTTCGTTTTAGGGTTTTTTGTAGACTGCATAGTTCTCTTTGCTATCCTCGCTCTGTCTAGAATATCGGGCCTCACTTTGCTGAATCTATTTCATTCCTACGTTTGTCTTTTCATCTTGCTAACAGTCATTATATGTGGGGGGCTGCCTATTCCTTTGGGGTATTTCTCTGAGGTAAGTCAGGCTTGTATTTCTATCTTCAGGCTAGTCAGCTCCTCAGGCAGTGCCGAGTTGCATAGGTAGTTGTTAGGCGCAATCCACTGCTGCTTATAGTTGTGTGAGGATAGATCAGGTACTGCAGTCTACAGAGATTCCACGTCTCAGAGCTCGTCCTATTGTTTTTGGTTATTGCCAGATCTCTGTATGTGCGCTGATTACTGCACGCTGTGTTGCCTGATTGCCAGCCATAACAGGGGACATTATTACAGGAAGTGGCCAAGTATGGTGGACAGTATTAGAGGATAAGAGACATTACTACAGGACCATGTTATTACAGGACAGGGGACATTGCAAACAAGATAGGTGCCATAACAAAGCACATCATTACAGGATTAGGCCCAGGAAGGGAGCTATAAATACAAGACGGGGGACTTTGCTATATGATGGTGCCCAGGATGCGGGACAATATTATGGGATAGGGGCCAGCAGGGATGACCTTATTACAGGGGTCCTTAGATCTGACCAATATTCTAGTCAGATTGAACTTTAGGAAGGCAAAGTTTGAACAGCTTAGAGATGCCCTTAATCTGGTAGACTGGGACAATATCCTCAGAAATGAGAAAACAGATAATAAATGGGAAATGTTTAAGAACATCCTAAATAGGCAGTGTAAGCGGTTTATACCTTGTGGGAATAAAAGGACTAGAAATAGGAAAAACCCAATGTGGCTAAACAAAGAAGTAAGACAGGCAATTAACAGTAAAAAGAAAGCATTTGCACTACTAAAGCAGGATGGCACCATTGAAGCTCTAAAAAACTATAGGGAGAAAAATACTTTATCTAAAAAACTAATTAAAGCTGCCAAAAAGGAAACAGAGAAGCACATTGCTAAGGAGAGTAAAACTAATCCCAAACTGTTCTTCAACTATATCAATAGTAAAAGAATAAAAACTGAAAATGTAGGCCCCTTAAAAAATAGTGAGGAAAGAATGGTTGTAGATGACGAGGAAAAAGCTAACATATTAAACACCTTCTTCTCCACGGTATTCACGGTGGAAAATGAAATGCTAGGTGAAATCCCAAGAAACAATGAAAACCCTATATTAAGGGTCACCAATCTAACCCAAGAAGAGGTGCGAAACCGGCTAAATAAGATTAAAATAGATAAATCTCCGGGTCCGGATGGCATACACCCACGAGTACTAAGAGAACTAAGTAATGTAATAGATAAACCATTATTTCTTATTTTTAGTGACTCTATAGCGACAGGGTCTGTTCCGCAGGACTGGCGCATAGCAAATGTGGTGCCAATATTCAAAAAGGGCTCTAAAAGTGAACCTGGAAATTATAGGCCAGTAAGTCTAACCTCTATTGTTGGTAAAATATTTGAAGGGTTTCTGAGGGATGTTATTCTGGATTATCTCAATGAGAATAACTGTTTAACTCCATATCAGCATGGGTTTATGAGAAATCGCTCCTGTCAAACCAATCTAATCAGTTTTTATGAAGAGGTAAGCTATAGACTGGACCACGGTGAGTCATTGGACGTGGTATATCTCGATTTTTCCAAAGCGTTTGATACCGTGCCGCACAAGAGGTTGGTACACAAAATGAGAATGCTTGGTCTGGGGGAAAATGTGTGTAAATGGGTTAGTAACTGGCTTAGTGATAGAAAGCAGAGGGTGGTTATAAATGGTATAGTCTCTAACTGGGTCGCTGTGACCAGTGGGGTACCGCAGGGGTCAGTATTGGGACCTGTTCTCTTCAACATATTCATTAATGATCTGGTAGAAGGTTTACACAGTAAAATATCGATATTTGCAGATGATACAAAACTATGTAAAGCAGTTAATACAAGAGAAGATAGTATTCTGCTACAGATGGATCTGGATAAGTTGGAAACTTGGGCTGAAAGGTGGCAGATGAGGTTTAACAATGATAAATGTAAGGTTATACACATGGGAAGAGGGAATCAATATCACCATTACACACTGAACGGGAAACCACTGGGTAAATCTGACAGGGAGAAGGACTTGGGGATCCTAGTTAATGATAAACTTACCTGGAGCAGCCAGTGCCAGGCAGCAGCTGCCAAGGCAAACAGAATCATGGGGTGCATTAAAAGAGGTCTGGATACACATGATGAGAGCATTATACTGCCTCTGTACAAATCCCTAGTTAGACCGCACATGGAGTACTGTGTCCAGTTTTGGGCACCGGTGCTCAGGAAGGATATAATGGAACTAGAGAGAGTACAAAGGAGGGCAACAAAATTAATAAAGGGGATGGGAGAACTACAATACCCAGATAGATTAGCGAAATTAGGATTATTTAGTCTAGAAAAAAGACGACTGAGGGGCGATCTAATAACCATGTATAAGTATATAAGGGGACAATACAAATATCTCGCTGAGGATCTGTTTATACCAAGGAAGGTGACGGGCACAAGGGGGCATTCTTTGCGTCTGGAGGAGAGAAGGTTTTTCCACCAACATAGAAGAGGATTCTTTACTGTTAGGGCAGTGAGAATCTGGAATTGCTTGCCTGAGGAGGTGGTGATGGCGAACTCAGTCGAGGGGTTCAAGAGAGGCCTGGATGTCTTCCTGGAGCAGAACAATATTGTATCATACAATTATTAGGTTCTGTAGAAGGACGTAGATCTGGGGATTTATTATGATGGAATATAGGCTGAACTGGATGGACAAATGTCTTTTTTCGGCCTTACTATGTTACTATGTTACTATGTTACTATGTTACTAGTCGTGGCCCCAATTCAAATTTTAGACCTGGGCCCATAGAACTCTAGTTATGCCATTGAATGCATATTAGAGATGATCTGGCAACAAGTTCACTATTTCCTCTCCAGAATTTCAAAAATATCCAACTCTCTTGTCAATTGAATAGAACTTTTTTCGACCTCAAGCTATAAAAGCCATGATTCACTAACATGTTTCACGCTTTAGTGCTCTCGATCATTGCTATGACTAAGTTAACCATTGATCGAAACGCATACTTGGATTACTAGGTTTACGTGCAGACTTTGGAGACCTGTGTGTCGTAACCAGTGCCTTCTACCCTCTCTCCAATCCTGTAATTAAACACGGACAGTCCTAAGTGGGTTGAACAGGTCAGTCACAGTTTATTAATTACATCAGCAGAGAAAGGCAACTACATTTCGTAATGGGCGGCACGCGCCGAGCTCCTGTCCACGATCGACAGGCGAGTTGGCCCAACGAGCGGTTACGAACCTTTGCCCTCCTCCGCTTCTTCCGCTCTGACTTAGTAAAGTTAACAATGGTTATATATACACACATTTTTTTTCTTCTTATAATATAGTTTACATCTATCCGCCAGTTAGTATGGCCATTCACCCCCATTAACCACTATAAGGGAGGGAGGGTGGGACAAAAGCTTCCAGGTGTTCACTGGGGAAAAAGAGGAAGTTACTGGCCCAGACACCTGGATTTAACCCCTGTAGGTGTGGCCGTAGGAACCTTCCCCTTTAAGAACCATTGGCCGGCTGGGGCATGCCAATTAGTGCATCACCAAAGGGAGTGGTGCGAGGGGGAAACTGGGCACTAATCTATCTCAACAACTGCCACTATTGAGAACATTTCCCTTAGTACTGAATCGCGCCCCCAGTTTGATGTTGCCCATAGCTCCGGCCAATTATTTTTGCACCATTGTTTTTGTAGATTGCTGCAAAATCCTCTTTTTTGCTCCACCCTATTGCCAGCCCTAGGTCCTTGCTTGCGGTCTCTCTAGCCATGACACATGTATGTCCATTGCACGACTGCCGGAACGTCTGCCATACTAGCAGATCTGCTTTTAATGCGCGAGTGTGCACAGGTAGTAAACGGAATGACGATTCAATGTCGGATTTAGCAAACGGAGCACCAGGTCAAGCTGCCCGGACTAATTCTACTGCCTTATCGAAAGATGCGTATGTGACAGAAGCTTCTTCTGGGGAGATATCGTCGTTAACCGATTCGCCCTTTGGGTGTGACAGATGATGGATTAGACGATATTTATCGGGTTCCTTTTTTGGAATAATGCCTAATGGCAATATTTTGATATTTTTGCAGGCTGAAAGGGGCCTACTATTCTACCTAGTTCAACCTCCATTTGTATTTTTTGTCTTAGAATTTCGGGGAATTCACGAGCGGATTTTAGGTTATCAGATAGGGTTGGCGTTCTCGTAATCTTGAAAGGGATAAAAAACCCGTCTGTAAAGCCAGATTGTAGTTGCTTTGCCGCTTTTTTTATTGGGGTAAAGGTCTAGCCAGGGACCAATCGCGGTTCCGCTCACTGGGGTTCTGCCATGTAGGTGCTCTGTATGACTTCCGAGTGCACCTTGAAACTGGGTGTCCCCCCCCCCCCCCCCGCAAGCTGAGCAGTCGTGCCTGAATTTCCATAGTGCGTGTAAATGGCAGTTTCCATCGCTAAATAGCCAGCAGGCCCCGAGTTTTCATACGACCGCTGAGTTTTAACCTGCCAATGCGGAGAAATTAGTAGTCATAGCTGAATAGGGGGGCTGCATCTGCGACAGCATCAGTCGCAACCACACGTCTGTCGCTTTAACTCCCCAGCCTAGATCGGGATGTAGGGCCAGACGCCTGTGGAACTCCTCGTCATACTGCCACCAGGCTGAGCCGCCATGCTCAGGTGCGCAGGTGCTGGGCCTCTCTGACCTTTCTCAGCACCTGCGCAATGCAGTACTTTGCTCTGCCCTCAACAGGGCAGACAAAGTACGTCTGCGCCGGAGCCGCAGCATGAAGACAAGAAGACGACGTCATTGTAAGAAGATGGGAGACCCCGGACCAGACCGCGATGCCCATCAGACCAAAACCGGAACGGGACCGCCCCTGGGTGAGTATAATCTAACCTCTTTTTCTCATTTTTCAGGAAACATCGGGGCTTATCTACAACATTACAGAATGCTGTAGACAAGCCCCTGATGCCAGTGGGCTTAGCTCACTTTTGATTTTGGGGGTGACAGGTTCCCTTTAAAGGATGCCTATCACCAGTTTTTTGGCTTATAAACCCTACCCATCACCTTTAAGATCCAAAGAATGGGGTTCCTGCAAACCTTTTATATACTCAGACATGCCCCTGGATAGCGCAAAAAAAGTATTTTATACTTGTCCCGCTCTGTATGTAAATTGTGTGGTCCAGTCTGCTCCAATAGGTGTCTCCATATTGTGACCAGTGCCGCCACGGTCCCTTCAAACGCCGCCTCTTGTAGTGCATGACTTCTCATCGTCATCCACGTAGTACCCAAAGTCTTGCGCCTCCGCAATGGAATGGGAGAGCTGCGCAGGCGCGCCTCACTGTACCCTGTTGAACAACCAGTGGTTCCAATGAGCTGGCGCAGGACTACATGGATGATGGAGAGACATCATCCACTTACATGCACTTATAAGAAGCGGCATTTGAAGGGATCGGGGTGGCACTGATCACAATGAGGAGACACCCATCGGACCGGACTGCGCAATTTTCATATACAGCGTGAGACAAGTCTAAAATACTTTTTGTGAGGTATGAAGGGGCACGTCGGAGGATATAAAGGGGTAGCAGAAGTCTCATTCTTATGATCTTATAGGTGATGGGCATGGCGTATAAGCCAACAAAGTGGTAACAGGTTCCCTTTAAAACCCCTTCATGATATGCGCCGTACATGTACGGCGCATGTCGTGTCTCCCCCTTTGATGTGGGCTCTGGCGCTGAGCCCACATCTTTCCCGGCAAATGTCAGCTGTTCTGAACAGCTGACATATGCCTTTAATAGCCGCTGATGGAATCACGATCAACCTGCAGCTGTTAACCTGTTAAATGCCGCTGTCAATCTCTGACAGCAGCATTTAACTCGTGCTTCCTGCAAGTGTGCCGGGAATCCCGCCTATCGGTGACCCGTGTCATGTAATCGTGGGTCACCGATGGGTTGTCATGACAACCAGAGGTCTCCAGCAGACCTCTATGGTTGTCATAGCCGGAATGCTATGAGCGCTGCCCGGTGGTCGGCGCTCATAACAAGTGAGCATTTCTGCAACACACAGGCGATCTGATCATCATCTGTGTGTACTAGAGCCGATCAGACAAGTGCAGCTTCAAGTCTCCCATGGAGACTACTGAAGCATGCAAATTGTAAAAAAAAAAGAAAGCTTTAAAAAAATATATAAAAGTTAAAATCACCCCCCTTTTTGCCCCATTCAAAATAAAACTAAGAAAAATCAAACCTACACATATTTGATATTGTCGGGTACAGAATCGCCCGATCAATCAAAACAAATTTTTTTATCAGATTGATAAACGGCGTAACGAAAAAAAAAGTCAAAACCCCAGAATTACGTTTTTTTTGGTCCCAGAACATTAAATTAAAATGCAATAACGGGCGATCAAAAGATTGTATCTACACCAAAGTGGTATCACTAAAAACATCAGCTAAGCACACAAAAAATAAGCCCTCACCCGACCCCAGATCACGAAAAATGGAGACGCTACGAGTATTGGAAAATTGCGCAATGTTTGTTTTTAACTACTTTTGGATTTTTGTTTTCACTACTTAAATAAAAAAAGAACCTAGACATGTTTGATGTCTATGAACTCGTAATGTCCTGGAGAATCATAATGGCTGGTCAGGTTTAGCATTTGGTGCACATGGTAAAAAAAAAAAAACAGTTTTGGAAATGCACTTTTTTTGCAATTTCACCACACTTGGAATTTTTTTCCCATTTTCGAGTACATGATATGGTAAAACCAATGGTGGAGTTCAAAAGTACAACTCGTCCCAGAAAAAACAAGCCCTCACATGGCCATAGTGACGGAAAAATAAAAAAAAGTTAGGGCTCTGGGAAGAAGGGGAGCGAAAAACAGAAACGCAAAAATGAAAAAGGGCTCCGTCATGAAGAGGTTAACAAAATTTCGGGAAAGGTAATAATGGACACATCCGTACAAGAACACCCCTGCGGCTGTGCAGGTGGCAGGGAAAGGCCTCTGTCTGACAAGTCATCACAGAGACACCATTGACCGTGGGAGAGAACGAGTAAGGTGCGTATGTGCAGATCATAAAAGCTTCACCTGCCCTCCATAGTAAAACTCTTCAGAATCGTTATCTCCTTCCGAGTCTTCTTCCACTGCGCTACTGTGTCGTGATTCCTAGAAGGAAAAAGGAGAAAAGACATTTGTTTTCCTCTGTTCCAGGAGGCAGAGTTGGCGCTTTCTCTGGCACCATAGGGTTCATAAAATCAAAGTTTATTAGCCGAAGCCGAGGGCGGCGTCTTCCTACACAGGATCGGTGGGCTAGTCCCACCCTACATCCGCTGATCGACAATAATGTGTGAGGAGGGAGCTGTCACTCAGTGGCTGGAAGGTGGAGTTAGCCTGGAGATTTGCTTTTCTGGAGCTCAGACAGACAAAATGATCGTCAATATCAGCAATCATCTTCCCTTGGTGCGGTCTGAGGTTCCCAATACCAACTACACACAGATCCTTTAGTTCTTGATCCCACCACTAGGAAAGCCAGTGACTGGACAAAAGTCCTCCTTCAGCTGGTCAGCAACAATGAAAGGGTTAAATGGACAGGATTAGAGGCTCCTCCGATCTTGAATGTTGGACCAGGAGCTCAGCTGTTATTTAGAGTAGGGGTCCCCAACTCCAGTCCTCAAGGCCCACCAACATGTCATGTTTTCAGGATTTCCTTAGTCTTGCCCAGGTAATAATTGCATCACCTGTGCAATGCAAAGGAAATCCTGAAAACATGACCTGTTGGTGGGCCTTGAGGACTGGAGTTGGGGACCCCTGATTTAGAGCACCTCCTCCATGATGGAACAGACTCCCGTACTTCACAATCTAGAATACTGGAATAATATCCTTTGACGGATACCTTAAGAAGGTGAATTAGTAGTCCTTAAGGGAATAAAAACATCATAAACTGAATGGGAAAATGTGCTATGTCTAATATCTCTTTATAGTTATCAGACTTTCACCACTAGGGGGAGCCTATGAGCCCAGTGCATACAGTAAGCCACTGGCTTCTCAGCTCCCCCTGGTGGTGACGGTGTAAAGGTTTTATAAAAACTTATATAAAGACCTTAAATCCACCTTTGGGGTAATGTGAAGGACTCTGGAAACTGACTGATATAAAGATGCAAAACACAATTATAATCTGTCAAATGCCAAGAAAACGAATAAAACAAATTCTTTTTGAAGTCAATCTTTATCAGTGACATAATGGGACCTGTAACCAATGATGGAGTGGTCCAGTCTGAGAAATTAGAGTAGTCATTCATCCGCACAGCATCATTTACTATGCAGCCTTCACCTTGTGCAAGAAGATTTCAATTTCACTCAAATAAAATATTAAAATGAATGAAGTCGTGACCTTCCCATGCAGGAAGCAAATGGCTTAACTCCCGGTTAGACCGATATGTGATGTCCAAATTATTACTCCATTATTTCTGGAGGGAAAGACCAGGAATACAAACGATGACTACAGAAACCAGTCAGGGCTTTGTAAACCAACAGAATATTTGCTCTGTCGTGGCAGACGAAGGGTTAATCATTCACAGCCCTTCATATAGATAAATAGTAATGATAACTTTACAGGAATTCCTGTAGACCAGTAGCATGAGCATTACTTCTGTGGATACATGCAAGAAGCATATAAACGAATATATATGTGATTCATTAAAAGGAATCCGTCAGCAGGTTTTTGCTATTTAATCTTAAAGCAGTAGGGCAAGAAAAAGCCCGATTCCAGTGATGAGTCACTAACTAGGCAGTATAATCAGTGTTTTATCAGCAGCAGATTATCACTAGTGGACTAGGACTCACATGCAAGCCAGTCCATCTAATCTGTGTAGCCCCGCCCCCATCACTGATTGGCAGCTTGCTTACAATATGCAGTGTACACAGAAAGCTGCCAATCAGTGGAGGGGGCGGGGCTATACAGGGCTCAGCATTCCAACCACTGCGAGACCTGCAGCAGAGAAAACATGGGTTGTAACAAAACTGCAACAAGCAGTCCAGTAAGTGATACATTGCTGGAATCAGGCTCTCTGCCCCTGCATCATGCTGCTCTCAGATTACATGTCAAAAACTGCTGACATATTTCCTTTAACAGCTTGGTAATGCTGATCCTGTATTTCCATGCTGAGGATCAGTCCTGTATCGCTTCCAGATTGGGTTTGCTAACATTGTGCATGCGCCAGGGTGATTCAGTGATGAGATGTGCAAAAAAGTTTGCATTATCCATCTCTATTCGTTGTCCCCTCCTCTGCTTAATGCTGCTACCCCAGAGGATACATACTAGGCCAGCGATCTCACATCTTAAAGGGAACCTGTGAGCTGATATTCTCTGCCCGACCTACAGGCAGCATGTATCTGACACTGGCTGCATTATGTCAGCCTTATATGTTCAGCTGTGACAGACTGTGGCGTTAACATAGTATAAAAGCTGGGGGAAACCCGGCCGTACCGGAGGCTGGTAGCACAGGCAGGTCCCCGGTGACTTCTCTAGTACAAATACGGTGGTTTAGAATTTGCATCATTTTTTTTCTAGTTAAGCAATGAAAAAAATGTGGTAAAATATTATATTTTTCTTTGTCTCGCCACTTTCCCAGACTTATAAAGTTTTTAATTATCCCTTGATGTAGCTGAGTGAGGGTTAATTTTCACGTGGTGAGACAACATTTTTATTGATACCAATTTGGGGTACATTTCGATTGCACCTTTTATTTTATTTATTTTTTTATAAGAGGTGTGATGACCCCCCCCCCCCTCCCAAAAAAAAGAAGAAGCTATTTTGCAGTCAATTTTTTTCTATACAGATCACCATATAGATTTACTATTTTTAGATTTTGATAAATTTAACTTTTCTGGACGCGGCAAAGCCAAATGTTTATTTTTTTTTCTTAATTTTATTATTATTATTTTTCTAATATTGGATATTAGTTTTGAATCCCCTTACAGAGTTGAACCTGTGATCATTTGATTGCTTGTACTGCATCCTGCTACACCACAGTATTGCTGTAAAGTATACAGGAAAAATCAAGGTACTCCCATGGCTGAGCTTCACGGGAGTGCCACGATGCCTACAGTGTGCCCCGGCTGCCATGGTAACCTATTGGTGCTCCGCAATCATGTCTAAGGGAGCTGATAGTAGCTGTGCATTTTATCAGAGTGAACACCAGCAACTGTTTCAATTATAAGCCCCTGTCACAGCTTGACAGCAGCATCTAAATGGTTAACAGCAATGATCTGAGCAGCAGTGATCTACCACATGCACTGCTCCTGAGCACCCTCCATACCTGCAGACCCCTGCCCACATCGTAATGTGGGAAGGGGGTTAATTAATCCATTCCCACCAAAGCCATTTTTTTTGCATTCTCAATTTTTTCTCCCTGTCTTCCAAGTGTCATAACTATTTTATATTTGTGTCTCAAGCCATTTGAGGGATCCCTTTAAGCAGTGTAAAGCCGAGCTATACCTCAAGGGATTTACAGTACCATTTCACATACAGTCATGGCCAAAAGTATTGACACCCCTGCAATTCTGTCAGATAATACTCAGTTTCTTCCTGAAAATGATTGCAATCACAAATTCTTTGGTATTATTATCTTCATTTAATTTGTCGTAAATGAAAAAACACAAAAAGAATTGTCCTAAAGCCAAATTGGATATAATTCCACACCAAACATAAAAAAGGGGGTGGACAAAAGTATTGACACTGTTCGAAAAATCATGTGATGCTTCTCTAATTTGTGTAATTAACAGCACCTGTAACTTACCTGTGGCCCCTAACAGGTGTTGGCAATAACTAAATCACACTTGCAGCCAGTTGGCATGGATTAAAGTTGACTCAACCTCTGTCCTGTGTCCTTGTGTGTACCACATTGAGCATGGAGAAAAGAAAGAAGACCAAAGAACTGTCTGAGGACTTGAGAAACCAAATTGTGAGGAAGCATGAGCAATCTCAAGGCTACAAGTCCATCTCCAAAAACCTGAATGTTCCTGTGTCTACCGTGCGCAGTGTCATCAAGAAGTTTAAAGCCCATGGCACTGTGGCTAACCTCCCTAGATGTGGACGGAAAAGAAAAATTGAAAAGAGATTTCAACGCAATATTGTGCGGATGTTGGATAAAGAACCTCGACTAACATCCAAACAAGTTCAAGCTGCCCTGCAGTCCAAGGGTACAACAGTGTCAACCAGTACTATCCGTCGGCATCTGAATGAAAAGGGACTGTATGGTAGGAGACCCAGGAAGACCCCACTTCTTACCCCGAGACATAAAAAAGCCAGGCTGGAGTTTGCCAAAATTTACCTGAAAAAGCCTAAAACGTTTTGGAAGAATGTTCTCTCGTCAGATGAGACAAAAGTAGAGCTATTTGGGCAAAGGCATCAACATAGAGTTTACAGGAGAAAAAAAGAGGCATTCAAAGAAAAGAACATGGTCCCTACGGCCAAACATGGCGGAGGTTCCCTGATGTTTTGGGGTTGCTTTGCTGCCTCTGGCACTGGACTGCTTGACCTTGTGCATGGCATTATGAAGTCTGAAGACTACCAACAAATTTTGCAGCATAATGTAGGGCCCAGTGTGAGAAAGCTGGGTCTCCCTCAGAGGTCATGGGTCTTCCAGCAGGACAATGACCCAAAACACACTTCAAAAAGCACTAGAAAATGGTTTGAGAGAAAGCACTGGAGACGTCTAAGGTGGCCAGCAATGAGTCCAGACCTAAATCCCATAGAACACCTGTGGAGAGATCTAAAAATGGCAGTTTGGAGAAGGCACCCTTCAAATATCAGGGACCTGGAGAAGTTTGCCAAAGAAGAATGGTCTAAAATTCCAGCAGAGCATTGTAAGAAACTCATTGATGGTTACCGGAAGCTGTTGGTCGCATTTATTTTGGCTAAAGGTTGTGCAACCAATTATTAGGCTGAGGGTGCCAATACTTTTTTCTGGCCCATTTTGGGAGTTTTGTGTGAAATGATCAATGTTTTGCCTTTTGCTTCATTCTCTTTTGTGTTTTTTCAATTAAGACAAATTAAATGAAGATAATAATACCAAATAATTTGTGATTGCAATCATTTTCAGGAAGGAACTGAGTATTATCTGACAGAGTTCCAGGGGTGTCAATACTTTTGGCCATGACTGTAGCTGAAAAAACATAACCCAATCCACATACAATCCTGGCGAAGGCCCAGAGGACAGTGGTCTGGCTTCTATCGGGAGAATATCCTGTAGGTACAACAAAGATGAGGAGCTTTCCAGATGGACACAGCCGTGTCTGACCATCTTAGAAATTGCATTTTTAAATTGCAGTTTTTTAATTGCTATGAATTAGACTAGAATTGGACTGGAATTGACTGGAAGGTAAAGGAATAGAAAACCACTATAATGTTTCGGTTTCTTTTCACATTCACCCCCATACTACTTTATTTCTTCCTATCTCCTGTAGTCCCTCCACCCAGTAAGGAACTAGTCATTTCTCCCTCCATCCTCCCCAGTCATCTCACCTCCTCCACAGAACTATTCCTCCACATACAATCCTTTCTCGCCAGGCACACACGGCCACATCATGACCTATCCAGCTCACACCTTCTAACGCTCAGTCTGCTGCTCCTCATTGCTGGCGACATATCCCCAAATCCTGGCCCTCCTCATCACATCCCCACACTCATTTCTAATCCCCTGCCACGATCCTCTACACGTCCTCGCAACCACAGTAACCTCATACCCATTCATCCAGCCCCCACTCCCCCAATTTCCCTATCTGGAGCACTATGGAACACACGCTCTGTCTGCAATAAACTGTCATTTATCCATGACCTCTTTATCAATAACAAACTCTCCTTCCTCGGCATCACTGAAACCTGGCTCACCCCTTCTGACACAGCCTCCCCTGCGGCACTCTCTTACGGTGGCTTCCACCTTTCTCACACACCCCGCCCCAGCAGCAAGCATGGCGGAGGAGTTGGTTTTCTCCTGTCAGATAACTGCTCCATCACCCCAATCCCACTGCCACCCTCTGTTACCTTCCCTTCCTTTGAGGTGCACTCTGTGCGCATCTACTCCCCCTCCAACCTCCAACTGGCTGTCATTTACCGCCTCTCAGGGCCAGCCACCACCTTCTTTGACCACTTCACCACCTGGCTACTCCATTTCTTCGCCGCTGACATCCCCACTATCATCATGGGCGACTTCAACATCCCCATTGACACTTCCCTCTCAGCTGCCACTAAACTTCTATCCCTCACTTCCTCATTTGGCCTCACTCAATGGTCTTCTACAGCCACCCACAAAGATGGTCACACACTGGACCTCATTTTCACCTGCCTCTGCTCCCTATCTAACCTCTCAAACTCACCTCTTCCTCTTTCTGACCACAACCTACTTACATTCTCTTCCCTTTCCACTCCTTGTCTACAACCCCCACCCCACAAACTCTCGCAGAAATCTTAAACACCTTGATCTTCACTCACTCTCTGAATCCCTCCTCCCTCTCACAGACATAAGCTCCCTACACAATGCGGATGATGCTGCCGCTCTATATAACACCACAATAGCTGCAGCTTTGGAATCTCTTGCCCCTCTCACACATACCAAAGCTCGCAAAATCAACAGACAACCCTGGCACACCAGCATGACCAAAGAACTGAGGCGAGCTTCCAGAGCTGCTGAGCGCAGATGGAAAAGATCCCACTCCATCGAGCACTTCATCGCATTCAAACAGTCCCTCACTACTTTCAAAACCACGCTCGCCACAGCAAAACAAACCTACTTCTCATCTCTCATATCCTCCCTGTCTCACAACCCCAGTTATTCAACACCTTCAACTCTCTCCTCCGTCCCCCAGCACCTCCTCCCTCTCCACTCATCTCAGCTGAAGACTTTGCCTCATTTTTCAAGCAGAAAATTGAGAACATCAGAGACAGTTTTAGTAAACAACTTCCCTTCCTCCCAACTACCCAGCCCTCCACCTCCAAAACCAACTACTCCACCATTACAGAAGACGGACTCTCCACTCTACTCTCAAGATCGCATCTCACCACCTGTGCACTTGACCCACTCCCATCCCACTTCATCCCAAACCTCACCACAGTCTTCATCCCAACCCTAACCCATCTCTTCAACCTTTTCAAAAACCTGACCTGCACAACCAAACATAGACTAAGTGTGAACAGGTGCTGAACCTAGAGTCGCCAACTCGTACGAGTTGGCGACTCTAGGTTCAGCACCTGTTCACACTTAGTCTATGTTTGGATGTGCAGGTCAGGTTTTTGAAACGTATTCTCTAGCCTTCTGATCGTGCACTCCGCCTTCTAGCCACAGGTGTTTTAATTACAGCAGGTCCAATACCCCTCCATAGAGAGAGAGAATTTTAGTCTAGGAAGAGGTTTCACATGTACCCATTCAGATGTAGACGTTTATTCTCAGCGAGGTAAGGCAAGCGTAGGACCTGGTATAAGAGAGATGCCGTAAAGTGGCTACCAGGTACACATAAAATTGGCCATTTTTATGCGCTAAACGCTCTCATTTTTCATATTTCTAGTGCAGTAATGCAGTTCAAATTTCAAGTATTTCAAGTTTGTATGTTCTAGCGCTGCAGTGTGCTGCCTTATTTATTTAACCATCTCTTCAACCTATCACTAACAACTGGCATTTTCCCCTCAAGCTTTAAACATACCTCAATCACACCTATCCTCAAAAAGCCCTCTCTTGACCCATCCTCTGTATCTAGCTATCGCCCTATATCACTTCTCCCCTTTGCCTCAAAACTACTGGAACAACATGTCCATCTTGAACTGTCCTCCCATCTATCTTCCTGCTCCTTCTTCGACCGCTTTCAATCAGGCTTCTGGTCACACCACTCCACTGAAACTGCCCTAACTAAGGTCACCAATGATCTATTAACCGCCAAGAGCAAGCGACACTACTCTGTCCTCCTCCTCCTGGACCTGTCCTCTGCCTTTGACACAGTGGACCATTCCCTGCTGCTGCAGACCCTCTCATCCCTTGGAATCACAGAATTGGCCCTATCCTGGATCTCATCATACCTTACTGACTGTACATTCAGCGTCTCCCATTCACACACCACCTCCTCACCTCGCCCCCTATCTGTCGGAGTCCCGCAAGGTTCAGTTCTAGGACCCCTGCTCTTCTCCATTTACACCTTTGGCCTGGGACAGCTCATAGAATCTCACGGCTTTCAGTATCATCTCTATGCTGACGACACACAGATCTACATCTCTGGACCAGATATCACCTCCCTACTAACCAGAATCCCTCAATGTCTGTCTGCTATTTCATCCTTCTTCTCCACTAGATTTCTAAAACTTAACATGGACAAAACAGAATTCATCATCTTTCCCCCATCTCACACGACCTCACCAACGAACCTATCCATTACAGTAAACGGCTGCCCACTCTCCCCAGTCCCACAAGCTCGCTGTCTTGGGGTAATCCTTGACACTGATCTCTCCTTTAAACCACATATCCAAACCCTTTCCACTTCCTGCCGCCTCCAACTCAAAAATATTTCACGGATCCGCACATTCCTAAACCAAGAATCTGCAAAGACCCTAGTCCATGCCCTCATCATCTCCCACCTTGACTACTGTAACCTCCTGCTCTGTGGCCTCCCCTCTAACACTCTTGCACCCCTCCAATCTATTCTAAACTCTGCTGCCCGACTAATCCACCTGTCCCCCCGCTATTCCCCGGCCTCTCCCCTCTGTCAATCCCTGCACTGGCTCCCCATCACCCAGAGACTCCAGTACAAAAGCCAAACCATGACATACAAAGCCATCCACAACCTGTCTCCTCCATACATCTGTGACCTCGTCTCCCGGTACTTTCCTACACGCAACCTCCGATCCTCACAAGATCTCCTTCTCTACTCCCCTATTATCTCCTCTTCCCACAATCGCATACAAGATTTCTCTCGCGTATCACCCCTACTCTGGAATTCTCTACCACAACATATCAGACTCTCGCCTACCATCGAAACCTTCAAAAAGAACCTGAAGACCCACCTCTTCCGACAAGCCTACAACCTGCAGTAACCACCGATTGACCAAACCGCTGCACGGCCAGCTCTACCCTCACCTACTGTATTCTCACCCATCCCTTGTAGATTGTGAGCCCTCGCGGGCAGGGTCCTCCCTCCTCCTGTACCAGTTGTGACTTGTATTGTTCAAGATTATTGTACTTGTTTTATTATGTATACCCCTCCTCACATGTAAAGCGCCATGGAATAAATGGCGCTATAATAATAAATAATAATAATAATAATAATAACGCAGCACAAACCCAGGCTAACACATCATTGGACTCAGCTGATCTCCAAAACCTCTTTACACAACATATTGCACATCTACCATCTTATACTTCTACTAGAAGTTAATCCAAAATTTCTTACTTTTCCCCACTTACTTAAAGGTTTATCCAAGACTTGTTTTTTTACAATGGTCCTAAGAACTAACAGAGAGGTAGTTTCTAACCGCCTGCTTGTTCTTCCCAGTGCCGATCACGGAGCGGTCACAGACTGCTCCGGTCGGCAATTCCCGCGACTTCTACTGATGTCATATCGACAGAGCAGCTTCTCTTCCACTCTGCTCTGTTGACAAGGCGTGACTGCCAGCACAATGCTAATTGACTGCCAGCTCCCCACTGCCTAACTGCGGAAAGCCAGTGGTAAATCAGAATGACATGGGCAGTCACTTCCCTTCAAGAGAGCAGCCTGGAAGAAAAGGAGCTGCTCTGTTGGCGTGGAGCAGTTGAATTTGAGGGGGTCAATGACAGGTCGGTGCTGCCGTCGGATGGGATAGGGAGATAGTAAGCAACTACTTGCCTCTTAGTTTTTAAGCTCATAGATTAAAAAAGTGACCTGGGTAACCCTTTTAAGACTCAAAAGGTAAACAAGGTAGACTTAGAACATTGTTACAAAACTGCAATAATTTACAGAGAAGATCGCTCCTGTACGTTACCTCGCCATTTTCTTTCTGTAATTTAGACTTTATGGACAAGCAGCTGGTAATGTCATTGGATTTCCTCAGCTCTACAAGACAAAATAAGAAGGGATTTAGCACAACGGGTGCAGCCATGTTCCTCCACATCGCCGGATACGATTTATCACAGGAAACAATCGAGGACACTAAAATATAAAATCCGAGCACGACTACACGCCGGCATCTAGAGGAACAGAACGACGACACGTCCGGATCGCAGATTCCCACACACTGACAATTCACGAAAACACACCGAGTTTTTGAGTCCAATGCAACAGAGACATTTGAGGTCCCCGAAGTCCAGAACACTCATTTCCCAATAGTAGGTGCACAGGACACGGATCAAAGATTGCTGTAAGGTTCGACTACGTCCCAGCATAGTACAGGTGAACTGCGAGGTTATCCTAGCCGGGAAAAAGCAAGTCACAAAAAATCCAAATTTTTGTTCCTTGCGTTTCACCATCTTAGCGCCTTGCGAGTCGCATTCATTTGCACTTGCAATACGCAAGTAAGTAAAGCCAAACAGGGCATCATTTGTAAGGAAACCAAAGTTGTTTTTACGCCAAAATAACTGCTTTTAAGTAAAAAAAAAAATAATAATACATTGCTCTGGGTGCCCATTTCTTTTCAGGTACACAGCGTTTCGTGTAGGTTTTGGGACTTGCCGTCTCTTGAAAAGAGGGATCCAAATCCTGTATTAACGGCCCACGATGAAATCAATTTCAAGGTGTGCCGGGGACATTAGAAAGGAATATGAACGCTTTTCGGTGCTTCATAGTGACAGCACACGGAGAGTAATAAATTGCCGGATTACTTCAGCCCAGTGGAGCAAGTTAAAAAAAAAAATATATATATATACCATGACTTCAACTGTGTTTTTCATTGTGATTGATCGCAGACAATTCAGACTTAATGCTGTTTTAAGGACGGACTGATAGTGAGACCTTCATCTGTAGGAAATAAAATGGACTTCAAAGCACCCAGGTGACGGGGCAGGGGATGGCCAGGAGCCATTCTTATAATCATTGATGACACTGGCGTTATTAGATCACACTGGCTCTTACACTTTCAAAAAGGTCAAAGTCAATTTATAATCTACAGATATAAAATATATAAAAAAAAATGTATGTAGTATTTGCACCCACAAAATGTTCCCCCCCAGACGTTGGTAATGGGATCATATTCTAACATTCAACGTATCTGCAAACTTTTTCTGCTCATGTGATACCCCCTAGAAATATATTGTGCCATTCCACAGTTAGTCCAACTGGAAGTTAATGAATCAATTGACAACTGGGTGTCATCAGTTCCCATATCAAGAAGGAGACACCCACACGTCAGCACTGAATGGATAGTGATAAAGCATTTGGGGTTTTATGTCTTTGTGTTTAGGAATTTTAAAGGCACTTTATGAATTTCTTATTGATTTTCATTAGCAATAATAGAAGGGCAGCATGACACAGATTTCTTATAGAAGGACCTCTTAAAGGAGGACCTGTCGCCATGTCAAGAGTGGCCAGTTTAGGTTTGTATTCTACTCCTGATGCTCCCCTGAGCATGTTGTTTTTTGTTTTTCTTTAATCCACCTTAAGGTTCTAGAGATATGAGCCTTTTTATTTAGTACTGATTTTTATGGTCATTCTAAAGAGGGCGTGGCCCGCCAGATTCTCTAGAGGCGTGTCTTTAGGCTGCTTTGCAATATTACCCTGTGAGCCCCGCCTTCTTAGTAAAGACCATGAAAATAAAGCACCACATAAAAAGGCCCATATCTCTGGAACCGTATGGTGAATTTTAGAACAACAAAAAACGTCATTCTCAGGGGAGAAGCAAGAATAAAATGGGAACAAAAACTAATAAGTTTTTATCTGGTGACAGCTCCTCTTTTCTGGAGAGATTACAGCCAGTAATCAACCTCCACTTTACTGGTGCAGGTACAATCTCTATGATTTTCAGCCCGATGTACACCTGATCCCTCCGGGTTCATAATAGAATCTCACCTCTCAGTTGATTAATGATACAGTTTCATTCCTACAGCATCAATTCTAGTGGCCATTTAATTTTATTTTTACCTGGCTGTCATGCCAGCACCAAATTCTCAAATACTGGCTTTCACTTCGATTTTCCGATTCTTCTTGTTTCCATTCTTTCTCACATGCCTTCCAGTATTTGATTCCTCTAACGATATTTTAAAATCCCTAAAGGTTGTCAGACATTTTACCTTTGGCTGTTAAATCTGGCATATTGGGCACATGGTCGTACTGGCTTGCATTTTAGAATCCTGTCTGACTCATTTATTTTACTCACTTACCGTATTTTTCGGACTATAAGACGCACCGGACCATAAGACACATCCCAAATTTAAAGGAGGAAAATAGGAAAAGAAAGAATTTTTAATGTGAAAATGGAGGTTATCTCAAATATATTTAGCTTACAGGGGGTTGGCTGCGGTGGAGCGGGGTCATAGGAGGCAGGGTCGCCGCTACAGGTAGCCGGCGGTGGCAGGAGTGGGACGCTATGGCGGGCCCTGGGCTGGGAGGAGGGGGTTGTGCCGGCGGTGCAAAGCACACTGATTTCACAGTAGCGGGCTTCAGGAAAATGGTGCCGAAGGCAGCGCATCCGCAGATTAAGTTCTCTGCGCTACATTTTCCTAAAGCCCCCCGCCATGAGATCAATGTCTTCTACGTTGCACCGCTGGGACAGCCCCTTCCTCCCATCACAAGGCCCACAGCATCGCCCCACTTCTGCAGTGACAAGCCGGCATCCTGTGACCCTGCTCTGCTGCTGCTCCCCCCAAGTAAGCTACATTCGGACTATAAGACGCACTCTCATTTTCTACAAAATTAGGTAGGAAAATAAGTGTGTGTCTTATAGTCTAAAAGTAAGGTATATAGCCCATTAATTCCACAGCATTTTCCAGACATTATCGGCACTGTCCCCATTGGGGTTCACAATCTAAAACCCTTTCAGTGTGTCTTAGGAGCGTGGAAGGAAACCAGAGGAAACCCACACAATCACTGGGAGAACAGCTGTTGGCCTTGGTGGGATTTGAACCCAGGACCCCAGCGCTGCAATGCTAACCACTGAGCCACCACGCTGCCCTGTATCCATTTCTTTTCAGTTTCATTTCGATATTGTATGATAGTGGCTTCTGATTTGGGGGTATTACCCAATGGCTGGAGTCTTTATCAACCTATTATACTTTTAAATGGTTACTGTTGTTTCAACAAACTTCGTGTAAACCAATTGTATGAGCGAATATAAGGAGCTGTCTTTTATATGTTAGGACATAAGTATGCTTATTTCTCCACTTATGAGAAACCTCTTTTCCCATCTACCTCCTCCTGAAGCCAGAGGTCACGCTGAAAAACAGCTAAAATCCATCTTTTTTAAAACAAAAAAAAAAGACTGCCAACTCACTGAGGTATCAGATTACACCTGCCCAATAAAGCAGGGAGAGGCACAGGTTAATTTACTGTTATCTCTCCAGAGCTGGATTCACAGTTACATAGCTTAGTACTGCTGTGTAATGTCCCCCATGCTGCTGCTTCTGAACACCTACACTATAGAGACAGAAGTGTTCGGATCCCTCAGATCTCCATGCAATATGTGAAGGAGTTTGAGGTGACCTCTTGAAGCTGCTTTCAGACTATAGTACAGGCAGCAGCTTCAGGAACTTATACGTTTTTTCTATTTTTCTTTTGTCAACTAATATTTCCTCCCACCATACATAGACCAACACAGGCATTTTTTAAATTTATTTTTAATTATCATTTTCTCCCTTCTGCACATAAAAGCCACTGTTACCTACTGTTTCCCACCTGCCCCAATAAAAAAAAAGTACAAATCATATTTAATCTGCAACACATTTTTTTTCTTTTTGGATCCCTTTAAATTGTAGATGTTCGGGATCTAGGGTCCTCATTGATTCGCTGAAAACACTGCAGAATTGCTGAGCTCCTGCATGATCGTGCACAAAGCAGTGTACAGGCTGAGTGGATTGTCTATGGGTCCATAATATACAACTGGGCAGGCGATCAGGGCCCCGACACAATGTTTTCAGAAACTTATAGCATGTTTTAAGGGCTCCAACATATAAAAAAATAAAATGAAAAGTTTAGCAGCACATTTCTGTCCCTGCTCCATCCTCCTGAAGGACAATAGTCTCCGTGGAAATAAGCCAGCAGGTGCGAACATCAATGGAAATGACAGGTAAGTTCACATCAGCAAGACGCGCGGAATAAGAATCTACACCAAATCGTGGGATCGCAAAAACGCTGTTGATTTACAGAAAGTTTCAGCCTTCGCATTTCAGAGGTTAAATCCGCTGTGAAAACTCACAGCATAAATTGATAGGCAGGCTTCTAAGGAAAGCAGAAAAAAAAATACATGTAACAAAAAAAAAAAAAGCGTAATTGCATTTTTAAGCACAGAATCCCAGCGTTTCTGCACACACAAAAAAAAAACGTAGAAAAAAAAACACCAAAAAAAGATGCTTCAAATCTGCACCAAAAGTACATATAAGATTGGGGGAAAGCGAAGCAAAGAATAAACATAAAATAATCAGAATAGATTATTGCAAATTTTTGTGTAGACCCCCCCATCCCCCTCAGACAAAAAAAAGCAGAGGAAATAACACACACGGGAACATGGCCTAAGGCGGGTGTTGAATACAAGCTGGAGTAAGATGACAATTACTTTACCCTATAATTTATGCTAATTTCTCCTGAATTGTAGATACTAATAGGAGACAAAAGTGCTCGTAGGTTATTACCATCATGAAATGGTAACAAAGACAAATATATAAAGGGATCTTCATCATTGTTGCTTTAAGCCCATTGGTATTTTGCCACTTTCAGAGCCCTAATCTCAGGCTGACTTAGGGTCCCAGTGGTCAGACCACTAGAAATCAACAAGTTATCACCTGTTGTGAATTCTGCTTTTGGGCTCCCTCCGGTGGTTGTAGGTGGTAATGCAGTTGTCCCAGGGCTGCAGTCATGGTCAGGTGTTTCTGCTGATTGCAATTCTGACTGGGGTATTTAGGTTTGCAGGATTCATTAGTCCTTTCCAGTTGTCAATGGTTCTTGGGAGGTGTTTCTCCTGCTTAGCTGCCAATTCAGCAAAGATAAGTGTGTTTTTTTTTGTATGGCACACATGCTGTGTGCTGGATTTTTGATTGTATTTCTGCTCTGTGTGTAGGATTCTCTGGAGTGGCAGATATACGTTCCACGTCTTTAGTTAGATGGAGGAATTTTTTGTATAATCTGCTGTGGATATTTTTGGAAGGGTTTTAATACTGACCGCACAGAACTCTGTCCTATCCTTTCCTATTTTAGCTAGAGTGGCCTCTTTTGCTAAATCCTGTTTTCTGCCTACGTGTGTCTTTCCTCTCCTACCCACAGTCAATATTCGTGGGGGGCTGCCTATCCTTTGGGGTTCTGCTCTGAGGCAAGATAGTATTCCTATTTCCATCTATAGGGGTATTTAGTTCTCCGGCTGTGACGAGGTGTCTAGGGCTTGTTAGGTACACCCCACGGCTACTTCTAGTTGCGGTGTCAGATCAGGATTTGCGGTCAGTACAGTTACCACCTACTCCAATGAAAGTTATTCATGCGGCTCCAAGGTCACCGGATCATAAAAATCACCTATCCTGTAGATAACGAATTATAGTACATGTTTGTTTTGTTTTTTGTATTTTTTTTGAGGAAGGGAATAAAGATTTAAAGGGAGTCTGGCAGCTTGTTTTCGTTGCATAATTTGGTCGCAGAAGAAATTCCTGAAAGTAGATTATATGGTATAATTCAAGTTTTATCTACACAGAACATGAGATCCATGCATCAGCTTCTTAATACAGCATAACAGGAAGTCTAAAGGACCTTTTACCAGAGAGAAAGTGAAACCAAAGTACAAGTATATGCATTACATTCAACTATGTATATAACAGTAACAACATCACCATCTACTGTCAGAAAAGTTTAAACTCCTCCGGCACACAAATATGTCTGTGTCTGTTGCATATCTGCCAACAGTTTTTGCTATATAATCTGAGAGAAGCAGGATGTAGGGGCTGAGACCCTGATTCCAGCGATATGTACCACTTCTAAAATCAGTAATAGGGACCCCCCTTTTGTTTGAAGGTATACTGTAGGGTCTCGAAATCTTGATGGCGGCTCTGCACATAATTAATCTTATCTTGAAATGATAATTACACTTTAAAGGAGGACTCCAGTAGTTTTTATTGCTCCCTCCTCAATAATGTGTGCATAAGAGGTGATTAATTACCCATCACCTTCTTCTGCCGTTTCTAGCGCTACACCGATCTACTGCATCATGGAACTACAACCTTGACCAGCCGGACGACCCAACGTCTTCTGCCTGGACCAGAAATCACTTCCTCAATGTAAGTCTATGCGACTAAGAAAGAAGACATTTAAAGGCTTTAGGAAAGGAAGAGGCGTGAGTCGGCAAGTGAGAGCTGTGGTGACATGATGCAGGAGAGGAGCGCAGCAGCGCTGGAAACAGTAGAAGACAGCAATGGGGAACATTATAATGAACACTCTGTAACACATTATTGATGGCTCATGGAGGGGGGAGCAATAAAAAAAAATTGCTGCAGTGTTCCTTTAAATATATAAATCTAAAATATGGATCTGTGTCTCTTTTTCTATAATTATTAGTGCGTTTTTGCTCCTATGCCTCCAATCTCGGAGTTTGTTACTGCTCCCGTTTATGACAGAAGCGGCTTTGTATCTTTTGTGCGATAGTATAATTCCTTACACAAATCAACAACTTTGGCTGCTGCATGTGCACATTTCATGGCTGAATGTATGGCAATAACAAATGATTGATGGTTTATGATCGGGCTTATGCGAATGTGTGGATTTAAATCTAGTTTCTGTATATTTTACGTGGCATCAAAATTAGTGGTCCGTGTAAAGAACTATAACATTTTTTAGCTGTGATCAGCCAACACGAATGATGAATGTCGGACATTAAAGTCACAGTTTACGGAGTGCTCACGTTAATGGGGAATATATAAATGGGGCACTTGGGAGAGCTTTGTGACCTGTTTTACTATGAAAAGTCCCAGCAGGTGTTTAGTCGTGTTACCCAATATATAAGAATATAAAGTTAACTATGACTTATTGTACTAATACTACAGATGTTTCCACCCCTTGCACTCCAAGAATTTGGCTAAAATCCAGGTTCATGTCACCTAATTGAAGAGCAGCATGATGTAGAGACAGAGATCCTGATTTTAGAGATGTATCACTTACTGGGCTACTTCCTGTGGTATTGATATAAAATCATTGCTTTATTAGCAGGAGATTATTAGTAGAGGACTGGTAACCCTACTGCCATGTAGTCCTCCATATTCATGAGCTGTGTATAACCCCGCCCACACCACCGATTGGAGAAGCTTTTTGTGTACACTGTGCATAGGAAGAGAGCGGCCAATCAGTGTTGTGGGCGGGGTCATACAGAGCTCAGCATTCAGAGAACTGCTAAATCTGCATCAGATCAAACAGTCGTTTTATCAAACCTATAACAAGCAGCCCAGTATGTGACACATCCATGGAATCAGGGTATCTGCCCCTACATTATTCTGCTCTCAGATGAGTTAACACAAATTCCCTTTAACCACTAAAATCTCTCAAAATACAAACACAACCCAATAGCAGGACACAGCCTAGCAAAAATCTTTGACATGCTATAATTCACATCTCGACCACTGGGTGGACGTGCATAGACACATATAGCATAAATGTCACTTGGCAGAGTATCATCATATCTATTGGAAATCCCAGAAGTCAGAGCATTCTCTTCAATAGTGGGCATTACCATCCCATGCCATTTTCGATGTCTTTGCGGTAACTCTACACTCTAAATCCTGGAAGGAGGGTCCGCTGTGAGAGACCTCCTCTTGGATGTTTATATATACCGAGCTCATGGAAAGTTGCTGTGAAATCACAACTCCCAGCATGCTCTGTGGAACGATAGGAGCAGCAGTTGTCAAAGTCACTTCGGTCACAAGAGAGACAAATTCTGCTCCGATGGCTTTTACGAGGAAGAAGACCCTTGTATTTCTAATGAACGATAATTCTCCCCCGCCGGTCTATGATGGAAATGTCGCAGCCAACCGGTTTTATTTGGGACGGCTCCAAACTATCTTTATCTTGATATATTAGGCACTGATCTGTATTTTTCAGTGCCATGCAATAATTGAAGTATGCCTTTACTGCCTGACAGCAGCCGCGGATTTATCTGGACGTCGGCTGCCCATAGAGGCTATTACAGAGTAATGGACCCTTCCAAATACGTTTCTAACCAATAGCCTCGGGTTAAAGTTCTAAGATTTCAAACGGCCGACCATTAAGTACGGACTTGGCGCTCTGTAACACAAACATGTTCAGCACTTGCCATTCTGCTGTCGGTTTTCTTGTATTTACGATTATGGCAGTTCTGCATACCCGTACCCTACACCATATAGTTCAAGGATAATACAGATGACGAAGAACGTCATTCAGGAGATATCTGTCCACAGGTTTTTGCTCTGCATTGTGAGAGCAGCATAATGTATGGGAGAATCTGATTCCAGCAATGCGTCAATAATTAGGTTGTGTTTTGCTATTTCAATACAATCAGTATTTTATCAGCAGGAGATTATCACTGCAGGACAGAGTGTCCCGAGCCTCCTAGTCAACTTCTGTCCCCAAAACGGATTAGATTTTCTTCTTATGCACAGGTAAGCTGCCAACCAGTGTTGTGGCCGGGGTTATACAGAGCTCAGGATTTGAGCACTGCTACATATTGCTGGAATCAGGGTCTCAGCCCCTACATCCTGCTTCTCTCAGATTATATAGCAAAAACTGTTGGCAGATATGCAACAGACACAGACATATTTGTGTGCAGGAGGAGTTTACACTTTTCTGACAGTAGATAGTGATGTTGTTACTGTTATATACTTAGTTGAATGTAATGCATATACTTGTTGTACTTTGGTTTCACTATCTCTCTTGTAAAAGGTCCTTTAGACTTCCTGTTATGCTGCATTAAGAGGCTGATACATGGAGCTCATATTCTGTGTAGATAAAACTTGAATTATACCATATAATCTACTTTCAGGAATTTCTTCTGCGACCAAATTATGCAACGAAAACAAGCTGCCAGACTCCCTTTAAAACTTTATTCCCTTCCTCAAAAAAAATACAAAAAACAAAACAAACATGTACTATAATTCGTTATTTACAGGATAGGTGATAATTTGTTGATTTCTAGGGGTCTGACCACTGGGACCCTAAGTCAACCTGAGATCAGGGCTCTGAAACCCAGTTGCAGGCTCTGCAGCCCCATCATGAATACAGCGGAAGTGCACATGTTTGGCGTCGGCTACGCTCCTTGTTAATGGCACTGCCAAGTCCAGCACTCCGATTTCTCCTACAATCCCAAAATAAATACAACACAGTACAAGATCTCGCACCTCCACTCCATTTCAGATGCGGCTGCAGAACCTTATGCTCAGGATGGCTGGGGGTCCTAGAAGTCTTCAGTGATCAGCAGATTATCCCTTACCCTAAATCCTCACAATGTTAGGTCACAGCCTCACCAGTCATGTTTTTTTTTTTTACGGTCTTAAAGGTCATTAAAGGGGTTCTCCACTTTGCGCACTCCCTTGGGTTCTTTGAAGATAATCCAATCATAAGGGTGTTCCAGTATTGGATCACCCCGCCTGTGCACTTACACTACATTCAAGACTTGGCTACAAAGACCCATTTTGGGGATTCCTGAGACCTAGCTGTTAGACCTCCAAGGGACACAAGTTATCCCCCTATCCTAACTTGTGTTTTGAGGATAAGCCCTTTTACAATTCTCATTGAAATGAATGAGCTGAAAATCAGAAAATGCAGAAGTGGTGACGTGTTTCTATTATACGTTTCCTCTGATTGTTCCACTCCTGGTTTTGGCTTACACATACTGAGGTAAAATACTGACCAAATACTGAAGGTGTGAAGATGCGAATTACTCCAGAAAAGTGGAGAAGCAGGAATGGTGAATCGGGGCCTTGTTTTCCGCTTTCCGTTTGGCTGCACTTTAGGAAAAAGGGAGGATCCCATTTTGTTTATTAAAATTTTATTTTTAAATAATTTAACCCCTTAGTGACAGAGCCAATTTGGTACTTAATGACTGAGCCAATTTTTGCAATTCTGACCACTGTCACTTTATGAGGTTATAACTCTAGAACGCTTCAACGGATCCCGCTGATTCTGAGATTGTTTTTTCGTGACATATTGTACTTCATGTTATTGGTAACATTTCTTCGATATTACTTGCGATTATTTATGAAAAAAACGGAAATATGGCGAAAATTTTTAAAATTTTGCAATTTTCAAACTTTGTATTTTTATGCCCTTAAATCAGAGAGATATGTCACGAAAAATAGTTAATAAATAACATTTCCCACATGTCTACTTTACATCAGCACAATTTTGGAAACAAAATTTTTTTTTGTTAGGGAGTTATAAGGGTTAAAAGTTGACCAGCAATTTCTCATTTTTACAACACCATTTTTTTTAGGGACCACATCACATTTGAAGTCATTTTGAGGGGTCTATATGATAGAAAATAATGAAGTGTGACACCATTCTAAAAACTGCACCCCTCAAGGTTCTCAAAACCACATTCAAGAAGTTTATTTACCCTTCAGGTGCTTCACAGGAACTGAAACAATGTGGAAGGAAAAAATGAACATTTAACTTTTTTTTGCAAACATCTTAATTCAGAACCATTTTTTTTATTTTCACAAGTGTAAAAACAGAAATGTAACCATAAATTTTGTTATGCAATTTCTCCTGAATACGCCAATACCCTATATGTGGGGGTAAACCACTTTTTGGGCGCACCGCAGAACTTAGAAGTGAAGGAGCGCCGTTTGACTTTTTCAATGCAGAATTGGCTGGAATTGAGATCGGACGCCATGTCGCGTTTAGAGAGCCCCTGATGTGCCTAAACAGAAACTAGACCCCTTAAGGAACTTATCTAGATGTGTGGTGAGCACTTTGAACCCCCAAGTGCTTCACAGAAGTTTATAACGTAGAGCCGTGAAAATAAAAAATCACTTTTGTTTACACAAAAATGATCTTTTCGCCCACAAATTCTTATTTTCACAAGGGTAACAGGAGAAATTAGACCACAAAAGTTGTTGTGCGATTTCTCCTGAATACGTCGATACCCCATATGTGGGGGTAAACCACTGTTTGGGCGCACCGCAGAGCTTGGAAGTGAAGGAGCGCCGTTTTACTTTTTCAATGCAGAATTGGCTGGAATTGAGATCGGACGCCATGTCGCGTTTGGAGAGCCCCTGATGTGCCTAAACAACGGAAACCCCCCACAAGTGACCCCATTTTGGAAACTAGACCCCTTAAGGAACATATCTAGATGTGTGGTGAGCACTTTGAACCCCCATGTGCTTCACAAAAGTTTATAATGTAGAGCCGTGAAAAAAAAAATCGCATTTTTTCTACAAAAATGATATTTTTGCCCACAAATTTTTATTTTCACAAGGGTAACAGGAGAAATTAGACCACAAAAGTTGTTGTGCAATTTCTCCTGAGTACGCTGATACCCAATATGTGGGGGTAAACCACTGTTTGGGCGCACCGCAGAGCTTGGAAGAGAAAGAGTGCCGTTTTACTTTTTCAATGTAGAATTGGCTGGAATTGAGATCGGACGCCATGTCGCGTTTGGAGAGCCCCTGATGTGCCTAAACAGTAGAAATCCCCCACAAGTGACCCCATTTTGGAAACTAGACCCCCCATGGAACTTATCTAGATGTGTGGTGAGAACCTTGAATGCCCAAGTGCTTCACAGAAGTTTATAATGCAGAGCCGTGAAAATAAAAAATATTTTTTTTCCCACAAAAAAGATTTTTTAGCCCCCAAGATTTTATTTTCACAAGGGTAACAAGAGAAATTGGACCCCAAAAGTTGTTGTCCAATTTGTTCTGAGTATGCTGGTACCCCATATTTGGGGGTAAACCACTGTTTGGGCGCACAGCAGAGCTCGGAAGGGAAGGAGCGCCTTTTTGGAATGCAGACTTTGATAGAATGGTCTGTGGGCATTATGTTGCGATTGCAGAGCCCCTGATGTACCTAAACTGTAGTAACCCCCCACAAGTGACCCCATTTTGGAAACTAGACCCCCCAAGGAACTTATCTAGATGTGTGGTGAGAACTTTGAATGCCCAAGTGCTTCACAGAAGTTTAGAATGCAGAGTCGTGAAAATAAAAAATATTTTTTTTTCACAAAAAAGATATTGTAGCCCCCAAGTTTTTATTTTCACAAGGGTAACAAGAGAAATTGGACCCCAGAAGTTGTTGTCCAACTTATCCCGAGTACGCTGATGCCCCATATGTGGGGGTAAACCACTGTTTGGGCGTACGGCAGAGCTCGGAAGGGAAGGAGCGCCTTTTTGGAATGCAGACTTTGATAGAATGGTCTGTGGGCATTATGTTGCGATTGCAGAGCCCCTGATGTACCTAAACTGTAGTAACCCCCCACAAGTGACCCCATTTTGGAAACTAAACCCCCCAAGGAACTTATCTAGATGTGTGGTGAGAACTTTGAATGCCCAAGTGCTTCACTGAAGTTTAGAATGCAGAGTCGTGAAAATAAAAAATATTTTTTTTTTCACAAAAAAGATATTGTAGCCCCCAAGTTTTTATTTTTACAAGGGTAGCAAGAGAAATTGGACCCCAGAAGTTGTTGTCCAATTTATCCCGAGTACGCTGATGCCCCATATGTGGGGGTAACCCACTGTTTGGGCGCACGGCAGAGCTCAGAAGGGAGGGAGCACCATTTGACTTTTTGAGCGCAAAATTGGCTGTTGTGTTTGGAGACCCCCTGATGTACCTAAACAGTGGAAACCCCCCAATTCTAGCTCCAACCCTAACCCCAACACACCCCTAACCCTAATGCCAACCTGATCCATAATCCTAATCACTAACCCTAACCATAATCACAACCCTTACCCCAAAACAACCCTAATGTCAACCCTAATCAAAACCCTAAATCCAACACACCCCTAATCCTAATCTCAACCCTAACCTCAAACCTAACCCTAATCCCAATACACCCCTAATCACAACCCTAACCTTAACCCTAATCCCAAACCTAACCCTAATCCCAAGCGTAACACTAATGCCAACCCTAACCCTAATACCAACCCTAATCCAAACCCTAACCCTAATCCCAGCTCTAACCCTAACTTTAGCCCCAACCCTAGCCCTAACTTTAGCCCCAACCCTAACCATAGCCCTAAGGCTACTTTCACACTTGCGTCGTTTGGCATTCCGTCGCAATCCGTCATTTTGGACAAGAAACGGATCCTGCAAATGTGCCCGCAGGATGCGTTTTTTGCCCATAGACTTGTATTGCCGACGGATCGTGACGGATGGCCACACGTCGCGTCCGTCGTGCACTGGATCAGTTGTGTTTTGGCGGACCGTCGGCACAAAAAAAGTTCAATGAAACGTTTTTTTGTACGTCGCATCCGCCATTTCTGACCGCGCATGCGTGGCCGTAACTCCGCCCCCTCCTCCCCAGGACATAGATTGGGCAGCGGATGCGTTGAAAAACTACAGCTGCTGCCCACGTTGTGCACAATTTTCACAACGTGCGTCGGTATGTCGGGCCGACGCATTGCGACGGCCCCGTACCGACGTAAGTGTGAAAGAAGCCTAACCCTAAATTTAGCCCCAACCCTAACCCTAAATTTAGCCTCAACCCTAACCCTAAATTTAGCCCCAACCCTAGCCCTAACCCTAGCCCTAACCCTAGCCCTAACCCTAACCCTACCCCTACCCCTACCCCTAACCCTACCTCTACCCCTAACCCTACCCCTAACCCTACCTCTAACCCTAACCCTACCCCTAACCCTTCCCCTAACCCTACCCCTAACCCTACCCCTAACCCTAACCCTAACCCTAATTTTAGCCCCAACTGCTGTTCTCCTGCCGGCCGGCAGATGGAGACAGATGGCGGGCGCACTGCGCATGCGCCCGCCATTTTCTTCTGCCGGCGGCCAGGAGGAGCAGCAAGAGGATCCAGGGACACAGGTGAGTATTGTAGGGTCCCCGAATCCCCCTATTTCTCTGTCCTCTGATGTGCGATCACATCACAGGACAGAGAATTACACTTTACTTTTTTTTTTTTTTTTGCGGTCGCCGGTAAACAGTTAATTACCGGCGATCGCAAAACAGGGGTCGGTAAAACCGACCCCGATCATGCTCTTTGGGGTCTCGGCTACCCCCGGCAGCCGAGACCCCAAAGACTCTCGCGGGGCCGGCCGGCGGGCACACTGCGCATGCGCCCGCCATTTTGAAGATGGCGGCGCCCACCGGGAGCCACGAGGAGCATCGGGGGAGCTAGGTGAGTATTGGGGGGCCACCTGGGACCCCTTTTCTCTGTCCTCCGATGTGCGATCACATTGGAGGACAGAGAAATTAAAAAGAGATCGCGTTTTTTTTTTTTTTTGCGATCGCCGGTAAACGGTTAATTACCGGCGATAGCAAATGCGGGGTGGGTTAAAAACCCCCCAAATCATGTTCTCTGGGGTCTCGGCTACCCCCGGCAGCCGAGACCCCGGAGAAAATCGGCCTCTGGGGGGCGCTATTTACTTTTTCCACAGCGCCGTTAATTAACGGCGCTGTGGTTTAAGTACCCTTAGCGGCCGCCGTTAAAAGGCGTATCGGCGGTCGCTAAGGGGTTAAAACAAACAGCCTGGGGACCCCTCTCTTCTCGATAAGCAGCCTTGCTAATGCTGCAGCCCCCAGCTGTCAGTTAAATACACGGGAACCCAAACTGTTTTTTAAAATTATTTATTTAGAGCGCAGGCTGATGAATACTCATATCAGCTGCTCCTGCTCTCGCTGTTATTAGCAGCAACAGACGTAGGCCGATAGGCAGGGCCGTATTTAGGCTATGTGCACACGTTCAGGACTTCTTGCAGAAATTTCCTGAGAAAAACCTGAAATTTTCTGCAAGAAATCGACATGCGTATTTTGCGAGTTTTTGGTGCATTTTTTTTGCGGATTTTTACGGACATTTCCCAATGCATTATATAGTGGGAAATCCACAAAATTAATGAACATGCTGCGTTTTTTACGGCAATGCGTTTTTTTTTGCGGAAAAAAACGCATCATGTGCACAAAAATTGCAGAATTCATTCTAAATGATGAGATGCATGATGTATGCTGTTTTTTTGCGTTTTTAAAGCGTTTTTATAGCGAAAAAATGTGAAAAAAAGAGTCATTGTGAGTATGACTAATGCAGACCCGGTCGGCAGTGACTTAGGCTACTTTCACATCAGGGATTTTTGCCATTCGCGGAAGATCCAGCAGTTTTTCTGCATCTGCCACATAACAGATCACTTACGGCAACCCTGCGTTCGGCCTCATTCATTCCCTATGGGACTTGCGGAGATGTGCGGCACTTGCGGTTTTGCCGCGATCCGGAAAATGCGGTACTTGCAGCAATGGAAAGAACACTGCTAGCAGTATTTTTTTTGTCTCACCGCAAGTGCAAAACCTCAAGTGCCGCACATGTTCGCAAGTAGCCATCACTACCTGTCCCTGCACCTTCCTTGCTCATCCCCAACCATCCCTCCCTGACCTAAAACTACACTATACAGCTTTAGAAAAACAATTACCTGACATATTCCTACGATAATGAGGGCTCCAGGCTATGGCGTAAGTGCATTGCTTTCCCTATGTAGGGATTCAGGAAGACGGCCGCCACAGGCGGCGCAGGTGCAGACTGAGATCGCATCTGGACCAAGATCCCAATCTCTGCCTTCAGTGGCCCACAGATTCAGAAATATGGCCGGCAGGAAAGCAATGCACTCCACTTAGCTCTTACCGCCAACAGCGGGCCCGCAGCATTGCACCGCTGGGACCCCCCCTCCTCCCATTCAGGGCCCGCTGCATTGTCCCACTTCTGCCACTGCAGACTTCAGGAGTAAGGGACTCGGCCTCCTGTGATCCTGTTTACAGGACAGGAGACCGCTATTACTGGACGGGGGGACGCTATTACAGGGCAGGGACATGTGTATGCACACACACACTGCACGGGGGGGGGGGGCACAGTATGCACACATACATACACTGCACAGGGGGCACAGTATGCACACACACACACATACATACACTGCACAGGGGGGCACAGTATACACACATACATACACTGCACAGGGGGGCACAGTATGCACACACATACATACACTGCACAGGGGGCACAGTATGCACACACACACACACATACATACACTGCACAGGGGGCACAGTATGCACACACATACATACACTGCACAGGGGGGCACAGTATGCACACACATACATACACTGCACAGGGGGCACAGTATGCACACACATACATACACTGCACAGGGGGCACAGTATGCACACATACATACACTGCACAGGGGGGCACAGTATGCACACATACATACACTGCACAGGGGGGCACAGTATGCACATATACATACACTGCACAGGGGGCACAGTATGCACACACACACACACACATACACTGCACAGGGGGGGCAGAGTATACACACACACACATACACTGCACAGGGGGGGCAGAGTATACACACACACACACACATTGCACAGGGGGCACAGTATGCACACATACATACACTGCACAGGGGGCACAGTATACACACACACACATTGCACAGGGGGGCAGAGTATGCACACATACATACACTGCACAGGGGGCACAGTATGCACACACATACATACACTGCAAAGGGGGCACAGTATGCACACACATACATACACTGCACAGGGGGCACAGTATGCACACACACACACTGCACAGGGGGGCACAGTATGCACACACACACACACTGCACAGGGGGGCACAGTATGCACACACACACACACTGCACAGGGGGGCACAGTATGCACACACACACACTGCACAGGGGGGCACAGTATGCACACACACACCGCACAGGGGGGCACAGTATGCACACACACTGCACAGGAGGGCACAGTATGCACACACACTGCACAGGGGGCACAGTATGCACACACACACTGCACAGGGGGGCACAGTATGCACACACACACTGCACAGGGGGCACAGTATGCACACACTGCACAGGGGGCACAGTATGCACACACACACACTGCACAGGGGGGCACAGTATGCACACATACATACACTGCACAGGGGGCACAGTATGCACACACACACATACATACACTGCACAGGGGGGCACAGTATACACACATACATACACTGCACAGGGGGGCACAGTATGCACACACATACATACACTGCACAGGGGGCACAGTATGCACACACACACACACATACATACACTGCACAGGGGGGCACAGTATACACACATACATACACTGCACAGGGGGGCACAGTATGCACACACATACATACACTGCACAGGGGGCACAGTATGCACACACATACATACACTGCACAGGGGGCACAGTATGCACACATACATACACTGCACAGGGGGGCACAGTATGCACACATACATACACTGCACAGGGGGGCACAGTATGCACATATACATACACTGCACAGGGGGCACAGTATGCACACACACACACACATACACTGCACAGGGGGGGCAGAGTATACACACACACACATTGCACAGGGGGCACAGTATGCACACATACATACACTGCACAGGGGGCACAGTATACACACACACATTGCACAGGGGGGCAGAGTATGCACACATACATACACTGCACAGGGGGCACAGTATGCACACACATACATACACTGCAAAGGGGGCACAGTATGCACACACATACATACACTGCACAGGGGGCACAGTATGCACACACACACACTGCACAGGGGGGCACAGTATGCACACACACACACTGCACAGGGGGGCACAGTATGCACACACACACACTGCACAGGGGGGCACAGTATGCACACACACACACTGCACAGGGGGGCACAGTATGCACACACACACACTGCACAGGGGGGCACAGTATGCACACACACACCGCACAGGGGGGCACAGTATGCACACACACTGCACAGGAGGGCACAGTATGCACACACACTGCACAGGGGGCACAGTATGCACACACACACTGCACAGGGGGGCACAGTATGCACACACACACTGCACAGGGGGCACAGTATGCACACACTGCACAGGGGGCACAGTATGCACACACACACACTGCACAGGGGGGCACAGTATGCACACATACATACACTACACAGGGGGCACAGTATGCACACATACATACACTGCACAGGGGGCACAGTATGCACACACACACACACACACACTGCACAGGGGGGCACAGTATGCACACACACACACACACACACTGCACAGGGGGGCACAGTATGCACACACACACACACACTGCACAGGGGGCACAGTATGCACACACACACACACTGCACAGGGGGGCACAGTATGCACACACACACTGCACAAGGGGGCACAGTATGCACACACACTGCACAGGGGGCACAGTATGCACACACACTGCACAGGGGGGCACAGTATGCACACACACACTGCACAGGGGGCACAGTATGCACACACATACACTGCACAGGGGGCACAGTATGCACACACACACACACTGAACAGGGGGGCACAGTATGCACACACACACTGCACAGGGGGCACAGTATGCACACACTGTACAGGGGGGCACAGTATGCACACACACACACACACTGCACAGGGGGCACAGTATGCACACACACACACTGCACAGGGGGGCACAGTATGCACACACACACACACTGCACAGGGGGCACAGTATGCACACACACACACACTGAACAGGGGGGCACAGTATGCACACACACACACACACACACACTGCACAGGGGGCACAGTATGCACACACACACTGCACAGGGGGGCACAGTATGCACACACACACTGCACAGGGGGCACAGTATGCACACACACACACTGAACAGGGGGGCACAGTATGCACACACACACTGCACAGGGGGGCACAGTATGCACACACACACACTGCACAGGGGGCACAGTATGCACACAGACACACTGAACAGGGGGGCACAGTATGCACACACACACTCACACACTGCACAGAGGGGCACAGTATGCACACACACACACATACACTGCACAGGGGGCACAGTATGCACACACATATACACTGCACAGGGGGCACAGTATTCACACACATACATACACTGCACAGGGGGCACAGTATGCACACACATACATACACTGCACAGGGGGGCACAGTATGCACACACATACATACACTGCACAGGGGGGCACAGTATGCACACACATACATACACTGCACAGGGGGGGCACAGTATGCACACACATACATACACTGCACAGGGGGCACAGTATGCACACACTGCACAGGGGGCACAGTATGCACACACACATACACTGCACAGGGGGCACAGTATGCACACACATACATACACTGCACAGGGGGCACAGCATGCACACACTGCACAGGGGGCACAGTATGTACACACATACTGTACATACACTGCACAGGGGGGAACAGTATGCACACACATACATACACTGCACAGGGGGGCACAGTATGCACACACATATGGAGCGCCCCCAGACACAGGGCCACGAGTTCTCGGTACCGGGCCTCTCTGGTTCGGTTCTGAGGCTGTCACGGTGGCTAGACACAGTCCGCGACCCTGCTAAGGGGCGTCCAATAAAGGCGGTACAGTCTGTCAGGGGTTCATGACGCCACCTGTGGTGTTCGGTCAGGGTGACCGACGCTGCTGTGGGGTCCGCTGGGGTGATGGAATGGCAGCTGGATGGAGTACCTTCCCACAGGTGAAGTATGTCCCCAGGGCTTCCCAGTAAGGTGGAGGGTGATGGTGTGAGGTGCAGGCAATAACGAGGACACAGGGTTGCAGTCTCTTTACCTCTTTACTGAAGACTTCAGGATCCGCAATCCAGAGCACGTTTAACAGGGCTGTCTGAGACCGGCCGGTCCGATGGGCACTTCCAGAGTTTCCCTCGCAGATGGAAATCGTTGCCCACCTCTAGCGCCTGTGTGTTGTAGTCCTACCCTGCTGTGCATTCGGAATAGTCCTCACAACTGCTGTTCTCGTTCGTTCGTTCTCTACAGCTCTCTCTTTCTTTGGTTCCAGATCTTTCTAGTTCAACGTCCCCCAGGTATGTTATGGCTAGGACGCACCCGTATGACGGGAAGGCCTGGAGCTCTTCCGGGACCCTAGAGACGCCCCTCTCCCACTGTTGCACCCTATGTCTTCGTAGGTATTTAGGTGAGACAGACAACCTATAATTAACTGTCCTGCGGAGTTCGAAGTAAGGCCTAGAGTCAGTTACTCCCGCGGTGTTCCGGTCACCGGCTACGCGCCTCAGTAGGATGTTGCCTCGGTCTCACGGCACGACTCCTACCGGCTCTCCTTTGTGCTTGATCTCGTTTACACTGTTCCACAATATCCTTCCTTTCGTGTCTCTCTCTTAGGATACCGCCGCGGGGTGTGCAGGCGCGGTTCCGTTACGTTCTGTTCTGTTCGCTAGGCACCTGCCACGTTCCCACGCCTGACAGGGACCCCCCTGTGTCTTCTCCCTGCAACACCCCCTGCCACGGGATGTTGCCTAAATCCAACCCAGTCAGCTTCTGACTAACTTCCTCCCCGACCCCAAGTTTTACCAGTGTGAGGAGTGGCCCAATAAATAAAGCCTTTTGCTCCCCCTAGTGGCCAGAGTGTGAAGTGTAAAGTGTTCTGGTGATACCTGGTCAGGAGAACTCCTTCAGTGCCATCAGACGTACCATCACTCCCCTTAGTGGCAGAGCGTCATACTGCAATGACCAGGTCTCTGGGGCGCTGCACATACATACACTGCACAGGGGGGCACAGTATGCACTCACATACATACACTGCACAGGGGGGCACAGTATGCACATATACATACACTGCACAGGGGGGCACAGTATGCACACACACACACACAAACTGCACAGAGGGGCACAGTATGCACACACATACTGTACATAGACTGCACAAGTTAGTGCCACCGGCGCCCAGCAGTCTCCAGTGAGCAGTAGAGCAGAGCGGCCGCTCCTCCCGGCCTCAGCAGGATAACCCCTGTTATGTTTGCTAATGACAGGTGTTATGAAGGCAATCCAGAAACACAGTGTGCTTAGCGATCAGAGCGCACACAGTGATCTGACAAATACCCAAAAATACAAGAACGAGCTCTGAGACGTGGAAACTCTGTAGACTGCACACCTGATCCTATCCTAAACACAACTAAAAGCGGCTGTGGATTGCGCCTAACAACTACCTAGGCAACTCGGCACAGCCTAAGAAACTAGCTAGCCTGAAGATAGAAAAATAGGCCTGACTTGCCCCAGAGAAATTCCCCAAAGGAAAAGGCAGCCCCCCACATATAATGACTGTGAGTAAGATGAAAAGACAAAACGTAGGGATGAAATAGATTCAGCAAAGTGGGGCCCGATATTCTAGGACAGAGCGAGGACAGTAAAGCGAACTTTGCAGTCTACAAAAAACCCTAAAGCAAAACCACGCAAAGGGGGCAAAAAAAAAAACCCACCGTGCCGAACTAACGGCACGGCGGTACACCCTTTGCGTCTCAGAGCTTCCAGCAAAACAAAAGACAAGCTGGACAGAAAAAAAGCAACAAAAAAAAACAAAAAGCACTTAGCTATACAGAGCAGCAGGTCACAGGAACAATCAGGAGAAGCTCAGATCCAACACTGAAACATTGACAAGGAGCAAGGATAGCAGCATCAGGCGGAGTTAAGTAATGAAGCAGTTAACGAGCTCACCAGAACACCTGAGGGAGGAAGCTCAGAAGCTGCAGTACCACTTGTGACCACAGGAGTGAATTCAGCCACAGAATTCACAACAGTACCCCCCCCCCTTGAGGAGGGGTTACCGAACCCTCAACAGAGCCCCCAGGCCGACCAGGATGAGCCGCATGAAAGGCACGAACAAGATCGGAAGCATGAACATCAGAGGCAAAAACCCAGGAATTATCTTCCTGAGCATAACCCTTCCATTTAACCAGATACTGGAGTTTCCGTCTAGAAACACGAGAATCCAAAATCTTCTCCACAATATACTCCAATTCCCCCTCCACCAAAACCGGGGCAGGAGGCTCAACAGATGGAACCATAGGTGCCACGTATCTCCGCAACAACGACCTATGGAATACATTATGTATGGAAAAGGAGTCTGGGAGGGTCAAACGAAAAGACACAGGATTGAGAACCTCAGAAATCCTATACGGACCAATAAAACGAGGTTTAAATTTAGGAGAGGAAACCTTCATAGGAATATGACGAGAAGATAACCAAACCAGATCCCCAACACGAAGTCGGGGACCCACACGGCGTCTGCGATTAGCGAAAAGTTGAGCTTTCTCCTGGGACAAGATCAAATTGTCCACTACCTGAGTCCAGATCTGCTGCAACCTATCCACCACAGAATCCACACCAGGACAGTCCGAAGACTCAACCTGTCCTGAAGAGAAACGAGGATGGAACCCAGAATTGCAAAAAAATGGAGAAACCAAGGTAGCCGAGCTGGCCCGATTATTAAGGGCGAACTCAGCCAACGGCAAAAAGGACACCCAATCATCCTGGTCTGCAGAAACAAAACATCTCAGATATGTTTCCAAGGTCTGATTGGTTCGTTCGGTCTGGCCATTAGTCTGAGGATGGAAAGCCGAGGAAAAGGATAGGTCAATGCCCATCCTACCACAAAAGGCTCGCCAAAACCTTGAAACAAACTGGGAACCTCTGTCAGAAACAATATTCTCAGGAATGCCATGCAACCGAACCACATGCTGAAAGAACAAAGGTACCAAATCAGAGGAGGAAGGCAATTTAGCCAAGGGCACCAGATGGACCATTTTAGAAAAGCGATCACAGACCACCCAAATGACTGACATCTTTTGAGAAACGGGAAGGTCAGAAATGAAATCCATCGAAATATGTGTCCAAGGCCTCTTTGGGACCGGCAAGGGCAAAAGCAACCCACTGGCACGAGAACAGCAGGGCTTAGCCCTAGCACAAATCCCACAGGACTGCACAAAAGTACGTACATCCCGTGACAGAGATGGCCACCAGAAGGATCTAGCCACTAACTCTCTGGTACCAAAGATTCCAGGATGACCAGCCAACACCGAACAATGAAGTTCAGAGATAAGTTTATTAGTCCACCTATCAGGGACGAACAGTTTCTCTGCTGGACAACGATCAGGTTTATTCGCCTGAAATTTTTGCAGCACCCGCCGCAAATCAGGGGAGATGGCAGACACTATGACTCCTTCCTTGAGGATACCCGCTGGCTCAGATAAACCCGGAGAGTCGGGCACAAAACTCCTAGACAGAGCATCCGCCTTCACATTTTTAGAGCCCGGAAGGTACGAAATCACAAAGTCGAAGCGGGCAAAAAATAACGACCAACGGGCCTGTCTAGGATTCAAGCGCTTGGCAGACTCGAGATAAGTCAAGTTCTTATGATCAGTCAATACCACCACGCGATGCTTAGCTCCTTCAGGCCAATGACGCCACTCCTCGAATGCCCACTTCATGGCCAGCAACTCTCGATTGCCCACATCATAATTACGCTCAGCGGGCGAAAACTTCCTGGAAAAGAAAGCACATGGTTTCATCACTGAGCAATCAGAACCTCTCTGTGACAAAACCGCCCCTGCTCCAATCTCAGAAGCATCAACCTCGACCTGGAACGGAAGAGAAACATCTGGCTGACACAACACAGGGGCAGAACAAAAACGACGCTTCAACTCCTGAAAAGCTTCCACAGCAGCAGAAGACCAATTAACCAAATCAGCACCCTTCTTGGTCAAATCGGTCAATGGTTTGGCAATGCTAGAAAAATTACAGATGAAGCGACGATAAAAATTAGCAAAGCCCAGGAACTTTTGCAGACTTTTCAGAGATGTCGGCTGAATCCAATCCTGGATGGCTTGGACCTTAACTGGATCCATCTCGATAGTAGAAGGGGTAAAGATGAACCCCAAAAATGAAACTTTCTGCACACCGAAGAGACACTTTGATCCCTTCACAAACAAAGAGTTAGCACGCAGGACCTGAAAAACCATTCTGACCTGCTTCACATGAGACTCCCAATCATCTGAGAAGATCAAAATGTCATCCAAGTAAACAATCAGGAATTTATCCAGATACTCACGGAAGATGTCATGCATAAAAGACTGAAACACAGATGGAGCATTGGCAAGTCCGAACGGCATCACTAGATACTCAAAATGACCCTCGGGCGTATTGAATGCAGTTTTCCATTCATCTCCTTGCCTGATTCTCACCAGATTATACGCACCACGAAGATCTATCTTAGTGAACCAACTAGCCCCCTTAATCCGAGCAAACAAGTCAGATAACAATGGCAAGGGATACTGAAATTTAACAGTGATCTTATTAAGAAGGCGGTAATCAATACACGGTCTCAGCGAACCATCCTTCTTGGCTACAAAGAAGAACCCTGCTCCCAGTGGTGATGACGATGGGCGAATATGTCCCTTCTCCAGGGATTCCTTCACATAACTGCGCATAGCGGCGTGTTCGGGCACGGATAAATTAAATAATCGACCTTTAGGGAATTTACTACCAGGAATCAAATTGATAGCACAATCACAATCCCTATGCGGAGGTAGAGCATCGGACTTGGGCTCTTCAAATACATCCTGATAATCAGACAAGAACTCTGGGACCTCAGAAGGGGTGGATGACGAAATCGACAAAAATGGAACATCACCATGTACCCCCTGACAACCCCAGCTGGATACCGACATGGAATTCCAATCCAATACTGGATTATGGGTTTGTAGCCATGGCAACCCCAACACGACCACATCATGCAGATTATGCAACACCAGAAAGCGAATAACTTCCTGATGTGCAGGAGCCATGCACATGGTCAGCTGGGCCCAGTATTGAGGTTTATTCTTGGCCAAAGGTGTAGCATCAATTCCTCTCAATGGAATAGGACACCAAGAAAAACCCACAACGTTTAGCATAATCCAAATCCATCAGATTCAGGGCAGCACCCGAATCCACAAACGCCATGACAGAAAACGACGACAAAGAGCATATCAAGGTAATGGACAGAAGGAATTTGGACTGTACAGTACCAATGACGGCAGACCTAGCGGACCGCTTAGTGCGCTTAGGACAATCAGAAATAGCATGAGTGGAATCACCACAGTAGAAACACAGACCATTCAGACGTCTGTATTCCTGCCGTTCAACTCTAGTCATAGTCCTATCGCACTGCATAGGCTCAGGTTTAACCTCAGGCAGTACCGCCAAATGGTGCACAGATTTACGCTCGCGCAAGCGTCGACCGATCTGAATGGCCAAAGACAAAGACTCATTCAAACCAGCAGGCATAGGAAATCTCACCATGACATCCTTAAGAGCCTCAGAGAGACCCTTTCTGAACAAAGCTGCCAGCGCAGATTCATTCCACTGAGTGAGTACTGACCATTTCCTAAATTTCTGACAATATACTTCTATATCATCCTGACCCTGGCACAAAGCCAGCAAATTTTTCTCAGCCTGATCCACTGAATTAGGCTCATCGTACAGCAATCCGAGCGCCAGGAAAAACGCATCGACACTACTCAATGCAGGGTCTCCTGGCGCAAGAGAAAATGCCCAGTCTTGAGGGTCGCCGCGCAAAAAAGAAATAATAATCAAAACCTGTTGAATAGGATTACCAGAAGAATGAGGTTTCAAGGCCAGAAATAGCTTACAATTATTTTTGAAACTTAGAAACTTAGTTCTATCTCCAAAAAACAAATCAGGAATAGGAATTCTTGGTTCTAACATAGATTTCTGATCAATAGTATCTTGAATTTTTTGTACATTTATAACGAGATTATCCATTGAAGAGCACAGACCCTGAATATCCATGTCCACACCTGTGTCCAGAATCACCCAAATGTCTAGGGGAAAAAAAAAAAAGTGAACACAGAGCAGAAAAAAAAAAAAAATGATGTCAGAACTTTTTCTTTCCCTCTATTGAGAATCATTAGTTAGTCTCCTTGTACTGTTATGTTTGCTAATGACAGGTGTTATGAAGGCAATCCAGAAACACAGTGTGCTTAGCGATCAGAGCGCACACAGTGATCTGACAAATACCCAAAAATACAAGAACGAGCTCTGAGACGTGGAAACTCTGTAGACTGCACACCTGATCCTATCCTAAACACAACTAAAAGCGGCTGTGGATTGCGCCTAACAACTACCTAGGCAACTCGGCACAGCCTAAGAAACTAGCTAGCCTGAAGATAGAAAAATAGGCCTGACTTGCCCCAGAGAAATTCCCCAAAGGAAAAGGCAGCCCCCCACATATAATGACTGTGAGTAAGATGAAAAGACAAAACGTAGGGATGAAATAGATTCAGCAAAGTGGGGCCCGATATTCTAGGACAGAGCGAGGACAGTAAAGCGAACTTTGCAGTCTACAAAAAACCCTAAAGCAAAACCACGCAAAGGGGGCAAAAAAAAAAACCCACCGTGCCGAACTAACGGCACGGCGGTACACCCTTTGCGTCTCAGAGCTTCCAGCAAAACAAAAGACAAGCTGGACAGAAAAAAAGCAACAAAAAAAACAAAAAGCACTTAGCTATACAGAGCAGCAGGTCACAGGAACAATCAGGAGAAGCTCAGATCCAACACTGAAACATTGACAAGGAGCAAGGATAGCAGCATCAGGCGGAGTTAAGTAATGAAGCAGTTAACGAGCTCACCAGAACACCTGAGGGAGGAAGCTCAGAAGCTGCAGTACCACTTGTGACCACAGGAGTGAATTCAGCCACAGAATTCACAACAAACCCCGCAGCAGTGTGCCGCCAGCCGGCATGAGCGCCTCACTTCAAGCCAAGGTCTCGCTCTGGCCCAGTGTTCTCCACTTACCTGTCAGATCCCCGGACCGCCCCAGCCAGCTGCGATCTGGATTGGGGGCGCTGTGCCGCTCTGGATCTCCTCCTTCCAGTCAGGTGAGTTCAGCAGACACTGACTGCACACAGTGTGGGCATGTCTGCAGTGCAGGGATGCGGCTGCCTACACCCGGCCTTTAACCCAGCAAGCAGCCAGAAGCTGGGGGACCATCCCAGGGGCATCTGCACCCTGCGCCCCGGCCCAGCCTGCCCCTGGTGGGATCCGAGACCCCCACAGTAGCCGGAAGACAAGTGGGTGGGCGGGTTGACACAAGACTATCAGGCGGGAACTGAACTTGGCGCCTCAGCGAGGAGGGGGTAGCGCTTGCACTGTGACTTGTTTCCGCTTCCGGATCCCTTTGCAGTACACGTGACGGCGCTGTATCTGAGACCCCCGCAGCAGTCAGAAGACTGAGGTGGGCGGGAGGACCCGGACTATAAAAAAAAAAAAAAAAAAAAAAAACACCTTGCCTTGCTCAGGTGCCGCCCCCCGCATCCTGCCGCCCTAGGCATGTGCCCTCAAGTGCCTAGTTGCAAATACGGCCCTGCTGATAGGAGCAGTAGTCCAATTTGCCGACGCCAGTGACTGGAGGCAAAATTTATACCTCCGATTACAGCTGCGGGCTCATGCTGTCATTTGACAGCGTGGGAACCGCGGCTGTCTAACTGATGATAATGATTTTATAAAGGTGACTATGTAAGACAGCTGCCTTTAATGCAGGTAACGAGCTGATTAGGAGCATCTAACTGGTCTGTAGGAGGCAGAACTCTTTGGGTATGTGCACACGTTGCGGATTTACCTCTGGAATTTTTTGTGTGGATTCTGCATCTCTTGGCAATAAACGCAGGTGCGGATTTGATGCATTTTTTATGTGGATTTTTTGCGGATTTACTGCTCCCAGAGCGAAATGTGCGTCGGGTGTGGTGGGCACCTGGACACCTATATTTTGAGGTAAATATGCATTGCTTTATTTTACTCTTTGTCGTGTATTACTTGTGTTTTGACAGCATCTATAGGACCTTTGGTCTGAATCATGTGACATTGTGCTTCACTTGTGTCTCTGCTATCTAAAGGGATATCTTGGGGTATCTTGTCTTAATTGTTTGTTCTATTATACTTATGGCACTTGCACCTTATTTATAACTATATTGACATTTGATATATATAGACACACTATACCTCTTTGGAAGCAGATCATTTATAGCAGTATTGTGGTGTTGTTTGCATACTGCTTTGCTATTTCCAGGTGTCCCATTTTTATTCCTGTTCCAGTTTTAATGGATTCCCTTTTGTGTTATATCTATTGGATTATTTATATGATTATTATTATGTATTTATGAAATTGTTTAATAAAAATGTATTTTAACCCATCTTGGGAATGGTTATTCCTTTTTGGTGTTTATTGTAGTTCTTTTCTTCCTTCCCTGGGTTTTTTTTTTACATTTGGATATAAGGTTTCTATTGGTTTTATATATCACTGTATGTCTGGTCAATAGATATTAAAAGTTCATTTACATATAAGAAAAATATGGATTTCCTGGGAGTAAGACATCAGATCGCAGATATCAAGTTATTCTTTTCTTCAGCTTCGAAGGGTTGTTCCTACTGAAAGCGTTCCTTTAAAATTTTATAAAAAAAAAGAAAAATGTAGAGGGAAAGAAAAAGAAAATATATCTTAAGAATAAGAATTGACCAAAGGACAACTTGCCACTGTTGTATCTGGTTCATTACCGCTCAGAAAATATCATAATGTTCTTCTGCCAAAGTTGTTCAGTTCTACTGCTAACGTGGAGGTCAAATACATTAGGTCTATTGCTGTTATAGTCATAAGATTATTATAGCCATCAGCTCAAACTTAGGTTTATATTTGCTTTGTGCAATGATCACTATAAATCTATTGTTCATGGTTTGTTTGTTTTTGCACATATTGCTTAGGAGATTCAGGGGAGATGTTTACTGTATATACTCGAGTATAAGACGAGATTTTCAGCCCATTTTTTTACTCGAGTCATACCCTGGGGTCGGCAGAGGAGGTGGAGCGGGGGCGGTCTAATAAACTCACCTGCTCCTGGAGCGGTCCCTGCAGGTCCCTGGTTCTCCCGGCGCCGCAGCTTCTTCCTGTACTGAGCGGTCACATGGTACCGCTCATTACAGTAATGAATATGTGGCTCCACCTCCCATAGGAGGAATATTGGAAGATGGAGCGGCGCCGGAACGAAGTCAGGTGAATATTGAAAGTGCCGGGGGCCTGAGCGACGGAGAGGTGAGTATGTGATTTATTTTTTTTCATCGCAGCAACAGCAAATGGGGCAAGTGTCTGTATGGAGCATCTATGGGACCATAATCAACGTATGTGCAGAATTATATGGGGAAAATATCTTTATGGAGCATCTTATGGGGCAATAATTAACGTTTGTGCAGCATTATATTGGGCAAATATGTCAATGGAGCATCTTATGGGGCCATTATTAACCTTTATGCAAGATTATATGGGGCATATTTAAGGCTATGTTCACACGTTCCTAATTTCCCTCCTTTTTTTTCAGGACTAAAAACCGCAGCTCTTGGCAGAAAACACAGGTCCTTTTTTTGGTGCTTTTTTGGTGCGTTTTTTGATGCGTTTTTTGATGCGTTTTTTTATGCAGTTTTCTATGCAGAGTCTGTGTGTTTTCTAGGAAGTTTTTTAGGGTTAAAATGGCTGAAAATACCCTAACCCTACCCCTAACCCTACCCCTACCCCTAACCCTACCCCTATCCTTACCCCTACCCCTAACCCTACCCCTACCCCTAACCCTAACCCTATTCTAACCTTAGTGGAAAAAAAAAATTCTTAATTTTTTTATTGTCCCTACCTATGGGGGTGACAAAGGGGGGGGAGGGTCATTTACTATTTTTTTTTTTTTGATCACTGAGATAGGTTATATCTCAGTGATTAAAATGCACTTTGGAACGAATCTGCCGGCCGGCAGATTCGGCGGGCGCACTGCGCATGCGCCCGCCATTTTGCAAGATGGCGGCGCCCAGGGAGAAGACAGCCGGACGGACACCGGGAGGCCGGGTAAGTATAAGGGGGGGAGATGAGGGCACGGGGGGGCGTCGGAGCACGGGGGGGTGGCATCGGAGCATGGGGGGGTGGGATTGGGGCACGGGGGGCAGCCACACTGCAGCGGTTCTGCACCACAAACCGCAGAAAACCCGCAGATATATTTTTCATCTGCGGGTTTTACTGCGGGTTTGACCTCACAATGGAGGTCTATGGGTGCAGAACCGCTGCAGTTCCGCAAAAAGAAGTTACATGGTACTTCTTTTTTATCGCGGCTATTCAGCGCGGCTTTTTTCGCGATTTTCCGCAATGTGGGCACAGCAGTTCCTGTTTTCCATAGGGTACATTGTAATGTACCCTGCATGGAAAACAGCTGCGGACCCGCAGCGGGAAAATCGCGGCGATTCCGCATGAAAAAAAGTATGGTGTGAACATGGCCTTAATATGGAGCATCTTATGGGGCCATCATAAACTTTATGGAGCATTATATGAGGGTCCTGATTCAATATGGATACTCAAAAACACTTAACCTACTGATGTCTCAATTAATTTTACTTTTATTCGTATCTATTTTTACTTTTGACATTTACCGGTAGCTGCTGCATTTCCCACCCTAGGCTTATACTCGAGTCATTAAGTTTTCCCAGTTTTTGGTGGCAAAATTAGGGGGGTCGGCTTATACTCGGGTCGGCTTATACTCGAGTATATACGGGTAATTTTTTTTTTGTTTTATTCTTAGTCCATTGGAAAGTCTGTAGTTTTTTGAACGTCGCACCCGAGTCCTTTGAACCTCCTCCTTCCTCATCTGATAAGTCAGGTGCAACGTCATCATTGCGGCACAATTCACACAGGTGTTAGGGATGCCGGCATGTACGAGGAGGTTAGCAGGGCTCTGGTGCGATAGCCACACAATACTGACCAGGGTCCTAAAATTGTTTTGATCAACTCTACTGGATATATTGCACAGCTGCAGAGATGCTTTAACCATCTCCATGCCTCTCCGCTGAGAAGCTCTAACCATCTCCCCACCTCGTCGCGGAGCAGCTTTAACCAGCTCCCTCCCTCTTTGCTTGGCACCATCTGTATGACACCGGTGGCACAAGGTGGTCTTTGCACCACATCCATCATATATCGGGACTATGGCCAAGGTTGTTACGTAGTTTGCAGTTATGGGCAAATGCATGTTTTCTTGCACCAATTTTGATGAGTGTCACCCATTGTGCTACTGGCCAAATGTGAAGTGATCTCCGTCAGTGATTACAGTTTTAACCCTACCACTTACCATTGATCAAAATGGATCTAGAAATTAAGATTCAGAGATTCACTAAAAATGACAAATCCACATGTCTTACCTGTTATCCTGTGGAAAATGACTGGGATGGGTTCTGTGGTAACTAACACATCTTCATCATTCTCTGAACTGGATACATACGTGTTATCTGCAAGGCATCAATAAGCAAAATCTATAAAATATTACGTTATAAGAAATAAAAAGCCTGTAAACAATAAAAACATACATACATATATTTTTTTTCTCGGTTTTAACCTTGGAGCTACTGAAAACTGCCTGGAAACTACACTATTATTTTCACACATAAGGATTATTTGAAAACAAACAAACATCTAATTTGCATTACTTATATACAGCTCTGGCAAAAATTAAGAGACCACTGCAAAATGTTCAGTTTGTCTGATTTTTCTCATTATATGCATATTTTTCAGTAAAATGTAAATTGCTCATTTATTTTATAAAGTTCTGACAACATTTTGTATTTTTTTCTGAAAAGGAGAAATGGTCAAAATAATAAAACAAACTGCGCTTTCAGATCTCAAATAATGCAAAGAAAACAAGTTCATAATCATTTAGAAACAACAATACTAATGTTTTAACTCGGGAAGAGTTCAGAAATCAATATTTAGTGGCATAACCATGATTTTTATCACAGCTTTCATGCATCTTGGCATGCTTTCCACCAGTCTATCACACTGCTTCTGGCACAAAAATTTAAGCAGTCCTTTATTTGATGGCTTGTGACTATCCATCATCCTCTTGATTACATTCCATAGGTTTTCAATGGGGTTCAGGTCTGGAGATTGGGCTGCCCATGACAGGGTTTTGATGTGGTGTTCCCTTAATTTTTGCCAGAGCTGTACATATTTAAAGGGGTTATTCACTAAATCATAATGTGATCTCTACATTCTGTACAAACAGAATTAATCATAATGCACAGTATTTTAAGCCTGAACTGATTTGCCACTATCACCACCCCTATGATGACTCTCTAGGGCTCTCTGTATCCTCCTTTGCCACTGGATTCGTACTCCAGTAGTTCTGATGCTGTCAGTCAACGTTATTCCGATGAACCTGTGTAATAAAACATCTGACTGTTGGGTTGTAAGCACAGCCCAGCTAAGCTGTGCTGAAGATCCCAAAGATACCATCTGCATTTGCACTTAACGACCCCGTATAGTTAGAAAGAAAGGAAAAGATATGACCCCTGTCTAATTAAACATCCCCCAGATACTCACACAGTATCTTCATTGCCTTGACAGCCAAGTTGTAGCACAGCTCAGCTATTAGAAAATGGCAGTTGGATAGGGCAGGAGACAGGTAAGGTGCATAAGTTTTTCAAACAATCATGATTCTTGGTCAGTCATACTACATTATGCATTGATCATAACAATCTGCTTCTTATTTGTTTTTACTTCTGCTTTCTCACAACTCGCCCGCCCTTTAACACATTCTGGGCACTCTCTCTATATCCACCCCTCCCTTCTCCCCTCTCCCATGTATAACTCTGAGGTGCTCTACTGACATTTCTTACCCACTCCAAACCAGCCACTACCGCCATGCAGCACTCAAAACGTTCATACAAATCATCCCATCACCTGCTCTTTCTGTTTTTTCACCTTCTACTAGTTGCAGGTGACATCTCCCCAAACCCTGGACCTCCCTCCACCAGCATACATTACTCTCCTCCAGCTACATATAGAAACCCTGCTAATCTTATTAACATTCAGTGCATGCCTTCTCATATCGCTTTCCACTGTGCTCTCTGGAATGCACGGTCTGTGTGTAACAAACTAACTTACATTCACGATCTTTTCCTCTCTAATTCCCTTAACCTTCTGGCTATTACAGAAACCTGGATCCAGCATTCAGACACCACCGCCGCTGCTGCACTCTCGTTTGGTGGGCAGAAATTTTCACATATTACCAGACCTGAGAACAGACAGGGTGGAGGTGTTGGTTTGCTCCTTTCATCACAATGTGCTTTCCAGGTCATCCCCCCGGTTCCCTCACTTACATTACCTTCCTTTGAAGTCCACGCCGTCAGACTCTATAAGCCCATCTCCTTGCGAGTGGCGGTTGTTTATCGCCCTCCAGGCTCCTCACACCAGTTTCTAGACCACTTTGCCACCTGGCTTACTCACTTTCTATCCTGTGACATCCCCACCCTCATCATGGGAGACTTTAACATCCCCATCAATGATCCCCTCTCCCAATCTGCCTCTCATCTTCTTTCTCTAACTTCTTCATTCGGTCTCTCACAGTTTACTAATTCTCCTACGCATAAGGACGGGAATAATCTGTACCTTGTTTTCTCCTGTCCCGACTCGCTGCACGACTTTACTAACTCCCCTCTCCCGCTCTCGGACCACAACCTTCTTTCCTTCTCTGTCAAGAATTGTCTCCTCACCCGGGACACCCCCACTTACCACACTTATTGGAATACATGTACGATTACTACCCAGCAGCTTGTGGACAATCTCCACACATCTCTAGCCCCCATCTCCTCCCTCTCCTGTCCAGACTTAGCATTGTCACACATCAATAATACACTGAAGAATGCCCTGGATGAAGCAGCACCTTCTACACGCAGAAAGACCCAACACAGACAACGGCAGCCCTGGCACACTATGCAAACACGCTTTCTTTAGCATTGCTCAAGGTGTGCAGAGCGGCAGTGGAGAAAATCTCTCTCAGCAGAAGACTTCATCCACTATAAGTTCATCCTCAAAACCTATAACTCTGCCCTTTATCTGGCCAAACAATCCTACTTCACCACATCACCTCACTATCTAACAACCCAAAACAACTTTTTGAAACCTTAAACTCCCTCCTGAAACCTAAAGTACAGGCTCCCATCACCAACCTCAGCGGTGAGGATCTGGCCACTTATTTCTTAGAAAAAAATCAACCACATCCATCAGAATATCTCAGCGCAATCTACTCAGTGCCTGGATCCCTTTCCCTGCCGCACCTCAAGCTCACTAGATATCTTTGAGCCTGTTTCAGAAGAATAAGTTTCCAAGCTCCTCGCTTCTGCTCGGCCTACAACCTGCAACAGTGACCCCATTCCTTCACATCTCCTGCAGTCTCTCTCACCAGGGGTCACCACTCACCTGACTAAAATATTTAACCTCTCTCTTTCTTCAGGTATCTTTCCCTCCTCATTTAAACATGCTATCATAACCCCTTTACTTAAAAAGCCATCACTGGACCAGAACTGCACTGCAAACTACAGACCTGTCTCCAACCTTTCCTTCATCTATAAACTCCTGGAACGCTTGGTCCACTCCTGTCTAATCCGCTATCTCTCGGATAACTCTCTTCTTGACCCCTTACAATCTGGTTTCCGCTCTTTACACTCCACTGAAACTGCCCTCACTAAAGTCTCTAATGATCTAATAACAGCTATATCCAAAGGTCATTGCCCTTTACTGATTTTCCTGGATCTCTCTGCCGCATTTGACACTGTGGATCACCGGCTTCTCCTCACTATGCTCCACTCTATAGGCCTCAAGGACACAGCCCTCTCCTGGTTCTCCTCCTACCTCTCTGACCGCTCCTTCACTGAATCTTTTGCCGGCTCCTCTTCCTCTACTCGTCCCCTTACTATCGGGCTTCCGCAAGGCTCATTTCTATGCCCCCTCTTCTTCTCTCTTTACACGGCCCCTATTGGACAAACAATCAGCAGATTTGGGTTCCAGTATCATCTCTATGCTGATAACACCCAATTATACACTTCATCCCCCGACATCACCCCTACCCTAATGCAAAATACCAAAGAATGTCTGTCTGCTGTCTCTAACATCATGTCCTCCCTCTACCTGAAACTAAATCTCTCCAAAACGGAACTTCTTGTGTTTCTCCCTTCTATTAACCTCACTCTACCCAACATCGAAATTACCCTGGAGGGTTCAACCATAACACCCAAGCAGCATGCCCGCTGTCTTGGGGTCATATTCAACACCGAACTTTCCTTTACTCCCTATATCCGATCATTCACTCGCTCTTGTCACCTGCATCTTTAAAACATCTCCAGAATCCGACCTTTCTCACCGTTGAAACTGCTAAAACTCTTACTGTCGCTCTTATTACTCCCATCTGGACTACTGCAACTCCCTTCTGATCGGTCTCCCTCTTACCAAACTTTCTTCTCCAATCCATCTTGAATGCTGCAGCCAGAGTCATATTTCTGTCCAGCTGCTTCACCAATGCCTCCATCTTGTGTCAGTCATTACACTGGCTACCCATTCGCTACAGGGTCCAGTATAAACTCTCTCACCCACAAAGCTCTCCACAGTTCTGCACCGCCTTATATCTCCTCTCTCATCTCTGTCTATCGCCCTACACGTGCCCTCCGTTCTACAAATGACCTAAGACTAACATCCCCCATAATCCGAACCTCGCACCTCCGTCTCCAAGACTTCTCTCGTGCTGCGCCAGCTCTCTGGAATTCACTTCCCCAGACGATCAGACTGATACCTAGCCCCGACCTATTCAAGCGTGCTTTGAAAACCCATCTCTTCAAACAAGCCTACCACATTAACTACTCAGTAAACCAACTTTGCCCTGTTCCCTCCGTCCAAATATTACTCTGAATCTGCACCCTACTACTCATCTGTCGCCACACCCTCCATACACCTGATAACTGCACTTGATACTTGACTATTGCAATTAAACACACGGGCTGATGACCGGATCATGCAGCTTTGTATGAAAATCCCTATTTATTATAATTGCCAGACCTGAAATAACAATCACTTTTCACCTATTGTGTCCCCCCATTTCCTTGTAGATTGTAAGCTTGCGAGCAGGGACCTCACTCCTAATGTCATTGTTTAAATTGTCTTAATTTGTACTGAATGTATTGTTTGTACATGTATCCGCTTAATTGTAAAGTGCTACGGAATATGTTGGCGCTATATAAATAAAAATTATTATTAATTATTATTATTTTATGCTCAGCTCTGCATGCAGGAGAATATGACCTTGCTCTGAAGATCCACATGAACTACAAATGAAATGCGGAGTTTATATAGGAATATAGGTCAAATTGTTGATTACAGTCACTACATTCAAAACTATCAGTGAGCACCTCATCCATATAAATAAAAGTTGCCCATGATGTGATCAATACATCTTTATCAGGAAGAAAAAAAGAGATCAAAGGGAGGGACCGTCCAGAAAGGCCGTACTGGGGGCCCACGGCACGTAAAGGGAGGCCGCCATGACGGGGTTACGTGGGACCTGGGGAGCTGGAGCAGTTAGAAGGGATACGGTGGTAAGGGGTTAACTGGGAACTTGAGGGGTGGCTTTAGGGGCATTTTTTGAAAATAAGGGGTGGAACTAGGGGACTGTGGGGAGGGGGCACATAAAAAGGGGCACGCTCCTCACGCAGGCATCCAATTTAGGTGCCTGCGTGACAAGTGAGGAATCTCTGTCACACTTACCAGAATGGACGTTGGAACGATCCTCCAGCGTCTCCGGACGGCAGCCAGCTCCCAGGGGACAGATTGGCTGAATGCATCCGTTAACAGCCTTCTCCTGGGGACATCGGGAGCACCATCGCAGGCACCGCAGGACGGGCGCCGGCCGCGGAGGACTAGGCCTCCGGCGCGCCTAAGCCCGGACATCATCCCCAGGGCCCGGCGCCGAAATAGGAGCCCCTCTGCGGACCCTCCGGTAAGCAGCGCTGTTCCCTCCACCTCACAGCGCGGCGCCGGGAGGAATCCTCCAGTGCGGCGGGGCCTACAACGGGGGGTGGATCCTTCCTCCCCTCCTTCAGTGTCCGGGCGACGTGGGGCGGCAGGAGTAGGAGCCGGTACGGCGGCCGCCAGCATGCCCGCTGGCGCCGCTCAGCGTGGGAGGCAGCGACAGCCGAGGAGACGGGGGTCAGGTGCGGTGGCCCCTCAGCGCCGAGGATTATGCGGGCGGCAGTCGGCTGGCCCTGGCATCAGCGTGCGGCCTTCTGCAGTGCACAGCTCTGGAGTCTTCAACGCAGCAGCGCCCTCTGCTGGTGGTGGCCTGGATATTGCAAGTTCTGCGCCCTCTGCTGGTGTTGGCCGGGATTTTCCTGCAGCTGCGCCCTCTGCTGGTGATGGCCGGGATTTTCCTGGATCTGCGCCCTCTGCTGGTGATGGCCGGAACTTTCCTGGATCTGCGTCCTCTGCTGGTGGTGGCGGAAATTTTCCGGATTCCGGCAGGCGACATTCCGTCGCTTCGGTACGCAGTGCCGGGGACGTATCCGTGGCAAGGAGCCGCACATCTTCCATTGGGCGGCAGGATGCTGGCTCGGCCTTTTCCCTTTCCGCAGCACCAGGGCAGTCGACGGCATCACCGAGTCGCCAGGACACGGATACGGCCGCCAGGAGTTCGGCGGGCAACATCGCGGATCAAGCCGGTCGGGATGCAGGACACCTTCGGCTGGGAGCTGGATCTTCGGCTGCTGGGCTCACAGCACCCAGGCAGCTATCTTTAATTTGCCAGGCATAGTTTCCCCTGAAGCTAGGAATAGTGACATTACTTAGGGAGTTGCTAGCGGGGGTATGGGTTTAATCCTTAGAGGTTTAGGGGAGCTAGCGGGCTTGTGGGGGTCCGGTCTTAGCAGGGGGTCTTTGCCGTCAGCTGCTTGGTTGGGAAATACGGGGTCGTTTGAGGGGTCTAGACAGTTGTCTGAAGTTACGGGTACATCCAGCAGTGCGGGTCCTGCGGCAGACACGGGGAGCTCATCAAGGGAGAAGGACGGAACAGCACCAGGGCCTGGGTCAGGAATTGATGCACCAGGTGAGGGAGCTTTGCAGGATAAGGAAAAGGAGGATGTACCGCAACTAGACGATGCGGCTAGGGGGGAGGTCTATGTCTGCTTCGAGGGCCCGTTAGGGGCACATTTAAAACAAGAGGTTAGGGAAAAAATCTGGAAAGGGGAGTACATAGAAATATTTTCTCTTTTACCCCTAGAGAGATTTAATTTGGATAGACCTAGAAGGGAGGACTCTAAAAAAGAAGATGAGGAGAAACGGAGATATAGGCTGATTCCCAGATCATTTTCAAATTGGCTGCAAGCTTTCGCTATTATGGCTAGCGTAATCGGGGAGAAGGCCCCGGAAAATTGCTCGGCATTATTTTGTTACTTAGATGCCATAGGGGAGGCTTACAGGACCTATGGGGGACAGGGTTGGTTACGCTATGACGAACAGTTTCGTCAGCGTAAGGCTTTTAGGCCAAGTATCAGGTGGGATCACAAGGACATAGCGTTGTGGATGAGAGTTATGGTCCCGTCCCGTTTAGGTCAGACTAGCCAGCCTTTTCACGGGGGCGCCGGGAGTTCAGGGCAGTCAGGACACTCGGCGGCTTTGCAGAAGGGACTGTGTTTCGCCTTCAATGATGGCATATGCAGATTCGGGAGCAAGTGTAAATATAGGCACGAGTGTTCAACCTGCGGGGGGTGCATAGCGCTTCAAAATGTTTCAGGGGTAACAGGCAAAAAGTTGTAGATTCAGCTGACAAAAGGGGTGACTCCGGTGCAGTGGGTCGTGATGGAGGCCTTTCTAAGTAGATACCCTGATAGGTCAGCTGCAGTTTCATTGCGCGACGGTTTTAAGGAGGGTTTCAAAATCCCTTATGTTGAGCAGGATGTTAGTTTAAAAAGAAAAAATTTGAAATCGGCGTTACAATTCCCGGAGGTCGTGTCGGAGAAGTTGAATAAGGAAGTTGCTCTGGGAAGAATGGCAGGCCCGTTTGTCGCCCCTCCGATTGCAAATCTGAGGGTGTCACCTCTTGGCGTGGTCCCTAAGAAAGAACCTAATAAATTTAGGTTAATCCATCACCTGTCATTTCCGAAGGGATCTTCGGTTAATGATGGTATTGATCCCGAGTTGAGTTCGGTGTCGTACTTATCATTCGATTCAGCGATGGAGTGGGTTAGAGCATGTGGAAAGGGGGCTAAGCTGGCTAAGACCGACATCGAAGCGGCCTTTCGTTTGTTGCCAGTTCATCCTGACAGTTTGCATTTATTGGGTTGTTTTTGGGATGGCGGCTTCTTTGTTGATCGTTGTCTTCCCATGGGTTGCTCGATTTCATGTGCTTACTTTGAGGCCTTCAGCACGTTCCTAGAATGGGTGGTGAAAGATGTGTCTGGGATACGCTCATGTTCGCACTATCTGGATGACTTTCTGTTTATAGGGCCAGCGGAATCAGCAGATTGTTCGATTTTGTTGCATACAATGGAGAGTGTGACAAAAAACTTCGGGGTGCCTTTGGCGGAGGATAAAACAGTTGGTCCGGTGACAGTGTTGAGCTTCCTAGGCATTGAAATCGACACGGTAGCAATGGAATGTAGGCTACCTGCAGACAAGGTTACCGCGTTGCGCCAAGATGTGGTTAATACGATTGGTTTGAAGAAGATAAATTTGCGCAGTTTGCAATCGTTGTTAAGGAAACTGAACTTTGCATGTAGGATCATGCCGATGGGTCGAGCGTTCTGCCGCCGCCTATCCTTGGCAACAGTAGGGGTAAAGTCCCCTTTGCATTTCATCAGGATAAAGAAAGAGTTTCGGGACGATTTGAAGATGTGGGCGGATTTTCTGGACGAGTACAATGGCAGATCTCTGTGGATTCAGCCGGTGGCAGATGCTACCTCCTTGGGCATTTTGGTGCATGTCGTTGAAATGAGTGGCTTTGGTCTTTTCTTTCATGGTAGCTGGTCAGCAGCGGCTTGGCCGGAAGAATGGAAGGAGGAGGGGTTAAAAAAAAACCGGCTACTGTTGCATTTGTTCCCCAGGGTAGTTGCGTTGGCCCTGTGGGGTAACAAATTGAGGAATTTGAAGATTTCTTTTCATTGTGAGCATGTTGGAACGGTGACGGCGGTAAACTCGTTGTCAGCGGCTACGCCTGCAGTAGTGAAGGTCTTGCAGCACTTGGTTTTCCTGGGTCTTAAGTTTAACTTATGGATTGTATCTGAAGTTAGCTTGTCAGCGCCTGATCCAATAGTTGTTGCTCTTTCTCAATTTCAGTGGCAGCTTTTCCGGGATTTGGCACCACAGGCGGAGAGCGCGGGCCGGGATTGTCCAGTGGAGTTGTGGAACCTGCCACGAGGGCCGTAACAGAGTTATTTACCAAATTGCTCGCGGATTCATCTTGGTCTCATTATAATCAGGCTTGGAGCTTGTGGGAATCCTGGATGTCAAGTATGGACCAGGATATGGAGGAGGAGTATGGTTTGTTGTTGTTCTTAGGTCATCATTGGGAGGCAGGTTGGTCTGTGACACGTTTGAATAAGTTTCTGGCGGGGCTAGCCTTCAACCTTAAATGGAGGGGGGGTAAGGATATAACGAAATCCTTCTTGGTTCGGCAAGTTGTTCGGGGTTGGAAGAAAGGCTGGAAGGCTTCGGACGGTCGCCGACCCGTATCTTATGAGGTGCTCTCAGCCATTGAGCGGAAGTTGCAAGAGGTGTGTTTTTCTGAATGGGAAGTGGTTCTGTTCCGTGCAGCCTTTTCTTTGGCCTTCTTTGGGGCATTTCGGTTAGGTGAGTTGGTTAGCCCGTCCGTTAGTAAAAAAGGTATTTTGTTAAGAGAAAACGTGGATGTCGAAGGGAATAAGGTGGTAGTGTTTATGAAGGCTTCCAAAACGGACGTGTATGGGAAAGGGTGCAAAGTGGTGTTGTTCAATGTTGAAGGATCCCCGGTGTGCCCGGTGGCATCCGTGAAGAAGTACATGGCAAAGGGCGGGGTGTTAGACGAGCCATTCTTGGTGCACGAAAATGGGTCTTTCTTGTCCCGTTTTCAGTTTATTTCTGTTTTTAGGAAATGTTTGGCGGCAGCGGGCTTACCTGCAACACAATATAGTGGTCACTCCTTCAGGATCGGGGCAGCGACTGAGGCCGCTAGGTGGGGCCTTGGTGAGGATGTGGTTCGGAGAATTGGGAGGTGGGAATCTTCAAGATTCCAGTCGTATGTTCGCCCAAACCTATTGTGAGTTAGAAGCTGTGTTAAGTTAATTGTTTGTTGCCTTTCTTTCTGTGTTGCAGGGCCTGATCCGATGCTCGTCTGGATCATGGGGCATTCGTATGTTGTATGGGCTGCGTTGCGTGCTGCGGTTCGTCCGGACGGTCGTCAGTTGGGTCTTTCTCGAGAGACAGTGACTTTACGATGGATCGGTAAAAGGGGGATGGTGTGGAAGGAATGGTTACCTGAATTTCATCGTTTTGTTAGACTGGATAGAGTGCCGGAGATCGTGGTGATACATTTAGGGGGGAATGATTTGGCTAAACGGTCTTGTAGGGAGCTGATTAAGGATATCAAATTCGATATCCTGAGGTTCTGGGTCATGTTTCCAAAAGTGTTGTTGGTGTGGTCCGACATCATTCCCCGTAAAAGATGGAGAGGTGCTAGATCACACGAGGGGGTGAACAGGGCCCGGATTAAAATAAACAGGGCCATATCTCGGTTTATGGTGAGGAATGGCGCGTTGGCCGTGAGACATGTGGACTTGGAATCGGGTCAAGGAGCTTACTGGAGAGCTGATGGCGTGCACCTGAACGCGGTGGGTAATGATATGTGGTGTTTGGCTATCCGTAGTGGCATTGAATTAAGCTTGAAGGTGTGGAGGGACATGAATGGCTAAGGTGTCAGGCCAATCGTGTTCGTGGCGGGGGTGGAGGTCCTCGAAGTCGGTGGAAATGGTAAATCGTGGTTCAATGGGGTGGGGATCTTGAGAGGTCCTGGACACCCCATGAGAGAATTTAACAAGGCGCGGTACGGTTATTCCGCGTGAGGTGGATTTATGGACCCCTGGCATGGGGGTGGGTTCGGTGGACCAGGATTGGTTGTTATCTATCCCTGAGCTGGTGCTTTACGGCTGGGGGTAAGACTCATCCTGGGCTGAACATTGTGGAGTTTTTGGGATACTGAGTTTTTTATAACTTTGGGGCTTCGAGGACCGCCCCTCCTATTCTGGGTTGTCATAAAAGTTCTGTTATCTTTTATTTAATAAAATGGCTGCTGTGGCCAATTAAATCCAACATATGTCTCCGTCTGCTGTTTTGAGTACGTTAGAAGTTTATTCTTTAGATTGTTAAGAGATCTGTTTAAGGGGGTTGGGGTAATTTTTTCCAGGTCACGGAACTCACGTATACCCTATGTCAAGAAAGGCCGTACTGTGGGGGCCCACGGCACGTAAAGGGAGGCCGCCATGACGGGGTTACGTGGGACCTGGGGAGCTGGAGCAGTTAGAAGGGATACGGTGGTAAGGGGTTAACTGGGAACTTGAGGGGTGGCTTTAGGGGCATTTTTTGAAAATAAGGGGTGGAACTAGGGGACTGTGGGGAGGGGGCACATAAAAAGGGGCACGCTCCTCACGCAGGCATCCATTTTAGGTGCCTGCGTGACAAGTGAGGAATCTCCCGCCCACCCTCCCTTTTTTGGTTAGGGTAATGGGGGGGTGAAGTCGGCATATGTGGGCTTTTGGAGTATTGTTTTAAGAGGCGTCTAAATGTATTTATTTTGTTATGTGAATGCTGTCAGGGTATTGTCACGGCAGTTGGCGGGGGTGGAGGTCCTCGAAGTCGGTGGAAATGGTAAATCGTGGTTCAATGGGGTGGGGATCTTGAGAGGTCCTGGACACCCCATGAGAGAATTTAACAAGGCGCGGTACGGTTATTCCGCGTGAGGTGGATTTATGGACCCCTGGCATGGGGGTGGGTTCGGTGGACCAGGATTGGTTGTTATCTATCCCTGAGCTGGTGCTTTACGGCTGGGGGTAAGACTCATCCTGGGCTGAACATTGTGGAGTTTTTGGGATACTGAGTTTTTTATAACTTTGGGGCTTCGAGGACCGCCCCTCCTATTCTGGGTTGTCATAAAAGTTCTGTTATCTTTTATTTAATAAAATGGCTGCTGTGGCCAATTAAATCCAACATATGTCTCCGTCTGCTGTTTTGAGTACGTTAGAAGTTTATTCTTTAGATTGTTAAGAGATCTGTTTAAGGGGGTTGGGGTAATTTTTTCCAGGTCACGGAACTCACGTATACCCTATGTCATGAAGCACTGAGAAGAAGTAGTCTGCTGCTGGGAAATGTAGCTTTAGGAAACCAGCATTCAGTTCTGTGAAGTTGAATTCACAGAGGTGCAGAAGGAGATGAAAAATCACATAAAAGGTACAAGAAATAAACTTTTTGTAGGGCTTGTACTTTATATTAACAATAGTTTTACAGATACAGCACATTGCAAAAGATCATATATTAATTATTTGTTTCCACTGACTTAGAGACCAAGAGAAGAAGCCAATCACTTGTGAGGCCACATATAAAATATAGGATACAGTTTTGGGCTCCACATTTTAAATAGTACCGTATTTTTTGGACTATAAGACGCACTTTTTTCCTCAAAAATGTGGAGGAAAATGGGGGATGTGTCTTATAGTCCAGATGTACTGACTCTGGCTGTGGTGGGGGAGCGGCAGCGGCAGAGCAGCGGGTCACAGAGGCAGGAGCCGGCTGCTGTGGCTAAGGCTAGTTTCACACTAGCGTTCGGCATGGTTGCGGACGGCAGCCTTCTTCCTTCGTTAAGCCCCACCCACTTCCTTCAGATCCGCCTACATCTCCATGCGTCCTGTGTATCCTATCTTTAACAATGGGTACGCAGGCCATGCGGATTTATGCGGATGCCTCCGCATGTGTCTTTTTGAAGCTGCACCCACCGCAACAAAATGCAACATGTTGCGTTCGACGCCGGTCAGCACAGCATCAAAACAACGCATGCAGAGGCATCCGTATACATCCGCATGACCTGCATACCCAATGTTAAAGATAGGGTACGCAGGACGCATACAGACGTAGGTGGCGCTGAAGGAAGAGGCGCGACAGTGGACGGGGCTTAACAGAGGAAGAAGGCTTTCATCCGCAGCCCTGCTGAATGCAAGTCTGAAACCAGCTTAACTCCTGTGCCCGCTGCTAAAGAGAAATTAATATTCACTGAATTCCACACCCATGGGCGTGGAGGGCAATGAATATTCATTTCACTTTATTAGCAGACTGGTATGATTGGCCCCCATCCCAGTTCTATTATGCATGGCCCCATCCTTATGCTTATGTGATTGGCTCCCACCCACATCCTGGTATGCATGGACCCATCAGAAAACATACAAAAAAAAATTACACTTACCTTCCCGGCGCTTCCTCGCAGCATCTTTTTCCGATGCTAGCAGCTGCTTTATGCTTGTAAATAGGGCATGGCAGGGACGTCATGCGCTGCTTGCAAGCCAAAGGGCAGCTGGCAGAATGCTCACTGCTCTGCATGCCAGGACTGTGTGTGCGGAGAGCAGTTAGTGTTCATAGCTCTTTACTAGTGTGCACAGCCGGAGCCCTCCTGCAGCTGCCCGCAGGCAGGTGTGCCGCTACTTAAGAGGAATTAATATTCACCTTATTTCACACCCATGGGAGATACTATAACATTTAAAAAAAAGGGCTTAATGCATTTCTCCTAACAAATAGCATTGTGGGTTATAAATAATCTAGCAACAGAGAACGTATAACTGGTGGAGAAAGGTTGAACTTGATGGAACTGGGTCTTTTTACAACCTATGTAAGTAGGATAAAAGTCCTACACAGCACCAAAGTATTAAAAATGGATGCTCCAACTGCACTCTTGTGATCAACAAAAAAAAGGATAACAAGAGGTTCAGTAACCACGCAAAACTCCATAAAGAAATACAAGCCGAATGTTCATGCACTGGGCCTGAGCTGTGGCCAGAACCCGAATCAAGTTTAAAGGCTGCTTATGGGGTTTAACGTTGATTAAAAACCACCTTATGTGTATTATCCAGCAGTGTTGTATATGCATATGGAGTGTTCAGGCAGCAGAGCCGTGTGCATCTACTGTGCGTGCCAAACATGAGTGGTAATGGCTGTCTAAGGCTACGTTCAGATTAGCGTTGTGCTAGTGTGCATCGGGTTAGCGTCGGGCGACGCAGCGGCGACGCACGCGTCATGCGCCCCTATGTTTAACATGGGGGACGCATGCGTTTTTGTTTGTTGCGTTTTGCGACGCATGCATCTTTTTTGCCGCAAGCGTCGGACCAAGAAAACGCAACAAGTTGCATTTTTCTTGCGTCCGATTTTCGGCAAAAAACGAAGCACGCGTCGCAAAACGCAGCGTTTTTGCGTGCGTTTTGCTGCGTCTTTGCGTGCGCTGTGCGTTGCGTCGCCGACGCAGCGGCGCACAACGCTAGTCTGAACGTAGCCTAACAGCAAACACCGGAGCCCTCGGCCAAATGTGCATTGCTGTGTATGGGAGAGACTCGCTGTGGGATAATAGGCCGAAAAATTGGAACTTCAAAGTTAGTCTCCAATACTAAACTCCAAACATGAACTTCTCCCGGAAGTCCGTTTTAATGTTCGGTGTTCCGGGGAAGAGAGAATTTTCCTATTCGGGTCTCCATTGTTTTCAATGGAGATTGGGTTCTGGTTCAAGTTTGGGTATGGTTCTGGTACCCGAACTGAACTTTGTACAACCCAAACGTACATGAGTCCGGTAATCCCTAATAGTGATCAGAATGTTTTTTTTATCCTACTGGAGGATAGCTTTTTTGCCATTTTACAATTGAATTATTTTTTTCACAGTGGACTAATTGATGCTTCTTTAGCATTTTTTAATTTACACCTATAATACTGATAAAGAAAAAAGTCATCTACTAGGTACCATCATTGTGAACTTCAATACCGGTCGATTAGAGGGATTTCTTTTTTTTTTTAAATCATCGCTAATGCTGTCATTTTAGATGAATTCTGATTGCTTTCACGTCGAAATGATTAAAGTGAGGGTCGTGAGTCACAATAAATTCCCTTCAGTTGCTTCAATTACACCTGTGCAATAACAACAGCAAAGCACAGTATGTACCAGGGGTGAAAGTCTAGCTGAAGCAGATAGAGTGGCTACCATAGGGGCACAGGACCGCAGAGTGGGGGGCGAAGATGTAGGCCTAATGAAAGTCCAGAGGCTGCTTTGCACTAGCATCACTACACGACGTGTCCTTCCCATCACTAAGAGAACTGTGCAGCCTTACAAGTCTCTCTCTCCTTGCCCGTCACTGATCTATGGCGGGAGAGGAAGCTAAGCTAAACAGCTGGGGTCACGGGCAAATGTTGAGTATTTAATGAGTTTTTTAGCTCAGTATTTGTAAGCCAAAACCGTGAGGGGGTGAAAAATATACAGAAGTGGTGACGTGTTTCTATTATACTTTTCCTCTGATTGTTCCTCTCCTGGTTTTGGCTTATAAATACTGAGGTAAAATACTGACCAAATACTGAAGGTGTGAATGCGGCCTTCGAGCACCCCAAGCTACAGATCCTGAAAAAGCATAAAACAGAACAGAGCTGCAGAAGATGCGAGATCCTAATCAGCTGTAGGGCTTTCCATGTTGTCATAGGTCACATGCCTGTAAGGAACATGAAAGATGGAGGATGCAATAAGAAGACAACTTTACACCTGATCCTAAACTACTCATGAAAAACATGGATGTAAGATACCTGCTGAGGTAAGTGTAATCCGCAGAGCTGTGTATGTGCAGGGTCATACTGGGCCACCGGAGAACCAGAGGATTCTCTGGTGGGCCCAGGCCCTGACATCTGCTGGCATACAGGGCCCCCGCTGCTCCAGGGGCCCCCAGCCAGTGGGGTGTCGCTAATAGCGGCACACCACACAGCTGCTATGGGGCCCCCGATGCCAGTGGAGCAGCAGCGGGTGGCAGGAAGCCTAAGACTCTCCCCACTGTTAAAGTGAAATGAATATTCACGCTTCCCCACACCCCATGGGCGTGGAGAAGAGTGAATTGATTTCATTTTAATAGCGGGCAGTATTTGCCGCATGTTGCAGCTAACACTGCCCACTATCAGTGCCCCTACACCCCTAGGGGCCCCCCAGCCCACGCGGCCACTATGGAGCCATAAGCCAGGGAGACCCGGCATCAGCGCTGCCCCCCCCCACTGCGCGCCGCAGTCTAATGGAAGAGGGAGCGTCAGATGACGCTCCCTCTCCCATCATTCCCCTCGCCGCTGACACACAACGGGTGCGCGATGACGTCACTTCATTGCGTACCTGCTGTGTGCGAGGCCAATGGCAGCGCAGCTCCTGACATCGGAGCAGAGCCGCCGCCGTGGGAGCGAGGAGGAGGAGAGGTGAGTATTGTGGTTTGTTTTGTTTAATATCAGTGAGTCCTGGTTGTATGGGGGGGGTAAGCTGCATGATGCCCTATGGGGGAACGGTGAGCTGCATGATACCCTATGAAGGATGAAGGGGGGTGGGCTGCATGATACCCTATGGGGAGGGTGAGCTGCATGATACCCTATGGGGGTGAGCTGCATGATGCCCTATGGGGGGTTGAGCTGCATGATACATGATACCCTATGGGGGAAGGGTAAGCGCATGATACCATATGGAAGGGGGGGTGAGCTGCATGATACCCTATGGGGAGGGTGAGCTGCATGATGCCCTATGGGGTGAGTGATACCCTATGGGGGGAGTGAGCTCTATGATACCCTATTGGGGGAATGAGCTGCATGATATCCTATGGAAGGGGGGTGAGCTGCATGATACCCTATGGGGAGGGTGAGCTGAATGTTACCCTATGAGGGGGAGCTGCATGATGCCCTATGGGGGGTGAGCTGCATGATACCCCGTGGGGGGTGAGCTGCATGATACCCTATGGGAGGGTGAGCTGCATGATACTCTATGGGGGAGCTGCATGATATGCTATGGGGGAGCTGCGTGATACCCTATGAGGGGGGCAGTATAATACCCTATGGGGCAGCATAATACCCTATGGGGGCAGCATGATACCCTATGAAGGTGGGCAGCATGATACCTTATGAGGGGGTAGCATGACACCCTATGGGGGGCTGGCAGCATGATACCCTATGAAGGGGCTACATTATATTCTGTGGAGGGCTGCATTATATTCCATGAAGGGGCTGCATTATACCTTATGAGGGGGCTGCATTATACTCTGAGGGGGCTACATTCTATTCTGTGGGGGGCTGTGTTATATTATTTAAAGGGGGCTGCATTATACCCTATGAGGGGGGTACATTATATTCTATGGGGGGCTGCATTATACCTTATGAGGGGGTTGCCCTATACTCTAAGGGGGCTACATTATACCCTATGGGGGGGCTGCATTATACTCTGAGGCTGGTTGCATTATATTCTATGGGGGGGGGCTACATTATATTCTATGGGGAACTGCATTATTTGCGATGAGGGGCTACGTTATATTCTATATGAGGGCTACTTTATATTCTATGAGGGGGGCTACCGCAACCCCTACTACATAATTAAGACGTGTACTACCTTATATTATAACCTGATATTATCCTTTAAGTATAGGTCCTACAGGCTTTCATTTCTTTACAAACTATTGAGAATTTGTATTTCTTGTATTTTATTAATATTTAAATTTAATTTTTTTAACTGAATATCGTAATTATAAATGTCTATTTTGAGCTCACAAACTACTACAAATTATTGTTTTTTTTTAGATTTTAATCATGCCAGCCACAAAGAGGTCTGATTGGTCTCCAAAAAAAGAGAGCTACGGCTATTGTTTTGAGAAAGGAGGGATACAGTTTCAGGGAATTTGCTAGGAAGATGTTTGATGGAGTCACTGCTACTGGAATGCAAAAGCTGTTGTTCACATTTTACTGTTAGGTGGATCATTAAAACTAAAAGTGGAAGAGAAAGAAGAAAAGCAACAACTCCAAAAACAGACAGAAGAATTGTTAGGTTAGCCTCGCATACAGAAGAGCACCAGCCAAAGAACTCAACCAGTTCTTACACGATGGAGGAATTTCGGTGTTGGATAGAACAGTACGTCGCCGATTACTTGATGCCGATTTGAAAGCACAAGCACCAAGGAAAAAGCCATTCCTAAATCAGAGACGTAAGAGAATTTCCTGGGTCAAAGAACATCTTAGCTGTAGAACTGAAGATTGGAAGAAAGTAATCTGGAGCGATGAAACGAGAATATCAATTTTTGGTAGTGACGGAGTGCATTATGTTTGGAGAAGGCCAAAGGAAGACTGTGTTCCAGAGAGTATTACAGCTACAATGAAACATCCTGAGAGTGTTATGATATGGGGCTGTATGTCCTGGCATGGAATTGGGAGAATACAGGTCCTTGAGGGAAATATATTCATGATGTCCTTGAACCAAAGCTCATCCCATCACCATGACCTTGGCCAGGAAGAGACCGAAATTACTTTCAACAGGATGGAGCACCATGTCCCACTGCAAGGCAATGTCTAAAGAGGTTTGAAAGCAAACAAATTTCTGTGCTTTCATGGCTAGGAAACAGTCCTGATCTGAACCTTATTGAAAATCTGTGGTCAAGATTAAATCGAGAGGTTTTTAGAAAGCGACCGAGCAGCAAACAAGCATTGATTGCAGCTGTTATCAGCTCCTGGTACCATGTTATAACCACAGGGAACCTGAGAAGTCTTGTGGAATTACTGCCAAGGAGATGCAGCAATGCTAAAGGATACCCAACACGATACTCAAGAAAGAACACATAGGGATAGCATGAAATTACCTTATATACTCGTGTATAAGCCAAGTTTTTCAGCACAATTTTTTGCGCTGAAAATGCCCCCTTCGGCTTATACACGAGTCATAGTCCAAAAAGCCTGCGGGGGAAGGGGGGCGGTGGAGCAGTGGGTGACAGGAGCCGGTGGCTGTGGCAAAGTGACAGCTGCAGCCGCCGGCTAATTGAAGAGATCATACTTACCCTCCATCGCTGCATCTCTGTATTCTTGGCGCCGGCGGCTCTCCTCTCCTATGCTGAGCGGTCACGTGGTACTGCTCATTAAGGTAATGAATATGGATCCGTCTTCACTTCCATAGGCGTGAAGCGCATATTCATTACCCTTATGAGCGGTGCCACGTGACTGCTGAGCAGAGGAGAGGCACAGGCGCCAAGACAACGGAGATGCAGGTGCGAGGAGGGTGAGTGTGACGGGGAGGGAGGGCAATGTGAGCCATGTATACAACCACGTCACGGGGGAACTGAGCCATGGGGGACGGAGTAGCCGAAACATGCGGACCGGGGGAGCTGAGGAATGCGGAACCTGGGTAGCTGAGAAATACGGGACCGGGGCAGCTGAGCAATGCGGACCGGGGGAGCTGAGTAATGCAGGAGCGGGAGAGCTGGGCAATGTGGGACCGGGGGAGCAAAGCAATGCGGCACCGGGGGGCTGAGCAATGCAGCACCGGGGGAGCCATGCATACAACAGGGGGAGCCACACATACCAGAACAGGACAGGGGGGCCACATACCAGGACAGGATCTCAGAGCAATCTCAGAGCAAACATCAGCTTGGGGCTATGCAGCATTGCCTCAGTGAAGCGACAACAGGCTCTGTTGGAGCTAATATGTCTAAGAAACAAACCACACACCATGGCACAGTTATTGAAATGAATAACAGACCAGACAGATCTGTGGCTCTCGCCACTGAACCTACAACCAAGCATGGTTGTGTGTGATTAATGGCCTTAACCTGTTGGCGGCTGTGAAGCTTGGCAAGCTCACACACATACCATGCTTGGCTCATATGCTCACCTTGGTAGCTCAGCAGTTTATGAAAACCTACCCATATTTGCAAGAGCTTCTGGTCAAGGAACGCTGCATCAGCAGCCATTTCCGCAAGTCAGGTAAAGCTGGCAAAGCCCTGGCAGTACTGCAGCAGTGCATGCAAGTGCCAGCTCACCAACTGGTGTGCGATGTGACAACACCCTGGAACTACACACTCCAGGTTTGTGAGCAGCAGAGGCAAGTTGTGGAATACCAACTCCAACACTCCCATTGGTATTCTTATCAGCCTCCACACATAAAAACTGAAGAGTCGGCATGAATGTCTGATATTTGTGCAGTTATTCAAAACTCTGAGAACTCCACAAAGATGGTGAGCGGTGATGACGCCACCATCAGCACAATAATCCCGCTTCTGTGCATACTTAAAGGGAACCTGTCACCCCGTTTTTTGAGATTGAGCTATAAATACTGTTAAATAGGGCCTGCGCTGTGTGTTCCTATAGTGTATGTAGTGTACCCCGATTCTCCATGTATGCTGAGAAATAACTTACCAAAGTCGCCGTTTTCGCCTGTCAATCAGGCTGGTCAGGTCGGGAGGGCGTGGTGACATCGCTGGTTCTTCCTCAGCTTTACGTTGGTGGCGTAGTGGCGTAGTGGTGAAGACACAGCGCGCGATCTGCGCTGTCATCCCTTTCGTCGGTGGGGGCGGCCATCTTCCTGGGGCCGCGCGTGCGCAGATCGAGTGCTCTGCTGCACGGGGCTTCAGGAAAATGGCCGCGGGATGCCGCGCGTGCGCATTAGAGATCGCGGCGGCCATTTTCCCAAAGCCGAGATGCAAACTCGGCTTTGGGAAAATGGCCGCCGCGATCTCTAATGCGCACGCGCGGCATCCCGCGGCCATTTTCCTGAAGCCCCGTGCAGCAGAGCACTCGATCTGCGCACGCGCGGCCCCAGGAAGATGGCCGCCCCCACCGACGAAAGGGATGACAGCGCAGATCGCGCGCTGTGTCTTCACCACTACGCCACTACGCCACCAACGTAAAGCTGAGGAAGAACCAGCGATGTCACCACGCCCTCCCGACCTGACCAGCCTGATTGACAGGCGAAAACGGCGACTTTGGTAAGTTATTTCTCAGCATACAAGGGGAATCGGGGTACACTACATACACTATAGGAACACACAGCGCAGGCCCTATTTAACAGTATTTATAGCTCAATCTCAAAAAACGGGGTGACAGGTTCCCTTTAAATAATAATAATAATAATAATAATCTTTATTTTTATATAGCGCTAACATATTCCGCAGCGCTTTACAGTTTGCACACATTATCAAACAGTCACTGCTGACAATTAAAGTTGAAGCTTTGCATTCGGATCAGATGGAGACGGAGGAGGACATGAGACAGGGAGATACTACTCAGACCAGCCTCATCTCAACTGCTCGGTGTGGATTGGGTAACAATGAGGGCGTGAAGGCTGAGGAGTAGGAGGAGCAGGAACAGGAGCTGATAGCGGAAAAGAGGCTGGAACCCACACAAGCTTCTATCCTACGTTGATTGGCTGAGGAGGTCATGGAGAGTAGTCATCATGGTGGAAACAGGGAAGTGTTGGCTGTAGGGACCATGGCACATGACTTTATGCATCGCTGCCTTTCCCATGACCCTCACATTACATTTGGACAACTTTTAAACACCACCAGATGACACAAGCACATAAAGTGATTTTAATCTTCAATATTTGAATGAGGCCTGACAGTTGTTGCCTTTGACAGTCTATGGATGACTGAATGACCCTCCTTATTTTTTCAAGACTTAGCGCTTTGTTCAGAGCCTTTATGAATCTAAGAGCACATCAACTACATTTTCTTAATATTTAAATGAGACCTTCCAGCTGTTGACTTCAAAGGTCTATAGATGACCCTGCTTATAATTTTTTCATGACTTTGCAGTGTGTGCAGACCCTTTGTGAGTGTAGGAGTACAACAACTACACTTTGTTCACAATATTTGACGTAGGTACTGCAGTTGGTTCCTTCAATGGTGTATGGATGACCCTGCTTGTAATTTTGGGAAGGTTTTGCACTTAATGCATAGCTTTTATGAGTCTAGAAGAACAACTACATGACAATTTGAACAAAATGGTATGAGGCCCTCCTTTATATCTAATACAGGGTGTATCTGAGTCCCTCTTCCATCACAATTTTGGCATTCTTGCTTTCTTTATAAATTAGGCTGACATTTCCAATGTTTAATACAAGATTCAAATTTGGTTTACTCAAGTTGTTTTAAAAAAAATCCTTTTTAAATATTGCCTTATATGCAAGTCATTATACAGGAAATAATGTGTCTTAACTTTTTTTCCTGTAAACTTCATTTTCTCATTGATCTTGAATGTTGTATTGATGGTCTTTAAAGTGGAGTAAAAGTGTGACACCATTGTTCTCAGCAGCATTTTGGGAGTCAGATGCTTCCAGGGGTCTTCCCCATACTGTTCTCCCTCAATTCAGCACCTTTTCCAACCATTTCAAAATTTTCACTGCCGCCCAGACCGCTTTGTAGGGTCTGCCAGAAAAATGCTTGGATTTCCCATGGACTTCTATTATACTCATTACTAACGAGCATGCGAATATTAGGAACTGCTTAGTTCGACTAATGAGCATCCAAACATTTTAGCTCTTGCTAATCCCTAATAATAATAATAATAATCACTGTATTTGTCTACATTAAGCCCTGTATAAATGTGTAGAAAGCTCTGTATGTGCATGTACAGGATCATCACATCTGGGTTCTTACAAATGTTACCGTATCATAGCTGTAACATCGCAACATAAACGATACATTAATCTAAGGCAGTCACCTTCCCAGATATCCATCCATGTATTATTTGTTCCTGGAAGACATCTATTGATTGAGCTGCTCCCGTTTATTGGCACTCCATACAGAAGCCGCATTTTATAATTTATTCACCTTACTTTACTACAAAAGTAATTCAATGTTTTGCAATCAATACTGTAATGTGCAAGATATGAACATCTAAGCAGATCTATAGCAAGATTTAAGTAAGCTCAAAGATAGCAAGCCCATGGGGGCAGAAATATCTAACATGGACCTGCCTAAAAAAAAAAAAATGTTTTAAGTTTTACATCTATTATGTGTTTTTGACAAATTTTTTGCAACTCATACAGATTATGGACATGGGCTGGAGAAAAATGTTGGAGCCTAGTAGAAATGGTTTAAAAAGCCTTTCAAAACTCCAGCACTGTGACACCTACACAGGTGAAGCACGTGGTTTGTGGACCCACTGTGCCACGGGCCCGGGCTTGCCAAGGAGGGGCATAGCTAAGGGTCTACCAAGTGTTCACTGGAGCTCCTGATGGTGGAGTCACACTTGAGCTGCAGGTAGCCACCATGTACCACTCCTAGGTAGTCCCCGGAATAGCGGCTGGGTCACGCACGCAGACACGGACTGGGCTCTGTTCAGACTACTGCTCGGGCAGGATGGATACTGACACAGAGTCACAAACAGGGCTGGATTCGGAGACCGTTATAACCATCCAAATACACAAAGTGCATGTTTAGACACACAGGTCTTAGGAACTGATTCAGGCACTGGCCACACATGGACCAGGGGAGCAGATTCAAGCACAGGCCACACAAGGACCAAGGGTTCATGTTCAAGCACTGGTCACACACAGAGGGGTCCGGGTTCTAACTTCAGGATATTAGTACACGGACGTCTTGGCAACATAAAGTTGCACACACTGGCAACTACAAGGAAACTATAGGGGCTGCTCAGGGACCTCCCTAATGGGGAAGGTGCCTTTTATACTCAGATGCCTCCCAGCTATTGGCTGGGGACATTTTACCATGTGCGTGCTGCCCCTTTAAGAACAGTGGAGTGCACCCACTATACGCACCACCGGGAAGTGCAGAATGCACAGACACAGTAAGTAGGGAGCACAGCGGGACCACACCTCGTGGCCGGTACAGTGAGTATGCCGGTGTCCCTGCTTGGAGGGGAAGGGGAACCATGCAGGGGCACCGGCATTAGCATTACACACTGCATAAAAACAAATGTCTTTATTAATACACTTGTCACTAACATGCTGTGATTTTAAAGGGAACCTGTCACCCCCTCAGGCGTTTGTAACTTAAAGAGCCACCTTGTGCAGCACTAATGCTGCATTCTGACAAGGTGGCTCTTTTAGTTATGCTCCCTGCACACGCTGAAATAAACGCTTCTAAAATGTGCCCCCTCATACCGTGAAATCATCCCGGGGGCAGGACTTTCCCCCCTAATCAGACCCAGCACAGCCGTCACTCCGGGCCTGTGCGCGCCGGGCGCCGCCTCCTCTTGCTGCATTATCGTCCCCAGTGCCTGCGCTGTAAGTTCGAAGGGCAGCGCAACTGCGCATGCCCGGAATAAGTACTTACAGCACAGGCGCCAGGGACGTTAATGACAGGCCCGTGATGGCTGTGCTGCGTCTGATTAGGGAGGAAAGACCTGCCCTCGGGACGATTTCACGGTATGAGGGGGCACATTTTATAAGCGTTTATTTCAGCGTGTGCAGGAAGCATAACTAAAAGAGCCACCTTGTGCAGCAGTAATGCTGCATTCTGACAAGGTGGCTCTTTTAGTTACAAACACCTGGGGGGGGGGGGTGACAGGTTCCCTTTAAAGTTATCAACGGGAGCCTGTCAGGATGTCTGTCCCTACATTACACTGCTCTCAGATGAGGTAGCAAAAACCTCCTGATTCCAGTGATGTATCACTTAGTTTACTAAATGCAACAGTTGTGATACAATCAGTGTTTCATTGCTGTAGATGTAGAAGAGCTCAGAAAGCTGCCCAGGTTCACACGACAGATTTCAATGTACATTGTATATTGGCAGTAAGGTGCTAATCATTGATGAGGAGGTGGTCATGCCAGGAGTCACATGAGCTGTAGTCTGGGCAGTGATAATCTCCTGCTGATAAAACACCTATTATATTAAAAAGCACACAGCCTAATAAGTGACTAGGGATGGGCGGACCTGTGGATGTTCGGGTCTGTTGTGTTCGGCCAAACTTTATAAAAAAGTTACCACAGCAGTACCTGAGTACTTGATCCCAGACCTGGAACCCATTCAAGTAAGTGGGGGGCCTGAACATCTGGAGGTTCCCATGCTGTCATCTATGTTACATTGCGGGAAACATCGGCTCTGATCGGCTATAACCTTACTGACTTTACCGCCAGTAATAGCTCTGCGGTTCACGTGCTATCACACAGAGGACAGGGTGTGAGCCAGCAGCTGTGAAAAGGTTACTACTGGTTAGGCATCGGCTCAGTATTACTCTCATCAGAGTAATCCTAGTCTCACTGATGGCAGCGAGAGTAAGTGACGATGATGACGCCTATGCATAGTAATAAAGATGTTAGTGTGATATATAATTAGTGCAGTGCATTTTAATGTACATGTATTTAGCTAATAAAAGAAAAATAATTTGTGAGGTCCCCCTTACTTTTAATACCCAGCTGAGGGTATATGTGTGGGCACATCACTATGTGGGTGTGAATGCTGGCACATTATTATGTGGGTGTATATGTAGGGCGGAGAGCCAAGGTAACGGTTTCTCTTGCGTGTCCAGGCCGGAACTGTCGGGGCTGTCACCATTGCTTCAGGGGAAAGATTTCTGACCAGAGCAGTTCAGGACACCTGACTGATGTGGGTGGGACCAACATAAATAGCTAAAGTATATGACACCATAACCATATATGACAAAACCTGGCACTCAACTTAATGTCTGAAGAGATATTTTATTGATCAGCAACAAAACGTTTCGGTCCCAAACAAAATGGACCTTCATCAGTCACTGAAGATATAAATAATATACAGGATAATGAAAAAACAAAAAACAGGAAGAAAAATAAAGTATATACATAAAAAGACATCTAACAGATGGCAAATTGTAAATAGTATATCGATGCAATCACCTAATGGAACCGTCCAAATAGAGGCACAATACTACTATATTGAATATGTGGATAGACAGGTTAAAGAAGGTGGTAACATACCGTGCTATTTGGCTCATTTTAGAACCGCCTGTATTAACTCTGGGATCGAAAATCCTCCTATGTGGCACTTTCTCTAAGTGACGGCTCACCCTTTATCACCAGCACGACTACAACTTAAGCGAATGCCTCTTTACCTCTAGTCACGGTCTCTCACGTATTTGGCTCTACTAAATCTGCGACATAGATGTGTTCTGACCTAGGTCCTCGTATCCACGTATCCCTAATCATCACAACTTACTAGCCGTAGTGTTACCTTATCTGCATGAGACCTTTCCATCTAACCTACATTGGTCCATAACTTTCTCATGTCTCACCGTGCTATTGTCAACATGTGCTCTCAGTATACACAGATATAACACTTTAATGGTTTCCCCAAGAGTATAAAAGCCTTCTTTCTTGTCACATTAGACAGATGTATTTATCTTCCCTATTCTGGGACAACCCCCAGTGTGACTCATACTGGAAGCCCCCTGGCTACACATTACCATATGGGCTACGTCACACTAGTGGAGTACACACTCCTCCCACACAGGCCTGACACACCCCGCAGCGTGAGACGCACGGGTTTGCCTTCTGGAACGCACCACCATTGCTGTGGTGACGTAGTAATCCTCGTGTGTGAGTGCGCGCTGGACACGCCCACTTCCGGTCAGCGGTGTATTTACCGCTGTGACCGCACATTAGCCCCGGCGTTCTCCCAGTACACAGTCTGGACTAGCGGTGGACACCGCGTCTTCATGGCTACCTCCACAGGGTAAGATTTTCACACTTAGCGTTCTTTGTTCTTCATACTTAGGGTACCAGGTTTTAGTATTTTCTTGGTAACTCCAGCGTTTCTATACCCAGACAGGACATTGCCATTACAGCTAGACGGTACGCTGTTTACACCCCCCTGGGGTAGGTACTATTAGGTTCCACACTACTTATCTCCTTATCCGTCACCCTCATTATCTCCTTCCTATTACAGATACTTGCCCATTTATAGGAGCACATCCTTTATATAACACACGCCAAATAGCACGGTATGTTACCACCTTCCTTAACCTGTCTATCCACTTATTCAATATAGTGGTATTGTGCCTCTATTTGGACGGTTCCATTAGGTGATTGCATCGATATACTATTTACAATTTGCCATCTGTTAGATGTCTTTTTATGTATATACTTTATTTTTCTTCCTGTTTTTTGTTTTTTCATTATCCTGTATATTATTTATATCTTCAGTGACTGATGAAGGTCCATTTTGTTTGGGACCGAAACGTTTTGTTGCTGATCAATAAAATATCTCTTCAGACATTAAGTTGAGTGCCAGGTTTTGTCATATATGGTTATGGTGTTGGAACCTACCTGAGCACCTCCTACCCTCAAGCTGTGCACCAAGTCATATACTTTAGTTATATTTCCTCTACTTGGTGGCACGCCATAGATGGCTACATCATCCGATACGTTCTCGTATAACACGGAGGAATCCTCCAGTATTTTGGCACAATCTACTCTTCCATGTGATTTTCTTAAAAGTCCACCGCATGAGACACGTGGTCGAGACCTAGAAAAGGCACTTCGACACCAGGTCAGCATTGAGCTCCACTGCGCCACCCTGTCTGAATACCTTAGAGTCAAGCGTATTCCTAGGGGTCTGAGGGTAGCCTTACGTCCCACACTTTTTCATGATAATTCTGATTATTGCGCTTAAGTATATACAAATTCTAAACAAATGTTCTTTTGACCTGATGACCCTTACGGTGGAGTTTCTACACAAGAAGATTGAGGCGAACGCAGCTGAAATCCGCAACATTGAAACACAACTAACCTCAGCCGGAACAACCGAAGAGCTCAACGCGCTTAAAGCCCAGATCCAGACATGGGTGGATCAACACAAAAGAGACACTGAAAATCGTAAACGGAGCAAGTATACCAGGGATACCATCGATTACGAACAAAATCAAGTTTATCGATGGCTCAACAGCTCATCTACAAGACGTCCACCTTCACGAAATCCAAGATCGTCAACAGATTTCTCAACGTCTGGATCCGATATGGAACGGGATCCACCTTCCACCAGCCAGGCTCCTTTTTTAGGACAAAGGCGCCGGTTCCCTCAAAGAAAACGAGGCGGGGGCGGCAGCAGAAACGACGACAAGGACACGATGCGAGTAACTCGCTCCATGGTAGGGGCTCTTTGGTAATTAACATTTCTTCCAGATCCTTAGGCATTGCAGAACTCAATGTATTGCAAAAGGGGCTCTCTTTCTGCCCCTCATATAGATGCCAGACTTTTCAGTTAGAGATGGACCTACAGCGCTTTTTCTGCCTCCTGAGACTCAAAGCATATTTTTCCACCACACCAATTCCCCCTCCTGACGTAGGGACTCCTAATAATCCATTATCGGTTACTCAGCTAGGACTGAGGAGTAAAAGCCATTTTCGTCCACCACTAGGCTCACATGCCGTAGAGACGTTTATCGGCTTTATACAGAAATCGTTTGTGGGCATACGTGATGACATAGAGAAAGGGAGACTTTTCTTCCCTTCTAACCTACCTCCTGTTGAAAGACAAGCCCTTAGATCCCTCAGAGAAGATGACAATCTGATAATCAAACCGGCAGATAAAGGGGGTGCCCTGGTTGTCATGGATAAGTCTATGTACTTATCGGAGGTTATGCGACAATTACAAGACGAGTCAGTTTATATTAAATTGGATAGAGACCCCACTAGCGACATCCAAACTAAGATAGAGACAGTATTGCATAAATACTCTAGTCTAGGGATCCTTGACCACAAAACCACTGATTTCCTGACAAAAAGAAACCCGGTCATACCGGTTTTTTATATTTTGCCCAAGGTCCACAAGAGTATGCAAAATCCGCCCGGCAGACCAATAGTGGCCTCTACCGAATCTATATTATCCCCTTTATCAATCTATCTTGAAAAAATTCTCACGCCCCTTATTCAGAATACTCCATCTTTTCTCTTGGATACTGGGGCATTCCTCAACAAAATACACAATATGGGCACCATATCTCCACAGACTATTTTAGTCACTATGGATGTGAAGGACCTATATACTTCAATCCCCCACATAGAGGGCATCAACTCAGTTCACTATCTACTTACATCTGCCGGCCTGGGTTCTGAACAGATAAACCTGTGTATAGACCTTCTCTCTTTGATACTATTTAACCCCTTCATGACCCAGCCTATTTTGACCTTAATGACCTGGCCGTTTTTTGCAATTCTGACCAGTGTCCCTTTATGAGGTAATAACTCAGGAACGCTTCAACGGATCCTAGCGGTTCTGAGATTGTTTTTTCGTGACATATTGGGCTTCATGTTAGTGGTAAATTTAGGTCAATAAATTCTGCGTTTATTTGTGATAAAAACGGAAATTTGGCGAAAATTTTGAAAATTTCGCAATTTTCACATTTTGAATTTTTATTCTGTTAAACCAGAGAGTTATGTGACACAAAATAGTTAATAAATAACATTTCCCACATGTCTACTTTACACCAGCACAATTTTGGAAACAAAATTTTTTTTTGCTAGGAAGTTATAAGAGTTAAAATTTGACCAGCGATTTCTCATTTTTACAACGAAATTTACAAAACCATTTTTTTTAGGGACCACCTCACATTTGAAGTCAGTTTGAGGGGTCTATATGGCTGAAAATACCCAAAAGTGACACCATTCTAAAAATTGCACCCCTCAAGGTGCTCAAAACCACATTCAAGAAGTTTTTTAACCCTTCAGGTGCTTCACAGCAGCAGAAGCAACATGGAAGGAAAAAATTAACATTTAACTTTTTAGTCACAAAAATTATCTTTTAGCAACATTTTTTTTATTTTCCCAATGGTACAAGGAGAAACTGAACCACGAAAGTTGTTGTCCAATTTGTCCTGAGTACGCTGATACCTCATATGTGGGGGTAATCCACTGTTTGGGCGCACGGCAGGGCTTGGAAGGGAAGGAGCGCCATTTGACTTTTTGAATGAAAAATTGGCTCCACTCTTTAGCGGACACCATGTCACGTTTGGAGAGCCCCCGTGTGCCTAAAAATTGGAGCTCCCCCACACGTGACCCCATTTTGGAAACTAGACGCCCCAAGGAACTTATCTAGATGCATAGTGAGAACTTTGAACCCCCGGGGGCTTCACAAATTGATCCGTAAAAATGAAAAAGTACTTTTTTTTCACAAAAAAATTCTTTTAGCCTCAATTTTTTTCATTTTCACATGGGCAACAGGATAAAATGGATCCTAAAATTTGTTGGGCAATTTCTCATGAGTACACCGATACCTCACATGTGGGGGTAAACCACTGTTTGGGCACATGGTAAGGTTCGGAAGGGAAGGAGCGCCATTTGACTTTTTGAATGAAAAATTATCTCCATCGTTAGCGGACACCATGTCGTGTTTGGAGAGCCCCCGTGTGCCTAAACATTGGAGCTCCCCCACAAATGACCCCATTTTGGAAACTAGACCCCCCAAGGAACTTATCTAGATGCATATTGAGCACTTTAAACCCTCAGGTGCTTCACAAATTGATCTGTAAAAATGAAAAAATACTTTTTTTTTCACAAAAAAATTCTTTTCGCCTCAGTTTTTCATTTTCACATGGGCAATAGGATAAAATGAATCCTAAAATTTGTTGGGCAATTTCTCCCGAGTACGCCGATACCTCATATGTGGGGGTAAACCACTGTTTGGGCACACGGCAGGGCTCGGAAGGGAAGGCGCGCCATTTGACTTTTTGAATGGAAAATTAGCTCCAATTGTTGGCGGACACCATGTCGCGTTTAGAGAGCCCCTGTGTGCCTATGCATTGGAGCTCCCCCACAAGTGACCCCATTTTGGAAACTAGACCCCCCAAGGAACTTATCTAGATGCATATTGAGCACTTTAAACCCCCAGGTGCTTCACAGAAGTTTATAATGCAGAGCCATGAAAATAAAAAATAATTTTTCTTTCCTCAAAAATGATTTTTAGCCTGGAATTTCCTATTTTGCCAAGGGTAATAGGAGAAATTGGACCGCAAATGTTGTTGTCCAGTTTGTCCTGAGTACGCTGATACCCCATATGTGGGGGTAAACCACTGTTTGGGCGCACGGCAGGGCTCGGAAGGGAAGGCACGCCAATTGGCTTTTTAAATGGAAAATTAGCTCCAATCATTAGCGGACACCATGTCACGTTTGGAGAGCCCCTGTGTGCCTAAACATTGGAGATCCCCCACATATGACCCCATTTTGGAAACTAGACCCCCAAAGGAACTAATCTAGATGTGTGGTGAGGACTTTGAACTTCCAAGTGCTTCACAGAAGTTTATAACGCAGAGCCATGAAAATAAAATAAAAATTTTATTTTCTCTAAAATGATTTTTTAGCCTGCAATTTATTATTTTCCCAAGGGTAACAGGAGAAATTTGACCCCAAAAGTTGTTGTACAGTTTCTCCTGAGTACGCTGATACCCCATATGTGGGGGTAAACCACAGTTTGGGCACATGTCGGGGCTCGGAAGTCAAGTAGTGACATTTTGAAATGCAGACTTTGATGGAATGCTCTGCGGGCGTTACGTTGCGTTTGCAGAGCCCCTGATGTGGCTAAACAGTAGAAACCCCCCACAAGTGACCCCATTTTAGAAACTAGACCCCGAAAGGAACTTATCTAGATGTGAGGTGAGCACTTTGAACCCCCAAGTGCTTCACAGAAGTTTATAACACAGAGCAGTGAAAATAATAAATACGTTTTCTTTCCTCAAAAATAATTTTTTAGCCCAGAATTTTTTATTTTCCCAAGGGTTACAGGAGAAATTGGACCCCAAAAGTTGTTGTCCAGTTTCTCCTGAGTACGCTGATACCCCATATGTGGGGGTAAACCACTGTTTGGGCACACGTCGGGGCTCAGAAGGGAAGTAGTGACTTTTGAAATGCAGACTTTGATGGAATGGTCTGCGGGCGTCACGTTGCGTTTGCAGAGCCCCTGGTGTGCCTAAACAGTAGAAACCCCCCACAAGTGACCCCATTTTGGAAACTAGACCCCCCAAGGAACTTATCTAGATATGTGGTGAGCACTTTGAACCCCCAAGTGCTTCACAGACGTTTACAACGCAGAGCCGTGAAAATAAAAAATCATTTTTCTTTCCTCAAAAATGATGTTTTAGCAAGCAATTTTTTATTTTCTCAAGGGTAACAGGAGAAATTGGACCCCAGTAATTGTTGCCCAGTTTGTCCTGAGTACGCTGATACCCCATATGTGGGGGTAAACCACTGTTTGGGCACATGTCGGGGCTCGGAAGTCAAGTAGTGACGTTTTGAAATGCAGACTTTGATGGAATGGTCTGCGGGCGTCACGTTGCGTTTGCAGAGCCCCTGGTGTGCCTAAACAGTAGAAACCCCCCACAAGTGACCCCATTTTGGAAACTAGACCCCCCAAGGAACTTATCTAGATATGTGGTGAGCACTTTGAACCCCCAAGTGCTTCACAGACGTTTACAACGCAGAGCCGTGAAAATAAAAAATCATTTTTCTTTCCTCAAAAATGATGTTTTAGCAAGCAATTTTTTATTTTCTCAAGGGTAACAGGAGAAATTGGACCCCAGTAATTGTTGCCCAGTTTGTCCTGAGTACACTGATACCCCATATGTGGGGGTAAACCACTGTTTGGGCACACGTCGGGGCTCGGAAGGGAAGGAGCACCATTTGACTTTTTGAATAAAAGATTGGCTGGAATCAATGGTGGCGCCATGTTGCGTTTGGAGACCCCCTGATGTGCCTAAACAGTGGAAACCCCTCAATTCTAACGCCAACACACCCCTAACCCTTATCCCAACTGTAGCCGTAACCCTAACCACAACCCTAACCGCAACACACCCCTAACCACAACCCTAACCCCAACACACCCCTAACCCTAACCACAACCCTAATTCCAACCCAACCCTAACCCTAAGGCTATGTACCCACGTTGCGGATTCATGTGAGATTTTTCCGCACCATTTTTGAAAAATCCGCGGGTAAAAGGCACTGCGTTTTACCTGCGGATTTACTGCGGATTTCACCTGCGGATTCCTATTGAGGAATAGGTGTAAAACGCTGCGGAATCCGCACAAAGAATTGACATGCTGCGGAAAATACAACGCAGCGTTTCCGTGCGGTATTTTCCGCACCATGGGCACAGCGGATTTGGTTTTCCATAGGTTTACATGGTACTGTAAACCTGATGGAACACTGCTGCGGATCCGCAGCGGCCAATCCGCTGCGGATCCGCAGCCAAATCCGCACCGTGTGCACATAGCCTAATTCTAAAGGTATGTGCACACGCTTCGGAAAACGCTGCGGATCCGCAGCAGTTTCCCATGAGTTTACAGTTCAATGTAAACCTATGGGAAACAAAAATCGCTGTACACATGCTGCGGAAAAACTGCACGGAAACGCAGCGGTTTACATTCCGCCGCATGTCACTTCTTTCTGCGGATGCCACAGCGGTTTTACAACTGCTCCAATAGAAAATCGCAGTTGTAAAACCGCAGTGAAATGCGCAGAAAAACCGCGGTAAATCTGCCATAAATCCGCAGCGGTTTAGCACTGCGGATTTATCAAATCCGCTGCGGAAAAATCCGCAGAGGACCAGAATACGTGTGCACATACCGAAACCCTAACCCTACCCCTAACCCTACCCCTAACCCTACCCCTACCCCTAACCCTACCCCTACCCCTAACCCTACCCCTAACCCTAACCCTAACCCTAACCCTACCCCTAACCCTACCCCTAACCCTACCCCTAACCCTAGTTCTAACTCCAACCTTAGTGAAAAAAAAAAAAATTCTTTATTTTATTATTGTCCCTATCTATGGGGGACAAATGGGGGGGGTCATTTACTGTTTTTTTATTTTGACCACTGTGATAGATTATATCACAGTGATCAAAATTCACATTGGAACGAATCTGCCGGCCGGCAGATTCGGCGGGCGCACTGCGCATGCGCCCGCCATTTTGGAACATGGCGGCGCCCGGGGAAGAAGACGGACGGACCCCGCCAGGATCAGTAAGTATAAGGGGGGAGATCAGGGCACAGGGGGGGGGAGATCAGGGCACGGGGGGGCGTCGGAGCACGGGGGGGAGGGATCGGAGCATGGGGGAGAGTGATCGGTGTGCGGGCGGGTGGATCGGTGTGCAGGGGGGGTGGATCGGTGTGCAGGGGGGGTGGATCGGAGCACGGGGGGGGATCGGAGTGCGGGGGGGTTTGATTGGAGCACGGGGGGGTGTGATTGGAGCACGGGGGGAGCGGACAGGAGGACGGGGGAGCGGAGCACAGGACGGAGGGGAGCGGGCCACAGATCGGGGGGCTGGGGGGGCGATCGGTGGGGTGGGGTGGGGGCACATTAGTATTTCCAGCCATGGCCGATGATATTGCAGCATCGGCCATGGCTGGATTGTAATATTTCACCATTTTTTTAGGTGAAATATTACAAATCGCTCTGATTGGCAGTTTCACTTTCAACAGCCAATCAGAGCGATCGTAGCCACGAGGGGGTGAAGCCACCCCCCCTGGGCTAAACTACCACTCCCCCTGTCCCTGCAGATCGGGTGAAATGGGAGTTAACCCTTTCACCCGATCTGCAGGGATGCGATCTTTCTGTGACACAGCATATGCGTCACAGGTCGGATTGGCACCGACTTTCATGACGCATACGCTGTGTCACAGGTCGGGAAGGGGTTAATAACCACTTTCTCTTCCAGGATCAGTTTTTTCTACAGGTACGTGGGACTGCCATGGGTTCCAACGTAGCGCCCCCCTACGCTAATGCCTATATGGCACACTTCGAGGAGTCCGTTATCTATAGACACCATCTTTTTATTACACATGTCCTATACTGGACGCGTTATATAGATGACATTTTTTGCATATGGGGGGGCACGTTGGAATCCCTGGAAAGATTTTTTACGTTCCTAAATGAAGCTTGGCCAGGAATAGGGTTTACCATCACCCATGATACCAATTCGGTAAGCTTTCTGGACACTACGGTACTGAAAGACCAGGAGGGTCATCTTACTACTGACTACAGACTTATATCTTCAGTGACTGATGAAGGTCCATTTTGTTTGGGACCGAAACGTTTTGTTGCTGATCAATAAAATATCTCTTCAGACATTAAGTTGAGTGCCAGGTTTTGTCATATACAACATAAATAGCTGTCTGAGCGGGAAGACGGGACACTTGGCGGGGAACAAGCTTGTGAGCAGTGATACGGTTGATTCCCTCTCAACGGACTAGTTGCGCCTGTATTCCCGGCTAGCAAGTTGCCGACACATTCTACTCTCGGCCCCGAGAGACATCTGCACCAGGTAGTAACCAGGATAGAGTGCATACCTTGGCTCCGCTGACCACCGCGGAGGCACCACTTAGTCCCATCCTTGCGGTGCCTGCTACGAACCGGCCCATGGCTGTGGCTGTGTCCGCTGAACTGTGTGCTTCTACTGCGGCCTTATCTACTAAACTTTCTGCTTCTTCTACTGTGCCGCCTACCTTCATCTCTACCCCACCGTGTGCCCGACCAGGAGATCACATGCCGGAGGACCCGGAGGATTCGTATGGAGACAGTGCATCGCCCTTCTGTGGGACCGGGTCAGAGACATCTCGCGCCACCTGCGGCGCTGGCGAGGGTTCTTCTGGCCACCTTCCTACATCGCACAGAGACTGATAAGTTATCCTCTTATTTTCTTCTGCATTTGACTTTCCCCCATCCTCAAGTTCACATCCTTTACCCCTCTGCTTGTATATGTTTTATATACAAAGAACCTGTTAACCCTTGCTCTGCCTCATGTGTGTCACTGCATCCTACGCACCAGCTAACATTCTACACTTGGCGTAGTTGGCAGGATGCAGTCCAAAAGCATGCAGGTGGCAGACCAAGCAGTTGGGGGTGGCCCCAGGACTAGCCTTTCCCTGGGGGCCATGCTGAGCAATTTGCCCAAATTCACAGGAAGCAACACTATGTTGTGGAGCTGGACTGAATGCCTTAGAGGAATGATGAGGATGCACCCCATGACCCCTGCGCTGGAGGCTGAGGTGGCCAATATGGCACTGGACGGAGAGGCCAGGGATTCAGTAATGTTACGGACCCCCCAGGACCAGGATACCTTTAACAAGGTATTGCAAATCTTGTTGGAGACTCACAGAGACCCCACAGATGTAGGGGAACTGAGAACATGTCTCTTTAGTAGAATGCGGAAGGAGGGGGAGACCGTAACCCAATATATGAATGCATTGCAAGACTTACGCACTGCGATAATTAGAAAAGATGGCAGGGGCGTAGGACCCACAGACATAATGTTACGAGACCTCCTAGTGACTGGTTTGAGAGACGTGCTGACAAAACAAGCCTAGTGAGAATGTGTACAGGTGAACCACCTGATGACTTTCCCTGAAGTAGGGAGTGAGGCATGTATGCGTGAACAGGAGCAGGGGGGTAACAGTTCCGGTGGGGAAGGTCCAGAGCGTGGGGGTGTCTGTAAATGCCATTGCTGAACCCCAATGTGTGGAAGAACTGAGGAGAGAACTTCTGAGTGTGAAAGTAGAACTGCCTGACATAAAGAGGAAAATTGAGGCTACCAGTAATTTCCCAGAGAGCAGGGAAGGCCTGGAGCCCCGCCATTACTCCAGAATGTTTCACCGTCCGAGGCTCATCACTTGTTACAACTGCGGAGAGAGTGGACACATTGCACCGGAGTGCACTCGCCGAGGAAGAGTGACGTCTCACCGCACATTAAACTAGAGGGCTCCGAGCCGGGGGGACGCTGCCCGGAACCAGAACAGGCGAGGAAGAGTAGTGTAAGTCCTGCAAGTTTAGTGTCAACATGCCCCCTGATATGGGCAGAAATAGATGGACGGTCAGTGCGATGCCTGGTGGACACGGGCTTCCAGGTGACAACGATGCCAGAGACCTACTACCGGCATGCGGCCCAAATGTGGCTCTGAGATAAAGTTTATGGCGGCCAACCAGCTACCCATCCCGGTTGCAGGGGAGGTATGGATGCAAGTGTCTGTCTGTGGGAAAGACCTGGGACAGAAAGGCATGGTGCTGACACAGTGAAGTGAATTATGGACCCGCTGTCACCTTGGGAATGAATGTGCTGAAGGAGGTGTTAGGAAAAGTAATTGTCCCAGCCTCTACCAAAATTGTTCTTCCACCAGGACAAACAGTACTCTCTCTGCCCGTTCGTGCTTGTGTCCCCCTTGGAGGGGGTTGAGGTCCAAATCGAATCATCCTCTTCTGAACAATTACCCACGAGGTTCCTAGTGGCGCATACATTAGCCATTGTACGGGAAGGGACTGTTCCGATGTGGTGCATTAACTTAGGAGACCAGGACATTACTGTTGTTTCTAGAAGTGTGGTGGCCAAAATAATGAACCAACCTGAGGAAATAATGCCCCCCAAACAGTACAACTGGAGGTACAACCTGGAGACCTCTGGACTGTGTCAGGAAACTCCATCTCCATGCCAGAACCTCATTACATCAAGGAGGGCCGACGCATACTTGAACGAATATGGGCCAAGCTGGCCGAACTCACACACATCCAGGTACAACAGGTAGAGGCTCTGTTGGGAAGGTATAAAGAAGTTTTTGCCCTCCACGAGGATGATTTTGGCTGCACCACGGCCATTCCGCACGATATACCAACTGGGAGCTCTGCGCCTATAAGAGAGTGTTACAGGCAAATTCCCCCACAATTATACCAAGAAATGAAGAGCATGCTGAATCAGATGTTGCAGGCTGGCGCGTTTAGGAAGAGCTAGAGTCCGTGAGCTGCCCCAATTGTAGTATTGAAGAAAGACGGCACCTTGCGTTTTTGTGTGGATTTCCGAAAACTCAACACCTGTACTGTGAGGGACTCGTACCCGTTACCCCGGATTGAGGAGTCCTTGTCTGCTCTGGGGAAAGCTAAGTTTTCATGTCTGAACAAGATAGAGCAAAGACTGCCTTCATTCTTCCCATGGGTCTGTACGAGTTCAATCGTATGCCGTTCGGCTTAGCCAACGCTCCAAGAAATTTTCAACGTCTCATGGAGAGGTGCCTAGGGGACTTGAACTTTGAATTGATGCTCATCTACCTGGATGACATTATAGTCTTTGCGGCTTCATTCGAGGAACATCTGCAACACCTAGAACAAGTGTTGGCCCGCCTTCAGAGACACGGACTAAAAGTAAAGCCCCAGAAGTGTCATTTGTTCCGCAAGCAAATTGAATACTTGGGCCATGTCGATTCTGCCAAAGGGGTAGAGCCCTCCAGAGAGAAGGATGCCGTGATTCAAGACTGGCCCACTCCAGAGACTGTGAAGGATGTGCGGACGTTCCTGGGACTGACCGGTTATAAAAGGTGGTTTGTGAAGAATTTCGCTCGATGGGCAAAGCCCTTACAGGAGCTGTTGAAAATGGTAACCCGGGGTGTCAAGAACTGGAAGATCTGCTGGAAGAAGTTCCAAGAAGGGGCCTTTCAAGATCTCAAAAAGGCTCTCAATGAAGCTCCTATCCTGGCTTACGCGGATTTCTCGCAACCGTTCAGTCTCCACACCGACGGGAGTCTGCTGGGACTTGGGGCTGTGTTGTCACAGATACAAGACAGAAGAGAGAGGGTGATCGCTTATGCAAGTCGGTCCCTTCTTGATTCCGAATGCAATCCGGACAATTACAGTTCTTTCAAGTTGGAGCTGCTGGCGTTGGTGTGGGCTATGTGGGAGAGATTCGTGGAATATTTGTCTGGCTCCGAAATGTTGGTGCGCACTGATAACAACATGCTTGCGCACCTGGAGAATGTGAGACTGGGAACCCTGGAACAGCAATGGGTAGCCAGAATGGTGAAATTCTGCTATAAGATTGCCTACAATAGGGGGGCTGAAAATACCCACGCCAATGCGATGTCCAGGAGGAAGAGTACAGACCTGAGCGGGACAGAGACGAAGAGCTAGAAGATGACGAGGTCCTTAGATTCCGGAGGTCCACCAGGACGGTGGTGGCAACGCAACGCAGGGACAGATACATTCCTCAGTCCAAGACAGCATACTGGGACGAACTCGAGATGAGTCGGTTCAGCTTCAACAGGAAGATGGCTAACTGGCTTTGTTAAGATGATGTGAGGCTTCTCAGAGACTTCCCAGCTCAACAGAAAGAGGTACTTTGTCTCCGGAGGTGTTGCAGATCCTACGACAGTGGGAACAACTATGGATGAAGAACGGCTTACTATATCGGAAAACACAACTGCGGACTGAGCCGAATGTAACCTGGCAAGTCCTCGTTCCAACAACGTCATTGTCTGAAATTGCTGTCGCTGCACACGAGCAAGGAGAACACTTTGGTTAAAAAAAAACCTTCCAATGGCTACAATGAACTCTTGACAATAGAATATCTAACCATCGGCCCAGCCCATGAACATATGAACATTGCCTGGTAATGGTGGATCACTTTACAAAATTTGCCATGGTGACTCCGACCCGGGATCAGACTGCAGAGTCCGTTGCGTACGCAATATGTAAGAACTTCATCCAACCCTATGGGTGTTCGAAGAGAATTCACTCCGATCAAGTAGCTTGTTTCTTGGGAAGAGTAATGGATGAATTGCACCGCCTGTACTGGATTGACAAGTCCCGCACCACACCGTACCATCCTCAAGGTAATGCTGCCTGTGAACGATTTAACCATACACTGATTCAGATGTTAAGAACTCTAGAGAACTATCAGAAGGCCCGGTGGCCAGAGTATGTTTCTGAACTGGTGTGGGTATATAATAGTCAAGTACATCGAATCACGGGATACACACCTTACTCTCTTCTGTTCGGCCCAGAAGGAAAAGGAATCACCGAGTTTGCATTGGACCCAGAAGAGGACTACCCACGAACAGGGGTGTCCGCCTGGGTTTGGAGACATTGACACCGCCTACAGACCTTACAACGGTTGGTCCACACCAGATTACAGGAGCTAGTACATGCAGAGAAGACCCCATCCGGAGCAACAGAGTTTCGAGTTGGAGACCGTGTCTTAGTGCGGGAGAAGCGCCCTCGAGACAAGCTGGAAAATCATTGGGAGAAAGACCCATATTGGGTGAAGAGAAGAGTAAGTCCAGAGGGACCTGTCTATGAAGTCCAGCCTGAAGGAACAGAAGATGCCCCCACTCGAACTCTTCACTTTACTATGCTCCGACCCTGCCGAGGGATCTTCCAGCCACCTTCCTCCAGTGCACAGAGACTGATAAGCTAACCTGTTATTTTCTTCTGCATTTGACTTTCCCCCATCCTCAAGTTCATATCTTTTACCCCCCTGCTTGTACCATCACTGTTTTATATATAAAGAACCGGTTAACCCTTGCTCTGCCTCCTGTGTGTCACTGCATCATACGCACCTTCTAACATCCTACATACATGCTGGCACATTATTATATGGGTGTATATGCTGGCACATTATTATGTGGCTGTATATGCTGGCACATTGTTACGGTGTATCTGTGGCTCACATGTTATTAACCCCTCTGTGACCTTAGACGTACTATCCCGTCGAGGTGCCCTGGGCTTATCTGACCCTGGACGGGATAGTACGTCATAGCCGATCGGCCGCGCTCACGGGGGGAGCGCGGCCGATCGCGGCCGGGTGTCAGCTGCTTATCGCAGCTGACATCCGGCACTATGTGCCAGGAGCGGTCACGGACCGCCCCCGGCACATTAACCCCTGGCACACCGCGATCAAAGATGATCGCGATGTGCCGGCGGTGCAGGGAAGCACCGCGCAGGGAGGGGGCTCCCTGCGGGCTTCCCTGAGCCCCCCGCAGCAACGCAATGTGATCGCGTTGCTGCGAGGGTCTCACCTCCCTCCCTCCCTGCTCCAGGCCCGGATCCAAGATGGCCGCGGATCCGGGTCCTGCAGGGAGGGAGGTGGCTTCACAGAGCCTGCTTAGAGCAGGCACTGTGAAGGCTGCAGCGCTGCATGTCAGATCAGTGATCTGACAGAGTGCTGTGCAAACTGTCAGATCACTGATCTGTGATGTCACCCCCTGGGACAAAGTAAAAAAGTAAAAAAAAAATTTTCCAAATGTGTAAAAAAAATAAAAAAAAATATTCCAAAATAATGAAAAAAAAAAAAAATATTATTCCCATAAATACATTTCTTCATCTAAATAAAAAAAAAAAAACAATAAAAGTACACATATTTAGTATCGCCGCGTCCGTAACGACCCGACCTATAAAACTGTCCCACTAGTTAACCCCTTCAGTAAACACCGTAAGAAAAAAAAAAAAAAAACGAGGCAAAAAACAACGCTTTATTATCATACCGCCGAACAAAAAGTGGAATAACACGCGATCAAAAGGACAGATATAAATAACTATGGTACCGCTGAAAGCGTCATTGTCCCGCAAAAAAAGAGCCGCCATACAGCATCATCAGCAAAAAAATAAAAAAGTTATAGTCCTGAGAATAAAGCGATGCAAAAATAATTATTTTTTCTGTAAAATAGTTTTTATCGTATAAAAGCACCAAACCATAAAAAAATGATATAAATGAGGTATCGCTGTAATCGTACTGACCCGAAGAATAAAACTGACTTATCAATTTTACCAAACGCGGAACGGTATAAACGCCTCCCCCAATAGAAATTCATGAATAGCTGGCTTTTGGTCATTCTTCCTCACAAAAATCGGAATAAAAAGCGATAAAAAAATGTCACGTGCCCAAAAATGTTTTCAATAAAAACGTCAACTCGTCCCGCAAAAAACAAGACCTCACATGACTCTGTGGACCAAAATATGGAAAAATTATAGCTCTCAAAATGTGGTATTGCAAAAAATATTTTTTGCAATAAAAAGGGTCTTTCAGTGTGTGACGGCTGCCAATCATAAAAATCCGCTAAAAAACTCGCTATAAAAGTAAATCAAACCCCCCTTCACCACCCCCTTAGTTAGGGAAAAATAAAAAAAAATGTATTTATTTCCATTTTCCCATTAGGGCTAGGGTTAGGGCTAGGGTTAGGGCTAGGGCTAGGGTTAGGGCTAGGGTTAGGGCTAGGGTTAAGGCTAGGGCTAGGGTTAGGGCTAGGGTTAGGGCTAGGGCTAGGGTTAGGGTTAGGGCTAGGGTTAGGGCTAGGGTTAGGGCTAGGGCTAGGGTTAGGGCTAGGGTTAGGGCTAGGGTTAGGGTTAGGGCTAGGGTTAGGGCTAGGGTTAGGGCTAGGGTTAGGGTTAGGGCTAGGGTTAGGGCTAGGGTTAGGGCTAGGGTTAGGGTTAGGGTTGGGGCTACAGTTAGGGTTGGGGCTAAAGTTACGGTTAGGGTTTAGATTACATTTACAGTTGGGAATAGGGTTGGGATTAGGGTTAGGGGTGTGTCAGGGTTAGAGGTGTGGTTAGGGTTACCGTTGGAATTAGGGTTAGGGGTGTGTTTAGATTAGGGTTTCAGTTATAATTGGGAGGTTTCCACTGTTTCGGCACATCAGGGGCTCTCCAAACACGACATGGCGTCCGATCTCAATTCCAGCCAATTCTGCGTTGAAAAAGTAAAACAGTGCTCCTTCCCTTCCGAGCTCTCCTGTGTGCCCAAACAGGGGTTTACCCCAACATATGGGGTATCAGCGTACTCAGGACAAATTGGACAACAACTTTTGTGGACCAATTTCTCCTGTTACCCTTGGGAAAATACAAAACTGGGGGCTAAAAAATAATTTTTGTGGGAAAACAAAAAGATTTTTTATTTTCACGGCTCTGCGTTATAAACTGTAGTGAAACACTTGGGGGTTCAAAGTTCTCACAACACATCTAGATAAGTTCATTGAGGGGTCTAGTTTCCAATATGGGGTCACTTGTGGGGGGTTTCTACTGTTTAGGTACATTAGGGGCTCTGCAAACGCAATGTGACGCCTGCAGACCAATCCATCTAAGTCTGCATTCCAAATGATGCTCCTTCCCTTCCGAGCCCTCCCATGCGCCCAAACGGTGGTTCCCCCCCCCACATATCGGGTATCAGCGTACTCAGGACAAATTGGACAACAACATTTAGGGTCCAATTTCTCCTGCTAACCTTGGAAAAATACAAAACTGGGGGCTGAAATATAATTTTTGTGGAAAAAAAAATATTTTTTATTTGCATGGCTCTGCGTTATAAACTGTAGTGAAATACTTGGGGGTTCAAAGCTCTCACAACACATCAAGATGAGTTCCTTAGGGGGTCTACTTTCCAAAATGGTGTCACTTGTGGGGGGTTTCTACTGTTTAGGTACATTAGGGGCTCTGCAAACGCAATGTGACGCCTGCAGACCATTCCATCTAAGTCTGCATTCCAAATGGCGCTCCTTCCCTTCCGAACCCTCCCATGCGCCCAAACGGTGGTTCCCCCCCACATATGGGGTATCAGCGTACTCAGGACAAATTGGACAACAACTCTTGGGGTCCAATTTCTCCTGTTACCCTAGGGAAAATACAAAACTGGGGGCTAAAAAATAATTTTTGTGGGAAAAAAATTTTGTTTTATTTTTATGGCTCTGCATTATAAACTTCTGTGAAGCCCTTGGTGGGTCAAAGTGCTCACCACACATCCAGATAAGTTCCTTAGGGGGTCTACTTTCCAAAATGGTGTCACTTGTGGGGGGTTTCAATGTTTAGGCACATCAGTGGCTCTCCAAACGCAACATGGCGTCCCATCTCAATTCCTGTCAATTTTGCATTGAAAAGTCAAACGGCGCTCCTTCCCTTCCGAGCTCTCCCATGCGCCCAAACAGTGGTTTACTGCCACATATGGGGTATCAGCGTACTCGGGACAAATTGGACAACATCTTTTGAGGTCCAATTTCTTCTCTTACCCTTGGAAAAATAAAAAATTGGGGGCAAAAATATAATTTTTGTGAAAAAATATGATTTTTTATTTTTACGGTTCTGCATTATAAACTTCTGTGAAGCACTTGGTGGGTCAAAGTGCTCACCACACCTCTAGGTAAGTTCCTTAGGGGGTCTACTTTCCAAAATGGTGTCACTTGTGGGGGGTTTCAATGTTTAGGCACATCAGTGGCTCTCCAAACGCAACATGGCGTCCCATCTCAATTTCTGTCAATTTTGCATTGAAAAGTCAAACTGCGCTCCTTCCTTTCCGAGCTCTCCCATGCGCCCAAACAGTGGTTTACTGCCACATATGGGGTATCAGCGTACTCAGGACAAATTGGACAACAACTTTTGAGGTCCAATTTCTTCTCTTACCCTTGGAAAAATAAAAAATTGGGGGCAAAAATATAATTTTTGTGAAAAAATATGATTTTTTATTTTTACGGTTCTGCATTATAAACTTCTGTGAAGCACTTGGTGGGTCAAAGTGCTCACCACACATCCAGATAAGTTCCTTAGGGGGTCTACTTTCCAAAATGGTGTCACTTGTGGGGGGTTTCAATGTTTAGGCACATCAGTGGCTCTCCAAACGCAACATGGCGTCCCATCTCAATTCCTGTCAATTTTGCATTGAAAAGTCAAATAGCGCTCCTTCCCTTCCGAGCTCTCCCATGCGCCCAAACAGTGGTTTACTGCCACATATGGGGTATCAGCGTACTCAGGACAAATTGGACAACAACTTTTTGGGTCCAATTTCTCCTGTTACCCTTGGTAAAATAAAACAAATTGGAGCTGAAGTAAATTTTTTGTGTAAAAAAGTTAAATGTTCATTTTTATTTAAACATTCCAAAAATTCCTATTAAACACCTGAAGGGTTAATAAACTTCTTGAATGTGGTTTTGAGCACCTTGAGGGGTGCAGTTTTTAGAATGGTGTCACACTTGGGCATTTTCTATCATATAGACCCCTCAAAATGACTTCAAATGAGACGTGGTCCCTAAAAAAAAATGGTGTTGTAAAAATGAGAAATTGCTGGTCAACTTTTAACCCTTATAACTCCCTAACAAAAAAAAAAATTGGTTCCAAAATTATGCTGATGTAAAGGAGACATGTGGGAAATGTTACTTATTAAGTATTTTGTATGACATATCTCTGTGATTTAATTGCATAAAAATTCAAAGTTTGAAAATTGCGAAATTTTCAAAATTTTCGCCAAATTTCCGTTTTTTTCACAAATAAACGCAGGTACTATCAAAGAAATTTTACCACTATCATGAAGTACAATATGTCACGAGAAAACAATGTCAGAATCACCAGGATCCGTTGAAGCGTTTCGGAGTTATAACCTCATAAAGGGACAGTGGTCAGAATTGTAAAAATTGGCCTGGTCATTAACGTGCAAACCACCCTAGGGGGTAAAGGGGTTAAAGAATTATTTGTGACTCACACAAATTTTTTTGCAGACACTGAAGTATCTTTTAAAGGCAGCCTGTCAACAATTCATTTACACAAGTACCCTAGATGGTACCAACAAATCATCTAAACAAGCTGAATCGGGGCCCAGTGCCAATCAGAAGATGTGACAACAGAAATGCTTCTTCCCTTTAATTCTTCTCAGTCTTTATGGAAGGGGTCATTACTCATTTCATTAAAGCTCTGGCCCTTCTCGGACCAAGATTTTATTGTTTGGCATTTCTGGGAACCATATCCATTAGCCAAGATTTGACAAGGAACTGTACAGATACAATGGCGAAAAGTGAGCTCTGAAAAGTTTTGGAGGCTGAGTTCACACGGCAGGGTACAGTCTAGCAAGGACTTGCCAATTTTTTACAATTAATTTTCCATCTGTGGTTATGAAATATATATTTGGATTCTACAGAAAACTGCTTATCCTCCTGCACCATGTTTGAAATATTTATAAATATATTCATTCCAACTTTGTAGGTTATTATTATCATTGTTAATACTGTTCAAAAGCCTATAAGCAACTTTGTAGTAGATCTAATCAAACAAATCTGCTTCTTTCTCTTTCAGGACTGATCTTTCCTTCTCACAATTCTCAATTCCCTGGTAAAATCTGAATTCAGTGAAGACAGACTTTCCCATTACTGAGATAGGAGATGGTGGCTGCTACTGACAAGATTCTATAGTAAAAGAGAGGGGCAGGGAGGAGCCAGAGACAAAACTTCTCCCTCCTCCTCCTTCCATTTACATAGGAGGTTGTAGCTGTTTTTTTATATGATTCTAATTCATGTGGTAGATCGGCTCACTCTGCTGCACAAAGAGATAGACACAGGTACACTGTCTCTTTAAATCTTCTACTGGTTTATTGTATACATGTGGCATAAACTAGAGCAAAGTGAGAAATAAACAAAGCCCTCTGGGCAAACCAGGAGAGCAAAGCAAAAAGGTGTACTGTTTCTGTCGCTGCAGGAATCCATCCATTCAGGATATAACAACAAGGTTCAGTACGGTTTAACACTTTTCTGGAGCTGCTGGCTCCAGACACCCCAAATGACTCAGAAGGCTGTCTATTTAACTTCTAAACACCACCTTGCGGAGGAGATATGGTGAACAGCCTCCCACCGACTCTTCAGCTGTTCACTAAAAAGCCTAACCCTTAACATGGCCAATTAACCCCTCTTTGCACTTAGTGTGCTGGAGCAAACTTCTAGGTTTCATATCACTGAAGCTAGCAGCCTCAGTGAAACATATCTCCCCTCCAGTCCTTTGCCAGTGACTGTCACACTCAGTAATATAAAAATCTTACTGAAGACAGATTTTACCCGGGAATTGTAAGAAGTGTGGACAATGACTGTTGCATTCCTATCCCTGAAGACTCCAATCGTTTTATGTGAATAAGTGTTACATGTCTTTTACTGTACATATATTGTGATATATATTTAGAGTGTGATAAGTTTTGATAGTATAATGTAATCCATAGTGCATAGCAGTGTTATAGGTAATGTTGGTAATGTGAGGTATTATAATATATAGTGATGTGATGCATGAAAGACATATGTTAAGACTAAGGACATAAGTTCACATGTAAAGTGCCATGGAATAATTGGCACTATAATAATAATAAATTCTAATGTAGTGTTTGCATAGAATGTGGATGAAAGGGAATGTCTCCCCAGCAACAGACTGCAGGGTCAGAAGGAGAATTGATGTTAGGACCAGCCTACAGTGGGAGGGCTTAGTGCTAGGGAAAGGAACCTGCTTCTAGAAGTTAGTCAGATAGGAGTTAGAGTCTGAGGAAGTAACAAGTGTGCAGTGCTGCCGTTTGGATGAATTACAGCAAAGGAAACAAATGGACAATGAGGTAGTGCGACTGGAAACTGATAGAAGAAACAGAGTGGCCTTCAACCTTAAAGTGGTCCTTGGATAGGATGATAGCCATGAGAAGCCTTGGGCATTACAAACGCAGAAGTTATGGACTTAAAGAGGATGAGACTGTGGGACTAGTGAGGGTCCCGAGCGGTAGATCCAGGACATCATAATGATAGGACGCAGAGCCGCTGAGCGAGTGTAGAGAAACTCACTGAACAGGACTATGGAGACAAACTAGGCCGTGACGAAGTAGGGCAAAACAGTGTGCTCTACCGACCCTGGAGTAGACTACAGTGGAAGGAAACAATGTCAGTGAAAAGGCTTCTTGCTGTGAATGAAAAGTGCTTAAGACTGTTTACTCGTTATCCCTTGTACATAACCCTTATCAAGTTGAGTACAGTCCCCATGTTTGAACGGAAGTCTCATTTATTAATCTGTGGAACTCATGGTCCTGCCCAGCCATCGGCACAAGGCCCTCACAACACTAACACCCAGCCAGGACCCACAATTGTCTGTAACGTGCTGAGGTGTCGGACACAACACTCGAATACAGCTACTACCTTGGGCACCGTTACATGAGAATTTTGAGAAGGAAAAGTCCAGGAGGAGAAAAAAACAGATTTGTCTGATAAGATGAACTACAAGGTTGCTTACTTTCATCTCTACCTTTGATTTATGAAATATAAATAAAAGTGACGATTACGAATCAGGTTTTGGACAATTACCCTGGCAGTACTAGGACTTAAACATCGATATTTTATGAACGCAGATGTTATTAAGAATGGAAGAGTCCAATGGGAGGCTTCTTCATGTTTGACAGGACTCCCTTTATTTGCAGATAGGTAAGCGATGATGCATGTCGAGAACTTGAAAGGAGCCATCCAGCTAATATCTTTCCCTGTTCCCTGGACCTCTTTATCCCTTTAACCCCTTAGTGACAGAGCCAATTTGGTACTTAATGACCAGGCCAATTTTTGCAATTCTGACCACTGTCACTTTATGAGGTTATAACTCTGGAACGCTTCAACGGATCCCGCTGATTCTGAGATTGTTTTTTCGTGACATATTGTACTTCATGTTAGTGGTAACATTTCTTCGATATTACTTGCGATTATTTATGAAAAAAATGGAAATATGGCGAAAATGTTTAAAATTTTGCAATTTTCAAACTTTGTATTTTTATGCCCTTAAATCAGAGAGATATGTCACGAAAAATAGTTAATAAATAACATTTCCCACATGTCTACTTTACATCAGCACAATTTTGGAAACAACATTTTTTTTTGTTAGGGAGTTATAAGGGTTAAAAGTTGACCAGCAATTTCTCATTTTTACAACACCATTTTTTTTTAGGGACCACATCACACTTGAAGTCATTTTGAGGGGTCTATATGATAGAAAATAATGAAGTGTGACACCATTCTAAAAACTACACCCCTCAAGGTTCTCAAAACCACATTCAAGAAGTTTATTAACCCTTTACGTGCTTCACAGGAACTGAAACAATGTGGAAGGAAAAAATAAACATTTAACTTTTTTTTTGCAAACATCTTAATTCAGAACCATTTTTTTTATTTTCGCAAGTGTAAAAACAGAAATGTAACCATAAATTTTGTTATGCAATTTCTCCTGAATACGCCAATACCCCATATATGGGGGTAAACCACTTTTTGGGCGCACCGCAGAACTTAGAAGTGAAGGAGCGCCGTTTGACATTTTCAATGCAGAATTGGCTGGAATTGAGATCGGACGCCATGTCACGTTTAGAGAGCCCCTGATGTGCCTTAACAGTGGAAACTCCCCACAAGTGACACCATTTTGGAAACTAGACCCCTTAAGGAACATATCTAGATGTGTGGTGAGCACTTTGAACCCCCATGTGCTTCACAGAAGTTTATAACGTAGAGCCGTGAAAATAAAAAATCGCTTTTGTTTACACAAAAATGATCTTTTCGCCCACAAATTCTTATTTTCACAAGGGTAACAGGAGAAATTAGACCACAAAAGTTGTTGTGCGATTTCTCCTGAATACGTCGATACCCCATATGTGAGGGTAAACCACTGTTTGGGCGCACCGCAGAGCTTGGAAGTGAAGGAGCGCCGTTTTACTTTTTCAATGTAGAATTGGCTGGAATTGAGATTGGACGCCATGTCGCGTTTGGAGAGCCTCTGATGTGCCTAAACAGTGGAAACCCCCCACAAGTGACCCCATTTTGGAAACTAGACCCCTTAAGGAACATATCTAGATGTGTGGTGAGCACTTTGAACCCCCATGTGCTTCACAGAAGTTTATAATGTAGAGCCGTGAAAAAAAAAATCGCATTTTTTCTACAAAAATGATTTTTTGCCCACAAATTTTTATTTTCACAAGGGTAACAGGAGAAATTAGACCACAAAAGTTGTTGTGCAATTTCTCCTGAGTACGCTGATACCCAATATGTGGGGGTAAGCCACTGTTAGGGCGCACCGCAGAGCTTGGAAGAGAACGAGTGCCGTTTTACTTTTTCAATGTAGAATTTGCTGGAATTGAGACCGGACGCCATGTCGCGTTTGGAGAGCCCCTGATGTGCCTAAACAGTAGAAATCCCCCACAAGTGACCCCATTTTGGAAACTAGACCCCCCATGGAACTTATCTAGATGTGTGGTGAGAACCTTGAATGCCCAAGTGCTTCACAGAAGTTTATAATGCAGAGCCGTGAAAATAAAAAATATTTTTTTTTTCCACAAAAAAGATTTTTTAGCCCCCAAGTTTTTATTTTCACAAGGGTAACAAGAGAAATTGGACACCAAAAGTTGTTGTCCAATTTGTCCTGAGTATGCTGGTACCCCATATGTGGGGGTAAACCACTGTTTGGGCGCACGGCAGAGCTCGGAAGGGAAGGAGCGCCTTTTTGGAATGCAGACTTTAATAGAATGGTCTGTGGGTATTATGTTGCGATTGCAGAGCCCCTGATATACCTAAACTGTAGTAACCCCCCACAAGTGACCCCATTTTGGAAACTAGACCCCCCCAAGGAACTTATCTAGATGTGTGGTGAGAACTTTGAATGCCCAAGTGCTTCACAGAAGTTTAGAATGCAGAGTCGTGAAAATAAAAAATATTTTTTTTTCCACAAAAAGATATTGTAGCCCCCAAGTTTTTATTTTCACAAGGGTAACAGGAGAAATTGGACTGCAATAGTTGTTGTCCAATTTATCCCGAGTACGCTGATGCGCCATATGTGGGGGTAAACCACTGTTTGGGCGCACGGCAGAGCTCGGAAGGGAAGGAGCGCCTTTTTGGAATGCAGACTTTGATAGAATGGTCTGTGGGCATTATGTTGCGATTGCAGAGCCCCTGATATACCTAAACTGTAGTAACCCCCCACATGTGACCCCATTTTGGAAACTAGACCCCCCAAGGAACTTATCTAGATGTGTGGTGAGAACTTTGAATGCCCAAGTGCTTCACAGAAGTTTAGAATGCAGAGTCGTGAAAATAAAAAATATTTTTTTTTTCCACAAAAAAGATATTGTAGCCCCCAAGTTTTTATTTTCACAAGGGTAACAAGAGAAATTCGACCCCAGAAGTTGTTGACCAATTTATCCCGAGTACGCTGATGCCCCATATGTGGGGGTAACCCACTGTTTGGGCGCACGGCAGAGCTCAGAAGGGAGGGAGCACTATTTGACTTTTTGAGCGCAAAATTGGCTGTCGTGTTTGGAGACCCCCTGATGTACCTAAACAGTGGAAACCCCCATTTCTAGCTCCAACCCCAACACACCCCTAACCCTAATCCCAACCTGATCCATAATCCTAATCACTAACCCTAACCATAATCACAACCCTTACCCCAAAACAACCCTAATGTCAACCCTAACCATAACCCTAATCAAAACCCTAAATCCAACACACCCCTAATCCTAATCTCAACCCTAACCTCAAACCTAACCCTAATCCCAATACACCCCTAATCACAACCCTAACCTTAACCCTAATCCCAAACCTAACCCTAATCCCAAGCGTAACCCTAATGCCAACCCTAACCCTAATACCAACCCTAATCCAAACCCTAACCCTAATCCCAGCTCTAACCCTAACTTTAGCCCAAACCCTAGCCCTAACTTTAGCCCCAACCCTAACCCTAGCCCTAAGGCTACTTTCACACTTGCGTCGTTTGGCATTCCGTCGCAATCCGTCGTTTTGGACAAGAAACGGATCCTGCAAATGTGCCCGCAGGATGCGTTTTTTGCCCATAGACTTGTATTGCCGACGGATCGTGACGGATGGCCACACGTCGCGTCCGTCGTGCACTGGATCAGTTGTGTTTTGGCGGAGCGTCGGCACAAAAAACGTTCAATGAAACTTTTTTTTGTACGTCGCATCCGCCATTTCTGACCGCGCATGCGTGGCCGTAACTCCGCCCCCTCCTCCCCAGGACATAGATTGGGCAGCGGATGCGTTGAAAAACTACAGCTGCTGCCCACGTTGTGCACAATTTTCACAACGTGCGTCGGTATGTCGGGCCGACGCATTGTGACGGCCCCGTACCGACGTAAGTGTGAAAGAACCCTAACCCTGAATTTAGCCCCAACCCTAACCCTAAATGTAGCCCCAAACCTAACCCTAAATTTAGCCCCAACCCTAGCCCTAACCCTAGCCCTAACCCTACCCCAACCCTAACCCTACCCCTACCCCTAACCCTAACCTAACCCTACCCCTAACCCTACCCCTAACCCTAACCCTACCCCTAATTTTAGCCCCAACTGCTGTTCTCCTGCCGGCCGGCAGATGGAGACAGATGGCGGGCGCACTGGGCATGCGCCCGCTATTTTCTTCTGCCGGCGGCCAGGAGGAGCAGCAAGAGGATCCAGGGACACAGGTGAGTATTGTAGGGTCCCCGAATCCCCCTATTTCTCTGTCCTCTGATGTGCGATCACATCAGAGGACAGAGAATTACACTTTACTTTTTTTTTTTTTTTTTTTTTGCGGTCGCCGGTAAACAGTTAATTACCGGCGATCGCAAAACAGGGGTCGGTAAAACCGACCCCGATCATGCTCTTTGGGGTCTCGGCTACCCCCGGCAGCCGAGACCCCAAAGATTCTCCCGGTGCCGGCCGGCGGGCGCACTGCGCATGCGCCCGCCATTTTGAAGATGGCGGCGCCCACCGGGAGACACGAGGAGCATCGGGGGAGCTAGGTGAGTATTGGGGGGCCACCTGGGACCCCTTTTCTCTGTCCTCCGATGTGCGATCACATCGGAGGACAGAGAAATTAAAAAGAGATCGCGTTTTTTTTTTTTTGCGATCGCCGGTAAACGGTTAATTACCGGCGATCGCAAATGCGGGGTGGGTTAAAAACCCCCGAATCATGTTCTCTGGGGTCTCGGCTACCCCCGGCAGCCGAGACCCCGGAGAAAATCGGCCTCTGGGGGGCGCTATTTACTTTTTCCACAGCGCCGTTACGGCGCTGTGGTTTAAGTACCCTTAGCGGCCGCCGTTAAAAGGCGTATCGGCGGTCGCTAAGGGGTTAAAGCAGGAGTGGGGAACCTGTTTCCGGCCTGGGGCAATTTAGAAATTTCTACCATCATTCAGGGGCCACAAAAAAATGATCACCTTGAAAATTACCCCGGTATATTTAGTCAAACAATTAATTACGGTAACTCACCCTTAATGTGACAGCTGGAGCTGCTTCTCTTTAGTGAAGCTGTGATGTTAGATGATACTAATCATGTTGCTTCTCACAGCTGCTTTTCCTGGGTTATGTCAGCCAGGAGAGCAGCCAACTTTTTGTCATAATAAGTTTTGTAAATCATATACATCACATAGGAGATGCTGGGACTATTGTATATACATCACATAGGAGATGCTGAGACAGCTGTATATACACCACATAGGAGACACTGTGACTTATGTTTATACATCATAGGAAACACTGGGACTGCTGTATATACATCACATAGGAGATGCTGAGACTGCTGTATCTATATCACAAAGAGGATGCTCAGACAGCTGTATATACATCACACAGGAGATGCTGAGACTGCTGTACATACAAAACATATGAAACATTGAAACTGCTGTATATACATCACATAGGAGTCACAGTGACTGATATACATCACACAGGAGACACTGGGACTGCTGTATATACATCACATAGGAGACACTGGGACTGCTGTACAAACATAACATAGGAAACATTGAGACTGCTGTATATGAATCACAAGAGACTCTGGGGTCATATAAATTACAGGAGGGGCTGGGGGGACATAAACATCACAGGAGATGCTGTGACATATTCATCACCAGGGAGACTGGGGGGAATAGCCATCACTAAGGGGATACATACAATACATCAATAGGAAGCACAGACAGCACTGGGGGTATATATGTCCCTGGGGGGAATATACATCACCGGTGGGGTCATATACATCACTGGCGGCTATATACAGCACTGGGGACTATATACAGCACAGGTGGGGGATATACAGCACTGGGAGGATATACAGTACTCAGGGGATATAGAGCACTTTTGGGGTAAATGCAACACTGGGGAATATTCACATCACTTGGGGGCACATACAGCCCTGGGAGGGTATACAGCACTGGGGGAGGGGCGATATACAGCACTGGGGGGGACATTCATCTTAGGGAGGCACAGAGATCACAGGGGGGTGGCATGAAGATCACGGGGGGCATAGCTGGGGGCACAGAGGTCACACAGGGGCACATAGCTGGAGAGGACAGAGATCATAGGGGGCACAGAGATCACATGAGGGCACATAACTGGGGGGGAACAAAGATCACGGGGGGCACAGATCACCAGCAGACCGGCACAGAGCTCCCAGCACAGAGATCCCTGGGAAGACGCAGAGCAGCCTGCACAGAGATCGCTCTGGCGTCTCTGGCATCACAGCAGCTCCTCGTCCAGGACAGGAGTGAATTTTGCACTAACCTCGCTCCCCCAGATGACGTCATCATACAAGTGCCGTGCCCTTGGGGGTTAATGTTAGCGGGCTGGAGGTTCCCCACCCCTGCTTTAAAGGCTGACGCTGGCATTTTTTGCCATTGCCATCAGCAATGTGTGTACAGTGTGTGACTTTCCAGCACACACAGCAGACGGTTAGTTCCTTTCCTAATGGAAGTCTACGAGAGCCTTGGTCAGAGTCTTGTAGTCTCACTGAGAAAGTGACTTCTGATCTACAGAAGACATTGTGTGAGCTAGCTGGTCACAACGTGGTTCCATGACGAAGGGAAGGACCGGAGCATTGCTAGAAATGCTGGAAGATAGTGATGGGTAAGTATTTTGTATTTTAAGGCTCAAATTACTGATGAGTAAAGAAAGGGGCAATAACAAAAATGCTGGTGTGTCCCTTTATTATTGGTTCCATAGGATGATGTTACAATTGTGATAATTTGGGCAAACACAAAAAGTCAACAAAGGATCAGAAATGATCCAGGGTAACGTATGCGGTATAACGTGGGCACAGCAGTAAATAAGGCAGGGTATGGGCAGGAGGCGAGGGCGGCCATTGCTCTAGAGTGGCTTCATTAGCGGATGACATTTTGCTGCACACTGAAAAGAGTCACCGCAAAGAAATCAAAATCCCTGGGGAGCCCGCCAACAAACTGCGGCCTGCTGTATGCTGTGTTTCAGCGTCTCCTCTAATGGCGTCTACTTGATAAGCCGGTGGGACGCTGAATTCTCAGAAGCTTTTTGGTATCTGAAAGCTGCAGATCATGCAATCCCCTGGCACATTACCTTTTACTGCACTTATATAGGAAATAAAAAAGCGGTTTATACAATTTAACTTTTCAGTATTTCCGGAAAGTAATAGAATATAATATCTACCGTACTTGTGTAACAGTTAGGTTCTCATATAATTATTCCAATAACCTCAGTTTTTTGGCACACTCCATAAATCGGGCAGAACAGAAGGCAGCTGCCTACGGAGTCTCTTGTTCTACGGAGAACCTTCCATGTCTATGCCTTGTATGGACAGAAACTGATATTAATGGATCCTGTATAATTCTTTATATCCCCTATATGGTGCTACAGAGGGAATAAAAAGCGAACATTTCGGGCCCGCGCACATGTTGCAGATTTGGTGCATTTTTGGCTGCAGATTTTGTAGAAAAAACTGAAGCAATGATGATGCCAGCAAAGTGAATGAGAAACCTTAAATGTCATGGACATGTTGCTTATTTTTGACTTGCAGATTTGGAGCAGAAAATTATTAATCAAAAACGCACCCAAAAAGCAGATTTTTGCAGCTGCGTTTTTCCTGCCAAGAGATGCAGAAATTTTATGCGATTTCTGCACATAGCCTTACTGTTAGATTTCAATGCAGATTACAGCTAATTACTGGAATTTATAGCCCCGGGGCTCTATGATCAGTCTGGCAGGGGAAGTTACGGTAAGTATATTGTCATATATAACTTGCAATAAATTGATGTAAATCTCAGCATTCTTGGCCTTGTAGTCTTATTAGTGATTGACATTATTCATTGTATACAAAGACCGTGGTCAATCACTAAATAGTATCACCCACTGCCCCCTAATCCCAGCACAGGCAGAGACTAAAGAGATTTTCCCGTTTCAGAAAAACCTTTCTCAATCTTTCTTTACTCACCATCCCCAGGTCCAGAGCTGAGTCTCCGCCGCTGATTCTGGTGTCAGTTATTGTCTGCAATGTTGATTCCACATTGACAGCACTGCAGCCAATAACTGGCATCAGCGACATCGATGTGACATTAATACTGCAGACAATAGCAGCCGCTGCAGAGACTTGATGCTGGACCTGGGAAGGGTGAGACTAGGTTTTCTTTTTCCCTAAAAAAACGGGGGGTTTTGAAACTGGAGAACCCCGTTCATATAAATAAATGACTCAGGCTACTTTCACACTAGCGTCTTCTGCAATCCGTCACAATGCGTCGTTTTGCAGAAAAAACGCATCCCGCAAAAGTGCTTGCAGGATGCGTTTTTTCCCCATAGACTTGTATTGACAACGCATTTGCGACGGATTGCCACACGTCGCATCCGTCGAGCGACGGATGTGTCGTGCTTTGGCGGACCGTCGGGAGCAAAAAACCCTACATGTAACGTTTTTTGCTCTTGACGGACCGCTTTTTCCGACCGCGCATGAGCGGCCGGAACTCCGCCCCCACCTCCCCACACCTTACAATGGGACAGCGGATGCGCCGGAGATATGCATCCGCTGCCTCCATTGTGCAATGCGTTAAACGCTAGCGTCGGAATCTCTCCCCGACGCATTGCGACGGGGAGATTCCGACGCTAGTGTGAAAGAAGCCTTGTTATGCTGATTTTTTTTACTAGAACTCTATAATAATATGTTTGGCTTCTTTATAACCTGACGATCAAACCGCATTTTAATATTGGTTCCCTTTAAGGCATGAAAAATTATACAATTTTCTTTTTAATAGGGGTCATATAACTTGACTACGGTGGCCTAGAAGTCAGAATTTGCCCTCTGACAACCCCTACGTGACTTCCTGCATTTAATTTCCAGTATTCCGTATGGAGCAAACATGGCACAGGATCTATGACATCGCTGATGTGCTGGAAACAAACAACATAATGGCGTTCTGGAGGTAGGATTTAGGATACAAAACAATGACTTTACCTGGGTAATCCTCAGAGACATTCACAGAATAAGCGACACTGTAAAAAAAGAGAGAAATAAGTATTATTGTTGATAATATTATACGTTTTATTATTGCATAATCATTTTTACAGTTTTTTTCCTTGACTGTTACATACATTACATACGGTATAAAAATGGTTTGAGCTTAAGAAAAAATTAAAAAAACACATTAAGGGATTAAAGGATAATCTGATTTATTGGTAGACGGCTCTTCATGATATTATGTATTGATTGAATGATGTGATTGAACTAGAGCTCAGGGCCGGCGTCAGCACCCGGCGCACCCGGGCAAGTGCCGGGGCCCTGAGCAGGCAGGGGGCCCACTCGCAGTCGGGGACACTGGCGCGCTATAGTGCCGGCCCCCGCGAGTGGTCCCTCCGCCTGCTCCGGGCCCCGGCACTTGCGATACTTACCTCTCCCGGTTCCAGCGCTGCAGCGTCTTCCATCCTCTGACTGTGACGTTCAGGTCAGAGGGCGCGATGACGTCACCAGTGCGCGCCCTCTGCCTGAGCAGTCGCAGTACAGAGAGCAGGAAGACGCCGACGGTGAGGAGTCCAGAGCAGAGCAGCGTCAAGCAACGAGAGGTGAGCATTTCATTTTTGTTTTTTAATATTTGGAGCAATATATGGGGACCATCAGAAGGGGTCCATATATGGAGCATTATATGGGGCTAATTCTATATGGAGTATCTTATGGGGCCAATAATATAGGGAGCATCTTATGAAGGCAATTCTATAGGGAGCATTATATGGGGCAAATTTAATATGGAGCATCTTAAGGGGCCAATTCAAAATGGAGCTGTATATGGGGCCAATTACATATGGAGCAGTATATGGGGCCAATAATATATGAAGCATCTTATGGGACTAATTATATATGGAGCATTTCATATGGCCAATTATATATGGAGCATTATATGGGGCCCATTATACATGGAGCATCTTATGGGGCCAATTATTTTTGGAGCATTATATGGGACCCATTCTGTAAGGAGTATTATATGGGGCCCATTCTGTATGGAGCTATATTTGGGACTCAGTATACTGTATGGGGCTGATCATATACTGTATGGGGCATTATATGAGGCCCATTATATATGGAGCAATAGATGGGGCCCATCATATACTGTATGGAGAATTATATGTGGCTCACTATACTGTATGGAGCATTATATGGGGTCAATTCTGTATGGAGCAATATATGCAGCTCATTCTGTATGAAGCACTCTGTGGTGCCCATTATACTGTATGGAGCATTATATGAGGCTCATTATTCTGTATGAAGCATAATATTGGGCTCCTTATTCTGTTTGGAGCAATATATGGGGCTCATTATTCTGTATAAAGGACTATATGGTGCCAATTATACTGTATGGAGCACTATATGGGGCCATTATACTGTATGGGGCAATATATGGGGCTCATTATTCTGTTTGGAGCAATATATGGGGCTCATTATTCTGTATAGAGGACTATACTGTCCGGTTTCTGAGCTAATGTAAAATGCACAATAGATATCACTCATGTAATGTAAGAAGTAAGTGAAATCTTTGGCATTGCACTATACCTATATTTCTCTGCCGTATAGGTGCATTATGAATTGTGGTATGTGTTAAAGGGGCACACCGGGACTCTTTCGCCCAGGGCCCATGAAAACCTGGAGCCGGCCCTGCTAGAGCTGATGTATAAGCCGTCATTCCATGAGCTGAGGTTATAAGTCCTGTGTTCATCCTTTTCATTAAAAGTCTTCGAAAAATATGTCCGAGTCCCCGCAGCTGCATGTATCCCGGCGGTTCGAAAGCCCCAACACGTGGAGGGATTATGTAACAGCCAATCCCTGCATGTGAGACATGCAGCTGCGGGGACTCGAACATGCTTTTCAAGCACACCCAGTATGCTCGGATAACACCTTATCCCAGCACGTTCACTCATGTATAGTCCTTAATATTACGGTACATTACATATATTTAAGAGACATTACAGGTTGCACGAAAAATTCACTTTGGACCAGAATGGATCTGTGCTTGGTTTTGTCGCCTGTTTTGGGGATCAAATTTAATTAAATAAAATGTAATAAAAAGCAATATACAAAATGTGTTCTGAAGACATAGAATACATAACAGGAGAAAAGTTGTAACCTCGCGCCTTCTGTAGGACACAATGCTTATCAGTTGATAAAAAAAAGGGACGACAGCAGAATTGCAAGAAAAAAAACAATCTATGTATATATGTAAAATTATAAAGGTGTGTGTATAAAGATATTTACATATTGTTTGTTCTCCTTTTTGACTCGCGAGTCGCGAAACAAATCTATAACTACCAAAGCTCAATAAAGAGGATATCATTCATGGCATTTCATGGTATAGTGTCCATACCCTCGCTACAGTGTAATTTTTATTTCACAAACCAATAGTACACATGAAAATAAGAAACTTTATTATACATCTTATCAGATAAATCTGCTTCTTTCTCCTCCAAAACTAATCGATCATTTTCAAATTCCTCAATTCACGGGTAAAATTTGTATTCGGTAATGACGGTAGTGTTACATTGACAGACTAATATGTGTGGGTGTACCAGCTGAAGGATTGCCGGGGAAAATGTCGATAGGGCATGTCAGATTTTGGATTGCCGATAGCATTGTTGCCTCCTCTAACATCAATGACAACTTGAAATATTTTGTGGTAGTTGTGCATGAGGTTCTTTATTTTCTCAGATGGTAAGGCTGCCTACTCTTTTTGGCAGAAAGCCTCCAGTTCCTGTAAATTCCTGGGCTGTCTAGCATGAACTACACGCTTGAGATCTCCCCAGAGTGGCTCAATGATATTGAGGTCAGGAGACTGAGATGACCACTCCAGAACCTTCAGTTTGTTCTGCTGTAGCCAATGACAGGTCGACTTGGCCTTGTGCTTTGAATTATTGTCATGTTGGTACGTCCAGGTACGTCTCATGCGCAGTTTACGGACTGATGAGTGCAAATTTGCCTCCAGTATTTGCTGATAACATGCTGCATTCATCTTTCTTTCAACTTTGACCAAGTTTCCTGTGCCTTTGTAGCTCACACATCCCCAAAACATCAGAGATCCACCTCCGTGCTTTACAGTAGGAATGGTGTTCCTTTCATCATAGGCCTTGTCGACCTCTCTCCAAATGTAACCTTTATATTTGTGACCAAAGAGTTCAATTTTTGTCTCATCGCTCCAAATTACCTTGTTCCAGAAGTTTTGAGTCTTGCCTCTGGTGTTTTGCGTATCGTAGGAATCATAATTTGTGGCGCAGTAATTGCTTTCTTCTGGTGACTCAACCATGCAGCTCATTTTTCTGCAAATGCCTCCTTATTATGCTTCATGAAACAGCCACACAGCTAGTTTTCAGAGAGTCCTGTATTTCAGCTAATGTTATTTGTGGGTTTATCTTTGCATCCCGAACAATTTTCCTGGCAGTTGTGGACGACATTTTTGTTGGTCTGCCTGACCGTGGTTTTGTTTTTACACAGCCCCTGATTTTCCATTTGTCAATCACAGTTGACACGGCATTATCAATTCCTTGGATAACTTTTTGTATCCCTTTCCTCTTTTATACAGTTCAACTACCTTTTTCCGTAGATCCATTGACAATTCTTTTGCTTTCCCCATGACTCACAATCCAGAAACGTCAGCGGCTGGATGAAAGATGCAAGAGTCCCAGAAACTCACTCAGCTTTTAGGCACGCACACTGATTACAAGCAAACAGGTCACAGGTGAGGATGTTACCTTTAGTAGCCATTCAAACCCATTTGTGTTAACTTCTGTGCATGTTATCAGGCCAAAATCACCAGGGTATGTGAGCTTTTGATCAGGGTCATTTGGATGTTTTGGGTTGTCATTATGATTTAAAAAGAGAAAACACAGTAGTTTGCCAATAAATGGCTTCACTCAACCACTAACCATGAATGGAGAAAAAGTTTTGGTTTTATTATTCATATTCTCTGAACAAAGGCCAAGAAAGCAAAGATTCTGCCAGGATATGTAAACTTTTGAGCACAACTGTATAAATATATATATATATATATATATATATATATATATCTACTATATAATTGTCTAAGGGTCACTTCCGTCTGCCTGTCTGTCTGTCTGTCTTTCTGACACGGATATTCATTGGTCGTGGCCTCTGTCTGTCATAGAAATCCAAGTCGCTGATTGGTCGCGGCAAAACGGCCACGACCAATCAACGAGCGGCACAGTCTGGCGGAAAAATGGCCGCTCCTTCCTCCCCGCAGTCAGTGCCCGCTCCATACTCCCCTCCAGTCAGCCCTCACACAGGGTTAATGCTAGCGTTAATGGACCGCGGTGTAACGCACTCCATTAACACAGCTATTAACCCTGTGTGACCAACTTTTCACTATTGATGATGCGTATGCGAGAAGGACCTTCCATGACGTCATGGTCATGTGACTGCCACGTCATCACAGGTCCTGCCCTCATCCAACCCTGGGACCGGAAGCTGCCGCGTGCACCGCACACTAGCGACAGGACTACAACGGCTCCCTCGGAAGTTGATTATATGTTTATTTTTTATTTTAACTCATTTTTAACCTGTTACATACGTGTCTGGGCAATATACTACGCGACTGGCCAATATACTACGTTACTGGGCAGTATACTACTTGGCTGTGCTGTATACTACATCGCTGGGCAATATGCTACGTGGCTCTGTGCTGTATACTACGTGGCTGGTCAATATACTACGTAGCTGGGCAATATACTACGTGACTGGGCAATATACTACGTCGCTGGGCAATATACTACGTGGCTGGGCAATATACTACGTGGCTCTGTGCTGTATACTACGTGGCTGGGCAATATACTATGTCGCTGGGCAATATACTACGTGGCTGGGCAATATACTACGTGACTGGGCAATATACTACGTGGCTGGACAATATACTATGTGGCTCTGTGCTGTATACTACGTGGCTGGGCAATATACTACGTCGCTGGGCAATATACTACGTGATTGGGCAATATACTACGTGGCTCTGTGCTGTATACTACGTGGCTGGGCAATATACTACGTGGCTGGGCAACATACTACATGGCTCTGTGCTGTATACTACGTGGCTGGGCAATATACTACGTAGCTGGGCAATATACTACGTGGTTGGGCAATATACTAAGTGGCTGGGCAATATACTACATGGCTGGGCAATATACTACGTGGCTCTGTGCTGTATACTACGTGGCTGGGCAATATACTATGTAGCTGGGCAATATACTACGTGGTTGGGCAAAATACTACGTGGCTGGACAATATACTATGTGGCTGGGCAATATACTACGTAGCTGGGCAATATACTACGTGGCTGGGCAATATACTACGTGACTGGGCAATATACTACGTGGCTGGGCAATATACTACGTGGTTGGGCAATATACTATGTAACTGGGCAATATACTACATGACTGGGCAATATACTACGTGGCTGGGCAATATACTATGTCGCTGGGCAATATACTACGTGGCTGGGCAATATACTAGGTCGCTGGGCAATATACTACGTGACTGGGCAATATACTACGTGGCTGGGCAATATACTACGTGGCTCTGTGCTGTATACTACGTGGCTGGGCAATATACTACATCGCTGTTCAATATACTATGTGACTGGGCAAAATACTATGTGGCTGGGTAACATACTACGTGGCTCTGTGCTGTATACTACGTGGCTGGGCAATATACTACGTGACTGGGCAATATACTACGTGGCTGGGCAACATACTACGTGGCTCTGTGCTGTATACTACGTGGCTGGGCAATATACTACATAGCTGGGCAATATACTACGTGGCTGGACAATATACTACGTGGCTGGGCAATATACTACATCGCTGGGCAATATACTATGTGGCTGGGCAATATACTAGGTCGCTGGGCAATATACTACGTGACTGGGCAATATACTACGTGGCTGGGCAATATACTACGTGGCTCTGTGCTGTATACTACGTGGCTGGGCAATATACTACGTCGCTGGGCAATATACTACGTGACTGGGCAAAATACTACGTGGCTGGGTAATATACTACGTGGCTCTGTGCTGTATACTACGTGGCTGGGCAATATACTACGTGACTGGGCAATATACTAAGTGGCTGGGCAACATACTACGTGGCTCTGTGCTGTATACTACGTGGCTGGGCAATATACTATGTAGCTGGGCAATATACTACGTAGTTGGGCAATATACTACATGGCTGGGCAATATACTACGTGGCTGGGCAATATACTACGTGGTTGGGCAATATATTATGTGGCTGGGCAATATACTATGTGACTCGGCAATATACTACGTGACTGGGCAATATACTACGTGGATGGGCAACATACTACGTGGCTCTGTGCTGTATACTACGTGGCTGGGCAATATACTATGTAGCTGGGCAATATACTATGTGGTTGGGCAATATACTACGTGGCTGGGCAATATACTACATAGCTGGGCAATATACTACGTGACTGTGCAATATACTACGTGACTGGGCAATATACAACGTGGCTGGGCAATATAATACATGGTTGGGCAATATACTATGTGGCTGGGCAATATACTACGTGGCTGGGCAATATACTACGTGACTGGGCAATATACTACGTAGCTGGGCAATATACTATGTGGCTGGGCAATATACTATGTGGCTGGGAAGTATACTACGTGGCTGTGCAATATACTACGTGGCTGGGCAATATACTACGTGACTGGGCAATATACTACGTGGCTGGGCAATATAATACGTGGTTGGGCAATATACTATGTGGCTGGGCAATATACTATGTGACTGGGAAATATACTACGTGCGCTGTGCAATATACTACGTGACTGGGCAATATACTATGTGGCTGGGAAATATACTACGTGGCTGTGCAATATACTACGTGGCTGGGCAATATACTACATCGCTGGGCAATATACTACGTGGTTGGGCAATATACTACGTGGCTGGGCAATATACTACGTGGCTGGGCAATATACTACGTGACTGGGCAATATACTACGTGGCTGAGCAATATACTACGTGACTGGGCAATATACTACGTGGCTGGGCAATATACTACATCGCTGGGCAATATACTACGTGGTTGGGCAATATACTACGTGGCTGGGCAATATACTACGTGGCTGGGCAATATACTACGTGACTGGGCAATATACTACGTGGCTGAGCAATATACTACGTGACTGGGCAATATACTACGTGGCTGGGCAATATACTACATTTGTTTCATGAGCACAGTCAAAAAAGACATGTAGCTTTGCAGCGCCGGTGTCCTGGGTTCAAATGCCACCAATGACAAAATCTGCATGGAGTTTGAATGTTCTCCCCGTGTTTGCGTGGGTTTCCTCCGGGTACTCCGGTTTACTCTCACACTACAGAGACATACTGATAGGACATCTAGATTGTGAGCCCCGCCCCAATGTAGACAGTGATATGTGTAAGGCGCTGTGGGGTTAAAGGGACTCTGTCACCTGAATTTGCAGGGAACAATCTTTAGCCATAGGGGCGGGGTATTCGGGTGTTTGATTCACCCTTTCCTTACCCGCTGGCTGCATGCTGGCTGCAATATTGGAATGAAGTTCATTCTCTGTCCTCCGTAGTACATGCATGCACAAGGCAATCTTGCCTTGTGCAGGCGTGTACTATGGAGGACAGAGAATGAACTTCAATCCCATATTGCAGCCAGCATGCAGCCAGCGGGTAAGGAAAGGGTGAATCAAACACCCAAAAACCCCGCCCCTATAGCTAAAGATTGTTCCCTCCAAATTCAGGTGACAGTATCCCTTTAACACAGTCACAATTTAAGATCTAAAAATTATTTTAGTTATCAAACCTGCAAAGCTGAAGTCAAATATGAGCTATGAGAACCATAATGTAAAGAAAGAGACCCTAATTCCAGTGATGTATCACTTGTTTGTGTGCTCAGAAAGCTAACCCCTCCCATACCACCGATTAGCAGCTTACTGTCAATATGCAATGTGAACAGAAAGCTGCCAATCAGTGGTGGGGTTGTGTTTGGACCAGGAGGCACGAGGCAGCTAGTCAGTGAGTGATAATCCCCTGCTTAAAAATCACTGATAGCGTTGAAACAACAGCACGCAGCCTAATAAATGACACATGACTGGAATCAGTATCTCGGCCCCTACCTCATGGTGTTCTCAGATTGCAAAGCAAAAATTTGCTGACAGATTCCCTTTGACTCTTTCTTCGGATGGCGTATTAACATTTAACTTGTGTTGGAGTTGCAACATTTGGGGAAACAAAATGTTGAATGAGGACCTGCTGACATTGTTAAGATTTGAAAGCTGAACCCACCAGTCATCAGCTATTATAATTAGTGACTGGATGCAAATTGTGGCATTATTTGGCACTTCTAAGAATTTAAATGGAACGTCATGATGTACAATAAAATATTGTATTGTGGTAGCGTGTAAGCCAGAAAAATCGATGTAAATACATTCATGCCCACAAATGACAAAAGTATTCTAGGAGTTAATGCCTGTACTGCCTGACCAGAAGAATTATGTTTGCAGCTTCCAGAGCACAGAGGCTCCATCTTCAGGCAGGTTTACAAAAAATTACTGAGACAAAGTCACAACATTTTGTAATATCCCTTAAAGGGAACCTGTCAGCAAGATTGTGCACAGTAACCTACAAACAGTGTCAGATTGAGGCCGTTATACCGATTTATCTCTTAACCCCCGAAGCTTTTTTCGGTTTTGCATTTTCGTTTTTCGCTCCCCTCTTTCCCAGAGCTAGCACTTTTTTATTTTTCAGTCAATATGGCCATGTGAGGGCTAATTTTTGTGGGACGAGTTGAACTTTTGAACGACATCATTGGTTTTACCATGTATTGTACTAGAAAACGGGAAAAAGATTCCAAGTGCGGTGAAATTGCAAAAAAGGTGCAATCCCACACTTGTTTTTTGTTTGGCTTTTTTACTAGGTTCACTAAATGATAAAACTGACCTGTCATTATGATTATCTAGGTCATTACGAGTTCATAGACACCAAACATGTCTAGGTTCTTTTTTATGTAAGCGGTGAAAACAAATTCAAATATTTGCTAAGAAAAAAAAAAGCGCAATTTTCCGATACCCGTAGCGTCTCCATTATTCATGATCTCGGGTTGGAGAGGGCTTATTTTCTGTGCGCCGAGCTGACGTTTTTAATGATACCACTTTTGTGCAGATATGTTCTTTTGATCGCCCGTTATTGCATTTTAATGCAATGTCGCGGCGAACACAAATCGCAATTATGCCTTTTTGATTTTTTTTCCAGCTACGCTGTTAACAATTAGGTTAATCCTTCTTTTATGTGATAGATCGGGCGATTCTGAATGCGGCGATACCAAATATGTGTATGTTTGATTTTTTATTATTATTATTATTATTTTATTTTATTTTGAATGGGGCGAAATCTAATCTATTTATCTTTAAGTTTTGCCATGCTTCAATAGTCTCCATGGGAGGCTAGAAGCTGGCACAACTGGATCGGCTCTGCTACTTAGAGGCGATGCTCGGATCACCTCTATGTAGCAGAATTACAGGGTGGCGCTCATAGTAATCCTGCATCAACAACCATAGAGGTCTCCAGGAGACCTCTGGTTGTCATGCTGAGGCACCGCTGACCTCCTCATGTCTCTCCATGTTTGCGTGGGTTTCCTCCGGATTCTCCGGTCTCCTCCCATATTCCAAAGACATACTGATAGGGAATTTAGATTGTGAGCCCCAACAGGGGACAGCGATGATAATGTGTGCAACCTGTAAAGCGCTGCAGAATATGTTAGCGCTATATAAAAATAAAGATTATTATTAGGCGCGGAAGGAACGCGATTCCACCCGCGTCTATTGCAGGCACATCTCAGATGTTCAAAACAGCTGACATGTCCTGGCTTTGATGCAGGCTCACCGCCGGAGCTCGCATCAAAGCGGGGGTACTGACATTGGACGTACTATCTATGGCAGTAATGATACCTTGGTTGATGAAATCCATCTTGTGGTTGTTGTTTAAACTTTATTTTCAGTATTGAGTTAATAATCTGCTTGTGCCCCGGGGCGGCCTGTGGGGGGGGGGGGGGGGGTTATGGTGCTCTGTTAGGTATTCATCAGTATGGCTTTATGACGGGTCACTGATCCCTCACTGACCTGCCCCCTAGTTTACATAATTAATATTATATATATATATTGAGAAAAAACAAAATCACCTGCAGCACCAATAGCAGCTATCGGTGATTCTAGCAGTGCCATCTTGCTAGAGAAAAAAAAATTGTCTCCATCAAGACGGCGCTGCTGGCGTCTGCGCAGCAATAGCTATTGGCAATCACCGATACCTACTACTGCGCAGGCGCTGGCGGCAACATCTTGGTGGAGACAATTTTTTTTTTCAGACACAGTTTTTTAATGAATTTATTTATAGTATCAAATAAAAGAATTAACTGCACATTACACACGCGATCATGCCGCCGGGGCCTACCTGCTGCCAGTGATTTTTTTTGGCAATACATATATTCATTATGCAAAACTGGATCAGTGACCTGTCAGAAGCCATAATGGTGATTACCTAATCAGAGCACCACATGAAGACCCCACAGGCCGCCCCACAGCACGGGCATATCATTACATCAACACTGAAAATAAGGATTAAACAACAACCACAAGATGGATTTCATCAACCAAGGTATCATTGTAATCAGCATAATGGAGCCAACCTAACACTGTACACAATCCCGCTGACAGGTTCACTTTAAATGTTGTGCTCTTGTCTCAGTAATTCATTCATAAAGCTGCCAGAAGAAGGAGCCTCTGTGCTCGGAAACCTGCAAACACAATTCTTCTAGGGCCAGGGTCACCCTTGGGAGTGTGATGCGAGTCTCTCGCATCAATACCCGATGCTGCCGCTGGCACATAGGACCTTCCGGGTATTGATGCGAGTTTCTCGCATCACACTCGCAAGGGTGACCCCGGCCTAAAGGAATCACTCCTAGAATACTTTTGTCATTTGTGGGCATAAAAGTATTTCCATGGAATATTATATAATACTAGATTGTAGCCCGATTCTAACGCATCGGGTATTCTAGAATATGCATGTCCCCGTAGTATATGGACAATGATGATTCCAGAATTCGCGGCACACTGTGCCTGTCGCTGATTGGTCGAGGCAACCTTTATGACATCATCGTCGCCATGGCAACCATTATGACATCTACGTCGATACTGTGCCCGTCGCTGAATCAGAAACTTGAGATGTCTACGTCCTTTATGACATCATCGTCGCTGTGCCCGTTGCTGATTGGTCGAGGCCTGCCGGCCTCGACCAATCAGAGACGCGGGATTTCTACGTCGATGCTGTGCCGGTCTCTGATTGGTCGAGGCCTTGCGGCCTCGACCAATCAGAGTGCCGGGATTTCCAGGACAGACAGAAAGACAGACAGACAGAAAGACAGACAGACAGAAAGACAGACAGACAGACGGAAAAACCCTTAGACAATTATATATATAGATATGATATGATGTGGAGCCATACTTTGCCACAAAGCAACAACTATGGTAATAAATGTGGTACTAAACAGAGGACCCTTCTCTATGACAGCCATACCACTCATTGAATACATTGGTAACATCCTTAATGTATACTGTAGCTTGCATAATATAGAAACTCTAATGAGTGTAAATTGAAGTTCTTGGGGTGAATGCAAATTATTTAACATAGATCCCAGATCCCTAATATCCCGTGCTCTTCTGAGGCAGGGGCTCCATTGTGGCTTCTCCGACATGTGTACTGCACTCTACATCTCTACATTTCTACTGTGAAGTTTTACTACAGCAAACAAGGTGTTTTCTGGACAGATAATATTAATGTAAGGTTCCTCAATGACAAAATAGAGAACCTTTTGCAGTCCGATCTCCCAGCAATATTGTAGAATAGGAGGAACTCAGCAGATTGTCATTTAAGAAAAAAATCTGTATATCTAGTTTATTCAAGTCAATTTCTTCTTATTTTACACAGCTGCAACACATGTGAGGGCAGCCTGAGAAGCTGGTGTGATCCAATCTATATTCACCCCCCTACCCCCTCAGGGAGCAGAAGCAGACTACCAGTTAGATGATTTCTGTAAGTTTATCCTGTTTATTTTGAAATTGTTTGCATAAGTTGTATGTCTTTTTATTATCATATTTTTATACCCTTTTCTTATTGTAAGCATTGAACCTTTTGCTATTAAAGTATAAAACTTTAATAAGTTGAACCTTGAATGTTCTAAAGAATCCATAGCCTAGAGGTGTGCGAGCTTTATGAGTGATAAACATATTTTTATTAGTTATTTCTGGGACTCATCGCCCGTGTATTCGATGAGTGGTGGCAGCGTGTATGAGCGGGTGTGTGGCCTGGGTCGGTGTGTGATTTATGCTCCTATTACAGCATAGGATAGAGGTTAAATGCTGGACGGAGAGTTGGGAGATAGATTAACCCTTGCAGGCACAACCCCAAGTCACGTGTGAGAGCAGGCACATGACAAACAAGTGACACCACGGAGAAGGGATCCGTGACAATTGGACAATTGGATTTAAGTCTTCTTTTTCTCAGAAGAGGCAATTTGCATATTATATTTCCCAGAGGAGCATTGCACGGCGAATACGCCTCCTTACCTTGACAAGCCAGAGATGGTATGTCACTCTCCATAAGGAGAAACGATACCCCTTAGACCCCAGTCCAGAGCCTCTCACCTAGCCAAATTAGTTCTCATGCTTCGCACTGACGAGGGCCAACAGCCCGAAACACCGTGTCTGTGAATTGAGATACTGATTTGGCTTTTATCCTAAGTCATATTGCACGACTCGTTAAAGAGTTGATTGTGACTTGTAGGATCGCTACTTCCAACAGGTGGCGCTATAGAGTTTAAGTCCTCTTTTTCTCAGAAGAGGCAATTTGCATTTCTTATTTTACATTAAGGAGTCAAGTATGCGATCCTAAACAGAGATTGACAGCCTTCCTTGTATAACTGTGCACGAAGAGAAAGCTTTTAAAGGGAACCTGTTAATGGGATCAACTCTAAGTTGTCTATATGAGCATAGGTGTCACCCAGGTCATATAGGCAAGGTCATACGTGTCACCGGGTTATCGTGACAGTGTGAAGCTGAAGACCGCAGTGTCTGATTGCTTCTACTCCGGCACTAAGGAGAAGCACTTCTCCTTCATTTTAAATGTGTTTATTTCTTCTGCCAGAACAGGGGTTAATCGTCCATGTTGGAAATCCCTGTGCTCACAGCTGAGCTCGGTTAGCCATTCTTTTCCCCTTTATAATCTGGACTCTGTTACAAATCCTTGTCAAAGCTAGCATTTGCTGCATGGCTAACGGAGGGAGAGAAGTTCATATGAGGAGAGTTGGAGGAGTTATCTGTAATTATTGCTTGGTTTGTTTGTGTGTTAATTCCCTATCCTTTATTATTTTGGTTTATTTCCCTACCTCCATGCCCCGATGCATTCCACTGTTATATGTGAGTGAATATTTTGTATGCCTGGGGTTTCCTGTTAACCCTTGTTTGTGTTTACTTGTTTGTCGGGTTGGTGTACTATGGTGAACAGTAGCGCCCCTCTTCCCTGGGTGGGGGAATAGAACAGACAAAGGGCTAACTCAGGAGATAAGGCAAGGGTGGAGGCATCTACACCTTCAGAAGTATTCCGGGGAGTAGGGCGAGCTAGGGTGCCCCCAGGTGTTTGGGACAGGGAAGGAGACAGCTGTGTTGTGACAATAGGAAGCTGAATAACATGATAACTTGTTATCTGTGATGATCTGATGTCTTATTCCAGAGAAATGCATGTTTTACTTATATGTAAATGAGCTGTTAAGATCTATGGACCGGACAAAGATCTCCCTGAGAATCTGACTTCAAAGATTATTTTAAATGAAAGGGGGCATTATTAGTGTGAGACATGTAGATCAGGAGAGCAAACTGTCAATCACAACATGTCTCACACTGGTAACTGTTATGGACCTGGTGGTTAGGAGCACCCGGAATGACCTGATGGTTAAACTCACACAGGACAAGCTCTGGGAAGTGGGAGCTCTGCTGACCGCAACCCCTAATCCTATCACACAACTAGAAATAGCCGTGGAGCGTACCTAACTCTACCTAGACGCCTCTTCACAGCCTAAGAGCTAACTAGCCCTAGAGATAGAAAATAAAGCCTACCTTGCCTCAGAGAAATTCCCCAAAGGAAAAGGCAGCCCCCCACATATATTGACTGTGAGTAAAGATGAAAGTCACAAACACAGAAATGAAACAGGTTTCAGCAAAGGGAGGCCAGACTTACTAAACAGGCAGAGGATAGGAAAGGTATCTTTGCGGTCAGCACAAAAAAACTACAAAAAAACCACGCAGAGTGTGCAAAAAGACCTCCGCACCGACTCACGGTGCGGAGGTGCCACTCTGCATCCCAGAGCTTCCAGCTAGCAAGGCAAAATCATGAAAGCTAGCTGGACAAGGAAACAATGAACAAATAACTAACTAGCAGGGACTTAGCTTCTGCTGGAGTAGACAGGTCACCAGAAAGATCCAAGAGCGAACTGAACCAGTACAAGAACATTGACAGCTGGCATGGAGTAACGATCTAAGTGGAGTTAAATAGAGCAGCCAGCCAAAGAATAAACTACGTCACCTGTGGAAGGAACCTCAGAAGCAGCAGCTCCACTCACAGCCACCAGAGGGAGTCCATGGACAGAACTCGCCGAAGTACCATTCATGACCACAGGAGGGAGTTCGATAACAGAATTCACAACAGGTAATGCTCCCTTTCATTTAAAATAATCTCTGGAGACAGATTCTCAGGAAGATCTATCTCCGGCCCATAGATCTTAACAGCTAATTTACATACAAGAAAAACATGGATTTCTCTGGAATAAGACATCTGATTGTAGATATAAAGATATCATCTTATTCAGCTTCCTTTGATCTACATGCCCATATATACGGCTTAGGAGGGTTAATCTTACTGACAGATTCCCTTTAATCACAAAGTAGGACCACCCACTGGACTCCTAAGTCTAAGTAAGCAGTAATTTGCCTGAATAAAACAGATATACTGAAATATCAATCTGCTCAGCACCTCCTGCTCTACACCAGGGGTGTCAAACTGCATTCCTCGAGGGCTGCAAACAGGTCATGTTTTCAGGATTTCCTTGTACTGCACAGGTGATAATTTAATCACCAACTCATTATTTGTGTAGGTGATTAAATTATCACCTGTGCAGTACAAGGAAATCCTGAAAACATGACCTGTTTGCAGCCCTCGAGGAATGCAGTTTGACACCCCTGCTCTACACCATGCCGCTGACAGATAGGACTACATACTCAAGGTGACAGGTTAATTTAAAGAACTTTACTGCATTTAGACTATGTACTATTGGCTAAGAAGTCCTCATTATTGTCTTTATTGTTCATTCCTGTAGACGATCTTAAAGGATAAAAATATAATCTTCTTTCCCTCCTAATGGACTTTCATTTCCCTTTTGAAACAAAGTTTATTCTTCCTAATAAAGATGAACATGAGCAGCAGTACAAAGTCATTTCTCTCTTTTTATTTAACTGTTCATAGACATTTAATTACTGGACTATTGATAGTCAATTATTACATCAGAGGCACAGAAGAAGAGTGGTGCATTAGCCTAATGGTGCTGCATAGTCATTCTTATAAAAGGTTTGCAAGACATTAGATATTTTATCATTTGTGCCGCTCAATGTGGGAAAAGACAGAGAAGAAACTCATATAAGCTCAACAGGCAAACTTAGAATCAACGTCCCCGATTCATCATTTGTGTATTTTTTTAAAATCACTTTCCATTTTTGTCATTTGGTATTAATTACTGTTTTTTGGCGCCAAATTCATTAAAATGGCTCAAACGATTCATGAATTTGACGCAAAGTCAAAAATGTCCTTTTTTTACTGTCTTGAACAGCTTTTGCATCTTTTCGCCCCGAAAGTTTCAAAAATTACACCTAAATATGTACTTGAAAATACATCAAGCAAAGGACTACAGGGAAATTGCACCAAGTTTTGGAACTTTTTAAAAGGTCACAATTGCTAGACTCTGCCCAAAAAGCGGAAAACAAATAAAAACAGGTGAGTACGTATGAAAAAGACTTAAAAAAAAGACACAAAAAGAATGATGTACTGGGTGCAAAAATAAAAGTGCAAAAACCAGGCGCAAAGGTAATGATGAATCGGGGACAAAGTGTTCAAATAGGATTCAAAACTGAGCTGAGTTCTAAAACACATTGAGAGTTCAGAAAGTTGTAATTTAGGGCTTCTGGGTCGCGAAACAAAATCCGTAACAAGGTGCCCTACATACCAGATGGTAACCACTGTCTCACTTCTGTCTAATTTGCTGTCCACTGCCTGTTGTCAAGATTAATCAGTCTATAGCAGCAGATATGCTGAGACAGATGACTTACAGCTTTTATCTGAAAGAACAGGTATGATTTAAAACAACTTGCTACTTGCAGCAGCCACTAAGCGGCACTTCAAATCTTTGTGTGCACACTTAGTATATAGAAAGCTTTTAAGTGATTTGGAGCCTGGGCAGAAAAATCAGAAATCAGTAAACATGGATTGCTGACTGCTATTCATAATTCAGCAGAGAGTGTTGAACCAAATAATAACATGGTGATCAAAAGGTAAAAATTCACAATAAAAGGGATTATCCACTAGCTAAAGCTCCCTGATAAAATAAAAGAAACACAAATACCCCTCCTGCACCGCCGCCATTCCAGCAATGTTGGTGCTGTGTCAATGCAGAACACATTCATCGGACAGAACTGTGAAGGCTGCAGCCCATCATCAGCCCTTGATAGACTGAAGATCTCACGTGACCTATCATCGCATGACCGCCTGGAGACAAAGCGTTGACATCGCTAGAACCTGCCAATCCGGGAGGTGGGTATGTGTTTTTTTTTTGCTTGTTTTAAAAGGGGGTTGTCCATTGGCGGATAACCCTTTAAAGGAAATCTGTTGTAAAAATGCTATTTACCTGCAGACATGGTGTTAATCTCCAGATTAATAGTGCTCTGAATCTGTGCAGCCATCACACCGAAAGCATGACTACCAGGAGTGAATTAACTTTATTCTTCCTGGCAGCTTCGGGCTTTCAGTCATAGAGGTCACCACTCAGTACATAGTGAGCTGCAGTTGCAACCATACCCCGCCGCTGACTGACAGTCGTCTCTGTACTGATACACTGCTGAACTGGCTGTCAGTCAATGCAAGGGGCATGGTTTAAGCCATCACTCATTATTTATTGAGTGGTGACTGAAACCGCACCGCTTGCGGCGCCACGACTGAAAGCCACAGATCGCTTGTAGGAATTCAAATTTCCTCTTGGCAGCCAAGCTTTCATTGCGGGCACTGGACAGTTTCAGAACCATGTTCACCCTACAGATTAACCCCATATCTGCAGGTTAATATTGTTTTTCCACACGACAGGTTCTCTTGCTGACAAGGTTCAGTCCTTGCAGACTCGGTGTCATCCTCAACATAGAAAAACAGACCATTTTCAATCACTGTGCTGTATCTATGTTTCATCCATTTTTGATCTGTATGTGGGCTTGTGTCATCCGTGCTCCATTTTTTGGTATGTTAAAAAAAATAAAAATAAATAAAAAATGGATGTAGGTTTTCTAATGTTATCCAACCAGTCAATAAAAAGCAGACAGACGGTACACTTTTGCCGTGCATGTGCTGTTCATTTTTTTCACTGCCCCGGTGTTAAATCCACAAATTGGACCAAAGTAGAAGATTTTCAATCTGCTTTTATGTGGACATTTGGTCAGAAAACTAATCAGGCTCAAGTTGCTTAGAATTTGCTACTTAAACAATAGATAACGGTTTGATAGTGATTTTCTCGTCACACATTTTCCTCTTTCATACTAAAGTAAAAAGACTTGTGAAGCAGAGATGGACGAGCTGAAACTATAAAACATGTCATGTCCACACTTGCTGCTATCGGCATCATCATCAGCCAAGATCCCAGTGGTTGGGAATCCGTCCAAGCACAATAGCCGACATTAATGTAACCACTCTCTTTCCACAACTTACAAGAACATGATCCTCAAAACAAACATCCATTGGAAAGAGCCTAAGTGCAGAGAACTCTTAGGCTATGTGCCCACGTTGCGGATTAGGCTTAGGAATTTCTGGTGCGGATTCTGCATCTCTTGGCAGAAAACGCACCTGCAGATTTGTCGCGGATTTTGTGCGCTTTTGTTGCGGATTTGCTGCAGAATTTTTGCGGATTTACTGCGTTTTTTTACCCCTGCGGATTTCTATAATGGAATGGGTACAAAAACACTGCAGATCTGCAAAAAAGAAGTGACATGCTACTTCTTTTAATCCGCAGCGTTTCCCTATGGAATTTTTTGCACCATCAGCACAGAGGGGTTTTTTTCTCATTGATTTACATTGTACTGTAAATCACTTGCGGATCTGCAGCGTTTCTGCACCGCAAAAAAACGCTGCGGATCCGCAGGAAATCTGCAACGTGTGCACGTACCCTTAGAAAAGTAATGCACAGATGGCAACATTTTTTTGTTCTATTCTTATTTGTAAAAGGACTAATAAATGTAGAAAAATCAGAAAAATAAATATTCTCCTCCTCTCTTTGATTATGTCCAATCTCATATTCCAATAAATAATTTGCAAAACTCATGGAAATTTTTTTTCTGTCCCTGATCGTCCATTTTCCCAGATCTTTCACTCAAACCTCAGAGCAGTCTTGTCTCTGGCTGTAGAGCAACTGGCTGCAGCACTTCCAATTCCTCTGCCTACAACAGGACACCACATGAAGGAAACCCTGTCCCCTCAGCCAAGAATTGAAAGATTCAGGAGTAAATTAAAGGGATATTCCCTTTCTTAGCTCTTATAGTATATGCTATAAATACCGGGTTGGGAAATTATCTATAAGGAGGAAAATAGATGTTTCTTGTTCTCCTGCTCCAGATCATACTGTCCATACTCTGGTTGTATACTGGCATTGGATTGAAAGACAACAGATGCCTGAAGATGATTTGATGGTTGGTGGCATATCTAAAGGGGAAGTGACATGATTTGCCTGGTGTTTGAGGTCTATTCCTTCCCTGGTTCTAATTACTGACTACTGTGTATGATCCCTATCCTGATCTTGGTCTTGTTCCTGACCATGCACCTGATTTTTACCTTATTCGACTACTAGTTCTGATACCTTGCTCTTGGGTTTTCCTTCTGCCTCTCTTTATTATTATTCTAGTAATGACCTTTGGAGTCTGTTCCTGGCAACATTATCATTGTATCTGTGCTACTTGCCCAATCCCTTTCTTGGAATTCTCCTGCAGTAAAGTCCACAAATTCTTGATGAGTCTAACAGTTGAAAACCATGAGACACTTAGACTTTGCGTTCTAGTCTTGTCACGGTCAGGGGGTCTGCAGAATATGCCGTACTCATCATAAACCTATTCAGGTGGCTCTATGAAGACAGAGGCCATTGCCAGACAGCAGATGGTGCTCACTGAACCCTCGTTGTGCCAATAGGTACATTCCCAGAGATGGGACCAGGACCTACCAGACGATTATTGTAGTGGAGTCTGGAATCTAGATCAGGGCAGTGGAGTCCTAGGCACAGCAGAAACATATAGTTTCAGAGACATAAAATTCTGCTCTGAAACATTTTTTGAGACATCTTTCTTCTGTGTTTGTATAGTCCTGGATTATTATCTGGCAGCATTGTTTGTTGTTGTTTGTCATGGGATATGAGGCAGATTTACACAATACTCTGCAATTGGATAAGGTTGTTTCTGAAAGACATGAGGTTTTATAAGAGGATATGAAAATATAAAAAGACAGCCTGATCGGGCCAACACTACACATTAGCTGTTAGATTTAGGGCAGAGACATGCTGTGTGAATGCAGCTGCATAATCCTGCTTATACTAAAAACAAGTAATGGGCTGTACTACAATGGCACAACAGCCTTGGTCCTTCTTGATACCAATTATAAATGCAATTTTAATATGTCCCTGCATTGAGTCAAACAAATTGTGCAAATCAATCCTTATGTTACACATCTGTCCCAAGTATCAAAGGCTCCGTTTCCTTCCCCTGCATCTGTTGCCCTTTGCTGTGCTCCACTTTGGGTTTTGCAAGTTGCCCCGAGTCAATTAATGACATCATCTCCTTAGAGCTATTTAAGGCCCATTTAGACACGTACCTGTGTCTTGGGATTGAGCCTCTAGTCCTATGTTGGGTGTGCTCCACCATTAATACTTTTTGTGTTTGCATTCACACCTGCTGGGTTCCACTTCATTCGTTCTGCTGCTTCTAATTTTCTTGTGTCGCCAATGTGTTGCCAAGTCTTCGCAGACAACGTGCCTGCCTGCTTGCTGCATCAGTGCTTGGTGTCTGTGTGCCCACCCGAACCTAAGGCTTAAAGGATCCACCTCGCCTGGTGATCTTAACTCCTTAGTTCTTTTAAGGAACACTCATTAAGCCTACATGATGATGATTTCAGCACCATACCCATAGAATCATGGATGAAGGGGTTATCTGGGACTTTTTTTTTTCGCCTATGGAGCCAAGAACTTACTGGCAGGTAGTTGCTAATGCAGCGCCCCAGAGACCTGGTCGTTGCAGTAATGTCGCTCTGCCGCTAAGGGGAGTGATGGTACGTCTGATGACACTAAAGGAGTTCATCTGACCAGGTATCACCAGCACACATTACACTTCACACTCCGGCCACTAGGGGGAGCAAAGGGTTTAATTTATTAGGCCACTCCTCACACTGGTAAAACTAGGGGTTGGATAGGAAGTTAGTCAGAAGCTGACTGGGTTTTGTCCAGGCAACATCCCGTGGCAGGGGGTGTTGCGGGGAAGATTCAGGGGGGTCCCTGTCAGGCGTGAGAACCTGGCAGGTACCTAGCAACCAGAACAGAACGTTACGGAACCGCGCCTGCACCACCCGCGGCGGTATCCTAAGAAAGAGACACGAAGCGAAGGATATTGTGCAAAGTGAGAAACGAGATCAAGCACAAAGGCGAGCCAGTAGGAGTCATGCCCGGAGAACGGCAACATCCTACTGAGGCGCATAGCCGGTGGCCGGAATACCGAGGAAGTAACTGACTCTATGACTTACTTCAAACTCCGCAGGACAGTTAATTATAGGTTGGCTGTCAACCTTACATCACCTAAGCAGACATAGGGGGCAACGCGTGGAGAGAGGCATCTCTAGGGTCCCGGAAGAACTCCGAGCCTTCCCGTCAAACGGGTGCGTCCTAGCCATAACACACCTGGGGGACGGAGAACTAGAAAGAACTGGAACAAATTAGAAAGAACGAGAATAGAAGTTGTGAGGACTATCCCGAATGCTCAGCAGGGAAGCACTACAACACACAGGTGCTAGTGGTAGGCAACGATTTCCACCTGCAAAGGGAACTCTGGATGTGCCTTCGGACCGGCCGGTCTCAGACAGCCCTGTTAACCGTGCTCTGGATTGTGGATCCTGAAGTCTTCAGTAAAAGGTAAAGAGACTGCAACCCTGTGTCCTCGTTATTGTCTGCACCTCACACCATCACCATCCACCTTACTGGGAAGCTCTGGGGACATACTTCACCTGTGGGAAGGTATACCATCTAGCTGCCATCACATCACCCCAGCAGACCCCAAGCAGCGTCGGTCACCCTGACCGAATACCACAGGTGGCGTCACAAAACCTTGACAAACTATCATCACCCCTTTTATTGGACGCCCCTTAGCAGGGTCACGGACCGGGTCCAGCCACCGTGACAACCCCAGAACTGAGACAGAAAGGACCAGTACTGAGTAACCTGTGGCCCTGTGTCTGGGGGCGCTCCACTAACTAGTTCTGTCCTGTGATGATCTCTCCCAGCTCAGAGCAGTCACAAACCACTTCTGCCAGTGATTCTGCTGCTTCCTGTGACATCACATCAGCAGTTCTGTCTCTTCAGCTCTATTGACTAAGCGCCACTGCCAAAGTCATGCTGTTTTACAGCCAGCTCCCAGCTGCCTAGCTGCGGGGAGCCAGCTATCAATCATCATGACATTGGCAGTGATACCCTGTTCACAGATCAGATTGGATGAGATACAGCTGCTCTGTTGACAAAGCGGTCAAAGGAAGCAAGGGAATCACCTCCTGAGTCGGGAGGTAAGTTCTTAGCCCCACAGAAAAAAGAAAAACAAAAAGATACAGATTACCTCTAATGTCTCCATTAAGGGATTCCCCTTAGTGATATCGATAGGTTTGAAGAAAGACTGAGCTGGGTTTCCATTTCCATCCTTGCGACATATTCATTAAGTCATAGGTCTACATTTTGCATGAGCTACCCGCACTTTATATAATTTGGGGTTCTCTTTTCCATATTTGGGGTAGAGTATATTTGATAAACTGTCTGATACATCCCAGTGGATGGGGTTATCTTTCGCCCTTCTCACGTAATGTACTGTATAATTGGCAAACCATATGTCTACATGTCCAATGGCCTCCCTTTACTGTGAGAACCTGGTCTTCTTCACCCTTGCGGTATGGTAAACAGTAGGTTTTCACCCTATAAACATATCCTTATATTCGACACCAAATCTTCCCTCCAACGCTATGTTATCATTCTCGGCTGTATCCCAGCCTCTAGTAACTGAAGTAAAACAGATATTTAGGCTGACTTACACTTCTCATTTACAATCTCGATCTCACAGAGAGCAGCGATTCAATATATTAAAGCGGCATCAATCTGTTCCGACAACAAATACATCTAAAACATCAATTCACTTTGTAAAAAAAATATCGGGAAGTGGAAACTCTATTTTACCCCGCTACTGAAAGTCTTTCTATTCGCAGCAGGAAACAAAGCACTGGCGCATTCTAATTTATCAGCAGCAACATAAAGTCTGCACATAATAGATATTGTAGAAACACAGGATCTAAATGACTAAAAACTATTAATTCTTGTCCCCAGATCAGCCCGGGAGTGTGCGGGAAAGGATAACCAAGTTTGCTTTCAAAAAACGATAAATTGTCATCTCATATATTTACGAAATCAAAAAAGGGAATAAAAAAAAATTCTGGGTTTCATCTATGTCAATAAATGGAACCAATTTGCATTAAAACATTTACATGGAGAATTCATATGGTCATGAAAGTCAGCCATCAGCTGTAAGGCCGGAATCACATATGCATTTTATTGTGCAGTTTGTAAATGCGTTTTGGGCCCGATTCATTATTGCATTTGAACATTTTTGTTGTTTAGTTTTGGGGGTCTTCAGACTGTTTTTCATTTGTAACAAATTCTTTTTGTTAATCTGCTCTATTGTTTTAAAATGTAATATACAGCACTGATAAAAATTAAGAGACCGCTGCAAAATGTTCAGTTTGTCTGATTTTTCTCTTTATAGGTATATTTTTGAGTAAAATGTAAATTGTTCTTTTAGTCTATAAACTTCTGACAACATGTCTCCGAATTCCCAAGCAATACATTTTGTATTTTTTTTTTCTGAAAAGAAGAAATGGTCAAAATAAAAAACAAACAAACAAACAGCGCTTTCAGACCTCAAATAATGCAAAGAAAACAAGTTCAGAATCATTTAGAGACAACAATACTAACTCAGGAAGAGTTCAGAAATCAATATTATGTGGAATAACCATGATTTTTAATCACAGCTTTCATGTGTCTTCATTCTTTCCACCAGTCTATCACACTGCTTCTGGCGCAAAAATGTAAGCAGTTTTTCTTTATTTGATGGCTTGTGACTATCCATCATCCTCTTGATTACATCCCAGAGGTTTTCAATGGGGTTCAGGTCTGGAGATTGGGCTACCCATGACAGGGTTTTGATGTGGTGGTCCCTTAATTTTTGCCAGAGCTGTATATATGTGTGTATATATATTGTATATGTGTATATACATTATTTACAGTGAATATAATGTGGCATGTGCCACAGTAAACTCTGCCTACAGCAGTGAACATAATATATATATATATATATATATATATATATATATATATATATATATATATATATATATATATATATACATACATATTCACTGCCGTAGGCGGAGTTTGCCATTATACATGTCACATTATATTCACTGTAAATAATGTATACCACTTGGTACAATTTATTTTTACCTTGTCCCTCTGTCTAGGACAGCATAGCAGAATATCCCGTCCTCTCACAAAAAAAGGAATGCTGATGCCATTATTACCCTTTATATGCTAAAAGGTCACCCCGTCTCTATTTGGCATATGCTGAGTGCATGCACATACACCGTATACAATGGAAAAATGAGATGTAAACAGACTCTCAGATTTTTTATTTTCCTGACTTTTGGAGGGCACAATCACCATCACATTTGGTGTATTGCCAAGCAGACAATGGAAATCACTGTAGATGCTATTTATTTCACTAGCTGGTTATTTAGAGCAGACAATCCCCAGTGTGTAAGGAAAATTTAGAAACACCGCTGCTGGTAATCATTTGGATGCCACTGTCAATCATTCATGTGCTCCCCAGCTCCTATTGGCCCCTGTAACGTAAGCATGGCTCTCCTTTGAAGCTCGGCCACTGGCTGAGCTTCATAGTAGACTGTCATTGCTCTGCAATACTGTAGCATATGTCATACAATCACACATTCAAGTCTCCTAAGAGGAATAAAAATAAAACGCACAAAAAAATTATAAAACTGTGAATCACCCAATTTTTCCTTTGTAAAAAATAGAAAGATTAAATACATATTTATAATCACTGCATCCATTATAGTAAGGTCTACCAAGTAATAAAAGTAATTACCTGGTAAGGTAAAAGAGAAGAAATCAAAACACCAGAATTCCTGTTTTTGGTCACCTCCGTATAAAATGCTATAAAAAGCGATCTAAACGTCGTATGTACCAAAACTGGTATCAAGCGGCTTTATTAACGAAGAAATAATAACGTTACAGGTATTGAAAAATAGCGACACAGGACAAGTGTGTAGGGTTGAGCGAAACGGGTCGAACATTTTCAAAAGTCGCCGACTTTTGGCGAAGTCGAGTTTCATGAAACCCGATCCGACCCCTGTGCGTGGTCGGCCATGCGGTACGCGACTTTCGCGCCAAAGTCGCGTTTCAATGACGCGAAAAGCGCCATTTCTCAGCCAATGAAGGTAAACGCAGAGTGTGGGCAGCGTGATGACATAGGTCCTGGTCCCCACCATCTTAGAGAAGGGTATTGCAGTGATTGGCTTGCTGTCTACGGCGTCACAGGGGCTATAAAGGGGAGTTCCCGCCGACCGCCATGTTACTGCTGCTGATCTGAGCTTAGGGAGAGGTTGCTGCCGCTTCGTCAGAAGCAGGGATAGCGTTAGGCAGGGTCCATTAACCACAAAACCGCTTGTGCTGTAGCGATTTCCACTGCCCAACACCACCTTCGGTGTGCAGGGACAGTGGAAGCTCCTTTTTTTTTTTTTTTTTCCTCAGCGCTGTAGCTCATTGGGCTGCCCTAGAAGGCTCCCTGATAGCTGCATTGCTGTGTGTACGCCGCTGTGCAAACCAACTGCTTTTTTCAAAGCACAAATCCTCTTGTTCCTTCCTTTCTGCACAGCTATCTTGTTTGTTTGTCCACACTTTTTATTTAATTTGTGCATCAGTCCACTCCTTATTGCTGCCTGCCATACTTGGCTGAGATTACTGCAGGGAGATAGTAATTGAAGGACAGTTCCTTTTTTTTTTTTTTTTTGTGGGAGATTAAGATTGACATTTCTGCTAGAGTGCCATCTCTGTCTGTGTCATCTCTCACTCAGTGGGCCATAGAAAGCCTATTTATTTTTTTGCTTGATTTGGGTTCCAAAATCTACCAGAAAAAATCACAACATCAATCAGTGGGAGAAAAATATTGGCCTCAGGGCTTGTGTGCCACTCCTTACTCCTGTGTGTGCCATCTCTCACTCAGTGGGCCATAGAAAGCCTGTTAATTTTTTTGCTTGATTTGGGTTCTAAATTCTACCTGAAAAAATCAATAAATCAATCAGTGGGAGATTAATATTGGCCTTTGGGCTTGTGTGCCAGTCCTAAGCGTGCCATCTCTCTCTCTCTCAGATAGTGGGCCATAGAAAGCCTATTTTTTTATTATTTTATTGGGTTTATAAATTTTCCCTGGAAAAAAAAAAAAGTGGGAGATTAATATTGGCCTCTGGGCTTGTGTGCCAGTCCTGAGCGTGCCATCTCTCTCACAAATAGTGGGCCATAGAAAGCCTATTTATTTTTTTGCTTGATTTGGGTTCCTAATTCTACCTGAAAAAATCAATCAATCAATCAGTGGGAGAAAAATATTGGCCTCAGGGCTTGTGTGCCACTCCTTACTCCTGTGTGTGCCATCTCTCACTCAGTGGGCCATAGAAAGCCTATTAATTTTTTTGCTTGATTTGGGTTCTAAATTCTACCTGAAAAAATCATTAAATCAATCAGTGGGAGATTAATATTGGGCTTTGGGCTTGTGTGCCAGTCCTAAGCGTGCCATCTCTCTCTCTCAAATAGTGGGCCATAGAAAGCCTATTTATTATTATTTTTTTTATTGGGTTTATAAATTTTCCCTGGAAAAAAAAAAAATGGGAGATTAATATTGGCCTCTGGGCTTGTGTGCCAGTCCTGAGCGTGCCATCTCTCTCACAAATAGTGGGCCATAGAAAGCCTATTAATTTTTTTGCTTGATTTGGGTTCCAAAATCTACCTGAAAAAAATCACTAAATCAATCAGTGGGAGATTAATATTGGCCTCTGGGCTTGTGTGCCACTCCTGACTCCTGTGTGCGTCATCTGTCACTCAGTGGGCCCTAGAAAGCCTATTTTTTGTTTTATTTGTTTTCTAAATTCTCCCTGAAACAATCATTTTATTTTCTTTGGTTTCTAAATTATTCCTGAAAAAAATCATTTTTTTTGTATTTTTTTTCCTCTCAAGTCTCCCTGAAAAAAAAAAAAAAAAAATCTGTGGGAGATTCATATTGCCCCTTCTGCTTGTGTGCCAGTCTTGACTCCTGGGTGTGCCATCTCTCTCTCTCTCCCCAATTGTGGGCCATAGAAAGCCTATTAATTTTTTTGCTTGATTTGGGTTCCAAAATCTACCAAAAAAAATCACTAAATCAATCAGTGGGAGATTAATATTGGCCTCTGGGCTTGTGTGCCACTCCTGACTCCTGTGTGCGTCATCTGTCACTCAGTGGGCCCTAGAAAGCCTATTTTTTGTTTTATTTGTTTTCTAAATTCTCCCTGAAACAATCATTTTATTTTCTTTGGTTTCTAAATTATTCCTGAAAAAAATCATTTTTTTGGTATTTTTTTTTTCTCTCAAGTCTCCCTGAAAAAAAAAAAAATAAATAAATCTGTGGGAGATTCATATTGGCCCTTCTGCTTGTGTGCCAGTCTTGACTCCTGGGTGTGCCATCTCTCTCTCTCTCCCCAATTGTTGGCCATAGAAAGCCTATTAATTTTTTTGCTTGATTTGGGTTCCAAAATCTACCTGAAAAAAATCACTAAATCAATCAGTGGGAGATTAATATTGGCCTCTGGGCTTGTGTGCCACTCCTGACTCCTGTGTGCGTCATCTGTCACTCAGTGGGCCCTAGAAAGCCTATTTTTTGTTTTATTTGTTTTCTAAATTCTCCCTGAAACAATCATTTTATTTTCTTTGGTTTCTAAATTATTCCTGAAAAAAAATCATTTTTTTGGTATTTTTTTTTCTCTCAAGTCTCCCTGAAAAAAAAAAAAAAAAAAAAAAAAAATCTGTGGGAGATTCATATTGCCTCTTCTGCTTGTGTGCCAGTCTTGACTCCTGGGTGTGCCATCTCTCTCTCTCTCTCCCCAATTGTGGGCCATAGAAAGTCTATTAATTTTTTTGCTTGATTTGGGTTCCAAAATCTACCAAAAAAAATCACTAAATCAATCAGTGGGAGATTAAAATTGGCCTCTGGGCTTGTGTGCCACTCCTGACTCCTGTGTGCGTCATCTGTCACTCAGTGGGCCATAGAAAGCCTATTTTTTTATTATTTTATTGGGTTTATAAATTTTCCCTGGAAAAAAAAAAAAAGTGGGAGATTAATATTGGCCTCTGGGCTTGTGTGCCAGTCCTGAGCGTGCCATCTCTCTCACAAATAGTGGGCCATAGAAAGCCTATTTATTTTTTTGCTTGATTTGGGTTCCTAATTCTACCTGAAAAAATCAATCAATCAATCAGTGGGAGAAAAATATTGGCCTCAGGGCTTGTGTGCCACTCCTTACTCCTGTGTGTGCCATCTCTCACTCAGTGGGCCATAGAAAGCCTATTAATTTTTTTGCTTGATTTGGGTTCTAAATTCTACCTGAAAAAATCATTAAATCAATCAGTGGGAGATTAATATTGGGCTTTGGGCTTGTGTGCCAGTCCTAAGCGTGCCCTCTCTCTCTCTCAGATAGTGGGCCATAGAAAGCCTATTTATTATTATTTTTTTTATTGGGTTTATAAATTTTCCCTGGAAAAAAAAAAAATGGGAGATTAATATTGGCATCTAGGCTTGTGTGCCAGTCCTGAGCGTGCCATCTCTCTCACAAATAGTGGGCCATAGAAAGCCTATTAATTTTTTTGCTTGATTTGGGTTCCAAAATCTACCTGAAAAAAATCACTAAATCAATCAGTGGGAGATTAATATTGGCCTCTGGGCTTGTGTGCCACTCCTGACTCCTGTGTGCGTCATCTGTCACTCAGTGGGCCCTAGAAAGCCTATTTTTGTTTTATTTGTTTTCTAAATTCTCCCTGAAACAATCATTTTATTTTCTTTGGTTTCTAAATTATTCCTGAAAAAAATCATTTTTTTTGTATTTTTTTTCCTCTCAAGTCTCCCTGAAAAAAAAAAAAAAAAAAAAAAAATCTGTGGGAGATTCATATTGCCCCTTCTGCTTGTGTGCCAGTCTTGACTCCTGGGTGTGCCATCTCTCTCTCTCTCCCCAATTGTGGGCCATAGAAAGCCTATTAATTTTTTTGCTTGATTTGGGTTCCAAAATCTACCAAAAAAAATCACTAAATCAATCAGTGGGAGATTAATATTGGCCTCTGGGCTTGTGTGCCACTCCTGACTCCTGTGTGCGTCATCTGTCACTCAGTGGGCCCTAGAAAGCCTATTTTTTGTTTTGTTTTCTAAATTCTCCCTGAAACAATCATTTTATTTTCTTTGGTTTCTAAATTATTCCTGAAAAAAATCATTTTTTTGGTATTTTTTTTTCTCTCAAGTCTCCCTGAAAAAAAAAAAAAAAAAATAAATCTGTGGGAGATTCATATTGCCCCTTCTGCTTGTGTGCCAGTCTTGACTCCTGGGTGTGCCATCTCTCTCTCTCTCCCCAATTGTTGGCCATAGAAAGCCTATTATTTTTATTGCTTGATTTGGGTTCCAAAATCTACCTGAAAAAAATCACTAAATCAATCAGTGGGAGATTAATATTGGCCTCTGGGCTTGTGTGCCACTCCTGACTCCTGTGTGCGTCATCTGTCACTCAGTGGGCCCTAGAAAGCCTATTTTTTGTTTTATTTGTTTTCTAAATTCTCCCTGAAACAATCATTTTATTTTCTTTGGTTTCTAAATTATTCCTGAAAAAAATCATTTTTTTTGTATTTTTTTTTCTCTCAAGTCTCCCTGAAAAAAAAAAAAAAAAAAAAAAAATCTGTGGGAGATTCATATTGGCCCTTCTGCTTGTGTGCCAGTCTTGACTCCTGGGTGTGCCATCTCTCTCTCTCTCCCCAATTGTTGGCCATAGAAAGCCTATTATTTTTTTTGCTTGATTTGGGTTCCAAAATCTACCTGAAAAAAATCACTAAATCAATCAGTGGGAGATTAATATTGGCCTCTGGGCTTGTGTGCCACTCCTGACTCCTGTGTGCGTCATCTGTCACTCAGTGGGCCCTAGAAAGCCTATTTTTTGTTTTATTTGTTTTCTAAATTCTCCCTGAAACAATCATTTTATTTTCTTTGGTTTCTAAATTATTCCTGAAAAAAATCATTTTTTTGGTATTTTTTTTTCTCGCAAGTCTCCCTGGAAAAAAAAAAAAAAAAAAAATCTGTGGGAGATTCATATTGCCCCTTCTGCTTGTGTGCCAGTCTTGACTCCTGGGTGTGCCATCTCTCTCTCTCTCCCCAATTGTGGGCCATAGAAAGCCTATTAATTTTTTTGCTTGATTTGGGTTCCAAAATCTACCAAAAAAAATAACTAAATCAATCGGTGGGAGATTAATATTGGCCTCTGGGCTTGTGTGCCACTCCTGACTCCTGTGTGCGTCCTCTCTCACTCAGTGGGCCCTACAAAGCCTTTTTTTTTTTTTTTTTCCTAAATTCTCCCTGAAACAATCATTTCATTTTATTTGTTTTATAAATTCTTCTGTAAAAAATATTTTTTTTTTAATTTTTTTTTTTTCTGAAGTCTCCCTTTTAAAAAAAACAAACACAAATCAGTGGGAGATAAATATTTACATTTGCGCTTCAGTGACAGTCCTGCGTGTGTGCCATCTCATTTGTTGCCAACAACAACAGAGTGTGTAACATTGTGGCTGATTTTCGTTGTGGTCTCACCCACCTGTAAAGGGGTAGCTAAATCATACTGAAGTTATAGCTCACCGTGTAAGTTGTGTGACAGCAACAAATACCGTTCGTTTGGTAACGTTTTTAAAACAATGAGGAAGTCTGGTGGAAGAGGTCGTGGCCGGGGGCGTTCATTGTCAGCTGGTAATGAGGGTAGTGGTAGTGGTGGAGCATCAGCTGGTCGTGGGGAAAAAAATATTGCACCTAAGTCTGGAGCTGTGGAGCCAGGTTCGTCGTCTGGCTACACAAGGCCTCGAACGATCCCTTTTCTGGGAGTAGGAAAACCGCTTTTAAAGCCGGAGCAGCAAGAGCAAGTTTTGGCTTATCTTGCTGACTCAGCCTCTAGCTCTTTTGCCTCCTCTCGTGAAACTGGTAAATGTCAAAGCAGCGCGTCGTTAGTGGATGTTCACGGTCAGGGACAAGTCGCTTCCTTGTCCTCTTCAGCAAAAACAACAACAGAGAAGAATGCAGCAGGCGACACAACGGGTTACTCCATGGAGCTCTTTACACATACCGTCCCTGGCTTAGAAAGTGAAGCAGTTAACAGTCCATGCCTATTACAAGTTGAATCTGACATGGAGTGCACTGATGCACAGGCACAGCCAGACTACTATCCTGGTCCTTTGACTCAGACCACAACATTGCCATCGCAGGGTGCTGATCAAGAATCAGACCCTGATGAGACTATGTTGCCCCATCACGAACGCTATACCACCGACCGCCACGGTGACACAGACGAAGTTGCACACGAGCTACAAGAAGAGGTAATAGATGACCCAGTTCTTGACCCCGATTGGCAGCCATTGGGGGAACAGGGTGCAGGCGGCAGCAGTTCTGAAGCGGAGGAGGAGGGGCCGCAGCAGGCATCAACATCGGAACAGGTTCCATCTGCCGGGCCCGTATCTTGCCCAAAACGCGTGGCAAAGATAAAACCTGTTGGAGGACAGCGTGACCATCCGGTTAAAGCTCAGTCTGCAATGCCTGAAAAGGTATCCGATGCTAGAAAGAGTGCAGTCTGGCATTTTTTTAAACAACATCCAATTGATCAGCGCAAAGTCATCTGTCAAAAATGTTCAACTACCTTAAGCAGAGGACCGAATCTGAAAAGTCTCAATACAAGTTGCATGCATAGACATTTAACCACCATGCATTTGCAAGCCTGGACTAACTACCAAACGTCCCTTAAGGTTGTAGCACCCTCGGCCAATGAAGCTAGTCAGCAACGCAACATCCCTTCCGGCAGTGTAGGGCCACCATTTTCCGCACCACCTGCAGTATCTGTGCAGGTTTCTTTGCCAGGCCAAAGCTGTCAGGGTCAGGGAATCACCAGTTTCGTAGTAGGAAACACTGCATCTAGGGCACCGGTGGCAACAATACCATCTCCCACCGTCTCTCAGTCTGCCATGTCCACCGGCACCCCCGCTAGTTCCACGATCTCCAGCTCTCCAGTCCAGCTCACCCTACATGAGACTATGGTTAGAAAAAGGAAGTACTTAGCCTCGCATCCGCGTACACAGGGTTTGAACGCACACATAGCTAGACTAATCTCGTTAGAGATGATGCCCTACCGGTTAGTTGAAAGCAAAGCTTTCAAAGCCCTGATGGACTACGCTGTACCACGCTACGAGCTACCCAGTCGACACTTTTTTTCCAGAAAAGCCATCCCAGCCCTCCACCAGCATGTTAAAGAGCGCATCGTCCATGCACTCAGGCAATCTGTGAGCACAAAGGTGCACCTGACAACAGATGCATGGACCAGTAGGCATGGCCAGGGACGTTACGTGTCCATCACGGCACACTGGTTAAATGTGGTGGATGCAGGGTCCACAGGGGACAGCAAGTTTGGGACAGTTCTGCCTAGCCTACGGTCTAGGAAACAATTGGCTGTAGCCGTTCGCACCCCCTCCTCCTCCTCTTCGTCCTCCTGCAGAAGCGAGAGCTCGTCCATAGACCGCAGTCGCACAACCACTCCATCCGCAGCTGCCACTGTTGCACACCAGGTCTCCCATTATGGGGCAGCTACTGGCAAACGTCAGCAGGCTGTATTGGCTATGAAGTGTTTGGGCGACAACAGACACACCGCGGAAGTTCTGTCCGAGTTCTTGCAGAAAGAAACGCAGTCGTGGCTGGGCACTGTAGATCTTGAGGCAGGCAAGGTAGTGAGTGATAACGGAAGGAATTTCATGGCTGCCATCTCCCTTTCCCAACTGAAACACATTCCTTGCCTGGCTCACACCTTAAACCTGGTGGTGCAGTGCTTCCTGAAAAGTTATCCGGGGTTATCCGACCTGCTCCTCAAAGTGCGTGGACTTTGCTCACATATCCGCCGTTCGCCCGTACACTCCAGCCGTATGCAGACCTATCAGCGTTCTTTGAACCTTCCCCAGCATCGCCTAATCATAGACGTTGCAACAAGGTGGAACTCAACACTGCACATGCTTCAGAGACTGTGTGAACAGAGGCGGGCTGTTATGTTTTTGTGGGAGGATACACATACACGGGCAGGCAGTAGGATGGCAGACATGGAGTTGTCAGGTGTGCAGTGGTCGAAGATTCCAGACATGTGTCAAGTCCTTCAGTGTTTTGAGGAATGCACACGGCTGGTTAGTGCAGACAACGCCATAATAAGCATGAGCATCCCCCTAATGCGTCTGCTGATGCAAAGTTTGACGCACATAAAGGATCAGGCGTCTGCAGCTGAGGAAGAGGAAAGCCTTGATGACAGTCAGCCATTGTCTGGCCAGGGCAGTGTACAGGATGAGGTAGCGGGCGAAGAGGAGGAGGAGGACGAGGAGGATGATGGGGATGATTATATTTTTAATGAGGAAGCTTTTCCGGGGCCACTGGAAATTGGTGGCGCGGCAAGGCCGGGTTCTGGTTTTTTGAGGGACACAAGTGACATGGATTTGCCTGAAACTGCCCCTCAACCAAGCACAACCGCAGATTTGAGAACTGGAACTTTGGCCCACATGGCGGATTATGCCTTACGTATCCTCAAAAGGGACACACGCATAACTAAAATGATGAATGATGACGATTACTGGTTGGCCTGCCTCCTTGATCCTCGCTATAAAGGCAAATTGCAAAATATAATGCCACATGAGAACTTGGAACTAATATTAGCAACCAAACAATCAACTCTTGTTGACCGTTTGCTTCTGGCATTCCCTGCACACAGCGCCCGTGATCGTTCTCACACGAGCTGCAGGGGCCAGCAGACCAGAGGAGTTAGAGGGGCAGAAATCAGAAGTGGCGTTGACCAGAGGGGTTTTCTGACCAGGTTGTGGAGTGATTTTGCTATGACCGCAGACAGGACAGGTACTGCAGCATCAATTCAAAGTGACAGGAGACAACATTTGTCCAGTATGGTTACAAACTATTTTTCATCCCTTATCGATGTTCTCCCTCAACCGTCATTCCCATTTGATTACTGGGCATCAAAATTAGACACCTGGCCAGAATTGGCAGAATATGCATTGCAGGAGCTTGCTTGCCCGGCAGCTAGTGTCCTATCAGAAAGAGTATTCAGTGCTGCAGGTTCAATACTAACAGAAAAAAGGACTCGTCTGGCTACCCAAAATGTAGATGATCTAACCTTCATTAAAATGAACCACAACTGGATTTCGAAATCTTTTGCCCCACCTTGCCCGGCTGACACCTAGCTTTCCTATGAAAAGGTGTTGCCTGTGGACTATTCTGAATGCCTTTTCCAATCTCGTAATTTTCAGCACCTGATTGTCCAGCATACGACATGTTTACACCTCACTAAATGGCCAAACTCCCCACACGGGGCCGTGGTATCGACACTTGGCGACAGCACCCGTGAGAGTGTAGTTTGTCTGAAGAGGTGGGTGAGCCCGCTTTTGGTCGACGGCACTGCCACTGGGTCCCTCCTAGTACAATAAAGTGTCTCTGGCGGTGGTGGTGCGCACCCAACGTCAGACACACCGTTGTAATATGAGGGGCCCTGGGCCTGTACCGCCGGCCACAAGACAGTTTCCCCCCACCCCAGCTCAAACAGTGCTCTACCACTTGCAAAATTATCTCACAGCTCCACCAATGTTTAGTCTATGCGCTGACATCCTTCAATGCCTGCCACTGACAATACCATTGTATTGACATTTTTGTTATGTTAGGCCTTCGATGCCTGTCTGCGGTCCATTCTTTCAACTACTACTACACTGACCAGGTCACTGCTGCCCGTGTACCCCTGGAACCAATTTAAAATTGCCTACAGCCATGTGTTATTATTTTAGGCCTTCGATGCCTGTCTGCGGTCACTCCTTCCACTAGGCCTCCACTGACCACACCACTGCTGCCCGTGTACCCCTGGAACCAATTTAAAATTGCCTACAGCCATGTGTTATTATTTTAGGCCTTCGATGCCTGTCTGCGGTCACTCCTTCCACTAGGCCTCCACTGACCACACCACTGCTGCCCGTGTACCCCTGGAACCAATTTAAAATTGCCTACAGCCAGCCCAATTTTTTTATTTTAGGCCTTCGATGCCTGTCTGCGGTCCATTCTTTCAACTACTACTACACTGACCAGGGCACTGCTGCCCGTGTACCCCTGGAACCAATTTAAAATTGCCTACAGCCATGTGTTATTATTTTAGGCCTTCGATGCCTGTCTGCGGTCACTCCTTCCACTAGGCCTCCACTGACCACACCACTGCTGCCCGTGTACCCCTGGAACCAATTTAAAATTGCCTACAGCCATGTGTTATTATTTTAGGCCTTCGATGCCTGTCTGCGGTCACTCCTTCCACTAGGCCTCCACTGACCACACCACTGCTGCCCGTGTACCCCTGGAACCAATTTAAAATTGCCTACAGCCAGCCCAATTTTTTTATTTTAGGCCTTCGATGCCTGTCTGCGGTCCATTCTTTCAACTACTACTACACTGACCAGGTCACTGCTGCCCGTGTACCCCTGGAACCAATTTAAAATTGCCTACAGCCATGTGTGATTATTTTAGGCCTTCGATGCCTGTCTGCGGTCACTCCTTCCACTAGGCCTCCACTGACCACACCACTGCTGCCCGTGTACCCCTGGAACCAATTTAAAATTGCCTACAGCCATGTGTTATTATTTTAGGCCTTCGATGCCTGTCTGCGGTCACTCCTTCCACTAGGCCTCCACTGACCACACCACTGCTGCCCGTGTACCCCTGGAACCAATTTAAAATTGCCTACAGCCAGCCCAATTTTTTTATTTTAGGCCTTCGATGCCTGTCTGCGGTCCATTCTTTCAACTACTACTACACTGACCAGGGCACTGCTGCCCGTGTACCCCTGGAACCAATTTAAAATTGCCTACAGCCATGTGTTATTATTTTAGGCCTTCGATGCCTGTCTGCGGTGACTCCTTCCACTAGGCCTCCACTGACCACACCACTGCTGCCCGTGTACCCCTGGAACCAATTTAAAATTGCCTACAGCCAGTCCAATTTTTTTATTTTAGGCCTTCGATGCCTGTCTGCGGTCCATTCTTTCAACTACTACTACACTGACCAGGTCACTGCTGCCCGTGTACCCCTGGAACCAATTTAAAATTGCCTACAGCCATGTGTTATTATTTTAGGCCTTCGATGCCTGTCTGCGGTCACTCCTTCCACTAGGCCTCCACTGACCACACCACTGCTGCCCGTGTACCCCTGGAACCAATTTAAAATTGCCTACAGCCAGCCCAATTTTTTTATTTCAGGCCTTCGATGCCTGTCTGCGGTCCATTCTTTCAACTACTACTACACTGACCAGGGCACTGCTGCCCGTGTACCCCTGGAACCAATTTAAAATTGCCTACAGCCATGTGTTATTATTTTAGGCCTTCGATGCCTGTCTGCGGTCACTCCTTCCACTAGGCCTCCACTGACCACACCACTGCTGCCCGTGTACCCCTGGAACCAATTTAAAATTGCCTACAGCCAGCCCAATTTTTTTATTTTAGGCCTTCGATGCCTGTCTGCGGTCCATTCTTTCAACTACTACTACACTGACCAGGTCACTGCTGCCCGTGTACCCCTGGAACCAATTTAAAATTGCCTACAGCCATGTGTTATTATTTTAGGCCTTCGATGCCTGTCTGCGGTCACTCCTTCCACTAGGCCTCCACTGACCACACCACTGCTGCCCGTGTACCCCTGGAACCAATTTAAAATTGCCTACAGCCAGCCCAATTTTTTTATTTTAGGCCTTCGATGCCTGTCTGCGGTCCATTCTTTCAACTACTACTACACTGACCAGGGCACTGCTGCCCGTGTACCCCTGGAACCAATTTAAAATTGCCTACAGCCATGTGTTATTATTTTAGGCCTTCGATGCCTGTCTGCGGTCACTCCTTCCACTAGGCCTCCACTGACCACACCACTGCTGCCCGTGTACCCCTGGACCAATTTAAAATTGCCTACAGCCATGTGTTATTATTTTAGGCCTTCGATGCCTGTCTGCGGTGACTCCTTCCACTAGGCCTCCACTGACCACACCACTGCTGCCCGTGTACCCCTGGAACCAATTTAAAATTGCCTACAGCCATGTGTTATTATTTTAGGCCTTCGATGCCTGTCTGCGGTCACTCCTTCCACTAGGCCTCCACTGACCACACCACTGCTGCCCGTGTACCCCTGGAACCAATTTAAAATTGCCTACAGCCATGTGTTATTATTTTAGGCCTTCGATGCCTGTCTGCGGTCACTCCTTCCACTAGGCCTCCACTGACCACACCACTGCTGCCCGTGTACCCCTGGAACCAATTTAAAATTGCCTACAGCCATGTGTTATTATTTTAGGCCTTCGATGCCTGTCTGCGGTCACTCCTTCCACTAGGCCTCCACTGACCACACCACTGCTGCCCGTGTACCCCTGGAACCAATTTAAAATTGCCTACAGCCATGTGTTATTATTTTAGGCCTTCGATGCCTGTCTGCGGTCACTCCTTCCACTAGGCCTCCACTGACCACACCACTGCTGCCCGTGTACCCCTGGAACCAATTTAAAATTGCCTACAGCCAGCCCAATTTTTTTATTTTAGGCCTTCGATGCCTGTCTGCGGTCCATTCTTTCAACTACTACTACACTGACCAGGGCACTGCTGCCCGTGTACCCCTGGAACCAACATCAGAAAATATAAAAATAAGTATTTTGCTTACAAAAAAGAAAATACTGGAGAGATATCAAATGCAGACATTTTAACATTAAAAACAAACACACAACTAAAATCTGGTACAGTACTAAAAATGGCCACCAGCTACAATTACTTTCTCCTGCAAGTAGTTAACTGAAAGGTTTTTTAAATTGAAAACACACATATGGCATCCACCGAGTGTTGTCCTGTCGCGTCTTCTTTATATTATTGCCGAGAAGATGCAAAACAATGAAAATAATAAAATCATTAATTACCAAAATAATAGAGAAAGTCAACACCACATTGCAAATAAACATTCATTCCAAATAAAGAAGCAGGGCGCGTCCGAGGGTGAGTATATACCTAATAAGAATATAATCACCCTCGGACGCGCAATGCTTATTTCCAACAGCCTTCCTTCCTAAGAATCAGCCCTTCCGTGGTGTAGAGAGACGTTGTGTTACACTCCAAGGTGTTCCCCAGGTTGCCTTTCCTGAGCTTCGATCTTCCGGCTCTCGTTTAGTAGTTGTTGGAAACTACGCTGCATTAGGCCTTCAAATTGGGTATGGGGTGTAGAGAGAGGGTGTGTTACACTCCAAGGTGTTCCCCAGGTTGCCTTTCCTGAGCTTCGATCTTCCGGCTCTCGTTTAGTAGTTCTTGGAAACTACACTGCATTAGGCCTTCAAATTGGGTATGGGGTGTAGAGAGAGGGTGTGTTACACTCCAAGGTGTTCCCCAGGTTGCCTTTCCTGAGCTTCGATATTCCGGCTCTCGTTTAGTAGTTGTTGGAAACTACACTGCATTAGGCCTACAAATTTGGTATGGGGGAAACATTGGCGCATCTGCGGTCCCTCCTTCCTCTAGGCCTCCACTGACCTGTCTACTGCTGCCCGTGTTCCCCTGGAACCAATTTTAAATTGCCTACAGGCAGCCCAATTTATTATGTTAGGGCTTCGAAGCCTGTCTGCGGTCCCTCCTTCCACTAGGCCTCCACTGACCTGTCTACTGCTGCCCGTGTACCCCTTGAACCAACATCATAAAATAAAAAAAAAAGTATTTTGCTTATAAAAAAGAAAATACTGGTGAGATATCAAATGCAGACATTTTAACATTAAAAACAAACACACAACTAAAATCTGGTACAGTACTAAAAATGGCCACCAGCTACAATTACTTTCTCCTGCAAGTAGTTAACTGAAAGGTTTTTTAAATTGAAAACACACATATGGCATCCACCGAGTGTTGTCCTGTCGCGTCTTCTTTATATTATTGCCGAGAAGATGCAAAACAATGAAAATAATAAAATCATTAATTACCAAAATAATAGAGAAAGTCAACACCACATTGCAAATAAACATTCATTCCAAATAAAGAAGCAGGGCGCGTCCGAGGGTGAGTATATACCTAATAAGAATATAATCACCCTCGGACGCGCAATGCTTATTTCCAACAGCCTTCCTTCCTAAGAATCAGCCCTTCCGTGGTGTAGAGAGACGTTGTGTTACACTCCAAGGTGTTCCCCAGGTTGCCTTTCCTGAGCTTCGATCTTCCGGCTCTCGTTTAGTAGTTGTTGGAAACTACGCTGCATTAGGCCTTCAAATTGGGTATGGCGTGTAGAGAGAGGGTGTGTTACACTCCAAGGTGTTCCCCAGGTTGCCTTTCCTGAGCTTCGATCTTCCGGCTCTCGTTTAGTAGTTCTTGGAAACTACACTGCATTAGGCCTTCAAATTGGGTATGGGGTGTAGAGAAAGGGTGTGTTACACTCCAAGGTGTTCCCCAGGTTGCCTTTCCTGAGCTTCGATATTCCGGCTCTCGTTTAGTAGTTGTTGGAAACTACACTGCATTAGGCCTACAAATTTGGTATGGGGGAAACATTGGCGCATCTGCGGTCCCTCCTTCCTCTAGGCCTCCACTGACCTGTCTACTGCTGCCCGTGTTCCCCTGGAACCAATTTTAAATTGCCTACAGGCAGCCCAATTTATTATGTTAGGGCTTCGAAGCCTGTCTGCGGTCCCTCCTTCCACTAGGCCTCCACTGACCTGTCTACTGCTGCCCGTGTACCCCTTGAACCAACATCATAAAATAAAAAAAAAAGTATTTTGCTTATAAAAAAGAAAATACTGGTGAGATATCAAATGCAGACATTTTAACATTAAAAACAAACACACAACTAAAATCTGGTACAGTACTAAAAATGGCCACCAGCTACAATTACTTTCTCCTGCAAGTAGTTAACTGAAAGGTTTTTTAAATTGAAAACACACATATGGCATCCACCGAGTGTTGTCCTGTCGCGTCTTCTTTATATTATTGCCGAGAAGATGCAAAACAATGAAAATAATAAAATCATTAATTACCAAAATAATAGAGAAAGTCAACACCACATTGCAAATAAACATTCATTCCAAATAAAGAAGCAGGGCGCGTCCGAGGGTGAGTATATACCTAATAAGAATATAATCACCCTCGGACGCGCAATGCTTATTTCCAACAGCCTTCCTTCCTAAGAATCAGCCCTTCCGTGGTGTAGAGAGACGTTGTGTTACACTCCAAGGTGTTCCCCAGGTTGCCTTTCCTGAGCTTCGATCTTCCGGCTCTCGTTTAGTAGTTGTTGGAAACTACGCTGCATTAGGCCTTCAAATTGGGTATGGGGTGTAGAGAGATGGTGTGTTCCACTCCAAGGTGTTCCCCAGGTTGCCTTTCCTGAGCTTCGATCTTCCGGCTCTCGTTTAGTAGTTCTTGGAAACTACACTGCATTAGGCCTTCAAATTTGGTATGGGGTGTAGAGAGAGGGTGTGTTACACTCCAAGATGTTCCCCAGGTTGCCTTTCCTGAGCTTCGATCTTCATGCTCTCGTTTAGTAGTTGTCGGAAACTACGCTGCATTAGGCCTACAAATTGGGTATGGGGTGTAGAGAGAGGGTTTGTTACACTCCAAGGTGTTCCCCAGGTTGCCTTTCCTGAGCTTCGATCTTCCGGCTCTCGTTTAGTAGTTGTTGGAAACTACGCTGCATTAGGCCTTCAAATTGGGTATGGGGTGTAGCGAGAGGGTGTGTTACACTCCAAGGTGTTCCCCAGATTGCCTTTCCTGAGCTTCGATCTTCCGGCTCTCGTTTAGTAGTTCTTGGAAACTACACTGCATTAGGCCTTCAAATTGGGTATGGGGTGTAGAGAGAGGGTGTGTTACACTCCAAGGTGTTCCCCAGGTTGCCTTTCCTGAGCTTCGATCTTCCGGCTCTCGTTTAGTAGTTCTTGGAAACTACACTGCATTAGGCCTACAAATTGGGTATGGGGTGGAGAGAGATGGTGTGTTACACTCCAAGGTGTTCCCCAGGTTTCCTTGCCATTGCTTCGGTCTTCCGACTCTCGTTTAGTAGTTGTAGAAAAGTACACTGCATTAGGCCTACAAAATGGGTATGGGGTGGAGAGAGATGGTGTGTTGCACTCCAAGGTGTTCCCCAGGTTGCCTTTCCTGAGCTTCTATCTTCAGGCTCTCATTAAATTGTGGTTAAATGGAACAACTGCATTTGGCGTACTAGTTGGTTTGGGGCCTACTATCGGTGTCTGCCACTCCTTGCTGTTCTCCTGGTTTCCTGTCCTGAAATTCCATTTTCAGGCTCTCGTTAAGTAGTTGTTAATGTTAGACTGCATTTGGCCTACTAGTTGGGTTGGGGCCTACTATCGGTGTCTGCCACTCCTTGCTGTTCTCCTCCACTGAACAAAGCTGTGCCGCCTGTTTACTACGGTTGCCAATTTTGAACTGCATTTCGACTACTTACTGATTTGGCCCTACTCTCTGTGTCAGCCTCTCATTCCAGTTGTCCTCCACTGCAATGCCCCCTGGTTATTCCTGTGTTACCAATTTTGAACTGCATTTAGCCCACTTTATTCTTTGGGCCTATATCTGTGTTTCCACTTCATCGTGCCCATTGCCCAGCCAGCGATAGATGAGTCTGCTGGTACATTGACCCATAACGCAACATTCCCCGTGCATGCTACACAACAACATTGTGACCCTGCTGAAAGTCAGGTTGCTCTTCCCGCATACCATACCACCTTACACGGGGACAAAGAGGAAGGTGCAGATGAAAGTGCAGGTTCCTTCATCAGGTGGGGGGAGGAATACTAGTTGGCGACGTCACTGGCACAGGGCCTCTCATAGTACGCAAAAGTGTTGCTGCCGGTGGGAGGCGCCCCCGCCGTGCAAACACACCGCTGTACTTTGAGGGGCCCTGTGCCAGTGCCAATGCCAACAAGTGGGCCCCCCCTGCTTGCTCAGGATCACAGCACTTGCAAAGTTGAAATACTTACCTCTCCCTGCTCCACTGCCGTGACGTGGTCCAGATTTCCTGGGCCCACTAATTACTTGAACCAGCCCTACCCCACACAACTTTAGCCAAATGACCCCCAATTTCAAATGCCTTCCAATTATTATAAGGTAAATTACGCTTGACAAGCTTCATTAAGAAGACTGGATGGTTTTGACATTAAAATGGGCACTCTAGGTGTTTTCCTGGCCCCCACTCACTGCCGACTATGCTGCCCCATTGACTTGCATTGGGTTTCGTGTTTCGGTCGATCCCGACTTTACGTCATAATCGGCCGATTTCACTCGACCCGACTTTTGAGATAGTCGGGTTTTGCGAAACCCGGCTCGACTCTAAAAAGGTCAAGGTCGCTCAACTCTACAAGTGTGTTTTTAGTTTGTTTTTTACAAAGCTCTGATTTTTTTTTCCCACCACTAAAATGAAAAATAAATAAATAAAATTATTAATCTATGCAAGCTTGGTTTTTCTGTAATCATACTGACCTGGAGAATCGTGTTCATGGGTCTTTTTTACCGTGCGTTGATACCATAAAATCAAAACCCAACGCAAAATGTGTTTATTCACTGCAGGTTTAGATTGCACTGGGGTCGGGGCACCTCTTACGTTTTTGCCCAGCAAAGCTGGAACCAGCCCTGTTGTGAACAACCCAGCAATGGATCTCCATAACGTTGTGCCAACCACCAAGTGCACCACAAACATATTCAGGGTCATGATGAAATGTGAGAACAGGCCTTCAAAGATGAGTAGGTAAAGCACTACATTATATGTGGTTATTAGATATTAGTCATTACCTGAATGTTTGGGACAAATTCAGGACAATTTACAGTAAACATTATTATTAATGAAGACATACATAAAATGTGCTCTACCCTGACAGAACAGATGATATTTCACATTGAATTACCATTTGCTGTATCTCCTTGGTTCTACTTGAGTAGTTTTCTTTGGCCGAGAGCCTTTACATCCTCTAATGAGATTACTGAGACTGAAGCCCTGGTATCCTCTACTTAATCTCTGGGATCTTTGTGTGTGATAAGGCAAATATATCATGTGTCAACCAATGACAAATTCCTACTAGCGATACTACAGGTTTTTATGCCCAGGTTTCTCTAGTTTATTAGGAATTGTGTAAACCGGGGCCGGGTTTAGGTCATGTTCACATCAAAATACAGTACAATGCAAGTATGTAGGAATTTACCAAAATCTCACACACATCCTGTAAAAAGAATTAACTTGGATTTTACCCAAATCTCCATCTACAGTAGATGTGTTCTGGATTTTGCTGCTACTTTCACTGTTTGGTCAAGGGTGAAATCCACAGTCAAATCATCAGCAAAATTCTTTACAAAATCGGCATGTTACACCTACGAATTTTACTCTGGATTTGTTGCGGATTTACTGGTCTGTTGTAGATAAGAAGCAAGACTATGCAAAGCTTAAAGTATCTGAAAAGACCAGGTTTAATAGTAGTCTTGGGTGAAAAATACTTTCTTAAAATTACAATTTGTGGGAATCTTTAAGTCTTGGAAAAAAAAAATTGAAAGCAAAAACGAAAACCTGGCTTTGATAGGATTCAAGTAAGGCTAGGGTCACACTAGCGAGTGCAATGCGAAAAACTTCCATGAGTCTCTTGCCTCAATACCCGGCACAGCCACCGGCACTCTGGACCGGAGCATTCAGCTGCATAGAAATACAGTACATGCAGCTGCACACTCCGGTACTGAGTGGGTATTGATGTGAGAGATTCGTGCGAGTTTCTCGCTTTGCACTCGATAGTGTGACCGTGGCATAAGAGTGCTTTCACACAGCCTTCTGGCACCTGTTCGGAGGACCCGTTGGGGCTAACGTCTGAAGACCTCGCAAAATGTCCTGATGGAGGTGGACACTCAGTCAGACTTGGGTGCCAGAACGCAGTATGAAAGAACCTTAAGATATGACCTGTCATGGTCTAGAACAGAAGCCATTTTGAAGAAACACAGGGGGCATGTCAATGCACTAGGACACATTCCTAGTGCACTTCCAACCTGATTTGCTTATGGCTCCTAAGCTAAATTTCTCATAACGTGCACATTAGATGTCTGCAAAAAAAGAATAATTACTATTGAGACAAGCATCTACACAGGGATACCACTGCTTCCACGTGTAAAAAATTGCTACCAGTTTCCTTGTAAATATCTACTGCCACTGAAGCCACTACCCTATTGACACCTTGTCTAGCAACCTCAAGACAAGCCTAAATGAGAATGGTTTGGACCACCCATATTAGCCTAACACCTGCAGCTCCTGGACAGTAAATCAGCAAGGTCGGGGTACGTCAGTGGGGGATCTCTGAAACCTCTCATGATAGTTCATACTTTAGAGCTGGAAAACAACATGAAAAAAACTTGTTTCTGACTGTACAATGTAGGCAGGATTTATAAAAGGCCAACCCATCTGTAGGACAGAATGAGTCACCGCTGACACCAAGGGTGTAGAGTATCTTCTGGCTGATGGGTTCATCCTTCATGATCATTAGATTCCTTAAGAATAGACACCGTAGAGGGCATACTAGGACTTTTAGGCCACAAACAGTATTTGGTGAGTATTTTACATCAGTACTGTATTTGTAAGCCAAAACCGGGAGTGGAACAATCAGAGGAAAAGTATAATAGAAACTCGTCACCACTTCTGTATTTTTCACCCACTCCTGGTTTTGGCTTACAAATACTGATGTAAAATACTGACCAAATACTGAATATGGCCTTAATGTCAAGACTTCACTAAACAAAACTCATCATCAACTCTATAAAATGCATAACTGCTTTTCTTCTATTTTGGTCTATGAAACAGTAGGCTATATACATCACCTTGGACTACACACAGAGTCTGTATCTTGACAAGAAAGAGAGACTTAAGAACTTGTGCAGAGATTAAAATTTTTTTCATGTTGGAAAATACCCCTAGGCTATGTCTTCATGATGACAATATCCACCAAATGAGTTGTAAATTTGTACTTCAGTTTATACATATTGATAAGTATTACAATATTTATCTGAAGCTCATTACAATATGGTATATGCATAATGTAGACACTGCTCTTCTGTTTCTCGTCTAAATCCTGTATACCAAAAGCTTTGTGGAGTATGTTCTCAACATCTGAGCTACTTATTCCAGCTGACATTTGTTTGATTTGTCTCCATAAGATTTTGCATGCTACACAGCGCTGCCTCATTAGTGAATGCGAGTCTGGTCCGCGTAAAATGCATTATACGGTACATTGGATTCTGGAGGTAAAGTACATTATTATGTATTATTAAAACTACATCTATTAAAGCTGGAGGTTTTTGTAGGAAAAGGGAGAAACTAAACAACTATGAGGTGTTATCATAGTACTTAAAGGAGAGAAAAGTGATCTGTCCATGTATCTACAAACATATAATAGGGCTCGTACTGACGACTGTCCGTGGTACTCCACCCATTCTAACTGGTATTCAGCGTGACATCAAACTCAAGAACTCAAGAATCCCACCCTTCGACTGTTTGTAACATTATTCAGACTGTTTCTTACATTTATTTGGCTAAAGCTGGCTTTAAAAATAAGATGAAGGTTGTCTGAAAAGGCGATTTTGACCATTTTTAGCTTCCAACTAAAAATCCAATAAAGCAAGAAAAGTCCAAGGACCAAAATATATGGAAAAGGAAAACTCAACTTTTATTAGTTAATGTTACAAAGTATACCTGTAAATAAATACGTACAGAGTGGGCCATGTATGTGGATATACCTAAATAAAATGGGAATGGTTGGTGATATCAACTTCCTGTTTGTGGCACATTAGTATATGGGAGGTGGAAAAAGTTTTCAAGATGGGTGGTGACCATGGTGGACATTTTAAAGTTGTCCGTTTTGGATCCAACTTTTTTTTTTTCCAATGGGATGAGGGTCAGGTGACATGTCAAACTTATCGAGAATTTCACAAGAAAAACAATGGTGTGTTTGGTTTTAACGTAACTTTATTCTTTCATAACTTATTTACAAGTTTCTCTTTGTTTACAGCCATTGCCATGTCACAGAGGTTAACACGTGAGGAGCGGATAGAAATTGTGTTGATGTCTGGTGAACGCAGTACCCGGGTCATTGCAGCAGATTTCAATGCAAGACACCCTATGCAAGAAAACTGTCACCATTCCTATGTTATTTAGGTGTATCCATATAAATGGCCCACCTAAAAAAGTTTGCCTCAAGTCATCACTGAACATAATGTTCTGTGTAAACTGAGTGTCCTGTTCAAATTTTGTTTTGCCCATTCTGCAAATTCAGCGTGCCATCCGGGTCATCCTCGTGGAGATGCTGCAGCAACTGGATTTTGTAAGGGTGCCATTTATGAGTAGCAAATATCTGTTGAAGGGATGTTCGATTGATGCCAGATCAGCGCGCTGCTTTTGCAGAATGCATGGTACCCGCTGACCCCCCCATATATCCACAGTCCCCAATTCATTAAGACTGGCATTTCTTACACCAGCCTTAATGAGAGGCATGCAGGAATATGATGCGCCAAATTCATTAGGAGGTGGAGTCCCTCAAGGCTCTGTCCTAGGGCCCCTACTTTTTTCCATCTATACCCTTGGCCTAGGACAACTCATAAAGTCCCATGGCTTCCAGTACCACCTGTATGCGGACGACACTCAGACCTACCTCTCTGGCCTAGATGTCACCTCTCTGCTGTCCAGAATCCCAGAGTGTCTGTCAGCCATATCCTCCTTCTTCACCTCTCGCTTCCTAAAACTCAATATAGACAAAACCGAACTCATCATCTCTACCCCATCTCATGTATCCCCCTACCTGATCTATCTATTATGGTAAATGGCATCACGCTCTCTCCCACACCCGAAATCCGCTGCCTTGGGGTAACTCTCGACTCTGCCCTGTCCTTCAAACCGCACGACCAAACTCTTGCCACCTCCTGTTGCCTCCAACTCAAAAATATTGCCAGAATCCGTTCCTTCCTCAGCCCACAATCTACTAAAACTCTTGTGCATGCCCTCATCATCTCCCGCCTCGACTACTGCAACACCCTCCTCTGTGGCCTCCCTGCTAACTCTCTTGCACCACTCCAGTCTGTGCTCAACTCTGCTGCCCGGCTAATCCACCTCTCTCCTCGCTACTCCCCTGTTTCTCCCCTCTGCAAATCCCTACACTGGCTCCCAATTTCCCAACGAATCCAGTTCAAACTAACACTGATCTACAAAGCCATCCACAACCTGTCCCCTCCCTATATCTCTGAACTAATCTCCCAATATCTTCCCTCACGTAATCTCCGATCCTCCCAAGACCTCCTACTCTCCTCCACACTTATTCGTTCCTCACACAACTGCCTCCAAGATTTCTCCCGAATATCCCCCATCCTCTGGAATTCCATGCCTCAACACGTCCGACTATCCACCACCCTCGGCTCCTTCAGACAGAACCTGAAAACCCATCTCTTCAAGAAAGCCTACAGCCTGCAATAACCATTCTGCCATCTTACCAACCACCCGAGTCGCCGCCTCACCAACCGCCCGAGCTGCCTCCTCACCAACCACCCGAGCTGTCGCCTCACCAACACCCGAGCTGCCGCCTCACCAAAACCCGAGCTGCCGCCTCACCACCACCAGAGTTGCCGCACCCCCAACCTTCTGTCTCTTCCCCATTATCCCGTAGAATGTAAGGACAAGGTCCTCTCCCCTCTGTACCAGTCTGTCATTGTAAATTTGTTTACTGTAAATGATATCTATAACTCTGTATGTAACCTCATTTCTCATGTACAGCACCATGGAATTAATGGTGCTATATAAATAATAATAATTAAGAGGTGCACGCCACTTAGTGAGTAGTATCACTAATCTATTTTCTCTTCCTGTGGTAGAATATTAGCCAGCTGCTGTCTTCTGCTATTCTTGGCGCAACTCTGGTCCTGTTCTGCGTAGTTGTGACTATCCGGAACACTCTAGTGTTTACTGGGAGGACCGGAAGTCACTTCTCTATGTACGGCTATGAGAGCCAGAATGAGGCTGTCATAAATTTGCATTGAAAGTTTGTTACTGTCAGCTCTGACTTCAGGTCATTCAAGAGCTGCGATAACAAGATAGTGGAGTGTGACTGTAGCAGTGCCAGTAAGAGCTGAAGATGGTGGCTGGTAATTATTTTCCTACAGGCAGGGATCAAACATTATTGCCACCAGTCCAAGGGTCAAATAAAAAAAAAATCCCACACAATCCACAATCCTCCTGGAAAATCGTTATATGGACAGATTAAATCATACTTGAGTTCTTTGGCAGTGCATGCCAATATTACATTTATAGACAAAATGAAGCCTACAAAGAACAGTACATACAGTGAAACATGGTGGAGGATCCATCACTTTTTGAGGCTTCTTGGCTGCTTCCAGGGCTGGAGGTCTTGAATATTTAAACTGATCAGCAATGAATTGATCTCAATCCAATAGCAAATCTTTGGAGAGAGAAGAAATCTGCTATTGGGGAAAGGAACGATGAAGAGCTTGAGAGAATTGCAGTGGAAGAAGCAAGCAGTAAACAGGTGCAAGAAGCGCCCGAAGGCTGTCATTGTTGCCAAATGTTGTGCAGCCAAGTAAATAGGAAGTGTGACAATAATCCTGTCCATGTTTTATCCTATTTTCCTTCCTTATTTATTTTTTTTTTAATCACTGCATGTATGGCGACAGATTAACGTCCTTGTCTAAAGTATTTTGACAACCAAATAAAATATTTTGATACAAACTTGGTTCACATCTAGTAATTTCTGAAGATTCTGGCTTTCTTATAATAAACACTCAAGGGGGTCAATAATGTTGATTACGACTATATGTACAGTATGTGTTAATCTATCAATCTAAATTCCTTTATATTTGCTATAGAAAAATTATAGTAAAGTAATAGAAATGGAACATACTGTATGTTGCTCAGAAAATGACACAGTGACAAGCTAGTATCCTACAGTGCCAAGATAAGTACATACAGTGCTGGCAAAGTGATACACATTGCCCATATAAATAGTTCCTAGACACATATCAAACCTTACCTGAAATGAAAAGGAATAAGTGAACTTCAAAATAATCATCATTTCTGATCTTGTGGTAGACCAGGCCCGATACTTTTCTATGTGTGTCATCAACTATTATGTAGGATGTTTCTCAGTTGTAGTGGCATTTATAGGGCACTGAGAAAAGAACTTGCTAAGTTGCGCAAAACAGCAAGCACTAAAGAAAATGTAGATTTTCATAAATTACGTTTTGTGCTGTTAGACAGTTACGTGTTTTTGTTTTTTTTTGCAAAATATATACTGCTCAAATTTTAGTACCAAAAAGGAAAAGTTGTGGAATTAAGGAAATAACAGGATGGATAGGCATGGTAATGATATGTAAATGATGAAAAAGTGCAAGAAAAATTTTCCAAACATCCCGATTTATTCATTATTGCATATGAGCGTAGTGTACAGAAATACTGTACATGTGCTTTACGCGCTTTGGCTGCTATCCATGAAGTTATTATTGGTTGTCTGAGGTCTGAGGAATGTTCTCTCACGCATAATGCTCTTGTGAAAATCATCAAGATTCACCGCTGACAGCTTCCTTTGCAATTGCTAACTTGTGACGTCAAAGAATTGTCACACCAAGATTATAGTGTGGGGTGACAGGGTGCCAATAGTTGGACCCCTCTATGCTTTATTGCTGGTTACTAACAGCTTGGTGTTATATTATTATTATTATTATTATTATTAATTTATATAGCACCATTAATTCCATGGTGCTGTACATGAGAAAGGAGTTACATACAGGGTTATAGATATCGATTACAGTAAGCAGGTTTACAGTGACAGACTGGTACAGAGGGAAGAGGATCCTGTCCTTGCGGACTTACATTATATGGGATAGTGGGGAAGAGACAGAAGGTAGGGGCGAGGCGGCGGCTCTGGCGATGGTGAGGCGGCAGAATGGTTATTGCAGGCTGTAGGCTTTCTTGAAGAGATAGGTTTTCAAGTTCCGTCTGAAGGAGCCGAGGGTGGTGGATAGTCGGACGTGTTGAGGCATGGAATTCCAGAGGATGGGGGATATTCGGGAGAAATCTTGGAGGCGGTTGTGTGAGGAACGAATAAGTGTGGAGGAGAGTAGTTGATTTGGTGATGGAACCAGTGGCATGGCCATCTACTACAAAGTGTCCCAAGAGTCAATTCTTAAGACGATACCGCCAAGTTATCTGTTGCTTGTGTTACTGTGAGCAGCCTACTTGGCCTAAACAGACTATCAAGGCCTGCAGCATCTCCGGATTTATCTACCATAGAGCACATCTGTTGACAACTGCAATGAAAGCTGCCAGCAGAGGATCTTAAAGGGACACTGTCACCTGAATTTGGAGGGAACAATCTTCTGCCATGGAGGCGGGGTTTTTGGGTGTTTGATTCACCCTTTCCTTACCCGCTGGCTGCATGCTGGCTGCAATATTGGATTGAAGTTCATTCTCTGTCCTCCATAGTACACGCCTGCGCAAGGCAAGATTGCCTTGTGCAGGCATGTACTACGGAGGACAGAGAATGAACTTCAATCAAATATTGTAGCCAGCATGCAGCCAGCGGGTAAGGAAAGGGTGAATCAAACACCCAAAAACCCCGCCTCCATGGCAGAAGATTGTTCCCTCCAAATTCAGGTGACAGTGTCCCTTTAATGTTTTTGTGACCAAGTGCATTCAGTGCAGCACAAAATTCCTCAGACATATATTAAACTACTAGGACAACCCCTTCTAGAACTAAATAGTTGGCCCCATTAAAATAAAAAAATATTCTCCCCTCCCATGAAGGTGCCATTCCAGCGGTGTCAGCACTCGCGTTCCCGGAGGTCTCATGCGGTGTTGTGACACATGGTGCCCAGCACCCAATCAGCACTGGCGTCACTGTGTCCTCCTTCATACGGATTGAAGAGAAGAGGAAGTCAGAGATCAGCCGCATCCCGGACTTCCTCTTTATGTTTAATCCATATCAAGACGTGGACGGTGACTCCAGTGCTGATTGGGCACCAGGCACCATGTGTCACAACACCGCATGAGACCTCCAGGACCGCGAGTGCTGCCACCACTGTAACGGCACCAGCACGAGAGGTTTTTTTATTTTATCGGGGACAAACATTTAGTTCAAGAAGGGATCGTCCTAGTAGTGGACAACCCCTTTAATTACCTCATTCATAGCAGCCAAGGCTGTAACTGCAGGGATTTTTTTGAGCAGCGTTCTTACGTGATGCTGAATAAATCAAGATGCTTTCATTAAAAAAAAAAAAAATGCTACAATTCCATAACATTAACACGTCCATCGATCTTGTGATTTTTAGAATTTCATGACTTTTCGATGTAGAGGACAGAGTGTATATAACACCTTACAGTGTTCATGCCAATAATAGGACAGCGTGACTGCAGTATGTGTGCGCTGTCCTGAGCGCAGACGAATCTACAACGGATTCATAAAATGTATCAATTACGCCATCCAAATAAGCAAGACATTATTGTTTTATTATACTGATGAACACACAATTTATGTATCACATTATCAACATTAGTGGAAGATTGTTATTTTGGATAAACCCTTTTCATCCTGAATTAGCATAAAAATGGCCTGCCAGTCATGTACGTATGTTATGTCTGGAGCAAAATGGCAATTCCAGAAAAAAGCCATCATCAGGAATGGCTCTGTATTGGGGAATAAAAACAAAGCCTTTTATCTAATCCCAGACAACCCACTCTCACCGTGCAGCTACAACAGATGGAGCCTTACAGTAGGGATAGACTTCAATGCTTAGTAAGCAATGCTGAAAGTAAGCCATGCTAGCCGATTCTAGCTAAGTGCTGCTATCCGTAAAGAAGGACCACCTGTCTATCTGTATTAGTTAGGCTACGTTCACATTAGCGTTTTGCAAGGCTATGACGGGCGCAGCTGTGGCGACGCATGCGCCATGCGCCCCTATATTTAACATGGGGGGCGCATGGGCATGCGTTGTCTTGCATTTTGTGACGCATGCGTTTTTTTGGCGCAACAGAAAACGCTGCATGATGCAGTTTTTTCTGCACCAAAAATCATGAAAAAATGAACGCATGCGTTACAAAAAGCTGCGTTTTTGCATGCGTTGCGTCGCCGACGCTAATGTGAACGTAGCCTAAGGAAATGGCAAAAAGAAATATTTATAAGCACCGGAGCCTGTCCAAAATAAATATCAACTTGAAATATTGGCTATTCATTGTGTTTATTTGATGAGTAGCCCCCTCTTATCGCTTGAAATTGCAGATTTCCCTGATACATTTCTTAGTGAGCAGAGTAAGAGCTACACAACTACAAAACTCAAACCAATCAAGGAGCCAAAAAACATGATTTGAGACGTGTATGTGACTATGTTAGAGATAGGTTTTGGTTGAGAACTTTAAAAACTAAATTGCAGGTCACAGTCTACAATGGCAAAGTTGTGTGTCACTTGTGGCGAAAAATCCAAAAGGTTTGTTTTTTTGCAAATATTGCATTGGTGCCGCAATTCGTCACTAGTCACAATGGAACCTCATTGTCAAAGATTACATACTATGTCGTAAGGCGTCGCTGCAGTTTTAACGTCATTGAAGCAATATCACCTGAACAAAAAACATCATATTCAAATAGTATAAAAGGGCCACGTGCCTAAAGGTCTACTTAAATAATCAACATGGGCACTCTCAACATGGAATGTCCTACAAGAACATGGAGTCCAAAGTCCACCAATATGTACAAGTGCTTCTCGCTAAATTAGAACATAATTAAAAAGTGAATTTATTTCAGTTCTTCAATACAAAAAGAGAAACTCATATAGTATATAAAGTCATTATAGAGTCATGTATTTCAAGTGTTTATTTCTGTTAATGTTGATGATTATGGCTTACCGCCAATGAGAACCCAAAAGTCATTATCTCAGTAAATTAGAATAAATGAGCAAAATACACCTGCAAAGGCCTCCTAAGTGTTAAAAAAGGTCTCTAAGGCTGGTTTCACATTTGCGTTCAGGAGGGCTGCGGGTGGCTGTGTGCATCCACCCTTCTTCCTCCCTGAAGCTCCGCCTCCACTCCAACTACTTCTGTATGGATCGTGCGTACCTATCTGTAACATTGGGTATGCAGGGACATGCGTTGTATGCGGATGCGTCCGCAAGTGGCGATTTGAGGTGTGTGGCGACTGCACGGAAACGCAACAAGTGGACAAGGTGATCTCAGATGAAAGTAAATTTTGCATTTCATTTGGAAATCAAGGACCCAAAGTCTGGAGGAAGAGTGGAGAGGCCACAATCCAAGCTGCTTGAGGTCTAGTGTGAAGTTTCCACAATCAGTGATGGTTTGGGGAACCAAATCATCTGCTGGTGTAGGTCCATTATGTTTTATCATGACCAAAGTCAACGCAGCCGTCTACCAGGAAATTTTAGAGCACTTCATACTTCTCTCTGCTGACAATCTTGATGGAGATGGAAATTTCATTCTCCAGCAGGACTTGTCACCTGTCCACACTGCCAAATGTACCAATACCTGGTTTAAAAACAAACAGTATTACTGTGATTGATTGGCCAGCAAACTCACCTGACCTTAACCCCATGGAGAGTCTATTGTCAAGAGGAAGATGAGAGACATCAGATCCAACAATGCAGACGAGCTGAAGGCTGCTATCAAAGCAACCTGGGCTTCCATAACACCTCAGCAGTGCCACAGGCTGATCGCCTCCATGCGACTCCGCATTGATGCAGTAATTGATGCAAAAGGAGCACCGACCAAATACTGAGTGCATTTACTGAACATACATTTCAGTAGGCAAACATTTTGGATGTTAAAATCATGTTTTCAAGTTGATGTTATAAAGTATTCTAATTTACTGAGATAATGACTTTTGGGTTTTCACTGGCTGTAAGCTATAATCATCAACATTACCAGAAATAAACACTTGAAATAGATCACTCTGTTTGTAATGACTCCATATAATATATGAGTTTCACTTTTTGTATTGAAGAACTGAAATAAATTAACTTTTTATAGCAATAGACTCGGATATTTATAGCATGTATTCCACACATAAATAATACAGAGGGCAGAGTAGCTCAAGTTGCATATAGTGAGATAGAATAAAGTGCCAGTGCTAAGCCTATACTAAAGTGCCATAGCATTAAAGGGAACCTGTCACCCCGTTTTTTGAGATTGAGATATAAATACTGTTAAATAGGGCCTGTGCTGTGCGTTACTATAGTGTATGTAGTGTACCCTGATTCCCCATGTATGCCGAGAAATACATTACCAAAGTCGGCGTTTTCGCCTGTCAATCAGGCTGGTCTGGTCAGGTGGGCGTGTTCACAGCGTTCTTTTCTTCCCCAGGTTTCCGTTGGTGGCGTAGTGGTGTGCGCATGTCCAAGGTCCGGATTCCCTGTGCCCACGTGAAGACACAGCGCGCGATCTGCGCTGTCATTCCTTTCATCGGTGCGGGCGGCCATCTTCCTGGGGCCGCGCGTGCGCAGATGTAGTGCTCTGCTGCACGGGGCTTCAGGAAAATGGCCGCGGGATGCCGCGCGTGCGCAGAAGAGATCGCGGCGGCCATTTTCCCAAAGCCGAGATGCAAACTCGGCTTTGGGAAAATGGCCGCCGCGATCTCTTCTGCGCACGCGCGGCATCCCGCGGCCATTTTCCTGAAGCCCCGTGCAGCAGAGCACTACATCTGCGCACGCGCGGCCCCAGGAAGATGGCCGCCCGCACCGATGAAAGGAATGACAGCGCAGATCGCGCGCTGTGTCTTCACGTGGGCACAGGGAATCCGGACCTTGGACATGCGCACACCACTACGCCACCAACGGAAACCTGGGGAAGAAAAGAACGCTGTGAACACGCCCACCTGACCAGACCAGCCTGATTGACAGGCGAAAACGCCGACTTTGGTAATGTATTTCTCGGCATACATGGGGAATCAGGGTACACTACATACACCATAGTAACGCACAGCACAGGCCCTATTTAACAGTATTTATATCTCAATCTCAAAAAACGGGGTGACAGGTTCCCTTTAAATCCATACAGATAATCTGATCTAATCAATAAGGATTAAAAAATGTCTAGTCCATGCAAAAAATTAAACAGGAAGATAATAAGTATGTACCTACATATAGATTTGCAAATGCTATCCTCTGCAACAAAAAATGGTAATGTCTTACTCATGGGACTGCAGCCCCGACGCACGTTTCTCTTGAGATTCCTCAGGGGGCTGCATCATGAAGTGCTAGATTAAACTTTAGCCATTCAATATTATTATTAAGTTACGTCTCAGAAATTAAAAATGAAACACAAAAGAAATACATGACACCCCTTTAAACTCAATGTGCCCCTTAGTTCCAAGTGCCAAGAGCAGTTCTGTATGCTGCTCTTAATTTTATCTAAGGCTAGGGTCACATAGCCATTTTTAACCAATCCGAGAAAAACGGTCTGATTATTCTGATCAGACTTTGATCAGGTTTTGATCAGAGTGGCACCAGTTTTTCTCAGGATGTGAAAATTGGACCACACTCAGATTTTTTTCAAGGACCCATAGACTAACATTGCTGATTTTGATCCAGGATCCAAGCGGACTCTGTGGTTTTGTACTTGTGGGACGCCGCGGTCTGGAGTCATGGGGACTCTGCCTTCCAGCATGGGTGCTGTGGGGCACCAGGTTGTCTGACCTGTTGCTGTACTGCTGATATGGTGGTAGTCGGCGCGGCTCTGCTCAGTGGGGGCGATGGGGACTCCTTTCATTTGGTGCTGGTGCTGTGTGGTGGCCATTGTTGCTGTGGTTTTGTACTGGTGGGACGGCGCGGTCTGGAGTCATGGGGACTCTGCCTTGCAGCATTGGTGCTGTGGGGCACCAGGCCATCTGCCCTGTTGCTGTACTGCTGATATGGCGGTAGTCGGTGTGGCTCTGCTCAGTGGGGGTGATGGGGACTCCTTTCATTTGGTGCTGGTGCTGTGCGGTGGCCATTGTTGCTGTGGTTTTGTGCTGGTAGAGCGGCGCGGTCTGCCCTGCCAGTGCATTGCCGCTGTGACGGAGGTAGTGGCGGGTCTGATCCGCTAGGTCGGTGGCGGGTCTGATCCGCTAGGTCGGTGGCGGGTCTGCTCCGCTAGGGTGGTGGGACCCACTTCGAGGTTTGCCATGACGTGGCAGTGGGTTTCATACTGTCTGATCAGAATGTTAAACTGAGAACCTCATGTTCAGTTTTATATAGTTTTGCCTAGCGGCTTTAGATCAAATATATGATTTTTGGAGACGCTGTTCATGGTCTTTTTTTGGCAAAATATATTTAAGACAAGTAGCACGCAAGTTATTTTTTCAGATTCTGGACAAAAAAAAGCTTGAGGGATTTCCAGGACACAGATCAGCCATACTGAATAGAGCTAATCCTCACTCGGATCCGTGGCAGGGTTAGCCGATTATTAGTATCATTGGTGCAACCTGCGCAGCCGCAGAAGGGCCCAGGAGGTGAGGGGGCCCATTTATACCTCCAAAGCAGGTGCAATTTTGCATTTTTAGGAGATCTTGGGCTGCAAAGGGCCCATGTATTGCTCTTGCACAGGGGCCCTTTTCTGTCTGTGGCCGCCAGTGGAATGAACACAAGACTTGCTATGAAATAAAATAATTGGAGCATATACCGTATTTTTCGGACTAAAAGACGCACTTTTTCCCCCCCAAAAAAGGGGGGGAAATGGGGGGTGCGTCTAATAGTCGCAATGCAGTCTTACCGTGGCGGCAGAGGTGCGGTGGCAGATGTGCGGTGGCGGGGGTGTGGCGGCAGAGGAGGAGCAGTAAGCGGGGTCCTTTTCCCCGGTATGGTGATGCAGCAGGCCCAGTATGCAGCAGAGCCGGGTGAATCCTCTTGTTATCGGTGGTGGCGGCCATTTTCCGGAGGCCGCGCGTGCGCAGATGGAGCGCTCTGCTTCCCGGGGCTTCAGGAAAATGGCCGCCGCGATCTCCATCTGCGCACGCGCGGCCTCCCGCGGCCATTTTCCTGAAGCCCTGGGAGCAGAGCGCTTCATCTGCACACGCGCGGCCTCAGGAAGATGGCCGCGCCCACCGATAACAAGAGGATTCACCCGGCTCTGCTGCATACCGGGCCTGCTGCATCACCATACCGGGGAAAGGGACCCCGCTTACTGCGCCTCCTCTGCCGCCACACCCCCGCCACCGCACCTCTGCCACCGGACCTCTGCCACCGCACCTCTGCCACCAAGGTAACATAGTAACATAGTTAGTAAGGCCGAAAAAAGACATTTGTCCATCCAGTTCAGCCTATATTCCATCATAATAAATACCCAGATCTACGTCCTTCTACAGAACCTAATAATTGTATGATACAATATTGTTCTGCTCCAGGAAGACATCCAGGCCTCTCTTGAACCCCTCGACTGAGTTCGCCATCACCACCTCCTCAGGCAAGCAATTCCAGATTCTCACTGCCCTAACAGTAAAGAATCCTCTTCTATGTTGGTGGAAAAACCTTCTCTCCTCCAGACGCAAAGAATGCCCCCTTGTGCCCGTCACCTTCCTTGGTATAAACAGATCCTCAGCGAGATATTTGTATTGTCCCCTTATATACTTATACATGGTTATTAGATCGCCCCTCAGTCGTCTTTTTTCTAGACTAAATAATCCTAATTTCGCTAATCTATCTGGGTATTGTAGTTCTCCCATCCCCTTTATTAATTTTGTTGCCCTCCTTTGTACTCTCTCTAGTTCCATTATATCCTTCCTGAGCACCGGTGCCCAAAACTGGACAAAGTACTCCATGTGCGGTCTAACTAGGGATTTGTACAGAGGCAGTATAATGCTCTCATCATGTGTATCCAGACCTCTTTTAATGCACCCCATGATCCTGTTTGCCTTGGCAGCTGCTGCCTGGCACTGGCTGCTCCAGGTAAGTTTATCATTAACTAGGATCCCCAAGTCCTTCTCCCTGTCAGATTTACCCAGTGGTTTCCCGTTCAGTGTGTAATGGTGATATTGATTCCCTCTTCCCATGTGTATAACCTTACATTTATCATTGTTAAACCTCATCTGCCACCTTTCAGCCCAAGTTTCCAACTTATCCAGATCCATCTGTAGCAGAATACTATCTTCTCTTGTATTAACTGCTTTACATAGTTTTGTATCATCTGCAAATATCGATATTTTACTGTGTAAACCTTCTACCAGATCATTAATGAATATGTTGAAGAGAACAGGTCCCAATACTGACCCCTGCGGTACCCCACTGGTCACAGCGACCCAGTTAGAGACTATACCATTTATAACCACCCTCTGCTTTCTATCACTAAGCCAGTTACTAACCCATTTACACACATTTTCCCCCAGACCAAGCATTCTCATTTTGTGTACCAACCTCTTGTGCGGCACGGTATCAAACGCTTTGGAAAAATCGAGATATACCACGTCCAATGACTCACCGTGGTCCAGTCTATAGCTTACCTCTTCATAAAAACTGATTAGATTGGTTTGACAGGAGCGATTTCTCATAAACCCATGCTGATATGGAGTTAAACAGTTATTCTCATTGAGATAATCCAGAATAACATCCCTCAGAAACCCTTCAAATATTTTACCAACAATAGAGGTTAGACTTACTGGCCTATAATTTCCAGGTTCACTTTTAGAGCCCTTTTTGAATATTGGCACCACATTTGCTATGCGCCAGTCCTGCGGAACAGACCCTGTCGCTATAGAGTCACTAAAAATAAGAAATAATGGTTTATCTATTACATTACTTAGTTCTCTTAGTACTCGTGGGTGTATGCCATCCGGACCCGGAGATTTATCTATTTTAATCTTATTTAGCCGGTTTCGCACCTCTTCTTGGGTTAGATTGGTGACCCTTAATATAGGGTTTTCATTGTTTCTTGGGATTTCATCTAGCATTTCATTTTCCACCGTGAATACCGTGGAGAAGAAGGTGTTTAATATGTTAGCTTTTTCCTCGTCATCTACAACCATTCTTTCCTCACTATTTTTTTAAGGGGCCTACATTTTCAGTTTTTATTCTTTTACTATTGATATAGTTGAAGAACAGTTTGGGATTAGTTTTACTCTCCTTAGCAATGTGCTTCTCTGTTTCCTTTTTGGCAGCTTTAATTAGTTTTTTAGATAAAGTATTTTTCTCCCTATAGTTTTTTAGAGCTTCAATGGTGCCATCCTGCTTTAGTAGTGCAAATGCTTTCTTTTTACTGTTAATTGCCTGTCTTACTTCTTTGTTTAGCCACATTGGGTTTTTCCTATTTCTAGTCCTTTTATTCCCACAAGGTATAAACCGCTTACACTGCCTATTTAGGATGTTCTTAAACATTTCCCATTTATTATCTGTATTCTCATTTTTGAGGATATTGTCCCAGTCTACCAGATTAAGGGCATCTCTAAGCTGTTCAAACTTTGCCTTCCTAAAGTTCAATGTTTTTGTGACTCCCTGACAAGTCCCCCTAGTGAAAGACAGGTGAAACTGCACAATATTGTGGTCGCTATTTCCTAAATGCCCAACCACCTGCAGATTTGTTATTCTGTCAGGTCTATTAGATAGTATTAGGTCTAAAAGTGCTGCTCCTCTGGTTGGATTCTGCACCAATTGTGAAAGATAATTTTTCTTGGTTATTAGCAGAAACCTGTTGCCTTTATGGGTTTCACAGGTTTCTGTTTCCCAGTTAATATCCGGGTAGTTAAAGTCCCCCATAACCAGGACCTCATTATGGGTTGCAGCTTCATCTATCTGCTTTAGAAGTAGACTTTCCATGCTTTCTGTTATATTTGGGGGTTTGTAACAGACCCCAATGAGAATTTTGTTACCATTTTTCCCTCCATGAATTTCAACCCATATGGACTCGACATCCTCATTCCCTTCGCTAATATCCTCCCTTAAAGTGGACTTTAGACAAGACTTTACATAGAGACAAACCCCTCCTCCTCTCCGATTTTTACGATCCTTTCTAAACAGACTGTAACCCTGTAAGTTAACTGCCCAGTCATAGCTTTCATCTAACCATGTCTCGGTTATTCCCACTATGTCAAAGTTACCTGTAGATATTTCTGCTTCTAGTTCTTCCATCTTGTTTGTCAGGCTTCTGGCGTTTGCGAGCATGCAGTTTAGAGGATTTTGTTTTGTTCCAATCTCCTCACTGTGGATTGTTTTAGAAATGTTCTTACCTCCCTTCTGAGTATGTTTTCCTGGGTCGTCTTTGTTCGAGTCTAATGTTTTTCTTCCCGTCCCCTCTTCTTCTAGTTTAACTAGTAAGCCTGCATGGTAAGCCAGGGACCCCTCTCACGCCATACCTCTCACTGCACCTCCTGATCCCAGCACCTCCTGATCCCAGCACCTCCTGATCCCAGCACCTCCTGATCCCAGCACCTCCTGATCCCAGCACCTTCTCATCCCAGCACCTCCTGATCCCAGCACCTCCTGATCCCAGGACCTCCTGATCCCAGCACCTCCTGATCCCAGCACCTCCTGATCCCAGCACCTCCTGATCCCAGCACCTTCTCATCCCAGCACCTCCTGATCCCAGCACCTTCTCATCCCAGCACCTCCTCATCCCAGCACCTTCTCATCCCAGCACCTCCTCATCCCAGCATCACCCCACCTCTGCCGACACCTTGCCTCCTGTGACCCTGCTCTGCCACCGCCATCCCTCAGGTAAGATACTGTAAATTCGGACAATAAGACGGACCCCCATCTTATAAAAAATCTTTTTTTCTGCAATTTTCACCCCAAATTTGGGGTGCGTCTTATGGTCCGGTGCGTCTTATAGTCCGAAAAATACGGTAATTCCCTTTGTGAACTAGATTTTCAAGTTATCTTAACCATCTTTTCTGCAGTTGAAATCAGCAAGGAGGAAGTAAAGGGCTGCAGTAATTTAAGTTTCCTCCTACTCTACTCAATATTAAAGTGAATGGAGCATGCAGCGTGAAAATTAATGTGTTGTAGATACCAAATGTTACAGAGCACTCATCTTTTTACTGTAGATTAAGAACTTGAATTTACACAGGTTTTAAAGGGAATTTGTCACCAGTTTTTACCACCTTATCTGAGAGCAGCATAATGTAGAGAAAGAGACCCTGATTCCAGCGATATATCACTTAGTCGACTGGGTGCTGCTGTTGTAATGCAATCAGAGTTTTTAGATGCAGCAAGATGCAGAGCTCAGAAAGCAAGCTCCGCCCACACCAGGCTCTCTGCTGCTAATGAGCACTTGGGGGCGTGGTTAGACCAGGATGCACAAGGGCATCTAGTCCAGCAGTGATAATCTAATGCTGATAAAACACTTTTTTTTTATTGAAACTACACCACACAGCCTAATAAGTGTCACATCACTGAAATCAGTGTCTCAGCCCCTACCTACCTCACGCTGTCCTCAGATTACATAGCAAAAACCTGCTGACATTTTCCCTTTAAGCAGATCACTAGAAGTATACTTTAAAGGTATTATCATTTTTGTTTGGCATGTTCCTTCAAAGAATCATTTGCAGAACACAGACAAGACAATGTACGCTATGCAAAACTCCAAAATATAGAAATGACAGATCCAGTGTGTGAATGCACAAGCGTTAACACGAATGATAATCTGCCAGAATCTGGCGTATGCTTTGCATGTGTTTGCTTTATTAGTGCTATCAATCAAATAGATTTGTGGCTGGCTCGAACGGTCTCCTCCTGTATCTTATGGGCAGCCCCTGCTTTGGCAAGTCAGTTTATTGCCTTGTGCCTCAAGCAGAAAATTGGGTTATGTTTTATCTTGTGCCGGGGACTTGCTGTGCCAGGAGCACTTTAGGAAACAAACAATATTTGTTGAGAAAAGTTTCTACAATATTGGATTCTCCTTTTCGCTCGATATTTCATAGATTTTTATTGTTTGTGTTATCTTACACTTCTTAGAAAATTTACTTAAAGTCCCAATGTCCATAGATGCCAATGAATATGGCCCCGAATCCCATTCTATAGGACTCAGAATGATGCCAAAAGACATCCGCTCCATTAGATCTTTTCATGGTTCCTATCACAGTACAGTATTTTTAGTCCTCTTTTTTTTGGCACCACAGGGGTCAGAGAGGCGCTAAATTAGCAATCATTCCCAATCAGTTAAGAGCCATAGAAACCTATATAATGATTTTTAGGATCCCAATAAAATGAAGCTTAATCCTTAATGAAGCAGAGCTGCAATGCCGCAAGTCAGTAGAAAAAATTGGTGGTGTCTGGAAAAAATAGATCTGTCCTTTCACACAAAACCTGTAGACAAACATTGATTTGCACATGCCATACCAGAGAAAATCTGGATTAAATCAATGTAGAAATATGGAAACTTATGAAGGGTTCACAAACTTTTAAGCTCCACTGTAGTTTCATCACCTATAATGATGGTAAAATGCTGATAAAATGGATGCATCCCCTTAAAGGGATTGTCCAGGCTTGGGGGGTCAAGTCTGCAGACTTATGAATTACAGTGCGCAGTGGGCGTGCTGTCAGGATTCTCCAGTATCAGCACTAGGAGCCACAAGTATGAATGGACATAAAGTTTTAAAAAAAAGTGATAATCCTATCAGCCGGCATTTGTAAGTGATTTCTCGAGGATAAAGGGGTGGTCCAAAACTAACATTTATTTTAATACTAAATGTCTGTCTATTTAATGTCATATTCTAATCTCTTTTCTAATATACCCTAATTAAAAAGTCCACATCTATTCCTCACTATGTTGTCAATTCCGACATATGCTCAGTAGGCTCTTGTCAGAGTGCAATGTTCACAGTGACAGTACGCTCCCGTGTTGACACTGATCAGAAGTGATGATCCAGCAAGAGAGTGCACTGGCACTGTCAGGACGCACTGTAAGGAGAAAACTCAGCAAGCAAAGTCCATCCCTGCAAGTGACCTGCAAGGGTGATGATGGCCTCTTCTTGCTTGTTCTCTCCTTACACTGAAAAACTTAAACTCCCCTCCTATGTCGGTGCCGTTCCAGTGCTGTCAGCACTCGGGTTCCAGGGGCTCATGTGAGGTTGTTATAACCCGTGAGCCCTGCGCCCAATCAGCGTTTGTCACTGTCCCTGCCTTCAGACGTACAAGTAATTACCAGTCAGCCCTGACTTCTTGTTGATCACTTGTATGTCCGAAGGCAGAGACCGTGACCAGCGCTGATTGGGTGCTGGGCTCACGGGTTATATCAACCTCACATGAGCCACGGGAATACTGGAAAGGCGCTGGCACGGGAGGTCAGTATGAGCTTTTTTATTTTAAAGGGGCCAAACATGGAGAATGATAAGGGGTCATCCTAGTAGTGGACAACCCCTTTAAGATTGTCTAAGTTTGTATGGTCTAAGAATTAGGCAGTATTGATAAATATGCTCCATTAATTATAAAAACTATATGCTACATGAGATAAATGGCAAAATGATGGAATGGTGAGAGAAATAAGGGAGGAAGAAATAGAAGTGGAAGTCTAGTGATATATATTGGAAGTAGCAATCCTAAAAGTCAATATCGAGAAGTCTAAGGCCCTTCTCATATGCCTAGAATATCAAGCAAGGCCCTTAGTGGGTCATATTGACTTTTTTGGGGGATTGCTTGCTACCACCAATAGTAGGCTATTTGCATATTGAAGGGACTATCTCACTAGAGACATTGATGGGCTGTCACTAGAATAATTAATCAATGTCCATATGACAATGGTTTGACCACTGTGACCCTACATAGTTGGCATATTATTAATGGCTATGCAAGTAGCTTATTAAAAAAAAGACTGGAGAAGACATTAAGAGGTAAAGAGATTGAGCTGATTCCTAGCACTGCTGCTCTATTCTGGTGATCGATGGGCGACCAGCAGCCTGACCTGTACTGATTGAACTTCAGTAGAATATCCTAGTTATAATCCATGTGTAATGAGATACTGTTATTGAAAACAATTTTGGATAATTAAAGCATTGCATGGCCTATTAGTTTCCTTACGTCAATTGGCGCTTTCTACAAGGAGAAGATTTAGCCTTTATGCTGCCTCTTGAATAAATAAAGATGGTGTCTAGTCCCCAATGGGCCCCACACTCTTCTCTTCCTATATTACACACGCCAGGGTCAATTTTATAGTAAGTCATCTAATCAATACGATATTGGAGAGAGAAAACCAAAATAATTAGAGGAAATCTGCCCAAGCACAAAGAGTTCATACGAATTTCAGGCACATAGAGACCGCTCCACCAAGACCGGTGGCACGGAAGCCCTCGTTAGACCAGAAGACCGGTCTTGACAGAGTACATGGATTAAGAGGTGCACACTTAATTAATTCTCACCTCTTAGTGAAAACGACACCGCTAAATTCAGTGGGGGTGTTGTTACGCCCTAGCCCTTTCCCCGGTCCTACACATTTCAGCGGGGCTAATCCAAATGAAAACGCCAAATGTGGCCTCAAAGCTTTGATGAGTCTCTGATATGAAAAAGCCACAATTATAACCCTGTGAATTATATACTCTAATAAGGTGACAGACTCTGGTGGTAATTTTGCTTATGATTCAATTCTGCAAATTAAAAAATGAACTTGCTCCTATGATCTAATATCAGTAATAATACATTATTCAGATAAATGATGTAACCCATGCTCCGTGAAGGTGATCTATGCATCGGATGAGGACATTTCCAGCTTAGGAGACCCTTGGCTGAAGCGCAATGGAAACATATTCAGGGTGAAATAAAAAGAAGAAAAACAAAAGAAAATAAAAAAATCTGTGGGAATCCATCGCGCAGGGCCGGAGTTTTACAACGCTGGATAGATCCCTTTGCATATAAGATCTGACAGGCCTATTTTTTACAGAACGTAGCACTTGCCGCCAATGTGCAGTCTCTGTGATTATCTGCTCTTTCTACTCTGTCAACATATTCCGCAGCACATTACAATTGGGAACGGAGGAAACAAATAAAATTACTATTACTTTGCAAAGACAGACCAGAAAACGACCGCTACTCATTACTGCTATGTCATACCAAGAGCTGATGGGCTTGTGCCGACCCCGCTGATGAGTCCAAGAAGGACGAGGTTCACCATTTATGATTCACAAATTAGTATCTTCATTTATTTCTTAGTAACATATATCATTTTAGGTTATATTATATATATAATGTCTAAGCATTGACGTTCGTAGAACTCGTGTACTTTTAGCACATTGATATGTTTCAGAAGATTCTAGGAGAACCCCAGATACAATTATTTATTCACACCCCCTCCTTATTTTCTATAACATTTCGTTGTACTTCGTACCAATGGCTAAGTACACACAGGGCATTTTTTTTCTGCAGCAGAACCTGAATGCTTGGCAGGAAAGAAGCTGCTCCAAAAACGCAGGTTTTGCTGTGGTTTTTGCAGTGCAGTTTTGGTGCGGTTTTTTTGCCACTCAATTCAATGTGTGAAAAACGCTGAAAGAAGTGACATGTTCTACGTCCAAAAAAACAAGTAAAGCACAAAATACTGATAACAAAAACAAACCTGTGTGCATGAGATTTCTGAAATCTGATAGACATAGCTGGTTCTGTCAAATGCAGCTGAAAATTAACCTAAAAAATGCATTTAAAAAATGCAGCAAAAACGCCCCGTAAACTTATTCTTACGGTTACCAAGATAGTAGTAAAGAAGCCCTCCTCTTCCTCCTGCTCCCACCAAAGATTTTAGCCTCTTAATATATTGCAATCATCATATTAAGGCCGGGGTCACACTAGAGAGGAATACGGAAGTATGAGAGGCGCAAAAACAACGCATTGCACACGGACCAATGATTCTCTATGGGGCAGCTCCTATCTGCCGTATATTTCTCGGCCGTATTTTACGGGCTGAGAAAATCGCAGCATGCTGCACTTGTCAGCGTATTGCGCAGAAAAAAAAATGCCAATGCAAGTCTATGGGGGAGAGAAAAATACGGATTACACACAGACCAGCAGTATGACTTGCGAGACATATGCATCTGTGTTCTATAGAAAAGCCGGCAATTCAGAGCGGTGTACCGTAAAACCACACTGACAGGTTAGAAAAGAATAGCTAAAATAAATGTGTACAAATAGTATAGTATATAAAATATTCTGAAAAATTCTCACGCTAGAGTTCATATGAGGTTATGCCAGCAGGGGGCACAGCACCGCAAGTCTAAGTAGCTACATTCCCCAGTTTTTACAGCCAGGGGCGGCTGCATTAGCAGGCTGCTAGTTGTAAAATTATTTAACCCCTTCATATGGATTTATATCGTGGGACATGACTGTGCAGCGGACAGGTATGGGATATTGTTGTTTTTTTCATTTTAACTTTATTCACAAGACAAAGTTCATCATTTGGATTGAGCGTATAATAAAGCTATCACAACACCATGTGTATTTATTTCATTAAAATACTTTTTTCCTAATCTGTGTGTTTTTTAACCTTTTATTAACATTGGATTAATAATGGATAGGTGTCTTATTGACATCTCTCCATTATTAACCAGGCTTAATGTCACCTTACATTAGCAAGGTGACATTAACCCCTTATTACCCCATATCCCACCACTACAGGGGAGTGGGAAGAGAGAAGTTAAGTGCCAGAATAGGCGCATCTTATAGATGTGCCTTTTCTTGGGTGGCTGGGGGCAGATGTTTTTAGCCAGGGGGGGCCAATAACCATGGTCCCTCTCCAGGCTATTAATATCTGCCCTCAGTCACTGGCTTTACCACTCTGCCGGAGAAAAGTCGGTGGGAGCCCACAACAGTTTTTTCTGTGATTTAACCCTTTATTTTAACACCTAGAGATCCCAAATTTTGCACACAGACACTTTGAACATTATTAGTGAGGAATATGTAAAAAATAAGGGATATGAAATGGTTTACTGTATGTAAACCATGTCTCATATGCTGTAGGGTTTGATAAGGACATAGCAAAAGCCGCCAATTGAATTACCGGCTTTTCTGCTATCCTGCTCTGTATTAAATATAAATATACTAGCTATTGAACCCGTTCTACGCCCGGATGGCGAGCATTTACATTGGTATATGGTCTCCATCCTGGTATGTGCTGCTCCATCCTGCGTCCCCATCCTGTCATGAGCTGCTCCATCCTGTGCCCCCATCCTCTCATGTGCTGCTCCATCCTGCATCCCCATCTTGCCATGAGCTGCTCCATCCTGCGTCCCCATCCTGTCATGTGCTGCTCCATCCTGCATCCCCATCCTGTCATGTGCTGCTCCCATCCTGCGTCCCCATCCTGTCATGAGCTGCTCCATCCTGCGCCCCCATCCTGTCATGTGCTGCTCCCATCCTGCGTCCCCATCCTGTCATGTGCTGCTCCCATCCTGCGTCCCCATCCTGTCATGAGCTGCTCCATCCTGCGTCCCCATCCTGTCATGTGCTGCTCCATCCTGCGTCCCCATCCTGTCATGTGCTGCTCCATCATGCGCCCCCATCCTGTCATGTGCTGCTCCATCCTGCGTCCCCATCCTGTCATGTGCTGCTCCATCATGGGCCCCCATCCTGTCATGTGCTGCTCCATCCTGCGTCCCCATCCTGTCATGTGCTGCTCCATCCTGCGTCCCCATCCTGTCATGTGCTGCTCCATCCTACGTCCCCATCCTGTCATGTGCTGCTCCATCCTGCGTCCCCATCCTGTCATGTGCTGCTCCATCCTGCGTCCCCATCCTGTCATGTGCTGCTCCATCCTGCGTCCCCATTCTGTCATGTGCTGCTCCATCCTGCGTCCCCATCCTGTCATGTGCGGATCCTGTGCACACGCTACCTGATTCCGTTCCGCCGCCATTTTCTTGGTCCTCCTGCTGCCGGGATCCGGCAGCAGGAGGACCATGAAAATGGCGGCGGAACGGAATCAGGTAGTGTGTGCACAGGATCCCGCCCTCATTACGCTGTGGCACTTCATGCCACAGCGATTTCTTACTTTTAGGCCCCCTGACTCCGGGACACACTGAGGTTTCCAACAAAATGGCGCCGGAAAGCGCGGACTGCGCATGCGCCGATTGCAGGAGCAGGGAGAAATTCATGGCCCGGAGTCAGGGGGCCTAAAAGTAAGAAATCGCTGTGGCATGAAGTGCCACAGCGTAATGAGGGCGGGATCCTGTGCACATGCTACCTGATTCCGTTCCGCCGCCATTTTCGTGGTCCTCCTGCTGCCGGAATCGGCGCCTGCGCAGTCCGCGCTTCCGGCGCCATTTTCTTGAAGACACACTGCAGTGTGTGTTCAAGAAAATGGGGCCGGAAAGCACGGACTGCGCAGGCGCCGATTCCGGGAGCAGGACCAAGAAAATGGTGGCGGAAAGGAATCAGGTGACATAAGTAACAAATAGCTGTGGCATGAAGTGCCACAGCTTCATGCCACAGCAATTTGTTACTTGCGCCACCTGATTCCTTTCCGCCGGCATTTTCTTCGTCCTCCTGCTGCCGGAATCGGCGCCTGCGCAGTCCGCGCATTCCGGCGCCATTTTCTTGAAGACACACTGCAGTGTGTGTTCAAGAAAATGGCACCAGAAAGCGCGGACTGCGCAGGCGCCGATTCCGGCAACAGGAGGACGAAGAAAATGCCGACGGAAAGGAATGGTGTAAGTAACAAATTGCTGTGGCATGAAGTGCCACAGCGTAATCAGGGCACAAATATGTGCACGGTGTCCCCTGCTCCCGACCCCCTGCTCCCGGCAGTCCGCGCCTTCCGGCTGTAATGTAACTCTAGGAGCGTCGCGCCTGCGCAGTCTATAAAGGCTTCGGACAGAGTGACGCTCCAAGCGTTATATTATAGATATATATACAGTATATATATATATACATATATATATACTAGCTATTGAACCCGTTCTACGCCCGGGTGGCTAGCATCTATATTGGTATATGGTCTCCATCCTGGTATTTGCTGCTCCATCCTGCGTCCCCATCCTGTCATGAGCTGCTCCATCCTGCGTCCCCATCCTGACATGTGCTGCACCCATCCTGCGTCCCCATCCTGACATGTGCTACTCCCATCCTGCGCCCCCATTCTGACATGTGCTGCTCCCACCCTGCACCCCCATTCTGACATGTGCTGCTCCATCCTGCGTCCCCATCCTGTCATGTGCTGCACCCATCCTGCGCCCCCATCCTGTCATGTGTTGCACCCATCCTGCGCCCCCATCCTGTCATGTGTTGCACCCATCTTGCGCCCCCATTCTCTCATGTGTTGCACCCATCCTGCGCCCCCATTCTGTCATGTGCTGCTTCCATCCTGCGCCCCCATCCTGTCATGTGCTGCTCCATCCTGCGCCCCCATTCTGACATGTTCTTCACCCATCCTGCGCCTCCATTCTGACATGTTCTGCACCCATCTTGCACCCCCATTCTGTCATGTGTTGCACCCATCCTGCGCCCCCATTCTGTCATGTGCTGCTCCCATCCTGCGCCCCCATTGTGACATGTTCTGCACCCATCCTGCGCCCCCATTCTGACATGTGCTGCTCCATCCTGCGTCCCCATCCTGTCATGTGCTGCACCCATCCTGCGCCCCCATCCTGTCATGTGTTGCACCCATCCTGCGCCCCCATCCTGCCATGTGTTGCACCCATCTTGCGCCCCCATTCTCTCATGTGTTGCACCCATCCTGCGCCCCCATTCTGTCATGTGCTGCTTCCATCCTGCGCCCCCATCCTGTCATGTGCTGCTCCATCCTGCGCCCCCATTCTGACATGTTCTTCACCCATCCTGCGCCTCCATTCTGACATGTTCTGCACCCATCTTGCACCCCCATTCTGTCATGTGTTGCACCCATCCTGCGCCCCCATTCTGTCATGTGCTGCTCCCATCCTGCGCCCCCATTGTGACATGTTCTGCACCCATCCTGCGCCCCCATTCTGACATGTTCTGCACCCATCTTGCGCCCCCATTCTGTCATGTGTTGCACCCATCCTGCGCCCCCATTCTGTCATGTGCTGCTCCCATCCTGCGCCCCCATTGTGACATGTGCTGCACCCATCCTGCGCCTCCATTCTGTCATTTGCTGCTCCCATCCTGTCATGTGCTGCTCCCATCCTGTGCCCCCTTTCTTTCATGTGCTGCTCCCATCCTGCACCCCTGTTCTGTCATGTGCTGCTCCCATCCTGCGCCCGTTCTGTCATGTGCTGCTCCCATCCTGCGCCCCCTTTCTGTCATGTGCTGCTCCCATCCTGCGCCCCCGTTCTGTCATGTGCTGCTCCCATCCTGCGCCCCTGTTCTGTCATGTGCTGCTCCCATCCTGATCCCATTCTGTCATGTGCTGCTACCATCCTGCGCCCGTTCTGTCATGTGCTGCTGCCATCCTGCGCCCGTTCTGTCATGTGCTGCTCCCATCCTGCGCCCCCGTTCTGTCATGTGCTGCTGCCATCCTGCACCCCCGTTCTGTCATGTGCTGCCCTATTCTGTCATGTGCTGCTCCCATCCTGCGCCCCGTTCTGTCATGTGCTGCTGCCATCCTGCGCCCGTTCTGTCATGTGCTGCTGCCATCCTGCGCCCGTTCTGTCATGTGCTGCTGCCATCCTGCGCCCGTTCTGTCATGTGCTGCTGCCATCCTGCGCCCATTCTGTCATGTGCTGCTCCCATCTTGCGCCCCCGTTCTGTCATGTGCTGCTGCCATCCTGCGCCCGTTCTGTCATGTGCTGCTCCCATCCTGCGCCACCATTGTATTATATGCCCCATTATATATGCCCCGTATGCTGCTGCCATATATAGAAAAAAAAAATACCATACTCACCTATCGTCGCTGGGCGCCGAGTGCTGGGGGCCTGAGCAGGCGGGGACACCGACGCGCTGTGGGGGTCAGGTGCCGGAGTACCGCTAGCTCAGGCCCCCCAGCACTTGCTATATTCACCTGTCTGTCCCGTTTCAGCGCTGCGCGCCGCCATCTTCCGGCTCCTCTGGCTGTGAATGTTCAGTCAGGGGGCGGCGCCGGCGCGCATTAAGCGCGTCATCGCGCCCTCTGAACTGGGAACGTCACAGCAGAGGACCCGGGAGATGGAGCCGCACGCAGCGCTGGAACGGGGGACAGGTGAATATACTTATCCTCCTGGCGTGTCCCTGACTCTCCGGTGGAGATCGCAGTGTGCGTTCAGTGTTTACGCATACCGCGATCTCCTGGGAGCGTCACTCTGTGGGGTCCAGAATGCGCCGGCGCTTGCGCAGTCTATAAAGGCTTCGGACAGAGTGACGCTCCCAACCTAATATTATAGATATATATATATATATATACAGTACAAACCAAAAGTTTGGACACACCTTCTCATTTAAAGATTTTTCTGTATTTTCGTGACTATGCAAATTGTACATTCACACTGAAGGCATCAAAACTATGAATTAACACATGTGGAATTATATACTTAACAAAAAAGTGTGAAACAACTGAAATTATGTCTTATATTCTAGGTTCTTCAAAGTAGCCACTTTTTTGTTAAGTATATAATTCCACATGTGTTAATTCATAGTTCTGATGCCTTCAGTGTGAATGTACAATTTTCATGGTCATGAAAATACAGAAAAATCTTTAAATGAGAAGGTGTGTCCAAACTTTTGGTCTGTACTGTATGTGTCTCACTGACATATATATATATATATATATATATATAGACTGTGTTACAGAACCCCAGCACCAAGAATATGTTATGCTATATATATTATGTATAATAGGTTCCATGTGAAATGCATCAGTCCACAGACTGCATCCCTGGGCACAGGGGACAAGATATTCTCCTTCTGACCTCCCCCACCTTTGTAATTCCCACAGTAAATACCAGCAGGCTCCGGCCCCCTGCGGCTATTGTAATGTATGTCTGGCATGTTTTTTTCTATTGGCCTGCCCTGTGTATCTGTGTTATATATTCTGTTTGCTGTGAATAAAGTGGGTTCTTTTAGACTGGAAATACGTGGAGTAGCAGTCAGCTTTTATATGCTCCCATGTAATCAAGGAATTCCAGCCAGCGCCCTTCATTCAGAATCCAGCAAAAGCAAAGTGGACCTCCTGAAACACGGGGGGTGCTGAAAGAGGTACTACAGCACAGTAGACCCCGTTACAGACTGTATATATGTTTTCACGACTATTTGAGCCATGGATCCATTCTATGTCCATTTTACAAGCCGGCGAGAAAATCTCGCCATACGAATGACACATGGATAATTTTCTGAGAAAAAATCGCATCCTCGCGTTGAATACGGATCACTGTTCAGGAACTTTTCTGTGTATTACGCCTGTAAAAAATGGACCGTATTTCCCTATGCTAAGTGTGACGCCGGCCTAACACGTGATATCACTAAGACAAAAATTTACATGATAGACGATTATTAGCTGCCCATTTTGTACATAGTATCTATCACTAAAAGGTTAAAGAACATTGTATTCTACCATGATATATACTGTATTATTCTGTGATCGCTCACTGTTACAGCAAGGTGATATGTCTTAGGGCTCAGGCAAACAATCATATTTTTGCTGTTCAAACACTCAGATCAATGTTATTCAATGGGGCAGTAGAGATGAGCGATTTTCACCAACCAAATGTATTTTTGAAAATCAGATTCAAGTTTATGGATGTGCAAAAAAAAATTATATGCTATTCGAGCCATCAGATTTTTACGGATACATTGTAGTTCTGTAAGATAGGAAACTGTAAATTGTCTTAACGACTTTTACTGTAAAAAAAAATGAATAGTATAAAGACAGCACGCAGATGACAAGTGAGAAAAAAATTCATCAAGAGTTTTGTGGCTGAAATTCTGAACTTTTTTTTATGCGCTCGTGTGAACATAAACTTACATGGGAGTCAATCTCCACCACTGCGCTCAATGTCCTAATCCTGATCATCAGGTATTCCTAGCGGTTGTAAACCCCTTTTTTACGGTACTTTATGTAAAGCCATATTGTATGCGTTCTCGAAAAACAGATCTCAGAAATGACTACTAAAGAGTGCAATTTGGAAAGTTTTCACTGAGTGCCCCTAAACGCCTTTTCTTGAGGTTTTAAGCGCTACATATATTAGAAGGAGAAGAAAACACGAAAAACAAAAAACAAAGCCGTTGTGCACCAAACATTGAGCCTGAAGGCAGATGAAAGTCGAGATGACTGTTAGTCGCGTTTTAATCAGTTTTCAGGGCTGAAGGAAACGCTTAATATTGTGCAGTTTAAGGTGCCGGATAAATGTGTGAAGTACATCATCTTTATGGTCACAGTGACCGCATTATAGAAAGATTCAGTGGAAGAAAATGAATGATATTTTACTAAAATCTCTCTCATGTGAAAATGCTAGAATGAAAAGGAGCTTCCAAGAAAGTGAAAGCGGTGGATTAAAGTCAGAAAAGACATCTGTAGCTGAAGTCTAAGTTTAATAAGAAAACTTGCCGACTTTTGATGAGTGATATCGGGGAGATGCACTGCTCCTTATGTAGGACATGCACCCAACCAAAAGCATTTTAATTACAATTAGTTCATATGACCACCTTTATCTCACCCCAAAGTCATCAGCCCAGATTCCGTATATTTGAGATCTCCAAACAACCTGTCGAAGGTTGCAAACCATTTGGAAACAAGGCAGGGGGTGCTAAGAGACTCCAAAATAAACACAGAACCGGAACATCTCCTAAAAAAAAATAGAGAGCACGACATACAGATATGGCATTCTTTAAGAAAATGGCTGAGGTGCCAACCAATAGTTCATACACAATGTGTGTAATATGGCTGCCTCAAAGGGAATGAGCCGCTACGTCCTGCAAATTGCATAGGTGCGTTACGAATACGATACTAGTGACTATCAGGGTGATCTGGTGAAAGGAAGTTATCACCGATCTACAGGATGAGTGATAATTTATAGATCATCGGGGGTCCAATCACTGGGACCCCCACGGATTACCAGAACAGTCTGCTTTTATTTCTGTTAGAACGGAGGAGCAGTACACATGCACAAACGCCAATCCATTCGCTCGACATGGGGCTACTGGAAAAGCCAAGCGCAGCACTCCACCTCAGTCCATACATAATGAATGGAGCATGCACACTACTAATCCATTGTAATATAAGTAACCCATTCTGGTGATCATTGGGGGTCCTAGAGGTCAGAACTAGTGAAGAGCGAGTGTGCTCGTTACTCGAGTTTCTCCGAGCATGCTCGGGTGGTCTTTGTTTTTTAGGCAATCCCCACATATATTCAAGCTGTCAAGGAGCCACAAATCATGCAGCTGCGTCGACATAAACTAAATCTCCGAGCATGCCGAAATACTCGGACACAACTCGAGCATGCTCGGAGAAACCTGAGTAAAGAGCACACTGGCTCATCACTAGTCAGAACCCTTCGGAACCATAAGTTATGACCTATTCATGAATAGGTGATAATGACTTCTATTCACCAGACAACCCCTTTTAAGTCAAGATTAATACAGATTACCAAAATAAATAAAGACCGCAAAACCAAACAGGTACCACCAGAGACACTATAATAACATCAGCCCCAGGGACTGATTAGAACTACATGGGCAACCACATGGCAAATGAAGTTTAATGTAGAGTAATTAAATGGAAGTATACTCGGGACTACAGAACAGAAGCATTTGAATATTCTGGTTACAAGTATATCAGCAGTACTTAATGTCAAGCAGCTGCGGTAAGAGCAAACAATATTTTAGGGTGTAAAGAGATAAAATACCAATGTATTGTTGTCCCTCTATAAATCACTTGTAAGACCACATCTAGAATATGGAATCCAGTTTTGGGCTCCACATTTAAAAAAAAAATATTGGCAAGTTAAAATTAGTTCAAAGGCAGACAACTAGATTATTACCTAGGATGGAAGGTCTCCCATATGATGAGGTTGGAAATGTTGGGCTTGTTTAGTTTAGAAAAAGATATTTCAGAGAAGATCTCATTTATATAAACATGTTCATTGTTGTGAGTTCTGTTTTTGGGCTCCCTCTGGTGGTTACTGATGGTACTGGGTGACTTGTCTTTCCTGGGTTTCTGGGTTCCACCTGTTCCATCAGCATATGGGAGTTTCCTATTTAACCTGGCTTTGCTGGCATTTCCTCGCCGGTTATCAATGTATCCAGTGTGTCTTGTTACCTCTGCTCCCTGCTCCTAGAACCTTCTGGACAAGCTAAGTTTGGATTTTCCTGTTTTGTGTTTTGCTTAATTTGGTTTTTAGTCCAGCCTGCAGATATGTGATTCTCTGCTGCTGGTTGCTCTAGTGGGCTGAAATTGCTTTTCATGTACCATGAGTTGGCACATGAGTTCAAGTAATTTCAGGATGGTTTTTTGAAGGGTTTTTCGCTGACCGCGCAGTTCACTTTTGTATCCTCTGCTATCTAGCTTTAGCGGGCCTCACTTTGCTGAAACTGTTTTCATACTACGTATGTGCTTTCCTCTCATTTCACCGTCATTATATGTGGGGGGCTGCTATTTGCTGTGGGGTATTTCTCTGGAGGCAAGAGAGGTCTGTGTTTCTTCTGATAGGGGAAGTTAGATCTTCGGCTGGAGCGAGACGTCTAGGATCATCGTAGGCACGTTCCCCGGCTACTTTTATTTGTGTGTTAGGTTCAGGGTCGCGGTCAGCTCAGGTTCCATCGCCCTAGAGCTTGTTTGTATCTGTGCTTGTCCTTTTTGTGATCCCCTGCCATTGGGATCATGACAGTATAACCGGCCCACAAAGTGTTAATTGTATTGGCTGAAGTAGGAGGATAAGTAGTCTGAGGAAGTTTTTTTTTTTTTTTGTTTTTTTTTTTTCCCCCTCAGAGTTTGCTGCCTAGCCTTATTGCAGCCTGGCTACTTCCTCCTCCTCTTAATCTTTGAATGGCTCTGATCTCAGCTGTTTATCATGGACGTCCAGAGTTTGGCTTCCAGGCTGAATAATCTTGCCACTAAGGTTCAAAATATACAGGATTTTGTTGTACATGCTCCTATGTCTGAACCTAGAATTCCTGTCCCAGAGTTTTTTTCTGGAGATAGATCTCGTTTTCTGAATTTTAGGAACAATTGCAAGTTGTTTCTTTCTTTGAAATCTCGCTCCTCTGGAGACCCTGCTCAGCAAGTCAAGATAATTATATCTTTCCTGCGGGGTGACCCTCAGGATTGGGCATTTGCATTGGCACCAGGGGACCCTGCGTTGCTTAATGCAGATGCGTTTTTTCTGGCATTGGGTTTGCTCTATGAGGAACCTAACCAAGAGATTCAGGCTGAAAAAGCTTTGTTGGCCCTCTCTCAGGGGCAAGATGAAGCAGAAATTTATTGTCAAAAATTTCGGAGGTGGTCGGTACTTACTCAGTGGAATGAGTGCGCTCTGGCTGCAAAGTTTAGAGATGGCCTTTCTGAGGCCATTAAAGATGTTATGGTGGGGTTCCCTGCGCCTGCTGGTCTGAATGAGTCTATGACTATGGCTGTTCAGATTGATCGGCGTTTACGGGAGCGCAAACCTGTGCATCATTTGGCGGTGTCGTCTGAACCGTCACCTGAGATAATGCAATGTGATAGAATTCAGTCCAGAAGTGAACGGCAAAAGTATAGGCGGAAAAAAGGGTTGTGCTTTTATTGTGGTGATTCAGCTCATGTTATATCAGCATGCTCTAAACGCACAAAAAAGGTTGATAAGTCTGTTGCCATTAGTACTTTACAGTCTAAGTTCATTCTGTCTGTGACTCTGATTTGTTCATTATCATCCATTTCCGTCGATGCCTATGTGGATTCAGGCGCTGCCCTGAGTCTTATGGATTGGTCATTTGCCAATCGCTGTGGGTTTAGTCTGGAGCCTCTGGAAGTCCCTATTCCTTTGAAGGGAATTGACTCTACACCTTTGGCTATGAATAAACCTCAGTACTGGACACAAGTGACCATGCGTATGACTCCCGTTCATCAGGAGGTGATTCGCTTCCTGGTACTGTATAATTTGCATGATGTTCTAGTACTTGGTCTGCCATGGTTACAAACTCATAATCCAGTCTTTGACTGGAAATCAGTGTCTGTGTTAAGCTGGGGTTGTCAGGGGGTTCATGATGATGCACCTCCGATTTCTATCGCTTCATCTATTCCTTCTGAGATTCCTGTGTTTTTGTCTGACTATCGGGATGTTTTTGAGGAGCCTAAGCTCAGTTCGCTTCCTCCTCACAGGGATTGCGATTGTGCTATAAATTTAATTCCGGGCAGTAAATTTCCTAAAGGTCGTTTGTTCAATCTGTCAGTGCCAGAGCATACTGCTATGCGGGATTATGTTAAGGAGTCCTTGGAAAAGGGACATATCCGTCCATCTTTGTCCCCTTTGGGAGCAGGTTTTTTTTTCGTGGCCAAGAAAGATAGTTCCTTGAGGCCTTGTATAGATTATCGTCTTTTGAATAAGATTACCGTAAAATATCAGTATCCTTTGCCATTGTTGACTGATTTGTTTGCTCGCATTAAGGGGGCTAAATGGTTCACTAAGATTGATCTTCGGGGTGCGTATAATCTTATACGAATAAAGCAAGGTGATGAGTGGAAAACCGCATTTAATACGCCTGAGGGCCATTTTGAGTATTTGGTAATGCCTTTTGGACTTTCTAATGCTCCTTCAGTCTTCCAGTCCTTTATGCACGATATTTTCCGTGAATATCTGGATAAATTTATGATTGTGTATTTGGATGATATTTTGGTTTTTTCTGATGACTGGGAGTCTCATGTTCAGCAGGTCAGGAAGGTGTTTCAGGTCCTGCGGGCCAATTCCTTGTTTGTAAAAGGCTCAAAGTGTCTCTTTGGAGTTCAGAAGATTTCTTTCTTGGGGTATATTTTTCCCCCTTCTACTATTGAGATGGATCCCGTCAAGGTTCAGGCTATTTGTGACTGGACGCAGCCTACATCTCTTAAGAGTCTACAGAAGTTCTTGGGCTTTGCTAATTTCTATCGTCGTTTTATAACTAATTTTTCTAGTGTTGTTAAGCCTTTGACGGATTTGACTAAGAAGGGTGCTGATGTTGCTAATTGGTCTCCTGCGGCTGTGGAGGCCTTTCAGGAACTTAAGCGCCGGTTTTCTTCTGCTCCTGTGTTGCGTCAGCCAGATGTTTCGCTCCCTTTTCAGGTTGAGGTTGATGCTTCCGAGATTGGAGCGGGGGCGGTTTTGTCACAGAGAAGCTCCGATGGCTCAGTGATGAAGCCATGCGCGTTTTTTTCTAGAAAGTTTTCGCCGGCTGAGCGGAATTATGATGTTGGTAATCGGGAACTTTTGGCCATGAAGTGGGCATTTGAGGAGTGGCGTCATTGGCTAGAGGGTGCTAGACATCGTGTGGTGGTCTTGACTGATCACAAAAATTTGATTTACCTTGAGTCTGCCAGGCGTCTGAATCCTAGACAGGCTCGTTGGTCACTGTTTTTCTCTCGTTTCAATTTTGTGGTTTCATACCTGCCAGGTTCAAAGAATGTGAAGGCGGATGCTCTTTCTAGGAGTTTTGTGCCTGACTCCCTTGGAAATTCTGAGCCCTCTGGTATCCTTAGGGATGGGGTGATTTTGTCTGCTGTCTCCCCAGACTTGCGACGTGCTTTGCAGGAGTTTCAGGTGGCTAAACCTGATCGTTGTCCGCCTGAGAGACTGTTTGTTCCGGATAATTGGACCAGTAGAGTCATCTCCGAGGTCCATTCTTCTGCGTTGGCAGGTCATCCTGGAATATTTGGTACTAGAGACTTGGTGGCCAGGTCTTTTTGGTGGCCTTCCTTGTCGAGGGATGTGCGTTCTTTTGTGCAGTCTTGTGAGGTTTGTGCTCGGGCTAAGCCTTGCTGTTCTCGGGCCAGTGGATTGTTGTCACCTTTGCCTATCCCGAAGAGGCCTTGGACGCACATTTCCATGGACTTTATTTCGGATCTCCCTGTGTCTCAAAAAATGTCCGTCATCTGGGTTGTGTGTGATCGCTTTTCTAAAATGGTTCATCTGGTACCCTTGCCTAAGTTGCCTTCCTCCTCTGAGTTGGTCCCTCTGTTTTTTCAGAATGTGGTTCGTTTGCATGGGATTCCTGAGAACATCGTTTCTGACAGGGGATCCCAGTTTGTGTCTAGATTTTGGCGGACTTTCTGTGCTAAGATGGGCATTGATTTGTCCTTTTCGTCTGCATTCCATCCTCAGACGAATGGCCAGACTGAACGAACTAATCAGACCTTGGAAACTTATTTAAGGTGTTTTGTTTCTGCTGATCAGGATGACTGGGTTACCTTTTTGCCGCTGGCCGAGTTTGCGCTTATAATAATAATAATAATCGGGCTAGTTCTGCTACCTTGGTTTCTCCTTTCTTTTGTAATTCGGGGTTTCATCCTCGTTTTTCCTCTGGTCAGGTGGAACCTTCTGATTGTCCTGGAGTGGACATGGTGGTGGATAGGTTGCATCGGATTTGGAGTCATGTGGTGGACAATTTGAAGTTGTCCCAGGAGAAGGCTCAGCAGTTTGCTATTCGCCGTCGCCGCGTGGGTCCTCGACTTCTTGTTGGTGACTTGGTGTGGTTGTCTCCTCGTTTTGTTCCTATGAAGGTCTCTTCTCCTAAGTTCAAGCCTCGGTTCATCGGTCCCTATAGGATCTTGGAAATTCTTAACCCTGTGTCGTTTCGTTTGGATCTCCCGGCATCGTTTGCTATTCATAATGTGTTTCATCGGTCGTTGTTGCGGAAGTATGAGGTACCTGTTGTTCCTTCTCTTGAGCCTCCTGCTCCAGTGCTGGTGGAGGGAGAATTGGAGTATGTTGTGGAGAAGATCTTGGATTCTCGTGTTTCCAGACGGAAACTCCAGTATTTGGTCAAGTGGAAGGGTTATGGTCAGGAGGATAATTCTTGGGTGGTTGCCTCGGATGTTCATGCTGATGATTTGGTTCGCGCTTTTCATAGGGCTCATCCTGGTCGCCCTGGTGGTTCTCGTGAGGGTTCGGTGACCCCTCCTCAAGGGGGGGGTACTGTTGTGAGTTCTGTTTTTGGGCTCCCTCTGGTGGTTACTGATGGTACTGGGTGACTTGTCTTTCCTGGGTTTCTGGGTTCCACCTGTTCCATCAGCATATGGGAGTTTCCTATTTAACCTGGCTTTGCTGGCATTTCCTCGCCGGTTATCAATGTATCCAGTGTGTCTTGTTACCTCTGCTCCCTGCTCCTAGAACCTTCTGGACAAGCTAAGTTTGGATTTTCCTGTTTTGTGTTTTGCTTAATTTGGTTTTTAGTCCAGCCTGCAGATATGTGATTTTCTGCTGCTGGTTGCTCTAGTGGGCTGAAATTGCTTTTCATGTACCATGAGTTGGCACATGAGTTCAAGTAATTTCAGGGTGGTTTTTTGAAGGGTTTTTCGCTGACCGCGCAGTTCACTTTTGTATCCTCTGCTATCTAGCTTTAGCGGGCCTCATTTTGCTGAAACTGTTTTCATACTACGTATGTGCTTTCCTCTCATTTCACCGTCATTATATGTGGGGGGCTGCTATTTGCTGTGGGGTATTTCTCTGGAGGCAAGAGAGGTCTGTGTTTCTTCTGATAGGGGAAGTTAGATCTTCGGCTGGAGCGAGACGTCTAGGATCATCGTAGGCACGTTCCCCGGCTACTTTTATTTGTGTGTTAGGTTCAGGGTCGCGGTCAGCTCAGGTTCCATCGCCCTAGAGCTTGCTTGTATCTGTGCTTGTCCTTTTTGTGATCCCCTGCCATTGGGATCATGACAGTTCATGTGTCGACAATAAAAAGGACTGGCGCATGACATATGCCATGCAAAATACCAGGCCAGGGAGAACTGACTATGATTGGAAGAATGGTGATTCCGACAGCTAAATTGGACAAGGTTGTTTACAATGTAAGAAGACGGACAAATTGTCCATGTTGCCCCTTGAAGAATGTGTGTAATGTTATATTGTGTAATATGAATTGGGATATGTGTTGATGATGTTTGTATGTGTAGTGATCTGTGTTGCTGGTGACTAGGCTGTGCCCAGCAACAGGTAGTTGACAGGGACAGCTAGAATTAATGTTTGGGACTAGCAGTAGGAAGGGCTAAGCTGCATGGACAAGAGACAGTTCCTGTTAGAACGTTAGAAAGGACCCAGTGTGAGTAAAGAAAGACGTAAGGTCTACTGCGACCAGTGCGGCATTACATGGGCCCTACCAAGAAAAGAAACGGAGTCAGAGGATGGCAAGATCCTGTGTGGATAAGTACAAGAGAAGTGACTAAAGGAATAGAGTGATCTGAGACTGGTCCTGGATCAGGATGCCTAGTAGTATGGCTTAGGGGTTATTACTCAGAGGTAACGGGCCTAAAAGGGACATAGCACGTAAGGCGAACAGGAGTTCTAGAGTGTCAGAGAAGGGAAGAGATAAGTAATGGCCATAGTGACAAAGTAGCTTCCCTAAGGGTAAAAGGATGCAGAAATGCAGGTTTAGCATAGGACTTTTACCAACTGGACTGTAGTACTGAGCTAGGGCGTGGTGAAGTGAAGAGAACAGGTGAAGATAGAGGACAAGAGAATAAAGAGGAAGGAATATGTGTGCAAAATATGGTCTATATTGTGAAAGAAACGTTCATGAAGATATGCGCCTGCTATCGCCTGTATATAATGGCTTAGCAGTTATCGTTGAGTAAAAAGTTTATTTTTGATTGGTGGTCTCTCTCATTGAGCTGTCCAAGACCTAGGCCTGGCAAATCAAAGTCACCGATTACACAAGGCCTGCAAAGTCATAGCACCGCCACAGCACAGTACATCGAGCCAGGACCCCCACCTTCATGTAATGTGTCGGAGTGTAAGAGACGAGTACCTTGCCCACGGCTACTGCCCCACGCCACATTACAACAGTTAAAGCAATGAGACAGTGCAATGCCCGACCACATTGGGTAGTAATGGCAGATACTATATCAGCATTTAATAACGGCTGGGTGCTTTTCTTACAGTAAATGGCATTTTGGGTTATAAGTAATCTAGTGATAGAAAATGTATAACTCCATGGTCATTTTTTCATCCTATATAACTATGGAAGTATAGGAAGCTGGGATTGTTTACCAAAATCCACGACTCTCCTGGCAAACTTGGAACTGTTGGCAACTATTCAATATGGCTGCTACCATGAATTGTCACCCACCTAGCAACGGGACAGCACTGTAGATTTGCTCTTAGAAACTGCATTTTAATAATAATTAAAGACTCGGTGGAGAAGAAGAAAATGATGGCTTCCCTTTGCAGTCCGACATTTATATTTAGCCTTATAGGTGTCACTGCAGTGATCTCACTCTTATCTGCATACAGCCAATTAAAAATACCACAGCAGAATATTTTAATTAGTAATTAACACTTGTTTTCTCAGAATAACACCGAGCTGTACGAGGAGGAAGTCGAGCCCACTTGTGAAATGCGCTGGTACAAAAGTAAAACACTGTAGCTTTGCCTACGCTCACGAAAGCCGGTCCTGTCAGCTGATGATTAATGAGAAGTGAAGAAAACAAGCACGCAAAACACCATCCTGAAGCACCGCTCAGAGCCTCGTTCCCTCAGCTCCCAGATCATTGCTTTGTCATGGGAATTACAGAAAAGTCATTATAATTGGTCACCGGTCACGTGACATTATCGCCTATATCCGTCTTCATTTCATTCAACTAAATGGTTAATAAAGTCCAATTCTGTTATACGATGGATCTGCCAAACGGCTTTCGGTGCACAGGTAGCACAGAACATTCTTATATCTCGCTTTTTATCTCAAGTCTTTAATATTTTACCGTTAAGCTTCATGGATTCAGGTTTTTGTAGCTTTTTTTTTGGATAGATGTTCATGCTGAATATTGTAAGCACATAAATATGTGAAGGATACAGGTCCCCGGAAGGAGATCTGGATCTATCTCGTGAGCAGGATCCAAGGGTTTCCATGGAAGCCAATACAGGGCCACCTATCTATTTTTGACAGCAGGTGCAGGGACCCATTTTCAAGATGGTGACCAGCATTTATTGGACATTTGTGGCATATCATACCATTATGTCAGGAATACGTCAGAAGGGACAACATCTCTAAAAGTCCCGATTCATTAGGTGAGGTGGATCCTCTTAGCACAAGGTCTGTGTGGACACAGTCAGGGACCTCAGGCATTGATGCAGAGAGCAAAAAGGAATGTGGGCAGCGAGGATTGTAAAGGATCTCCAGGAATCCCACATCAGCAAAGCGGCTGAACAAAGCAGGGATGAGTGTAAACTCGAGAACTAAACAGCAGCTCGAAACAGCACAAATGGTGGAGCAAACCTAACATACGACTAGCAGTCCTCAGTAGTTAATCCCAAGACACAGGCGTGTGTTAATGGACTTCAAATAGGTTTAGAAAGATGATGTAATTGATCCACGTCAAGCAACTTGAAAAATACAATGTGGAGCACAACAGAGGGCAACGGACTAGGGAAGGAAGCAGAGCCGAGGATACCCAGGATAGGTGTTTAACAGTAAAATACTAGTGCAGTACAGAGTGGCAATGTATTGTACAGCAAAGTGATCTTCCTGTACCGACATTAATGATTGCATATCAAACAGAAAGATAAATAGGACAAGCAGAAGCAAAACATGGATGATAGGCAAACTGAACTGAAACTGCCTGCAGAATACCGTACATAGAAAGGACAGTAAGTAGAGAATAAAAGGAGTTGTCCAACATAAATGAAAAACTTCGCTTTTTTGTTTCCTTTTTTCCAAAAAAAACCTTCACCCTTGTCCATGATCTATGTGCGATATTGTAGCTCAGCCCCTTGACTTGCATTGGGTTGAGCTATAAAACTTAACAAAATCCATGGACAAGAGCAGCCAAGTGTCAAGAGAAAAAAAAAGCGGATTCCTTTTTGCCATCCAGTTAAAACCACAATATAAACAAATTGCACCCAAGAAATATTTACAACTAATTTTTGGTTTTTGGAGCTTGAACCACTTTTTCGCAAAGGCAATGCTAGAAAGAAAGAAAATATAATTATGCGCTATGCACGGAAACTATGCCCTGCCCCATACAAAATTCTAGTTTACCCATTTTAGCTTTATGTCACTTGCTTTATATGAGTTTACTCGCAGCCAGAGATTGATGGAGGGACACAAGCAATCTTCGGATTACAACTTGGCACTGTTTGCTACTTTATTTTTTAAAAATCTAAATATTACTAAATATTAAGATGCAGGAAGGAGTTTGGAGGAGAATGGGAAAAGAATAGTTAACATATTTATATTAATCACATAAATCAGTCATTTTTGTGTAAAATTGTGCCATTTTGTGTACAAATTAACTTCATTTACTCTGATACACATTAATAATTTTTTTGGTGCAATTTTCATTGTTTTGGATTCAGGTTAACTGACAATTTACATTAACTGCACAGACGTCAGTCTTTTTTGCATGAGTTGATTGCATAGTTTTTGACCTAGTTTAACTGAATTTAATCAGTAATTTTTATGTGACTTGCATTGATCTAGGTGCATATACAGTACTAGATGGTGGCCCGATTCTAATGCATTGGGTATTCTAGAATATGTATGTATGTATGTATATAGCAGCCACATAGTATATAGCACAGGCCACGTAGCAAACAGTATATAACACAGCCCACGCAGTATATAACATTGCCCACGCAGTATATAGCACAGCCCACGTAGTATATAGCACAGCCCACACAGTATATAACACTATATAGCACAGCCCACGTAGTATATTGCCCAGCCACATAGTATATAACACAGCCACGTAGTATATAACACAGCCACTTAGTATATAACACAGCACGTAGTATATAACACAGCCATATAGTTTATTGCCCAGCCACGTAGTATATAGCACAACCCACGTAGTATATTGGCCAGCCACGTAGTATATCACCCAGCCACATACTATATTGCCCAGCCACGTAGTATATTGCCCAGCCACGTAGTATATTGCCCAGCCACGTAGTATATTGCACAGACATGTAGTATATAGCACAGACATGTAGTATATAGCACAGACACGTAGTATATAGCACAGACACGTAGTATATAGCACAGACACGTAGTATATAGCACAGACACGTAGTATGTAGCACAGACACGTAGTATATTGCACAGCCACATAGTATATTGCCCAGCCACATAGTATATAGTATATGGCACAGACACGTAGTATATTATTATTATTTATTGTTATAGCGCCATTTATTCCATGGCGCTTTACATGTAAGGAGGGGTATACATAATAAAAACAAGTACAATAATCTTAAACAATACAAGTCATAACTGGTACAGGAGGAGAGAGGACCCTGCCCGTGAAGGTTCACATAGCACAGACACGTAGTATATTGCCCAGCCATGTAGTATATTGCACAGCCACGTAATATATTGCACAGCCACTTAGTATATAGCACATCCACGTAGTATATAGCACAGCCCATATAGTATATAGCACAGAGATGTAGTATATAATACAGCCCACACAGTATCTAACACAGCCCACGTAGTATATAGCAATGTGGGCACCATATCCCTGTTAAAAAAAGAATTAAAATAAAAAAATAGTTATATACTCACCCTCCGTCAGCCCCCCAGATCCAGGCGAGGTGTTTACCGATGCTCCTCGCGACGCTCCGGTCCCAAGAGTGCATGAGTCATGAGACTGCTACGTCATCATCTCGCGAGACCGCAATGCATGGACCGGTCATCGGAGCGTCGCGGGGAGCGGGAAAGGCCTTGGCTGGATCCGGGGGCCCACCGAAGGTTAGTATATAATGATTTTTTATTATTTTTAACATTAGATCTTTATACTATTGATGCCGCATAGGCAGAATCAATAGTAAAAAGTTGGTCACATAGGGTTAATAGCAGCGTTAATGGAGTGCGTTACCTGTGGCATAACGCGGTCCGTTAACGCTGCCATTAACCCTGTGTGAGCGCTGACTGGGGGGGAGTATGGAGCAGGCACTGACGGCTAGGGAGTAGGGAGGGACTAATTCTCGGCCGGACTGTGCCTGTCGCTGACGGCCGCGAACAATCAGCGACACAGGATTTCCGGGACAGACAGAAAAACAGACAGACAGACGGAAGTGACCCTTAGACAATTATATAGTAGATAATTGGAAAACCAAAAATAAGTTATAATAAAAGAATTCATAATGAAAAGAAGTAGTACTCATAGTAGTAATCTGGAAAACTTAGTAATACACTATCAAAGCAGGAACTAAAATGCAAATATGTCAGATTAAGGTAAATGTAACTCATCAGCACTGAACATTAACAGCTTGACTGCAAAAGAACTTTAGTAGACTTTAGAGTTGTAGTACATTGTTCTTCTGTTCAGAGACACCTACACAAATATGGCCATCATGGAAGAGTCATCAGAAGAAAACACCTCCATAAAATTAAAAGTAAGAAGTATTCAAAAGAACATCTAAACAGCGTGATGTATTTCGGAAACAAGTCCTGTGGACTGAAGAGGTTAAAATAGAACTACCGTATTTGTCCACAATAATCAAAAGTATGTATAGAGGAAAAAGGGCACAGAATTTCAGGAAAAGAACATCTCTCCAACCAATAAGCATGGGGGTGGATTAATAATGCTTTGGAGTTGTGTTGTAATCAATGGCACGGGCAACATTTCATGGGTAGAGGGAAGAATGGCTGTGTGCACTTGTTGCATTTTTACCATGTTTTGTTGTGTTTTTACCTGTGTTTTTGAGCAGCAATGAATGCCGTTTAATAGGAAAAAAAGGCTTTAACAAATAGGGATGGATAGATAGATAATAGATAGATAGAGATAAAAAAAATAGCCGGCAAATATCTGGCAGCTTTCTATGAATAAATAATTAAATAAAAAAACTGGCATGGGGCCACCCCTATTTTTAATAACCCGGTAATCCAAAGAACAAAGCTGCGGGCTGATATTATCAAGCTGGGATGGACTATGGTTATTGGCCCCTTCCCAGCCTAAAAATACCAGCCCTCAGCCACCCCAGAATTGGCACATCATATTAGACACTCCAATTCTGGTGCCCCATCCCAGCTCTTTCCGATTGCCCTGGTGCAGCGGCAATAGGGGTAATAGAATTATGGGTTGATGTCAGCAGCTGGAGCTGACACCAAGCCATGGCGTTAGTAATCAGACACCTCCATTACTAATCCTGAAAGTAAAAATCAATAAACACACACAGAAAAGTCCTTTATTTTAACAACAAAAAAAAACAGACACCCTCTTTCACCAATTTATTTTACCCATAGTCCAAAGGATCCACCCTAATCCACATCAATGTCCCATAATGAGGTTCGTCCAAAATTCCAGCATACAGAGCCCCCAGCTTCCCAGTCTGTCACAACAGCTCACTCTGCCAGATCTTGCTGCGCTCTGCGACAGCCAGAAGTTTCTGTGACCGGCGGTGAGGTAAGGTTACCACCGATCACAGGCGATGCTTCCCACACTGTCTCACAGCATCTGTGATGGGTGGTAACCTTCCTGATGTCACAGCGGCCAACAATCGCATTACCTTCAGGGTGAGAACTGGCAGCAGCTGCTACAGCATATCAAGCTTTGTTCTGTGAACGAGGCTTCATATGCTGCGGATGTCGAAGTGGTGATCGTGTTGTCATGGACTAAGTCAGACCTGCGCGAGACCTTTACTTTCTAATAAATAGCTACATGAGGGGAATTGTCGGGGAGTGTTTTTATAATGCACTTGTGTGTTTTTACTTGATTTCAAATAACTCATCTGCCAATTAAGCAGAAGTAAATGCTTAATGAATAGTCACTGCTTCGCTGATCATCACTGGCTGCCGAGAGATGGGCCGGGGAAGCAGTGAATATTCATTTTATCCTCTGTTTTAGAGATATGTGGGCTGGGCAATGGGTCTCCGAGTCTTAGAAAGATTTGATGATGCGATGCTGCCAGCCAATCACACTAATGCAGTAACTAACATGGCTACTGCATTACTGTGTTGCAGGCAATCCCAGCATTTTTAACAGGCACGAAACATGCAGAAAAGGGACTTGAGCATTGCACTCAAGCACCCTCGACACTCAACCAAGTAACGAGTGTGCCCAAACAACCTAATGCTTGAACAAAGACCAAAGAGATCTCCAAACAAGCCAGGGATAAAGTTGTTGAGAAGTACAAGTCAGAATTGAGTTATAAAAAAAATCCCAATCTCTGAGGATCCCCTGGAGCACCATCAGATCCATTATCATCAAATGGAAAGAACATTCTACCACAACAAACCTACAAAGAGAGTGCAGCCCACCAAAACTCTCAGCCCGGGCAAGGAGGGCAACAATCAGAGAGTCAGCACAGAGACCAAAGGTAACCCTGAAGAAGCTGCAGAGTTCTCGAGCTAAGACTAAAGTATCTGTCCCTACTACCAAAATCAGCCGTAAACTCTATAGAGGTGGCCTTTATAGAAGAGTGGGCAGAAAGAAGCCTTTACTTACACACACAAATTGTAAGGTTCATTTTGAGTATCATGTCATGAGTAAGATTGCCTAGTGCAGTCGAAAAGCATCGACTGGGTATGTCTGTCGCCAAACCAACACAGCTCAACACCCTAAAAACACCATCTCCACAGTGAAAAGTGGTGGTGGCAACATCATGTTGTGGGAATGTTTTTCGGCAGCAAGGACAGAGAAAATGGTCCAAGCCAAGGGGAAGATGGATAGTGCAAAATGCAGGGATATTCTAGAGCAAAACCTGTTTCAGCCTGTCAGTGATTTGAGACTGGGATGGAGTTTCACCTTCCAACAAGACAATGACCCAATGCATACCGCTAAAGCAGCACTCGAGAGGTTTAAGGGCAAACATGTAAATGTTTTGGAGTGGCCTAGTCAAAGCCCAGATCTTTAATCCAATTGAGAATCTGTGGTCAGGCTTGAAGATTACTGCTTACCTGAGGAAACAATCCAACTTGAAGGAGCTGGAGCAGTTTATCCCTGAGGAATGTGCAAAATCTCAGTGGCGAGATGTGGAAAGCTCAGAGATTTATCCACAGCAACTTGCAGCTCTAATTACCGCAAAAGGAGGCTCTACAAAGTACTGACTTTTGGGTGGTGAATAGTTATGCACACTGAAGTTTTCAGTTACTTTGCCCTATTTTTTGGTTGCTTCTCAATAAAAAGAAAAACAAAAGTTCACAGTTGTAGGCATGTTCTTTTAAAGGAACTGATGCACACCTAAAAAAAACAATGAAATTCCAGATTGTGAGGTAGCGAAACATGAAACAAGGGGAGTAAATACTTTCACAAACCAATGTAAAGTCAACCATCCAAAAAAACAAAAAAAAATCTAAAAACAACTGCAACTTCTTTGAGTGTTCAGTTGACAAAAGAAAGATATCTATCTTGGCACTGTTTTAGCCAGTGAATGGATTGTAATCGGCATCTTTTTGTAGTAAAGGTTGTAATTTCCGTGCAGCTCCCCTTAGCATCTCCATTTGAATTGTAGGTGACTACTAGAGGCACCGGTTATTTTCTTCTTTAGCTTTGTAATGTAATCCAAAACACATAAAAAATCAATTGTTTACAGCCAAGCCATCAGATACAATCCTATATGTTCCAACCCCATGGATAAGGATGAACACCTTGGTCGCCTCAGAAAGACCTTTTTGAATCAGGGCTACCATCCAAGAACAATTGAAAACCAGGTTACAAGAGCCATCAGAATATCAAGGAATCACCTGCTGCACTACAAAGCTATAGAAGAAAATAATCAGGTGCCTCTAGTAGTCACCTACAATCCAAATCTGCAGATGCTAAGGGGAGCTGCACGGAAATTACAACCTTTACTACAAAAAGATGCCCTATTACAATCCATTTTTCCAGACCCCCCACTACTGTGTTTTAGGCAGCCCCCAAACCTAAAAAGCATCATTGTCGGAAGCTCGCTGTCTTCTCCAACAGCTTCAGGAACCTTTCCTTGCACTCAAAAAAAAAGTAAAACCTGTCCATTTATAATGACCACGGACAAGATAAAGATCCCCAATTCACATCAGGACTACAAGATCCAAGGTACTTTCAGCTGCGTCACTTCTAATGTGGTGTACTTAATTATATGTACTAAATGTCCAACTGCGGGTCTATATGTGGGGAGACAGGGCAAAAGCTTAGAACAAGAATTAATTCTCATCGCCATACAATAAGAGAAAAAAGAATGGATCTATCTGTGGCAATACACTTTTGTCTCCCCAATCATAGCATCATGGACATGAGATTACTTGTATTAAAAGGTAACTTCAAGTCTCAAAGAGACAGAACAGTATGGGAATATAAGCTAATGATGACCTTTGACACACTCAGTGCAGGAATGAATGTGTCGTACGGATTTATGTCTTTTTACATCAACTAAGGAACTAAGGAATTTTCTTCTCAGACCATGTGGGGTCATCATAACAGAACCAGACCCCAATCAAAGGACAAGAAAACATTCACACTCCTTATCTTTGAACTGCTCCAATATTGATGGACATAACTGTTTATAATGGTAGTTCTGCTTCATGTCACCTGTCTTATCTATGGCATTATTTCTGTGCTGTGTTGTGCATAAATATGTGATTCTTCAGAATTTCTATTAGTCTATGCCTGATGAAGAGACCTGTGTAGTCTCGAAAGCTTGCAATTTGTTACCATCTTTTCAGTTAGCCATTAAACGATATCAACCACTGAGGACTCTCAATTCTAAATATTTTTCAGTTGACAAAAGTTGGTTGTATTTTAGACAATGAATAGGCATCAAGCAGCTTTAGGACAAAACACTCTGTGTTGTACAGTTACTACCCTGACTCATGCAGACATTTTATAGAGGCTTCTCAAGATGTACTGTAAGAAGGATGGAAAGAGTGTGGGCAAAATGCGCTCGCCTTTATAAATGCCTTGAGTCAACTGAATATTTAAACAATGTTGTTGGAGTAATTGAAGAACTGTCCATCCTTTCTGTGCAAGCTCTTTTATAACTGTAAAGAATCTTTAGTTACAAGACAGATCTTGCACAATTGCTCAAGAAGACAAAGTTATAAGGTTGTCCATTTTCCATTTCTGTACTACTCAGAATGCTATCTGGTGAAAAGGAACATACAAATTACCGATGCAGAGTTAAAAATGTTGAGAAACATCAACTGGTTACAGTCTTGTCAAAAATTTTGAAGCTTGGAGATATTGCATGGATTGTTTAGATAGTAACTTGCCATGATAATTCTGAGATAATACCATGCCACTTGATCTCAGTTACTGAAAAATCGTTGATCTAAAAATATGTCCAGAAGATTTAGAGCAACCAATTAACGACAAAAGCACAACCTGTTTTCTTTCAGTCGTTTGTCACCTCCAGGCTTTTTTCCCCAAACAACATCAATAGCGTGTATAACTTGTAATTCAATTACATTTTCAACTCCTGAGTTAAGACATTTTTCACACTTTTATAGGCTTCTAGGATTTATAAGGGTAAGTGACCATGAGTATTTTTTCAGCTGAGTTTTTCATGAATAAGACAATATTTATTTCATGAAGAATCTTTTTTCATTTTTTTTTTGTCGTTTCCTGAGCACTTCTCTGATGTCTTTGACCTGCGGCAAGTTTATTTCTTAGGGTTTTTCCCAGGGTTTTAATAGCATTTTCCAGTGATTTTTCTTATTTCAACATTGAAAAAAATGCTTGCAGTTTTTCAAGCGAATGCTGGCAAAATGCCCAAGAGGACACAGGGCAAATTCCGAGCCTGGACTTGCATTGTATAGAGCATCTTCAAAGCATAGAAATCTGATCATTTCAATTAATGGCTTGACGTCTTTAAAAACCTGAAGCATTTAAGAGACATCCAAGAGGCTGAACATATGCATAGCAAGTCGTTTTAACATAAAAATGCATGCGTTAATTCTTTTGAGTGTTTTCTGGCCACTTTTTTTTGCTGGAATTCAGAGCAGACCCGCCTGAAAAAAATGTACTATTCACATACTCGGTTGCGTTTTCCCCCCGCTCTCCACCTGACTTTGATTTTTACTATTAATTTGTTTTCATCCCAAAATCCCCATTTAGAAGCCCTTTTTCTTCAAATCCTTCAACCCTCAAACTCCAATTCTCCGTAATTTCAAAAAAGGTGATTATTTTTGCAATTTTTAGCCCCCAGATGTTATGAGGGCCCAAACATCTCTATCCTTGGTAAACCAAGTAATCATCTTTACAAATTAATAGAAGTGAAATGACACAGACATTATGATTGATACTGATTTACTAATTATATTTTGAACAATTTTTTAAAAATGTTATATAAATTTTCATTTTTTTCTATTTTTCCTCCCAATTCATCCTTCATTTTGAATTGGTTTTTGCCTCTCCCTCTCGAGTCTTCCTCCAATATCCTTACGTTTCCAAATTCGACCTCCACGAAACTCCCATCCTCAAATATTTCACCACAAATCTACTATATAATTGTCTAAGGGTCACTTCCGTCTGTCTGTCTGTCTTTCTGTCTGTCCCGGCAATCCCGCGTCGCTGATTGATCGCGGCCGTCAGGGCACAGTCCAGCCGAGAATTAGTTCCTTCCTACTTCCCAGCCGTCAGTGCCCGCTCCATACTCCCCCCAGTCAGCGTTCACACAGGGTTAATGGCAGCGTTAACGGGTCGCGTTATGCCGCGGGTAATGCACTCCGTTAATGCTGCTATTAACCCTATGTGACCAACTTTTTACTATTGATGCTGCCTATGCAGCATCAATAGTAAAAAGATCTAATGTTAAAAATAATAAAAAAATAAGAAATCATTATATACTCACCTTCCGTGGGCCCCCGGATCAAGCCGAGGACTTTCCCGCTCCTCACGACGCTCCAATGACTGGTCCATGCATTGCGGTCTTGTGAGATGATGACGTAGTGGTCTCGTGAGACCACTACATCATCATCTCGTGAGACCGCAATGCACTCTTGGGACCAGAGCGTCGCGAGGAGCATCGGTAAACGCCTGGGATGGATCCGGGGGCTGCCGGAGGGTGAGTATATAACTATTTTTTATTTTCATTATTTTTTTAACAGGGATATGGTGCCCACATTGATATATACTACGTTAGCTGTTATGGACCTGGTGGTTAGAAGCACCCGGAACTCATACAGGACAAGCTCTGGGAAGTGGGAGCTCTGCTGACCGCAACCCCTAATCCTATCACACAACTAGAAATAGCCGTGGAGCGTACCTAACTCTGCCTAGACGCCTCTTCACAGCCTAAGAGATAACTAGCCTTAGAGATAGAAAATAAAGCCTACCTTGCCTCAGAGAAATTCCCCAAAGGAAAAGGCAGCCCCCCACATATATTGACTGTGAGTTAAGATGAAAGTCACAAACACAGAAATGAAAAAGGTTTCAGCAAAGGGAGGCCAGACTTACTAAACAGACAGAGGATAGGAAAGGTATCTTTGCGGTCAGCACAAAAAACTACGAAAAAAACACGCAGAGTGTGCAAAAAGACCTCCGCACCGACTCACGGTGCGGAGGTGCCACTCTGCATCCCAGAGCTTCCAGCTAGCAAGGCAAAATCATGATAGATAGCTGGACAAGGAAACAATGAACAAATAATTAACTAGCAGGGACTTAGCTTCTGCTGGAGTAAACAGGTCACCAGAAAGATCCAAGAGCGAACTGAACCAGTACAAGAACATTGGCATGGAGTAACGATCTAAGTGGAGTTAAATAGAGCAGCCAGCCAAAGAATAAACTACGTCACCTGTGGAAGGAACCTCAGAAGCAGCAGCTCCACTCACAGCCACCAGAGGGAGTCTATGGACAGAACTCGCCGAAGTACCATTCATGACCACAGGAGGGAGTTCGATAACAGAATTCACAACAGTGGGCTGTGTTAGATACTGCGTGGGCTGTTATATACTACTTCTCTGTGCTATATACTATATGGGCTGTGCTATAGACTACGTGGCTGTGGTATATATACTACGTGACCTATGTTATATACTGCATGGGCTGTGTTATATACTACATCTCTGTGCTATATACTACGTGGCTGTGCTATATACTAAGTGGCTGTGCAATATATTACGTAGCTGTGCAATATACTATGTGGCTGGGCAATATACTATGTGTCTGTGCTATATACTATGTGTCTGTGCTATATACTACGTGTCTGTGCTATATACTATGTGTCTGTGCTATATACTACATGTCTGCGCTATATACTACGTGTCTGTGCTATATACTATGTGGCTGGGCAATATACTACGTGTCTGTGCTATATACTACGTGGTTGGGCAATATACTATGTGGCTGGGCAATATACTATGTGGCTGGGCAATATAGTACATGGCTGGGCAATATACTACGTGTCTGTGCAATATACTACGTGGCTGGGCAATATACTACGTGGCTAGCCAATATACTATGTGGGCTGTGCTATATACTACGTGGCTGGGCAATATACTATGTGGCTGTGTTATATACTACGTGGCTGTGTTATATACTACGTGGCTGTGCTACATACTACGTGGCTGTGTTATATACTACGTGGCTGGGCAATATACTACGTGGCTCTGCTATATAGTGTTACATACTGCGTTGCCTGTGTTATATACTGCGTGGGCTGTGCTATATACTGCGTGGGCTGTGCTATATACTATGTGGGCAGTGTTATATACTGTGTGGCTGCTATATACTACATGGGCAGTGTTATATACTACGTGGCTGCTATATACTAGGTGGGCAGTGTTATATACTATGTGGGTAATGTTATATACTGCGTCGGCAATGTTATATACTGCATGGGCTGTGTTATATACTGTTTTCTACATGGCCTGTGCTACATACTATGTGGCTGCTACTGTATATACATACATACATACATATTCTAGAATACCTGATGTGTTAGAATCGGGTCACCATCTAGTATTACATAAATACATCCATAAATAAGACGCTAACACACTAACTCCATCTATACGGTTAGCTTTGCCATCGCTGCCTTAGTTCTCATCGACTACCAATTAAATGGCATAAGATGAAAGCTATGACTGGGCAGTTAACTTACAGGGTTACAGTCTGTTTAGAAAGGATCGTAAAAATCGGAGAGGAGGAGGGGTTTGTCTCTATGTAAAGTCTTGTCTAAAGTCCACTTTAAGGGAGGATATTAGCGAAGGGAATGAGGATGTCGAGTCCATATGGGTTGAAATTCATGGAGGGAAAAATGGTAACAAAATTCTCATTGGGGTCTGTTACAAACCCCCAAATATAACAGAAAGCATGGAAAGTCTACTTCTAAAGCAGATAGATGAAGCTGCAACCCATAATGAGGTCCTGGTTATGGGGGACTTTAACTACCCGGATATTAACTGGGAAACAGAAACCTGTGAAACCCATAAAGGCAACAGGTTTCTGCTAATAACCAAGAAAAATTATCTTTCACAATTGGTGCAGAATCCAACCAGAGGAGCAGCACTTTTAGACCTAATACTATCGAATAGACCTGACAGAATAACAAATCTGCAGATGGTTGGGCATCTAGGAAATAGTGACCACAATATTGTACAGTTTCACCTGTCTTTCACTAGGGGGACTTGTCAGGGAGTCACAAAAACATTGAACTTTAGGAAGGCAAAGTTTGACCAGCTTAGAGATGCCCTTAATCTGGTAGACTAGGACAATATCCTCAGAAATAAGAATACAGATAATAAATGGGAAATGTTTAAGAACATCCTAAATAGGCAGTGTAAGCGGTTTATACCTTGTGGGAATAAAAGGACTAGAAATAGGAAAAACCCAATGTGGCTAAACAAAGAAGTAAGACAGGCAATTAACAGTAAAAAGAAAGCATTTGCACTACTAAAGCAGGATGGCACCATTGAAGCTCTAAAAAACTATAGGGAGAAAAATACTTTATCTAAAAAACTAATTAAAGCTGCCAAAAAGGAAACAGAGAAGCACATTGCTAAGGAGAGTAAAACTAATCCCAAACTGTTCTTCAACTATATCAATAGTAAAAGAATAAAAACTGAAAATGTAGGCCCCTTAAAAAATAGTGAGGAAAGAATGGTTGTAGATGACGAGGAAAAAGCTAACATATTAAACACCTTCTTCTCCACGGTATTCACGGTGGAAAATGAAATGCTAGGTGAAATCCCAAGAAACAATGAAAACCCTATATTAAGGGTCACCAATCTAACCCAAGAAGAGGTGCGAAACCGGCTAAATAAGATTAAAATAGATAAATCTCCGGGTCCGGATGGCATACACCCACGAGTACTAAGAGAACTAAGTAATGTAATAGATAAACCATTATTTCTTATTTTTAGTGACTCTATAGCGACAGGGTCTGTTCCGCAGGATTGGCGCATAGCAAATGTGGTGCCAATATTCAAAAAGGGCTCTAAAAGTGAACCTGGAAATTATAGGCCAGTAAGTCTAACCTCTATTGTTGGTAAAATATTTGAAGGGTTTCTGAGGGATGTTATTCTGGATTATCTCAATGAGAATAACTGTTTAACTCCATATCAGCATGGGTTTATGAGAAATCGCTCCTGTCAAACCAATCTAATCAGTTTTTATGAAGAGGTAAGCTATAGGCTGGACCACGGTGAGTCATTGGACGTGGTATATCTCGATTTTTCCAAAGCGTTTGATACCGTGCCGCACAAGAGGTTGGTACACAAAATGAGAATGCTTGGTCTGGGGGAAAATGTGTGTAAATGGGTTAGTAACTGGCTTAGTGATAGAAAGCAGAGGGTGGTTATAAATGGTATAGTCTCTAACTGGGTCGCTGTGACCAGTGGGGTACCGCAGGGGTCAGTATTGGGACCTGTTCTCTTCAACATATTCATTAATGATCTGGTAGAAGGTTTACACAGTAAAATATCGATATTTGCAGATGATACAAAACTATGTAAAGCAGTTAATACAAGAGAAGATAGTATTCTGCTACAGATGGATCTGGATAAGTTGGAAACTTGGGCTGAAAGGTGGCAGATGAGGTTTAACAATGATAAATGTAAGGTTATACACATGGGAAGAGGGAATCAATATCACCATTACACACTGAACGGGAAACCACTGGGTAAATCTGACAGGGAGAAGGACTTGGGGATCCTAGTTAATGATAAACTTACCTGGAGCAGCCAGTGCCAGGCAGCAGCTGCCAGGGCAAACAGGATCATGGGGTGCATTAAAAGAGGTCTGGATACACATGATGAGAGCATTATACTGCCTCTGTACAAATCCCTAGTTAGACCGCACATGGAGTACTGTGTCCAGTTTTGGGCACCGGTGCTCAGGAAGGATATAATGGAACTAGAGAGAGTACAAAGGAGGGCAACAAAATTAATAAAGGGGATGGGAGAACTACAATACCCAGATAGATTAGCGAAATTAGGATTATTTAGTCTAGAAAAAAGACGACTGAGGGGCGATCTAATAACCATGTAAAAGTATATAAGGGGACAATACAAATATCTCGCTGAGGATCTGTTTATACCAAGGAAGGTGACGGGCACAAGGGGGCATTCTTTGCGTCTGGAGGAGAGAAGGTTTTTCCACCAACATAGAAGAGGATTCTTTACTGTTAGGGCAGTGAGAATCTGGAATTGCTTGCCTGAGGAGGTGGTGATGGCGAACTCAGTCGAGGGGTTCAAGAGAGGCCTGGATGTCTTCCTGGAGCAGAACAATATTGTATCATACAATTATTAGGTTCTGTAGAAGGACGTAGATCTGGGGATTTATTATGATGGAATATAGGCTGAACTGGATGGACAAATGTCTTTTTTCGGCCTTACTAACTATGTTACTATGTAAAACCATGTGCATCACCGGCTTACCCCTAGTTTCAAGTAATTATAATTATATTAAGACATCACTTTTATTAGTACAGTTAATAACATCAGTGAAACCAAGGTAAAAAATAAACACAAGTATTAATAGTGGCCAAAGTAACTTGTCACTCAATTATGGCAGATTTAGGAAAATTTAAACATATATCCTAATATTGGAACTGTCTTCTCCCTTCCTTGCTGTGGAGGTTGGCACCTACACCTGCACAATGGTGCCCCCGCTCGTAGGGCTGCTAATCTACTACTGTATATAATCGTCTAATTCTGTCTGTTTGCCTGTAACGGAAATCCCGCATCGCTGATTGGTCGCCACATAGTTCACTCATGTTTACTGAGCAAATTCTGTCAGTCACAGTGCCACGTATTTCAGTCACATTTACTGAACATGTTCTATCAGTCACAGTGCCACGTAGTTCAGTCACGTCACCAATAAGCTGCAACCTTAGAAGGAAGATAGACTTTTCAATGATTGTCCAATAATACGGAAAATCTGATGGTTCAGAACCTCTCCAGTCCCTTTTGGGCTGCATTCATTTATATCTTCAGTTTTAAAGCTGAAGTCTTAAACAGGTAAAGTTTTACTATTATTCTACTTCCACATATGTAGCAAACATGTACCTGCCTGAAATCGGCTGGACAAGGAGTTCAGCAAGCTGGAAAGCCCCTTTGTTTCAGTTTTGTGGTAGTATGCTTTGGGGTAGTGTAGTGCCACCTGCAGGTCATTTTTCCTTACTGCAGTTTTATGAAAATTAATGTTTAACCCCTTCATGACCTTGGGATTTTTCGTTTTTCCGTGTTCATTTTTCACTCCCCTCCTTCCCAGAGCCATAACTTTTTTATTTTTCCGTCAATTTGGCCATGTGAGGGCTTATTTTTTGCGGGACGAGTTGTACTTTTGAACGACATCATTGGCTTTAGCATGTCGTGTACTAGAAAACGGGAAAAAAATTGCAAGTGCGGTGAAATTGCAAAAAAAGTGCAATCCAACACTTGTTTTTTGTTTGGCTTTTTTGCTAAGTTCACTAAATGCTAAAACTGACCTGCCATTATAATTTTCCAGGTCAGTACGAGTTCATAGACACCTAACATGACTAGGTTATTTTTTATCTAAGTGGTGAAAAAAAATTCCAAACTTTGCTAAAAAAAAAAAAAAAAATGGCGCCATTTTCCGATACCCGTAGCGTCTCCATTTTTCGTTATCTGGGGTCGGTTGAGGGCTTATTTTTTGCGTGCCGAGATGATGTTTTTAATGATAGCATTTCGGTGCAGATACGTTCTTTTGATCGCCCGTTATTGCATTTTAATGCAATGTTGCGGCGACCAAAAAAAACGTAATTCTGGCGTTTTTAATTTTTTGCCTGCTACGCCGTTTAGCGATCAGGTTAATGCTTGTTTTTAGTTGATAGATCGGGCGATTCTGAGCGCGGCGATACCAAATATGTGTAGATTTTATATTTTTTTTATTGATTTATTTTGATTGGGGCGAAAGGGGGGTGATTTAAACTTTTATATTTTTTTTATTTTTTTAACATTTTTTTCAACTTTTTTTTTTTACTTTTGCCATGCTTCAATAGCCTCCATGGGAGGCTAGAAGCAGGCACAGCACGATCGCCTCTGCTACATAGCAGCGATCTGCTGATCGCTGTTATGTAGCAGAAATGGAGGTGTGCTGTGAGCGCCGACCACAGGGTGGCGCTCACAGCCACCGGTGATCAGTAACCATAGAGGTCTCTAGGACCTCTATGGTTACCATCCTGACGCATCGCCGACCCCCGATCATGTGACGGGGGTCGGCGATGATGTCATTTCCGGCCGCCTGGCCGGAAGCAGTAGTTAAATGCCGCTGTCTGCGTTTGACAGCGGCATTTAACTAGTTAATATGTGCGGGCAGATCGCGATTCTGCCCGCGCCTATTACGGGCACATGTCAGCTGTTCAAAACAGCTGACATGTCCCGGCTTTGATGCGGGCTCACCGCGGAGTCCTGCATCGAAGCAGGGGATCTGACCTTGGACGTACTATCCCGTCCAAGGTCAGATAGGGGTTAAAGTGTATTTTTTTTATCACATCGTGTATGTGTGGTTTGTTTGGGCATTTTCTTTCTGAAGGGGGCAAGTTTACCTTTCAAATGGTGTATCATTTGTGTGTGTGTGGATGCAGTATGAACGGAGATACAAAGTAATCACCAAAAAAAAGAGTGTTTTGAAATAATATAGAAGGATACTCACCTACTGCCCCCTTCTCTAGTATCTGATGCCGTTCAGGTCCTCTTCTGAGTGACGTCACCACTCTGCAGACTCTCTGCGTCATACCCTGAAGCACCCTGTGTAACCCTGAAGTAGCTTATTCAATGTAAGTCTTTGGAGCGTCAGAACGAGGTTTAGAACGAGGCTCCATAGGCTTACATTGTAAAAGAGAGGTCTGGTTCACACACAGACTGAGCCAGATAGTCTGAAGAGCGGTGACGTTACTCAGAAGAGGACTGGAGTAGCGCTGGATACAGGAGAAGACGGTGGCAGGTGAGTATATTAACACACTGCACTACAGTGCACACATGTATTCACAGATTTTAGTAAAAACAAATATAAAAAAATGAACGGGAGGATTTATTGAAGAAGGCTTTTGTCACATTATAGTAGTTCATAGCCAGGGTCGGACTTGGGTGCCTTGAGCCCACAGGAGGATTTGACTACAGCTATCTGCAAATATCTCTTAGCAGTTATCTCCATTACAGTGGAGCACCGACTGTAAAACATAGGCGGCTCCTGCACATCTACTGTCGCCACCATTACAGGGATGTACAATTATGGTCGTTTGCATTAAAGAGGTTTTTTGGTGAAAACAAGTTATCAACAATCCACAGAATTCACAGGATAGATGATAACTTATTGATCGGTTCAATCCGACTATTGGAAACTGCACCGATCTGAAGAATGGGGAACTTTTATCTCCATTTTCAAATTTATTGGCAGGAGGGATGTCTGACTACTGCTCCAATTATGCTCTTTGGGGCTTCCAGAAAAAGCAAAACACAGCGCCTGGCAGCCACTTAGGGAATGAATGGATCAGTGGTCGAGTCGAACATGACGCTCCATTCTAATAGAGATAAAAGTTTCACATTCTGCCGATCTGTGCGGGTCCCAGCAGTCGGACCCAAACCAATCAATAAGTTATATCTTATCCTTTGGATAGTTGATTACTAGTTATCACCGGAGAACACCTTGCAACTGTGTAATAGTCAAAAGTCAGGGAGGGGTCAATCTTCCAAGTATTTAATATTTAATGGAAATAAAGTAGCTTCTCCTGATTGATATCAGAGAGAACAAGTGACAGCCATATGCAGCACAATCCACTACACTAAGACCAATAATACCATATGCAAGGAAGAAATACCGCCACACTATGATCAGACCACATATTATTACCACATAGTGACCGAATAATACTACAATACTGATCATGAATAAAACCCACAATACTAATAAAACTAATATTACTATTCATGACATTATGCTCAGGAGCTCTGTAAAAAGTGTATAGGTAATACAATGATCACCAGTGACATCATACACAGGAGCTCTGTGTTTAGTGTGCAAGTAATACAGTGATCACTGGTGAAATACACAGGAGCTCTGTATATAGTGTATAGTGTACAAGTAATACAGTGATCACCAGTGACATTATACACAGGAGCACTGTTGTTGTGAATTCCGCTCTTGGGCTCCCTCCGGTGGTTGTAAGTGGCACTTTTGTGAGTTCTGCTCTTGGGCTCCCTCTTGTGGTTTCAAGTGGTATGGCTGCTCCTTGGAGTTAGCTGTCATCAGCTGCCTCCACTTATCTTCTCTTCTGCTCGGCTATTTAGGTCTGGCTGTTCCTTCAGCCAGTGCCACTTGTTTATGGTTTCTGGTTGGATTCACATCTCTTTGGATTTCCCTGTTTTCCTGACCAGTTCAGCAAAGCTAAGTTCTTTCTTACTTGCTCTGTTCTGTTCACAGATTGTGGACTTATCCGTTCAGTGCTTTCTACGTTTGTCCAGCTTATCAGTATGAATTAATTCTGTCTTGCTGGAAGCTCTGGGAAGCAGATTTACCCTCCACACCTTTAGTCAGGTGTGGAGATTTTTTGTAAACTCTGCGTGGATTTTTGTAGTGTTTTATACTGACCGCACAGTATTCCATCCTGTCCTATCTATCAAGCTAGACTGGCCTCCTGTGCTCATCCTGGTTTCATTCTGTGTATGTCTTTTCCCTCTCCACTCACAGTCATTATTTGTGGGAGGCTAATCTATCCTTTGGGGATTTTCTCTGAGGCAAGATAGTTTTCCTGCTTATGTCTTTAGGGGTAGTTAGCTCTTAGGTTGTGACGAGATGCATAGGGAGAGTTAGGAGCATTCCACGGCTGCTTCTAGTGTTGTGTTGAGCTTAGGGACTGCGGTCAGTACAGTTACCACTTCCTTCAGAGCTCGTTCCATGTTGCTCCTAAACCACCGCGTCATAACACACTGCATACATATGGGCAGCACGGTGGCTCAGTGGTTAGCATTGCAGCCTTGCAGCGCTGGAGTCTTGGGTTCAAATCCCACCAAGGACAACATCTGCAAGGAGGTTGTATGTTCTCCCCGTGTTTGCGTGGATTACCTCATGGTCCTCCGGTTTCCTCCCACATTCCAAAGACATACTGATAGGGAATTTAGATTGTGAGCCCCATTGGGGACAGCAATGATAATGTGTGCAAACTGTAAAGCGCTGCGGAATATGTTAGCGCTATAGAAAAAATATAAAATAAAAGATTATACAGTGTCAGTGTACAGGTAATATAGTGATCACCAGTAACATTATACACAAGAGCTCTGTATATAGTATACAGTGTATAGGTAATACAGGGATCACCAGTGACATACACCTGAGCTCTGTATATAGAGTATAGTGTACAGGTAATACAGTGATCACCAGTGACGTTATATACAGGAGCTCTGTATATAGCATACAGGTAATACAATGACCGCCAGTGGTATACGTAGAAGCTCTGTATTTAGTGTGTAGGTATTACAGGGATTACCAGTGACATTATACACAGGAGCTCTGTATATTGTGTCAGTGTTCAGGTAATACAGTGATCACCAGTGACGTTATATACAGGAGTTCTGTATGTAGTGTTAGTGTACAGGCAATACAGTGATCACCAGTGACGTTATATACAGGAGCTCTGTATGTAGTGCATCACTCTGCACTTTAAAGCTAGCTAGGTGACAGGTTCATTGCACTTTTTTTTATATTTCCTAAGTCATCACAAAGGGTTGGTCTCTTGGAGAAACTTCACACTACAGACCCATTGGGCCTCTCGCTCTAGTCTACTGTGACACAATTGGTATATGCTGCTACTTTTGTCCAGGAGACTAGCCTCATATTTTAGCATTGAGCGTGCTAATCTAGATTCAGATTGATAGCTCTTGCAAACATAGACATTTCTAATTTCTTCTCATTGTCCAATTGTTTTATTTACTTTTAATTTTCTGTTGCTTCTCTAGTTCGCTGAGGAATATGATGACGCTACTGTATAGTAAGATTTACAGATTTTATTCATTTGAATACTGGCTCTATGCACACACTGAACGTGAACATTAATTTTATTTTTCTCAAACCTTAAAATAAAACCAATTCTCCAGTGGCTCAGACATGGGTGAACCACGTAGTGTGACAAAGGTAGATGTATGGCATTATTTTAGTACAGATATGTCGCGAGTAATGAATTGCTCCATACACCTGGCTGCCATAAACCGTATACAATGGGGAAGGATTATGTGCAGAGTACTGGGAATTGCTGTAGAAAAGCGAAGATTCAGCAGCTACAGTAAGAATCTGCAAAAAGAGGTTTTGTATAATTTCTTAGACTTGTCTATTCCCACAGTAAGTTCACTACTTCAGTTGGATTTGACCGTGCTCTTTCTAAATTCTGTCACAAGCAAAAAGGAAAATGCACATATAGCTTTTTCACTGCAATAGATTTGCATTAGAATATCCATTTAGCTGCAAAATTCTTACCGCTAGGCCTAAATGGCCATCACCTATCTCAATAATCTGCCACCAACTGGTTGGGACCTTACGGTAATAAACTTAATAAACACAGCGTACATTATTGATGTATAGATCTCTCAGACCTGATAAGAGTGATGTACTTACTTTAAATATCTATGTCGAAATGGCTGTAAAATCCTCAAACTAAAATAAAATCAGTCCCACCTCTGGGAACCACAGTTTGAATTAATTTGAGGTGAATAAAATTCGCCTTGAAGTTTACAAAAAAAATTGGATTTGCACAAATTCTGTTTTATTATGATTTTTTGAGTTTTGCACAAATTTGCTTTGCTCATTTCTAGTCGGGGTCCCAGAGATGGGACTGGATTTATTTTAATTTGATGATTTGACACACAACCATTCTCACATGGATTTTCAAAGTAAGCAAACCAATGTTATCATGTCTAAGATAAGTGTTTAATAATGTATTTAGCTAAGGCCTCTTTCACACTTCCGTCGTTTGGCCAACGTCGCAATGCGTTGTTTTGGAGAAGAAACGCATCCTGCAAAGTTGCCCGTAGGATGCATTTTTTCTCCATAGACTTGCATTAGCGACGCATTGCGACGTATGGCCACACGTCGCATCCGTCGTATATTAATGGGCTGAATTTGGCACATGAAAATAAATTCTTGATGCTCCATAAGCTGTACGGTATCAGGGCACTGATGTCCAGGCGCTGTCCAGGCTCCTTATCACTAACCATGAGACTTGACTATAAAAAGATGGTGACCTCAAGTCATAACAAAATAGTAAAATTGGTCATGGCCATTAATTTAATTTTACTATTACAAAACGGAATCTTTATTCCTCGTTGACCACTTTTATAGTCTTTTTGTTTGTCCTCATTACCAATCCTCACAACTAACAGTGAAATCTGGATATCTGGAGAATACTACGCTGTAGAAAACAGAGTCTGCAATTATGTCCTCAAACCATTTTTATCCCAAGAGAAAAAAAGGATCTGTAAACACGATGAATCTATATGTTTGCTTCCGAATTTACAATTCTTCTTTTATTATTTTTCCCATTGAATATACTTCTTAACTATCACCAGAAGCGACACAATACAGATTCCCCTATTGCGTGCTTTGATTTTATATGGACTCACTACCATGAGAAAAATTATGAGAAAAATTATAGGTTCAAAATTATTAAGAAAGAAAACTTATTTGTGCCTTTTTTAAGAGCCTATAAAAGGTGGAAAGAAAAAAATCACCACAAATATAGTAGGAGTCTGTGTCTTAAAGATGTGTATTCAGATTTCTTTTCATAATATAGTTGAACAATAAAATACATTATTATATCATTTTTATAAAAAAACAATCGCAAACCTCCAAAAAGAAAAAAAGACTGTGACATGTAGAATTTATTTATCAGCTCTAAAAATATTCTTTTAAGTCTGTTTTTATTTTCTGATTGTATACATGATCATCACTAATCTGGACATTGGTCGGGCCCAGAAATGATGACGGCAGATGTCTCTTTCTATAGTCCTGTGGCCATAAACCTTCAATTACAGAGCGCCAGAGCCGCAGACTGTCAGGGAATGTTCTGACTTGTAGTTGGAGTGCCACAGATTGGGAAAACTGCTATAATCTGTCCATTGAAGAGGAAAGAGATTATTGAGATGCCATCAGCACATTTTGACAGCTCATCTGCTCTCTCCATTGCATACAATTTCCTACATTCTGCTAATGGCACATGGGAATATTTCCTCCCTGCTCTCCTCTACTACCGGAATTGTTCTTGATGATAAAGCATGAATGTTGGATATAATATAAATGTGAAGGATTTGCTGATTATGTCTTTCTTCAGTTTGCTGTGTAAGTCAAAGGTCACCAAAGCTGAACCTTATCTCAACGCGAATCTGCCGGGAGCATGTAACACAGTAGGACGAGCAGAAGAGACTGATATATAGGTTTATGGGAAAAGATTAAGGATGAAATGTAAGTTATTGATCTAAACCACTGCCTCCAACTAAGGCCACGTTCACACGTTCAGTATTTGGTCAGTATTTTACCTCAGTATGTGTAAGCCAAAACCAGGAGAGGAACAATCAGAGGAAAAGTTTAATAGAAATACGTCACCACTACTGCATTTATCTCCTACTCCTGGTTTTGGCTTACAAATACTGAGGTAAAATACTGACCAAATACTGAACGTGTGAACGTGACCTTACACAGAAAAGTCTGCTAATCTGTGAGGGACTGGACTCCCAAAACCAGAGAGAATAATGACTAGGGTCTTATTCAAACACCTGTGTTAGGCCGGGGTCACACTTGCAAGTGCAATGCGATAAACTCGCATGAGTCTCTCGCATCAATACCCGGCACTGTCGCTGGCACTCGGGACCGGAGCGTGCGACTGCATGTATTTCTATGCAGCTGAACTCACCGGTCCCGAGTGCCGGGTATTGATGTGAGAGACTCGTGCGAGTTTATCGCATTGCACTTGCAAGTGTGACCCCGGCCTTACACGTAGTATTGTATACTATTTTTTCACGGATAGAACATGTTCCCCTTATAATCTATGGTGATATTCACATGTTCGATTTTTTTCATGCACCGTGTGTCCGTGCAGAACTCATGGAGGCATGTCTGTTTTTTTTGTTTTTTTTTACAGTCTCACGAATGAAATGGGACAATACAAATCGATTAGTCTGTGAAAAACACAGATCACACGGATTGCATCAGTGTTCCACCCATGTGCCATCCATGTCTAGCATTGCACAGTGACGTAACTTGAAACTCATGGGCCCCAATGCGAAAACTCCAATGGGGCCCCCAAATATTTTAAATCTTTAATAGCAATAGTCTTTTTCTAAAGGGCCAAAGGGACTTTTAGTGCCCCCTAGGCTCCAGGGCCCAGGTGCGATTGCAACCCCTGCACCTGTTGTAGTTACACCCCTGGCATTGCAAAGTATAGGAGAAGATTTGTTCTATATTTATTTATCCATCCGTGAAAAACACTGATGGTAAAAACAGAAAATCCTTCTGTATAAAGACATCTCCTATTCTAAAAAGGAAAACTATGGAAATATTAAACAAAAATGAAAACATTATCCAAAGTGATAAAACATTCTAAGCGTAAAGTATACAGCTGTAAAAAAAATATTGCATTGCTATGCCTCTTAAGATCACTTTTGAGACTACAGCATAAAGGGAATCTGTCAGAAGCATTCATCCCCCCAAACTATTTATATGCGCATGTAGCTCTTTCAAAGACAAGTTCAGCAATATCTTTACATAACCAGTCCATTCCTCCATAAGGCCGGGGTCACACTAGAGAGAATTACGGATGAGGGAGAGGTGCAAAAACAATGCATTGCACTCGGACCAATGTTTCTCTATGGGGCAGCTTCCATCAGCCGTATATTTCTCGGCCGTATTTAACGAGCTGAGAAATTTGCAGCATGCTGCGTTTGTCAGCGCATTCCTACAAAAATACACCGATGCAAGCCTATGGGGGCGAGAAAAATACAGATTACACACGGACCACATGTCTGCCTTGCGAGAAATACACACCGGTGTCCTATAGAAAAGCCGGTAATTCAATGCGGCGTACAGTAAAATCACACTGACAGGTTAGAATAGTATAGATAAAATAAATGTCTACACATAGTTTAGGTGTATATATATATATATATATATATATATATATATATATATATATATATATATTTATTGTCCAGAAAGATGAAGGCAGCACTCCAGTAGAAAAAATAAGAGTATTTTATTGGCCCATGTGCGACGTTTCAGTCCAAAGTGTGGACCTTTCTCAAGCTTGTTGCGCTGCTAGGTTCAGGGTTTGCGGTCAGTACAGGGGCCACCTTCTCCAGAGTCCGTCTAATGCTGCTCCTAGGCCACCAGATCATAACAGAAAGCATTGGTTTCTAGCATTCTTAGTTCATTCTTGATGAAAAGTATATTTTTTCATGCATCGGCATATGGTTATGGAGCGGCCATATTGCCTGAGCTGCTGTTAACAGGATTTAGAGACGTATGCTTTACAGCAGCCGCATAGGCGGCAACAGACTGGCTCTGATTCAATGATTTTTATAAAAGAGTTTTCTAGGCATGCTCTGTGATGTGTGCAGAGGTCATTGTGCAAGGAATGAGAGGAGGTGGACTGTGATATCACTGTATAGAGTCGATACCTTTCATTGTGAACCTGCTTGTTATAATGAGATAAATGTCACCCTTCTATTAAAGGAAACCTGTCACCCCCCAGGGTGTTTTTAAGTAAAAGAGCCACCTTCAGCAGCACTAAGGCTGCATTCTGTGAAGGTGGCTCTTATGTTTAGTATCCCTAGGAATGGTGAAATAATTGCTTTTATAAATTTCGTGCCATACCTGTATTGTGTCCTGGAGGTATGTCTTCTCCCTCAGTGTCAACGGCCTCCGAGACGTCAATCATCCCCCTGTGTCCTCCTGGTGCCGCCTCCTTTCTTTGTTGTAACGTCACCGGCGCCTTCGTGTAGCGGAGGCCCCAGATCCCGCCCCACAGTGTGTTATGATGTATTCACACTGCAGGGCTGGGAATTTGGCTCCTGCGCAGTGGAGCGGGTCACCGTGCTTCATTGAAGATAGTGCTGAAGTCTCGCGGAACTTCACAAATCTCGCGAGAGATCAGAACTATCTTCAATGGAGAACGGTGACCTGCTCCACTGCGCATGCGCCAGATTCCCAGCCCCGCAGTGTGAATACATCATAACACACTGTTGGGCGGGATCTGGGGCGTCATGACAAAGAGAGGAGGCGGCACTCGGAGGACACAGGGGGATGATTGACGTCTCGGAAGCGGTTGACACCGGGGGAGAAGACATACAGTACCTCCAGGACACAATACAGGTATAATTATCCAGCCTGGCGTAATGCCATTGTTGCACCATGACCGCATCGTTCCAGGCTGGCTAATCAAAAGAAGAGAAGTCATGTTGCAGGCAGTTCTCCGGGCTTCTGTCCTGCAACCCCTGATTACCAATGGGTCCTGGGAATTGATTTGCACCAACTCTCATCTGTACAACTTGTATGTAACCGTAATACGATTATCTGAATGTGCCTAGATCTAAGCAGGCATCAGTAAGCCCCATAAACCTGAAATACCTTGTCTACTGGGACAGTTTAAAGCACAAAAAATTGGCCCTAATCTTCATGTTAATTTTCGCAGAAAGCCAATTAAAAAGCGTGTACGTATGGTTTTTTTATATATAAATTATCATTTGCTCCTGTATTTATTTTTCTTCGCACATTAGCAAAAACAAATATTTTATTACCTTTTTAATGTGCCCTTTTAAGAATGACTAATTAGAAATGGCTTTGGGTATGAAACAAATCATATGGATGGAAGATTTCCAACGGGAATTGCAGAGCAACATACTGGAAGAAAGATCAAAAAGCCGCTTTCTTCTGAAGCAATTCCCGCTCTTAATTATGTCCCTGAGGTGTGTTTTTACAAAGGTAGTTTTGCCAGTGGCCTGCATCATTCCTGTTTGCCATTCAACGCCTGCTCTGTGGACTGTTCATCATCCGTTAATTTTATTATATCCGATCAGGACACGTTTGCAGATGAACACATTCGAGAACTGTAAACTTTCTCAAGTGCAACTAATAACTCACCTTCAGCTAAGAAACAGCGGAAGATAAAAGGTTGGAATCCTGCAGCGGCCGGGTCCCGGCACAGTATGTAACACACTTAAAGGTATGAATTTTACTTTGTGCCATTCAGATCCCTGCGTGGATGGTTCTAGCAAAGTGTTTGCTTTCAGTAAGCACTTACTAAGTGAATTCTGAAACAAACGGACATCGCAAGGTTTATTTAAAGGGGCTTTCCAACTAAATATGTTTAAACTAGTTGAGCAAAAAAACATTTTCAGCACCCTGATTCAGTGGCAGATGGATCAAAGCCCTGTGAACGTCCTCCGACCTGCCTGGATCACCGGAACCTCTTAGACTCGCTGCAAAGTCTTCATTGTAGCATGACCAGATCTACTTGTCAGAAGAGCCGCTACGGATCCTGGCAGGTACTAGGAGGTTCGCTGGGCCCTGGTCCAGTGGTCATGTTGGTATTCCAGGGCTGTCATCACTTCTGATTGGTAGGGCAGGAGAGAAGTTAGGCACGCTTCACTCTGCAAAGAGGATGTACCTCCAGGCCCACTGTTCAGAACAAGTTCTAGCAGGCAGTTTACAGGGATCCCGACGTGGTCACTAAACCAGGATCTGGCAAATCTTTTTGCTCGACTCTATTTAAGGGCTCATGCAGACGTCCATGGATCTTGGATTGGCCACGGGTCTCATGACCCTAGCGTGAGTCTCATTAAAATATATAAAGCCATCATGCTCCAGTCGTGGGACCCATGGCCAGTCCGTGCATTCGGGTCCATGATCGTACAGAGATCCCTGGATGTCTCCATGAGCCCTAACACCTACGACAACCTAGGGGATACATGTATGATCACAGGGGTCCGATCACTGGTATCCACACCGTTCATGATAATGGGGGTCTCAAAGTCGGGTGTGAATGGAGCAGCTGTGTGCATGTGTAACTACAACTCCATTGCCTACTAGGAATAGCGGGATTCTTATTTTTTTAAGTCTTAAAGAAGTTAACAGTTATTTTTTTACCATAATGGTAAATTTGGATTGATCTGTTTTGATTATTATTGATTATCCCTTATAATCGAGACAGGCATACCACTTAAAAACAACAAATAACCTTTCCCACATGTCGGCTTCACATCAGCACCATTTGTAAAATATTCTTTTATTTTGTTAGAATGTTAGAAGCTTTAAAAATTATAGCAGTAATTTTTGCATGTTTTCAAGGAATTTTACAAAACTTATTTTTTTCGGGACCTATTCAGTTTGGAAGTGACTGTGAGGGGCCAATATATTGGGAAACTTCCAAAAGTGATACCAATTTAAAAACAGCGCCCCTGACTATATTCAACACTGCCATCAGTTTGTTCATTAACCCTTCAGGTGCTTTTCAGGAATTAATGCAAAGTGGCATGGCAGAAAACAAATATTGTATTTTTACCACCTATATGTTGCCAAATTCTGAACAGACCGCCATAGCTGGCAGACTTTAAGGCCGATATATGGCTGTATATGCCATGGCAAACATCAGGACCACACAATCATGATTTTGGGGTGCCAATGGGGTTAAGGAAAGAGCCCCCACACTGTGTTAATGGCGCATGCATGTTACAGCACGTCAAGGAGCAGGATTCGCAGAGACCTTTTAGTTGATGTAGGACGCGCCATCCACATAAATCAAGGCAGGAGGATGGCAATTCTGCCGATAGAGGTGCAGACCCCAGACCACCAATGCGGTTTAATAATGATAAATGTAAGGTTATACACATGGGAAGAAGGAATCAATATCACCATTACACACTGAACGGGAAACCACTGGGTAAATCTGACATGGAGAAGGATTTGGGGATCCTAGTTAATGATAAACTTACCTGGAGCAGCCAGTGCCAGGCAGCGGCTGCCAAGGCAAACAGGATCATGGGGTGCATTAAGGTCTGGATACACATGATGAGAGCATTATACTGCCTCTGTACAAAACCCTGGTTAGACCGCACATGGAGTACTGTGTCCAGTTTTGGGCACCGGTGCTCAGGAAAGATATAATGGAACTAGAGCGAGAACAAAGGAGGGCAGCAAAATTAATAGAGGGGATGGGGGAACTACAATACCCAGATAGATTAGCAAAATTAAGATTATTTAGTCTAGAAAAAAGATGACTGAGGAGCAATCTAATAACCATGTATAAGTATATAAGGGGACAATACAAATATCTCGCTGAGGATCTGTTTATACCAAGGAAGGTGACGGTCACAAGGGGGCATTCTTTGCGTCTGGAGGAGAGAAGGTTTTTCCACCAACATAGAAGAGGATTCTTTGCTGTTAGAGCAGTGAGAATATGGAATTCCTTGCCTGAGGAGGTGGTGAGGGCAAACTCAGTCGAGGGGTTCAAGAGAGGCCTGGATGTCTTCCTGGAGCGTAACAATATTGTATTTTACAGTTATTAGGATCTTTAGAAGGACGTAGATCTGGGGATTTATTCTGACAGAATATAGGGTGAACTGGATGGACAAATGCCTTTTTTCGGCCTTGCGAACTACGTTACTATGAGTTGGCAATGAGGCCGACTTGTGCAAAATTATGTTAACATGCCCACAGAGGCGTGACAACATGGAAACAGGGCCGACTAGTCTGGGGAAACTGACACCCCTTCAGCTAGTCAAATCCCTCATTAGCATAGGAAACAGAGGCATTTTAAAGGGATGTACTAAAAAGAATGAAGAAAAGGAATAAATAAAAAGAATGAACATAATAACTTATAGGTTCAAAGAGATGGAGAGGTGTTATAGATTTCTTATACGTCTTGGAACTTTATATGAATTATATGTAGACAAATAGGAAATCAATATAGATCCCATATAAACAGGTGTATATTATATTCCCTGAGCCTGATAGGTGGGGAATGAACATGAAATATATATAGAGAATAGGAGAATGAACACATATCCCATATAAACAGGTGTACTGTTACCTGTGCCTGAGGAATGAACATGAAATATGTGAAGAGAGTAGGAGAATGAACGCCCCACCCTTAATAAAAGGGGGGTAGGGGGGTCGCATGATAACACAGCACCCAGAACACTAGTATGAGTTTTTATGATATGGCATGTTAAACAAGTACTTTGGAATTCAGTGGTTTATGAAGGGTTAATATTAACAGTAAGCTGTGCTATGCATGAGCAGGTTAATTCTGGTTCCAGCTGGTGGTGTTTCCCGCACTTTATCTGTTCCCTGATTGGTGGTTATAAAAAGTGCGGGACGAATATTTTGGTATAAAAAGCAGCTGTTTCAACGGTTGCTGTCAGTCACCTGAAGAAATTTGAAGACCCCTCCCTCCCTCCCTTGTTATATGGTTATTAAATATTTCTATTGTGACGTTTGTTTGTGGAAAATCGCCCGGTCTTCCGGGTGGATTTGTCATTGTGGTATCATTTACAGTTATTAAGTTTAAAGGTTTTTATTATTTAAATGGAGTATAATAAAAATGTGAAAGTAACTCAAAATAAACGCCACGGCCATTTTATTCCAAACTAATCTGGTTGTCATGTGTGAGTTATTTGGGATGTTTTTGGGGGTTTGTGTTACCATGTTTTTTTTTAGTATTTATTTACCTGAATGATGTTATACAGGGCAGGTTAGGCAAGGAGTTTAATCATACATAGGTGAACACTGCTGGGTTGGAGGGCATGGGGGGTCTGACAGGTGATATAGAAGGGTTAATCTTTTGCCTTTAATTTGCCTGTTGCCTTTAATTGCTAGAATAGTTAGAATTTGTTCTCATGATGCAGTAGTCTGGTAGTCTCCTCTTCAAGGACACTATACTTCTTATCATTTATGTTCTCAATAGTCAGCCACAACATGTTCTGGGAACATGGTAAATAAAGTATGACCCTGGGTAACGGTGAAGGCTACGTGAGTTACATTTGTTGTAAATGGCATAAAATATTGCTTTGTGTTTGAGTATATCAGATACAAGTGACTTGCTCACAAAATGTGTGTGCGGTTCCCTTTTTCTCCAAGCGCTTGTCAATTAAGGGCGTAATTCCACAATTTGGCCTGATCTGGCTGTCTGACTCTGGGTCAGAGCGAAAACAGCTACGACACAGGTTCCCTTTAATTTTAAAAGGAACCCGTCACCAGAAAAAAAAAAATGCAGATATATGGTTAATCTGCATGTTAATAGCGTTATTATGCTGCCCGGAGCCAAACGCTGCGGGGAGAAAATTTACTTTTTTCCTCCCGAAAGCATTCTGGTTTCAGTCAGGGGGGTGACACCGACGCGGGTTCAGTCATCGAATTGAGAATACATAGCAGCGGCTGTAACTGCGCGCCCGGTCATGACTGACGCTGGGTCTACATTGGCGTCGGCTGTCATTCAGGGCCGGGGGTACGGTTACAGCGGCCGATCTGTATACTCAGAGCGGTAAATGAACCTGCGCCGGCGCCACCCTCGTGACTGAAACCTGAACGCTGCGGGAGGAATAAAGACATTACAGCATAACAATAATCACATAAACAACAGATACCAAGAAGCATGAGGGCCCTGCTCATAGGCTTACAATGTATGAACTGTATATGGCTCTGTTCTGCGGAACCATAGTATAGTCCCATATGAAGTGCTGCCATATGATCACCTCATATGGTACTAGAAGTGGACAGTATATCCATCATTTAGCATCAGACATGGCAAGGCATAATTTTCTTCTTACAAATTTTTAGATTTTTGCAGTAGTAAAATAAAATAAAAATCCCCCAAACTCTGCAGCTCAATGATGTTTAGCATCCTGACACCGCCACCGCTCACAAACCTGGTTCATTGCTGCAGTATTTCTTTCCCATTGTCCTTCCTAGAGCAGCGCGTTTAGACCAAGCTTCAGCCGTGTGAATGTATTGCTGTGTTTTTATGATGCATGGAGCAGATGGATGAGTGATCATCACTCGTATGGCGTGACTGCTGCAGAATGAGACGGGCACTGGTATATTCTGTGTTCACTTCACCATGGACTATTAGGGCAATATTAACCCCTTAACCCCCAAGGGTGGTTTGCATGTTAATGACCGAGCCAATTTTTGCAATTCTGACCAGTGTGCCATGATGAGGTTATAACTCTGGAACGCTGAGCATGGATCCCGGTGATTCCGACAATGTTTTCTCGTGACATATTGTACTACATGTTAGTGGCAAAATTTCCTTGACATTACTTGCATTTATTTGTGAAAAAAAAAACATAAATTTGGCGAAAATTTTGAAAAGTTTTGCAATTTTCCAACTTTGAATTTTCATGCCCTTAAATCACAGAGATACAGTACAGATCAAAAGTTTGGACACACCTTCTCATTTAAAGATTTTTCTGCATTTTCATGACTATGAAAATTGTATGTTCACACTGAAGGCATCAAAACTATGAATTAACACATGTGGAATTATATACTTAATAAAAAAGTGCGAAACAACTGAAATTACCGTATATACTCGAGTATAAGCCGACCCGAGTATAAGCCGACCCCCCTAATTTTGCCACAAAAAACTGGGAAAACTTATTGACTCGAGTATAAGCCTAGGGTAGGAAATGCAGCAGCTACTGGTAAATTTCAAAAATAAAAATAGATGCTCCATACCGTTCATTATTGCTCCATAGATGCTCCATATACAACTGTGCTATATAGAATGCTCTGCACCATTCATTATGGCCCCATAGATGCTCCACATAAAGCTGTGCTATATACAATGCTCTATACCGTTCATTATGGCCCCATAGATTCTCCATAGAAAGCTGTGCCATATAAATATTGCTCTGCACCGTTGATTATGGCCCCATAGATGCTCCATAGAAAGCTGTGCCCCATATATCTATTGCTCTGCACCGTTGATTATGGCCCCATAGATGCTCCTTATAAAGCTGTGCCATATAGAATGCTCTGCACCGTTCTTTATGGCCCCATAGATGCTCCTTATAAAGCTGTGCCATATAGAATGCTGCTGGTGCTGCAATAAAAAAAAAAAAATCACATACTCACCTCTCTTGCTCAGGACGCCGGCACTTTCAATATTTACCTGCTCCTCGTGCGGCTCCGTCTCCAGCACTGACGCTCAGCAGAGGGCGCGCACTGACTACGTCACCGCGCCCTCTAACCTGAGCGTCACTGCTAGAGGACGCTGCAGACGGAGCCGCACCGGAGCGAGGAGCAGGTAAATATAGCGCAGCGCTGCGCTCCCCATATATTTACCTGCTCCCCGGGGAAGCCAGGGACTGCAGGGACCGCAACAGGAGCAGGTAAGTATATGACTCGAGTATAAGCCGAGAGGGGGACTTTCAGCCCAAAAAAGTGGGCTGAAAATCTCGGCTTATACTCGAGTATATACGGTATGTCTTATATTTTAGGTTCTTCAAAGTAGCGACCTTTTGCTTTAATGACTGCTTTGCACACTCTTGGCATTCTCTTGATGATCTTCAAGAGGTAGTCACCGGGAATGGTCTTCCAACAATCTTGAAGGAGTTCCTAGAGATGCTTAGCGCTTGTTGGCCCTTTTGCCTTCACTCTGCGGTCCAGCTCACCTCAAACCATCTCGATTGGGTTCAGGTCTGGTGACTGTGGAGGCCAGGTCATGCCTGTGCTGGCGTAGCACCCCATCACTCTCCTTCTTGGTCAAATAGCCCTTACACAGCGTGGAGGTGTGTTTGGGGTCATTGTCCTGTTGAAAAATAAATGATGGTCCAACTAAACGCAAACCGGATGGAATAGCATGCCGCTGCAAGATGCTGTGGTAGCCATGCTGGTTCAGTATGCCTTCAATTTTGAATAAATCCCCAACAGTGTCACCAGCAAAGCACCATCACACCTCCTCCTCCATGCTTCACGGTGGGAACCAGGCATGTAGAGTCCATCTGTTCACCTTTTCTGCGTCGCACAAAGACACGGTGGTCAGAACTAAAGATCTCAAATTTGGACTCATCAGACCAAAGCACAGATTTCCACTGGTCTAATGTCCATTCCTTGTGTTCTTTAGCCCAAACAAGTCTCTTCTGCTTGTTGCCTGTCCTTAGCTGTGGTTTCCTAGCAGCTATTTTACCATGAAGGCCTGCTGCGCAAAGTCTCCTCTTAACAGTTATTGTAGAGATGTGTCTGCTGCTAGAACTCTGTGTGGCATTGACCTGGTCTCTAATCTGAGCTGCTGTTAATCTGTGATTTCTGAGGCTGGTGACTCAGATAAACTTATCCTCGAAAGCAGAGGTGACTCTTGGTCTTCCTTTCCTGGGGCGGTCCTTATGTGTGCCAGTTTCTTTGTAGTCCTTGATGGTTTTTGCCACTGCACTTGGAGACACTTTCAAAGTTTGCCCAATTTTTTGGACTGACTGACCTTCATTTCTTAAAATAATGATGAGCACTCGTTTTTCTTTACTTAGGCTAGTTTCACATTTGCGTTTAAATCCGCAGCGTTTAAAACGCATCCGCAAGTGGTAAAAAAACGCATGTAAACGCGTACAAACGCTGCATTTTTTAGACGCATGCGTTGTCGCATGCGGTTAAAAAAACGCCGCATTTGTACGCGTTTACATGCGTTTTTTCCTGCGTTTGCGCTTTTCATACGCATGATGAGAAATTTCACAAGAGAAAAATCAAGATCCAGACACCGCCAATGGGACAGAGGGCGTGTATTATGACAAAATGCGGAACGGTATAAATGGCCCCCCAAAAGAAATTCATGAATAGCTGGTTTTTGGTCATTCTGCTTCACAAAAATCGGAATAAAAAGCAATCAAAAATGTCACGTGCCCGAAAATGTTACCAATAAAAATGTCAACTCATCCCGCAAAAAACAATACCTCACATGACTCCGTGGACCAAAATATGGAAAAATTGTAGCTCTCAAAATGTGGTAACGCAAAAAATATTTTTTGGAATAAAAAGCGTCTTTCAGTGTGTGACAGCTGCCAATCATACAAATCCACTAGAAAACCCCCTATAAATAGAAATCAAACCCCCTTCATCAACTCCTTAGTTAGGGAAAAATTAAAATATTAACAAAAATGTATTTATTTCCATTTTGCCATTAGGGTTAGGGCTAGGGTTAGGGCTAGGGTTAGGGCTAGGGTTAGGGCTAGGGTTTGGATCCCTTTATCACCTTGATGGTGGCTTAGGGATAGGGTTAGGGCTAGGGTTAGGGTTTGGATCCATTTATCACCTTGATGATGGCTTAGGGTTAGGTTTAGGGCTAGGGTTAGGGTTTGGATCCCTTTATCACCTTGATGGTGGCTTAGGGTTAAGGTACCGTCACACTGAACGATATCGCTAGTGATCCGTGACGTTGCAGCGTCCTGGCTAGCGATATCGTTCAGATTGACACACAGCAGCGATCAGGATCCTGCTGTGATGTCGTTGGTCGCTGCAGAAAGTCCAGCACTTTATTTTGTCGCTGGACTCCCTGCAGACATCGCTGAATCGGCGTGTGTGACGCCAATTCAGCGATGTCTTCACTGGTAACCAGGGTAAACATCGGGTTACTAAGCGCAGGGCTGCGCTTAGTAACCCGATGTTTACCCTGGTTACCAGCATAAAAGTTAAAAAAAAACAAACACTACATACTTACCTTCCGCTGTCTGTCCCCGGCGCTGTGCTTCTCTGCACTGGCTGTGAGCGCCGGCCAGCCGGAAAGCACAGCGGTGACGTCACCGCTCTGCTTTCCGGCCGCTGTGCTCACAGTCAGTGCAGAGAAGCACAGCGCCGAGGACAGACAGCGGAAGGTAAGTATATAGTGTTTGTTTTTTTTAACTTTTACGCTGGTAACCAGGGTAAACATCGGGTTACTAAGCGCGGCCCTGCGCTTAGTAACCCGATGTTTACCCTGGTTACCGGCATCGTTGGTCGCTGGAGAACTGTCTGTGTGACAGCTCTCCAGCGACCAAACAGCGACGCTGCAGCGATCGACATCGTTGTCGGTATCGCTGCAGCGTCGCTTAGTGTGAAGGTACCTTTAGGATTAGGGCTAGGGTTATGGTTAGGCTTTGGATCCCTTTATCACCTTGATGGTGGGGGGTGGCTTATCAGTGTCTAGATTTGTTTTTCTCTATTGAAACACATGCGTTCAAAAACGCAACCAAACGCATGTGCTAAAAAACTCATGCATTTACATAGACAGCAATACGTTTTTTTGACGCAATCGAACGCATGCGTGTTTTTTGCGGCAAAAAAACGCCTCTAGAAATTACTACATGTTGCATTTCCACGCCAAGACGCAAGCATCGAAACGACGCATGCGTCGTCAAACGCGGCCAAACGCGTACAAAAAAAATGCATGCATTTTTAATGTTAAATATAGGAAAACACGACGCATGCGTTTATATGCGTTACAAACGCAGCGGCAAAAAATGCAAATGTGAAACCAGCTGCTTTTTTCTTGCCATAATACAAATTCTAACAGTCTATTCAGTAGGACTATCAGCTGTGTATCCACCAGACTTCTGCACAACACAACTGATGGTCCCAACATCATTTATAAGGCAAGAAATCCCACTTATTAAACCTGACAGGGCACACCTGTGAAGTGAAAACCATTCCCAGTGACTACCTCTTGAAGCTCATCAAGAGAATGCCAAGAGTGTGCAAAGCAGTCATCAAAGCAAAAGGTGGCTACTTTGAAGAACCTAAAATATAAGACATAATTTCAGTTGTTTCGCACTTTTTTATTAAGTATATAATTCCACATGTGTTAATTCATAGTTTTGATGCCTTCAGTGTGAACGTACAATTTTCATAGTCATGAATATATAGAAAAATCTTTAAATGAGAAGGTGTGTCCAAACTTTTGGTCTGTACTGTATGTCACACAAAATACTTAGTAAGTTAGGAAGTTATAAGGGTTAAAAGTTGACCAGCAATTTCTCATTTTTACAACACCATTTTTTTTAGGGACCACATCACATTTGAAGTCACTTTGAGGGGTCTATATGATAGAAAATACCCAAGTGTGACAGCATTGTAAAAACTGCACCCCTCAGGGTGCTCAAAATCACATTCAAGAAGGTTATTAAACCTTCAGGTGTTTCACAGGAATTTTTGGAATATTTAAAAAAAAAATTAACATATAACTTTTTTCACAAAATATTTATTTCAGATCCAATTTGTTTTATTTTTCCAAGGGTAACAGAAGAAATTGGACCTAAAAAGTTGTTGAGCAATTTGTCCTGAGTACGCTGGTTCCCCATATGTGGCGCATAATAGAGCTCGGAAGGGAAGGAGCGCCGTTTGATTTTTCAATGCAAAATTGACTGGAATTGAGCTAGAAAGCCATGTCACGTTTGGAGAGCTCCTGATTTGCTTAAACAGTGAAACCCCCCCACAAGTGACACCATTTTGGAAAGTAGACTCCCTAAGGAACTTATCTAGATGTGTGGTGAGCACTTTGAACCCCCAAGTGCTTTCAAGAAGTTTATAATATACAGCCGTAAAAATAAAAAATCATTTTTTCACAAAAATGATATTTTCGCTCCCAATTTTTTATTTTCACAAGGGTAACAGGAGAAATTGGACGCCAAAAGTTGTTGTGCAATTTGTCCTGAGTATGCTGATACCCCATATGTGGGGGTAAACTACTGTTTGGGCGCATAACAAAGCTGGGAAGGGAAGGAGCGCAGTTTGACTTTTCAATGCAAAATTTACTGAAATTGAGATAGGACGCCAAGTCGCATTTGGAGAGCCCCTGATGTGCCTAAACAGTGGAAACCCCCCACAAGTGACACCATTTTGGAAAGTAGACTCCTGAAGGAACTTATCTAGATATGTTGTGAGAACTTTGAGCCCCCAAGTGTTTCACTACAGTTTATAATGCAAATCTGTGAAAATAAAAAATCTTTTTTTTTCCATAAAAATTATTTTTTAGACCCCAGTTTTGTATTTTTTAAAGGGTAACATGAGAACATGGACCACAAAAGTTGTTGTCCAATTTTTCCTGAGTACGCTGATACCCTATATGTGGGGGAGAACCACCGTTTCGGTGCATGTCAGAGCTCGGAAGGGAAGGAGCGCCGATTGGAATGCAAACTTAAATGGAATGGTCTGCAGGCGTCACGTTGTGTTTGCAGAGCCCCTGATGTACCTAAACAGTAGAAACCCCCCACAAGTGACCCCATATTGGAAACTAGACCCCCTAAGGAACTTATCTAGATATGTCGTGAGAACTTTAAACCCCCAAGTGTTCACTACACTTTATAATGCAGAGCCGTGAAAATAAAAAATATTTTTTTTCACACATAAATGATTTTTTTATCCCCCAAATTTTTATTTTCTTAAGGGTAACAAGAAAAATTGGACCCCAAAATTTGTTGTCCAATTTGTCCTGAGTACGATGATACCCCATATGTTGGGGTAAATCCCTGTTTGGGCACCCGGGAGAGCTCGGAAGTAAAGGAGCACTGTTTTACTTTTTCAACGCAGAATTGGCTGGAATTGAGATCGGACGCCATTTCACATTTGAAGAGCCCCTGATGTGCTTAAACAGTGAAAACCCTCCAATTATAACTGAAACCCTAATCCAAACACACCCCTAACCCTAATCACAACCCTAACCATAACCTCACCCCTAACCTGAACATGCCCCTAACCCTAATCCCAACCCTAACCACACCCCTAACCCCAACACACCCTTAACCCTCATCCCAACCCTAACCACACCCCTAACTCCAACACATCCCTAACCCTAATCCCAACCATAACCCGAACCACACCCCTAACCCTAATCCCAAACCTAATCCCAACCATAAATGTAATCCAAACCCTAACCCTAATTTTAGCCCAAACCTTAACTGTAGCTCTAACCCTAATGGGAAAATAGAAATAAATACTTTTTTTTAATTTTATTATTTTTCCATAACTAAGGCGGTGATAAAGGGGGGTTTGATTTACTATTTATAGGGGGGGTTTTATGTTTGGCAGCTGTCACACACTAAAAAACACTTTTTATTGCAAAAAATAGTTTTTGTGTTACCAAATTTTGAGAGCTATAATTTTGGTTCACAGAGTCATATGAGGTCTTGTCTTCTGCGGGACGAGTTAACATTTTTTTGTATTGGTACCATTTATGGGCACATGACATTTTTTGATTGCTTTTTATTCTGATTTTTGTTAGGCAGAATGAACAAAAACCAGCAATTCATGAATTTCTTTTGGGGGAGGGGCATTTATACCGTTCCGCGTTTGGTAAGAATGATAAAGCAGTTTTATTCTTTGAGTCAGTACGATTACAGCGATAACTCATTTATATAATATTTTTATGCTTTGGCGCTTTTATACAATAAAAACTATTTTACAGCAAAAAAAAATAATTTTTGCATCACTTTATTCTGAGGTTGTAACTTTTTTATTTTTTCGCTGATGATGCTGTATGGCGGCTCGTTTTTTTGCAGGACAAGATGACGTTTTCAGCAGTTTCATGTCTATTTATATACGTCTTTTTGATCGCGTGATATTGCACTTTATGTTCGGGGATATGATGATAAAGTATTGTTTTTTTGCCTCGATTTTTTTTTTTTTTTTTTTACGGTGTTCACTAGAGGGACAGTTTTATAGGTCGGGTCATTACGGACGCGATGATACTAAATATGTGTGCTTTTATTGTTTTTTTTATTTACATAAAGAAATGTATTTATTGTAACAATATATAGATTTTTTTTCTTTATTTAGGAATTATTATTTTTTTTACACGTTAAACATTTTTTTTTACTTTTTTACCTTGTCCCAGGGTGGGACGTCATTATATAGTGTCAGATCGCTGATCTGACACTTTGCAAAGCACTGTGTCAGATCAGCGATCTGACAGGCAGTGCAGGAGGCTTGCCAGTTCCTGCTCTCAGAAGGCGCTAGCAGGCCACCTCCCTGCAGGACCCGGAAGGACCCCCGCAGCCATCTTGGATCTGGGGACTGCATGGAGGAGGACACAGGAGACTCTCAGAACAATGCGATCACATTGCGTTGTTCCGAGGGTCTCAGGGAAGCACGCAGGGAGCCTCCTCCTTATGCGATGCTTCCCTATGCCGCCGGAACGCTGTGATCATGTTTGATCACAGTGTTCTGGGGTTTAATGTGCCGGGAGCGGTCCATGACCACTCCTGGCACATAGTGCCGGATGTCAGCTGTAATAATCAGCTGACACTCGGCCGTGAGTGCGGCTGGTCACCCATGACCTACTATCCCATCCCTGGGAATTAAGTCCCAGGTCACCTCGACGGGATAGTACTGTCAGATGGCAGAAAGGGGTTAAGGTGCCATGAAGATGGCACCAATCTAATTAACACTGTGACCAGAAAATCACATGGATTAACCCCTTAACGACCAGGGGTATTTCAGTTTTTGAATTTCTGTTTTTTTACTCCCCTTCTTCCCAGAGCCAGGACTTTTTTATTTATAGGTCAATATGGCCATGTGAGGGCTTGTTTTTTTGCAGGACGAGTTGTACTTTTCAACAACACTATTGGTTTTAACATATCATATACTGGAAAGCAGGGAAAAAATTCCAAGTACAGTGAAATTGCAAAAAAGTACAATTCCACAATTGTTTTTTGTTTGATTTATTTTTTTATCATGTTCACTAAATGCTAAAACTGACCTGCCATTATGATTCTCCAGGTCATTACGAGTTCATAGACACCAAACATGTCTAGGTTCGTTTTTATTTAAATAGTGAAAAAAAATACCAAATTTGTTAAAAAAGAAATCACGCCATTTTCCAAGACCTGTAGCGTCTAAATTTTTTGTGAAATGGGGTTGGGTGAGGGCTTATTTTTTTGCTCGCCGAGCTGGCGTTTTTATTAATACCATTTTGGTGTAGATAGAATGTTATGATTGCCCATTATCGCATTTTATTGCAATGTAGCAACGATCAAAAAAATGTAATTCTGGCGGTTTTAATTTTTTTCTCATTACGCCATTTAGCGATCAGGTTAACTCTTTTTTATATATTGATAGATCAGGCGATTCTGAATGTGGTGATACCAAATATGTGTATATTTGATTTTTTTTTTTAATTGTTTTATTTTCAATGGGGCGAACAGGGGGTGATATGAACTTTATTTAATTTTTTAAAATATTTGTAAAAACTTTTTTTACTTTTTGCATGTTTCAATAGTTTCCGTGGGAGACTAGAAGCTGCCATAACCAGATCGCCTGTGTGTAGCAGAAATGCTCACTTGCTATGAGCATCGACCACAGGGTGGCGCTCATAGCAATCTGGCACTAACAACCATAGAGGTCTGCTGCCGACCTCCGGTTGTCATGCCCACCCATGAGTGACCCGTTACCCCACCAATGGGCAGGATTAGCAATGAACTTCAGGTAAGATTGACTGTGGCATTTAACTACTTAACAGCCGCGGGTGAACCGTGATTCCACCTGTTGCTATTGCAGGCACATATCAGCTGTATGGAAGAGCTGTCATGTGAACAGAAAGGTGCAGGCTCAGCGACGGAGCCTGCACCAAACAGGGAGTCCGGCATGGGCGTACTTTTATACCCAATGTAAGAAAAGGGTTAAAAGAAAAAAATCTTTGCTAAAAGATAAAAATGAGCAAGGCTGTGGCACTATCACTGCTGGCCTTATTCATACATCAATATATTATCAATCATTTATAGGACCATTTACTATTTCCTATGTTACATAATTGTAATTTTTCCATTTAAATTTAATTTGATACTTTTGGCTCCATATGACATCCCATTTTTTATTGCACCCATAGACTTGATTTACGGACGAAACTAATGCGTTCCTCTGGTATTTTCACTCGCAGATTCGGCCAGCGAAAACAATCAGTCATCTGCAGGGCCGCTTTCCACGCACAACACTTGGATCGAAAATCCGGTTGTGTGAACGATCCAATAAGAGAGGTCTGTTAGTGATTTACGGCTCGAACGGAGTCTGGGGCAGAAAGCCGAGACTTTCTGAGAACCGCCATAAGTGAGTTATATAAATTATACGTCGAATAAACGTCAATACGATTCTCTATTGAAAACAATACAATGCATTTTGTTAGTAGATTTACCCCGATGTTCTGCAGAGACAGATCCACACATATATAGAAAGTGTCATTATTCTGTGCAAAATATTTAGTGTAATCACTAGAGATGGGTGAACCCGAACAGTAAAGTTTGGCGTCAATGCCGAACACTGTGATTGGAGGTATACACTTTACCTCCAGTCACTGGTGTCAGATGATGGGACTACTGCTCCCATCATCCAACACCTGCTGCCGCTAATAACAGCGAGAGCAGGAGCGGCTGATGGGTGTATTCATTAGCTGTCTCTTGCGCTGTAAATAAATATTTTAAAAAAATCGGCATGGGTTCCCTTGTATTTTTGATAACCAGTCAGTCAAAACTCACAGCTGGGGGCTGTAACCCTCAGCTATCAGATTCATCAAGGCTGATTATCAAGAATATAGGGGTCTCAACGTCGAAATTTTTAATACGGTGCTATAGGGGATCTCACCTAGGTTACCACAGTTCAGCCCAGCTGGGATCGCAGCCTCAATGACCAGAGGTAACCTCAATGACGTCACCGCCGGTCACTGAATCTGCTCTTGCAGCAGCTCATTCATCCAGTGGCTCTCAGCCTGGACGGTTGCATCTTGGCACGATCCAGGTTGAAAACTGTTTTTTCCCCAGACATGGATTACGCATAGGTGAGGGATTTTGCTGTTTTTTTTTATTTTGGTTTATTACAGGAGTGCAAGGGCTACCAATATCTGGTTTAAAAACAACAGTATCACTGTGCTTGATTGGCCAGGAAACTCGCCTGACCTTATCCTCATAGAGAATCTATGGAGTATTGTCAAGAGGAACGTGAGAGACACCAGACCCAACAATGCAGATGAGCTGAATGCTGCTATCAAAGCAACCTGGGCTTCCATAACACCTCAGCAGTGCCACAGGCTGATCGCCTCCATGCCACGCCGCAGTGATGCAGTAATTGATGCCAAAGGAGCCCCGACCAAGTATTGAGCGCATTTACTGAACATACATTTCAGTAGGCCAACATTTCGGATTTTAAAATCATTTTTCAAGCTGGTGTTATAAAGTATTCTAACTTACTGAGATAATGACTTTTGGGTTTTCATTGGCTGTAAGTCATAATCATCAACATTAACAGAAATAAACACTTGAAATAGATCACTCTGTGTGTAACGACTCTATATAATATTAGAGTTTCACTTTTTGTATTGAAGAACTGAAATAAACTAACTTTTTGATGATTTTCTAATTTATATATATATATATATATATATATATATATGTATATATATATATATATATATATATATATATAAACATAGAAAATTCTGCGGCAGAAAATAAAGTAATTTTCAAGGCCAAGTTTAGGTTAAGAACACCGTGCTATGTTACATAAGCCCACAAAATTACAGCATAATAATGTGTGCATAATTTAAAACGGTGGAATTTTTGCCTTAGGTGTCAAAGCACCTTGTTTTATCATTTGTCTTTGTGACAATTTTTTCATGACTCATGTTCATCAAAATCTCGAAAAATGTTAAAGTACAGTAGCACATTAAAGGGTGCTACAGCTAAAATATGCTCTAAATTATACACTTTTATACTTAAAAGTGATTTCCTCCTCTTTCTTTTTGAGTGCATGGCTCCCCTGCCTCCCAGCTTTCTGTTTGCCCAGAAGGCGGTGCACTTCTGAACATAGACAGTTTGGACTGTTGGCATATTTCTGGAGGAAAGACCGGCACTATTGCTCCTGAAGTATATGTGCTTGAGGGCCGCAGTACTAACCTAATATAAGTCAATGACCTCAGCACCAAAATGATAATGGAGAAAGAAGATCTTGATGCAATTTTATGTTGATCCGGCAAAAAAAGATTCAACGTTTCGACCGACAACTGCATTTTATGAAGGGCCTTTGTATTGTAGAGGAGCCAGGTATGAGCAGCATCTACATCATACCCGACTCCTCTACAGTACAAATGTATTTGATAAAGACCATTGTCGGTCGAAATGTTGGACCGTTTCTTGCCCAATCAAAATAAAATATTCACTTATTGTCTCCATCATTATTTCAGTGCTGAAGTTTCTTGCTTACGTCTGCAGCATTGGAGGAGTATAGGGACACAAAAGCTATTAAAATACAGCCAAAGGCCAAGTTCAGTATTTGGCCAAAATTTTCCATCAGTATTTGTAGGCCAAAACCATGAGTGGGTGATAAATACAGAAGTGGTGCATATGTTTCTATTACACTTCTCTTCTGATTGTTCCACTCCCGGTTTTGACTTACAAGCACTGATGTAAAATACTGACCAAATACTAAACATGGCATAACAGAATCAAATGTGCCACTTGTTGCAATATTGTCAGGTGAAAAATGCGCAACTACTGTTTAATACTGCATGAGTTTGTGTCTCCAGCAATGGTGTTACATTGCTAATAATTTACTGTTAAAAAAGGAGGAAGTTCCTGTTCACTGTGTGTGTAGGTGGAGCACATTCATTTTGCTTTACTTTGCAAGCTGACAGACAAGGTGCTAAGATCCTAAGCTATAAGAAATACCAGTTGTAAGCTGTGTTATCTTTGTTCCTGAATAAATATATATTCACTGTTGAACGGCTGGACAGTACAAAGATTAATCTGCTGCCAACAGGTTATGAGTCCAGAAACCCAAAGACCCAGAGAACAGCCCAGAGGAGAGAGAACAACAGTGTACTAAGAAGAAGCAAATATTGCTGCCAGCAGCAATTCTGTGAAGTTCACTGTGCCAAATCTGACTAACCAGAACTACCAATCATGGAAATTCAAGGTAAAGATACTGCCGATAAGAGAAGGTACGTGCAAATACACAAAAAAGCACCAGTACACAGGCAGAGATGCTTACCTGTCCAAGGCCTCCAAACAATTGCACTAACCAAGGTGCAGCGGACCCAAGTTAAGATGGCAGATGGCAGCTGCGTTTACTGTTAATGCAATTACATTAACGTATGCATGCTGTATATAATCTGTTTCAACTAGTCATATGACTGACAGAAGCTTCTTCTCTAACCTTACCCAAAGTAAGTCAGAGAATGTGATCTTGGCTAATGTACAGCATTTGAATTCAGAGGGAATAGGAGATGGTTACATTAGCTATCAAGTCTCCCCAACATGCAGAAAGATCCCAGTAAAGGAAGTGCTCTGCAAAGACCCCATTTCCCTTCACAGATCCTGTCCTGGCGATGTGTGAATGCGAGGTGACAGGCGCAGTACGGGGTGATGCTGGGAAGCAGGCTGGGGGGAAATGTAGCCATATAGTAACAATAAAAATGAGACCCTTCTAGTCAGCTGCCTCACCTGCCATTCCCTGACTGCACCTAACTTCCCCCTCTATTACCCCAGACCTGAGTGCTGCTGTCACCCTGCTCCCTCCACCATATATCTTCCAGAATCCTTGTTGCCTGCCATCCTCGGTGACTGTTTACTTGTCAGTATAACTGCAGTCACCAACAAAATGGCTGCTCACTGGGTTCCTAAATGTCATCCTCTCTTATCACTTAGCAAACACCCAGAAGGGGAGGAGAGGAGACATCACACACGTCAGCAGACTCCGCCCATAATTACTGCAGTGCAGTAATGTGAGCTAGTTGTACACTAGGTTTTTGTCAAATTTCAGTAGCTGCTCCCCCTAGAGTTTAAAAGTGGAAATGCCAAACCTTTTAAAATTATTTTTCATATTTTACTAAATTATAAACAAACTAGATGGTGGCCCGATTCTAACGCATAGGGTATTCTAGAATATGTATGTATATAGCAACTACATAGTAGTATATAGCACAGGCCACGACAAATTCTTGAATACCCAATGTGTTAATACAGGCCACACAGTATATAAGAGTGGCCACGCAGTATATAACACAGCCCAAACATAATATCACACAGCCCACGCAGTATATAACATTGCCCACATAGTATATAACACTGGCCACGTAGTATATAGTAGCCATGCAGTATATAAACGCAGCCCACACAATATATAACACTGCCCACATAGTATATAACACTGCTCACGTAGTATATAGCAGTCATGTAGTATATAACACAGCCCACACAGTATATAACACTGCCCACATAGTATATAACACTGCCCAAGTAGTATATAGCAGCTATGTAGTATATAACGCAGCCCACACAGTATATAACACTGTCCACATAGTATATAGCAGCCATGTCGTATATAATGCAGCCCACGCAGTATATAACATTGCCCACATCTATATATATAATTGTCTAAGGGTTTTACTGTCTGTCTGTCTGTCCTGGAAATCCCGCGGGCACAGCATGGCGACGATGATGTCATAAAGGTCGCCTCGTACAATCAGCGACGGGCACACTCTGCCGCGAATTCGCCTCGACCAATCAGCGACGGGCACAGTATCGACGTAGATGTCATAATCATTGCCATGGTGACGATGATGTCATAAAGGTTGCCTCGACCTATCAGCGACGGGCACAGTCTGCCGCGAATTCTGGAATCATCATTGCCCATATACTACGGGGACATGCATATTTTAGAATACCCGATGCGTTAGAATCGGGCCACAATCTAGTAGTATATAACACTGCCCACATAGTACATAGCAGCCATGTAGTATATAAAGCAGCCCACACAGTATATAACACTGCCCACGTGGTATATAGCAGCCATGTCGTATATAATGCAGCCAAAAAAACAAAAGCACTTAGGCGCACTGCTATATATCATATAGAAAAGTCCTGAGGGTGCAAAACAGCAATAAGACACTAAACTAAATAGCCAAAAGAGAAAGCAATACTGTAAAAAAATGCACACCATCAAATGAATAAATGTAAACGATAGCATAGGCTGATTTTATTAACAGATCAAAGACACACAACATGAACAATAAAAACATGATTAAAAACATAGAAACACCATCAAGAACACACAGGAAACATAAGTAATGACTCAGTGTAATAAGGTAACCCAAGAAAGACCTAGTGGCTCATGGGGTGTTGCGCAAAAATATACTGGCAATAGGATAGTGCAAAAATGGCTAGCAAGGCCGCAAACACGGCACCAAGTAAGCAAGCGGTAACAGGCACAGAAAACTGTCCAAAAAACAATAGACAGCAATGAGCCAAAAAGCAAACTAATAGGTCACTTGTACAAAATAGTATCCCTGAGACACAGAGCATAAGCGGGAGAAACCTCCCATATAAATACCACCTGGTGACGTGATGCCCCACGCGTATCGCCCGGCGAACCAGGCTTCGTCAGGGGAGAATAATATAATGCAGCCCACGCAGTATATAACATTGCCCACATAGTATATAACACTGCCCACATAGTATATAGCAGCCATGTAGTATATAACGCAGCCCACATAGTATATAACACTGCCCACATAGTATATAGCAGCCATGTAGTATATAATGCAGCCCACACAGTATATAACATTGCCCACATAGTATATAACACTGCCCACGTAGTACATAGCAGCCATGTAGTATATAACGCAGCCCACGCAGTATGTAACAGCCCACGTAGTATATAGCAATGTGGGCACTATATGCATGGTTAAAAAAGACTTAAAATAAAAAAATAAACTTATACTCACCTTCCGAAGTCCCCTTGTAGTCCTGGCGGTGCACGCAGCAGCTTCCGGTCCCAGGGTTGGTATGAGCGCAGGACCTGTGATGACGTTGCGGTTACATGACCGTGATGTCATGGAAGGTCCTTCTCACATAGCATCCTTGGCACCGGAACCTGCCGCTTGCACTGCCGAGGACAGCACGCCACAGATCCTGTCCTGGCGATGTGTGAATGCGAGGTGACAGGCGCAGTACGGGGTGATGCTGGGAAGTAGGCTGGGGGGAAATGTAGCCATAGAGTAACAATAAAAATGAGACCCTTCTAGTCAGCTGCCTCACCTGCCATTCCCTGACTGCACCTTCTTTGACCACTTCACCACCTGGCTACTTCATTTCCTTTCTGCGGACATCCCCACTATCATCATGGGCGACTTCAACATCCCCATTAACACTTCCCTCTCAGCTGCCACTAAACTTCTATCTCTCACTTCCTCTTTCGGCCTCACTCAATGGTCTTCTGCAGCTACTCACAAAGATGGTCACACACTGGACCTCATCTTCACCCGCCTCTGCTAACTATCTAACCTCTCTAACTCACCTCTTCCACTCTCTGACCACAACCTTCTCACATTCTCATCTCTCTCCACTCCATGTCTACAATCCCCACCCCACAAACTTTCACACCCTCGCAGAAATCTTAAACATCTTGACCTTCATTCATTCTCTGAGTCCCTCCTCCCTCTCACAGACATAAGTTCCATACACAATGCGGATGACGCTGCCGCTCTATATAACACCACAATAGCTATAGCTTTGGAATCTGCTGCCCCACTTACACATACCAAAGCTCGCAAAATCAACAGACAGTCCTGGCACACCAGCCTGACCAAAGAACTGAGGCGAGCTTCCAGGGCTGCTGAGCGCAGATGGAAAAGATCCCACTCCAACAAGCACTTCATCGCATTCAAACAGTCCCTCACTACTTTCAAGACCACACTCGCCACAGCTAAACAAACCTACTTCTCATCTCTCATATCCTCCCTATCACACAACCCTAAACAGGTATTCAACACCTTCAATTCTCTCCTCTGTCCCCCAGCACCTCCTCCCTCCCCACTTATCTCCGCTGAAGACTTTGCCTCATTTTTCAAGCAGAAGATTGATAGCATCAGAGACAGTTTTGGTCAACAACCCCCAGAGCCCTTCCTCCCGACTTCCCAGCCCTCCGCCTCCAAAACCAACTTCTCCCCATTACAGAAGATCAACTCTCCACTCTACTCTCAAGATCTCATCTCACCACCTCTGCACTTGACCCACTCCCATCCCACCTCATCCCAAACCTCACCACAGTCTTCATCCCAAGTACTAGGATTGTATTAAATTATTTGCTTGTACGTTCATACCTTGAACCTCCTAATTGACGTGTGACGCCATGGAGCCTTCTATTGTTGGTGTGGCTGCTCCTATGCCCTACTAGCTATTGGCACTATTATTCAATGTTAGCATGTGGAGTAACCAGCTCACTTATTTTGGTCTTTTATAGGCATATACACATATGTACCCTTTGTATGGCTTACCTGACTATTTTGTCTGTGCGTGGCACTAGTGTTGCCATTCTTTCTTCATTGCATCTGCTTTATTGTTGTCTGTATTTTTGTATTTATATACCCTTTTAGATTTTTGTCTTCAATAAAATTGTTCATTTTAGCTCATGTGTCCATCTTTTATTGGTTTTCTTATATATATATATATTATGGCGGAGTATTTATTTTGATTGCCCTCCCTATAGGTTTACCAATCTGGCTTCCGGTCACACCATTCCACTGAAACTGCCCTAACTAAGTTCACCAATGACCTCTTAACCGCCAAGAGCAAGCGACACTACTCTGTCCTCCTCCTCCTCGACCTGTCGGCTGCCTTTGACACAGTGGACCATTCCCTATTATTACAGACTTTCTCATCCCTTGGCATCACAGACTTGGCCCTATCCTGGATCTCATCACACCTAACAGACCGGACATTCAGCGTCTCCCACTCACACACCACCTCCTCACCTCGCCCCCTATCTGTCAGAGTCCCACAAGGTTCAGTCCTTGGGCCCCTGCTCTTCTCCATCTACACCTTTGGCCTGAGCCAGCTCATAGAATCTCATGGATTTCAGTATCACCTCTATGCTGATGACACACAGATATACATCTCTGGACCAGATATCACCTCCCTACTAATCAGAATCCCTCAATGTCTGTCCACTATTTCATCCTTCTTCTCCGCTGTATTTCTCAAACTTAACATGGACAAAACAGAATTCATCATCTTTCCCCCATCTCACGCGACCCCCCAACGAACCTATCCATTACAGTAAATGGCTGCCCACTCTCCCCAGTCCCACAAGCTCGCTGCCTCGGGGTAATCCTTGACACTGATCTCTCCTTCAAACCACATATCCAAGCCCTTTCCACTTCCTGCTGACTTCAACTCAAAAATATTTCACGAATCCATTCATTCCTCAACCAAGAATCTGCAAAAACCCTAGTCCATGCCCTCATCATCTCTCGCCTTGACTACTGCAACCTCCTGCTCTGTGGTCTCCCCTTGAACACTCTCGCACCCCTCCAATCTATTCTAAACTTTGCTGCCCAACTAGTCCACCTGTCCCCCCGCTATTCCCCGGCCTCTCCCCTCTGTCAATCCCTTCACTGGCTCCCCATTGCCCAGAGACTTCACTACAAAACCTGTTGTGAATTCCGCTCTTGGGCTCCCTCCGGTGGTTGTAAGTGGCACTTTTGTGAGTTCTGCTCTTGGGCTCCCTCTTGTGGTTTCAAGTGGTATTGCTGCTCCTTGGAGTTAGCTGTCATCAGCTGCCTCCACTTATCGTCTCTTCTGCTCGGCTATTTAAGTCTGGCTCTTTCTTCAGCCAGTGCCACTTGTAAATGGTTCCTGGTTGGATTCACATCTCTTTGGATTTCCCTGTTATCCTGACCAGTTCTGCAAAGCTAAGTTTTTGCTTGCGCTTTTCTGTTCACAGATTGTGGACTTATCCGTTCAGTGCTTTCTATGTTTGTCCAGCGTTATCAGTATGAATTAATTCTGTCTTGCTGGAAGCTCTGGGAAGCAGATTTACCCTCCACACCTTTAATCAGGTGTGGAGATTTTTTTTGTAAACTCTGCGTAGATTTTTGTAGTGTTTTATACTGACCGCACAGTATTCCATCCTGTCCTATCTATCAAGCTAGACTTGCCTCCTGTGCTCATCCTGGTTTCATTCTGTGTATGTCTTTTCCCTCTCCACTCACAGTCATTATTTGTGGGGGCTAATCTATCCTTTGGGGATTTTCTCTGAGGCAAGACAGTTTTCCTGCTTCTGTCTTAGGGGTAGTTAGCTCTTAGGCTGTGACGAGATGCCTAGGGAGAGTTAGGAGCATTCCACGGCTACTTCTAGTGTTGTGTTGAGCTTAGGGACTGCGGTCAGTACAGTTACCACTTCCTTCAGAGCTCGTCCCATGTTGCTCCTAGACCACCGCATCATAACAAAAACCCTTACCATGACGTACAAAGCCATCCACAACCTGTTTCCTCCATACATTTATGACGTCGTCTCCCGGTACTTACCTACACGCAACCTCCGATCCTCACAAGATCTCCTTCTCTACTCCCCTCTTATCTCCTCTTCCCACAATCGTATACAAGATTTCTCTTGCGTATCACCCCTACTCTGGAACCCTCTACCCCAACATATCAGACTCTCACCTACCATCAAAACCTTCAAATAGAACCTGAAGACCCACCTCTTCCGACAAGCCTACAACCTGCAGTAACCACCGATCGCCCAAACCGCTGCATGACCAGCTCTACCTTCGCCTACTGTATTCTCACCCATCCCTTGTAGATTGTGAGCCCTCGCGGGCAGGGTCCTCTCTCCTCCTGTACCAGTTATGACTTGTATTGTTTAAGATTATTGTACTTGCTTTTATTATGTATACCACTCCTCACATGTAAAGCGCCATGGAATAAATGGCGCTATAACAATAAATTATAATAATCATAGTAATAACTTTTTTTATTATTATTATTTTTATTATTAGATCGTTTTACAATACGCATACGCAGCATCAATAGTAAAAAGTTGGTCACACAGGGTTAATAGCTGCGTTAATGGAGTGCGTTACACCGAGGCATAACGCGGTCCATTAACGCTGCCATTAACCCTGTGTGAGGGTTGACTGGAGGGGAGTATGGAGCGGGCACTGACTGCGGGGAGGAAGGAGCGGCCATTTTGCCGCTGGACTGTACTCGTCGCTGATTGGTCGTGGCAATGGTCGTGGGCCTTTTACCACGACCAATCAGCGACTTGGATTTCCATGCAGACAGAGGCTGCGACCAATGAATATCCGTGACAGACAGATAGAAAGACAGACAGACGAAAGTGACCCTTAGACAATTATATAGTAGATGATAATATTTTTTTAAGAAAATGTAAACATTAATTCTTTACATTTTTTCAATTGCTGGAAAAAAATTTTTTTGCTGGCATCATCCCTTTAAGTGATCATACATGGACAAGTGGCTATTTGTTCAAGCTTGGAGAATGTTCAATTTCTTGGTCTAGCAGAAAACAGGTATCTGTAGCTTTGTCATCTATAGACGCAGAGCATATGTCTGCAGCTCATGAAAGTCAAGAGGTCATTTTGTGAAACCAATTGTTAGGTGATCTTGATAAGTCATCTACTCAACTGACAGTGATTTATGAAGACCACCAAGCATGCATTAAACTTGTATGCAGTGAGAAGACTAATATGCGAACCAAACAAAGTGACGTTAAACATCATCATCTGCGTGATTTACATAGTAACATAGTTATTAAGGTTGAATGAAGACTTTAAGTCCATCTAGTTCAACCCATAGCCTAACCTAACATGCCCTAACATGTTGATCCAGAGGAAGGCAAAAAAAACCCATGTGGCAAAGAGTAAGCTCCACATTGGGGAAAAAAATTCCTTCCCGACTCCACATACAGCAATCAGACTAGTTCCCTGGATCAACGCCCTATCAAGCAATCTGACTGCCCCCTGACGAAGCCAACGCGAAACGCGCGTTGGGGCTGCGGCGGTGACCCCTGTAGACCGGAATTTGACCTTATGGGTAAGAACCATTGAATTGCCTTTAAATATGATATAGGCCGCTTTGCGGTTAGCGCCACCCCACTCGGGGAGGTGTAGTTTTTTACAAATAGATGTTTGGGTATGGTGGTTTTCTTACCTGAAATTTTGCACTTTATGGCATTGATATTATAAAGCCGTATCAGCGACGTACTGGTGTCTTCCGTCTTTTTAATATTTTCAGTGCTATTCTCAGTTCCCCTATTGTATGCTCTGTATATGTTATGAGTGTTTTGACCTTATGTTTTTAGATATTGTTATAATAAAAACGTATATTTTTACATTTTGGGACATGTACTCCATGTGTTTCTTTTTGGGTTTTCTATATATTTTGGAGTGTCCGAGATTTGTTTGAAGGATTTCTAGCACGGGTACTTTCCCTAACACTATACTACTAGTATGTGTGTGAGATCCATCATATTTTTGTCCATTGTGGGATGTGTCTATCAAGGAATCTAGTATACATACCCTGTAACATTATACTTTTCAAGAAACGCATCCAGTCCCCTCTTAAATTTAAGTAACGAATCACTCATTACAACATCATACGACAGAGAGTTCCATAGTCTCACTGCTCTTACAGTAAAGAATCCGCGTCTGTTATTATGCCTAAACCTTCTTTCCTCCAGACGTAGAGGATGCCCCCTTGTCCCTGTCTCAGGTCTATGATTAATAAGATCATAAGAAAGGTCTTTGTACTGTCCCCTCATATATTTATACATTAAAATAAGATCACCCCTTAGCCTTCGTTTTTCCAAACTAAATAGCCCCAAGTGTAATAACCTATCTTGGTATTGCAGACCCCCCAGTCCTCTAATAACCTTGGTCGCTCTTCTCTGCACCCGCTCTAGTTCAGCTATGTCTTTCTTATACACCGGAGACCAGAACTGTGCACAGTATTCTAAGTGTGGTCGAACTAGTGACTTGTATAGAGGTAAAATTATGTTCTCCTCATGAGCATCTATGCCTCTTTTAATGCATCCCATTATTTTATTTGCCTTTGTAGCAGCTGCCTGACACTGGCCACTAAATGTGAGTTTGTCATCCACCCATACACCCAGGTCTTTTTCATTGACGGTTTTGCCCAGAGTTTTAGAATTAAGCACATAATTATACATTTTATTACTTCTACCCAAGTGCATGACCTTACATTTATCCCCATTAAAGCTCATTTGCCATTTATCAGCCCAAGCTTCTAGTTTACATAAATCATCCTGTAATATAAAATTGTCCTCCTCTGTATTGATTACCCTGCAGAGTTTAGTGTCATCTGCAAATATTGAAATTCTACTCTGAATGCCCCCTACAAGGTCATTAATAAATATGTTAAAAAGAAGAGGGCCCAATACTGACCCCTGTGGTACCCCACTGCTAACCGCTACCCAGTCCGAGTGTGCTCCATTAATAACCACCCTTTGTTTCCTATCCCTGAGCCAGCTCTCAACCCACTTACACATATTTTCCCCTATCCCCATTATTCTCATTTTATTTGATAGAACGTGGTCTAATTGATTCTGTTAATGCGAGAGTGACCAGATGATAGATGATGTTATGACAAAGCCACTTCCAAGAGCCATATTTGAAGAATGCAGAACCACTATGGGACTAACAGGATAAGTAGTTGTTGAATGGTGGTGCTGGAATAATGCTTATTATTGAATATATTGCAAAAAATACTATTTACTACAGTATAATGGTGCATGAGATTCTGTCTCCAGCAACAGTGTTATACTTCCAATAATACATTAATAAAAATAAAGAACCAGATGTAAGCTGTGTTATCTTTGTTCCTGAATAAATAAATATATATATATATATATATATATATATATATATATATATATACATATACACTGTGGAATGGCTGGACAGTACAGAGATTAATCTGCTGCCAACAGTTGATAAAAAGTAGCTATGTAAATCAATGGCAAAACAAAAGAAAAAGCCAGTAAAACACCAGTAAAAGGTCACCTAGTGTTAATTGTCACAATGCATTAGACCCTAAAGAGCGGTCAGTATGGCCGTGTGTGAATCAGAATGATCACACATTGAACATCAACCTTCTAGCCTCTGCGGTAGGAAAATGCAGCAGTCGAGCAGTGAAAACCGGAGCTTCCTATTGTAAATACTCATTAGGGACTCTCTAATAAATACACTCTGCAAGCAAATGAGATTGGACGGTTTCCTAGCAACCAGCAGAGGCGACCACGCTGGATCCCCTTGGACAAGCTGATCAGCATGTTCTACAGTCACTGTCCAGGTACAGGTCTGCATGTCTGTGGCACGATAAATAACCCTGATAAAATCCTGCTTTTCGTTTTCTTTGTTATATGCTGCCTGGTAGTCAGCACACCTCACAGACTGCACAGCATTACTGTTTTCAAAATGACAGTTTATGGCGGAGCAGGTGACCTGACCTGTCCATCAGCCTCCTACAAATAAAAACTGCGTTCTCATGTGCAGTGGTTTTCAATTAGAGGAGACTATTGGACAGAACTGTTCACCTGTTCCTCTATCAGCTGCCATTTTGTAGACAGGAGAACCAGGGCTCTGGAGTCAGTAAGCCAAACTTCCGACTCTGACTCAATTTCCTTGACTCTCATCTCTGACTTCACAGCACTGCCTCACTACTGAGCATGTACATAAAGTGTAGCACTGGCTCACTACTGAGCATGTACATAAAGTGCAGCACTGCCTCACTACTGAGCACGTACATAAAGTGCAGCACTGCCTCACTACTGAGCATGTACATAAAGTGCAGCACTGCCTCACTACTGATCATGTACATAAAGAGCAGCACTGGTCACTAATGAGCATGTACATAAAGTGCAGCACTGCCTCACTACTGAGCATGTACAAAAAATGCAGCACTGGTCACTACTGAGCATGTACATAAAATGCAGCACTGGTCACTACTGAGCATGTACATAAAGTGCAGCGCTGCCTCACTACTGATCATGTACATAAAATGCAGCACTGGTCACTACTGAGCATGTACATAAAATCCAGCACTGGTCACTACTGAGCATGTACATAAAGTGCAGCGCTGCCTCACTACTGATCATGTACATAAAGAGCAGCACTGGTCACTAATGAGCATGTACATAAAGTGCAGCACTGGCTCACTACTGATCATGTACATAAAATGCAGCACTGGTCACTACTGAGCATGTACATAAAATGCAGCACTGGTCACTACTGAGCATGTACATAAAGCGCAGCACTGCATCACTACTGAGCACTGAGCATGAACATAAAGTGCAGCACTGCCTCACTACTGAGCATGAACATAAAGTGCAGCACTGCCTCACTACCGAGCATGTATATAAAATAAAGCCCTGCCTCACTACTGAGCATGTACATAAAGTGCAGCACTAGTCACTACTGAGCATGTACATAAAGTGCAGCACTGGCTCTCTATTGAGCATGTATATAAAATAAAGCCCTGCCTCACTACTGAGCATGTACATAAAATGCAGCACTAGTCATTACTGAGCATGTACATAAAGTGCAGCACTGGTCACTACTGAGCATGTACATAAAGGGTAGCAATGCCTCACTACAGAGCATGTACATAAATTGCAGCAGTCCCTCACTACTGAGCATGTGCATAAAGTGCAGCACTGCCTCACTACTGAGCATGTACTGTTATGATACGGTGGTCTAGGAGCAACATGGAACGAGCTCTGAAGGAAGTGGTAACTGTACTGACCGCAGTCCCTAAGCTCAACACAACACTAGAAGTAGCCGTGGAATGCTCCTAACTCTCCCTAGGCATCTCGTCACAGCCTGAGAGCTAACTACCCCTAAAGAAAGAAGCAGGAAAGCTATCTTGCCTCAGAGAAAAATCCCCAAAGGATAGATTAGCCCCCCACAAATAATGACTGTGAGTGGAGAGGGAAAAGACATACACAGAATGAAACCAGGATGAGCACAAGAGGCCAGTCTAGCTAAATAGATAGGACAGGATGGAATACTGTGCGGTCAGTATAAAACACTACAAAAATCCACGCAGAGTTTACAAAAAAATCTCCACACCTGACTAAAGGTGTGGAGGGCAAATCTGCCTCCCAGAGCTTCCAGCAAGACAGAATAATTTCACACTGATAAGCTGGACAAACAAAGAAAGCACAGAATGGATAAGTCCACAATCTATGGACAGAAAAGAGCAAGCAAAAACTTAGCTTTGCTGAACTGGTCAGGATAACAGAGAACTCCAAAGAGATGTGAATCCAACCAGGAACCATTTACAAGTGGCACTGGCTGAAGAAAGAGCCAGGCCTAAATAGCCGAGCAGAAGAGACGATAAGTGGAGGCAGCTGATGACAGCTCACTCCAAGGAGCAGCCATACCACTAGAAACCACAAGAGGGAGCCCAAGAGCAGAACTCACAAAAGTGCCACTTACAACCACCGGAGGGAGCCCAAGAGCGGAATTCACAACAGTACCCCCTCCTTGAGGAGGGGTCACCGAACCCTCACCAGAGCCCCCAGGCCGATCAGGACGAGCCAAGTGAAAAGCACGAACCAAATCGGTGGCATGGACATCGGAGGCAACAACCCAAGAATTATCCTCCTGGCCATAACCCTTCCACTTGACAAGATACTGAAGCCTCCGCCTCGAAAAACGAGAATCCAAAATCTTCTCAACCTCATATTCCAACTCTCCCTCAACCAACACCGGGGCAGGAGGGTCAACCGAAGAAACAACGGGCACCACATATCTCCGCAACAAAGATCTATGGAAAACATTATGAATGGCAAAAGAGGCTGGAAGAGCCAAACGAAAAGACACCGGATTAATAATTTCAGAAATTTTATAAGGACCAATAAACCGAGGCTTAAACTTAGGAGAAGAAACCTTCATAGGAACATGACGAGAAGACAACCAAACCAAATCCCCCACACGAAGCCGGGGACCAACACACCGACGGCGGTTGGCAAAACGTTGAGCCCTTTCCTGAGACAACGTCAAATTGTCCACCACATGAGTCCAAATCTGCTGCAGCCTGTCCACCACAGAATCAATACCATGACAATCAGAAGGCTCAACCTGCCCAGAAGAAAAACGAGGATGAAAACCAAAATTACAAAAGAAAGGTGAAACCAAAGTAGCCAAACTAGCCCGATTATTAAGGGCAAACTCGGCCAACGGCAAGAAAGACACCCAATCATCCTGATCAGCAGACACAAAGCATCTCAAATAGGTCTCCAAGGTCTGATTAGTTCACTCAGTTTGGCCATTAGTCTGAGGATGAAACGCCGAAGAAAAAGACAAATCAATGCCCATCCTAGCACAAAAGGCCCGCCAAAATCTAGAGACAAACTGAGAACCTCTGTCAGACACAATATTCTCCGGAATGCCATGCAAACGAACCACATGCTGAAAAAATAATGGAACCAGATCTGAGGAGGAAGGCAACTTAGGCAAAGGTACCAGATGGACCATTTTAGAGAACCGGTCACAAACAACCCAGATAACAGACATCTTCTGGGAAACAGGAAGATTCTAAATAAAATCCATGGAAATATGCGTCCAGGGCCTCTCAGGGATCGGCAAAGGCAAAAGCAACCCACTAGCGTGGGAACAGCAAGGCTTGGCCCGGGCGCAAGTCCCACAGGACTGCACAAAAGCACGCACATAGCGCGACAAGGAAGGCCACCAAAAGGACCTAGCAACCAAATCTCTGGTACCAAAAATCCCAGGTTGACCAGCCAACACTGAACAATGAACCTCAGAAATTACCTTACTTGTCCATCTATCAGGAACAAACAGCTTCCCCACTGGACAGCGGTCAGGCCTATCAGCCTGAAATTCCTGAAGCACCCGCCGCAAATCAGGGGAGATAGCAGAAAGAATCACCCCCTCCTTAAGAATGCCAACCGGCTCAAGGACTCCAGGAGAATCAGGCGAAAAACTCCTAGAGAGGGCATCAGCCTTAACATTCTTAGATCCCGGAAGATACGAGACCACAAAATCAAAACGGGAGAAAAACAGGGACCATCGAGCCTGTCTAGGATTCAGCCGCTTGGCCGACTCGAGGTAAATCAGATTCTTATGATCGGTCAGGACCACAACATGGGGTTTAGCTCCCTCAAGCCAATGTCGCCACTCCTCAAACGCCCACTTCATAGCCAACAACTCCCGATTGCCGACATCATAATTGCGTTCTGCAGGCGAAAACTTTCTGGAAAAAAAAGCACACGGTTTCATCAAAGAACCATCAGACTCCCTCTGAGACAAAACGGCCCCTGCCCCAATCTCAGAAGCGTCGACCTCAACCTGAAAAGGAAGAGAAACATCCGGCTGACGCAACACAGGGGCAGAAGTAAATCGGCGTTTAAGCTCCTGAAAGGCCTCAACAGCCTCAGAGGACCAATTTGTCACATCAGAGCCTTTCTTCGTCAAATCAGTAAGGGGCTTAACCACACTCGAAAAGTTGGCAATGAAACGGCGATAGAAATTAGCAAAGCCCAAAAATTTTTGAAGACCCTTCACAGATGTGGGTTGGATCCAGTCATGAATAGCTCAGACCTTAACAGGATCCATTTCTATAGACGAGGTAGAAAAAATAAAATCCCAAAAAGAGACCTTCTGAACTCCGAATAGGCACTTAGACCCCTTCACAAACAAAGCATTATCACGAAGCATCTGGAACACCATCCTGACCTGCTTCACATGAGACTCCCAATCATCAAAAAAAATAAAAATATCATCCAAATATACGACCATGAATTTATCAAGATAATTGCGGAAAATATCATGCATGAAAGACTGGAACACAGATGGAGCATTAGAGAGCCCAAATGGCATCACAAGGTATTCAAAATGGCCTTCGGGCGTATTAAATGCAGTTTTCCATTCGTCACCCTTTTTAATACGAACAAGATTATATGCCCCTCGGAGGCCAATCTTAGTAAACCAACTAGCCCCCTTAATCTGAGCAAACAAATCAGTAAGCAAAGGCAAGGGGTATTGGAATTTGACCGTGATCTTATTAAGAAGACGATAATCAATACAGGGTCTCAAGGAGCCATCCTTCTTAGCAACAAAAAAGAAACCCGCTCCCAATGTGGACGAAGAGGGCCGAATATGCCCCTTCTCCAAAGACTCCTTAACATAACTCCGCATGGCGGCATGCTCTGGCACAGACAGATTGAAATGTCGGCCCTTAGGGAACTTGCAACCAGGAATCAAGTTAATAGCACAATCACAGTCCCTGTGCGGAGGAAGGGAACTGTGTTGTGAGTTCTGTTTTTGGGCTCCCTCTGGTGGTTACTGATGGTACTGGGTGATTTGTGTTCTGCTGTCTCTGGTGTCCACCTGTTCTATTAGGATTTGGGAGTTTCCTATTTAACCGGGCTTTCTTGTCATTTCCCCGCCGGCTATCAAGGTTATCAGAGTGTTTTGTTACCTCAGCTTCTGGCTTCAGTAATCTTCAGGACAAGCTAAGTTTTTGATTTTCTTGTTCCACGTTTTGCTTTATTTTTGTCTTGTCCAGCTTGCATATAATTGTTTCTTTGCTGCTGGTTGCTCTAGTGGGCTGTAATTGCTCCTCATGTTCCATGAGTTGGAACATGAGTTCAAGTAATTGCAGGATGGTTTTTTGAAGGGTTTTTTGCTGACCGCGCAGTTTACTTTTGTATCCTCTGCTATCTAGTTTTAGCGGGCCTCATTTTGCTGAATCTGTTTTCATACTGTGTATGTGCCTTCCTCTCATTTCACCGTCATTATATGTGGGGGGCTGCTATTTCTGTGGGGTATTTCTCTGGAGGCAAGAGAGGTCTGTGTTTCTTCTAATAGGGGAAGTTAGATCTTCGGCTGGTGCAAGACGTCTAGGATCAACGTAGGCACGTTCCCCGGCTATTGTTATTTGTGTGTTCAGGTTTAGGGTCGCGGTCAGCTCAGGTTCCATCACCCTAGAGCTCGTTGGTGCTTGTCCTTTTGTGATTCCCTGCCATTGGAATCATGACAGTATAGCCGGCCAAAATGTTTGGGCTGAAGTAGGAGGAAAAGTAGTCTGAGGAAGTTTTTTTTTTTTTTTCTCTCCTCTGAGGTTGCTGCCTAGCCTTAATTGCTGCCTGGCTGATTTTTTTTTTTTTTTCCTCCTCTTAATCCTTGAATGGCTCTGACCTTAGCTGTTTATCATGGACGTCCAGAGTTTAGCTTCCAGCTTGAATAATCTTGCTGCTAAGGTTCAAAATATACAAGATTTTGTTGTACATGCTCCTATGTCTGAACCTAGAATTCCTATTCCAGAGTTCTTTGCTGGAGATAGATCTAGTTTTCTGAATTTTAGGAACAATTGCAAGCTGTTCCTTTCTTTGAAATCTCGCTCTTCTGGAGACCCTGCTCAGCAGGTTAAGATTATTATATCTTTCCTGCGGGGTGACCCTCAAAATTGGGCATTTGCATTGGCACCAGGGGATCCTGCGTTGCTTAATATGGATGTGTTTTTTCTGGCATTGGGTTTGCTCTATGAGGAACCTAACCAGGAGATTCAGGCTGAAAAAACTTTATTAGCTCTCTCTCAGGGGCAAGATGAAGCAGAAATATATTGTCAAAAATTTCGGAAATGGTCAGTGCTTACTCAGTGGAATGAGTGCGCCCTGGCTGCAAAGTTCAGAGATGGCCATTCTGAGGCCATTAAAGATGTTATGGTGGGGTTCCCTGCGCCTACGGGTCTGAATGAGTCTATGACTATGGCTATTCAGATTGATCGGCGTTTACGGGAGCGCAAACCTGTGCACCATTTGGCGGTGTCTTCTGAACAGGCACTTGAGACAATGCAATGTGATAGAGTTCAGTCTAGAAGTGAACGGCAAAACTATAGGCGGAAAAATGGGTTGTGCTTTTATTGTGGTGATTCAGCTCATGTTATATCAGCATGCTCTAAACGCACAAAAAAGGTTGATAAGTCTGTTGCCATTAGTACGTTACAGTCTAAGTTCATTCTGTCTGTGACTCTGATTTGCTCATTATCATCCATTTCCGTCGATGCCTATGTAGATTCAGGCGCTGCCCTGAGTCTTATGGATTGGTCATTTGCCAAGCGATGTGGGTTTAGTCTTGAGCCTCTGGAAGTCCCTATTCCTTTGAAGGGAATTGACTCTACACCTTTAGCTATGAATAAACCTCAGTACTGGACACAAGTGACCATGCGTATGACTCCCGTTCATCAGGAGGTGATTCGCTTCCTGGTATTGTATAATTTACATGATGTTCTAGTACTTGGTCTGCCATGGTTACAAACTCATAATCCAGTCCTTGACTGGAAAACAATGTCTGTGTTAAGCTGGAGATGTCAGGGGGTTCATGATGATGCACCTCCGATTTCTATCGCTTCATCTACTCCTTCTGAGGTTCCTGTATTTTTGTCTGATTATCGGGATGTTTTTGAGGAGCCTAAGCTCAGTTCGCTTCCTCCTCACAGGAATTGCGATTGTGCTATAGATTTAATTCCTGGTAGTAAATTTCCTAAAGGTCGTTTGTTCAATCTGTCAGTGCCAGAGCATACTGCTATGCGGGATTATTTTAAGGAGTCCTTGGAAAAGGGACATATCCGTCCATCTTAGTCCCTTTTGGGAGCAGGTTTTTTTTTCGTGGCCAAAAAAGATGGGTCCTTGAGGCCTTGTATAGATTATCGTCTTTTGAATAAGATTACCGTAAAATATCAGTATCCTTTGCCTTTGTTGACTGATTTGTTTGCTCGCATTAAGGGGGCTAAATGGTTCACTAAGATTGATCTTCGGGGTGCGTATAATCTTATACGAATAAAGCAAGGTGATGAGTGGAAAACCGCATTTAATACGCCTGAGGGCCATTTTGAGTATTTGGTAATGCCTTTCGGACTTTCTAATGCTCCTTCAGTCTTCCAGTCCTTTATGCACGATATTTTCCGTGAATATCTGGATAAATTTATGATTGTGTATTTGGATGATATTTTGGTTTTTTCTGATGACTGGGAGTCTCATGTTCAGCAGGTCAGGAAGGTGTTTCAGGTCCCGCGGGCTAATTCCTTGTTTGTAAAGGGCTCAAAGTGTCTCTTTGGAGTCCAGAAGATTTCTTTCTTGGGGTATATTTTTTCCCCTTCTACTATTGAGATGGATCCCGTCAAGGTTCGGGCTATTTGTGACTGGACGCAGCTTGCATCTCTTAAGAGTCTGCAGAAGTTCTTGGGCTTTGCTAATTTCTATCGTCGTTTTATAACTAATTTTTCTAGTGTTGTTAAACCTTTGACGGATTTGACTAAGAAGGGTGCTGATGTTGCTGATTGGTCTCCTGCGGCTGTGGAGGCCTTTCAGGAACTTAAACGCCGGTTTTCTTCTGCTCCTGTGTTGCGTCAGCCTGATGTTTCGCTTCCTTTCCAAGTTGAGGTTGATGCTTCCGAGATTGGAGCGGGGGCGGTTTTGTCACAGAGAAGCTCCGATTGCTCGGTGATGAAGCCATGTGCGTTCTTTTCTAGAAAATTTTCGCCCGCTGAGCAGAATTATGATGTGGGTAATCGGGAACTTTTGGCCATGAAGTGGGCATTTGAGGAGTGGCGTCATTGGCTGGAGGGTGCTAGACATCGTGTGGTGGTCTTGACTGATCACAAAAATCTGATTTACCTTGAGTCTGCCAGGCGTCTGAATCCTAGACAGGCTCGTTGGTCACTGTTTTTCTCTCGTTTCAATTTTGTGGTTTCATACCTGCCAGGTTCAAAGAATGTGAAGGCGGATGCTCTTTCTAGGAGTTTTGTGCCTGACTCCCCTGGAAATTCTGAGCCCACTGGTATCCTTAGGGATGGGGTGATTTTGTCGGCCGTCTTCCCAGACTTGCGACGTGCTTTGCAGGAGTTTCAGGCGGGTAAACCTGATCGTTGTCCGCCTGAGAGACTGTTTGTTCCGGATAGTTGGACCAGTAGAGTCATCTCCGAGGTCCATTCTTCTGCGTTGGCAGGTCATCCTGGAATATTTGGTACTAGAGACTTGGTGGCCAGGTCTTTTTGGTGGCCTTCCTTGTCGAGGGATGTGCTTTCTTTTGTGCAGTCTTGTGAGGTTTGTGCTCGGGCTAAGCCTTGCTGTTCTCGAGCCAGTGGATTGTTGTCACCTTTGCCTATCCCGAAGAGGCCTTGAACGCACATTTCCATGGACTTTATTTCGGATCTCCCTGTCTCTCAAAAAATGTCTGTCATCTGGGTTGTGTGTGACCGCTTTTCTAAAATGGTTCATCTTGTACCCTTGCCTAAGTTGCCTTCCTCCTCTGAGTTGGTCCCTCTGTTTTTCCAGAACGTGGTTCGTTTGCATGGGATTCCGGAGAACATCGTTTCTGACAGGGGATCCCAGTTTGTGTCTAGATTTTGGCGGACGCTCTGTGCTAAGATGGGCATTGATTTGTCCTTTTCGTCTGCATTCCATCCTCAGACGAATGGCCAGACGGAGCGAACTAATCAGACCTTGGAAACTTATTTGAGGTGTTTTGTTTCTGCTGATCAGGATGACTGGGTTACCTTTTTTGCCGCTGGCCGAGTTTGCCCTTAATAATCGGGCTAGTTCTGCTACCTTGGTTTCTCCTTTCTTTTGTAATTCGGGGTTTCATCCTCGTTTTTCCTCTGGTCAGGTGGAGCCTTCTGATTGTCCTGGAGTGGACATGGTGGTGGATGGGTTGCATCGGATTTGGAGTCATGTGGTGGACAATTTGAAGTTGTCCCAGGAGAAGGCTCAGCAGTTTGCTAATCGCCGTCGCCGCGTGGGTCCTCGACTTCGTGTTGGGGACTTGGTGTGGTTGTCTTCTCGTTTTGTCCTATGAAGGTCTCTTCTCCTAAGTTCAAGCTTCGGTTCATCGGTCCTTATAGGATCTTGGAAATTCTTAACCCTGTGTCATTTCGTTTGGATCTCCCGGCATCGTTTGCTATTCATAATGTGTTCCATCGGTCGTTGTTGCGGAGGTATGAGGTACCTGTTGTTCCTTCGCTTGAGCCCACTGCTCCGGTGCTGGTGGAGGGAGAATTGGATTATGTTGTGGAGAAGATCTTGGATTCTCGTGTTTCCAGACGGAAACTCCAATATTTGGTCAAGTGGAAGGGTTATGGTCAGGAGGATAATTCTTGGGTGGTTGCCTCTGATGTTCATGCTGATGATTTGGTCCGCGCTTTTCATAGGGCTCATCCTGGTCGCCCTGGTGGTTCTCGTGAGGGTTCGGTGACCCCTCCTCAAGAGGGGGGTACTGTTGTGACCTCTGTTTTTGGGCTCCCTCTGGTGGTTACTGATGGTACTGGGTGATTTGTGTTCTGCTGTCTCTGGTGTCCACCTGTTCTATTAGGATTTGGGAGTTTCCTATTTAACCGGGCTTTCTTGTCATTTCCCCGCCGGCTATCAAGGTTATCAGAGTGTTTTGTTACCTCAGCTTCTGGCTTCAGTAATCTTCAGGACAAGCTAAGTTTTTGATTTTCTTGTTCCACGTTTTGCTTTATTTTTGTCTTGTCCAGCTTGCATATAATTGTTTCTTTGCTGCTGGTTGCTCTAGTGGGCTGTAATTGCTCCTCATGTTCCATGAGTTGGAACATGAGTTCAAGTAATTGCAGGATGGTTTTTTGAAGGGTTTTTTGCTGACCGCGCAGTTTACTTTTGTATCCTCTGCTATCTAGTTTTAGCGGGCCTCATTTTGCTGAATCTGTTTTCATACTGTGTATGTGCCTTCCTCTCATTTCACCGTCATTATATGTGGGGGGCTGCTATTTCTGTGGGGTATTTCTCTGGAGGCAAGAGAGGTCTGTGTTTCTTCTAATAGGGGAAGTTAGATCTTCGGCTGGTGCGAGACGTCTAGGATCAACGTAGGCACGTTCCCCGGCTATTGTTATTTGTGTGTTCAGGTTTAGGGTCGCGGTCAGCTCAGGTTCCATCACCCTAGAGCTCGTTGGTGCTTGTCCTTTTGTGATTCCCTGCCATTGGAATCATGACAGAACTGGACTTGGGCTCATCAAATACATCCTGGAAATCCGACAAAAACTCAGGGACCTCAGAAGAGGGGGAAAAGGAAATTGACATCAAAGGAACGTCACTATGTACTCCTCGACAACCCCAACTAGTCACCGACATAGTTTTCCAATCCAGCACCGGATTATGTTCCTGTAACCATGGAAATCCCAGTACAACAACATCATGTAGGTTATGCAACACCAGAAAACGGCAATCTTCCTGATGGTAACAGACCTAGGGACTCTCTTAGTACGCTTAGGGCAATCAGAGATAACATGAGCCGAATCACCACAGTAAAAACACCGGCCATTCTGACGTCTGAATTCCTGCCGTTCTATTCTAGTCAAAATCCTATCACATTGCATAGGTTCAGGACTTTGCTCAGAGGATACTGCCATATAGTGCACAGCTTTGCGCTCCCGCAGACGCCGTTCAATCTGAATGGCTAGAGACATAGATTCGCTCAAACCGACAGGCGTAGGAAAGCCCACCATAACATCTTTAAGGGTTTCACAAAGACCTTTTCTGAAAATAGCACCTAGAGCCTCTTCATTCCATTTAGTGAGCACAGACCATTTTCTAAATTTCTGGCAGTATAACTCTGCCGCTTCCTGACCTTGACACAAGGCCAACAGGGTTTTTTCTGCATGATCCACACAATTAGGTTCGTTATACAATAATCCGAGCACTTGAAAAAATGCATCTACATTCAATAATGCCGGATCCCCTGTTTCAAGAGGAAAAGCCCAGTCTTGAGGGTCACCACGCAGCAAGGATATGATGATTTTTACTTGCTGAATGGGATCACCAGAAGAACGGGGTTTCAAAGCAAAAAACAATTTGCAGTTATTTTTAAAGTTCAAAAACTTGGATCTGTCCCCAAAAAACAAATCAGGAGTAGGAATTCTAGGCTCTAAAGCCGGAGTCTGGACAACATAGTCCTGGATACTCTGTACTCTTGCAGCAAGTTGATCCACACGAGAAAAAAAACCCTGAACATCCATGCCAAAGCATATATCCTGAACCACCCAGATATCAAGAGGAAAAAAAAGACAAACCAGAGCACAGAAAAAAAATGGTTCAGAACTTTCTTTTCCTTCTTTTGAGATGCATTTAATTCATTTTTGGCCACTTGTACTGTTACGATTCGGTGGTCTAGGAGCAACATGGAACGAGCTCTGAAGGAAGTGGTAACTGTACTGACCGCAGTCCCTAAGCTCAACACAACACTAGAAGTAGCCATGGAATGCTCCTAACTCTCCCTAGGCATCTCGTCACAGCCTAAGAGCTAACTACCCCTAAAGAAAGAAGCAGGAAAGCTATCTTGCCTCAGAGAAAAATCCCCAAAGGATAGATTAGCCCCCCACAAATAATGACTGTGAGTGGAGAGGGAAAAGACATACACAGAATGAAACCAGGATGAGCACAGGAGGCCAGTCTAGCTAAATAGATAGGACAGGATGGAATACTGTGCGGTCAGTATAAAACACTACAAAAATCCACGCAGAGTTTACAAAAAAATCTCCACACCTGACTAAAGGTGTGGAGGGCAAATCTGCCTCCCAGAGCTTCCAGCAAGACAGAATAATTTCACACTGATAAGCTGGACAAACATAGAAAGCACATAATGGATAAGTCCACAATCTATGGACAGAAAAGAGCAAGCAAAAACTTAGCTTTGCTGAACTGGTCAGGATAGCAGGGAACTCCAAAGAGATGTGAATCCAAAGAGGAACCATTTACAAGTGGCACTGGCTGAAGAAAGAGCCAGGCCTAAATAGCCGAGCAGAAAAGACGATAAGTGGAGGCAGCTGATGACAGCTCACTCCAAGGAGCAGCCATACCACTAGAAACCACAAGAGGTAGCCCAAGAGCAGAACTCACAAAAGTGCCACTTACAACCACCGCAGGGAGCCCAAGAGCGGAATTCACAACAATGTACATAAAGTGCAGCACTGGTCACTACTGAGCATGTACATAAATTTCAGCACTGGTCACTAATGAGCATGTACGTAAAGTCCAGCACTGGCTCACTACTGAGCATGTACATAAAGTGCAGCACTGGTCACTAATGAGCATGTACATAAAGCGCAGCACAGATTCATCTAGACTAAAAGCAGAGACACATAAATCAGTAATAGAACAGACATTTATAGGACATTTCATATATTTCCCAAATTCTTATGAAAAAATGTACAGCACACTGTGTGCTGAACTACTGTACCCAATGTACTATATATTTTAGGAGACGGAGTCAGTCCATTTTATTCCGACTCCACCAAAATGAATACTGACTCTACAGCCCTGAGAACTGTGGAGTCTGTGAAAAATGTAACATAGTAATAGTAAGCAAAAAAAGGACCTTTGTCCTTCCAGTTCAGTCTATATTCTGTCAGAATAAATCCCCAGATCTACGTCCTTCTAAAGAACCTAATAACTGTAATATACAATATTGTTACGCTCCAGGAAGACATCGAGGCCTCTCTTGAACCCCTCGACTGAGTTCGCCATCACCACCTCCTCAGGCAAGGAATTCCAGATTCTCACTGCCCTAACAGTAAAGAATCCTCTTCCATTTTTGTGGAAAAACCTTCTCTCAACCAGATGCAGAGAACGCCCCATTGTGACCGTCACCTTCCTTGGTATAAACAGATCCTGGGAGAGATATTTTTATTGTCCCCTTATATACTTATACATGGTTATGAGATCGCCCCTCAGTCGTCTTTTTTCTAGACTAAATAATCCTAATATTGCTATCTCTCTGGGTATTGTAGTTCCTCCATCCTCTTTATTAATTTTGTTGCCCTCCTTTGTACTTTGCTCTAGTTCCATTATATCCTTCCTGAGCACTGGTGCCCAAAACTGTACACAGTACTCCCATGTGCGGTCTAACCAGGGATTTGTACAGAGGCAGTATAATGCTCTCATCATGTGTATCCAGACCTCTTTTATTGCACCCCATGATCCTATTTGCATTGACAGCCGCTGACTGGCACTGGCTGCTCCAGGTAAGTTTATCATTAACTAGGATCCCCAAGCCCTTCTCCATGTCAGATTTACCCAGTGGTTTCCCGTTCAGTGTGTAATGGTGATATTGATTCCTTCTTCCTATGTGTATAACCTTACATTTATCATTATTAAACCTCATCTGCCACCTTTTGGCCCAAGTTTCCAACTTATCCAGATCCATCTGTAGCAGAATACTATCTTATCTTGTATTAACTGCTTTACATAGTTTTGTATCATCTGCAAATATCGATATTTTACTGTGTAAACCTTCTACCAGATCATTAATGAATATGTTGAAGAGAACAGGTCCCAATACTGACCCCTGCGGTACCCCACTGGTCACAGCGACCCAGTTAGAGACTATACCATTTATAACCACCCTCTGCTTTCTATCACTAAGCCAGTTACTAACCCATTTACACACATGTTCCCCCAGACCAAGCATTCTCATTTTGTGTACCAACCTCTTGTGCGGCACGGTAGCAAACGCTTTGGAAAAATCGAGATATACCACGTCCAATGACTCACCGTGGTCCAGCCTATAGCTTACCTCTTCATAAAAACTGATTAGATTGGTTTGACAGGAGCGATTCCTCATAAACCCATGCTGATATGGAGTTAAACAGTTTTTCTCATTGAGATAATCCAGAATAACATCCCTCAGAAACCCTTCAAATATTTTACCAACAATAGAGGTTAGACTTACTGGCCTATAATTTCCAGGTTCACTTTTAGAGCCCTTTTTGAATATGGGTACCACATTCGCTATGCGTCAGTCCTGTGGAAAAGACCCCAAAATGACAGAACAACAAATGCAGGAGGAAAACCTGTAATACTTATTGCCACAAAATCATGTCCCCTACACATTTTTTAAAAATAAAGTGGACATTCCCTTTAAGGCCCTTACACTGTCTCCAGCAAGCCCCTCCAACTAGTGACAATGTGCTGAATCATCCTCACTGCCAACACATGAAGTGGAGCTTGCCAATGCTGCAGTATATCACAGCTGGTGAACCCTATGAAAATGTTGCAAGAAAAACCAGGGTTGTACACACAGGGGGCACTATAGCATATACATATATACATGCAATAATATACAGGGACAAATATTGGCCTCAAGACTCAAAGTATCCACTTAATGTCGACCTTTCACTGGATGTATCTCAGCCACTTGGCACTGCTCCCCTGACTCGGGAACAGTTTTTCTTTTTCTTCTGTCTGCCTTCATTCCAAAGTTATGACCCCTGGTAATAAACATACAAACTTTCTCTTTAGCCAACTGGGCGTATACCACAGAACTTCTTTGTGGGCATGGCCGTCTTTTGATTGGCCAGTGTCAGAAGAGACAAAGCAAACACCCCCAGAGACGTTTTGTGGCTGAACAGGAAATTTGCATCTCTATTACTAGGAGACCATACTTTGGAACGGAGGTCGACAGAAGAAAAAGAAAAACTGTTCCAGAGTCATTAGCAGCAGAAATTAGAAGATGTACTCAATTAAAATGAAAAAAAAAAATCCAGTGACAGGACTCCTTCAAATGTTAGTGCCGTTTTTTTGTATAAATAGGGATGTGGATTGGGGGGAATTTAGCCTAATCTTTACCTATCCTCTCCCCTTATATACCAAAATGATATAGTCTGAGTTAAGAAGAACTAAAATGTATCTCAATTATGTAATTTTCCTCAGTTATCAGCAGCCTGAAAGCATGGTCTCCACAGAAAATCTGTTTGTGTGGTTCAGTAAATACCTGACAGTGAGGAGTTGGGGAGGAGGGGGATGCAGCTGCAGTCTCTCTGCTTTAACTTGCCTTTAAAAATTAGTGTAGTGAAAGAATAGTTGGAACAGAATAGGAATTATCTGATTGGCTTAGATTCTAAGTAATAGTTCTTACGTCACCCCCAAAAAAGCTCTCCTACTCAGGACCAAGAAGAAGATACTATTGAAAGTGCAAATGTGCCAGTCTGGAGCCTTGGAAAACGCCGTGGGCACATGCCCTTCGCGCCCAGCCCCACAAATGTCTATAAGAATATTTCCACTTAGAAAAGTAAATGGCCATGTAACACAGACAATTCAGAACTCGACAAAACATCAATTTTCCGATGGTCCTTATATTTTATCCCTTTTATGTTATGCTTTAGTTTTTACATTGTATTTCAATACAGATCACAATAAAAAGTTTCACTGTAAAAAAAACAAAAAAAAAAACAGGACAGCTACTCTCACCAGGAGAAGGATCCTTCATTGAGACGATAAAGGTAAATGTTAGTAGTCTCTATAGCAATTCTTCTGTATCCTAAAATGATTACATCCATAAACAGCCAAAAGAATGTATTCGGGTACATACTTCACTATTATTTATAGTCACCGCCACCGGAATGGGAACCAATAAAACACAGAGTCTCTGCCGTAGCGGAAATTCTCAGTATTTAATGATTGTTTTTAATCGGAAGCCAAAATCATCAAGAGGAATAGAAAAGTTTAACTTGGTAAAATGGGAATAATCAAAATCTAATGCCGGGGTTGGGCCCAGACCAGTGATCTCTGTATTGTGGCTCTCTAGTCATTGTCAGACTATCTCTCTGGGCATTGCTAAGACTTGTATCGTTCCAATATTTGGAGGGTCACACCTTGGAGGAGATTATTCCAGGGATTCCATTAAGAAATGAGGGTCTGAAAATTTAAGGCATCTAGTATTTGGTACAAAAAAAAAACAATTCTGAAAATTCTTCTTTTACCATGATGGTAAAATGTCTATTCAGCGACATATTAGTTACGGTCTATCAGTTTTCAGGAAATCTGGAAGACATTCATGGTAACACATGTAAAGATGTAGCAAAAATGCTCACAAAAACGCACATATTTTATGTAACATTTTTCCTGCCAACACTTGTATTTGTAGCAGATTTTTCTGAAGCAAAAACACAACATGTCCACATAACCTTAGAGATGAATGTTTTATATATATATATATATATATATATATATATATATGTATATATATACAAGAAAAAAAGAAAAGCAGCACAAAAAGTAAAAAAATGTGGACTTTATTGCCTGAACGGCGTGGCAACGTTTCGGATATCAAATCCTTTCTCAAGCTTGATATCCGAAACGTGGCCACGCCGTTCAGGCAATAAAGTCCACATTATATTACTTTTTGTGCTGCTTTTCTTTTTTTCTTGTATTGTTTGGGGCCATTTGGATTACTGGCTGGAAGAGCTTTGCACTACGATTGAAGGTATTTTCTGGATGCTGTTCCAATTTTTTCTATTATATATATATATATATATATATATATATATATATATATATATATATATATATATCTATCTATCTCTATAATATAACGCTGGGAGCGTCACTCTGTCCGAAGCCTCTATAGACTGCGCAGGCGCAAGCGCCGGCGCAGTCTGGGCCTCACAGAGTGACGCTCCCAGGAGATCGCGGTATGCGTTCACACTGAACGCACACCGCGATCTCCAACAGAGAAGCAGGGACCGCCAGGAGGGTAAGTATCGGCCATATTCACCTGTCCTGCGTTCCATCGCTGAGCGCCGCCATCTTCCCGGTCTTCGGCCTGTAACCTTCAGTTCAGAGGGCGCGATGACGCGCATTAATGCGCGCCGGCGCCGCCCTCTGACTGAACAGTCACGGCCAGGAGACCGGGAAGATGGCGGCGCTCAGCGATGGAACGCAGGACAGGTGAATATAGTAAGTGCTGGGGACCCTGAACTGGCGGCGATACCGGCACCTGACCCCCACAGCGTGCCGGTGTCCCCGCCTGCTCAGGCCCCCCAGCACTCGGCGCCGAGCGGGTCAGAGGCACTATGGGGACGCAGGATGGAGCAGCACATAAGGATGGGGACGCAGGATGGAGCAGCACATAAGGATGGGGACGCAGGATGGAGCAGCACATAAGGATGGGGACGCAGGATGGAGCAGCACATAAGGATGGGGAAGCAGGATGTAGCAGCACATAAGGATGGGGACGCAGGATGGAGCAGCACATAAGGATGGGGACGCAGGATGCAGCAGCACATAAGGATGGGGACGCAGGATGGAGCAGCACATAAGGATGGGGATGCAGGATGCAGCAGCACATAAGGATGGAGACGCAGGATGGAGCAGCACATAAGGATGGAGACGCAGGATGGAGCAGTACATAAGGATGGGGACGCAGGATGGAGCAGCACATAAGGATGGGGACGCAGGATGGAGCAGCACATAAGGATGGGGACGCAGGATGGAGCAGCACATAAGGATGGGGACGCAGGATGCAGCAGCACATAAGGATGGGGACGCAGGATGCAGCAGCACATAAGGATGGGGACGCAGGATGGAGCAGCACATAAGGATGGGGACGCAGGATGGAGCAGCACATAAGGATGGGGACGCAGGATGCAGCAGCACATAAGGATGGGGACGCAGGATGGAGCAGCACATAAGGATGGGGACGCAGGATGGAGCAGCACATAAGGATGGGGACGCAGGATGTAGCAGCACATAAGGATGGGGACGCAGGATGGAGCAGCACATAAGGATGGGGATGCAGGATGCAGCAGCACATAAGGATGGGGACGCAGGATGGAGCAGCACATAAGGATGGGGACGCAGGATGGAGCAGCACATGAGGATGGGGACGCAGGATGGAGCAGCACATAAGGATGGGGACGCAGGATGGAGCAGCACATAAGGATGGGGACGCAGGATGCAGCAGCACATAAGGATGGGGACGCAGGATGCAGAAGCACATAAGGATGGGGACGCAGGATGCAGCAGCACATAAGGATGGGGACGCAGGATGGAGCAGCACATAAGGATGGGGACGCAGGATGGAGCAGCACATAAGGATGGGGACGCAGGATGGAGCAGCGCATGACAGGATGGGGACGCAGGATGGGAGCAGCACATGACAGAATGGAGGCGCAGGATGGAGCAGCACATGACAGGATGGGGACACAGGATGGGAGCAGCGCATGACAGGATGGGGACGCAGGATGGAGCAGCGCATGACAGGATGGGGATGCAGGATGGGAGCAGCACATGACAGAATGGAGGCGCAGGATGGAGCAGCACATGACAGGATGGGGACGCAGGATGGAGCAGCGCATGACAGGATGGGGACGCAGGATGGAGCAGCACATGACAGGATGGGGACGCAGGATGGGAGCAGCGCATCACAGGATGGGAGCAGCGCATCACAGGATGGGGACGCAGGATGGGAGCAGCGCATGACAGGATGGGGACGCAGGATGGGAGCAGCGCATGACAGGATGGGGACGCAGGATGGAGCAGCGCATGACAGGATGGGGACGCAGGATGGAGCAGCGCATGACAGGATGGGGACGCAGGATGGAGCAGCACATGACAGGATGGGGACGCAGGATGGAGCAGCGCATGACAGGATGGGGACGCAGGATGGAGCAGCACATACCAGGATGGAGACCATATACCAATATAAATGCTCGCCACCCGGGCGTAGAACGGGTTAAATAGCTAGTATATATATATATATATATATATATATATATACAGTGGGGCAAAAAAGTATTTAGTCAGTCAGCAATAGTGCAAGTTCCACCACTTAAAAAGATGAGAGGCGTCTGTAATTTACATCATAGGTAGACCTCAACTATGGGAGACAAACTGAGAAAAAAAAATCCAGAAAATCACATTCTGTTTTTTTAATCATTTTTTTTGCATATTATGGTGGAAAATAAGTATTTGGTCAGAAACAAACAATCAAGATTTCTGGCTCTCACAGACCTGTAACTTCTTCTTTAAGAGTCTCCTCTTTTCTCCACTCATTACCTGTAGTAATGGCACCTGTTTAAACTTGTTATCAGTATAAAAAGACACCTGTGCACACCCTCAAACAGTCTGACTCCAAACTTTACTATGGTGAAGACCAAAGAGCTGTCAAGGGACACCAGAAACAAAATTGTAGCCCTGCACCAGGCTGGGAAGACTGAATCTGCAATAGCCAACCAGCTTGGAGTGAAGAAATCAACAGTGGGAGCAATAATTAGAAAATGGAAGACATATAAGACCACTGATAATCTCCCTCGATCTGGGGCTCCACGCAAAATCCCACCCCGTGGGGTCAGAATGATCACAAGAATGGTGAGCAAAAATCCCAGAACCACGCGGGGGGACCTAGTGAATGAACTGCAGAGAGCGGGGACCAATGTAACAAGGCCTACCATAAGTAACACACTACGCCACCATGGACTCAGATCCTGCAGTGCCAGACATGTCCCACTGCTTAAGCCAGTACATGTCCGGGCCCGTCTGAAGTTTGCTAGAGAGCATTTGGATGATCCAGAGGAGTTTTGGGAGAATGTCATATGGTCTGATGAAACCAAACTGGAACTGTTTGGTAGAAACACAACTTGTCGTGTTTGGAGGAAAAAGAATACTGAGTTGCATCCATCAAACACCATACCTACTGTAAAGCATGGTGGTGGAAACATCATGCTTTGGGGCTGTTTCTCTGCAAAGGGGCCAGGACGACTGATCCGGGTACATGAAAGAATGAATGGGACCATGTATCGTGAGATTTTGAGTGCAAACCTCCTTCCATCAGCAAGGGCATTGAAGATGAAACGTGGCTGGGTCTTTCAACATGACAATGATCCAAAGCACACCGCCAAGGCAACGAAGGAGTGGCTTCGTAAGAAGCATTTCAAGGTCCTGGAGTGGCCTAGCCAGTCTCCAGATCTCCCTCCCTTTGGAGGGAGTTGAAAGTCCGTGTTGCCAAGCAAAAAGCCAAAAACATCACTGCTCTTGAGGAGATCTGCATGGAGGAATGGGCCAACATACCAACAACAGTATGTGGCAACCTTGTGAAGACTTACAGAAAACGTTTGACCTCTGTCATTGCTAACAAAGGATATATTACAAAGTATTGAGATGAAATTTTGTTTCTGACCAAATACTTATTTTCCACCATAATATGCAAATAAAATGTTAAAAAAACAGACAATGTGATTTTCTGGATTTTTTTTTCTCAGTTTGTCTCCCATAGTTGAGGTCTACCTATGATGTAAATTACAGACGCCTCTCATCTTTTTAAGTGGTGGAACTTGCACTATTGCTGACTGACTAAATACTTTTTTGCCACACTGTATATATATATATATATATATATATATATATTTAAATGGTTATTCCCATCTTCATATGAGTGCTGTAGAATAGTGCTTCTATAAACAATCACTTTAGCAATTTACTATTTTATTAAAACTTACAACCATTCTTGAAGCAGCAACTCTTTCTTGATTGTTTACATTGTGGTGCCTAGGAGACCGACCACAGCTGCTGTCTAGCTTGTAAGCACTGCGATGAAGCGTGCTGAGATTAGGAGATACAGTTGTGCTCAAAAGTCTACATACCCCGGCAGAGTTTTTGCTTTCTAGGCCATTTTTTTCAGAGAATATGAATGATAACACCAAAACTTTTTCTCCACTCATGGCTAGTGGTTGGGTGAAGCCATTTATTGTCAAACCACTGTGTTTTCTCCTTTTAAATGATAATGACAGCCCAAAACATCCAAATGACCCTGATCAAAAGTTCACACACCCTGGTGATTTTGGCCTGATAACATCCACAGAAGTAGACACAAATGGGATCGAATGGCTACTAAAGGTACCTTCACACTCAGCGACGCTGCAGCGATACCGACAACGATGTTGATCGCTGCAGCGTCGCTGTTTGGTCGCTGGAGAGCTGTCACACAGACAGCTCTCCAGCAACCAACGATCCCGAGGTCACCGGGTAACCAGGGTAAACATCGGGTTACTAAGCGCAGGGCCGCGCTTAGTAACCCGATGTTTACCCTGGTTACCAGCGTAAAAGTAAAAAAAACAAACACTACATACTTACCTACCGCTGTCTGTCCCCGGCGCTCAGCTTCTCTGCACTCCTCCTGCACTGGCTGTGAGCACAGCGGCCGGAAAGCAGAGCGGTGACGTCACCGCTCGTCTTTCCGGCTGACCGACGCTCACAGTCAGTGCAGGAGGAGTGCAGAGAAGCTGAGCGCCGGGGACAGACAGCGGTAGGTAAGTATGTAGTGTTTGTTTTTTTTACTTTTACGCTGGTAACCAGGGTAAACATCGGGTTACTAAGCGCGGCCCTGCGCTTAGTAACCCGATGTTTACCCTGGTTACCAGTGAAGACATCGCTGGATCGGTGTCACACACGCAGATCCAGCGATGTCTGCAGGGAGTCCAGCGACGAAATAAAGTTCTGGACTTTCCTCAGCGACCAACGATCTCCCAGCAGGGGCCTGATCGTTGGTCGCTGTCACACAGAACGATTTCCTTAACGATATCGTTGCTACGTCACAAAAAGCAACGATATCGTTAACGATATCGTTATGTGTGAAGGTACCTTAAAGGTAACATCCTCACCTGTGACCTGTTTGCTTGTAATCGGTGTGTGTGCATAAAAGCTGAGTGAGTTTCTGGGATCCAGAAATACTTTTGCATCCTTCATCCAGCCACTGACGTTTCTGGATTGTGAGTCATAGGGAAAGCAAAAGAATTGTCAATGGATCTGCGGGAAAAGGTAGTTGAACTGTATAAAACAGGAAAGGGACACAAAAAGCTATCTAAGGAATTGATAATGCCAGTCAGCAGCGTTCAAACTGTGATTAACAAATGGAAAATCAGGGGCTCTGTAAAAACAAAGCCACGGGGAGATAGACCAACAAAAATGTCATCCACAACTGCCAGTAAAATTGTTCGGGATGCAAAGAAAAACCCACAAAAAAACATCAGCTGAAATACAGGACTCTCTGAAAACTAACGGTGTGGATGTTTCAAGATGCACAATAAAGAGGCACTTGAAGAAAAGTGGGCTGCATGGTCGAGTCGCCAGAAGAAAGCCATTACTGCACAAATGCCACAAAGTATCTCGCCTACAATACGCAATACAGAACAGAGACAAGCCTCAAAGCTTGTGGAACAAGGTTATTTGGAGTGATGAGACCAAAATTGAACTTTTTGGCCACAACCATAAACGTTACATTTGGAGAGAGGTCAACAAGGCATATGATGAAAGGAACACCATTCCTACTGTAAAGCATGGAGGTGGATCGCTGATGTTTTTGGGATGTGTGAGCTACAAGGCATAGGAAACTTGGTCAAAGTTGAAGGAAAGATGAATGCAGCATGTTATCAGCAAACACGGAAGGCAATTTGCATTCATCAGCCTGGAAGCTGCACATGATACTTGAAGGTTCCAACATGAAAAGGATCCAAAACACAAGGGCAAATCGACCTGTTATTGGCTAGAGCAGAACAAACTGAAGGTTCTGAAGTGGCCATATCAGTCTCCTGACCTCAATATCATTGAGCCACTCTGGGGAGATCTCAAGCGTGCAGTTCATGCTAGACAGCCCAGGAATATTCAGGAACTGGAGGCTTTTTGCCAAGAAGAGTGGGCAGCTTTACCATCTGAGAAAATATAGAGCCTCACCCACAACAACCACAAAAGACTTCAAGCTGTCATTGGTGTTAAAGGGGGAAATACACAGTATTAAGAAATGGGGTAAACTTTTTTGCTCAGGGTCATTTGGATGTTTTGGGTTGTCATTATGATTTAAAAAGAGAAAACACAGTAGTTTGACAATAAATGACTTCACCCAACCACTAACCATGAGTGGAGAAAAAGTTTTGGTGTTATCATTCATATTCTTTGAAAAAAGGCCAAGAAAGCAAAAATTCTGCTGGGTTATGTAAACCTTTGAGCACAACTGTAAGTGAGAGCTCCGGTGGTCCCTGACACCTCGGCAATTTGCATGCCTTCTCAGTGCCACCGCACTCACCGTGCGGTTTCTCCTTGTAGCAAGCCGTTCTGCAGAGTTTATTTCCTCCTGAACTCCTCAGAGGAGTGTCTGGTCTCTGGAGGAATTTAACCCTGCTGTGTCCTGCAGAGATGAGGTTCACCATCCTATTCCATGCTAACAGGGCCTTTATTAGGCAGCTCCTTCCTCCATTCCTCGCCCAAAGGTTGAGTCCTACCTTGTAGCACACGTTTCCACTTCCCGTTAATTACCCATCCTGCCTGACTTCTCTGCCCCTGACCCAAGCTACATTTATTAATCCTGTGCTGCCTGCCCTGGCCTTGGAACCTCTGACTACGCCTCTTGTCTTGTGCCTCTGTACCACCTACCCATGCCTTCCGGTCAGCCACTGCAGATCCGAGGAATGCCTTGGAGTGGTGCCTGATGACTACTTGTGACAATCCCTATCTTCACCCTTCACCCTATCTTCACCATCAGAGGCTCTAGCGAACACCCGATAATCACTTAGTCACACCTCTCCACAGTAGGTCCACAAACACCAGTGTTACAGTCCCATTAGGCTCAAATCACAGTGTACAAGCTTAACAGAAAAAACTTGTAAGCACTATGTATGTTGAGCCACCACTTCTACTCAGCGTTGCGGACCCTGGATGGTTTTTCCTTGCCTGACTGAGGTTAACAGATCTATGGGAGTACATAGAGAGAAATTGTCAATTAACTGTAGTGGAGCTGGGAGCAGGCGGTCGGGACACGTGCCAGACCAATCAGGTCTCTCCCTATAGACTGCGGTTGGATTTTCTCTGAAATTGCGCAAGTTTCACAGTAAAATATATTTGGTTGTGCACTCAGGCTCAGAGTCATATTTCCAGGATTCGAGCAGCATGAAAATAATGACAGGTTCTCTTTAATGTTTAGATGTTTTCTTTATTCTTTCTACTTCTCAGTTCATCTGTATTTATAAGTTTTCTAGCAGACCCCCAATGAATGATCATTGATCCAATTGGCTTAAAAAAGAGCCATTAGATTTCTATCACAGCTCAGTTATATTTTTCTTTTTACTACACGAGCGGTGATGAAAATTTTAGGAAAAGGAAAACAGATATCATATGGAAAGTTGTTGGACTAAGCATAAGACAAACAAGGAGTAAAAAAAATATCTTAATTGATCATACATCATCATGTATCATAGAGGATCATGGTGAATCCATCATATCATCAAGGATGTATAGGGGAGAAGTCCACTGGTGCAAAAACACCAGTGGATACCTTACAGACTACATTAAAAGTAGGGTAAACGGGATCTACCAAGATTTCTTGGAAAATAGTGTATCATATCAGTAGATGTCATGTCTACAAGGTCCAAGGATGTTGTATTGTCTTGGGGTAACCTAAATTTTTGTTTACTCAAGAAATCAATAGTGTAAAGGACTGGTGCCTTGGATACCTGTGCACATTAAGTTTTTCATGGCACTTGCAAAAAAATGAGCTTGTAGGGGTTGTCCGAGAATGAACAACTCATGACCTATCCCCACTATGAGATCGGTGGATTGGTGCACAGCAGCCCAATACATTTCTTAGAGACCATTGTCAAGTACTGATATTTATCTCCCATTTAAGTGTGATACATTCGCTTTAAAAAGTTTGTCTGGGACTGAACAATTGATGACCTAGTCTAAAGATCAATCATGAATAGAAGATATGTGAATGTCCAAAATCTGGCACTCCCAATGATCAGATATAACTTGCACGGTATGGGACTACTGTGCTCCGATGGTGCCAAGGGTTGGACCTCCACCAATCTCACATGGATTACCTATTTTACAGGTAGGCCATTAATTGTTCAGTCCCAGACAAGCCATTAAATCAAGTATACTCCAATGGAACGTAGCCTATAAAGTAGAGGTAGTCCATCACTCAGGATAAAAGATAGCTTCTTCTTTATCATTCCACAGTACGCATGATAGAAAAATTCAAAACAAAGAAACCAATGTGTTTCGAGTGAAGAAAAACCCTCACGTTTTAACGTAGTGTTGGAAGAAAACCACATAGTTTAGCAAATCAAATGACCTTTTGCAGATACAGTACATACTCAGTTTTTCATGTGTGTTCTGTCAAATGATTTAGGCTTTAGTTATCACAGTGCAGCATGAGATTTATTTCCCATGTGATGTTTTTATCAAGGGTTTATTAACACAGCGTATTTTGCAATTCACCCTGAGTAAGAGTGCTTTTCTCACGCGATGGTTTCTTTTGGCTTTTCATTTTTCTATTATGTTTTTGTTTTTATTTTGTCTATTGTGTAGTATTGTGATATAATAAAGTAGGATTTACCGGTACTTTTTACCTTGCGTGGGAAACCACCTCTGCTTTATCTGCATGTCCTGTCCCTGGGAAGCCGACCATGTTATTTTGCACCGCACACCTAGAATTACAAGGATTTTGATTGTCTCCTATGCTAGATAAAACCCAGGAGTGGTAATCTGATCCACTATTTCTCTTGAAAGTAACCTATCTTGTGACAGGGACTGACACAGACAGAGACGAGCCCTGTGCAAGAACAATATATGGGCCCTTTGCCGTCCAATAAATCTTCAAAATGCACAATTTCACCAGTTTTGGAGGTAGAAGTGACCCCCTTATCTCCTGGGCCCGACTGCACGGGTTGCGCCACTAGTATATCTGCGTGTTTGTGACATACCACCACTGCTTATACCTCCTTGGATAATATAATTTGCCCCCACTGGCTATTTTTTTTATGGAAGAGTTTAGGAGTGGGGGCATGAAGAATTTGAAAGAAAAGGTTTTGGTCTTCCAAATTCTCCCTTTATTTCGATTTTACGTTCCCATAAATTGCCTTTATTGTACAACTACTACGGGTAAAAAAATAAAAATTAAAAGCCCGCAATGAATATTAACCAAGTGAATTTCCCTGTTTGTGACAGTGATTGTGTTCCGTGCAGGCAATTCATAGCGGAGGCGTTTGGAGCAGAACATCATTTTTATTAAAATAACTTGTCTGCATGATGCGTCGTGCGGTGGGTACATGTCTCTCATCAGCGCTCTTGGTCTAAGTAGGTTATACAATGGCTGTTAAAGGCGAAGGAAAATGAGCTGCCGAAAACAAGAGATGCTGAATATGTAGGCCAATAGGTCACATAGGCCTACACGCTCTTAAAACTGGAAGCACATTTATTTTTTGTAGCACACATATCTAAACCATACTTCTCTGCGAACATAAAATTCTAAACATTTACCTACTGAGCTATTTGACAGCTGTTTTAACCCAAAATATGTCAAGAAAACTCAGTGTGGCCTCTACTTTTCCCTGCTGTTGGCAATACAGCGGAAATGCAATAAGACCGGCCAAGTCTCGTCAGGAGGTATTGTGCCATTTATTTAAGCCTTTGACTATTAAGGTTCAGTCTGTTTTAGACTCGGACAGCATGGAAGGGTTGGAAGAAGCAGTCCCCATACCCATTTAGAATATTTGTTCCTGTATGCTGAAAAAATGTTCTCCTTTGTAGGGAGGAAAGGCCATGATATATATATATATATATATATATATATATATATATATATGTTGATAAGGTTTTGTTTCGTCTTTGTAGACAACCGCTATGAGTGAGGCCATGCGAAGGTTAAAGATGAACAGTCGTCAAGTGTGCCTGACGTCATGTGTGATGGAGTAAGCTCCGCTTAGGAGTGGTTGATCGGAAAGAACCCCCCAGAGCAATGATATTCTTCTTAATGGGTGTTTTTTCGTATGACGGGGTGATACTTGTTTGCCAAATGAGTTAAGCTCAAGTGACATGTACTTGATGATGGAAGAGGCTAAGGTGGTCACACCAGCTAGTTATTGAGCTGACAAGCTTTTCCAGATGCAGAATTAGCTCCCAAATTTTCTTAATCCCGGCAAAAGATGATTGAAGAGAAAGTAAAGAACCACAAATCTCCTACGGGACCTGCTCCTGCAATGTCTGCTCCTGTCACCAAGGGCCTTGCTATTCATTCTACTAGCGGCACGAGTGAAAGGAGAGAAATTGGGACCAGAAACTCTGGGCAGCACAAGCTTTTTCCTGTCACTGAGACTCGAATGGGACCTGCAGTGCTTTCCAGTCTGGTCGTATGGGTGTGCGTGCTTGTCCAGATAGAGTAATCAGCTTCTTATCCTGGTCAACAGGACAGCACCACACCCTAGTAATATTACCAGCTTGCCGCTGCTATCAGCCAAATAGAGAGTTCTATTTGTCCGCTTTACACCCCTAGATATCAGCTCCTGTTCTTGTGCTTTTTCCAGGTACAGACATTGGCCTGTTACCTTGACTGCCCTCCTGGTTCTGATATCCGGCAACCTTACCATTTTTGTCAGCCTGTACAATCGGCCAGCAGCTGACTCCGTGGCCCCAACCCAGGGATCCCTGTGTAAGTCCACATCTCTGTACATGGTTGAAAGGGTGAATCTGGTAAATGGAGTGGCTTTTGCTAAGCCTGTCTGTTGTAGCCATTTTTACAGCTGCCAGTCGACTACTGACAGACCCATGTTGTAGCAGCTTTGGCTGATTAATAAATACCTAAAAAGGTAACAAAAAATCATGGACAGAGATATTGGCCCAGTTTCAAGACTTAAAAAAATGTGTGCTCTGCTGTATTTCCTTTGCCACACCATCTTGATTAGGAAGTCTCCAATACGGACATTCCTGTCAACCCCCATTTTCGTCACAAGTACAGTTGAGCGAATATGTTCGGAATCGGTGTTCGTGCGAATTCGTACCATATTGGTAGCCTATTCTTGCTGAATTTATGTTTGAAGATCGATTCCGAACATATTAAGTAAATTCTACTCCCATTGACTCCAAAGACGTTCGGCTGCGTTTGGTGAATATTGCAAAAACAATATTCGCTGCCGATCGCAATTAGAACTGAATTTTGAAAAATTTGCTCAACTCTAGTTACAAGCACATGGTCAAAAACTATATATGTGTGAAATCACCCTAACATAGTGCTTCTTTAAAGGGATGGACTACCATGTAATGCAGTTGACTAGAGCAAGTGAAGTTTCTCTCTGCATAGTCTCCCTCTATTACAGCATGTCTATATTGTATAAGAAGACATTATAAAACATTTGGAAAGGGACTTGTGGGGTTAAGATTCTGCATAATGCAGGACTTCAGTGCTCAGTACACACCTCAATATTCCAAGAATGCTAAAAAGATCAATCCTACACCCCCAAATGTAAGACCTGCCCTAGGCTTAACAAGCTAATCAATTTTATATATAGAACTGATATATATATATATATGATATATAACCCATCCCTGACATTTAAAAGATATATAATCCTGAATACCTGGAAACGGTGAAATTAATCAAGATTTGGCTTATCAACAGAAACTGTAAAATAAGCAAATGCTCATCATTAGGAATTGTAATTAGAAGAGCGGTGGGGATTATTAATAGGAACTTTAAGGTTTAATTAGTCAGGGGTGGGGCTTATTAACAAGATTTGAATTCTGATGAGCAGGAAAGGGGTTCAACGATAGCAAATATATTAAGATGGGCAAGGTAGAGCTGATAAAAAAAATCTGTAGAAATATTACTCAAGGGTGGAGGGGATTACTAATATGATCTTTTTAATTGAATTAGGCAGGGGTGGAGCTTAGCAATAACTGTATTAAGATGAGCAGGATAGGACTCTTAGGCTACTTTCACACTTGCGTCGTGCACCGCACGTCGCTATGCGGCGTTGCGGCGCACCGACGCAAGCAGCGAAAGCGCCGCACAACGGGGGCAGCGGATGCATTTTTCCAGCGCATCCGCTGCCCCATTGTGAGGTGCGGGGAGGTGGGGGCGGAGTTCCGGCCGCGCATGCACGGTCGGAAAAAGTGGACCGTCGGCAGCGAAAAACGTTACATGTAATGTTTTTTGCTCCCGGCGGACCGCCACAACACAGCGCAACCGTCGCACGATGGTTGCGACGTGTGTCAATGCGTCGCTAATGTTAGTCTATGGGGCAAAAACGCATCCTGCAGACAACTTTGCAGGATGCGTTTTTTCCCCTAAACGACACATTGCGACGTATTGAAAAAAAAAAACAAAAGTAGTAGTTGAAAGTAGCCTTAAAAAAAACCCAAAAAACTCTGTTTAACAAAACAACTGTTGGGCTAATCAGAAGGAAGTGCATTTCACGTCAAGAAATTTTTCTTTTTTTGCAAATGCCTTTCCATTGTCATGATATATGTCGTTTTTCTAAAGTTGAGCCTGTTCTACCAGGTATAATTATTCTTAACTTCCTTGCCAGCACTAAGCTATTGAAACAGGTGAGAAGTTATGTTCTCAGCACAAGCGGGGAGATCATTTCTGCCTTTGATTATTCATGAGCTCCATCCGGTACTGCGCTAATTATCTCTCCAATATCACTATTGTGATCTGGACTAGCTCTCTGATTAATGTCACCACTAGATGGCCAACAGCAAGTTGCTTGTTATTTTACAAAAAAAAAAAATATTTGTACTATCTTTGTCAAAATGAATTTAAAGTCCCCAACGGGCTCCTTGTATTAATAACACCTCTTACTTCTCGAGCTATTGAGAGTGCTGTGACTGTGCTTTTATTCGTATATATGCTTTTATGCTATAGAATCATTATGGCTGACTTGTAGAATACGTATCATTGTTTATGATGCAATGGGCTGGTTTATCATAAAATTACACTTCGTACAGCGTTGCTTTGGTCATAGAACCAGTGATACGGCCATTTCTCCAAAGTATCCGAGGAGACTTTTTCCAGCATGACAACACCAGGTTAATGCTACTACGAGAATCATGTGTGGCCTCAATGTGCTACCATAGCCTTCAGTGTCTCCGAACTTGTCTCCTTTCGAGGATTTCTGCGACATCTGTGGTCAGCAATTGAAAAGGCAGCTGCCAGCAGCGGATTTTGATGATTGCTGCCAAGTGCATTCAGTGAGGCAGAACATTCCTCAGGCGATTAATAATCTCACTGATAGCAGCCAAGGTGTGTATGGACATTAGAAAATGCCAAATGTAACCAATATGTAACAGTCATAACTCACTATTGCAATTGACATTATTTTGGGCATAAAAAGAGCCCCAAAACACAAAGAGTATCTTAATCACCCTTTCTTCATCAAGCATACATGAGTACAGCATTGTAAGAGACAAGTGATCAAAGTAAAAATTATACAAGTCCCATAGTGGGAGTAAGTAAAAAAGTGAAAAAAAGTTAAATAAAATATGTAAAAAAGTTTTAAAAAAAAGAAAAAAAAAGTTCAAACAAATCACTATAATCCGTTTCGCCACTCAAAACGCAGAATTTGTGATAAAACAAATGTAAACAAAAAAATGAACACATCATTGGTATCACCGCATCCGGACCGACCCGCTCTATAAAACTGGCACGTTATTTATTCCGTTTGGCGAATGCCGTAAAAAACATGCCAACAATGTTGCTTTTTCATAATACTGACTCTTAGTGAATAAAAAGTGATCATCAAGGCATATGTAAACAAAATTATATAAATGAAAACGCCAAACCGTCCTGCAAAAATGCAGCCCTAATATGGCTCATTCGGCAAAAAAATAAAAAAAAGTTACAGTTCTCAGAATATGATGATGCAAAGACAAACTCACTTTTGCAAAATATTGTTTTTAGTCTCTAAAAAGAGAAAAAGCATAAAAGAAAACAATATAAATCTGGTATCGCTGTAATTGTACCTACCAGACGAACAAGTCGGTCTTATCACTTTTACTCTGTGTCTGTGTTCTGTGTCTGAAAAATCTCACAAGAAGCGATCAAAAATATTTAGAACCTCAAAATGGTACCAAAAAAATCTGCAACTTGTCCTGAAAAAATAAACCCTCATACAGCTCTGGTTGCCAAAAAATAAAAAAGTTACAGCTCTCAGAATATGGCGACAAAAAAAACTACTTTTTATAAAAGAAAATAACATTTTTACTGCGTGATAGCAGCAAAACCTAAAAAACCTACAGTACAGACCTAAAGTTTGGACACACCTTCCCATTTAAAGAATTTTCTGTATTTTCATGGCATCCGAACTATTAATGAACACATGTGGAATTATATACTTAACAAAAAAGTGTGAAACAACTGAAATTATGTCTTATATTCTAGGTTCTTCTAAGTAGCCACCTTTTGCTTTGATGACTGCTTTGAACACTCTTGGCATTCTGCCTTCAGTGTGAATTTACAATTTTCATAGTCATGAAAATACAGAAAAATCTTTAAATGAGAAGGTGTGTCCAAACTTTTGGTCTGTACTGTATATCAATCTGGTATCGCTGTAATCGCACCGACCCGAAGGATAAAACCGCCTCATCATTTATACCACACGGTGAGCCGCACAAAAAGAAAAATAAGAACTATTCTTGTACTGCTCTCTATTTCTTCTTTCCACCTTATAAAAATCAGAATAAGGCTCGGCACACATTTATCCTGCGCTCTCTTCTGAGCGCTTAAAGGGAACATGTCACCCGCCCTCCAGGGCCTATTAAAGTAAAAGTTATGTTTATTATCCCTAGGAACGCTGAAATAATGAGTTTTATAAATTTCCCACCATTCCTCTATTGAGTGAGGGTGTTTTCTCCCCCTGACTCGCCTTGCAGCCGTCCATCATCCCCCTCTGGCCTCCGGACGCCGCCTCCTCTCTTTCTCGTGATGTCACCAGCACCAGCGCGCTGCAATCAGTTATCTGGCATGCGCCGTGCGCGCTGCCCGGGAACTTACATCAGGTGATGTAAGGATATCACACCTGCGTGTAGCTGAGGCCTCAGATCCCGCCCCGCAGTGTGTTATGATGCATTCACACTACAGGGCTGGGAATCTGGCGCCTGCGCAGTGGAGTGGGTCACTGTGCTCCTCGATAGAAGGGCCGAAGTCTCGTGAGACTTCACAACTCTCGTGAGACCGATCGGCACTATATTCAGTGGAGCACGGTGACCCACTCCACTGCGTGGGCGCCAGATTCTCAGCCAGGTATTATGCGTGAGGGAATGGTTGAATATTCATTGTTTGCTAGACTTGCTGGCATGTATGTAGATGTGAAATGAATACTCACTCCTTCCCCCGCCCATAATCCAGCCCACCACTCTTCTTCCCTCCCGGCCGACATCACTTCTTCAGTAAGACTGCTGAGTTCCTTGCCCAACCTTGCACTGGCCGTCTGTTCTCCTGACATAAGCGTGACAGCATGCCTTTCTATGCAGCTGTCACTCTCAGGTCAGGAGAGCTGATGGCCAGTCCGAGGATTACGATGCGATCCTCGGACATACGGCAGTCTGACAGAAATAGTGACGTCCGTAAGGAGGGGTTGGCGGGATTATGGGCGGGGGAAGAGATGAATATTCATTTGCAATTTACATATGCTTGACTTGCCGGGGCTCAACAATAAATTTGGCCAGGGCTTACATGAACACCATGGGGCCACGTACAGAGAGAATAGTTACATATCATGAAAAGGCTGCCCAAGGCATATTTCAGGATACTTTTAGGAAACTATCCAAAAATGACCAGACAGATTCCCTTTGACTAGGTAGAAGGACAAAATGAGCAATTGTACGTACACTGTGCTATATAATATGATGATTGCAATAGATTAAGAGGATAAAAAGTTTGATGGGGGAAGGAGGAGAAAGAGGAGGAAGAGGAGGAGGGAGAAGAGGAGGAGGAAGAGGAGGAGGGAGAGGAGGAGGAAGAGGAGGAGGAGGAAGAAGAGGAGGAAGAGAAGGAGGAGCAAGAAGAGGAGGAAGAGGAGGAGGAAGAGGAGGAGGAGGAAGAATAGGAGGAGGAAGAGGAGGGCTTCTTTAATAGCTAAACCATAATTATTCTATTAACCATTGATTCTCCTCTTTGATTAACTATAAATCTCAAACCTGGCATATCAATTCTGCCATCACTGATCACAGGTGCCAAGGTACAGCCGACAATCAGCGGCACGCAGAAATAGTTTCATGGCTTCAGACATACGACTTTGCCAGTCAATGGGTGCACACCCATATTCTGGTGCTTTCCTCCACTAGAGACGCCGGTCACAAAGCCGAGCTTCCCTAATGATGTCATGAATTCCAGGAACCGGTGGCAGCCAGTTTACAGTAAATGCTTTATAAATCTGAAATTAATAGTGAAAGAAAACAAGGAGGAAAACAAACAAGAATAATAAAGCCTTCACTTCCCCTCTACACAAACGACATGCAGTTTAATAACAATATTCACCGAGACTTCACGCCTGATGTCTCACAGACAGACACTGCATACCGGAGCAGCCTAGAAAATATAAGGGAATCTGTCACCAGCTTTTTGCTACCTCGTTTGGAGCACCACAATGTAGGGGCCGAGATTCCAGATATGTGTCACTTACTAGGCTGTTTAGTCTACTTTTGATAAAATCACTGTTTTACAAGCTGGAGATTATCCCTAGAGGACTAGTAAACCTGCTGCCAGATAACCCTCCATTTTCATGAGCTCTGTATACCACTGATTGGCTGCTTTATGTGTACACTGTGGATAGGCAGAAAGCAGTCAATCAGGGGTGGGGGTGCAGTTATACAGAGCTCAGCGTTCAGAGAACTGGTAGATTTGCAGCAGATAAATCAGTGGTGGTATCAAAATGACATCAAGCACACTAGTAAATTGCATATCACTGGAATTAGGGTCTCTGCCCCTATACTGAGCTGCTCTCATATAGGGTAGCAAAATCCAGGCAAAAGATTCCATTTAAGGGTTTACTGCTGCCATCCTGCCTGGTATCTCCCTGCTCCACCCTTCCTCCGCTCCCTCCCCCATCGCATTGCTGTTCATCGGATGGTGCTCACTGTTTATAAGGATGTTTTCCCAAGAACTCTTCGATTTCTTCGTAGTAGTGTAGTTTTTAGAAAATTATCATTAGTTTTTAGAAAAGATTACCATTAGAAGTCTTCTTGGTCTGCTGCCAGATAGTCCACCCGCACACCCACCACTGATTGGCAGCTTTCTGCCTATGCACAGTGTATTCAGTAAGCAGCCAATCAGTGGTGTGGGCAGATTATACAGAAGTCAGCATTCAGAGAACTGCTATATATGCAGCAGAGAAAACAGTGGTTTTATCAAAACTGTAGAAAGCAGTCCAGTAAGTAACAAATCACTGGAATCAGGATCTCGACACCTTCGTCATTGATTGAGATCAAAAACCTAGTGACAGATTCCCTTTAAATCTATGATTACATTAATTGATAATAAAATTTGTGCAGGTAAAGGTTTATGGCTGTATAATCTATAATAACTAAAAGGGGGCACCATTGCCCATGATGTCCACAGTTTGCCCAATCCCAAACTTGATATATGATGAATGATGAGAGGATATCAATATGGTACAAGACTCTGACCTTCCCTAATAGAACACAGCAGACAAATCTGTATATATCAGAAGCAGGATTACTCCGATACTTCCCGTCTTTTCTGCATATAAAGCACCACAGATGTTTCTATAAATGTAATCTTCTGAAAATGAACGGCAATAACTACAAATCAGGAAGAGCTGCCTCACTTGCTAAATTATTACCACTTACAAAACAAATGTAAGGCAACAATATCGTCTGCGGTGCCATGAAACCCTCACAATCCAAACCAGCAAACACACAACACACACATAACACACACACCTACAACACACATACATACACAAAACATACACAACACACACATACAGCACAACACACAACACACTATACAACACAGACTACACAGATACCACACATACCACACAAATACAACACACACATAACACACACACCTACAACACACATACATACACAAAACACACACAACACACACATACAGCACAACACGCAACACACTATACAACACACAGCATACACAAATACAAGACACATACATAACACACATACAGCACACACACAATCACAAAACACACACACACAACACACATAACACACATACCTACAACACACATACATACACAAAACATACACAACGCACACACAACACACTATACAACACAGACTACACAGATAACACACATACCACACACATACAACACACACAAAACAACACACATACACAAAACACACACAACATTCATACAACACACACATATACATACACAAAACACACAACACACACATACAACACACAGCATACACAAATGCAACACACATACACAACACACGTACAACACACACACACACAATCACAAAACACACACAACACACATACATACACAACACACACATGCATAAACACAACACACACACATACGCTTATTTAGCAATTACCCAGTAATGTAATGCATCCCAAAAAGTAATTGTAAAGATGGCAAAAAAACAACTAATATAATTTCTTACTACAACTTGTATAAGAAGATAATGTACTATAGTGTCGTGTTTTCTGAGGGTACTGCAGCCTGTTTGTGGTTTACAGGGGTTTTCCAGGAACATATAATGTAATGATGGCCGATCTCTAGCATATTCTTATAATTTATCGATCTGCATAACTTCACCTGTTCAGAGAAGCCAGGGAACACGGTGTTTGATCAAACACTATGGCTCTTTGGATATTTTTGGCGCTATACCAGCGCAGGCACTGCACAGCAGCCCCATTTATTGACCACTATTAGGCTGTGTCCCTTGCGGCCAAATTGTCATACAAGACTCCACTCAAGGCAGATACATCATTCATGCAACCTGTGCCACCACCCAAGAGTTAAAAGGGACAATCTGCCCCTTCAAAGCAGGTGGAATTGTGCATATTGATGAGCGATTGGGCTGTAAAAGGCCCCTATACCGTCCTTCCACAGGGGCCCTCTACTGATTGTGTCCTCCAGTGACTCCACCGTTCATCCCCAGGCTAGAATGGCTCGGTACTGACAGCAGAGGGGTTTTTCCAGTGGTTAAACCTCATTAATGTAAAGTCCAGACTGTGTTATTGAAGGGGATGTCCAAGACTTTGATACTGATCACCTGTCCACGCGATAGGTCAACATCAGATTGGTGAGGGTCTGATTGCCGACCACATGATTAGCTGCTGGCAGGGCACGCTGGGACCCCCGAGCTCTGCACACAGTGTACTGCAGCTTAGCTCCCATTTACTTCAATAGAACGTTATCTGCAGTACTTGGTAATGGCAGCTCTACAGGAGGGTAGGCTCTCAGACCCCCCATTGATCTGACATTGATGATCGATTCTATGGTTCGGTAGATAAAAGCTCGGAACTCAATACAAAGACGTAAAGAAATAAAATATTTATTCATGCAATCCAATATATCCAGAAAATTATTCAAGAATATATTCAAGTTCCGACCTTGAATCCAGACCTTCATCACAATGGTGTCTAGAGCTGTGGTGGGTGCAACCAACATATTACGGCACCATGCATCCAGCGATAATGGTCGCACCCACCACAGTGTTACTTTTCACAAGAAAGTACAAGAATGCGGCACTCACCCAGGTTGTGAAGTGAATATCTTTAATCTGTCTTAAATCCATGTACAGACTTTGCATAAAAGACAAGTGGAGATGACGAGGGTGCGGGGAGAGTGAGCTGGACGACGGCCGTTTCGCACATGGACCCGTGGAAGCACTAATTGTGCGAAACGGCCGTCGTTCAGCTCACTCTCCCCGCACCCTCGTCGTCTCCGCTTGTCTTTTATGCAATGTCTGTACATGGTTTTAAGACAGATTAAAGATATTCACTTCGCAACCTGGGTGAGTGCCGCATTCTTCTACCAGGCCCCTTCACCTGATTTGGAGACAAAGAAGAAAGTTTGGCTTGATCCGGGAGAAATATAATGTTTGCACCTTGTTAGGCAGTAGGTAGAAAAATACTAAAATTTACTACGCCTGATGAAGAGACCTAAGTCGTCTGGAAAGCTCGCTATTTGTTAGTTGGTTACCAATATCATCTTTTCATTTAGTTATTAAAATCAACCACAAATTGTAATATTTCTCTAATAAACTGAGTCAGCCGCCCCTGTCCTCACATCACCGTTCACGTGCGGACGAACAGAGGGAGGTGAAGCTCTTCGCCTGTGTCGTAATGCAGAAGAAGGGAAATTTTGGTGACCACATCACACAGGCGGAAACTCAGCGATCTGGGAAGTTTAGGGTTGTTATTTTATAGTTTTACATCTAACAAACAATAAATGTCTTATTCCAGCAGCAGACAACCCTTGACATTACAGACATATTGTAAAATATCGGAGATATACGTCCTCGTTACGAGACAGCAATGCTTTGAACGTCTTGGTAAATGTTTCCCCAATAGAACTCCTAAAACAATTAGGGGGTAAAGAATTCATAGGGAATAAAATATTTTATATTTATTCTATTGTATTTAGATGACATGTAGCAGACGGGAATGAGTGAATATTCCCCTCTTAGTCCAACTGTAAATGTTTCACACTAATGACACCCAACGAGCCAGCACTATTAACCTGTGTATGTCAGCTATGTTACACATCTCAGCCATGAAGAAGAGAGCACCAGGAGGTACAATCACCATATCCAAAAAAATACAAGGATTTGTTATAAACTCTATTGTCTTCTGCCCATTCCATACCTCCCACACCCTAGCAATGGCAGAGCGTGGGCATGTTGTGGTAGCAGGAGAAGCAATTCTCTAGGGCACCGCCATGCTCTGTATATTGAGTGTGTATTTATTGTGTGTGAATATGAATCTATGCAGCTTTGTGAGTTTCTTGTCTATGTATGCGTATTGCATATTGCATGTTTGTGTGTGTGCGTGTACATTTTAAAGAGAAAATTACATTTCTTTCTAATGACAACATAAATGAACACTATTGTAATCTCAATGCTCCCACTCCAGTGTTCTGTACTTCACAGTCGTGACACAGGGCTGTGGAGCTGGAATAGTGGAGTTGGAGTTGGTGTTCATTTTGGTGGAGTCTGTATAAAATGGACCCAGTCCTGTAAATTTTTTCATAAACATTTGCGAAAGTTATGAAATATCCTAGAAATGTCTGTTCTGTTCCTGATCTAAGGATCTCAGCTTTTAGTTTAAATGAATCTGTACTGCACTTTATGTACATGCTCAGTAGTGAGCCAGTGCTGCACTTTATGTACATGCTCAGTAATGACCAGTTCTGCACTTTATGTACATGCTCAGTAGTGATCCAGAGCTGCACTTTACGTACAAACTCAGTAGTGAGGCAGTGCTGTACTTTATGTACATGGTTAGTAGTGAGCAAGTGCTGCACTTTATGTACATAGTCAGTAGTGAGCAAGTGCTGCACTTTATGTACATAGTCAGTAGTGAGCCAGTGCTGCACTTTATGTACATGCTCAGAAGTAAGCTAGTGCTGCACTTTATGTACATGCTCAGTAGTGAGGCAGTGCTGCACTTTATGTACATGCTCAGTAGTGAGCCAGTGCTGCACTTTATGTACATGCTCAGTAGTGAGCCAGTGCTGCACTTTATGTACATGCTCAGTAGTGAGCCAGTGCTGCACTTTATGTACATGCTCAGTAGTGAGCCAGTGCTGCACTTTATGTACATGCTCAGTAGTGAGTCAGTGCTGCACTTTATGTACATGCTCAGTAGTGAGCCAGTGCTGCACTTTATGTACATGCTCAGAAGCCAGTGCTGCACTTTATGCACATGCTCAGTCGTGAGGCAGTGCTGCAGTTTATGGACATGCTTAGTAGTTAGCCAGTGCTGCACTTTATGTACATGCTCAGTAGTGAGCCAGTGCTGCACTTTATGTACATGCTCAGTAGTGAGGCAGTGCTGCACTTTATGTACATGATCAGTAGTGAGCCAGTGCTGCACTTTATGTACATGCTCAATAGTGAGGCAGTGCTGCACTTTATGTACATGATCAGTAGTGAGCCAGTGCTGCACTTTATGTACATGCTCAGCAGTGACCAGTGCTGCACATTATGTGGACGCTCAATAGTGAGCCAGTGCTGCACTTTATGTGGATGCTCAATAGTGAGCCAGTGCTGCACTTTATGTACATGCTCAGCAGTGACCAGTGCTGCACTTTATGTGCATGCTCAATAGTGAGCCAGTGCTGCACTTTATGTACCTGCTCAGTAGTGAGGCAGTGCTGCACTTTATGTACATGCTCAGTAGTGAGGCAGTGCTGCACTTTATTTACATGCTGAGTAGTGAGCCAGTGCTGCACTTTATGTACATGATCAGTAGTGAGGCAGTGCTGTGGAGTCGGAAGTCAGGGAAATTGAAGAGTCGGAGGTTTGACTTACCGACTCCAGAGCCCTGGTCATGTGCCCATGCTGGCCAAAATTTGTGAGTTCACTGTTCTCTCTTACTCTTTGCATTGCTTTGCACATTATACACCACAGAATACATGAAAGCTTCACTGATATGGACATAGATGACTGCAATAATAATCCTACTTAGTTGCAAATTCCCATACACAGTATTCACAGATTTCCACTGCTAAACATCCATTCCATGATTTTGAACAGTATTGATTATAATCAGAGTATGGATTTCAGGAAAACACAATTCAGATGAATGAAAATATTGTTGAACTGTCTGAACAAAAATCTCCCTCATCTGAACAAATCACTCCGATGCCATTACACTGTATCACAACGACATCGCAGTAGGCACTGAACAGGTAGTCGCACAATCCGTAAGTCACTAGTGAAACTATAGGCCAGGATTTGCTAAATTACAATTCTATTGTTCAGCATCAAAAGGGACAAATCGCAAGCTCTGATATTATTGTTTACAGGTGACCACTATAGCTAGTAATTGGCAGCCACGTGTCCCTGTATTGTGACGATATCGCTGCAGCAGGAAGTAGAGACTGACGGAGGAGCGGGCAGCATAGCAATGGAGACAGTCGGGCTCCATACGTTGCACCTCAGTCGGTCTCCTCCACACCTGGAAGCTTAGAAACTGTTATGGCTGCAACATCTATATCACAACATTGCTGCCAACTATTTGGGGTTCAAACCCCACCAAGGACAACATCTGTAAGGAGTTTGTATGTTCTCCCCGTGTTCGGCGAGTTTCCTCCGGGTTCTCCGTTTTCATCCCACACTCCAAAGACATACTGATAGGAATTTATATTGTGAGCCCAAATGGGGACAGTGATAACGATGTCTGTACAGCGCTGCAGAATAAGATGCTGCTATATAAGCAAAGCATAATAAATATATTCACACACAACACATTACTTTCCAATCCTCCACTCAAACCTGAGTAATTGGCAGCTGTGCTGGGATACAGAAAGCATATAACTGTAGCAGCCATAACAGATGCTAAGGCTCCAGGTGTGGAGGAGGCGCACGCAGGTCCAAAAATAATGCAGTAAATAGCAAGTTGGTATCTTTCTGCTATCTAGGACTATTTTATTTTTATTTCTATTATTTACTTTTAGAACACCATTATAATGCTGGTTCTATCATCTACGTTATTATCCTTATATTCCCCATCTCCTTTTGTGATGGGCCCTTTGAGTTCTAATTATGACCCTAATAAGAAATGTTATCCTGGACCTCAAAAGCACTAATCCAATAAGATGTTAGATAGACCGTCTACCCACAAAGTAAGAAACATCATTGAGAATATAGTAGGAATCCCCTAATTGCAGCTTATACCTTTCTGCATTCTATATATCTCATCTAAAGGTTACATAATGACTTGTGCAACCAAATGTCTGCTGGACGCACAGCTCACATTGGGCCCTTGTTTTAGCTACATTATCAATAGTAGTGGTAGTGGCTGTACAGCGGAGCCAGATCCACCACTGATTTCTATGACCTGTCATGCAGAAATTGCATTTGTGGAATGACTCAATGTATTATGGTGGCAACTTGTGGGCTTTGCTTTAACAAACATGGCAGATATTGGTTAATGCAATAACACAGGGATATTGCTATAAATATTAGGACTAATGGGGATGATATTAGGCAGATTACATAGGCTCTTACTCACCTACAGTCACTATCATCTGCAGCAGGAAGTCACAGAACTGATACAATGTTTCATTCTACAATATTTATTTCAAAATGTAACAACACTGTCCACATCCTCCTGCTCCTCCACATCCTCCTTGCTCCTCCACATCCTCCCTGCTCCTCCACATCCTCCTGCTCCTCCATATCCTCCCTGCTCCTCCACATCCTCCTGCTCCTCCGCATCCTCCCTGCTCCTCCACATCCTCCTGCTCCTCCACATCCTCCTGCTCCTCCACCTCCTCCTTGCTCCTCCACCTCCTCCTTGCTCCTCCACCTCCTCCTTCCTCCTCCACATCCTCCTGCTCCTCCACATTCTCCTTGCTCCTCCACATCCTCCTTGCTCCTCCACATCCTCCTTGCTCCTCCACATCCTCCCTGCACCTCCACATCCTCCCTGCTCCTCCACATTGCACCCTGCTCCTCCACATCCTCCTGCTCCTCCACATCGTTCCCTGCTCCTCCACATCGTACTCTGCTCCTCCACATCCTCCCTGCTCCTCCACATCCTCCCTGCTCCTCCACATCCTCCTGCTCCTCCACATCGTTCCCTGCTCCTCCACATCGTACTCTGCTCCTCCACATCCTCCCTGCTCTTCCACATCCTCCCTGCTCCTCCACATCGTACCCTGCTCCTCCACATCCTCCTGCTCCTCCACATCGTACCCTGCTCCTCCACATCCTCCTGCTCCTCCACATCGTACCCTGCTCCTCCACATCCTCCCTGCTCCTCCACATCGTACCCTGCTCCTCCACATCCTCCTGCTCCTCCACATCTTCCTTGCTCCTCCACATCCTCCCTGCTCCTCCACATCCTCCTGCTCCTCCACATCCTCCTTGCACCTCCACATCCTCCTTGCTCCTCCACATCCTCCCTGCTCCTCCACATCGTACCCTGCTCCTCCATATCCCCCCTGCTCCTCCACATCCTCCCTGTTCCTCCACATCGTACCCTGCTCCTCCACATCCTCCCTGTTCCTCCACATCGTACCCTGCTCCTTCACATCCTCCCTGCTCCTCCACATCCTCCCTGATGATCCACATCCTCCTGCTCTTCCACATACTCCCCTGCTCCTCCACATCCTCCTGCTCCTCCACATCATTCCCTGCTCCTCCACATCCTCCCTGCTCCTCCACATCGTACCCTGCTCCTCCACATCCTCCCTGCTCCTCCACATCGTACTCTGCTCCTCCACATCCACCTACTCCTCCACATCGTACCCTGCTCCTCCACATCGTACCCTGCTCCTCCACATCCTCCTGCTCCTCCACATCGTACCCTGCTCCTCCACATCCTCCCTGCTCCTCCACATCGTACCCTGCTCCTCCACATCCTCCTGCTCCTCCACATCTTCCTTGCTCCTCCACATCCTCCCTGCTCCTCCACATCCTCCTGCTCCTCCACATCCTCCTTGCACCTCCACATCCTCCTTGCTCCTCCACATCCTCCCTGCTCCTCCACATCGTACCCTGCTCCTCCATATCCCCCCTGCTCCTCCACATCCTCCCTGTTCCTCCACATCGTACCCTGCTCCTCCACATCCTCCCTGTTCCTCCACATCGTACCCTGCTCCTTCACATCCTCCCTGCTCCTCCACATCCTCCCTGATGATCCACATCCTCCTGCTCTTCCACATACTCCCCTGCTCCTCCACATCCTCCTGCTCCTCCACATCATTCCCTGCTCCTCCACATCCTCCCTGCTCCTCCACATCGTACCCTGCTCCTCCACATCCTCCCTGCTCCTCCACATCGTACTCTGCTCCTCCACATCCACCTACTCCTCCACATCGTACCCTGCTCCTCCACATCGTACCCTGCTCCTCCACATCCTCCTGCTCCTCCACATCGTACCCTGCTCCTCCATATCCTCCCTGCTCCTCCACATCCTCCTGCTCCTCCACATCTTCCTTGCTCCTCCACATCCTCCCTGCTCCTGCACATCCTCCTGCTCCTCCACATCCTCCCTGCACCTCCACATCCTCCTTGCTCCTCCACATCCTCCCTGCTCCTCCACATCGTACCCTGCTCCTCCACATCGTACCCTGCTCCTCCACATCCTCACTGCTCCTCCACATCCTCCCTGCTCCTCCACATCGTACCCTGCTCCTCCACATTCTCCCTGTTCCTCCACATCCTCCTGCTCCTCCACATTGTACCCTGCTCCTCCACATCCTCTGTTCCTCCACATCCTCCCTGCTCCTCCACATCCTCCCTGCTCCTCCACATCCTCCCTGCTCCTCCACATCGTACCCTGCTCCTCCACATCCTCCCTGTTCTTCCACATCCTCCTGCTCCTCCACATTGTACCCTGCTCCTCCACATCCTCTGTTCCTCCACATCATACCCTGCTCCTCCACATCCTCCCTGCTCCTCCACATCCTCCCTGATGATCCACATCCTCCTGCTCTTCCACATACTCCCCTGCTCCTCCACCTACTCCCTTGCTCCTCCACATCCTCCTCCTGCTCCTCCACATACTCCCCTGCTCCTCCTCATCCTCCCTGCTCCTCAACATCCTCCTTGCTCCTCCACATCCTCCCTGCTCCTCCACATCCTCCCTGCTCTCAGGCTTCATCTCCTGCTTCTGCTGTACATTTCACTGGTTATAACAATTTACATGTCTGTTGCCAGCAACCTGAGAAGAGGTGGTGTCATGGAAACACTGGCAAATGCATAACATGAGGCTTTGTCATTAAGGAAATGAAATAAAACAATACCTTTTGGAGCCTCCTAGGAAGGTAAAGGTGAAAGTATTGTCCGAATATCTGAAATCTGAGGGAATAGAACAAAAAAAGCGCCATGAAGTCTTGTATTCCCAGCAGCCTGCAGACCCCCTACATGCAGGAAACCCCATTTCAACAAGTGCACTGGTGCTATGGCAACAGATTTCAGCTGTCAATGGATGCAACCAAATAGCAATGGATGGATGGATGGAATGGAAAAGCAAAAAAGCACTAAAGCCATCTGAATGCAGGGTGGTCAATTTGGAAGCACCATCTCCTTTTTTATCAGCATGGTCATAGGGCTGAATTGAATTGCAATGTGTGCAGCTCCATTTGCACAAAACATCAGTTGATGTTGATGGGAGGTTGCAATGGAGGCACTATGGGTTACCATGGGAGGCTGCAATGGGGGGCACTATGGGTTACCATGGGAGGCTGCAATGGGGGGCACTATGGGTAACCATGGGAGGCTGCAATGGGGGGCACTATGGGTTACCATGGGAGGCTGCAATGGGGGGCACTATGGGTTACCATGGGAGGCTGCAATGGGGGGCACTATGGGTTACCATGGGAGGTTGCAATGGAGGCACTATGGGTTACCATGGGAAGTTGCAATGGGGGTCACTATGGGTTACCATGGGAGGTTGCAATGGAGGCACTATGGGTTACCATGGGAGGCTGCAATGGGGGGCACTATGGGTTACCATGGGAGGTTGCAATGGGGGGCACTATGGGTTACCATGGGAGGCTGCAATGGAGGCACTATGGGTTACCATGGGAGGCTGCAATGGGGGGCACTATGGGTTACCATGGGAGGCTGCAATGGGGGCACTATGGGTTACCATGGGAGGTTGCAATGGAGGCACTATGGGTTACCATAGGAGGCTGCAATGGGGGGCACTATGGGTTACCATGGGAGGTTGCAATGGGGGCACTATGGGTTACCATGGGAGGCTGCAATGGGGGGCACTATGGGTTACCATGGGAGGTTGCAATGGGGGGCACTATGGGTTACCATAGGAGGCTGCAATGGGGGGCACTATGGGTTACCATGGGAGGCTGCAATAGGGGGCACTATGGGTTACCATGGGAGGCTGCAATGGGGGGCACTATGGGTTACCATGGGAGGTTGCAATGGGGGGCACTATGGGTTACCATGGGAGGCTGCAATGGGGGGCACTATGGGTTACCATGGGAGGTTGCAATGGGGGGCACTATGGGTTACCATGGGAGGTTGCAATGGGGGGCACTATGGGTTAACATGCAATAACTCACCCGAAAACAGGCAGTCCTTCTCCGCCTTGCACTTTTGAATGACAATGTCAATATCCTTCTGAATCCTCTCTTGCCTTGAACACATCCCCATGAAATAAATCCCTGGGAAAGCAGCTTTATTTTCCCCCAGTTCAGTGTGTAATAATAGAAGAATGATGAGAAATAAAGCAGCCTTTGTGTGTCAGGTGTCAGCCCGAGCTTCTCCGAGATGTTGCTGTTGCTGGAGGAGGAGGAAAAGGATGAAGAGGTGTCTGCTGCTGCTGCTGCTGCTGGTTCTGCTTCTTCTGCTGCTGCTGCTGTTTTATTGCAATTTCCCCTCCCGACAATAGACTGAGTTGCTGAAATCCTCCCCCGCTTGTCAGTGCAATACAGAGAGGGAGTGAATAATAACAATAATCAGCTGCTCACAGGGAGAGGGAGAGAGTGAGAGGAGCAGACACTGGAGGAGAGAGAGAGGAAGAGAGAGAGGTAGAGAGAGGCAGAGAGGAGGGGAGAGGCTGCAGACACTGAGCTCCCCACCGTACACACAGAGCCCTGGGAAGCACAGACACTGCCTCCCACTGAGGCACACCCACAATGTGGGGCAGGCACACAGATGAGCGGTGTGTGGGAATATGGAGGGTGCACACAGCCTGCCAGCTCAGTCCTGGGTCACAGCAGCTTCATCTGAATCCTGTATGTAGACTGTGGCCTAATGCAATACTGGAAAGGAAGGGATGGATGGATGGATGGATGGATGGATGGATGGATGGATGGAAGGAAGGATGGATGGATGGATGGATGGATGGATGGATGGATGGATGGATGGATGGATGGATGGATGGATGGATTGTGTGTGTGTGTGTGTGTGTGTGTGTGTGTGTGTGTGTGTGTGTGTGTGTGTGTGTGTGTGTGTGTGTGTGTGTGCCTGGGCTCCTAGTAACTTGCTTGGTCCAGGGCTTGTGTTGCATCCCAAATTCTATCCTGCCAGCTGGAAACTAATCTGGTGATGCAGACTGGATCCTGTGCCTGAATAATTTGTGCTTATATTGTGCAGGTGGAAACCTATAGGCTGAATACCATGTAATACTACTGTATATACTATATGTATGTAGCAGGCTGGATCCTACACATGCCATACCTGCTAAAAGCTACTTTCACACATCAGGTTTTTGCCGTCAGGCTCAGGGTATGTTCACACGTTCAGGATTTCCATCCTTTTTTTTTCAGGACAGTTTTTTTAAAAAACTGCAGCTCTTGGCAGAAAACGCAGGTCCTTTTTTTGTCCTTTTTTGATGCGTTTTTGATGCGTTTTTTGATGCGTTTTTTGATGCGTTTTTTTATCCTTTTTTTACTGTGTGTTTCCTAGGAAGCTTTTTAGGGCTAAAATGGCTGAAAATACCCTAACCCTACCCCTAACCCTACCCCTACCCCTACCCCTAACCCTACCCCTAACCCTACCCCTAACCCTAACCCTAACCCTACCCCTACCCCTAACCCTACCCCTAACCCTACCCCTACCCCTAACCCTACCCCTAACCCTACCCCTAACCCTAACCCTACCCCTAACCCTACCCCTAACCCTAACCCTAACCCTACCCCTAACCCTAACCCTAACCCTACCCCTAACCCTACCCCTAACCCTACCCCTAACCCTACCCCTAACCCTAACCCTATTCTAACCTTAGTGAAAAAAAAAAAAAAAATTCTTAATTTTTTTATTGTCCCTACCAATGGGGGTGACAAAGTGGGGGGGGGTGTCATTTACTATTTTTTTATTTTGATCACTGAGATAGGTTATATCTCAGTGATCAAAATGCACTTTAGAGCGAATCTGCCGGCCGGCAGATTCGGCGGGCGCACTGCGCATGCGCCCGCCATTTTGCAAGATGGCGGCGCCCAGGGAGAAGACGGCCGGACGGACACCGGGACGCCGGGTAAGTATAAGGGGGGGAGATTAGGGCACGGGGGGGGGGGCATCGGAGCACTGGGGGGGGGCATCGGAGCACGGGGGGGGGGCATCGGAGCACGGGGGGGCGGGATCGGAGCACGGGGGGGCAGCCACACTCCGCCCACGCACTTCCGCCCGCTCCCCCGCACTTCCTGCTGCAGCGGTTCTGCACATCAAATCGCAGTAAAACCCGCAGATATATTTTTGATCTGCGGGTTTTACTGCGATTTTGACCTCACAATGGAGGTCTATGGGTGCAGAACCGCTGCGGTTCAGGAAGAAGAATTGACATGCTCCTTCTTTTTTCCGGGAGCTATTCAGCGCGGCTTTTTTTTTACAATTTCCGGACCATGTGCACAGTGTGTCCTGTTTTCCATAGGGTACAGTGTACTGTACCCTGCATGGAAAACAGCTGCGGAACCGCAGCGGCAAAACCGCCGCGGTTCCGCGGTAAAAAACGCACTGTGTGAACATGGCCTCAATTCGGCGCATTTTCAAAAAAAGTGGATCCTTTGCAAATAGTGAAAAACTGATGCGACTAGCTGATATCCGGAAAATTTGATCCTATGTTTCTGGGGAGAGAGAGAGAATGCTCTGTTTCAAAAACCGGAATCCAGCGCCACAGGCATCCATTAGAGCATAAGCCGGTTGGCGCCGGATCCGTCGCTGTCCGATATTTTGACGGACGAAAAAAAGTTCCCCTGTGCATTCTCTCCGGCCGCCGGACTGACAATTTTCGACGGATCCGGCAAAAAACGGATGAACCATGAGGCCATCCGTCGCTAATACAAGTCTATAAGAAAAAACAGATCTGGCGGCAACGTTTGCCAGATCCGTTTATTTCAAAATTCACCGGATTGAGCCTGACGGCAAAAACCTGATGTGTGAAAGTAACAAAACCCTATGCCTGAATACCATATAATTGTAAGGAGGAAGACCGGGCTGTGGGCACCTGTGAGACTCCGGGTCGGGAACTGCCGAGGCCGCGTCCAGTGCTGCAGGGGGAAAGAAAAGGGGAGAAGAACAGATCCCATGACCTGGAGAGAAGGGGGTGTGGTAAGCGAGGAGAGGAGAGAGGGTTCCCGCCGGAGATAAGAGAGAGCAGGGACCGGCAGCGCACTGCGGAGGGCACTGAAGCATGAAGCAGAGACCCGGGACAGGTTCAATGAGGACTCCCGGGTACCAGTGGGTGCACAGACAGACTGGTGCCGAGTGAAGCAGCACGGTGCTGGTATTTAGTTACCAGTGGGGATACAGAGAGATGGGTGCCAAATGAAGCAGCGTGGTGCGGGTATCCAGGTACCAGTGGGGATACAGAGAGATGGGTGCCAAATGAAGCAGCGTGGTGCGGGTATCCAGGTACCAGTGGGGATACAGAGAGATGGGTGCCAAATGAAGCAGCGTGGTGCGGGTATCCAGGTACCAGCGGGGATACAGAGAGATGGGTGCCAAATGAAGCAGCGTGGTGCGGGTATCCAGGTACCAGCGGGGATACAGAGAGATGGGTGCCAAATGAAGCAGCGTGGTGCGGGTATCCAGGTACCAGCGGGGATACAGAGAGACGGGTGCCGAGTGAAGCAGCGTGGTGCGAGTATCCAGGTACCAGCGGGGATACAGAAAGACAGGTGCCGAGTGTAGCAGCACGGTGCGGATATTCAGGTACAAGCGGGGATACAGAGAGACGGGTGCCGAGTGAAGCAGCGTGGTGCGGGTATTCAGGTACTAGCGGGGATACAGAGAGACGGGTGCCAAGTGAAGCAGTACGGTGCGGGTATCCAGGTACCAGCGTGGATACAGAGAGATGGGTGCCGAGTGAAGCAGCGTGGTGCGGGTATCCAGGTACCAGCGGGGATACAGAGAGAGGGGTGCCGAGTGAAGCAGCGTGGTGCGGGTATCCAGGTACCAGCAGGGATACAGAGAGATGGGCGCCGAGTGAAGCAGCGTGGTGCGTGTATCCAGGCACCAGCGGGGATACAGAGAGACGGGTGCCGAGTGAAGCAGCGTGGTGCTGGTATTCAGGTACTAGCGGGGATACAGAGAGATGGGCGCCAAGTGAAGCAGCGTGGTGCGGGTACCCAGGTACCAGCAGGGATACAGAGAGACGGGTGCCGAGAGAAGCAACGTGGTGCGGGTATCCAGGTACCAGCGGGGATACAGAGAGAGGGGTGCCGAGTGAAGCAGCGTGGTGCGGGTATTCAGGTACCAGAGGAGATACAGAGAGACGGGCGCTGAGTGAAACAGCACGGTGCGGGTATTCAGTTACCAGCGAGGATACAGAGAGACGGGCGCTGAGTGAAGCAGCGTGGTGCGAGTATCCAGGTACCAGAGGGGATACAGAGAGATGGGCGCTGAGTGAAGCAGCACGGTGCAGGTTTCCAGGTACCAGTGGGGATACAGAGAGATGGGTGCCGAGTGAAGCAGCACGGTGCGGGTATCCAGGTACCAGCGGGGATACAGAGAGACGGGTGCCGAGTGAAGCAGCGTGGCGGTGCGGGTATCCAGGTACCAGCGGGGATACAGAGAGAGGGGTGCCGAGTGAAGCAGCGTGGTGCAAGTATCCAGGTACCAACGGGGATACAGAGAGACGAGTGCCGAGTGAAGCAGCACGGTGTGGGTATCCAGGTACCAGCGGGGATACAGAGAGACGGGTGCCGAGTGAAGCAGCATGGTGTGGGTATCCAGGTACCAGCGGGGATACAGAGAGACGAGTGCCGAGTGAAGCAGCATGGTGTGGGTATCCAGGTACCAGCGGGGATACAGAGAGACGAGTGCCGAGTGAAGCAGCATGGTGTGGGTATCCAGGTACCAGCGGGGATACAGAGAGACGGGTGCCGAGTGAAGCAGCGTGGCGGTGCGGGTATCCAGGTACCAGCGGGGATACAGAGAGAGGGGTGCCGAGTGAAGCAGCGTGGTGCAAGTATCCAGGTACCAGCGGGGATACAGAGAGACGGGTGCCGAGTGAAGCAGCATGGTGTGGGTATCAAGGTACCAGCGGGGATACAGAGAGAGGGGTGCCGAGTGAAGCAGCGTGGTGCAAGTATACAGGTACCAGCGGGGATACAGAGAGACGAGTGCCGAGTGAAGCAGCACGGTGCAGGTATTCAGGTACCAGCGGGGATCCAGAGAGACGGGCACTGAGTGAAGCAACACGGTGCGGGTATTCAGGTACCAGCGAGGATACAGAGAGACGGGCACTGAGTGAAGCAGCGTGGTGCGGGTATTCAGTTACCAGCGGGGATACAGAGAGACGTGCACTGAGTGAAGCAGCACGGTGCAGGTATTCAGTTACCAGAGGGGATACAGAGAGACGGGCGCTGAGTGAAGCAGCGTGGTGCGGGTATTCAGTTACCAGCGAGGATACAGAGAGACGGGCGCTGAGTGAAGCAGCACGGTGCGGGTATTCAGGTACCAGCGGGGATACAGAGAGACGAGTGCCGAGTGAAGCAGCACGGTGCGGGTATTCAGGTACCAGCGGGGATACAGAGAGACGAGTGCCGAGTGAAGCAGCATGGTGCGGGTATCCAGGTACCAGCGGGGATACAGAGAGACGGGTGCCGAGTGAAGCAGCGTGGCGGTGCGGGTATCCAGGTACCAGTGGGGATACAGAGAGAGGGGTGCCGAGTGAAGCAGCGTGGTGCAAGTATCCAGGTACCAGCGGGGATACAGAGAGACGGGTGCCGAGTGAAGCAGCATGGTGTGGGTATCAAGGTACCAGCGGGGATACAGAGAGAGGGGTGCCGAGTGAAGCAGCGTGGTGCAAGTATCCAGGTACCAGCGGGGATACAGAGAGACGGGCGCTGAGTGAAGCAGCGTGGTGCGGGTATTCAGGTACCAGCGGGGATACAGAGAGATGGGCGCTGAGTGAAGCAGCGTGGTGCGGGTATTCAGGTACCAGCGGGGATACAGAGAGACGGGCGCTGAGTGAAGCAGTACGGTGCGGGTATTCAGGTACCAGAGAGGATACAGAGAGACGAGTGCCGAGTGAAGCAGCATGGTGCAGGTATTCAGGTACCAGCGGGGATCCAGAGAGACGGGCACTGAGTGAAGCAGCACGGTGCGGGTATTCAGGTACCAGCGGGGATACAGAGAGACGGGCACTGAGTGAAGCAGCGTGGTGCGGGTATTCAGTTACCAGCGGGGATACAGAGAGACGTGCACTGAGTGAAGCAGCACGGTGCAGGTATTCAGTTACCAGAGGGGATACAGAGAGACGGGCGCTGAGTGAAGCAGCGTGGTGCGGGTATTCAGTTACCAGCGAGGATACAGAGAGACGGGCGCTGAGTGAAGCAGCACGGTGCGGGTATTCAGGTACCAGCGGGGATACAGAGAGACGGGCGCTGAGTGAAGCAGCACGGTGCGGGTATTCAGGTACCAGCGGGGATACAGAGAGACGGGCGCTGAGTGAAGCAGCACGGTGCGGGTATTCAGTTACCAGAGGGGATACAGAGAGACGGGCGCTGAGTGAAGCAGCGTGGTGCGGGTATTCAGTTACCAGCGAGGATACAGAGAGACGGGCGCTGAGTGAAGCAGTACGGTGCGGGTATTCAGGTACCAGCGGGGATACAGAGAGACGGGCGCTGAGTGAAGCAGCACGGTGCGGGTATTCAGGTACCAGCGGGGATACAGAGAGACGGGCACTGAGTGAAGCAGCGTGGTGCGGGTATTCAGTTACCAGCGGGGATACAGAGAGACGTGCACTGAGTGAAGCAGCGAGGTGCGGGTATTCAGTTACCAGCGAGGATACAGAGAGACGGGCGCTGAGTGAAGCAGCACGGTGCGGGTATTCAGGTACCAGCGGGGATACAGAGAGACGGGCGCTGAGTGAAGCAGCACGGTGCGGGTATTCAGGTACCAGCGGGGATACAGAGAGACGGGCGCTGAGTGAAGCAGCGTGGTGTTGTGAATTCTGTGGCTGAATTCACTCCTGTGGTCACAAGTGGTACTGCAGCTTCTGAGCTTCCTCCCTCAGGTGTTCTGGTGAGCTCGTTAACTGCTTCATTACTTAACTCCGCCTGATGCTGCTATCCTTGCTCCTTGTCAATGTTTCAGTGTTGGATCTGAGCTTCTCCTGATTGTTCCTGTGACCTGCTGCTCTGTATAGCTAAGTGCTTTTTGTTTTTTTGTTGCTTTTTTTCTGTCCAGCTTGTCTTTTGTTTTGCTGGAAGCTCTGAGACGCAAAGGGTGTACCGCCGTGCCGTTAGTTCGGCACGGTGGGGTTTTTTTTGCCCCCTTTGCGTGGTTTTGCTTTAGGGTTTTTTGTAGACTGCAAAGTTCGCTTTACTGTCCTCGCTCTGTCCTAGAATATCGGGCCCCACTTTGCTGAATCTATTTCATCCCTACGTTTTGTCTTTTCATCTTACTCACAGTCATTATATGTGGGGGGCTGCCTTTTCCTTTGGGGAATTTCTCTGGGGGCAAGTCAGGCCTATTTTTCTATCTTCAGGCTAGCTAGTTTCTTAGGCTGTGCCGAGTTGCCTAGGTAGTTGTTAGGCGCAATCCACAGCCGCTTTTAGTTGTGTTTAGGATAGGATCAGGTGTGCAGTCTACAGAGTTTCCACGTCTCAGAGCTCGTTCTTGTATTTTTGGGTATTTGTCAGATCACTGTGTGCGCTCTGATCGCTAAGCACACTGTGTTTCTGGATTGCCTTCATAACACCTGTCATTAACAAACATAACAGCGTGGTGCGGGTATTCAGTTACCAGCGAGGAGACAGAGAGACGGGCGCTGAGTGAAGCAGTACGGTGCGGGTATTCAGGTACCAGCGGGGATACAGAGAGACGGGCGCTGAGTGAAGCAGCACGGTGCGGGTATTCAGGTACCAGCGGGGATACAGAGAGACGGGCGCTGAGTGAAGCAGCACGGTGCGGGTATTCAGGTACCAAAGGGGATACAGAGAGACGGGTGCCGAGTGAAGCAGCGTGGTGCGGGTATTCAGGTACTAGCGGGGATACAGAGAGACGGGCACTGAGTGAAGCAGCGTGGTGCGGGTATTCAGGTACCAGCGGGGATACAGAGAGACGGGCGCTGAGTGAAGCAGCACGGTGCGGGTATTCAGGTACCAAAGGGGATACAGAGAGATGGGCGCTGAGTGAAGCAGCGTGGTGCGGGTATTCAGGTACCAGCGGGGATACAGACAGACGGGAGCTGAGTAAAGCAGCACGGTGCGGGTATTCAGGTACCAGAGGGGATACAGAGAGACGGGCGCCGAGTGAAGCAGCACGGTGCAGGTATTCAGGTACCAGCGGGGATCCAGAGAGACGGGCACTGAGTGAAGCAGCACGGTGCGGGTATTCAGGTACCAGCGGGGATACAGAGAGACGGGCACTGAGTGAAGCAGCGTGGTGCGGGTATTCAGTTACCAGCGGGGATACAGAGAGACGTGCACTGAGTGAAGCAGCACGGTGCAGGTATTCAGTTACCAGAGGGGATACAGAGAGACGGGCGCTGAGTGAAGCAGCGTGGTGCGGGTATTCAGTTACCAGCGAGGATACAGAGAGACGGGCGCTGAGTGAAGCAGCACGGTGCGGGTATTCAGGTACCAGCGGGGATACAGAGAGACGGGCGCTGAGTGAAGCAGCACGGTGCGGGTATTCAGGTACCAGCGGGGATACAGAGAGACGGGCGCTGAGTGAAGCAGCACGGTGCGGGTATTCAGTTACCAGAGGGGATACAGAGAGACGGGCGCTGAGTGAAGCAGCGTGGTGCGGGTATTCAGTTACCAGCGAGGATACAGAGAGACGGGCGCTGAGTGAAGCAGTACGGTGCGGGTATTCAGGTACCAGCGGAGATACAGAGAGATGGGCGCTGAGTGAAGCAGCGTGGTGCGGGTATTCAGGTACCAGCGGGGATACAGACAGACGGGAGCTGAGTAAAGCAGCACGGTGCGGGTATTCAGGTACCAGAGGGGATACAGAGAGACGGGCGCCGAGTGAAGCAGCACGGTGCAGGTATTCAGGTACCAGCGGGGATCCAGAGAGACGGGCACTGAGTGAAGCAGCACGGTGCGGGTATTCAGGTACCAGCGGGGATACAGAGAGACGGGCACTGAGTGAAGCAGCGTGGTGCGGGTATTCAGTTACCAGCGGGGATACAGAGAGACGTGCACTGAGTGAAGCAGCGTGGTGTTGTGAATTCTGTGGCTGAATTCACTCCTGTGGTCACAAGTGGTACTGCAGCTTCTGAGCTTCCTCCCTCAGGTGTTCTGGTGAGCTCGTTAACTGCTTCATTACTTAACTCCGCCTGATGCTGCTATCCTTGCTCCTTGTCAATGTTTCAGTGTTGGATCTGAGCTTCTCCTGATTGTTCCTGTGACCTGCTGCTCTGTATAGCTAAGTGCTTTTTGTTTTTTTGTTGCTTTTTTTCTGTCCAGCTTGTCTTTTGTTTTGCTGGAAGCTCTGAGACGCAAAGGGTGTACCGCCGTGCCGTTAGTTCGGCACGGTGGGGTTTTTTTTGCCCCCTTTGCGTGGTTTTGCTTTAGGGTTTTTTGTAGACTGCAAAGTTCGCTTTACTGTCCTCGCTCTGTCCTAGAAAATCGGGCCCCACTTTGCTGAATCTATTTCATCCCTACGTTTTGTCTTTTCATCTTACTCACAGTCATTATATGTGGGGGGCTGCCTTTTCCTTTGGGGAATTTCTCTGGGGGCAAGTCAGGCCTATTTTTCTATCTTCAGGCTAGCTAGTTTCTTAGGCTGTGCCGAGTTGCCTAGGTAGTTGTTAGGCGCAATCCACAGCCGCTTTTAGTTGTGTTTAGGATAGGATCAGGTGTGCAGTCTACAGAGTTTCCACGTCTCAGAGCTCGTTCTTGTATTTTTGGGTATTTGTCAGATCACTGTGTGCGCTCTGATCGCTAAGCACACTGTGTTTCTGGATTGCCTTCATAACACCTGTCATTAACAAACATAACAGCGTGGTGCGGGTATTCAGTTACCAGCGAGGAGACAGAGAGACGGGCGCTGAGTGAAGCAGTACGGTGCGGGTATTCAGGTACCAGCGGGGATACAGAGAGACGGGCGCTGAGTGAAGCAGCACGGTGCGGGTATTCAGGTACCAGCGGGGATACAGAGAGACGGGCGCTGAGTGAAGCAGCACGGTGCGGGTATTCAGGTACCAAAGGGGATACAGAGAGACGGGTGCCGAGTGAAGCAGCGTGGTGCGGGTATTCAGGTACCAGCGGGGATACAGAGAGACGGGCACTGAGTGAAGCAGCGTGGTACGGGTATTCAGGTACCAGCGGGGATACAGAGAGACGGGCGCTGAGTGAAGCAGCACGGTGCGGGTATTCAGGTACCAAAGGGGATACAGAGAGATGGGCGCTGAGTGAAGCAGCGTGGTGCGGGTATTCAGGTACCAGCGGGGATACAGACAGACGGGAGCTGAGTAAAGCAGCACGGTGCGGGTATTCAGGTACCAGAGGGGATACAGAGAGACGGGCGCCGAGTGAAGTAGCACGGTGCAGGTATTCAGGTACCAGCGGGGATCCAGAGAGACGGGCACTGAGTGAAGCAGCACGGTGCGGGTATTCAGGTACCAGCGGGGATACAGAGAGACGGGCACTGAGTGAAGCAGCGTGGTGCGGGTATTCAGTTACCAGCGGGGATACAGAGAGACGTGCACTGAGTGAAGCAGCACGGTGCAGGTATTCAGTTACCAGAGGGGATACAGAGAGACGGGCGCTGAGTGAAGCAGCGTGGTGCGGGTATTCAGTTACCAGCGAGGATACAGAGAGACGGGCGCTGAGTGAAGCAGCACGGTGCGGGTATTCAGGTACCAGCGGGGATACAGAGAGACGGGCGCTGAGTGAAGCAGCACGGTGCGGGTATTCAGGTACCAGCGGGGATACAGAGAGACGGGCGCTGAGTGAAGCAGCACGGTGCGGGTATTCAGTTACCAGAGGGGATACAGAGAGACGGGCGCTGAGTGAAGCAGCGTGGTGCGGGTATTCAGTTACCAGCGAGGATACAGAGAGACGGGCGCTGAGTGAAGCAGTACGGTGCGGGTATTCAGGTACCAGCGGAGATACAGAGAGATGGGCGCTGAGTGAAGCAGCGTGGTGCGGGTATTCAGGTACCAGCGGGGATACAGACAGACGGGAGCTGAGTAAAGCAGCACGGTGCGGGTATTCAGGTACCAGAGGGGATACAGAGAGACGGGCGCCGAGTGAAGCAGCACGGTGCAGGTATTCAGGTACCAGCGGGGATCCAGAGAGACGGGCACTGAGTGAAGCAGCACGGTGCGGGTATTCAGGTACCAGCGGGGATACAGAGAGACGGGCACTGAGTGAAGCAGCGTGGTGCGGGTATTCAGTTACCAGCGGGGATACAGAGAGACGTGCACTGAGTGAAGCAGCGTGGTGTTGTGAATTCTGTGGCTGAATTCACTCCTGTGGTCACAAGTGGTACTGCAGCTTCTGAGCTTCCTCCCTCAGGTGTTCTGGTGAGCTCGTTAACTGCTTCATTACTTAACTCCGCCTGATGCTGCTATCCTTGCTCCTTGTCAATGTTTCAGTGTTGGATCTGAGCTTCTCCTGATTGTTCCTGTGACCTGCTGCTCTGTATAGCTAAGTGCTTTTTGTTTTTTTGTTGCTTTTTTTCTGTCCAGCTTGTCTTTTGTTTTGCTGGAAGCTCTGAGACGCAAAGGGTGTACCGCCGTGCCGTTAGTTCGGCACGGTGGGGTTTTTTTTGCCCCCTTTGCGTGGTTTTGCTTTAGGGTTTTTTGTAGACTGCAAAGTTCGCTTTACTGTCCTCGCTCTGTCCTAGAATATCGGGCCCCACTTTGCTGAATCTATTTCATCCCTACGTTTTGTCTTTTCATCTTACTCACAGTCATTATATGTGGGGGGCTGCCTTTTCCTTTGGGGAATTTCTCTGGGGGCAAGTCAGGCCTATTTTTCTATCTTCAGGCTAGCTAGTTTCTTAGGCTGTGCCGAGTTGCCTAGGTAGTTGTTAGGCGCAATCCACAGCCGCTTTTAGTTGTGTTTAGGATAGGATCAGGTGTGCAGTCTACAGAGTTTCCACGTCTCAGAGCTCGTTCTTGTATTTTTGGGTATTTGTCAGATCACTGTGTGCGCTCTGATCGCTAAGCACACTGTGTTTCTGGATTGCCTTCATAACACCTGTCATTAACAAACATAACAGCGTGGTGCGGGTATTCAGTTACCAGCGAGGAGACAGAGAGACGGGCGCTGAGTGAAGCAGTACGGTGCGGGTATTCAGGTACCAGCGGGGATACAGAGAGACGGGCGCTGAGTGAAGCAGCACGGTGCGGGTATTCAGGTACCAGCGGGGATACAGAGAGACGGGCGCTGAGTGAAGCAGCACGGTGCGGGTATTCAGGTACCAAAGGGGATACAGAGAGACGGGTGCCGAGTGAAGCAGCGTGGTGCGGGTATTCAGGTACCAGCGGGGATACAGAGAGACGGGCACTGAGTGAAGCAGCGTGGTGCGGGTATTCAGGTACCAGCGGGGATACAGAGAGACGGGCGCTGAGTGAAGCAGCACGGTGCGGGTATTCAGGTACCAAAGGGGATACAGAGAGATGGGCGCTGAGTGAAGCAGCGTGGTGCGGGTATTCAGGTACCAGCGGGGATACAGACAGACGGGAGCTGAGTAAAGCAGCACGGTGCGGGTATTCAGGTACCAGAGGGGATACAGAGAGACGGGCGCCGAGTGAAGCAGCGTGGTGCGGGTATCCAGGTACCAGCGGGGATACAGAGAGACGGGCGCCGAGTGAAGCAGCGTGGTGCGGGTATCCAGGTACCAGCGGGGATACAGAGAGACGGGCACTGAGTGAAGCAGCGTGGTGCGGGTATTCAGGTACCAGCGGGGATACAGAGAGACGAGCGCTGAGTGAAGCAGCACGGTGCGGGTATTCAGGTACCAGAGGGGATACAGAGAGACGGGCGCTGAGTGAAGCAGCACGGTGCGGGTATTCAGGTACCAGAGGGGATACAGAGAGACGGGCGCTGAGTGAAGCAGCACGGTGCGGGTATTCAGGTACCAGAGGGGATACAGAGAGACGGGCGCTGAGTGAAGCAGCACGGTGCGGGTATTCAGGTACCAGCGGGGATACAGAGAGACGGGCGCCGAGTGAAGCAGCACGGTGCGGGTATTCAGGTACCAGAGGGGATACAGAGAGACGGGTGCCGAGTGAAGCAGCACGGTGCGGTATCCAGGTACCAGCGGGGATACAGAGAGACGGGCACTGAGTGAAGCAGCGTGGTGCGGGTATCCAGGTACCAGCGGGGATACAGAGAGACGGGCGCTGAGTGAAGCAGCACGGTGCGGGTATTCAGGTACCAGAGGGGATACAGAGAGACGGGTGCCGAGTGAAGCAGCGTGGTGCGGTATCCAGGTGCCAGCGGGGATTCCGAGGGATGAGCACCAAGTGAAACCTCGTAGTGCATGCATTCATTTATCGGTGAGAGTGCAGGGGAGCAGACGCTGAGTAGAGACTTGTGCAGAGCTTCACACTTCGGCTCTGCAGTTTAATGGACTAGAGGCTCAGCGGGTAAAACCGTTGACTACTCGCTGCCGCCAGAAGCGAGACTGTGTGTTGGGCGGGGAAGCCTGAAGGCGCAGTGTCGGCCTCCGCCAACATTCCATCTTCCATCAGACTGCAAGCGACTCAAGGACAGCGGAGTCACGATAAGTTAAATTTGATAAAAAAGACTGTTACGTTGAACTATTATTACACTGTTTTACCTGTTTCCCCTTTCTGTTATCTCCCTGCGAGGAGTTCATTATTGTTTATTAAACCGCACTCTTGTTAACTCTTGCTCTGTGCCTCTGCGTTACTGCATCCGTTTACCTGCTTTACATGATACTACTGTATATACTATATGTGTGTAGCAGGCTGGATTCTACACGTGCCATACCTGCTAAACCCTATGCCTGAATACCATGTAATAGTACTGTATATACTACAGTCGTGGAAATAAGTATTTGATCCCTTGCTGATTTTGTAAGCTTGCCCACTGGCAAAAACATGAACAGTCAATAATTTTAAGGGTAGGTTGATTTTAACATTGAGAAATAGAATATAAAAAATAAAATCCCAAAAATCACATTGTATTAAATATATAAATTTATTTGCATTTTGCAGTGAGAAAAAAGTATTTGATCCTCTACCAACCATTAACACTTCCGGCTCCTACAGACCAGTTAGACGCTTCTAATCAACTCGTGACCTGCATTAAAGACAGCTGCCTTTATAAAAGACTCCTGTCCACAGACTCAATTAATCAGTCAGACGCTAACCTCTACAAAATGGGCAAGACCAAAGAGCTTTATAAGGATTTCAGGGACAAGATCATAGACCTGCGCAAAGCTGGAATGGGCTACAAAACCATAAGTAAGACGTTGAGTGAGAAGGAGGCAACTGTTGGTGCAATAGTAAGAAAGTGGAAGAAATACAAAATGACTGTCAATCGACATCGATCTGGGGCACCATGCAAAATCTCACCTCGTGGGGTATCCTTCATCATCAGGAAGGTGAGAGATCAGCCTAAAACTACACGGGGGAAACTTGTTAATGATCTCAAGGCAGCTGGGACCACAGTCACCAAGAAAACCATTGGTAACACATTACACCATAAAGGTTTAAAATCCTGTGAGTGATTGGGAGTAGGTGCTGTGGTCAGATGGGACAAAAATTGAGGTCTTTGGCATTAACTGAACTCGCTTTGTTTGGATGAAGAGAAATGCTGCGCTCCTGCCGAAAGCAGTTTTAACCCTGTGGACGCCGGCAGGGGACGTGACAGACATCAGAATGTGAGTATGTAGTGTTTTTTTTTTTTACTTTTACAATGGTAACCAGGGTAAATATCGGGTTACTAAGCGCGGCCCTGCACTTAGTAACTTGATGTTTACCCTGGTTACCCGGGGACTTCGGCATCGTTGAAGACAGTTTCAACGATGCCGAAGTCGTTCCCCTGATCGTTGGTCGCTGGAGAGAGCTGTCTGTGTGACAGCTCCCCAGCGACCACACAACGACTTACCAACGATCACGGCCAGGTCGTATCGCTGGTCGTGATCGTTGGTAAGTCATTTAGTGTGACTAAAGCTTAATGGCAGAATGCTAATTGAACCATATGCATGACAGAAAGCTTTTATTATAGTGCAGCGCTGTTTTAGAGACAAGTAAAACATCAATGAAATCGAGGGTTAATTACCCATGATGATATCTCTGATTCAGTCCGGTTCCAGGGGCGACCACTCACCCCAATGAATTCCATACTAGATCCTAAATTTGCATTGCAGACTGTATCCTATGCTTTATATACCATATGTGTGTTGCAGGCTTGACTTTATAAGTGAAGTTGCTTTCAAAATGCTATGCTTTCATACTTTGTTGAGCACCATACTTATATTGCAGGCTGGAACCTATGAGCAGAATGCTGAATACTACGCTGTTTCCCATGTTTTATTGTTTGCCAAATCCTATCATTGTGTATAGTAGCATCCAGGATCCTTAAATTATGAGACATGCATGTTGAATCCAAAGCTCGAATGCCTTATTGGACCATATACAGTAGTGTTCAACATAATAGCAGTGTGTTCAAAAACATGATTTAGTCACAAAATCTTTATGCTAGTTTTTATTTCCATGCATGGGAAGATTGCACACTGATGCTAATTCAAAACATGAAGAGAAATGTATATCATTTTTAACTAAAATGATAAAAAATGAACATTGGGCTATTCTAAAAAAAATAGCAGTGTCTACTTTTTGTCTTTACAAATTCACAATATGTACTATTTTCGGGGGATTTAGCATTCCTGTGAACCACTAACCTAATATTTAGTTGTATACTTACAGTTTTTTTTTAGAAATGCTTCACATCTATGTTGCATAGAGTCAACAAACTTCTGGCCACTGTCAACTGTTATTCCTGCCCAGGATGTTTTGACTAAATCCCACAATGTTTTGGCATTTGTTGGCTTTGCCTCAGAAACGGCATTTTAATGTCACCCCACAAGTGTTCTATCGGAGTAAGGTTCGGGGATTGGGCTGGCCACTCCATAACCTCAATTTCGTTGGTCTGGAACCAAGATTTTGCTCATTTGCTGGTGTGCTTAGAGTCGTTGTCTTGTTGAAATCCCCATTTCAAGGGCATATCCTCTTCAGCGTAAGGCAACATGACCTCTTCAAGTATTTTAAAATATGCAAACTGGTCCATAATTTCTGGCAGAGTCGGACTGACCTGGCGGGGTATCGGGGAAATCTCTGGTGGGCCCTTGGCTGTGGGAAGGAGAGGAAGAGGTGGAGAAGAAGGGAAAAAAAAGTGCGGTTTTTAGGGACGCGGGCCCTTTAAACCCTTAATCCCATTTGACTATCGCAGCTGACATCCGGCACTATGTGCCAGGAGTGGTCACAGATGGCCCCCGGCACATTAACCCCCGGCACCCTGCGATCAAACATGATCGCAGTGTTCTGGCAGTATAGGGAAGCATCGCGCAGGGAGGGGGCTCCCCTGACTCCCTCGGAGCAACGCGATGTGATCGCGTTGCTCCGAGGGTCACCTACCTTCTTCTCTCTGCAGGTCCCGGATCCAAAATGGCCACGGGGGTGCATCCGGGTCCTGCAGGGAGGTGGTTTACTAAGCGCCTGCTCAAAGCAAGCACTGGTAAGCCAGGAGCAGTGCACGTCAGATCTCTGATCTGACACAGTGCTCTGCAAAGATCAGCGATCTGACCTTATAACCTGTTGTGTTGTGAATTCTGCTTTTGGGTTCCCTCCAATGGTTGTAGGTGGGAATGCAGTTGTCCCTGAGTCGCAGTCCTGGCTAGGTGTTTCTGCTGATTGCAGTTCTGACTGGGATATTTAGATGTGCAGGATTCATTAGTCCTTGCCAGTTGTCCATGGTTCTGGGAGGTTTTGGATCTTTGTCTGGTTCCTCCAGCCTTGCTGCCATTTCCGCAAAGATAAGTGTCTGGTTTTTGTGTCGGTGGCACACATGCTGTGTGCTTAATAATTCTGTGCTATTCATTTGTTTTCTCTTGTCCAGCTTAGATTGAGTCAGTGTTTTCTCTGTCTTGCTGGATTCTCTGGAGTTGCAGATATACGCTCCACATCTTTAGTTAGATGGTGGAGTTTTTTGTATTTTCTGCTGTGGATATTTTTGGAAGGGTTTTAATACTGACCGCTTAGTATTCTATCCTATCCTTTCCTATTTTAGCTAGAGTGGCCTCTTTTGCTAAATCCTGTTTCCTGCATGTGTGTGTCTTTTTCCTCTACTACTCACAGTCAATATTTGTGGGAGGCTGCCTATCCTTTGGGGTTCTGCTCAGAGGCAAGGTAGTATTCCTATTTTCATCTATAGGGGTATTTAGTCCTCCGGCTGTGTCGAGGTGTCTAGGATTTGTTAGGCACACCCCCACGGCTACTTCTAGGTACGGTGATAAGTTCAGAGAAAGTTCCATGCGGCTCCAAGGTCACCGGATCATAACAGTGTCCATAAAAGTGGGCAGTGACCCAAACAGGGATGGTTGCCCAAAAGGGGGCGGAGTCCCAAAAAGGGGCGGTAACCCAAAGAGCAGTAGCCCAAAAAGAGGTGGAATCTCAGGAAATGGTGGTTTCCCAAAAGGGGGCGGAGCGTACCAAAGAGGTACCGCAGACAAATTGGTGCCCAGGGCCTCTAAGCTATGTGTGTCCGGTATGCTGTGTGAACTATCCACCTGGTGAAAGTTTACGGGGGGGTGCACTGCGGATGCATGAGATGGAAATGTGCGGACTGGTCGATTCTAGGAGCCCCGTGACTCTAGTGAGGGTTGCACCCGAGGGTTTTGAAGTGCCTGATAGGAGAGTCAGTGTAACCTGCATTCATGGGCCCACTAAGGACTATCCAGTGGCCAGAGTGGTCCTCAAGACGGCCAGGGACAGTGCAATCCATGATGCAATAGTTTAAACCTTACCCTGCCCAGTGATAATTGGTCGGGACTCTAGGTTGTTCACAGACTTGTGGGAGAAGGGAGCTTCTTTGCAACGGGAGAATGGAGGGCTCTCAGCTGGTGGGGTTGCATACCTTAAAGCATTCATATCTCCCAAAGTTGATGGGTCAGGCGACGGGTTGACCAATGGGGAAGGAGCGTCTGCCCAACTTACGGACATGTCACCTGATGTGTACCCCAAGATGACTTTAAGGGACATGGTTAATAAAGCCTGTGAAGCTGACACCCGGTTAAAGAGTGACTTGAGGGTTCACCATGCTGTGGGGTGTGAGACAGACTGTGGTGGTGACTCCCATTCAGATGATGACGCCAGTGGGAAAGAGTGTAGTAAGGCTGACTCAGGTACAAATGGCAAGACTTCCTCCCGTCGCCGGAGACAAAAAAAAGGCAAAGGGGCTGAACCAGTTGCATCTTCTGAAGATTTGACGGAAGGTGGGGAAGGCTCCAGAAACCCTGGTACTGAGGACTTAGAGTATCTGAAGTTCTTTAATGTCCCAGGGAAAAGGGTCAAACCTAAAGATGTCACTGCTGAGACCCAAGAGAGGGCTGATGCTGACAGTGCAGAGTCTGAGGGTGCAGAAGTGGAGGAGGCCACCAAAGAAGTGGTGCCTGAAGTAAATACCTCCTCAAGTGATGGATGCTCCACCAGTCCAGAGGATGGGAGAAGCGAGATAGAGCTGCTTAAAGAGTCGGTCGAACAAGAAGGAGTTCTGAGACAAGCGGTTGTGCACAGAGTGGACGAGCTGGAGAGGAAGGTTTTTGAGCTCAGACGTCACCTGTCAGCATGTCAAACCATGAATAAGGTCAGAATGCTCAGAATGTCCCAAGAGAAGCATCAGCAGGAGCTTCTCCAGAGAGAGGAGGAGCGTCGCTGTTTGGCAGAGGAGTTGCCAATGCAACTTGGCGAAGGCTCAAGCAGAAGAAAAGTCTGAGAAAGAGTTTGTGCTAAAAGCGGAACAAGACAGTCACCCGATCGTGGCAGATGTCCGTGAAGAAGATGAGACCCCGCTTTTCAAGAGCATAATAGAAGTACCCGAAGACATGCAAGAAGTGTGCGCCAGTAAGGGTGTGCATGAGGCCTTTAGAAAGGCAATAGAGACGTGTAGTGTGCACTGGGCACCTGAGACTCAGCAGTTGGTCATACTGTTGACTAAGGAAGTCACAGTGAAGCGTGTTGTGAATTCTGTGGCAGAGCTCCCTCCTGTGGTCACAAGTGGTACTTCGGCTGATTCTCTCTGTGAGCTTCTGTTGGTGGAGGGAAGTGGTACTGCGGCTTCTGAGTTTCCTCCCTCAGGTGATCTGGTGAGGTCGTTAGGTGCTTCTCTACTTAACTCCACCTAATGCTTTGATCCTGGCTTCCTGTCAATGTTCCAGTGTTGGACTTGCTTTTCCCTGGATCATTCCTGTGGCCTGCTGCTCTGCATAGCTAAGTTCTTCTTTGCTATTTGTTTGCTATTTTTTCTGTCCAGCTTGTCTTATTTGTTGCTGGAAGCTCTGGGACGCAAAGGGTGTACCTCCGTGCCGTTAGTTCGGTACGGAGGGTCTTTTTGCCCCCTTTGCGTGGTTTTCTTTAGGGTTTTGTGTAGACCGCAAAGTTACCTTTTCTATCCCCGATCTGTTAAGAAAGTCGGGCCTCACTTTGCTGAATCTATTTCATCTCTACGTTTGTCTTTTCATCTTAACTCACAGTCATTATATGTGGGGGGCTGCCTTTTCCTTTGGGGTATTTCTCTGAGGCAAGGTAGGCTTATTTTCTATCTTCAGGCCAGTTAGTTTCTCAGGCTGTGCCGAGTTGCATAGGCAGAGTTAGGCGCAATCCACGGCTGCCTCTAGTGTTGTTTGGAGAGGATTAGGGATTGCGGTCTGCAGAGTTCCCACGTCTCAGAGCTCGTTCTATGATTTTGGGTTATTGTCAGATCACTGTATGTGCTCTGACCGCTATGTCCATTGTAGTACTGAATTGCCTTTCATAACAGAAGCGGGTGGCTGTCCTGAGGGATATGCACCCACACTGCCTCCGTACAAAACAGAGGATCATTTTGAAGAATAATGAAGCCGTTCGACGTTTGGAGCGTGAAAGGAAAGCTCAAAGTCGGCTGGGCTTAGTGGAAGATACAGTCCAAGTACCCAAAGTTCTGGTGACGAAAGTCATTGGGAGACTTGGGAAAGTGATGCAGGAGATGGTGGATAAATCCGGTGTGAAGAGACTGAGGATACCGGCTGATGACGAGGTCCAGGTCAAGGGTGAAGATGGGATGGTTCCATTGCATGTTGTCGGATCCAGAGAGAGTCTTGAGAATATCCGCATGCTCCTGAAATATCACATGGCATACCTAAGGGAGGTAGAGCAGCTGAGACTTGACAGACTGCAAGTTGATAAACAGCTGCCAGAAAGGCGAAGAAGATGGCGGCTACTTTTGACCCGAAATGTGGACAAACAAAGGGGTGGAAGTACCCAGCCTGAAGGAAGAGTTAGCGGCAGTGACTCCTCAGTGTTGAGTGGCCTAGGTGGGAGACCTGGTAGCGGACGTGTTGACAAAGAGTCAGTCCAGACAGGCCATATGGGTGCAAGGGGAATGCGACTCCAGATTGACTGTGATGCCCAAACCTGACTAAGTGGGCCCTCTCAACTAGTGGGCCAAGGTGACGTGGGTACCCGGTCTCGAGGCCCCTGGGTTAAGACAAATGTTCAACCCCACAAGTTTGAACAGAGGGGGGGGTATGTGATGCAATGACCCCTGTAACAGGTAGGGGGCGCTGCATGGTCTCCCCAGTATACGCACGGAGGCGTATTGAGGCTGCGAGAGTGCATGACAGTTGCATGCATGGATGTGATTATGTGACAAAGTCCGGCATTGTGGTGAATGGCCGATATGTGTGTCGCAGAGGAGGAGACTCTGCGCTGCCAGCCTGAAGCGATGTGGTGTTGTGGGACTATAGGTCCCAGAAGTATTTTGTATGTTTATAATGGAGGTTGGCAGGGCTAGTTATGTGAGATGGGCGGGACAAACAAGCCACACATCCACACTCCCACCCAGGGGAGTGGTTAGAGGTATATGATGTGACCAGGGTGTGGGTCACAGGTCGCTGTGAGTTTCCTGTTTGAAGCCTGTGTTGGAAGACCTGGGAGGAGGCTTCCTGAAGAGCACATGGTGGGGCTTCAGACCTGATGGCCTGGGGTGTTGGACTAACATCCTGAAGAGCATCTGGACAGGCCACATGCTGGTGTGTTTGGAGGTCCTGGGAGTAGGACCGGATCCCTGAGCAGCGCTCAGTAAAACTGTGGACTTGGATAATCTGTATTGGGGAAGCTACCGAACTTCGGTGAGTCTGGACTAACTAATGTGTGCCGCCCAGGCAAGTTGGTGATCCCCGTGGGCAGCTTTCCCAGAGGACTGACAAGGAGTCAGCAGGTGGAGCAGGAGCTCCTGTAAGGTACCATAGACTGTTGGTGCTTGTGTTGTGATATGAACTGTGTGGTAACCCACGGCAACTGGTCAGAAGAGGACCAGCATGATTAGTTGCTGCAACCTGTTAATGTGAAGATAATGAGTTAACCATATCTTACTATGTTAGAGAATGGACTACATGTTAGTCAGTGATATGCAACTTGGCTTACGATGCGCTTTATGATACCTTAATAAACCAAATGGACTGTTTTTGTTTGAAAAAACTGTGCCCGTGTGCTTGAATCCCGTGCCAAGTGAGTGTCCCCAATACACTCAGTAAGAGCAATCTTACACCGCTAACAAATTCCCTTTATCGATTAGGCTATCTGCATACAATGTCTTTTTCAGGGAGATTCTGCCTGGAATCCACCTGAAAAAGCACCGCAAAGTCACTACTAAAAATGAACGTAGTGCACAGCAATGTAAAAACAATACTACTGTGCAAATGTTACTTTTTTTCATCGCTTCAGAAACCGTGAAGCTGTTAAAAGAAATAGCATATTCATTTTTCAGGGGACTTCCAATAGGAAGCCGCTCACCACTATAGTGGAAAATACAGGGAATAAATAAGGGCTGCGGAGCCACTTCACGTAAAAGACAGTTTTCATGAAGGGCTTCACCTCGAAAAACTTAAAGACTTCAGCTTTTGTTGAGTGTTTTGCTCCTGTTTTAATTGTAAAAATAAGTTGCAAATTTTGTCACAGTTTTTGCACAAAAATGTGTGAGTTTTTGCTATTTTGCACCACTAAAAAGTGTGTGTAATCTGAGCATGGTTAGGTATACAAAAAAGATTTAGGGCAGCTTTAGGAATTGTGACATTTTACAAAGTCGCACAAAAGGAAACAAACAAGCAAAAGTGACTTCAAAAATTGCCCTCGTGATGAATTCCCCCATTGTTTCTATGAAGTTATTGTGAAACAGAATGGAACGAGGAAATAGATGTTAGCGCCTTGTAAGATGGTGGCGCAGTGGATAGCACAGCAGCCTTGCAGCGCTGGGGTCCTGGGTTCTAATCCCACCCAGGACAACATCTGCAAAGAGTTTGTATGTTCTCTCCGTGTTTGCGTGGGTTTCCTCCGGGTACTCCGGTTTCCTCCCACATTCCAAAGACATACTGATAGGGATTCTAGATTGTGAGCCCCATCGGGGACAGTGATGATAATGTGTGCAAACTGTAAAGCGCTGCGGAATATGTTAGCGCTATATAAAAATAAAGATTATTATTATTAGCGCTTCAGGTAGACAGAACATGGTAATGTCATTTTGTAATCAGTTATCCATTTCTTCCTTCCAGAAGACAAGAACTTAGAAATAATGATTAATTGTATGAGAAAATTGAATTGGAGACATTCTGTATTGGAGTAAATCTTTGTTGGGGGGAATAAAAAAAAGCAAAATAAGTGGGATCAAAGGGCACTAGATGGTGATTTGGGAAATCCTGTGAAGGAATAAAGATCTAAGGCAGATGAATACGGGAAAGATAGTCAAGTTTAGTACAGAAAAAGGAGGTATGTACTAATTTATGGCACCGAATCCTGCATGAAATCTATGGCTGACAGATTTCTGTTACAGATGTGCGAGGAGAAGGAGCATGATTAATTGTTTATTCTTCTCGCAGGCAAAAAATTGTTACTAAAGCGTAAGATTGAGGTGTGAAATACCCCAATCAACTGCATTGGATGTAGAAGGTTAATAGATTTTATGTTCAATTAGACGTGTAATCTGCACCGAAATCCTTTATCAAATCTGGAAAATGTGAACTGATCTTAAAGTTTTACAAGTTGCAATTAGATACTGTAACTACTGTGATTTTTCCACCTCAATAATAGTAGAGTTGTATTACTTTTAGAGTTAAAGTTGTCAGACGATTCACTCTGCCTGAACCACCTTTGGCACGAATCAGAGACTGCTTCATTACTGCAGACATGTGCACTTCATGCTAAAACGCTACAGAATTTCAGAGAAAAATACTCTTAAAGGCCTGCCAGGGATGATGGGGCAAGGATGACTAGCTCAATAGGTAGCTGTTTGACAGCTGTTTCCCACCCTACTCCCTTGAACAGGTTTTTCCCACTATAGGGTATAGAGACCTGTCAATCTAGGACAGGGGTCCCCAACCTGCAGCTCAAGAGCCAAATGTGTCTCGCGGGCCCATGATGTGTGATTGGCGACTGTCTGCCAGCTTGTTGCATTAGCCCAAGCAAACAGCTATTGAGAGCAGATCTCTAGATGGTGAGTTTTGTGTGTAGCCTTGCATAGAAGAGCAGCTCTGAATGTATATATATACTAGATTGTGGCCCGATTCGAATGCATCGGGTATTCTAGAATACGCATGTCCCCGTAGTATATGGACAATGATGATTCCAGAATTCGCGGCAGACTGTGTCCGTCACTGATTGATCGAGGCAACCTTTATGACATCATCGTCGCCATGGCAACCATTATGACATCCAAGTCGATACTGTGCCCGTCGCTGAATCAGAAACGTGGGATTTCTATGTCCTTTATGACATCATCGTCACTGTGCCCGTTGCTGATTGGTTGAGGCCTGGCGGCCTCGACCAATCAGAGACACAGGATTTCTACGTCGATACTGTGCCCGTCGCTGATTGGTCAAGGCCTGGCGGCATCGACCAATCAGGGACATGGGATTTCCAGAACAGACAGACAGACGGAAAAACCCTTAGACAATTATATATATAGACTAGATTATGGCCCGATTCTAACGCATAGGGTATTCTAGAATATGCATGTCCCCGTAGTATATGGACAATGATGATTCCAGAATTCGCGGCAGACTGTGCCCGTCGCTGATTGGTCGAGGCAACCTTTATGACATCATCATCGCCATGGCAACCATTATGACATCTACGTCGATACTGTGCCCTTCGCTGAATCAGAAACGTGGGATTTCTACGTCCTTTATGACATCATCGTCGCTGTGCCCATTGCTGATTGGTCGAGGCCGCCAGGCCGTAGTATATGGACAATGATGATTCCAGAATTCGCGGCAGACTGTGCCTGTCGCTGATTGGTCAAGGCAACCTTTATGACATCATCGTCGCCATGGCAACCATTATGACATCTACGTCGATACTGTGCCCGTCGCTGAATCAGAAACGTGGGATTTCTACGTCCTTTATGACATCATCGTCGCTGTGCCCATTGCTGATTGGTCGAGGCCGCCAGGCCGTAGTATATGGACAATGATGATTCCAGAATTCGCGGCAGACTGTGCCTGTCGCTGATTGGTCAAGGCAACCTTTATGACATCATCGTCGCCATGGCAACCATTATGACATCTACGTCGATACTGTGCCCGTCGCTGAATCAGAAACGTGGGATTTCTACGTCCTTTATGACATCATCGTCGCTGTGCCCATTGCTGATTGGTCGAGGCCGCCAGGCCGTAGTATATGGACAATGATGATTCCAGAATTCGCGGCAGACTGTGCCTGTCGCTGATTGGTCAAGGCAACCTTTATGACATCATCGTCGCCATGGCAACTATTATGACATCTACGTCGATACTGTGCCCGTCGCTGAATCAGAAACGTGGGATTTCTACGTCCTTTATGACATCATCGTCGCTGTGCCCATTGCTGATTGGTCGAGGCCGCCAGGCCGTAGTATATGGACAATGATGATTCCAGAATTCGCGGCAGACTGTGCCTGTCGCTGATTGGTCAAGGCAACCTTTATGACATCATCGTCGCCATGGCAACCATTATGACATCTACGTCGATACTGTGCCCGTCGCTGAATCAGAGACGCGGGATGTCTACGTCCTTTATGACATCATCGTCGCTGTGCCCGTCGCTGATTGGTGGAGGCCTGGCGGCCTCGACCAATCAGAGACGCGGGATTTCCTGGACAGACAGACAGAAAGATGGAAAAACCCTTAGACAATTATATATATATAGATATATATATATCTATATATATATATAGATATATATATATAATATAGAAAACCCTGGATCTTGGCATACTGCCTTGGTGTGATTTTAGTGGAAAAGCTTTCACGTAATAGGGGGCTCTGGGTGTCACTGTGAGTGGGGCTGGAGCTGAATGTTGCTCGCTCCTCTCTCAGAGCTGGATGAGGCTCGCAACCCTCTTTCATAGCTGAATGTGGCTCGCGACCCTCTTTCAGAGCTGAATGTGGCTCACGACCCTCTTTCATAACTGAATCAGCTCAGAGAGGGTTACGAGCCACAATGTGGCTCGCGACCCTCTTTCATTGCTGAATGTGGCTCGCATCTCTCTCTCAGAGCTGAATGTTGCTCGCGTCCCTCAGAGATGAATGTGGCTTGTAACCCTCTCTCAGAGCTGGATGTGGGTCGCGACCCCCTCTCAGAGCTGAATGTGGCTCGCAACCCTCTTTCATAACAATGTGGCTCGCGTCCCTCTCTCAGAGCTGAATGTGGCTCGTAACCCTCTCTCAGAGCTGAATGTGGCTCGCAACCCTCTTTCATTGCAGAATGTGGCTCAATACCCTCTTTCATAACTGAATGTGGCTTGTGACCTTCTCTCAGAGCTGAATTTGGCTCGCAACCCTCTTTCATTGCTGTATGTGGCTCGCTACTCTCTTTCATTGCTGAATGTGGCTCGCTACCCTCTTTCATAGCTGAATGTGGCTTGTGACCCTCTCTCAGAGCTGAATGTGGCTTGTAACCCTCTCTCAGAGCAGGATGTGGGTCGCGACCCCCTCTCAGAGCTGAATGTGGCTCGCAACCCTCTTTTATAACTGAATGTGGCTCGTAACCCTCTCTCAGAGCTGAATGTGGCTCGTAACCCTCTGTTGGAGCTGAGTATGGCTCGAAACCCTCTTTCATTGTTGAATGTGGCTCGCTACCCTCTTTCATAACTGAATGTGGCTTGTGACCCTCTCTCAGAGCCGAATTTGGCTCGCGACCCACTTTCATTGCTGAATGTGGCTCGCTACCCTCTTTCATAGCTGAATGTGGCTTGTGACCCTCTCTCAGAGCTGAATTTGGCTCGCAACCCTCTTTCATTGCTGTATGTGGTTGCGTCTCTCTCCCAGCGCTGAATGTGGCTCGGGTCTCTCTATCAGAGCTGAATGTGGCTTGCAACCCTTTCATTGCTGAATGTGGCTCAGTAGCCTGTTTCATAGCTGAATGTGGCTTGTGACCCTCTCTCAGAGCTGAATGTTGCTCGTGTCCCTCTCTCAGACTCAGAGCTGAATGTGGCTCGCGACCCTCTCTCAGAGCTGAATATGGCTGGCGACCCTCTCTCTGAGCTGAATGTGGCTTGCAACCCTCTTTTATAACTGAATGTGGCTCGTAACCCTCTCTCAGAGCTGAATGTGGCTCACAACCCTCTTTCATTGCTGAATGTGGTGCGCGTCCCTCTCTCAGAGCTGAATGTGGCTCTCAAGGTCAGAAAGGTTGGGGTCCTGTGACCTAGGGTCACATGGGGACAAGCCTCCTCAAAAAAACTCTGTACACACACTGCCCGGCCGAATCTGCATTTATGATCTTCTAATGAGTTACATACTGAGAAGTGCAGTCATCACACCACAAATAACAAGATAGGAGCTCAGCTGGTGTGTTACGGGTGTCTTGGATAACCACTCTGTCTTCTGTATCCAATACCAAATGAAGAATTGTGATTGCAGCTCTGGAGCATACTACATGCCGTAATGTAGTATTAGAGCAGTAAGAATTAAGCATTGGCTTCACAAAGCTTTTCCTATTAGACTTACAATGAGTGACTGTCATTTCTGTGCATAAGCTTTCAATGCTCTTATCTCGAGTAGTCACTGACATTTCTTCATCATGCGGCTTCTTCTCACAGCTGTGGTTTCCTGTCTGTGTCTTTTTAACATACATGAAACTAAAATTGTGTTTATACCTGTCATTTACATGAAAGAATTAAGTATCCTCCCCTTACTAAGGATAAATCGTCACAGGACATCAATCATGAAGTAACATAGTAACATAGTAACATAGTTAGTAAGGCCGAAAAAAGACTTTTGTCCATCCAGTTCAGCCTATATTCCATCATAATAAATCCCCAGATCTACGTCCTTCTACAGAACCTAATAATTGTATGATACAATATTGTTCTGCTCCAGGAAGACATCCAGGCCTCTCTTGAACCCCTCGACTGAGTTCGCCATCACCACCTCCTCAGGCAAGCAATTCCAGATTCTCACTGCCCTAACAGTAAAGAATCCTCTTCTATGTTGGTGGAAAAACCTTCTCTCCTCCAGACGCAAAGAATGCCCCCTTGTGCCAGTCACCTTCCTTGGTATAAACAGATCCTCAGCGAGATATTTGTATTGTCCCCTTATATACTTATACATGGTTATTAGATCGCCCCTCAGTCGTCTTTTTTCTAGACTAAATAATCCTAATTTCGCTAATCTATCTGGGTATTGTAGTTCTCCCATCCCCTTTATTAATTTTGTTGCCCTCCTTTGTACTCTCTCTAGTTCCATTATATCCTTCCTGAGCACCGGTGCCCAAAACTGGACACAGTACTCCATGTGCGGTCTAACTAGGGATTTGTACAGAGGCAGTATAATGCTCTCATCATGTGTATCCAGACCTCTTTTAATGCACCCCATGATCCTGTTTGCCTTGGCAGCTGCTGCCTGGCACTGGCTGCTCCAGGTAAGTTTATCATTAACTAGGATCCCCAAGTCCTTCTCCCTGTCAGATTTACCCAGTGGTTTCCCGTTCAGTGTGTAATGGTGATATTGATTCCCTCTTCCCATGTGTATAACCTTACATTTATCATTGTTAAACCTCATCTGCCACCTTTCAGCCCAAGTTTCCAACTTATCCAGATCCATCTGTAGCAGAATACTATCTTCTCTTGTATTAACTGCTTTACATAGTTTTGTATCATCTGCAAATATCGATATTTTACTGTGTAAACCTTCTACCAGATCATTAATGAATATGTTGAAGAGAACAGGTCCCAATACTGACCCCTGCGGTACCCCACTGGTCACAGCGACCCAGTTAGAGACTATACCATTTATAACCACCCTCTGCTTTCTATCACTAAGCCAGTTACTAACCCATTTACACACATTTTCCCCCAGACCAAGCATTCTCATTTTGTGTACCAACCTCTTGTGCGGCACGGTATCAAACGCTTTGGAAAAATCGAGATATACCACGTCCAATGACTCACCATGGTCCAGTCTATAGCTTACCTCTTCATAAAAACTGATTAGATTGGTTTGACAGGAGCGATTTCTCATAAACCCATGCTGATATGGAGTTAAACAGTTATTCTCATTGAGATAATCCAGAATAACATCCCTCAGAAACCCTTCAAATATTTTACCAACAATAGAGGTTAGACTTACTGGCCTATAATTTCCAGGTTCACTTTTAGAGCCCTTTTTGAATATTGGCACCACATTTGCTATGCGCCAGTCCTGCGGAACAGACCCTGTCGCTATAGAGTCACTAAAAATAAGAAATAATGGTTTATCTATTACATTACTTAGTTCTCTTAGTACTCGTGGGTGTATGCCATCCGGACCCGGAGATTTATCTATTTTAATCTTATTTAGCCGGTTTCGCACCTCTTCTTGGGTTAGATTGGTGACCCTTAATATAGGGTTTTCATTGTTTCTTGGGATTTCACCTAGCATTTCATTTTCCACCGTGAATACCGTGGAGAAGAAGGTGTTTAATATGTTAGCTTTTTCCTCGTCATCTACAACCATTCTTTCCTCACTATTTTTTAAGGGGCCTTCATTTTCAGTTTTTATTCTTTTACTATTGATATAGTTGAAGAACAGTTTGGGATTAGTTTTACTCTCCTTAGCAATGTGCTTCTCTGTTTCCTTTTTGGCAGCTTTAATTAGTTTTTTAGATAAAGTATTTTTCTCCCTATAGTTTTTTAGAGCTTCAATGGTGCCATCCTGCTTTAGTAGTGCAAATGCTTTCTTTTTACTGTTAATTGCCTGTCTTACTTCTTTGTTTAGCCACATTGGGTTTTTCCTATTTCTAGTCCTTTTATTCCCACAAGGTATAAACCGCTTACACTGCCTATTTAGGATGTTCTTAAACATTTCCCATTTATTATCTGTATTCTCATTTCTGAGGATATTGTCCCAGTCTACCAGATTAAGGGCATCTCTAAGCTGTTCAAACTTTGCCTTCCTAAAGTTCAATGTTTTTGTGACTCCCTGACAAGTCCCCCTAGTGAAAGACAGGTGAAACTGCACAATATTGTGGTCGCTATTTCCTAAATGCCCAACCACCTGCAGATTTGTTATTCTGTCAGGTCTATTAGATAGTATTAGGTCTAAAAGTGCTGCTCCTCTGGTTGGATTCTGCACCAATTGTGAAAGATAATTTTTCTTGGTTATTAGCAGAAACCTGTTGCCTTTAAGTTCAGCATAAATCACAGAAACAGGGTCAGAGTCTCTCTCTATTACTTCCCTTGCAAATGTTGATTGGCAAGCAGCCGGCTTCCAGTGTCCACACTTGTCCCAAAGATCCACAGTAGGAGATGGCTGAAATACTATGTCCAAGACTTCCAGGAGCAGGTCACAGGCTGACTGCAAACATGAATCAGAAGCACTGATTGAACAGCTGAGGCTGCTTATAAAAGGCCAATGGCAGAGAACAGGGCGGAAACATAGAAACTCCATACTGACTGAGGGCAAGGTAGCTGCAGCAGGACAGAAAGCAAAATTGCCAACGGAAAAAACTAGGTTTCGATTACAGAAAATAACAGCGGATATGGCAAAGAGACTGAGAACCTTACACCCATGTAAATTATTGGCATGGCTGTGATTGGCCGGCGAACCATGGAAAAATTTTTTTTTTTTTAAAAGACATGGGGTCTCCTCTATTTTTCATGACTGGTAAAATAGACAGCTGTGGGCTGCAGCCCTCAGCGGCCTGGCTTACCTTGGCTAGTTGTTATAAAAAATAGAAGATAAATAAATAAGATAAATAATTAAAAAAAAAAACGGCTTGTAGTCCCTCACATTTTTGATAACCAGTTAAGCTAAAGCAGACAGTTGGGGGCTGGTATTCTCAGGCTGGGAAGGCCAATGGATATTTGGCCCTCCCCAACCTAAAAATAGCAACCTGTAGCTGCACCAGAAAAGGAACATCCATTAGATGCACCGATTATGGAGCTTTGCCCATCTCTTCCCACTTGCTCTGGTGCTTTGGCAAGCGTGGTAATAGTTTTGTGGTTGATGTCAGCTGACATCAAGCCCAAGTGGTTAGTAATGAAGAGATGTCGATCAGACACATTACTAACCCCATACTCAAAAGTAATAAAGACACACACAGAGAAAAGTAATTTAATTGAACAAAAGACTCTCCAACAAATCCCCTCTTTTACCCATTTATTAAGAGAAAATTAAAAAATCTAAGTAATCCTCACCTGTCCGCAGTTAATCCATAATGATGAGGTTTCACCACGTTCCCCGATGCTGCATCATCCAGCTACAGTCCTGAGCTGTGACATCAGTTATGCAACCGCTCACCACGGTGTCCGGAATTCACTGACTGTAGCGTGTGAAATTGGCTGCTGCGACGAGCGCTGACATCAGCAAGGTTATCGCAGTTTATAGCCATTGAACTACGGTAATTTTACTGAACTCAGTGCTCGCAGCGTGAGAAATTTCTCACGCTGTGAACGGTGAACTCATTAAGGTTATTTCTGTTCACAGTGGCACTGTCCTTGTGACAATAGGCGTCTGGGAACTGAGATAACCTTACCGACATCACCTCAGTGCACAGCAGCTGGGTCTCCCTGAGTGCAGCGTGACACCCGGAAGTTATTGCTACTCTACTGTATGGAGCTGTGTTTTTTGAATGGAGCTCCATTCCCTATATGCAGCAGAGTTGGGGATCGTGGTGGATTTAGGTTAATAAATGGGTAAATTAGAGGAATTGTCAGGGAGTGTTTTTTTTTTTTCAATTAAAGGACTTTTATCTGCTTGTGTCTTTATTACTTTTTACTATGGGGTTTGTAATGCGGGTGTTTGATATACACCTCTCCCATTGCTAAGCCCTGGGCTTGATGTCAGCAGACATAAAACAGATAACACAATAACTTTAAGTTTATGAGCGGCGCAGAGAAGAATCCACCTCTATATCCCATTACATTTACAAAGATGGAAAACTACATTTGACCATTATTTATTTATAAATGCATGTAAAAAATGGATGCCGTACAGATGGACAAAATGGACATGCGGATTGCATATGGTCATAAAAAAAGGAACCACTGATGGCATACAGATTGCATATGGAACCACTGATGGCATACAGATTGCATATGGAACCACTGATGGCATACGGATTGCATATGGAACCACTGATGGCATACAGATTGCATATGGAACCACTGATGGCATACGGATTGCATATGGAACCACTGATGGCATACAGATTGCATATGGAACCACTGATGGCATACTGATTGCATATGGAACCACTGATGGCATACAGATTGCATATGGAGCCACTAATGGCATACGGATTGCATTTGGAACCACTGATGGCATACGGATTGCATATGGAACCACTGATGGCATACGGATTGCATATGGATCACAATGTGGATGCAAATTTGTCATTTTATTCTGGATGTAAAATGGATGATCTTACATACGCTCATGTGAACATGGCCTTACAGAGGTTTCCTGGACCAAAACCTCTCTCTATGTGACTGCAGACTCTATGTATAGCACCACAGATCTGTAAACTGTGCATCTGACAACTTACAGACAGGTATTGCACTCTTTTTGGCAGTAGCCGTGTTAACAGCTTGACCAAAATGTCATCGAATGCAGGTGAAGGTATTAGCAGAGGTTCCTTTCCAAACTTGTAACAGGCTGCTGCTGGATTTGGCCATTACGCATTGTATCTGAACTCCTCTCCATTCTTGTGACTTTAAAGCCTGTAGGTCATAGAGTTCCAGTCTATGTTTCTAGCCCTTCGACACTTATGGCTACAGTATGCGCCGACATTACAATTTCATGATGAGTAAGATGTAGTTTTACAAGGAACGCAGGCAACCTACTGATTCATCTTCGCTCATTGGATTATCACAATAAAGTATCTAAAAGCTACATGACAAATTGGGATCAGCTCTATAAGCCTGTGTCATGTAGAAGTGCTCTTGAAACCACTTTCTTCCTGCATCAATGTGACCATGTGAACCGAGCTTCTACCGGCTTTTAATCTGAGGCTTCCTGCCTGTATCCATTCTCTGCTTCCTCTAAGACATGGTTTCGAAATATCACAAGATTGCACGGCTCTCTGCGAAGCTCAAAGTTTACAAACAATGAACGTTCCAATAATCAGAGTGGTTGGGAGAAATAAGAACGCATATACATTCTACGGGGCTGAGGTAAATGCTGTTGCATATTTTGGACTTTTTACAAAACATCTGGTTTCAGACAACTATTTCAAGGCAACTAGTATCAAGTCTTAAAAAACCTGTTCTTCAGAATTATGACATTATTTTTTATGTTTGTTGCCATAGTAAATGCTATAAAAAGTAAAATCAATGCCATTTTTTTTGTCCATCCCAATCTACAGTATAATATGTACCTCAAAATAGTAACACGTTAAAACCATAGGTCCACCAGTAAAATAACAAGATTTTACACATTTACCTTCGTTGACTGAGAAATAACAATGTTACAGGTTTTTTTCAAGTAGAAACACAAAAACATAGTATTATGGGTTTTTCTTGAGCAAAAAGTTTTTTAAAAATGTGTATAAATCTAGAATACTTTTAACGTGAATGTTTTTCCAATGCTTACTCTCTAATCTTTTCATAGGCTTGGATTTGGCCATAGTGAAATACTAGAACCCAATTTCATTTTTCTCCAGCTCCTTCCTGAAAAAGCTATAAAAGTTGTACAGTCATATCCAAAGGTTTTGAGATAGACACAATTTTTTTGTTCACTATGTTTGGTATTTCAGAGCCTTTAGATCTCGTAGTCAGATGTTTCTACCGTTACTGAAGAACAATTATGAAAATGTCATAAGTTTTATTGACACATGCATCACATTTATGCAAAGACTCAATATTTCCAGCGTTGTCCCTTATTTTTCTAGACTTCTGGGATTCGCCCTGACGGCTGGATATCAGCTTCTGGGCCAAATCCTGACTGATCACAACCCATTTTTACCTAATCGGTGCTTGGATTGTGTCACAAGTTCTGTGTTTTTGCTTGTCCATCTTCTTTCACAATTGACCACAGGCTCTCAATGGTTTGGAGACCTGGAGACTTTCTTGGTCATGGACTCAAAATTTCATTGTCTTGTTGACTGATCCACTTTATTATCACTTTTACTTTGTGACATGGTGCTCTGTCATGCTGGAAAAAACATTGTTCATCACCAAATTGCTCATGGATGGTTGGGAGAAGGTGCTGTTGAAGGATGTTTAGACACTATTCTTTATTCATGGCAGTGTTCTTAGGCAGGATGCTCTACTGTTAGCATGACACTGGATTCATGGTAGCGCTCACCTTTCTTCTAGTTGTCCTAAGCACTCTAAAGGGGGCTTTACCAGAGAAAATAACGTTACCCCATTCTTCTAGAGTCCAATTCCAGTGCTTCACACAGAGTGTCAGTCTGTCCTTGATATTTTTTTTTGTAGAGAAGTGTCTTCTTTGCTACCTTTCTTGACACTCTCTGAAAGCCTTCACCTCACTGAGCGTGCAGATGCACTGACGCCTGCCTGCTGCTTTCAGGAGCAATCTCTGCACTGGTGTTGAACCAATCCCGTGGCTGAATCCTTTATAGGAGACAGTCCTGGCACTTGATCTACTTTTTTAGCTACTGTGAAACCTCATGTACAGAAATTACATGTGGTGATGTCGGAGAGCCAGAACTCTGACCTCCTGTGCATGCCCCAGCGTGATGACATCACCGCGATGGTGCACCCAAACCTTGCCCCTGTCTTCCGGGGGATTCACCGGGATCCAGGGTTAAGTGAATATGCACAATGTGTGGTAGTTACTATGGAAACTCTCATAATGTGTGGGAGCCTTTATACAATTTGGGTGTTACTGTTGGGGGCCCTTATAAAGTGTGCTGGCTAATGTGAGGGCCCTCATACAGTGTAGGAGCTACTGTAGCAGTCCTCATACATTATGTGGACAACTAAAGGGCTCTCAAACAGTGTGGGGATTACTTTGAGGGCTTACTGTGGGGGCCATCATACATTGTGGGGATTACTGTGTGCAAATCTAATACTAGGCAATCACCCCCTCCATGTATTAGAAGCGGTTGTTTCATCAGTATATTGCACCTGTGTTACGTCTAATAAGGGAGTCTGCTACATCATGTCTGTGCATTTTCCTGTGTGACATTGGCTGGTAAATACCATTACCTTAATTAGATTATTTGGGGAATTTTTAACCCCTTAGTGACAGAGCCAATTTGGTACTTAATGACCAGGCCAATTTTTGCAATTCTGACCACTGTCACTTTATGAGGTTATAACTCTGGAACACTTCAACGGATCCCGCTGATTCTGAGATTGTTTTTTCGTGACATATTGTACTTCATGTTAGTGGTAACATTTCTTCGATGTTACTTGCGATTATTTATGAAAAAAACGGAAATATGGCGAAAATTTTTAAAATTTTGCAATTTTCAAACTTTGTATTTTTATGCCCTTAAATCAGAGAGATATGTCACAAAAAATAGTTAATAAATAACATTTCCCACATGTCGACTTTACATCAGCACAATTTTGGAAACAAAATTTTTTTTTGTTAGGGAGTTATAAGGGTTAAAAGTTGACCAGCAATTTCTCATTTTTACAACACCATTTTTTTTTAGGGACCACATCACATTTGAAGTCATTTTGAGGGGTCTATATGATAGAAAATAACCAAGTGTGACACCATTCTAAAAACTACACCCCTCAAGGTTCTCAAAATCACATTCAAGAAGTTTATTAACCCTTTACGTGCTTCACAGGAACTGAAACAATGTGGAAGGAAAAAATGAACATTTAACTTTTTTTTGCAAACATCTTAATTCAGAACCATTTTTTTTATTTTCACAAGTGTAAAAACAGAAATGTAACCATAAATTTTGTTATGCAATTTCTCCTGAATACGTCAATACCCCATATGTGGGGGTAAACCACTGTTTGGGCGCACCGCAGAGCTTGGAAGTGAAGGAGCGCCGTTTTACTTTTTCAATGTAGAATTGGCTGGAATTGAGATTGGACGCCATGTCGCGTTTGGAGAGCCTCTGATGTGCCTAAACAGTGGAAACCCCCCACAAGTGACCCCATTTTGGAAACTAGACCCTTTAAGGAACATATCTAGATGTGTGGTGAGCACTTTGAACCCCCATGTGCTTCACAGAAGTTTATAATGTAGAGCCGTGAACAAAAAAAATCACATTTTTTCTACAAAAATGATCTTTTTGCCCACAAATTTTTATTTTCACAAGGGTAACAGGAGAAATTAGACCACTAAAGTTGTTGTGCAATTTCTCCTGAGTATGTCGATACCCAATATGTGGGGGTAAACCACTGTTTGGGCGCACCGCAGAGCTTGGAAGAGAAAGCGTGCCGCTTTACTTTTTCAATGTAGAATTGGCTGGAATTGAGATCGGACGCCATGTCGCGTTTGGAGAGCCCCTGATGTGCCTAAACAGTAGAAATCCCCCACAAGTGACCGCATTTTGGAAACTAGACCCCCCATGGAACTTATCTAGATGTGTGGTGAGAACCTTGAATGCCCAAGTGCTTCACAGAAGTTTATAATGCAGAGCCGTGAAAATAAAAAATATTTTTTTTTCCACAAAAAAGATTTTTTAGCCCCCAAGTTTTTATTTTCACAAGGGTAACAAGAGAAATTGGACCCCAAAAGTTGTTGTCAAATTTGTCCTGAGTATGCTGGTACCCCATATGTGGGGGTAAACCACTGTTTGGGCGCACTGCAGAGCTCGAAAGGAAGGAGCGCCGTTTTAGAATGCAGACTTTGATAGAATGGTCTGCGGGTATTATGTTGCGTTTGCAGAGCCCCTGATGTACCTAACCAGTAGAAACCCTCCACAAGTGACCCCATTTTGGAAACTAGACCCCCCAAGGAACTTATCTAGATGTGTGGTGAGAACTTTGAATGCCCAAGTGCTTCACAGAAGTTTAGAATGCAGAGTCGTGAAAATAAAAAATATTTTTTTTTTCCACAAAAAAGATATTGTAGCCCCCAAGTTTTTATTTTCACAAGGGTAACAGGAGAAATTGGACTGCAATAGTTGTTGTCCAATTTATCCCGAGTACGCTGATGCGCCATATGTGGGGGTAAACCACTGTTTGGGCGCACGGCAGAGCTCGGAAGGTAAGGAGCGCCTTTTTGGAATGCAGACTTTGATAGAATGGTCTGTGGGCATTATGTTGCAATTGCAGAGCCCCTGATGTACCTAAACTGTAGTAACCCCCCACAAGTGACCCCATTTTGGAAACTAGACCCCCCAAGGAACTTATCTAGATGAGTCGTGAAAATAATTTTTTTTTTTTTTTCACAAAAAAGATATTGTAGCCTCCAAGTTTTTATTTTCACAAGGGTAACAAGAGAAATTGGACCCCAGAAGTTGTTGTCCAATTTATCCCGAGTACGCTGATGCCTCATATGTGGGGGTAACCCGCTGTTTGGGCGCACGGCAGAGCTCAGAAGGGAGGGAGCACCATTTGACTTTTTGAGCGCAAAATTGGCTGTCGTGTTTGGAGACCCCCTGATGTACCTAAACAGTGGAAACTCCCCAATTCTAGCTCCAACCCTAACCCCAACACACCCCTAACCCTAATACCAACCTGATCCATAATCCTAATCACTAACCCTAACAATAATCCCAACCCTTACCCCAAAACAACCCTAATGTCAACCCTAACCATAACCCTAATCAAAACCCTAAATCCAACACACCCCTAATCCTAATCTCAACACTAACCTCAAACCTAACCCTAATCCCAATACACCCCTAATCACAACCCTAACCTTAACCCTAATCCCAAACCTAACCCTAATGCCAACCCTAATCCAAACCCTAACCCTAATCCCAGCTCTAACCCTAACTTTAGCCCCAACCCTAGTGTTAGGAGTCGAGTTTCCTCTGCTGCACAGGGGGAATCTCGATCCGTCTCCGCTGCGGTCTCCCATTCTCCTCCAGCCGCAGTGGAGCCTGCTCAGCAGGGACGTCGATCCCAGCGTCTCGCTCAGTCTGACTCTGTGAGAAGAGTTACTGCTGCTTCTCCAGCTTCTGCCTGTAACGCCTATACTGGTCAGCAGCGAGTGGACTTCTCTGGGACTAAGTCCTTGTCTGCGCACACTGAGCATGCCCAGGGCAAGATCTCCCGTTGGAGATCGAGGGTCATGTGCTCAGACTCTGCAGCACATTCTATTGGTCCTCTTGGCAGGTCTTGGAAGGGCAAAGTATCTGTGGCCGCTTCCTGTCCTGCAACTATATAAACTGTGCATGACCGCACGGCCATGCGCTAGTGTACAATTTAATACGTGTGTTTGTTGTGAGTGCAAGTCGTTCTTTAAATACCCCTACCCTATTGTATGATTGTTCGCGTATGGAGTATGGCTGCTATCTAGCGCCCGACTTATCACTCAACGTGTCACACACGTGTCAGCGTCTACTGCTGTGACCGCCAGTGCGGTGCCACGCGCCAGTGTGCGCTTCCTGACCCACGTCTGGGTGCTTAGTGGTGCCTGCCAGCACGGCACAGTTCGCACTTCGGTGCCTTAATTATATTTTTCCTTTCACACCCAGTAGCGGTGTAGTGCCAGCAAGGGTCTAATCGGACTACAATCCCTGTTGGGGTTTAGTTCGCTGACCACTTGCTCGCGCTCTATGTGCGGTACCGCGGTCCTGTGACGCAACAGGATCGCTTTCTTCACGCTGGGTGAGGTTTAACCCACGCGTGTATACTTTTGAATACCGCCATATTGTCTGTCATTTCCTAGCAGCAGGTTTCACCTGCACGGTGGACCCCGGACTGCGAACGCATCTATATCATCTCTCTTGGTGCGTTCCGCCAGTCCTAACATTACACTAGCGCCAGGGTCTGGCTAGTGATGACAGACAAACAGCAATCTCTGCGGCATATCCAGCAGCTGGAGGGTAGGTTGGCGGCTCTCGAGAGCGCGACCTCAGCTGTGGATGTTACTGCAGTAGCTGTACAGGCTGCCAGCGTGGCTGCAGCTACTATGTCCATTGCCACCCCTGTTCCGACATTATCTCGCCTCCCGCTGCCAGAAAAATTTTCTGGTGATAGCAAGTTTTGTAGGGGATTTGTGAGTCAGTGCTCTATTCACCTCGAGCTCCTGGCTACACGTTTTCCCACAGAGCGGGCTAAGGTGGGATTTATTCTGTCTCTATTGTCGGACAGGGCGTTGGAATGGGCTACGCCGCTGTGGGAGCGTGGCGATCATGTGGTGCAGAGTGCTCCGCTGTTTCTGAGCGCTCTGAAACAGGTCTTTTTAGGACCTCAAGTCACCCATGATACTGCGCTCCAATTGCTGGCATTAACTCAGGGTGAGTCCTTGGTCAGTCATTTTGCCGTCCAATTTCGCACCTTAGCATCTGAGCTGGATTGGTCGGATAAAGCTCTTATCCCCATATTTTGGAGGGGCTTGGCTGACCACGTTAAGGACGCTCTGGCCACTAGGGAGATTCCTGCCACACTGGAGGAGTTAATAACTGTCTCCACTCGAATTGACCTCCGTTTTAACGAGCGGAGGTTAGAGCGAGCCCAGTGTAGGCAGAGGTTTCGGCTGGCTCCTACTTTCGCCAAACCTCTGGAATTTCCGGTCCTGGTTCCTGAGTCACATGAGGCCAGGGAAGTGTCACAAGCAGGATCTAAGTCCCGGGCCGCTTGTGCACTCAGGGTCTGTCATGTTTGACAGCAGTCAGGACATCTAGCCACCAGATGTCCTCAGCGGTCGAGGAAACGTCAGCGTCTAGTGGTAGTAGGTGGAGGTACACTAGACACGGCGACGTTTGCCTCTAAGTTGTCCTTTAAGGGGACAATTACTATTGGCTCATTCTCCCACTCGGTTGAGCTCTGCGTGGATTCTGGGGCGGAGGGCAATTTTATGTCTTCTGCCTTTGCCCAACGTCACGCAATACCCCTGGTTATGCTTGCTCAACCAGTAACGGTGCGAGTGGTGAATGGGTCGACATTGCCCTCACAGATAACACACCAGACCACCCCTTTTACTCTGTCCATGTCGCCATCTCATCAGGAGAATTTCTCTGCTCGTCATTCCGGAAGGAATTGATGAGGTCCTGTTGGGAATACCTTGGCTACGGTACCACTCTCCTCATATCGAGTGGTCCTCAGGCAGAATTCTGGGTTGGGGTGAATCTTGTTGGGGTAAGTGTCAGAGGGAGTGCGTTCAGGTTGCTACTACTGAGGTACCCGCAGATCTATCCTCTCTCCCCAAGCAGTATTGGTCTTATGCAGACGTGTTCTCCAAAAAGGCGGCGGAGGTCCTTCCGCCTCATCGCCCCTATGACTGTCCTATTGATCTCTTGCCTGGTGCTGAGCCTCCCCGGGGTCGAGTTTATCCGCTATCTCTCCCGGAGACGGAGGCAATGTCACAGTACATCCAGGAAAATCTGGCAAGAGGATTCATTAGGAAGTCAGTGTCACCTGCTGGGGCAGGGTTCTTCTTCGTGCAGAAGAAGAATGGGGAATTGCGCCCATGCATAGACTACAGGGGTCTTAACGCCATCACCGTTAAGAATAAGTATCCTTTGCCCTTGATATCTGAGTTATTCGATAGACTTCGGGGAGCAAGGGTATTTACTAAATTAGATTTGCGGGGTGCTTACAACCTGATTCGCATCCGTGAGGGGGACGAATGGAAGACGGCCTTTAACACCAGGGATGGGCACTATGAATATCTGGTGATGCCCTTCGGGCTCTGTAATGCCCCAGCCGTTTTCCAAGACTTTGTGAATGATATCTTCCGGGATATGCTTTCCACCTCGGTCGTAGTCTATCTGGATGATATTCTTATCTACTCTCCAGATATTGACTCCCACCGGAGAGATGTTTGCAAAGTCTTCGACCTCCTACGGGTAAACTTCCTCTATGCCAAATTGGAGAAGTGTATGTTTGAGCAGGAGTCTTTACCTTTCCTGGGCTACATCATCTCGGCCCAGGGATTGGCTATGGATCCTGCCAAACTACAGGCAGTGATGGACTGGCAGGAACCCCATTCTCTGAAAGCGGTGCAGCGCTTTATGGGGTTCATAAATTACTATCGTCAGTTCATCCCCCACTTCTCAACTCTGGTAGCTCCCTTGGTATCCCTCACCAAGAAGGGAGCGAATCCTAAATCGTGGTCCGAAGAGGTCTCCAAGGCCTTCACTTCTATTAAGTCCCACTTTGCTAGCGCTCCCATCTTACATCGTCCCAATGTGGATAAGTCATTCCTAATGGAGGTGGATGCCTCTTCCGTTGGTGCAGGAGCAGTCCTCTATCAAAAGGATGCTCAAGGTCGGAAGCATCCATGCTTCTTCTTCTCAAAAACCTTCTCACCAGCGGAGAGAAATTACTCCATCGGGGATAGGGAGTTGCTGGCAATGAAGTTGGCCTTTTCGGAATGGAGACATCTCTTGGAGGGTGCTCGGTTCCCATTCCAAGTCTTCACGGACCACAAGAATTTGGTCTATTTACAGACAGCCCAGCGGCTGAATTCTCGTCAGGCCAGATGGTCCTTGTTTTTCTCCCGGTTCCACTTCACTCTGCATTATCTCGCCGGGGAGAAGAACATTCGTGCTGACGCTCTCTCTCGCTCCCTGGTGTCAACTGTGGAGGAGGAGGACGAGCCTCGGCTCATTGTCCCTTCAGAGAGTCTGAGAACCGTAGCTCCGGTTTCGCTTGAGTCTGTGCCTCCGGGCAAGACTTTTGTCCCCATCAATTTGCGTCCGGAGGTTCTCTCGTGGGCTCATTCGTCCAGAGTGGGTGGACACTTTGGGGCAAAGAGGACATCTGAGTTGTTGGCGAGAACGTATTGGTGGCCACATATGGTTCGTGACATTGGAGACTACGTTCGGGCATGTGTCTCTTGTGCCAAAAATAAGTCTCTCCGTCAACGGCCAGCTGGGTTGTTATACCCTCTGCCGGTGGCAGACAGGCCCTGGGAGATGGTCGGGATGGACTTTGTGGTGGGTTTGCCCAAGTCACGTGGCTGTACTGTCATTTGGGTTATCACCGACCATTTTTCTAAAATGGTGCATTTGGTGCCGCTTCCCCGGCTACCTTCTGCACGGGCCTTGGCAGCATTGTTTGTTAAACACATCTTCCGTCTTCACGGTATGCCAGACAAAATTGTCAGTGACCGGGGTCCCCAGTTTGCGTCTCGGTTCTGGAGAGAGCTTTGTCGCCTTCTCAGTATCGAGTTGAATCTCTCTTCGGCATATCATCCCGAGACGAATGGGTTGGTGGAGAGAGCCAACCAGACCTTGGTCACATATCTGCGACATTTTGTCTCTGCTAAACAAGATGACTGGGCATCTTTGCTACCGTGGGCGGAGTTTGCTCTTAACAATGCTGTAGCTGACTCCACTGGACAGCATCCTCCTTAACTATGGTCAGCATCCGCGGGTACCTGTGCCCATGCCCGTGTCTTCCGCCGATTCCAGGGTGGCAGACTGGGCTGTGGAGGCACGGGACATTTGGGATCGCACTCAGGATGCCATTCGGGCTTCCAAGGAGAGAATGAGGTCCTCCGCCGATGTTCATCGGCGCCCCGCTCCGACCTTTGCTCCTGGCGACTTGGTGTGGCTCTCCGCCCGTAACATCAGGCTGCGAGTTGAGTCCACTAAGTTTGCGCCTCGCTACTTGTGTCCCTTCAAGGTTCTCGAACAGGTTAATCCTGTGGTCTACCGCCTGGCTCTTCCTCCACGCTTGGGTATCACCGCAACCTTTCATGGGTCCCTCTTGAAACCCGTATACATGTCCCGGTTTTCCGAGTCATCTGCCGGGACATCGGGTTCATCTACGGACGATTACGAGGTGAACGCTATTTTGGGGTGTAAGGTGGTACGCGGCAAAAAGTTCTATCTGGTGGATTGGAAGGGTTATGGTCCAGAGAACAGGTCATGGGAGCCTGCTGAAAACATTTGGGCCCCACAGCTCATTGCTGCCTTCGAACGTAGCGAGGCCCAAGGAGGGGGGGGCCCTAGGAGGGGGGGTAATGTTAGGAGTCGAGTTTCAATCATAAGGAAAATGCCCTAACATTTAAAATATATACTTTATTATTAAAACCAAGCCCAACTGCCATGTATACAAGAAAACCAACACAAAAAAAAAAGAAAAAACCAAAAAAGTGCTCAAAACAACAAAAAAACTAATGGGGGAAAAAAGGCTAGATTGCCCTAGCTACGGCACCTATATACGTTCCTGCCTAGCTGCGGAGGTTGGCACCCTAGGGGGGAGCGTAATGGCGCCCCCGCTCCACGTTGGCTGTCCCTATATGCCCTGATAAACACTGCCACCGCTAGTGAGCACCTCTACCCACAGACTAAAGGATCCTCTAGCACTAGACAGAGGACTACCTATGCTAGGGAAAATCTAGAACCCCAAGGATAAAAACATTGTATGAACACATAGGCGTATGTGAATTAGGGAAACAGATATCACCGCCCTTTAGGGGATCACTTATGTATCAACCTCTATGATCTAGATATTACCTTGATGCGTGTCCCAAACAGTGGGGCAAGGGTCAAAATGTATGCAGACCAGAACAATGCACAACATTGATTAGATACATATATCATAAAGTGCAATGCAGGACAAATCTAGCACATTGATTAGATCCCCTGCAAGAACCAATCTGGTCCTGATATCAAAAAGATCACAATTCATAAGTGCCAAAATACATGGGATACATAGGTATACTCATCTCCCAATCTGTCAGCGGTGGTGCCCTATACGCCATAAATATATAGCGCGCCTCTACGCGTTTCGCCCAAATGGGCTCCTCAGGAGGCCTGATGCAAAGATACTCTGTGTCATATCCGATGGTAGGCCGATCTTTTTGATATCAGGACCAGATTGGTTCTTGCAGGGGATCTAATCAATGTGCTAGATTTGTCCTGCATTGCACTTTATGATATATGTATCTAATCAATGTTGTGCATTGTTCTGGTCTGCATACATTTTGACCCTTGCCCCACTGTTTGGGACACGCATCAAGGTAATATCTAGATCATAGAGGTTGATACATAAGTGATCCCCTAAAGGGCGGTGATATCTGTTTCCCTAATTCACATACGCCTATGTGTTCATACAATGTTTTTATCCTTGGGGTTCTAGATTTTCCCTAGCATAGGTAGTCCTCTGTCTAGTGCTAGAGGATCCTTTAGTCTGTGGGTAGAGGTGCTCACTAGCGGTGGCAGTGTTTATCAGGGCATATAGGGACAGCCAACGTGGAGCGGGGGCGCCATTACGCTCCCCCCTAGGGTGCCAACCTCCGCAGCTAGGCAGGAACGTATATAGGTGCCGTAGCTAGGGCAATCTAGCCTTTTTTCCCCCATTAGTTTTTTTGTTGTTTTGAGCACTTTTTTGGTTTTTTCTTTTTTTTCTTTGTGTTGGTTTTCTTGTATACATGGCAGTTGGCCTTGGTTTTAATAATAAAGTATATATTTTAAATGTTAGGGCATTTTCCTTATGATTTATACCTTTTCCCTATTATATGCATTTACTATTAGAAGTTTAGGAGTCGAGTTTCCTCTGCTGCACAGGGGGAATCTCGATCCATCTCTGCTGCGGTCTCCCATTCTCCTCCAGCCGCAGTGGAGCCTGCTCAGCAGGGACGTCGATCCCAGCGTCTCGCTCAGTCTGACTCTGTGAGAAGAGTTACTGCTGCTTCTCCAGCTTCTGCCTGTAACGCCTATACTGGTCAGCAGCGAGTGGACTTCTCTGGGACTAAGTCCTTGTCTGCGCACACTGAGCATGCCCAGGGCAAGATCTCCCGTTGGAGATCGAGGGTCATGTGCTCAGACTCTGCAGCGCATTCTATTGGTCCTCTTGGCAGGTCTTGGAAGGGCAAAGTATCTGTGGCCGCTTCCTGTCCTGCAACTATATAAACTGTGCATGACCGCACGGCCATGCGCTAGTGTACAATTTAATACGTGTGTTTGTTGTGAGTGCAAGTCGTTCTTTAAATACCCCTACCCTATTGTATGATTGTTCGCGTATGGAGTATGGCTGCTATCTAGCGCCCGACTTATCACTCAACGTGTCACACACGTGTCAGCGTCTACTGCTGTGACCGCCAGTGCGGTGCCATGCGCCAGTGTGCGCTTCCTGACCCACGTCTGGGTGCTTAGTGGTGCCTGCCAGCACGGCACAGTTCGCACTTCGGTGCCTTAATTATATTTTTCCTTTCACACCCAGTAGCGGTGTAGTGCCAGCAAGGGTCTAATCGGACTACAATCCCTGTTGGGGTTTAGTTCGCTGACCACTTGCTCGCGCTCTATGTGCGGTACCGCGGTCCTGTGACGCAACAGGATCGCTTTCTTCACGCTGGGTGAGGTTTAACCCACGCGTGTATACTTTTGAATACCGCCATATTGTCTGTCATTTCCTAGCAGCAGGTTTCACCTGCACGGTGGACCCCGGACTGCGAACGCATCTATATCATCTCTCTTGGTGCGTTCCGCCAGTCCTAACACCTAGCCCTAACTTTAGCCCCAACCCTAACCCTAGCCCTAAGGCTACTTTCACACTTGCGTCGTTTGGCATCCGTCGCAATCCGTCGTTTTGGACAAGAAACGGATCCTGCAAATGTGCCCGCAGGATGCGTTTTTTGCCCATAGACTTGTATTGCCGACGGATCGTGACGGATGGCCACACGTCGCGTCCGTCGTGCACTGGATCAGTTGTGTTTTGGCGGACCGTCGGCACAAAAAAACGTTCAACGAAACGTTTTTTTGTACGCCGCATCCGCCATTTCTGACCGCGCATGCGTGGCCGTAACTCCGCCCCCTCCTCCCCAGGACATAGATTGGGCAGCGGATGTGTTGAAAAACTACAGCTGCTGCCCACGTTGTGCACAATTTTCACAACGTGCGTCGGTATGTCGGGCCGATGCATTGCGACGGCCCCGTACCGACGTAAGTGTGAAAGAAGCCTAACCCTAAATTTAGCCCCAACCCTAACCCTAAATTAAGCCCCAACCCTAACCCTAAATTTAGCCCCAACCCTAGCCCTAACCCTAGCCCTAACCCTACCCCTAACCCTACCCCTAACCCTACCCCTAACCCCAACCTTAATTTTAGCCCCAACTGCTGTTCTCCTGCCGGCCGGCAGATGGAGACAGATGGCGGGCGCACTGCGCATGCGCCCGCCATTTTCTTCTGCCGGCGGCCAGGAGGAGCAGCAAGAGGATCCAGGGACACAGTTGAGTATTGTAGGGTCCCCGAATCCCCCTATTTCTCTGTCCTCTGATGTGCGATCACATCAGAGGACAGAGAATTACACTTTACATTTTTTTTTTTTTTTTTTTGCGGTCGCCGGTAAACAGTTAATTACCGGCGATCGCAAAACAGGGGTCGGTAAAACCGACCCCGATCATGCTCTTTGGGGTCTCGGCTACCCCCGGCAGCCGAGACCCCAAAGATTCTCGCGGGGCCGGCCGGTGGGCGCACTGCGCCCGCCATTTTTTAGATGGCGGCTCCCACCGGGAGCCACGAGGAGCATCGGGGGAGTTAGGTGAGTATTGGGGGGCCACCTGGGACCCCTTTTCTCTGTCCTCCGATGTGCGATCACATCGGAGGACAGAGAAATTAAAAAGAGATCGCGTTTTGTTTTTTTTTGCGATCGCCGGTAAACGGTTAATTACCGGCGATCGCAAATGCGGGGTGGGTTAAAACCCCCCCGAATCATGTTCTCTGGGGTCTCGGCTACCCCCGGCAGCCGAGACCCCGGAGAAAATCGGCCTCAGGGGGGCGCTATTCACATTTTCCACAGCGCCGTTAACTAACGGCGCTGTGGTTTAAGTACCCTTAGCGGCCGCCGTTAAAAGGCGTATCGGCGGTCGCTAAGGGGTTAAAGTTCTGTTTATTTTTGTTGTTGTGCTTTTTATTGTAGTGTAAGGATTGGCAAGACGGTGAGGACCCTTGACGTGGGTTGCGAGCTTGTGTTTTTGGTCAAAATATAAACCAATACCTTCTAATATTATTAAAAACTTTATTGCACATTTTACCTTTATAGGGCGCAGCCTGGCCTATCCATGGTGACCTTGTAAACTAATTTTAATATTTTCTAAAGGACAATTTTACCATCTAAAGGGCACTAAGTGGGCATTTTGCTTTGTAATGGTACAGTGTTGGGCATTATTATGCTAAGCACTAAGGAGGAGCACTGATTTTGTGCCACACAGCAGGTCCAGTAACAGGGAAAAATAAAACAGCAGCTACTCAGCATTGTGGTATCAGCAGGATAAAGAGTATGTGCAGGTTGGGAATAGATGGGTACCGGGCTGAAAATGTGAAAAGTTAAATATGTCTTTGTTGTAATCTCTGCAGATACGTTATGGCTAGAGAAATGGTCATGACGGTCTGGACCAAATGGAAAAGACATGAAAAGTGAAGACTCCATTGAAAAGAACGTCAGCTATAAGTCACCTTCTATATCTGTACTGTAATCTCTTACATATTCTGCAAGACCAGTATCTACCCCTATATGGTCACCATATGGCTGTAATATCAGTGCAGGTCTTTGTATAGTGATATATTTTCAATAACACCATGGTCCTCTGCTGAGGTTCCTCTATACCCACTTTTTTATGCAAGAACCGAAAGACAACTAGGCCCAAAAGCAATATAAATAGAATATAAATTTTATTGTACACAAATGTTAAAAACCAACATAAAAATATTAGTTAATGTAATGACACAATTTAGGGGAGATACAGACAACAACCTAGTACCGCAGGCAAGAAACAGGGTATTATACTAAAATAATGACCACTAGAGGAATATATAATAGGTGTAACCAAAAAATACAGTACACATGAAGCTTAATTTATGTATATGACAAATACAATGTACAATACTACCCAGTTGGTCAGGACTCTGATTATCCCATAAAAATATAAAAAATGCATAGTGCCAAAGTGCAGTAAATCAAAATTGGTATGACCCATCAGTAACTGTGCAAATATATATTGGCTATGTTATAACCCAAGTGGAGAGAGCTATATAGTGTAATAATGCACACACATTGAGCCAAGTGCAGACACAATAGAGTAAAGCTACCTAACATAATGGGCACTGTATTCACATAGTAATGCAGAGGAGATATAGAGAGTCATCCTGTACCTGAGTGTGGGAAGAGAAACCCCAACGCACGTTTCGCACACTTGCTTCCTCGAAACGTACGTTTCAAACTTTAAATCATACCTGTCCTTTAAACAAAAAATTGAAGAAAAAGTATAATGGCATGGTGTGTGTATGTGTACTGTGGGTGGGAAGGTACAGGGGCAGTTGCCCAAGGTTCCAAAGTCTAGGGGACGCAACATTTTGTACCATCCTTTCCCTTGTTTTCTCATCCTGCTTTACCTCTCTACCCCTGACCTCGGTTATATCTACTGATCGGGTGCTGCCTGCCCTGACCTCAGACCTTCTAACCACGTTTTGTCTTTGCCCCTCTGTACTGCACACCTCAGCTGCTGCTGTCTGAGGGACTGCCCTTGAGTGGTACCTGGCGACTACCTTCAGCCAAGCCTAACCTCACCACCAGAGACTCTAGTGAACACCAGGTAGTCGCCTAGTCACACCCCTCGAGCGTAAGCCCAGCCCGTGGCGCAGTCCACACCCACCAGTGTTACAATGCTCCATACAGTATAACAGCCCCAAATAGTGATCCCTACAGTATAAAGGCCCCACATAAAAAATAAATAAATACATTCTCACATCTCTTCATTCTGTCGCCACTTTGGTCTCTGCATCACATCTTCTTATCCTCTGCATTGCTCGGCACAGCAGATGCTTTGTAATGACGTCTTCAGGCCCACTGTTTGGAGATGTCAGATGCAGAGGGAGAATGATGGTGGAAGAAACATCAGCTGATATTCCCTCCTCCATTATTGCTTTAAACTTTTTTCGGCATTCAGAAAGTGTGATACCAGGCGAGGGACCCGGGCCAAATATACTCACACTGTGGGCCGCAGCAGAGCTTACACTGCTTGAAGATGAGGAGAGCCGATAGAGGGGTTTGTAATATGATACAGGTAAACTCAGGTGTGCTAAACCTCCCTGAATAGGAACATTATCCAAGAGGTGTTAGTCAACTGCGCTTTCTAATCATGCAGGATGTTAGATCTGGAAATCAGAGCTGTGTCTTTATATCTCGCATATTGAGAAACCTAAGCTTTTGTGGGGGAATGTTCTTTTTTTTTTGCTATATTGCTGCCTGCTTATGATACTTTGATATGTTAATATGATAATTTGATATGATAATATTTCCGCAACAGAGAGGACAAATTAAAAAAAAAATGTTTTATTCCATTCTGCAACCACTGTTACATCTGGTGTCCAGTCCAATTTGAAAAAATTGGTGAAAAGACCTCTTTAACTAACTCATATAATTGATAAGCTGTATGAAGAAATTAAAAAAAATCAAAGATGCCACAATTGCTTTTTTATCATTGCACCTTTCAAAAAAAAAAGGTAAGACAGAGCTGCTAAAACATTGTATGTACCTGATAATGATACCAATATATCTATGTCCACACGTTGCGTTATTGCTGCGTTTTTTTCCACAAGCAACACCTGCTCTCTTAACAGTAAAGAAGCTGCATACAAAAAACAGGTTTCGCTGTTTTAGCTGCATTTTTGTTGTCTCTTGTGCATGTTGATAAAGGTTAGTGAACAAAAATAAAAAGTTTTACCTTCCTTAGATTTTTGCACCAAAACGCAGCAAAAACTGATACCTGGATTTTTACTGTGTTTTTGCACTTAGCCATTGTTTCCTCTGGGTGAAAAAAATCTGCAAAAACGCTGAAAGAAGTGACATGATGCAGTTTTCAAAAATGTAGCAGTTATCCAAATCAGCCAGGAAAATAAAACCAATGTGAGATTTCTGAAATATCACAGACTTTGCAGGTACTGTAAAACGCAGCTAAAAATTTGCAATTAAAAAGGCTGCAAAAAGTTAATTGATGAAAAGATAAAAAAGTTACGGATCTCCTAAAAAGGCGATGCAAACTTCAGAATTTCTTTTAACCACTAAAATATAAAACAAAAGATAAAAAGACTAGAATCACCATAATCATCCTGATGTGAAGAATCATTTTGCCGGATCATTTTTATCACGCAGTGAACACCGTAAAAATGAACAAAATTTTTTCCTCACTCGGAATTTTTTTCAATGTTTTCAATGTATGGTATAGTGAATGGAATAATTCAAAACTACAACTCGTCCTGCAAGAAAAAACAAGCGATCATACTACGTCGATGGAGAAATTAAAAGGTTAAGGCTCTTAGAAGAAGGAAAGGGAAAAACGAATGTGGGGGGAAAAAATGGTTGGGTTCTGAAGGGGTTACTGCCTTAGCTAAGAATTAAGGGGAACAAATATGGCCTTGAAAGGTATGAATATTTATACATCTAATTAATAGGGGTTTAATAACAGTAATATCTTTAATGCTCTTCCTATTGTCTCACTTTTTTAACATCCCTAAAGACCTACACTTTTGGGCATTGTTCACACAGCGTGAAGGCAAGTATGACTATAAACCTCTTCAGTGGGTTGTTAAGGATATTTATTACAGTACAATGGTTCCGTAAAGAAACCCAATTAGTTGGGACCAGTGACAAGTCATTAGTACAAGGTTTCCTAGGACATTTGCGTATCCCTCCTGCATTACTTATGTATAGATTTTTCCAATTAATGTAATCAATCATGTATGGAAAACACTCTTCATTAATGCAATTACGTTTTACAACTCTTTTCCTTTGACATATTAATTTTAAAGAACCTTGAATTTCCTAATGGCCGCTCAGCAATGTCTAGATTAAAGATTTATCTCCATTGCATTTGCTGTAGCCTTCGGTCATTAATGACATGAGATCTGAATCTCGTGGGTGATATATTTAGGAAAGTGATGATGATAAAGTGTCTGATCTCCTTGCCTTTCATATGGTTTGGGAACAAAATGAGAATGAAAATGAAATGTCCCATACAAAAAAGTTCTATGGAAATCTAACTTTTATAGATACTTGATGACGAGCAGTTTAGCGATCACGTTAGTAGTCCATGTCCACAACACGAGTCCTGCGAACTTCTAACTATCTAAAGTAATCCCCACTACTTGTCATGATAACTTATATATATATATAAAATATATCATAGATCTTTATTTACCAATACTAGATCATCTTTTCTTAGAACTTTGTGGGGTGCCATTCCTTTTTTATTCCGCCTGAACAAATTGAGTAAAATTCCTGAAATCTGCAATTTCACGTGAATTTGAACATTTTGAGATTCGATTTGCAAAAAGAAAAAAATGAACCTTCCCCAACACCATTGCCACACTGTTGAAGAATCAGTGAGCGAGCTAACATCATTTTGTTTTTTTGCTCTGGCTTCCCCATATTAATTATATTAATAATAATTGTATCACTTAATATTGGTGATGGCTTGAGGGCAGTCTCACATTTCTTGACCATGACAGACTTTTCAAATGGTTTGCAATTTTTACTCACTCATAATTTTTTTTCTCTTTAACGGATCCTTCTACCTACAGCTCCAGGGGACAGCCATGGCGGTGGCTTGTGCGCCCTCTTATGCAAACCTGTTCCTGGGGCTGTTGGAGAGGGACCTGTTCTCGTCAGATCTGGGTGTGTCGATGGAGCGGGCAATATTTTGGACCCGCTACATCGACAACATTTTCCTGATCTGGCAGGGTACTCCAAATGAACTTGACTCTTTTTTTCAGGATCTCAGCAAAAATTATCTTAACATACATTTATCTCATAATTTCAGTTACCAACAGACTGAATTTTTGGATGTCTTGGTCAAGAGGGGCCATGATGGTCTCTTGCTTCTGATACCTTCTGAAAGGACACGGCAGTGAATTCAGTTCTCCATGCCGGGTCCTCACATTCCCCACATGTGGTGAATGCTGTTCCTATGGGCCAATTTCTACGTATCAGAAGAATCTGTTCAAATATGGTGGACTTTGAAAACAGAGCAATGGAAATGAAGGTCCGGTTCTTGGAGAGAGGATACAGTAAAAGGTATATCAAGAAAGCATACAATAGGGCAAAACATACGGATCACCACCAATTACTATATTCTTCTGGGAATAAAGGAACAAAAGAATCAGGTAAGATTGTTGACTACGTATAACTCACAACGGAATAAGTTATGTCAAATTGTGAAGAAACATTAGCCCATACTTCTGGCAGATCCAATACTTCAACAATATTTATCCCCCGAACCCTCAATTACAGCTAGACGATCACCAAATTTGGGGAATATTCTAGTGAGGAGCTATTATACACCCAAAACCCCACTCCCACCTTTCTGTACTGGACAATCAAGCCCACAATCAATTTGGGGATGCAAGCCATGTGGGAAATATGTGGCTTGCCCCAATACCGAGACATCAAAAGAATTTATCTCAACGGATGGTCAGGTGTTTAAAATCACACACACTATTACCTGTTCAACATCAGCGGTAGTCTACTATGCCTCTTACTCCTGTACAAAGATCTGCATTGGTTTAACAACACGAGCCTTGAAAGTGAGAGTAAGGGAACATATAAGAAATATACTAGCGGCCAAAGAGGAGGATAACATTGATATACTTAACAGTATACCAAGGCACTTTAAACGGTATCATTCGTGTGACCCCACTAGCTTTCGAGTTAAGGGTATTGATTGTGTTCGTGTAGATCTTCGTGGTGGGAATGCTGGCCATCTCCTGGCTCAAAAGGAATCTCATTGGATCTGGGATGTTGTGAATTCTGTGGCTGAATTCACTCCTGTGGTCACAAGTGGTACTGCAGCCTCTGGGCTTCCTCCCTCAGGTGTTCTGGTGAGCTCGTTGGCTGCCTTGTTATTTAACTCCACCTGATTCTGTCTTCCTTGCTCCTTGTCTATGTTCCAGTGTTGGATCTGAGCTCCTGGATCTTTCCTGTGGCCTGCTGCTCTGCTTAGATAAGTGCTTCTTTGCTTTTGTTGCTGTTTTTTCTGTCCAGCTTGTCTATTCGTTTTTGCTGGAAGCTCTGGGACGCAAAGGGTGTACCGCCGTGCCGTTAGTTCAGCACGGTGGGTCTTTTTGCCCCCTTTGCGTGGTTTTTGCTTTAGGGTTTTTTGTAGACTGCATAGTTCTCTTTGCTATACTCGCTCTGTCTAGAATATCGGGCCTCACTTTGCTGAATCTATTTCATCCCTATGTTTTGTCTTTTCATCTTGCTAACAGTCATTATATGTGGGGGGCTGCCTTTTCCTTTGGGGTATTTCTCTGAGGCAAGTCAGGCTTGTATTTCTATCTTCAGGCTAGTCAGCTCCTCAGGCTGTGCCGAGTTGCATAGGTAGTGACAGGCGCAATCCACAGCCGCCTTTAGTTGTGTTAGGATAGGTTCAGGTATTGCGGTCTACAGAGATTCCACGTCTCAGAGCTCGTTCTATTGTTTTTGGGTTATTGTCAGATCACTGTATGTGCCCTGATTACTGCACACTGTGTTACTGGATTGCCTACACAACAGTACAAGGAGCCAAACCAATGATTCTCAATAGAGGGAAAAAAGAAGTTCTGACATCATTTTTTTTTTCTCAGCTCTGTGTTCAGTCTTTTTTTTCCCCTAGACATTAGGGTGCTTCAGGACACAGCTGTGGACATGGATATTCAGGCTCTGTGCTCTTCAATGGATAATCTCGTTATAAATGTACAAAAGATTCAAGATACAATTGATCAGAAATCTATGCTAGAACCAAGAATTCCTATTCCTGATTTGTTTTTTGGTGATAGAACTAAGTTTCTGAGCTTCAAAAATAATTGTAAGCTATTTCTGGCCTTGAAACCTCATTCTTCTGGTAATTCAGTTCAACAGGTTTTGATTATTATTTCTTTTTTGCGCGGCGACCCTCAGGACTGGGCATTTTCTCTTGCGCCAGGAGACCCTGCATTGAGTGGTGTCGATGCGTTTTTCCTGGCGCTCGGATTGCTGTACGATGAGCCTAATTCAGTGGATCAGGCTGAGAAAAATTTGCTGGCTTTGTGCCAGGGTCAGGATGATATAGAAGTATATTGTCAGAAATTTAGGAAGTGGTCAGTACTCACTCTGTGGAATGAATCTGCGCTGGCAGCTTTGTTCAGAAAGGGTCTCTCTGAGGCTCTTAAGGATGTCATGGTGGGTTTTCCTATGACTGCTGGTTTGAATGAGTCTATGTCTTTGGCCATTCAGATCGGTCGTCGCTTGCGCGAGCGTAAATCTGTGCACCATCTGGCGGTATTGTCTGAGATTAAACCTGAGCCTATGCAGTGCGATAGGACTATGACCAGAGTTGAACGGCAAGAACACAGACGTCTGAATGGGCTGTGTTTCTACTGTGGTGATTCCACTCATGCTATTTCTGATTGTCCTAAGCGCACTAAGCGGTTCGATAGGTCTGCCGTCATTGGTACTGTACAGTCCAAATTCCTTCTGTCCATTACCTTGATAAGCTCTTTGTCATCGTATTCTGTCATGGCGTTTGTGGATTCAGGCGCTGCCCTGAATCTGATGGATTTGGATTATGCTAAGCGTTGTGGCTTTTTCTTGGAGCCTTTGCGGTGTCCTATTCCGTTGAGAGGAATTGATGCTACACCTTTGGCCAAGAATAAACCTCAGTACTGGGCCCAGCTGACCATGTGCATGGCTCCTGCACATCAGGAAGTTATTCGCTTTCTGGTGCTGCATAATCTGCATGATGTGGTCGTGTTGGGGTTGCCATGGCTACAAACCCATAATCCAGTATTGGATTGGAACTCTATGTCGGTATCCAGCTGGGGTTGTCAGGGGGTACATGGTGATTTTCCATTTTTGTCTATTTCGTCATCCACTCCTTCTGAGGTCCCAGAGTTCTTGTCTGATTATCAGGATGTATTTGAAGAGCCCAAGTCCGATGCCCTACCTCCGCATAGGGATTGTGATTGTGCTATCAATTTGATTCCTGGTAGTAAATTCCCTAAAGGTCGTTTATTTAATTTATCTGTGCCTGAACACACCGCATTTTTTTATGATCAAATTCGATCCTTTATGTGCATGTTTCTTTGTATGGGTTAATGATATTTTTGCACTGGATTTTCTAGTTAGTAATCCCCTGCAGGGGCACAGGTGTTTAACCCCTTAACCCCCAAGGGTGGTTTGCACGTTAATGACCTGGCCAATTTTTACAATTCTGACCACTGTCCCTTTATGAGGCCATAACTCTGGAACACTCTGTTCACACCATACAGGACGTGAAAAAATTTTCTCGTAATTTAACAGTTAAAATATTTTTTTTACGGAAGTTATAATCCTGATTCTTTGGGAGTACCATATTGCATCAATGAATTAGAAAGACCGAATGGACCAGGGTCATCCCACTGAATGCCCGTATTTCTTCCCTGTGGGCAGAATACTACTCAGACAACACAGCGTGAGGGTAACGCACTACGGTAATACGTTATTGGATCACCAACAGTCAATAACATATAGTACAATCCCATCAAATACACAAGATGGTGCAAATGACAGAGTCTCACCCTTGCACTGGCTCATCAAGTATTAGAACAACTGCAACTTTGGGACTTCCAGGGCCGACTACTTCAACAGTAGCACCCCACTTTTGGCTGAAGCCCTGCCAGGTATATATATATATATACAGTGGGGCAAAAAAGTATTTAGTCAGTCAGCAATAGTGCAAGTTCCACCACTTAAAAAGATGAGAGGCGTCTGTAATTTACATCATAGGTAGACCTCAACTATAAGAGACAAACTGAGAAAACAAAAAATCCAGAAAATCACATTGTCTGTTTTTTTATCATTTTTTTTGCATATTATGGTGGAAAATAAGTATTTGGTCAGAAACAAACAATCAAGATTTCTGGCTCTCACAGACCTGTAACTTCTTATTTAAGAGTCTCCTCTTTCCTCCACTCATTACCTGTAGTAATGGCACCTGTTTAAACTTGTTATCAGTATAAAAAGACACCTGTGCACACCCTCAAACAGTCTGACTCCAAACTCCACTATGGTGAAGACCAAAGAGCTGTCAAAGGACACCAGAAACAAAATTGTTGCCCTGCACCAGGCTGGGAAGACTGAATCTGCAATAGCCAACCAGCTTGGAGTGAAGAAATCAACAGTGGGAGCAATAATTAGAAAATGGAAGACATACAAGACCACTGATAATCTCCCTCGATCTGGGGCTCCACGCAAAATCCCACCCCGTGGGGTCAGAATGATCACAAGAACGGTGAGCAAAAATCCCAGAAACACGCGGGGGGACCTAGTGAATGAACTGCAGAGAGCTGGGACCAATGTAACAAGGCCTACCATAAGTAACACACTACGCCACCATGGACTCAGATCCTGCAGTGCCAGACGTGTCCCACTGCTTAAGCCAGTACATGTCCGGGCCCATCTGAAGTTTGCTAGAGAGCATTTGGATGATCCAGAGGAGTTTTGGGAGAATGTCCTATGGTCTGATGAAACCAAACTGGAACTGTATGGTAGAAACACAACTTGTCGTGTTTGGAGGAAAAAGAATACTGAGTTGCATCCATCAAACACCATACCTACTGTAAAGCATGGTGGTGGAAACATCATGATTTGGGGCTGTTTCTCTGCAAAGGGGCCAGGACGACTGATCCGGGTACATGAAAGAATGAATGGGGCCATGTATCGTGAGATTTTGAGTGCAAACCTCCTTCCATCAGCAAGGGTATTGAAGATGAAATGTGGCTGGGTCTTTGAACATGACAATGATCCAAAGCACACCACCAGGGCAACGAAGGAGTGGCTTCGTAAGAAGCATTTCAAGGTCCTGGAGTGGCCTAGCCCTAACCCTATAGAAAACCTTTGGAGGGAGTTGAAAGTCCGTGTTGCCAAGCGAAAAGCCAAAAACATCACTGCTCTAGAGGAGATCTGCATGGAGGAATGGGCCAACATACCAACAACAGTGTGTGGCAACCTTGTGAAGACTTATAGAAAACGTTTGACCTCTGTCATTGCCAACAAAGGATATATTACAAAGTATTGAGATGAAATTTTGTTTCTGACCAAATACTTATTTTCCACCATAATATGCAAATAAAATGTTAAAAAAACAGACAATGTGATTTTCTGGATTTTTTTTTCTCAGTTTGTCTCCCATAGTTGAGGTCTACCTATGATGTAAATTACAGACGCCTCTCATCTTTTTAAGTGGTGGAACTTGCACTATTGCTGACTGACTAAATACTTTTTTGCCCCACTGTATATATTTTATTGTTTCTCCTTGCGGAGAGTGACATGTTAAGCATGTCGAGGTGAGGAGACTTAAAGCCGCAATGTTCCTCTGGGAAATATGCAAATTGTCTCTTCAGAGACGAAGAGGAATAGAACTCTAGTGCCACCTATTGGAAGTAGCAATCCTAACAGAAGCACAGTGTCTGCAAATTGAGATTCTGGTTTGGCTTTTATCCTAAGTCATGTGACAAGGCTTGTTAAAGGGTCGACATTGACTGTTAGGATTGCTACTTCCAATAGGTGGCACTAGAGTTCTAGTCCTCTTCCTCTCTGAAGAGACAATTTGTATATATATTTTCAAATCTAAAAGTCCAAATCATTCCCTTTTGCCCCATTCAAAATAAAATAATAATTAAAAAATGCACATTTGGTATTGCTGCTTTCAGAAATGTCCAATCTATAAATATATAAAGTAACTTAATCCGATTGGTAAATGGTGTAACAAGAAAAATCAAAACGCCAGAATTACATTTTTTTGGTCACCACAACATTGCAAGAAACTGCAATAATGGGCAATCAAAACATTTTATCTACCCCAAAATGGTATCAATAAATCATCAGCTCGATGCGCAAAAAATTATTTTTAATTTTTAATTTTTTTTCACCACTTAAATAAAATAGAACCTATACGTGTTTGGTATCTGCAAACTTGTCATGATCTGCAGAATCATAATGGCACATCAGTTTTAGCATTAATAGAACATGGTAAATGAAAAACACAAAAAAAACAATTGTGGAATTGCCCTTTTTTTGCAATTTCAGCACACTTGGATTTTTTTCCCCCCATTTTCGAATATACTGTATGGTAAAACCAATGGTGCAATTCAAAAAATACAACTGGCCCCGGAAAAACCAAGCTCTCGTACTGCTACATTAATGAGAAAATTAAAAAAAGGTTATGACTTTCAGAAGAAGAGAGCAAAAAATGAAAAAGCAATAATGGAAAATCGCAAGGTGGTGAAACGGTTTAATGTGTGGGAAGTCGATGCAATATGTTCGTCTTTGCTGTGCATAATAATAATAATAATAATAATTTTTATTTATATAGCGCCAACATATTCCGCAGCGCTTTACAAATTATAGAGGGGACTTGTACATACAATAGACATTACAGCATAACAGAAATACAGTTCAAAACAGATACCAAGAGGAGTGAGGGCCCTGCTCGTAAGCTTACAAACTATGAGGAAAAGGGGAGACACGAGAGGTGGATGGTAACAATTGCTATAGTTATTCGGACCAGCCATAGTGTGAGGCTTGGGTGTTCATGTAAAGCTGCATGAACCAGTTAATTAATTTTTTTTTTTTTTTTTTTTTTTTTTTTTAATATAGGCCACACAGGGATCGTTAGGTTAATGCATTGAGGCGGTAGGCCAGTCTGAACAAATGAGTTTTTAGGGCACGCTTAAAACTGTGGGGATTGGGGATTAATCGTATTATCCTAGGTAGTGCATTCCAAAGAATCGGCGCAGCACGTGTAAAGTCTTGGAGACGGGAGTGGGAGGTTCTGATTATTGAGGATGCTAACCTGAGGTCATCAGCGGAGCGGAGGGCACGGGTAGGGTGGTAGACTGAGACCAGAGAGGAGATGTAGGGTGGTGCTGAGCCATGGAGTGCTTTGTGGATGAGGGTAGTAGTTTTGTACTGGATTCTTGAGTGGATGGGTAACCAGTGTAATGACTGGCACAAGGTAGAGGCATTGGTGTAACGGTTGGTGAGGAATATGATCCTGGCAGCAGCATTCAGGACAGATTGGAGCGGGGAGAGTTTGGTAAGAGGGAGGCCGATTAGTAGAGAGTTACAATAGTCCAGACGAGAATGAATAAGTGAAACAGTAAGAGTTTTTGCAGAGTCGAAAGTAAGAAAAGGGCGAATTCTAGAAATGTTTTTGAGATGCAGGTAAGAAGAGCGAGCCAGTGATCGGATGTGGGGGGTGAATGAAAGGTCAGAATCAAGGATGACCCCAAGGCAGCGGGCATGTTGCTTTGGAGTAATGGTGGAACCGCAAACGGAGATGGCAATGTCAGGCAAAGGTAGGTTAGTAGAGGGAGAAAACACGAGGAGTTCAGTTTTTGACAGGTTTAGTTTCAGATAGAGGGAGGACATGATGCTAGAGACAGCGGTAAGACAATCACTGGTGTTTTCTAATAAGGCAGGCGTGAGATCAGGAGAAGAAGTGTATAGTTGGGTGTCGTCAGCATAGAGATGGTACTGGAAGCCAAATCTACTGATTGTTTGTCCAATAGGGGCAGTATACAAAGAGAAGAGGAGGGGGCCTAGGACTGATCCTTGAGGAACCCCAACAGTAAGGGGAAGGTGAGAGGAGGAGGAACCAGCGAAACATACAGTGAAGGATCGGTCAGAGAGATAGGAGGAGAACCAGGAGAGAACGGTGTCCTTGAGGCCGATGGAGCGGAGCATAGTGAGGAGGAGCTGATGATCCACAGTATCAAATGCTGCAGAGAGATCCAAGAGAATTAGCATGGAGTAGTGACCATTAGATTTAGCTGTTAGTAGGTCATTAGAGACTTTAGTGAGGGCAGTTTCAGTAGAGTGTAAAGAGCGGAAACCAGATTGAAGAGGGTCGAGAAGAGAGTTATCTGAGAGATAGCGGGTAAGACGGGAGTGGACCAGGCGTTCGAGGAGTTTAGAGATGAAGGGAAGATTAGAGACAGGTCTATAATTAGCGGCACAGTTTTGGTCGAGGGATGGTTTTTTAAGTAATGGATGTATGATGGCATGCTTAAATGAGGAGGGAAAAATACCGGAAGTGAGGGAAAGGTTGAATATTTTTGTTAGGTGAGAGGTGACAGCCGGGGAAAGGGACTGGAGGAAATGTGACGGAATGGGGTCACTGGTGCAAGTGGTCGGGCGAGAAGATGCAAGGAGCCTGCTTACTTCTTCTTCTGTAACTGGTTCAAAGTCAGAGAGTGAACTAGATGCAGTGGGGGAGGGAGGACAGTGCATGGTATGAAGAGATTGGGAGATGATTTCCTGTCGAATATGGTCAATTTTTTCTTTGAAGTAATTGGCCAGATTGTCAGCACGGAGATCCGTGGTTGGGGCCTGCGCTCTTGGGTTGAGTAGGGACTGGAACGTGTCAAAGAGACGTTTAGGGTTATTGGACAGGGAGGTGATGAGGGTGTTGAAGTAGGTTTGTTTGGAGAGGTGAAGGGCAGAATTGTATGTCTTTAGCATGAACTTATAATGGATGAAATCTTCGGGTAGATTAGATTTTCTCCACAGACGTTCTGCGCACCTGGAGCACCGCTGCAGGAAACGTGTTTGCAGCGTGTGCCACGGTTGTTGCCGTCTGTGCCGAGTTGTTTTATGTATAGGAGGAGCAGCTTCATCCAGGGCACTTTGCAGGGTTTCATTGTAATGCTTCAGAGCAGAATCAGGACATGAGATGGAGGAGATTGGGGCCAATGAGGACTGCAAGTAACTAAATGTTTTTCTTATTTTCAAGGTGACAATCGCTGAATTAATGAGTTAATTTATATGGGCGGTACCACTAGAAATTAAATAACATGTTTCTGAACATCTTGTTAACATATTTAAAAAAAAAAATGGATTCTACACTTGTGCAGTTTGCATTTTGTTACCCCACATAAAGGCAATATGATGCACTTTAAATTCTCTGGGATAGAAAAACTGCCTTACCCTATTAGGGGAGGTAGCTGGCGGAAATGCCTTATGGTGTGGGAAGCCCTATAAGGCCAGGGTCACACTTGTGTGTGCAATGAGGGAAACTCGTGCAAGTCTCTCGCATCAGTACCCGGCACTGCCGCCGGCACTCAGGACTGGAGCGGGCGGCTGCATAGAAATACATGCAGCTGAACGGTGGCAGTGCCAGGTATTGATGCGAGTGCGGCCAGGGTCCTGGTCGTTGCAGTGGTATTGCTTTCCTCTCAGGGAGAGTGATGCTACATTTGGAGGCAAAGAAGGATAACTGCATCCAGGTATCACAAACATGCAACATATTTCACACTCCAGGCCACCAGGGGGAGCTCCTGACCCTATTTATTAGGTCACTCCCCATATACGTAGATATATAACTGGTAGCCTGTAGGGAAAGTTAGATAGTTCCAGACCAGAGTCTGAGGAGGATGGAAGGTAAAAGGAGCTGTGCATGCCCTCAGAGCTGCAGCTCCTGGGAAGAGACATTGAAAGGCAGAATTGTATTGCAGTGAGCATGAAGGAAGTCAAAGCAAAGGAGAGGATACCAGAAGAGGACCAGCCCCGCTCAAGCTGTCTCTGTTGTGAATTCTGCTTTTGGGTTCCCTCCAGTGGTTGTAGGTGGTAATGCAGTTGTCCCTGAGTTGCAGTCCTGGTCAGGTGTTTCTGCTGATTGCAGTTCTGACTGGGGTATTTAGGTGTGCAGGATTCATTAGTCCTTGCCAGTTGTCCATGGTTCTGGGAGGTTTTGGATCTTTGTCTGGTTCCTCTTGCCTTGCTGCCAATTCAGCAAAGATAAGTGTCTGGTTTTTGTTTCTGTGGCACACATGCTGTGTGCTTAATAATTCTGTGCTATTCATTTGTTTTCTCTTGTCGAGCTTAGACTGTGTCAGTGTTTTCTCAGTCTTGTTGGATTCTCTGGAGTTGCAGATATACACTCCACATCTTTAGTTAGATGGTGGAGTTTTTTGAATTTTCTGCTGTGGATATTTTTGGAAGGATTTTAATACTGACCGCTTAGTATTCTGTCCTATCCTTTCCTATTTTAGCTAGAGTGGCCTCTTTTGCTAAATCCTGTTTCCAGCCTTCGTGTGTCTTTTCCTCTACTACTCACAGTCAATATTTGTGGGGGGCTGCCTATTCTTTGGGGTTCTGCTCTGAGGCAAGGTAGAATTCCTATTTCCATCTATAGGGATATTTAGTCCTCCGGCTGTGTCGAGGTGTCTAGGATTTGTTAGGCACACCCCACGGCTACTTCTAGTTGCGGTGTTAAGTTCAGGATTTGCTGTCAGTACAGTTTACACCAACTCCAGAGAAAGTTCCATGCGGCTCCAAGGTCACCGGATCATAACATGTCTCCTTCTGAGGCGCAAAATCCGGGTAGTCGGAATACCGAGGGAGTAAGGACCTCTGCGCCTTATTTCAGAGACTACTCCTCCTTGTTTAGATCCCTTGTACTCCAGCTCCTTGAATTTACTCTCACCCATAATTTTTTTGTTTTTAAGGGGTCCTTCTTCCTACAGCTCCAGGGGACAGCCATGGGGGTGGCCTTTGCGCCCTCCTATGCTAACCTGTTCCTGGGGCTGTAGGAGAGGGACCTCTTCCAGTCAGACCAGTGGTCGTTGTCGGTGTGCCGTGTTCTTTCTTGGGCGCGGTACATCGACGACGTCTTCCTGGTCTGGCAGGGCTCTGTTTTGGAGCTACAGGAGTGGATAGGCGAATTAAATGAGAATAATCTTAACATATGTCTTACCTTTAATTATCACTCGTACGAGATAGACTTTTTGGATGTGGCTTTAAAGAGAGGAAAATGGAAGTATTTGTACGAATATTCATAGGAAGCCAACGGCCACAAACAGCCTTCTACATGCCACCTCTTCCCATCCTCAACATATGATACGCTCGGTACCTGTAGGCCAATTCCTCCACCTCCACCGCATCTGCTCCACACAGGCAGTCTTTGAGCTTGAGGCGGAGAAATTAAAAGAACGATTTTGTGAACGTGGCTACAGTAATCGTACCATCAAAAGGGCGTATCATAGGGCAAAGTGGTCGGGTAGAAATAGCCTTTTATATGATCAGAGGGTCAAAGCGCAAGATTCCAACCTCGTTAGATTCATAACTAATTTTAATACACAGTCTGAACAGATTCGCTCCTCCCTTAGGAAATCTTGGCCTATCCTTTTGGCAGACGCCAAAATTGCAAAACTTATACCTGACCAACCTCAGATTATGTTTAGATGGGCAAAAATCCTTTGTGACATCTACATGTACCTTTCTTGATAATTACAAGGTCCGACATGGCTGCACTCCATGCGGACACTGTGTTGCGTGTCGATCGGAGTGATGTATTCTGTGATTCTTCTGGTCAGAAGAATTTTATAATCAAAAAGTTCATCACCTGTACTACTAAAAATGTAGTTTATTTTGCAGTCTGCCCATGCCCCCTGATCTATGTCGGACTAACAACATGGCAATGAAAAGTTCGGGTCAGGGAGCATGTGCGAGGTATACAGGCGGCCAAGGAGCAAGAGGATCTAACATTATTAAAAACCATACCGAGACATTTTAAGATCTTTCACGACTGTGTTAGTAGTGGTCTACGAGTCAAAGGCATTGACTCTATTGATCCTGGTATTCGTGGTGGAAGGATTTCCCAACGATTATCACAATTGGAATCAAGGTGGATTTGGACGTTTGATACTGTCCACCCACGCGGCCTGAATGAGAGCCTCAGCTTCGCCCCATTTCTGTGATCACCATTTTCTGCGCGTTTTTTCATCTCTGTATTCCATTTTGCTTAGGTATTTGATTTTAATCATTGTTCTTTTTATTGATTTTAGATATAGTTGTTGCTTTTCATATGTCTACCTGCGTTATGTGATTTGCTCTGGTGTCCCTGTTCGTACGGCATGTGGCTTGGTCCGTCTTTCCATCTTCCTGCAACATAGGAGTGAATTTATATTAACTTCGAAGATAAAGAATCCATATGGACGTTCGGAATGATGTTCTTTTCGTCTTCAATCAGTATAATTAATCACTATTATATATTATATACTAATATGGACTATGATCATCTATAGACACCTAATTTTAGTGTGATCTATGCCAGTGATAGTGCTGATCTTTATTTAATGTAAATTGACATTACTTATATTTTGTTATTCCTACTCATTGGATACGATGACATTTATTTATTTATACGGTATATTGTTTTCTGATTAGCACATGCTGTTTGTTAAATTTGTATAAACTCCATGTACTACTTATATTCCATTCTATAGCAACTATTATATTTATTAATGTATTTCATATATTTAATTATATACTTCATGCCGTTGTGTTTTGTGGTTTAATACTCTCTCTTAATGTATATCTCTGCATTCTATCACACTCCTGTGTGTGTTTTTTGCACAGTGATTGTTTTTAAATTTGCCCCCTCTGTTGCCAGTACTGACCATGGTGCTTCTTTGCCTTTGCGCTGATCTGCGCATGCACGGTTTTTTCTCCGCCCCCCCACCTTTCGGCGCTCCTGCCTGTCGCTCACCCGGCTGTGGAATACACGGGGCCCCGTGTCATTCCCCCAGCCTGTGGTGAAGTGCGCGGTGTGCGCCGTAGTGTTCGTCGAAAATTTTTTATTATTGCCCAGTATTACACTATTCTTGCGGTGGCTGCTCTATTTCCGGTGCGTGTGAAGTGTATTTCCGCCGGTCATTGCTTCTGTTCATTGCCAGCTTTAATTATGGCGTTTTTCTATCTTCACGCCCATCTGTGCATGTGCGGCTTAGCTCCGCCCCCCATTTTTGGCGTTCCAACCCACCGCACCGCTTTCGGTGGGATGCACGGTTTTCCGTGTTTATCCCTCAGTCCGTGGTCCAGTGTGGGGAGCGCGGCATATTGATTTGCCTTATTTATTTTGATTGTTTATTATTTCTTCGTTTTATGAGAGGCATCATGGTCATTGTGGCAACCTAGCCACTTCCGGTTTTTGGAGGATGTGTATTTCCGCCGCCCATTACTATTTAAACCAGCCAGGGACACTATTCACTATGCCCCCTGAGGAATGATAACATCCAAAACGTGCGTTGGGGTGTGTGCACACATCCCAGGAACCCCTACACTGGTGCCGCTCACAATAAGGCATAAGTTTTCATTATGCATGCTATTTATTTTCATTGTTGATATATGTTGCTCTGACTTTCAGAGCACCATCTACTTTGTGAGCTGTGATACATACCTCTTCAGGCACTTCCTCCTACACCGCCATACTTTGACGGGGAGATTTATTTGTATTAGTATTTTATGTTGAGTGGTTCCAGCATGTGTGCACACCTGTTGGTTTTTACCTTTGTCATTTTGGTTTCATGTATTGTGCAGCGCCCCAGAGATCTGGTTGTTGCAGTATGACACTCTGCCACTAAGGGGAGTGATGGTACATCTGATGGCACTGAAGGAATTCTACTGACCAGGTATCACCAGCACACATTACACTTCCACTAGGGGGAGCAGAGGGCTTTATTTATTGGGCCACTCCTCACACTGGTAAAACTAGGCTTTGGATAGGAAGTTAGTCAGAAGCTGACTGGGCAACATCCCGTGGCAGGGGGTGTTGCAGGGAGAAGACACAGGGGGGTCCCTATCAGGCGTGGGAACCTGGCAGGCACCTAGCGACCAGAATAGAACGTTACGGAACCGCGCCTGCACACCCTGCGGCGGTATCCTAAGAAAGAGACACGAAGCGAAGGATATTGTGGAACTGTGAGAAACGAGATCAGCACAAAGGAGTCGTGCCGTGAGACCGAGGCAACATCCTACTGAGGCGCGTAACCGGTGGCCGGAACACCGAGGGAGTAACTGACTCTACGCTTTACTTCAAACTCCGCAGGACAGTTAATTATAGGTTGGCTGTCTGACCTAAACACCTACGAAGACATAGGGGGCAACTGTGGGAGAGGGGCGTCTCTAGGGTCCCGGAAGAACTCCAGGCCTTCCCGTCATACGGGTGCGTCCTAGCCATAACATACCTGGGGGATGTTGAACTAGAAGCATCTGGAACAAATTAGAAAGAACGAACGAACGAGAACAGAAGTTGTGAGGACTATTCCGAATGCTCAGCAGGGTAGCACTATAACACACAGGCGCTATTGGTAGGCAACGATTTCCACCTGCAAAGGGAATTCTGGACGTGCCCATCGGACCGGCGGGTCTCAGATAGCCCTGTTAAGCGTGCTCTGGATTGAGGATCCTGAAGTCTTCAGTAAAGAGGTAAAGAGACTGCAACCTTGTGTCCTCGTTATTGCCTGCACCTCACACCATCACCATCCACCTTACTGGGAAGCCCTGGGGACATACTTCACCTGTGGGAAGGTATACCATCTAGCTGCCATTCCATCACCCCAGCGGACTCCACAGCAGCGTCGGTCACCCTGACCGAACACCACAGGTGGCGTCACAAAACCTTGACAGACTCCTATCCCCTTTTATTGGACGCCCCTTAGCAGGGTCGCGGACTGGGTCTAGCCACCGTGACAGCATCAGAACCGAACCAGAGAGGCCCGGTACCGAGAACTCGTGGCCCTGTGTCTGGGGGCGCTCCATATTGCATGCCATCTCTTGACCTGATGGCTGTTTTGTCCTTATTACTATTTATCAATAAAGTATTTTCACTTTTATACGTACATAGGACTGTTTTGGTCGTCTTTCTTGGCTTGTTTGCCATGTGTTTTCTTCAGTGCATTGTTCAGCGACCAGTCCATATTGAGTAGTCCTACTATGCAGCTGGCTATCTGCTATGCTTGATAATTATATCCTTTATTATCTATATACTCATATTGCCATGCTGACTGTCCTTGTAAGTATTGTTTTCGCTTATCTCAGAGACAGGCAGGACAGCTAATTGCAGGTTACCTGTCTGCACCTACACCCAGGAGGCACGGTGACATCTACAGAGCCGGGTCATCTAAGAGACCCTATAAACAGGCTCAAGACACCAGTCATACGGGTTTTGTCCTGTCCTATATAGGGCACAGAGAGAGCGAAATATCGCATCTGTGAGACCCTTATGTGAAGCCATAGGCAGTAAGGGACTACACCACCAAGGGAAGGCTACTGATTTCCACCTGGATAAGGGGACTCTGGACTTGCCTCCAAACCGGCCGAACTCTGCCTGCCCTGTGATCTGGTGCCCTGGACTGTGGATGCTGAAGTCTTCAGTAAAGGTAAAGAGACTGCAACCTTGTGTCCTCGTTCCTCACTGCGCCATTCATCTTTCACCATCTATACACCGGGAAGCCCAGGGGACATACTTCATCTTTGGGAAGGTATACCATCTAGCTGCCATAGCATCACCCCAGCGGACCCCTCAAAGCAGCGTCGGTCACCCTGACCAAATAGCACAGGTGGCGTCACAAACATTCCCCTTAAAGACCTTACCCTTTTATACGGACGTCCCAGGGCCACGGACGGGGTCAGCCACCGTGACATCCCCCTGTGAACCGAAGGACCCGGTACCGAGCACCCCACTGCGCTTGGGGGGGGGGGCGATCCACGAGAGACTCGCGTGAGTTTCTCGCATCGCTCACGCAAATGTGACCCCGGCCTAAATATTAAAACTTGACACCAAGTATCCAAGGGGTATGAATTTCAAAATCAATCTATTCTATATATTTTGAATTGTTATGCCTTACATTTAATTACAATTAATTACTGTGTATATGTACATAGCACCCACCGGTTTGAGCCCCCCATGGTTTTATTTGAAGCAGGCGTGATACGCTCCTTTTTGTTTCCTTTCAATAATCAACTATTAGTTCTGACATAACTTAGACTAAAAAGAATGCGGTAAATACATACCGTGTGCACAATTATTGGGCAATTTCTATTTTTAATGGAAAATTTTATTATTGAACAACTACTGAGCTGTCGGACAATTCAAAAGGTAATAAACGTGAAACCTGTATATTTAAGAAAGTAAAAGTAACGTTTTGTTTTTCTAGGAGAATATTTTTGTGCACAGAATTATTGGGCAACTATTAGTGTGCAGAATTAACATGTAACGTATTGAGAAATTTTACATTTTCCATCTCAATTGTTTATTTTCATCTGTTAAAGTGAGAATAACACCCAAACTCAAATTGTACAAAAATACATATTATATATACATATTATATATATATACAGTAAAGACCAAAGGTTTGGACACACTTTCTCATTTAAAGATTTTTCTGTATTTTCATGACTATGAAAATTGTACATTCACACTGAAGGCATCAAAACTATGAAGTAACACACGTGGAATTATATACTTAACAAATAAGTGAGAAACAACTGAAAATAAGTCTTATATTCAAGTTTCTTCAAAGTAGCCACCTTTTGATTTGATGACTGCTTTGCACACTCTTGGCATTCTCTTGATGAGCTTCAAGAGGTAGTCACCGGGAATGGTTTTCAATTCACAGGTGTGCCCTGTCAGGTTTAATAAGTGGGATTTCTTGCCTTATAAAAGGGGTTGGGACCATCAGTTGTGTTGTGCAGAAGTCTGGTGGATACACAGCTGATAGTCCTACAGAATAGACTGTTAGAATTTGTATTATGGCAAGAAAAAAACAGCTAAGTAAAGAAAAACGAGTGGCCATCATTACTTTAAGAAATGAAGGTCAGTCACTCCAAAAAATTGGGAAAACTTTGAAAGTGTCCCCAAGTGCAGTGGCAAAAACCAACAAGCGCTAAAAAGAAACTGGCTCACATGATGACCACCCCAGGAAACGAAGACCAAGAGTCACCTCTGCTTCTGAGGATAAGTTTATCCGAGTCACCAGCCTCAGAAATCGCAGGTCAACAGCAGCTCAGATTAGGGACCAGGTCAATGCCACACAGAGTTCTAGCAGCATACACATCTCTACAACAACTGTTAAGAGGAGACTTTGTGCAGCAGGCCTTCATGGTAAAATAGCTGCTAGGAAACCACTGCTTCCCACCGTGAAGCATGGAGGAGGAGGTGTGATGGTGTGGGGGTGCTTTGCTGGTGACACTGTTGAGGATTTATTCAAAATTGAAGGCATTCTGAACCAGCATGGCTACCACAGCATCTTGCAGCGACATGCTATTCTATCCGGTTTGCGTTTAGTTGGACCATCATTTATTTTTCAACAGGACAATGACCCCAAACACACCTCCAGGCTGTGTAAGGGCTAATTGACCAAGAAAGAGAGTGATGGGCTGCTACGCCAGATGACCTGGCCTCCACAATCTCCAGACCTGAACCCAATCAAGATGGTTTGGGGTGAGCTGCACCGCAGAGTGAAGGCAAAAGGGCCAACAAGTGCTAAGCATCTCTGGGAACTCCTTCAAGATTGTTGGAAGACCATTCCCGGTGACTACCTCTTGAAGCTCATCAAGAGAATGCCAAAAGTGTGCAAAGCAGTCATCAAAGCAAAAGGTGGCTACTTTGAAGAACCTAGAATATAAGACATATTTTCAGTTGTTTCACACTTTTTTGTTAAGTATATAATTCCACATGTGTTAACTCATAGTTTTGATGCCTTCAGTGTGAATGTACAATTTTCATAGTCATGAAAATACAGAAAAATCTTTAAATGAGAAGGTGTGTCCAAACTTTTGGTCTGTACTATATATATATATATATATATATATATATATATATATATATATATATATATACTATATATCAGTGAGTGATAAGCTGCCCTTCTGTTCAATAACGGTCATAAGGCATCCAAGGGGGTTGCCAATTTCTTAGTCTGTTGGAGATAATTTTTTGGGCAGCACCAAACCGAGCTAATGAGACACGGTTCAGGCAGGTACTATATGGGCAAGTTCATACTAGGCTTTTTTCTGCAGAAAAAACTGATCTCTTGGCAGGATAGAAGCTGCAGAAAAAAAATTTGGTTTTTCTTGCATTTTTTGTGCATTTTTTGGTGCGGTTTTGGCATGCTAGATTTGTCTCTTGTACATGCTGATAAAGTCTTGTGTTGAAAAGCAAAAAGTCCTATTCTATAGAATCAGGTTTCGGCACAAAAAAACCCACAGCAATACCTGATAGCGGCGTTTTTGGAGCTTTTTTGAGTGTTTTTTAACCACCCATTCATTTCAATGGGTGAAAAACACTGAAAAAATGACATGCTCGATTGTGCAAAAAATCACGCAAAGCACAAGATTGTGATGACAAAAAAGCAAGCAGAATGAGATTTCTGATATCTCATAGACCTTGCTAGTACTGTAAAACGCAGCTGAACATTTGCATTAAAAAAAATGCTTATTAGTGTGAACTTAGCCTAAAAAAGAAAAAATAGGGCCAACACACCTTTTAGTATTAATGTACATGTGCACACATACATGGTGGACAATTTACAAACATACAGTATACATACACGATGTATCTGCACACTCCGATTAATGAATGCATGAACTCCAATATTTCTGTAAACGTTAACCACAAGGTATTTAGTTAGCATTTTTCAATATTTTGCCACATAGTACATTTGCGCACCTGTACATTAATACTAAATGGCATGCATGTCCTACTCTTTCTTTTTGTTATTCTATATATTAAGGGGTATGGCCCCCTCCAGAGCTTAGCAACTTTACCAACCATCTTTCCCACACAAGGTTTTTATTGCGATCTACATCTGGTTTCTTTTTCACTCCACATTCACATAAGTCTGTTTTGCACATGGAGAGGTAGGACACCTAGTGGTTAGGTACCATCCATTAAATGGTCACCTTGACGTGGTTGTATGGCTTTTGCACTCTTTGATCAAAAAACACTAAGTACCTTACGGTTTTAACGTTTACAGCAATATTGGAGTTCATGTATTTATTAATCATAGTGTTCTGACGCATCTTGTACGCAAACTGTTCAGAGAGGTGACTGTTTTGCTGCAACATAAATCTCACATTTAAAAAGGTTTTTGTCTTGTTGGTGCGTCATGCTTTAAATAAAGCTGCTTTGTTTTTGATACTCTTTAGTATTTGATACAGTCATGACTGGATTTCGTGCATTTCTTACCACCGGATTCTCCACATCTAATGCAATGTTATGTGTAAAATCTGCAGAGATAACTCAGCGGACCCTCAAGAGAAATTGACATGTTGCGGATTTCGAACATGCATCACAGGTTAGTTTACGCTGTATAAAAAAAAAAGCGCAGGAGATTTCTATAAATCCCATCCACTTTCTAAAACCCACCAAAAACTCACTGTGGAAACTTAACCTTAGAGTAAAAAGTTGTATAATCTTTTCAATAAGCTTTTTATTCTAACTTATCCCCCTTACAAAAGGCATTGGGGTTGTCTGCTCATTCTAAATTTTTACTGTTTAAACTGCAGAAATCAACTTTGCAATAAAAAAATTAAATACAACATATTTTGTACTACACTAGTTTACTTGAGTATATATAACTGCACAAAAATGTAAAAATTCAAAAAAAGAGGCAGCACTCCATTGTTCCAATATAAAAGCGTGCAGGGTTTAATTTACCCACATGTTCAGGCAACGTTTCAGCTCATAATGAGCCTTTCTCCAGGAGAAAGGCTCATTGTGAGCTGAAACGTTGCCTGAACATGTGGGTAAATTAAACCCTGCACGCTTTTATATTGGAACAATGGAGTGCTGCCTTTTTTGAATTTTTATGAAACTTGGATGAGCGGTGGACTGGTTGTCTGGGGGCCCTGCACCCGAAGATAAGTATTTCTGTGCTGTTCCCCTTTTTCTTGTTATGTTGTTGCACAAAAATGTAGCTATATTTGAAAAAGAGACAAATGATGAATTAGTCTAAAACATATCGCTACCCAAATCCATGGCCGTAATGTCGAACAGAATAATTGAATTCCTTAGAGTACTAAGCGAAGGAGACACATGACTGTAGTAAGGGGTGAACGCTCAACTCCTGGAATTTTTATCTAGCTTTATATTGATTATATTAGGCTGGTTTCACATTTGCATTTAAAAACGCAGCAATTTAAACGCAAACGCATGTGGTGAAAAAATGCATGTAAACGCGTTAAAACGCCGCGTTTTTTTAGACACATGCGTTTTTGCATGTTTTAACACAAACGTGGCGTTTTGACGCGTTTACATGCGTTTTTTCCAGCGTTTGCGTTTTTAAAACGCATGATGAGAAGTGTGGGACAGCTGCCAATCATCAAAATCAACAAGTAAACCCACTTTAACCCCTTTCTGCCATTAGACGTACTATTGCGTCCATGTGGGGTGGGCTTTACTTCCCAAGGACGCAATAGTACGTCATATGCGATCGGCAGCGCTCACGGGGGGAGCGCCGCCGATCGCGGCCGGGTGTCAGCTGTTTATCGCAGCTGACATCCGGCACTATGTGCCAGGAGCGGTCACGGACCGCCCCCGGCACATTAACCCCCGGCACACCGCGATCAAAGATGATCGCGATGTGCCGGCGGTACAGGGAAGCACCGCGCAGGGAGGGGGCTCCCTGCGGGCTTCCCTGAGCCCCCCGCAGCAACGCGATGTGATCGCGTTGCTGCGAGGGTCTCACCTCCCTCCCTGCTCCCTCCAGCCCCGGATCCAAGATGGCCGCGGATCCGGGTCCTGCAGGGAGGGAGGTGGCTTCACAGAGCCTGCTCAGAGCAGGCACTGTGAAGGCTGCAGCGCTGCATGTCAGATCAGTGATCTGACAGAGTGCTGTGCAAACTGTCAGATCACTGATCTGTGATGTCCCCCCCTGGGACAAAGTAAAAAAGTAAAAAAAAAAAATTTCAAATGTGTAAAAAAAATAAAAAAAAATATTCCAAAATAATGAAAAAAAATATATATATTATTCCCATAAATACATTTCTTTATCTAAAAAAAAAAAAAAAACCAATAAAAGTACACATATTTAGTATCGCCGCGTCCGTAACGGCCCGACCTATAAAACTGGCCCACTAGTTAACCCCTTCAGTAAACACCGTAAGAAAAAAAAAAAAAAAAACGAGGCAAAAAACAACGCTTTATTATCATACCGCCGAACAAAAAGTGGAATAACACGCGATCAAAAAGACAGATATAAATAACCATGGTACTGCTGAAAGCGTCATATTGTCCCGCAAAAAACGAGCCGCCATACAGCATCATCAGCAAAAAAATAAAAAAAGTTATAGTCCTGAGAATAAAGTGATGCAAAAATAATTATTTTTTCTATAAAATAGTTTTTATCGTATAAAAGCGCCAAAACATAAAAAAATGATATAAATGAGGTATCACTGTAATCGTACTGACCCGAAGAATAAAACTGCTTCATCAATTTTACCAAACGCGGAACGGTATAAACGCCTCCCCCAAAAGAAATTCATGAATAGCTGGTTTTTGGTCATTCTGCCTCACGAAAATCGGAATAAAAAGCGATCAAAAAATGTCACGTGCCCGAAAATGTTACCAATAAAAACATCAACTCGTCCCGCAAAAAACAAGACCTCACATGACTCTGTGGACCAAAATATAGAAAAATTATAGCTCTCAAAATGTGGTAACGCAAAAAATATTTTTTGCAATAAAAAGCGTCTTTCAGTGTGTGACGGCTGCCAATCATAAAAATCCGCTAAAAAACCCGCTATAAAAGTAAATCAAACCCCCCTTCATCACCCCCTTAGTTAGGGAAAAATTTAAAAAATGTATTTATTTCCATTTTCCCATTAGGGCTAGGGTTAGAGTTAGGGCTAGGGTTAGGGCTAGGGCTAGGGTTAGGGCTAGGGTTAGGGCTAGGGTTAGGGTTAGGGTTAGGGTTAGGGCTAGGGTTAGGGTTAGGGCTAGGGTTAGGGCTAGGGTTAGGGCTAGGGTTAGGGCTAGGGCTAGGGTTAGGGTTAGGGTTAGGGCTAGGGTTAGGATTAGGGTTAGGGCTAGGGTTAGGGCTAGGGCTACAGTTTTGGTTGGGTCTAAAGTTACAGTTAGGGTTTAGATTACATTTACGGTTGGGAATAGGGTTGGGATTAGGGTTAGGGGTGTGTCAGGGTTAGAGGTGTGGTTAGGGTTACTGTTGGGATTAGGGTTAGGGATGTGTTTGGATTAGGGTTTCAGTTATAATTGGGGGGTTTCCACTGTTTAGGCACATCAGGGGCTCTCCAAACGCGACATGGCGTCCGATCTCAATTCCAGCCAATTCTGCATTGAAAAAGTAAAACAGTGCTTCTTCCCTTCCGAGCTCTCCTGTGTGCCCAAACAGGGGTTTACCCCAACATATGGGGTATCAGCGTACTCAGGACAAATAGGACAACAACTTTTGGGGTCCAATTTCTCCTGTTACCCTTGGGAAAATACAAAACTCGGGGCTAAAACATATTTTTAGTGGGAAAAAAAAAGATTTTTTATTTTCACGGCTCTGCGTTATAAACTGTAGTGAAACACTTGGGGGTTCAAAGTTCTCACAACACATCTAGATTAGTTCCCTGGGGGGTCTAGTTTCCAATATGGGGTCACTTGTGGGGGGTTTCTACTGTTTAGGTACATTAGGGGTTCTGCAAACGCAATGTGACGTCTGCAGACCATTCCATCTAAGTCTGCATTCCAAATGGCGCTCCTTCCCTTCCGAGCTCTGCCATGCGCTCAAACGGTGGTTTCCCCCAACATACAGGGTATCAGCGTACTCAGGACAAATTGGACAACAACTTTTGGGGTCGAATTTCTCCTCTTACCCTCGGGAAAATACAAAACTGGGGGCTAAAAATTAATTTTGGGGGGAAAGATTTTTTTTTTTAATTTTCACGGCTCTGCGTTACAAACTGTAGTGAAACACTTGGGGGTTCAAAGCTATCACAACACATCTAGATGAGTTCCTTAGGGGGTCTAGTTTCCAAAATGGTGTCACTTGTGGGAGGTTTCTACTGTTTAGGTACATTAGGGGCTCTGCAAATGCAATGTGACACCTGCAGACCATTCCATCTAAGTCCTCATTCCAAATGGAGCTCCTTCCCTTCCGAGCCCTCCCATGCGCCCAAACAGTGGTTCCCCCCCACATATGGGGTATCAGCGCACTCAGGACAAATTGGACAACAAATTGTGAGGTCGAATTTCTCCTGTTACCCTCGGGAAAATACAAAACTGGGGGCTAAAAAATAATTTTTGTGGGAAAAAATTTTTGTTTTATTTTTACGGCTCTCCATTATAAACTTCTGTGAAGCCCTTGGTGGGTCAAAGCACTCAGCACACATCTAGATAAGTTCCTAAGGGGGTCTACTTTCCAAAATGGTGTCACTTGTGGGGGGTTTCTACTGTTTAGGTACATTAGGGGCTCTGCAAACGCAATGTGACACCTGCAGACCATTCCATCTAAGTCTGCATTCAAATGGCACTCCTTCCCTTCTGAGCCCTCCCATGTGCCCAAACAGTGGTTCCCCCCACATATGGTGTATCATCACACTCAGGACAAATTGGGCAACAAATTTTGGGGTCCAATTTCTCCTGTTACCCTCAGGAAAATACAAAACTGGGGGCTAAAAAAATAATTTTTGTGGGAAAAAAATTTTGTTTTATTTTTACGGCTCTGCATTATAAACTTCTGTGAAGCACTTGGTGGGTCAAAGTGCTCACCACACCTCTAGATAAGTTCCTTAGGGGGTCTACTTTCCAAAATGGTGTCATTTGTGGGGGGTTTCAATGTTTAGGCACATCAGTGGCTCTTCAAACGCAACATGGCGTCCCATCTCAATTCCTGTCAATTTTGCTTTGAAAAGTCAAACGGCGCTCCTTCCCTTCCGAGCTCTCCCATCCACCCAAACAGTGGTTTACCCCCACATATGGGGTATCAGCATACTCAGGACAAATTGTACAACAACTTTTGGGGTCCAATTTCTTCTCTTACCCTTGGAAAAATAAAAAATTGGGGGCAAAAAGATAATTTTTGTGAAAAAATATGATTTTTTATTTTTACGGTTCTACATTATAAACTTCTGTGAAGCACTTGGTGGGTCAAAGTGCTCACCACACCTCTAGATAAGTTCCTTAGGGGGTCTACTTTCCAAAATGGTGTCACTTGTGGGGGGTTTCAATGTTTAGGCACATCAGTGGCTCTTCAAACGCAACATGAGGTCCCATCTCAATTCCTGTCAATTTTGCATTGAAAAGTCAAACGGCGCTCCTTCCCTTCCGAGCTCTCCCATCCGCCCAAACAGTGGTTTACCCCCACATATGGGCTATCAGCGTACTCAGGACAAATTGTACAACAACTTTTGGGGTCCAATTTCTTCTCTTACCCTTGGGAAAATAAAAAATTGGGGGCGAAAAGATAATTTTTGTGAAAAAATATGATTTTTTATTTTTACGGTTCTACATTATAAACTTCTGTGAAGCACTTGTTGGGTCAAAGTGCTCACCACACCTCTAGATAAGTTCCTTAGGGGGTCTACTTTCCAAAATGGTGTCACTTGTGGGGGGTTTCAATGTTTAGCCACATCAGGGGCTCTCCAAACGAAACATGGCGTCCCATCTCAATTCCAGTCAATTTTGCATTGAAAGTCAAATGGCACTCCTTCGCTTCCGAGCTCTGCCATGCGCCCAAACAGTGGTTTACCCCCACATGTGGGGTATTGGCATACTCAGGACAAATTGTACAACAATGTTTGGGGTCCATTTTCTCCTGTTACCCTTGGTAAAATAAAACAAATTGGAGCTGAATTAAATTTTTTGTGAAAAAAAGTTAAATGTTCATTTTTATTTAAACATTCAAAAAATTCCTGTGAAGCACCAGAAGGGTTAATAAACTTCTTGAATATGGTTTTGAGCACCTTGAGGGGTATAGTTTTTAGAATGGTGTCACACTTGGGTATTTTCTATCATATAGACCCCTCAAAATGACTTCAAATGAGATGTGGTCCCTAAAATAAAATGGTGTTGTAGAAATGAGAAATTGCTGGTCAACTTTTAACCCTTATAACTCCCTAACAAAAAAAAATTTTGTTTCCAAAATTGTGCTGATGTAAAGTAGACATGTGGGAAATGTTATTTATTAAGTATTTTGTGTGACATATCTCTGTGATTTAATTGCATAAAAATTCAAAGTTGGAAAATTGCGAAATTTTCATAATTTTCGCCAAATTTCCGTTTTTTTCACAAATAAACGCAGGTACTATCAAATAATTTTTACCATTGTCATGAAGTACAATATGTCACGAGAAAACAATGTCAGAATCACCAGGATCCATTGAAGCGTTCCAGAGTTATAACCTCATAAAGGGACAGTGGTCAGAATTGTAAAAATTGGCCCGGTCATTAACGTGCAAACCACCCTTGGGGGTAAAGGGGTTAAACAGAAATAGCTAGGGTTAGGGTTAGGGTTAGGATCCCTAGTAACCCTAGGGATCCTAACCCTAACCCTAAGGGATCCTAACCCTATCCCTAACACTAAGGGATCCTAACCCTAACCCTAAGGGATCCTAACCCTAACCCTAACCATAACCCTAAGGGATCCTAACCCTAACCTTAGGGTTAGGGTTAGGATCCCTTAGGGTTAGGGTAAGGGTTAGGGGTTGGGGTTGGCTTATCAGTGTGTATTCTTGTGTTTTTCTATTAAAACGCATGCGTTTAAAAACACATGCAAACTCATGTGCTTAAAAACGCCGCTAGAAATTACTACATGTTGCATTTCTGCAACACAACGCATGCATAGAAAAGACGCATGCGGCGGCAAAACGCATGCAAAAAAACGCATGCGTTTTTAATGTTAAGTATAGGGAAAAAAAGCATGCTTTTTTTGCTCTAAAACGCCGCGGCAAAAAACGCAAATGTGAAACCAGCCTTAGGCTGCGTGTTCCCCGTTTAGTAATAGGGCTCCAGTTGTGTGCCTGTCTTTTATTTCTGTTGGAAGGGAGGAGTTTATGAAAAAATATAACTTCCTCTCTCACGGTCTCTTCCTTTTTTTCTACAAGAAGAGATGGCAGAAAAATTCCTCGTCCATGCACCTCCTTTTCCTTGTTTTACTGTGCAATTGTAAATTTCATACACTACTTGACTGTTTGCCCTGTTTAGGTTAACTTTATGTATCATTGCATCCTTTATCTGTAACCTTCCTGTGTTCATGTTATCATATAATTAAAAAAAATGGTTAATTGGCATTTTTGGCATTATCGCCTGTACAACCATAGACATCTCCATATGTCCAGGTAACCTGGTACTTACCGACTTAGGACGTATTAATATATCAAGGTGATTTTGCGAGCACAGTGGCTGCGTGCATGAGATTGCCGACGAGTGTTAGCTGAAACTGACAGCTGACACCCGGCACTAAGTGCAGGAGCAGTGCCCGCACTTAAACTCCCTAAATACTGCGATCAATATCGATCGCAGTATTTAGCAAGGCAATAAGAGGGAGGGAGCCCCCTCTGCTCTCCTATCTGCACCCCGCGATGTCATCGCAAGGGTTTGATCGTAGCCATGGTGACCTGATGTCGTCATGACGACATCCGGATCACCAGAGCTAACAAACTTGATAACACCATGCTCAGAGCATGGCATAGCAAGTTTCTCTGCCAGTGCAGCGCTGACAGTTTGTAAAGCGTAGAAAAGCTTCTGCTTTGCTATGCTTTACAAGCGATCATACTGCAAAAATAATATAAATTGCTAAATAATAATATATATACATATATATAATGTGCCCATAAATAAGTATCTTTATAATAAAAAAAGTACAAATTTGTTATCTTTGCGTCCAGAATGACTCGACCTACAAAACTGCGCTACTAGTTAACCCCTTTAGTGAACACCGTAAAAAAAAAGAAAAAACCCGACGCAAATAACAATGATTTATCATCTCATCATAATGCCGAACAAAAACTGGAATAAAACGCAATCAAAAAGATGAATGTAAATAGAAATGGTACCGATGAAAACATCATCTTGTCCTGCAAGAAACAAGCTGCCGTACAGCTCCATCAGCTGAAAGATAGAAAAGTTATAGCTCTCAGCAATGCTAGAATAATAATTTTTTCTATAAAATAGTTTTTATTGTGTAAAAGCAACAAAACATAAAACATTATATATACAATGCTCAAAAAAATAAAGGGAACACTAAAATACCACATCCTAGAGATCTCTGAATGAAATATTCCAGTTGCAAATTTTTATTCATTGCATAGTGGAATGTGTTCAGAACAATAAAACATAACACTTATCAATGTAAATCAAAATGAATATCCCATGGAGGTCTGGATTTGGAATGATACTCAAAATCAAAGAGGAAAATCAAATTACAGGCTGATCCAACTTCAGTGGAAATGCCCCATGACAAGGAAAAGATGCTCAGTATTGTGTGTGGCCTCCATGTGCCTGTATGACCTCCCTACTGTACAACACTTGGGCATGCTCCTGATGAGGTGGCGGATGGTCTCCTGAGGGATCTCCTCCCAGATCTGGACTAAAGCATCTGCCAACTCCTAAACAGTCTGTGGTGCAACGTGACGTTGGTGGATGGAGCGAGACATGATGTCCCAGATGTGCTCAATCGGATTCAGGTCTGGGGAACGGGCGGGCCGGTCCATAGCTTCAATGCCTTCATCTTGCAGGAACTGCTGACATGCTCCAGCCACATGAGGTCTGGCATTGTTCTGCATTAGGAGGAACCCAGGGCCAACCGCACCAGCATATGGTCTCACAAAGGGGTCTGAGGATCTCATCTCGGTACCTAATGGCAGTCAGGCTACCTCTGGCAAGCACATGGAGGGCTGTGCGGCCCTCCAAAGAAATGCCACCCCACACCATTACTGACCCACTGCCAAACCGGTCATTCTGAAGGATGTTGGAGGCAGCAGATCGCTCTCCACGGCGTCTCCAGACTCTGTCACATCTGTCACATGTGCTCAGTGTAAATCTGCTTTCATCGGTGAAGAGCACAGGGTGCTAGTGGCGAATTTACCAATCCTGGTGTTCTGTGGCAAATGCCAAGCATCCTGCACGGTGTTGGGCTGTGAGCATAACCCCCATCTGTGGACGTCGGGCACAGTTATTTAAGTGTTATACAGTTACTGTTTTTTAAGTGTTCCCTTTATTTTTTTGAGCAGTGTATATATATATACACATACATATGGTATCGCTGTAATCGTGCTGATCCGAAGAATAAAGCTGCCTCATCAATTTGACCATATGTGGAAAGGCATATAAAAAAAACAATTCCTGAACTGCTGTCTTTCGTTCATTCTGACTCCCAAAAATCGGAATAGAAAGCAATAAAAAAATGTAACGCGTCCAAAAATGGTACCAATAAAAACGTCAACTCGTCCCACAAAAAACAAGCCTTCACAAGAATCTGTCAGCTGAAATCTGGAAAAATTTTAGCTCTCAAAATATGGCAATGCAAGAGCCAGTGTTTGCAAAAAAAAGCGTCTTTTAGTGTGTGACAGTAGCCAAACATAAGAAAACCGTATAAATCTTGTATCGCTGGAATCGCATCAACCTGAAGAATAAAATCGCCTAATCATATATACCATATGAGGAACAATGTAAAAAATAAATAAAACCAATTCTTCACCTGCTGTTGATTTGTTCATTCTGCCTCCCAAAGATCGCAGTAAGGCTTGGCTCACATTTAACCTGCGCTCTGTAGTGAGCGCCTATACCGGGGTTTCCATATAAATCTCTAAAATTCAGAGTGAACTCCTGGTGGAATATTCGCTATAACGAAGCAGATGGAGACACTGTGGACGCCATCTGGCCCATGATCCAATGGTGTCCGTCTTTTTAGGCATGCATAAAAACGCGGTCTGCCACAGTTTGGTGCACTTCTGAGAAAAAGGACATTGCTGAAAAGGGGTAAATCTGCTACCTCATTATAGTGAATGGCTTATTAGTGGGGTTCCCAAATGTTATGCAAAATGCGCTCAATGAAAGCTTCAACTCAATCCACAAAAAAAGTCCCTCTCTGGTCTGTCATCTGTCAATGGAAATATATACATTACTGGTAGCACAAAGGCTCTGGAAAAGTGAAATGGTTCCTCATCACCCCAAAAGAAATTCAGCAAATTCTGTACTTCTAAATCCAAATGCCCTCCCCCCTTGAGCCCCACAGTGTGCCTAAACCACATTTAGCGTCCACATGTTTAGTATTTCTGCTGCGATGAGAGCCCACTTAATTTATGAGTGCAAGTCACCAGAATTATGAGCTGGGTATAACGTACTGGTCACTATAACGTACTGGTCACTGCAAGGTAACGGTCTCTACAACGGCAGTTTGCAATTTTCACTCACCAACATCCACTGCAGACTGTTTCTGGAAAACACCCATGGAGTCAAAATCATCACTACACCTGTAGATAAAATCCCAAAGGGGTAGAATTTCCAAAATGGGGTCACATAAGAGAGATTCTGCTCTTCTAGCACTTAGAGGCTCTGTATATGGAGTCCGCAAACTATTCTAGGAAAATCTGCACTCCAGGAGGCAAATAGCGCTCTGTCCCTCCCAAATCTCGCCGTATGCCTAAGCAGTACAGTACAGCCACATATGGGGTATTTCTACATTCAGCAGAAATTGTGGAACACATTTTGGTGTCATTCTACCAATTTCTCAATGTGAAAATGTAAAATCTGGGGCCAAAAAAAAATTTGTGTGGTAAAAATGTAATTATTTTTTTCTTCACTGCCAATGGTATAAAATTCTGTGACCCACCTGTGGTGTCAATATGATCACTGCACCCCTAGATTAATTCATTGAGAGGTGTAGTTTGTAAAATGGTGTCTCTTATAGGGATTCTGCTGTTCTGGCACCTCAGGGGTTCTTCCAATCTGACATGGCACCCTCAAACCAGTCCAGCAAAATCTGAACTCCAATATGGCCCTTCTTCTCTTTTGAGCTTTGTAGTGTGCCTCAAAAGTAGTTTTTGACCACTGTGTCTTTGACCTTCTGTGAAGCACCTGGGGGTTCAAGGTGCTCACCACTAGGGTTGAGCGAAACGGATCGGACAAATTCAAAAATCGCCGACTTTCGGCAAAGTCGGGTTTCATGAAACCCGACCCTAGTGTGGGATCGGCCATGAGGTCGGCAATCTGCGCGCAAAAGTCGTGTTTCGTCTGACGCTTTCAGCGCCATTTTTCAGCCAATGAAGGAGGACGCAGAGTGTAGGCAGCGTGATGACATAGGTCTCGGTCCCCACCATCTTAGAGAAGGGCATTACAGTGATTGGCTTGCTTTCTGCGGCGTCACAGGGGCTATAAAGGGGCATGCACGCCAACCGCCATCTTACTTCTGCCGATCGTAGCATAGGGAGAGGTTGCCGCAGCTTCATCAGAAGAAGGGATATAGTTAGGGAGGGAAGATTAAGCCCTGAAACTGCTTGTGCTGTAGCGATTTCCACTGTCCAACACCACCATTTGTTTGCAGGGACAGTGGAGGCTATATTTTTGTGCATCAGCTCTGTAGCTTATTAGGCTGCCTTATAAGGCTCCCTGATAGCTGCACTGCTGTTAGCATGCTGCTGTGCAAACCAACTGCTTTTTTAAAAGCAAAAATCCTGTTGCTCCTTTCTGCACAGTTATCTTGTTTATTTGTCCACACTTTTGTGTGCTGCAGTCCTTTTTATTGCTGCCATACTTTTCCTGAGATAATTGTAGGGAGATTGAAATTGTACTACAGTCCTTGTATTTTTTCACATATCTTCCAGCCACTTTCTGCCACTTATATTGCGTTGTTATATAAACTGGGCCTGAGTTTTGGTTCAGTCTCCCCCCAAAAAAGTGAGACTCAAATTCTCACAAAGTGGATATACTTCTGTGCTGTTAGTTTGTCGTATATCAGCCAGCCACTTTCTGCCACTTACATTGGGTGGTTTTATACACTGGGCCTGAGTTTTGGTTCAGTCTCCCCCCCAAAAAAGGGAGATTTACATTCTCAACAAGTTTATATACACCTTCTACCTTGTTTTACAGTACCATATAATGGTTGTTATTTTGGTTAGATTTACCAAAAAATGAGGAAGTCTGGTGGAAGAGCCCTTGGGCGGTGGTTGCCAGCTGGTACTGATGGTGGTGGTGGTGCATCTGGTGGTAGTGGCAAAAGCACAATAGCACCTAAGGCTGGAGGTGTTGAGCCAGCGTCATCGTCTGGCTACACAAGGCCTCGAAGGCTCCTTTATCTGGAAGTAGGAAAACAGCTTTAAAGCCGGATGATCTAACCTTCATTAAAATGAACCAATCATGGATTTCAAATTATTTTGCCCCACCTTCCCCTGCTGACACGTAGCTTGCTGGAAAAATGTCTTACTTTTGGCCTCCTCTTACTGACTTCTCCAATTCCTTCATTTGCAGCTGCTGAATGTCCAACATAGGCCATTTTTATACCTCCCTAAATGGGCTGACTCCCCCCACAGGGCCGTGGTCACCACCTGGCGCAAGCACCCGTGCGAGTGCCGTTTGCCTGGACAGGTGGGTGTGCCCACTCTTGGGCAACGGCACTGGCACAGGGTCCCTCATAGTAAAATGAAGTGTCTCTGATGGTGGTGGTGCACAACCAATGTCAGACACACCGTGGTAATATGAGGGGCCCTGTGCCAGTACCACCGCCCACGAGAGAGTGTTCCCCCCAGCTCGAACAGTGCTCTACCACTTGCAATACTTACCTCTCCCTGCTCCACCACTGTGTAATCTGTGCTGTTAAATCCTTCAATGGTGCTGCCAATACAAATTTGATGAAATGATAGATGATATTTAAAATATACAGGGGCCCTGGCCTCCATTTAGACCAGTTTGCGCCTACTACCACTGTCTGCTACCCCCCCACAACTTTAGCCAAATGACCCCCAGTTTTCAATGCCTAACTATTATTATAAAGTAAATTAAGATTGACAAGCTTAAGTAATAAGATTTAATGTTTCTGGGGTTAAAATGGTGTTTTCCTGTCCTCCACTCACTGCCGACTTTGATTCCCCATTGACTTGCACTGGGTTTCGTGTTTCAGTCAGCCCCCGACTTTTCTCAATAATCGGCCGATTTTACCCGACCCAACTTTTGACAAAGTCAAAGTCAAGTCAGCAAATTTTGCATTAAAAAAAAGTCAAATGGCGCTCCTTCTCTTCTAAGCCCTACTGTGCACCCAATCATTAGTTTTCCTATACATAGTGAGTATCGGTGTACTCTGTTATGACCTGGTGGTCAGGACAATAATGGACCTGGTGGTTAAGATCACATGGAATGACCAGATAGTTACTGATAATTAAGGACGAGCTCTGGGACGTGGGAACTCTGCTGACCGCAATCCCTAATCCTATCACACACACTAGAAATAGCCGTGGATTGCTCCTAACGCTCCCTATGCAACTCGGCACAGCCTAAGGAACTAGCTAGCCCTGAAGATAGAAAAATAAAGCCTACCTTGCCTCAGAGAAATTCCCCAAAGGCAAAGGCAGCCCCCCACATATAATGACTGTGAGTAAAGATGAAAATACAAAAACAGAGATGAAATAGATTTAGCAAAGTGAGGCCAGACTTACTGAACAGACTGAGGATAGGAAAGGTTGCTTTGCGGTCAGCACAAAAACCTACAAAAAGACCACGCAGAGGGCGCAAAAAGACCCTCCGCACCGACTCACGGTGCGGAGGCGCTCCCTCTGCGTCCCAGAGCTTCCAGCAAGCAAGACAACAATAAAAATAGCAAGCTGGACAGAAAAATAGCAAACCAAAGAAAATACAAGCAGGAACTTAGCTTCTGCTGGGAAGACAGGTCACAAGAACGATCCAGGAGTGAACTAGACCAATACTGGAACATTGACAGGTGGCATGGAGCAAAGATCTAAGTGGAGTTAAATAGAGCAGCCAGCTAACGAATTAACCTCGTCACCTGTGGAAGGAAATTCAGAAACACCCACCAGAGGAAGTCCATGGACAGAACCAGCCGAAGTACCATTCATGACCACAGGAGGGAGCCCGACAACAGAATTCACAACAGTACCCCCCCCTTGAGGAGGGGTCACCGAACCCTCACCAGAGCCCCCAGGCCGACCAGGATGAGCCAAATGAAAGGCACGAACCAGATCGGCAGCATGAACATCAGAGGCAAAAACCCAGGAATTATCTTCCTGACCATAACCCTTCCACTTGACCAGGTACTGGAGTTTCCGTCTCGAAATACGAGAATCCAAAATCTTCTCCACCACATACTCCAACTCCCCCTCAGCCAACACCGGGGCAGGAGGATCAACAGATGGAACCACAGGCGCCACGTATCTCCGCAATAACGACCTATGGAACACATTATGGATGGCAAAAAAGCAGGAAGGGCCAAACGAAATGACACAGGATTGATAACCTCAGAAATCTTATACGGACCAATGAAACGAGGCTTAAACTTAGGAGAGGAAACCTTCATAGGAACATAACGAGACAACAACCAAACCAAATCCCCAACACGAAGTCGGGGACCCACACAGCGCCGGCGGTTAGCGAAACGTTGAGCCTTCTCCTGGGACAATGTCAAATTGTCCACCACATGAGTCCAAATCTGCTGCAACCTATCCACTACAGTATCTACACCAGGACAGTCTGAAGACTCAACCTGCCCTGAAGAGAAACGAGGATGGAAACCAGAATTGCAGAAAAACGGCGAAACCAAAGTAGCCGAGCTGGCCCGATTATTAAGGGCGAACTCAGCCAACGGCAAAAAGGACACCCGATCATCCTGATCAGCAGAAGCAAAGCATCTCAGATATGTTTCCAAAGTTTGATTAGTTCGTTCGGTTTGGCCATTTGTCTGAGGATGGAAAGCCGAGGAAAAAGACAAATCAATGCCCATCCTAGCACAAAAGGATCGCCAAAACCTCGAAACAAACTGGGAACCTCTGTCAGAAACGATGTTCTCCAGGATACCATGTAAACGAACCACATGCTGGAAAAATAATGGCACCAAATCAGAGGAGGAAGGCAATTTAGACAAAGGTACCAAATGGACCATCTTAGAAAAGCGATCATAAACCACCCAAATGACCGACATCTTTTGAGAGACGGGGAGATCCGAAATAAAATCCATAGAAATATGCGTCCAGGGCCTCTTCGGGACCGGCAAGGGCAAAAGCAACCCACTGGCACGAGAACAGCAGGGCTTAGCCCGAGCACAAGTCCCACAGGACTGCACAAAAGAACGCACATCCCGTGACAAAGACGGCCACTAAAAGGATCTAGCCACCAAATCTCTGGTACCAAAGATTCCAGGATGCCCAGCCAACACTGAACAATGAATCTCAGAGATAACTCTACTAGTCCATCTATCAGGGACAAACCGTTTCTCCGCTGGGCAACGGTCAGGTCTATCAGCCTGAAATTTTTGCTGCACCCGCCGCAAATCAGGGGAGATGGCAGACAAAATTAGCCCCTCTTTGAGAATACCCGCTGGCTCAGGAACACCCGGAGAGTCAGGCACAAAACTCCTTGACAGGGCATCAGCCTTCACATTCTTAGAGCCCGGAAGGTACGAAACCACAAAATCAAAACAGGAGAAAAATAACGACCATCGAGCCTGTCTCGGATTCAACCGTTTGGCAGACTCAAGATAAGTCAAATTCTTGTGATCTGTCAAGACCACCACGCGATGCTTGGCTCCTTCAAGCCAATGACGCCACTCCTCGAATGCCCACTTCATGGCCAACAACTCTCGATTACGAACATCATAATTACGCTCAGCAGGCGAAAACTTTCTAGAAAAGAAAGCACATGGCTTCATCACCGAGCCATCAGAACTTCGTTGCGACAAAACAGCCCCTGCTCCAATCTCAGAAGCATCAACCTCAACCTGAAACGGGAGCGAAACATCTGGCTGGCACAACACAGGGGCAGAAGAAAAACGACGCTTCAACTCCTGAAAAGCCTCTACAGCTGCAGAAGAGCACCCTTCTTGGTCAAATCAGTCAACGGTTTAGCAACACTAGAAAAATTAGCGATGAAGCGCCGATAAAAATTAGCAAAGCCCAGGAACTTTTGTAGGCTCTTCACAGATGTCGGCTGAGTCCAATCGTAAATGGCCTGGACTTTAACAGGGTCCATCTCGATAGTAGAAGGGGAAAAAATGAACCCCAAAAATGAAACCTTCTGAACTCCAAAGAGACACTTTGACCCCTTCACAAACAAGGAATTCGCACGAAGGACCTGGAACACCATTCTGACCTGCTTCACATGAGACTCCCAATCATCCGAAAAGACCAAAATATCATCCAAATACACAATCAGGAATTTATCCAGGTACTCTCGGAAGATGTCATGCATAAAGGACTGAAATACTGATGGAGCTTTGGAAAGCTCGAATGGCATAACCAGGTACTCAAAATGGCCCTCGGGCATATTAAATGCTGTTTTCCATTCATCGCCTTGTTTAATACGCACAAGATTATACGCCCCTCGAAGATCTATCTTGGTGAACCAACTAGCCCCTTTAATACGAGCAAACAAATCAGACAGCAACGGCAAAGGATACTGAAATTTGACTGTAATTTTATTAAGAAGGCAGTAATCAATACAAGGTCTCAAAGAACCATCCTTCTTGGCCACAAAAAAGAACCCTGCTCCTAACGGTGATGACGACGGGCGAATATGGCCTTTCTCCAAGGATTCCTTTATATAACTATGCATAGCGGCGTGTTCGGGCACAGATAAATTGAACAATCGGCCCTTAGGAAACTTACTACCAGGAATCAAATTAATTGCACAATCGCAATCCCTATGAGGAGGTAGGGCACTGGCTTTGGGCTCATCAAATACATCCCGATAATCCGACAAAAACTCTGGAACTTCAGAAGGAGTGGAAGACGAAATAGACAAAAATGGAACATCACCATGTACCCCCTGGCAACCCCAGCTGGACACAGACATAGATTTCCAGTCCAATACTGGATTATGAACCTGTAGCCATGGCAACCCCAAAACGACCACATCATGCAGATTATGCAACACCAGAAAGCGGATATCCTCCTGATGTGCAGGAGCCATGCACATGGTCAATTGGGTCCAGTACTGAGGCTTATTCTTGGCCAAAGGCGTAGCATCAATTCCTCTCAATGGAATAGGATACTGCAAGGGCTCCAAGAAAAAACCACAGCGCCTAGCATACTCCAAGTCCATCAAATTCAGGGCAGCGCCTGAGTCCACAAATGCCATAACAGAATAGGATGACAAAGAGCAAATCAGAGTAACGGACAGTAGAAATTTAGACTGTACCGTACCAATGGTGGCAGACCTAGCGAACCGCTTAGTGCGCTTAGGACAATCGGAGATAACATGAGTGGAATCACCACAGTAAAAACATAGCCCATTCCGATGTCTGTGTTCTTGCCGTTCAGCTCTGGTCAAAGTCCTATCACATTGCATAGGCTCAGGCCCATGCTCAGATAGTACCGCCAAATGGTGCACAGCTTTACGCTCACGCAAGCGTCGATCGATCTGAATGGCCAAAGACATAGACTCATTCAGACCAGCAGGCATGGGAAATCCCACCATGACATCCTTAAGGGCTTCAGAGAGACCCTTTCTGAGGATTGCTGCCAGGGCCCATTCATTCCACTGAGTGAGCACAGACCACTTTCTAAACTTCTGACAATATATCTCCGCTTCATCCTGACCCTGACACAGAGCCAGCAAGATTTTCTCTACCTGATCCACTGAATTAGGTTCGTCATAAAGCAATCCAAGCGCCAGGAAAAACGCATCAACATCACGCAATGCCGGATCTCCTGGCGCAAGGGAAAATGCCCAGTCTTGAGGGTCACCACGTAACAAAGAAATAATGATCTTTACTTGTTGAACAGGGTCACCTAAGGAGCGAGGTTTCAAGGCAAGAAACAATTTACAATTATTTTTGAAATTCAAGAACTTAGATCTATCACCAAAAAACAAATCAGGAATTGGAATCCTAGGCTCTGACATCGGATTCTGAACCACAAAATCTTGAATGTTTTGTACCCTTGTAGTGAGATTATCCATCCAAGAGGACAGACCTTGAATGTCCATGTTTACACCTGTGTCCTGAACCACCCAGAGGTAAAGGGGAAAAGAGAGACAAAACACACTGCAAAGAAAAAAAAATGGTCTCAGAACTTCTCTTATCCCTCTATTGAGATGCATTAGTACTTTGGGCCACCTGTACTGTTATGACCTGGTGGTCAGGACAATAATGGACCTGGTGGTTAAGAGCACACGGAATGACCAGATAGTTACTGATAATTAAGGACGAGCTCTGGGACGTGGGAACTCTGCTGACCGCAATCCCTAATCCTATCACACACACTAGAAATAGCCGTGGATTGCTCCTAACGCTCCCTATGCAACTCGGCACAGCCTAAGGAACTAGCTAGCCCTGAAGATAGAAAAATAAAGCCTACCTTGCCTCAGAGAAATTCCCCAAAGGAAAAGGCAGCCCCCCACATATAATGACTGTAAGTAAAGATGAAAATACAAACACAGAGATGAAATAGATTTAGCAAAGTGAGGCCCGACTTACTGAACAGACTGAGGATAGGAAAGGTTGCTTTGCGGTCAGCACAAAAACCTACAAAAAGACCACGCAGAGGGCGCAAAAAGACCCTCCGCACCGACTCACGGTGCGGAGGCGCTCCCTCTGCGTCCCAGAGCTTCCAGCAAGCAAGACAACAATAAAAATAGCAAGCTGGACAGAAAAATAGCTAACCAAAGAAATACAAGCAGGAACTTAGCTTCTGCTGGGAAGACAGGTCACAAGAACGATCCAGGAGTGAACTAGACCAATACTGGAACATTGACAGGTGGCATGGAGCAAAGATCTAAGTGGAGTTAAACAGAGCAGCCAGCTAACGAATTAACCTCATCACCTGTGGAAGAAAACTCAGAAACACCCACCAGAGGAAGTCCATGGACAGAACCAGCCGAAGTACCATTCATGACCACAAGAGGGAGCCCGACAACAGAATTCACAACAGTACTCAGGAGAAATTGCACAACAAATTCTACGGTGCAATTTCTCCTGTTACCCTTGTGAAAATGCAAAATTTTTCTGTGAAGCACCTGGGGGATCAAAGGTGCTCAATACACATCTAGATAAGTTTCCTGAGGGGTCTAGTTTCCAAAATGGTGTCACTTGGGGATTTCAACTTTTTAGGTACACCAGGGGCTCTCCAAATTCAACATCGCACCTGCTAATTATCCCAGCAAATTTAGCAAAAAGTCAAATAGTGCTCTTTCCCTTCTGAGCCCTGTTATGCGCCCAAACAGTAGTTTTCCCTCACAAATAGGGTATCGGTATGCTCAGAAAAAATTGAGCATCAAAATTTTTAGGTCCATTTTTTCCTGTTAACCTTGTGAAAATAAAAGAATTGGGGTCTAAATTGAAATTTTTCTGAAAAAAGTTAAATGTTCACTTTTTCCTTCCGCATTCTAAAAATTCCTGTGAAGCACCTGAAGGGTTAATAAACTCCTTGAATGTGATTTTCAGCACCTTGATGAGTGCAGATTTTAGAATGGTGTCACTTTTGGGTATTTTCTGTCATATAGACCCCTCAAAGTCCCTTCAAATGTAATGTGGTCCCTAAAAAAATAATTTTGTTCAAAAAATGAGAAATTGCTGGTTAACTTCTAACCCTTTTAACTTCCTAACAAAAAAAAACTTGTACTGATGTAAAGTAGGCATGTGGAAAACGTTATTTATTAACTATTTTTTGTGACATAACTCTCTGGTTAATGGGCATAAAAATTAAATTTTTTAAAATTGCTACATTTTCTCCAAATTTCCTTTTTCTTTTTTACAAATAAGCGCAAGTCATATTGAGCAAGTTTTACCACTATCATAAAGTACAATATGTCTCAAAAAAACAATCTCAGGATGACTCATTGTAAATTGGGGGTTTAGTGCTTTTTTATAGATTTTAGCTTGCTTTCATTTAAAAAAATAAAATGAGATAAATAATAAAAATAAAAAGTCAAAATGGAAGATGATTTAAAGAACCACTCAAGCAGTCTTTTCAGTGCTGGAGTGGCGCTTTAAATGGAAGCCCCCCTGCTCCCGTTCTTATACTCACCTTCCGGTGGCTTCACCTTTTTACCGACACCACTCCAATCCCGCGGCGCCATCACAAGAGCTCAATGCAAGTCTATGAGAGCCAGAACGTAGCTGTCATAGAGATGTATTGAAAAGTGACATACGGCACACGCCATGAAACACTGGAACGTGCTGACAAGTTACTTTTCGCTAGAGACAAACTAGAGCGAAGCTGGAAAAGGGGGCAGGGGAATTACATTTAAATCACCACTCCAGCGGTGCAATAAAAAAAAAACACTGGAGTGGTGCTTTGAATCAAATCAAATGGGTATATTATGGGTATATTATCGTCACAGCTGTGATATTGCGGATGGGGAGCCATTTTAATAGAAACTGTTACACAATGAGGGGTGAATAGGCTGAGCTTTGGTGGCCAGCCTGAAGGACGTGATAATGGTAACGTCATCCAGGGGCGGCTAACGAAGCTCTATTGTAGGGTCATTGGGGCCCTTGAGCTTTGCTACTGTGGCAGGTCAGAGCATGCCGCCCCTGAATTGCTGCCTGCCGATTGCGTTATGGTAAGCAGCTCGGGGATCTCTTTGTATCTCTGAATCTCCGAATATACTTGCCCATTATTTCACCTTACTCTTTCTATACTCATGTGATTTTAAATAAAAGCTATGGCCTTTTTTCCTTTTTTTTTTTACACCAAAATAACATGTTGTGTATTTTATTTTATTATGCTATGTAGTTTGGGTCATGTGCTAATAAATAAGGGTCCACCCCATACCCAGAAGTCAAGTAAACTAAAAAAAAAATTAAAAAAATATTATTTTTTTCTTTTTTGTCTTGCGGTATTTGCATACATTTTTTTTTAGCATCAAATTCTTGCGGTTCATGAGTTTTGCGCAAACTGAAAAAAAAATCGCCTTTATTTTTTCCTAATTTTTTTTTCATTTTTTCCAAAATGTTGCAAAAAGTGCACCAAAGTTTCTGGCGTAGATAAAATTACTCTAGGGATACTATAATACTTTTGCAACAAAATTGTATTACCTTTTTAAAAATCACAAATTATGAAATAGGTGGACACAGCTGAAAATCCTAAATTCTGTCCGTGGTGCAAATGAAAAAAAAAACTTATATAAAATAGGCTTCAAAAATGCAGAAATAGTAGGATGAATATTTAGCAAGCAAGGATAAAACGAGACAAAAAGCAAGAATTAATTGATAGTTGCCCCTGAGATCAAATAAATTCCCATGTCTGTCTGCGCTTTGTTAATTTGAACACTAGATGGAGACAAATGAATGTTACTTGAATCAAGGAAAGAAAAATCTATAGACTATTCTCATGATCTTACTGTATGAACAGTCGCATAATTTATGGCAAAAAGAGAAACACAGATGCCTGTCCCAAAGAAATATTTATGAAAGCATTCACTTTTTATTCTGAAAGAACCTGACCATGTTTTTGTCCTGTATTTTATAATAAGCTTTTTTTTAACCCATTGGTGCTACAGAGAATCTGATAACATTAGGTCATCATATTGAAAAATGTCATTTTTTTCATGAAAATATTGTTTTAGCCGCAAATGTATCACTTTTACAAGAGGTAACATGAGAATGTGGACCTCACGATTTGTTACCTACTTTCTTTTGAGTGCAGCAATACCCCACATGTAGTCAAAAAGTTCTCTTTGAACAATTCGCAGGGCTCGGAAGAAACGGAACACGATTTGAATTTTGGAACACAAATTTGGCTCGGTTTGGAATAGATTGTCATATTTGTAGATGCCGTGTGGCTTAAGAACAACAGAAAACCCCCATAAAAGTCTTTTTTTGTAAATTATACCCTCTAATGTATTTATCTTTTGAGATACTGAGTATTTTGATTCCACCAGGTTTTATGCAGACGTGCAAACTTTAGTTCCTTCCAGAGATGAAAGAACATCAGCAGGGCTAGAATGACAGGTTTATCTTTTAAAGGGACTAGTCGTACAATGTATGTTTAGCCCCATCAATCCCTATATAAGGGATGGTCGTGTCAAGTGACATGATACACCATAATAGGCTCCTGTCCGCCAAGGTAGGAACCGCTAGGTGCTCAAAACAACCAATCACCTACAGAATTCTACAAGTATTGTCTGGTAATGGAGTTTCAGCTAGTACCATGCAGTAAGCGCATAGTGTATAAATATGAAACCGCCTCCTTATTGGGGTACGCTCACACTAGCATATAAAAAAATTGGACCTATTCTTTTCCAGAAAAGTGGGACAATTTTTTTCTCACTTGTCTTCCGTGTGCTGTCTGTGTGTGTAATTGTTTGGATGGTGAAGCCCACACAGGACCTGGAGGGGAATGACTAAGAGACTCACCCAAGCTGACCATGGATATGCAGCATCATATGATACCGAGAGCCGAGAAGAGACAAAGGAGGTGGTCCAGGTGCTACTTCAGGACTGACCTTGGGTAGATGGCAGCTGAACGGGTAGTTGGGGCGGCCTGACGGAATGTCCAAAAGATGCAGGCAGGCGGAGTAAGACTATGTGCACACGTGGCAGATTGGGGTGCAGAATTTCCTGCACAAAATCCGCATCTCCTGGCAGAAAACGCAGGTGCAGATTTGATGCGTTTTTTTTTATGCGGATTTTGTGCGTTTTTGTTGTGGATTTGCTGTGCATTTTGTGCGGATTTCATGCGTTTTTTACCCCTGCGGATTTCTATAATGGAAGAGTGCAGAATCGCTGCAGATCCGCACAAAAGAAGTGACATGCTCCTTCTTTCAATCTGCTGCATTTTCCATGCAGAATTTTCCACACCATTAGCACAGCATTTTTTTTTTCCTATTGATTTCCATTTTACTGTAAATCACTTTGCGGATCTGCAACGTTTCTGCGTGGAAAAAAAACGCTGCGGATCTGCAGTAAATCCGCAACGTGTGCACATAGCCTAAGAAAACAATTACCACCGATACAGATGGGACCAGCTTACGGAGAGATGAACAGTAGCAAGTGCAACTGGACCGGCTGATCTAGAGATAAGCACTGTCAGGTGCAACGGGACCGGCAGACGTAGAGATAAGCACTGGCAGATGCATCATACAGGGATACGAGCACTGGGGCCTGAGAACCCACAAGAGTATTAGGAAACAAACTCACAACATTGCATAGGCACCTCCATGTTGGAGGAGGTGTCTTAAATAGTAAGTGTATTCCAGCTATTTGCTTGGGACACTTTTGGGGGAATGAAGGGGAAGTGCCCTAAGCACTGTGCCCAGGGATCTGTGTGCGGTGCAACGTCCCCAGGCAGCGACAAACCCAAAAGGAGTAGACAGAGTAGAACTGGGCAGTGGCGGTGAGTACGCTTGAGTCTCTGCAGGGGAGAGGGGCTTAGATAGAGACGCCAATGCTGCTGTGCCTCCCCTTGCGCCCCCTCTTTTTCAAGCCTGCCAGAAATATCTCCAGGAGAAAAGGGGCATGGATGTTGCTCGCAAGACCTCTGTGAAGTTTTTCCTCTTACCCTCTTGGTGGCCAGAATGTTCTCTACCTCGAGAACGTCCCCAGGGCTGACAGGAGTTGGAATCGTACCAGGAACCTCGAAGAAAGAATTGGTTTGAGAAGAGACACATGGAAAGAATTGGGGATTCGCAAACAGGCCGGGAGTATGAGTTTGTAGGCTACTGGATTCATTTGCTTCAACACCTCAAAGGGACCCAAGCGAGGACCCAATTTATAAGAATGTATCTTGAGACGGACATACTTAAATGAAAGCCAGACCTTATCTCCTGGAAGAAACAGAGGCAAATCCAGATGTCTCTTGTCTGCGTCTCTTTTCATCCGCTCTGAGGATCTTACTAAGATACCTTGGTGTTCTCCCCAATTTCTGAAAAGTTCCTGACGAGGAAATCAGCAGCAGGAATAATAGAGGTGATAGCCAAAGGAAACGGGACTTTGGGGTTTTGACCGTAGACCACAAAAATAGAGATTTCACAGAAGACTCGCTCACGTGGTTATTGTATGAGAATTCAGCACAAGGCAGGAGTTCAGCCCAGTCACTGTGGTGAGCATTGACTAAGTGCCAGAGGAAATTACTTAAGATTTGATTGACTTGTTCCAATTGGTGTTTGGACTGTGGATGGTAGGTTGATGAGAAATCCAAAGTAATATCAAGTAGCTTACAGGTGGCCCTCAAGAAACGAGAGGTAAACTGAACACCTCTATTGGAGACTATGTGAAGTGGTAGGCCAGGAAGTCAAAAAATATGTAGAATAAATGATTTTGCTACTACTTGCACAGATGGAAGACCAGAATGCAGGAGAAGCGATCCACAACCATCAACTGACAGTACTCGCAGCCGATACTGGCAGATCCGTGATAAAATCCATGGATACTGCATATGCTGCCGGCAGGCAGATGGCATGGGCAAGAGAAGCAACCAACCAGTCATAAGCTGTTTCAGAGTCTTATTTTGGGCACACGAGGGACAGGCAGAGACGAAATTTGCAGTATCTTTGTGCAGTGTCGGCCACCAATAGTGTCGAGAGATAAGGAGAGCTGTCTTCTTCTGTCCGGCATGGCCTGCTACCTTAAATGAAAGACTCCAGAGAACTTCCTATTAGGTTTAGCCACATAGGTCTTACCGAAGGGAAGACAAGACAAGTTCAGCGGAACAGCCGTGATTATTTTGAAGGGCTCGATGATGTGGCCTGGAATGACCCGGAGAGCGCGTACGCCTTGATGTTTTTATCAGCAAGTCAAAAATGGAGAAAGAAGTTGAAAAACAACACCTGACTTGTCGTGGGTTAAGCCGCTGTGCAAGATTCTTGTGGTCAGTTTATATAACCACAGGGTGCAACGCTTCTTCCACCAAGTATCGCCACTCCTCCAGAGCCAGCTTGATCGTGAGCAGCTCTCTAGATGCCAATAGAGTAACTGCATAGAAGAGCTTAGAGAAGGACCCCATGCGACTGAATGAAGACTTCTGAATAAGAACGGCACCAGCCACTGAGAAAGATACATCCACCTTCAAGAAAAATGGCTTGTTATGGTTTGGACAGTGCAGCACTGGGGCCGAGGAGAATGCTTGCTTGGGGGATACAAAGGAAGTCTTCCGCTTTTGTAGTCCATTCCTTTGGATTGGCCCCTTTGCGGATTAGAGAAGAAATAGGAGCAGTCCGGGAGGAAAAATGTGGAATAAATTGGTGATAATTCGCAAACCCGAGAAACCGCTTGGATCGCATTAAGACTGTCTGGACAGAGCAGCTTCAGGATGGTGGATACCTTCTCAAGATCCATCTTCAGACTGGTCTCGGAAACGATGTAACCACGAAATGGAAGGTAAGTCTTTTTGAAGATACATTTTTCATATTTGATATACAGATGGTTAGTTCTTAACCTTAGCAGAACCTGGCGAATGTCCCTCTTGTGTGTGTTGGCAGATCGGGAGAGAATACCAACATGTCATCTAGGTATACTAAAACACACATGTAGAGTAGGTACCTCAACATGCCATTTACCACTTCTTGGAAGATGGCTGGGGCATCACAGTGTCCAAACGGCATAACGCAATATGTGTAAAGGCCATCGTGGGGTGTTAAAGGCCATCTTCCATTCTTCTCCTTGGAAAATCTGAATCACGTCAATTGAGCAGTCATACGGCCTATGAGGTAGCAAGGTCTCAGCCTCATTTTGTCCAAGCTGTTCCATCCAGCATGTCCACATAGTTACATAGTTACATAGTTATTAAGGTTGAAGGAAGACTATAAGTCCATCTAGTTCAACCCATAGCTTAACCTAACATGCCCTAACATGTTGATCCAGAGGAAAGCAAAAAAAACCCATGTGGCAAAGAGTAAGCTCCACATTGGGGAAAAAAATTCCTTCCCGACTCAACATACGGCAATCAGACTAGTTCCCTGGATCAACGCCCTATCAAGGAATCTAGTGTATATACCCTGTAACATTATACTTTTCCAAAAAGATATCCAATCCCCTCTTAAATTTAAGTAATGAATCACTCATTACAACATAATACGGCAGAGAGTTCCATAGTCTCACTGCTCTTACAGTAAAGAATCCGCGTCTGTTATTATGCTTAAACCTTTTTTCCTCCAAATGCAGAGGATGCCCCCTTGTCCTTGTTTCAAGTCTATGATTAAAAAGATCATCAGAAAGGTCTTTGTACTGTCCCCTCATATATTTATACATTAAAATAAGATCACCCCTTAGTCTTCGTTTTTCCAAACTAAATAGCCTTAAGTGTAATAACCTATCTTGGTATTGCAGACCCCCCAGTCCTCTAATAACCTTGGTCGCTCTTCTCTGAACTCGCTCCAATTGAGCTATGTCTTTCTTATACACCGGAGACCAGAACTGTGCACAGTATTCTAAGTGTGGTCGAACTAGGGACTTGTATAGAGATAAAATTATGTTCTCCTCATGAGTATCTATGCCTCTTTTAATGCATCCCATTATTTTATTTGCCTTTGTAGCAGCTGCCTGACACTGGCCACTGAATGAACGGGAGTGGGAAGAAAGTGGCCAAGTGCCAGAATAGGCGCATCTTCCAGATGTGCCTTTTCTGGGGTGGCTGGGGGCAGATGTTTTTAGCCAGGGGGGCCAATAACCGTGGACCCTCTCTAGGCTATTAATATCTGCCCTCAGTCACTGGCTTTACCACTCTGGCGGAGAAAATTGCGCGGGAGCCCACGCCAATTTTTTCCGAGATTTAACCCTTAAATTTAATAGCTACAGCGCCCAAATTTTGCACATACACACTACTAACATTATTAGTGTGTAATATGCAAAAAAAATGGGAATATGACATGGTTTACTGTATGTAAACCATGTCTCATATCATGTTGGGTTTAGGAAGGAGAAATGAAAAGCCGGCAATTGAATTACCGGCTTTTCTGCAATATTGCGCTGAAGTAAATATAAATATATATATATATATATATATATATATATATATATCCATCGTATGTTCGTATGTCGGTTTTGCAAGCCTGCGAGAAAATCTCGCAGTACGGATGCCTTACGGATGACATATTTCCCATTGACTTGCATTGGGTTTCGTGTTTCGGTCGATCCCCGACCCAGACTTTTCGCGATAATCAGCCGATTTCACTCAACTCTACTTTTGAGAAAGTCGGGTTTCGCGAAACCCGACTTGACCTTAAAAAAGTAAAAGTCGCTCAACCCTATTAGTTAGTATTGTTCTATATGGGTATACCAATCTGATCTGTTTATACCAAGGAAGGTGACGGGCACAAGGGGGCATTCTTTGCGTCTGGAGGAGAGAAGGTTTTTCCACCAACATAGAAGAGGATTCTTTACTGTTAGGGCAGTGAGAATCTGGAATTGCTTGCCTGAGGAGGTGGTGATGGCGAACTCAGTCGGGGGGTTCAAGAGAGGCCTGGATGTCTTCCTGGAGCAGAACAATATTGTATCATACAATTAGGTTCTGTAGAAGGACGTAGATCTGGGGATTTATTATGATGGAATATAGGCTGAACTGGATGGACAAATGTCTTTTTTCGGCCTTACTAACTATGTTACTATGTTACTATGTTACTATACCTTGACGATTGGTGGAGCAGCTTAGTATACATTTTTTTGCAAAAAAACGTATCAACTAAATACCTTGTTTTTTCCATCTTTTGACTAGCACTTGCTTATTACTGTGATTTTTTTTACAACAGAGTATTTTTGACCTCACTGTGCTCTTTTGTGTCTTCAAGTTTCTTGGTGGTGTGTGAACAGGTTCCTACAGACTTGTTTAATGCGCAAGTAGCCCATGTGTTTCTGGTTCTTTCATTTTGTCAAGGATATCCGCCTACATCCAATATGCCGCAGGCAGGTCAGGCACATTAGCAGGAGAAGTAGGAGACTGGACAGGATGAATGGATGCAAGGCAACTCTAGTGACAACCTGAGCCCCAATAGAGTACTTCTCCAGACTTCCAGTCCAGAACTGGCTCGTGTCTTGCAGCCATGGGAGACCTAGAAGCAGAGGATAATATAGAACAGACAGCACATAGAGGGGATGTAGCATTCCCACCTGAAGTTCCACGGGCTCCATGATGAACTGGACAGTTTCAGGGAGAGGCTTTCCATCCACCGAAGAAATAGCAGATCAGGAAGATGTAGGATTGGGATTTTATACTGCTCAACCACAACCTGTTGAATGAAATTACCCAAGGAACCGGAGTCCAGGTGGGCCAATTCAACAAAAGACCTTTTGCCGCAGGAGAACAATACAGTCAGGGTCAACGATAGAGAGGAGGAAGTCTTTCCCAAAGTAACCTCTCCTACAGACCCTAGGCACTGGCGTTTCCCGGTCTCTCGGGACAAGATCAGATAAAGTGTTCTGAGCTACCACAATAGAAGCTTGTTCCTTCAGCATGATGAACCTTCTGGCGATGCTTAAATAGCTTCACCTAATCAATCTGCATGGGTTCAAGGAAAGATGTTGCAGCTGGAACTTGCTTAATGGTTGGCCGTTGAAAGTTGGGAGCCAAGAGCACCAATCTCCTTTTGGGTTCACCTCTTTGGTTCACTCCTGTAACCTGATATTGATCCGGGTTGCCAGGAACACCAGGTCATCCAGAGAGGTGGGTATCTCCCGACCAGCCAGTTCATCCTCGATTTACACAGAGAGGCCCTCCCAGAAAGTTGCCACCAGAGCCTCATTATTCCACATGTGTTCGGAGGACAATGTACGAAACCGGACCACATACTGGCCCAAGGAAAGGTTACCTTGGCATAATCAGACTAGAGAAGAAGCTGCAGAAGAAATGTAGCCAGGCTCCTCGAAGACCTTACGACGGAAGGTTTCCAAGAAGAACTGTAGGTTCAACACCAAAGTATCCCCTCTCTCCCATAGAGGATAGAGCCATGCTAGGGCCTCACCAGATAGATGGGACATGATGAAGTGAAGGCCACTTTGACTTGGTCTGAGATGAACTGCTAAGCCAGGAGTTCGAAGTGCAGTGTGCACGGGTTAATGATCCCACGACACAGGGCGGGATCTCTGCCAAAGTGTGAAGGAGCCAAAAAACGAGGTGCAGAACCTGGTGCATAACAGGTATCCTAGTGGGTCACTGTCATGGTAACTGCCACCTGGCGCAAGAAGTCTGTGAAGAGGCAGAATGAAGGGAACAGCACTTTGTGTCATTGTTTGTAATCTGAACCCCGCTTGACATATTTGTCTTGCAAATTGTTAGGTAGCTTCTGCACTATGGATTTAATACCCCCGCTGTTTTTAGGGATATGAGGCCTAGCAGATGTCCATTGTTCTTGGCAACTTGGAGTTCTACCAAGAGGTCGCTCAATTCTCTTAGCTTGTGAAAGCTTTCGTTAGAGATTTTAGGAAAAGTCCTCCAACCTTTTAAAGTGGAATTCTCTAGGTCACAGATATATGGGGGAGACAGGTTGTGGACTGCGTTGTATGCCAAGGTTAGAGTTTTGAACTAGAATCTCTGGGCAATGGGGAGCCAGTGAAGAGATTGACAGAGAGGAGAGACTGAGGAATAGTGGGGGATTAAGTGGATTTGTCGGACAGGGGAGTTTAGGTTAGATTGCAGGGGTGCAAGAGTGTTAGTGTAGATGCCACAAAGCAGGAGGTTGCAGTGGTCGAGGCAGGAGATGCACTAGTGTTTTTACAGATTCTTGGTTGTGGAATGTGTGGATGAGCAAGATATTTCTGAGATGAAGTCAGCAGGAAGTGGAAAGGACTTGGATGTGTGGTTTGAAGGAGTGATCAGAGTCAAGGGTTACACCAAGGCAGCGAGCTTGTGGGACAGGGGAAGTTGGCAGCCATTGTCCTTGATGGATAGGTCTGTTGGAGAGGTTGAGTGAGACGGTGGAAAGATGATAAATTCTGTTTAATCGATGTTAAGTTTTAGAAATCTAGCAGAAAAGAAAAATGAAATAGCAGACAGACATTGTGAGATTCTGGTTAGTAAAGGAGGTGATATCAGGTCCATAGAGATAGATCTGTGTGGCATCAGCATAGAGGTGACACTGAAAGGTGACACTCTATGAGCTGTCCCAGGCCAAAGGTGTATATGGTGAAGAGCCGGGGTCCTAGAACTGCACCTTGTGGAGCACCGACAGAAAGGGGGTGAGATGAGGAGGTGGTGTGTGAGTGGGAGACATTGAAGGTCCGGTCTGTTAGGTATGAGGAGATCCAAGTCTGTGATGACAAGAGATGAGAGAATCTGTAGTAGGAGGGAATAGTCCACTGTGTCAAAGGCAGATGACAGGTCCCAGGAGGAGTACAGAGTAGTGTCGCTTGGATTTGGCAATTGGTAGGTTACTGGTGACTTTAGACGGGGCAGTTTCAGTAGAAAGGTGCAGTCGGAATTCAGATTGTCAAAGAGAGAGCGTGAGGAGAGGTGAGAGTTAAAAATGGACATGTTGTTCCAGTAATTTTGAGGCACAGGGGAGATGTGATATGGGGTGATAGCTAGACAGAGAGGATGGGTCAAGGGAGGCCTATTTGGGGATGAAGGAGAAATAAACAGACTGCAATGAGAGAACATCTCAACAAATCGCGTTATTGGTTAAGTTATCACAAGACACTACATTTAATGATGTTAGATAGAATGTAAGTCTGCAAGGACTGTCACTGTAAACTTGTTTACTATAAATGATATCTATAACCCTGTACGTAACCCCTTTCTCATGTACAGCACCATGGAATTAATGGTGCTATATAAATAAATAATAATAATAATAATGTTACAAAAGCATAAGTAAAACTGATTGTAAGACGACCCAGGAAAACATACTCAGAAGGGAGGTAAGAACATTTCTAAAAGAATCCACAGTGAGGAGATTGGAACAAAACAAAATCCTCTAAACTGCATGCTCGCAAACGCCAGAAGCCTGACAAACAAGATGGAAGAACTAGAAGCAGAAATATCTACAGGTAACTTTGACATAGTGGGAATAACCGAGACATGGTTAGATGAAAGCTATGACTGGGCAGTTAACTTACAGGGTTACAGTCTGTTTAGAAAGGATCGTAAAAATCGGAGAGGAGGAGGGGTTTGTCTCTATGTAAAGTCTTGTCTAAAGTCCACTTTAAGGGAGGATATTAGCGAAGGGAATGAGGATGTCGAGTCCATATGGGTTGAAATTCATGGAGGGAAAAATGGTAACAAAATTCTCATTGGGGTCTGTTACAAACCCCCAAATATAACAGAAAGCATGGAAAGTCTACTTCTAAAGCAGATAGATGAAGCTGCAACCCATAATGAGGTCCTGGTTATGGGGGACTTTAACTACCCGGATATTAACTGGGAAACAGAAACCTGTGAAACCCATAAAGGCAACAGGTTTCTGCTAATAACCAAGAAAAATTATCTTTCACAATTGGTGCAGAATCCAACCAGAGGAGCAGCACTTTTAGACCTAATACTATCTAATAGACCTGACAGAATAACAAATCTGCAGGTGGTTGGGCATTTAGGAAATAGCGACCACAATATTGTGCAGTTTCACCTGTGTTTCACTAGGGGGACTTGTCAGGGAGTCACAAAAACATTGAACTTTAGGAAGGCAAAGTTTGAACAGCTTAGAGATGCCCTTAATCTGGTAGACTGGGACAATATCCTCAGAAATGAGAATACAGATAATAAATGGGAAATGTTTAAGAACATCCTAAATAGGCAGTGTAAGCGGTTTATACCTTGTGGGAATAAAAGGACTAGAAATAGGAAAAACCCAATGTGGCTAAACAAAGAAGTAAGACAGGCAATTAACAGTAAAAAGAAAGCATTTGCACTACTAAAGCAGGATGGCACCATTGAAGCTCTAAAAAACTATAGGGAGAAAAATACTTTATCTAAAAAACTAATTAAAGCTGCCAAAAAGGAAACAGAGAAGCACATTGCTAAGGAGAGTAAAACTAATCCCAAACTGTTCTTCAACTATATCAATAGTAAAAGAATAAAAACTGAAAATGTAGGCCCCTTAAAAAATAGTGAGGAAAGAATGGTTGTAGATGACGAGGAAAAAGCTAACATATTAAACACCTTCTTCTCCACGGTATTCACGGTGGAAAATGAAATGCTAGGTGAAATCCCAAGAAACAATGAAAACCCTATATTAAGAGTCACCAATCTAACCCAAGAAGAGGTGCGAAACCGGCTAAATAAGATTAAAATAGATAAATCTCCGGGTCCAGATGGCATACACCCACGAGTACTAAGAGAACTAAGTAATGTAATAGATAAACCATTATTTCTTATTTTTAATGACTCTATAGCGACGGGGTCTGTTCCGCAGGACTGGCGCATAGCAAATGTGGTGCCAATATTCAAAAAGGGCTCTAAAAGTGAACCTGGAAATTATAGGCCAGTAAGTCTAACCTCTATTGTTGGTAAAATATTTGAAGGGTTTCTGAGGGATGTTATTCTGGATTATCTCAATGAGAATAACTGTTTAACTCCATATCAGCATGGGTTTATGAGAAATCGCTCCTGTCAAACCAATCTAATCAGTTTTTATGAAGAGGTAAGCTATAGACTGGACCACGGTGAGTCATTGGACGTGGTATATCTCGATTTTTCCAAAGCGTTTGATACCGTGCCGCACAAGAGGTTGGTACACAAAATGAGAATGCTTGGTCTGGGGGAAAATGTGTGTAAATGGGTTAGTAACTGGCTTAGTGATAGAAAGCAGAGGGTGGTTATAAATGGTATAGTCTCTAACTGGGTCGCTGTGACCAGTGGGGTACCGCAGGGGTCAGTATTGGGACCTGTTCTCTTCAACATATTCATTAATGATCTGGTAGAAGGTTTACACAGTAAAATATCGATATTTGCAGATGATACAAAACTATGTAAAGCAGTTAATACAAGAGAAGATAGTATTCTGCTACAGATGGATCTGGATAAGTTGGAAACTTGGGCTGAAAGGTGGCAGATGAGGTTTAACAATGATAAATGTAAGGTTATACACATGGGAAGAGGGAATCAATATCACCATTACACACTGAACGGGAAACCACTGGGTAAATCTGACAGGGAGAAGGACTTGGGGATCCTAGTTAATGATAAACTTACCTGGAGCAGCCAGTGCCAGGCAGCAGCTGCCAAGGCAAACAGGATCATGGGGTGCATTAAAAGAGGTCTGGATACACATGATGAGAGCATTATACTGCCTCTGAACAAATCCCTAGTTAGACCGCACATGGAGTACTGTGTCCAGTTTTGGGCACCGGTGCTCAGGAAGGATATAATGGAACTAGAGAGAGTACAAAGGAGGGCAACAAAATTAATAAAGGGGATGGGAGAACTACAATACCCAGATAGATTAGCGAAATTAGGATTATTTAGTCTAGAAAAAAGACGACTGAGGGGCGATCTAATAACCATGTATAAGTATATATGGGGACAATACAAATATCTCGCTGAGGATCTGTTTATACCAAGGAAGGTGACGGGCACAAGGGGGCATTCTTTGCGTCTGGAGGAGAGAAGGTTTTTCCACCAACATAGAAGAGGATTCTTTACTGTTAGGGCAGTGAGAATCTGGAATTGCTTGCCTGAGGAGGTGGTGATGGCGAACTCAGTCGAGGGGTTCAAGAGAGGCCTGGATGTCTTCCTGGAGCAGAACAATATTGTTTCATACAATTATTAGGTTCTGTAGAAGGACGTAGATCTGGGGATTTATTATGATGGAATATAGGCTGAACTGGATGGACAAATGTCTTTTTTCGGCCTTACTAACTATGTTACTATGTTACTCTGTTTATACCAAGGAAGGTGACGGGCACAAGGGGGCATTCTTTGCGTCTGGAGGAGAGAAGGTTTTTCCACCAACATAGAAGAGGATTCTTTACTGTTAGGGCAGTGAGAATCTGGAATTGCTTGCCTGAGGAGGTGGTGATGGCGAACTCAGTCGAGGGGTTCAAGAGAGGCCTGGATGTCTTCCTGGAGCAGAACAATATTGTTTCATACAATTATTAGGTTCTGTAGAAGGACGTAGATCTGGGGATTTATTATGATGGAATATAGGCTGAACTGGATGGACAAATGTCTTTTTTCGGCCTTACTAACTATGTTACTATGTTACTATGTTACTATGTAATGTATTTCTGTGAAAGTATGACATAAGAAAAGGTCAGCCCTTGAAGCTCATCAGGGACTTGTCAACTGCTGCATTTTGCTCTGGGGTATACAAATTTAAAAATAAATGTTTTAATACGAAAATGAAGGGTCTCAATTTAGTAAAGCAATAATAGTTGCCGTCATTTCTTGGGAGGGGTCTTTGGAATTGTCATTAAAATGAAAGGCTTCATAACGGGATCGGGATATGACAGCTGCAAATACAGGTGTATTGTGGACAGATTCTGTTGCCCAGTAGGAGCGGTGAGTGTTTTTTTTTTACTTAACCCATGTTAAAAGTATTCCCCCAATTTTTTTTGCATTCCAGAGACACTTTTTGGGACCGATGAACAGGAAGGGAAGTGTTGTGAATTCTGTTGTCGGGCTCCCTCCTGTGGTCATGAATGGTACTTCGGCTGGTTCTGTCCATGGACTTCCTCTGGTGGGTGTTTCTGAGTTTCCTTCCACAGGTGACGAGGTTAATTCGTTAGCTGGCTGCTCTATTTAACTCCACTTAGATCTTTGCTCCATGCCACCTGTCAATGTTCCAGTATTGGTGTAGTTCACTCCTGGATCGTTCTTGTGACCTGTCTTCCCAGCAGAAGCTAAGTTCCTGCTTGTTTTTCTATGGTTTGCTATTTTTCTGTCCAGCTTGCTATTTTTTATTGTTGTCTTGCTTGCTGGAAGCTCTGGGATGCAGAGGGAGCGCCTCCGCACCGTGAGTCGGTGCGGAGGGTCTTTTTGCGCCCTCTGCGTGGACTTTTTGTAGGTTTTTGTGCTGACCGCAAAGCAACCTTTTCTATCCTCAGTCTGTTCAGTAAATCGGGCCTCACTTTGCTAAATCTATTTCATCTCTGTGTTTGTATTTTCATCTTTATTCACAGTCATTATATGTGGGGGGCTGCCTTTTCCATTGGGGAATTTCTCTGAGGCAAGGTAGGCTTTATTTTTCTATCTTCAGGGCAAGCTAGTTCCTTAGGCTGTGCCGAGTTGCATAGGGAGCGTTAGGCGCAATCCACGGCTATTTCTAGTGTGTGTGATAGGATTAGGGATTGCGGTCAGCAGAGTTCCCACGTCCCAGAGCTCGTCCTTTATTATCAGTAACTATCAGGTCATTCCGTGTGCTCTTAACCACCAGGTCCATTATTGTCCTGACCACCCGGTCATAACAGTACAGGTGGCCCAAAGTACTAATGCATCTCAATAGAGGGATAAGAGAAGTTCTGAGACCATTTTTTTTTCTTTGCAGTGTGTTTTGTCTCTCTTTTCCCCTTTACCTCTGGGTGGTTCAGGACACAGGTGTAAACATGGACATTCAAGGTCTGTCCTCTTGGATGGATAATCTCACTACAAGGGTACAAAACATTCAAGATTTTGTGGTTCAGAATCCGATGTCAGAGCCTAGGATTCCAATTCCTGATTTGTTTTTTGGTGATAGATCTAAGTTCTTGAATTTCAAAAATAATTGTAAATTGTTTCTTGCCTTGAAACCTCGCTCCTCAGGTGACCCTGTTCAACAAGTAAAGATCATTATTTCTTTGTTACGTGGTGACCCTCAAGACTGGGCATTTTCCCTTGCGCCAGGAGATCCGGCATTGCGTGATGTTGATGCGTTTTTCCTGGCGCTTGGATTGCTTTATGACTAACCTAATTCAGTGGATCAGGCAGAGAAAATCTTGCTGGCTCTGTGTCAGGGTCAGGATGAAGCGGAGAAATATTGTCAGAAGTTTAGAAAGTGGTCTGTGCTCACTCAGTGGAATGAATGTGCCCTGGCAGCAATCTTCAGAAAGGGTCTCTCTGAAGCCCTTAAGGATGTCATGGTGGGATTTCCCATGCCTGCTGGTCTGAATGAGTCTATGTCTTTGGCCATTCAGATCGATCGACGCTTGCGTGAGCGTAAAGCTGTGCACCATTTGGCGGTACTATCTGAGCATTGGCCTGAGCCTATGCAATGTGATAGGACTTTGACCAGAGCTGAACGGCAAGAACACAGACGTCGGAATGGGCTGTGTTTTTACTGTGGTGATTCCACTCATGCTATCTCCGATTGTCCTAAGCGCACTAAGCGGTTCGCTAGGTCTGCCACCATTGGTATGGTACAGTCTAAATTTCTATTGTCCGTTACTCTGATTTGCTCTTTGTCATCCTATTCTGTTATGGTATTTGTGGATTCAGGCGCTGCCCTGAATTTGATGGACTTGGAGTATGCTAGGCGCTGTGGTTTTTTCTTGGAGCCCTTGCAGTATCCTATTCCATTGAGAGGAATTGATGCTACGCCTTTGGCCAAGAATAAGCCTCAGTACTGGACCCAATTGACCATGTGCATGGCTCCTGCACATCAGGAGGATATCCGCTTTCTGGTGTTGCATAATCTGCATGATGTGGTCGTTTTGGGGTTGCCATGGCTACAGGTTCATAATCCAGTATTGGACTGGAAATCTATGTCTGTGTCCAGCTGGGTTTGCCAGGGGGTACATGGTGATGTTCCATTTTTGTCTATTTCGTCTTCCACTCCTTCTGAAGTTCCAGAGTTTTTTTCGGATTATCGGGATGTATTTGATGAGCCCAAAGCCAGTGCCCTACCTCCTCATAGGGATTGCGATTGTGCAATTAATTTGATTCCTGGTAGTAAGTTTCCTAAGGGCCGATTGTTTAATTTATCTGTGCCGGAACACGCCGCTATGCGGAGTTATATAAAGGAATCCTTGGAGAAAGGCCATATTCGCCCGTCGTCATCACCGTTAGGAGCAGGGTTCTTTTTTGTGGCCAAGAAGGATGGTTCTTTGAGACCTTGTATTGATTACCGCCTTCTTAATAAAATTACAGTCAAATTTCAGTATCCTTTGCCGTTGCTGTCTGATTTGTTTGCTCGTATTAAAGGGGCTAGTTGGTTCACCAAGATAGATCTTCGAGGGGCGTATAATCTTGTGCGTATTAAACAAGGCGATGAATGGAAAACAGCATTTAATACGCCCAAGGGCCATTTTGAGTACCTGGTTATGCCATTCGGGCTTTCCAATGCTCCATCAGTATTTCAGTCCTTTATGCATGACATCTTCCGAGAGTACCTGGATAAATTCCTGATTGTGTATTTGGATGATATTTTGGTCTTTTCGGATGATTGGGAGTCTCATGTGAAGCAGGTCAGAATGGTGTTCCAGGTCCTTCGTGCGAATTCCTTGTTTGTGAAGGGGTCAAAGTGTCTCTTTGGAGTTCAGAAGGTTTCATTTTTGGGGTTCATTTTTTCCCCTTCTACTATCGAGATGGACCCTGTTAAAGTCCAGGCCATTTACGATTGGACTCAGCCGACATCTGTGAAGAGCCTGCAAAAGTTCCTGGGCTTTGCTAATTTTTATCGGCGCTTCATCGCTAATTTTTCTAGTGTTGCTAAACCGTTGACTGATTTGACCAAGAAGGGTGCTCTTCTGCAGCTGTAGAGGCTTTTCAGGAGTTGAAGCGTCGTTTTTCTTCTGCCCCTGTGTTGTGCCAGCCAGATGTTTCGCTCCCGTTTCAGGTTGAGGTTGATGCTTCTGAGATTGGAGCAGGGGCTGTTTTGTCGCAAAGAAGTTCTGATGGCTTGGTGATGAAGCCATGTGCTTTCTTTCCTAGAAAGTTTTCGCCTGCTGAGCGTAATTATGATGTTGGTAATCGAGAGTTGTTGGCCATGAAGTGGGCATTCGAGGAGTGGCGTCATTGGCTTGAAGGAGCCAAGCATCGCGTGGTGGTCTTGACAGATCACAAGAATTTGACTTATCTTGAGTCTGCCAAATGGTTGAATCCGAGACAGGCTCGATGGTCGTCATTTTTCTCCCGTTTTGATTTTGTGGTTTCGTACCTTCCGGGCTCTAAGAATGTGAAGGCTGATGCCCTGTCAAGGAGTTTTGTGCCTGACTCTCCGGGTGTTCCTGAGCCGGCAGGTATTCTCAAAGAGGGGGTAATTTTGTCTGCCATCTCCCCTGATTTGCGGCGGGTGCTGCAAAAATTTCAGGCTGATAGACCTGACCGTTGCCCAGCGGAGAAACTGTTTGTCCCTGATAGATGGGCTAGTAGAGTTATCTCTGAGATTCATTGTTCAGTGTTGGCTGGGCATCCTGGAATCTTTGGTACCAGAGATTTGGTGGCTAGATCCTTTTGGTGGCCGTCTTTGTCACGGGATGTGCGTTCTTTTGTGCAGTCCTGTGGGACTTGTGCTCGGGCTAAGCCCTGCTGTTCTCATGCCAGTGGGTTGCTTTTGCCCTTGCCGGTCCCGAAGAGGCCCTGGACGCATATTTCTATGGATTTTATTTCGGATCTCCCCGTCTCTCAAAAGATGTCGGTTATTTGGGTGGTTTGTGATCGCTTTTCTAAGATGGTCCATTTGGTACCTTTGTCTAAATTGCCTTCCTCCTCTGATTTGGTGCCATTATTTTTCCAGCATGTGGTTCGTTTACATGGTATCCCGGAGAACATCGTTTCTGACAGAGGTTCCCAGTTTGTTTCGAGGTTTTGGCGATCCTTTTGTGCTAGGATGGGGATTGATGGGCTTTCCATCCTCAGACAAATGGCCAAACCGAACGAACTAATCAAACTTTGGAAACATATCTGAGATGCTTTGTTTCTGCTGATCAGGATGATTGGGTGTCCTTTTTGCCGTTGGCTGAGTTCGCCCTTAATAATCGGGCCAGCTCGGCTACTTTGGTTTCGCCGTTTTTCTGCAATTCTGGTTTCCATCCTCGTTTCTCTTCAGGGCAGGTTGAGTCTTCGGACTGTCCTGGTGTAGATACTGTGGTGGATAGGTTGCAGCAGATTTGGACTCATGTGGTGGACAATTTGACATTGTCCCAGGAGAAGGCTCAATGTTTCGCTAACCGCCGGCGCTGTGTGGGTCCCCGACTTCGTGTTGGGGATTTGGTTTGGTTGTCGTCTCGTTATGTTCCTATGAAGGTTTCCTCTCCTAAGTTTAAGCCTCGTTTCATTGGTCCGTATAAGATTTCTGAGGTTATCAATCCTGTGTCATTTTGTTTGGCCCTTCCTGCTTCTTTTGCCATCCATAATGTGTTCCATAGGTCGTTATTGCGGAGATACGTGGCACCTGTGGTTCCATCCGTTGATCCTCCTGCCCCGGTGTTGGTTGAGGGGGAGTTGGAGTATGTGGTGGAGAAGATTTTGGATTCTCGTATTTCGAGACGGAAACTCCAGTACCTGGTCAAGTGGAAGGGTTATGGTCAGGAAGATAATTCCTGGGTTTTTGCCTCTGATGTTCATGCTGCCGATCTGGTTCGTGCCTTTCATTTGGCTCATCCTGGTCGGCCTGGGGGCACTGGTGAGGGTTCGGTGACCCCTCCTCAAGGGGGGGTACTGTTGTGAATTCTGTTGTCGGGCTCCCTCCTGTGGTCATGAATGTTACTTCGGCTGCTTCTGTCCATGGACTTCCTCTGGTGGGTGTTTCTGAATTTCCTTCCACAGGTGACGAGGTAAATTCGTTAGCTGGCTGCTCTATTTAACTCCACTTAGATCTTTGCTCCATGCCACCTGTCAATGTTCCAGTATTGGTGTAGTTCACTCCTGGATCGTTCTTGTGACCTGTCTTCCCAGCAGAAGCTAAGTTCCTGCTTGTTTTTCTATGGTTTACTATTTTTCTGTCCAGCTTGCTATTTTTTTTTGTTGTCTTGCTTGCTGGAAGCTCTGGGACGCAGAGGGAGCGCCTCCGCACCATGAGTCGGTGCGGAGGGTCTTTTTGCGCCCTCTGTGTGGTCTTTTTGTTGGTTTTTGTGCTGACCGCAAAGCAACCTTTCCTATCCTCAGTCTGTTCAGTAAGTCGGGCCTCACTTTGCTAAATCTATTTCATCTCTGTGTTTGTATTTTCATCTTTATTCACAGTCATTATATGTGGGGGGCTGCCTTTTCCTTTGGGGAATTTCTCTGAGGCAAGGTAGGCTTTATTTTTCTATCTTCAGGGCTAGCTAGTTCCTTAGGCTGTGCCGAGTTGCATAGGGAGCGTTAGGAGCAATCCACGGCTATTTCTAGTGTGTGTGATAGGATTAGGGATTGCGGTCAGCAGAGTTCCCATGTCCCAGAGCTCGTCCTTTATTATCAGTAACTATCAGGTCATTCCGTGTGCTCTTAACCACCAGGTCCATTATTGTCCTGACCACCAGGTCATAACAGGGAAGGCTGTGAATTTTTGGGGAAATATAATCTCTGGCATATAAATTTGTTTGTTGGACAATTAATTACTTTATGAAAGTTTTTATGAGTGACAAATCTGAAAAAAAAGTCAAAGGTGTAAAATTGATTACATCAACTTTAGTCCCTTTTATTCCAGGATTTTCTAAAACTGGGGAATCTGCAGTGAGAATAAATAGTTTAAATTGTTGGGATACTACATTGGAGGGGGAACTGTGGAACATGGCTGTGCCTCTGACGTTTCAGCAGTGAAGACTGACTGTGATACCATAGGGCTGTGGGATCCCATGAAGGAAGAGGAGTCATTACTGGCTGAAGACATTTTTTTCAGAAACACATTCTGTCTCGCTATTGAAACAGCCGCAGCAAGGCAGAATGTACATTACTCCACAGTGAGCAATCTACACACCAATTTAATATTCTATGCCTGCTAATAACAATAAAAAAAAATATGTAAAATTAATCTAACACACTAGTAATTTTTATTATTTTAACTTTTGAAAAAAAAATGTAAAAAAAGCAGACAAGCAATCAGACATTAGTGAACTAAAGGAATTAAAAATAGTGACCAATAAAAATTAATAACAAAAAGAAAAACATTTCATCTGATTAGGGGATGAAAGAGGGGGTGATTAGGAGATTAGGGAGCACAGGGTGAGGAGAAAGAGGGGGTGATCTGGGGGGCTAAGAGATTAGGGAGCACAGGGTGAGGATTTATTGATCTGGAGCTGATATTTCACTTTTACTGACGGGACAGCACTTGGGCATAGTGTATCTCTCTTCTCTCCCAGAACAACAACAAGGGGAGAAGAGGCATACATGGCTCAAATGCTTGTCATGCTGTGACTGTACGTGATTACGGAAAGTGGCCCTGCACTATACCTAGGGCTGAGGCCCCAACTGTTCCTTCACCCAAAGGACCTCTGGAGGTGCGAAGGTTTTGGGCCACCAGCCTTACTGTTCACCTGTTATACCCTATGCTGTCCCCTCCGCCTCCCCTAGGAGGCCTAGGACAGAAATGCTAGTGTATAAACACGTAAGACAAACAGGGATAACAAAAGCAACTAACATACAAAACACTTACCAAAGGTAGAGAGGTATATAGGAAAGGGTAGGAGTGTACAAACCAAATGGGAATAGGATAATGAGTAGTGTTGAGCATTCCAAGTATCGGGTATCGGCCGATATTTGCGGTATCGGAATTCCGATCCTGAGTTCCGATATTTTTGCGATATCGGGAATCGGGATCGGGATGAATATTCATGTGTAAAATAAAGAATAAAAATAAAAAATATGGGTATACTCACCCCTCCAGCGGACCCTGGACCTTAGCGGTGTAACCGGCAGCCCCCGTTCCTAAGAATGAGCGGGTAAAGGACCTGCGATGACGTCGCAGCTTGTGATTGGTCGCGTGAGCGGTCACATGAGCAATCACAAGCCGCGACGTCATCGAAGGTCCTTCACCCGCTCATTCTTAGGAACGGGGGCTGCCAGTTGCAGCGGTTAGAACCAGGGCGCGTCCGAGGGTGAGTATATCCCTATTTTTTATTTTTATTCTTTATTTTACACATAAATATGGATCCCCGGGCCTGAGGGAGAGTTTCCTCTCCTTCAGACCCCGGGATCCATCAAGGATACATTCTGATATTTGTGTCCCATTGACTTGTATTGGTATCGGGTATCGGTATCGGCGATATCCAATATTTTTCGGATATCGGCCGATACAATCCGATACCGATACTTTCAAATATTGGACGGTATCGCTCAACACTAATAATGAGGAAAGCATACACCCCAAAACAGCATGCAACAATCTCCAGAAGCAACAAACAATCTCCAACTCCGCACAACTCCAGGTAACCAGGAAGAGCCCGTTCACTGGCGAGGTAGAGAAGGTCTGGCCAGATTTTATAGAGAGAGGAAATGGCCAATTTAGGAGCAGCTGTGAGATGGAGATGCATGTTTCAAACCAGTATAGAAAGGGTCATTAACCTCTTCAGCACTAAAGGAAACAAAATCCATTTAATGTGGAACACAAAACACACAGGCTAAATGGAAAACCTGCGATTCACAATACGCAGTGATTTTCTAACTCCAGATCTCCAAGGAGGACGTGACACTCGTGACAGTGCAGTTCTGTTTTCATAACATTTTGGAATTTCATTGCTGTGATTGGATCTCTCACAGTGATTAAAGCAACAGAAAGCAATAAACTCAGTTCCTGATATTAACGGGGTATGACTGGCAGATCTTGATGTGTGCACAGTGCATCCGTTCTCTATTTTGCTACAGGAAGAAAAGGAGGGAGGCTGGGGGTTGGCGGCATACCTAAAAAGATACCGAGGGAGACTTGGGAACATAAATTTTCTCTCCTCTGACATATTAGATTATGTCAGAGGAGAGAGAAATTATTTTTAAACTGTGTGTTACTTTTTCTTTACATGATCGTCATTATTTGTTGAATAACAACGATCATGTGATTAGGAACCATAAAAAACAGCCCAGATAATTTTCTCAATGATCTCAGCTACCCTTGATAGCTGAAACCCTGCATTTTTTTTTACTCTAGGGGGTACTATTTACTTAATTCTCAATGCTGTTAAAAAGCGCTGCTGAAGAATAAGGACCTTTAAATAGATATTCCCATCTCCAAAATCATATCCCTATATATCGTAGGTGTCATATTAAAGATATTAGCATATACCACCAATTAGAAATGTAGTATAGTTTTTTCTGATTTGTTAAGTCTCTTTCCTCATGTGCAGGCATTGCAGGACCTTATCTATATATATAATTGTCTAAGGGGTACTTCCGTCTGTCTTTCTGTCCTTCTGTCACGGTTATTCGTTCGCTGATTGGTCTCGGCAGCTGCCTGTCATGGCTGCCGCGACCAATCAGCGACGGCCACAGTCCGATTAGTCCCTCCCCTACTCCCCTGCACTCACTGCCCGGTGCCCGCTCCGTAATCCCCTCCGCTCACCGCTCACACAGGGTTAATGGCAGCGGTAATGGCCCACGGTGTAACGCACTCCGTTACCGCTGCTATTAACCCTGTGTGTCCCCAACTATTTACTATTGATGCTGCCCAGGCAGCATCAATAGTAAAAATATGTCATGTTAAAAATAATAAAAAAAACAAAAAACCTGCTATACTCACCCTCCGCTGCCTTTCTCGCTCCCCGCCACGCTTCCGGGACCGCTCCATTGCAAGCGGCAGCTTCCAGTCCCGTCCCAGGGCTGGTGTGCGACAAGGACCTGCCGTGACGTCACGGTCATGTGACCGCGACGTCATCATAGGTCCTGCTCACACCAGCCCTGAGACGGGACCAGAAGCTGCCGCTTGCAATGGAGCGGTGACCGGTCCCGAGAGCGTCGCGAGGAGCGAGAAAGGCGGCGGAGGGTAAGTATAGCAGGACTTCAACGGGCTATAGGTGAGTATATGTTTATTTTATTTTTTGACTCTCTATACTACGTGGCTCTGTGCTGGGCAATATACTACGTGGCTCTGCTATATACTATGTGGCTGGGCAATATACTATGTGGCTGGGCAACATACTATGTGACTGGGCAATACGTGGCTGGGCAATATACTACGTGTTGTGAATTCTGTGGCTGAGTTCACTTCTGTGGTCACAAGTGGTATTGCAGTCTCTGGGCTTCCTCCCTCAGGTGTTTTGGTGAGCTCGTTGGCTGCCTTGCTATTTAGCTCCACCTGAGTCTGTCTTCCTTGCTCCTTGTCAATGTTCCAGTGTTGGATCTGAGCTACTGCATCTTTCCTTGGGCCTGCTGCTCTGCTAGATAAGTGCTTCTAGTTTGTTTTCTGTTTTTTCTGTCCAGCTTGCTATTAACTTTTGCTGGAAGCTCTGAGAAGCAAAGGGGTGCACCGCCGTGCTGTTAGTTCGGCACGGTGGGTCTTTTTGCCCCTTTGCGTGGTTTTCGTTTTAGGGTTTTTTGTAGACTGCATAGTTCTCTTTGCTATCCTCGCTCTGTCTAGAATATCGGGCCTCACTTTGCTGAATCTATTTCATTCCTACGTTTGTCTTTTCATCTTGCTAACAGTCATTATATGTGGGGGGCTGCCTATTCCTTTGGGGTATTTCTCTGAGGTAAGTCAGGCTTGTATTTCTATCTTCAGGCTAGTCAGCTCCTCAGGCAGTGCCGAGTTGCATAGGTAGTGATAGGCGCAATCCACTGCTGCTTATAGTTGTGTGAGGATAGATCAGGTACTGCAGTCTACAGAGATTCCACGTCTCAGAGCTCGTCCTATTGTTTTTGGTTATTGCCAGATCTCTGTATGTGCGCTGATTACTGCACGCTGTGTTGCCTGATTGCCAGCCATAACAGTACAAGGAGCCATACCAATGATTCCCAATAGAGGGAAAAAAGAAATCCTGACATCATTTTTTTTTCTTAGCTCTGTCTTCAGTCTTTTTTTTCCCCTAGACATTAGAGTGCTTCAGGACACAGCTGTGGACATGGATATTCAGGCTCTGTGCTCCTCAATGGATAATCTCGTTGTAAATGTACAAAAGATTCAAGATACTATTGATCAGAAATCGATGCTAGAACCAAGAATTCCGATTCCTGATTTGTTTTTTGGTGACAGAACTAAGTTCCTGAGCTTCAGAAATAATTGTAAGCTATTTTTGGCCTTGAAACCTCATTCTTCTGGTAATCCTATTCAACAGGTTTTGATTATTATTTCTTTTTTGCGCGGCGACCCACAGGACTGGGCGTTTTCTCTTGCACCAGGAGATTCTGCATTGAGTAATGTTGATGCATTTTTCCAGGCGCTGGGATTGCTTTACGATGAGCCTAAATCAGTGGATCAGGCTGAGAAAAATCTGCTGGCTTTATGCCAGGGTCAGGATGATGTAGAAGTATATTGTCAGAAATTTAGGAAGTGGTCAGTACTCACTCTGTGGAATGAATCTGCACTAGCGGCTTTGTTCAGAAAGGGTCTCTCTGAAGCTCTTAAGGATGTAATGGTGGGATTTCCTATGCCTGCTGGTTTGAATGAGTCTATGTCCTTGGCCATTCAGATCGGTCGTCGCTTGCGCGAGCGTAAATCTGTGCACCATCTGGCGGTATTGTCTGAGAGTAAACCTGAGCCTATGCAGTGCGACAGGACTATGACTAAAGTAGAACGGCAAGAACACAGACGTCTGAACAGACTGTGTTTCTATTGTGGTGATTCTACTCATGCTATTTCTAATTGTCCTAAACGCACTAGGCGGTTCGATAGCTCTGCCGTTATTGGTATTGTACAGTCCAAATTCCTTTTGTCCATTACCTTAATGTGCTCTTTGTCATCGTATTCTGTCATGGCGTTTGTGGATTCAGGCGCTGCCCTGAATCTGATGGATTTGGATTATGCTAAACGTTGTGGATTTTTCTTGGAGCCTTTGCGGTGTCCTATTCCGTTGAGAGGAATTGATGCTACACCTTTGGCCAAGAATAAGCCTCAGTACTGGGCCCAGCTGACCATGTGCATGGCTCCTGCACATCAGGAAGTTATTCGCTTTCTGGTACTGCATAATTTGCATGATGTGGTCGTGTTGGGGTTGCCATGGCTACAAACCCATAATCCAGTATTGGATTGGAACTCTATGTCGGTAACCAGCTGGGGTTGTCAGGGAGTACATGGTGATGTTCCATTTTTGTCTATTTCGTCATCCATTCCTTCTGACATCCCAGAGTTCTTGTCGGACTTTCAGGATGTATTTGAAGAGTCCAAGTCTGATGCCCTACCTCCGCATAGGAATTGTGATTGTGCTATCGATTTGATTCCTGGTAGTAAATTCCCTAAGGGTCGTTTATTTAATTTGTCCGTACCTGAACACACCGCTATGCGCAGTTATGTGAAGGAGTCCCTGGAGAAGGGACATATTCGCCCATCGTCGTCACCATTGGGAGCAGGGTTCTTTTTTGTAGCCAAGAAGGATGGTTCTCTAAGACCGTGTATTGATTACCGCCTTCTTAATAAGATCACTGTTAAGTTTCAGTATCCCTTGCCATTGATATCTGACTTGTTTGCTCGTATTAAGGGGGCTAGTTGGTTTACTAAGATTGATCTTCGTGGTGCGTATAATCTGGTGAGAATCAGGCAGGGAGATGAATGGAAAACGGCATTTAATACGCCCGAGGGTCATTTTGAGTATCTGGTGATGCCGTTCGGACTTGCCAATGCTCCATCTGTTTTTCAGTCTTTTATGCATGACATTTTCCGTGAGTATCTGGATAAATTCTTGATTGTTTACTTGGATGACATTTTGATCTTCTCAGATGATTGGGAGTCTCATGTGAAGCAAGTCTGAATGGTTTTCCAGGTACTGCGTGCTAATTCCTTGTTCGTGAAGGGATCAAAGTGTCTCTTCGGTGTGCAGAAAGTTTCATTTTTGGGGTTCATCTTTTCCCCTTCTACTATCGAGATGGATCCGGTTAAGGTTCAGGCCATCCAGGATTGGACTCAGCCGACATCTCTAAAAAGTCTGCAGAAATTCCTGGGCTTTGCTAATTTTTATCGTCGCTTCATCTGTAATTTTTCTAGCATTGCCAGACCATTGACCGATTTGACCAAGAAGGGTGCTGATTTGGTTAATTGGTCTTCTGCTGCCGTGGAAGCTTTTCAGGAGTTGAAGCGTCGTTTTTGCTGTGCCCCTGTGTTGTGTCAACCTGATGTTTCTCTTCCGTTCCAGGTCGAGGTTGATGCTTCTGAGATTGGTGCAGGGGCGGTTTTGTCACAGAGAGGTTCTGGTTGCTCAGTGTTCAAACCATGTGCTTTCTTTTCCAGGAAATTTTCTGCTGCTGAGCGTAATTATGATGTGGGCAACCGAGAGTTGCTGGCCATGAAGTGGGCATTCGAGGAGTGGCGTCATTGGCTTGAGGGTGCTAAGCATCGCGTGGTGGTTTTGACTGATCATAAGAACCTTACTTATCTTGAGTCTGCCAAGCGCTTGAATCCTAGACAGGCCCGTTGGTCGTTATTTTTTGCTCGTTTTGATTTTGTGATTTCATACCTTCCGGGCTCTAAAAATGTGAAGGCGGATGCTCTGTCTAGGAGTTTTGTGCCCGACTCTCCGGGGTTATCTGAGCCGGCGAGTATCCTCAAGGAAGGAGTCATTGTGTCTGCCATCTCCCCTGATTTGCGGAGAGTGTTGCAGAAATTTCAGGCTAATAAACCTGATCGTTGTCCGGCCGAGAAACTGTTCGTCCCTGATAGGTGGACTAGTAAAGTTATCTCTGAACTTCATTGTTCGGTGCTGGCCGGTCATCCAGGAATCTTTGGTACCAGGGAGTTGGTTGCTAGATCCTTCTGGTGGCCGTCTCTGTCACGGGATGTGCGTGCTTTTGTGCAGTCCTGTGGAATTTGTGCTAGGGCTAAGCCCTGCTGTTCACGTGCCAGTGGGTTGCTTTTGCCCTTGCAGGTCCCGAAGAGGCCTTGAACACATATTTCGATGGATTTCATTTCTGACCTTCCCGTTTCTCAAAAAATGTCGGTCATTTGGGTGGTCTGTGATCGCTTTTCTAAAATGGTCCATCTGGTGCCCTTGGTTAAATTGCCTTCCTCCTCTGATTTGGTGCCTTTGTTCTTCCAGCATGTGGTTCGTTTACATGGCATTCCTGAGAATATTGTTTCTGACAGAGGTTCCCAGTTTGTCTCGAGGTTCTGGCGAGCCTTTTGTGGTAGGATGGGCATTGACCTATCTTTCTCCTCGGCCTTCCATCCTCAGACTAATGGCCAGACCGAACGAACCAATCAGACCTTGGAAACATATCTGAGATGTTTTGTTTCCGCTGACCAGGATGATTGGGTGTCATTTTTGCCGTTGGCTGAGTTCGCCCTTAATAATCGGGCCAGCTCGGCTACCTTGGTCTCTCCATTTTTCTGCAATTCTGGGTTCCATCCTCGTTTCTCTTCAGGACAGGTTGATTGAATCTTCGGACTGTCCTGGTGTGGATTCTGTGGTGGACAGGTTGCAGCAGATCTGGACTCAGGTAGTGGACAATTTGACCTTGTCCCAGGAGAAGGCTCAGCTTTTCGCTAATCGCAGACGCCGTGTGGGACCCCGACTTCGTGTTGGGGATCTGGTTTGGTTATCTTCTCGTCATATTCCTATGAAGGTTTCCTCTCCTAAATTTAAACCTCGTTTTATTGGTCCGTATAGGATTTCTGAGATTCTCAATCCGGTGTCTTTTCGTCTGACCCTCCCAGACTCCTTTTCCATACATAATGTATTCCATAGGTCGTTGTTGAGGAGATACGTGGCACCTATGGTTCCATCTGTGGAGCCTCCTGCCCCTGTTTTGGTGGAGGGGGAATTGGAGTATATTGTGGAGAAGATTTTGGATTCTCGTGTCTCTAGACGGAAACTCCAGTATCTGGTCAAATGGAAGGGTTATGCTCAGGAAGATAATTCCTGGGTTTTTGCCTCTGATGTCCATGCCCCAGATCTTGTTCGTGCCTTTCATGTGGCTCATCCTGGTCGGCCTGGGGGTTCTGGTGAGGGTTCGGTGACCCCTCCTCAAGGGGGGGGTACTGTTGTGAATTCTGTGGCTGAGTTCACTTCTGTGGTCACAAGTGGTATTGCAGTCTCTGGGCTTCCTCCCTCAGGTGTTTTGGTGAGCTCGTTGGCTGCCTTGCTATTTAGCTCCACCTGAGTCTGTCTTCCTTGCTCCTTGTCAATGTTCCAGTGTTGGATCTGAGCTACTGCATCTTTCCTTGGGCCTGCTGCTCTGCTAGATAAGTGCTTCTAGTTTGTTTTCTGTTTTTTCTGTCCAGCTTGCTATTAACTTTTGCTGGAAGCTCTGAGAAGCAAAGGGGTGCACCGCCGTGCTGTTAGTTCGGCACGGTGGGTCTTTTTGCCCCTTTGCGTGGTTTTCGTTTTAGGGTTTTTTGTAGACTGCATAGTTCTCTTTGCTATCCTCGCTCTGTCTAGAATATCGGGCCTCACTTTGCTGAATCTATTTCATTCCTACGTTTGTCTTTTCATCTTGCTAACAGTCATTATATGTGGGGGGCTGCCTATTCCTTTGGGGTATTTCTCTGAGGTAAGTCAGGCTTGTATTTCTATCTTCAGGCTAGTCAGCTCCTCAGGCAGTGCCGAGTTGCATAGGTAGTGATAGGCGCAATCCACTGCTGCTTATAGTTGTGTGAGGATAGATCAGGTACTGCAGTCTACAGAGATTCCACGTCTCAGAGCTCGTCCTATTGTTTTTGGTTATTGCCAGATCTCTGTATGTGCGCTGATTACTGCACGCTGTGTTGCCTGATTGCCAGCCATAACAACTACGTGGCTGGGCAATATACTACGTGGCTCTGCTATATACTATGTGACTGGGCAATATACTATGTGACTGGGCAATATACTACGTGGCTGTGCAATATACTACGTGACTGAGCAATATACTATGTGGCTCTGCTATATACTATGTGGCTGGGCAATATACTACGTGACTGGGCAATATACTACGTGGCTCTGCTATATACTATGTGGCTGGACAATATACTACGTGACTGAGCAATATACCGTACTACGTGGGCTGTGCAATATACTATGTGGCTGGGCAATACGTAACTGGGCAATATACTACATGGCTGGGCAATATACTACGTGGCTGTGCAATATACTACGTGGCTGGGCAGTATACAACGTCACTGGGCAATATACTACGTGGCTGGGCAATATACTACGTGGCTGGGCAATATACTACGTGACTGGGCAATATACTACGTGGCTGGGCAATATACTACGTGGCTGGGCAATATACTACATCGCTGGGCAATATACTACGTCGCTGGGCAATATACTACGTGGACATGCATATTCTAGAATACCCAATGCGTTAGAATCGGGCCACCATCTAGTCTACTATATAATTGTCTAAGGGTCACTTCCGTCTGTCTGTCCTTCTGTCTGTCACGGTTATTCATTCACTGATTGGTCTCACCAGCTGCCTGTTATGGCTGCCGCGACCAATCAGCGACGGGCACAGTCCGGAAGAAAATGGCCGCTCCTTACTCCCCACAGTCAGTGCCTGTCACCCGCATACTCCCCTCCGGTCACTGCTAACACAGGGTTAATGCCGGCGGTAACGGACTGCGTTATGCCGCGGGTAACGCACTTTGTTACCGCCGCTATTAACCCTGTGTGTCCCCAACCTTTTATTATTGATGCTGCCTATGCGGCATCAATAGTAAAGAAGTAATGTTAAAAATAATTAAAAAAAACAAAAAACCTGCTATACTCACCCTCCATCGTAAGCTAAGCCACTCCCGCCGGCCACCGTCTTCCGCTGCAGTTTCCAGTGGCAAAGATGGTATGGCAGAAGGACCTGCCATGACGTCACGGTTATGTGACCGCAACGTCATCACAGGCCCTACGCGCCTGCGCGACAAGGACCTGCCATGACGACACAGTCATGTGACCGCGACGTCAACACAGGCCCTGCGCGCATGCGCTAGAAAGACCTGCCATGACGTCACAGTCATGTGACCATGATGTCATCACAGGTCCTGCGCTGTGATACCAACTCTGGAACCGCAAGCTGCCGTGGACTACAACGGGCCTTCGGAAAGGTGAGTATATGATTATTTTTTATTTTTTCACCTGTGACAAACCTGGCTGGGCAATATACTACGTAGCTGGGCAATATACTACGTGACTGGCCAATATACTATGTGGCTCTGTGCTGTATACTACGTCACTCGGCAATATACTACGTCACTGGGCAATATGCTACATTACTGACCAATATACTACGTGGCTCTGTGCTGTATACTACGTCGCTGTGCAATATACTACGTCACTGGGCAATATACTACGTAACTGGGCAATATACTACGTGGCTGGGCAATATACTACGTGGCTGGGCAATATACTACGTAACTGGGCAATATACTACGTGGCTGGGCAATATACTACGTGACTGGGCAATATACTACGTGACTGGGCAATATACTACGTGGCTGCGCAATATACTACGTGACTGGGCAATATACTACGTAACTTGCCAATAAACTACGTGGCTGCGCAATATACTACGTCACTAGGCAATATACTATATCACTGGGCAATATACTACGTGGCTGGGCAATATACTACGTGACTGTGCAATATACTACGTAACTGGCCAATATACTACGCGGCTGCGCAATATACTACGTCACTGGGCAATATACTACGTGGCTGGGCAATATACTACGTTGCTGGGAAATATACTATGTCACTGGGCAATATACTACGTGTCTGGGCAATATACTACGTGTCTGGGCAATATACTACGTGTCTGGGCAATATACTACGTGGCTGCGCAATATACTAAGTGGCTGCGCAATATACTACGTAACTGGGCAATATACTATGTGTCTGGGCAATATACTACGTGGCTGGACAATATACTATGTGGCTGGACAATATACTACGTGACTGGGCAATATACTACGTGATTGGGCAATATACTATGTGGCTGGGCAATATACTACATAGCTGGGCAATATACTACGTGGTTGGGCAATATACTACGTGGCTGTGCAATATACTATGTCACTGGGCAATATACTACGTGGCTGGGTAATATACTACGTGGCTGGCCAATATACTACATCACTGGGCAATATACTACGTGGCTGGGCAATATACTACATGGTTGGGCAATATACTACGTGGCTGTGCAATATACTACGTCACTGGGCAATATACTACGTGGCTGGGCAATATACTATGTGGCTGGGCAATATATTACGTGGCTGGGCAATATACTACGTGGACATGCATATTCTAGAATACCCGATGCGTTAGAATCGGGCCACCATCTAGTGTACTCATAGTTAGTACCACTAGCAACTAGCTAGCTAACTATTGCTACAGTATATCAGTGGTCGTAACCATATCATACAATCAGTAGCGTAGCTACCGGGGGGGCACCCGGAGCTACACTACTGTAACTGTATCGGCACGCTCAGTATTGGGGTATCAGGGGCAGTAATAGGGACACATACGGCAGCAGTGGCTCAGTATTGGGGTATCAGGGGCAGTAATATGGACACATACAGTAGAAGCGGTTCAGTATCGGGGTATCAGGTGCAGTAATAGGGACACATACGGCAGCAGCGGCTCAGTATTGGGGTATCAGTTGCAGTAATAGGGACACATATGGCAGCAGCGGCTCAGCATTGGGGTATCAGGGGCAGTAATAGGGTCACATAGGGCAAAAGCGGCTCAGTATTGGGGTATAAGGTGCAGTAATAAGGACACATAGGGCAGCAGCGGCTCAGTATTGGGGTACAAGGTGCAGTAATAGGGACACATGGCAGCCGCGGCTCAGTATTGGGGTATCAGGGGCAGTAATAGGGTCACATAGGGCAACAGCGGCTCAGTATTGGGGTATAAGGTGCAGAAATAAGGACACATAGGGCAGCAGCGGCTCAGTATTGGGGTATCAGGTGCAGTAATAGGGACACATATGGCAGCAGCGGCTCAGCATTGGGGTATCAGGGGCAGTAATAGGGTCACATAGGGCAACAGCGGCTCAGTATTGGGGTATAAGGTGCAGTAATAAGGACACATAGGGCAGCAGCGGCTCAGTATTGGGGTACCAGGTGCAGTAATAGGGACACATATGGCAGCCGCGGCTCAGTATTGGGGTATAAGCAGTATGAGGAGTTTGAGCAGGTTAGGAATAGATGGTGATGGGGCTGGAATAAGAGAAGTGAAATGTGTCTTTGTTGTATTCTCTGCAGACGAGTCCTGGCTGGAAGAAGTTGTCATGTCAGTCTGGGCCAGATGGAAAAGACGGGAAAAGTGATGACTCCATCATAAAGAACGTCAGCGGTAAGTCATTATCTGTAACTTTGCTGTGATCTATGTTCTGTAGGGCTGGTATCTACCACTGACCATATGGCGGTAATATCCATGTTGGTCGTTACTGTATATAGAGATTATGTTCAGTAACATCGCGGTCATCTGCTGAGATTCTCCTCCACTATTAGGGGGCGTCACCGAGTTGTAATCAAGGTTACCTGGTTAGGGCCCACTCAGAAGCTTCGCCACCCTGAGCCAAAACCCTAGCTACGCCTCTGCATACAATGCATTTAACATTTACAATTCAGTGGCCTGTGATACGTAAAAAAACAATTGCGTGAATATTAATTTTTTTACATTTCAACCTGTGTTTAAATATCCGATTTGTGAGTGATGCATCAGCACTAAATAATTAAGTTGGTGAAATGAAGTGAGAAAAATATAGGCAGAAATTAAATTTATTGGATCAAATAACCCCCCAAAAAATGCTTAGAGAAATGAAGGCCACCTGTGTGCAATCTAAGTGTTAAGGTACCATCACACTCAGCGACGCTGCAGCGATATAGACAACGAGCCGACCTAAACTAGATCGCTGGAGCGTCGCTGTTTAGGTCGCTGTAGAGACGTCAAACACAGCAACTCCAGAACGATGCAGGAGCGATTCAGTGACATAACGGCGACTCACTTATCGTTCTCGCTGGTTGTTAGCTCCATGTAAAACAGCCGGAGTGTACCGATCCGACACACATCTAGAGGCCCTATGCTCGTTGCAGGCGTCGTTGCTTTTGATGTCAAACATGACGATACACGCCGACCTGACGACCAAATAAAGTTCTGGACTTCTAGCTCCGACCAGCGATTGTACAGCGGGATCCAGATCGCTGCTGCGTGTCAAACACAACGAGATCGCTATCCAGGACGCTGCAACGTCACGGATTGTTGTCGTTCTCTTTGCAAAGTTGCTGAGTGTGACGGTACCTTAACATGGCCTGTCAGTATATACACTTTATCTTTTCTGAAAGGCCACAGAGGCTGCAACACCATTAAACATGAGTCACCCACTAACCGAACAACACCATGAAGATCAAGGAGTTCTCCAAACAAGTCAGGGACATAGATGTTGAGAAATACAAAGGTTGGTCTATAAAAAAGAAATAACCCAATCTCTGATGATCCCCCGGGGCATCATCAAATCTACTATTATCACATGGAAAGAACATGGCACAACAACAAACATGCCAAGTGAGGACAGCCCACCAAAACAAAGCCTCGGCAAGGAGGGCATTAATCAGAGAGGCAGCTCAGAGACCAATTGGAACCCCGAAGGAGCTGCAGTGTTTTTTGTGAAAAAAGAATTAAAGAAAAATAATTTAGATTAGGAACAGTAAAATATACTGTAGTAATAGTTATCTACTACGGTAGATTTTGCTGAATATAGTTAGTGTCAGCACGGAAAAAAAATCATCCGTCGAGCACTGATCACTGACGCACATCAGTGATAAACCTCTGGTTGTTGCTTTTTTCTTTAATCTTTATCTAAATAAAAAAGGTTTACACCAAGCACTCACACAGACACCTGAATATAATTTGCTTCTCAAACAAAAACAACACATGCGTAAAAAAATCTCCCGCTCATCCCAAACCTGGTATTCAGTGGAGGAGGCATACACCTTCCTTGCCTCCAACACTGACAGTGAAAGTTGTTTGTGTTCCTTTTGATTCCTGTTGGTTTGCATTTGTTTGTGTGTTTCCCCTGTCTGTCTCTTTCCCTGTGTTGTCTTAGGGCTAAGACCAAGGATCAGCCAGGGCTTAGGTGTGTGACGGCGCACGGGAACAAGGATTTGTCTACAGCAATAGGCTGCACAGTGCACAGGTGTCAGCATAAGGTGGGTGTTAAGGGGTTCACCATTTTTTCCCTCTCCCTAAAATAGGGGCTCCCCTTCACTAGATCACTCACCCCCTCCCTTTGCATCTCTTGCCAGGTATCTCCCTGCCTTGGCATAACATTATTGCTGGCCCCATTTTTTCGGAAGATACCAACATGGATGCAGTTGCGGCTCTTGCAAACAAATGCAGACTCTATCTCTAGAAGTGACAGATCTGCGGTTGTTAGTGGTGCAACATCAATAACAGACCTCAGGTCTGGTGGTCTCAGCTGTCAGTCAGACCCAGCCTGTACCCAAGGTGGCCCTCCCAGACTGGTTTTCTGGAGGGCGGGACAAGTTTGCAGTGTTTAGAGAAGCCTGCCAACTTTTTTCAGACAGTGCTCTTGATCCTCTGGGAGTGAGGAACAATGGGTGTAGGGATTGTGATTTCTCTACTTAAAGGGGATCCACAATCCTGGGCCTTTTCCCATCCAATCAATTCCCATACCCTCCGGTCAGTAGATGAGATTTTTGCAGCCCTAGATCTCGCTAATGATGATCCTGACCATGTCTTCATTGATGATCCTGACCCTGTCTAGGTTACGTAAGCTACAGCGGAGATTGACCAGCCTCTAGTTTTGCTCAGAATTCTGCAGATGGGACACTGACACCAAGTGGAACGATCCACTAGAAAGGCTAAAGGACTCTTAAGGTACCTTCACACTAAACGACGCTGCAGCGATCCAGACAACGATCCGGATCGCTGCAGCGTCGCTGTTTGGTCGCTGTAGAGCTGTCACACAGACTGCTCTCCAGCGACCAACGATGCCGGTAACCAGGGTAAACATCGGGTTACTAAGCGCAGGGCCGCGCTTAGTAACCCGATGTTTACCCTGGTTACCATCCTAAAAGTAAAAAAAACAAACACTACATACATACCTTCCGCTGTCTGTCCCCGGCGCTGTGCTTCTCTGTACTGGCTGTGAGCACAGCGGCCGGAAAGCAGAGCGGTGACGTCACCGCTCTGCTTTCCGGCCGCTGTGCTTACACAGGGCAGAGAAGCAGAGCGCCGGGGACAGACAGCGGAAGGTAACTATGAAGTGTTTTTTTTTTTTACTTTTACGCTGGTAACCAGGGTAAACATCGGGTTACTAAGCGCAGGGCTGCGCTTAGTAACCCGATGTTTACCCTGGTTACCAACGAAGACATCGCTGAATCGGCGTCACACACGCCGATCCAGCGATGTCAGCGGGAGAGCCAGCGACCAAATTAAGTTCTGGCCTTCTAGCTCCGACCAACGACATCACAGCAGGATTCTGATCGCTGCTGCGTGTCAAACCGAACGATATCGCTAGCCAGGACGCTGCAACGCCACGGATCGCTAGCGATATCGTTTAGTGTGAAGGTACCTTAACTCTTTATCTGTCCAGTTTTGAGGATGTATTTTCAGAAAAGGCGTGTCAGGAACTGCCTCCCCATCATGCAAAAGATTGCCTTGTTAACTTGCTCCCTAGAGCAAAACTGCCTAAAACCAGGTTATACAAACTTTCCGGCCCTGAAATGCAGGCTATGAAAGATTATATTTCTGAAAGTCTTGCTAAAGGACTTATCAGACCCTCCTTTTCTCCCATGGTAGCAGGGTTTTTTTTTGGCGAGAAAATAGATGGGGGTCTGGGTCTTTATTTAGACTTTCGACAGTTAAATCAGATTACCATCCGACACCTTTATCCCTTTCCTATCATTCCTGACTTGTTTAATCTGATTGTTGGTGCAAAAATGGTTCTCCAAGTTGGACCTTAGGGGGGCTTATAATCTGATTAGAATCAGAGCTGGGATGAGTGGAAAACAGCCTTTAACAATCCTGAGGGGCATTATAAAAATCTTGTCAAGCCATTTGGTCTGACTAATGCTTTTGCAGCTTTTCAACATTTTATTAATGATATCTTTCGTCATCTGGTGTGCAAATATGTCGTGGTATATCTCGATTACATTTTACTTGCCCGATTTTGGGTCTCATCAGGCTCATGCAGGTATTACAGATTTTACGAGATACCGTAATAAACTGTATGCTAAGCTGGAAAACTGCATATTCGCTGTACAGGAGGTGCCATACCTGGTGTCGTCTTCAGGGTTCCGGATGGAACCTGAGAAAGTCTGTGCAGTGTTGGAATGGGATCCTCCAGAAAATCTGAAAGCACAACACTTTCTGGGATTTGCTAATTATTATCGTAAGTTTATACAGAACCATTCTCGGACATGACCAAAAAGGGCACAGAGTTTTCCAATTGGTTTGACCTTGCCCGCCAGGCATTTGTTTCTCTAAAGAAATGTTTTGCCTTGGCTCCTGTACTCATTCAGCCTTATGTTTCACAACCATTTATTGTTGAGGTTGACTAGGTTCTTCTCCTAGTAAGTGGTGTCCATGCGCATTTTTCTAAAAAATCTCCTGTATCATCTAAATTTTGGAGGGCTTTTTGTTCTCACCTGGGGATGGCATTTTGCTTTTTGCATTTTGCTTTTTCCTCGGCTTTCCTTCCACAGTGTAATGGTCCGACCGAACATATTAATCAAAGTCTTGAGACATGCTTTAGGTGTTTTTGTTTCTGAAAACCAGGCAGATTGGTCATGTTACTTACTTTTGGCAGAATTTTCGTTAAATAATTGTCACCATGAGTCCATGGATAAGTCACCATTTTTTGGTGCATATGGTTTTCACCACCATTACTGTGCTTTCAGTAGGGATGAGTCTTCGGGGGTTACTGAGGAGGAACATTTTTCTTTGTCACTCTCTTCTGTATAGCAAGGGGTACAAAACAACTTGAAGGTGATGGGAGACAGATATAGTAAACAAAAATTGGTGTGCACTCAGCAGTTAAGGCATAGTGCAGGTGGAAGGGAGTGGTGAACTCCTGGAACATCAAGTGTAAAAATTTCACCGCACACTCAAAAAGTTCAATGCAAGTTTTTTAATTGCAGGTAGCAGACAAAATTGAGTATAAACTGCAATTGATAAAAGCGACCTAACGTTTCGACCTGATCTTAGGCCTTTTTCATAAGGCACTCACATCAGAAGACCATATAATGAGAAGAAAAATGATGCAGCACTCACCCTTGCGCTTCTTCCAAGTGTGTTCTTTATTCAGCAAAACATACTATGCATAGTATGAACCGGCATTCGCAGTGATCTGTGAGGGAGCGGGAGTGAGGAGAGACCGGACGACGGCCGTTTCGCGCTACGGCGCTTCTACGGGTCCATGCTAAAAACAGGTGATGTCATTTCCTTTTTAAGGTTTTAGACTCACCTGATTCTATTAATTACAATTGTGCAAGTTAAAAACAATGAGATCTCTTATTACAGAATGAACATTTACAAGTATATTACAGAATGAACATTTACAAATATATTATAAGAACACCGCCATGTCAAGTTTGTCGTTAAGACCCCCTGGGCCCTGTGCGTTTGTTTGTAGGATCCATTTCGCTTCACGCTGCAGTAGTAGGCGGTCATTATTACCGCCGTTTTGCGAACATTTAACTATTTCCAAACCTGCAAACCGCAATTGATCTGGATCGCTATTATGTGTCTCTGCCATATGTTCTACAAAACGCACGCGTCCCTTTCCTGTCCGAATTGAGTTATAATGCTCTCGTATTCGGACTGTGAGAGGTCTAATAGTCTTACCTATATAAAACCGTTGACACGGACAGAAAATTACGTAAACCAGAAATTTACTCTTGCAGGTTATGAAGTCTTTCACAAAATGCTCAATTATACCTATTTGCAAGGGGTTCTCAATTTTATGCAGATGGCATATGCTACAGTTGCCGCATCTGTGGTTACCTTGCGGTATGGTTTTTGCTAACCAATTATTTGTTGGTGGTGATACTTTATTTTTTACAACAAGGTCTCCTATATTAATTAATCTTTTGTATGAGAATAGAGGACATGTATCCGGGAGATTTCTAAAGTCCACGTCTTTCTGTAGCACATGCCAATTTTTTCGTATTGCAGTTTGTATATCTCTATCTAACGGGCTATGTTTAAATGTAAATGTGAATATGCGATTTTTATTTTGATCTTCGTTTGCATCTTTTCTTTTTCCATTGTTTTTTCTTTTTTTGCCCTTTTCTAACAGCTGAACTTGGGATAATTTGGCTGCTCTAATTTCTGCTTGTTGGAGAACATCTGTTGGATATCCTCTGTTTGAAAGGCGTGTTTTTAATTCTTCTACCTGAGTTTTATAATTTTCCTCATTATTGTTGATTTTACGTATTCTCACCATTTGACTATATGGAATACTGCGCTTCGTGTGATTCGGGTGGTCACTTTTAAAATGTAAAATGTTGTTCGTCGCTGTGCTTTTTCTGTGGACTTTCGTTACTATATTTTCATTTACAATTTCTATTTTTACATCTAGGAATTCCAATTCTTTTTTATTGAATACTGAAGTAAATTTCATGTCTTCTTTATTATTATTGTTCAGGAAAGTAACGAATTCGTTAAATTTAATTTCTTCACCATCCCACACCATAAAAATATCATCGGCAAATCTTAAAAAAAGCCGTATGTGCCGAAGGTATGGGTTCTGGGGTCCGGTGACGTACCTCTCCTCAAATACTGCTAGAAACAGATTTGCGAAGACGCACGTCACCGGAGTACCCATCGCGGTACCAACTTTTTGAAGATACCATCTCTCCATGAACTTGAAAGCATTGTGTGATAAAACGAACTCTAGGCTATCCAGCACAAAAGAAATAAAACTGGCATCTTTATTTGTATTCATTAGAATGTGATGGACTGCCTCCAAGCCTTTTTGTTGTGGGATTCTAGTGTAAAGGTTTACAATATCTATTGATGCCAGAGCAAATGTAGGTTGCCATTGGAAGTCTTTAAGGGCCAGGAGACAATCTCCTGAATCCTTTACGAACGAAGGAATTTTTAACAGCAGAGGTTTTAGTAACCAATCTAAAAACTGTGATAAAGGTTCGGTCAGTGATTCTTTGCCCGAGATTATTAGGCGTCCTGGCGGTTTTTCCGCATTTTTGTGAATTTTGGGGATGCTGTACCACTGTGCGAATTTAGGAAGCTCTGGCATTAATTTTTCCGCTCTCCCTCTTGTTAAAGTCCCCTTTTCTACATATTTTCTTAATAGGCTCCTCAATTTTTCTTTAAATCTATTTGTGGGGTTGCCGTCTAATTTAATGTAGGTTTCTGTGTCATCTAGTTGGGATAGTGCTTCTTCTATATAATAAGATCTTTCTAATAGAACAATATTACCGCCTTTATCCGCCCTCCTAATGATGGTATCATTCCACATTTGTATCTCTTTTAGGGCTTTTTCCTCCTGTGTTGTTAAATTTTTTAGTGGTTTTTTATATAATATTGCCTCTATATCTTTAATTACCAGGTCTTGGAATAGATCTATTGTATTCCCTGGTGAGATTGGTGGCATCCACTTTGATCTAACTCCTCCCTTGAATGGATCAAATTCTGTACTAGTCGGGGGTATTGGGGCTCTTTCATCTGAATTCTGACCGTTCCCACTTAAATCTATTAATAAATGTGTCATTTCTACGTCCCTCGGATCCATGGTAGAATAAGCCATGAAACCTAGGGAACTAATCTCTGCTGGACTGTCTGTGGCGACCGACATAGAAGCTCTCTCGAAGTTGTTTTTGCAAAAGTATTTATATAAATGTAACTTTCTTATGCTTTTAAATAAGTCCACTTTGAAGTCGCATAAGTCAAAGGATTCTGGAAGGCAGAAGTTCAAGCCTCTTGACAGTACTTTCTCCTGATGTATTGTCAGTGATTTTTTTGTTAGATTTATAATTTGTAGGGCTTCTTCGTTGTCCTTTGTGGCACTTTGTTCATTCATCGTCTCCACGAAACTTGTTTGCGTTTTTTTACCGCGCTTTTTTCTCCCTCCCCGTCTGATTTTTTTCTTTCTAAAGGGATGATAGGATTCGGAGTGGGCTTTGAGGTAGATGGTAACTCTTCATTAAAGTCCTCAGCTGTACTGGAATCAGAGTCAGTGATCCAGCCATCTTTCACTATTTTCGATTTTTTTGTGGTGAATTTTCTGATAGATATTGTAAACCTTTACACTAGAATCCCACAACAAAAAGGCTTGGAGGCAGTCCATCACATTCTAATGAATACAAATAAAGATGCCAATTTTATTTCTTCACCGGACCCCAGAACCCATACCTTCGGCACATACGGCTTTTTTTAAGATTTGCCGATGATATTTTTATGGTGTGGGATGGTGAAGAAATTAAATTTAACGAATTCGTTACTTTCCTGAACAATAATAATAAAGAAAACATGAAATTTACTTCAGTATTCAATAAAAAAGAATTGGAATTCCTAAATGTAAAAATAGAAATTGTAAATGAAAATATAGTAACGAAAGTCCACAGAAAAAGCACAGCGACGAACAACATTTTACATTTTAAAAGTGACCACCCGAATCACACGAAGCGCAGTATTCCATATAGTCAAATGGTGAGAATATGTAAAATCAACAATAATGAGGAAAATTATAAAACTCAGGTAGAAGAATTAAAAACACGCCTTTCAAACAGAGGATATCCAACAGATGTTTTCCAACAAGCAGAAATTAGAGCAGCCAAATTATCCCAAGTTCAGCTGTTAGAAAAGGGCAAAAAAAGAAAAAACAATGGAAAAAGAAAAGATGCAAATGAAGATCAAAATAAAAATCTCAGATTCACATTTACATTTAAACATAGCCTGTTAGATAGAGATATACAAACTGCAATACGAAAAAATTGGCATGTGCTACAGAAAGACGTGGACTTTAGAAATCTCCCGGATACATGTCCTCTATTCTCATACAAAAGATTAATTAATATAGGAGACCTTGTTGTAAAAAATAAAGTATCACCACCAACAAATAATTGGTTAGCAAAACCAATACCGCAAGGTAACCACAGATGCGGCAACTGTAGCATATGCCATCTGCATAAAATTGAGAACCCCTTGCAAATAGGTATAATTGAGCATTTTGTGAAAGACTTCATAACCTGCAAGAGTAAATTTCTGGTTTACGTAATTTTCTGTCCGTGTCAACGGTTTTATATAGGTAAGACTATTAGACCTCTCACAGTCCGAATACGAGAGCATTATAACTCAATTCGGACAGGAAAGGGACGCGTGCGTTTTGTAGAACATATGGCAGAGACACATAATAGCGATCCAGATCAATTGCGGTTTGCAGGTTTGGAAATAGTTAAATGTTCGCAAAACGGCGGTAATAATGACCGCCTACTACTGCAGCGTGAAGCGAAATGGATCCTACAAACAAACGCACAGGGCCCAGGGGGTCTTAACGACAAACTTGACATGGCGGTGTTCTTATAATATATTTGTAAATGTTCATTCTGTAATATACTTGTAAATGTTCATTCTGTAATAAGAGATCTCATTGTTTTTAACTTGCACAATTGTAATTAATAGAACCAGGTGAGTCTAAAACCTTAAAAAGGAAATTACATCACCTGTTTTTAGCATGGACCCGTAGAAGCGCCGTAGCGCGAAACGGCAGTCGTCCGGTCTCTCCTCACTCCCGTTCCCTCACAGATCACTGCGAATGCCGGTTCATACTATGCATAGTATGTTTTGCTGAATAAAGAACACACTTGGAAGAAGCGCAAGGGTGAGTGCTGCATCATTTTTCTTCTCATTATATGGTCTTGTACAAAACTCTGACGATTGCATAGCACCACCCGCAGCTCACAGTAAGGGAGACCTCATCTGTCCTTCTGAAACAGATCGTTTAAGCAAATCTCCAATTGCGCTATAGTGAAGCTCTGTGCCGATCATCTTTCTGTTTCTTGGTATAACGAAGTTACTCACATCAGAAGCACAGAAACGTTTATACAGACATTGCAACTAAGGAAATATTGGTATACTTCATCCCTTCAGGGATTTACAGCACCCCATGGACTAACTATATATATCCAGAGCGACTATGTGAACAAGGCCAGGGATCAGGTCGAAACGTTAGGTGGCTTTTATCACTTGCACTTTATACTCAATTTTGTCTGCTGCCTGCACTTGAATTAAGTATTAAAAAACTTGCATTGAACTTTTTGAATGTGCGGTGAAATTTCTACGTATGCCAGGTCCTTTGTGTGAATGATTATGTGTGGTTGTCCACACAAAAACATCAAGTTGAAAGTTCCTTCCTAGAAACTGGGCCCCAGGTTCATTGGTCCACATAAGGCTGGTTTCACATTTGCGTTTAAAAATGCAGTGTTTTAAACGCAAACGCATTTGGTGCAAAAAACGCATGTAAACGCGTTAAAACGCTGCGTTTTTTAGACGCATCCGTTTTTGCATGTTTTAATACAAACGCGGCATTTTGACGCGTTCACATGCGTTTTTCCTGCGTTTGCGTTTTTGAAACGCATGATGAGAAGTGTGACAGCTGCCAATCATCAAAATCAACAAAAACCCCCACTATAAACAGAAATAGCTAGGGTTAGGGTTAGGGTTAGGATCCCTAGTAACACTAGGGATCCTAACCCTAACCCTAAGGGATCCTAACCCTAACCCTATCCCTCACCCTTACCCTAACCCTAAGGGATCCTAACCCTAACCCTAACCCTTACCCTAACCCTAACCCTAAGGGATCCTAACCCTATCCCTAACCCTAACCCTATCCCTAACCCTAACCCTAAGGGATCCTAACCCTAACCCTAAGGGATCCTAACCCTATCCCTAAGGGATCCTAACCCTATCCCTAACCCTATCCCTAACCCTAAGGGATCCTAACCCTAACCCTAAGGGATCCTAACCCTATCCCTAACCCTATCCCTAACCTTAACCCTAACCCTAAGGGATCCTAACCCTTACCCTAACCTTTACCCTAACCCTAAGGGATCCTAACCCTAACCCTTAGGGTTAGGGTTAGGATCCCTTAGGGTTAGGGTTAGGGTTTGGGGTTGGCTTATCAGTGTGTATTCTTGTGTTTTTCTATTAAAACGCATGCATTTAAAAATGCATGCAAACGCATGTGCTTAAAAACACATGCGTTTACATAGACAGCAATAGGTTTTTTGCCACAAAAAAAAAGCATGCGCTTTTTTTGCGGCAAAAAACGCCGCTAGAAATTACTACATGTTGCATTTCTGCAACACAACGCATGCATAGAAAAGACGCATGCGGCGGCAAAACACATGCAAAAAAGCGCATGTGTTTTTAATGTTAAGTATAGGAAAAAAAGGCATGCGTTTTTTTGCGCTAAAACGCAGCGGCAAAAAACGCAAATGTGAAACCAGCCTAAGGTGTTTGCTGTTGTTAATCCTGTAGCTTTTATTCTTGAATTACCACAAGCACTTAAAGTGAACCTGACAGGATTGCTCTCAGTAAACTACAGACCGTGTCAGGTTGGCGCCGTTATACTGATTAAAATTATACATGGGTTGATGACATCTGTCTTGTGGTTGCTGTTTAATCTCTACTTGCAGTTTTCAATTAAGGAGATTCTCGTGCTCCGGGGCAGCCTGTGGGGGTTCTTTATGTGGTGCTCTGCTTAAATACAGTATTCATCCTTATGGCTTATGATATGACATGTCACTGATCCTTCAGTGACCTGCCCACTATTTTACATACTGCTTTGAATATTGTTTGAAAAAAAAATCACATTCATCAGGCAGGCGGTGGTGCAAGCTCTGTAACATGATATGATGTATAAATATGCATTTTTATAAATATTCATTTTATTTAGACATATAATTTTGATTGAAATTTGTGGTGCAGATCACGTAATTGCTGACTTTCTTTCTAGTTTCTATTGTCAGTTGCTCATCACCAGGAATTAGTCTCCATACAGTTAGGGCCAGAAATATTTGGACAGTGACACAAGTTTTGTTATTTTAGCTGTTTACAAAAACATGTTCAGAAATACAATTATATATATAATATGGGCTGAAAGTGCACACTCCCAGCTGCAATATGATAGTTTCCACATCCAAATCGGAGAAAGGGTTTAGGAATCATAGCTCTGTAATGCATAGCGTCCTCTTTTTCAAGGGACCAAAAGTAATTGGACAATGGACTCTAAGGGCTGCAATTAACTCTGAAGGCGTCTCCCTCGTTAACCTGTAATCAATGAAGTAGTTAAAAGGTCAGGGGTGGATTCCAGGTGTGTGGTTTTGCATTTGGAAGCTGTTGCTGTGAGCAGACAACATGCGGTCAAAGGAACTCTCAATTGAGGTGAAGCAGAACATCCTGAGGCTGAAAAAAAAGAAAAAATCCATCAGAGAGATAGCAGACATGCTTGGAGTAGCAAAATCAACAGTTGGGTACATTCTGAGAAAAAAGGAATTGACTAGTGAGCTTGGGAACTCAAAAAGGCCTGGGCGTCCACGGATGACAACAGTGGTGGATGATCGCCGCATACTTAATTTGGTGAAGAAGAACCCATTCACAACATCAACTGAAGTCCAGAACACTCTCAGTGAAGTAGGTGTATCTGTCTCTAAGTCAACAGTAAAGAGAAGACTCCATGACAGTAAATACAAAGGGTTCACATCTAGATGCAAACCATTCATCAATACCAAAAATAGACAGGCCAGAGTTAAATTTGCAGAAAAACACCTCAAGAAGCCAGCTCAGTTCTGGAAAAGTATTCTATGGACAGATGAGACAAAGATCAACCTGTACCAGAATAATGGGAAGAAAAAAGTTTAGAGAAGAAAGGGAACGGCACATGATCCAAGGCACACCACATCCTCTGTAAAACATGGTGGAGGCAACGTGATGGCATGGGCATGCATGGCTTTCAATGGCACTGGGTCACTTGTGTTTATTGATGACATAAGAGTAGACAAGAGTAGCTGGATGAATTCTGAAGTGTACCGGGATATACTTTCAGCCCAGATTCAGCCAAATGCTGCAAAGTTGATTGGACGGCGCTTCATAGTACAGATGGACAATGACCCCAAGCATACATCCAAAGCTACCCAGGAGTTCATGAGTGCCAAAAAGTGGAACATTCTGCAATGGCCAAGTCAATCTCCAGATCTAAACCCAATTGAGCATGCATTTCACTTGCTCAAATCCAGACTTAAGACGGAAAGACCCACAAACAAGCAAGACCTGAAGGCTGCGGCTGTAAAGGCCTGGCAAAGCATTAAGAAGGAGGAAACCCAGCGTTTGGTGATGTCCATGGGTTCCAGACTTAAGGCAGTGATTGCCTCCAAAGGATTTGCAACAAAATATTGAAAATAAAAATATTTTGTTTGGGTTATGTTTATTTGTCCAATTACTTTTGACCTCCTAAAATGTGGAGTGTTTGTAAAGAAATGTGTACAATTCCTACATTTTCTATCAGATATTTTTGTTCAACCCTTCAAATTAAACATTACAATCTGCACTTGAATTCTGTTGTAGAGGTTTCATTTCAAATCCAATGTGGTGGCATGCAGAGCCCAACTCGCGAAAATTGTGTCACTGTCCAAATATTTCTGGCCCTAACTGTATACCATTCTGGGTTTGGTCAGATGTTTGTAAGAAGTTTTTATTCACCATGGTATATGGATGGACAGGTATATTTTATAGAAAAATTTAGATGTCCAGTTTCATATTCACTATTAATAAAAGAGGAGCTCTATTCTGTATTTATTTGTTTAGTGTTGTTTTTTTCTTTTTTTATGATCCATGTCATTGTGGATGGGTACCCCATCATTTCACGCAAAGCAGGGGGTTTATAAAAGCCCCCCAAAATGGTAATTGTAGCACATGATTCTGGTTGGCTTCGCGTCGATAGTTTTAAAGCAGAGTGTTCTGATCAGGATACTTGGAAGCTCTTGCACGATGTAAAAAGGCCGGTCTATACAGGCAGCATTATTATGGAGCTAATGGCTTTTCACCATACCGAATGTAATTTTATTACCTTTTGTTTGCCAATTATTCGTTTTCAGTTCGATATGGAAGTCAAGTGATGTTCAGACACTGACTTATTAACAGTGTAATTCTAATACTTATAGGTCAGCGAAAATCATCTGGTATCACAGATTAAAAGTCTCTTAATTGATTTTGTTTTTTCAGATTGTGTGCCTCAACCAATCAGCGATGGGCATAGTCCGGAAGAAAATGGCGGCTCCTTCCTCCCCGCAGTCAGTGCCCACTCCGTACTCCCCTCCGGTCACAGCGCCCGCTCCGTACTCCCCTCCAGTCACAGTGCCCGCTCCGTACTCCCCTCTGGTCACAGTGCCCGCTCTGTACTCCCCTCCGGTCACAGCGCCCGCTCCGTACTCCCCTCCGGTCAGCGCTCACACAGGGTTAATGGCGGTGTTGACCACAGTGTAACGCACTCGGTTAACGCTGCTATTAACCCTGTGTGACCAACTTTTTACTATTCATGCTGCCTATTCAGCATGAATAGTAAAAATATCTAATGTTAAAAATAATAAAAAAATAAAAAATAGTTACATACTCACCCTCTGGTGGCCCCCCGGATCGAAGCGGCCGGTTACAGATGCTCCTCGTGACGCCCCGGTGACTGCTGCATGCAGTGCGGTCTCGCGAGATGATGACGTGCGGTCTCGCGAGACCGCTATGTCATCATCTTGCGAGACCGCAATGCAATCTTCAGACCAGAGCGCGCGAGGAGCATCGGTAACCGGACGCTTCGATCCGGAGGCTCCAGAAGGTGAGTATGTAATTATATTTTATTTTAATTCTATTTAACAGGGATATGGGGCATACTATGTGACTGGGCAATATACTTCGTGGCTGGGCAATATACTATGTGGCTGGGCAATATACTATTTGACTGGGCAATATACTACGTGGCTGTGCAATATACTATGTGACTGGGCAATATTGTGACTGGGCAATATACTATGTGGCTGGGCAATATACTACGTGACTGGGCAATATACTATGTGACTGGGCAATATATTACGTGACTGGGCAATATATTATGTGACTGGGCAATATACTATGTCACTGCGCAATATACTATGTCACTGGGCAATATACTACGTGACTGGGCAATATACTACGTCACTGGGCAATATACTATGTGGCTTGGCAATATACTATGTGGCTGGGCAATATACTACGTGGCTGGGCAATATACTATGTGGGCTGCGCAATATACTACGTGGCTGGGCAATATACTACGTCACTGGGCAATATACTATGTGGCTGGGCAGTATACTACATGGCTGGGCAATATACTATATGGGAAATATACTACGTCACTGCGCAATATACTACGTGGGCTGGGCAATATACTACGTGGCTGGACAATATACTACGTGGGCTGCGCAATATACTACTATACTACGTGGGCTGGTCAATATACTACGTGGGCTGCGCAATATACTACGTGGGCTGCGCAATGTACTACGTGGCTGGACAATATACTACGTGGGCTGCGCAATATACTACTATACTACGTGGGCTGGACAATATACTACGTGGGCTGCGCAATATACTACGTGGGCTGCGCAATGTACTACGTGGGCTGGGCAATATACTACGTGGGCTGGGCAATATACAATGTGGGCTGCGCAATATACAACATGGGCTGGGCAATATACAACGTGGGCTGCGCAATATACAACGTGGGCTGCGCAATATACAAAGTGGGCTGCGCAATATACAACGTGGGCTGCGCAATATACAATGTGCGCTGCGCAATGTACTCTGTGGGCTGGGCAATATACTACGTGGGCTGCGCAATATACTACGTGGGCTGCGCAATTTACAACGTGTACTGTGTGGGCTGCGCAATGTACTGCGTGGGCTGTGCTATACACTACGCATACATATTCTAGAATAAACGATGCGTTAGAATCGGGCCACCAACTAGTTATCCTATAAATAATAAAACGTTTTCCAGATGATTACTTTACTGTCCAGAACAGATTTCCTGTTACAGGTTTTCATTTGTACGACATATTATATGTTCTGCAAGCAGTGTAACTTTATGTTCACGGCTTCCAATACAAAATCTCCAAATGGACCCTGCCTTTATTAGTATTCCCATATGTTCTAAAGTGACCTTTCGAGCCACTTAAGTTCTTGGGCCCAGGTTCTTGTGCAAACCCTGAATCCACTTTTCAAGGCAATTTGGGAAGGGAATATCACTGTGAGAAAACAGAATAAATAAAGCACTTATTCTAATGAGTTAGGTGTCTCGTGTATCTATAATACAAGGTAATAAATGTTTCTCTGAACATCTTTGTGGTTTCCGTTATTAGGAAATGCTTCATTACAATTCTGTGGTGCTGCTTTACACAAGACCAAGAGTTGCACTCTGAGATGAGATCTTTTACCGACTTCATGTTATTAGGAACTTTTCTTTAGATTTGGGGTATGCATTGGCAAAACTCCCAGAACCAAAACTAATTTAACCAGAGATCAATAAAAACAAACCAGGTAGAAAATGACATATTGTTTACATCAGTTTTTATCAGTAACATGTATTTAAAAACAAAACAAAAACATTTTGACTGTGGATCTTGCAAATAATAATAATAATAATAATCTTTATATATATAGCGCCAACATATTCCGCAGCGCTTTATCCTCTCCTCAGCCATGGTATCTCACAGGCTGAATCTGTATAGTGATGTGAGCTGCTAGATTCTAGCAGGATATTGCTGAGGGAGACTGTGCTGTGATTGCTTTACACACACACACAGAAGATTTCTTATATGCTGTAAAAAGACATTCTGATGTATGTGCTGTATCTCTATAGGAGCTATAGATGGGCTGTACAGATGTATCTGGCAGAAAACTTTGTTACTATTCTGACTCGAGTGTAGGGCACTTGAGAAACCATTTCCATGTCTGTCTTTATGTACAAGTACTCGCACAAAGAAATATCATCAGATAGCGTTACTCAACTGCATAGGCGTGTATGAAGATTCCAGAAGAAGGCTTATTTTCAAACTGAATTCTTGAAGTTATGCACAATCAGAGTTTGCAGTAGCTGCAACAGGTGTAGGAGATAAACATGACTATTCTGAACCAGAGATGCAAAGACATGAGCTACTTAACATGGCTGACTTAATTTAACTGTCAAGAAGGGAGAGGTTACTGACATCAGGACAGAGGAGACACGCAGGGAGAGAGTGAGGACAAACTTGATGCGACCATACAGCCTGTCATCCAGCAGAAACAATGAGCACCATGTGCTCAGTGTCTCCCTGTGAACTCCTGTTCTGTGTCTGATGGCACTGCGAGCATGAGAAAGTTTTCCTGCTCAGACAGGTCCTGTGTCTTCACAGCCAGTGAACTCACTTTACCTTTCTGATGTCAATGCGAGCGTGGTGAGAAAAGCTGACACATCCCCAAAACATCAGCGGTTCACCTCCGTGTTTTATAGTAGGAATGGTGTTCCTTTCATCAGAGACCTTGTTGACCTCTCCCCAAATGTAACATTTATGGTTGTGGCCAAAAAGTTCAATTTTGGTCTCATCACTCCAAATTACCTTGCTCCAGAAGTTTTGAGGCTTGTCTCTGTGCTGTTTTGCATATTGTAAGTGAGATACTTTGTGGCATTTGTGCAATAATGGCTTTCTTCTGGTGACTCCACAATGCAGCCCAACAATTTACCTGACCGAAGTTTCGTTTTTGCAGAGCCCTTGATTTTCCATTTGTTATTTACAGTTTGAAGGCTGCTGACTGGCATTATCAATTCCTTGGATATCTTTTTGTATCCCTTTCCTGTTTTATACAGTTCAACTACCTTTTCCCGTAGATCCGTTGACAATTATTTTGCTTTCCACACGACTCACAGTCCAGAATTGTCAGTGGCTGGATGAAAGATGCAAGAAATGGGGTATGTGAACTTTTGATCAGGGTCATTTGGATGTTTGGTTTGACAACAAATGTTTTTACCCAACCACTAACCATGAGTGGAGAAAAAGTTTAGGTGTTGTCATTCATATTCTCTGAAAAAAGGCCAAGAAGGGAAAAATTACGCCAGGGTATGTAAACTTTTGAGAACAACCGTATATATATATATATATATATATATATATATATATATATATATATATATATATATATATATTTATATATATATATATATACAGTACAGACAAAAAGTTTGGACACACCTTCACATTTAAAGATTTTTCTGTATTTTCATGACTCTGAAAATTGTACAATCACACTGAAGGCATCAAAACTATGAATTAACACAGGTGGAATTATATACTTAACAAAAAGTGTGAGTCAACTGAAATTATGTCTTATATTCTAGGTTCTTCAAAGTAGCCACCTTTTGCTTTGATGACTGCTTTGCACACTCTTGGCATTCTCTTGATGAGCTTCAAGAGGTTGTCACCGGGAATGGTCTTCCAACAATCTTGAAGGAGTTCCCAGAGATACTTAGCACTTGTTGGCCCTTTTGCCTTCACTCTGCAGTCCAGCTCACCCCAAACCATCTTGATTGGGTTCAGGTCTGGTGACTGTGGAGGCCAGATCACCTGGCGTAGCACCCCATCAGTCTCCTTCTTGGTCAAATAGCTCTTGCACAGCATGGAGGTGTGTTTGGGGTCATTGTCCTGTTGAAAAATATATGATGGTCCAACTAAATGCAAACCGAATGGAATAGCATGCCGCTGCAAGATGCTGTGGTAGCATGATGCTGATTCAGTATGCCTTAAATTTTGAATAAATCCCCAACAGTGTCACCAGCAAAGCATCCCCACACCATCACACCTCCTCCTCCATGCTTCATGGTGAGAACCAGGCATGTAGAGTCCATCCGTTCACCTTTTCTGCGTCGCACAAAGACACAGTGGTTGGAACCAAAGATCTCAAATTTTAACTCATCAGACCAAAGCACAGATTTCCAAGCCCAAACAAGTCTCTTCTGCTTGTTTCCTGTCCTTAGCAGTGGTTTTCTAGCAGCTATTTTACCATGAAGTACTGCTGCACAAAGTCTCCTCTTAACAGTTGTTGTTGAGATGTGTCTGCTGCTAGAACTCTATGTGGCATTGACCTGGTCTCTAATCTGAGCTGCTGTTAATCTGCAATTTCTGAGGCTGGTGACTCGGATAAACTTATTCTCAGAAGCAGAGGTGACTCTTGGTCTTCCTTTTCCTGGGGCAGTCCTCATGTGAGCCAGTTTCTTTGTAGAGCTTGATGGTTTTTGCCACTGCACTTGGGGACACTTTCAAAGTTTTCCCAATTTTTCGGACTGACTTACCTTAATTTCTTAAAGTAATGATGGCCAATCATTTTTCTTTACTTAGCTGCTTTTTTCTTGCCATGATACAAATTCTAACAGTCTATTCAGTAGGACTATCAGCTGTGTATCCACCAGACTTCTGCACAACACAACTGATGGTCCCAGCCCCATTTATAAGGCAAGAAATCCCACTTATTAAACCTGACAGGGCACACCTATGAAGTGAAAACCATTCCCGGTGACTACCTCTTGAAGCTCATCAAGAGAATCCCAAGAGTGTGCAAAGCAGTCATCAAAGCAAAAGGTGGCTATTTTGAAGAACCTAGAATATAAGACATAATTTCAGTTGTTTCACACTTTTTTATTAAGTATATAATTCCACATGTGTTAATTCATAGTTTTGATGCCTTCAGTGTGAATGTACAATTTTCATAGTCATGAAAATACAGAAAAATCTTTAAATGAGAAGTTGTGTCCAAACTTTTAGTCTGTACTGTGTATATATATATATATATATATATATATATATATATATATACATATACAGTTAGGTCCATATATATTTGGACAGAGACAACATTTTTCCAATTTTGGTTGTAGACATTACCACAATGAATTTAAAACAAAACAATTCAGATGCAGTTGAAGTTCAGACTTTCAGCTTTCATTTGAGGGTATCCACATTAAAATTGGATGAAGGGTTTAGGAGTTTCAGCTCCTTAACATGTGCAACCCTGTTTTCAAAGGGACCAAAAGTAATTGGACAATTGACTCTAAGGCTATTTTCATGGACAGGTGTGGGCAATCTCTTTGTTATGTCATTCTCAATTAAAGATAAAAGGCCTGGAGTTGATTTGAGGCGTGGTGCTTGCATTTGGAAGGTTTTGTTGTGAAGTAAACATGCGGTCAAGGGAGCTCTCCATGCAGGTGAAACAAGCCATCCCTAAGCTGCGAAAACAGAAAAAAAACCATCCGAGAAATTACTACAATATTAGGAGTGGCAAAATCTACAGTTTGGTACATCTTGAGAAAGAAATAAAGCACTGGTGAACTCATCAATGCAAAAAGACCTGGGCGCCCATGGAAGACAACAGTGGTGGATGATCGCAGAATAATCTCCAGGGTGAAGAGAAACCCCTTCACAACAGCCAACCAAGTGAACAACACTCTCCAGGAGGTCGGCGTATCAATATCCAAATCTACCATAAAGAGAAGACTGCATGAAAGTAAATACAGAGGGTTTAGTGCACGGTGCAAGCCACTCATAAGCATCAAGAATAAAAAGGCTAGACTGGACTTTGCTAAAAAAACTCTAAAAAAAGCCAGCACAGTTCTGGAAGAACATTCTTTGGACAGATGAAACCAAGATCAACCTCTACCAGAATGATGGAAAGAGAAAATTATGGCAACGGCGTGGTACAGCTCATGATCCAAAGCATACCACATCATCTGTAAAACACGGCGGAGGCAGTGTGATGGCTTGGGCATGCATGGCTGCCAGTGGCACTGGGTCACTAGTGTTTATTGATGATGTGACACAGGACAGAAGCAGCCAAATGAATTATGGGGTATTCAGAGACATACTGTGTGCTCAGATCCAGCCAAATGCAGCCAAACTGATTGGTCGTCGTTTCATACTACAGATGGACAATGACCCAAAACATAAAGCCAAAGCAACCCAGGAGTTTATTAAAGCAATAAAGTGGAATATTCTTGAATAGCCAAGTCAGTCACCTGATCTCATCCATATTGAGCATGCATTTTACTTGTTAAAGACTAAACTTCATACAGAAAGGCCCACAAACAAACAGCAACTGAAAACCACCGCAGTGAAGGCCTGGCCGAGCATCAAAAAGGAGGAAACACAGCGTCTGGTGATGTCCATGAGTTCAAGACTTCAGGCAGACATTGCCAACAAATGGTTTTCAACCAAGTACTAGAAATGAACATTTTATTTAAAATTATTGAATCTGTCCAATTACTTTTGGTCTCTTTAAAAACAGGGTGGCACATGTTAAGGAGCTGAAACTCCTAAACCCTTCATCCAATTTTAATGTGGATACCCTCAAATGAAAGCTGAAAGTCTGAACTTCAACTGCATCTGAATTGTTTTGTTTAAAATTCATTGTGGTAATATCTACAACCAAAATTAGAAAAATGTTGTATCTGTCCAAATACATATGGACCTAACTGTATATATATATATATATATATATATATATTGTATATATAAATATACTGTGAGGCAGCGACTGCTGTTATTTGCGAGGATCGCTATGTGTCCCTCAGCATGCGCTCAGAAGCATATTGAGGCCGGGGAGTGCATTGCAGTCATAAGTGTAGCTGTGATTGCAATGCAAAATAAAAGTAAGTGTAGTCCTGGGCAAGCTATTTGTTCAGGGCAGATTTAGGAAAACCTGCCATGGGCTTTTATTTTTGAAACGGACTACAGGAAGGTAGCGGGGCAGTCCATTTTACTCCCCCAGCCGGGTTTTCCATGTGGCCTAAGGCCACAGGTTGATTATTAAAACCCCTGCAGAAGACGGTTGGGTGTGTCAGTTGGAGTTTGCAACTTGCGGAGCGGACGGCTCTGCAGATGCTCAGCGTGTGTGAGTTAACACAGAGCTAGCAGAGCGAACTCAAGGCATCCCGCAGTGTCATACGGTGGTGCCGTCGCCCACGGCAACTGGACTTCCACGGACTGTTTTGTTTCCCGGCTGCGATCCAGAGGATACCGTATGCTGTACACTGTGTGAGTTTGGGCATTAAAAACGTTTGCTGTGAACTTTTCCTGTGGTCACTGTCTGTCACACTGAACCAACCCTGCTGCACTATATTTGGTTGGAGAATGCAGGCAGTGTGAATTGAGGCATACCCCAACACCAGCTGCATGTCTGTCATTAGGCCTGTCACACTGCAACCCAGGCTTGCTTACAAAATGGAAGAAATCCGGAGGCAGCTGGTCCTCATGCAGCAATAACAGCAGCAGACCAATAACCTGTTACTGCAGCAAATTGCAGCCCTGCATGAGGCATCTCCAGCAACGACCCCAGAACGTCGCGAGGCCCGAGACAAAGTTCACTCCTGTGGGCAGAAGTGGTGGCTCCATTCCTGAGGGGTGATGAGCTAAAAGCCTACTTTGACCTCAGTCGGGAGAACACCCGGGACTATGCCAAGCTAAAAGGGGAGATCCTTGAGAGAGCACAACGGGTGTTTTCATGGACTTTTGTGGAAGCCCAGCCTGCCCAGTCTCAGGTTTATGACTTGCTGCAGCTTGTGAAAAGGTGGCTCCAACCTGAGACTTTGACACCGGCCCAGATGGTGGAGAGGGTGTTGGTCGATCGGCTGGTGAGAGCTCTGCCAGCAGTCGTACAGCATTGGGTGGGGTAAGGGGACCCGGGCACTCTGGACCAGGTGGTGGGACTGATTGAGCGGTACATGGCCACTCAGGGCTTTATACGGGACATGGCTCCATTACGGCTGTCACGTCAGGCCCCACCACCCCAAGAACCTAGGAAAAATCCACGTCCCTCTACTGGAGCCAATCAGGACAGAGCCCGTACTGAGGGTGTATCCCGAAGGGAGAGTGACAGCAGACCCGCGTCCCCTAAGTTGGCACCAAGGTCCAGTGGCACAGCAGATATCAAGTGTTGGCGGTGCCAGGGCCCTGGACATGTGGCTGCCAACTGCCCCATGACCGCTAAACCCATGGACTGCGGGTTTACTCGCCGTGTGTCTATGCATGTGCAGCCAGTCTGCACCGTCACTACAGGCACTGCCTCTACCAAACCGCAACTATGCAAGGTACTCGCTAACGGGCGCCAGACGGACACTCCCTTGGACTCAGGGAGATTAGTGACTCTGGTACATGGATCCCTTGTTTCTGGGGAGAACACCAATGGATGGAAGGTGGGGTGGTATATAAACATGGGGAACTCTGAGAGTACCCCACCATGGAGGTTACGTTTTCCACCCGTGTGTAGAGATAAGACATGTGGTGGGAGTGGTAAAGACTCTTCCGTACTGGACTGTATGGGGAAGAGACTTACCCGTTCTGTTCCCTGTGGGAGACAAGGGTTAACCCTCCCCAGGTGAATAATATTCCAGGCAAGGAACCCAAAGATCCCGAGTCAGGGATACCTGCCATAGGGGTCACCAACATAGGGATAGAGTGTAACCCCAATAGGTTTCCCCTAGAGGTATTGGCAGGAAAAGTCGAGGTGACCCCATCGATTCCCAAGCTGGAAGTGTCCCCTGGTAAGTTTTGGACAGCTCAGCTCCAGGATCCCACCCTGGCTCGTGCACGAGAAAAGGTGATAGAGGTTAATGGAGTGACTCAGTAACCATGTGCAGAAACGTTTTTTTCCTGCATGGCTGTCAACCAAGACCTATTGTATAGGGTTGACAAAATCCAGGATGAAGTGGTAAAACAACTGATAGTGCCTCAATCCCGTCGCGCAGTGCTTGAAATGGCTCATAACCACATGATGGGAGGGCACTAAGGGGCCAAAAAGATGCAGGAATGCATGTTTTTTTTTTGGCCTGGGGTATACACGGAGATCCAGAGGTATTGTGACATGTGTCCGGAGGGCCCTCTGACCTCACCCACCGTGAACTACTAGAGTCCATTGGTACCTCTGCCCATCATAAAGGTACCTTTTGAGTGGATTGCGATGGATCTAGTGGGGCCGATAGTAAAATCTGCCCGGGGCCACCAACACATATTGGTCATCGTAGATTATGCCACCCGGTACCCGGAGGCCATTCCGCTTCGGCACACCTCAGCCAAACTTATTGCCCAGGAGTTGTTTGCCATGTTCTGTTGCCTTGGGCTACTGAAGAAGATCCTCACTGATCAGGGGACTCCTTTTATGTTCAAGATGACAAAGGAACTGTGCAATCTTCTAAAAACAAATTTGTGCTTAAATCCATGTTGAAGAAAGTAGTCTCCAAGGATGGAAGGGATTGGGACATGTTGTTGCCCTACTTGATGTTTGCCATTTGGGAGGTACTGCAGGCTTCCATGGGGTTTTCACCCTTTGAGCTACTGTATGGCAGGCATCCTAGGGAACTGCTGGACGTAGCCAAAGAGAACCTACACCCCATAAGAGTGTCATTGAGCACGTGGCCAACATACAGGACCGAATTGCAGCGGTCATGCCTATAGTAAAGGAGCATTTGGTGAATGCTCAGGCAGTGCAGAGCTGCGTATATAACAGGGCAGGCAAAAACAAAACATCAGTGTCCATAGCACAGTCCTCTAGCTCCTCCAAGAGCTATGTACGAGTTCCTGCTCTCCCAAGTCACCAGGAGCCCCTAACTCACACGGACTGGTCAAATGACCCTGACCTCACACAGGTCCTGGCAGGATTCTGCTCCCTCATTTCTGTGGGCACACAGGCTGGGGTAATGTCCAGCACTCAGGCTTGGTCTGGAGCCTCATACAAAGGAAGGCTTCTCCCTCTCTGCACACAGAACCATGGAGGTCTCCACACCCTGGCTCAGACTAGCCTGCACTCCCGCCCATGCACAAACACGCAGGCTCCATCTTGGGTGTACAGACACACCCCCTTAGGTGGGGTATGTAGGTGACTGGACCCACCATCTCTCCAAGATACCTGGAAGCCTTCCCAATCTATAGTAAACCTAAGCAGTAGATCTGCTGAGCCAAAACAAGCCCAAGCTTCCATCACAGGGCCATCCACCTCTGTGATACCTACCTCCCATTAAACACATGGGCAGTCACCATACCACTATATATATATATATATATATATATATACAGTGGGGCAAAAAAGTATTTAGTCAGTCAGCAATAGTGCAAGTTCCACCACTTAAAAAGATGAGAGGCGTCTGTAATTTACATCATAGGTAGACCTCAACTATGGGAGACAAACTGAGAAAAAAAAATCCAGAAAATCACATTGTCTGTTTTTTTATCATTTTTTTGCATATTATGGTGGAAAATAAGTATTTGGTCAGAAACAAACAATCAAGATTTCTGGCTCTCACAGACCTGTAACTTCTTCTTTAAGAGTCTCCTCTTTCCTCCACTCATTACCTGTAGTAATGGCACCTGTTTAAACTTGTTATCAGTATAAAAAGACACCTGTGCACACCCTCAAACAGTCTGACTCCAAACTCCACTATGGTGAAGACCAAAGAGCTGTCAAAGGACACCAGAAACAAAATTGCAGCCCTGCACCAGGCTGGGAAGACTGAATCTGCAATAGCCAACCAGCTTGGAGTGAAGAAATCAACAGTGGGAGCAATAATTAGAAAATGGAAGACATACAAGACCACTGATAATCTCCCTCGATCTGGGGCTCCACGCAAAATCCCACCCCGTGGGGTCAGAATGATCACAAGAACGGTGAGCAAAAATCCCAGAACCACGCGGGGGGACCTAGTGAATGAACTGCAGAGAGCTGGGACCAATGTAACAAGGCCTACCATAAGTAACACACTACGCCACCATGGACTCAGATCCTGCAGTGCCAGACGTGTCCCACTGCTTAAGCCAGTACATGTCCGGGCCCGTCTGAAGTTTGCTAGAGAGCATTTGGATGATCCAGAGGAGTTTTGGGAGAATGTCCTATGGTCTGATGAAACCAAACTGGAACTGTTTGGTAGAAACACAACTTGTCGTGTTTGGAGGAAAAAGAATACTGAGTTGCATCCATCAAACACCATACCTACTGTAAAGCATGGTGGTGGAAACATCATGCTTTGGGGCTGTTTCTCTGCAAAGGGGCCAGGACGACTGATCCGGGTACATGAAAGAATGAATGGGGCCATGTATCGTGAGATTTTGAGTGCAAACCTCCTTCCATCAGCAAGGGCATTGAAGATGAAACGTGGCTGGGTCTTTCAACATGACAATGATCCAAAGCACACCGCCAGGGCAACGAAGGAGTGGCTTCGTAAGAAGCATTTCAAGGTCCTGGAGTGGCCTAGCCAGTCTCCAGATCTCAACCCTATAGAAAACCTTTGGAGGGAGTTGAAAGTCCGTGTTGCCAAGCGAAAAGCCAAAAATATCACTGCTCTAGAGGAGATCTGCATGGAGGAATGGGCCAACATACCAACAACAGTGTGTGGCAACCTTGTGAAGACTTACAGAAAACGTTTGACCTCTGTCATTGCCAACAAAGGATATATTACAAAGTATTGAGATGAAATTTTGTTTCTGACCAAATACTTATTTTCCACCATAATATGCAAATAAAATGTTAAAAAAAACAGACAATGTGATTTTCTGGATTTTTTTTCTCAGTTTGTCTCCCATAGTTGAGGTCTACCTATGATGTAAATTACAGACGCCTCTCATCTTTTTAAGTGGTGGAACTTGCACTATTGCTGACTGACTAAATACTTTTTTGCCCCACTGTATATATACAGTTAGGTTCATATATATTTGGACAGAGACAACATTTTTCTGGTTTCTGGTTTTTTTTTTTGGTTATATACGTTACCACAATGAATTTTAAACACAACAATTCAGATGCAGTTGAAGTTCAGACTTTCAGCTTTCATTTGAGGGTATCCACATTAAAATTGGATGAAGGGTTTAGGAGTTTCAGCTCCTTAACATGTGCCACCCTGTTTTTAAAGGGACCAAAAGTAATTGGACAATTGACCCCAAGGCTATTTCATGGACAGGTGTGGGCAATCCCTTCGTTATGTCATTCTCAATTAAGCAGATAAAAGTCCTGGAGTTGATTTGAGGTGTGGTGCTTGCATTTGGAAGGGTTTGATTTGAAGTAAACATGCAGTCAAAGGAGCTCTCCATGCAGGTGAAACAAGCCATCCTTAAGCTGCGAAAACAGAAAAAACCCATCCGAGAAATTGCTACAATATTAGGAGTGGCAAAATCTACAGTTTGGTACATCCTGAGAAAGAAAGAAAGCACTGGTGAACTCATCAATGCAAAAAGACCTGGGCCCCCACGGAAGACAACAGTGGTGGATGATCGCAGAATAATCTCCATGGTGAAGAGAAACCCCTTCACAACAGCCAACCAAGTGACCAACACTCTCCAGGAGGTCGGTGTATCAATATCCAAATCTACCATAAAGAGAAGACTGCATGAAAGTAAATACAGAGGGTTCACTGCACGGTGCAAGCCACTCATAAGCATCAAGAATAAAAAGGCTAGACTGGAGTTTGCTAAAAAACATCTAAAAAAGCCAGCACAGTTCTGAAAGAATATTCTTTGGACAGATGAAACCAAGATCAACGTCTACCAGAAAGATGGAAAGAGAAAAGTATTTCAACAGCGTGGTACAGCTCATGATCCAAAGCATACCACATCATCTGTAAAACACGGTGGAGGCAGTGTGATGGCTTGGGCATGCATGGCTGCCAGTGGCACTGGGTCACTAGTATTTATTGATGATGTGACACAGGACAGAAGCAGCCGAATGAACTCTGAGGTATTCAGATACATACTGTGTGCTCAGATCCAGCCAAATGCAGCCAAACTGATTGGTCGTTGTTTCATACTACAGATGGACAATGACCCAAAACATAAAGCCAAAGCAACCCAGGAGTTTATTAAAGCAAAGAAGTGTAATATTCTTGAATGGCCAAGTCAGTCACCTGATCTCAACCCAATTGAGCATGCATTTCACTTGTTAAAGACTAAACTTCAGACAGAAAGGCCCACAAACAAACAGCAACTGAAAACCACTGCAGTGAAGGCCTGGCAGAGCATCAAAAAGGAGGAAACACGGCGTCTGGTGATGTCCATGAGTTCAAGACTTCAGGCAGTCATTGCCAACAAAGGGTTTTCAACCAAGTACTAAAAATGAACATTTTATTTAAAATTATTGAATCTGTCCAATTACTTTTGGTCCTTTTTAAAACAGGGTGGCACATGTTAAGGAGCTGAAACTCCTAAACCCTTCATTCAATTTTAATGTGGATAACCTCAAATGAAAGCTGAAAGTCTGAACTTCAACTGCATCTGAATTGTTTTGTTTAAAATTCATTGTGGTAATGTCTATAACCCAAATTAGAAAAATCTTGTCTCTGTCCAAATATATATGGACTTAACTGTGTATATATATATATATATATATATATATATATTAAAGAATATTTCCTTTGAAAACGATGTGTAAATGACAGAGAATTGCTGTACAGTTGTGCTCAAAAGTTTACCTACCACGGCAGAATTTTTGCTTTCTTGGCCCTTTTTCAGAGAATATGAATGATAACACCAAAACTTTGTAGCCCATGACAGGTCGACTTGGCCTTGTGTTTTGGATCGTTGTCATGTTGGAACGTCCAAGTACGTCCCATGAGCAGCTTTCCAGGCTGATGAGTGCAAATTTGCCTCCAGTATTTGATGATAACGTGCTGCATTCATCTTTCCCTCAACTTTGACCAAGTTTCCTGTAGCTCACACATCCCAAAACAGCAATCCACCTCTGTGCTTTACAGTAGGAATGGTGTTCCTTTCATCATATGCCTTGTTGACCTCTATCCAAATGTAACGTTAATGGTTGTGGCCAAAAAGTTCAATTTTGGTCTCAACACTCCAAATTACCTTGTTCCAGAAGTTTTGAGGCTTGTCTCTGTGCTGTTTTGCGTATTGTAGGCAAAATACTTTGTGGCATTTGCGCAGTAATGGCTTTCTTCCGGCAATTCGACCATGCAGCCCATTTTTCTTCAAGTGCCTCCTTATTGTGCATCTTGAAACAGCCACACCACTAGTTTTCAGAGAGTCCTATATTTCAGCTGATATTTGTGTGTTTTTCTTTGCATCCCGAACAATTTTCCTGGCAGTTGTGGACAACATTTTTGTTGGTCTACCTGACCGTGGCTTTACTTTTACAGAGCCCCTGATTTTCCATTTGCTAATCACAGTTTGAACGCTGCTGACTGGCATTATTAATATCTTTTTGTATCCCTTTCCCGTTTTATACAGTTCAATTACCTTTTCCCATAGATAAGATGACAATTCTTTTGCTTTCCCCATGACTCACAATCCAGAAACGTCAGTGGCTGGATGAAAGATGCAAGAGTCTGTCTGGATCCTAGAAACTCACTCAGCTGCGATTAGCACCGAGAACGAGTACGAGAGTACGAGAGGCTCGAAGCACTGTAGCATGACATTCGGCTCCAACTCGCAGCAGAGTGGGATCTGATGGTCATTAGCATATCGCATCCGATGCTCTCACATCGGCTTTAGAAGGAAACTTCACCTTTTGGAAACCATTTAGTAACAAAAATGCTTGTTGGTCATCAGGTCTGCAGTCTGGACAGTTGAGGATTATTGCGGTTTGCATCAGAGCCACTTTTGCTCTTCTTCTCTGTCAGTAAATTTACTGACTGTGACCTATTGCAGTGTAACCTCACAGTGAATGGCAGTCAGGGCTATAAATATTCAATGATGATTGAATTATTCAGCCATGACATTATAAATTTATATTCGCCTGAACACAGGCTCACTTCTCCCTCCATTATTTCTAGAATTATATCAATATTGCACCTAATGGAAGTTTTCTCACCATGGTGGATCAGTGGCCAGTGGAGGTCTGATACGTATTCTCAGAATGAAGACGCATTAATGCAGTTTCTTTCTCATCAGGAGGATATTTTGATGCAATGACATACTGTGATGGGGCCGCAATGCTATCTTATCTCAGGGGTCCCTTCAATACCTGGCATTAGCGAGGACCGAAAGAACAAAATGCTCTGGTGTATCATAGCATGTGGGATATATTCACATTCAACACAGGAAAAAAGGCTTTATAGACGACCAATCAGCTCATGTAACAGGTCTGTTTTTTTTTTTAAACAGTATAAATAAATTGTCAAATATCAAAGTATATAAAAATGCACCACATAAAAATGGCGTGTGTCCCTAACATGACCTGATATTATCCAGTCAGTGTCTACAGTGTCAGACGATGTGACGACACATCAGTGATAGGGGGAATGGTATCACCAAGTTGTGAAATTATTCTTACATTTCCAAGAAAGCTTACAGACAAACGACACAATGTAGAGTTAAAAAGAAATAATGAAATATGCAAGAATTCAGTAAAACAGACATCCATTTCTTGGTGGTATAAAGACCCCTTCCTGAATGTCACTACATTTATGAGACAGATAGAATGATTTTAAAATCTGAAATGTTGGCCTACTGAAATGTGTGTTCAGTATATGCACTCAATACTTGGTCAGGGCTCCTTTTGCATCAATTAGTACATCAATCCGGTGTGGCATGGAGGTGATCAGCCTGTGGCACTGCTGAGGTGTTATGGAAGCCCAAGTTGCTTTGATAGCTGCCTTCAGCTTGTCTGCCTTGTTGGGTCTGATGTCTCTCATCTTCCTCTTAACAATACCCCATAGATTCTCCATGGGGTTAAGGTCAGGTGAGTTTGCTGCCGATCAAGCATAGTGATACTGTTGTTTTTAACCCCTTCATGACCCAGCCTATTTTGACCTTAAAGACCTTGCCGTTTTTTGCAATTCTGACCAGTGTCCCTTTATGAGGTAATAACTCAGGAACGCTTCAACGGATCCTAGCGGTTCTGAGATTGTTTTTTCGTGACATATTGGGCTTCATGTTAGTGGTAAATTTAGGTCAATAAATTCTGCGTTTATTTGTGATAAAAACGGAAATTTGGCGAAAATTTTGAAAATTTCGCAATTTTCACATTTTGAATTTTTATTCTGTTAAACCAGAGAGATATGTGACACAAAATAGTTAATAAATAACATTTCCCACATGTTTACTTTACATCAGCACAATTTTGGAAACAAAATTTTTTTTTGTTAGGAAGTTATAAGGGTTAAAATTTGACCAGCGATTTGTCATTTTTACAACGAAATTTACAAAACCATTTTTTTTAGGGACCACCTCACATTTGAAGTCAGTTTGAGGGGTCTATATGGCTGAAAATACCCAAAAGTGACACCATTCTAAAAACTGCACCCCTCAAGGTACTCAAAACCACATTCAAGAAGTTTATTAACCCTTCAGGTGCTTCACAGCAGCAGAAGCAACATGGAAGGAAAAAATGAACATTTAACTTTTTAGTCACAAAAATTATCTTTTAGCAACAATTTTTTTATTTTCCCAATGGTAAAAGGAGAAACTGAACCACGAAAGTTGTTGTCCAATTTGTCCTGAGTACGCTGATACCTCATATGTGGGGGTAAACCACTGTTTGGGCGCACGGCAGGGCTTGGAAGGGAAGGAGCGCCATTTGACTTTTTGAATCAAAAATTGGCTCCACTCTTTAGCGGACACCATGTCACGTTTGGAGAGCCCCCGTGTGCCTAAAAATTGGAGCTCCCCCACAAGTGACCCCATTTTGGAAACTAGACGCCCCAAGGAACTTATCTAGATGCATAGTGAGCACTTTGAACCCCCAGGTGCTTCACAAATTAATCCGTAAAAATGAAAAAGTACTTTTTTTTCACAAAAAAATTCTTTTAGCCTCAATTTTTTCATTTTCACATGGGCAACAGGATAAAATGGATCCTAAAATGTGTTGGGCAATTTCTCCTGAGTACACCAATACCTCACATGTGGGGGTAAACCACTGTTTGGGCACATGGTAAGGCTCGGAAGGGAAGGAGCGCCATTTGACTTTTTGAATGAAAAATTATTTCCATCGTTAGCGGACACCATGTCGCGTTTGGAGAGCTCCTGTGTGCCTAAACATTGGCGCTCCCCCACAAGTAACCCCATTTTGGAAACTAGACCCCCCAAGGAACTTATTTAGATGCCTAGTGAGCACTTTAAACCCTCAGGTGCTTCACAAATTGATCTGTAAAAATGAAAAAGTACTTTTTTTTCACAAAAAAATTCTTTTCGCCTCAATTTTTTCATTTTCACATGGGCAGTAGGGTAAAATGGATCATAAAATTTGTTGGGCAATTTCTCCCGAGTACGTCGATACCTCATATGTGGGGGTAAACCACTGTTTGGGCACTCGGCAGGGCTCGGAAGGGAAGGCGCGCCATTTGACTTTTTGAATGGAAAATTAGCTCCAATTGTTAGAGGACACCATGTCGCGTTTGGAGAGCCCCTGTGTGCCTAAACATTGGAGCTCCCCCACAAGTGACCCCATTTTGGAAACTAGACCCCCCAAGGAACTTATCTAGATGCATATTGAGCACTTTAAACCCCCAGGTGCTTCACAGAAGTTTATAACGCAGAGCCATGAAAATAAAAAATAATTTTTCTTTCCTCAAAAATGATTTTTTAGCCTGGAATTTCCTATTTTGCCAAGGATAATAGGAGAAATTGGACCCCAAATATTGTTGTCCTGTTTGTCCTGAGTACGCAGATACCCAATATGTGGGGGTAAACCACTGTTTGGGCGCACGACAGGGCTCGGAAGGGATGGCACGCCATTTGGCTTTTTAAATGGAAAATTAGCTCCAATCATTAGCGGACACCATGTCACGTTTGGAAAGCCCCTGTGTGCCTAAACATTGGAGATCCCCCAGAAATGACACCATTTTGGAAACTAGACCCCCAAAGGAACTAATCTAGATGTGTGGTGAGGACTTTGAACCCCCAAGTGCTTCACAGAAGTTTATAACGCAGAGCCATGAAAAAAAAAAAAAAATTATTTTCTCAAAAATGATCTTTTAGCCTGCAATTTTTTATTTTCCCAAGGGTAACAGGAGAAATTTGACCCCAAAAGTTGTTGTCCAGTTTCTCCTGAGTACGCTGATACCCCATATGTGGGGGTAAATCACTGTTTGGGCACATGCCGGGGCTCGGAAGTGAAGTAGTGACGTTTTGAAATGCAGACTTTGATGGAATGCTCTGTGGGCGTCACGTTGCGTTTGCAGAGCCCCTGATGTGGCTTAACAGTAGAAACCCCCCACAAGTGACCCCATTTTGGAAACTAGACCCCCAAAGGAACTTATCTAGATGTGTGGTGAGCACTTTGAACCCCCAAGTGCTTCATAGAAGTTTATAATGCAGAGCCGTGAAAATAATAAATACGTTTTCTTTCCTCAAAAATAATTATTTAGCCCAGAATTTTTTATTTTCCCAAGGGTTACAGAAGAAACTGGACCCCAAAAGTTGTTGTCCAGTTTCTCCTGAGTACGCTGATACCCCATATGTGGGGGTAAACCACTGTTTGGGCACAAGCCGAGGCTCGGAAGTGAAGTAGTGACGTTTTGAAATGCAGACTTTGATGGAATGCTCTGTGGGCGTCACGTTGCGTTTGCAGAGCCCCTGATGTGGCTTACCAGTAGAAACCCCCCACAAGTGACCGCATTTTGGAAACTAGACCCCGAAAGGAACTTATCTAGATGTGTGGTGAGCACTTTGAACCCCCAAGCGCTTCATAGAAGTTTATAATGCAGAGCCGTGAAAATAATAAATACGTTTTCTTTCCTCAAAAATAATTATTTAGCCCAGAATTTTTTAATTTTCCCAAGGGTAACAGGAGAAATTTGACCCCAATATTTGTTGTCCAGTTTCTTCTGAGTATGGTGATACCCCATATGTGGGGGTAAACTACTGTTTGGGCACATGCCGGGGCTTGGAATTGAAGTAGTGACGTTTTGAAATGCAGACTTTGATGGAATGCTCTGCGGGCGTCACGTTGCGTTTGCAGAGCCCCTGATGTGCCTAAACAGTAGAAACCCCCCACAAGTGACCCCATTTTGGAAACTAGACCCCGAAAGGAACTTATCTAGATGTGTGGTGAGCACTTTGAACCCCCAAGTGCTTCATAGAAGTTTATAATGCAGAGCCGTGAAAATAATAAATACGTTTTCTTTCCTCAAAAATAATTATTTAGCCCAGAATTTTTTATTTTCCCAAGGGTTACAGGAGAAATTGGACCTCAAAAGTTGTTGTCCAGTTTCTCCTGAGTACGCTGATACCCCATGAGTGGGGGTAAACCACTGTTTGGGCACACGTCGGGGCTCAGAAGGGAAGTAGTGACTTTTGAAATGCAGACTTTGATGGAATGGTCTGCGGGTGTCACGTTGCGTTTGCAGAGCCCCTGGTGTGCCTAAACAGTAGAAACCCCCACAAGTGACCCCATTTTAGAAATTAGACCCCCCAAGGAACTTATCTAGATATGTGGTGAGCACTTTGAACCCCCAAGTGCTTCACAGACGTTTACAACGCAGAGCCGTGAAAATAAAAAATCATTTTTCTTTCCTCAAAAATTATGTTTTAGCAAGCATTTTTTTTGATTCACAAGGGTAACAGGAGAAATTGGACCCCAGTAATTGTTGCGCAGTTTGTCCTGAGTATGCAGGTACCCCATATGTGGGGGTAAACCACTGTTTGGGCACACGTCAGGGCTCGGAAGTGAGGGAGCACCATTTGACTTTTTGAATACGAGATTGGCTGGAATCAATGGTGGCGCCATGTTGCGTTTGGAGACCCCTGATGTGCCTAAACAGTGGTAACCCCTCAATTCTACCTCCAACACTAACCCCAACACACCCCTAACCCTAATCCCAACTGTAGCCATAACCCTAAACACAACCCTAACCCCAACACACCCCTAACCATAACCACAACCCTAATTCCAACCCTAACCCTAAGGCTATGTGCCCACGTTGCGGATTCGTGTGAGATATTTTCGCACCATTTTTGAAAAATCCGCGGGTAAAAGGCACTGCGTTTTACCTGCGGATTTTCCGCGGATTTCCAGTGTTTTTTGTGCGGATTTCACCTGCGGATTCCTATTGAGGAACAGGTGTAAAACGCTGCGGAATCCGCACAAAGAATTGACATGGTGCGGAAAATACAACGCAGCGTTTCCGCGTGGTATTTTCTGCACCATGGGCACAGCGGATTTGGTTTCCATATGTTTACATGGTACTGTAAACCTGATGGAACACTGCTGCGAATCCGCAGCCAAATCCGCACCGTGTGCACATAGCCTAATTCTAAAGGTATGTGCACACGCTGCGGAAAACGCTGCGGATCCGCAGCAGTTTCCCATGAGTTTACAGTTCAATGTAAACCTACGGGAAACAAAAATCGCTGTGCCCATGCTGCGGAAAAACTGCACGGAAACGCAGCGGTTTACATTCCGCAGCATGTCACTTCTTTGTGCGGATTCCGCAGCGGTTTTACAACTGCTCAAATAGAAAATTGCAGTTGTAAAACCGCAGTGAAATGCGCAGAAAAACCGCAGTAAATCCGCCATAAATCCGCAGCGGTTTAGCACTGCGGATTTATCAAATCCGCAGCGGAAAAATCCGCAGAGGACCAGAATATGTGTGCACATACCGAAACCCTAACCCTAGCCCTAACCCTAACCCTACCCCTACCCCTAGCCCTAACCCTAACCCTACCCCTACCCCTAGCCCTAACCCTACCCCTAGCCCTAACCCTAACCCTAGCCCTAACCCTACCCCTAACCCTACCCCTAACCCTACCCCTAACCCTACCCCTAACCCTAACCCTAACCCTATTCTAACATTAGTGGAAAAAAAAAAATTTCTTTATTTTTTTATTGTCCCTACCTATGGGGGTGACAAAGGGGGGGGTCATTTATTATTTTTTTTATTTTGATCACTGAGATAGATTATATCTCAGTGATCAAAATGCACTTTGGAACGAATCTGCCGGCCGGCAGATTCGGCGGGCGCACTGCGCATGCGCCCGCCATTTTGGAAGATGGCGGCGCCCAGGGAGAAGACGGACGGGACCCCGGCTGGATCGGTAAGTATGATGGGGTGGGGGGGGACCACGGGGGGGGGATCGGAGCACGGGGGGGGGAATCGGAGTGCGGGAGGGGTGGAACGGAGCACGGGGGGCGTGGAACGGAGCACGGGGGGCTGGAATGGAGCACGGGGGGGTGGAACGGAGCACCGGGGGGGTGGATCGGAGTGCAGGGGGGGTGATTGGAGCACGGGGGGGTGATTGGAGCACGGGGGGAGTGGACAAGAGCACGGGGGGGAGCGGAGCACTGGACAGAGGGGAGCCGGAGCAGTGTACCGGCCAGATCGGAGGGCTGGGGGGGCGATCGGAGGGGTGGGGTGGGGGCACACTAGTATTTCCAGCCATGGCCGATGATATTTCAGCATCGGCCATGGCTGGATTGTAATATTTCACCCGTTATAATGGGTGAAATATTACAAATCGCTCTGATTGGCAGTTTCACTTTCAACAGCCAATCAGAGCGATCGTAGCCACGAGGGGGTGAAGCCACCCCCCCTGGGCTAAACTACCACTCCCCCTGTCCCTGCAGATCGGGTGAAATGGGAGTTAACCCTTTCACCCGATCTGCAGGGACGCGATCTTTCCATGACGCCGCATAGGCGTCATGGGTCGGAATGGCACCGACTTTCATGACGCCTACGTGGCGTCAAAGGTCGGGAAGGGGTTAAACCAGGTATTGTTACTTGTGGCAGTGTGGACAGGTGCCAAATCTTGCTTGAGAATGACATTACCTGTTGTGAATTCTGTTGTCGAACTCCCTCCTGTGGTCGTGAATGGTACTTCGGCGAGTTCTGTCTATGGGCTCCCTCTGGTGGCTATGAGTGAAGCTGCTGCTTCTGAGGTTCCTTACACAGGTGATGTGGTTTATCCTTTGGTTGGCTGCTCTATTTAACTCCTCTCAGATCGTTACTCCATGCCAGCTGTCAATGTTTTTGCATTCGTTCAGTTCGCTCCTGGATCTCTCTGGTGACCTGCCTTCTCCTGCAGAAGCGAAGTTCCTTATTGTCTTATTTTGTTCTCTGTTTTCTTGTCCAGCTGGTTTTCATGATTTTGTCTTTCTAGCTGGAAGCTCTGGGATGCAGAGTGGCCCCTCCGCACCGTGAGTCGGTGCGGAGGTCTTTTTTGCACACTCTGCGTGGTCTTTTGTAGGTTTTTGTGCTGATCACAAAGTTACCTTTCCTATCCTCTGTCTATTTAGTAAGTCTGGCCTCCCTTTGCTGAAACCTGTTTCATTTCTGCGTTTGTGACTTTCATCTTTACTCACAGTCAATATATGTGGGGGGCTTCCTTTACCTTTGGGGAATTTCTCTGAGGCAAGGTAGGCTTTATTTTCTATCTCTAGGGCTAGATAGTTCTTAGGCTGTGACGAGGCGCCTAGGTCTTGTCAGGAGCGCTCCACGGCTATTTCTAGTGTGTGTGATAGGATTAGGGCTTGCGGTCAGCAGAGCTCCCACATCCCAGAGCTCGTCCTGTATGAGGTTTAATTATCAGGTCATTCCGGGTGCTCCTAACCACCAGGTCATAACAATTACCATCTCCAAAAAGATTGTCGGCAAAGGAAAGCATGAAGTGCTCTAAAATTTCTTGGTAGACGAATGGCATGACTTTGGTCTTGATAAAACATAGTGGACCTACACCAGCAGATGACATGGCTCCCCAAACTTTCACTGATTGTGGAAACTTCACCCTAAACCTCAAGCAGCTTGGATTGTGGCCTCTCCACTCTTCCTCCAGACACTGGGACCTTGATTTCCCAATGAAATGCAAAATTTACTTTCATCTGAAAACAACACCTTGGACCACTGAGGAACAGTTCAGTTCTTTTTCTCCTTGGCCAAGGTAAGACGCTTCAGGCATTGTCTATTGGTCATGAGTGGCCTGACACAAGGAATGCGACACTTGTAGCCCATGTCCTGGATATGTCTGTGTGTGGTGGCTCTTGAAGCAATGACTCCAGCAGCAGTCCACTCCTTGTGAATCTCCCCCAAATATTTGAATGGCCTTTTCTTAACAATCCTTTCAAGGCTGCAGTTATCCTGGTTGCTTGTGCACCTTTTTCTACCACACTTTTTCCTTCCACTCAACTTTCCATTAATATGCTTGGATACAGCACTCTGTAAACAGCCAGCTTCTTTAGCAATGAACTTTTGTGGCTTACCCTCCTTGTGGAGTGTGTCAATGACAGCCTTCTGGACATCTGTCAAGTCAGCAGTCTTAACCCATGATTGTGGAGCCTACTGAAACAGACTAAGGGACCTTTTTAAATGCTTAGGAAGCCTTGGCAGGTGTTTTTGTTAATTATTCTAATTTACTGAGATATTGACTTTTGGTTGTTGCTGGCTGTGAGCCATAATCATCAAGATTAACAGAAATAAACACTTGAAACAGATCATTCTGTTTGCAATGACTCTATATAATATAATATTTAAGATTCACTTTTTATGTTGAAGAACTGAAATAAATTAACTTTTTAATTTCTTAAAAAGTTCTTAAAGGAATTTCTTAAAAGAAAAAAAGTTATTTTGTTTTCTCTGCAAAAAAAAAAAAATAGATAATATATATATATATATATATTTTTTTTTTTAAAAATATACTGCTATACTGTTATTATAGCCTGCCAGCCAATATTGACCAATAAAACATTATTATTTCATATATACAGTATTTGAGGTTATATTGGGTTGGATTGATGTATAAACCCAGGTTTACCTATATGACTGTATTGGTTGCGGTACTATCACCCGGAGGGGTATTATGCCCCTCCATTAAAGCCATTGGTATCTGGAAGTAACCCCAACAACGGGTCTGTTCAGAATGCCAGGGTAAGGGTTCCATTCCATTGACCTTATTTCCATGATACCCCAGTAAGATTTGTGATTAATGGCACCAGTTTCAAATGTGAAATGTGAAGAAGTCTCTTTTGACTTCGAAACACATTGAGATTCTGAATAAACCACCAAATTTTATCTTCAACCTGTCTGGACTTCTAATTGCACAGTAGCGCAGAGGATATCCACAATTTTCCCACTTTTTATATTACGATTAGGTCACTGGTTTGACCTGTGGGTCTGTAGCAGCTGTTGGCTTTGATGATTTTACATGCTCTCGTCTAAGATACATCATGTGAGTGCAGTCTGATTGTATGTTTTAATATCTCCATCGGATAAGACCCTATTGGCGCTTTTCTCTCCTACAGTGTCAATTATTACTATTAATTACATGCCCCTGGCTGGGGGCCCCTGAAGCAGCAGGGGCCCTACGAAGTTGCTGTCCCTGTATGTTAGCAGATGTCAGTGCCTGGGCCCACAGGAGAATCCTTCCAGTATGACCCTAGATAGATAGATAGATAGATAGATAGATAGATAGATAGATAGATATGAGAGCGATAGATAGATAGATAGATAGATAGATAGATAGATAGATAGATAGATAGATAGATAGATATGAGAGCGATAGATAGATAGATAGATAGATAGATAGATAGATAGATAGATAGATAGATATGAGAGCGATAGATAGATAGATAGATAGATATGAGAGCGATAGATAGATAGATAGATAGATAGATATGAGAGCGATAGATAGATAGATAGATAGATATGAGAGTGATAGATAGATAGCTAGATATAGAAAAAGAAAACAAAAAGCAGCACCAAAAGAAAACAAAGGGTTCAAAAAATCCTTCCAGGTATATACCAAACCTCATGCTATTATCCAGAAAAATGAAGGCAGCACTCCAATAGAAAAAATAAATGTGGTTTCAAGCTTAAGAAAGGTCCACATCCTGGACTGAAAAGTCGCACATGGGCCAATAAACCACATTTATTTTTTCTATTGGAGTGCTGCCTTCATTTTTCTGGATAATAGATAGCTAGATAGATACATAGAAATATAGATAGATAGGAGATACGGTAGATAGATGATATATATTGGATATATAGATAGATGATAGATACATGGATAGACTTGAGAAAGACTCACACCTTGAGCTGAAACGTCACAGGAGCCCATATGGGCTAATCAACCACTACATTTTTTTCTAAGGAGTGCTGTCTTCATCTTTTTTATACTATATTGAGGATCAGTCTATGCCTGGAAGGTCTGGCACCCATTTTTCACATACTGCTTGCTAGTGCTGCTTTTCAACTTTCTTTTATGTAGGTAGGTAGATAGCTAGATAGATATGGGATAGATAGTTAGATAGATAGATAGATAGATAGATAAGGGATAGATAGATAGATAGATAGATAGATAGATAGATAGATGTGAGATAAATAGATATATAGATAGATATGAGATAGATAGACAGATAGATATGCAGAAAAACCTAACCAGCACCTCCTAAGTAAGAACAGGTGCAAGCTGCGAGGACTGCATTACATAGAAAAAGAAAGCTCAGCAGCACTCTACATAAGTTTAGGCCATGTCAAAATATGGAAAACATTAAAAACATTGAATCTAGACTTTACTGCTAAAAAAGATGTACTTACAAAAATGAAGGCTCTTAGCGCATAAATTGGCCAATTCATGTATGCCCATCAACCACGGCAAGGTGACCTCTCCCTGATGGGTTCCAGTTCTACTGTACATGCCACTCTTGGGCTATCAACCTACAGTTAAATGAACAAACATGACTCTCATTTTCTCAAATTTAACAGAAAATGGACTATACAATTTGTTGTGCGATATTTCCTGAATACACCTGATTCCCCATACACACGTGGTCAAAATTGTTGGTACCCCTTGTTTAATGACAGAAAAACCCACAATGGTCATATAAATAAATTGAATCTGACAAAAGTTAAAATAAATAAAAGATCTATGAAAATGAACAAATGAAAGTCAGACATGGCTTTTCAACCATGCTTCCACAGAATTGTTAAAAAAAATAAAACTCATGAAAAAGGCCTGGACAAAAATGATGGTACCCTTGAAAATAATGTGACAAAAGGGACATATTAAAACAAGGTGTGTCCAATAACTAGCATAACAGGTGTCTACAATCTTGGACTCAGTGAGTGGGCCTGTATATAGAGCTACAGATAGTCACTGTGCTGTTTGGTGACATGGTGTGTATGCGGCGCACCAGGGTCTTGGTCATCGCAGTAGTGTCACTTTCCTCCCGGGGAGAGTGATGCTACGTTCAGAGGCAAGGAAGGATAATTGCATCCAGGTATCACAAACATGCAACACATTCATACTCCAGGCCACCAGGGGGAGATTCTGAGCCTATTTATTAGGTGACTCCACATATATATACAGTGGGGCAAAAAAGTATTTAGTCAGTCAGCAATAGTGCAAGTTCCACCACTTAAAAAGATGAGAGGCGTCTGTAATTTACATCATAGGTAGACCTCAACTATGGGAGACAAACGGAGAAAAAAAAATCCAGAAAATCACATTGTCTGTTTTTTTTAACATTTTATTTGCATATGATGGTGGAAAATAAGTATTTGGTCAGAAACAAAATTTCATCTCAATACTTTGTAATATATCCTTTGTTGGCAATGACAGAGGTCAAACGTTTTCTGTAAGTCTTCACAAGGTTGCCACACACTGTTGTTGGTATGTTGGCCCATTCCTCCATGCAGATCTCCTCTAGAGCAGTGATGTTTTTGGCTTTTCGCTTGGTAACACGGACTTTCAACTCCCTCCAAAGGTTTTCTATAGGGTTGAGATCTGGAGACTGGCTAGGCCACTCCAGGACCTTGAAATGCTTCTTACGAAGCCACTCCTTCGTTGCCCTGGCGGTGTGCTTTGGATCATTGTCATGTTGAAAGACCCAGCCACGTTTCATCTTCAATGCCCTTGCTGATGGAAGGAGGTTTGCACTCAAAATCTCACGATACATGGCCCCATTCATTCTTTCATGTACCCGGATCAGTCGTCCTGGCCCCTTTGCAGGGAAACAGCCCCAAAGCATGATGTTTCCACCACCATGCTTTACAGTAGGTATGGTGTTTGATGGATGCAACTCAGTATTCTTTTTCCTCCAAACACGACAAGTTGTGTTTCTACCAAACAGTTCCAGTTTGGTTTCATCAGACCATAGGACATTCTCCCAAAACTCCTCTGGATCATCCAAATGCTCTCTAGCAAACTTCAGACGGGCCCGGACATGTACTGGCTTAAGCAGTGGGACACGTCTGGCACTGCAGGATCTGAGTCCATGGTGGCGTAGTGTGTTACTTATGGTAGGCCTTGTTACATTGGTCCCAGCTCTCTGCAGTTCATTCACTAGGTCCCCCCGCGTGGTTCTGGGATTTTTGCTCACCGTTCTTGTGATCATTCTGACCCCACGGGGTGGGATTTTGCGTGGAGCCCCAGATCGAGGGAGAATATCAGTGGTCTTGTATGTCTTCCATTTTCTAATTATTGCTCCCACTGTTGATTTCTTCACTCCAAGCTGGTTGGCTATTGCAGATTCAGTCTTCCCAGCCTGGTGCAGGGCTACAATTTTGTTTCTGGTGTCCTTTGACAGCTCTTTGGTCTTCACCATAGTGGAGTTTGGAGTCAGACTGTTTGAGGGTGTGCACAGGTGTCTTTTTATACTGATAACAAGTTTAAACAGGTGCCATTACTACAGGTAATGAGTGGAGGAAAGAGGAGACTCTTAAAGAAGAAGTTACAGGTCTGTGAGAGCCAGAAATCTTGATTGTTTGTTTCTGACCAAATACTTATTTTCCACCATAATATGGAAATAAAATGTTAAAAAAACAGACAATGTGATTTTCTGGATTTTTTTTTCTCAGTTTGTCTCCCATAGTTGAGGTCTACCTATGATGTAAATTACAGACGCCTCTCATCTTTTTAAGTGGTGGAACTTGCACTATTGCTGACTGACTAAATACTTTTTTGCCCCACTGTATATATATACTAGATTGTGGCCCGATTCTAACGCATCGGGTATTCTAGAATATGCATGTCCCCGTAGTATATGGACAATGATGATTCCAGAATTCGCGGCAGACTGTACCCGTCGCTGATTGGTCGAGGCAACCTTTATGACATCACTGTCGCCATGGCAACCATTATGACATCTACGTCGATACTGTGCCCGTTGCTGATTGGTCGAGGCCTGGTGGCCTCGACCAATCAGAGACGCGGCATGTCTACGTCCTTTATGACATCATCGTCGCTGTGCCAGTCGCTGATTGGTCGAGGCCTGGTGGCCTCGACCAATCAGAGGCGTGGGATTTCTACGTCGATACTGTGCCCGTCGTTGATTGGTCGAGGCCTGGCGGCCTCGACCAATCAGAGACGCGGGATTTCCAGGACAGACAGTCAGACAGAAAGACAGACAGACAGACAGACAGACAGACGGAAAAACCCTTAGACAATTATATATATAGATAACTGGTAGTCGGTAGGGAAAGTTAGAGAAAGTTCCAGACATCCGTCTGAGGAGGACAGACCTGTCCACAGACCTGTGCATGCCCTCAGAGCTGCAGCTCCCAGAAAGGGACATTTTGAAGGCAGAATTGTATTGCAGCGAGTGTGAAGGAAGGCTAAGCAAAGGAGAGGATACCAGAAGGGGACCAGCCCCAAACAGGTTGCCTCCTTCTGAGTTGCAGAACACCGGTGGCCGGAACACCGAGGGAGTAAGGACCTCTACGCCTTACTTCAGAGACCGTCAGGACAGCTAATTGCATGTTACCTGTCCGCACCTACACCCAGGAGGCACGGTGACACCCCACAGAGCCGGGTTATCTAAGAGAACCTATAAACAGGTTTAAGTCACCAGTCATACGGGTTTTGTCTTATCCTTTACGGGGGACAAAGAGAGAGAAACACCTCTACAGAGCAAGAGAAGGCTATTGATTTCCACCTGGACAAGGGGACTCTGGACTTGTCTCTGAACCGGACGGACTCTGCCTGCCCTGTGATCTGGTGCCCTGGACTGTGGATGCTGAAGTCTTCAATAAAAGGTAAAGAGACTGCAACCTTGTGTCCTCGTTCTTCACTGCACCTCTCACCATACCACCATCTACACATCAGGAGCCCTGGGGATATACTTTACCTGTGGGAAGGTATACCATCTAGCTGCCATAACATCACCCCAGCGAACCCCTTAAAGCAGCATCGGTCACCCTGACCGAATACCACAGGTGGCGTCACGAACATAAACTTTATCCCTTTAAAGACCTTTCCCTTTTATACGGACGTTCCAGGGCCACGGACCGGGTCAGCCACCGTGACATCCCCTGTGAACCGCAAGACCCAGTACCGAGTACCCCACGGCCCCTGGGGATGCTCCATGTATCACACTCAACATGGACCAGAGGAAGCAAAGGAAAGAGTTGTCTCAGGAGATTAGAAAAAAAAATTATAGACAAATGAGTCGCCCGCCAGGGCCGTGGGGTATTCGGTACCGGGTCCAGTACTCACGCAAACATGCTAAAGGTAAAAGTTTTAAGACCATCTCTAAGCAGCTTGATGTCCCTGTTACTACAGTTGCACATATTATTCATAAATTTAAGATCCATGAGACTGTAGCCAACCTCCCTGGACATGGCTGCAGGAGTAAAATTGATGACAACAAAAGAGAAGGATAATACGAATGGTAACAAAAGAGCCCAGAAAACTTCTAAACAGATTAAAGGTGAACTTCAAGCTCAAGGAACATCAGTGTCAGATCGCACGATCCGTCGTTGTCTGAGCCAAAGTGGACTTCAAGGGAGACAACCAAGGAGGACATCAAACTACATGTTGACAAGCCACAAAGCTTCAGGGAGAATGTCCTAGGGACAGATGAGACAAAAATGGAACTTTTTTTGGCAAGGCACATCAGCTCTATGTTCACAGAAGTAAAAATTAAGCATATCAAGAAAAGAACACTGTCCCTGCTGTAAAACATGGAAGTGGATCTGTTATGTTCCGGGGTTGCTTTGCTGCATCTGGCATAGAGTGTCTAGAATCCTTGCAGGGTACAAAGAAATTTCAAGACTATCAAGGGATTCTAGAGAGAAATGTGCTGCCCAGCGTCAGAAAGCTTGGTCTCAGTCACAGGTCATGGGTCTTGCAACAGTATAATGACCCAAAACACAGCTAAAAACACCTAAGAATGGCTAAGAGGAAAACATTGGACTATTTTTGGACTATTCTGAAGTGGCCTTCTATGAGCCCTGACCTAAATCCTACTGAGCATCTTTGAAAAAAGTTGAAACATGCCGTCTGGAAAAGGAAACCTGTTGTGGATTCTGTTTTTGGGCTCCCTCTGGTGGTTACAGATGGTACTGGGTGACTTGTGTTCTCTGCGGTCTTTGGTGTCCACCTGTTCTATCAGGATATGGGAGTTTCCTATTTAACCTGGCTTTCTTGTCATTTCCTCGCCGGCTATCAATGTAATCAGTGTGTCTTGTTACCTCTGCTTCCCGCTTCTGTATTCTTCAGGACAAGCTAAGTTTTTGATTTTCCTGTTCCACGTTTTGCTTTATTTTTGTCTTAGTCCAGCTTGCAGATAAGTGATTCCTTTTTGCTGGTTGCTCTAGTGGGCTGATATTACTTCTCATGTTCCATGAGTTGGAACATGAGTTCAAGTAATTTCAGGATGGTTTTTTGTAGGGTTTTTCGCTGACCGCGCAGTTCACTTTTGTATCCTCTGCTATCTAGCTTTAGAGGGCCTCATTTTGCTGAATCTGTTTTCATAACTACGTATGTGCTTTCCTCTCATTTCACCGTCATTACATGTGGGGGGCTGCTATTTCTGTGGGGTGTTTCTCTGGAGGCAAGAGAGGTCTGTTTCTTCTAATAGGGAAAGTTAGTTCTTCGGCTGGTGCGAGACGTCTAGAATCATCGTAGGCACGTTCCCCGGCTACAGCTAGTTGTGTGTTGAGGTTCAGGATCGCGGTCAGCTCAGTTTCCATCACCCTAGAGCTTGTTTTGTTTTTTGTGCTTGTCCTTTTGTGATCCCCTGCCATTGGGATCATGACAGTATAGCCGGCCAAAAAGTGGTAATCGTATTGGCTGAAGTAGGAGGAAAAGTAGTCTGAGGAAGTTTTTTTTTTTTTCCCCCCCCTCAGAGTTTGCTGCATAGCCTTAATTGCAGCCTGGCTGCGTCTTACCTCCTCTTAATCCTTGAATGGCTCTGACCTCAGCTGTTTATCACGGACGTCCAGAGTTTGGCTTCCAGCCTGAATAATCTTGCTGCTAAGGTTCAAAATATACAAGATTTTGTTGTACATGCTCCTATGTCTGAACCTAGAATTCCTATCCCAGAGTTTTTTTCTGGAGATAGATCTAGTTTTCTGAATTTTAGGAACAATTGCAAGTTGTTTCTTTCTTTGAAATCTCGCTCTTCTGGAGACCCTGCTCAGCAAGTCAAGATTGTTATATCTTTCCTGCGGGGTGACCCTCAGAATTGGGCATTTGCATTGGCACCAGGGGATCCTGCGTTGCTCAATGTGGATGCGTTTTTTCTGGCATTGGGTTTGCTCTATGAGGAACCTAACCTAGAGATTCAGGCTGAAAAAGCTTTACTGGCTCTCTCTTAGGGGCAAGATGAAGCAGAAATATATTGTCAGAAATTTCGGAAATGGTCGGTGCTTACTCAGTGGAATGAGTGCGCCCTGGCTGCAAGATTCAGAGATGGCCTTTCTGAGGCCATTAAAGATGTCATGGTGGGGTTCCCTGCGCCTACAGGTCTGAATGAGTCTATGACTATGGCTATTCAGATTGAGCGGCGTTTACGGGAGCGCAAACCTGTGCACCATTTGGCGGTGTCTTCTGAACAGGCACCTGAGACAATGCAATGTGATAGAATTCAGTCCAGAAGTGAACGGCAAAACTATAGGCGGAAAAATGGGTTGTGTTTTTATTGTGGTGATTCAGCTCATGTTATATCAGCATGCTCTAAACACACAAAAAAGGTTGATAAGTCTGTTGCCATTAGTACTTTACAGTCTAAGTTCATTCTGTCTGTGACTCTGATTTGTTCATTATCAGCCATTTCCGTCGATGCCTATGTGGATTCAGGCGCTGCCCTGAGTCTTATGGATTGGTCATTTGCCAACCGCTGTGGGTTTAGTCTGGAGCCTCTGGAAGTCCCTATTCCTTTGAAAGGAATTGACTCTACACCTTTGGCTATGAATAAACCTCAGTACTGGACACAAGTGACCATGCGTATGACTCCCGTTCATCAGGAGGTGATTCGCTTCCTGGTACTGTATAATTTACATGATGTCTTAGTGCTTGGTCTGCAATGGTTACAAACTCATAACCCAGTCTTGGACTGGAAAACGATGTCTGTGTTAAGCTGGGGATGTCAGGGGGTTCATGATGATGCACCTCCGATTTCTATCGCTTCATCTACTCCTTCTGAGGTTCCGGTATTTTTGTCTGATTATCGGGATGTTTTTGAGGAGCCTAAGCTCAATTCGCTTCCTCCTCACAGGGATTGCGATTGTGCTATAGATTTGATTCCTGGCAGTAAATTTCCTAAAGGTCGTTTGTTCAATCTGTCAGTGCCAGAGCATACTGCTATGCGGGATTATGTTAAGGAGTCCTTGGAAAAGGGACATATCCGTCCATCTTCGTCCCCTTTGGGAGCAGGTTTTTTTTTGTGGCCAAAAAAGATGGTTCCTTGAGGCCTTGTATAGCTTACCGTCTTTTGAATAAGATTACAGTTAAATATCAGTATCCTTTGCCATTGTTGACTGATTTGTTCGCTCGCATTAAGGGGGCTAAATGGTTCACTAAGATTGATTTTCGGGGTGCGTATAATCTTGTGCGGATAAAGCAGGGTGATGAGTGGAAAACCGCATTTAATACGCCTGAGGGCCATTTTGAGTATTTGGTGATGCCTTTTGGACTTTCTAATGCTCCTTCAGTCTTCCAGTCCTTTATGCACGATATTTTCCGTGAATATCTGGATAAATTTATGATTGTGTATTTGGATTATGTTTTGGTTTTTTCGGATGACTGGGAGTCCCATGTTCAGCAGGTCAGGAAGGTGTTTCAGGTCCTGCGGGCCAATTCTTTGTTTGTAAAAGGTTCAAAGTGTCTCTTTGGAGTCCAGAAGATTTCTTTTTTGGGGTATATTTTTTCCCCTTCTACTATTGAGATGGATCCCGTCAAGGTTCAGGCTATTTGTGACTGGACGCAGCCTACATCTCTTAAGAATCTACAGAAGTTCTTGGGCTTTGCTAATTTTTATCGTCGTTTCATAACTAATTTTTCTAGTGTTGTTAAGCCCTTGACGGATTTGACTAAGAAGGGTGCTGATGTGGCTGATTGGTCTCCTGCGGCTGTGGAGGCCTTTCAGGAACTTAAGCGCCGGTTTTCTTCTGCTCCTGTGTTGCGTCAGCCAGATGTTTCGCTTCCTTTTCAGGTTGAGGTTGATGCTTCCGAGATTGGAGCGGGGGCGGTTTTGTCACAGAGAAGCTCCGATTGCTCAGTGATGAAGCCATGTGCGTTCTTTTCTAGAAAGTTTTCGCCCACTGAGCGGAATTATGATGTTGGTAATCGGGAGCTTTTGGCCATGAAGTGGGCATTTGAGGAGTGGCGTCATTGGCTTGAGGGTGCTAGACATCGTGTGGTGGTCTTGACTGATCACAAAAATCTGATTTACCTTGAGTCTGCCAAGCGTCTGAATCCTAGACAGGCTCGTTGGTCACTGTTTTTCTCCCGTTTCGATTTTGTGGTTTCATACCTGCCAGGTTCAAAGAATGTGAAGGCGGATGCTCTTTCTAGGAGTTTTGTGCCTGACTCCCCTGGAAATTCTGAGCCCACTGGTATCCTTAGGGATGGGGTGATTTTGTCGGCTGTCTCCCCAGACTTGCGACGTGCTTTGCAGGAGTTTCAGGCGGATAAACCTGATCGTTGTCCGCCTGAAAGACTGTTTGTTCCGGATAATTGGACCTGTAGAGTCATCTCCGAGGTCCATTCTTCTGCGTTGGCAGGTCATCCTGGAATATTTGGTACTAGAGACTTGGTGGCCAGGTCTTTTTGGTGGCCTTCCTTGTCGAGGGATGTGCGTTCTTTTGTGCAGTCTTGTGAAGTTTGCGCTCGGGCTAAGCCTTGCTGTTCTCGGGCCAGTGGATTGTTGTCACCTTTGCCTATTCCGAAGAGGCCTTGGACGCACATTTCCATGGACTTTATTTCGGATCTCCCTGTCTCTCAAAAAATGTCTGTCATCTGGGTTGTGTGTGACCGCTTTTCTAAGATGGTTCATCTGGTACCCTTGCCTAAGTTGCCTTCCTCCTCTGAGTTGGTCCCTCTGTTTTTTCAGAACGTGGTTCGTTTGCATGGGATTCCGGAGAACATCGTTTCTGACAGGGGATCCCAGTTTGTGTCTAGATTTTGGCGGACGTTCTGTGCTAAGATGGGCATTGATTTGTCCTTTTCGTCTGCATTCCATCCTCAGACGAATGGCCAGACGGAACGAACTAATCAGACCTTGGAAACTTATTTAAGGTGTTTTGTTTCTGCTGATCAAGATGACTGGGTTACCTTTTTGCCGCTTGCCGAATTTGCCCTTAATAATCGGGCTAGTTCTGCTACCTTAGTTTCTCCTTTCTTTTGTAATTCGGGGTTTCATCCTCGTTTTTCCTCTGGTCAGGTGGAGCCTTCTGATTGTCTTGGAGTGGACATGGTGGTGGATAGGTTGCATCAGATTTGGAGTCATGTGGTGGACAATTTGAAGTTGTCCCAGGAGAGGGCTCAGCAGTTTGCTAATCGCCGTCGCCGCGTGGGTCCTCGACTTCGTGTTGGGGCCTTGGTGTGGTTGTCTTCTCGTTTTGTTCCTATGAAGGTCTCTTCTCCTAAGTTCAAGCCTCGGTTCATCGGTCCCTATAGGATCTTGGAAATTCTTAACCCTGTGTCGTTTCGTTTGGATCTCCCGGCATCGTTTGCTATTCATAATGTGTTCCATCGGTCCTTGTTGCGGAAGTATGAGGTACCTGTTGTTCCTTCGCTTGAGCCTCCTGCTCCGGTGCTGGTGGAGGGAGAATTGGAGTATGTTGTGGAGAAGATCTAGGATTCTCGTGTTTCCAGACGGAAACTCCAATATTTGGTCAAGTGGAAGGGTTATGGTCAGGAGGATAATTCTTGGGTGGTTGCCTCTGATGTTCATGCTGCTGATTTGGTCCGTGCATTTCATAGGGCTCATCCTGGTCGCCCTGGTGGTTCTCGTGAGGGTTCGGTGACCCCTCCTCAAGGGGGGGGTACTGTTGTGGATTCTGTTTTTGGGCTCCCTCTGGTGGTTACAGATGGTACTGGGTGACTTGTGTCTCTGCGGTCTCTGGTGTCCACCTGTTCCATCAGGATATGAGAGTTTCCTATTTAACCTGGCTTTCTTGTCATTTCCTCGCCGGCTATCAATGTAATCAGTGTGTCTTGTTACCTCTGCTTCCCGCTTCTGTATTCTTCAGGACAAGCTAAGTTTTTGATTTTCCTGTTCCACGTTTTGCTTTATTTTTGTCTTAGTCCAGCTTGCAGATATGTGATTCCTTTTTGCTGGTTGCTCCAGTGGGCTGATATTACTCCTCATGTTCCATGAGTTGGAACATGAGTTCAAGTAATTTCAGGATGGTTTTTTGTAGGGTTTTTCGCTGACCGCGCAGTTCACTTTTGTATCCTCTGCTATCTAGCTTTAGCGGGCCTCATTTTGCTGAATCTGTTTTCATAACTACGTATGTGCTTTCCTCTCATTTCACCGTCATTACATGTGGGGGGCTGCTATTTCTGTGGGGTGTTTCTCTGGAGGCAAGAGAGGTCTGTGTTTCTTCTAATAGGGAAAGTTAGTTCTTCGGCTGGTGCGAGACGTCTAGAATCATTGTAGGCACGTTCCCCGGCTACAGCTAGTTGTGTGTTGAGGTTCAGGATCGCGGTCAGCTCAGTTTCCATCACCCTAGAGCTTGTTTTGTTTTTTGTGCTTGTCCTTTTGTGATCCCCTGCCATTGGGATCATGACAGCAACCTTCAAACACGAGACAACTGGAGCAGTTTGCTCTGGAGGAGTGGGCCAAAATACCTGTTGAGAGATGCAGAAGTTTCATTGACAGTTACAGGAATTGTTTGATTGCAGTGATTGCCTCAAAAGGTTGTGCAACAAAATATTAAGTTAAGGGTAACATCATTTTTGTCCAGGGCTATTTCATGAGTTTTATTTTTTTTTAAATTGTGTGGAAGCATGGTTGAAAAGCAATGTCTGACTTGCATTTGTTCATTTTCATTGATTTTTTATTTATTATTACTTTTGTCAGATTCAAGTTATTTCCTTGACCATTGTTGGTTTTTCTGTAAATAAACGAGGGGTACCAACAATTTTGACCACGTGTGCATGTGGTGGAAAACTGCTGTTTGGGCGCATGGCATGGCTTGGAAATTAAAGAGCGCCATTTCACTTTTGGAGTGGAAAATTGGCACGAATAGATCGCAGACGCCATGTCACATTTGCAGAGCCCCTAATGTGCCTAAACAGTGGAGACCCACCACAAATTACTCCATTTTGGAAACTACACTCGTCAAGGAATTTATCTAGATGTGTGATGTTAACCTTGAATCCACAGGTGCTTTTATAACGTTGAGCCGTGAAAATGGAAAAATACATTTTTGCCACAAAAAATGTTGGTTTAATGTTCACAAGGATAACAGGAGAAAATTGACCATACAGTTTATTGCTCTAACAAGGAAACAGGGGCCAATCGAGAGCTTTTTCTTTTTAGTGCTGCCCCTTGTTCTGTATTACAGTGGGGGGAAAAAGTATTTAGTCAGCCACCAATTGTGTAAGGTCTCCCACTTAAAAAGACAAGAGAGGCCTGTAATTGACATTTTAGGTAGACGACAACTATGAGAGTCAAAATGAGAAAACAAATCCAGAAAATGACCTTGTCTGATTTGGCCAAGATTTATTTTGAAAATTATGGTGGAAAATAAGTAATTGGTCACCTAAAAACATGCAAGATTTCTGTCTCTCACAGACATGTAACTTCTTCTTTAAGATGCTCCTCTGTCCTCCACTCATTACCTGTGGTAATGGCACCTGTTCAAACTTATTATCAGTATAAAAGACACCTGTCCACAACCTCAGTCACACTCCAAACTCCACTACGGTGAAGACCAAAGAGCTGTCGAACGACACCAGAAACAAAATTGTAGCCCTGCACCAGGCTGGCAAGACTGAATATGCAATAGGCAAGCAGCTTGGTGTGATTAAATTAACTAAGGGAGCAATAATAATAAAATGGAAGACATACAAGACCAGTGATAATCTCCCTCGATCTGGGGCTCCATGCAAGATCTCACTCCGTGAGGTCAAAAAGATTACAAGAACGATGAGCAAAAATAGAGCTGGGGCCACCGTAACAAAGGCAACCATCAATGGTGTAGGAAGGAGGGATTTGGGTTCCTGGAGAACTGGGCCGACTTCTCAGTTGGCTACAAGTTCTACGCTAGGGACGGGCTGCACCTCAATGGGGAGGGTGAAGCTGTACTGAGGGAGAAAATGACTAGAAGATTGGAGGAGTGTTTAAACTAGGGATTGGGGGAAGGGTATTCATTTTACAGGAGGGGACAATAGTGCAGATAGTGACCTGGGCACAAATAAAGAAATTGGGCGTGGGGATGGCATGAAGGGTGGGGTTAGAACAGCTAATATTTTAAGGAAGAATAGAGGTACAGAGAGATACATAAAGTGCATGCATACTAATGCCAGAAGCCTCGCCAACAAAATGGACGAATTAGAATAAATTTTTGTTGGAACATAATTATGACATGGTGGGAATATCTGAGACATGGCTGGACGAGAGCCATGACTGCGCTGTTAATTTACAGGGCCATAGTCTGTTTAGAAATGACCGTATAAATAAACGAGGGGGAGGTGTGTGTTTATATGTAAAATCATCCTTAAAACCCATCCGGCGTGATATTATAGGTGAATCTAATGAAAATGTAGAGTCCCTGTGGGTGGAGATAAGGGGAGGGGGAAAAATATTAAATTACTGATAGGGGTTTGTTATAAGTCCCCAAAAATAATGGAAGTAACGGAGAATATCCTCATAAAGCAAATAGATGGGGCTGCGGCTCAAGAAGAAGTCATTTTTATGGGGGACTTCAACTACCCCAAAATACATTGGGGAACAGAAACCTGCAGTTCCAGCAAAGGTAATAGATTTTTGACAACTATGAGAGACAATTACCTTTCAGAACTGGTTCAGGACCCAACAAGAAGGGGGGCACTCCTAGACCTAATATTAACCAACAGGCCAGACCGCATATCAAATATAATTGTTGGGGGTCACTTGGGGAATAGTGATCACAAAATAATAAGTTTTCATGTATCCTTTAATAAGATGTGTAGTAGAGGGGTTACAAGGACACTAAACTTCAGGAGGGCAAATTTCCAACGGATGAGAGAGGATCTTGGTGCAATTACCTGGGACGATATCCCGAGACATGAAAATAAACAAAGAAAATGGGAGACATTTATTAGCATCCTGGATAGGACCTGTGCACAAAATATACTGTATGGGAATAAACATACTAGAAATAGGAGGAAACCAATATAGCTGAATAGAGCTGTAAGGAACGCAATAAGTGACAAGAAGAAAGCATTTGGAGAATTAAAGCAAGTACGTAGTGATGAGGCATTAAATAAATACAGAAAATTAAATAAATTCTGTAAAAAGCAAATCAAGGCAGCTAAGATTGAGACAGAGAGACTCATTGCCAGAGAGAGAGAAAATAATCCCAAAATATTCTTTAACTACGTAAATAGTAAGAAACTAAAAAATGATTGTGTTGGCCCCCTTAAAAATAGTCTGGGTGAAATGGTGGATGAGGATGAGGAAAAAGCCAATATACTAAATGAGTTTTTTTCATCAGTATTTACACAAGAAAATTCCATGGCAGACAATATGATTAGTGATAACAAAAATTCTCCATCAAATGTCACCTGCTTAACCCAGTAGGAAGTACATCGGCGTCTAAAAATCACTTAAATTGAAAAATCTCCGGGCCCGGATGGGATACACCCCCGAGTACTGCAGGAATTAAGTACAGTCATTACTAGACCATTATTTTTAATCTTTAACCCCTTTACCCCCAAGGGTGGTTTGCACGTTAATGACCAGGCCAATTTTTACAATTCTGACCACTGTCCCTTTATGAGGTTATAACTCTGGAACGCTTCAACGGATCCCAGTGATTCTGACATTATTTTCTCGTGACATATTGTACTTCATGATAGTGGTAAAATTTCTTTGATATTACCTGCCTTTATTTGTGAAAAAAAACGGAAATTTGGCGAAAATTTTGAAAATTTTGCAATTTTCCAACTATGAATTTTTATGCAATTAAATCACACAGATATGTCACACAAAATACTTAATAAGTAACATTTCCCACATGTCTACTTTACATCAGCACAATTTTGGAACCCAAATTTTTTTTTGTTAGGGGGTTATAAGGGTTAAAAGTTGACCAGCAATTTCTCATTTTTACAACACCATTTTTTTTTAGGGACCACATCTCATTTGAAGTCATTTTGAGGGGTCTATATGATAGAAAATACCCAAGTGTGACACCATTCTAAAAACCGCATCCCTAAAGGTGCTCAAAACCACATTCAATAAGTTTATTAGCCCTTCAGGTGTTTCACAGGAATTTTTGGAATGTTTAAATAAAAATGAACATTTAACTTTTTTTCACAAAAAATTTACTTCAGCTCCAATTTGTTTTATTTTACCAAGGGTAACAGGAGAAAATGGACCCCAAAAGTTGTTGTTTAATTTGTCCTGAGTACGCCAATACCCCACATGTGGGGGTAAACCACTGTTTGGGCGCATGGGAGAGCTTGGAAGGGAAGGAGCGCCGTTTGACTTTTCAATGCAAAATTGACAGGAATTGAGATGGGACGCCATGTTGCGTTTGGAGAGCCACTGATGTGCCTAAACATTGAAACCCCCCCACAAGTGACACCATTTTGGAAAGTAGACCCCCTAAGGAATCTATCTAGATGTGTGGTGAGCACTTTGACCCACAAAAATTATATTTTAGCCCCCAGTTTTGTATTTTCCCGAGGGTAACAGGAGAAATTGGACCCCAAAAGTTGTTTTCCAATTTGTCCTGAGTACGCTAATACCCCATATGTGGGGGAACCACCGTTTGGGCGCATGGGAGGGCTCGGAAGGGAAGGAGCGCCATTTGGAATGCAGACTTAGATGGAATGGTCTGCAGGAGTCACATTGCATTTGCAGAGCCCCTAATGTACCTAAACAGTAGAAACCCCCCACAAGTGACACCATTTTGGAAAGTAGACCCCCTAAGGAACTCATCTAGATGTGTTGTGAGAGCTTTGAACCCCCAAGTGTTTCACTAAAGTTTATAACGCAGAGCCGTGCAAATAAAAAATATTTTTTTTCCACAAAAATTATTTTTTAGCCCCCAGTTTTGTATTTTTCCAAGGCTAACAGAAGAAATTGGACCCTAAATGTTGTCCAATTTGAACTGAGTACTACATACTTACCTACCGCTGTCTGTCCCCGGCGCTCTGCTTCTCTGCACTCCTCCTGCACTGGCTGTGAGCATCGGTCAGCCGGAAAGCAGAGCGGTGACGTCACCGCTCTGCTTTCCGGCCGCTGTGCTCACAGTCAGTGCAGGAGGAGTGCAGAGAAGCAGAGCGCCGGGGACAGACAGCGGTAGGTAAGTATGTACTGTTTGTTTTTTTTACTTTTACGCTAGTAACCAGGGTAAACATCGGGTTACTAAGCGCGGCCCTGCGCTTAGTAACCCGATGTTTACCCTGGTTACCCGGGGACCTCGGGATCGTTGGTCGCTGAAGAGCTGTCTGTGTGACAGCTCTCCAGCGACCAAACAGCGACGCTGCAGCGATTGACATCGTTGTCGGTATCGCTGCAGTGTCGCTGAGTGTGAAGGTACCTTTAGATGGATTGGTCTGCAGGCGTCACATTGCGTTTGCAGAGCCCCTAATGTACCTAAACAGTAGAAACCCCCCACAAGTGACCCCATATTGGAAACTAGACCCCCTATGGAACTTATCTAGATGTGTTGTGAGAACTTTGAACCCCCAAGTGTTTCACTACAGTTTATAACGCAGAGCCGAGAAAATAAAAAAAAATCTTTTTTTTCCACAAAAATTATTTTTTAGCCCTCAGTTTTGTATTTTTCCAAGGGTAACAGGAGAAATTGGACCACAAAAGTTGTTGTCCAATTTGTCCTGAGTATGCTGATACCCCATATGTGGGGAATAACCACCGGGAAGGAGCGCCATTTGGAATGCAGACTTAGATGGAATGGTCTGCAGGCATCACATTGCGTTTGCAGAGCCCCTAATGTGCCTAAACAGTAGAAACCCCCCACAAATGACCCCACATTGGAAACTAGACCCCCCAAGGAACTTATCTAGATGTGTTGTGAGAACTTTAAACCCCCAAGTGTTTCACTACAGTTTATAACGCAGAGCCGTGAAAATCTTTTTTTTTCCCACAAAAATTATTTTTTAGCCCCCAGTTTTCTATTTTCCCAAGGGTAACAGGAGAAATTGGACCTCAAAAGTTGTTGTCCAATTTGTCCTGAGTATGCTGATACCCCATATGTTGGGGTAAACCCCTGTTTGGGCACACGGGAGAGCTCGGAAGGGATGGAGCACTGTTTTACTTTTTCAACGCAGAATTGGCTGGAATTTAGATTGGACGCCATGTCGCATTTGGAGAGCCCCTGATGTGCCTAAACAGTGGAAACCCCCCAATTATAACTGAAACCCTAATCCAAACACACCCCTAACCCTAATCCCAACGGTAACCCTAACCACACCTCTAACTCAGAAACACCCCTAACCCTAATCCCAAGCCTATTCCCCACCAAAAATGTAATCCAAACCCTAACCCAAACTTTAGCCCCAACCCTAACCCTAACTTTGACCCCAACCCTAACTGTAGCCTTAACCCTAGCCCCAACCCTAACCCTAGCCCTAACCCTAGACCTAACCCTGACCCTAACCCTAGCCCTAACCCTAGCCCTAACCCTAACCCTAGCCTTAACCCTAGCCCTAACCCTAGCCCTAACCCTAACCCTAACCCTAAGGAGAAAATGGAAATAAATACATTTTTTTAATTTTAACTAAGGGGGTGATGAAGGGGGGTTTGATTTACTTTTATAGCGGGGGTTTTTTGCGGATTTTTATGATTGGCAGCCGTCACACACTGAAAGACGCTTTTTATTGCAAAAAATATTTTTTGCGTTACCACATTTTGAGAGCTATAATTATTTCATATTTGAGTCCACAGAGTCATGTGAGGTCTTGTTTTTTGCAGGACAAGTTGACGCTTTAATTGGTAACATTTTCGGGCATGTGACATTTTTTGTTCGCTTTTTATTCTGATTTTTGTGAGGCAGAATGACCAAAAACCAGCTATTCATGAATTTCTTTTGGGGGAGGCGTTTATACTGTTCCGCTTTTGGTAAAATTGATAAAGCAGTTTTATTCTTCGGGTCAGTACGATTACAGCGACACCTCATTTATATCATTTTTTTATGTTTTGGTAAAAACTATTTTATAGAAAAAATAATTATTTTTGCATCGCTTTATTCTGAGGACTATAACTTTTTTATTTTTTCGCTGATGATGCTGTATGGTGGCTCGTTTTTTGTGGGACAAAATCACGTTTTCAGCGGTACCATGGCTATTTGTATCTGTCTTTTTGATCGCGTGTTATTCCACTTTTTGTTTGGCAGTATGAGAATAAAGCGTTGTTTTTTGCCTCTTTTTTTTTTTTTACAGTGTTCACTGAAGGGGTTAACTAGTGATATAGTTTTATAGGTGGGGTCGTTACGGATGCGGCGATACTAAATATGTGTACTTTTATTGTTTTTTTTATTTAGATAAAGAAATGTATTTATAGGAACAATATATATTTTTGGGGGGGAATTTTTTTAATTTTTTTTTACACATTGGAACATTTTTTTTTTACACTATAACATTGCCCCAGGGGGGGCATCATGTTATAGTGTAAGATCGCTGATCTGACATTTTGCTGTGCACTGTGTCAGATCAGCGATCTGATGTGCATTTCTCCTGGCTTCCCGGCGCCTGCTCTGAGCAGGCGCAGTGAAGCCACCTCCCTGCAGGACCCGGATGCCGCGGCCATCTTGGATCCGTGCCTGCATGATGGAGGAGGAGGTAAGAGACCCTCGCAGCAACGCCATCACATCGCGTTGCTGCGGGGGTCTCAGGGAAGCCCGCAGGGAGCCCCCTCCCTGCGCGATGCTTCCCTATACCGTCGGCACACTGCAATCATGTTTGACCGCAGTGTGCCGGGGATTAATGTGCCAGGGGTGGTCCGTGACCACTCCTGGCACATAGTGCCGGAAGTCAGCTGCGATAGGCAGATGACACCCAGCCGCGATCGGCCGCGCTCCCCCCGTGAGCGCGGCCGATCCCTATGACGTACCATCCAGTTGGTGGTCATACGGGCCCATCCCACCTCGACGGGATAGTACGTCATATGTCAGAAAGGGGTTAAAGAGTCCATAATAATAGGGTCTGTACCACAGGACTGGCGTATAGCAAATGTGGTGCCAATATTCAAAACGGGGACAAAAGCTGAACTCGGTAATTATAGGCCAGTAGGCTTAAATTACTGTGGGTAAAATCCTGGAGGGCATTCTAAGGGATGCTATACTGGAGTATCTGAAGAGGAATAACCTCATGACCCAATATCAACATGGGTTTACTAGGGACCGTTCCTGTCACACTAATCTGATCAATTTCTATGAAGAGGTAAGTTCCGGACTGGACCAAGGGAACCCAGTGGACGTAGTGTATACAGACTTTTCAAAAGCTTTTGATACGGTGCCACACTAAAGGTTGATACATAATATGAGAGTAATAGGGATAGGGGAAAATATGTGTAAGTGGGTTAAGAGCTGGCTCAGGGACAGGAAACAAAGGGTGGTTATTAATGGAGCACACTCGGACTGGGTCGCGGTTAGCAGTGGTGTTCCACAGGGGTCAGTATTGGGCCCTTTTCTTTTTAACATATTTATTAATGACCTTGTAGGGGGCATACAAAGTAGAATTTAACCCCTTAATCCCATATGATGTACAATCCTATCGAGGTGACCTGGGGCTTAATTCCCAGTGATGGGATAGTCACGGACCGCTCCTGGCACATTAACCCTCGGCAGTAATTCCGGCGGTATAGGGAAGCATCGAGCAGGGAGGGGGCTCCCTGCATGCTTCCCTGTGACCCTCGGATCCTTGCGATGTGATCGCGTTGCTCCGAGGGTCTCCTACTTCCTCCTCCCTGCAGACCCCAGATCCAATATGGCCGCGGGGCTGCTTCCAGGTCCTGAAGGGAGGTGGCTTACAAGCCCCTGAACAGAGCAGGCGCTGGTAAGCCAGGAGCACTGCCTGTCAGATCGCTGATCTGACACAGTGCTCTGCAAAGTGTCAGATTAGCGATCTGACCCTATAACATGATGCCCCTCCTGGGGCAATGTTATAAAGTAAAGAAAAAAATATTCACACATGTAAAAAAAAAAAAATCCTAAATAAAGAAAAAAAAATATTGTTCCCATAAATACATTTCTTTATCTAAAAAAAAACAAAAGTACACATATTTAGTATCACGGCGTCCGTAATGACCCAAGCTATAACATTGTCCCACTAGTTAACCCCTTCAGTGATCACTGTAAAAAAAGAGGCAAAAAACAACGCTTTATTATCATACCGCCGAACAAAAAGTGGAATAACACACGATCAAAAAGACGGATATAAATAACCATGGTACCACTGAAAACGTTATCGTGTCCCGCAAAAACAACCCGCCACACAGCATCATCAGTGAAAAAAATAAAAAAGTTATAGTGCTAAGAATAAAGCGATGCAAAAATAATTATTTTTTCTATAAAATAGTTTTTATCGTATAAAAGTGCCAAAACATAAAAAATGATATAAATGAGGTATCGCTGTAATCGCTCTGACCCGAAGAATAAAACTGCTTTAACAATTTTACCAAACGTGGAACGGTATAAACGCACCCCCCAAAAAGAAATTCATGAACAGCTGGTTTTTGGTCATTCTGCCTCACAAAAATTGGAATAAAAAGCGATCAAAAAACGTTACATGCCCGAAAATGGTACCAATAACAACATCAACTCGTCCCGCAAAAAAACAAGACCTCACATGACTCTGTGGACCAAAATATTGAAAAATTATAGCTCTCAAAATTTGGAGACGTAAAAACTATTTTTTGCAATAGAAAGCGTCTTTTAGTGTGTGATGGCTGCCAATCACAAAAATCCGCTAAAAAAACCTGTTATAAAAGTAAATCAAACCCCCTTCATCACCCCCTTAGTTAGGGGAAAATAATAAAATAAAAAAAAATGTATTTATTTCCATTTTCCCATTAGGGTTAGGGTTGGGGCTAGGGATAGGGTTGGGGATAGGGTTGGGGCTAAGGTTAGGGTTGGGGCTAGGATTAGGGCTAGGGTTGCAGCTAGGTTTAGGGTTGGGGCTAGGGTTAGGGTTGGGGATAGAGTTAGGGCTAATGTTAGGGCAAGGGTTGGGGTAAGGGCTAGAGTTAGGGTTGGGACTAAAGTTAAGGTTAGGGTTGGGACTAGCTAAAGTTAGGGTTAGAGTTGGGCTTAAAGTTAGGGTTAGGGTTGGGCCTAAAGTTAGGGTTAGGGTATGGATTACATTTACGGTTGGGATTAAGGTTAGGGGTGTGTCAGGGTTAGGGGTGTGGTTAGGGTTATGGTTGGGATTAGGGTTAGGGATGTGTTGGAGTTAGGGGTGTGGTTAGGGTTGGGATTAGGGTTAGGGCTTTGTTGGGGTTAGTGGTGTGTTGGGGTTAGGGGTGTGGTTGGGGTTAGGGGCATGTTTGGGTTAGGGGTGTGGTTAGGGTTATGGTTGAGATTAGAGTTAGTGGTGTGTTGGAGTTAGGGGTGTGGTTAGGGTTAGGATTAGGGTTAGGGGTGTGTTGGGGTTAGGGATATGGTTGGGATTAGGGTTAGGGGCATGTTCGGGTTAGGGGAGTGGTTAGGGTTATGGTTTGGGTTGGGATTAGGGTTAGGGGTGTGTTTGGGTTAGGGTTTCAGTTATAATTGGGGGCTTCCACTGTTTAGGCACATCAAGGGATCTCCAAACGTGACATGGTGTCCCATCTCAATTCCAGCCAATTCTGCGTTGAAAAAGTAAAACAGTGCTCCTTCCCTTTCAAGCTCTCTCGTGCACCCAAACAGGGGTTTACCCTAATATAAGGGGTATCAGCGTACTCAGGACAAATTGTATAACAACTTTTGTGGTCCAATTTCTCTTGTTACCCTTGGGAAAATAACAATTTTGGGGACTAAAAAAACATTTTTGTGGGAAAAAATATTTTTTATTTTCACGGCTCTGCGTTATAAACTGTAGTGAAACACTTAAGTTGGGGGTTCAAAGTTCTCACAACACATCTAGCTAAGTTCCTAGGGGAGTCTAGTTTCCAATATGGGGTCACTTGTAGGGAGTTTCTACTGTTTAGGTACATCAGGGGCTCTGCAAATGCAATGTGAAGCCCACAGACCAATCCATCTAAGTCTGCATTCCAAACGGTGCTCCTTCCCTTCCAAGCTCTGCCATGCACCCAAATGGTGGTTCCCCCCACATTTGGGGTATCAGCGTACTCAGGACAAATATGACAACAACTTTTGGGGTCCAATTTCTCCTGTTACCCTTGGAAAAATACAAAACTGAGGGCTTAAAAATAATTTTTGTGGAAAAAAAAGATTTTTAATTTTCACGGCTCTGAATTATAAACTGTAGTGAAACACTTGGGGGTTCAAAGTTCTCACAAAACATCTAGATAAGTTCCTTAGGGGGTCTAGTCTCCAATATGGGGTCACTTGTGGGGGGTGTCTACTGTTTGGGTACATCATGGGCTCTGCAAATGCAACGTGACACCTACAGACCAATCCAGCTAAGTCTGCATTCCAAAAAGCGCTCCTTCCCTTCCGAGCTCTGCCATGCGTCCAAACAGTGGTTCTCCCCCACATATAGGGTATCAGCGCACTCAGAACAAATTGCACAACAACTTTTGGGGTCCAATTTCTCCTGTTAGCCTTCGGAAAATACAAAACTGTGGGCTAAAAAATAATTTGTGTGAAAAAGAAAAATAATTTTTATTTTCACATCTCTGCATTATAAACTATAGTGAAACACTTGCCGGTTCAAAGCTCTCACAACACAACTAGATAAGTTCCTCAGGGGGTCTACTTTCCAAAATGGTGTAACTTGTGGGGGGTTTCAATGTTTAGGCACATCAGGGGCTCTGTAAACATGACATGGTGTCCCATCTCAATTCCAGTCAATTTTGCATTGAAAAGTCAAACGGCGCTCCTTCCCTTGCGAGCTCTGCCATGCGCCCAAACAGTGGTTTACCCCCATATATCAGGTATCAGAGTATTCAAGACAAATTGCACAACAACTTTTGGGGTCCAGTTTCTTCTCTTACCCTTGGGAAAATAAAAAATTGGGGTGAAAATATCATTTTTGTGAAAAAATATGATTTTTATTTTTACGGCTCTACATTATAAACTTCTGTGAAGCACTTGGTGGGTCAAAGTGCACACCACACATCTAGATAAGTTCCTTAGGGGGTCTACTTTTCAAAATGGTGTCACTTGTGGGGGGTTTCAATGTTTAACCACATCAGAGACTCTCCAAACGCAACATGGCGTCCCATCTCAATTCCAGTCAATTTTGCATAGAAAAGTCAAACGGCGCTCCATCCCTTCCAAGCTCTGCCATGCGCCCAAACAGTGGTTCCCCCTACATATGGGGTATCAGCGTACTCAGGATAAATTGTACAACAACTTTTCGGGTCCATTTTCTTCTGTTACCCTTGGTAAAATAAAACAAATTGAAGCTGAATAAATTTTTTGTGAAAAAAAGTTAAATGTTCGTTTTTTTTTAATCATTCCAAAAATTCCTGTGAAACACCTGAAGGATTAATAAACTTCTTGAATGTAGTTTTAAGCACCTTGAGGGGTGCAGTTTTTAGAATGGTGTCAAACTTGGTTATTTTCTATTATATAGACCCCTCAAAATGACTTCAAATGTGATGTAGTCCCTAAAAAAAATGGTGTTGTAAAAATGAGAAATTGCTGGTCAACTTTTAACCCTTATAACTCCCTAACAAAAAAAATATTGTTTCCAAAATTGTGCTGATTTAAAGTAGACATGTGGGAAATGTTACTTATTAAGTATTTTGTGTGACAATCTCTGTGATTTAAGGGCATAAAAATTCAAAGTTGGAAAATTGTGACATTTTCAAAATTTTCACCAAATTTCCATTTTTTTCACAAATAAACACAGGTAATGTCAAAGAAATTTTACCACTGTCATGAAGTATAATATGTCATGAGAAAACTGTCAGAATCATCAGAATCCGTTGAAGCGTTCCAGCGTTAGGCTACGTTCACATTAGCGTTTTGCGTGTTTGCGTCGGGCGACGCAGCGGCGACGCATGCGTCATGCGCCCCTATATTTAACATGGGGGACGCATGGACATGCGTTGTGCTGCATTGTGCGACGCATGCATTTTTTTTGCCGCAAGCGTCGGGCGCAGAAAACGCAACAAGTTGCATTTTTTTTGCGTCCAAATTTCGGCAAAAATCGACGCATGCGTCGCAAAACGCAGCATTTTTGTGTGCGTTTTGGTGTGTTTTTATTTGCGTTGTGCGTTGCGTCGCCGCAACGCAAATGTGAACGTAGCCTAATAACTTCATAAAGGGACAGTGGTCAGACTTGTAAAAATTGGCCCGGTCATTAACGTGCAAACCACCTTTGGGGCTTAAGGGGTTAAATATTTGCAGATGGCACTAAACTCTGCAGGGTAATCAATACAGAGGAGGACAATTTTATATTACAGGAGGATTTATGTAAACTAGAAGCTTGGGCTGTTAAATGGTAAATGAGGTTCAATGGGAATAAATGTAAAGTCATGCACTTGGGCAGAAGAAATCTACTATAAAATCATCTAATTCTATCTGTTTGTCTGTAACGGAAATCCCGCTTCGCTGATTGGTCACGCCAGCCGCCTGCGACCAATCAGCAACAGGCGCAGTCCGCCCGCGAATTGGTGTGGGATTTGAACCACGCTTCGCTGATTAGTCGCCATCGGCCGCGACCAATCAGCGATATTGGCGCAGGATTTAAACACTGTTTCGCTGATCAGTGGCGTCTGGCCGGCCGTGACCAATCAGCAATATTAGCGCAGGGTTTAAACACCGCTTCACTGATTGGTCGCGCCCGGCTGGCCGCGACCAATCAGGGATATTGGCGCAGAATTTAACCCCAACTCACAGCGCGATGTAGTTCACTCACGTTTACTGAACAAGTTCTCTCAGTCACAGTGTGATGTAGTTATGTCACGCTTAGTGGACAAGTTCTGTCAGTCACAGTGCCACCTAGTCCACTCACGTTTACAGAACAAGTTCTGTCAGTCACAGTACCATGTAGTTCAGTCACGTTTACTGAATAAGTTTTGTCTGTCACAGTGCCACGTAGTTCAGTCACGTTTACTGAACAAGTTCTGTCAGTCACAGTGCCACATAGTTCTCTCACATTTACTGAACAAGTTCTGTTAGTCACAGTGCCACGCAGTTCAGTCACGTTTCCTGAACAAGTTCTGTCAGTCACAGTGCCACATAGTTCAGTCACATTTACTGAACAAGTTCTGTCAGTCACAGTGTGATGTAGTTCAGTCACATTTACTGGACAAGTTCTGTCAGTCACAGTGCCACATAGTTCAGTCACACTTCCTGAACAAGTTCTGTCAGTCACAGTGCCACGTAGTTCAGTCTCGTTTACTGAACAAGTTCTGTCAGTCACAGTGCCACGTAATTCAGTCACATTTACTGAACAACTTCTGTCAGTCACAGTGCCACATAATTCAGTCACGTTCACAGAACAAGTTCTGTTAGTCACAGTGCGACATAGTTCACTCACATTTACTGAATAATTTCTTTCAGTCACAATGTGATGTAGTTAACTCACATTTACTGAACAAGTTCTGTCAGTCACAGTGCCACTCAGATCAGTCACGTTTACTGAACAAGTTCTGTCAGTCATAATGTGATGTAGGTCAGTCACGTTTACTGGACAAGTTCTGTCAGTCACAGTGCCACGTAGTTCAGTCACGTTTACTGATCAAGTTCTGTCAGTCATAGTATATACTGTAATGTATATATTTTACCCGGAAAATCCTGTGTATTCATTGCATTATTCTTAAATCTTCATAAATAAACTACATACATATTCTAGAATACCCGATGCATTAGTATCGGGCCACCATCTAGTAAGATGTATAATTATGTGCTTAATTGTAAAACACTGCCCAAAAACCATTAATGAAAAAGACCTGGGTGTATGGGTGGACGACAAACTCACATTTAGTGGCCAGTGTCAGGCAGCTGCTGCAAAGGCAAATAAAATAATGGGATGCATTAAAAGAGGCATATGCTCATGAGGAGAACATAATTTTACCTCTATACAAGTCACTAGTGGGACCACACTTAGAATACTGTGCACAGTTCTGGTCTCCAGTGTATAAGAAAGACATAGCTGAACTAGAGCGACCAAGGTTATTAGAGGACTGGGGGGTCTGCAATACCAAGATAAGTTATTACACTTGGGGCTATTTAATTTGGAAAAACGAAGACTATGGGGTGATCTTATGTTAATGTATAAATATATGAGGGGACAGTACAAAGACCTTTCTGATGATCTTTTACTCATAGACCTCAGACGGGGACAAGGGGGCATCCTCTACGTCTGGAGGAAAGAAGGTTTAAGCATAATAACAGACGCGGATTCTTTACTGTAAGAGCAGTGAGACTATGGAACTCTCTGCCGTATGATGTTGTAATGAGTGATTCATTCTTAAAATTTAAGAGAGGACTGGATGCCTTTCCTGTAAACTATAATGTTACAGGTTATACATATTAGATTCCTTGAAAGGGCGTTGATCCAGGGAACTATTCTGATTGCCGTATGTGGAGTCGGGAAGGAATTTTTTTCCCCAAAGTGGAGCTTAATGTTTGCTGCATGGTTTTTTTTTTGGCCTTCCTCTGGATCAACATGTTAGGCTATGGGTTGAACTAGATGGATGTAAATTATTCCTTCAACCTTAACTACTATAAGGCTATGTGCACAAGTTGTGGATTTTGCTGTGGATCCTCAGCGGTTTTGAGGCTGCGGATCTGCAGCTGTTTTCCATGCGTTGTACAGTACCATGTAAACATATGGAAAAAAAATCTGCAGTGCACATGCTGCAGAAGAAAACGTGCGGAAACGCAGCGGTGTTTTTTCCGCAGCATGTCAATTCTTTGTGCGGATTCCGCAGCGGTTTACACCTGCTCCTCAGTAGGAATCCAGTGTAAAACCACAGGTGAAATCCACACAAAAATCGCAGTAAATCAGCTGTAAAATCGCGGGTAAACCGCAGTGCGTTTTACCTGCGGATTTAGCATAAACAGTGCGGAAAAATCCGCACACCAATCCGCAACGTGTGCACATTATATCCTAATACTATGTTACTATCAGTAACACACTACGCTGCCAGGAACTCAGATCCTGCAGTGCCAGACGTGTCCCCCTGCTTAAGCCTACTTGTCCGGGCCCATCTGAAGTTTGCTAGAGAGCATTTGGATTATCCAGAAGAGTATTGGGAGAATGTCATATGGTCTGATGAACCCAAAGTAGAACTGTTTTGTAGAAACAAAACTCGTTGTGTTTGGAAGAGACAAAATGCTGAGTTGCATCCAAAGAACACCATACCTACTGTGAAGCATAGGGGTGGCAACATCATGCTTTGGGGCTGTTTCAATGCAAAGGAACAGGATGACTGATCCGTGTACATGAAAGAATAAATGGGGCCATGTATCGTGAGATTTTGAGTGCAAACCTCCTTCCATCAGCATGGGCATTGAAGATGAAATGTGGATGGGTCTTTCAGCATGATATGATGATCCCAAGTACACCGCCAGGGCAACGAAGGAGTGGCTTTGTAAGAAGCATATGAAGGTCCAGAAGTGGCCTTGCCAGTCTCCAGATCTCAACCCCATAGAAAACCTTTGGAGGGAGTTGAAAGTCCGTGTTGCCCAGCGACAGGCTCAAAACATCACTGCTCTAGAGGAGATCTGCATGGAGGAATGAGCCAACATACCACCAACAGTGTGTGCCAACCTTGTGAAGACTTACAGAAAACGTTTAACCTCTGTCATTGCCAACAAAGGATATATGACAAAATATTGAGATGAACTTTTGCTAATGACCAAATACTTATTTTCCACCATAATTTGCAAAATAAATCTTACCAAATCAGACAAGGTTATTTTCTGGATTCTAATCCTGTGTTCAACATGATCTCCTTGTCCATTTGGCCAGGGCTGCCACTAGGAATTTTGGAGCCCCATACTGGCAAAATTTTCGGGGTCCCCTTGAGACTCCGCCCAGTTCCGCCTCCACCCTAGCTCCGCCACCACCTCGCGAACTTTCCACAGTCCCTCCTCCCTTTTTTGGAAAAACTCCACTTCTGCACGACGTCCTCACCAATCACACATTAACACCATATAAAATCTGTATTTCTGATTGCAGATTATTGTATTCTGTTTTCGGTACATTTATGGAAGCTGCTCTATCGAATATTTTGAGATATAGACATAGGACATATGCACGTGTATAGAATATATATTATATATATTTTTTCATTCTATCTTAAGACATTATAGGGGACTATCATCTTGGGAGAGTTTTCTGTACATGTTCTTATATTTAATGACATGCATATGTAATTGTGCAGGAAGGGGAAGAGGTAATCATGACGCTGCCTATTGTGAATGGTGGATTCTGTTATTTGTCATTGTAATCCTGCTGCTTATGATAATGAGGAACATGGCCGCCATCAGGGCATTACTGTCCTTACTACAGTATAGGGCCTGGTTGCATGACTGACAACTACACATACAGTAACCCATGAAACAACTGATATGCAAAGTTTTACGTTGCCCCAGGTGTACGGATGATGGGGGGTGTATATATATATTTCCATAAAGCCCATGTAATCAATGGATTGAAGACAATGGAGTTCAAGATGAACTATTACTACCATTTATCAACTTCAAGATATTTGCAGAACAGTTTACTACTTGGCTGCACTTTACTACGGGCTTCAGCACATCATACAGTATGTATGAACCATGTTGGGGGCCACCATATACAGTGGGGTATGACGACATACTGCCAAGCGGTGCACCAGTATTAACAATTAGGTAGGGGGCTTATTTTTCTGCTTTAGTTTAGTGGTCAAATGTGGAGGATTTTTTTCCTTTTTTTATTCGAAGATGAAGAATATTAGCACCGAGTGCACTATAGAGGAGTCCTCTCCTAGAAAACAATAGGAGATGTATTCAGCGGATTCTGGTGCATATCCCACAAAAAAATTTGCCTTAAAAATCCCCTTTTAAAAAAAAAATAGTGTGAACTTATAGATCTCGTTCTCCGAGCTCAAGAACCAAACTCCACAGACAGACCAGTGTCAGGACGAGAAACCTGGAGAGACTTCACTACATACAGAATATTTACAGAACTTGTATCACTGAAGCCAAAGTGACGCTGAGAGGTCACAAAGTAAAGACTGGGGGGTATGTAAAGACTGGGGGTGTAAAGACTGGGGGATGTAAAGACTGGGGGTGTAAAGACTGGGGGATGTAAAGACTGGGGGATGTAAAGACTGGGGGTGTAAAGACTGGGGGATGTAAAGACTGGGGGTGTAAAGACTGGGGGATGTAAAGACTGGGGGATGTAAAGACTGGGGAATGTAAAGACTGGGGGATGTAAAGACTGGGGGGATGTAAAGACTGGGGGGAGTGTAAAGACTGGGGGGATGAAAAGACTGGGGGGTGTAAAGACTGGGGGATGTAAAGATTGGGAGGGGATGTAAAGACGGGGGGATGTAAAGACTGAGGGGAGGTAAAGACTGGGGGATGTAAAGACTGGGGGGAGTGTAAAGACTGGGGGGATGTAAAGACTGGGGGATGTAAAGACTGGGGGATGTAAAGACTGGGGGGATGTAAAGACTAGGGGGGATGTAAAGATGGGGGGCCACAGAGTCAGACTCAGCTCACCGGAGAGAGAGAGACTACTCACCCTGCACGCCTGCCACCTCCACCTGCTTGTCCGGTCTGCAGCCTGCCCATCTCATCCTCTTCTGATCCACTGTCCGCACCCACGTGGCACGCTGCTCTGCTCCGGAAAGAGGAAGTGAAGCAGGGCAGGTTGTGACGTCAGGAACTGGACCATGATGCACCGGGCCCGGGTCACAGCTTAAAGCTACAATATCCATTTCCAGTCGCCAGCTGCATGATTTACAACACTGTAGGTGTCTGTCTATTTACACCACAGTGTTGTTATTCAGCAGCATCGGGAGTTCGGAAGCCTGAACAAAATGTCAGGGGGCCCGAGCGCAGACCGGGCTGCCAGCGTGCTCGGGCCCCCTTTTTGCTCTTAATCACCGGGCCCCATACTGTAGTAAGGGCAGTAATGCCCTGATGGCGGCCCTGTGTATGAAAAAAAAAGTTCTGATTTTGTGGCCAATAGCAACAGTGTTGCTTTTCTTGTAGTGATCGTCAAATGAAAGCTGTGTTGTGATTAGTTGCTACAGGCAACAAAGACATTTTTACCAAATATTGCCAATACCAGAGTTGATTTGTGGATCTTCTGTGGGGGGTGAGTGTAAGGGGGCTTAAAGGGGTTGTCCAAGTTTGTGTCTGCAGAATTGTGAATTCTCATAGTGCGCGATGTCAGGATTCTTCGGCAACAGAGAGACCAGATGGTCATGTGACCACTGCCAGCTCCTGCTGGTCATGTGAGCACCGCCGCTCCTGCTGGTCATGTGACCACCGCACGCTCCTGCTAGTCATGCAGGGGAATCATGACAGTGAGCACATCACTCGCTCATGATTCTGTAGTCACATAGAGGGACTGTGGACTTTTCAGCCTGGACAACCCCTTTAATTACAGTAAGTATATGTAGGACATTACTATTCTAGATTTTTTTCCCAATTCTGTTTTTTTTAACACTTTCTTTTGCATGTTTCAGACACAGAGGCATAACCTGTATTTCAAAAAGGGGCTGTCTGCCATGTTTTATTCTCTATTAAATGCCCCAGCATTGTCCAAAAATAATATAAATTATATATAGTCACCTGTGGATCCCGTTTCATAGTGCAACCCAGGTGCCCCGCAGGTCTCTGAACCTTCTTTTCTGATATAGATATTATGTGAACACTAGAAAGGAGTTGTTCAAGAGCAGGGAGGACACTCAGGAGCTGTAAACCATGCTATGAGCTTGGATAGTTTAAAAGGTTATTCCCCTAAAAAATAATTTTTTTCCCATGTGGAGACATGGGAGGTTGGCAGGCGCCCCCGTCCGCTAGCCAAAATCGCATGGACCAGGGATCATCCCGCCAAATGCCTGCTCTCCTTTTAACATAGGCATAACGCGGTTAATTAAAATACAATGCTGTGTCTCCACATCCCCAGTTATTGGATAAGGGATAATTTGCTTATTGCTGGGTCCGAACACCAGACCTCCTAGTGAGCCCCTGTCCTGAATTAAGTGAAGATGTTTGTGAAGGAAGTATATAATCCTAAAGGGAAATATAATATCAGCAAAATAACTAGTTAAAGAAGTTATCCACTACTTGCACAATTTCTTCTCATACCCCTCGCTTGGTCCCCATAAAATAATAAAGCTTATACTCTCATCCCGTGCTTACGCCGCTCCCACGATGTTGGCACTCTGTCTCCTGGTGCTCCTCTTGCGGTTGTTGTGAAACGTGATGCAGGTGCCCAATGAGTGCTGGCGTCACTGTCCCGGCTTCCTGTCAAATTGAGCATGAAGAGGAAGTCAGAGATCAGCTGCAGTCCGGACTTCCTCTTCATGTTTGATTTGTCCGAAGGCGGGGACAATGATGCCAGCACTGATTGGGCGCCATCATCACGTGTCGCAGCAACGCACTCTAGCCCCATGACCGCAAGTGCCGAGACCACTGGAACGGCACCGGCACGGGAGGAGAGTATAGGTTTTATAATTTTTTAGGGTCAATCATTTGAATCAAGAAGGAGTTGTCTTAGTACTGGACAACTCCTTTAAGGCTGCATCCAAATGACTGTCTCCACACAAAGGATATAACATCTTCCCACTCTTATTGCAAGTACTCAGAACCACAGGGGGTCTCCTGGAAGAATACTGGGAGGTGTTAAACTTAGCTCCTGGATCCTGAGCTTCAAAAGGGCTAGCAAATGGTTTGTAACAGGACAGAATATTTCCTCTTGACTGTATAGAGAAGAAGGGGGAGATACAGGATATTTGAAATGCCACAACTTAGCCCATCATCCATTCACAAACAGCAATTTTTAAATTGGCCCATCCGGGTCATCCTGGAAATATGATCCTATGGTCAGGACTATAAAAGGCTGGGTGGCACAAAAAGAAGTTGTTCACATGTGGGTGCTGGGTATGCTGATGTGACCCATATCTTATTTCTCCTTCCCTCAAGGAAACAGAAGTTAACTATAGACGGAAACGTTTAGATATTTCTGTTTTTTTCTCCCTTTTTGTTTTATAACTGTTTTGCATCATTTTGTCCCTTTATTTTTACCTTTTTATATCTTTTATTTTAAGCACTGTATATTTTTATATTAAAGTTTAAAATCTTTAATAAGCTTGATCCTTGTATGCTTTAAAGAATCCATAGACTTTCAGAGACTGTGTGACCTTTTGATTGTCAGACAGTTATATATTTTGGGGACTTATCGGGGGGTGTGGACTTTGTAGGATGTGATTTATAAAAGTAGCTGAATTGGAAGTGTTTCTGCACTCTCTGGAGTTATGACACGAGTCATAGTAGATATATAGATAAAATGGCAGTTTTATTATCGACGTCTTTCAGATACCACTGTCCGTCCTCAGGACATTTATACAAGAATAGTGATTTATGCTCACTTTGTAGCCTAGCACAGAGGTTGAGAGTTGGATTGAATGAGAGGAGATAAATCAACCCTTGCAGGTGCACCCCACGTCATGTGTTGAGAAGTGTGTACGTGACAGTGGTCATGCTCGGTCTTCACTCCATTCATTGTTTATAAGACTGCTGAAAATAGCCGAGCACTGTACTTGGCTGTCCCATAGAAAATGAATCTTCTTTCAATTCAGAACAGGATAGCAGAGCCCCAATATTAGGGTTTCAAAGCTCCAGTCTCAGGCTGGTTTCACATTTGCGGTTTTTTTTGCGTTTTAGTGCAAAAAAACGCATGCGGTTTTTTCCCTATACTTAACATTAAAAACGCATGCTTTTTTTGCGTGCGTTTTGCCGCATTTTAACGATGCATGCGTTGTTTCTATGCATGCGTTTGGTTGCAGAAATGCAACATGCAGTAATTTCTAGCGGCGTTTTTTTGCGGCAAAAAAAACGTATTGATGTCTATGTAAACGCATGCGTTTTTAAGCACATGCGTTTGCATGCATTTTTAAATGCAAGCGTTTTAATAGAAAAACACAAGAATACACACTGATAAGCCTCCCCCCAACCCTAACCCTAACCCTAAGGGATCCTATCCCTAACCCTAACCCTAGGGATCCTAACCCTAACCCTAAGGTTAGGGTTAGGATCCCTAGGGTTAGGGTTACGGTTAGGATCCCTAGGGTAAGGGTTAGGGTTAGGATCCCTAGGGTTACTAGGGATCCTAGGGTTAGGGTTAGGGTTAGGATCCCTAGGGTTAGGGTTAGGGTTAGGATCCCTAGGGTTAGGGTTAGGATCCCTAGGGTTACTAGGGATCCTAGGGTTAGGGTTGGGATCCCTAGGGTTACTAGGGATCCTAGGGTTAGGGTTAGGATCCCTAGGGTTAGGGTTAGGGTTAGGATCCCTAGGGTTACTAGGGATCCTAACCCTAACCCTAACCCTAGCTATTTCTGTTTATAGTGGGTTTTCTAGTTGATTTTGATAATTGCCAGCTGTCACTAACTTCTCATCATGCGTTTCAAAAACGCAAACGCAGGAAAAAACGAATGTAAACGGGTCAAAACGCCGCGTTTGTGTTAAAACATTCAAAAATGCATGCGTTTAAATGCGTTTTTTTACCACATGCGTTTGCGTTTAAAACGCTGCGTTTTAAAACGCTAATGTGAAACCAGCCTCAGTAGTCAGACCACCGGCAATCAGCAATTTATACCTATTAGGAGGGGCATAGGGGCATGCCACTAGAAGTGTTATTAGGGGATACGTGTTGTGAATTCTGTTGTCCAACTCCCTCCTGTGGTCGTGAATGGTACTTTGGCGAGTTCTGTCTATGGGCTCCCTCTGGTGGCTATGAGTGAAGCTGCTGCTTCTGAGGTTTCTTACACAGGTGACGTGGTTTATCCTTTGGTTGGCTGCTCTATTTAACTCCTCTCAGATCGTTACTCCATGCCAGCTGTCAATGTTTTTGCATTGGTTCAGTTCGCTCCTGGATCTCTCTGGTGACCTGCCTTCTCCTGCAGAAGCTAAGTTCCTGATAGTCATTATTTGTTCACTGTTTTCTTGTCCAGCTGGTTATCATGATTTTGTCTTGCTAGCTGGAAGCTCTGGGATGCAGAGTGGCCCCTCCGCACCGTGAGTCGGTGCGGAGGTCTTTTTTGCACACTCTGCGTGGTCTTTTGTAGGTTTTTGTGCTGATCGCAAAGTTACCTTTCCTATCCTCTCTCTATTTAGTAAGTCTGGCCTCCCTTTGCTGAAACCTGTTTCATCTCTGCGTTTGTGACTTCCATCTTTACTCACAGTCAATATATGTGGGGGGCTTCCTTTACCTTTGGGGAATTTCTCTGAGGCAAGGTAGGCTTTATTTTCTATCTCTAGGGCTAGATAGTTCTTAGGCTGTGACGAGGCGCCTAGGTCTGGTCAGGAGCGCTCCACGGCTATTTTTAGTGTGTGTGATAGGATTAGGGCTTGCGGTCAGCAGAGCTCCCACATCCCAGAGCTCGTCCTATAGGAGGTTTAACTATCAGGTCATTCCGGGTGCTCCTAACCACCAGGTCATAACAGTACACCTGGCCCAAAGTATTAATGCATCTCAATAGAGGGATAAGAGAACTTCTGAGACCATTTTTTTTCTTTGCACTGTGTTTTGTCTTTCTTTTCCCCTAGACCTTTGGGTGGTTCAGGACACAGGTGTATATATGGGCATTCAGGGTCTGTCCTCTTGTGTGGATCATCTCACTGCAAGGGTGCAAAACATTCAAGATTTTGTGGTTCAGAATCCTATGTTAGAGCCTAGAATTCCTATTCCTGACTTATTTTCTGGGGATAGATCTAGGTTCTTGAATTTCAAAAATAATTGTAAACTGTTTCTAGCTTTGAAACCCCGCTCCTCTGGTGACCCCGTTCAACAGGTAAAAATCATTATTTCTTTGTTGCGTGGTGACCCTCAAGACTGGGCATTTTCCCTTGCGCCAGGAGATCCTGCATTGCGTGATGTTGATGCGTTTTTTCTGGCGCTTGGATTGCTTTATGATGAACCAAATTCAGTGGATCAGGCAGAGAAAATCTTGCTGGCTTTGTGTCAGGGTCAGGATGAAGCGGAGGTGTACTGTCAGACGTTTAGAAAGTGGTCTGTGCTTACTCAGTGGAATGAATGTGCCCTGGCAGCAATTTTCAGAAAGGGTCTTTCTGAAGCCCTTAAGGATGTCATGGTGGGATTTCCCACGCCTGCTGGTCTGAATGAGTCTATGTCTTTGGCCATTCAGATCAATCGGCGCATGCGTGAGCGCAAAGCTGTGCACCATCTGGCGGTATTCTCTGAGCATAGGCCTGCGCCTATGCAGTGTGATAGAACTTTGACCAGAGCTGAACGGCAAGAACACAGACGTCGGAATGGGCTGTGTTTTTACTGTGGTGAATCCACTCATGCTATCTCCGATTGTCCTAAGCGCACTAAGCGGTTCGCTAGGTCTGCCACCATTGGTACGGCACAGTCTAAATTTCTTTTGTCCGTTACTCTGATTTGCTCTCTGTCGTCCTATTCTGTAATGGCATTTGTGGATTCAGGCGCTGCCCTGAATTTGATGGACTTGGAGTTTGCCAGGCGCTGTGGTTTTTTCTTGGAGCCCTTGCAGTATCCTATTCCATTGAGAGGAATTGATGCTACGCCTTTGGCCAAGAATAAACCTCAGTACTGGACTCAATTGACCACGTGCATGGCTCCTGCACATCAGGAGGATATTCGCTTTCTGGTGTTGCATAATCTGCATGATGTGGTCGTTTTGGGGTTGCCATGGCTACAGGTCCATAATCCAGTGTTGGATTGGAAATCTATGTCTGTGTCCAGCTGGGGTTGTCAGGGGGTACATGGTGATGTTCCATTGCTGTCAATTTCGCCTTCCACTCCTTCTGAAGTCCCTGAGTTTTTATCAGATTACTGGGATGTATTTGAAGAGCCCAAATCTGGTGCCCTACCTCCTCATAGGGATTGCGACTGTGCTATTAATTTGATTCCTGGTAGTAAGTTTCCTAAGGGTCGTCTGTTTAATTTATCTGTACCAGAGCACGCCGCTATGCAGAGTTATATAAAGGAATCCTTGGAGAAGGGTCATATTCGTCCGTCCTCGTCACCATTGGGAGCAGGGTTCTTTTTTGTGGCCAAGAAAGATGGTTCTTTGAGACCTTGTATTGATTACCGCCTTCTTAATAAGATCACAGTCAAATTTCAGTATCCTTTGCCGCTGCTGTCTGATTTATTTGCTCGGATTAAGGGGGCTAGTTGGTTCACCAAGATAGATCTTCGTGGTGCGTATAATCTTGTGCGAATTAAACAGGGTGATGAATGGAAAACGGCATTTAATACGCCCGAGGGCCATTTTGAGTACCTGGTTATGCCATCCGGGCTTTCTAATGCTCCATCTGTGTTTCAGTCCTTTATGCATGACATCTTCCGAGAGTCAGTGGCGTAGGAAGGGGGGTGCGGGGGGGGCGGTCCGCCCCGGGCGGCACAATGCTGGGGGCGGCCGGCGCTGCAGGAGAAGAAGATAAAAAAAAAAAAAAAAAAAAGACGCCCCTTTAAATCTTCGGGCGGCGCCGTCCGCCGCCACGACCAGGGCCAGCTCCCCCCACCCCCGGGTCCCGCCCCCGCCCCCGCCCCCGCCCCCCGCTCTAATACTCACCTCTCCTGGTTCCTGCGGCTTCAGCGTCCTCTGACTCTGCGACATCTCAGAGCAGAGGGCGCGATGACGTCACTACTGTGCGCGCCGCTCTGCCTCTCTGTCCTGAGCGTCGCAGAGCCGGAGAGACGCTGACTGCACCGGACCTGCGCTGGGAACGGGAGAGGTGAGGATTTTACTTTATTTTTTTTTTCTTTATGTCTGACTGTCTGGGGCTGGGGCAATGCTGGAGACCATGGGGCAGATTGCTGGACACACTGGGGCAGTACTGGAGACCATGGGGCAGAATGCTGGACACACTGGGGCAATACAGGAGACCATGGGGCAGATTGCTGGACACACTGGGGCAATACAGGAGACTATGGGGCAGATTGCTGGACACACTGGGGCAATACAGGAGACCATGGGGCAGATTGCTGGACACACTGGGGCAATACAGGAGACCATGGGGCAGATTGCTGGACACACTGGGGCAATACAGGAGACTATGGGGCAGATTGCTGGACACACTGGGGCAATACTGGAGACCATGGGGCAGAATGCTGGACACACTGGGGCAATACTGGAGACCATGGGGCAGAATGCTGGACACACTGGGGCAATACTGGAGACCATGGGGCAGAATGCTGGACACACTGGGGCAATACTGGAGACCATGGGGCAGAATGCTGGACACACTGGGGCAGTACAGGAGACTATGGGGCAGAATGCTGGACACACTGAATACTGGAGACCATGGGGCAGATTTCAGGACACATTGAGGCAATGCTGGAGACCCTGGGGCAGACTTCTGGACATACTGGGGCAATACTGGAGACCATGGGGCAGATTGCTGGACACACCGGGGCAATACAGGAGACCATGGGGCAGAATGCTGGACACACTGGGGCAATACAGGAGACCATGGGGCAGATTGCTGGACACACTGGGGCAATACTGGGGACCCTGGGGCAGATTGCTGGACACACTGGGGCAATACTGGAGACCCTGGGGCAGATTTCTGGACACATTGAGGCAATGCTGGAGACCCTGGGGCAGACTTCTGGACACACTGGGGCAATGCTGGACACTGGGGCAGATTGCTGGACACACTGGGGGTAATATACTGGACACACTGGGGCAATGCTGGACACTGGGGGTAATATGCTGGACACACTGGGGCAGACTGCTGGACACACTGGGGAAAGGCTGGACACTGGGGCAGATTGCTGGACACACTGAGGGCAGATTGCTGGACACACTGGGGGTAATATGCTGGACATACTGGGGCAGATTGCTGGACACACTGGGGGTAATATGCTGGACACACTGGGGCAGATTGCTGGACAACATGGGGGTAATATGCTGGACACACTGGGGCAGATTGCTGGACAACATGGGGGTAATATGCTGGACACACTGGGGGCAGGACTTGAGGCATGGGCAGAATGTAGATACGGGGCATGATTGGAGACACGGGGCAGGATTGGATCATGGGGCAGGACGGATACGATGGAGGCTGGTGGGGCAGGATGGGGAGATCATATGGGGTAGAATGGATACTCATGAGGGCAGGATACGACAACATATGGCTGGAGCCAGGAATGAGATAAACGGGGCCAGGGTGGGGAATATTATTACCATAGGGGATAATTAAGGGATATTGTTACTGCAGTGATGTATTTATTTTATTTTTTGAGTATACTGTTTTAAATGGGGGGGCGGTCCTGTTACTGTGCAGAGTGACACTATATCACCTTTTTTTCTTCATGTGGTGTAATGTAGAAGTTGTGAAAAATTAAGTAATGTGTTCTGCAAGCGGAGCTCGAGATAACTGTGTTATTTCCTGCAGAAACGAGTCCTGGCTGGAAGGAATGATGGCGGTCTGTGCTGGATGAAAGATGAAGGACTTCACCTAGAGACGTCACTGGTGAGTCAGTGTTACCTATACACTGACACTATACACTGTATACTATATAGAGGTCCTGTGTATAATGTCACCAGTGATCTCTGTATTACCTCTACACAGACACTGCATACTAAGTACAGATCTCCTGTGAATACTGGCACTTATGGTGATAGTATTGTGGTTTTTTTTTTATTACTGATCAGTATTGTAGAACTCAGTCACTATGTGGTGGTAATATGTGGTCTGGAAATGGTGCGGTGGTATTTGTCCCTTGTATGTAGTATTATTCGGTCACTATGTGGCCTGGTCATGGTGTGGTGGTATTAAGTCACAGGTGTGGCATGTGGGGGTGACACCATTAGGCCCAGTTTAAGTTCTACAAAACAGGAAAACCATTTTTGGTAACCTTTGTGTGTATTGAGCTGGGGGGGGGGGATGGGGGGGGGGGGGCGCCAAACTCGGGAACAGCCCCGGGCGGCAAAAGCTACGCCTCTGCCGAGAGTACCTGGATAGATTCATGATTGTATACTTGGATGACATTTTGGTCTTTTCGGATGATTGGGAGTCTCATGTGAAGCAGGTCAGAATGGTGTTCCAGGTCCTTCGTGCGAATTCCTTGTTTGTGAAGGGGTCAAAGTGTCTCTTTGGAGTTCAGAAGGTTTCATTTTTGGGTTTCATTTTTTCCCCTTCTACTATCGAGATGGACCCTGTTAAAGTTCAGGCCATTTACGATTGGACTCAGCCGACATCTGTGAAGAGCTTGCAGAAATTCCTGGGCTTTGCTAATTTTTATCGTCGCTTTATCGCTAATTTTTCCAGTATTGCTAAACCGTTGACTGATTTGACCAAGAAAGGTGCTGATGTGGTCAATTTGTCCTCTGCGGCTGTGGAGGCTTTTCAGGAATTGAAGCGTCGTTTTGCTTCTGCCCCTGTGTTGTGCCAGCCAGATGTTTCGCTCCCTTTTCAGGTTGAGGTTGATGCTTCTGAAATTGGAGCAGGGGCTGTTTTGTCGCAAAGAAGTTCTGATGGCTCGGTGATGAAACCCTGTGCCTTCTTTTCTAGAAAATTCTCGCCTGCTGAGCGCAATAATGATGTGCGCAATCGGGAGTTGTTGGCCATGAAGTGGGCATTCGAGGAGTGGCGACATTGGCTTGAAGGAGCTAAACATCGCGTGGTGGTCTTGACGGATCACAAGAATTTGACTTATCTCGAGTCTGCCAAACGGTTGAATCCTAGACAGGCTCGATGGTCGCTCTTCTTCTCCCGTTTTGATTTTGTGGTTTCATACCTTCCGGGATCTAAGAATGTGAAGGCTGACGCCCTGTCAAGGAGTTTTGTGCCTGACTCTCCGGGTGTTCCAGAGCCGGCGGGTATTCTTAAAGAGGGGGTAATTTTGTCTGCCATCTCCCCTGATTTGCGGCGGGTGCTGCAGAAGTTTCAGGCTGATAGACCTGACCGTTGTCCTACGGAGAAACTGTTTGTCCCTGATAGATGGACTAGTAGAGTTATCTCTGAGGTTCATTGTTCGGTGTTGGCTGGTCATCCTGGAATCTTTGGTACCAGAGATTTGGTGGCTAGATCCTTTTGGTGGCCTTTTTTGTCACGAGGCCCTGGACACATATTTCCATGGATTTTATTTCTGATCTCCCTGTTTCTCAAAAGATGTCGGTCATTTGGGTGGTTTGTGATCGCTTCTCTAAGATGGTCCATTTGGTTCCCTTATCTAAATTGCCTTCCTCCTCTGATTTGGTGCCATTGTTTTTCCAGCATGTGGTTCGTTTGCATGGCATTCCAGAGAACATCGTCTCGGACAGAGGTTCTCAGTTTGTTTCGAGGTTTTGGCGGTCCTTTTGTGCTAAGATGGGCATTGATTTGTCTTTTTCTTCGGCTTTCCATCCTCAGACTAATGGCCAAACCGAACGAACTAATCAGACTTTGGAGACATATCTGAGATGCTTTGTTTCTGCTGATCAGGATGATTGGGTGTCCTTCTTGCCTTTGGCTGAGTTCGCCCTTAATAATCGGGCCAGCTCGGCTACTTTAGTTTCTCCTTTTTTCTGTAATTCTGGTTTCCATCCTCGTTTCTCTTCAGGGCAGGTTGAGCCTTCGGACTGTCCTGGTGTGGATGCGGTGGTGGACAGGTTGCAGCAGATTTGGACTCAGGTGGTGGACAATTTGACATTGTCTCAGGAGAAGTCTCAACGTTTCGCTAACCGCCGGCGTTGTGTTGGTCCCCGACTTCGTGTTGGGGATTTGGTTTGGTTGTCATCTCGTCACGTTCCTATGAAGGTTTCCTCTCCTAAGTTTAAGCCTCGTTTCATTGGGCCATATAAGATTTCTGAAGTTCTTAATCCTGTGTCATTTCGTTTGGACCTTCCAGCTTCTTTTGCCATCCATAATGTGTTCCATAGGTCATTGTTGCGGAGATACGTGGCGCCTGTGGTTTCCTCCGTTGATCATCCTGCCCCGGTGTTGGTCGAGGGGGAGTTGGAGTATGTGGTGGAGAAGATTTTGGATTCTCGTGTTTCGAGACGGAAACTCCAGTACCTGGTCAAGTGGAAGGGTTATGGTCAGGAAGATAATTCCTGGGGTTTTGCCTCTGATGTTCATGCTGCCGATCTTGTTCATGCCTTTCATTTGGCTCATCCTGATCGGCCTGGGGGCTCTGGTGAGGGGTCGGTGACGCCTCCTCAAGGGGGGGGGTACTGTTGTGAATTCTGTTGTCGAACTCCCTCCTGTGGTCGTGAATGGTACTTCGGCGAGTTCTGTCTATGGGCTCCCTCTGGTGGCTATGAGTGAACCTGCTGCTTCTGAGGTTCCTTACACAGGTGACGTGGTTTATCCTTTGGTTGGCTGCTCTATTTAACTCCTCTCAGATCGTTACTCCATGCCAGCTGTGAATGTTTTTGAATTGGTTCAGTTCGCTCCTGGATCTCTCTGGTGACCTGCCTTCTCTTGCAGAAGCTAAGTTCCTGATAGTCATTATTTGTTCACTGTTTTCTTGTCCAGCTGGTTATCATGATTTTGTCTTGCTAGCTGGAAGCTCTGGGATGCAGAGTGGCACCTCAGCACCGTGAGTCGGTGCGGGGGTCTTTTTTGCACACTCTGCGTGGTCTTTTGAAGGTTTTTGTGCTGATCGCAAAGTTACCTTTCCTATCCTCTGTCTATTTAGTAAGTCTGGCCTCCCTTTGCTGAAACCTGTTTCATCTCTGCGTTTGTGACTTCCATCTTTACTCACAGTCAATATATGTGGGGGGCTTCCTTTACCTTTGGGGAATTTCTCTGAGGCAAGGTAGGCTTTATTTTTTATCTCTAGGGCTAGATAGTTCTTAGGCTGTGACGAGGCGCCTAGGTCTGGTCAGGAGCGCTCCACGGCTATTTTTAGTGTGTGTGATAGGATTAGGGCTTGCAGTCAGCAGAGCTCACACATCCCAGAGCTCGTCCTGTATGAGGTTTAACTATCAGGTCATTCCGGGTGCTCCTAACCACCAGGTCATAACAGATACGTGTCTCTAGGAGTGTTATTAGGAGGGAAGTGCCACTAGAAGTGTTATAGAGGGATGTGCCATTAGTAGTGGTATTAGGAAGCTCAAATACAGACATTGCATTAGCAGACACATAATTACTGCCCTCATATTTATGTTTGCCTTCATATTGTGGCAGTCATGGATCATAAAAATGAGAACTCTCATATACAACTACCTGAGTGCTGTATAAAATAAAGACATAAGGAGAGCGATCATTTATTTTAAACATATTTTATTAAATACAATCTTTACCTCTACCTAAAGCCAATGATCCAGAAGAAGGCAAAAAACCTGAACACGTTCAGCCAATGTGTGTTACAGGGAAAAAATTCCTTCATGACCCCGAGAAAAGGCGATCAGTTCGAGAACCCTGGACCAAGGCCATACTACAGCTAACTAACTGATATATATACAATGATATTCAATATGGTGACTCGTTTCTGGATAGCAGATCTTCTTTGTCCTGGTAAGTCACCTCACCTTTCCTCATCAGACCAGACCCTGAAGCTCATAGCTTGGCTATGTTCATCTTCTCTGTAAAAAAAAAACATAACAATACCCCCCACAGAACACTACCCCCCACAGAACACTACCCCCCCACAGAACACTACCCCTTAATATACAGACATAAGATTGTTGCGTCATATCAGGACCCTTATAAAGTTGGCAAACAAATAAAGTTGCACTCTATAATGCTAAAGCATGTAAATATATATACATATATATATATATATACCGTATTTTCCGGCGTATAAGATGACTTTTTGACCCAAAAAAATTGTCCCAAAAGTCGGGGGTCTTCTTATACGCCGGGTACGGTGTGTGCAGGGAACGATCCTGCATGTCGGCGTGTGGTTCCCAGGGTCTGGAGGAGAGGAGACTCTCCTTCAGGCCCTGGGATCCATATTCATGTAAAAAATAAAGAATAAAAATAAAAAACATGGATATACTCACCCTCGGACGGGCCCTGGCTGCCACCGCTGCTAGCGTCTCCCTCCGTTCCTGAGAATGCAGAGAGTGAAGGACCTTCAATGACGTCGCGGTCAGGTGAGCGGTCAGGGTGACCGCGACGTCATTGAAGGTCCTTCACTCACCGCATTCTAAGGAACGGAGGCAGACACTTGCACCGCTGTGAGCCAGGGCCCGTCCGAGGGTGAGTATATCCATGTTTTTTATTTTTATTCTTTATTTTTTACATGAATATGGATCCCAAGGCGTGAAAGAGAGTCTCCTCTACTCCAGACCCTGGGAACCACACGCCATATAAGATGACTGGGCGTATAAGATGACCCCCGTCTTATACGGCGGGCATATCCCAAATTCCATATTTTATATGGAAAAGTTGTGGGTCGTCTTATATGCCAGAAAATACGGTACATACATATATACATATATATGTATGTTCTACTCTTTACACAGCTTGGATATATAGCAGACACCTAAACAATATGATGTCATGATGCACTAATTCCAGGATTAGATCCATACAATCAGCATATAATGACATCATAAGACAACAAATATAATGTACAGACATATTAAATGATTCAAACTAAACAATCGTGTGGCTCTCTTTAGATTCTTCAGTCTTCCTTCCAGGATCCAGATTCTCTCCCTGGTAAGAAAAAAAATAATATGAGGGGTATCAGTATAAAACCTGTAGAAAGGGTCATAAATATATTGTACTTTATGCCAGATAAACAAGCCCCCTTTTCTCTCCATTTTTAAGTTTTGACGCAGGAAAGAAATATATCTTGGTACCGTGTTAGCCAGTGGATAGAAAAATATTTAGAATTGAGAGTCCTCAGTGGTTGATACCTTTTAATGGCTAACTGAAAAGATGGTAACAAATTGCAAGCTTTCGAGACTACACAGGTCTCTTCATCAGGCAAAGACTAAAACAAATTCTGAAGAATCACATATTTATAAATATGCATAAAATATACAAATACAAATATGCAATATAAAATACAAATATGCATAAATATGTGATTCTTCAGAATTTGTTTTAGTCTTTGCCTGATGAAGAGACCTGTGTAGTCTCGAAAGCTTGCAATTTGTTACCATCTTTTCAGTTAGCCATTAAAAGGTATCAACCACTGAGGACTCTCAATTCTAAATAAGTTTTGACGTAAACACTTAAAATGGTGTAATACATTTGTTTTAAAAAGTTGCAAATGCAGTTATATATAAGTAAAATAAATAAAATAAAATGGTAAAATAAATAAATAAATAAATAAAAAGAAAGAAAGTAAGGTAAACAAATAAATATATTTTCCCCCAGTGTATGTACACCAAACTCTGTCCCATGTTGGGGAATAATGGTACATTTTTTACCCTAATAATCTTAAAATAAAGTGACAGAACCACCACCAACAATCTGTGCCAGCCACAGATACAACTTCAAGTGTCACTGACCATAGTAGCGACAGTGGTGTCTCCATCCGAGGTGCCATCTTTGTTCTGACTAGGGTTGAGCGAAACGGGTCGAAAATTTTCAAAAGTCGCCGACTTTTGGCAAGGTCGGGTTTCATGAAACCCCTGTGTGGGGTCGGCCATGAAGTCGGCGATCTTTTGAATCTAGAATCGGAATTCCGATACCGATTCCCTATATGTTTAAGATATCGGGAATTGGTATTGGAATTCAGATTTAAGTGTAAAATAAAGAATTAAAATAAAAAATATCGCAATACTTACCCTCTGACGCGCCCTGATACTAACTGGGAACCTTCCTTCCTTAGAATCAGCCTTCCAGGACCTTGCGGTGACATCGCGGTGACGTCGCGGCTTGTGATTGGAATATACTCACCCTCGGACGCGCCCTGCTTCTTTCCGGCAGCCTTCCTTCCTAAGAATCAGCCCTTCGGTGATGTCGCGGTGACGTCGCGGCTTGTGATTGGTCGCGCGAGCGGTCACATGGGCGGCCGCGCGGCCAATCACAAGCCGCGACGTCACCGCGACGTCACCGCAAGGTCCTGGAAGGCTGATTCTAAGGAAGGAAGGTTCCCGGTTAGTACCAGGGCGCGTCAGAGGGTAAGTATTGCAATATTTTTTATTTTAATTCTTTATTTTACACTAAAATATGGATCGCAGGGCCTGAAGGAGAGTTTCCGCTCCTTCAGACCCTGGGAACCATGGAAACCCAATGCACTGCATTGGGTTTCGGCCGACCCCGACCCCAACTTTTTTATAGGATCGGCCGATTTCACTCGACCCGACTTTTGAAAAAGTCGGGTTTCGTGAAACCCGACCCGATCCTATAAAAGTAAAGGTCGCTCAACCCTAGTGCTGACCTCTCTGATGTCCCCATGTTTGCTGCATAGAACTCTGTGTCCAACATGCCGCTGTGTGACCTCACATAGAACCTTCATCACCCAAGTCTAGAGATTCTACCAGCAAGGACTGAAGAAATCTAGAACCTTACAGCCGCAATCTGTAGGCTTGGAGGGTCCATGTTGGCGCTAAGTTCACTAAATTAAATCCCTAAAAGGTTTCTTATTTACCTGTATCCTCAATCCAGAGGATTGAAATGAGAGTCTGTGTCCCTGATCCTGGATCCTCTGCTCTCCTCGTCTTCATCTCTTGAAATAACAGTCTGTGTCCTCGATCCTGAATCCTCCGCTCTCGTCGTCTTCATCTTCTGGAATAAGATTCTGCCCCAGAACACCCGTTTGTATAGACCCACAGTCATTGTGACATCATGCTGTGAGGTAACAATGACCTCCTGTATTTGATGATGTCACCTGTATTTGATGATGTCACATATGACTATGAGTGAAATCTCCACAGGTATTAATTAATTAATATTAACGACAAATAGTAATAATATGTAACATCACATTGGTTGCCATCAAGGCAGGAGTAGCCGGGCGATTAAGGAAAAGTTCCCAAAAGTAAAAAGCATTTACTGCGTCTGAAAAAAATGAAGGACTTGATAATAATTGACCTCAAACGTAATTAAATTCTAGGCCCTATGACAACACTTCCCCCTTTTTACCGCATTACACTGTTACCATTTACAAAACTATTAACAAAACTTTAGCAATTGCCCATAGCAACCAGTCTGATTCCACCTTTAGTGTATTTATTATTATTTATTTATTTATATAGCGCCATTGATTCCATGGTTCTGTACATTAGAATGGGTTACATACAAGTTACAGATATCACTTACAGTAAACAAACTAACAATGACGGACTGATACAGAGGGGCGAGGACCCTGCCCTTGCGGGTTTACATTCTACAGGGTGGAGGGGAAACACCTTAAGGCTATGTGCACACGTTGCGGATTAGGCTTAGGAATTTCTGGTGCGGATTCTGCCTCTCCTGGCAGAAAACGCACCTGCGGATTTGTCGCGTTTTTTGTGCGGCTCCGCAGCATTTTTTCTGCGTTTTTTACCCCTGCGGTTTTCTATAATGGAATGGGTACGAAAACGCTGCAGATTCACTAAAAAGAAGTTACATGCTACTTCTTGGATGGTACAACGATAATAGTAGCTGAAGAATTCGAAAGTCTGCTTTAGAATACTTCAAGTAAGAGACCAGTATTTTGGACCGGGCTGCCAGCGTGCTCGGGCCCCCCCTTTTGCTCTTAATCACCGGGCCCCATACTGTGGTAAGGGCAGTAATACAAACACAGAGGGTACCTGTGTTATGGAAAACTTCCTGTCTGGTGCCGGTACCCAAGACTTCTTCTCCTGCAACCCTAAATGACTATCGTCCTGCAGCCTTAACATCTCACGCTATGAAGGCCTTGGAAAGATTAGTTCTTGCTCACTTAAGACCGAGGGTTAACGCTTTTATCGATCCCCTTCAGTTTGCTTACCGACATAGATTGGGGGTGGATGATGCTATTCTTTCTCTGTTACATAGGGTACATTCATTTCTGGAGACTGACGGTACCATGGTGCGAGCGATGTTCTTCGATTTCTCGAGTGCATTTAACTCCCTGCAGCCACTTTTACTACACAAAAAGATGACTGATATGAAGGTGGAGGAGGGGATGAGAAATTGGATAACTGACTACCTATCAATCCTTTGGTTGGCTGCTCTATTTAACTCCTCTCAGATCGTTACTCCATGCCAGCTGTGAATGTTTTTGAATTGGTTCAGTTCGCTCCTGGATCTCTCTGGTGACCTGCCTTCTCTTGCAGAAGCTAAGTTCCTGATAGTCATTATTTGTTCACTGTTTTCTTGTCCAGCTGGTTATCATGATTTTGTCTTGCTAGCTGGAAGCTCTGGGATGCAGAGTGGCACCTCAGCACCGTGAGTCGGTGCGGGGGTCTTTTTTGCACACTCTGCGTGGTCTTTTGAAGGTTTTTGTGCTGATCGCAAAGTTACCTTTCCTATCCTCTGTCTATTTAGTAAGTCTGGCCTCCCTTTGCTGAAACCTGTTTCATCTCTGCGTTTGTGACTTCCATCTTTACTCACAGTCAATATATGTGGGGGGCTTCCTTTACCTTTGGGGAATTTCTCTGAGGCAAGGTAGGCTTTATTTTTTATCTCTAGGGCTAGATAGTTCTTAGGCTGTGACGAGGCGCCTAGGTCTGGTCAGGAGCGCTCCACGGCTATTTTTAGTGTGTGTGATAGGATTAGGGCTTGCAGTCAGCAGAGCTCACACATCCCAGAGCTCGTCCTGTATGAGGTTTAACTATCAGGTCATTCCGGGTGCTCCTAACCACCAGGTCATAACAGATACGTGTCTCTAGGAGTGTTATTAGGAGGGAAGTGCCACTAGAAGTGTTATAGAGGGATGTGCCATTAGTAGTGGTATTAGGAAGCTCAAATACAGACATTGCATTAGCAGACACATAATTACTGCCCTCATATTTATGTTTGCCTTCATATTGTGGCAGTCATGGATCATAAAAATGAGAACTCTCATATACAACTACCTGAGTGCTGTATAAAATAAAGACATAAGGAGAGCGATCATTTATTTTAAACATATTTTATTAAATACAATCTTTACCTCTACCTAAAGCCAATGATCCAGAAGAAGGCAAAAAACCTGAACACGTTCAGCCAATGTGTGTTACAGGGAAAAAATTCCTTCATGACCCCGAGAAAAGGCGATCAGTTCGAGAACCCTGGACCAAGGCCATACTACAGCTAACTAACTGATATATATACAATGATATTCAATATGGTGACTCGTTTCTGGATAGCAGATCTTCTTTGTCCTGGTAAGTCACCTCACCTTTCCTCATCAGACCAGACCCTGAAGCTCATAGCTTGGCTATGTTCATCTTCTCTGTAAAAAAAAAACATAACAATACCCCCCACAGAACACTACCCCCCACAGAACACTACCCCCCCACAGAACACTACCCCTTAATATACAGACATAAGATTGTTGCGTCATATCAGGACCCTTATAAAGTTGGCAAACAAATAAAGTTGCACTCTATAATGCTAAAGCATGTAAATATATATACATATATATATATATATACCGTATTTTCCGGCGTATAAGATGACTTTTTGACCCAAAAAAATTGTCCCAAAAGTCGGGGGTCTTCTTATACGCCGGGTACGGTGTGTGCAGGGAACGATCCTGCATGTCGGCGTGTGGTTCCCAGGGTCTGGAGGAGAGGAGACTCTCCTTCAGGCCCTGGGATCCATATTCATGTAAAAAATAAAGAATAAAAATAAAAAACATGGATATACTCACCCTCGGACGGGCCCTGGCTGCCACCGCTGCTAGCGTCTCCCTCCGTTCCTGAGAATGCAGAGAGTGAAGGACCTTCAATGACGTCGCGGTCAGGTGACCGCTCATGTGACCGCGACGTCATTGAAGGTCCTTCACTCACCGCATTCTAAGGAACGGAGGCAGACACTTGCACCGCTGTGAGCCAGGGCCCGTCCGAGGGTGAGTATATCCATGTTTTTTATTTTTATTCTTTATTTTTTACATGAATATGGATCCCAGGGCCTGAAAGAGAGTCTCCTCTACTCCAGACCCTGGGAACCACACGCCATATAAGATGACTGGGCGTATAAGATGACCCCCGTCTTATACGGCGGGCATATCCCAAATTCCATATTTTATATGGAAAAGTTGTGGGTCGTCTTATATGCCAGAAAATACGGTACATACATATATACATATATATGTATGTTCTACTCTTTACACAGCTTGGATATATAGCAGACACCTAAACAATATGATGTCATGATGCACTAATTCCAGGATTAGATCCATACAATCAGCATATAATGACATCATAAGACAACAAATATAATGTACAGACATATTAAATGATTCAAACTAAACAATCGTGTGGCTCTCTTTAGATTCTTCAGTCTTCCTTCCAGGATCCAGATTCTCTCCCTGGTAAGAAAAAAAATAATATGAGGGGTATCAGTATAAAACCTGTAGAAAGGGTCATAAATATATTGTACTTTATGCCAGATAAACAAGCCCCCTTTTCTCTCCATTTTTAAGTTTTGACGTAAACACTTAAAATGGTGTAATACATTTGTTTTAAAAAGTTGCAAATGCAGTTATATATAAGTAAAATAAATAAAATAAAATGGTAAAATAAATAAATAAATAAATAAAAAGAAAGAAAGTAAGGTAAACAAATAAATATATTTTCCCCCAGTGTATGTACACCAAACTCTGTCCCATGTTGGGGAATAATGGTACATTTTTTACCCTAATAATCTTAAAATAAAGTGACAGAACCACCACCAACAATCTGTGCCAGCCACAGATACAACTTCAAGTGTCACTGACCATAGTAGCGACAGTGGTGTCTCCATCCGAGGTGCCATCTTTGTTCTGACTAGGGTTGAGCGAAACGGGTCGAAAATTTTCAAAAGTCGCCGACTTTTGGCAAGGTCGGGTTTCATGAAACCCCTGTGTGGGGTCGGCCATGAAGTCGGCGATCTTTTGAATCTAGAATCGGAATTCCGATACCGATTCCCTATATGTTTAAGATATCGGGAATTGGTATTGGAATTCAGATTTAAGTGTAAAATAAAGAATTAAAATAAAAAATATCGCAATACTTACCCTCTGACGCGCCCTGATACTAACTGGGAACCTTCCTTCCTTAGAATCAGCCTTCCAGGACCTTGCGGTGACATCGCGGTGACGTCGCGGCTTGTGATTGGAATATACTCACCCTCGGACGCGCCCTGCTTCTTTCCGGCAGCCTTCCTTCCTAAGAATCAGCCCTTCGGTGATGTCGCGGTGACGTCGCGGCTTGTGATTGGTCGCGCGAGCGGTCACATGGGCGGCCGCGCGGCCAATCACAAGCCGCGACGTCACCGCGACGTCACCGCAAGGTCCTGGAAGGCTGATTCTAAGGAAGGAAGGTTCCCGGTTAGTACCAGGGCGCGTCAGAGGGTAAGTATTGCAATATTTTTTATTTTAATTCTTTATTTTACACTAAAATATGGATCGCAGGGCCTGAAGGAGAGTTTCCGCTCCTTCAGACCCTGGGAACCATGGAAACCCAATGCACTGCATTGGGTTTCGGCCGACCCCGACCCCAACTTTTTTATAGGATCGGCCGATTTCACTCGACCCGACTTTTGAAAAAGTCGGGTTTCGTGAAACCCGACCCGATCCTATAAAAGTAAAGGTCGCTCAACCCTAGTGCTGACCTCTCTGATGTCCCCATGTTTGCTGCATAGAACTCTGTGTCCAACATGCCGCTGTGTGACCTCACATAGAACCTTCATCACCCAAGTCTAGAGATTCTACCAGCAAGGACTGAAGAAATCTAGAACCTTACAGCCGCAATCTGTAGGCTTGGAGGGTCCATGTTGGCGCTAAGTTCACTAAATTAAATCCCTAAAAGGTTTCTTATTTACCTGTATCCTCAATCCAGAGGATTGAAATGAGAGTCTGTGTCCCTGATCCTGGATCCTCTGCTCTCCTCGTCTTCATCTCTTGAAATAACAGTCTGTGTCCTCGATCCTGAATCCTCCGCTCTCGTCGTCTTCATCTTCTGGAATAAGATTCTGCCCCAGAACACCCGTTTGTATAGACCCACAGTCATTGTGACATCATGCTGTGAGGTAACAATGACCTCCTGTATTTGATGATGTCACCTGTATTTGATGATGTCACATATGACTATGAGTGAAATCTCCACAGGTATTAATTAATTAATATTAACGACAAATAGTAATAATATGTAACATCACATTGGTTACCATCAAGGCAGGAGTAGCCGGGCGATTAAGGAAAAGTTCCCAAAAGTAAAAAGCATTTACTGCGTCTGAAAAAAATGAAGGACTTGATAATAATTGACCTCAAACGTAATTAAATTCTAGGCCCTATGACAACACTTCCCCCTTTTTACCGCATTACACTGTTACCATTTACAAAACTATTAACAAAACTTTAGCAATTGCCCATAGCAACCAGTCTGATTCCACCTTTAGTGTATTTATTATTATTTATTTATTTATATAGCGCCATTGATTCCATGGTTCTGTACATTAGAATGGGTTACATACAAGTTACAGATATCACTTACAGTAAACAAACTAACAATGACGGACTGATACAGAGGGGCGAGGACCCTGCCCTTGCGGGTTTACATTCTACAGGGTGGAGGGGAAACACCTTAAGGCTATGTGCACACGTTGCGGATTAGGCTTAGGAATTTCTGGTGCGGATTCTGCCTCTCCTGGCAGAAAACGCACCTGCGGATTTGTCGCGTTTTTTGTGCGGCTCCGCAGCATTTTTTCTGCGTTTTTTACCCCTGCGGTTTTCTATAATGGAATGGGTACGAAAACGCTGCAGATTCACTAAAAAGAAGTTACATGCTACTTCTTGGATGGTACAACGATAATAGTAGCTGAAGAATTCGAAAGTCTGCTTTAGAATACTTCAAGTAAGAGACCAGTATTTTGGACCGGGCTGCCAGCGTGCTCGGGCCCCCCTTTTTGCTCTTAATCACCGGGCCCCATACTGTGGTAAGGGCAGTAATACAAACACAGAGGGTACCTGTGTTATGGAAAACTTCCTGTCTGGTGCCGGTACCCAAGACTTCTTCTCCTGCAACCCTAAATGACTATCGTCCTGCAGCCTTAACATCTCACGCTATGAAGGCCTTGGAAAGATTAGTTCTTGCTCACTTAAGACCGAGGGTTAACGCTTTTATCGATCCCCTTCAGTTTGCTTACCGACATAGATTGGGGGTGGATGATGCTATTCTTTCTCTGTTACATAGGGTACATTCATTTCTGGAGACTGACGGTACCATGGTGCGAGCGATGTTCTTCGATTTCTCGAGTGCATTTAACTCCCTGCAGCCACTTTTACTACACAAAAAGATGACTGATATGAATGTTGAGGAGGGGATGAGGAATTGGATAACTGACTACCTATCAGATCGGCCACAGTTTGTACAGATGGGAGCAGTGGTGTCAAGCAGATTATTGAGCAGTGTAGGTGCCCCTCAGGGAACGGTGCTTGCGCCCTTTCTATTCACACTGTATACTTCAGACTTTCAGTATAAATCTGAACTTTGCCACCTTCAAAAATTTTCGGATGACTCCGTGGTTGTGGGATGCATTAGGGGAGATCAGGGGGATGAGGAATACAGAAGGGTGGTGTCGAATTTCGTGGATTGGTGCAATGGTAACTATCTACAACTAAATGTTAAGAAAACTAAGGAGTTGGTGGCCAACTATAGCAGGATAAAGTTGGAATGCTTACCGATCACTATTGCTGGTCAGGAGGTAGAGCAGGTGGAGAGTTACAAATATTTGGGGGTCCATTTGGATAGCAAACTGGACTGGAGATGCCACTCAGAGTTTGTCTACAAGAAGGGGATGAGCAGATTGTATTTCCTAAGGAAACTGAGGTCTTTTAATGTGTGTAGCAAAATGTTAGAAATGTTCTACCAGTCTGTAGTGGCAAGTGCCATCTTTTTTGCAATCACGTGCTGGGGTAGTAGTGTGCGGGCCTCTGATGCTAATAAGCTGAATAAGATTATTAAGAAGGCAAGTTCTGCTGTGGGCTGCAATCTGGACTCTTTTGGGGAGGTAGTGGAGAAAAGAACTCTGAAAAAGTGTATGGCAATTATGAACAATAATGCACATCCATTATATGAGCTATTCATGAGACAGAAGAGCACCTTCAGCAACCGGCTAATACTTCTGAGGTGTAAGAAAGAAAAATATAGGAAATAGTTTGTGCCAACTGCTATGGGAATGTACAACAATAACATTAGGGTTAAACCACCAAGGTGAATGTCTACTTATTTCTCTACATTTCAGTTCACTCGTTGTGTATGTCCTATTCTAATGTATAATGTATAATGTTCTTCTGTCAACTCCACTGTCATGTCAACTATGTAATTCTTTTATGATTTTTATGATTTAAGTTGTGCTGCTGTGATACCATAATTTCCCACGGGATCAATAAAGTGTATCGTATCGTATCGTAATGCCCTGATGGCGGCCCTGCATTTGGCACATGTCCTAATAAAGACTTCATTGTTTTACCGGGCTGGGTGAGTGCAAACCTTCTTTTTTTCTTTTTTTTCTATTTTCTGGATTTGTTTTCTCATTTTGACTCATAGTTGTGGTCTACCTATGATGTCAATTACAGGCCTCGCTCATCTTTTTAAGTGGAAAAACTTGCACAATTGGTGGCTGACTAAATATTGTTTTCCCCCACTGTATATTGAAAGACAATTTGGGTATGTCTGAGAGGCTTGACACCCAACACCCAACACCCTGGTGCTGCCTCATTGCAGCGTTTTCATATATATATACATTTATATAATGTGAATATGTGTGTATATACACTGCCCCAAAAAATAAAAAGGACACTGAAATACAACTTCCTAGATATCTCTGAATGAAATATTCCAGGTGCAAATCTTTATTTCTTACATAGTGAAATGCATTGAGAACAAAAAAACATAAAAATGATCAATGCAAATCAAAATGAATATCCCATGGAGGTCTGGATTTGGAATAATACTCAAAATCAAAGTGGAAAATCAAATTACAGGCTGATCCAACTTCAGTGGAAATGCAACAAGACAAGGAAATGATGGTCAGTGTGGCCTCCACGTGCCTGTATGACCTTCCTGCAATGCCTGGTCCTGCTCCTGATGAGGCTGTAGATGTTCTCCTCTGGGATCTCTTCCCAGACCTGTATTAAAGCATCAGTCAACTCCTAGACAGTCTGTCGTGCAATGTGGCGTTGCATGGAATGAGACATTATGTCCCAGATGTGCTCGATTGGATTTAGGTCTGGGGAACAGGCGGGCCAGTCCATAACGCCAATGCCTTCATAATGAATAATATTGTGGGCTATAGTTAAATTAATGATGAAATGTACAATTGGTGGAGAAAGCTTGAACTTGATGGACCTAGGTATTTTTTCAACGTACGTAACTACAGTATGTAACTATGTAACTTCAGTCACATGAGGCCTAGCATTGTCATGCATCAGAAGGTACCCAGGGCCCACTGCACCTGTATATGGTCTCACAATGGGTCTTAGGATATCGCACTGCAGTACTATGCTCTGCTCTCAACAGGGCAGATCAGTACACCTGAGCAGGAGCGCGACACAAAGCAAGCAGGATGACAACATCGCATGAAGATGGGTGGCGCCGGACCCGGACTTGTGACACCCATCGGACCGGACCGCCCCAGGTGAGTATAATAAAACTTGTTTTTCTTCTCTTTCAAGTCGGTTCCGGGGCTTATCTGCAGCATTACAGAATGCTGTAGATAAGCCCCGAAAGGCAGTGGCCGCATCTTATAGCGGCAAAAGGACATGACAGGTTCCCTTTAAACAAAACTGCTAATGGAACAAACAACAGGTACAAATGATAGGCAATTAGCAAGGAAAACCCTATAAATGAGTAGTTCTGCAGGGGGTGCACACAGACCATTTCTCTGTTCTCATCCTTATTGGCTGTTGTTTTCTTCACTTTTGCATTTTGCCATTGGTCTCACCCCCAGAGGTACTGTACAGTAGCATGTGGTGGTATATACAACCCACAGAAGTTGTTCAGATATTTCAGCTCATCCAGGATGGCACATCAATGCAAGTTTTGGAAAGAAGGGTAGCTGTGTGTCAGTACAGTGTCCAGAGCATGGAGCATATAACAGGAGACAGGCCAGTACACCAGGAGGCATGAAGGGGGCCGTAGGACGGCAACAGCCCAGCAGCAGAACTGCTACCTCCTCCTTTTTCCAAAGAGGAACAGTGCCAGAGCCCTGCAAAATGACATCCAGCAGGCCACTATCATCCATGTGTCTCCTCAAACTGTCAAAAACATACTCCATGAGGGAGGTGTGATTGCCCAATGTTCACAAGTCGGTGTTGTGCTTACAGTCCAACACCATGCAGGGTGATAGGTATTCGCAGAGAACACTAATATTGGCAGATTCAACACTGGCACCCTGTGGTCTTCACAGATGAGAGCTGGTTCACACTGAGTCTGGGAACGCTATGGAGAACGTTCTTCTGCCTGCAACATCCTCCAGCATGACCAGTTTGGAAGTGGGTCAGTAATGGTGTGGAGAGGCATTTCTTTGGAGGGCCAAACAGCACTCCATGTGCTATCCATAAGTACCCTGACTGCCAATAGGTACCGGGATGAGATTCTCAGACCCATTGTGAGACCATATGCTGGTGCGGTTGGCCCTGGGTTCCATCTGGTGCATGACAATGCTAAACCTCATGTGGCTGAAGTGTGTTAGCAGTTCCTGCATGTTGAAGGCATTGATGCTATGGACTGGTCTACCAGAAGTAGAAATAGACAGCGCTCCATCCAGGTGTATAGACCAAAAACCAGTGAATTTATTAAATTCACTGGTTTTTGGTCTATACACCTGGATGGAGCGCTGTCTATTTCTACTTCTGGTATACCGTATGGTCCTAGTGGGTTCCCTGGACCTGGACGAGCGCTCCAACCTATGAGTGCTGTCAGCCAACTTTTTTGTTTCGTGGTGCTATGGACTGGTCTGTCCATTCCCCAGACCTAAATGCAATCGAGCACATACTATGTGGCATGTCTTGTTCCATCCATTAACGACACGTTTCACAACAGTGTCCAGGAGTTGACTGATACCTTAATCCAGGTCTAAGAGGAGATCCCTCAGGAGAACATTTGCCACCATGGGATATTGATTTTGATCTACATTGATCACTTTTATGTTTTATTGCTCTCAAAACATTCCACTATGTAACATTTGCAACTGGAATATTTCATTCAGTGATAGCTAGGATGTGGTATTTTAGTGCTCCCTTTATTTTTTTTGAGCAGTGTATATCATTTAAATTATTTTCAATTTTCTTCAAGTTTTTATTCAACCAAAATGGTGCAACTTAAATGCTGCTGTCAGTGATTAATAGTGGTATTTAAGTGGTTAAACAGCAGTGATTGTAGCTACTATTGCTATGAATACTGCTGTTAGGCATAAAAAAACAATTGCAGCATGCTGTGAGTGTATCTGATGATCGGTTCACGTGCACCCAGAGAAGTTTGATCTGTGGCTTTTCTGCAGTCTCTATCCCTCCTCCCGGCTGCTGCTCACCGTCCCTAATGCTGTAAATGAAGTAGATGAAGCCTTCTGTGTCATCCACATAGCCAGGTAAAATCTCGCGCCTGCGCAGAAAATCTCAGGCTCGAGCCTGCACACTATGCTCCACCCGAAAACATAAGTGCGCATGCACCATTATGATTTAGGCTTTGCCCACAATATGGCAGAGCAATGTGTGCAGATGTGAGCTGGCAATTTCTATGCGCAGGTGCGAGATTTTGCCCGGCTGTGTGGATGACGCAAAAGGCTTCATCCATGTCAATTACAGCAGGAGGAAGTGAGCAGCAACCAGGAGAAGGGATAGAGAAGCTGGGAGGAGGGATGGAGACCGCGGAAACGCCGCCTATCGGACCGCACCGACAAGATTAACATAGAGCGCTGGAGAACTTCAAAAGGTTTTTGGGGAGGTCAGGGTTGACGTTAGGCATCTGCCCAGGGACCCCCAACTAGTGGCATGCCACTAACAGCAGCAGACCACACGGCTGCTATGGGGCCCGTGAGTCAAGGGGACCGGCATGAGCTCGGCACCCTCCTCCCCATTCAACTATATCAGCATCATAGATGCTGATACAGCTGAAAGTAATATGGAGGAGAGAGCGTCAAATGATGCTCCCTCCCCCATCATTTTCCTCTGCCTCTGATGCAGCAGGTGCGTGATGATGTCACTCCATCGCACTCCATGCTATGTGCCAAGAAGTGGACCTGCTGAGATGCTCTCCAGAGACCAGAGCTGCAGGTGAACAAGGAGGAGAGGTGAGTATTCTATTTTTTTTTATATCAGTGAGTACGTGATGGCCATAATACTTCAGGACTATGGGGCCGCATTATATTCTATGGGGGGGCAGCATTATACTCTATGAGGGGGCTGCATTATACTCTACGAGGTGGCTGCATTGTACTCTATGAGGAAGCTGCAACATATTCTATGGAGAGGCTGCATTATACTATATGGGGTGGCTGCATTATACTCTATGGGGTGGCTGCAAAATACTCTGAGGGGGGCTGCATTATATTCTGGGGTGCTGCATTATGCTTTATCAAGAACTATGGGTTGCATTATACTATTTGGGGGCTGCATTCTACTCTGTCAGATTATGGGGAGTGCAATACACTATATGTACTATATGGGACCTGCATTATACTATATCGAGGACTATGGGGAATGCATTCTACTATTTGGGGAACTATGGGGAGCATTATGCTATGGGGAGTACATTGTAGTATATGGAGGACTATGAGGAGTATAAAATAGCATATAGAGGACTATGAGGAGTGTATTATACTGTATGGATGACTGAGGAGTGTATTACACTATATGGAGGAATATGGGGAGCGTATTATACTATAGGAAGGGCTATGGGGAGTGTTTTATACTCTATGGAGGACTATAGTGAGTGTATTGTACTATATGGAGGGCTATGGAGAGTGTATTATAGTGTATGGAGGACAATAGGGAGGGCATTATACTATGTGGGGGACTTTGCGGAATCTATTATACTATATGAAGGACTATGGGGAGATTATTATACTACTGTATATGGAGGACTATGTGGAGTGTATTATACTATGGACGAATATGAAGAGTGTATTATACTATTTTAAGGACTATTGGGAGTGTATTTTACTATGTGGAGGACAGGGGTGGATTAAGGGTAGCCAGGGCCTCAGGCTGTTCAGACACTGTGGGCCCCCCGGTCATGTGACAGGGTCATGTAACGGTGTCATGTTATGGGGTCGTGATGGGGTCATGCGACGGGGTCATCATATACCTGAACCAGATTATTTCAGAAAAATAGTTGCTGTGTGAAACTATAACCTGTCAAACATCCATTGATCTAGTGAATTTACCCTTCAGTTCAGTATATAGTATACAGTGTATAGTGTCAGTGTATAGGTAACACTGACTCACCAGTGACGTCTCTAGCTAAAGTCCTTCATCTTTCATCCAGCACAGACCGCCATCACTTCATCCAGCCAGGACTCGTCTCTGCAGGAAATAACACAGTTATATCGAGCTCTGCTTTTGTAGAACACAGTGTCACTCTACACAGTAACAGGACCGCACCCTATTTAAAACAGTGTCCTCAAAAAATAAAATAAATACATCACTGCAGTAATAATATCCCTTAATTAGCCCCTATAGTAATAATAATATCCCCCATCCTGGCCCCATGTATCTCATTCCTGGCTCCAGCCATGTGTTCTCCCATCCTGCCTTCATGAGTATCCAATCCTGCCCCATATGATCTCCCCATCCTGCCCCATCAGTCTCCATCGTATCCATCCTGCCCCATGATCCTGCACGATCTGTCTCCAATCCTGCCCCATGTCTTTCATTCTGCCCCGTGTCTCCAATCATGCCCCCTATCTACATTCTGCCCATGTATCCAGTCCTGCCCCCAGTGTGTCCAGCATCTCTGCCCCCAGAGTCCAGCATCTCTGCCCCAATGTGTCCAGCATCCTGCCCCCAGTGTTTCCAGCATCCTGCCCCCAGTGTGTCCAGCATTTTGCCCCCAAAATGTCCAGCATGTTGCCCCAGTGTCTCCAGCATGTTGCCCCAGTGTCTCCAGCTTATTGCCCCCAGTGTGTCCAGCATTCTGCCCCAGTGTGTCCAGCATATTGCCCCCAGTGTGTCCAGCAATTTGGCCCAGTGTGTCCAGCAATCTGCCCCAGTGTGTCCAGCATATTGCCCCCAGTGTGTCCAGCAATCTGCCCCAGTGTCTCCAGCATTGCCCCCAGTGTGTCCAGCAATCTGCCCCAGTGCCTCCAAAATATTGCCCCAGTGTGTCCAGCAATCTGCCCCAGTGTGTCCAGCAATCTGCCCCAGTGTGTCCACCAATCTGCCTCAGTGTGTCCAGCATATTGCCCTGGGCCCCCCGGATTGCCGTTCGCAAAAAAAAAACAAAAAAAAAAACCGAGTCCTCCTCACCTGACAAGCGCTCCAGCGGCAAGCTCCTTCCAGCAGCGTGGACTCGCCGGCGACTGACAATGACGTCAGACGCCGGCGATGTGTGCGCAGCGCTTGCGGCCGACTTCAGCTGCCAGCCTCCAATTCGCTAGCGGCTGTTGTTAACTATTGACGTGCGGGCGCGCTTGCGCCCGCACGTCAATAGGTGAAACTGCCGCAGTGCCTGTATGGGCCCGGTGAGCAGATGAGACGGGGCCTGATGAGGGCCCCCTCTGCCCACCGGGCCAATACGCCAGTCAGGGCAGTAATGCCCTGATGGCAGCGGGCAATCTGAGCGGTAGCTACTGCCCAGATTGACCCTATTATAATCCGCCCATGGTGGAGGACTATGGGGAGTCTATTATGCTATATGGAAGAATATGAGGAATGTATTATACTATTTAGAGGTCTATTGGGATGGTATTATACTATATGGAGAACTATTGGGCATATTATACTATATGGAGGACTATGGAGTGTGCATTATACAATATAGAGGACTATGGGGTGAGCATTACACAATATGGAGGCACATTACCCGGAGAAAACTGCAGATGTGCTGCTGATAGCATGATACTGTATTGTGACAGATTGTTCTACTAGTGATCATTCTGTGCCTATAATTGTTCCTCAGCCGCTGTAAAGAGGCCGGGAAACAAGAACTAAAAGACTTCAGTATTGTTGATCACACTTGTTTGGCGCCCTGAAATCAGCGCATGTAAATGCAACCGAAATGTTTCTGTGTGATGGTGCAATATGCTTGCATTTTTTTATTGTTATTATTATTATTTATTTATATAGTGCCATTAATTCCATGGTCCTGTACATGAGAAAAGGGGTTACGTACAGTGACAGACTGGTGCAGAGGGGAGAGGACCCTGTCCTTGCGGACTTAAATTCTACAGGGCCCCACTTTAAACTTTTACTCAAGACCCCACTTTGTCTGAGCCTGGCCCTGTGGAGAGTATACAAGGGGAGTCAGTGTGTTATATAACCATTGATGGACTGCAGCACAGGCTCTCATTAAGGTCATAGTTTTAGTTAACACAGGACAAAACTGCTGACAGGTTCCGTAGGCTGCCATGTATATTCCCAAAATCTTCTAAACCCACCAATTTCAGAACCTGTCAAGCACATGTACATACACATCTAGATTGTATACATATTTGTTATATATATACATATATACATATATATATATATTTGTATAAACATTAATATGCACACATGAATTTATAGATGCAGTTAGATATACAAAGCCAGAGACCATATCCTGTGTAGTAATGTATGTATACTAGCAGCAGTGATGATGCAGCAGAGCTCAGTGATGTGGACGCTCGGGAAGGTGTGTGCGCCATGATTCATCACATTACACTGCTGGGGACTGAGGGAACTTCTGCAGAGGGAGGAAGTGGGCTCAGAGCTGCTGCTGGATACACCCGCTCACCCGAAATGCTGCTGTCAGCCCTGCGCCCCCTCCTTGTGCCCGTCTTCTGCGGAATCCTCTCTGTGGCGTCCCCGGGCATCACCTCATACACAGCAGGTGAGTGTCCGCTGTACCGGGCGCAGAGCCGCGTCCTTGACTGCGGAGGTCAGAGCCGAGGACGCGGAGTGCGGCAGTGTGGGGACCGGGGAGAAGACACCGGAGCTGGGAGGTCATACACTGTATGGGCTGGAGGAGGAGGAAGCTCATAGTTATACAGGATACACAGCTGTCTGTAGCTCTATCTATATTATCTATCATATATCTATATTATCTCTCTCTCTCTCTCTCTCTCTCTCTCTCTCTCTCTCTCTCTCTCTCTCTCTCTCTCTCTCTCTCTCTCTCTCTCTCTCTCTATCTATTATCTATCTATCTATCTATCTACTATCTATCTATGTATCTATCTGTATATCTATATATGTATCTATCTATTATCTATCTATCATCTATCTATAATCTATCTATAATCTATCTATTATCTATCTATCTATTTTCTATCTATCTATTATCTATCTATCTATCTATCTCGCTATCTATCAATCTATCTATCTATCTATCTATCTATCTCGCTATCTATCTATTATCTATCTATCTATATCTATCTATCTATCTATCTATCTATCTAATATCTATCTATCTATCTATCTATCTAATATCTATCTATCTATCTATCTATCTATCTAATATCTATCTATCTATCTATCTATCTATCTATCTATCCCATATCTATCTAATATCTATCTATCTATCTATCTATTATCTAATATCTATCTATCTATCTATCTAATATCTATCTATCTAATATCTATCTATCTATCTATCTATCTATCTATCTATCTATCTATCTATCTATCTGTCTATCTATCTATCTATCCCATATCTATTTATCTAATATCTATCTATCTATCTATCTATCTATCTATCTATCTATCTATCTATCTATCTATCTATCTATCCATCCCATATCTATCTATTTATCTATCCAATATCTATCTATTATCTATCTATCTATCTATCTATCTATCTATCTATCTATCTATCTATCTATCTAATATCTATCTATCTACCTATCTATCTATTCTCTATCTAATATCTATCTATCTACCTATCTATCTATCTAATATCTATCTATCTATTTCTCTATTCTCTATCTATCTAATATTTATCTATCTATCTATCTATCTATCTATCTATTCTCTGTATATCTAATATCTATCTATCTATCTATCTGTCTATCTATCTATCTATCTATCTATCTATCTAATATCTATCTATCTATCTATCTATCTATCTATCTATCTATCTATCTATCTATCTATCCCATATCTATTTATCTAATATCTATCTATCTATCCCATATCTATCTATTTATCTATCTAATATCTATCTATTATCTATCTATCTATCTATCTATCTATCTATCTATCTATCTATTATCTATCTATCTATTATCTATCTATCTATGTATCTATCTATCTGTATATCTATATATGTATCTATCTATTATCTATCTATCTATCTATCTATCTATCTATCTATCTATCTATCTATCTATCTATCTATCTATCTACCGTATGTATCTATCTATCTATTATCTATCTATCTACTATATAAAGCTGAATGTGTGTGTGTGTATGTGTGTATGTCCGGGATTGGCATCTGCACCGTCGCAGCTACAGCCACAAAATTTTGCACAGTAACACGTCTGGACCCTGAGAGCGTCATAGGCTATGTTGTGAGGCGAAATTTTAACCCCGCGCGTTCCAATTCACCAAACAATTTTGCCCCTATCTACATAATGGGGAAAAAGTGAAAGAAAAAGTGTTGGAGGCGTCGCAGCTACAGCCACAAAATTTTGCACAGTCACACGTCTGGACCCCGAGAGCATCATAGGCTATGTTGTGAGGTGAAATTTTAACCCCACGCTTTCCAATTCACCAAATAATTTTGCCCCTATCTACATAATGGGGAAAAAAGTGAAAGGAAAAGTGTTGGAGGCGTCACAGCCACAGCCACAAAATTTTGCACAGTCACACGTCTGGACCCTGAGAGCGTCATAGGCTATGTTGTGAGGCGAAATTTTAACCCCGCGCTTTCCAATTCACCAAACAATTTTGCCCCTATCTACATAATGGGGAAAAAATGAAAGGAAAAGTGTTGGAGACAAATTGACAGCCGCCAGATGTGAACAAGGGGGACTTAAAGAGTGAGAGCGATGGTGCCAAAGAGTATATACCGTACAGTTGCTAAGGTGGGGCCCCGACATGGGATACTCACCACAAACGGGGATATGGACACACACAAAATGCGCCACACACTACCACGTGCTTGAACACATATACCACCCTCAGCACACATTTCACCACACATACACCAACCTCGCCACATAAAAGTCGAAACACAAAAGTCGCCGCTCAAAACTCGCCACGCGCAAAACTCGCCACATGCAAAAACTAGGCTCACGCAAAACTCGCCACAAGTGCAAAACTCACCTCATGGAAAACTCGCCACATGCAAAACTTGCACACGCGGAAAAATTGCCATATGTACAAAAGTTGCAGCACATGCAAAAGTTGCCTCACACACAACTTGCACATACTCAAAAGGCACCACACATAAAACTCGCCATGCGCAAAACTCGCCATGCGCAAAACTTGCTGCACACAACTTGCTACACTAACCTGTCACATGCAACTCGACACACAAAAAGTTGCTACATGCATGTTGCCACACAAAACTCATCTCACAAAAGTCGCTACATGCATGTCGCCACACGCAACTCAACACACACAACTTGACAAACGAAACTCGCCCTAAAACACACATAAGTCTGGCATTATCCTTCAAAAATAAAAATTAGATTAATAAGCAGACAAACTACAAGAGCAACAAATGTACCATATAGGAAATACGGCAGCTGTCAGTCACATGACCTGTCCATTATGTGTAGGTGTGAGCTAATATATACTGCCAGGGGGAGGGCTTCCTGTTGGCTGGGGATTTATCAGGCTGCCAATTTAGCTTACAAATACTGAGGTAAAAATACTGAGCAAATAACGTGTGAACGAGGTCTAATACAGGAGGAGATGACACACAGGTATATACTATATACAGGGGAGATGACACACAGATATATAGTATATACAGGAGAGATGACACACAGGTATATACTATATAGAGGAGATGACATACAGGTACATACTATATACAGGAGGAGATGACACACAGGTATATACTATATACAGGAGCAGATGACCTACAGGTATATACTATATACAGGAGGAGATGACATACAGGTATATGCTATATATAGAAGATGACATACAGGTATATACTATATACAGGAGGAGATGACACACAGATATATACTATATACAGGGGAGATGACACACAGGTATATACTATATACAGGAGGAGATGACATACAGGTATATACTATATATAGAAGGAGATGACATACAGGTATATACTATATATAGGAGGAGATGACATACAGGTATATACTATATACAGGGGAGATGACACACAGCAGGTATATTATATATACAGGGGAGATGACATACAGGTATATACTATATACAGGAGATGACATACAGATGTATACTATATATAAGGGAGATGACAAACATGTATATACTGAGGTGAAAATGAAAAGGTGTGAGTGCAAAATGAGAGGAGTGAGGGAAAATAGTGGAGTGATCGGAAAATGACAGATGTGGGGTCGAAAGAGGAGTGAGGGAAAATAGTGGAGTGATCGGAAAATGACAGATGTGAGGTCGAAATGACAAGTGTTAGGGGTGAATGAGAGGAGTGAGGGAGAAAATTAGAGGTGTAAGGGAGAAAATGAGAGATATGAGGGGGAAAATGAAAGATGTGATTGGGAAAATGAGAGGCGTGATGGGAAAATAAGAGAAGTGAGGTGCTATAACTAACCACAGATATTTACTATGCCCAAGCAACGCCGGGCTCTTCAGCTAGTCTAGGAATATATACCAAGAGAGAAGAAGAAAATCACAATCGAGCAGCACATATGCACTTTTCCCTTTCTCCCCCTTCAAGTCTGTTATTATTATAAAATGACAACAAAGTTTTTATATATTTTTTTCACCATTTGGACCATTGATCATTTTTTAATTCTCTCTTGGAATATATTTCATTTGACAATCAGTCCTGCACATCGGTATCATACTGGATGATGACATTTACATATACTTAGTAATTGATAATGGTACAGCAATCTCTGTTGAGCTATTTGTATACTATCTAGGAATACGAAAAGTACCGTCCACTGAAAAGTCAGTTTATTCATTTTTCAAAATAGGAGCCCATGACTGGTGGATGCCGCATTCATTCAGCGTATTTCTTTAATATCTTACATGCCATAGATCTCTGGATGTTTTGGGTTCAGAGCTGGAAGGACAGACACATCTGTAGGATAATCAGGTCTGTGTATTAGGAGATGTTAGAGGTCAGATATTGTCCTTCTAAGCTGTGCCCATTGGAAGATCTTCCAGTTTTATGTTGGGTTGGTCTAAAAATTCAACTAATGTGATCCTTCTTTTCCCTGAAATTATTTATAGGGGTAGTTTTCGGAGGCCCCCTATACAAATTTGATGGTGAAAAGCAGGTTTTGAAATTTGTAGGTTTGTCAGACTTTACTCAAATATTATTATTACGGTATATATTTTAGAGCACCATTAATTCCATAGTGCTGTAGATGAGAATCCATGGGAGCCTTGATCGCTTTGCTCTCAAATTACCGTATATACTCGAGGATAAGCCAACCCGAGTATAAGCCGAGGCACCTAATTTTGCTACGGAAAACTGGGTAAGCTTAATGACTCGAGTATAAGCAGCCGGGTATGCATTGTCCCCTCATCCCTGTTCTGCTCTGTGTGGCTCCCCCCGTCACTGTCCTGGTATGTGGCTCCCCTGTCCTGTCCTGATATGTGTGGCCCCACCCCGTCCTGTCCTGGTATGTGTGGCTCCCCCCCGTCGCTGTCCTGGTATGTGGCTCCTCCGTACTGTCCTGCTATGTGTGGCCCCACCCCGTCCTATCCTGGTATGTGTGGCTCCCCCTGTTGTATGCATGGCTCCCCCGATCCCATATGGCTCACCCCCCCCATCCCATCGTTGTATGCAGGGCTCACAACACCCTGTCCTACTCACCCTCCTTGCGCTGTCGCTGCATCTCCATTGTCCAGATGCGGCAGCTCTTCCTGTGCTGAGCGGTCACGTGGTACCGCTCATTAAGGTAATGAATACTACCTCCACGCCTATGGGAGTGGAGACGCGAGCATATTCATTACCTTAATGAGCGGTACCACGTGACCGATCAGCACAGGAAGAGCTGCCGGCGGCGGGATGGAGATGCAGCGACGGCACGTGGAGGGTGAGGAGGGTGAGTATGATGTCTTCTGTTAGCCGGCTGCTGCCGCTGCTCTGCCGCACCCCCTCCTCCGCCCGCTTTCTGGACAATGACTCGTGTATAAGCTGAGGGGGGTGTTTTCAGCACACAAAAATGTGTTGAAAATCTCGGCTTATACACGAGTATATACAATGGCTTGCAAAGTGTTTTTTTTGTGTTTTGCTCCGTCACAACCCGGAATTTTACTTGTTTTTTTGAAGGTTTGCATCAGTTTATGTAAAGAACATGCCTACAACTGTGCACATTTAGTTTTCTTTTTAATTTGAGCAAAAAAATTGAAAAAAATAAGTGTAAACTTCAGTGTGTATAACTATTCACCCTCCTAAAGTCAGTACTTTCTAGAGCCTCCTTTTGCTGCAACTACAGCTGCAAGTCGCTTTGGATAAATCTCTATGAGTGTTCGACATCTTACCACTGGAATTTATGCCCATTCCTCAACGCAAAACTGCTCCAGCTCCATCAAGTTAGATTGTTTCCTTCGGCAAATGGCAATCTTCAAGTCTGACCACAAATTCTCAAAAAATGTACATGGTCAACATGACCCAGTTATCGCATTTCGACTGCAGTTAGTGGGGTCCAATCTCTTCTTTAGATTGTATGCTCTTATGGTTATCGGGGTCCTCTCTCACTCTCTCTCCTGTAGAGTGTAAGCTCTTATGGTCACCAAGGTCGTCTCACTTCTGTAGAGTGTAAGCTTTTATGGCCAGTGGGGTCCTCTCTCCTATAAAGTTTAAGCTCTTATGGTCAGCGGAATCCTCTCTTTCTCGACTGTAGTGTTACCTCTTATGATCAGTGGGGTCCTCGCTCTCTCACCTGTAGAGTGTAAGCTCTTATGGTCAGTGGAGTCCTCTCTCCTGTTGAGTGTAACCTTTTATGGTAAGTGGGGTCTTCTCTCCTGTAGAGAGTAAGATCTTATGGTGCTCTCAATTGTTCTCTCTCTCCTCTAGAGTGTAAGCTCTTATGGTCAGTGGGGTCCTCTCTCTCTCCTGTAGAATACACATTTAGATAGGAGAAAAAAGGATCATCCCCGCGCTGCCGCAAGAAGAATTTCAAAAATTGTAGAGGTTTTCAACGTGGTTTATTCTACGCGTTTCAGGGTTCAGGTGACCCCTTCATCAGGACATACCACAAATATTGTCTCCTGTAGAATGTAAGCTCTTATGGTCAGCAGAATCCTCTCTTTCTCGACTATAGTGTTACCTCTTATGATCAGTGGGGTCCTCGCTCTCTCTTCAGTAGAGTGTACGCTCTTATGATCAGTGGGGTCCTCGCTCTCTCTCCTGTAGAGTGTAAGCTCTTATGGTCAGTGGGGTCCTCTCTATCTCTCCTGTAGAGTGTACAGGTTGTGCAGAAACGACTTTGCCCTGCCATGTGGAAAGGATGAAGGCTGCCAATCTGAATGTAAGTGGTTTATTTGTCAACTCGCTTCGAAGTATACATACTTCTTCAGGACGACCACAATTACAAGTACACCACTTACACTCGGATTGGCATCCTTCATCTTTTCCACAGGGTAGCGCAGATTTAACAAATTAGTTTCTCCAGTACCATGTGCTGCAAAGGATTCTGGGTAAACCTGCTATTCTTTGTATTATGCTGCTTGCAAGTACTTTCCGTTTCAGGAAAGCATCCACTATATGTTTCTCCAGTACCTGCACTTTTATCTTTTCATGGCTTTGCAGCAGCCTAAGCGTTTTTAGTGTTTGTGTGCTCACAACCACGCCAGCACCATTAGACAATTTTTTTGGCATTTTACCCAGATAAGACCCTATTTGCGCTTCTTTTATTTGGATCCTGTAGAGTATAAGCGGGGTCCTCTCTCTCACTTTCTTTCTCTCCCCTGTAGAGTGTAAGATTTTATGTTAGCTGGGTCCTCTGTCTCTCTCATGTAGAGTGTAAGGTCTTACGGTCAGCGGACTCCTCTCTCACTTTCTCCCGTATAGAGTGTAAGCTCTAATGGTCAGCAGGGTCCTGTCTCTCTCTTTCTCCTGTAGAGTGTATGCTTTTATGGTTAGTGGAGTTCTCTCTCTTTTTCTCCTGTAGAGTGTAAGCTTTTATGGGTTAGCGGAGTTCTCTCTCTTTTTCTCCTGCAGAGTGTAAGCTTTTATGTTAGTGGAGTTCTCTCTCTTTTTCTGCTGTAGAGTGTAAGCTTTTATGGTTAGTGGAGTTCTCTCTCTCTCTTTCTCCTGTAGAGTGTATGCTTTTATGGTTAGTGGAGTTCTCTCTCTTTTTCTCCTGTAGAGTGTAAGCTTTTATGGTTAGCGGAGTTCTCTCTCTTTTTCTCCTGCAGAGTGTAAGCTTTTATGTTAGTGGAGTTCTCTCTCTTTTTCTGCTGTAGAGTGTAAGCTTTTATGGTTAGTGGAGTTCTCTCTCTCTCTTTTTCTGCTGTAGAGTGTAAGCTTTTATGGTTAGCGGAGTTCTCTCTCTTTTTCTGCTGTAGAGTGTAAGCTTTTATGTTAGTGGAGTTCTCTCTCTCTCTTTTTCTGCTGTAGAGTGTAAGCTTTTATGGTTAGTGGAGTTCTCTCTCTCTCTTTTTCTGCTGTAGAGTGTAAGCTTTTATGGTCAGCAGGGTCCTGTCTCTCTCTCTCTCCTGTAGAGTGTAAGATTTTATGGTCAGCAGAGTCCTCTCTCTCTTTCTCTCTCCTGTAGAGTATAAGATTTTATGGTCAGCGGAGTCCTCTCTGTCTTTCTCCTAAAGACTGTAAGCTTTTATGGTTGGCGACGTTTTCTATCTCTATCCTATCCCCCATATGTATTTTCTGAGCACTTACATGCTTTCCAGTAGCAGATAGCATATTGACCCATATGCAGTGAGCATAATTCCAGCATAATTGCCTCCCCTGTATTTCTTCTCTATGCAATTTCCAAAGATAGGGCCGGCTGATGTACTCTACTACCTCTACCAGTAAGATATCCCCTATGCTAAAATATTGACAGAGCATTTAAGTGCTTCATGCAGGCATCCTCTTTATCCCTGTACTTATCTATTCCCTTTAAGGTGCTGGAAATACCATAAAAAAAATGCATTCTCTTACTTGTATATACAGTATAGTATAAATAAATACTGTACATATCTTAGGTTTAGGTATCAAAAGACAGTGGTCGAGCTCGACATTCACTGTACACAGAATACACACATGCCGTACTTATACAAATATAACTCTTCCCCTTTTAGCAATGGACGGTGAATCTCTGGATCCGTTCCTGAATACAAGGTTTCCATACTTAAAGGCCATAACAATCTATCCTCAGCTACTGAAGTAGGAGAGTTGATCTCTATGAGCCCAAGGAGGACTGTGCACATTTATCAAGCTGTAAGACGCCATATTGATTTGTCAGACTGCAGTTGAAGGTTAAACTGTGAACATAATGGCGTTACACAAATAGAAAGTGCAATTCTGCGTCTTTTCTCCCAGGTCTTAATGTGACACCACAGGCTCCGGTACATAATGAAGATGGCTTTAATAATTACACCATAGCAGAGCACAGCATATCCATAGCAGGTAAGTCCCGCTTCTAGATGGACATATTGATCCATGATTGTTCATGTCATTCATTTATTTAAATTGTAATGAATGTAAGATTGGGGCATGCTACGTTTATAGGCAGATGTGCTCTGTCTTGTCATTGTATTTGATATAAAGCACAACAGATGTATCAACAACATGTTAACTTTTCATCATCTTTTATCACAATTCAGCATTTTGTTATTTCTCCTGGGGATATTTGCATAAATTGACAATTAGACGTTAGCATTCCACTTGTCAGAAGTATTTGCCCTGCATAGCTTGCCACTTTCCAATAGGTGCTGACAGCAGTTGACTGCACAGGAACATTCTCCATTGCCAAGGAAAACAATAAAGGTAAATTCCCACGATCAGTAAATGCTGTGGGTTGGACGCTGCGTACATCCGCAGTGCCCAACCACAGCGTCCAGATGCTACATCATAGTGGATGGGATTTCAAGGAATCCCATCTCCACTATGCATGCACATACGCCTTCAGCTTCCCTGCAGAGCCTGACATGTGGCGCATCTTTCCAGACTGCAGCATGTGTATTTATCTTGCAGAGACGAGAGTCTCCGCAAGATAAATTTTACCCTAACAATGTGTATGTGCTGCGTCCAAAGTGCTGCCAATTACTGACCGTGTGCACCTGGCATAACATCTACTTATAAATTTAGTTATTCATTTACAGGAGGAATTTATATTTTGTAGAAAATATTAAAGCTTGCTAAAACAGATATATTAAAACTGGCAGAGCTTTCTTACTAAAAGAGGACAAATTAAAGGGCTTATCCATTTCTTTGTTTTTTATTATGGGCCTAAAATCTACAGACAAGTAGTTGCTGATTACAGGGGCCGACTCTGACAGCTTGGGGCCCCTGTGCAAGAAATGTGCCTGGACACCCCTCCTTTTAAGGCGACAATGCTACAGATATATATATATATATATATATATATATACAGTGGGGCAAAAAAGTATTTAGTCAGTCAGCAATAGTGCAAGTTCCACCACTTAAAAAGATGAGAGGCGTCTGTAATTTAGATCATAGGTAGACCTCAACTATGGGAGACAAACTGAGAAAAAAAAATCTAGAAAATCACATTGTCTGTTTTTTTAACATTTTATTTACATATTATGGTGGAAAATAAGTATTTGGTCAGAAACAAAATTTCATCTCAATACTTTGTAATATATCCTTTGTTGGCAATGACAGAGGTCAAACGTTTTCTGTAAGTCTTCACAAGGTTGCCACACACTGTTGTTGGTATGTTGGCCCATTCCTCCATGCAGATCTCCTCTAGAGCAGTGATGTTTTTGGCTTTTCGCTTGGCAACACGGACTTTCAACTCCCTCCAAAGGTTTTCTATAGGGTTGAGATCTGGAGACTGGCTAGGCCACTCCAGGACCTTGAAATGCTTCTTACGAAGCCACTCCTTCGTTGCCCTGGTGGTGTGCTTTGGATCATTGTCATGTTGAAAGACCCAGCCACGTTTCATCTTCAATGCCCTTGCTGATGGAAGGAGGTTTGCACTCAAAATCTCACGATACATGGCCCCATTCATTCTTTCATGTACCCGGATCAGTCATCCTGGCCCCTTTGCAGAGAAACAGCCCCAAAGCATGATGTTTCCACCACCATGCTTTACAGTAGGTATGGTGTTTGATGGATGCAACTCAGTATTCTTTTTCCTCCAAACACGACAAGTTGTGTTTCTACCAAACAGTTCCAGTTTGGTTTCATCAGACCATAGGACATTCTCCCAAAACTCCTCTGGATCATCCAAATGCTCTCTAGCAAACTTCAGACGGGCCCGGACATGTACTGGCTTAAGCAGTGGGACACGTCTGGCACTGCAGGATCTGAGTCCATGGTGGCGTAGTGTGTTACTTATGGTAGGCCTTGTTACATTGGTCCCAGCTCTCTGCAGTTCATTCACTAGGTCCCCTCGCGTGGTTCTGGGAGTTTTGCTCACCGTTCTTGTGATCATTCTGACCCCACGGGGTGGGATTTTGCGTGGAGCCCCAGATCGAGGGAGATTATCAGTGGTCTTGTATGTCTTCCATTTTCTAATTATTGCTCCCACTGTTGATTTCTTCACTCCAACCTGGTTGGCTATTGCAGATTCAGTCTTCCCAGCCTGGTGCAGGGCTACAATTTTGTTTCTGGTGTCCTTTGACAGCTCTTTGGTCTTCACCATAGTGGAGTTTGGAGTCAGACTGTTTGAGGGTGTGCACAGGTGTCTTTTTGTACTGATAACAAGTTTAAACAGGTGCCATTACTACAGGTAATGAGTGGAGGAAAGAGGAGACTCTTAACGAAGAAGTTACAGGTCTGTGAGAGCCAGAAATCTTGATTGTTTGTTTCTGACCAAATACTTATTTTCCACCATAATATGCAAATAAAATGTTAAAAAAACAGACAATGTGATTTTCTGGATTTTTTTTTCTCAGTTTTTAGGAAGGCAAAGTTTGACCAGCTTAGAGATGCCCTTAATCTGGTAGACTGGGACAATATCCTCAGAAATAAGAATACAGATAATAAATGGGAAATGTTTAAGAACATCCTAAATAGGCAGTGTAAGCGGTTTATACCTTGTGGGAATAAAAGGACTAGAAATAGGAAAAACCCAATGTGGCTAAACAAAGAAGTAAGACAGGCAATTAACAGTAAAAAGAAAGCATTTGCACTACTAAAGCAGGATGGCACCATTGAAGCTCTAAAAAACTATAGGGAGAAAAATACTTTATCTAAAAAACTAATTAAAGCTGCCAAAAAAGGAAACAGAGAAGCACATTGCTAAGGAGAGTAAAACTAATCCCAAACTGTTCTTCAACTATATCAATAGTAAAAGAATAAAAACTGAAAATGTAGGCCCCTTAAAAAATAGTGAGGAAAGAATGGTTGTAGATGACGAGGAAAAAGCTAACATATTAAACACCTTCTTCTCCACGGTATTCACAGTGGAAAATGAAATGCTAGGTGAAATCCCAAGAAACAATGAAAACCCTATATTAAGGGTCACCAATCTAACCCAAGAAGAGGTGCGAAACCGGCTAAATAAGATTAAAATAGATAAATCTCCGGGTCCGGATGGCATACACCCACGAGTACTAAGAGAACTAAGTAATGTAATAGATAAACCATTATTTCTTATTTTTAGGGACTCTATAGCGACAGGGTCTGTTCCCCAGGATTGGCGCATAGCAAATGTGGTGCCAATATTCAAAAAGGGCTCTAAAAGTGAACCTGGAAATTATAGGCCAGTAAGTCTAACCTCTATTGTTGGTAAAATATTTGAAGGGTTTCTGAGGGATGTTATTCTGGATTATCTCAATGAGAATAACTGTTTAACTCCATAACAGCATGGGTTTATGAGAAATCGCTCCTGTCAAACCAATCTAATCAGTTTTTATGAAGAGGTAAGCTATAGGCTGGACCACGGTGAGTCATTGGACGTGGTATATCTCGATTTTTCCAAAGCGTTTGATACCGTGCCGCACAAGAGGTTGGTACACAAAATGAGAATGCTTGGTCTGGGGGAAATTGTGTGTAAATGGGTTAGTAACTGGCTTAGTGATAGAAAGCAGAGGGTGGTTATAAATGGTATAGTCTCTAACTGGGTCGCTGTGACCAGTGGGGTACCGCAGGGGTCAGTATTGGGACCTGTTCTCTTCAACATATTCATTAATGATCTGGTAGAAGGTTTACACAGTAAAATATCGATATTTGCAGATGATACAAAACTATGTAAAGCAGTTAATACAAGAGAAGATAGTATTCTGCTACAGATGGATCTGGATAAGTTGGAAACTTGGGCTGAAAGGTGGCAGATGAGGTTTAACAATGATAAATGTAAGGTTATACACATGGGAAGAAGGAATCAATGTCACCATTACACACTGAATGGGAAACCACTGGGTAAATCTGACAGGGAGAAGGACTTGGGGATCCTAGTTGATGATAAACTTACCTGGAGCAGCCAGTGCCAGGCAGCAGCTGCCAAGGCAAACAGGATCATGGGGTGCATTAAAAGAGGTCTGGATACACATGATGAGAGCATTATACTGCCTCTGTACAAATCCCTAGTTAGACCGCACATGGAGTACTGTGTCCAGTTTTGGGCACCGGTGCTCAGGAAGGATATAATGGAACTAGAGAGAGTACAAAGGAGGGCAACAAAATTAATAAAGGGGATGGGAGAACTACAATACCCAGATAGATTAGCGAAATTAGGATTATTTAGTCTAGAAAAAAGACGACTGAGGGGCGATCTAATAACCATGTATAAGTATATAAGGGGACAATACAAATATCTCGCTGAGGATCTGTTTATACCAAGGAAGGTGACGGGCACAAGGGGGCATTCTTTGCGTCTGGAGGAGAGAAGGTTTTTCCACCAACATAGAAGAGGATTCTTTACTGTTAGGGCAGTGAGAATCTGGAATTGCTTGCCTGAGGAGGTGGTGATGGCGAACTCAGTCGAGGGGTTCAAGAGAGGCCTGGATGTCTTCCTGGAGCAGAACAATATTGTATCATACAATTAGGTTCTGTAGAAGGACGTAGATCTGGGGATTTATTATGATGGAATATAGGCTGAACTGGATGGACAAATGTCTTTTTTCGGCCTTACTAACTATGTTACTATGTTACTATGTTACTATGTTTGTCTCCCATAGTTGAGGTCTACCTATGATGTAAATTACAGACGCCTCTCATCTTTTTAAGTGGTGGAACTTGCACTATTGCTGACTGACTAAATACTTTTTTGCCCCACTGTATTAATATATATATATTATAATGAATAAGAAAAAATGAGTGCAGCACACTGCTCACCGGTGGGTGCCAAGCCTCCCAGACAAGACCATCCTCATGTCCATCCAAGTAATATGTCAAACAAAAAAGAAGGCAGCACTCCAATAGGTTGTAAGGGTGAAAAAGCTGTGAAGTTTATTTCAGACCCACATCTCGCGACGTTTCGGCTCGCACTGAGCCTTTCTCAAGCAAGCTTGCTTGAGAAAGGCTCAGTGCGAGCCGAAACGTCACGAGATGTGGGTCTGAAATAAACTTCACAGCTTTTTGGAGTGCTGCCTTCTTTTTTGTTTGATATATTATAATGAATGTATAAGGAAATAGAGCGCACTCGCCGATCATCCAGTGCAGGAATCTTTATTCAAACATCGTGCTGTACATCTTCACGACCGGGGGTGCTGTACAGAGAGTGCGGCAAAGCGGGACGACGGCCGTTTCATGCCTGGCTGGCGCTTCAACGGGTTGACTGACCCGGTCGTGAAGATGTACAGCACGATGTTTGAATAAAGATTCCTGCACTGGATGATCGGCGAGTGCGCTCTATTTCCTTATACATTCACTATTTCATATGGACTTTTCTCCAGCGGAGCTACGCACCCAAGATCAGATATCCTGGCTTTACACAGGTGAGCAGTTCCCACTTTGTTCTTCCTGGCAGTGGTGCTGTCTGGCTGTTCCTTTTGTATTTGCTATATATATATATATATATATATATATATATATATATATATAAGAAAAAGCAAAAGAAGGCCTTGAAAAAGGCTCAGTGTGAGCCGAAACGTCGCATGGAGATGTGGGCTGAATAAACCTCACTGTTTTCACTTTGATAAGGATTTGGAGTGCTGCCTTCTTTTGCTTTTTCTTATATATTTTTCGGTGGAGGATTGGACTACTCTACCCAGGAGGCCGGGCACCCGCTGGTGAGCTATTGTGCTGTTCCAATTTTACTTTATATATATATATATATATATATATATATCTACAGCATATACAGTGGGGCAAAAAAGTATTTAGTCAGTCAGCAATAGTGCAAGTTCCACCACTTAAAAAGATGAGAGGCGTCTGTAATTTACATCATAGGTAGACCTCAACTATGGGAGACAAACTGAGAAAAAAAAATCCAGAAAATCACATTGTCTGTTTTTTTATCATTTTTTTGCATATTATGGTGGAAAATAAGTATTTGGTCAGAAACAAACAATCAAGATTTCTGGCTCTCACAGACCTGTATCTTCTTCTTTAAGAGTCTCCTATTTCCTCCACTCATTACCTGTAGTAATGGCACCTGTTTAAACTTGTTATCAGTATAAAAAGACACCTGTGCACACCCTCAAACAGTCTGACTCCAAACTCCACTATGGTGAAGACCAAAGAGCTGTCAAAGGACACCAGAAACAAAATTGTAGCCCTGCACCCGGCTGGGAAGACTGAATCTGCAATGGCCAACCAGCTTGGAGTGAAGAAATCAACAGTGGGAGCAATAATTAGAAAATGGAAGACATACAAGACCACTGATAATCTCCCTCGATCTGGGGGTCCACGCAAAATCCCACCCCGTGGGGTCAGAATGATCACAAGAACGGTGAGCAAAAATCCCAGAACCACGCGGGGGGACCTAGTGAATGAACTGCAGAGAGCTGGGACCAATGTAACAAGGCCTACCATAAGTAACACACTACGCCACCATGGACTCAGATCCTGCAGTGCCAGACGTGTCCCACTGCTTAAGCCAGTACATGTCCGGGCCCGTCTGAAGTTTGCTAGAGAGCATTTGGATGATCCAGAGGAGTTTTGGGAGAATGTCCTATGGTCTGATGAAACCAAACTGGAACTGTTTGGTAGAAACACAACTTGTCGTGTTTGGAGGAAAAAGAATAATGAGTTGCATCCATCAAACACCATACCTACTGTAAAGCATGGTGGTGGAAACATCATGCTTTGGGGCTGTTTCTCTGCAAAGGGGCCAGGACGACTGATCTGGGTACATGAAAGAATGAATGGGGCCATGTATCATGAGATTTTGAGTGCAAACCTCCTTCCATCAGCAAGGGCATTGAAGATGAAACGTGGCTGGGTCTTTCAACATGACAATGATCCAAAGCACACCGCCAGGGCAACGAAGGAGTGGCTTCGTAAGAAGCATTTCAAGGTCCTGGAGTGGCCTAGCTAGTCTCCAGATCTCAACCCTATAGAAAACCTTTGGAGGGAGTTGAAAGTCCGTGTTGCCAAGCGAAAAGCGAAAAACATCACTGCTCTAGAGGAGATCTGCATGGAGGAATGGGCCAACATACCAACAACAGTGTGTGGCAACCTTGTGAAGACTTACAGAAAACGTTTGACCTCTGTCATTGCCAACAAAGGATATATTACAAAGTATTGAGATGAAATTTTGTTTCTGACCAAATACTTATTTTCCACCATAATATGCAAATAAAATGTTAAAAAAACAGACAATGTGATTTTCTGGATTTTTTTTTCTCAGTTTGTCTCCCATAGTTGAGGTCTACCTATGATGTAAATTACAGACGCCTCTCATCTTTTTAAGTGGTGGAACTTGCACTATTGCTGACTGACTAAATACTTTTTTGCCCCACTGTATATCTTACATTGTCTATTTATTATGTATATTGCCGTCCCTTATTACAGTTGTTAAGAAAAATAACAAGAGTACGCTTTGTAAGGAACAGCCTGTAAGTTACAGCAGAGGAAGCTACAGTACAGACCGAAAGTTTGGACACACTTTCTCATTTAAAGATTTTTCTGTATTTAAATGACTATGAAAATTGTACATTCACACTGAAGGCATCAAAACTATGAATTAACACATGTGGAATTATATACTTAACAAAAAAGTGTGAAACAACTGAAATTATGTCTTATATTCCAGGTTCTTCAAATTAGTCACCTTTTGCTTTGATAACTGCTTTGCACACTCTTGGCATTCTCTTGATGAGCTTCAAGAGGTTGTTACTGGGAATGGTTTTCACTTCATAGGTGTGCCCTGTCAGGTTTAAGAAGTGGGATTTCTTGCCTTATAAATGGTGTTGTGTTGTGCGGAAGTCTGGTGGATACACAGCTGATAGTCCTACTGAATAGACTGTTAGAATTTGTATTATGGCAAGAAAAAAGCAGCTAAGTAAAGAAAAACGAGTGTCCATCATTACTTTAAGAAATGAAGGTCAGTCAGTCCGAAAAATTGGGAAAACTTTGAAAGTGTCCCCAAGTGTAGTGGCAAAAACCATCAAGCGCTACAAAGAAACAAAGTCACCAGCCTCAGAAATCGCAGGTTAGCAGCAGCTTAGATTAGAGACCAGGTCAATGCCGCACAGAGTTCTAGAAGCAGACATATCTCTACAACAACTGTTAAGAGGAGACTTTGTGCAGCAGGCCTTCATGGTAAAATAGCTGCTAGGAAACCACTGCTAAGGACAGGCAACAAGCAGAAGAGACTTGTTTGGGCTAAAGAACACAAGGAATGGACATTAGACCAGTGGAAATCTGTGCTTTGGTCTGATGAGTCCAAATTTGAGATCTTTGGTTCCAACCACCGTGTTTTTGTGCGATGCAGAAAAGGTGAATGGATGGACTGTACATGTCTGGTTCCCACCGTGAAGCATGGAGGAGGAGATGTGATGGTGTGGGGGTGCTTTGCTGGTGACACTGTTGGGGACTTATTCAAAATTGAAGGCATACTGAACCAGCATGGCTACCACAGCATCTTGCAGCGGCATGCTATTCCGTTTAGTTGAACCATCATTTATTTTTCAACAGGACAATGACCCCAAACACACCTCCAGGCTGTGTAAGGGCTATTTGACCAAGAAGGAGAGTGATGGGATGCTACGCCAGATGACCTGGCCTCCACAATCTCCATACCTGAACCCAATCGAGATGGTTTGGGGTCAGCTGGACCGCAGAGTGAAGGCAAAAGGGCCAACAAGTGCTAAGCATCTCTGGGAACTCCTTGAAGATTGTTAGAAAGCCATTCCCGGTGACTACCTCTTGAAGCTCATCAAGAGAATGCCAAGAATGTGCAAAGCAGTCATCAAGGCAAAAGGTGGCTACTTTGAAGAACCTAGAATATACGACATATTTTCAGTTGTTTCACACTTTTTTGTTAAGTATATAATTCCACATGTATTAATTCATAGTTTTGATGCCTTCAGTGTGAATGTACAATTTTCATAGTCATGAAAATGCAGAAAAATCTTTAAATGAGAAGGTGTGTCCAAACTTGTGGTCTGTACTGTACATAATAAGTGAGTTCACTATACACTAAGGGACTGCGCCCTTGAGTACAGATATGACGTACCCCATCATTAATATACTATTAGCCACGCACCAATCAAAATATAAAGTGATAAGCAGCTCTGTGTCCCCATTAACAATAATCTCTGCCGCCCAATAACAGAAATTACTCAGTCTCTGACTCTGCCCAATTAACTGTAAAGCTATGTGAACACAGAAGATATGCAAGGCTTATATTACTATCAAAGTGAAAGAGATACCTGAAGTCTCATGCACGCACTGCTTACTTTTTCATTGCAGATTTGCAGCAGATTAAAATCTGCATAATGTCAATTCTTGCAGTGCATATCATCCATACTAATGACTGGGGAAAACTAATGAGCGGGGTTGAATACGTAACAAAAGCATGGCAAAAGTATGGGAAAAAATAAATCTATTTCTCTCGGCGTTCTTCCTGCCAACACATTAGGACATACAGCAGAATCTTTTCCTGCAAATCCTGAACGTGTGCACATAGCCTTAGTCGCTGTCTTGTGTCCCCTCATCATTCATTATAAGTAGTTCATAGAATCATAATGAATTTGGGGGTGGGAGAAGACATTATCAGGTAGTGAACATTCTCCGCCTCCTCCTAATTCATTACAAGTCCCTTTCAGCATTTTCTCCCACCTTTCAATTCATTATAAAGTGACCTATGCACCTTACCTTCCTCTTCCAGTCCCCAATACATTTTAGGTCCCTAATAGGGTCATAATGAATTGTAAGATGGTGGAGGATGCTATCAGGGTCTTAGCACCCTCCTCCACCACCTAATTCATTTTACATCCATATTTAATGTCCTCCTCCCTCTCCCCCTGCTCATAAGCCCATTATAAGCCCCCCCTTACTCCCATCCCAGGTCCCCACCCCCCTCATTGTCTTCTCCCCCACTCCCATCATTGTCCTCTCTCCTACCCCATCATTGTCTTCTCCCCCACATCCCTCATTGTCCTCTCCCTATCCCCATCATTGTCTTCTCCCCCACCCCCTTCATTGTCACCTCCCCCACCTCATCATTGACCTCTCACCACTCCTCATCATTGTTCTCCCCACCCTCTTCATTGTTGTTCCCCACCCTCATCATTGTTCTCCACAACACCTGTCCTCTCCTCCACCACACCTCAGTGTCCTCTCCACCAGGCCCATCTTTGTTCTCCCCTACCCTTATCATTGTTCTCCCCACCACCTCTCAGTGTCCTCTCCCCAGTGTATTGCTTAAAAAAACCACACCACCACTCACCTTTCTCTCTGACACAGGCTCCCTCTTGCTTGCTGACCGTGCACCAGTTTCTGGAAGACAACGTCGGGCAGGAAGCAGAGGATGGATCCCTGCAGATCCGCTGCCATATTCCTCTCTAGACAGCGGAGCTGCAGGGATCACTCCATGCCCACCGCACAAAAGGGCAATGGGCCCCACAGAGACTTAGGCTCTGAGAAACATTGCCCTCAGTATCAGCTGCCCTGCAGGAGCCCCCTTCCACCTCGGGCCCCGGTGTAGCTGCATCGGCGGTATGTCCGCCCCTGATTGATTACCTGCCTGTTCTACAGAGCAGTCACCGACTGCTTGTGCCGGAGATTCAGCTGCTCCATGTCAACAGGGCAGCTCTTCATCTCTTGCCCTGCTCTGTTGATGGAGGGTGACTACCAACAGTCAGTCGATTGACAGTCGGCTTTCCACAGTTAGCAGGGAGCCGGCTATCAATCAGCATGACGTTACCAATCACACTTCATCAACACAGAAGCCTGGAAGATAAATCACTGCTCTGTCTATGTGATATCACCAGAAGCCGCTTTCTAATGTGGAACACAAGCATCACAGTTGGGAGTCGGGAGACCCTCATACATGTTAGACTGTGATACCGATATTGACAGGTTTGCATACTTTATCCTGATATGTATGGGGATTAACATTTACAAGTGGTTTATGTTTAACCCATTGGCGACATATGGAACAAGAAAGTACGACAGATCTGCTTATTGCATGTACAGAACAGGCTCAAGACCTGAGCCCGCTCCATACAGGTGCAGCTGTTTTATAAAACAGTTTATATCATCCTCCTTTGCCCTAAACATAAATAGCAAAATAGAAAATAATTGTAAAAAAAATTATACATATTTACTATAGCCTCTTACATAATAGTCTTATTTCATAAAATATGTAATTATTGAGCCAATGCTGTAAACTTTTTTGTGTTATTTTTCACCTAGCTGAAAAAAGATAATAAAAAAAAGTCAAAAAAGTCATATGGGCATCAAAATGATAAAAACCGCAGTCCTAAAAAAGCCCTTAAAAAGTTGACTTTTCCTTTGCAAGCTTTTTTTTAAAGTGCCCACAGCAACCAATCACAGCACAGCTGATTTCATATTTGGCTCTTGAAAAAAGAGAGCTGCTCTGTGATTGTTTGCTATGGGCGAAACAGTCTCTCTGCTTTTCTTTTTATGGGCACTCGATCTGCAAAAGTAAAAAACAATGTCATGTGAACTGCACCACAGACTGTAATGGGTACATATTCTTCCTTTGATTTTTTTCCCCCATAAATGAATGAATTTGGGCTTACCATCATGCTCACCCATCACTATTGCCCATCTATTTCTGGCTTCAGAATGCTTTAACTCAGAATCTGTTAGTCGGCTCACTATGACGGTCTGATGGGGAGTTCATGACTTTTTATCGGTCTTCTTCTGAGCACCTCTCATCACAGATCACATCCAAGTTGAATGTGCATGAAAATAAAAGAGCCTTTAAAAACCAAATGGGGCAAATTTTGTAATGAAACCTAATTGTAATAATGAAGTTTAGCCTCAAATACTAGAATTAAAGTAAAAAATAAATATATAATAAAATGTAACCCCTTTAAGAAATTCCCATCTTTTGCATCTTGTCTGTCTTTGTTTTGTCTTATCCTTCTACTTTTGGCTAATATGTAACCCCTTTTCTTCTTTGTTAAAGGCTTCTCCATCAAAGACAATAACAAGGAAATAGTCATGGTCGACCCACTCCGTCTGAAGCTGGCGTGTGATCTAGTTGTGGACTCCAAGGATTTACAAATCAACATTTCGTGGAGACACGAAGAGGAACAAATTAGTAGTACACTGTACACGTATAGCAATAGAGACAAGCGATGGCATACCACGTATGAGTGAGTGTACTATATCGCCTCTCACCTGACTAGTGCGGCACCATTTAGGTGGGACACTAATTACTAGGGATACATCAGTAAAAGGCTAATTGTACCATTGTTGACTCTGAGCTCTGGTATATAACTCTCATAGAAGTGAATGGAAAAAGCCATAAATGCCTGACCACCTCGCCATTCATGCGTAACCACCTCGCCATTCTTAAGTGACCACCTCGCCATTCATGCGTGACCACCTCAGCATTCATGAGTGATCATCTCGCCATTCATGCCTGACCACCTCGCCGTTCATGAGTGACCACCTCACCGTTCATGAGTGACAACCTCACCATTCATGCCTGACAACCTCGCCATTCATGCGTAACCGCCTCACCATTCATGAGTGACAACCTCATCATTCATGCCTGACAACCTCGCCATTCATGCCTGACCACCTCGCCATTCATGAGTGACCACGTCGCCATTCATGCATGACCACCTCGGCATTTATGCGTGGCCACCTCGCCATTCATGCGTGACCTCAGCATTCATGAGTGATCATCTCGCCATTCATGCCTGACCACCTCGCCGTTCATGAGTGACCACCTCACCATTCATGAGTGACAACCTCACCATTCATGCCTGACAACCTCGCCATTCATGCGTAACCACCTCACCATTCATGAGTGACAACCTCACCATTCATGCCTGACAACCTCGCCATTCATGCCTGACCACCTCGCCATTCATGAGTGACCACGTCGCCATTCTTGCATGACCACCTCGGCATTCATGCGTGACCACCTCGCCATTCATGCATGACCACCTCACCATTCATGCGTGACCACCTCGCTATTCATGCCTGACCACCTCGCCATTCATGAGTGACCACCTCGCCATTCCCATAAGACAGTAATGATAGTGCCGGTCCAGTTGTGTATGTCACAGATACCAACCTTGATGATATAGTATTAGGATTGTAGGACCATTGGTTGTCACATGTTGCAGGGTTACAAACTTGTGGTGTACAATTCTACCAGTATCTTACACAGGTTTACTTGTAGATCATTAAAGGGGTGTTTCTAAAACAAAAACTCCAAAACATGGCCAAAAAAAAGGAAAAAAAAAACATATTGACTGGCTGAACCAATCCTGACTATTGCTGTGTCTACTGGTTGTCTCTGAGACAGGAGAGACATTATGAAACCACTGAAGGAAATCAGGAGGGTGTGGAGTAAGTATAGATTTTTTTTGGTCATACTATGGTGGTTTTTTTTTCGATGGAAAAGCAGCTTTGTAAAAAATTATGTGACTGATCCCCATCTATTAACTCATAAATTGAAGTCCCGAGTTTGCATAACATCAGGAAATGGGTTAAGTAGTTAGCTAAGGATGGGTAAAGTGGAACTGTTCTCTGGGGAGAGGACAAATGGGAGGGGAGAGAAAAGCTGGTAGATGAATGCAAGAAGACAGATTTGTGACAAAAGCAATTTCTATACATTTACTCACTCTTCAGCAAGCTCCTGCTTTATGATCCAGGGACATGTGGGGGGTATCTATCTTAGGCCGAATTGAGACGCCTGTTTTTCGCATACATGTTTTATCTGTGTTTTTTATGGATCGACCACATACCTGTTATTGCAAGAATTCACAAAAAAAAATAGAGACATGTCCTTTTTTTGATTGGAGTACCAAATCAAACTCGCCCATTTTAATTAACGTATTCATAAAAAAAGACAGCATAAACTTGCCATATGTGTGTCATCCAAGTGCTTACCATTTATTACTGTTTCATTGATAGGAGAAGCCTTGGATTTTTTTTACTTCTGCATAAGAAAAATGAATGGTAAAAATTGACACACAAACTAAAAATGGCTGAAAATCAAATCCAGGACACTGATGAAACATGGTCCTTACATTGTGCTGCAATAGTTTATCAACTACAACCTACCTAAATATTGAGTCCATTTGCATTTTGGAGAAGATTGGATGAATAAGATAGCACAATATCTCAGTGTTTAAGCACTGTCTATGAGGCAATTAACTTTGGAGACTTCCAACATCCATGACTCCAGTATTGTAGAAGCTGACCATTAACTACCTCATTTAAGTTTCCCCCATTTTTTTCCCCAATTTCCCAAATAAAGACAGACCAGTCATTTTGTTATAACAAACATAAATAACTTGAACTAAGGAGTTTCTTGGAGTTCCAAAACCTGGTGTCACCCAATGATCATAACCTTCCGGCATTACCCTCAGCTGCAAACACAAGCATAGGGTCACCTCTATTAATGGAAAACCATATTCATATCAACTCCCAGGGACCCTCCCTTGAAGAGTTCCAAATACTCCTCTAAATCATACCAAATTCGAAACAAAATTGGAGGTTACCATTTACTCGATGTACAATCTCTCCATGCCAATTTTGCCACCACCTCCAAAACTCCCTTCTCATCGCAAGCCAAAAGAACAACACATCTTCTTACTGCTAAACTTACCATCTTCCCAATCAACAAGGTGGGCAAAAGGGACCTTTTTATGGGGTACCTTCATGCAGTTTGAAAAAAAAAAACACTCCGTCCCTTCTATATATATAGGCCTGTTCTTTACTCCAAACCACCCCTTTTTCACCCTTTAAATTTTTAACCCTAAACAACTTCCACCCCTTCCATATAACTTAATTAGTGATGAGCGAGTGTACTCGCTGCTCAAGTTTTCCCGAGCACACACGGGTGGTCTCCGAGTATTTGTAACTGCTCGGAGATTGAGTTTTCATCACCTCAGCAGCATAATTTGTGGCTACTAGACAGTTTGAACACATTTGGTGATTTCCTAGGCACCAGGCAACCCCCACATGTACTCAGGCTGGGTAGTAGCTGTAAATCATTCAGCTGCGGTGATGAAAACTAAATCTCCGAACACTAACAAATACTCGGAGACCACCCGAGCGTGCTGGGGAAAACCCGAGCAACGAGTATACTCGCTCATCACTAAACTTAATTAACTCGTTTTGCCCTACAAAGTTGAGTCATTGGTTAATATACTCATGACTTTTCTGAAGCTTCGTTTTTCCCTTACTGGGGCAGGTATTGATAAATGGTATTCTATGAACAATACTGAGGAATATGACACTACTAGATTGTGGCCCGATTCTAACGCATCGGGTATTCTAGAATATGCATGTCCCCGTAGTATATGGACAATGATGATTCCAGAATTCGCGGCAGACTGTGCCCATCGCTGATTGGTCGAGGCAACCTTTATGACATCATCGTCGCCATGGCAACCATTATGACATCATCGTCGCTGTGCCCGTTGCTGATTGGTCGAGGCCTGGCGGCCTTGACCAATTAGAGATGCGGGATTTCTACGTCGATGCTGTGCCGGTCTCTGATTGGTCGAGGCCTGGCGGCCTCGACCAATCAGAGAGCCGGGATTTCCAGGACAGACAGACAGAAAGACAGACAGACAGAAAGACAGACAGACAGACGGAAAAACCCTTAGACAATTATATATATAGATATACTGTAAGCAATAGTAAACAACTATATAAATAGGTAGAGCGAGTTTTTTGACACTTGTGGAAAAAATTATTAAAGGCAAAGTGGCTGGTTGGCTTCCCCTTAGCACATAGGGTTTATTTTTATTTTCCCCTTCTGCCTTTCTTCTCCCCTTTGTAAACTTAACATTTCTTTCTGCAGATTTGTAATGACAGATGTGAACAAGACTGGGAACTACACGTGTATTTTCAGTTCTGCCACAGAAGTAAATGGAACTTTCAGTGTACAAGGTGAGACAAAGACACGATCAGTTAATCCACTTTATTAATTTACTGCAGTAATACAGCTGTTTATTTAGGTAGTTGGGGATTTTCCACCCAAAATTTGCAAGAAGTTACACTACAGTATAAACCTAGTGAAATACCACATGCACACTGTCATGGTTCCACCCATCATGGTGTCTGGGATGCAGTTACTGACAGCTTGACCATCCAATCTGGTACAGGGGCATGCTGAGCTGTCAGTGCATTGATTGACAGCTTGACTATCCAATCTGAGACTGTGAGGTGTCGGCTGTCTCATGTATTCATTATTCCACTTAATGGCCATGCTCCGTAACTGAGTTGAGTTTCCCAGAACACTGCCAGACATGCAGTACAATCATCTTGTGAGGTTTGTGCTGTGCTCTCTGTGCCTTGAGTTCTTTATGTTTGATCTGTTGGCTGACCTTGGACTTTGTTCTGACTACCCACCTGTTTAACCCTTTCAGCTCTGATCTGTTATCCTCCCGGTACTCCTGGTCCAAATTATTTGTGCCTGTGTACCTAAGATTGCGGGTGATTCCGTTTTAAGTGGTGATCAGGGGGCTACTGCCACAAGGAAAACCATCGCTCGACTTTTTTGATATTAAGGATTTTGTATCTGTTTGTGAAGGCTGTGCACGCGCCAAAATCAGTGCCTATTCCAGAAAGACCATGGACTCATTTGTCCATGAATTTCATTACTGATTTGCCTCTGTCTGATGGGAAGACTGCTATTTGGGTGGTAGTTGATCTTTTCAGCAAACAAGCTCATTTTGTTCCTTAAGGTACCTTCACACTAAACGACGCTGCAGCGATCCAGACAACGATCCGGATCGCTGCAGCGTCGCTGTTTGGTCGCTGGAGAGCTGTCACACAGACAGCTCTCCAGCGACCAACTATGCCGGTAACCAGGGTAAACATCGGGTTACTAAGCGCAGGGCCGCGCTTAGTAACCCGATGTTTACCCTGGATACCATCCTAAAAGTAAAAAAAAACAAACGCTTCATACTTCATACTCATACCTTCGGCTGTCTGTCCCCGGCGCTGTGCTTCTCTGTACTGGCTGTGACGTCACCGCTCTGCTTTCCGGCCGCTGTGCTCACAGTGAGTGCAGAGAAGCACAGCGCCGGAGGACAGACAGCCGAAGGTAAGTATGAAGCGTTTGTTTTTTTTACTTTTAGGATGGTATCCAGGGTAAACATCGGGTTACTAAGCGCGGCCCTGCGCTTAGTAACCCGATGTTTACCCTAGTTACCAGCGAAGACATCGCTGAATCGGTGTCACACACGCCGATTCAGCGATGTCAGCGGGAGAGCCAGCGACCAAAGAAAGTGCTGGCCCTCTAGCCCCGACCAACGACATCACAGCAGGATTCTGATCGCTGCGGCGTGTCACAGTGAACGATATCGCTAGCGAGGACGCTGCAACGTCACGGATCGCTAGCGATATCGTTTAGTGTGAAGGTACCTTTAGTCAGAATTACCTAATGCAGAGACACTCTCCAGGTTGTTCATCTCTCATATTGTAAGATTACATGGGATCCCTCTGAGCATTGTGTCTAATAGGGGAGTACGATTTGTCTGTAAATTTTGGAGAGATTTATGCAAGAAACAAGGGATTGACTTGTCATTTTCATCTGGTTATCACCCTGAAACCAATGGTCAGACTGAGAGGACAAAAAAAATCTTTGGAACAGATTTTAAGGTGCTTTGTGGCATCGCAACAGGAGGACCGGTCTTTGTTTTTACCACTCGGTGAGTTTGCTTTCAACAGTCGAGTAAACCAATCTACCGGAACCTCGCCATTCTTCTGTAATTATGGTTTTCATCCCCATTTTGGTGAATTTTCTAGGATTAGTTCTGAATGCCCTGGGGTGGAGGTCGCCGTGCACAGACTTAGGGATGTCTGGAGGGAGGTTCAAAAGGATATTGGGACTGCTCAGATTCAGCAAAAACGAAAGGCCGATAGAAGACAGTCGGTGGGTCCTGCTTGTAAGATTGGGGATAAGGTTCGGTTGTCATCTAGGAACATTAAACTTAAAGTTCCGTCAGCGAAGTTGGGTCCAAAGTTTTTTGGTCCATATGAGATCCTAGAGGTTGTCAAAGCTGTGACATTTAGGTTAAAGCTTCCTCCATCTCTTCTCATCCCTAACGTATTCCATAAATCCCTATTAAAGGAGTATATCCCTTCTGCATTGTCTGCCTCATCATCGCCTCCTCCGATTTCTGTAGATGGTGGCCTGGAATATGAGGTTCAGAGGGTTGTGGATTCTTGGAGGGTCCGTAATTCCCTCCAGTACCTCATCCACTGGAGGGGATACGGACCAGAGCAGAGATCCTGGGTCCCTGCTCGAGATGTGAAGGCCAATTGGTTAATCAGAGCATTCCATCTAAAATTTCCTGGGAAGCCTGGGGGGTCCGGTGGCCCCATAGATGAGGGGGTACTGTCACGGTTCCACCCCTCAGGTTGTCTGGGATGCAGTTACTGACAGCTCGGCCGTCCAATCTGGTATATGGGTGTGATGTAGCTGTCAGTACTGTGATTGACAGCTTGGCCATCCAATCTGGTACAGGGGCATGCTGAGCTGTCAGTGCATTGATTCAAAGCTCGACTATCCAATCTGAGCCTGTGATGTGTCGGCTGTCTCATGTGTTCATTATTCCACTTAATGGCCATGCTTCTTAACTGAGCAGAGTTTCCCAGAACACTGCCAGACATACATTCATCTTGTGAGGTTTGTGCTGTGCTGCGCTTAGTAACCCGATGTTTACCCTGGTTACCCGGGGACTTCAGCATCGTTGGTCGCTGGAGAGCTGTCTGAGTGACAGGTCTCCAGCGACCACACAGCGACGCTGCAGCGATCGGCATCGTTGTCTAGATCGCTGCAGCGTCGCTAAATGTGACGGTACCTTTAGAGCAGGGTTGATTGTATTACAGTCCTTGGTACTGCATTAAACCAACAGCCCTAATTCAAATAGATTCTATCCTATACTAATACTGCTTTTATCTGCAATTTGTTTAGGGCTAGATGGCAGAGTAGGAATAGTGTATTACAGGCATCTAGTCAAGGTTGATTGCATTACTGTGCTTGTTGCTGCCGCATACAAACAAAAGTCCTTTCAGTGACAATTTAAATAAATTCTATTCTCTAATAATATCATTCTTATCTGCAATTCATTTCAGGTTAGCTGGCAGAGTTGGGATAGCATATTCCAGGTATTTAGGTAGGGTTGGTTGTGTTACAGACAGTCCTTGGTGCTGCTACGTGAAACCAGCAGTCCTCAGGGTTACATCTATTCTGTTCCCTATTAATACTGTTGTTAGCTACATTTAGTGTAGGGATAGGTGCTGGAGGAGAGATATTTTTGTATTAGAGGAGGAAGAGGACAAGAAAAAGAAGAAACCGTGAACTGTATACCTTTTTGTCTGGGAAAGGGTGCATGGGAATACACCAGAAAAAAGGAAACATTTCAATTGGCTTTATGTTCCGCTGCTGTCATCCAGTGGGATTGAGAAGCCTGGGGCAATCCAGGCCTTATCCATTTTGATAATAGTCAACGTGTCAGCATTTTCAGTTGACAGGCTGATGCGCCTATCAGTTATTATGCCCACGGTGGCACTAAAAACCTGTTCTGACAAAACGCCAGCTGCAGGGCAGGCCAGCACCTCCAAGACGTAGAAGCACAGTTCATGTCACGTGTCCAGCTTGCATACCAAATACTTGTATGGCACACAGGAATCATGGAGTACACTGGTATGGTCAGCTAGGCACTCGTAGCCTAGGTTCTCACTATCTTCAAAAAATTTTCTCTCCTTGTCAGACTACCACGGGCATCAGGGCCTGGGCACAGGGAGTGTCGAATGAAACTGTCCCAGACCTTTGATAGTGTTCCCCTGCCTCTTTTGGACCTGATGTCTGTCTCCTTCATGTCTCTTACTTGGTTGCCAAAGGATCTATGACCTCTGCCACCAGCAATGACATATTAAATTTTTTTTACTAATTGTTCGACCAAGGCCATCTGGTATTGCGACATTTAACTATCCCTTTTTGCCACAGAAGGAGAGATGGAAAATTCTCCTTAGCACGTGGGTCGAGATGTGTGAACAACCCAAAATCATTGTCAAAACATGTATAACCCAAGTTCATGGGAAAGGCAGCAGGACATAAAATCAGCCATGTGTTCTAGACTCTCAATAGTTAAGACTTCCCTGTCCCCACCAGGAGGTCCACTTTCCATCTCCTCCTCTTCACCCCATCCACACTGAACAGATGGGACAAGTGGGACAGCTCCTATATTTACAACTAAGACATCTGGTACTATCAGGAGGTGCTCAAGTTTGTCAATGAACAGCAACTGGAGGAACTCAGGCCCAACATGTGGAAAGAAAGCAAAGACTATCCATAAATTTATCTGAGCAAAGGACTCAAGAGAGTCTATTCTAGGGCTCCCTGTGGCCACAGCCAAGAGAGTGTTGAAAAACGTGTCTTCTAGCAGGTCAACCAATGGCAGGTTAACAGCTGTTAACTGCAGGTTAACCAACATTCATGCCACCTGGCACGAACTGCTATTCAGGGGGGTCTGCCCCTGAGAACTTTCATACATACCCATTGACTGTGTAACACTAAGTACTGCTCGAGATGCCCTTTCGCTGATGAAATACCCTTCATCTCGTCTGCCAGTGCCCATTCACACAAGACCTGTTGGAAGCCCTGGAAAATTATCTGACTCTCTGTCCTCAGGAGTAACCTAAAGCACACTTCGGTGCCGAAGCGTCATGGTTACACTGATTATGGTTTCATTGCTGCTCAGCATTTTGGTTGATTCCTCAAAGTTTTGTATAACTTCACAAATGTCAGATATCCATGCCCACTCATCGGTTGTGCAGAGGCTGACCGAAACACGGACGGGCATGTTCTAGCTGATATTCAACTACTGCCTTCTGCTGCTCACAAAGCCTTGCCAACATACTGTTTGTAATGTGGAGTTCCAGTATGTGGTCACATCGCACACCAGTCTGTGAGGTGGCACTTGCAAGCGCTGCTGCAGCACTCCGAGAACAGCGGAAGCTGTAGCTGACTTGCAGAAATAGGCGCACACCCAGCGTATCTTCAGAAGTAGCTCAGGCAAATCTGGATAGGTTTTCAGAAACCGTTGAGCACCTAGGCAATGTATGCGAGGCTACCAAGCTTCAGAGCCGCCACCAGGTTACGGCCATTTTCACACACCACTGTGCCTGGTTGTAGGTTCAGTGGTGAGAGCCACAGATCTGTCTGGTCTGTTATACCTTTCCACAACTCTGCGGCAGTGTGCTGTTTGTCACCTGAACAATTTAGTTTCAGCAGACCCTGTTGCCGCTTCACCATGGCAGTGCTACAATGCTTCCTGCTTGTGACTGATATGGATTTCAATTCACAGATGAGTCCCTTCAAAATGTATGTGTAAAGGTACCTTCACACATAACGATTTCGTTAACTATATCGTTGCAACGTCACGCTTTTTGTGATGTAGCAACGATCCCGCTAACGATCTCGTTATCTGTGACAGCGACCAACGATCAGGCCCCTGCTGAGAGATCGTTGGTCGCTGGGGAATGATCAGGACCTTTATTTGGTCGCTGATCACCCGCTGTCATCGCTGGATCGGCGTGTGTGACGCCGATCCAGCGATGTGTTCACTTGTAACCAGGGTAAATATCGGGTTACTAAGCGCAGGGCCGCGCTTAGTAACCCCATATTTACTCTGGTTACCATTGTAAAATTAAAAAAAAAAAACAGTACATAATCACATTCCGATGTCTGTCATGTCCCCCGCCGTCAGCTTCCCTGCACTGACTGTCAGCGCCGGCCGTAAAGCAGACCACAGCGGTGACGTCACCGCTCTGCTCTGCTTTACGGCCGGCGCTGACACAGTCAGTGCAGGAAGCTGACGGCAAGGGATGTGACAGACATCAGTATGTGATTATGTACTTTTTTTTTTTACTTTTACAATGGTAACCAGGGTAAATATCGGGTTACTAAGCGCGGCCCTGCACTTAGTAACCTGATGTTTACCCTGGTTACCCAGGGACTTCAGCATCGTTGAAGACAGTTTCAACGATGCCGAAGTCGTTCCCCTGATCGTTGGTCGCTGGAGAGAGCTGTCTGTGTGACAGCTCCCCAGCGACCACACAACGACTTACCAACGATCACGGCCAGGTCGTATCGCTGGTCGTGATCGTTGGTAAGTCGTTTAGTGTAACGGTACCTTTAGAGCCGACTAAGGGCCATCCAAAATTTATGAGTGAGAGCCACCTGATGGCCTTCCAGAATGTATGAATGAGCGCCACCTGATGGCCCTCCAACATTTATGACTAATGGCCTTCCAAAATGTATGAGTGACGGCCTCCTGAAAACACTGTGGATATGGTGTAGGAGGAGGATGACAAGAAAAATAATAAACCATGAAACCTTTGACCAGTCAGTCATTATCAGCGGGCAGTGAGACGCGGCCGAGGACCTGCCTTTTCTTCACCTTGTCACGTTCTATGACTTTTCTCTTCCGCAGTGTTTTTATCGAACATGGCTAAGATCATACAACCAGTGTCTGATACATGCTACCTGTGGTTCAGTCAGAATGTATACACTGTCAGGTTCCCTTTACCTTTTTTCTAATTGTCAATATGATTACAGTGATACCCATTTTATAGTGATTTTTTTATTGTTTTACTATTAGTGCACAAGAAAATCACTTAAAATAAAAGCACATTGAGGGGGAGAGCCATGACTGTTTTTTATGAGTACAAATTTGTATGTATGTATTTTTTCTTATTTATGGTATTAACCATGCGGGATAAATAACACATTTTTATAGTACAGATCAACACCATATATTTGTTGTTTTGCTCCTGCCAGCGACTGAGCAGCTCCACGTCAACAGAGCAGCTCTTCTTCTTCCGATATGCTCTGTTGACAGGGTGTGACTGCCGATGTCATGCTGATTGACAACTGGCTTTTCACAGTTAGGCAGTGAGAAGTAGACTGTCAATCAGCATGACATCAGCAGTGATGCCCTGTCAATAGAGCATAGTGAAAAAGAAGCCTCTACTCTGTTGACCTGAAGCTAGCGGAAGTCACAGAATCTTGGGCAGGAGATTGATAAAAGTGAAAACCACTCTGTGCCAGCAGAGATGGGCGCTGGGCTCAATGGGCAAGCAGTTAGTTACTTTAATGTAGTAACTTGTTTGGTTGTTTGTTTTTTTCAGTGCCTCAGGTCCACGGCGGTAACAAGGCGTTTGTTTCCTATATTGGAGATCATATAGATCTTAAGTGCGATACCTCAAATTACAAACCCCAGAATTGGTTATGGTACAAAGTTACTGAGAACGAGCGGGTAAATAAAGATGTATTGCATTCCTGCTGTTGTACGTCACCTCTTTGTACGATCATTAATTGCTTTTCTCTAGTTTCAATCTTCGTCATATAATTATGTATTTATACTGAAAATACATTTTTTTATTATTTACTATGCTTGCTTTAATAGCACCATCATATTTTGCAGCACGTTTTAGACATTATAATCACTGTCTCCATTGGGGCTCACAGTCTAGATTCCCTATCAGTATGTCTTTGGAGTGTGGGAGGAAACCGGAGGAAACCCACACACGGGGAGACCATGCAAACTCCTTGCAGATTTTGTCCTTGGTGGGATTTGAACCCAGGACCCCAGTGCTACAAAGCCACACTGGGGTTGCGATCCTCGTCCAAGTTATATGGCTATGTAACTCTCCCCCCAGAGTCATAATATCCTCATTGAAAGCAATAGATTGAGTCTTTTATGTCTTACTAGTTTACTGATTTTTATTACCATTTTTTTTTATCTTCCATAGGTGCAGCTAAACTTCTCTTTAGATCCTAAAAGATATGAAGAACTTAGCGAGAAAAGAAATGAAACCAAGCTGCGCATTACAAATCTGTCTGAAACTGACAGTGGTACATACGTGTGCAAGGCCGTTTTTAAAGCAGGGGAAAGTGAAGGTGAAGTCCATTTGAAAGTTCTCAGTTACATGGTTCCTCTGAAGGTCTTCCTAGTGATTGCTGCCGAAGTTGTAATCTTAGTAATCGTAATAGGGGTTTATGAGGTGATGAGCAAGAAGAAGCGGGGTGAAGAAGGTAAGAAATTGCTTTTTTCTCTATCCCCCCATTCTAAAACAAACACATAAATTAAATGCTTCCATATATGTAATTGAACTAAAGCTTCAAAGAGATTTGACTAATTCCAGAAAAACATATCCTCAAATTGCATCCTAGCCTTAAAGAAAATCTGTTATCTGACTCATCTTGCCCAATCCACAAGCAGCATTAATCAGACCCCGGCTGCATTAACCAGAGTCTGGCTTAATGATTGCAGCCAGATATATTGTTGTCTGAAATGCTGCAGTGTTTCAGAGAAAGGATAGTTGGAAGATCTAGCTTTGTACCATCAGACTAGTCCAGTGCCGCCCCATTCAGCTTCATCCAGCACTGTTAGAGGTGATTGACAGGTCTCTTCTTAAGTACATGGGGGAGAGATCTCACAATAACCTCTGGCAGCGCTTGGAGTAGTTGTCCAAGGGTAGCGCCGGGCTAGTTGGGTCTTCGATTTTGGTTCCCGGCCAGATCTTCTGATTATATTTTCACAGAAAAATATATCTGTCTGCAGTTGTGCAGCCAGTGTATGAATAATGCTGCCTGTAGATTGGGCTGCTTGAATCAAGAGACAGGTTCCCTTCAAAAGTAAATCAAGATGGAGCATTAGTGGACGTGTCGAAGTCTAATTGGAAGTACAACTACAGGGAGTAAATTAAAGAGGTTGTCCACTACTTTAACATTGATCCTTAGGATAGGTCATCAGTGTTTGATCAGGAGGGGTTCGACACCCGGCACCCACGGCGATCAGCTGTTCTAGGTGCGGCGGTGGTCAGAACTGTTCAGCTATGGAGCAGCTCCATCTACTGATAGTGGCCATGGTTGGGTACTGCACATCCACCCCCTGTTCAAATCATGACTGAGCATCATGACCAAGATACCAGTTCCTGGGGCCTTCATCGGGCACCAGGTGCCATTACAACCCATCAGTTCCCCGCAATCTCATTGTGGGAGGCTGGTGGGAGCCAGTGCGTCAATACACCCACCCTGACCACAAGACATAAATTTACATTATGTGGTCGATATTAGAATAATCTTGCATCTATAAGTGGTTTAGAGCTCTGTATCAGAAAAACAAATTTTGGACTGCTATAGATGACATTCACATTGAGGATATAATTATTTTCAGAACTTTTGCACATTTGACATAACTTAATATTCACAATATTAGCATTATATGAAATGATTCTCAGGCAGCTGATTGTACACAGGTCAACGTATGTAGCATTGTATTTCACCTAATTATTAGCCTGATTCACTGACCTCTCATTACTTTTTTCCCATACAGACATTAAAAAAGACTATGAACAAATGGCTCAGATGTAAGAATTCATCTTCAGTATTTTCTTAAATACAAAGCTCTTCCATTATAACTTGGACTTATTGCATTTTTGTCACTTTTCTTTACACTTCAGAAAATCTGAGGACAGCAGCATTGCCGAGGCCAGCACCACCAGACAGAGGAAGGTATATCGATGATATTATTTATAGGGGAGATATGTAATGTCTGTAGAGAGCAGTGCAGACAAGCATTTCTACATCATTTCATTAGAGCTAAGGTGCCAGAAATACATTCCCATAATACTATAACAACCCACTATGGAGGTCTAACCCCGTACTGGCAAGTCATGTCTTCAGTTGACTCATTCCTATCCAAAATTGAAAGTTGCCTATGCATTCGTAAATCAGGTACTTGAGAATTAGCCAAAGTTTGGTAAGTATATTTATTTAGCAGAAATGTGTTACATATGCCATTAAATGAAAAGTAAGATTTTTTTAAAAGGGGTAGTCTTATATCAGCCATTTATCCCATATATGTCAGAGGTTGGCCTGAAAAAGCTAAGATGGTTGTGCTGCCACTTTTTTTGTAATTCTTATCAAAGGGAATGGGAGTGACAGAAACAGTGTAGCGCAGCTGGTCTGGCTGTTTCCGTAATCCCAGCTACTTGTGGCCACAGCATGGATGGCTAAAATTGGAATGAGGCAAACTTGTAGCATTGGCTGTTATCAGCAGAAAGTTGTTTGGAGTGATCTGAATGTATGGAGCATGTAGGGGGCTTGGTACGGAGTGGTCTGAATGTTGCCGCATGTATGCCTTAGCAATTATGGGTGTGGTTTTGTCTCTATATTTGTTGTGCCAGAAGTCACTAAAAAAATTGAAAATGTTCAATACAATGAGCTTGAACTGCCTTAGTAATGGTCTGTTCATACTGTGGTGTACGGTACTGTGCAAACATTTTTGGTGTAGAAAAATGATGCAAAGTAAGAATGAATTCAGAAATAGAAGGGTTGGTAGTTTATTTTTATCAAGTAACAAAATGAAGAGTGAATGAACAATAGAGAAATCTAAAATAAATATTTGTTGACCACCACCTTCAGAACAGTATCACATGATCTATGTACACCTGCATAGTTTTTGAAGTAACTCAGCAGGGAGGTTATTCCAAACATCTTGGAGAACAAACCACAGATCTGTGGATGTCACTTGTGAAAATCCTTCTATCTCTTCATATAATCCCAGACAGACTCACAGATGCTGAGATCAGGGCTCCGTGGAGCCGGATCTTCATTTCCAGGCTCCTTGTTCTTCTTTACGCTCAAGATCGATCTTAATGACATTGGCTGTATGTTTGGGCTCGATATCCTGCTGCAGAATAAAAATAAGAATAAAAACCAATCAGATGCCTCCCTGATGGTATTACATGATGGTTTGGTATCTGCCTGTATTTCATCGCACTGAGGACATCATTAATTTGGACCAAATTTCCAATTCCATTTGCTGAAATGCAGCCCAAGCTTGCCAGGAAACTCCACCGTACTTCACTGCTTGCATAAGTCCATTAATGTCTGTCTTAGTTCAGCACAAGAGTTACTATATTTTTATACCTAGTTGAGTCATTTGGTTTTGTCTCCATGTTGAAGGGTATGATGTATTTTGGTCACAATTCTTCCATGAAGACCTCTACTGGACAGACTTCTCCAAACAGTAGATCGCTGTAGCTGGGTACCATTGGTTGCTGTCAGTTCTGAGCTGATGGTATTACTGGACATCTTCCAATTTTTAAGGGACGTAAACAAGATGTTTCTATCATTTCCTGCCCGACCACTGCATCCACGCACCTCAACAGTGCCCAAATATTGGTGTCCTCAATGTTGAGAAAGGAAGATACTTATCCATCATGCGATACCACCAGGGAGGCATCTGGTTATCTCCAAATGTATTCTGAAGCAGGACAACGACCCAGAACATACAGCCAATGCCAGTAAGAACTATCTTCACCATGAAGAAGAAAAACAAAGAGTCCTGGAAGTGAAGATATGGCCTCCTCAAAACCTTGATCTCAACATTATGTAATAAACACAAAAGCCTAAAGAAGACCAATAAAAATGTTTAACATTGCACCAATTGCACCAGAACCTGCTTCCTTGGCCACAAACTGGCCTTGGGCTGAAACCCATATGACCAGGTAAATTGGTTCATGAAAAACATCATATGGGAACGAGGACCCCATGCGAATCACCACAAGAGGTAGCTTCCAGAGGATACATATGGGGGTCCTCTTTCCCATATGATGCTTTCTCTATGAGCCAATGTACCTGGGTGACTCTGCACATGGCACCTTATTGTACATACGTTGTGATTGCTTATTCTCTTTTGTATTTACTTTTGATACTGCATTATTTACACTCTGTACATATACATGGCACTTTTATTCTTAACTGAATACTACTTTACATCACTTTAGTGATTTTCACAGAATATATAACAACTCCACAGGGGGTCGGTCAGCAGACGGCGCAACACACACACAACGGGATGGAAATGGAGAGAGGAAGGCCCTACAGATAGGGAAATGGGGGATGGTCACCACCTGAGCTCAAACCTGCACTCCCCTAATGCTAAATCCAGTGGCACATTTATATCTTATATATGTTGCTGCATTCCTAAGAAATTAGTGCATATGCTAAATGAAGCATTAAGTGATAGAGTGTGACTGAGCACTTTCTAAGGCTCTGCCTCCTGAGGTGGCATCCATACCCAGCACCAGTCTCTTTAGCTTAATTAATAACTCACTGATTGATTTCTTTAGCTGGTGTCTGACATCACACAGATGGTAAGCCATCAATCAAGCTAAAGAAGCTGGTGATGGCTATCAATTAAAATGCTATTTTTTTTTATAAATACAGCAACAAATAGAAGATATAAAAGTGTTGATGGGACTGAAAGTCTGTGTATGCAATTTGGGGGGAAGAATTTACAGACAAAATAATTAAAAAATCTAAATTTGCATTCCTCTATCGGGCATTGTTTATGTTATATATGTCTGCGTGATAATGTATTACATTTACACTACTGTTCAAAAGTTTAGGGTCACTTAGAAATTTCCTTATTTTTGAAAGAAAAGCTCAGTTTTTTCCAATGAAGCTAACATTAAATGATTCAGAAATTCACTCTATACATTGTTAATGTGGTAAATCACTATTCTAGCTGCAAACGTCTGGTTTGTAATGCAATATCTTCATAGGTATATAGAGGCCCATTTGCAACAACCATCACTCCAGTGTTCTTATGGTACTTTGTGTTTGCTGTGTAAGAAGGCTAATGGATGGTTAAAATACCCTTGAAAAACCTTATGCAAGTATTTTAGCACAGCTGAAAGCAGTTTGGCTGATTAGAGAACCTATAAATCTGACCTTCCTTTGAGCTAGTTGAGAATCTGGAGCATTACATTTGTTGGTTCCATTAAATTCTCAAAATGGCCAGAAAAAAAGAACTTTCATGTGAAACTCGACAGTCTATTCTTGTTCTTAGAAATGATGGCTATTCCATGAGAGAAATTGCCAAGAAACTGAAGATTTCCTACAACTGTGTGCACTACTCACTTCAGAGGAGAACACAAACAGGATCTAACAAGTGTAGAAAGAGAAGTGGGCGGCCCCGCTGCACAACTGAGCAACAAGAGAAGTACATTAGAGTCTGTAGTTTGAGAAATCAACGCCTCACAGGTCCTCAACTGGCAGCTTCATTAAATAGTACGCGCAAAACGCCAGTGTTAACGTCTACAGTGAAGAGGCTACTTCGGATGCTGGCCTTCAGGGCAGAGTGGCAAAGAAAAAGCCATATCTGAGACTGGCTAATAAAAGGAAAAAAATAATATGGGCAAAAGAACACCGTCATTGGACAGAGGAAGATTGGAAAAAAGTGTTATGGACAGATGAATCCAAGTTTGAGGTGTTTGGATCACACAGAAGAACATTTGTGAGACTCAGAACAACTGAAAAGATGCTGGAAGAGTGTCTGATGCCATCTGTCAAGCATGGTGGAGGTAATGTGATGGTCTGGGGTTGCTTTGGTGGTGGTAAAGTTATTACTATTATTATTATTATTTATTTATTTTGCACCATTAATTCCATGGTGCTGTGCATGAGAAAGGGGTTACATACAGGGTTATAGATATCGTTTACAGTAAACAGGTTTACAGTGACAGACTGGTACAGAGGGGAGAGGTCCCTGTCCTTGCGGACTTACATTGTATGGGATAGTGGGGAAGAAACAGAAGGTAGGGGTGAGGCGGCGGCTCTGGCAGCGGTGAGGCGGCGGCTCTGGCGGCGGGTCTGGAGGCGGTGGCTTGGTTATTGTAGGCTGTAGGCTTTCCTGAAGAGATGGGTTTTCAGGTTCTGTCTGAAGGATCCGAGGGTGGTGGATAGTCGGACGTGTTGAGGCGTGGAATTCCAGAGGATGGGGGATATTCGGGAGAAATCTTGGAGGCGGTTATGTGAGGAACGAATAAGTGTGGAGGAGAGTAGGAGGTCTTGGGAGGATCGAAGATTACGTGAGGGAAGATATTGGGAGATTAGTTCAGAGATATAGGGAGGGGACAGGTTGTGAATGGCTTTGTAGATCAGTGTTAGTAGTTTGAACTGGATTCGTTGGGGAATTGGGAGCCAGTGGAGGGATTTTCAGAGGGGAGAAGCAGGGGAGTAGCGAGGAGAGAGGTGGACTAGCCGGGCAGCAGAGTTGAGGACAGACTGGAGTGGTGCAAGAGAGTTAGCTGGGAGGCCACAGAGGAGGGTGTTGCAGTAATCGAGGCGGGAGATGATGAGAGCATGCACAAGAGTTTTGGTAGATTGTGGGCTGAGGAAGGAACGGATTCTAGCAATATTTTTGAGTTGGAGGCGACAGGAGGTGGCAAGAGCTTGGACGTGAGGTTTGAAGGACAGGGCAGAGTCGAGAGTTACCCCGAGGCAGCGGATTTCAGATGCGGGTGAGAGCGTGATGCCATTTACCATAATAGATAGATCAGGTAGGGGGGATACGTGAGGTGGGGGAAAGATGATGAATTTGATTTTGTCTACATTGAGTTTAAGGAAGTGAGAGGTGAAGAAGGAGGATATGGTTGACAGACATTTCCCACAAAGTGGGAGATTTGTACCAGGTAAAAGGGATATTGAATAAGGAAGGCTATCACTCCATTTTGCAGCGCCATGCCATACCCTGTGGACAGCGCTTGATTGGAGTCAATTTCATTCTACCACAGGACAATGACCCAAAGCACACCTCATAATTATGCAAGAACTATTCAGGGAAGAAGCAGGCAGCTGGTATTCTATCGGTAATGGAGTGGCCAGCCCAGTCACCAGATCTCAACCCCATTGAGCTGTTGTGTGAGCAGCTTGACCGTATGGTACGCAAAAAGTGCCCATCAAGCCAAACCAACTTGTGGGAGGGGCTTCTGGAAGCATGGGGTGAAATTTCTCCAAATTACCTCAGCAAATTAGCTGCTAGAATGCCAAAGGTCTGCAATGCTGCAAAGGGAGCATTCTTTGACAAAAGCAAAGTTTGAAGGAGAAAATTATTTCAAATAAAAATCTTTTTTTTCGAACCTTATCAATGTCTGGACTAGATTTTAAATTCATTTGGCAACTCATTTGATTATTAAAAGTATGAGTGTTCATGGAAAACACAAAATTGTCTGGGTGACCCTAAACTTTTGAACGGTAGTATATATTGAAATGCATTTCAGTCCTTATTGGGATAGTACAAGAATTGAAAGTTATTCCAAAACTGGTATATAGCTGATGACTTACTTTTCCAGGAGGGAATTATTTTCTATCTCTGCAGTTAAAGTTATTCCGTATTTATAGGAGAAAGTCAAGTCGAGTACTTAGCTGTTTCTGACAGTGCCATAGATAATGAAAGGAGCGGAGATCTAACATGCGCACCTCCTTTCCATTGAGCAGAGGGCTCTGCAGATCCTGGGTCCCAGGATCCAGAATCCTCTTCTTGGGATCATAAGGGATCCTAGCTGTTACATCCCCATGGATTAACCCCTTCACCCCGAAGCCTGTTTTCACCTAAGTGACAGGGCCAATTTTTACAATTCTGACCACTGTCACTTGAGGTAATAACTCTGAAACGCTTCAACAGATCCTGGCGATTCTGACATTGTTTTCTCGTGACATATTGTACTTCATGATAGTGGTAAAATTTATTTGATATTACCTTCGTTTCTTTGTGAAAAAAACGGAAATTTGGCGAAAATTTTGAAAAGTTTGCAATTTTCAAACTTTGAATTTTTATACCCTTGCATTAGAGACTCATATCGCACAAATTAGTTAATAAATAACATTTCCCACATGTCTACTTTACATCAGCAACATTTTGGAACCAATTTTTTTTTCCTTAGGGAGTTATAAGGGTTAAAAGTTAAACAGCGATTTCTCATTTTTTCAACAACTTTTATAAAACCATTTTTTGTAGGGACCACATCATATTTGAAGTCACTTTGAGAGGCTTATAGGATTTAAAATACCCAAAAGTGACACCATTCTAAAAACTATACCCCCCGAGGTACTCAAAACCACATTCAAGAAGTTTATTAACCCTTCAGGTGCTTCACAGGAATTAACGCAATGTGGAAGGAAAAAAATAACATTTAACTTTTTTTTCCACATAATGATCTTTTAGCAACATTTTTTTTATTTTCACAAGGGTAAAAGAAGAAAATGGACCACGAAAGTTGTTGTGCAATTCCTTCTGAATACACTGATACCCCATATGTGGGAGAAAACCACTGTCTGGGCGCACGGCAGGGCTCGGAAGGGAAGGAGCGCCGTTTGACTATTTCAAACCAAAATTGGCTGGAATTGAGATCGGACACCATGTCCCGTTTGGAGAGCCCCTGATGTGCCTAAACAGTGGAAAACCGCCACAAGTGACCCCATTTTGGAAACTAGACCCTTCAAGGAACTTATTTAGCTATGTGGTGAGCACATTGAACCCCCAGGTGCTTCACAGAAGTTTAGAACGTAGAGGCGTGAAAATAAAAATTCACATTTTTTCCCCAAAAATGATCTTTTAACAACAATTTTTTTATCTTCACAAGTGTAAAAGGAGAAAATGGACCACTAAAGTTGTTGACCAATTTATCCTGAATACACTGATACCCCATATGTGGGGGAAAACCACTGTTTGGGCACACGGCAGGGCTCGGAAGGGAAGGAGCACCTTTTGACTTTTACAAACCAAAATTGGCTGGAATTGAGATCGGACACCATGTCCCGTTTGGAGAGCCCCTGATGTGCCTAAACAGTGGAAAACCGCCACAAGTGACCCCATTTTGGAAACTAGACCCTTCAAGGAACTTATCTAGCTATGTGGTGAGCACTTTGAACCCCCAGGTGCTTCACAGAAGTTTAGAATGTAGAGGCGTGAAAATAAAAATTCACATTTTTTTCCCCAAAAATGATCTTTTAACAACAATTTTTTTATCTTCACAAGTGTAAAAGGAGAAAATGGACCACTAAAGTTGTTGACCAATTTATCCTGAATACACTGATACCCCATATGTGGGGGAAAACCACTGTTTGGGCACACGGCAGGGCTCGGAAGGGAAGGAGCACCTTTTGACTTTTACAAACCAAAATTGGCTGGAATTGAGATTGGACACCATGTCCCGTTTGGAGAGCCCCTGATGTGCCTAAACAGTGGAAAACCGCCACAAGTGACCCCATTTTGGAAACTAGACCCTTCAAGGAACTTATCTAGCTATGTGGTGAGCACTTTGAACCCCCAGGTGCTTCACAGAAGTTTAGAACGTAGAGGCGTGAAAATAAAAATTCACATTTTTTCCCCAAAAATGATCTTTTAACAACAATTTTTTTATCTTCACAAGTGTAAAAGGAGAAAATGGACCACTAAAGTTGTTGACCAATTTATCCTGAATACACTGATACCCATATGTGGGGGAAAACCACTGTTTGGGCACACGGCAGGGCTCGGAAGGGAAGGAGCACCTTTTGACTTTTACAAACCAAAATTGGCTGGAATTGAGATTGGACACCGTGTCCCATTTGGAGAGCCCTTGATGTGCCTAAGCAGTGGAAAACCGCCACAAGTGACCCCATTTTGGAAACTAGACCCTTCAAGGAACTTATCTAGCTATGTGATGAGCACCGTGAACCTCCAAGAGCCTCACCAAAAATTATAATGATGAGTCGTAAAAAAAAATAGAACACATTTTTTCCACAAAAATGATCTTTAGCAAGGTTTTTTTTGATTTCCCAAGGGTTATAGGACAAAATAGAAAGAAAAAAATGTTGTGCAATTTTTCACGAGTACGCCGATACCCCATATGTGGGGAAAAACCACTGTTTGTGCGCATGGCAGAGCTCGGAAGGGAAGGAGCACCATTTGGAATGCAGACTTAGATGGATTGGTCTGCAGGCGTCACGTTGCATTTGCAGAGCCCCTGATGTACCTAAACAATGGAAATCCTCCACAAGTGACCCCATTTTGAAAACTGGACCTCCCAAGGAATTTATTTAGATATGTGGTGAGCACCGTAAACCTCCAAGTGCCTCACTCCACAAGTGACCCCATTTTGAAAACTGGACCTCCCAAGGAATTTATTTAGATATGTGGTGAGCACCGTAAACCTCCAAGTGCCTCACTCCACAAGTGACCCCATTTTGAAAACTGGACCTCCCAAGGAATTTATTTAGATATGTGGTGAGCACCGTAAACCTCCAAGTGCCTCACTCCACAAGTGACACCATTTTGAAAACTGGACCTCCCAAGGAATTTATTTAGATATGTGGTGAGCACCGTAAACCTCCAAGTGCCTCACTCCACAAGTGACACCATTTTGAAAACTGGACCTCCCAAGGAATTTATTTAGATATGTGGTGAGCACCGTAAACCTCCAAGTGCCTCACTCCACAAGTGACCCCATTTTGAAAACTGGACCTCCCAAGGAATTTATTTAGATATGTGGTGAGCACCGTAAACCTCCAAGTGCCTCACTCCACAAGTGCCACCATTTTGAAAACTGGACCTCCCAAGGAATTTATTTAGATATGTGGTGAGCACCGTAAACCTCCAAGTGCCTCACTCCACAAGTGACACCATTTTGAAAACTGGACCTCCCAAGGAATTTATTTAGATATGTGGTGAGCACCGTAAACCTCCAAGTGCCTCACTCCACAAGTGACCCCATTTTGAAAACTGGACCTACCAAGGAATTTATTTAGATATGTGGTGAGCACCGTAAACCACCAAGTGCCTCACTCCACAAGTGACCCCATTTTGAAAACTGGACCTACCAAGGAATGTATTTAGATATGTGGTGAGCACCGTAAACCTCCAAGTGCCTCACTCCACAAGTGACCCCATTTTGAAAACTGGACCTACCAAGGAATTTATTTAGATATGTGGTGAGCACCGTAAACCTCCAAGTGCCTCACTCCACAAGTGACCCCATGTTGGAAACTACACAGTGTGTTGTGTCAACAGGGTATAAACTAATTTTTATTATTTTGTGGACGTGTGGTATGCTTTGAAGCAATCCTTAATGCAAAGGCCAGGTTTCTCAGGGCAGGTTTCACAATGGTAAATTGTGTCCTTTCGGATTCCCCTCTTGGAACATACTCTGCACCGTTTTTGTGATCGTCCTATCCTCGCTGTTTGGGGAACCTGTCCTGGGAAATGTTGACCTTGGACAATACGGGCACTATCAGATTCAGAAGTACTGGGACCCTCACCTCCCTGAGTTCCAAACATTAGGGCCTTGATGACTACCTCCTGAAACTGAAGGAAGGTCCCCGTATTGCCTGCAGATCGGGACAGCACAAAAGCATTGTACAATGCCATCTGTACAATGTGCAATGCCAATTTTTTGTACCATACGTAAGCTTTTCGCATGGCACTGTATGGTTGGAGGACCTGATCTGAGAGATCCACACCCCCCATGTACCGATTGTAATCCAGGATACAATTTGGCTTTGGGACTTGTGTTGTGGTCCCACGAACAGTGGCAAGGGTGCTGTTGTCACGGTGTATGGTGGTCAGGATAAGGACATCCCTTTTGTCCTTATACTTGACCACCAGCATGTTGTCGCTGCATTTGGCTCTGCTTTCCCCTTTTCTCAGCGTTTGCCCAATTAGCGGCTTAGGGAGGCCTCGCTGATTTTTTCGCACGGTGCCACATGCAGCTGTACCTCTGGCAGAGAGGGCCTTGAAGAGTGGGATGCTGGTGTAAAAGTTGTCAATATAAAGGTGATAACCCTTATCCAGCAGTGGGTGCAGCAATTCCCACACAATTTTCCCACTCACCCCCAGGATGGGGGGGCATTCAGGGGGGTTAATCTGGGTGTCCTTACCCTCGTAGACCCTAAATCTGTGGGTGTACCCTGAGGTACTCTCGCACAGTTTGTACAGCTTTATTCCGTACCTGGACCTCTTACTGGGCAGGTACTGTCGGAATTTTAGCCTCCCTTTGAAATGAACGAGAGATTCATCAATAGCGATGTCCCTCTGGGGTGTGTACGCCTCAGCAAATTTTCTGCTGAAGTGTTCAACCACTGGACGAATTTTATATAGACGATCAAAGTTTGGATCGTCTCGGGGAGGACACTGCGCATTATCACTGAAATGCAAAAATGTTTGGATCGCTTCAAATCGTGTCCTTTTCATGGCCATGCGGAATACCGGTGTACTGTAGAGAATGTCAGTACTCCAGTATTGCCGAAGCTTTGGCTTTTTGATTAGGCCCATATGCAGCACAATTCCCCAAAATGTCATCATCTCTGCTGCATTTACGGGGGTCCATCTGGCATAAGATGACGTGGGATTTTGGGTAAAAAATTGTTGGGCATACAGGTTCGTCTGGGCCACCATAATATTTATTATTTCATCACTGAAAAAGAATTTGAAGAAGTCAATTTCAGTGAGGCCAGTCGTGTCAAACTGGATTCCTGAGCTGCTGCTGAAATCCGGAATGACGGGCTGAAAATTTTCCGGGGGTGCAATCCATACGGGATCGATTGCTGCAGGAGTTGCCTGGGTCCTACGGCGCCTTGTTAGGGGTCTTTCCTCACCAGATGAGGAGGAGGAGGAGGAGGAGGAATAGAGGAATGTGGGATCTTCCTCACTGGCTGAATCCGTGTCGGACGCAAGGATGGCGTAAGCCTCCTCTGGTGAATAGCGCCTTGTTGACGAATGGGCCATTTTTTTTTTCCCAAACCCTGGGTATGTGTGTGTAAGTGGTGCTTTTACACGTGTAATGTGTGGGGCTTGTGTATAGGGTACTCTTTATTAAAACCAATCAGAGAGAAAAAACAAGTAGTGAGAAAAAATGTAGAAGAAACAAGAAAAAAAGATGAAAAGAAAAATCAATGTAAAAAAATAAGTTTGTATAAAAAAAAAAGTATAAATTTACCCTACGCAACTAAATATTTTTTTTACAAAAGAAAAGCGAACGCCACTAACAGTGTGACGTACGCTCCCCTAATGCACTAGAGATTATCCGGCGATAGCAGATTTTTTTTATGCACAAGACGCTACCTCCCTACCTATAAAACTCAGTACGATTTTTTTTTTTCTAAAAGATGATCGGTCGTCACTAACGCTGTGACGCTGGCTACACTAACACGCTACCACTAAACTACTCTGTAGAATTTTTTTTTTCTCTAAAAAAAAAAAAAGACCGGTCGTCACGAACGCTGTGACACCAGCTAATCTACGTCTAAGACTACACTGTACTAACTACTGTTATATTTTTGTAAAAGAAAAAAAAAAATCGGACGTTGCTTAGACTGCAATGTCCGCTACACTAACTAAAAAAAAAAAGTCCTGTAGCGCAGTCTCTGATCAGCAGCGATACTGATCAGAGCGCTGCGGACACAGGAAGAGCACGAATGCTCTGCGCGGGACGCCGCGCACAGGAAAAAAAGCGCAAAAAAGTGCGCAAAAAATTGAATTGGAGGGGGGTACTTGAACAGGGATGGAGGGACGTCACCAAACACTGACGCCGGCTACGCTACCTTGTTACGTCTAAAACTACACTGTACTAACTACAATTTTTTTTCTAAAAAAAAAAAAAAAAAACGTACGTCGCTTAGACTACAATGTCCGCTACACTAACTAACCTAAAAAAAAAAGTCCTGTGGCGCAGTCTCTGATCAGCAGCGATACTGATCAGAGCGCTGCGGACACAGGAAGAGCACGAATGCTCTGCGCGGGACGCCGCGCACAGGAAAAAAAGCGCAAAAAAAGTGCGCAAAAAATTTCAATTGGAGGGTGGGGGAGGGAGGGGGTACTGGAACAGGGATGGGGGGATGGGAAAGGGGTGGGGGAGGTGCTGCTGCTGCTGTGATCACAGGAGTCACACAGCAGGCAGATGGCAGCAGAGAGCACACAGCACGGAGCACAAGCTGAAGCAGGAGCACAAGCTGGAGGCAGGAGATCCCAGGGAGGATCGCACTGGCCACCAATGGATTCCTTCACTAAGGTGACACAGAGGGGCTTAGACCACCGCTCTGCACGCCAAATCTGAGAGAAAGATGGCGTGCAGGGCGGTGATCGGTATTTTAAATTAACCCCTTTGGCGCTGATTGGCTAGAAGCTATTGTTCAGCCAATCAGCGCCACAGGGGTTAATCAGGTGAGGTGACGTGGCGATCACCCCACCTACTGTGACGGCTGTGATTGGTGCGACGTCACACAGCATCAATCACAGCCTGTCACATGCTTTTTTTTTTTTTTTTTTAAACTTTATTGTCACATCGCTGTGATTGGCTGGTCAGAATTGACCAGCCAATCACAGCGATCGCTGATGCGGGGGGGCGGTGCAGGCACCCGGGGCTGCGTGCAGGGATTGTTTGCTGTCAGGAACAGCAGACACCGGAACCCGATCACCGCGCGGTGACCGGAAAATGGCGGCGCCGTACTAGTTCTGCGGCTGGCACTTATGCAGTGCCGGCAGCGCAGTACTAGTACGGCGCATGGCGCGAAGGGGTTAATAAGTTATCCCCTATCAAATTGTTAGGAAAAACTGTTAGATTCTGGGAATAACTCTTTAACAAAATTTACATAAAGGTAACAGTGGAAACCTCTGTACTTCACTCATAGACCCCTCCACTGTAAAGCAATGTATACCACACATAGGGCAACTCAGACACAACTCAGACAGATTTTTTGTGCATACCCGAGCACCCTGGGCAAACTCCAGTAACCAGCACTTGCACTCATCACTATTTCTGGTGTATTCATAGTGTCGGATGTGTCCATACCGTGGCTGTTCCTGATGAGAGAATAAAAAGGATGAATGACCCAAAAGTGGCTGGAAAAGTGAAGCTGAGTGATAAGGCGATCGCATGGCTAAAATGGGAGCAGTAGAGATATAATTAGCAAGTGCATTAATAATGGATTGACCTCTTCCCTCTCCAGTCGCACGTCAATGTTTTAATTTGATTAAAGAGATGAATAAAATCTTCTACTAATCAATATTTCCTCCTCTATATAAAAGACATCAGATACAATCATGTTAAGATGAAATCTGGGCTTTCAGTATATATCAGGAAAAGCCGTCTAACCAAGCATCCTGTAATGAGATAGACCTAACAGGATTCATAGGTATGAAATAAAAATAAAGTAGTCACTGTCTGGTTTCACGATGGTTGTCATAGCTATTTCCAGGACTATACACTCCTCAGCACTGAAATGGCAACTCAGAGAAGGTTGTGACATTATGAGAATCACAGGATCGACAGACATGTTAATGATAATCAAATGATAAAAGAAGGGAAGCAAAATAAATAAAGAAAATAAAAAAAGATTCAATTTATTCAGTATAGAGTATAAGCACAAAAATCCCTGCGCTTACATGCCTTGGCTGCTATCAATGATGTTATTAATGGTTGTCTGAGGAATGTTCTGCACACAGAATGCACTTGGGCAGCAAATCATCAAGATCCGCTGCTGGCACCTGCCTTTTCAGTTAACGACCAATGAGTTTCCAGATGCGATCGATGGAAGACAAGTTCAGGAGACGCTGCACGCCGTTGTAGCTCGTCTAGGACACACAGGCTGCTCACAGTAGCACAAGCAACATGTGACCTGGTGTTGACATGCTGAAAAATGGCCCCTGGGGCGCACTGTCATGTTCCCTTATGAAGGCCTCATCATGGCATTGCTCATGTGGTCTGCAGATCAATCACCAGCTTACTTTGCATCCAAAACAAAGGCAGGACTCATCGCTGTAGAGAATAGACTACCATTCCAGCCTCCATTGCCATCTTGTTCTGCACCATGACAGCATTTGATAACGGCTGCGTTTTATGTTCATGAAAACATTTTTGAGAAAGAAAAGAGCAATTTGGCAGTAGCTCCATCCCCCTAAGTCTCCATTAGATGTGAATTCACTTTCAGAAACATTGTAGATACATTGCTTGTCCATGTTAATGATCTGACAGACGTTTACGTGAGATGATGCTCTGGTAATCCATTTTGGTCTCATTCCTTCTTGTTTTCCTTATGCAGTGAAGTGAATTCTCCTACGGCGCGGTAGGCCAGCCATGCCAGATCCGATATGATGACATCAGGTTTGGTCACTATGTTCCAGCCCACTTCCATCCAGATCTTCAGATTTCTGTGGCCTTTCTCCAGTAATGCTGAATGGAGTCTTTTAACGCAAATTATATTCATTGATGTCATTGATCCATTGTTGTCATTGTACCGTTATCCATGTGCAAAGTCTGTAAATCCTTCACCTACCATGTGTTATGTGTTATAATACTTGTGTCTACTTATATGGCGGTGGAGCTTTTGGAACCCAGTAGATACCTCGGATACATCTGCTCTCTCATACCCTATGCCCCTGCTTTTACTTAAAGGGGTTGTCTCATATTCATAAATGTTTCTTGAAAACCAAGCAAGTTAGCAATTTACCTCTTACTAAAAATCCTCTTAGTTGTTAAGATTTTTAATTCTATACTTTAGTGCACTTTGCCTGTGTTACTGGCCACCTCTGTTGTCTCAGTAATTTCCTAGGCAAAGAGTTCAATATCTTGCAAGGTCTTTGATATACTGTTTCCAAGTGCTGTTCTGGATCAGTGTCCTTGTCCTCCTCTGTTGCTGCAGAAACAAAACCGACTCTGCTAGCAACATTGAAGAGTGCCCAGTTTGGACCAGTGGCTCAACTATGTCACTAGTCCAAGCTGTCAATCATTAGGAATGTACCTCCCCATACCCCACTCCACATGTCACGTAGTGACTTGGGACTGTGGGTGCCTACCAAATCCCTTGAACTAGGGGCGCCCTAGTCTATCTATGTCCCCAGAATTACTCCTGAAGGTGGAGACGCCGGGGTCATGTGCCTTGCTATACTTCTATATTAACCCTTATCTGTTCCTTCGCACACCCAGGGAGGTCTAAGGCTGAAGTGTAGAAGATATCACTAACCAGACAAACAAGGGAAGGCAGAGAAAAATAAAAACAACAACCATGCAAAATACACTCACCAAACAGCAGAGTGGAAAACAGGGGAGGTATAGGAAGGTGAAATTAAATAGGAAAGGATGAAGATGAACAAACACCACTCAACAATTTTGAAAAATTCTCCAAACGCCTACCTCCAGACACAAACTTCACCTCCAACTCCTAACTAGGCAGTAAGAACTATCACTGGCAATTGCCAACTGCCAGTGGTGAGCATATATAGTAGAGGGGAGTGGCCAACACTGAACAGCTTAGTCAATCGAGGTCAGAGAGCTTCAAAAGATCAACTGAACTGATTAACCCTTGCTCTGCCAGCAAGGAAAAAACTGCACTGTTTAATAAGATGATGAATCAGTTATAATCAGTTCAGCAGTTTATAAAACCAGACGTCGCAATCTTCTGGCCCTTCTCTGTTGTGATTTCCCCATGACACCATGTCTGTTAAGCAGGAATGCAAGGAAAGACAGAACATAGCATAAAATGTTAAACTTTTAAAATTAGAACTTCTGCTTCTATAATGACAGGACTCCTATTAAGAAACCATAATAATGTTCTAATTTAGCTTGAAACTGTCCATTCTTGGCTGTAACTGTGCATAGTCTTCCTGGGTTTATAGTATTAGCTGGACATATATTTGCAAGGAATATTCCAAGTAACTGCTGTGAAATAATATGTACAACGGATTTTTATGGATCTTATAAAATCTGCTGCCCTGGTGCTTTGGTGGTCCACACCGCTCCTGCAGTGATGAACACTCTGAAGACACTCGGTTATCACTCATCCCTAATGGTTATTTATTTCATAACATTCCCTACTCTTTGCAAAATGTTATAAGTTTCCAGAAAATCCTTTTAATTCTAACACTGTTGTATAGGAATTGGCTATCCCGTGGTGTAAAGTGAGGGTGGCTAGAATTCTGGATGAGCAGGCCGATGCCACATGAAAGACTGTTCAATTTATCGCTACCTCTCTGCTTAGAAATGTCAATGATTTATGCAACTGTATATGAAATGTATGTACTGTACGGATCTTCTCACCTCGCTGATTAGTGGCTTTATTTCCACAGCAATAAAGTACTATACGTTATACATTATATTTTGTGTGGTTGTTATATCATAAGAGATTATATTAAAGGGAATTTTAACGAATATACATTGATGGTTTAGTCCTCTGGGACAACAGCTAATCAGGAGAACAAACGGGTGTCGGAGCTGTGCGGCAGGGCTGGCCATTGAGCGACACAATCCTCTCTTAGCTTTCGATTATTCAGCTTCAGCTTTCAAGATGTATACGATTTTTTTTTATTTTCCAGCCGATTGACTTACTGTATATAAGGCCATGTTCACACCATCCTTTTTTTAATGCGGAACTGCCGCGATTTTCCCGCTGCGGTCCGCAGCTGTTTTCCATGCAGGGTACATTACAATGTACCCTATGGAAAACAGGAACTGCTGTGCCCACATTGCGGAAAATCGCGAAAAAAGCCGCGCTGAATAGCCGCGGTAAAAAAGAAGTACTGTTCTGCCCATCTTAATGTGCAAAGAGTTAATTATCATGTTATTCAAGTTGTGGCCACTGGAGGTCATCAGTTGCCTACTTTTCATGTTGTTTACCAACCTTTCCCTCCTAAGAGCAATGTCTTATGGGTTAGTTCCGCCCACATTCTTCTTGTGAAGACAAGCTTCAGTAGCCATTTTTCCTGAGATCTGCAGAGAGGCACACGTGCTCCTGTCTCGCTTACTTTCTTACCCCTGTCCTAACGGATCTCGTTTTTCACCAGTCATCCACTATGATCAGTCATTCACTATGATTATTCACTGAACATCCACCTTGTACATCAACATCATTCACTATTTGATCATCTACTATGAATACTGTCCACCATTGTTGTTCAACGTTATAGTTTTGGTTATCATCACCCTAATAAATAAGACTTAAGCATCAACACAGTCTGTTTACTGGGATGTGGATGAAGGTTTAGCCGTATGTTGGAATCCACACAGCATCCTACGTGGAGGAAGGCAGAACAGTGAAAAACGAGACCGCCAGTCGCAGGCGGTGATTGTAAAGTAAGATCAGATTAGCTGCCTTCAGTGAAACTGATAGCCGGTCGCAGGCTGTAGTTCAGACTGTACGGAACCGCTAACACCCACACTGCTCCGCATTCGGGTATCACAGCAGCCGCCATACAGCCGCGGGACTATACTGCAGCCCGCCAAGAGGAGCTACATCATTCCCGCCACGCGGAAGCTCACCGCACCTAGACTCAGTTTCCCGCCAAAACACTCAGCAGTACGCAGCTAAGCGCACAATGTCTCGAAACAGCACATCCTCACTCAAGACGAGGTCACGAGCAAGCTCGAGCAGGTCATCATTAGCAGAGCTGGCTGCTGTCGCTCGTACTGAAGCTGAAGCAGCCAAAGCGAGGTCCTCCTTTGCCGAGAAAGAAATGCATCTAAAGCTGAGACAAGCAGAGCATGAGGCAGAAAAGGTGCGTTTGCAGGCAGAACAAACTGCACGCCTGCAAGCCGAAACCGCACGTTTGCGGGCAGAGCATGAAGCAGAAAATGCACGTTTGCGGGCAGAGCAAGAAGCAGAAGGTGCGCGCCTGCAAGTGTCTCTAGAAAGACTTATGGTAGACAAAGAGGTAGCAGCTGCAATAGCTAAGGCAGAGTACTTGGAAGCCATGAAGGATCCTGATTATGAGAGACGCAGCAACGTTCTTGGAACAGATCTAGAGCAGCAAGATCCAGCTCAGCGCGTCGCAGAGTACGTTCATCGACACTCCAGCATGGACAACACCCTCGACAGACTACAACGATCAGCCTACGCCGATTATCATCGATCCAACCCCGAACTTCACTACTACAAACAAGAAGACGTCCAAGACAGAGGAGTCGACCACAGCTACCGTTCCACTGAGAAGAAGGTACAGCTCCCACCTCACCTTAAAGAGACATCTTCTTCACCAGAAAGGTACTATGCAGACTGTCCGAAGCCAAGAGCATCTCACAGGTATGGTGATGCACCACACACTAGACATGGCTATAACATACCGGCTCGTACCAACACTGATCAAGCCACCATAGACTTAGCAAAGTTCTTTGCCCGCCGAGAACTGGTAACAAAAGGACTTGTAAAGTTCACTGACAAAGCCAAAAACTACAAGTCGTGGCGAGCTTCGTTCCAGAACGCCATTCAGGGACTGGACCTTTCTAGTAGTGAGGAGTTAGATCTCCTGGTAAAGTGGCTTGGAACTGAATCGGTCGAGCATGCTAAAAGACTAAGAGACATTAACATAGAATACCCACACATAGGTTTACGTAAAGTGTGGGAAAGACTTGACGAATGCTATGGGTCCGTAGAAGTAATAGAGAATGCTTTATTCAAAAGAATTGATGATTTCCCTAAGATAGGGCCCAAGGGTTATCAAAGACTTAGAGAATTGAATGATTTATTGATAGAGTTACAGGTCGCCCAGAAGGAAGGTCACTTGGCTGGATTGGCATTCTTAGACACTGCTAGGGGTGTCAATCCAATAGTACAAAAACTTCCTTACAATCTTCAAGAAAGGTGGATTATACATGGTTCACGGTATAAACAAATTCATAACGTACCATTCCCTCCTTTTGCTGTATTTGTTGAGTTTGTCACCCAGCAAGCCAAGATCAGAAATTACCCTAGTTTTGATTTCACTCTGTCATGCTCCACTACCCCTGGTGTCAAACCCAGTAAGACACCCGTGGCAGTCCATAAAACTGATATTGATTCCACAGGTCCTCCACACAAGTCAACTAAGCCCCCTACGGAAGAGAGCAAACCTCAGGATGTTAGTAAGCAGTGTCCTCTACACAGGAAACCACATCCTCTACTAAAGTGCAGAGCCTTCAGGGAGAAGACTTTAGAGGATCGCAAAGGTTTCCTCAAGGAAAACAACATCTGCTTCAAATGCTGTGCTACGACCTCTCACTTCGCCAGGAACTGTGGAGCTAGCGTGAAATGTGCAGAATGCAGCAGCACGGATCACAATACAGCCTTGCATCCTGGACCACCTCCAGGAGTGTTGTCACAAGCAGAGGAGCACGATGAGAAACAGAAGAACACCGATGAAGACACCCCTGCAGTCACCTCTCAATGTACGGAGATCTGTAAGGGACTCAAGGGAGGAAGATCCTGCTCAAAAATCTGCCTTTTCCGAGTCTATCCAACAGGCCACAGAGACAAAGCGCTCAAGATATATGCAATCCTAGATGACCAAAGTAATAGGTCTTTAGCCAGGTCCATCTTCTTTGACAACTTCAGCATTGTAGGCCCCAGTTCTCCCTACTCCCTTAGGACATGTTCAGGTACCGTCGAGACGGCGGGGAGGAAAGCAACCGGATACAAAGTGGAGTCCATGGATGGCCAGACCTATCTGTCACTACCGACCATCCTGGAGTGCAACCAGATTCCTGACAACAGGTCTGAGATACCTTCACCAGAGGTGGCAACGTATCACCCCTACCTGAAGCGTATAGCCCACCTGATACCTAAGTTGGAACCAGAAGCGCCAATAGCTTTACTTCTGGGAAGAGATATACTACGAGTCCACAAGACTAGAGAATATATCAACGGCTCACTGAATGCTCCATACGCGCAGAGGCAAGACCTTGGATGGGTCATTGTAGGAGATGTCTGTCTAGGAGGAGCACACAAGCCGGTCTCAGTCAACAGTATGCTTACCAGCACACTAGAAAATGGACGTCCATCTCTCTTCCAGCCGTGTCACAATAGTCTGTTGGTAAAGGAACTACCGAGCAGCACTCCCCTACCTTGCCCTTTCTCAGTTCCTATCAACGAAGACCACGCCTGTGAAGGTGAACAAGACCACATAGGATGTACAGTCTTCCACAGGACGAAGGAAGACAACAAGGTAGCGATGTCTATAGAAGACAAGATATTCCTGGACATCATGGACGAACAAATAGTCAAGGATACGGCGAATAGTTGGGTCGCACCTCTACCATTTCGACCTCAGAGGAGACGCCTACCCAACAACAAGGAATTGGTCTACAGCAGATTCATCTCCCTAAGACACAAGCTTCAGAAGTCACCTGAGACGAAGGAACATTTCTTTACCTTCATGGGAAAGATATTCCAGAACAACCACGCAGAGATTGCACCTGCACTTCGACACGGAGAGGAGTGTTGGTACCTGCCCATCTTCGGAGTGTACCATCCTAAGAAGCCAGGTCAAATTAGAGTGGTATTCGACTCAAGTGCCAAATGCGAAGATGTGTCATTGAATGATGTCTTACTGTCGGGCCCAGACCTCAACAACAGACTTCTGGAAGTATTACTCTGTTTCCGTAGAGATTCAGTGGAATTTATGGCCGACATACAACAGATGTTCCACTGTTTTCTCGTCAAAGAGGAACACAGAAACTACCTGTGGTTCTTCTGGTACCGTGACAACGACCCGGACGAAGACATCGCAGAGTACCGGATGCGGGTACACATCTTTGGGAACAGTCCTTCCCCAGCGGTCGCAATCTACAGCCTCCGACATTCTGCCAAAAATGGTGAAGAAGAGTATGGCTCGGATGTCAGGTCCTTTGTGGAAAAGGATTTTTACGTGGATGACTGTTTGAAGTCCACACCGACAAGTGAGGCCGCAATCAGTCTACTAAAGAGGACTCGTGACATGCTCGCTCAGTCTAACCTAAGGTTACACAAGATTTCTTCCAACAGCCGAGAGTTGATGGAAGCCTTTCCCTCTGAAGACTATTCCAGCGATCTAAAGGATTTAGACCTCAGCATCGACCCCCTTCCTATGCAGCGGAGCCTTGGATTGCTGTGGGACCTGAAGACAGATACCTTCACCTTTCAGATCAGCAAGGATGAGAAACCCTTCACGCGCAGAGGAGTTCTTTCCTTCGTGAATAGTTTATACGACCCCTTGGGGTTCGTAGCTCCAGTAACCATCCAAGGAAAGCTGATGCTCAGGGACTTCACCCAAGACACTACTGGTTGGGATGATCCACTTCCAGCGGGAAAGGCTGACCTGTGGGCAGAGTGGAGGAAGTCTCTTGAAGCCCTGACCAACCTTCGTGTGAAACGACCGTATGCTCCTGTGCCATCCACAGAGGTCAAAACGCAAACACTTTGTATTTTCTGTGATGCATCAGTCAAAGCGATTGCAGCAGTAGCGTACCTCAAATCCACAGACGTAAGCGGACAATGCCATATCGGGTTCGTTATGAGCCGGACGAAATTGGCGCCACTTCGTGAACACACGATACCCAGACTGGAACTCTGTGCTGCTGTCCTCGCAGTTGAGTTGGCCGAGCTGGTCTCGGATGCGATGGGCCTGAAGATCGGGGATGCAGAGTTCTACACCGATAGCAAGGTGGTACTGGGGTACATCTGTAACGAGACACGACGCTTCTACGTCTACGTCAGCAACCGGGTACTTCGGGTAAGAAGATCCACCGACCCTAATCAGTGGCACTACGTACCTACTCATCACAATCCTGCGGACCACGCGACTAGATCCGTTGCACCCAGTCATCTGAAGGACACTTCATGGTTCACAGGTCCTACCTCTTTGTACCGTTCGATGTCCCAGATCAACAGGCCTGAAACTTTCGAACTAGTGGGTCCAGACACAGACGAAGAGATCCGACCTCAAGTGTCTGCTCTACATACAGAGATTTCAAGCTACCACCTCGAATCTCACCGGTTCAGCAGGCTCTCCACCTGGAAGTCACTTGTTCGAGCTATAGCTTGTCTATTTCTTGTAACCCAGTCCTACAAGACAGCACTTTCTAGTGATTCTGGAGATCCATCCATCCTTACTCCTGCAATGTTACTCACACAGAAAACCTGTGTCCCGAAAGCTCCACTCAGAGAATTCAATGACAAATACCTCTACAGACGACAATGGAGGCAAGTACAAAGCGTGTCCAACGTCTTCTGGAATAGATGGAGGAAACAGTATCTCTCCACTCTGCAAAGCAGGACAAAGTGGCAGAAAGACCGCTCAAACATTCAATCTGGCGATGTTGTACTCGTCAAAGACAGTTGGCCACTCGGCCTAGTCATTAAGACCCTGCCCAGTAAAGATGGGAAAGTGCGGAAAGTAGAGGTCAGAGTGTGCAAGCTTGGAGAAAACAAACTGTTCCTCAGACCCGTTACCGAGCTTGTATTATTATTTTCCCCAAAAGAACCTAATTGTGGCATCTGTTGACGCCAAGCGGGGAGTGTTCTGCCCATCTTAATGTGCAAAGAGTTAATTATCATGTTATTCAAGTTGTGGCCACTGGAGGTCATCAGTTGCCTACTTTTCATGTTGTTTACCAACCTTTCCCTCCTAAGAGCAATGTCTTATGTGTTAGTTCCGCCCACAATTCTTCTTGTGAAGACAAGCTTCAGTAGCCATTTTTCCTGAGATCTGCAGAGAGGCACACGTGCTCCTGTCTCGCTTACTTTCTTACCCCTGTCCTAACGGATCTCGTTTTTCACCAGTCATCCACTATGATCAGTCATTCACTATGATTATTCACTGAACATTCACCTTGTACATCAACATCATTCACTATTTGATCATCTACTATGAATACTGTCCACCATTGTTGTTCAACGTTATAGTTTTGGTTATCATCACCCTAATAAATATGACTTAAGCATCAACACAGTCTGTTTACTGGGATGTGGATGAAGGTTTAGCCGTATGTTGGAATCCACACAGCATCCTACGTGGAGGAAGGCAGAACAAGTACCATGCCACTTCTTTTTGTGGAACTGTAGCAGTTCTGCACCCATAGACCTCCATTGTGAGGTCAAACCCGCAGTAAAACCCGCAGACGAAAAAAATATCTGTGGGTTTTCTGCGGTTTGTGGTGCAGAACCGCTGCAGTGTGGCTGCCCCCCCGTGCCCCAATCCCACCCCCCATGCTCCGATGCCACCCCCCGTGCTCCGACGCCCCCCCCGTGCCCTCATCTCCCCCCCTTATACTTACCCGGCCTCCCGTTGTCCGTCCGTCCGTCTTCTCCCTGGGCGCCGCCATCTTGCAAAATGGCGGGCGCATGCGCAGTGCGCCCTCTGAATCTGCCGGCCGGCAGATTCGTTCCAACGTGCATTTTGATCACTGAGATATAACCTATCTCAGTGATCAAAATAACAAAAATAGTAAATGACCCCCCCCCCCCTTTGTCACCCCCATAGGTAGGGACAATAAAAAAATAAAGAATTCCTTTTTTTTTTTTTCCACTAAGGTTAGAATAGGGTTAGGGTAGGGTTAGGGGTAGGGGTAGGGTTAGGGTATTTTCAGCCATTTTAACCCTAAAAAACTTCCTAGAAAACACACAGACTCTGCATAGAAAACTGCATAAAAAAACGCACTAAAAAACGCATCAAAAAACGCATCAAAAAACGCACCAAAAAAGCACCAAAAAAAGGACCTGCGTTTTCTGCCAAGAGCTGCAGTTTTTAGTGCAGAAAAAACAGCAGGGAAATCAGGAACGTGTGAACATGGCCTAAGGGCTTGTTTTTTGTGAAATGAGCTGTAATTTTTTTCATTACCATTTTGGGGTTAATATGACTTTCTGATCTGTTTTCATTCCATGTTTGAAGTTGTAGCGAATTGACCAAAAATCATTTCAATTTGTTTTATTTTTTAGTTTTAACATTCACCGTATGGGATACTGGGATACGCTTTAATATTTCTTTATGGTGGACAGTTATGTACACGACAATTAAATTTTTTTTTAAATTAGATGTTATGTACATTCTGGTAGAAAAGGGGCTGCCCGATATGAACTTCGATTTTGTTTTAATATATGTCCCTCCATTTTTCCATTTTTGATTAAGCCCCCATAGAGGACCTAATCCTGTGATCACTTGTACTATATACTACACTGCAAAACTGTAATAATGCAATGGATCGTAAAATTACCAGTTTCCTATAGGTGTACAAACATCACAGACACAGAAGCCTTCAATATGTCCATGGATTTAATGACAGTGCCATCACCACCCCATAATTGCATTGTTGATGGGCATTGGGAGGGAGCAGCCCATCCCCATTTCCTTCCTTTTGAAGGGAATCTCTTAGCAGGTTTTTCCTATGTAAGGGCAACACAAGGTAGTGTCTGAGACACTGATTTCAGTGATATGTCACTTATTAGGCTGTGTGCTGTTTCAATGCAATGAGTGTTTTAGTAGCAGGAGATTATCACTGGCTGGACTAGATGCCCTCCTGGTCCAACAACGCCCCCAGCACTAATTAGCAGTTTACTGTCAATATACAGTGTGCACGGAAAGCTGCCAATCAATCATTGGTGTGGGCGGAGCTTGCTTTCTGAGCTCTGCTACATGCTGCATTTAAGAACTCTGATTGTATCAGAACTGCTGCACCCAGTAAACTAAGTGATACATCACTGGAATCACAATCTCTTTCTCTACATCATGCTGCTTTCAAATATTGCTGTCACAACTGCTCTATGGTAACATGATCATTAATCTAGGTCCCTTAGCCCTTCCATAATTTTGCCTGTGCCGCTTATTTAGCTCAGGCCCATTTACTTGGACCTTCCCATAGATGGAACCTGTTAAGAACAATAGTTTTTACACAAAACCTCTTTAACCCTGCTGTTTTGTTCGCATTTACTATACACTTGTAGTGTTCCGGGTCACTATGACCCGGCTTATTAAACCTTGATTTTAGACACTCTAACTCCATTTTTTTTATACTTTTTGCTTACTAGACTGTTTGTAAACATGTTTGGTAGTAAAAAAAAAAAAAAGAAAAATGAACTAGAAATCTTTTTTTTTTGTTTTTATTCTGAAAAAAACAGATCAATGAGCAAAACGAAAATAGAAAACTACACATATTTTGTAATAAAAAAAAACCTTTGTAAGTAAACAATAATACTAAAGTCTGAGAAAAAAAACAGCTTCAAAAACAATAAGAGCTTCTATACTACATCAAAGCATACCAGTGCTCAATATCCAGCAATCTATCATGCTAAGTGTAGAGCAGTGTATCACACAGTAATAACACTAATTACATGTAATAAAATAAAATAAAAGTATTCCTTTACAATATACAATCTATCAATAGAATTGATTAGTAAAAGCATAACAAGCAACATACCTGTAGAAAACAAAGATACTGCCTGGAACAGAGATATCCTGGAACAGAGGTATGTACACAGCTGCTCTCCAAAGAAACCGAAAGGTAACATGTCTGGGCTAGCATATGTGTACTGATAAGAGCAGAGAAGATAAGAACCCTTCTGAAAACAAGCAGATAAGCCAGGAAGACAGACTTACTTTACAAAAAAAAGTCTTAGCGCGTTCTGAGCAGTCCGTTCTGCGCATAATATACACATGTAGTGCACACCTAGTGATCTCTCCGGATGCACTCTACATTTTAGAATAGACTGCGCACCAAAAATAATCAATATAAAGCCATTTTTATGGTGCGCAGATCTCAATGCATACCCCCGGTAGAGCGCGTGTACGACCCCATTGAAATAATTTAGGAAATAAATCAATTGATATACAATAGTAGATGCAATAAATAGACCAAACTGAGGTTATAACTCCTTTATTTCACTGAAAATATGGCCTTACATGTTATGAAAGGTAATTCAGTACCACAATGGACATAGAGGTCAGCGCACATACAGTGACCTGGCAATAACCCAAAAAACAAGAACGAGCTCTGAGACGTGGGAACTCTGTTGACCGCAATCCCTAATCCTCTCCAACCACACTAAAGGCAGCCGTGGATTGCGCCTAACACTCCCTATGCAACTCGGCACGGCCTGAGAAACTAGCTAGCCTGAAGATAGAAAATAAGCCTACCTTGCCTCAGAGAAATACCCCAAAGGAAAAGGCAGCCCCCACATATAATGACTGTGAGTTAAGATGAAAAGACAAACGTAGAGATGAAATAGATTTAGCAAAGTGAGGCCCAACTTTCTGAACAGAGCGAGGATAGGAAAGGTAACTTTGCGGTCAACACAAAACCCTACAAGAACCACGCAAAGGGGGCAAAAAGACCCTCCGTACCGAACTAACGGCACGGAGGTACACCCTTTGCATCCCAGAGCTTCCAGCAACAAATTAGACAAGCTGGACAGAAAAAATAGCAAACAAATAGCAAAGAAGAACTTAGCTATGCAGAGCAGCAGGCCACAGGAATGATCCAGGGAAAAGCAAGTCCAACACTGGAACATTGACAGGAAGCCAGGATCAAAGCATTAGGTGGAGTTAAGTAGAGAAGCACCTAACGACCTCACCAGATCACCTGAGGGAGGAAACTCAGAAGCCGCAGTACCACTTCCCACCACCAACAGAAGCTCACAGAGAGAATCAGCCGAAGTACCACTTGTGACCACAGGAGGGAGCTCTGCCACAGAATTCACAACAGTACCCCCCCCCTTGAGGAGGGGTCACCGAACCCTCACCAGAGCCCCCAGGCCGACCAGGATGAGCCACATGAAAGGCACGAACAAGATGGGGAGCATGGACATCAGAGGCAAAAACCCAGGAATTATCTTCCTGAGCATAACCCTTCCATTTAACCAGATACTGGAGTTTCCGTCTAGAAACACGAGAATCCAAAATCTTCTCCACAATATACTCCAATTCCCCCTCCACCAAAACCAGGGCAGGAGGATCAACAGATGGAACCATAGGTGCCACGAATCTCGGCAACAATGACCTATGGAATACGTTATGCATGGAAAAAGAATCTGGAAGGGTCAGACGAAAAGACACAGGATTAAGAACCTCAGAAATCCTATACGGACCAATGAAACGAGGTTTAAACTTAGGAGAGGAAACCTTCATAGGAATATGACGAGAAGATAACCAAACCAGATCCCCAACACGAAGTCGGGGACCCACACGGCGTCTGCGATTAGCGAAACGTTGAGCCTTCTCCTGGGACAAGGTCAAATTGTCCACTACATGAGTCCAAATCTGCTGCAACCTGTCCACCACAGTATCCACACCAGGACAGTCCGAAGACTCAACCTGTCCTGAAGAGAAACGAGGATGGAATCCAGAATTGCAGAAAAATGGCAAAACCAAGGTAGCTGAGCTGGCCCGATTATTAAGGGCGAACTCAGCCAAAGGCAAAAAGGACACCCAGTCATCCTGATCGGCAGAAACAAAGCATCTCAGATATGTTTCCAAGGTCTGATTGGTTCGTTCGGTCTGGCCATTAGTCTGAGGATGGAAAGCCGAGGAAAAAGACAAGTCAATGCCCATCGTACCACAAAAGGCTCGCCAAAACCTTGAAACAAACTGGGAACCTCTGTCAGAAACGATATTCTCTGGAATGCCATGTAAACGAACCACATGCTGGAAGAACAATGGCACCAAATCAGAGGAGGAAGGCAATTTAGACAAGGGTACTAGATGGACCATCTTAGAAAAGCGATCACAGACCACCCAAAGGACTGACATCTTTTGAGAAACGGGAAGATCAGAAATAAAATCCATAGAGATATGTGTCCAAGGCCTCTTCGGGACCAGCAAGGGCAAAAGCAACCCACTGGCACGAGAACAGCAGGGCTTAGCCCGAGCACAAATCCCACAGGACTGCACAAAAACACGCACATCCCACGACAGAGACGGCCACCAAAAGGATCTAGCCACCAACTCTCTGGTACCAAAGATTCCAGGATGACCAGCCAACACCGAACAATGAACCTCAGAGATAACTTTATTGGTCCACCTATCAGGGACAAACAGTCTCTCCGCTGGACAACGATCAGGTTTATTAGCCTGAAATTTTTGCAGCACCCGCCGCAAATCAGGGGAGATGGCAGACACAATTACTCCTTCCTTGAGGATACCCGCCGGCTCAGACAAACCCGGAGAGTCGGGCACAAAACTCCTAGACAGAGCATCCGCCTTCACATTTTTAGAGCCCGGAAGGTACAAAATCACAAAGTCAAAACGGGCAAAAAACAGCGACCAACGAGCCTGTCTAGGATTCAACCGCTTAGCAGACTCAAGATAAGTCAAGTTCTTATGATCAGTCAATACCACCACGCGATGCTTAGCTCCTTCAAGCCAATGACGCCACTCCTCGAATGCCCACTTCATGGCCAGCAACTCTCGGTTGCCCACATCATAATTTCGCTCAGCAGGCGAAAACTTCCTGGAAAAAAAAGCGCATGGTTTCATCACTGAGCAATCAGAACCTCTCTGCGACAAAACAGCCCCTGCTCCAATCTCAGAAGCATCAACCTCGACCTGGAACGGAAGAGAAACATCTGGTTGACACAACACAGGGGCAGAAGAAAAACGACGCTTCAAGTCTTGAAAAGCTTCCACAGCAGCAGAAGACCAATTAACCAAATCAGCACCCTTCTTGGTCAAATCGGTCAATGGTTTGGCAATATTAGAAAAATTGCAGATGAAGCGACGATAAAAATTAGCAAAGCCCAGGAACTTTTGCAGACTTTTCAGAGATGTCGGCTGAGTCCAATCATGGATGGCTTGGACCTTAACAGGATCCATCTCGATAGTAGAAGGGGAAAAGATGAACCCCAAAAATGAAACCTTCTCAACACCAAAGAGACACTTTGATCCCTTCACAAACAAAGAATTAGCACGCAGGACCTGAAACACCGTTCTGACCTGCTTCACATGAGACTCCCAATCATCCGAGAAGATCAAAATGTCATCTAAGTACACAATCAGGAATTTATCCAGGTACTCTCGGAAGATGTCATGCATAAAGGACTGAAACACTGATGGAGCATTGGCAAGTCCGAATGGCATTACTAGATACTCAAAATGGCCCTCGGGCGTATTAAATGCAGTTTTCCACTCATCGCCTCGCTTAATATGCACAAGATTATACGCACCACGAAGATCTATCTTGGTGAACCAACTAGCCCCCTTAATCCGAGCAAACAAATCAGATAACATTGGCAAGGGGTACTGAAATTTAACCGTGATCTTATTTAGAAGGCGGTAATCTATACAAGGTCTCAGTGAACCATCCTTCTTGGCTACAAAAAAGAACCCTGCTCCTAATGGCAACGATGACGGGCGAATATGCCCCTTCTCCAAAGACTCCTTCACATAACTCCGCATAGCGGCGTGCTCAGGCACAGATAAATTAAACAGTCGACCTTTTGGGAATTTACTACCAGGAATCAAATCGATAGCACAATCACAATCCCTATGCGGAGGTAGGGTATTGGACTTGGGCTCATCAAATAAATCCCGGTAATCAGACAAGAACTCAGGAACCTCAGAAGGGGTGGATGACGAAATAGTCAGAAATGGGACATCACCATGTACCCCCTGACAACCCCAGCTGGACACAGACATGGATTTCCAATCTAATACTGGATTATGGACTTGTAGCCATGGCAACCCCAACACGACCACATCATGCAGATTATGCAACACCAGAAAGCGAATAACCTCCTGATGTGCAGGAGCCATGCACATGGTCAGCTGGGCCCAGTACTGAGGCTTATTCTTGGCCAAAGGCGTAGCATCAATTCCTCTCAATGGAATAGGACACTGCAAGAGCTCCAAGAAAAACCCACAACGCCTAGCATACTCCAAGTCCATCAAATTCAGAGCAGCGCCTGAGTCCACAAATGCCATGACAGAATACGATGACAAAGAGCAGATCAAGGTAACAGACAGAAGAAATTTTGACTGTACCGTACCAATGGTGGCAGACCTAGCGAACCGCTTAGTGCGCTTAGGACAATCAGAGATAGCATGAGTGGAATCACCACAGTAGAAACACAGCCCATTCAGACGTCTGTGTTCTTGCCGTTCAACTCTGGTCAAAGTCCTATCGCACTGCATAGGCTCAGGTTTAAGCTCAGGTAATACCGCCAAATGGTGCACAGATTTACGCTCGCGCAAGCGTCGACCGATCTGAATGGCCAAAGACATAGACTCATTCAGGCCAGCAGGCATAGGAAATCCCACCATGACATCCTTAAGGGCTTCAGAGAGACCTTTTCTGAAAATAGCTGCGAGCGCACCTTCATTCCACTGAGTGAGTACGGACCACTTTCTAAATTTCTGACAATATACCTCTATTTCATCCTGACCCTGACACAGAGCCAGCAAATTCTTCTCTGCCTGATCCACAGAATTAGGCTCATCGTACAGCAATCCGAGCGCCAGGAAAAATGCATCGATATTACTTAATGCAGGATCTCCTGACGCAAGAGAAAATGCCCAGTCCTGAGGGTCGCCACGCAAAAAAGAAATAACGATCCTAACTTGTTGAACTGGGTCACCAGAGGAGCGAGGTTTCAAAGCCAGAAATAGTTTACAATTATTATTGAAACTCAGAAATTTAGTTCTATCTCCAAAAAACAAATCAGGAATAGGAATTCTCGGTTCTAACATAGAATTCTGAACCACAAAGTCTTGAATACTTTGTACTCTTGCCGTGAGCTGATCCACACATGAAGACAGACCTTTAATGTCCATTGCTACACCTGTGTCCTGAACCACCCAAATGTCTAGGGGAAAAAAAAGGCAAAACACAGTGCAAAGAAAAAAAAAATGGTCTCAGAACTTCTTTTTTCCCTCTATTGGGAATCATTAGTACTTTGGGCCTCCAGTACTGTTATGAAAGGTAATTCAGTACCACAATGGACATAGAGGTCAGCGCACATACAGTGACCTGGCAATGACCCAAAAAACAAGAACGAGCTCTGAGACGTGGGAACTCTGTTGACCGCAATCCCTAATCCTCTCCAACCACACTAAAGGCAGCCGTGGATTGCGCCTAACGCTCCCTATGCAACTCGGCACGGCCTGAGAAACTAGCTAGCCTGAAGATAGAAAATAAGCCTACCTTGCCTCAGAGAAATACCCCAAAGGAAAAGGCAGCCCCCACATATAATGACTGTGAGTTAAGATGAAAAGACAAACGTAGAGATGAAATAGATTTAGCAAAGTGAGGCCCAACTTTCTGAACAGAGCGAGGATAGGAAAGGTAACTTTGCGGTCAACACAAAACCCTACAAAAACCACGCAAAGGGGGCAAAAAGACCCTCCGTACCGAACTAACGGCACGGAGGTACACCCTCTGCGTCCCAGAGCTTCCAGCAAGCAGAAAAAAAAAACAAATTGACAAGCTGGACAGAAAAAAACAGCAAACAAATAGCAAAGAGGAACTTAGCTATGCAGAGCAGCAGGCCACAGGAACGATCCAGGAGGAAACAGGTCCAATACTAGAACATTGACTGGAGGCCAGGATCAAAGCACTAGGTGGAGTTAAATAGAGCAGCACCTAACGACTTCACCACATCACCTGAGGAAGGAAACTGAGAAGCCGCAGTACCACTTTCCTCCACCAACGGAAGCTCACAGAGAGAACCAGCCGAAGTACCACTTGTGACCACAGGAGGGAGCTCTGCCACAGAATTCACAACACTTACAGCTGTAAAAAACGATGTCGGGTCACTATGACCCGAACACAACAAGTGTAACTTTTTGCGTGTAGCAAAAAGTAAACGGAAAAAAAAAAAAAAATACTCATAGGTAGGTCCCCCTAAATGAGGAAAAGTCAAGGAGTCTCAAGTTTTAGAGACTTACAGAAAAAAATCTACAGGGCCGCAAAAAGTCTGTTCGGGTCACTATGACCCGAACAGAACATCAGGGTTAAAGTAATAGTATATTATAAGATATAAAGCAATATATTGCATATTATTCATTTATATTAATATAATGTTATGGATTTCATTACTATATAGTAATGTTATGTGACACGTTTTATTATTTTATATTAATATAATGTGATGTTCTTCATGGCGATTTGTTATTAGTGTATAGTAATGTATGTATTACTTTATATTAACACTAGATGGCAGCCCGATTCTAAAGAATCGGGAGTCTAGAATCCATATATACTTTATTTATTCAAATGTAAGAATAATACAATTAATAAATAATAGTAAGAAAGAACAAAAAATGGCTGCACTCACCAGCTCTTGACAATTCTTGTTATTTAAGGTACAGTTACACAGGATCCATGAACATGCTTATGAGGGGAGGGATGAAAGACATCAGATGACAACTTTGCGTGTTGTGGCAAATGCCACAACAACGGTTCTTTGCTTAAGAACAATGTCAGGTAGTAGGAAAATAGCCAGTTAATAATAGGCAATAGGTCTTTGCAGGAATGCAGATATTAATAAATAGGCAGTTTATATTGCAGAGAAATTGCTGGGCAATAATGGACAATGTCCTTATGTGGCAAATAATAGAGCAATATACCCAATGTGGCAAAGAAGAGGTTAATAAACGGCAGTCTCTCAGTATAACAGTCAGTGAATAATAGGCAGTATATGGAGAAAACACCAAACAAAAGTTCAAAATTGGTGTGAAAATGTCACTGAACCACTTCACAACTAAATATATATAGTTTTGGTAAATGGTATTATCATTTTTTTGACGAAATTCGGCAGGAGCTTGAAGAGCAACGTCACTGGGCCCGCCTCCACGCAGTAGAAACTTGCTGTGAGGTAAAAATTCAAAAATCACACCAAAATGGCGGGCGGAGTGTGTCACAGTACGGCACGTTTCTGATTGGTCGCTCGCAGCAGGCGGCAACCAATCAGACACTGGACACTGTTGACGTCACTTATCTCCAGACATTAGCTCCGGACATTAGCTCCGGACATTAGCTCTGGACATTAGCTCCGGACATTAGCTCCGGACATTAGCTCCGGACAGGAATTTGGCACAAATTGCAGGAAGTAGTATTCTAGGCAATTATATATTAGATATTGCGATGTATTTTATTATTATATATTAATAAAATGTAACAGACATTCTCTCTAAATGGTGATAATTTTTATTACATTTTAATACTATATATTCATATATTGAAAGGGATTTAGTAATATAGTAATATACTGTGATGTGCAGTGAATATAAAAAGTCTATACATCCCTTTTAAAAATAGAAGATGATAGTCATATACAAAAGAATTATACCAAGACAAATATTTTTAAAAACTTTACAATTCATTTGAAAAACAAACTGAAATATTTTCAGTAGAAAAAGAAATCTAAAGAACTAAAATAAGGTGGTTGCATAAATATGCACACCCTTAAAAACCCCTTCATGACCCAGCCTATTTTGACCTTAAAGACCTTGCCGTTTTTTGCAATTCTGACCAGTGTCCCTTTATGAGGTAATAACTCAGGAACACTTCAATGGATCCTAGCGGTTCTGAGATTGTTTTTTCGATACATATTGGGCTTCGTGTTAGTGGTAAATTTAGGTCAATAAATTCTGTGTTTATTTGTGATAAACACGGAAATTTGGCGAAAATGTTGAAAATTTCGCAATTTTCACATTTTGAATTTTTATTCTGTTAAACCAGAGAGTTATGTGACACAAAATAGTTAATAAATAACATTTCCCACACGTCTACTTTACATCAGCACAATTTTGGAAACAAAATTTTTTTTTGCTAGGAAGTTATAAGGGTTAAAATTTGACCAGCGATTTCTCATTTTTACAACGAAATTTACAAAACCATTTTTTTTAGGGACCACCTCACATTTGAAGTCAGTTTGAGGGGTCTATATGGCTGAAAATACCCAAAAGTGACACCATTCTAAAAACTGCACCCCTCAAGGTGCCCAAAACCACATTCAAGAAGTTTATTAACCCTTCAGGTGCTTCTATCAGCATGGCAATCTGTACCAACTCCTGTGTACTTTTTTTAAAATTATTTATTTACAGCGCACGAGTCGGCTAATGAATACTCCCACATCCGCCGCTCCTGCTCTTGCTATTATTAGCGGCAGCAGGTGTCGGATGATGGGTGCAGTAGTCCTATCAGCTGATACCAGTGACCGGAGGTAAACTTTATACCTCCGATCACAGCTGAGTGCTCACACTGTCATTTGACAGCATGGGAACTGCGGCTGTCTAACCGGCGCGGGATGATTTTACCGCTGATCATAAGCGGCACAGTCATGCACATGACAGCGCAACAAACACCCGAAGTTCAGGCAGCCGAACCCAAACAGTAACACGGACTTCCTGGTGAAGTACATGTTCGGTGTTTGTGCCTGAACAGTACATGTCCAGTACGGATGCCAAACTTTACTGTTTGGGTTTGCCCATCTCTAATAACGTTCAACAATATGATCCCTTTGCTGTGTTGTAAACTGTTTATGGACTATAGCTTTTACTGTAACATACAAATAAGAAAATGTCAGTAAAATCCTACTAGAACAGCTAAACTTTATATGGGGTTAATCAGAATCACTGAATAATGTCAGCTAAGTATCGACTACCGTTTAATATGAGTGTAAATTTGATTGGCTAATTCTGAATACAACCACATCCCCAATTATAAGAGGGTACTCACACTTATGCAATCACATTATTTTGGTTTTATTTTTACTTTCTCTCTCAAATGATTTCAGTTTGTTTTTCATTATATTTGTACAGATTATTAATGACATTAAAAAAATATATAAAAGTTCAGAAATGATTATTTTTATACAATTTTTTTACATGACAAAAACTTGGAATCTTCACAGGAGTGTTTAGACTTCTCTTATCCACTGTAATGGATTGCTATACTGTATATTAATATGATGTTATGGATTTTTCAGCAGAACTGTACTGCTGTATAATATACAGTGTTTATTAGTAACGTCTAGTTTACTGTAAATTAAATGATTGACACCAAGTAGTAGTAGTTGTTTTTTCATTTTCTTTGAGAAATTAATTTCAACAATTCTCACTTTCACAACTTTTGTAAACAGCTAAAAAGCTGTTAGAGATATTATGGTGGTAAATATTTTAGCCCCATCTTCCTTAAGGCCTCCTTCACACATCTGTATAAAACTGATGCTGGAAAATACAGTACCGGTACCATCAGTGTTTTGGATCAGTGTGTCAGCCGTGTTGCCGGATGACTGCACCGCAGCATAGGTTGTAATGGGTTCCCGTGGCATCCGTAAAGAAAACGGATATCACACGTACTGCAATCGAGGGCATGTGAAGGAGTCCTAAAAAGGTTTGTTTTTCATCGCAGACAACTCCGTTCATACATAGCATGTACAGTAAGATAATAATCCGATCACAGCATATCATGCTCCCAATACCTGTAGTAACCACCAGAATTTTCTGGGAGAAGCTGCATCCATAGACTTGTGTAAGCCAAATTGGCATAATCACGGGTCTGCTCTGCCCCATAGTATAACATTGGGTCGAGTGCTATCCGATAAACCACTGAATAGCACTCGGCCGTGTTACACAGCAGTGTGAACAAGCCCTTACTCGGCTCCCCAATCTTTCAAAAACAAACTGCCTTCTGTTACAGCCAAATATTTTACACCTACCTAAAACCTTTTGACAGCACTTGTGTATGTAAAAGTGAGTTTGACAAGGGCCAAATTGTGATGTCTACATGACCGGCTCAGAGCATCTCAACACTGCAGAAAGTGGTATTTCCAGTATGCCATGATCCTACTCTAGACAATTGGTAAATCTGTGATGGGGTCATGGACTCCCAACGCTCATTGATGTGTGGGTAAGAGAAAAATAGTCTGTCTAGTCTGAGCCTACAAACTAGCAACTGTAGCACAATTTGCTGAAAAAGTTGCAACTACTTATATAAAAATACAAGATGGGGCTACATAGCCACAAACTAGATTGTCCATGCTGAGTCTTGAGCACCACCCTACAATGTCTACAATGGGAACTTGAACATGAGCAGATAGAGCAGTGAAAGAAGTTCGCCAGGTTCAAATTCTCCAGATCTCTCTCTGAAAGAAACAAATCAGATCCATGGAGGTTGCGCATCAGTACTTAAAGAATGTAAGATATTTGTTGCTAACATCTTGGTGCCTAATACCAAAGAACACTTTCAAAAACCCCGTGGAGTCCTTGCCTTGATTGGTTTCTCCTATTTTAGAGATCTGCACAATATTTAACAGGAGGTAATAATAGTAAGGGGTTGCCACTTCTTTTCTAGCAGATAGGCTTTAGAACAAGAAAATTGTCATTAGTGTAATGCCGGAGTCTCTGCACCCTCTTACCCAGCAGAGATGCCGACTCTCTCACCACCATGGTCCTGTGCTTCTTCCTCAACCTCCTGCAGCTGCCAGGTTTTTCCGCACGGCTCGCAGATCAATGTGCACTGTGCTTAGGACGTACGCACGCGGTCCTGTATTATAGGGACAGCCGCACGCCATCCTACAGTGTCCTCAGCCAATAGTTGGGAGACACTTATTTACGGCACCTCCACCAGATGGGAGTTGCCTGTGCAATCTTGTTTATGGTGTGTAACATGTTTGCTAGTTCTCAGGTCCCAGTATTCCTGTATACCTGCCTGTCTTTCAGTCGTGCCCGCCTACCGAGCTGCCTGCCTATCAGCCATGCCTGTCTGCCAATCAGCCTTGCCCACCTGCCTGTACATAGGCAGTATCAGCTGTCTATCATTCCGGGTCGCTCCTGCCTCCTATCTCCTGGCGGTCAGCTGCCATCCATGCGAGGCCAGTACTATTTAACACCTGGTCCCACTTCCGTCACCCCTCCTCGGATCATGGTATTGTCTGCCACCATGCACCCGGTGTCAGACTTGGTGAGCCACCTAGTCACGCCTCTCCAGGCTCTCCTCGGATCATGGCACAGTGGTTCTAACAACCAGCCCTTTACAATTAGTCCTTAGCAGGTGGAGCAACCCAGATGGGAGAACCTCTTTTATGTTTATTTCCCTTTATACTTTTTTCAGTTTCTTGTTTGTATTATATTTTTCATAAAACTGTAAAAAAAGATGTATGTGCCTTAGTTTAGATTCGAGTTTAGATTAGAGATAATTCATCCTAGGATTTAACCCCTTCACGACGTGTGCCGTACATGTACTGCACATGCCGTGTCTCTCCCTTTAAATCAGCTGACATGTGCTGAGCCCAAATCTTTCCCAGCACATGTCAGCTGATTTAAACAGCTGACATGTGCCTCTAACAGCCGTGGGTAGAATTGCGATCCACCCTCGGCTGTTAACCTGTTAAATGCTGTTGTAAATCTCGGACAGTGGCATTTAATGTGATTGTGTCGGAAGTGCGTCACTAATTCCACCCATCGGCGCCCGTGTCACATGACCGTGAGTCGCCGATGGGTTTTCATGACAATCCGGAGTCTGCAGCAGACCCCTGTGGTTGTCATGACTAGATGCTAGGAGCGCCGGCGCTCAAAGCAAGTGAGCATTTCTGCTACACAGAGCAGGGCTGTAGCCCTGCTCTGTGTAGCACAAGCAATCAGATGATCGCAGCTTCTATTCTCCCACTGAAACTATTGAAGCAAGTGTAAAGTGAAAAAAAAATGTTTAAATTTTTTTTTTTAAATATATATACAGTATATACAGTATATAAAAGTTCAAATCACCCCTCATTTGCCCCATTCAAAATAAAACAATTAAAAAAAGAAAAAACACACATATTTGGTATTGCCACATTCAGAATCGCCCGATTTATCAAGACATAAAAAGAATTAATCCAATTGTTAAACAGCGTAGCAAAAAAAAAAAAGTCAAAACGCCAGAATTATGTTAAAGTGGTCGCTGCAACATTCACGGACGATCAAAAGACCATATCTACACCAAAATCAATAAAAACGTCAGCTCGGCACACAAAAAATAAGCCCTCACCCAGTCCCAGATCATGAAAAATAAAGACGCTACAGGTCTCAGAAAAAGACGCAATTTTCTTTTTTTTTAATAAACTTTGGATTTTTCATTACTTACATAAAAAACAACTTATACATGTTTGGTATCTACAAACTCATAATGACCTGGAGAATCTTAATGGCTAGTAAGTTTTAGCATTTGGTGAACATGGTAAAAAAAACAATTTGTGGAACTGCACTTTTTTTGCAATTTCGCAGCAATTTTTTTTCCCATTTTTGAGTACATAATATGGTAAAAACGGGATTTGGATGTTTCGCACCCAGCAGTTTGCCCCCAGCAGTTTGCCCCCAGCAATTCGCCCCCAGCAGTTCGCCCCCGGGTACATTTACTTCACCTGTCGGAAGTTATACCATCCAGCTGCCATACCATCACCCCAGAGGACCTCTTTAAGCCGTGTCGGTCCCTACTGACCGAATACCACAGCTGGCATCACGAACACAAATTTTATTCACCAAACCCTTAGAAGACTTTTCCCTTTTATTTGAGTGCCCAGGGTCACGGACCTGGTCGCAGCCACCATGACGTCCCCTTCAAGTACCAGCCCTGGTACCGAGTACCCCACTGCCCTGATGGGCGAATCAACTTGGCATCACGAACAGGATGTACCCAGGGGCAAACTGCTGGGGGCAAACTGCTAGGGGCGAACTGCTGGGGGCGAAACATCCTATAACCGGTAAAAACAAAGGTGTTGTTAAAAAGTACAACTTTTCCTGCATACAACAATCCCTCACGTGGCCATATTGACTGAAAAAAATAATGTTATGGCATTGTAAGGAGAAGGACCAGGTGTACCTTTTCCGTTGTTGGTTCGGAAATGTCAGGGCTGTCACCCAAGTTGCAAGGGGGAAAGCTTAAAACCCCGGACCGACCTTTGCACTCAGTGTTAGGGAGCGCGGTTATATAAGAGAAATCGCAGCATGCGGGAAGCAGGGCAGACTTGGCGGGAACGTGCAGCGCACAGGAGGAAATAGAGCTCCAACTTTTGTGCAATGGGACGGAGCATGGCCAAGCCTTAGGGGCCTCAGACCATCAACCAGTGACTGCAGACAGTGACCAGCAAAGCGTACGCTGACACCGGGTACCGTGAGTGACAAAGTTCTCTGTCAGGTCATAGACGTGCGCATGCTGAGATCGGAAAGCCGGGTGACCCTCTGTGAACTGTATCCTGATACACCCGCTTGCATCTGCTGAGTAACATCATACTCTGGCAGTGTTAGAGACTGTTTCTGTACCTCTACTTCGTCTCCTGGACCCAGGACCCCCATCAGGACAACGAGGATACATCGCCGCCACCAGGACACCATCAGAACAACAAGGATTCATCATCGCCACCAGGACTCAGAGCGCCATCTTCCTCAGGATTACGCCTGACTCCTTGTGCACCATTGCATTGGTGCCACTGCTTGAATCCAGGATTTCAGAACCTGACGTTGTCGGACTGATAAGTGTTACATTACCGAACTTCCCCTTTAAATTGCCTGCACCTGTTTCAGTGCACGTTATTCCTGCTCAAATCAGTTTTACCCCCTTTCCTCCCTGCGTGGAGTATCCACTGCTCAAATAAATCCCACGTTAACCATTGCTCTGCCTCCGGTCCGTTACTGCATCCCGCTACCTGCTCACAGCTCTGGGAAGCAGGGGAGCAAAAAACAGAAATGCAAAAACAAAAATGGGCTGCGGCGTGAAGGGGTTAAAGTTGAATTTTTGGAGTTTTATCGGAGGTAACATTCTCTGCAATCTCCAGGACCAGAGAGGCTGGACAGCTCCTTCTCCAGTTTCAATATCAATCTTGTTCCATGACACATACTCGCTATGCAAGCCTTGACCTTACATTACATGTTTTCCAAAATTGTTTTGAAGGTACTGTCCACACCATTTAATTGAGGTATATGTTTCTTTAAAAAATAATAGTGCAAATAACAGGATGCACTATTTTGATGCGCCCATCAAGCAATAATAATTGTAAAAACAAAGCATCTAAAAACAATTGACATCTATCTGGAAGATCCATTTTTGAAGGGGAAGGGAATTTTAGCCTCAGGCAGATCCAAGCATGGAATGTTGTGAAATATTCAATCAATACATATAGATCATTCAAACATTCATTAAACACTTGTATTATAAAGAGCTAACCATCTGATAACTCAAAATAAAAAATATATCTAGACATAAACGTGTCAGTATATGGCAAAAGGACACGCTCTTGTCTATGCCGAAACCTGTGGAACACTTCTGTAATTTTTTACAAATGTACTGTACATGTCTCACGTAGGCCAAATCCTATTGGGGAAGATTTAATATTACTGTATTAAACTTACCCTTAAAAGGATTGTCCACTACTCTGACAACCCCTTTTCAAATCATCATGTTTCCCCTTTGCAGAATAATACATAACACTTATACTTACCTCCGGTGCCTCCCGGGGATCGTCTGACATTATGTCACGCAATCCCAGCAGCTAATCTGGCTTGCCTCTCCTCTCCTTTGTACAAAACACATAGATCTGGAGGAAGCTGCAGCTCATTCATTTCCTCCGAATAAACGGTTGGGAAAATAAGTATATGATACACTGCCAATTATCCAAGTTTTCCCATCTGCAAAGAATCGAGAGATTTTTAATTTTTAACGAAGGTACATTTCAACTGTGAGAGATATACTGTAATCTTAAAAAAAATCCAGAAAATCATATTGTATGATTTTTTCATTATTAATTTGCATTTTATTGTGTGAAATAAGTACTTGATCATCTACCAACCAGCAAAAATTCTGGCTCTCACAGATGTGCTAGTTTTTCTTTAAGAAGCCCTCCTACTCTGCACTCATTACCTGTATTAATTGCACCTGCTTGAACTTGTTACCTGTATAAAAGACACCGGTCGTCACAATCAATCACTCTCCAGCCTCTCCACCATGGCCAAGACCAAAGAGCTGTCTAAGGACACCAGGGGCAAAATTGTAGACTTGCACAAGGCTGTGATGGGCTATAATACAAAAGGCAAGCAGCTTGGTGAGGCAACAACTATTGGCACAATTATTAGAAAATGTAAGAAACACAAGATGACTGTCAATCTTACTCAGACTGGGGCTCCATGCAAGATCTCGCCTTGTGCGGTAAGGATGATTCTGAGAAAAGTCAGGAAGCCCAGGACTACATGGAGGACTGGTCAATGACCTGAAGAGAACTGGGACCACAGTCTCAAACATTACCATTAGTAACACACTACGCCATCATGGATTAAAATTCTGAAGACACGCAAGGTCCCCCTGCTGCCGCCAGCACATATCCAGGCTCATTTTAAGTTTGCCAGTGACCATCTGGATCATGCAGGGGAGACATGGGAGAAGGTCATGTGGTCAGATGAGATCAAAATAGAACTTTGAGTAGAACCCCAAGAACACGGTCCCCACCATGAAGCATGGTGGGGGAAACATCATACTTTGGAAATGCTTTTCTGAAAAGGAGACAGGACATCTGCACCTTATTGAAGGGAGGATGGATGGGGTCATGTATTACGAGATTTTGGCCAACAACCTCCTTCCCTCAGTAAGAGCATTGAAGATAGGTCATGGCTAGGTCTTCCAACATGACAATAACCCAAAACACACATCCAGGGCAACTAAGAAGTGGCTCCGTATGAAGCATTTCAAGGTCCTGGAGTGGCCTAGCCAGTCTCCAGACCTGAACACAATAGAAAAGCTTTGGAGGGAGCTGAAACTCAATGTTTTTCCAGTGACAGCCCCAAAACCTGAAAGATCTGGAGATGATCTGTATGGAGGAGTGGGCCAAAATCCTTGCTGCAGGGTGTGCAAACTAGGTCAATAACTAAAGGAAATGTCTGACCTCTGCAATTGCAAACGTTTCTGTACCAAATATTAAGTTCTGTTTTTCTATTGCATCAAATACTTATGTATGTACTGTATGTGATACTGGAGAGCCAGTGCTGAGACCACTGGAACGGTGCCGGCACCGGAGGTCAGTATAAGGGTTATTATTTTAAAAAGGGGAAACATCAGGATTGAGAAGGGATTGTGTGAGTAGTGGACAACTCCTTTGACATGTATGAGATAGGCAGAGGATCTGCCAAATGTGTCAGTGGTGCACAATAACAATAGGCTTGGTGCATCTTGCACTACAGAGGGTTTTCCTTTTACCACCTATTGGTTCCTTTATAATAATATTTGCTCCAAAATATATTCACAAATTTGGCACAGTTTGGCACCTTTCATGATTCCTTTTAAAGGCTCTTTTTAAAACTGTCTAATGAAATGTAAAAATTAAAGGGAACCTGTCACCCCGTTTTTTCAGATTGAGATAAAAATACTGTTAAATAGGGCCTGCGCTGTGCGTTACAATAGTGTATGTAGTGTACCCTGATTCCCCACCTATGCTGCGAAATACATTACCAAAGTCACCGTTTTCGCCTGTCAATCAGGCTGGTCAGGTTGGGTGGGCGTGGTGACATCGCTGTTTCTTCCTCAGCTTTCCGTTGGTGGCATAGTGGTGTGCGCATGTCCAAGTGCCGAATCCACTGCGCGCAGGTGAAGAAAAAGCACGCGATCTGCGCTATTACCCTTGTCATCGGTGGGGGCGGCCATCTTCCTGAGGCCGCGCGTGCGCAGATGGAGTGCTCTGCTGCACGGGGCTTCAGGAAAATGGCCACAGGATGCCGCGCGTGTGCAGATGGAGATCGCGGCGGCCATTTTCCCGAAGCCGAGTTTGCATCTCGAGCTTACAGTCGAGCTGCCTGCCTTACAGTCGAGCTGCCTGCCTTACAGTCGAGCTGCTTGCCTTACAGTCGAGCTGCCTGCCTTACAGTCAAGCTGCATGCCTTATAGTCGAGCTGCTTGCCTTACAGTCGAGCTGCCTGCCTTACAGTCAAGCTGCATGCCTTATAGTCGAGCTGCCTGCCTTACAGTCGAGCTGCCTGCCTTATAGTCGAGCTGCCTGCCTTACAGTCAAGCTGCATGCCTTACAGTCGAGCTGCCTGCCTTAGTTGAGCTGCCTGCCTTACAGTCGAGCTGCCTGCCTTACAGTCGAGCTGCCTGCCTTACAGTGGAGCTGCCTGCCTTACAGTGGAGCTGCATGCCTTACAGTCGAGCTGCCTGCCTTACAGTTGAGCTGCCTGCCTTACAGTCAAGCTGCCTGCCTTACAGTCGAGCTGCCTGCCTTAGTCAAGCTGCCTGCCTTACAATCGAGCTGCCTGCCCTACAGTCGAGCTGAATGCCTTACAGTTGAGCTGCCTGCCTTAAAGTCGAGCTGCATGCCTTACAGTCAAGCTGCCTGCCTTACAGTCCAGCTGTATGCCTTACAGTCGAGCTGCCTGCCTTAGTCGAGCTGCCTGCCTTACAGTCGAGCTGCCTGCCTTAGTCGAGCTGCCTGCCTTACAGTCGAGCTGCCTGCCTTATAGGCGAGCTGCTTGCCTTACAGTTGAGCTGCCTGCCTTACAGTCGAGCTGCATGCCTTACAGTCAAGCTGCCTGCCTTCCAGTCGAGCTGCCTGCGTTACAGTCGATTTGTTTGCCTTACAGTTGAGTTGCATGCCTTACAGTTGAGCTGCCTGCCTTACAGTCGAGCTGCATGCCTTACAGTCGAGCTGCTTGCCTTACAGTCGAGCTGCTTGCCTTACAGTCGAGCTGCATGCCTTACAGTCGAGCTGCCTGCCTTACAGTCGAGTTGTTTGCCTTACAGTCAAGCTGCATGCCTTACAGTCGAGTTGTTTGCCTTACAGTCGAGCTGCATGCCTTACAGTCAAGCTGCTTGCCTTACAGTCGAGCTGCTTGCCTTATAGTCAGTGGCATAACTTGAAACTCAAGCTCCAACGGGGACCCCAAATATTTTAAATCTTTAATAGCAATAGTCTTTTTCTATAGGCCAAAGGGACTTTTAAGGCTCCCTAGGCTTCAGGGCCCGGGTGCGATTGCAACCCCTGAACCTGTTGAAGATATGCCCCTGCTTACAGTCGAGCTGTTTGCCTTACAGTCGAGCTGTTTGCCTTACAGTGGAGCTGCCTGCGTTACAGTGAAGCTCCCTGCGTGTGGATAGCACTGACCAGTGAGATCTATTGTTAGATTTGTTAGCAGAGTGTAAAATGAGGACACATAGCTTTGCCTGAAAAGTAAACAAAACAAGCAGTAAAAAATGTGCAAAGCGCAGTAGGGTCTTATTCAAGCATAAGTGATAGGAAGATAAGGTAGGATCAATTTGTATTAAAAGATGGGAACAGTGGATTTCAGATGCACTGCTGATTCCAAGATCCGAAGACAAATGAAAGTGGTTTAACCTGACGTTTTTCAGTAAGGCAGGAATTTTTTTTCTTTTTGCACAGCTGCTTCTTTTTATATTTTAATTCACTAGTGAAATGAAAAATGGGTTGAAAAAGTGTACGTAGAATATGAAATATTGGCACAATAAATAGAAAAATAAAAGTATGTGTTTGCATTTTCAGATAAGCATCAGCAGGTGGCGCTAGAGTCTATACAATGAGACCATGTTCGAAAAGTTACAAGTAGAAGCAGTTGCATTAATGACTCTGGGTTGTTATTATTTAACAAAGAATTACATAATGTACCATAATAAATATGTAGTATGGTAAATTCTCATAGATTTATTTTCATATATTTACTGCATGTATACGCTTTTCAAAGACACAAAACAATCAGTTGTTTTCGATTTGCAATGAAAAGGCAGTGTTATTTTGCTTCCAGCAAAACAGACCCCAGCACCCTCCAGGTCTTCTCTCAGACAACTTATGTTGGGCATCAGTACTAAATTATCATGGGCAGATATTGCTAATGTTAGCCAAACCTAGTTTGCCCGAAGGCAGCCACACTGCATCTGACAGCCCCAATTCTTTGAGATAAGTGAAAACCGATGATTCTGGTAGCTGCTTATCATCGTCTCTCTATGACAATGGAAATATTTCAATATAAGACTTTTTCTACTTAGCAATGCAGATAGATGGGGAAACGAAGCCTCAAAACAAGGGAAAGGATCTCTTATTAAAACTTAAAGAGGTTGTCCGATCCCGAAATCCTATTTTTTTTTAACTCGAATCTGTGCTGTATTGCAATGTAAAACACTCCTATAAGTTTAGTGTTTTCCAGAATTTCACTTTTTTGCTGACATGCTCTGCTCTTGGTTAGGCCGCTCCCTGTGCATTTTTTCCAACCAAACCCATGATGCATTTCACTGTCCTTGCAGCCAGAGCTAGCAGCACCCCAGCCTCAGAGTGCAGCACTGCTCCCTGCCAGCCCACTGCACGCTCATTGGCTGTTAGTCTCTTCCCCAGCCCCACCATCTGCAAGCCCACTTCACGCTCATTGGCTGTTAGTATCTTCCACAGCCCCACCACCTGTAAACCCTCTGCACACTCATTGGCTGTTAGTATCTTCCACAGCCCCACCACCTGTAAACCCTCTGCACACTCATTGGCTGTTAGTATCTGTTCCAGCCCCATCCTCGGCCTGCCCACTGCACGCTCATTGGCTGTTAGTATCTTTCCCAGCCCCACCACCTGTAAACCCTCTGCACACTCATTGGCTGTTAGTATCTTTCCCAGCCCCATCCTCGGCCTGCCCACTGCACGCTCATTGGCTGTTAATATCTTCCCCAGCCCCACCACCTGTAAACCCTCTGCACACTCATTGGCTGTTAGTATCTTTCCCAGCCCCACCATCTGCCCACCCACTTCACACTTATTGGCTGTTAGTATCTTTCCCTGCCCCACCATCTGCCCACCCACTTCACACTTATTGGCTGTTAGTATCTTTCCCAGCCCCATCCTCGGCCTGCCCACTGCAGACTCATTGGCTGTTAGTATCTTCCCCAGCCTCACCATCTGCCCACCCACTTCACTCTCACTTTCTATTAGTATCTTTCCCAGCCCCGCCATCTACCCGTCCACTGCACACTCATTGGCTGTTAGTATCTGCCCTAGCCCCACCCTTGGATATCAAGGGTGGGATACCAAGGGCCCACCAGTAACCAACTCCAGGGCCCCATGTTTCAGCTACATACAAATGTGACATTATCCTCAATCACAAATTTCTATAAAAATGAGCTGGGTAGATTGTTAAATGAATAAGATCCCACCTTTTGTCTGTACACAGTGATTCTAGAATATTGTGCCAAGTACTGCTGATATAAGAGAGTGGTGGCCACTCCTGCCCAGGGGCCCACCAGAGGATTCTCCTGTTCTCATCTGGGTCAGTCCAAACTCCATGGTAATCGGAACAAGGTCATAATGGCATTCAAATGTCAGCTGAAGAAATTTGCAGAACCCTGGATCGGCTACAATATATCCTGCTAATCTTTTAGCTCAAGTCTCTATATTATACACTCATGTACAGTACAGACCAAAAGTTTGGACACACCTTCTCATTTAAAGATTAAATATAATAAGTTGCATAATAATTTGGAACATGGTGTGTGTATATATATATATATATATATATATATATATATATATATCGTAAAAACGAAAATGTTCCAGCTCCAAGTGAATAAAATGGAAAAACTTTAATAAGAGAATTTAAAAACATGATACTCCAATGCTCCATACAGACAACACCATGACCTGAGTGAGTACGGCAACTTGTTTCGACCGGAAAGGTCTTTGTCAAAGCACAACTACCAAGATTCCAATGGGAATAAATGGAATCTCTCTGCCAATCTGGCAGCTTCAAAGAGGTCACATGTTTTAAGGTCCTATAGGATATAGTATATCAAAAAGGAATTAATTATTAAACAAAGAAAGTACAAAAAGCAACATATACAAATGTACAAATAATAACACAAATATAATACAAAAATATCATACAAAAATATAATGAAAAACATATCTCAATAGTGAAACATAATTTCATTGCGTTTATTCAACCCATCGGGAAATCTAGTCTAGTTCTAGTTCTTTAACAATTACCGGTATCGAAAGAGTGAAAAGACCTCTTCGTGGCAGCGATCTTGGCAGAGCTTTACTCACATGTGAAGCATACTGGATTTTTAACCTAGGGACTAGATTTCCCGATAATTAATGTATGCACAGGTAATATTGAGTATTACAGTGAGAGTTCTATATTTGTCGTAAAGCTAATATTTTTGCACTGCATCAGAAGAAGTGTTGCCAAAGATAGTATACCCGTAAAGGGTAACCATTATTTAATATTAATGTAATAGAAAGTTCTATTCTGAAAAAGTTAATCTCTACCTTGTATTAAAGTTTTGTAACTTGAAATAAAGGGAAGCAAAAGTTTGTACCTGTTTATATGCATATCCAAAAATGTTTTGCACTTTTCTAACCACTTACTGTTGTTTTTGTTTTCCCAGTCTGGGAGTACTGGATTTAATGGCGGGGAGTGTAACACCCCAGGTTCCTGGTTGTTACAGTGCCATTGCTTTCCTCACGGGGAGAGTGATGTCATGCTTGGAAGCGAGGAACGATCCCTTTTATCAGGTATTCACATACATGCAACACAGTTCTGACTCCAGGCCACAAGGGAGAGCTCTGAACCCGGTTTCAGGGGAGCTTCCATGTATATTCTGGTCTGGTGGAGGAGTTAGCCAGTCTGTCAGAGGGACAGAATGGAAAGGAAGTGGATGGTGTCAGTCAGAGAGAAAGAGGGGGCCATGCAGCCATGAGAGGTGCTACAGCTCCTAGAAAGAAGAACAGAACAATTTGTAGAGACAGCGAAGGAGGGAAAGGCGCAAAGGAGAGTTAAGAGCTGGAGAGAGAAGATGCGACTGGGCTTTCTACATGAGTGCAGATACCAGTAGCTGGTAGACCGAGGTTGTTGGGGTAACTATATGCCCCACGGCAGAAACCGGCGGACAGCAGATTGCAAGTTACCTGTGCACCATTGACACCCGAGGACACAGTAGCAGATAGAGCCCAGTTTGTGATAGAGATCCTGTAAAAAGGCTCAAGTTACCTGTCATACGGGTAGTGTCCTACCAGCAAGGGGCACAGAGAAGTAACGTGAGGACCTTGCGTGAGGCCTAAGGCAGCAAAGGACTACAACGCAGTGCTAGTAGAAAGGCTTCCAACCCTGCCTGGTAAAGGGGATTTCAGATTCGCTTACAAGCCGGTCGGACCATCGACACCTGTGAAAAGTAAAAAGGTAAAGAGATTGCAACTCTGTGTCCTCCATTTCTTTCTACACCACCTACCACCTGTCCGAACTACACCGGGAACCCTCGGGACCCAGCTTCACCTGTGGGAAACTATACCATCCCAGCTGCTATAACATCACCCCAGCGGACCTCTTTAAGCAGTGTTGGTCACCCTTGACCGAGTACCACAGGTGGCGTCATGACAAATTTCCTATTTTACAAACTTTATTCAAACCCCTTTAAAGACCGTCAGTTTTACTTGGGCGCCCAGGGCCACGGACTGGGTCGCTGCCGCCGTGACACATCTCCCTTTAAGTACCGGACCCGGTAACGAGTACCCCATGGCCCTGGCAGGCGTTCCACTTCTTTCTCCACTAATGAGGCATTTCTCTCATTACTTTCCTTCTGAACTTTTCATTCACTCTGAACAAACAGCTAAAATCAGTTTTACTCAGAAATGAGGAATTAAATTACAATTACTCATCAAAGGGTTATTCTAAAAGTTATGACCAATAGTATCCATAGGTTAGGTGATCAATTGCAAATCGGTGGGGATCCAACCTATAAAACCCTTTCTGATCTTGAGAACAGGACTCAAAAATACCCTCTAGGATTAGAGCTGTGACAGTACAAGTCAAAGGAGCTAAAAAAAAAAAGAAATATGCTTTATTCAGCTACTTTTTTTGATAAAGTAGGAATTGAGCACCTACGTGACCTCTGCTCCAACCTGACAGGGCATTTTAAAGCCATGTTCTTGAAACTGGTGGTAGTTCCCATCGTTTGGACCCGAACCAATTAATAAACCATTAATGGTGGAAATAATAATGTAAATTCTATGAAGAGGGGGAGCAGACCAATATAGATTGAGAGAGGGTACTGTTGATTTCTAGGAACACCTCATGCTGGATTGACAGCTACACTGCTCAGTACTGCTGTATAATTTCCTTCACGCTGCTGATACTTCTGTACTTGAGGTGCAGAGAAACATTAGACTCGAACAAAGACGACCCAGGAAAACATACTCATAAGGGAGGTAAGAACATTTCTAAAACAATCCACAGTGAGGAGATTGGAACAAAACAAAATCCTCTAAACTGCATGCTCGCAAACGCCAGAAGCCTGACAAACAAGATGGAAGAACTAGAAGCAGAAATATCTACAGGTAACTTTGACATAGTGGGAATAACCGAGACATGGTTAGATGAAAGCTATGACTGGGCAGTTAACTTACAGGGTTACAGTCTGTTTAGAAAGGATCGTAAAAATCGGAGAGGAGGAGGGGTTTGTCTCTATGTAAAGTCTTGTCTAAAGTCCACTTTAAGGGAGGATATTAGCGAAGGGAATGAGGATGTCGAGTCCATATGGGTCGAAATTCATGGAGGGAAAAATGGTAACAAAATTCTCATTGGGGTCTGTTACAAACCCCCAAATATAACAGAAAGCATGGAAAGTCTACTTCTAAAGCAGATAGATGAAGCTGCAGCCCATAATGAGGTCCTGGTTATGGGGGACTTTAACTACCCGGATATTAACTGGGAAACAGAAACCTGTGAAACCCATAAAGGCAACAGGTTTATGCTAATAACCAAGAAAAATTATCTTTCACAATTGGTGCAGAATCCAACCAGAGGAGCAGCACTTTTAGACCTAATACTATCTAATAGACCTGACAGAATAACAAATCTGCAGGTGGTTGGGCATTTAGGAAATAGCGACCACAATATTGTGCAGTTTCACCTGTCTTTCACTAGGGGGACTTGTCAGGGAGTCACAAAAACATTGAACTTTAGGAAGGCAAAGTTTGAACAGCTTAGAGATGCCCTTAATCTGGTAGACTGGGACAATATCCTCAGAAATGAGAATACAGATAATAAATGGGAAATGTTTAAGAACATCCTAAATAGGCAGTGTAAGCGGTTTATACCTTGTGGGAATAAAAGGACTAGAAATAGGAAAAACCCAATGTGGCTAAACAAAGAAGTAAGACAGGCAATTAACAGTAAAAAGAAAGCATTTGCACTACTAAAGCAGGATGGCACCATTGAAGCTCTAAAAAACTATAGGGAGAAAAATACTTTATCTAAAAAACTAATTAAAGCTGCCAAAAAGGAAACAGAGAAGCACATTGCTAAGGAGAGTAAAACTAATCCCAAACTGTTCTTCAACTATATCAATAGTAAAAGAATAAAAACTGAAAATGTAGGCCCCTTAAAAAATAGTGAGGAAAGAATGGTTGTAGATGACGAGGAAAAAGCTAACATATTAAACACCTTCTTCTCCACGGTATTCACGGTGGAAAATGAAATGCTAGGTGAAATCCCAAGAAACAATGAAAACCCTATATTAAGGGTCACCAATCTAACCCAAGAAGAGGTGCGAAACCGGCTAAATAAGATTAAAATAGATAAATCTCCGGGTCCGGATGGCATACACCCACGAGTACTAAGAGAACTAAGTAATGTAATAGATAAACCATTATTTCTTATTTTTAGTGACTCTATAGCGACAGGGTCTGTTCCGCAGGACTGGCGCATAGCAAATGTGGTGCCAATATTCAAAAAGGGCTCTAAAAGTGAACCTGGAAATTATAGGCCAGTAAGTCTAACCTCTATTGTTGGTAAAATATTTGAAGGGTTTCTGAGGGATGTTATTCTGGATTATCTCAATGAGAATAACTGTTTAACTCCATATCAGCATGGGTTTATGAGAAATCGCTCCTGTCAAACCAATCTAATCAGTTTTTATGAAGAGGTAAGCTATAGACTGGACCACGGTGAGTCATTGGACGTGGTATATCTCGATTTTTCCAAAGCGTTTGATACCGTGCCGCACAAGAGGTTGGTACACAAAATGAGAATGCTTGGTCTGGGGGAAAATGTGTGTAAATGGGTTAGTAACTGGCTTAGTGATAGAAAGCAGAGGGTGGTTATAAATGGTATAGTCTCTAACTGGGTCGCTGTGACCAGTGGGGTACCGCAGGGGTCAGTATTGGGACCTGTTCTCTTCAACATATTCATTAATGATCTGGTAGAAGGTTTACACAGTAAAATATCGATATTTGCAGATGATACAAAACTATGTAAAGCAGTTAATACAAGAGAAGATAGTATTCTGCTACAGATGGATCTGGATAAGTTGGAAACTTGGGCTGAAAGGTGGCAGATGAGGTTTAACAATGATAAATGTAAGGTTATACACATGGGAAGAGGGAATCAATATCACCATTACACACTGAACGGGAAACCACTGGGTAAATCTGACAGGGAGAAGGACTTGGGGATCCTAGTTAATGATAAACTTACCTGGAGCAGCCAGTGCCAGGCAGCAGCTGCCAAGGCAAACAGGATCATGGGGTGCATTAAAAGAGGTCTGGATACACATGATGAGAGCATTATACTGCCTCTGTACAAATCCCTAGTTAGACCGCACATGGAGTACTGTGTCCAGTTTTGGGCACCGGTGCTCAGGAAGGATATAATGGAACTAGAGAGAGTACAAAGGAGGGCAACAAAATTAATAAAGGGGATGGGAGAACTACAATACCCAGATAGATTAGCGAAATTAGGATTATTTAGTCTAGAAAAAAGACGACTGAGGGGCGATCTAATAACCATGTATAAGTATATAAGGGGACAATACAAATATCTCGCTGAGGATCTGTTTATACCAAGGAAGGTGACGGGCACAAGGGGGCATTCTTTGCGTCTGGAGGAGAGAAGGTTTTTCCACCAACATAGAAGAGGATTCTTTACTGTTAGGGCAGTGAGAATCTGGAATTGCTTGCCTGAGGAGGTGGTGATGGTGAACTCAGTCGAGGGGTTCAAGAGAGGCCTGGATGTCTTCCTGGAGCAGAACAATATTGTATCATACAATTATTAGGTTCTGTAGAAGGACGTAGATCTGGGTATTTATTATGATGGAATATAGGCTGAACTGGATGGACAAATGTCTTTTTTCGGCCTTACTAACTATGTTACTATGTTACTATGTTACTATGTTATGTTAAGATAACAGGAATCCCTCTTGTCTCTGTGTGCTGTGTAGAGGAAACATCATAGTAACAAGTCTGAGAGACAACTGAAGATCGCAGAGCCTGCAGAGGGGAAAATTAACAACGACAGGATGAACAATGCAGGATACAAGTCATACAGTGGCTAGAAATAATGTTATTCACTATGTACACTCGAATGACAGTGTATTCTGACAAGTCACCTGTAGTGACAGCTTCACGTTAAGTCGTTCCTCTACACAGGAGGTCTTATATATGCTCTTTCTAATTTCTCCAGATCAAGCAGTGACATACAATAGATATGGTGTGTGTATATATATAATAGTAAGGGGGGGATCACATTAGATGTTACACACAATCAGGCAAACAGGTTATCTCAGTGATTCAGGCTACGAAAATATCAAGTATCAGACTCATTTGTATTTTAAGCAGAAGATGGCTGAAATTGCAGGAACAATATCATGTTGCTTGGACATGTTCATTTACATTGCAGGAGAAATCCCATCTGGGCTTGAACTCAGAGTGACTTGGACTTAAGTACAGTGTTTCTTCTGCCGAGACAACAACATGTCGGGTTCCTCTGAGCACAGTCACATGCAGAAACCATTCATTCTCCTGATGGGTCTGCCTTTATGTCTCTAGGCAGTAAGCAGCCGCCCATTGGCTGACATTTACATACAATTCTGTCATATTGCGCCAGAATATTAAGTCAGGAGTTTTATTCTGAGCCATGGAACAATCACGATTACCGATTCACTAAACATTAAGTGTATGAGTTAATAAGTCCCACAAACAAAAATACCCCACTTTGACAAAGATATAAAAATAAAATATAATATTTATTAGATAATTTAAAATAGAGTGTGGTCCGATTTTTTAACCGACACATGGGCTGGCATTGCTGATTTTGATCTCACGGGATCCGGGGATTTTGATCTCCGCGGACCCCTCAGACATGTGAATGGTTCCATAGAATATTCTAGGTACGAGTACTACTCTTGCAAACCAGCAAGAGTACTTGTACGAGAACAATGGACGGACGCGTGTGTGAGGCCTAACTTTGGTCCCTTGATATTAATATACTTTGGCCAATGTCATGCACAAGAAGAAGGTGTTTTTGTATCTGGTCCCTCATCTCTAACCTCTGTGCTCATCTCGCTTTAGCTACTGGATAAGATACTGCAAAAATGTGGAAAAATAATTTCGTAGAAACTCGCAGTTTCTATTATAATGTGTTGTGCTTTAAAAAGCAATAAGAAATATTGCCGCGAGCACTCAATACTGTTCTAGATAATCGGTTAATCTTGCATGCTCTTTTTCAGTTCAGGGAGTAGTTAGTGTCCCTAAAGAGAGATTAACACAGTCTCTTCTAGTAGCTGCATACTGGCATCTGAGTCGCAGTATGACAAACCATAGGACCATTATTTGCTGCAGGTTTTATGTACCGTGGGCTTTGGACCCTATATTACTAATGTTCCAAAGGGTAAGCCATGTCATTTGTATGTGCAAATACCTAAATACAGACACCATATTATCAGCCCCGTGCCGCTGCTGTTATACATAATCCAGTTATGGTATTAAGCTTCCCTTGTGTAATTATTGCATTGCCTGTTAATGCCACGTATGTATTATTACATGATGCAGTTATCAACCCTGTAGCATGAAGGTTATTATAAAATTCATAAATAATACTGCAAAAGCCCTGGGTGATATAAAATACAGATATAAATACTAATATTTATTCGGTAATATATAAATATATATACAGTATATATACAGTATATTTATCTACTATATAATTGTCTAATTGTCTGTTTGTCTGTCTGTATATACAGCTCAGAATATTTTGCAGTGGTCTCTTAATTTTTGCCAGTTTGTCTGATATTTCTCTTTATAGGTATATTTTTGAGTAAAATGTAATTTGTTCTTCTATATACTTCTGACAACATGTCTCCAAATTTTCAAGCAATGAATTTTGTATTTATTTTCTGACAAAGAGGAAATGGTCAAAATAAAAAAAAAACAGTGCTTTTAGACCTCAAATAATGCAAAGAAAGCAAGTTCATAATCAGTTAGAAACAACAATACTAATGTTTTAACTCAGGAAGAGTTCAGAAATCAATATTTTGTGGAATAACCATGATTTTTAATCACAGCTTTTATAAGTCTTGGCATGCTTTCCAACAGTCTTTCACGCTGCTTCTGGCTCACAAATTTAGGCAGTTCTTCTTATTTGATGGCTTGTCACTATCCATCATCCTCTTGATTACATTCCAGAGGTTTTCATTGGGGTTTAGGTCTGGAGATTGTGCTGCCCATGACTGGGTTTTGATGTGGTGGTCTCTTAATTTTTGCCAGAGCTGTGTATATATATACACTGCTCAAAAAACTTAAGGGAACACTAAAGTACCACATCCTAGATATCACTGAATGAAATATTTCAGTTGAAAATCTTTATTCATTACATAGTGGAATGTGTTGAGAACAATAAAACATAAAAATGATCAATGTAAATCAAAACGAATATCCCATGGAGATATGGATTTGGATTGATACTCAAAATCAAAGTGGAAAATGAAATTACAGGCTGATTCAACTTCAGTGGAAATGCCTCAAGACAAGGAAATGATGTTCAGTTGTGTGTGTTGCCTCCATGTGCCTGTATGACCTCCCTACAACACCTGGGCACGCTCCTGATGAGGCAGCGGATGGTCTCCTGAGGGATCTACTCACAAGACCTGGACTAAAGCATCCGCCAACTCCAGGACAGTCTGTGGTGCAACGTGGCGTTGGTGGATGGTGCGAGACATGATGTCCCAGATGTGTTCAATCGGATTCAGGTCTGGGGAACGGGCAGGCCAGTCCATAGCTTCAATGCCTTCATCTTGCAGGAACTGCTGACACACTCAAGCCATATGAGGTCTGGCATTGTCCTGCACTAGGAGGAACCCAGGGTCAACCGCACCAGCATATGGTCTCACAAGGGGTCTAAGGATCTCATCTCGGTACCTAATTTCAGTCAGGCTACCTCTGGCGAGCACATGGAGGGCTGTGTGGCCCTCCAAAGAAATGCCACCCCACACCATTACTGACCCACTGCCAAACCGGTCATGCTGAAGGATGTTGCAGGCAGCAGATCGCTCTCCACAGGGTCTCTAGACTCTGTCACATCTGTCACATGTGCTCAGTGTGAACATGCTTTCATCTGTGAAGAGCACAGGGCGCCAGTGGCAAATTTGGCAATCCTGGGGTTCTGTGGCAAATGCCAAGCGTCCTGCACGGTGTTGGGCTGTGACCACAATCCCCATCTGTGGACGTTGGACATGCAGACCATCCTCATGGAGTCATGCACATTTGTTGCCTGCTGGATGTCATTTTGCAGGGTTCTGGCAGTGCTCCTCCTGTTGCTCCTTGAACAAAGGCTAAGGTAGCGGTCCTGCTGCTTGGTTGTTGCTCTCCTATGGCCTCCTTCATGTCTCCAGGTGTACTCCTGATAGCGCCTCCAGCCTCTGGACACTACGCTGACAGACACAGCAAACCTTTTTGCCACAGCTCGCATTGATGTGCCATCCTGGATGAGCTGCACTACATGAGCCACTTGTGTGCGTTGTAGAATCCGTCTCATGCTATCACGAGTGTGAAAGCACAACTAACATTCAAAAGTGACCAAAACATCAGCCAGAAAACATTGGTACTGAGATGTGGTCTGCAGAACCACTCCATTATTGAGTGTGTCTTGATAATTGCCAATGATTTCCATCTGTTGTCTATTGCATTTGCACAACAGCATGTGAAGTTAATTGTCATACAGTGTTGCTTCCTAAGTGGACAGTTTGATTTCACAGAAGTTTGACTTACTTGGAGTTATATTCTGTTGTTTAAGTGTTCCCTTTGTTTTTTTTGAGCAGTATATATATATATATATATATATATATATATATATACAGTGCCTTGCGAAAGTACTCTGCCCCCAGGAACTTTTCAACCTTTTTCCCACATATCATGCTTCAAACATAAAGATACCAGAATCAACAACAAGAAGAACACAATTGTGAAGTTGAACAAAATGTATTGGTTATTTTAAATTTTTGTGGAAATTAAAAAACTGAAAAGTGGGGTGTGCAACATTATTCGGCCCCTTTAACTTAATACTTTGTTGCGCCACCTTTTGCTGCGCTTACAGTATCAGTTTTGTACATCGAGAGATTGAAATTCTTGCCCATTCTTCCCTGGCAAACAGCTCGAGCTCAGTGAGGTTTGATGTAGAGAGTGTGTCATCAACAGTTTTCAGCTCTTTTCACAGATTCTCGATTGGATTGAGGTCTGGACTTTGACTTGGCCATTCTAACACCTGGATATGTTTATTTGTGAACCATTCCATTGTAGATTTTGCTTTATGTTTGGGATCATTGTCTTGTTGGAAGACAAATCTCCGTCCCAGTCTCGGGTCTTTTGCAGACTCCAACAGGTTTTCTTCAAGAATGGTCCTGTATTTGGCTCCATCCATCTTCCCATCAATTTTCACCATCTTCCCTGTCCCTGCTGAAGAAAAGCAGGCCCAAACCATAATGCTGCCACCACCATGTTTGACAGTGGGGATGGTGTGTTCAGGGTGATAAGCTGTGTTGCCTTTACGCCCAACATATCATTTGGCATCGTTGCCAAAAAGTTCGATTTTGGTTTCATTTGACCAGAAAACCTTCTTCCACATGTTTGGTGTCTCCCAGGTGGCTTGCTGCAAACTTTAAAAAACACTTTTTATGAATATCTTTGAGAAATGGTTTTCTTCTTGCCACTCTTCCATAAAGGCCAGATTTAAGCAATGTATGACTAATTGCTGTCCTATGGACAGACTGTCCCACCTCAGCTGTAGATCTCTGAAGTTCATCCAGAGTGATCATGGGCCTCTTGGCTGTATCTGTGATCAGTAGTGTTGAGCGATACCGTCCGATACTTGAAAGTATCGGTATCGGATAGTATCGGCCGATACCCGAAAAGTATCGGATATCGCCGATACCGATATCCGATACCAATACAAGTCAATGGGACACCAAGTATTGGAAGGTATCCTGATGGTTCCCAGGGTCTGAAGGAGAGGAAACTCTCCTTCAAGCCCTGGGATCCATATTAAGGTGTAAAATAAAGAATTAAAATAAAAAATATTGATATATTCACCTCTCCGGCGGCCCCTGGACATCTCACTGGTAACCGGCAGGCTTCTTTGTTTAAAATGAGCGCCTTTAGGACCTGCGAATGACGTCGCGGCTTCTGATTGGTCGCGTGCCGCTCATGTGACCGCCACGCAACCAATCAGAAGCCGCGACGTCATTCGCAGGTCCTAAATTCCTAGAATTAGGAGTTTAGTGAATGAGAATGACGTCGTAGTAACCCTACAAAGGCTGTTTTTCAGACTAACCCTACAGAGGCTTTTTTGCAGAGTACTCCCACGCAGGCTTTTTTCAGAGTACTCCCACAGACACAGTGCAGAGAAGAAAAATGTGTTTTACACACTGTACTCCAACATACATGGGAGCAGAGTACAAACATTTGTTTTTATGAAGAGTACCCCCACACATGGGTGCAGAGTACACAGAAGCTTAAAGGTACAGTACTCCCACACACATGGGTGCAAAGTGCACACCGAGCCGTTTTGGCACAGTACTCCCTCAGACATGGGTGCAGAGTTAAAAAAAAAGTGTTTTTTAGGCACAGTACTTCAACAGACACAAGTGCAGAGTTAAAAAATAGTTTTTAGGCACAGGACTCCCACAGAAATGGCTGCAAAGTAAAAAAAAACATGTTTTTTTCTAGGCATAGTACTCACACAGACACATGTACACAGTTAAAAAAGTGGTAGGCACCATACTACCACAGACACAGCTGCAGAGTTAAAAAAGTGTTTTTTTTAGGCACTGTACTTCCACAGACACAGGTGCAATGTAAAAAGTGATTTCAGGTAGAGTATTTCTACAGACACAGCTAAAGTATTTGTTAGACACAGTACTCCCAAAGACATGGCTGCACAGTACACACTGAGGCTTTTTGGCACAGTACTACCACAGAGATGCGTGATGAGAACACACAGATTTTTTGGCACAGTACTCCCAAAAACACAGGTGCAAGGTACACACAGATGATTTTTGGCACAGTACTCCCACAAAGACATGTGCAGAATACTCACACAGAACCTAAGACTGTCCTCATTCCAGCTGTGTCCTACCTCTACACTAATCCGAGTAGTATGGCATCAGCTCTTGTGATCCAGCTTTTGTACAGGCAGGGTCACACGGGGCGCTGGCTAATCACAGATATGCTAATATGCTAATATGTGACATGGCTGTGGTGGATCCGCAGCCTAAAAGCTTGCTGATTGGCTGAGCTACCGCATTTCAGCAAACTTAATTCAACACCGAACCCAAACAGTGAACCAGACTTCAGGTAAAAAGTCTGTGTTCAGGGTTCAATACTGGACACTAGGTGTCAGGTATGATCCCCAAACTTTACAGTTTGGATTCACTCTTCCCTAGTAGTGATACTACCCGATTCTGTAATAATGCCCTATGAGTGCTCTCTGGTGTAATAATGCCTCCTTACTAGTGATGAGCGAATATACTCGTTACTCGAGATTTACCAATCACCCCTGGGTGTCCTCCAAGTATTTTTTTAGTGCTCGGAGATTTAGTTTTCATCACCTCAGCTGAATGATTTACAGCTACTAGCCAGGCTGAGTACATGTGGGGGTTGCCTGGTTGCTAGGGAATCCCCACATGTAATCAAGCTGGCTAAGAGATGTAAATCATCCAGCTGCGGCAAAGAAAACTAAATCTCCGAGCACTAAAAAATACTCGGAGGTCACCCGAGCGTGCTCGTGAAATCTTGAGTAATGAGTATATTCGCTCTTCACTACTCCTTACCCCTCTTCTGTAATAATGCTCTCGAAGAGACCCCTCTAGAAATAATACCCACTAACTTCCCTTCCAGTAATAATTCCCCCTGATTTATTCCTCCAGTAATAATGAATAATGCCCTCTGTATAATATGCCCAAAATGCCCTCTCCCATACCTCCAAAAATAAAATATTTTCATTTTTTCCTCCTTTGTCCACAGTCAATGTGTCCTCTTCTGACCTTGCACAAATTGGCACATTCGGTACAATGCTGCAGTCTTGTCGACTGTAGCCCAGCAGCAGACTGAGGCCTACAAGGGAGAGAGGTAGGGGAGGGTGCAGCATCCTGCTGTAGCACAGGATTGAGGATTGAACTAACATTTTTCAAGTGCTATAAAAAAATATTATACCTCGACTGTAGGGTTGAGCGACCTTGACTTTTTTAGAGTCGAGTTGAGTTTCGCAAAACCCGACTATCTCAAAAGTCGGGTCGAGTGAAATCGGCCGATTATGTCGTAAAATCGGGATCGACCGAAACACGAAACCCAATGCAAGTCAATGGGGCAGCATAGTCGGCAGTGAGTGGGGGCCAGGAAAACAACTAGAGTGCCCATTTTAACCCCTTCATGACCCAGCCTATTTTGACCTTAAAGACCTTGCCATTTTTTGCAATTCTGACCAGTGTCCCTTTATGAGGTAATAACTCGGGAACGCTTCAACGGATCCTAGCGATTCTGAGATTGTTTTCTCGTGACATATTGGGCTTCATGTTAGTGGTAAATTTAGGTCGATAATTTTTGCGTTTATGTGTGAAAAAATTGGAAATTTGGTGAAAATTTTGAAAATTTCGCAATTTTCAAATTTTGAATTTTTATTCTGTTAAACCAGAGAGATATGTGACACAAAATAGTTAATAAATAACATTTCCCACATGTCTACTTTACATCAGCACAATTTTGGAAACAATTTTTTTTTTTGCTAGGAAGTTATAAGGGTTAAAATTTGACCAGCGATTTCTCATTTTTACAACGAAATTTACAAAACCATTTTTTTTAGGGACCACCTCACATTTGAACTCAGTTTGAGGGGTCTATATGGCTGAAAATACCCAAAAGTGACACCATTCTAAAAACTGCACCCCTCAAGGTACTCAAAACCACATGCAAGAAGTTTATTAACCCTTCAGGTGCTTCACAGCAGCAGAAGCAACATGGAAGGAAAAAATGAACATTTAACTTTTTAGTCACAAAAATGATCTTTCAGCAACAATTTTTTTATTTTCCCAATGGTAAAAGGAGAAACTGAACCACGAAAGTTGTTGTCCAATTTGTCCTGAGTACGCTGATACCTCATATGTGGGGGTAAACCACTGTTTGGGCGCACGGCAGGGCTTGAAAGGGAAGGAGCGCCATTTGACTTTTTGAATGAAAAATTGGCTGCACTCTTTAGCGGACACCATGTCACATTTGGAGAGCCCCCGTGTGCCTAAAAATTTGAGCTCCCCCACAAGTGACCCCATTTTGGAAACTAGACGCCCCAAGGAACTTATCTAGATGCATAGTGAGCACTTTGAACCCCCAGGTGCTTCACAAATTGATCCATAAAAATGAAAAAGTACTTTTTTTTCACAAAAAAATTATTTTAGCCTCAATTTTTTCATTTTCACATGGGCAACAGGATAAAATGGATCCTAAAATTTGTTGGGCAATTTCTCCTGAGTACACCGATACCTCATATGTGGGGGTAAACCACTGTTTGGGCACATGCTAAGGCTCGGAAGGGAAGGAGCGCCATTTGACTTTTTGAATGAAAAATTATCTCCATCGTTAGCGGACACCATGTCACGTTTGGAGAGCCGCCGTGTGCCTAAACATTGGAGCTCCCCCACAAGTGACCCCATTTTGGAAACTAGACCACCCAAGGAACTTATCTAGATGCATATTGAGCACTTTGAACCCCCAGGTGCTTCACAAATTGATCCATAAAAATGAAAAAGTACTTTTTTTTCACAAAAATTTTATTTTAGCCTCAATTTTTTTCATTTTCACATGGGCATCAGGGTAAAATGGATGCTAAAATTTGTTGGGCAATATCTCCTGAGTACACCGATACCTCACATGTAGGCGTAAACCACTGTTTAGGCGCACGGCAAGGCTCGGAAGGGAAGGAGCGCCATTTGACTTTTTGAATGAAAAAATAGCTCCAATCGTTAGCGGACACCATGTCACGTTTGGAGAGCCGCCGTGTGCCTAAACATTGGAGCTCCCCCACAAGTGACCCCATTTTGGAAACTAGACCACCCAAGGAACTTATCTAGATGCATATTGAGCACTTTGAACCCCCAGGTGCTTCACAAATTGATCCATAAAAATGAAAAAGTACTTTTTTTTCACAAAAATTTTATTTTAGCCTCAATTTTTTTCATTTTCACATGGGCATCAGGGTAAAATGGATGCTAAAATTTGTTGGGCAATATCTCCTGAGTACACCGATACCTCACATGTAGGCGTAAACCACTGTTTAGGCGCACGGCAAGGCTCGGAAGGGAAGGAGCGCCATTTGACTTTTTGAATGAAAAAATAGCTCCAATCGTTAGCGGACACCATGTCACGTTTGGAGAGCCGCCGTGTGCCTAAACATTGGAGCTCCCCCACAAGTGACCCCATTTTGGAAACTAGACCACCCAAGGAACTTATCTAGATGCATATTGAGCACTTTGAACCCCCAGGTGCTTCACAAATTGATCCATAAAAATGAAAAAGTACTTTTTTTTCACAAAAATTTTATTTTAGCCTCAATTTTTTTCATTTTCACATGGGCATCAGGATAAAATGGATGCTAACATTTGTTGGGCAATATCTCCTGAGTACACCGATACCTCACATGTAGGCGTAAACCACTGTTTAGGCGCACGGCAAGGCTCGGAAGGGAAGGAGCGCCATTTGACTTTTTGAATGAAAAAATAGCTCCAATCTTTAGCGGACACCATGTCACGTTTGGAGAGCCGCCGTGTGCCTAAACATTGGAGCTCCCCCACATATGACCCCATTTTGGAAACTAGACTACCCAAGGAACTTATCTAGATGCATATTGAGCACTTTGAACCCCCAGGTGCTTCACAAATTGATCCATAAAAATGAAAAAGTACTTTTTTTTCACAAAAATTTTATTTTAGCCTCAATTTTTTTCATTTTCACATGGGCATCAGGGTAAAATGGATGCTAAAATTTGTTGGGCAATATCTCCTGAGTACACCGATACCTCACATGTAGGCGTAAACCACTGTTTAGGTGCACGGCAAGGCTCAGAAGGGAAGGAGCGCCATTTGACTTTTTGAATGAAAAAATAGCTCCAATCTTTAGCGGACACCATGTCACGTTTGGAGAGCCGCCGTGTGCCTAAACATTGGAGCTCCCCCACATATGACCCCATTTTGGAAACTAGACCACCCAAGGAACTTATCTAGATGCATATTGAGCACTTTGAACCCCCAGGTGCTTCACAAATTGATCCATAAAAATGAAAAAGTACTTTTTTTTCACAAAAATTTTATTTTAGCCTCAATTTTTTTCATTTTCACATGGGCATCAGGATAAAATGGATGCTAAAATTTGTTGGGCAATATCTCCTGAGTACACCGATACCTCACATGTAGGCGTAAACCACTGTTTAGGCGCACGGCAAGGCTCGGAAGGGAAGGAGCGCCATTTCACTTTTTGAATGAAAAATTAGCTCCAATCGTTAGCGGACACTATGTTGTGTATGGAAGGTATGTAGTGTATGTCAGGTTGGTGTGTGTGTGGTGTAGTATTCACCACACACACACACACACACACACCTGACGTACACTATACCACACCACACCAAACTGACGTACACTACGCCATACACACCCTGACACTACGTCAGGTTGGGTTGTGTAGTGTTAGGTTGGGGTGTGGTGTAGTGTACGTCAGGTAGGTGTGTGTGGTGTAGTGTACACCACACACACACACACACCAACCTGACGTACACTATACCACACCACACACCAACCTGATGTACACTACGCCACACACACCAATCTGACACACTACGTCAGGTTGGTGTGTGTGGTGTAGTGTATGTCAGGTTGGGGTGTGGTGTAGTGTACGTCAGGTAGGTGTGTGTGGTGTACTGTACACCACACACACACACCAACCTGACGTACACTATACCACACCACACACCAACCTGATGTACACTACGCCACACACACCAATCTGACACACTACGTCAGGTTGGTGTGTGTGGTGTAGTGTATGTCAGGCTGGGGTGTGGCGTAGTGTACGTCAGGTAGGTGTGTGTGGTGTACTGTACACCACACACACACACCAACCTGACGTACACTATACCACACCACACACCAACCTGATGTACACTACGCCACACACACCAATCTGACACACTACGTCAGGTTGGTGTGTGTGGTGTAGTGTATGTCAGGTTGGGGTGTGGTGTAGTGTACGTCAGGTAGGTGTGTGTGGTGTACTGTACACCACACACACACACCAACCTGACGTACACTATACCACACCACACACCAACCTGATGTACACTACGCCACACACACCAATCTGACACACTACGTCAGGTTGGTGTGTGTGGTGTAGTGTATGTCAGGTTGGGGTGTGGTGTAGTGTACGTCAGGTAGGTGTGTGTGGTGTACTGTACACCACACACACACACCAACCTGACGTACACTATACCACACCACACACCAACCTGATGTACACTACGCCACACACACCAATCTGACACACTACGTCAGGTTGGTGTGTGTGGTGTAGTGTATGTCAGGTTGGGGTGTGGTGTAGTGTACGTCAGGTTAGTGTGTGTGTGTGGTGTTGTGTATATCAGCCTGGTGTGGGTGAGTTCTGTAGTGGAATATCAGGATGTGGCTAGTCCACGGACGTGTGATGAATTCTGAAGCATTCATTCAAACACAGTGCAGGTTTGTCGGGACACGTTTCACATTGGAAACGAGTTTCCCTTCTTATCCCCCTTTTATAGCACACCCGGCACCTTTTTTTTGCTCTCCCCTCACAGGGAAAATGTTGCACCGGTACCATACGGGAGACTTGAGTTCCAGCAGTGCTGGGGCCCGCTCCTTCCTCGTCTCCAAACATCAGGGCCTTTATCACCGCCTCCTGGAACTGAAGGAAGGTGTTGTTGGTCTGGCCTGCACATCGTGATAGCACGTATGCGTTATACAGTGCCATTTGTACGATGTGCACAGCCAGTTTTTTATACCACACCTTCGTTTTCCGCATGGCACTATAGGGCTGGAGGACTTGATCAGAAAGATCAACTCCCCCCATGTGTTTGTTGTACCCCAGGGCACAGTCCGGTTTGTGGACCTGTGCTGGGGTACCTCGAACAGTGCTGGCCGTGGTGCCGGGACCATGGATTGTTGTCAAGAAAAAGACGTCCCTTTTGTCTTTGAACTTGACCGCAAGCATGTTGCCACTACATTGGGCCCGGCTCTCACCCTTTGGGAGAACCTGCTCAATTAGTGACAAAGGGAGACCCCTCTTGTTTCTGCGCACAGTACCGCAAGCAACGGTAGCTCTGGCAGAGAGGGACTGAAAGAGTGGGATGCTTGTATAAAAGTTATCAACGTACAGATGGTAACCTTTATCAAGCAGTGGGTGAACCAAATCCCACACTATTTTCCCACTCACCCCCAGAGCAGGTGGACAATCTGGGGGCTGGATACTGCTGTCCTTTCCTTGATAAACTCTAAAGCTGAGAGTGTACCCTGAGGTACTCTCACAGATCTTGTAGAGTTTTATCCCGTACCTCGCCCTTTTGCTTGGCAGGTACTGACGGAACTGAAGCCTCCCTTTGAAGTGGATGAGGGATTCATCCACACAAATTTCCCTTTGGGGAATGTACACTTCAGCAAACTTGTTGCTGAAGTGTTCGATGACCGGCCGAATTTTGAACAATCTATCAAAATTCGGGTCATCGCGAGGAAGGATGTCCGTATTGTCCCTAAAGTGGAGAAATTTATGAATCGCCTCAAAACGTTTGCGATTCATAACCATGCCAAATACTGGAGTTTGATATAAAATATCAGTACTCCAGTATTGGCGAAGTTCTGGTTTCTTCACAATTCCCATGTGAAGGACCAGTCCCCAATATTTCATCATTTCTACGGAGTCAACGGGCTTCCAAGTAGTAAATGATGAAACTGGGTTTTGGGCAAAAAATTGCAGGGCGTACAAATTTGTTTGCTCCACCATGAGACTGACGATTGACTCCGAGAAAAAGACTTTGAAAAAGTCTATCTCCCGGAGGTTGGCAGTCTCAAATTGGATTCCTGATTGGGGAATGAAATCAGGAATCCGTGGAGCAAAGTTTTCAGGGACGGGGGTCCAGACGGGGGCACTAGTGCTAGGTTGGGCGTCACTAGCACTAGGTTGGGGGTCACTTACACTTGGCTCCGACTCTCCTCCCCTGGGCTCCGGCTCCCCTCCCCTGGGCTCCGGACGATTTCTCGGCCTGCGACATCTTGGGGGTGGCGAGTCGGTGTCACTAGGGGAGGAAGAGTGGGAGGAATACAGAAAAGTGGGGTCCTCTCCCTCACTATCAGCTTCGGAGGCAAGAAAGGAATATGCCTCCTCAACTGAGTACAGCCTTTGTGACTGGGATGACTGGGATGAGCGGGACATTGTGTGTGTGGTGCGTGTGTAAAAAAAAATCTAAACTTTATTATAGTGTTGCGTGTGCGTGTGTATGTGCGAGTGTTTGGTGCAACTCTTCTGCAGGAGGAGGCTATCAGGTGCGGGGAGCTGTCAGACGCGTGTGGGGGCTGTCAGGCGCGTGGGGGCTGTCAGGCGCGGGGGGCTGTCAGGCGCGGGGGGCTGTCAGGCGCGGGGGGACAGGAGGGGGCTGAGGAGATGCAGCGTCAGATGGAGATGAAGCTGGCAGCAGCAGGTGATCAGGGGGGCAGGGGGTGATCAGGGGGGCAGGGGGTGATCAGTGGGTGATCAGGGGGGCCAGGGGGTGATTAGCGGTGATCACTGAAGAGGGTGATCACCAGGGCAGGAGGGGCTGACAGACACAGGGGCGGTAGCAGAGAAGAAAACGCAGCAGCAGCAGCAGGTGATAAAGGGGGGCAGAGGGGTGATCAGGTGGACTGGGGGGGCAGGGGGTGATCAGGGGGGGCAGGGGGTGATTAGCGGTGATCACTGAAGAGGGTGATCACCAGGGGAGGGGCTGACAGACGCAAACGCGGTAGGAGAGAAGAAAACACAGCAGCAGCAGCGGGTGATGAAGGGGGGCAGAGGGGTGATCAGGTGGACAGTGGGGGGGCAGGGGGTGATCAGGGGGGGTAGGGGGTGATCAGGGGGGGCAGGGGGTGATTAGCTGAAGATCACTGAAGAGGGTGATCACCAGGGGAGGAGGGGCTGACAGACGCAGGGGGCAGTAGGAGAGAAAACACAGCAGCAGCAGCAGGTGATAAAGGGGGGCAGGGGGTGATCAGGTGGACAGGGGGGGGGCAGGGGGTGATCGGGGGGGTAGGGGGTGATCAGGGGGGGGCAGGGGGTGATTAGTGGTGATCACTGAGGAGGGTGATCACCAGGGGAGGAGGGGCTAACAGATGCAGGGGGCGATAGGAGAAAAGAAAGTAGAGCAGCAGCAGGTGATAAAGGGGGGCAGGGGGTGATCAGGTGGACAGGGGGGGGGCAGGGGGTGATCGGGGGGGTAGGGGGTGATCAGGGGGGGGGCAGGGGGTGATTAGTGGTGATCACTGAGGAGGATGATCACCAGGGGAGGAGGGGCTAACAGATGCAGGGGGCGATAGGAGAAAAGAAAATAGAGCAGGAGCTGGTGATAAAGGGGGGCTGGGGGATGATCGGGGGGGGCAGGGGGGAGGGAGCGGAGGTTGGGGGGAGTGGAGGACAGGAGAGGGGAGGTACCTGTCCTCAGCAGCAGCGGTGGTACTGGCGGTAGCAGTGGGGGAGGCGGCGGTGGCAGTGGGGGATACGGCGGCGGCGCTCTGAAGATGTGTGCGGCGGCTGCGGCGGCGATCGCGGAGTCTGGGGGGGCAGGTGAGCAGTCGGGCACCTCGCTCCTCAGCTTCCACGGATGGGATGAAGCTGAGGAGCGAGGCAGACGCTGTTTTTCTCCGCCCCTCCAGCTCTGATTGGAGTGCTAACGTCACATGGACGCTAGCTCCAATCAGAGCTGGAGGGGGTTAAAAAAAGGTCAGCAGCGGTGATCGTAGACCCGGGGGGGCAAAGCCACCCCCCCTGGGGTGAAGTACAGGTCCCCCTGCACCTGCGGGTACGGTGACATTTGAATGACCCCGGTCACCGGACCCGCAGGGAAGCATTCCCGCCATGACGCCACATAGGCGTCATGGGTCGGAATGGCACCGACTTTCATGACGCCTACGTGGCGTCATGGGTCGGGAAGGGGTTAATGGCAAAAACATCCATTCTTCTTAATGAAGCTTGTCAATCTTAATTTCCCTTAAGATAATAGTTAGGCATTGGAAATTGGGGGTCATTTGGCTAAAGTTGTTGGGGGTAGGGCTGGTTCAAGTATTTTGTGGGCCCAGGAAATCTGGACCACGTCACGGCAGTGGAGCAGGGCGAGGTAAGTATTTCAACTTTGCAAGTGCTGTGATCCTGAGCAAGCAGGGGGGGCCCACTGTTTGGCATTGGCACTGGTACAGGGCCCCTCAAAGTACAGCGGTGTGTTTGCACGGCAGGGGCGCCTCCCACCGGCAGCCACACTTTTGCGTACTATGAGGGGCCCTGTGCCAGTGACATCGCCAAAGAGTATTCCCCCCCACACCTGAGGAAGGAACCTGCACTTTCATCTGCACCTTCCTCTTTGTCCCCGTGTAAGGTGGAATGGTATGCGGGAAGGGGAACCTGACTTTCAGCAGGGTCACATTCTGGCTGTGTAGCGTGCACGGGGAATGTAGCGTTTTGGGTCAATGTACCAGCAGACTCATCTATCACTGGCTGGGCAATGGGCAGGATGAGGAGGAAACACAGATATAGGCCCAAATAATAAAGTGGGCTAAATGCAGTTCAAAATTGGTAACAAGACTAACCAGGGGGCATTGCTTTGTTCAGTGGAGTACAACTGTAATGAGAGGCTGACACAGTGAGCAGGCCCAAATCAGTAAGTAGGCTAAATGCAGTTCAAAATTGGTAACAGAAGTAAACAGGCGGCACTGGTTTGTTCAGTGGAGGAGAACATCAAGGAGCGGCAGACACCGTTAGTAGGGCCAACAAAACAAGTAGGCCAAATGCAGTGTTATATTAAAAACAATTTAACAAGAGCCTGAAGATAGAATTTAGGGAGAGGCAACCTGGAGAACACCTTGGAGCGGCAGACACTGGTAGTAGGCCCCAACCCAAGTACTAGCCCCACTGCAGCTTGATTAAAAAACTATTTAACAAGAGCCTGAAGATCGAAGCTCAGGAAAGGCAACCAGGAGAACACCTTGGAGCAGCAGACACCGTTAGTAGGACCTACCGAAATAGTAGCCCCAATGCAGTTTTAAAATTCCTATAGGCTGAAAACCAGACAATTGACGCTCAGCTTTTTTCAGAGGAGGACAGCTGTATTGAGTGGCGCAGACAGACACAGGTAGTAGACCTTAAACAAAAAATTGGGCTCAATGCAGTTTAAAAAAGGTTACAGGGGTACACAGGCAGCATTGGTGTGGTCAGCGGAGGACAATTTGAATTAGGGACTGCAGACAGACTTAGTAGGCTGTCCCCTGTGGACCATGCATCCACCACATTAACCCAGTGCGCCGTAATGGACACGTAACTTTCCGTGGACATGCCTACTGGTCCATGCGTCTGTTGTCTGACCGCAGACAGACTTAGTACGCCTACAATTAAAAAAAGGATGCTCTATGCAATTTAAAATAGGTTCCAGGGGTACACAGCCAGCATTGGTGTGGTCAGTGGAGGACTATTGGAAGGAGGGACCGCAGACAGACTTAGTAGGCCTAACATAAGAAAAGTAGGCTGTAGGCACTTTAAAATAGGTTCCAGGGGTACACGGGCAGCAGTGGTGTGGTCAGTGGAGGACAATTTCAATTATGGACCGCAGACAGACTTAGTACGCCTACAATTAAAAAAAGAATGCTCTATGCAATTTAAAATAGGTTCCAGGGGTACACAGCCAGCATTGGTCTGGTCAGTGGAGGACTATTGGAAGGAGGGACCGCAGACAGACTTAGTAGGCCTAACATAAGAAAAGTAGGCTGTAGGCACTTTAAAATAGGTTCCAGGGGTACACGGGCAGCAGTGGTGTGGTCAGTGGAGGACAATTTCAATTATGGACCGCAGACAGACTTAGTACGCCTACAATTAAAAAAAGGATGCTCTATACAATTTAAAATAGGTTCCAGGGGTACACAGCCAGCATTGGTCTGGTCAGTGGAGGACTATTGGAAGGAGGGACCGCAGACAGACTTAGTAGGCCTAACATAAGAAAAGTAGGCTGTATGCACTTTAAAATAGGTTCCAGGGGTACACAGGCAGCAGTGGTGTGGTCAGTGGAGGACAATTTCAATTATGGACCGCAGACAGACTTAGTAGGCCTAACATAACAAAAGTAGGTTCTATGCACTTGGAATTATCTTGCAGGGGTACACAGGCAGCATTGGTGTTGTCAGCGGAGGCCGATTGTAAGGAGTGTCTGACAGTTAGTACTCCCAAAAAATAAATAGATGTTAATGTCTACAACAAAACCCCAAAACAAAAGAGTAGCATACTTAGGTACAGGGGTGGGCTCCTCTGCTGAGTTTCAGACCTAGTAATTTGGCGCTAAGTATTTACTGGTGTAAATATAGGACACTGCCCCTGACTATTTTAAGTTGCATCATACATGTCAACACATTGGTATTGTCAGTGCCAGGCATTGAAGGATGTCAGCGCATAGACTAAACATTGGTGGAGCTGTGAGAGATAATTTTGCAAATCGTAGAACACTGTTTGAGCTGGGGGGGGAACTGTCTTGTGGCCGGCGGTACAGGCCCAGGGCCCCTCATGTTACAACGGTGTGTCTGACGTTGGTTGTGCACCACCACCGCCAGAGACACTTTATTGTACTATGAGGGACCCAGTGGCAGTGCCGTCGACCAAAAGCGTGCACACCCACCTCTTCAGACAAACGGCACTCTCACGGGGGCTTGCGCCAAGTGGCGAGACCACGGCCCCGTGGGGGGAGTTTGCCCATTTAGGGAGGTGTAAACATGTCGTATGCTGGACAAACAGCTGCTGCAAATTACCAGATTAAAAAACTCAGTCAGACCAGTCCACAAGCAAGACCTTTTAATAGGAAAGCTAGGTGTCAGCCGGGAAAGGTGGGGCAAAATAATTCGAAATCCAGGAGAGGTTCATTTTAATGGTTAGATCATCAACATTTTGGGTAACCAGATGAGTCCTTATTTCGGTTAATATTGAACCAGCAGCACTGAATACTCTTTCTAATAGCACACTAGCTGCTGGGCAAGCAAGCTCCTGCAATGCATATTCTGCCAATTCTGGCCAGGTGTCTAATTTGGATGCCCAGTAATCAAATGGGAATGACGGTTGAGGGAGAACATTGATAAGGGATGAAAAATAGTTAGTAACCATACTGGACAAATGTTGTCTCCTGTCACTTTGAATTGATGCTGCAGTACCTGTCCTGTCTGCGGTCATTGCAAAATCACTCCATAACCTGGTCAGAAAACCCCTCTGTCCAACGCCACTTCTGATTTGTGCACCTCTAACACCTCTGGCCTGCTGCCCCCTGCAGCTCGTGTGAGAACCATCACCGGCGCTGTGTGCTGGGAATGCCTGAATCAAACGGTCAACAAGAGTTGATTGTTTGGTTGCTAATATTTGTTCCAGGTTCTCATGTGGCATAATATTTTGCAATTTGCCTTTATAGCGAGGATCAAGGAGGCAGGCCAACCAGTAATCGTCATCGGTCATCATTTTAATAATGCGTGGGTCCCTTTTGAGGATACGTAAGGCATAATCCGCCATGTGGGCCAAAGTTCCAGTTGTCAAATCTGCGGTTGTGCTGGGTTGAGGGGCAGTTACAGGCAAATCTACGTCACTTGTGTCCCTCAAAAAACCAGAACCCGGCCTTGCCACGCCACCAATTTCCATTGGCCCCGGAGAAGCTTCCTCATTAAAAAAATACTCATCCCCATCATCCTCCTCGTCCTCCTCCTCCTGTTCGCCCGCTACCTCATCCTGTACACTGCCCTGACCAGACAATGGCTGACTGTCATCAAGGCTTTCCTCTTCCTCTGCTGCAGACGCCTGCTCCTTTATGTGCATCAAACTTTGCATCAGCAGACGCATTAGGGGGATGCTTATGCTTATTATGGCATTGTCTGCACTAACCAGCCGTGTGCATTCCTCAAAACACTGAAGGACTTGACACATGTCTTGTACCTTCGACCACTGCACACCTGACAACTCCATGTCTGCCATCCTACTGCCTGCCCGTGTATGTGTATCCTCCCACAAATACATAACAGCACGCCTCTGTTCGCACAGTCTCTGAAGCATGTGCAGTGTTGAGTTCCACCTTGTTGCAACGTCGATGATTAGGCAATGCTGGGGAAGGTTCAAAGCGCTGATAGTTCTGCATACGGCTGGAGTGTACGGGCGAACGGTGGATATGCGAGCAAAGTCTGCGCACTTTGAGGAGCAGGTCGGATAACCCCGGATAACTTTTCAGGAAGCACTGCACCACCAGGTTTAAGGTGTGAGCCAGGCAAGGAATGTGTTTCAGTTGGGAAAGGGCTATGGCAGCCATGAAATTCTTTCTGTTATCACTCACTACCTTGCCTGCATCAAGATGTACAGTGCCCAGCCATGACTGAGTTTCGTTCTGCAAGAACTCGCACAGAACTTCCGCAGTGTGTCTGTTGTCGCCCAAACACTTCATTGCCAATACAGCCTGCTGACGCTTGCCAGTAGCTGCCCCATAATGGGACACCTGGTGTGCAACAGTGGCAGCTGCGGATGGAGTGGTTGTGCGACTGCAGTCTGTGGACAAGCTCTCGCTTCTGCAGGAGGATGAGGAGGAGGAGGAGGGGGGGCGAACGGCTACAGCCAACTGTTTCCTGGACGTGGGCTAGGCAGAACTGTCCCAATATTGCTGTCCCCTGTGGACCCTGCATCCACCACATTCACCCAGTGTGCCGTGATTGGCACGTAACGTCCCTAGCCATGCCTACTGGTCCATGCATCTGTTGTCAGGTGCACCTTTGTACTCACAGATTGCTTGAGTGCATGGACGATGCGCTCTTTAACATGCTGGTGGAGGGCTGGGATGGCTTTTCTCGAAAAGAAGTGTCGACAGGCTAGCTCGTAGCATGGTACAGCGTAATCCATCAGGGCTTTGAAAGCTTCGCTTTCAAATAACCGGTAGGGCATCATCTCTAACGAGATTAGTCTAGCAATGTGGGCGTTCAAACCCTGTGTACGCGGATGCAAAGATGAGTACTTCCTTTTTCTAACGAAAGTCTCATGTAGGGTGAGCTGGACTGGAGAGCTGGAGATCGTGGAACTAGCGGGGGTGCCGGTGGACATGGCAGACTGAGAGACGGTTGGAGACGGTATTCTTGCCGGTGCCCTACATGCAGTGTTTCCTACTACGAAACTGGTGATTCCATGACTGCTTTGGCCTGGCAACGAAACCTGCACAGATAATGCAGGTGGTGCGGGAAATGGTGGCCTTACAGTGACGGAAGTGATGTGGCGTTGCTGACTAGCTTCATTGGCCGAGGGTGCTACAACCTTAAGGGACGTTTGGTAGTTAGTCCAGGCTTGCAAATGCATGGTGGTTAAATGTCTATGCATGCAACTTGTATTTAGACTTTTCAGATTCTGACCTCTGCTTAAGGTAGTTGAACATTTTTGACAGATGACTTTGCGCTGATCATTTGGATGTTGTTTAAAAAATGCCAGACTGCACTCTTTCTACCATCGGATACCTTTTCAGGCATTGCAGACTGAGCTTCTTTAACTGGATGGCCACGCTGTCCTCCAACTGGTTTTGGCTTTGCCACGCGTTTTGGGCCAGATAGGGGCCCGGCAGATGGAACCTGTTGCGATGTTGATGCCTGCTGCGGCCCCTCCTCCTCCGCTTCAGAACTACTGCCGCCTGCACCCTGTTCCCCCAATGGCTGCCAATCGGGGTCAAAAACTTGGTCATCTATGACCTCCTCTTCTATCTCGTGTGCAACTTCGTCTTTGTCACCGTGTAAGCCGGTGGTATAGCGTTCGTGATGGGGCACCATAGTCTCATCAGGGTCTGATTCTGGATCAGTACACTGCGAGGGCAATGTTCTGGTCTGAGTCAAAGGAACAGCATAGTAATCTGGCTGTGCATCTGTGCACTCCATGTCCGATTCAACTTCTAATGGGCATGGCCTGTTAACTGTTTCACTTTCTAACCCAGGAACGGAATGTGTAAAGAGCTCCATGGAGTAACCCGTTGTGTCGCCTGACGCATCCTTCTCTGTTGTTGTTTTTGCTGAAGAGGACAAGGAAGCGACTTGTCCCTGACCGTGAACATCCACTAACGACGCGCTGCTTTTACATTTACCAGTTTCAGAAGAGGAGGCAAAAGAGCTAGAGGCTGAGTCAGCAAGGAAAGCCAAAACTTGCTCTTGCTGCTCCAGCTTTAAAAGCGGTTTTCCTACTCCCAGAAAAGGGAGCGTTTGAGGCCTTGTGTAGCCAGACGACGAACCTGGCTCCACAACTCGAGACTTAGGTGCTATATTGCTTTTCCCACGACCACCTGATGCTCCACCACCACTACCATCATTACCAGCTGGCAATGACCGCCCACGGCCACGACCTCTTCCACCAGACTTCCTCATTGTTTGCAAAACGTAACCAAAGTAACGGTATTTGTTACTGTAAAACTTACAATTTGAACTAAAACTTCTGCTGGATTTATATATCCCTTTATAGGTGGGTGAGACTGCAAGGAAAATCAGGCACAATGTTACACACTATGTTTTCTGTGGCACAAAATGAGAGAGATGCCACGCACGCAGGACTGTCACTCAAGCACAAATGGCAATATTAATCTCCCACTAATTTTTTTTTTAAGGGAGAATTAAAAAAAATAAAAATAAAACAGTATTATAGACACTAGGCTTTCTTTGCAGCACAATTTGAGAGAGATGGCACACACGACTGGCACTCAAGCACAAATGCCAATATTAATCTCCCACTTTTTTTTTTTTTAAGGGAGAATTAAACCCCTCCCCAAAAAACAGTATTATAGACACTAGGCTTTCTGTGCCCCACAATTTGAGAGAGATGGCACACACAGGACTGGCATTCAAGCAGAAATGCCAATATTAATCTCCCACTATTTTTTGGTTTCTGGGAGAATTATCAAGAAATCAGGCCCAGTATTACACACTAGGCTTTCTGTGCCCCACAATTTGAGAGAGATGGCACACACAGGACTGGCACTCAAGCAGAAATGCCAATATTAATCTCCCACTATTTTTTGGTTTTTGGGAGAATTATCAAGAAATCAGGCCCAGTATTACACACTAGGCGTTCTGTGCCCCAAAATTTGAGAGATATGGCACACACAGGACTGGCACTCAAGCAGAAATGCCAATATTAATCTCCCACTATTTTTTGGTTTCTGGGAGAATTATCAAGAAATCAGGCCCAGTATTACACACTAGGCTTTCTGTGCCCAAAATTTGAGAGAGATGGCACACACAGGACTAGCAATCAAGCAGAAATGCCAATCTTAATCTCCCACAATTTATTTTTTTTAAGGGAGAATTTAAAAAAAAACAAAAAACAGAATTATAGACACTAGGCTTTCTGTGCCCCACAATTTGAGAGAGATGGCACACACGACTGGTACTCAAGCACAAATGCCAATATTAATCTCCCAATATTTATTTTTTTTCAGGGAGAATTAAAAAAAAAAAAAAAAAAAAAGGAACTGTCCTACAATTACTATCTCCCTGCAGTAATCTCAGCCAGGTATGGCAGGCAGCAATAACAAGGAGTGGACTGCTGCACAAAAAAGTCAAAAGTGTGGACAAACAAACACGATAGCTGTGCAGAAAGGAAGGAACAACAGGATTTGTGCTTTGAAAAAAGCAGTTGGTTTGCACAGCGGCGTACAAACAGCAATACAGCTATCAGGGAGCCTTCTAGGGCAGCCCAATGAGCTACAGCGCTGAGGAAAAAAAAATGTAGCCTCCACTGTCCCTGCAAACAAAAGGTGGTGTTGGACAGTGGAAATCGCTACAGCACAAGCGGTTTGGGGGTTAATGTACCCTGCCTAACGCTATCCCTGCTTCTGACAAAGCGGCAGCAACCTCTCCCTATGCTCAGGTCAGCAGCAGTAAGATGGCGGTCGGCGGGAACGCCCCTTTATAGCTCCTGTGACACCGCAGACAGCAAGCCAATCACTGCAATGCCCTTCTCTAAGATGGTGGGGACCAGGACCTATGTCATCACGCTGCCCACACTCTGCGTCCACTTCATTGGCTGAGAAATGGCGCTTTTCACGTCATTGAAACGCGACTTTGGCGCGAAAGTCGTGTACCGCATGGCTGACCCCACACAGGGATCGGGTCGGATTTCATGAAACCCGACTTTGCCAAAAGTCGGCGACTTATGAAAATGAACGACCTGTTTCGCTCAACCCTACTCAACTGTGCTTCCCTGAAAAAAAACATGAACTGAACACTGGGACCAGCACTGAGGAACTTTTATCCCCATTATCGAATGGAGCAGCAGTGTGCATGCGTTACTGCCTTTCCATACATTCCATATGAGTTTGCGCTCAGCTTTTACTTACCCACCACTCCATTTTATAATGGGGATACAAATGCCCAATCAGGGATAAATATTCATTATTCTGTTAATTGGTGCCGATTCCAGCAGTCCTCCACTGATCAGTAATTTATCACCTAGGAATAGATGATTACTTGTTTTCACCGGGTTACCCCTATATTCAATTGTACACAAGTTCCAGAGAGTTGATTTATGGAGGTAATATCAGCAGGAAACCTTGTGATAAGCATTTCTAACAAACAACGTTAGAAGTGGTCAACAATAGAGATGAGTGGATCAATTAGCGGGACTCCTTTTCATAGGTCAGATCAGTAACTCTGGCCACTGTACGAATCTTGCCTTCTGGGATCCCACGTGGTTTTTGATGGGGCTGGCGCAATGTCATCATTGTGGTAAGTGGAGGAAATCTTCGAACATCCTATAATTCTTTAGTTCAGCACCGCTGACAGTGTATTTTATTTCTATAGAGAACAATACGCTTACAAAGTTTGCATTGTCACAACATATAAGACGGTTTTGTGTAGGTGTGTGTGATATATTTTTTATGCACACACAAGGTAAAAATGACAAACTGGAAAATACAAACTGAGAGGATAAGAATAAATAATTTCTGCAGTCAGCGTCTCCATTCATGTCAACCCTCACCACGAATCTTCAGAAACTGTCTGACATCTAAGGAAGGTAAAATTCACAACTTGATTTAAAGGGGAAACTCAGTTACATTTTCTGCTGATATGACAGATACAGTGAACAAAAATCTCTTTGATAACTTGAACACTTTCTTTAGGGGCTTAAAGTGGGCCAGTCACCTCTGGGCCTGTCTGTTTTAGTAAATAAATGTATTCAATATAGTATACCAATTGTGGAGCACGTGTTGTGTTATTGTTAATTTGTTATTCCTAGAAGTATATGAATGTACTGGCAATGTGGTGTTAATGGTTGGGATTGTGTCACTGTGTACTTTCAAATTGAACAGCTAACACTGTGCAGAGACACTCCTCTTTAAGAAAATGAATAATGACACTCAGTTTTCAATTTATTAATAAACTTTTAGGAGGGAAACCAAGGGAACAACACAATAAAGTTTTATTTGAAAAATTTGTCAGAATACACAACCATTCAAAAGTTTAGGATCACTTAGAAATTTCCTTATGTTTGAAAGAAAAGCACAGTTTTTTCCAATGAAGCTAACATTAAATGATTCAGAAATGCACTCTATATATTGTTAATGTGGTAAATGACTATTTTAGCTACAAATGTCTGGTTTGTAATGCAATATCTTCATTGGTGTATAGAGGCCCTTTTCCAACAACCATCACTCCAGTGATTGCTAACTGTGTGAGAAGGCTAATGGATGGTTAGAATACTCTTGAAAACCCTTGTGCAAGTATGTTAGCACAGCTGAAAACAATTTGGCTGATTAGAGAAGCTATAAACCTGACCTTTGTAACAACTCTGCAGGCATCACGGCATGGCCTCACATCTCTCACACTATCTTACCCACTGCTCCAGGTCATGATGTGGTTTCTGTTTCATGCCAGCTCTATGTTCTGTGTCTCTGCATGCCTCATGGCTATGTGTATAGGGGGCCAGCGCCTGAACTCTCTGGTTTTTATAGGAATCAGGTGCATCTGTCTAATCAGTTCCTGACCAATTATCAAGAGGCCTCCTGTATATAGTGCAGCTCCACCCTGTGCTCTGGGCCTGTGCAATGTGTTAGCTCAGTTAGTGTTTAGCTGCTGAGTTTGCCTGGCCTTGCTCTGAGTTACTCCCTCTCTGGAGACTTTTCTCTGTGCTATTGCCTTGATCTTGTAGTCCGCCCTCCAGGAGGCAGAATATCCTGGTCCCTGTGTCTTTGTCCCTGTGTCTTGTTCCATTGCCTTGTCTGTACTTAGTCTTATCTCGGTCTCCTTGTCTGTGGCTTCCTTCCCTGCTGTGTCTTTCCTTGTGTTCTCAGTCTGCTTACACTCCGCACTCTTGCGGCTCTGCCTGCTCCGTATCTTGGTGGCTTTGCCGCTGCTCCGCACTCCTGCGGTTCTGCTCTGTTCTACTCTGCTCCGCTCCCGTTGCTGCAGAAACCTCTTGCTGCCGTTCCTCTCTGCAATCCTTGCGGTTCCACTCTGCTTAGCTTCTGCAGCATCTCTTGCTGCAGCTTCTCTCCACATTCTTTGTGGCTCTGCTCAGCTTTTGTTGCTACGCTATCTCTTGCTGCTTTTCCACTCCTATCTGCAGTCTTGCACTCCCCTCCTGTGTGAACAGGTCCCTACCTGTTCCTTCATATTTCATATCTGTACCTGCACCTTCAGTGTGAACAGGTCCCTACCTGTTCCTCCAAACTATATATCTCTACCTGCACCTCCAGTGTGAACAGGCCCCTACCTGTTCCTTCATATACCACATCAACCAGTCCTGTGTTCTCTGCCGTGCCTCCCAATCCTGTGTTCCTGCCAGTCCTGCCGTTCCTGCCCTGCCTTCCAGTCCTGTGTTCCTGCTGTCCTAGCCAGTCCTGTTTCCTGCCGTGTCTCTGCCAGCCCTGTGTTCTCTGCCGTGTCTCTGCCAGCTCTGTCTCAGCCGTGCCAGCCTACTCGTTTGAGTTCCAGCCGTGCTCTTCTGCCAGTCCTGCCTAATGCCCGCACCAATCCTGGTGTTCCTGTCTCCCAAGTGGGATCAGCAGCCACAGCCAGACACCACCCTGGAGTAGCACCTGGCAGCTGCTTGCTGCACAAGCCTGACCTCACCATCAGAGGCTCCAGTGAAAACCCAGGCAGCTGTCATAGTTACGCCCCTTCCAGGGTAGTCTGGTTTGTGGCACAGAGCGTGACAGTTTGCACAGGCCATGGCCTCCGCTGTATCCCATGTCCTACCGCTCTCAGAGCATGATGAACTTTCTCTCTACCAGTATGAGCAAGCTGAAGAATTTGTTCCGCCCTGTGTCGTTCCAATTGAGGAGACCTCGGGCCCAATCATAATTTCAAACGCTCTCTACAATCAACTTCGGGCCTATGAGGAAGAGCACAACCCAGCAGACCCACCTAGGTTCTATGGGAATCCAGAGGAATGCCAAAGCTTCCTAGAACAGTGCTTGCGCTACATCCTGCAAAATGCAGCTTGTTTTCCCTCTGACCTGATTAAAGTGGGCTACATCATGTCCTACCTAGCAGGAGATGCTTTATTATGGATTTGTCCCCTCTGGGAAGCAGGGGATCCTATCGTCATGAGTCTTGGGGCCTTCCTGGTGGCCTTCCGTAAAGTCTTTGACATGCCTCGTCCTGCTGCTCCTGTGAAGTCTTCCCCATCTAGATCCGAGAGGCGCTCCAGACGGGCGAAACCCGTGAAGAAACCTCCACGTCAAGCCATGACCGTCTGTGATCCTCCAGTTCCTCTACCCGTTAAAGCAGCTACTCAAATAGAACCCAAAAAGACTGTCAAGAGTGGACTGGCAAAGCACCAGTCTAAGACCAGTCGTAAGAAGGGCTTACTATGTCGCTGCTGTTGTGAGGGACACCTGGATAGCCTCTGTCCAGGGGATCTAAAGCTCCAAAACCTCGGGCCAGTAGGAGAGACTGCCCTTGGTGAGAATAATTCCCTTCCGCTTAAGTCTGTGACTGTTCCAGTGCCTTGTGGGAGCTTCAGCCCTGCAGATATATTCAAGCTGCTAACCAGACGGAGTCTAAGTGTGGTTCCTGTTCCACTACTCCAGAATCCTGTGAATGTGTTTGGTAATGCTCGAGCCCTACTTATGAACAGTCCAGTGTTGAAGGGACAACTACAGCTCCAAATCGGAGCATTATATGCGGAGAGATTTGTTTTCCACTTGTTGACCAGTCCGCCCGTCGGTCGTTCTGAACCTGATACTCTGCTGCCTGTTCCGGTCCGAAGACCCAGCGTGGTTCTGCGTTTGGAGCTATCAAGTCTCCAGAAGTTTCTTGTTCCTAAACTGCAAGGTCAATCTACAGTGTTGATATCTTCGCCACCTAATCAGCTGGCTATTGAGTCACGGTGTGCTGACCTCACTGAAGTAAAGGAAGCAGTGGCGTCCTCTCCGCACACCTCCAGTGACCAGTTCCCAGGAACATCCCTGTCACTTAAAAAATTTTCTCTGAACTTTGGGAAGAAGATGCTTCCTGTAATGATGCCTTCAGATTCCATGTGGCAGGTGGATGAAGAAGTTGAAGCTGAAGCTCTTGCATCTCTGTTCTTCACCAGTCCGGAGGAAGAGATGGTCCAGTTTTATCTGAGTAACAAGCTGATGGGGCTTCCTGAATGTATGCCTTCTGCTTCCAAGTGGCTACTTGATACTAAGACAGAGACTTACTCATCCTCTAATCTAGAAGAGGAGGTCCAGTTTTTTCAGGGTACCAGGCTGAAGATGTTTCCTGTATGTATGCCTCCAGTTTCCATCTGGCTATTTGGTGAAGATCCCAAGACAGAAGTATTCTCATCTCTGCTTCCCACCGGTCTAAAGGAGAAGGTCCAATTTTCTTGTAATGATGGGCTTAAGTTGGATCCAGTTAACGTGTCTTCAGTTTCCAAGGAATCACATTATATGGTGGTCAAATCGCAAGCTTCCAAGTCCCTGCTTTCAATTAACCAGGTGAAAAAAGTCCTGGCCCTTGCATCTTCTGTGTGGGAAGCTGATCTTACTGGACTCAAAGAGACTGGGCAACCTGAGATCTCTAATGTCTCATATACCTCATTCTACCAGAGGAATGTTGTGATGGCTCTGACTATGTGTGCTCCTATCCTTCTTCTACAAGTTATTCTGGCGGGCTTGAAGAAGAGGGGCCGTAAAGGGGGGGGGGGGGTACTGTAACAACTCTGCTGGCATCACGGCATGGCCTCACATCTCTCACACTATCTTACCCACTGCTCCAGATCATGATGTGGTTTCTGTTTCATGCCAGCTCCATGTTCTGTGTCTCTGCATGCCTCATGGCTATGTGTATAGGGGGTCGGCGCCTGAAGTCTCTGGTTCTTATAGGAATCAGGTGCATCTGTCTAATCAGTTCCTGACTAGTGTTGAGCGATACCTTCCGATATCGGAAAGTATCGGTATCGGATAGGATCGGCCGATATTCAAAAAATATCGGATATCGCCGATACCGATACCCGATCCCAATGCAAGTCAATGGGATCAAAATATCGGAATTAAAATAAACCCTTTCTTTCCTTGTAGGTTCATTCTACATGAAGGAAAACAACTAAGAATAATGCAGGATGTATTTGGGGAGGTGGCGGACACATTAAAGTCATAGAGGTTTAGCCCAATCAAATAGAATAGCATGTTTTTTTTTTTTTTTAAAGACGTTCGGAGTGACAAAGATATTGACTATGTAAATTTTTTTTTTATTTTGTCAGATATTGATGTTTCACTATTCCACGCCCTTCCCCTTCTTTTTTTTTTACTTTTCCCACATTTTCATCTTCATCATCATCAGCATCTTTGACATCAACTTCTTCTTCACCTTATTCATCTTCTTCTTCATCCTTTACCTTTTTTTTTTTTAATACATTCTTCATATTCATTTTATTCAACTATTATTATTCTTCCTATTCTACATATTCATTTTATTCAACTGTTATTATTCTTCCTATTCTACTTCTTCATCATATTCTCATTTGTGACAGGCATTACCGTAGTTGTTATCTATAAAAGTTGGAAGATTACACCTTCCGTTCTGCCAGTCACAAGAGTTACATTTGTCCGCGTTCAGTTTGGCCTGCAGCATCAGGCTTTATCCAGGGGCACCACGAGGAGGAACGGACTCACCCCCATACACTGCTTAGTCTTCTTCTGCATATAATTTAGATAATATCTTTTGCTCTGATATTAAGTGTTATGCTTAATGTTCTTCTGCTCTTTGTTCTGCAGCCTCTTGTTCTTCTGCTTCAAGGTCTTCCATGTCGTCGTCTCCAGGGTCGTCGTCTCCAGGGTCGTCGTCTCCAGTGTCGTCGTCTCCGCCGTCGTCGTCTCCGCCGTCGTCGTCTCCGCCGTCGTCGTTGTCGTCATCGGGGTGGTCTTCCGGGTCGTCGACGTTAGGGTCTTCAACTTGGAAATGTAGCAGAAGGTACAAGAAGGCTGAGAAAATGCCAAGAACCAGCTGATGGAACTGGAACTCGGATGGCTACCCAAAGGTTCAAGAGCCTATGGAACTACCGAGGACCAGCTGACGTTACTGGAACCCGGTTACTAAGCAGGAGGTACCCGTGCTAAAAAGCACTACCAAGGACCGCCTGACGTTGGTGGAACTCGGATACCCAGAAGGAGGCACCTAAGCCAAAGGCTCTGCCCGGAACCAGCTGACGGTACTGGAACCAGGATGGAGAGCAGAAGGTACAAGAGCAAAAGACACTGCCGAGAACCAGCTGACGGTACTGGAACCCGGATGGGTAGCCGAAGGTCCAAGAGCCAATGGAACTACCGAGGACCAGCTGACGTTACTGGAACCCGGTTACTAAGCAGGAGGTACCCGTGCCTGAAAGCACTACCAAGGACCACCTGAAGTTGGTGGAACTTGGATACCCAGAAGGAGGCACCTAAGCCAAAGGCTCTGCCCGGAACCAGCTGACGGTACTGGAACCAGGATGGGGAGCAGAAGGTACAAGAGCAAAAGACACTGCCGAGAACCAGCTGACGGTGCTGGAACCAGGTGGTGGACCCGAAGGCCCACAGGAGAGGAGAGAACAGTTAGGCCGCGAGGCAGCCGCAGTTACCGAACCCCAACAGTCCTACAGGGTGAGCTGGGCCTACTGGCACTACAGAACCAGCCTTGACTACCAGTTCACGCAGCCCACATAGGAAGCTCCTAAACTGGAGGCACCCTGGAGTTGGCTAACCCGACCGCACCACGACGGGGCAAGCATAGGCGTCTCAGTGAGCTTGACACTACCCGGAAACAGCTGACGGTGCTGAAACCAGGTTTGGCACGAGGGAGTACCTGTGACAAAAACACTGCCGAGAACCAGCTGGCGGTGCTGGAAACCAGATGCGTTGCCCCAGTGTGCAAGAGCCAATGGCACGACCGAGGACCAGCTGACGGTGCTGGAACCCGGTTAGTAAGCTGTAGGTGCCCGCGCTTAAAAGCACTACCAAAGACCGCCTGACGTTGGCGGAACTCGGATACCCAGGAGGAGGCACCTAAGCCAAAGGCTCGGCCCGGAACCAGCTGACGGTGCTGGAACCAGGTGGTGGACCCGAAGGCCCACAGGAGAGGAGAGAACAGCTAGGCCGCGAGGCAGCCGCAGTTACCGAACCCCAACAGTCCTACAGGGGGAGCAGGGCCTACTGGCACTACAGAACCAGCCTTGACTACCAGTTCACGCAGCCCACATAGGAAGCTCCTAAACTGGAGGCACCCTGGAGTTGGCTAACCCGACCGCACCACGACGGGGCAAGCATAGGCGTCTCAGTGAGCTTGACACTACCCGGAAACAGCTGACGGTGCTGAAACCAGGTTTGGCACGAGGGAGTACCTGTGACAAAAACACTGCCGAGAACCAGCTGGCGGTGCTGGAACCCAGATGCGTTGCCCCAGTGTGCAAGAGCCAATGGCACAACCGAGGACCAGCTGACGGTGCTGGAACCCGGTTAGTAAGCTGTAGGTGCCCGCGCTTAAAAGCACTACCAAGGACCGCCTGACGTTGGCGGAACTCGGATACCCAGGAGGAGGCACCTAAGACAAAGGCTCGGCCCGGAACCAGCTGACGGTGCTGGAACCAGGTGGTGGACCCCAAGGCCCACAGGAGAGGAGAGAACAGCTAGGCCGCGAGGCAGCCGCAGTTACCGAACCCCAACAGTCCTACAGGGGGAGCAGGGCCTACTGGCACTACAGAACCAGCCTTGACTACCAGTTCACGCAGCCCACATAGGAAGCTCCTAAACTGGAGGCACCCTGGAGTTGGCTAACCCGACCGCACCACGACGGGGCAAGCATAGGCGTCTCAGTGAGCTTGACACTACCCGGAAACAGCTGACGGTGCTGGAACCAGGTTTGGCACGAGGGAGTACCTGTGACAAAAACACTGCCGAGAACCAGCTGGCGGTGCTGGAACCCAGATGCGTTGCCCCAGTGTGCAAGAGCCAATGGCACGACCGAGGACCAGCTGACGGTGCTGGAACCCGGTTAGTAAGCTGTAGGTGCCCGCGCTTAAAAGCACTACCAAGGACCGCCTGACGTTGACGGAACTCGGATACCCAGGAGGAGGCACCTAAGCCAAAGGCTCGGCCCGGAACCAGCTGACGGTGCTGGAACCAGGTGGTGGACCCGAAGACCCACAGGAGAGGAGAGAACAGCTAGGCCACGAGGCAGCCGCAGTTACCGAACCCCAACAGTCCTACAGGGGGAGCAGGGCCTACTGGCACTACAGAACCAGCCTTGACTACCAGTTCACGCAGCCCACATAGGAAGCTCCTAAACTGGAGGCACCCTGGAGTTGGCTAACCCGACCGCACCACGACGGGGCAAGCATAGGCGTCTCAGTGAGCTTGACACTGCCCGGAAACAGCTGACGGTGCTGAAACCAGGTTTGGCACGAGGGAGTACCTGTGACAAAAACACTGCCGAGAACCAGCTGGCGGTGCTGGAACCCAGATGCGTTGCCCCAGTGTGCAAGAGCCAATGGCATGACCGAGGACCAACTGACGGTGCTGGAACCCGGTTAGTAAGCTGTAGGTGCCCGCGCTTAAAAGCACTACCAAAGACCGCCTGACGTTGGCGGAACTCGGATACCCAGGAGGAGGCACCTAAGCCAAAGGCTCGGCCCGGAACCAGCTGACGGTGCTGGAACCAGGTGGTGGACCCGAAGGCCCACAGGAGAGGAGAGAACAGCTAGGCCACGAGGCAGCCGCAGTTACCGAACCCCAACAGTCCTACAGGGGGAGCAGGGCCTACTGGCACTACAGAACCAGCCTTGACTACCAGTTCACGCAGCCCACATAGGAAGCTCCTAAACTGGAGGCACCCTGGAGTTGGCTAACCCGACCGCACCACGACGGGGCAAGCATAGGCGTCTCAGTGAGCTTGACACTACCCGGAAACAGCTGATGGTGCTGGAACCAGGTTTGGCACGAGGGAGTACCTGTGACAAAAACACTGCCGAGAACCAGCTGGCGGTGCTGGAACCCAGATGCGTTGCCCCAGTGTGCAAGAGCCAATGGCACGACCGAGGACCAGCTGACGGTGCTGGAACCCGGTTAGTAAGCTGTAGGTGCCCGCGCTTAAAAGCACTACCAAGAACCGCCTGACGTTGGCGGAACTCGGATACCCAGGAGGAGGCACCTAAGCCAAAGGCTCGGCCCGGAACCAGCTGACGGTGCTGGAACCAGGTGGTGGACCCGAAGGCCCACAGGAGAGGAGAGAACAGCTAGGCCGCGAGGCAGCCGCAGTTACCGAACCCAACAGTCCTACAGGGGGAGCAGGGCCTACTGGCACTACAGAACCAGCCTTGACTACCAGTTCACGCAGCCCACATAGGAAGCTCCTAAACTGGAGGCACCCTGGAGTTGGCTAACCCGACCGCACCACGACGGAGCAAGCATAGGCGTCTCAGTGAGCTTGACACTACCCAGAAACAGCTGACGGTGCTGGAACCAGGTTTGGCACGAGGGAGTACCTGTGACAAAAACACTGCCGAGAACCAGCTGGCGGTGCTGGAACCCGGATGCGTTGCCTATCAAAGATTGTCTTCCTACAGCCCCAACTAGCGGTGTTGGAGCAAAAGGTAAGCAGGGGGAGTAGAGTGTAGGCCGAAGCCTGCACTGGAGTCAGCTTTGTGTCTGCGTTGCGTTTGCAGGACACTTTGCCGGCTACACAGTGGGGGAACAGCAGGCGGTGCTGAACCCCACTAACACATTGGCTGGTGTTTTTCTCTGTGCAGCTAGCACTTCCGGGCAAAAACTAGCGGTGTTATAGCCCAGGGGCAGCAGGAGGAGGAGAGGAGCAGAGTGTAGGACGAAGCCTAGTTGAACCAATTTCAAAGGTAAACTTTAACCTCCCCTCAGGTGTTACAAAGTACAAGAGCCACACCTTGTGCAGCATAAATGCTGCACAAGTAAAAGGTTGCTCTATTAATTTTTCTACTTGCACACGCTGAATGCAACACGTACACAATTTAGCCCATTCTACAGTCAAACTGTAGTTGAGGCGTGACTTGTATTTTTAAGGAGACGCAGCATAGGTGTCCCAAATAACGCCTTTGTGCTTGGCGCAGCTTCCTGAGCGTTGTTTTTTGCTGTACAGGAGTCTGCGCTCTTGTGTTATCCCTTGGCAATGCCCTGTTAGCGCTGCCCGTCTTATGACCTCATTTCATGTTGGCCGCTGCGGTTAACGATGGCCATAAATCCCAGACCCACAGTGCCTTTTCATAAAGTCACACTGCGGTGCTGGGATTCGTGGCCTTGAGCAGTAAATATTTTCGATGCTCACACACGTCCTTACACCTGCTTCAGACTGGGAGGCCTCTGCTGATCCCTTTTCGCATGCCGCGGCCATGAGGCTGCACAGTCAGAAGAAGGCGGAAGGAGCTGAGTGACGACAGGCGAACATATGCACTGCTCGTGCCCATAAACCACACCCTCGCTGACAAAATAAATAAGACAACGAGGGGCGTTGTTTCACGCAGGGCGGATGCACAGGCGCAGCCAGCTAACCATGATGTCAAAAGACGGGAAGCGCTACCAAGGGGGGTGCTGCGTATCATTAGAAAGGAAAGTCACACCTCAGGGACAGTGGAATGGTCTCAATGAGACACATTTTGTACGTGTTGAGTTGCACGTGGGCAAGGAGAAAAACTCAGCCACCTTGTACAAATGCAGCAGTACTGCTGAACAAGGTGGCTGTTATACATAGAAACACCTGGGGGTGGGGGGCAGGCTCCCTTCAATTTCAGTTCATGTGTCTGCATGGCGTTTGCAGGTCACGTTGCCGGCTACACAGCTGGGGAACAGCTGGCGGTGCTGAACCCCACTGACACATTGGCTGGTGTTTTTCTCTGTGCAGCTAGCACTTCCAGGCTAAAACTGGCAGTGTTATGAGCCCAGGGTCAGCAGGAGGAGGAGAGGAGCAGAGTGTAGGCCGAAGCCTGCACTGGTGGCAGCTTTTGTTCTGCTGTGCCTGCGTGGCGTTTGCAGGTCACGTTGCCGGCTACACAGCTGGGGAACAGCTGGCGGTGCTGAACCCCACTAACACATTGGCTGGTGTTTTTTTCTGTGCAGCTAGCAATTCCAGGCAAAAACTAGCGGTGTTAGAGCCCAGGGTCAGCAGGAGGAGGAGAGGAGCAGAGTGTAGGCCGAAGCCTCCACTGGTGGCAGCTTATGGTTGGTTGTGCCAGCGTGGCTTGTGCTGGACACGATGCCGGCTACACAGCAGGGGAACAGCTGGCGGTGCTGAACCCCACTAACACATTGGCTGGTGTTTTTCTCTGTGCAGCTAGCACGTCCGGGCAAAAACTGGCGGTGTTAGAGCCCAGGGTCAGCAGGAGGAGGAGAGGAGCAGAGTGTAGGCCGAAGCCTAGTTGAACCAATTTCAAAGGTAACCTTTAACCCCCCTCAGGTGTTGCAAGGTACAAGAGCCACACCTCGTGCAGCATTAATGCTGCACAAGTAAAAGGTTGCTCTCTTAATTATTCTCCTTGCACACGCTGAATAAAACACGTACACTATTTAGCCCATTCTACTGTAAAACAGTAGTGGAGGTGTGACTTGTCTTTTTAAAGAAAAGCAGCCCAGGTGTCGAAAATAACACCTTGGTGCATGGGCGCAGCTTCCTGAGCGTTGTTATTTGCTGTACAGGAGTCTGCGCTCTTGTTATCCCTTGGCCATGCGCTGTGAGCGCTTCCTGTCTTCTGACCTCATTTCATGTTGGCCGATGCGGTTAGCGGTGGACATGAATCCCAGACCCACAGTGTGTTTGGAAAAAATCACACTGCGTGGCTGGGATTCGTGCCCTTGTGCAGTTAATATGTTTGCCGCTCACACATGTCCTTACACCTGCTTCAGACTGGGCGGCCTCATCTGATCCCTTATCGCATGCCGCGGCCATGAGGCCGCACAGTCTGAAGAAGGCGGAAGGAGATGAGTTAAGACAGGCGAACATATGCACTGCACATGCCCATCAATAACACCCTCGCATCCAAAATATATGAGACAACGAGGGGCGTTGTGTTGGGCAGGGCGGACGCACAGGCAGCCAACCAATGATGTCAGAAGACAGGCAGCGCTACCAAGGGTGGTGCTGCGTATCATTAGAAAGGAAAGTCACACCTCAGGGACAGTTGAATGGTCTCAATGAGACACATTTTGTACGTGTTGAGTTCCATTTGGGCAAGGAGAAAAAGTCAGCCATCTTGTACAAATGCAGCAGTACTGCTGTACAAGGTGGCTATTATACATAGAAACACCTGGGGGTGGGGCGCAAGCTCCCTTCAATTTCAGTTCATGTGCCTGCGTGGCGTTTGCAGGTCACGTTGCAAGCTACACAGCAGGGGAACAGCTGGCGGTGCTGAACCCCACTAACACATTGGCTGGTGTTTTTCTCTGTGCAGCTAGCAATTCCGGGCAAAACTAGCGGTGTTAGAGCCCAGGGTCAGCAGGAGGAGGAGATGAGCAGAGTGTAGGCCGAAGCCTCCACTGGTGGCAGCTTTTGGTTGGTTGTGCCAGCGTGGCTTGTGGTGGACACGATGCCGGCTACACAGCAGGGGAACAGCTGGCGGTGCTGAACCCCACTAACACATTGGCTGGTGTTTTTCTCTGTGCAGCTAGCAATTCCGGGCTACAACTGGCGGTGTTATAGCCCAGGGTCAGCAGGAGGAGGAGAGGAGCAGAGTGTAGGCCGAAGCCTAGTTGAACCAATTTCAAAGGTAACCTTTAACCCCCCCTCAGGTGTTGCAAGGTACAAGAGCCACACCTTGTGCAGCATTAATGCTGCACAAGTAAAAGGTTGCTCTCTTCATTTTTCTCCTTGCACACGCTGAATAAAACACGTACACTATTTAGCCCATTATACTGTCAAACAGTAGTGGAGGCGTGACTTTTCTTTTGAAGAAGACGCAGCACAAGTGTCAAAATTTACACCTAGGTGCTGGGCGCAGACTCCTTACTGTTGTTATTTGCAGTACAGGAGAGTGCGCTCTTGTGTTATCCCTTGGCAATACCCTGTTAGTGCAGGCCGTCTTATGACCTCATTTCATGTTGGCCGATGCGGTTAGCGATGGCCATAAATCCCAGACCCACAGTGCCTTTCCATAAAGTCACACTGCGGTGCTGGGATTCGTGGCCTTGTGCAGTAAATATGTTCGCCGCTCACACATGTCCTTACACCTGCTTCAGACTGGGCGACCTCAGCTGATCCCTTATTGTCTGCCACGGCCATGAGGCCGCACAGTCTGAAGAAGGCGGAAGGAGGGGAGTGAAGACAGGCGAACATATGCACTGCTCGTGCCCATCAATCACACCCTCGCAGTCAAAATATATGAGACAATGAGGGGCGTTGTGTCGGGCAGGGCGGTCGCACAGGCACAGCCAGCCAACCAGTGATGTCTGAAGACGGGCAGCGCTAACAATGGGGGTGCTGCGTGTCATTAAAAAGGAAAGTCACACCTCAGGGACATTGTAATGGTCTCTAATGAGACACATTTTGTACGTGTTGAGTTCCACGTGGGCAAGGAGAAAAAGTCAGCCACCTTGTACAAATGCAGCAGTACTGCTGTACAAGGTGGCTGTTATACATAGAAACACCTGGGGGTGGGGGGCAGGCTCACTTCAATTTCAGTTCATGTGCCTGCGTGGCGTTTGCAGGACACGTTGCCAGCTACACAGCAGGGGAACAGCTGGCGTTGCTGAACCCCACTGATACATTGACTGGTGTTTTTCTCTGTGCAGCTAGCACTTCCAGGCTACAACTGGCGGTGTTATAGCCCAGGGTCAGCAGGAGGAGGAGAGGAGCAGAGTGTAGGCCGAAGCCTAGTTGAACCAATTTCAAAGGTAACCTTTAACCCCCCCTCAGGTGTTGCAAGGTACAAGAGCCACACCTTGTGCAGCATTAATGCTGCACAAGTAAAAGGTTGCTCTCTTCATTTTTCTCCTTGCACACGCTGAATAAAACACGTACATTATTTAGCCCATTCTACTGTAAAACAGTAGTGGAGGCGTGACTTTTCTTTTTAAAGAAAAGCAGCCCAGGTGTCGAAAATAACACCTTGGTGCATGGGCGCAGCTTCCTGAGCGTTGTTATTTGCTGTACAGGAGTCTGCGCTCTTGTTATCCCTTGGCCATGCGCTGTGAGCGCTTCCTGTCTTCTGACCTCATTTCATGTTGGCCGATGCGGTTAGCGGTGGACATGAATCCCAGACCCACAGTGTGTTTGGAAAAAATCACACTGCGTGGCTGGGATTCGTGCCCTTGTGCAGTTAATATGTTTGCCGCTCACACATGTCCTTACACCTGCTTCAGACTGGGCGGCCTCATCTGATCCCTTATCGCATGCCGCGGCCATGAGGCCGCACAGTCTGAAGAAGGCGGAAGGAGATGAGTTAAGACAGGCGAACATATGCACTGCACATGCCCATCAATAACACCCTCGCATCCAAAATATATGAGACAACGAGGGGCGTTGTGTTGGGCAGGGCGGACGCACAGGCAGCCAACCAATGATGTCAGAAGACAGGCAGCGCTACCAAGGGTGGTGCTGCGTATCATTAGAAAGGAAAGTCACACCTCAGGGACAGTTGAATGGTCTCAATGAGACACATTTTGTACGTGTTGAGTTCCATTTGGGCAAGGAGAAAAAGTCAGCCATCTTGTACAAATGCAGCAGTACTGCTGTACAAGGTGGCTATTATACATAGAAACACCTGGGGGTGGGGCGCAAGCTCCCTTCAATTTCAGTTCATGTGCCTGCGTGGCGTTTGCAGGTCACGTTGCAAGCTACACAGCAGGGGAACAGCTGGCGGTGCTGAACCCCACTAACACATTGGCTGGTGTTTTTCTCTGTGCAGCTAGCAATTCCGGGCAAAACTAGCGGTGTTAGAGCCCAGGGTCAGCAGGAGGAGGAGATGAGCAGAGTGTAGGCCGAAGCCTCCACTGGTGGCAGCTTTTGGTTGGTTGTGCCAGCGTGGCTTGTGGTGGACACGATGCCGGCTACACAGCAGGGGAACAGCTGGCGGTGCTGAACCCCACTAACACATTGGCTGGTGTTTTTCTCTGTGCAGCTAGCAATTCCGGGCTACAACTGGCGGTGTTATAGCCCAGGGTCAGCAGGAGGAGGAGAGGAGCAGAGTGTAGGCCGAAGCCTAGTTGAACCAATTTCAAAGGTAACCTTTAACCCCCCCTCAGGTGTTGCAAGGTACAAGAGCCACACCTTGTGCAGCATTAATGCTGCACAAGTAAAAGGTTGCTCTCTTCATTTTTCTCCTTGCACACGCTGAATAAAACACGTACACTATTTAGCCCATTATACTGTCAAACAGTAGTGGAGGCGTGACTTTTCTTTTGAAGAAGACGCAGCACAAGTGTCAAAATTTACACCTAGGTGCTGGGCGCAGACTCCTTACTGTTGTTATTTGCAGTACAGGAGAGTGCGCTCTTGTGTTATCCCTTGGCAATACCCTGTTAGTGCAGGCCGTCTTATGACCTCATTTCATGTTGGCCGATGCGGTTAGCGATGGCCATAAATCCCAGACCCACAGTGCCTTTCCATAAAGTCACACTGCGGTGCTGGGATTCGTGGCCTTGTGCAGTAAATATGTTCGCCGCTCACACATGTCCTTACACCTGCTTCAGACTGGGCGACCTCAGCTGATCCCTTATTGTCTGCCACGGCCATGAGGCCGCACAGTCTGAAGAAGGCGGAAGGAGGGGAGTGAAGACAGGCGAACATATGCACTGCTCGTGCCCATCAATCACACCCTCGCAGTCAAAATATATGAGACAATGAGGGGCGTTGTGTCGGGCAGGGCGGTCGCACAGGCACAGCCAGCCAACCAGTGATGTCTGAAGACGGGCAGCGCTAACAATGGGGGTGCTGCGTGTCATTAAAAAGGAAAGTCACACCTCAGGGACATTGTAATGGTCTCTAATGAGACACATTTTGTACGTGTTGAGTTCCACGTGGGCAAGGAGAAAAAGTCAGCCACCTTGTACAAATGCAGCAGTACTGCTGTACAAGGTGGCTGTTATACATAGAAACACCTGGGGGTGGGGGGCAGGCTCACTTCAATTTCAGTTCATGTGCCTGCGTGGCGTTTGCAGGACACGTTGCCAGCTACACAGCAGGGGAACAGCTGGCGTTGCTGAACCCCACTGATACATTGACTGGTGTTTTTCTCTGTGCAGCTAGCACTTCCAGGCTACAACTGGCGGTGTTATAGCCCAGGGTCAGCAGGAGGAGGAGAGGAGCAGAGTGTAGGCCGAAGCCTAGTTGAACCAATTTCAAAGGTAACCTTTAACCCCCCCTCAGGTGTTGCAAGGTACAAGAGCCACACCTTGTGCAGCATTAATGCTGCACAAGTAAAAGGTTGCTCTCTTCATTTTTCTCCTTGCACACGCTGAATAAAACACGTACATTATTTAGCCCATTCTACTGTAAAACAGTAGTGGAGGCGTGACTTTTCTTTTTAAAGAAAAGCAGCACAGGTGTCGAAAATAACACCTTGGTGCATGGGTGCAGATTCCTGAGCGTTGTTATTTGCTGTACAGGAGTCTGCGCTCTTGTTATCCCTTGGCCATGCGCTGTGAGCGCTTCCTGTCTTCTGACCTCATTTCATGTCGGCCGTTGCGGTTAGCGATGGACATGAATCCCAGACCCACAGTGTGTTTTCAAAAAATCACACTGCGTGGCTGGGATTCGTGGCCTTGTGCAGTAAATATGTTTGCCGCTCACACATGTCCTTACACCTGCTTCAGACTGGGCGGCCTCATCTGATCCCTTATCGCATGCCGCGGCCATGAGGCCACCCAGTCTGAAGAAGGCGGAAGGAGATGAGTGAACACAGGCAAACATATGCACTGCACATGCCCATTAATCACACCCTCGCTGTCCAAAAAAATAAGACACCGAGGGGCGTTGTTTCGAGCAGGGCAGACGCACAGGCGCAGCCAGCTAACCAATGATGTCAAAAGACGGGCAGCGCTAACAAGGGTGGTGCTGCGTATCATTAGAAAGGAAAGTACATTTAGTACGTGTTTAATTAAACGTGGGCAAGGAGAAAAAGTCAGCCACCCTGTACAAATGCAGCAGTACTGCTGTACAAGGTGGCTGTTATACATAGAAACACCTGGGGGTGGGGGGCAGGCTTCCTTCAATTTCAGTTCATGTGCCTGCGTGGCGTTTGCAGGACACGTTGCCAGCTACACAGCAGGGGAACAGCTGGCATTGCTGAACCCCACTGACACATTGACTGGTGTTTTTCTTTGTGCAGCTCGCATGTCCGGGCAAAAACTGGCGGTGTTAGAGCCCAGGGTCAGCAGGAGGAGGAGAGGAGCAAAGTGTAGGCCGAAGCCTGCACTGGTGGCAGCTTTTGGTCGGTTGTGCCAGCGTGGCTTGTGCTGGACACGATGCCGGCTACACAGCAGGGGAACAGCTGGCGGTGCTGAACCCCACTAACACATTGGCGGGTGTTTTTCTCTGTGCACCTAGCACTTCCAGGCTACAACTGGTGGTGTTATAGCCCAGGGTCAGCAGGAGGAGGAGAGGAGCAGAGTGTAGGCCGAAGCCTGCACTGGTGGCAGCTTTTGGTCGGTTGTGCCAGCGTGCCTTGTGCTGGACACGATGCCGGCTACACAGCAGGGGAACAGCTGGCGTTGCTGAACCCCACTGACACATTGACTGGTGTTTTTCTCTGTGCAGCTCGCATGTCCGGGCAAAAACTGGCGGTGTTAGAGCCCAGGGTCAGCAGGAGGAGGAGAGGAGCAAAGTGTAGGCCAAAGCCTGCACTGGTGGCAGCTTTTGGTCGGTTGTGCCAGCGTGACTTGTGCTGGACACGATGCCGGCTACACAGCAGGGGAACAGCTGGCGGTGCTGAACCCCACTAACACATTGGCGGGTGTTTTTCTCTGTGCACCTAGCACTTCCAGGCTACAACTGGCGGTGTTATAGCCCAGGGTCAGCAGGAGGAGGAGAGGAGCAGAGTGTAGGCCGAAGCCTGCACTGGTGGCAGCTTTTGGTCGGTTGTGCCAGCGTGCCTTGTGCTGGACACGATGCCGGCTACACAGCAGGGGAACAGCTGGCGGTGCTGAACCCCACTAACACATTGGCTGTTGTTTTTCTCTGTGAAGCTCCCATTTCCGGGCAAAAACTAGCGGTGTTAGAGCCCAGGGTCAGCGGGAGGAGGAGAGGAGCAGAGTGTAGGCCAAAGCCTAGTTGAACCAATTTCAAAGGTAACCTTTAACCCCCCCTCAGGTGTTGCAAGGTACAAGAGCCACACCTTGTGCAGCATTAATGCTGCACAAGTAAAAGGTTGCTCTATTTAGTTTGCTCCTTGCACACGCTGAATAAAACACGTACACTATTTAGCCCATTATACTGTCTAACAGTAGTGGAGGCGTGACTTGTCTTTTTAAGGAGACGCAGCACAGGTGTCAAAATTTACACCTAGGTGCTGGGCGCAGAATCCTGAGCGTTGTTATTAGCTGTACAGGAGTCTGCGCTATTGTGATCCCTTGGCCATGCGCTGTGAGCGCTGCCTGTCTTCTCACCTCATTTCATGTTGGCCGTTGCGGTTAGCAATGGATATGAATCCCAGGCCCGCAGTGTGTTTTCAAAAAATCACACTGCGTGGCTGGGATTCGTGGCCTTGTGCAGTAAATATGTTTGCCGCTCACACATGTCCTTACACCTGCTTCAGACTGGGCGGCCTCAGCTGATCCCTTATCGCCTACCACGGCCAGGAGGCCGCACAGTCTGAAGAAGGCGGAAGGAGATGAGTTAAGACAGGCGAACATATGCACTGCACATGCCCATCAATCACACCCTCGCAGCCAAAATATATGAAACGAGGGGGGTTGTGTCGGGCAGGGCGGACGCACAGGCACAGGCAGCCAACCAATGATGTCAGAAGACGGGCAGCGCTACCAAGGGGGGTGGTGCGTGTCATTAAAAAGGAAAGTCACACCTCAGGGACATTGTAATGGTCTGTAATGAGACACATATTTTACGTGTTTAATTCTACGTGGGCAAGGATAAAAAATCAGCCACCTTGTACAAATGCAGCAGTACTGCTGTACTAGGTGGCTGTTATACATAGAAACACCTGGGGGGGTGGGGCCAGGTTCCCTTTAATTTCAGTTCATGTGCCTGCGTGGCGTTTGCAGGTCACGTTGCCGGCTACACAGCAGGGGAACAGCTGGCGTTGCTGAACCCCACTAACACATTGGCTGGTGTTTTTCTCTGTGCAGCTAGCACTTCCGGGCAAAAACTAGCGGTGTTTAAGACCAGGGTCAGCAGGAGGAGGAGAGGAGCAGAGTGTTCTGTTGTGCCAGCGTGGCTTGTGCTGGACACGTTGCCGACTACACAGCAGGGGAACAGCTGGCGGTGCTGAACCCCATTGACACATCAGCTAGTGTTTTTTCTGTGTAGACAACACTTCCAGTTGGCAACTGACAGTGTTGAAACCCAGGGAATCAAAGAGGAGCAGAGTGTAGGCCGAAGCCTGCAGTGGAGCAAGTTGAAAGGGAACCTTTAACCCCCCCCCCCAGGCATTTGTTGCTGAAAGAGACATCTTGTACAGCAGTAATACTGCACATGGCAAATGGTGGCTCTGAAAATTATGCTCCTTGCAAACGCTGAAGTACACACTCATATAATGTGCTCCCTCACACTGTCAAACCGTCCCGGAAGTGGGACTTTCCTTTGTAATGTGACACAGCAAACTCGTCATTCCAACCCCCTTGGTGCCGTGCGCCACCTCCGCAACGTTGTTTGGTTCTGTCACGGAGCCCGCGCTGTAATGTTATCCCTTGGCCATGCACAGTTAGTGGTGCCCGTCTTCTGACATCATGTAGGTGTCAGGCTGACGGTGTGAGGGGACACATTACATGAGTGTGTAGTTCAGCGTTTGCAAGGAGCATAATTTCAAGAGCGACCTTTCCCTTGTGCAGTATTAGTGCTGCACATAGTGGCTCTTTCAGTAACAAACGCCTAAGGGGGGGGGGGAAGGTCCCCTTACATTTTAGTTGTGCCAGCGTGGCGGTCGCATGACACGTTGCCGGATACACAGCTGGGGATCAGCTGACGTTACTGAACCCCAATAACAGAGGAGCGACTGTTAACTGTGCACACAGCACTTCCAGGCACCAACTGGCGGTGTTAGAGCCCAGGGTCAGCAGGAGGAGCAGAGGAACAGAGTGTAGGCCGAAGCCTGATTGGAGCAAGTTGAAAGGGAACCTTTAACCCCCCCCCCCAAGACGTTTGTAGCTGAAAGAGCCATCTTGTGCAGCACTAAGGATGCAAAAGGAAAAGGTTGCTCCTTTAATTATGCTCCTTGCAAACACTGAAGTAAACGCTAAAAATGTGTCCCCTTATACCGTTCAACCGTCCCGGAGGTGCGAATTTCCTTCGTAATGGGACACAGCACAGCTGTCATTCCTATCCCCTTGGTGCCGTGCGCTGCCTCCTCAACGTTGTTTTAAGCTGTCACTGAGCCTGCACTGTTCTGTTAGCCCTTGGCCATGCCCAATTAGCGCTGCCTGTCTTCTGACATAATTTGGTGTCAGGCTGTCAGTGCCTGTGCGTCCACGCTGCTCCACATCCCACCTCGCAGTCTCGTCTAACGTAATCCCACTGCGGGCCTTGGATCCATGGGCATGCACAGTGCATATACTCGACTCTCACTCCCCTCCTTCCCTCTTCTTCAGACTGTGCGGTGTCACGGCCGTGGCATGCTATTAGGGATCAGCTGACGGCGCACAGTCTAAAGAAGGCGGAGGGAAATGAGCGAGAGCCCGAGGGGAAGATATGCACTGCGCATGCCCATGGATCCCAGGCCCGCAGTGTGACTCAATCAAAAGACACTGCGAGGCGGGATCTCGGGCAGCGCGGCCGCACAGGCGCAGCCAGCCTGACACCAAATTATGTCAGAAGACAGGCAGCGCAAATAGGGCATGCCCAAGGGATAACAGAACAGCGCAGGCTCCGTGACAGCTTAAAACAACGCTGAGGAGGCAGCGCATGGCACCAAGGGGGTAGGAATGACGGCTGTGCTGCGTCACATTACGAAGGAAAGTCCCAGCTCCGGGACGGTATAACGGTATCAGTGAACACATTTTATAAGTGTTAAGTTCTGCGTGTGCAAGGAGCTAAACCAAAAGAGCTACCTTTTCCTTGTGCAGCATTACTGCTGCACAAGATGGCTCTTTCAGTAACAAACGACGGGGGGGGGGGGGACAGGTTCCCTTACATTTAGGTTGTTGTGCCAGCGTGGCGGTCGCAGGACACATTGCCGGCTACACAGCTGGGGATCAGCTGACGTTACTGAAACCCAATAACACTGGGTCGTATGTTTTTACTGTGCAGCCTGCACTTCTGAGCCGCAACTGGCGGTGTTGGAGCCCAGGAATAGCAGTTCAGGTGGTAGAAAGATGAACACAGCAGGAGACCTGGATGACACCCAATTACTTAATCAGGCAGAGGAGTGGCAAATTCCTGCGAGATCCAGGCCTGGTTCATTTTCAGGAAAGTCAGCCGGTCAACGTTATCGGAGGACAGTCGCATGCAACGGTCTGTTAGTACACCACCTGCGGCACTAAAGACACGTTCCGATAAGACACTAGCCGCAGGGCAAGCCAGCACCTCCAATGCATACTGGCTTAGCTCTGGCCATGTATCCAGCTTAGAGACCCAAAACTTGAACGGGGAAGAGCCGTCTGGGAGTACAGTAAGAGGGCAAGCCATGTAGTCTGTCACCATCTGACGGAACCGTTGCCTCCTGCTGACTGGAGCCGCCGGTGATGGTGTAGACATTTGGGGCAGGCACACAAAAGTGTGCCAGAGTTGTGCCATACTGGGCTTGCCTTGGGCAGAGGCACTGCTTCTGCTCCCTCTTTGGGCAGAGCCTCCCCCACTGCCTCGACGCACTGAGCTGCTTTGTAAAGCACTAGCAGCACTCCTCTCAGTTGGACAGGAGAAGATGATGGAATTCACCAGTGTGTCGTGGTACTCCCGCAATTTACGCTCCCGGGTCAACGCTGGGATGAGGTTTTGGACGTTGTCCCAGTAGCGAGGATCGAGGAGGGTGAACACCCAATAATCAGGCATGTTGAGAATGTGGTCGATGCGGCGGTCGTTTCTCAGGCACTGCAGCATGAAATCCACCATGTGCTGCAGACTGCCAACTGGCCCAGAAACGCTGTCCCCTGCTTGAGACATGATCTCTGCCCGCTCGTCATCACCCCACCCTCGCTGTACACACTGACCACTGGACAATTGTGTCGCTCCCTCCTCTGGACGGAGCTCTTCCTCCTCCATTGACTCCTCCTCATCCTCCTCACAAATTGGCCCCTGCGTACCCCTTTGTGAGGAACCACGTGGCGCTGACTCTCCAGAAGCTGATGGAAAAGGTGACTCCTCATTCTCCACCTCTTCCACAACATCATCCCTTAACCCTTGCAAAGTTTGCTGAAGCAGGCAGATAAGGGGGACAGTCATGCTGACTAGTGCATCATCTGCACTTGCCATCCGCGTGGAATAATCAAAAGGATGCAAAACCTGGCAGACGTCCTTCATAGTGGCCCACTCTGTGGTTGTGAAGTCTGATCGGCGCTGACTGCGACTTCTTTGCGCCTGATGCAGCTGGTACTCCATAACTGCTTGCTGCTGCTCACACAACCGCTCCAACATATGTAACGTGGAATTCCACCGGGTAGGTAGGTCACATATGATGCGGTGTTCCGGAAGGCGGAATCGGCGCTGCAGAGCAGCAATGCGGGATCTGGCCAAGCTGGAACGCCGCAAGTGAGCACACTCTAGGCGGACCTTGTGCAGCAGGGCATCAAGATCCGGATAGTCCCTCAGAAAACTCTGCACAACCAAATTGAGCACATGTGCCAGACATGGGATGTGAGTGAGGTTGCCAAGGGCCAAAGCTGCCACCAGATTTCGGCCATTGTCACACACTACCATGCCTGGCTGGAGATTCGCTGGCAGTAACCACACATCGCTCTCCTGCTTGATGGCATTCCAGAGCTCCTGCGCTGTGTGGCTTCGATTCCCCAATGAAACAAGTTTCAAGACGGCCTGCTGACGTTTGGCCACGGCTGTGCTCATGTCGGTCATAGGTAAACGTTCACGGGTCCATGTGGAGGTGGACTGTGACGGCTCCTGCAGAGTTGATTCTGAGGAACATGTGTAAGAGGAGGAGTCAATGCGTACAGACTGGATTCCTGCAATCCTTGGAGTGGGCAGGACACGTCCTGCGCCACTCGCACGATCTGTACCTGGCTCAACAACATTAACCCAATGGGCAGTGAGGGAAACGTATCGCCCCTGTCCATGCTGACTGGTCCACGCATCGGTGGTGAGGTGGACCTTGCTACTGATGGCGTTCAGTAGCGCATGTTTTATGTTTCCCTCAACATGCCTGTGCAGGGCAGGGACAGCTTGCCTGCTGAAGTAAAAGCGGCTGGGCACCTTGTACTGTGGGACTGCCAATGCCATCAAGTCACGGAAGCTGTCAGTCTCCACCAGCCTGAACGAGAGCATTTCCAGGGACAACAGTTTGGCAATGCCTGCATTCAGAGCCTGTGCTCGGGGGTGGTTGGCCGACAATGCCCGCCTTTTCTCCCATGCCTGTACTACCGATGGCTGTAGAGTAGACTGCGAGTGTGAGGATGACTGGGAAGGTGGTGCTGTGGGTGGAATTACACTAGGTCTCTGGACAACAGTGCCAGAGGTTCTTCCATGGCGATCCTGGGAGGAAGCCAAACCAGCTGTGCGTGAGCTGGAGGAAGAGGCAACATGAGCTGAAGAGGTGGTAGCTGCCGCTGTTGGTTGGCCTACATCTTCAGTGTGTTTCTGTAACTCCACCGCGTGCCTGGTCCGCACATGTTTCCACATATTTGTGGTATTGAGGTTGCTGACATTTTTCCCTCTTTTTACTTTCTGATGACACAGCTTGCATTTGACAAAACAAATGTCATCTGCAACTGTGTCAAAAAAGGACCAGGCACTGCAAGTCTTGGGAGCGCCCTTTTTGGCTTTGGAAAGAGACAGGCTCCTAACGGGTGCCAAAGTGGAGGCTACAGGCTCCGCAGTCTTCCCCCTCCCTCTCCCTCTTTGGCCCGTAAGGGGAATCTCTTCCTCAGAGCTGCTCCCACCACCTTCCTGTTCCTCACGCCACGATGGGTCAACGACCTCATCATCTCCACTACCCTCTGCCACCAACTGCTCCTCCTGGGTAGTCTCGGCAGCACAGTACGCACCAGAAAGCGGCACCTGAGTTTCATCATCAGATGCGTACTGCGCTGTGGTCACCGGAGGCACTGGCCCACCCGCCTCTTCAGAGTCAGAGAGACAAAGCTGTTGGGCATCACTGCACACTGCCTCTTCTTCCATTTCTCCAATGCTGCTTGGCTGGCCCCCTGTTTCCAAGCCAAGAGATTCAGAGAACAGAAGTAGAGACGGCTCCTGTCCTGGGCTCTCTGATTGCCTGGCCAATTTGGCAGGTGGTTAAGAGACAGATGGCTGCTCTCCAGTGGTCTGTGCCTGAGAGGATGTGGCACTAACTGAAGTCGACACCGAGGCGTTAGCTGCCATCCACCCGACAACGGCTTCAATTTGGTCTTCACGCAGCAGCGGTGCACGGCGCTCTCCGACAAAGCTGCGCATGAAGGACTGTTCCCTGCTGAAACTGAGTGACGACGAGTCACCGGCGCCCGCAGCAGGCACAGAATCACCACGTCCTCTCCCTGCTCCTCTCCCTGCTCCGCGCCCACGCCCACGTGCCTTACTCTCTGCCCTCTTCATCTTGGTTGACAGATAAAGATAAGCAGAAAAGTACTAAGGCCTTAGTGTGCTTATTCCTGAAATGCTCCTCCTAACAGGTGTAAGAAACACTAATGTTGTAAAGTGTGGACTAAACTTTATTATTTTTCAAATGTGGCCTACACAAGTGTTAAGTTGTGTTTGGTGAACTTTACTTTTTTTTTTTTGCAGATCGGGCTACAGAGCTAGTTTAAATCACACGGAGACCGTGCAGAGAGCCGTAAACGGCGCTGCAAGGCCCAAAAAACCTCCTCTAGGTTATACTATTTAGTGTTTTTCCACTATTTAGCTGGAGACGAGTGGAAAGACACTAATAGGGAATTTTTTTTAAAATTTTAAACAGGCTGCACTATTTGAAAAAAAGGAATTTTTTTTTCAAGGTATGAGGCAGTAACGCACCCTGAGCTGAATCCAACCGGCTATGGCTGCACACAGACTACAGGGCGAGCTGCGCTCACACAGAGACCGTGCAGACAGCCGTAAACGGCGCTGCAAGGCCCAAAAAAACCCCTCTAGGTTATCCTATGTAGTGTTTTTCTACAATTTAGCTGGAGACGGGTGGAAAAACACTAATAGGAATTTTTTTTTTTCAATTTTAAACAGGCTGCACTATTTGAAAAAAAGGAAAATTTTTCTCAAGGTATGAGGCAGTAACGAACCCTGAGCTGAATCCAACCGGCTATGGCTGCACACAGACTACAGGGCGAGCTGCGCTCACACAGAGACCGTGCAGACAGCCGTAAACGGCGCTGCAAGGCCCAAAAAAAAACCTCTAGGTTATCCTATGTAGTGTTTTTCTACAATTTAGCTGGAGACAGGTGGAAAAACACTAATAGGAATTTTTTTTTTTCAATTTTAAACAGGCTGCACTATTTGAAAAAAAGGAAAATTTTTCTCAAGGTATGAGGCAGTAACGAACCCTGAGCTGAATCCAACCGGCTATGGCTGCACACAGACTACAGGGCGAGCTGGGCTCACACGGAGACCGTGCAGACAGCCGTAAACGGCGCTGCAAGGCCCAAAAACCCCCCTCTAGGTTATCCTATATAGTGTTTTTCCACAATTTACCTGGAGACGGGTGGAAAAACACTAATAGGAAATTTGAGAAAAAATGTGCAGTAGGCTGCACTATGAGCAAAAAAGGACAACTGTGTGAGGCAGTGTGAACCCCCCTGAGCTGAATACAACCGGGTATATGGCTGCACACAGACTACAGAGTGAGCTGCACACACACACACACACAGAGACCTTGCAGAACGCTGTTAAAACAGCGCTGCAAGGCAAGAGCAAGGTGAACAGTGAAGAACACACAGCGTTTTGCTAAATTAGCCTTGGGAAAGGAAAATAAAGCAATTAGCTATCTCAACTGGCCCTCAGTTAGAACACAGCGTCCTGTCCCTAACTGAAATCACAGCAGAGTGAGCGCAAAATGGCGGCAGCGTTTTTTATAGTGCAGAGTGACATCATTTCAGCAGCCAATCACAGCCTTGCCAGTACTTACATGCCCACCATGCTAAACAGGATGTGCCCACACTTCCAATCATTCCTCATTGGCTGCTGCGTTCAGTTTGAATTCTGGGAACTTCCGATTCCGGTATCCGATACGCGGGAAGTATCGGAATTCGGTATCGGAATTCCGATACCGCAAATATCGGCCGATACCCGATACTTGCGGTATCGGAATGCTCAACACTATTCCTGACCAATTATCAAGAGGCCTCCTGTATATAGTGCAGCTCCACACTGTGCTCTGGGCCTGTGCAATGTGTTAGCTCAGTTAGTGTTTAGCTGCTGAGTTTGCCTGGCCTTGCTCTGAGTTACTCCCTCTCTGGAGGCTTTTCTCTGTGCTATTGCCTTGATCTTGTAGTCCGCCCTCCAGGAGGCAGAATATCCTGGTCCCTGTGTCTTTGTCCCTGTGTCTTGTTCCATTGCCTTGTCTGTACTTTGTCTTATCTCGGTCTCCTTGTCTGTGGCTTCCTTCCTTGCTGTGTCTTTCCTTGTGTTCTCAGTCTGCTTACACTCCGCACTCTTGCGGCTCTGCCTGCTCCGTATCTTGGTGGCTTTGCCGCTGCTCCGCACTCCTGCGGTTTTGCTCAGTTCTACTCTGCTCCGCTCCCGTTGCTGCAGAAACCTCTTGCTGCCGTTCCTCTCTGCAATCCTTGCGGTTCCACTCTGCTTAGCTTCTGCAGCATCTCTTGCTGCAGCTTCTCTCCACATTCTTTGTGGCTCTGCTCAGCTTTTGTTGCTACGCTATCTCTTGCTGCTTTTCCACTCCTATCTGCAGTCTTGCACTCCCCTCCTGTGTGAACAGGTCCCTACCTGTTCCTTCATATTTCATATCTGTACCTGCACCTCCAGTGTGAACAGGTCCCTACCTGTTCCTCCAAACTATATATCTCTACCTGCACCTCCAGTGTGAACAGGCCCCTACCTGTTCCTTCATATACCACATCAACCAGTCCTGTGTTCTCTGCCGTGCCTCCCAATCCTGTGTTCCTGCCAGTCCTGCCGTTCCTGCCCTGCCTTCCAGTCCCGTGTTCCTGCTGTCCTAGCCAGTCCTGTTTCCTGCCGTGTCTCTGCCAGCCCTGTGTTCTCTGCCGTGTCTCTGCCAGCTCTGTCTCAGCCGTGCCAGCCTACTCGTCTGAGTTCCAGCCGTGCTCTTCTGCCAGTCCTGCCTAATGCCCGCACCAATCCTGGTGTTCCTGTCTCCCAAGTGGGATCAGCAGCCACAGCCAGACACCACCCTGGAGTAGCACCTGGCAGCTGCTTGCTGCACAAGCCTGACCTCACCATCAGAGGCTCCAGTGAAAACCCAGGCAGCTGTCATAGTTACGCCCCTTCCAGGGTAGTCTGGTTTGTGGCACAGTGGGGCCACAAACCCCCCGAGCTCACGCCCACCAGTCAGAGCGTGACAACCTTCCTTTGAGCTAGTTGAGAATCTGGAGTATTACATTTGTTGGTTCCATTAAACTCTCAAAAGAAAAAAGAACTTTCATGTGAAACTTGACAGTCTATTCTTGTTCTTAGAAATGAAGGTTATTCCATGAGAGAAATTCCCAAGAAACTGAAGATTTTCTACAACGGTGTGTACTACTTCCTTCAGAGGAGAACACAAACAGGCTCTAACCAGAGTAGAAAGAGAAGTGGGAGGTCCCGATGTACAACTGAGCAACAAGACAAGTACATTAGAGTCTGTAGTTTGAGAAATCGACGCCTTACAGGTCCTCAAGTTGCAGTTTCATTAAATAGTACACGCATAACGCCAGTGTAAACGTCTACAGTGATGAGGCGGGCGACTCCGTGATGCTGGCCTTCAGGGCAGAGAGGCAAAGAAAAAGCCATATCTGAGACTGGCTAATAAAAGGAAAAGATTAATATGGGCAAAAGAACACAGTCAGTGGACAGAGGAAGATTGGAAAAAAGTGTTATGGGCAGACGAATCCAAGATTGAGGTGTTTGGATCCCAAAGAAGAACATTTGTGAGGTGCAGAACAACTGAAAAGATGCTGGAAGAGTGTCTGATGCCATTTGTCAAGTATGGTGGAGGCAATGTGATGGTCTGGGGTTGCTTTGGTGCTGGTAAAGTGGGAGATTTGTACCAGGTAAAAGGGATATTGAATAAAGAAGGCTATCACTCCATTTTGCAGCGCCATGCCATACCCTGTGGACAGCGCTTCATTAGAGCCAATTTCATTCTACCACAGGACAATGACCCAAAGCACACCTCATAATTATGCAAGAACTATTCAGGGAAGAAGCAGGGAGCTGGTATTCTGTCTGTAATGGAGTGGCCAGCGCAGTCACCAGATCTCAACCCCACTGAGCTGCTGTGTGAGAAGCTTGACCATATGGAACATCAAGCCAAACCAACTTGTGGGAGGGGCTTCTGGAAGCATGGGGTGAAATTTCAACAGATTACTTCAGCAAATTAACTGCTAGAATGCCAAAGGTCTGCAATGCTGTAATTGCTGCAAAGGGAGCATTCTTTGACGAAAGCAAAGTTTGAAGGAGAAAATTATCATTTCTAATAAAAATCTTTTTTTCAAACCTTTTCAATATCTGGACTAGATTTTCAATTCATTTGGCAACTCATTTGATTAATAAAAGTATGAGTGTTCATGGAATACACAAAATTGTCTGGGTGACCCTAAACTTTTCAACTGTAGTGTACGTATTTCTTGGGAAATACAATTAATTACTAAAATAGGCATATAAGTTAGAGGTACAGGGTCCTCTTTAAGTCATTTTGGCAGTGCAGAGTTTCTTTAACCTGAGAATCTGATAGACAATTCTAAGGGTCATTCTTGTCAATAGTAGATTGTGTAGACACACCAATTTAAAAAAACTGACCATCACATCCAAACATAGACTAGGTGTAAACAGGTGCTTACCTAGAGTCACCAACTCATATACAATAAAATAAAAATGCCTTATTAATTGTGTAGACACACCAGTCACAGAAGTTTGTAATTGTGGCACTCAGAGATTGTGCAAGATATTTTCACATTTTTTTTTGTTAGATAAATGCATGACAACTTACAGTAGAGTTCTAGAAAACTTATAATATGTTAACTTATTATTTTCCATAACTCTGACTTCACCTTCTAGATTGATGTATTCCTGGTCTTAGGTCTCACCTGGTGAGGTGGATTCCGGGTGAATATGTAGGGGGTCAGCTACTGCTAAGAACTGAATTACACTGTGACTTTAAGAGACAATGCTTCCCTCTGATTTGTGTGCACTTGGACTAGCTCTTTCTCCCCTGCAGCTTGCTGGTTGTTGGTTTGAACATCAAGCAGGAAGTGTCAGTTCAGGAAGTGAAGATGGAGCCTTGTGCCTGTGAGAGTAAGGCAGGACAATAAGTGTATCCTAACTAGAAACTGGCATATTAACTATCGGCTTCAAAGAAGAAGATAGTACCCTGTTACCACAGGATCAATCACCACGATCGTGTCAAAAGGAAAGAGTAGCATAGCCCTGCCAGGGTAGTTCTCCCAGAGCACCTGTAGCCTGAGGGAGAAAAAAACTCTGTGATACTAGTAATCCCTTAACATTGAAAGTGGGAACGAGACTTGCCTAGGCCAGGAAGAAGACAAATCCATTAACCTGAAGGAAAAGCTCAAGACAACAAACTCGGCACCACAACATCAGGACCAAGCAGCAGTTACCAGACTTTCTTCTAAGTGCTATAGAAGTGTGAGTGTGACACCGGTGTTCAATTGTGTTAAGGTGTAGAGCAGGGCTCTTTAGATAGGAGGCTGCAGCAGGGCAGCCTGATTATCGGAAGCTGGAAGAGAGTAGTTTGTAAAAAATGTTTATACTGTTTGTATTGAACTTTGAATTATATAGCAAACTAGAGAGTACTAAAAAGTAACTTTTATTATTGTACTTCAAAAAATATCTAAATACAAAAATAGTATATACAATTATATAAAATCACGTGCATAGTGAGTGGTATAATAAGAAAGAAGCAGAACCAATCAAATTTTCACATAGGTTCTCTTACGGTATTGACATTCCTCAACTTTTTATCTGCTACAGGGTTTGTGTCACAGATTAAACATTATCATACCAAATTTAAAAATTATAATTACTGTCACCCTATATCCAAAAATTGCTTGTTTTCCCCTTAAGGACAGCATTCGTGTGCAATAATAAAAGTTACTTTTTAATACCCTACACTTTGCTATATACGGTAATTCAGATTTACCTAGAAGAAATAATTCTTTCAGCCCACTTACTGTACTGAACTTTTTCATTGTCATAGCTGGAGCGCAGCTTGTGTGACCTGGTCCAGTTATCTCTCTTTATATTTTTTATTGCTGTTTATCAATACAATAACTGTTAGGGTATGTGCACACGTCAGGATTTCTTGCAGCAATTTCCTGAAGAAAACCGGAAATTTTCTGCAAGAAATCCGCAATTTTTTTTTGCGTTTTTTTCCTGTTTTTTTCGCTTTTTTTTTAGCATTTTGCAAGCGAAATTAGCTTGCAGAATGCTAAAGTTTTCCAAGCGATCTGTGGCATCGCTTGGAAAACTGACTGACAGGTTGGTCACACTTGTCAAACATAGTGTTTGACAAGTGTGACCAATTTTTTACTATAGATGCTTCCTAAGCAGCATCTATAGTAAAAGATAGAATGTTTAAAAATAATAAAAAAAATAAAAAAAAATGGTTATACTTACCAGCAAACAGCCGATCTCCTCAGCGGCGTCCGTTCCTATAGATGGTGTGTGTGTGCAGGACCTTCGATGACGTCGCGGTCACGTGAGCGGTTACATGAGCGGTCATGCGACCAATCACAAGACGGCGACGTCATCGCAGGTCCTTCACACAGAGCATATAGGAACGGAAGCGGCAGCATGCACCGATGAGAGGCGGGAAGACTCCGGGGCCATCAGAGGGTGAGTATATGACTATTTTTTATTTTAATTCTTTTTTTACCAATTATATGGTGCCCAGTCCGTGGAGGAGAGTTTCCTCTCCTCCACCCTGGGTACCAACCGCACATAATCTGCTTACTTCCCGCATGGTGTACACAGCCCCATGAGGAAAGTAAGCAGATCAATGCATTCCTAGGTGTGCGGAATCCCCGCAATTCCGCAAATTTAATGAACATGTTGCTTTTTTTCCGCAATGCGATTTTTTTCGCGGAAAAAAATGCAACATTTGCACTAGAAATGCGGAATACACTGTAAAAAATAGGAGGCATATGTAAGCGTTTTCTTTCGCGTTTTTATCACGTTTTTATAGCGAAAAAACGCGAAGAAAACGCAAAAAATACTGAACGTGTGCACATGGCCTTAGTCTTATTTTACAGCATATGATCCTCTGTCTTTCAATAAAGCCAGTTTGGTTTCTGCTTCCTCATCTGCTCTACCATATTTGAGTCCTGCCTGGCGGTGTTGTTCAGGCACCGCTACAAATACATGGATAGAAGGCGATAGCACAGTGGGCAGGACTTTCTGGATGGCACATTGAATAACTGTGACCAGTACAGCAGAATATGCTGGATGGCTGCAGACAGGTGGAGGAGGAAGCACCAGAACACATAGAGTCAGGGGTGTCGACAACCTTGGGAACTGAAGATGGATAGTCAGTCTAGGAATTGCAGCAGCATTTGCAATGTGAACTAATCCAGAGGAGAACTAATTATCATTGCAGTGGATAAAGGGTTAGTGAATAGTGTTGAGCGATACCGTATCGGCCGATACCCAAAAAGTATCGGATATCGCCGATACCGATATCCGATACCAATATAAGTCAATGGGACACCAAGTATCGGAAGGTATCCTGATGGTTCCCAGGGTCTGAAGGAGAGGAAACTCTCCTTCAGGCCCTGGGATCCATATTAATGTGTAAAATAAAGAATTAAAGTAAAAAATATTGATATATTCACCTCTCCGGCGGCCCCTGGACATCACCGCGGGTAACCGGCAGGCTTCTTTGTTTAAAATGAGCGCGTTTAGGACCTGCCACACGACCAATCAGAAGCCGCAACGTCATTCCTCAGGTCCTAAATTCCTAGAATGAGGAGTTTAGTGCCTGAGAATGAAGTCGCAGCTTCTGATTGGTCGCGTGGCGGTCACATGAGCGGCACTCGACCAATCAGAAGCCGCGACGTCATTCCTCAGGTCCTAAACGCGCTCATTTTAAACAAAGAAGCCTGCCGGTTACCCGCGGTGATGTCCAGGGGCCGCCGGAGAGGTGAATATATCAATATTTTTTATTTTAATTCTTTATTTTACACCTCACTATGGATCCGATACCGATACCCGATACCACAAAAGTATTGGATCTCGGTATCGGAATTCCGATACCGCAAGTATCGGCCGATACCCGATACTTGCGGTATCGGAATGCTCAACACTATTAGTGAACAAACAAGTGGATTGACATTGGTAGCAGAGATGAAGAGGCAAATTTGTTTTTGGAGAAAATACACTCTCATGCAGTATCATTTGACTTGTGAATAAGTCCATATAACAGTTCGTTATGTTTACAGCAGACAAAAGGTTAATCAACAGGCCTGAGCCAGGAAGCAGATGCAGGTAGTAGAAACCATAGGAGTTTGCACCCATGATTACAGCTTTGAGCAGACAAAAGATTAATCAACAGATCTGAGCCTGGAAGTAGATGCAGGTTGTAGAAATCACAGGAGTTTGCACATGATTACAGCTTAGAGAACTGGAAGATGGCAAACTCAAAAAACTCAAACTCAAAACTCACGATAATTGAACATAAAGCTTAATAAATATGCAGACACACATAAATGTCTAAGTGGGCCTTAAAAGATCTTGGGTGACCATGTAATTGAAGTTTGTGAAACCTGACGTGGAGTATAGCAAAAGAAAATAGAGCCAGATCCTGGAGCAGAGACAGGTGCGTAAGACCTGGACTGTGGCTAATTATACTTGTATATAACTGTATATATGAGAGACTGACTATATGTAGCTTTATACGGGACCATAAGAAAACCTACTACAGTGCATCATCAGAAATTATCTGGCATGCATGCTCCTTTTCTCTACAAATCTTATCCAGTGCACTGCAAGGAAAAGCATGTGAGATTGCTATACACATTATGCAGAGAATAGCCGTTATTTGCTGAAGCTGGAATACCCATTTGAAGAATAAATATTAAAATTTCTTGCTTCAACAGAATATGTGGGTAATTTTTTAAAAAGCCCTTTCCTTACAATGGAGTGACTTGTAGCAGTTCCCCAAAAATGGCAAAGCTGACAAATATAACTATGGCTTTAAAGTTCTGTCATGGCTGTTACCTCTAATTTATTAAGACAGTACAAATAAATATGAGCAAGTGCAACCGTCAACGGTTCTCAAATAGCAGAAACCTAAGAGGACTGTAATGACTGTCTTCTTGTGCCATGAGCCCATTTGTGTTAATTACCATCGTGTCATTCAGTGACGCCTGTTACACTGAGTGCATGGTAATTCACTCTGAAGGTAAATGTCTTTCTGTAATTCTGTACACTAGAATGAGACGTCTCTATTCTTTTCTGTTGGTTTATTCACCCTTGTAATAAGCATGGTATAGCTGATAAAGATACGTACCTGTGTCTCCATGTCACAATATTGTGCCATGACTTTCATAATCACTTAAAATAAGGAACAAATGTAAAAAAGAGGGACAGCACCACAGCAGTTGTGAAAAAAGAACCACTTGTTTATTCCACCTCTTGCAACGTTTCGGTCCTTAAGACCTTTGTCAAGTTAAAATAAGGAACATCTAAAACATAGACACAGGTAAACTCTGGTTTCACACATATGATGTTCTAGGACTGACCATAGGTCTCCTGACCTGAACTCAACAGCCTCAGAGACTTAGATGAGACCTGCGGTCAGTCCATACATCACATTCCGCACTTGGACCCTGACCGTTGAACATGTCAAGCAGGACCAATGTTTTCTCACTAGTGGTTTGGCTGAATGTAATTTAAAAGACCTGTACCCCTTTAACTTGTTGCAGACAGTTTTGGCATATCAAACAGTTACTTTAAATGGTGTGCCATGATTAACCCCTTAACCCCCAAGGGTGGGTTGCACTTTAATGACCGGGCCAATTTTTACAATTCTGACCACTGTACTTTTATGAGGTTATAACTCTGGAACGCTTCAACGGATCCTGATGATTCTGACTCTGTTTGCTCGTGACATATTGAACTTCATGATAGTGGTAAACGTTCTTTGATATTACTTGCATTTACATGTGAAAAAAATGGAAATGTGGTGAAAATTTTGAAAATTTCAGAATTTTCCAACTTTGAATTTTTATGCCCTTAAATCACAGAGATATGTCACACAAAATACTTAATAAGTAACATATACCACATGTCTACATTACATCAGCACAATCTTGGAACCAAAATTTTTTTGTTAGGGAGTTATAAGGGTTAAAAGTTGACCAGCAATTTTTCATTTTTACAACACAATTTTTTTTAGGGACCACTACACATTTGAAGTCACTTTGAAGGGTCTATATGATAGAAAATAATGAAGTGTGACACCATTCTAAAAACTGCACCCCTCAAGGTGCTCAAAACCACGTTCAAGAAGTTTATTAACCCTTCAGGTGTTTCACAGGAATTTTTCTAACGTTTAAAAAAAAATGAACATTTAACTTTTTTTCACAAAAAAATTGCTTCAGCTCCAATTTGTTTTATTTTACCAAGGGTAACAGGAGAAATGGACCGCAAAAGTTATTGTACAATTTGTCTTGAGTACGCCGATACGCCATATGTGTGGGTAAACTACTGTTTGGGCGCATGGCAGAGCTCGGAAGGGAAGGAGTGCCATTTGACTTTTCAATGCAAAATTGACTGGAATTGAGATCGGATGCCATGTCGCGTTTGGAGAGCCCCTGATGTACCTAAACATTGAAACCCCCCGCAAGTGACACCATTTTGGATAGTAGACCCCCTAAGGATGTTATCTAGCTGTGTGGTGAGCACTTTGATCCACCAAGTGCTTCACAGAAGTTTATAATGTAGAGCCATAAAATAAAAAATCATATGTTTTCACAAAAATGAAATTTTCGCCCCCAATTTTTTATTTTTCCAAGGGTACCAGAACAAATTGGACCCCAAAAGTTGTGAAATTTGTCCGGATTACGCCGATACCACATATGTGGAGGTAAACCACTATTTGGGCGCATGGTAGAGCTCAGAAGGGAAGGAGCGCCGTTTGACTTTTCAATGAAAAATTGACTGGTATTGAGATGGGACGCCATGTTGCGTTTGGAGAGCCCCTAATGTGCCTAAACATTGAAACCCCTCACAATTGACACCATTTTGAAAAGTAGACCCCCTAAGTAACTTATCTAGATATGTGGTGAGCACTTTGACCCACCAACTGCTTCACAGAAGTTTATAATGTAGAGCCGTAAAAATAAAAAATCATATTTTTTCACAAAAATGAAATTTTCGCTCCCAATTTTTTATTTTCCCAAGGGTACCAGAAGAAATTGAACACCAAAAGTTGTTGTGCAATTTGTCCTGAGTACGCCGATACCCCATAAGTGGGGGTAAGCCACTGTTTGGGGCCATGGCAGAGCTCGGAAGGGAAGGAGCGCCATTTGACTTTTCAATGCAAAATTGACTGGAATTGTCATGGGACGCCATGTCGCATTTGGAGAGCCCCTGATGTGCCTAAACATTGAAAATCCTCACAAGTGACACCATTTTGGAAAGTAGACCAACTAAGTAACTTATCTAGATGTGTTGTGAGAACTGTGAATCCCCAAGTGTTTCAGTACAGTTTATAACGCAGAGCCGTGAAAATAAAAATTTTTATTTTTTCCACAAAAATTATTTTTTAGCCCCCAGTTTTGTATTTTCCCAAGGGTAACAGGAGAAATTGGACCCAAAAAGTTGTTGTCCAATTTGTCCTAACTACGCTGATACTCCATATGTGGGAGGGAACCAAAGTTTGGGCGCATGGTAGAGCACGGAAGGGAAGGAGCGCCGTTTGGAATGCAGACTTAGATGGATTGGTCTGCAGGCGTCACGTTGCATTTGAAGAGACCCTGATGTTCCTAAGCAGTAGAAACCCCCCACAAGTGACCCCATATTGGAAACTAGACTCCCCAAGGAACTTATCTAGATGTGTTGTGAGAACTTTGAACCCCCAAGTGTTTCACTACAGTTTACAACGCAGCAGGGCCACCATCAGGGCATTACTACCCTGACTGGCATATGGGGCCAGGTGGGCAGAGGGGGCCCACATCGGGTCTCGTCTCTTCTGCTCACTGTGCCCCTACCAGCAGGCTAAACCGGGCCCTTAGCGACACTGCGGCAACACTATTGACGTTCGGGTGCGGGCCCGCACGTCAATAGTTAACAGCCGCCAGCCAATCGGAGTCTGGCAGCTGACAGCAGCAGCGCGCACGTTGCCGGCGTCTGACGTCCGTGTCAGTTGCCGGCAAGTGTGCGCTTCAGCTGAGTGGAGGGAGCTTCGTCTTCGCCACAGGATCACGGACAGGTAAGAAATTTTTTTTATTATTGAGAGCGGTGATCCGGGGGACCCGGGGCAGAATGCTGGACACACTGGGGGTAGAATGCTGGAGCACTGGGGCAGAATGCTGGACACACTGGGGGCAGAATGCTGGACACACTGGGGCAGAATGCTGGAGCACTGGGGGAAGAATGCTGGACACATTGGGGCAGAATTTTGGAGCACTGGGGGCAGAATGCTGGAGACACTGGAGCAGAATGCTGGAGCACTGGGGGCAGAATGCTGGAGACACTGGGGGCAGAATGCTGGAGGCACTGGGGGCAGAATGCTGGAGGCACTGGGGCAGAATGCTGGAGACACTAGGGGAAGAATGCTGGAGACACTGAAGCAGAATGCTGGACACACTGGGGCAGAATGCTGGAGACACAGGCAGAATGCTGGACACACTGGGGGTAGAATGCTAGAGACACTGGGGGCAGAATGTTGGAGACACTGAGGCAGAATGCTGGACATACTGGGGGCAGTACTGGAGACACTGGGAGCAGAATTCTGGACACACTGGGGGCAGTATGCTGGAGCACTGGGGCCAGAATGCTGGACACACAGGGGTCAGAATGCTGGAGACACTGGGGGCAGAATGCTGGAGACACTGGTGGCAGAATGCTGGAGGCACTGGGGGCAGAATGCTGGAGACACTAGGGACAGAATGCTGGAGACACTGAGGCAGAATGCTGGACACACTGGGGGTAGAATGCTGGAGACCCTGGGGGTAGAATGCTGGAGACACTGGGGGTAGAATGCTGGAGACCATGAGGGCAGAATGCTGGACACACTGGGGGTAGAATGCTGGAGACACTGGGGGCAGAATGCTGGACACACTGGGGGCAGGACGGGAGACACTGTGGGCAGAATGCTGGACACACTGGGGGTAGAATGCTGGAGACACTGAGGGCAGAATGCTGGACACACTGGGGGTAGAATGCTGGAGACACTGGGAGCAGAATGCTGGAGACACTGGGGTAGAATGCTGGATACACTGAGGGCAGGACTGGAGACACTGGGGGCAGAATGCTGGACACACTGGGGGAGAATGCTGGAGCACTGGGGGCAGAGATGCTGGACACACTGGGGGCAGAGATGCTGGATCACTGGGGGCAGAGATGCTTTACACACTGGGGGCAGAATGCTGGAAACACTGGGGGCAGGACTGGACACACTGGGGGCAGAATGCTGGACACACTGGGGGCTGAATGCTGGAGACACTGAGGCAGAATGCTGGACACACTGGGGGCAGGACTGGAGACACTGGGGGCAGAATGCTGGAGACACTGGGGGCAGAATGCTGAACACACTAGGGGCAGGACTAGAGACACTGGGGCAGAATGCTGGACACACTGGGGCAGAATGCTGGAGCACTGGCGGCAGAGATGCTGGACACACTGGGGGCAGAGATGCTGGAGCACTGGGGGCAGAATGCTGGAGACACTGGGGGTAGAATGCTGGAGACCCTGAGGGCAGAATGCTGGACACACTGGGGGTAGAATGCTGGAGACACTGGGGGCAGAATGCTGGAGCACTGGGGGCAGAATGCTGGACACACTCAGACAGAAGGCTGGAGCACTGGGAGCAGAATACTGGAGACACTGGGGGAAGAATGGTGGAGACACTGGGGGTAGAATGGTGGATACACTCGGGGTAGAATGCTGGACACACTGGGGGCAGAATGCTGGACACACTGGGGGCAGAATGCTGAGCACTGGGGCAGAATGCTGGAAACACTGGAGCAGAATGCTGGAGCACTGGGGGCAGAATGCTGGACACACTGAGGCAGAAAGCTGGACACACTGGTGGGGGAAGAATGCTGGAAACACTGGGGGCAAAATGCTGGACACACTGGGAGCAGGACTGGAGACAGGTCGGGCAAGAATGGAGATACTGGGGCATGATTGGAGAATGAAAGACATGGAGGGAGGATTGGATCATGAGGCAGGATGGATACGATGGAGACAGATGGGTCAGGATGGGGAGATCATATGTGGCAGGATGGATACTCATGAGGGCAGGATGGGAGAACATATGGCTGATGCCAGGAATGAGACACATGGGGGCCAGGATGGGGAATATTATTGCCATAGGGGCTAATTAAGGGATATTACTGCAGTCATGTATGTATTTTATTTTTTGAGGATACTGTTTTAAATGGGGGGGCGGTCCTGTTACTGTGTAGAGTGACACTGTCACCCTTTTTTCTTCATGAGTAATGTAGAAGTTGGGAAAAATTAAGTAATGTGTTCTGCAAGCAGAGCTTGAGATAACTGTGTTATTTCCTGCAGAGACAAGTCCTGGCTGGAAGAAATGATGGCGGTCTGTGCTGGATGAAAGATGAAGGACTTCACCTAGAGACGTCACTGGTGAGTCAGTGTGTTACCTATACACTGTATACTATATACAGAGTCATGGTGCAGTGGTATTTGTTCCCTGTATTTGATATTATTCGATCACTGTGGTGGTAATATGTGGTCTGGACATGGTGTAGTGGTATTTGTTCATTGTATGTGATATTATTGGTCATTTTAAAAATTAAAAAATAAATAAAAATATACCTAAATTGTATTGCATATTTTAACAAATATTTAGTAGGTAGTACACGGTAGTAGAGTAGTGCCCCATATGTTGGGGTAAACCCCTGTTTGGGTGCACGGGAGAGCTCGGAAAGAGCACTGTTTTACTTTTTTCAACGCAGAATTGGCAGGAATTGAGATTGGACGCCATGTTGCTTTTGGAGAGCCCCTGATGTGCCTAAACAGTGGAAACCCCCGAATTCTAACTGAAACCCTAACATAAACACACCCCTAACCCTAATCCCAACCCTAACCATAACCCTAACCACACTCCTAACCCGAACATGCCCCTAGCCCTAATCCCAACCACACCCCTAACCCCGACACCCATAAACCTAATCCCAACCCCAACCACACCCCTAAATCCAACACACCCCTAACCCTAATCCCAGCCATAACCCTAACCACACCCATAACCCTAATCCCAACCCTAATTCCAACCGTAAATGTAATACAAACCCTAACTTTAGCCCTAACCCTAGCTTTAACCCCAAGCCTAACTGTAGCCCCAACTCTAACTTTAGCCCTAACCTTAGCCCCAAACCTAACTTTAGCCCCAACCCTAAGCATAACTTTAGCCCCAACCCTAACCCTAACTTTAGCCCTAACCCTAATGGAAAATAGAAATAAATACATTTTTTAAAATTTTATTATTTTTCCCTAACTAAGGGAGTGATGAAGATCGGACGCCATGTCATGTTTGGAGAGCCCCTGATGTGACTAAACAGTGGAAACCCTGAATTCTAACTGAAACCCTAACCCAAACACACCCCTAACCCTAACCACAACCACACCCCTAACTCCAACACACCCCTAACCCCAACACACCCCTAACCCTAATCCCAACCCTAACCACACCCCAAAACTCAACACACCCCTAACCCTAATCCCAACCATAACCATAACAACATCCCTAACCCTAATCCCAACCCTAATTCCAACCGTAAATGTAATCCAAACCCTAACTTTAGCCCCAACCCTAACCCTAACTTTAGCCCCAACCCTAACCCTAACTTTAGCCCCAACCCTAACCCTAATGGGAAAATGGAAATAAATACATTTTTAAAATTTTTTATTATTTTTCCCTAACTAATGGGGTGATGAAGGGGGGTCTGATTTACTTTTATGGCGGGTTTTTTTTTAGCGGATTTTTATTATTGGCAGCCATCACACACTAAAAGATGCTTTATATTGCAAAACATAGTTTTTGCGTCTCCACATTTTGAGAGCTATAATTCTTCCATATTTTGGTCCACAGACGCATGTGAGGTCTTGTTTTTTGCGGCACAAGTTGACGTTTTTATTGCTACCATGTTCGAGCACGTGACATTTTTTGATCGCTTTTTATTCTGATTTTTGTGAGGCAGAATGACCAAAAACCAGCTATTCATTAATTTCTTTTGGAGGGGGGGGGGGGAAAGTCGGTGCTTATACTCTTTCACATTTGGTAAAATTGATAAAGCAGTTTTAGTCTTCGGGTCAGTACGATTACAGCGATGCCTCATTTATATCATTTTTTTATGTTTTGGCGCTTTTATACGATAAAAACTATTTTAGGTAAAATATAATTATTTTTGCATCGCTTTATTCTGAGGACTATAACTTTTTTATTTTTTTGCTGATGATGCTGTGTGACGGCTCGTTTTTGCGGGACAAGATGACATTTTCAGCGTATGGTGGGATGATGGGAGTAGTAGTTCTGTAGAACTCCTGACGAAGAAGTCATAGAGACCGCTATTATTCTACAATATTCTTGACTTCCTGGACATTTCTATTCAATATCGACCAGCAGCGCAGCACACCTGCACATCCTCTACCTCATTTTTCATTTTGAAACTATTAAAAATAGTGGTGAGGCAGCTCTTCCTTTTAAGTTGTGCATGCTCATAACAGTTAGTATCTGAATACACCTGATGTATAAAATCAGATAAAACATGCATTAGCTAATAATGCTTCGCATGAAGCCATAACACGGTTTTCTCTTGATTGCATCTCCGCTATCTGAATTAAGTACGGTTTTTAGCACACAATTCCTATAGTGAGCCATCCATTAGTAACTTGATTAGTAAACTATAATTTCATCTCGGTGCTTACATTATTCTGCTATCTGATTGGAAGGATGCAGTAAGCTAATTACTCTCCCACCTTACTCCAGCAGCAGTCGTGTGCACATCAGATGCTTCTCTTCTCTCTGCTGCTATACATGGATTGGCATAATTCAGGATCTAGCCTAAAAAAGAAAAGGAAAAGAACAGTTACAGCTTAACTCCTTCATGATGCAGCCATTTCTCTTTTTTTCCCCTTCTTCCAAGGCCCATAATGTTTTTTTTCCCAATGGAACTATGTGATGACTTCTTGTCTTGCAGCTGTAACTTATATTAGTACCATTCGTAGATAGGGCTTTGGTTTGCGTTTAGCGCCATATTTTATTTGGCGGTATGGAGGTAAAGTTGTCAAAAACAGCAATTCTGTTTTTTTTACGGTGTTCACTGAATGGAACGAATGTGTCATTTTTTAAAAGTTTGGAACTTTTCAGACATGGCAACCCAAAACATATTTTTACATTTACTTAATTGTAGTCTCCTAAATTACAGACAAATTGTACTGGTACATAGAGATACATTTCTATGTACCATTGCATTTCTGTACACCTGTATTCTAGGGGTACAAAAATGTCAGATTTTTTTGTTCCTATAAAAGTACTAAAAGTAATGAAAAACAATAATAATAATAATAATAATAATAATAATAGCATGTTAATGCCCTTTTTAAAGAAAATAAATATCACAAATCAGAAAATAACATGATATCACTGTAATTGCAGCAACCCATACAACCCTTATTGGCAAATGTTGTGAAAAAAAATTGTATGGCTGATTATTTTCTTCATTAAACTCATAAAAATGTAGTAAAAATGTAACGCTGAGACCCGGTTCACATAATAGCGCAAATGCTATGTCTTGTCTACACGTTTTCTGCAGGTGTCCACACCAATCTATTCAATAATATTCTTCTCTGAAAATTGCATTTTTTGCTGCATTTTTTATGCCTTCTTTATTTGATGTGTTTTTAATGCAGATTTGAACCATTGTTTTTAATGCTTGTTTTATATCACAAAAAAAAGTTTGATTCTGAACTTAAAATGCACCCACAGCTCTCCTTATAAAAACTGGCCAGAGGTTAGAATTAGGTAGGATCCAGTTCTCTTACAAATGACGGAGCCAAATTTTTAAAATCTGACCAGTGTCACTTTATGTGGTAATAACTCTGCAACGCTTCAACAAATCCCAGTGTTTTTGAGATTGTTTTTTGCAACACATTCTAATTCATGATAATGGTAAATTTAGGTCAATATATTTTGTGTTTATTTATAAAAAATATCAAAAATTTGAGAAAAATACTAAATAAATTAGCAATTTTCAACATTTAAATGATTATCCCTTCAATCCAGATGGTCATATCACAGCAAACCATTCATAAATAACATTTCCCACCTGTCGGCTTTACATCATCATCATTTGTAAAATATTCTTTTATTTTGTTAGCATTTTAGGAGGTTTAAAAATGTAGCAGCAATTTTTCATTTTTCAAGGAAATTTACAAAAATTTATTTTTTAGGGACCTTTCCGGGTTTGAAGTGACTTTAGGGGTTTCATGTATTGGGAAACCCCCAAACGTGATACCATTTTAAAAACAGCACCTCCTAACATATTGAAAACTGCTGTCAGGTAGTTTATTAACCCTTCAGGTAATTTTCAGGAATTAATGCAAAGTGGCATGACCGGAATGAAAATGTGTATTTTTACCAGCTAAATGCCTCTGACTTCTGAACAGACTCTTAGGCCGTTATTTTGTCGCAAATTGCCATGGCAAACATCAGGACCACACAATCATGATCTGAGGGCACCAATTGGGATAAAGAGGAAGCCCCACACTCTGTTAACCATTTATAGTGATGTAGTCACTATTGACAGCAGCATCTAAGGGGTTAAACAGATTTGGACGGTGCAAACACTGATTGTCCCCAATGAAGCACGTTGTCAGCTATAGTGTACAGCCGACAGCTGCTGGATTGTCACCTGTATGGGCAGGCTATTCTCTTATATCTCAGGTCAGTTAAAAGACGTATTGGCCGTCATTAAGGGGTTAAAATCACTTTGTCAGCCAGCATTGCCTGTTACACAAAATGTTTAAAAGTTATTGCATTTTATTGATTTCCTCAATCAAAATTGGTTCCAAAAGTATCATTACGTGTAGCTCAACTGGCAGCAGTAAGTACAGGTAATATAAGAGTCCCTTGTATCACATTCAATTAGGCAGAGAATATTGACTGTCCACCTTCGTGTATAATACAGGAGTGCTATTTCATCAGTGAGTCTGACAGACTGGGCGATGTGGTTAAGGACTGTAACCGTAGACTTTCAGTCCATTAATAAGTGATAAAGTCAGATTGTATTTATAGATCAGAAAAAGGCCCGTGACATCTCTTTCACTGACGAGCCCTTTGTGCTTATATGTTAAGTAACTTAATTAATATTGTGCATTTATACAAAAGGAACGTCAGAAAGAGAAGTGTGCTGACAAATTGACTCGAACAAAAAAAATTGAACAGCTACTTAATCAGGGCGGGTGCATTAATCCTCCGTTGTCTTATATGTCTCCGGCGGTACGAATTGGGTGTCTGTTAATCCTAGCACCTATGCTTTACTTTTGTGAGGGAAGGTCTTCTGTTTCCAAACCTGTCAACCTCTCAGCCATTATGGAGATAGATTTCGGCTACTCTGGCTTTTAACATAAGTCAGAACTGAATCTTGACACCTTAGAATCACTGGATAGTTTTCTGTGAATTAGAGGTAGGAAAAAGATCTGATAGTATTACGAGTCCGGGAGATGTATAGAGGAACTCTGGACCCACCCGCAGATATGATTCAGGGGTCAATCTTTATAGAATGTCCATTATTCATTACACCGGTCAGCAAGGGTAAAATTATTTGAAAAGTAAGGCGTGATTTTTTTTTATATATATATATGTAACACCCCTTTAGGGCTACCACGGTACACTGGGTGTTATGGGGGGTCTCACCTCTCCAGGGCGCAGTGCCTCCACCCGAATCTTGATTGGAGTTCTCTCTCTGGGACTGCAGAAGGGCTATTATCTTCTGCCAGGGGCTGATTCAGGAAGCCCCTGCCACTCTCAGTACACACTCACAGGGATCAGGAGTAAAACAGTTTAACAGGTTTATTGCTATACAGCATAAATTAGATGGATTTAAAAGAATAACATGAAATACAAATAACTGTGCTCTGTCAAGGTCATATACACATCTCACTCTAATTCTACTTCAACCCTGCAAGTATAACGTAGTAGGGTTTTTTGTTTGTTTCTTCTAGTTTAACTCAGTCCAAACGTTGGGGCCCAGTTGCCGCGGATGCAGGCGCGCAAATTAAAACAGTTGGTGCACTTAGACGAATATAACTGGCAATAGTCTGGGCTGTAATGTACTCACTGTAAATAACGCTGGTAGGACCACAAGTCTCAGAAAGTCACTCACGGCACGTCTCTAACGGTCGGATGGTTCTCTGGACACCAGCTGGGGCGGCCGGATTCAGTCCTTTATACGGTGGGAGTGCAGGCAGAACTCTCCAATTTCTTGATGCAACTTGCTCCAGAGGGTAAAACAAAGTCGCACTCTCTCCAGCAACACGAGTATATCCGGGAGGACAGCAACCCTGCAGCATGGGGCCAGGCAAGTCCCCCGTGCTCCGTCTCTCCCAACAAGATACCACGCTCTTTTTTTCCTCTGAATTCTTAGTTTCACTTTCTCCCCAGCTCCTGCCTCCAAGTCCCTCCTCCTCCAATCCAAGCTGTGTCATCTGACTCAAACAAGGATCCCTGGGAATTGTAGTCCAGGGGTCCTTGGAAATTGTAGTCCACTGCAGCTCAGAGGAAAATCTGCTAATGTCTGTAGGTCCTGGTATAACAGCAGCTGCAAAGCTCTTCTTAGTGTCTGTAAATCCCAGTATACTAGTAGCTGCCCTAACAGTTCCCAGTGCAGGTGTTACACTCTCCCCCTGGTGAGTCATTGAAAGTGTCCCATCACGACATGAGGACTCACCACCTGAAACATGAATGGGGGTTAAAGCATCCTGACTAACACCAAATTTACATGAACGCAAACCACCTCGTGGACACATAGGAGATACTGGGAAATAAGGCCAAACAGATTTTGAATTAAAGTGTATCAGCCGGGGGACCTCAGTGGTATGTCCCATTCTATCATAGGTCAGCATCATGGGTGGCCTAGTGTCCCGTTTGGGACGAGTGTGTACTGAGGGGGCCCCCTCCTCAGCTCCCGACTCTTGTCGGTCAAGAACGGGCTCCTCCAGGTGGATCTCTTCATTTAATAAATGTCCCTCTTCTGAACTCTCCCCCAATGGTGGGCAGAGCGCACTCGCCTCCTGACGAATGTCCTTTTTTTGTGCTTCTACTTCAGAAGTCTGGTTTTCAGGGCCCCCCCCCTATGGGGCATGGGTCCTCAGTCCACCTGTAGCTCCATTGACCTTCAGATCCCCATTCATCCCCAGACTCACTGTCACTTCCTCCTGAAGCAACTCCAGGCTGGGGTGGTTGTTGACACCTACGACTTCTCCTATTGCATGGAAGGTTTGTATGACCTCCTTGGGTTGGCAATGGCGGTAACAGGATGTATTTTCCCACAGGCAACAAATGGTGTCGATGATAGGTTTTGACAGCTCCACTCCCTTTCTCGGGCTTCACTCTGTAGGCCGGGACACCAGGCAGCTTCTCCATCACCACATAAGGGTCAGTACACCACCGATCAGCAAGCTTATGCTTCCCAGGAAGACCTAGAAGTTGGATAAGAACTCTATCTCCAGGCAGTAAAACTTGTTCCCGAACTCTACAGTCGTAGCGAGTCTTATTGCGCTTCCCTGACCGACCAGAGGCCTGCTCTGCCAATCTGTATGCTCTTTCCAAATCTTCTTTTAGCTGGGACACATATTTTAAATAGGTCTTCCCATTAGAATTTTCAAAGGATGTCCCAAAACTAATATCCACTGGTAGCCGAGCTTTTCTTCCAAACATGAGAAAATAGGGCGAGTATCCCGTTGACTCATTTGTTGTGCAATTGTAGGCATGAACCAACTGACTCACATGACTGCTCCATTGTCCCTTCTTCCTGGAATCCAAAGTGCCTAACATGTTCAGAAGGGTACGGTTGAACCTCTCAGGTTGAGGGTCCCCTTGGGGGTGATACGGGGTGGTTCTGGATTTCTTGATCCCACAGATAGCGCATAGCTCCTTGATTAGTCTACTTTCAAAATCTCTTCCTTGATCGGTATGGATGCGGGCAGGCAGCGCATAATGCACGAAGAACTTCTCCCATAGTGTTTTTGCTACAGTAGTTGCCCTTTGATCTTTGGTGGGGTAGGCTTGGGCATATCGGGTGAAATGGTCAGTGACCACTAACACATTACTGACATTGCTTTCATCAGGCTTGATGGAGAGGAAATCAATGCACACTAGCTCAAGTGGGCCATCACTGGTAATGTTCACAAGGGGGGCTGTTCTCAAAGGCAAGGTTTTTCTCAACACACATCGGGAGCATGATTTGCAGTAGTCTTCAATATCCGCTTCCATCCGAGGCCAGTAAAATCGGTCAGCCACAAGACTCGTGGTCTTTTTGATGCCAAGATGTCCATGGTCATCATGCAGGGACTTCATGACCATCCTCCGGAATCGGGTGGGTAACACCAGCTGTCGGTGGACTCCTTCCTTCTGGCGCTTTGCCTCCCGGTTTAGTAGTCCATTTCTTACTACCAGAGACTCTAGCTGCCGCGTCAGCAGGACAGATTCCTCTGTTCGTAATGCATTCTTTTCAGGCCTCCAGCCCCTCTTAACCCACCATCGGACCACCCCCACTGATCGATCCTCCTGCTGCGCCTTTTGGACTTGATTACGAGTCAGTTGAGGGAGAAAGTCTGGGGTTACATTTGTCACTTGGCAGTACAACAACGGGAGCGCTTCACTGGATACTCCTAGGAATTCAGCACAACCCTGCATAGGGAGAGCATTAGTTTGATGTCTATGGCACAGAGTCTTCACCTCAGGGGCAGGGACCTCTATCCATCCTCCTTCTTCTTCTTCATTTAAGGGTTCCCTAGGCAGGCGAGAGAGTGTGTCTGCATCGATGTTACTGATCCCCGGTCGATATTTTAAGCTGAAATCGTACAAAGAGAGTGCGGCAAGCCACCGGTACCCCGTGGCATCCAGTTTTGCCGTAGTTCTCACGTAGGTTAATGGATTGTTGTTGGTATGAACCACAAAGGGTACCCCATAGAGGTAGTCATGCAGCGTGTCCACTACAGCCCACTTCAAGGCCAGAAACTCCAGTTTGTGGGCTGGGTAGTTGCGTTCACTGGGAGTCAATCCTCGACTAATGTAGTAGACGGGACACAGACAGCCTTCATGGTCTTGATAAAGAATCCCTCCTAGCCCGTCAAGAGAAGCATGTACATGTAACACATATGGTTTGCTAGGGTCTGCATAGGCCAACACTGGGGTTTGGGTCAAGCATAACTTCAATTTCTCGAATTCCTCATCGCATGCCGGTGTCCATCTATCCCCAAAAAGTTCATTAACTTTGAAGTAGACCTTCTTTCCTGACCTTGAGGAATGGGCTGTCCTCCCGGAAGGGGGATACCCCTGAGTAAGGGCAGTTAACGGCTTTGCAATCTGAGAGTACTGGGGTACAAATCTTCGGTAGTATCCGCAAAATCCTAAAAAGGACCTAAGCTCCTTCAGTTTGGTGGGTTTTGGCCAGTTTACAACAGCCTCCACTTTGGCGGGGTCGGTGGAAATTCCTTCTCTGCTGACTATGTGCCCCACATATTTCACAGTCGTCTGGCAAATCCGGCACTTATCAAGGGACAACTTCAACCCAGCCTCCTTCAACCGATCCAGCACCTTGAACAACCGCTGGTTGTGTTCTTCCAGAGTCTTCCCAAAAACAATTAGATCATCGAGATAAACCAGGACCTCACGTAAGTGCATGTCCCCCACTACTTTGTCCAAACATCTCTGAAAAGTGGCCGGAGCACCTGTCAGTCCTTGAGGCAGTCTCTGAAACTCGAAGAACCCAATGGGGCAGATAAAGGCAGTCTTCTCTTGATCTTCTTTTGACATGGGTATCTGATAGTAGCCACTCCGGAGATCTAACACAGAAAACCATTGGCTCCCTTGCAAGCAATCCAAAGCTTCATCGATTCTGGGCACAGTGTACTGGTCGGGGATCGTACGCTTATTCAAGGTTCGATAATCCACACACATCCGAATAGCTCCATTTTTCTTTCGAGCTATCACAATGGGGGAAGCATAAGGGCTACTAGATTCTATGATGACTCCTGTGTCTAACATACCGCGTAGATGCTGCCTGACATCTTCGATATCTGCTGGGGCCAATCTTCGGGACCTCTCTCGAAAAGGCTTTTGATCCTTCAACCGAATGCGATGCTCCACTCCATGAGCGAGGCCCATGTCCCATTCACCTAGAGAAAAAACTGCACCTCGCATCATCAGGCCATCAATGACCAACCCCCTCTCTTCTCCTTTTAGCTCGCTTCCTTCAAAACAAGGGTCAAAGCTTTCAGGCCGTAGTTCCCTCTTCTCCTCCTCCGTTCTCACATAGGCCTCCAGGCAGACTGGGTGGATGGATAGGGTCTGCGAGTAATTTTCTCCCCCAACTTCCCGACACCACTGAGCTAACGTACGGAAGATGTTGGCATTTGCTCCCACTATGACAGGTGTTTGTCTCTCATCTGCCTCGGCCTCTGGGCACATTAGCGCTATGATGGGTATCTCTTTATCCACTCCAACAACAGTCTCTGAGAATCGTAGCGTCACGGACACGTATGTAGGGGTAGCTGTGCTCACTCAGTCCCCACACCACGAGTCCAGACAACGGTTTCAGAGGCACTTTGGATAAATATCTCTTATACCATCCTTCAAAGATGATAGATACTTGAGACCCGCTATCCAGTAATACTGTGCAAGGTTGACCATTGATATATGCGGGGACATGTGGGGATGGTCCCACTAAACCTTCAGGCAGGGTTTTCGATGATGCACTATTAGATGGGGCAGTAGAGTAGGTCGTAGTTGCTGATGGGGGCTCAGTATGGGATTCTACTGGCCCCCTTTCCCGTTTCCCGACTGCCTCTGAGGGTGATGGGGAAGCTGTGAAGAGTTCTTTGAGCTCCACCTCTTTGGACACTGACGAGCTATATGGCCTGGACTCCCACAGACGAAGCACCCTTCTGGTTTCCTACTCTCCACTCTACCGAGATCTTCTTTCTCTCTTCCTGAAACCAGTGTTTTCTGCTCGGCTACCTCCGCAACACTTTGAAGTCGCTGTATTGTCTTGGCCTGAGCACTTAACAGTTGTGTAATCTGCTCCCCCTGTTTCTCGATGACTTTCAACAGTTCTATGTGTCGGCAGTCGGCTTCTGGCTTCAAGGCAACAGTAGTCACCCGAGGGGATGCCTTCTCTCTTGCGGCCAAAATAACCTCCTCCTTCCGAACTTCCTTAAGCAACTCATGAAAAGATCCAGGAATCTTCTCTCTATCACAAGACCTCATCCGCTGGGCAATTGGATCATGAGTGAGAGCTCCTCTGAGTACTTGTTCCAGGCGACACTGATCAACTTCTTGAGGGCTGATGCCACCTTTAGCTACTATTCTATGAACCAGCTTATCTAGTCGGTATAAATAGTCGGACATCTTCTCATCTGGCTGTTGGTAGGTGGTACAGAGTTTAAAGAGTAGATCAGTAGCATCTTCAGGGGATCCAAAAGCATCTTCTAAAGCACTCATATAATCTTGATAAGTTGCCAGAGGCTTGCTCCGCCAAGCAGCCTGCACCACCTCCATAGCAGTACACTTCAAGCTCTCTACTATTCTCTGCCTCTTTACAGCATCAGTGCACTGCCACTCTTCTAGGCACTGTAAAGTGACATCCCTCCAAGTATCATATCCTTCTTCTCCAGTAGGGGTGGGGAGGGCACCCGAGAAAATTCTTAGACAACGGTAGTTCCCTTCTGGCTGCATCTTGGCAAACTGACTGACTAAATTTTCCATAGCTGTCATAAGCACATCAGCAGGGGCCGCTGTCTCTTCAGGACGGAATCTAGGTGGAGTAGAAGGTGGAGATATACTAGTCTTTCTAGGTTGAGTGGTTGATTCCTGTTGCCGGGTCTCAACTTCGGACTCAGTAGGCCAAGTGATCTGCCATTGTCGACCATACTCTGAAGACACAACTACCATAGAGGGGAAGTATTCTTTCCTCAAGATCTGCCCGGTTGAAATCAGGGCTGTGGGTAACTGTCCCCCCTTTTCCTTCCGGCGATCAACCACTTTAGGGTGGGCAAGTTCAGTGAGTCGGTTAACTATTTTCAGTATCTCTTCATCAGACGCATCACAGAGCTCACCACTCACTGCAAAGCTTTGTTTGGCGGGAACATCCATCTCTTCACACCATAAATACACTTCTTGTTCTGTTAAAGTCTCCATAGTAAATACTCCTGTGTTAGTTCTAGATCTCAGCAGTGCCTCCACTGTAACACCCCTTTAGGGCTACCACGGTACACTGGGTGTTATGGGGGGTCTCACCTCTCCAGGGCGCAGTGCCTCCACCCGAATCTTGATTGGAGTTCTCTCTCTGGGACTGCAGAAGGGCTATTATCTTCTGCCAGGGGCTGATTCGGGAAGCCCCTGCCACTCTCAGTACACACTCACAGGGATCAGGAGTAAAACAGTTTAACAGGTTTATTGCTATGCAGCATAAATTAGATGGATTTAAAAGAATAACATGAAATACAAATAACTGTGCTCTGTCAAGGTCATATACACATCTCACTCTAATTCTACTTCAATCCTGCAAGTATAACGTAGTAGGGTTTTTTGTTTGTTTCTTCTAGTTTAACTCAGTCCAAACGTTGGGGCCCAGTTGCCGCGGATGCAGGCGCGCAAATTAAAACAGTTGGTGCACTTAGACGAATATAACTGGCAATAGTCTGGGCTGTAATGTACTCACTGTAAATAACGCTGGTAGGACCACAAGTCTCAGAAAGTCACTCACGGCACGTCTCTAACGGTCGGATAGTTCTCTGGACACCAGCTGGGGGCGGCCGGATTCAGTCCTTTATACGGTGGGAGTGCAGGCAGAACTCTCCAATTTCTTGATGCAACTTGCTCCAGGGGGTAAAACAAAGTCGCACTCTCTCCAGCAACACGAGTATATCCGGGAGGACAGCAACCCTGCAGCATGGGGCCAGGCAAGTCCCCCGTGCTCCGTCTCTCCCAACAAGATACCACGCTCTTTTTTTCCTCTGAATTCTTAGTTTCACTTTCTCCCCAGCTCCTGCCTCCAAGTCCCTCCTCCTCCAATCCAAGCTGTGTCATCTGAGATGGCTCCTTGGTAGAAGCATCGCTCAGCCGACTACTATATAAGGTGCATGGGTCTTTTGCTATGAAGTTGGAGTGATAGTCTTTATTGTAACTCAGGAATCATTAAGCGTTGGACCAAGTTTACCTATCCACAGAATAGTGGATGACTTTCCTGATTGCTGGGGGCCAACCCAATTGATCCCAAAAACAGGGTTTTGTAGGGCCCTGCCGGAAGGAAGCAAAGTTCGAGCAATCGCACCTCCGCTCCTTTCATTCTTAATGGAAATGCTAAAAAAAAGAGGCGAGCATAACACTCAGTTATCTCCAGCAATCCCATTGGAAATGGATGGAGTGCAGGTGCTCATTTTCAACCTCAGCTACGTTCAACATTCACATGGGTCTCTTCAGAGCCCCATTCTCTGAATCGGTGGGAGCTCCAATGGTCAGACACCCAAGAATTGGCAAGTTATTCCCTATCCTTCAATAGGGGATATCTTTCAAGCTGGGTAAAACCCGCACTCCTATGTTCTCTATGAGACAGCTCCTGTCAGACTCCTCTGTCCTCAGCAGACTCTTCTGACAGCAGCTTATCACTCAGAGAAGGAAAGGATCAGTGGTTGAAAATCTGACTTGCCCAATCCTTCTCTAGGAGGATTGGGCAAGTCGGCCGATCTAATGAGTACGGAAACGTTTATGGATTGAAGAAAATGGTGCCAGAAACAAAGTTTCTCTTTTTTTTTTAAGTTCTGTGTTTTTTAAACACTAAAATATGAAAAAACCTTATGTTTGGTAGATCACCATAATAGTACTGACTTGAAGAATTATGTTGCCAGATCATTTTCACTTCACAATGGATGGATCAACCCCTATAAACATTATCCTATTGGATAATATCGACAATATCTGCGGATTTGGCTGACTTTAGCCTAATACCTATGGGGCACTTTAGCATGAAAAGATGCAGCCCCTCCCCCATATAATGTGCAGACTGATACACTGGGTCTTGTGACATCATGGGGACCTTACCACAGCAGCACCGCCCCAGACACTGACAGCACTGGCCAGAGACCTCCAGAGAACAAGCAGGTGAATGAAATAAGACTGACCTGTCAGTGAAACACAGGAGGCGGTCAAAGAACAGGGAGGGGGGCAGGAGAACTGCAGGTGCAATGTCCCACCCCAAAGCACTTGTGGCTCATTTGTATATGGCTTCAATGCTCGATTTCTCAAACTGCAAAATGATTTCAACAAGCCGTAACTGTATAAAAAGTCAAAGACACCTCATCTCAATATTCATACTCCCTGCGATCTAATGCCACCAGGCAAAAATTTACAAACTGAACACGAGGTTCTTAGTTTAACCCCTTAACGACCAAGGGTATTTTTGGTTTTGAATTTTCATTTTTAGCTCCCCTTCTTCCAATCCAGTCAAAATGGCCATGTGAGGGCTTGTTTTTTGTGGGACGAGTTGTCCTTTTGAACGACACCATTGGTTTTACCATGTTGTGTAACAGAAAATGAGAAAAAAAAATTCCAAGTGTGGTGAAATTGCAAAAAAAAAGTGCAATCCCACACTTGTTTTTCATTTGTATTTTTTTTTTACTAGGTTCACTACATGCTAAAAATGACCTGCTACTATGATTCTCCAGGTCATTACAAGTTCATTGACACTAATTATGTCTAGGTTATTTTTTATCTAAGTTGTGAAAAAAATTCCAAAATTTGTATAAATAAAAAGTTGCCATTTTCCAAGACCAGTAGTGACTCCATTTTTCGTGATCTCGGGTAGGGTGAGGGCTTATTTTTAGCATGCCGATCTGACGTATTTATTGATACCATACTTGCGCAGATATGATCTTTTGATCGCCCATTATTGCATTTTATTGCAATGTTGCAGCCACCAAAAAAAAGAAAGTGATTCTGGCATTTCCATTTTTTGTCTCTCTACGCCGTTTACCGAATGGATTAATTCTTTTTATATATTGATAGATCAGGCGATTCTAAACGCGGCAATACCAAATATATGTTTATTTGATTTTATTATTGTTTTATTTTGAATTGGGCGAAAGGGGGGTGATTTGAACTTTTACATTTTTTTTATTTTTTTATATTTTTTAAAAACATTTTTTTTTACTCCTTACTTGCTTCAATAGTCTCCATGGGAGACTAGAAGCTGCCACAACCTGATCACCTCTGCTATATAGAGCAGGGCTGCAGCCCTGCTCTATGCAGCAAATATGCTCACTTGCTATGAGTGCTGACCACCAGGTGGTGCTCATAGCGATACAGCAATGACAACCACAGGGGTCTCCTGCTGACCCCGGGTTGTCATGCCAACCCAAAGTCATGTGACACAGGCGCCGATGGGAGGAAGTAAAGACACTCTTCCTGCGTGTGCATGTTAAATGCCGCTGTCAGAGTTGGAAAATGAAATGCTAGGTGAAATCCCAAGAAACAATGAAAACCCTATATTAAGGGTCACCAATCTAACCCAAGAAGAGGTGCGAAACCGGCTAAATAAGATTAAAATAGATAAATCTCCGGGTCCGGATGGCATACACCCACGAGTACTAAGAGAACTAAGTAATGTAATAGATAAACCATTATTTCTTATTTTTAGTGACTCTATAGCGACAGGGTCTGTTCCGCAGGACTGGCGCATAGCAAATGTGGTGCCAATATTCAAAAAGGGCTCTAAAAGTGAACCTGGAAATTATAGGCCAGTAAGTCTAACCTCTATTGTTGGTAAAATATTTGAAGGGTTTCTGAGGGATGTTATTCTGGATTATCTCAATGAGAATAACTGTTTAACTCCATATCAGCATGGGTTTATGAGAAATCGCTCCTGTCAAACCAATCTAATCAGTTTTTATGAAGAGGTAAGCTATAGACTGGACCACGGTGAGTCATTGGACGTGGTATATCTCGATTTTTCCAAAGCGTTTGATACCGTGCCGCACAAGAGGTTGGTACACAAAATGAGAATGCTTGGTCTGGGGGAAAATGTATGTGTGTAAATGGGTTAGTAACTGGCTTAGTGATAGAAAGCAGAGGGTGGTTATAAATGGTATAGTCTCTAACTGGGTCGCTGTGACCAGTGGGGTACCGCAGGGGTCAGTATTGGGACCTGTTCTCTTCAACATATTCATTAATGATCTGGTAGAAGGTTTACACAGTAAAATATCGATATTTGCAGATGATACAAAACTATGTAAAGCAGTTAATACAAGAGAAGATAGTATTCTGCTACAGATGGATCTGGATAAGTTGGAAACTTGGGCTGAAAGGTGGCAGATGAGGTTTAACAATGATAAATGTAAGGTTATACACATGGGAAGAGGGAATCAATATCACCATTACACACTGAACGGGAAACCACTGGGTAAATCTGACAGGGAGAAGGACTTGGGGATCCTAGTTAATGATAAACTTACCTGGAGCAGCCAGTGCCAGGCAGCAGCTGCCAAGGCAAACAGGATCATGGGGTGCATTAAAAGAGGTCTGGATACACATGATGAGAGCATTATACTGCCTCTGTACAAATCCCTAGTTAGACCGCACATGGAGTACTGTGTCCAGTTTTGGGCACCGGTGCTCAGGAAGGATATAATGGAACTAGAGAGAGTACAAAGGAGGGCAACAAAATTAATAAAGGGGATGGGAGAACTACAATACCCAGATAGATTAGCGAAATTAGGATTATTTAGTCTAGAAAAAAGACGACTGAGGGGCGATCTAATAACCATGTATAAGTATATAAGGGGACAATACAAATATCTCGCTGAGGATCTGTTTATACCAAGGAAGGTGACGGGCACAAGGGGGCATTCTTTGCGTCTGGAGGAGAGAAGGTTTTTCCACCAACATAGAAGAGGATTCTTTACTGTTAGGGCAGTGAGAATCTGGAATTGCTTGCCTGAGGAGGTGGTGATGGCGAACTCAGTCGAGGGGTTCAAGAGAGGCCTGGATGTCTTCCTGGAGCAGAACAATATTGTATCATACAATTATTAGGTTCTGTAGAAGGACGTAGATCTGGGTATTTATTATGATGGAATATAGGCTGAACTGGATGGACAAATGTCTTTTTTCGGCCTTACTAACTATGTTACTATGTTACTATGTAACATGTTAACATCCACAGGTGAATCACTATTCGTCCCGCAGCTGATCCGGGCACATGTCAGCTGATCAGATCAGCTGTCATGTGCTGGAAAACGTGCAGGCTCATCGCCGGAGCCCGCACCACAGGGGGTTAATATTCTGATCAGACTGTATGAAGCCCACTACCACGTCACGGTGAACCTCTGAGAGGGTCCCTAACCTGAAAGGTGCAACGTCTTGCACATCTCATCATCACAGTGACAGTGCACCAGCAGGGGGCGCACTGGGGCCTCATCAAACATCAATGTTGCAATGCAGAGTCCCCATGACTCTAGGCCATGTCTCTCCACAGGCACAAAGCCACACCAACAATGGCTGCCACACAGCACCCACACCAGGTGAATAGATGTAAAAAGCTCACCTTCCACAAGCTCTCAGCATGTGAACTGAGAGTAAAAATAGGTGGAACCCCTCTTGCAGTCTCCTGCTAATTTAAAAACACCTGGGTCAAATGGGAGGAGTTCTAGTCCAAGAAAAAAAAGAGGGGACAGTATGCTATAAGGTATAACTATAGAAAAAGACGTGGACCGCACATCGCAATATTCATACTTTGATTTAATGCAGCTGGGAAAAAATGTACTAACTGAACATGAGAATCTTAGTTTTAACATTTTGATCCGACTGTATGGAGCCCACTGCCACATCATTGTGAACCTCTCAGGCCTCGAACATATTATTCAAGCCAGCCCAAGATACAGGGATAACACCCTAGCATATTCAGATAACACGTTATAGGAGCACGTTTGCTTATCACTAGTCACCACCAACTAAGAGACTGCACCAAAAGTGAACACCTACAGACCTACAATCTACTGCTAACCTCCACATGCCATGACCAACTATGTCTAACTTCCACCTGCCAGTACCATCTATGCCTAACTTCCACCTGCCAGTTCCATCTATGCCTAACTTCCACCTGCCAGTACCATCTATGCCTAACTTCCATCTGCCAGTACCATCTATGCCTAACTTCCATCTGCCAGTACCATCTATGCCTAACTTCCATCTGCCAGTACCATCTATGCCTAACTTCCATCTGCCAGTACCATCTATGCCTAACTTCCACCTGCCAGTACCATCTATGCATAACTTCCACCTGCCAGTTCCATCTATGCCTAACTTCCACCTGCCAGTACCATCTATGCATAACTTCCACCTGCCAGTACCATCTATGCCTAACTGCCACCTGCGAGTACCATCTATGCCTAACTTCCACCTACCAGTACCACCTATGCCTAACTTCCACCTGCCTGTACATCTATGCCTAACCTCCACCTGCCAGTACCATCTATGCCTAACCTCCACCTGCCAGTACCATCTATGCTTAACTTCCATCTGCCAGTACCATCTATGCCTAACTTCCACCTGCCTGTACCATCTATGCCTAACTTCTACCTGCCAGTACCATCTATGCCTAACCTCCACCTGCCAGTACCATCTATGCCTAACCTCCACCTGCCAGTACCATCTATGCCTAATTTCCATCTGCCAGTACCATCTATGCCTAACTTCCACCTGCCTGTACCATCTATGCCTAACTTCCACCTGCCAGTACCATCTATGCCTAACCTCCACCTGCCAGTACCATCTATGCCTAACCTCCACCTGCCAGTACCATCTATGCCTACCCTCCACCTGCCAGTACCATTTATGCCTAACCTCCACCTGCCAGTACCATCTATGCCTAACTTCCACCTGCCAGTACCATCTATGCCTAACTTCCACCTGCCAGTACCATCTATGCCTAACCTCCACCTGCCAGTACCATCTATGCCTAACCTCCACCTGCCAGTACCATTTATGCTTAACCTCCATCTGCCAGTACCATCTATGCCTAACCTCCACCTACCAGTACCATCTATGCCTAACCTCCACCTGCCAGTACCATCTATGCCTAACCTCCACCTGCCAGTACCATCTATGCCTAATTTCCATCTGCCAGTACCATCTATGCCTAACCTCCACCTGCCTGTACCATCTATGCCTAACTTCCACCTGCCAGTACCATCTATGCCTAACCTCCACCTGCCAGTACCATCTATGCCTAACCTCCATCTGCCAGTACCATCTATGCCTAACCTCCACCTGCCAGTACCATCTATGCCTAACCTCCACCTGTCAGTACCATCTATGCCTAACCTCCACCTGCCAGTACCATCTATGCCTAACTTCCACCTGCCAGTACCATCTATGCCTAACTTCCACCTGCCAGTACCATCTATGCCTAACTTCCACCTGCCAGTACCATCTATGCCTAACTTCCACCTGCCAGTACCATCTATGCTTAACTTCCACCTGCCTTTACCATCTATAGCTAACTTCCACCTGCCAACACACACCACCACAGCTATGACCACCACTCATGATCACCTGCTATTAACAATTTCGACTAAATAAAAAAAACTTGCTACTAAATGCAAAGAACAACTGCCATCCACCACCATAATCTAGCATGTTATTTTATCCATTTTATTTATAGGTCTAGTTATTTCTTCTTATTCATCCATTGTTATTTTTAGATTTAGTGAGTGTTATATTTATTTTTAGATATTTTATTCTATTTAAATTTTTGGACATTTTGTATATAGTGTAAATATTGTAGATCGAAGATATATATTTTTATACCAAAGCGCTGATAAGGATTGTGTTCTTTACTCATCTACAAAAAATCTCTGCTCCAAGAGATAATGATTCTCTACCTGCTTAAAAGTTGTTCCAATTGTCAACACGAGAGTTCTGGGACAGTTTTCTCAGACCCTCCTATCATCCTTGGACAGAGGCAAGGGGTGCTGTCACAAGAAGTGCAATGTTTGGGAAGATGCTGAGGGAGTACCTTGCAGATCGTACAAACGTCCTCCGGTATTCCTCTGTGCTTTTTAATTATTGGGTATCCAAGCTGACACGTGGCATGAACTGGCTCACTACGCCTTGGAGGTCCTGGCCTGCCCTGCTGCTAGTGTTCTGTCAGAGCGGGTTTTTAGTGCCGCTGGTGGAATTATACCAGATAAGCGCATCCGCCTGTCAACTGAAAATGCTGACAGGCTGACTCTTATAAAAATGAACAAGGGCTAGATTGGGAAAGACTTCTGTACACCACCAAGTGTAAACAGCAAAACATAACCTCAAATTCATTCTCTCTTTTGGGGAGGTGTATTCTCATGCACCTCTTCACAACCACACATGGGTATATGCTTACAGATTTGGTCTGTTTGTTGTTATCCTCCTCCTTATCCTCATCCTCATCATCTATAACCAGCAGAGCACCAGAGTGAACAGATTCCGTAATGCCAAAGGCACAATTTTTTTTTTGCAAAGGTGTAAATATTATGCCCGTGAGGAATTGGAAACCAAAACAAATGTTACTCCCACAGGGGGAAATATCATAAAAAAGGGTTGTAAGTCTATTTATTCCACATATTCTTATATTTTCCATTTTCCCAATCTCTGGCAGTCCTGTTATGAGGTAGTGTACACCTCAACAATAGAAAAATATTCAAAGACTTTTAAATTATATTTTTCTTTATAGCCCTGTCTCTGAGCTGTTGCTAGGGACAAACATATCTCGTTGGACACATTCAGGCTTGAAATCTATGAACCTGTGTTTGCCCCTCCCCTTTCTTATTTACTTTCATTGGTGGATTCACATTTTTTATTTCTTTGTTTAATTTCATTATGATTTAGCTTTATGTCTCCTCATTGTCCACCACTAGATCACCAGGCTTATAGGCCTCTGGGCCGCTACAGGCAGTCAATTTTTTGGCAAGGGTGTCTCGGATGCCCATAGTATGTTTTTAGTCAATGTATCCCCCTTGGGGAATTGTTAGTCAGCCCATAGGCACTTAGTGTAAGGACATTACACGTGTAGGAGACACAATCCTTTACATTGGGCCTAGGTTAATGAGGCCTTCAGTAATGTCTCCTCATTCTCCACCACTAGGTCACCAGGGTTCATGCGTTCTGTGCTGCTGCAGACAGTCAATTTTTTAGCACGGGTGTCTCGGATGCCCATAGTATGTTTTTAATCAATGTATCCCCCTTGGGTAAATGTTTGTCAGCCCATAGGCACTTAGTGTATGGGTATTACAAGTGTAGGAGACACAATCCTTTACATTGGGCCTAGGTTTTAATGAGGCCTTCAGCAATGTCTCCTCATTCTCCACCACTAGATCACCAGGGTTCACGTGTTCTGTGCTGCTACAGACAGTCAATTTTTTGGCAAGGGTGTCTATGATCCACATAAAATATTTTAAAAAATGTACCCCCATGAGCAAATGCTTGTCAGGCCAGGCACTCCATTACAAGTCTCAGAGACCCACACCCCTACACTGAGCCTACCTCTTAACTCTGTCTCCTGCAATGTCTCTTCTTTACCTGCCACTAGATGACCAGGGTGAACATGCTCTGTACGGTGAATTTTGGGCAAGGGGGCTGTGATGGCACTATTTTATTTAGTAAAAAAAGGACTCCACATTGGGGAATTGGGCATTACATTACATTGGGCCTACTTCTTAACTCTGTCTCCTGCAATGTGTCTTTAACTGCCACTAGATCACCAGGGCGAACGTGCTCTCTACGGTAAATTTTGGGCAAGGGGGCTGTGATGGCATTGTTTTATTTAGTAAAAAAGGACCCCACATTGGGGAATTGGGCATTACATTACCTTGGGCCTACTTCTTAACTCTGTCTCCTGCAATGTGCCCTTTAACTGCCACTAGATCACCTGGGTGAACGTGCTCTGTACGGTGAATTTTGGGCAAGGGGGCTATGATGGCACTATTTTATTTAGTAAAAAAAAGACCCCACATTGAGGAATTATTTGTCAGCTCATGCCCTCCATTACAAGTCTCAGAGACCTACACTTCTATATTGGGCCTACTTCTTAACTCTGTTTCCTGCAATGTCTCTTCCTTATCTCCGACGACATGAACTGAATGTGTTCTGTACTTTTATAGGCTACAGAATTTTGAGCAAGGGGGGCTGTGATGGCAATAGTATATTTTTAAAAAAACCACATCCTTGTTAGCAAAGACTTCATAACATTTGTGTACGTTAAAGAGCTCACTAGAAAAGCTCCTTTTTGTGTTGCCTGGTTGCTCATATTGACATAATACACTTCATATAAATTTGATAAAGCAATGCTGTTAGTTTGGCTCTGTAGTTCATTACAAGTATTTCTTTGTCGACTATATTAGTTTCTCTCCTTGAGAGCGATAACTTTTGCTGCCTAAAATGTACAAATGGCAAATATACAAATGGCGATTTGGAATCCAGATTAAAATATTGTATACCGAATGCATTCAGACAATCACATATCTGCATTTCTTGTAAAACATTTACAGATGTGACAGACAATGCTCATTGTGACAGAATCTTGAGAAATGTTTGTTTATTCACTTCACAAACAGTTCTTAGCCTCTATGTTTGCTGTTTGTCATCTGCTGTTTGGCAGATCTACCTATCCGGAACTGACCTCACCTCCTTACTTACCAAAATCCCGCACTGTCTGTCTGCTATTTCAGCCTTCTTTTCTGCTCGCTTTCTATAACTGAACATGGACAAAACAGAATTCATCATCTTTCCCCCATCTCACTCTACCCCTCCACCAGACCTATCCATCAATGTCAATGGCTGCTCACTTTCCCCAGTCCAACACGCCTGGTGCCTCGGGGTGATCCTCGACTCTGCCCTCTCTTTCAAGCCACATATCCAAACCCTTGCCTCCTCCTGCCGTCTCAAACTCAAAAATATTTCCCGGATCCGTGCTTTCCTTGACCGCGACACCGCAAAAACGCTAGTGCATGCCCTTATCATCTCCCGCCTCGACTACTGCAACCTCCTACTCTCTGGACTCCCCTCTAGCACTCTGGCACCGCTCCAATCCATCCTACACTCTGCTGCCCGACTAATCTACCTGTCTCCCCGCTATTCCCCAGCCTCTCCCCTATGTCAAGCCCTTCACTGGCTTCCTATCGCCCAGAGACTCCAGTTCAAAACCCTCACAATGACATACAAAGCCATCCACAACCTTTCTCCTCCATACATCTGTGACATGGTCTCCCGGTACCTACCTACACGCAACCTCCGATCCTCTCAAGACCTCCTTCTCTACTCCCCTCTCATCTCTTCTTCCCACAACCGCATCCAAGACTTCTCCCGTGCTTGCCCCATACTCTGGAACTCTCTACCCCAACACAACAGACTCACGCCTACCATAGAAACCTTCAAAAAGAACCTGAAGACCCACCTCTTCCGACAAGCCTACAGCCTGCAATGATCCTGAAGTTACTGAACCGCCGCGCAACCTGCCCTACCCTCTCCTAGTGTTTCATCACCCCTCCCCTGCAGACTGTGAGCCCTCGCGGGCAGGGTCCTCCCTCCTTGTGTACCCGTGTGCCTGTTATCTGCTCATGTTTAATGTATTTGTCTATATTTGCCTCGTATTCGCATGTAAAGCGCCATGGAATAAATGGCGCTATAAAAATGTATAATAATAATAATAATATAATAATAATAATAATAAATAAAACATTAAGGTTTACTGAAACTCTGCCTGTGGTGGTTTGATCTAAATCCTTGTGGCTTTTATTTTCTAGTGGTTTATGGGCCCTCATCTGATGACTCCATGATATTTCAGTTTCATACAACCTTGAAAGCTGGCCACTTTAAGGGCTGGGGGAAACTAGAGTTACTACATAGTGTAAATCACAATATAAGACCAGAGAAACTTGACTAAGACAGATGCCATAACTGGGGTACCTGTACATGTACAGTGTGCTGATACCTGCATAATTGGGGATGCCCATGCAGTGTAGGTAATCTCTCAGGTGTTTTCTGTCTTGGTCTTGCTTCTCTGATTTTCCAGACGGATGATGTTTAAAAGCCTCTTGTGGATGATGTAAGTATACTGTATGTAGTTAATCTTCATATATACATATTCGCTATGCAGTACAGACCAAAAATTTGGACACACATTCTCATTTAAAGATTTTTCTGTATTTTCATGACTATGAAAATTATACATTCACACAGAAAGCATCAAAACTGTGAATTAACCCCTTTCTGCCAGCTGATGGAATAGTACGTCAGCTGGCAGATCCCCTGCTTTGAGGTGGGCTCCGGCGGTGAGCCCACCTCAAAGCCGTGACATATTAGCTGTTTTGTACAGCTGACATGTGCGCGCAATGAGCACGAGAGGAATTGCGATCCGCCCGCGCCCATTAACTAGTTAAATACCACCGTCAAGAACTGACAGCGGCATTTAACTAGTGTTCCCGGCCGCGCGGCCGGCGCTACTCGCACCGCTGACCCCCGTCACATGATTGGGGGTCAGCTGTGCATTGCCATAACAACCAGAGGTCTCCTTGAGACCTCTATGGTTGTTGATGGCCGATTGCTTTGAGCGCCACCCTGTGGTCGGCGTTCAAAGTACACCTGCATTTCTGCTACATAGAGGTGATCTGTACTTCACCTCTATGTAGCAGAGGCGATCGTGTAGTGCATGCTTCTAGCCTCCTATGGAGGCTATTGAAGCATGCCAAAATTAAAAAAAAAAGTGTTTAAAAATATTAAAAAAATAAAAAATATATAAAAGTTCAAATCACCCCCCTTTCGCCCCAATCAAAATAAAACAATTAAAATAAAATCAAACATACACATATTTGGTATCGCCGCGTTCAGAATCGCCCGATCTATCAATAAAAACAAAGTATTACCTGACCGCTAAATGGCGTAGCGAGAAAAAAATTCAAAACGGCAAAATTATGTTTTTTTGGTCTCCGCGACATTGCATTAAAATGCAATAACGGGCGATCAAAAGAACATATCTACACCAAAATGGTATCATTAAAAACGCCAGCTCGGCACGCAAAAAATAAGCCTTCACCTGACCCCAGATCACGAAAATTGGAGACGCTACGGGTATCGGAAAATCGCGCAATTTTTTTTTTTTAGCAAATTTTGGAATTTTTTTTCACCACTTAGATAAAAAATAACCTAGACATGTTAGGTGTCTATGAACTCATAATGACCTGGAGAATCATAATGGCAGGTTAGTTTTAGCATTTGGTGAACCTAGCAAAAAAGCCAAACAAAAAACAAGTGTGAGATTGCAAAAAACGAAAATGAAAAAACGGAAAAAGCTCCGGGGGTGAAGGGGTTAACACATGTAGAAATATATACTTAACAAAAAAGGGTGAAACAACTGAAATTATGTCTTATATTCTAGGTTCTTCAAAGTAGCCACCTTTTGCTTTGATGACTGCTTTGCACACTCTCGGCATTCTCTTGATGAGCTTCAAGAGGTATTCACCGGGAATGGTCTTCCAACAATCTTGAAGGAGTTCCCAGAGATGCTTAGCACTTGTTGGCCCTTTTGCCTTCACTCTGCGGTCCAGCTCACCCCAAACCATCTCAATTGGGTTCAGGTCGGGTGACTGTGGAGGCCAGGTCATCTGGCGTAGCACCCCATCACTCTCCTTCTTGGTCAAATAGCCCTTACACAGCCTGGAGGTGTGTTTGGGGTCATTGTCCTGTTGAAAAATAAATGATGGTCCAACTAAACGCAAACCGGATGGAATAGCATGCCGCTGCAAGATGCTGTAGTAGCCATGCTGGTTCAGTATGCCATCAATTTTGAATAAATCCCCAACAGTGTCACCAGCAATGCACCCCCACACCATCACACCTCCTCCTCCATGCTTCACTCTGGGAACCAGGCAAGTAGAGTCCATCCGTTCACCTTTTCTGCGTCACACAAAAACACGGTGTTTGGAACCAAAGATCTCAAATTTGGACTCATCAGACCAAAGCACAGATTCCCACTGGTCTAATGACCATTCCTTGTGTTCTTTAGCCCAAACAAGTCTCTTCTGCTTGTTTCCTGTCCTTAGCAGTGGTTTCCTAGCAGCTATTTTAGCATGCAGGCCTGCTGCACAAAGTCTCCTCTTAACAGTTATTGTAGAGATGTGTCTGCTGCTTGAACTCTGTGTGGCATTGACCTGGTCTTTAATCTGAACTGCTCTTAACCTGCAATTTCTGAAGCTGGTGACTCGGATAAACTTGTCCTCAGAAGCAGAGGTGACTCTTGGTCTCCCTTTCCTGGGGCGTTCCTCTTGTGAGTCAGTTTCTTTGTAGCTCTTGATGGTTTTTGCAACTGCACTTGGGGACACTTTCAAAGTTTTCCCAATTTTTCAGACTGACTGACCTTCATTTCTTAAAGTAATGATGGCCACTCGTTTTTCTTTACTTAGCTGCTTTTTTCTTGCCATAATACAAATTCTAATAGTCTATTCAATAGGACTATCAGCTGTGTGTTAGGGGTCGAGTTCCTGCCTCTGCACGGGGGGGCCATCTCCGCTGCGGTCTCTCATTCTTCTCCTGCCGCAGTGGAGCCTGCTCAGTGGAGCCATTGGTCCCAGCGCCTCGCTCAGTCTGACTCTGTGCAAAGGGTTACTGCTGCCTTTCCAGCTTCTGCCATTGTAGCCAGTACTGGGCAGTGGCGAGCAGATGTCTTTGGGACTAAGTCCTACTTTTCCCCTTCTGAGCATGCCCAGGGTAAGATCTCTCATTGGAGATCAAGGGTCACATACTTAGATACTGCAGCAAACTCCATTGGTCATCTAGGAAGGTCCTGAAGGTGCTCAACTTCTGTGGCAGCCTCTCATTGGTCCTTCTGGGAAGGTCCTTTACTTGCTGCAGCTATAAAAGGTGCACATGACCGCACAGCCATGCGCTAGTATCAATTCATGTCATGAGTATTGCGCTAATGTGGTCATTCATGTGTGTATTCAGGGCCCCGGCTGAAATAAGCCACTAGAATACTGGCACGTCCAGTGAGGAGATTGTGTGTATGCATTCAGGGCCCCGGCTGAAATAAGCCACTAGAATACTGGCTCCTCCGGTGAGGAGATTGTATGATTGCCTCTGTTAGGTCTCGAGTTCCCGCTTCTGCACAGGGGGAATCTCGAGCCGTCTCCGCTGCGGTCCCCCATTCCTGTCCAGCTGCAGTGGAGCCTGCTCAGCAGGGACGTCGGTCCCAGCGTCTTGCTCGGTCTCACTCTGCTCAGAGAGTTACTGCTGCTTCTTCAGCTCCTGCCATTAAAGTCAGTGCTGGTCAGCAGCGAGTGGACTTCTCTGGGACTAAGTCCTTGTCTGCGCACACTGAGCATGCCCAGGGCAAGATCTCCCGTTGGAGATCGAGGGTCATGTGCTCAGACTCTGCACCGCATTCTATTGGTCCTCTTGGCAGGTCTTGGAAGGGCAAAGTTTCTGTGGCCACCTCCTGTCCTGCAACTATATAAACTGCGCATGACCGCACGGCCATGCGCTAGTGTACAATTGAATACGTGTGTTTGTTGTGAGTGCAAGTCGTTCATTAAATACCCCTACCCTATTGTATGACTGTTCGCGTATGGAGTATGGCTGCTATCTAGCGCCCGACTAATCACTCAACGTGTCACACACGTATCAGCGTCTATTGCTGTGACCGCCAGTGCGGTGCCACGCGCCAGTGTGCGCTTCCTGACCCACGTCTGGGTGCTTAGTGGTGCCTGCCAGCACGGCACAGTTCGCACTTTGGTGCTATAATTATATATTTCCTTACACACCCAGTAGCGGTGTAGTGCCAGCAAGGGTCTAATCGGACTACAATCCCTGTTGGGGTTAAGTTCGCTGACCACTTGCTCGCGCTCTATGTGCGGTACCGCGGTCCTGTGACGCAACAGGATCGCTTTCTTCACGTTGGGTGAGGTTTAACCCACGCGTGTATACTTTTGAATACTGCCATATAGTCTGTCATTTCCTAGCAGCAGGTTTCACCTGCACGGTGGACCCCGGACTGCGAACGCATCTATATCATCTCTCTTGGTGCGTTCCGCCAGTCCTAACATTACACTAGCGCCAGGGTCTGGCTACTGATGACAGACAAACAGCAATCTCTGCGGTATATCCAGCAGCTGGAGGGTAGGTTGGCGGCTCTCGAGAGCGCGACCTCAGCTGTGGATGTTACTGCAGTAGCTGTACAGGCTGCCAGCGTGGCTGCAGCAACTATGTCCATTGCCACCCCTGTTCCGACATTATCTCGCCTCCCGCTGCCAGAAAAATTTTCTGGTGATAGCAAGTTTTGTAGGGGATTTGTGAGTCAGTGCTCTATTCACCTCGAGCTCCTGGCTGCACGTTTTCCCACAGAGCGGGCTAAGGTGGGATTTATTCTGTCTCTATTGTTGGACAGGGCATTGGAATGGGCTACGCCGCTGTGGGAGCGTGGCGATCATGTGGTGCAGAGTGCTCCGCTGTTTCTGAGCGCTCTGAAACAGGTCTTTTTAGGACCTCAAGTCACCCATGATACTGCGCTCCAATTGCTGGCATTAACTCAGGGGGAGTCCTTGGTCAGTCATTTTGCCGTCCAATTCCGCACCTTAGCATCTGAGCTGGATTGGTCGGATAAAGCTCTTATCCCCATATTTTGGAGGGGCTTGGCTGACCACGTAAAGGACGCTCTGGCCACTAGGGAGATTCCTGCCACACTGGAGGAGTTAATAACTGTCTCCACTCGAATTGACCTCCGTTTTAACGAGCGGAGGTTAGAGCGAGCCCAGTGTAGGCAGAGGTTTCGGCTGGCTCCTACTTTCGCCAAACCTCTGGAATCTCCGGTCCTGGTTCCTGAGTCACATGAGGCCAGGGAAGTGTCACAAGCAGGATCTAAGTCCCGGACCGCTTGTGCACTCAGGGTCTGTCATGTTTGCCAGCAGTCAGGACATCTAGCCACCAGATGTCCTCAGCGGTCGAGGAAACGTCAGCGTCTAGTGGTAGTAGGTGGAGGTACACTAGACACGGCGACGTTTGCCTCTAAGCTGTCCTTTAAGGGGACAATTACTATTGGCTCATTCTCCCACTCGGTAGAGCTCTGCGTGGATTCTGGGGCGGAGGGCAATTTTATGTCTTCTGCCTTCGCCCAACGTCACGCAATACCCCTGGTTATGCTTGCTCAACCAGTAACGGTGCGAGTGGTGAATGGGTCGACATTGCCCTCACAGATAACACACCAGACCATCCCTTTTACTCTGTCCATGTCGCCATCTCATCAGGAGATAATTTCTCTGCTCGTCATTCCGGAAGGAATTGATGAGGTCCTGTTGGGAATACCTTGGCTACGGTACCACTCTCCTCATATCGAGTGGTCCTCAGGCAGAATTCTGGGTTGGGGTGAATCTTGTGGGGGTAGGTGTCAGAGGAAGTGCGTTCAGGTTGCTACTACTGAGGTACCCGCAGATCTATCCTCTCTCCCCAAGCAGTATTGGTCTTATGCAGACGTGTTCTCCAAAAAGGCGGCGGAGGTCCTTCCGCCTCATCGCCCCTATGACTGTCCTATTGATCTCTTGCCTGGTGCTGAGCCTCCCCAGGGTCGAGTTTATCCGCTATCTCTCCCGGAGACGGAGGTAATGTCACAGTACATCCAGGAAAATCTGGCAAGAGGATTCATTAGGAAGTCAGTGTCACCTGCTGGGGCAGGGTTCTTCTTCGTGCAGAAGAAGAATGGGGAATTGCGCCCATGCATAGACTACAGGGGTCTTAACGCCATCACCGTTAAGAATAAGTATCCTTTGCCCTTGATATCTGAGTTATTCGATAGACTTCGGGGAGCAAGGGTATTTACTAAATTGGATCTGCGGGGTGCTTACAACCTGATTCGCATCCGTGAGGGGGACGAATGGAAGACGGCCTTTAACACCAGGGATGGGCACTATGAATATCTGGTGATGCCCTTCGGGCTCTGTAATGCCCCAGCCGTTTTCCAAGACTTTGTGAACGATATCTTCCGGGATATGCTTTCCACCTCGGTCGTAGTCTATCTGGATGATATTCTTATCTACTCTCCAGATATTGACTCCCACCGGAGAGATGTTTGCAAAGTCTTCGACCTCCTACGGGCAAACTCCCTCTATGCCAAGTTGGAGAAGTGTATGTTTGAGCAGGAGTCTTTACCTTTCCTGGGCTACATCATCTCGGCCCAGGGATTGGCTATGGATCCTGCCAAACTACAGGCAGTGATGGACTGGCAGGAACCCCATTCTCTGAAAGCGGTGCAGCGCTTTATGGGGTTCATAAATTACTATCGTCAGTTCATCCCCCACTTCTCAACCCTGGTAGCTCCCTTGGTATCCCTCACCAAGAAGGGAGCGAATCCTAAATTGTGGTCCGAAGAGGTCTCCAAGGCCTTCACTTCTATTAAGTCCCACTTTGCTAGCGCTCCCATCTTACATCGTCCTGATGTGGATAAGCCATTCCTAATGGAGGTGGATGCCTCATCCGTTGGTGCAGGAGCAGTCCTCTATCAAAAGGATGCTCAAGGTCGGAAGCACCCATGCTTCTTCTTCTCAAAGACCTTCTCACCAGCGGAGAGAAATTACTCCATCGGGGATAGGGAGCTGCTGGCAATGAAGTTGGCCTTTTCGGAATGGAGACATCTCTTGGAGGGTGCTCAGTTCCCATTCCAAGTCTTCACGGACCACAAGAATTTGGTCTATTTACAGACAGCCCAGCGGCTGAATTCTCGTCAGGCCAGATGGTCCTTGTTTTTCTCCCGGTTCCACTTCACTCTACATTATCTCGCCGGGGAGAAGAACATTCGTGCTGACGCTCTCTCTCGCTCCCTGGTGTCAACTGTGGAGGAGGACGACGAGCCTCGGCTCATTGTCCCTTCAGAGAGTCTGAGAACCGTAGCTCCGGTTTCACTTGAGTCTGTGCCCCCGGGCAAGACTTTTGTTCCCATCAATTTGCGTCCGGAGGTTCTCTCGTGGGCTCATTCGTCCAGAGTGGGTGGACACTTTGGGGCAAAGAGGACATCTGAGTTGTTGGCGAGAATGTATTGGTGGCCACATATGGTTCGTGACGTTGGAGACTACGTTCGGGCATGTGTCTCTTGTGCCAAAAATAAGTCTCTCCGTCAACGGCCAGCTGGGTTGTTATACCCTCTGCCGGTGGCAGACAGGCCCTGGGAGATGGTCGGGATGGACTTTGTGGTGGGTTTGCCCAAGTCACGTGGCTGTACTGTCATTTGGGTTATCACCGACCATTTTTCTAAAATGGTGCATTTGGTGCCGCTTCCTCGGCTACCTTCTGCACGGGCCTTGGCAGCATTGTTTGTTAAACACATCTTCCGTCTTCACGGTATGCCAGACAAAATTGTCAGTGACCGGGGTCCCCAGTTTGCGTCTCGGTTCTGGAGAGAGCTTTGTCGCCTTCTCAGTATCGAGTTGAATCTCTCTTCGGCATATCATCCCGAGACGAATGGGTTGGTGGAGAGAGCCAACCAGACCTTGGTCACATATATGCGACATTTTGTCTCTGCTAAGCAAGATGACTGGGCATCTTTGCTACCGTGGGCGGAGTTTGCTCTTAACAATGCTGTAGCTGACTCCACTGGACAGACCCCATTCCTCCTTAACTATGGTCAGCATCCGCGGGTACCTGTGCCCATGCCCGTGTCTTCCGCTGATTCCAGGGTGGCAGACTGGGCTGTGGAGGCACGGGACATTTGGGATCGCACTCAGGATGCCATTCGGGCTTCCAAGGAGAGAATGAGGTCCTCCGCCGATGTTCATCGGCGCCCCGCTCCGACCTTTGCTCCTGGCGACTTGGTGTGGCTCTCCGCCCGTAACATCAGGCTGCGAGTTGAGTCCACTAAGTTTGCTCCTCGCTACTTGGGTCCCTTCTCGAACAGGTTAATCCTGTGGTCTACCGCCTGGCTCTTCCTCCACGCTTGGGTATCACCGACACCTTTCATGTGTCCCTCTTGAAACCCGTATACTTGTCCCGGTTTTCCGAGTCATCTGCCGGGACATCGGGTTCGTCTACGGACGATTACGAGGTGAACGCTATTTTGGGGTGTAAGGTGGTACACGGCAAAAAGTTCTATCTGGTGGATTGGAAGGGTTATGGTCCAGAGAACAGGTCATGGGAGCCTACTGAAAACATTCGGGCCCCACAGCTCATTGCTGCCTTCGAGCGTAGCGAGGCCCAAGGAGAGGGGGGCCCTAGGAGGGGGGGTAATGTTAGGTCTCGAGTTCCCGCTTCTGCACAGGGGGAATCTCGAGCCGTCTCTGCTGCGGTCCCCCATTCCTGTCCAGCCGCAGTGGAGCCTGCTCAGCAGGGACGTCGGTCCCAGCGTCTTGCTCGGTCTCACTCTGCTCAGAGAGTTACTGCTGCTTCTTCAGCTCCTGCCATTAAAGTCAGTGCTGGTCAGCAGCGAGTGGACTTCTCTGGGACTAAGTCCTTGTCTGCGCACACTGAGCATGCCCAGGGCAAGATCTCCCGTTGGAGATCGAGGGTCATGTGCTCAGACTCTGCACCGCATTCTATTGGTCCTCTTGGCAGGTCTTGGAAGGGCAAAGTTTCTGTGGCCACTTCCTGTGCTGCAACTATATAAACTGCGCATGACCGCACGGCCATGCGCTAGTGTACAATTGAATACGTGTGTTTGTTGTGAGTGCAAGTCGTTCATTAAATACCCCTACCCTATTGTATGACTGTTCGCGTATAGAGTATGGCTGCTATCTAGCGCCCGACTAATCACTCAACATGTCACACATGTATCAGCGTCTATTGCTGTGACCGCCAGTGCGGTGCCACGCGCCAGTGTGCGCTTCCTGACCCCACGTCTGGGTGCTTAGTGGTGCCTGCCAGCACGGCACAGTTCGCACTTCGGTGCTATAATTATATATTTCCTTACACACCCAGTAGCGGTGTAGTGCCAGCAAGGGTCTAATCGGACTACAATCCCTGTTGGGGGTTAAGTTCGCTGACCACTTGCTCGCGCTCTATGTGCGGTACCGCGGTCCTGTGACGCAACAGGATTGCTTTCTTCACGTTGGGTGAGGTTTAACCCACGCGTGAATACTTTTGAATACCGCCATATAGTCTGTCATTTCCTAGCAGCAGGTTTCACCTGCACGGTGGACCCCGGACTGCGAACGCATCTATATCATCTCTCTTTTTGCGTTCCGCCAGTCCTAACAGCCTCTTTGACTGCGTGACCCAAATTGCTATCTGCTCGGCAGTTGCTGTGTACTCCCGTGAGCTAAACAGGACACAGTGCTTTCTTTATAGGCGACTCTGTGAAGTAACAGAGTTCACTTCTACCATCATATAAGGTCGCCATTTGCCAGCAGCAGGTTCTCTCCTGCACGGTGGACCCCGGGCTGCGAACGCAACAAATATCATCTCACTATTTACTCGGTGTGTTCCGTCAGCCCTAACACTGTGTATCCACCAGATTTCTGCACAACACAACTGATTGTCCCAACCCCATTTATAAGACAAGAAATCCCACTTATTACACCTGACAGGGCACACCTGTGAAGTGAAAACCATTCCCGGTGACTACCTCTCGAAGCCCATCAAGAGAATGGCAAGAGTGTGCAAAGTAGTCATCAAAGCATAAGGTGGCTGCTTTGAAGAACCTTGAATATAAGCAATATTTTCAGTTGTTGCACACTTTTTTGTTAAGTATATAATTCCACATGTGTTAATTCATAGTTTTGATGCCTTCAGTGTGAATGTACAATTTTCTTAGTCATGAAAATACAGAAAAATCTTTAAATGAGAAGGTGTGTCCAAACTTATGCTCTGTACTGTATGTATTTAGTCCTTATATGTACTTATTAACCTTTGTATATTAACATATACAAAAGTGTACGCACTCACACGATTCAATCATACTATTCCTTGAATTTTGTAGTTTGCAATAAAATTGCGTTGTATTGCAAGTATTAGCCTTATTTAAAGCCGTATCTGAACCTTAGTGTTAAAAACATGGCAAATAAAATTGCCAAATTCTCCTGTAAATAATTCTGCAAAGAGGAAAGCATCATACCATTAAAAAATATGAGTGAATTTTCATGGGCCCATCCAGTATGTGGGTTCCAAGGCGTAATGGGGTACATATGACTATGCAGCAGGGCTGGCGTTGCTGCCAATGTGTAAAACAAAGGAGTAAGGGAGTACAAAATGCATATTGTGAAGTGAATTTTCATGGGCCCATCCAGTATGCGGGTTCCAAGGTGTAATGGGTTGCATATGACTATGCAGCAGGGCTGGCCTTGCTGCAAATGTGTAAAACAAAGGAGTACGGAGTACAAAATGCATTTTGTAAAGTGGATTTTCAGGGGCCCATCCAGTATGTGGGTTCAAAGGCTTATTGGGGTGCATATGAATTGGTAGCAGGGAAGGCCATGAATTCAATGCAACACTTTTTCAGGAGTCCCCCTGGACATCTTATGAAATGGGTATTGTGGTGTGTCATAATTCTTGGCAGCCCATCCACTCACAGCATAGGCTACAACAGTTTAGGAGACCCACTGTTTCATAATGGCCCTTTAAGAAGATTAATGCGGCCTGATGCACTAGTAAAAATAGGCTCTGATGCTTTAAGAGTCCCTCCTTCATAAATGAAACAAGATGGGTCTGCTTATGTGACACACACCACATGGCCAGCTAGGGGTGTTAAATGTTACAATGACATTTCCCAATGAATGCATTTGTAGTGGTTGAAAGCAATGTTAAAGTTCAAAAACGCTGCGTCTGAACTAAGCCCAAGTGTTGGAGGAAATTTTCAGTCTGGGGTTAATTATTTGTCCTTACAGGCACGTCATTAACCTGCAAAGGATGTACCTTGACATATTTCCCAGCAAAATCAGTTTTGGTTTCTTTTTACTGTTTTTTTTTTTTGCACCGGGAAAAATGGCATGAATCTCGGAAAAAAAAGTTTACAGCTGTGAATTAGGAGTCAGGAATGCTTCCAGGGGGTCGATCCTCATGATGTACCTGTGTCATTTGCACAGTGTTTTCATCCATTTTCAGATGTTTTTAGACCTTACATTGGGCTCGTTGTTCTGGCCGAGTACCCGAGTATACCAATCTGCTTGACTCGAGCAATGAGCACCCGAGCATTTTAGTGCTTGCTCATCACTACTTCCCACCTCAAGAGGGAATTTGTTGCTGTTGGCTTACAATAGTTACTTATTTAATTCCCAGTTTTCGTTTTTTTGGATGCAGATTGCAGACGTTTAGGAATGCTATTTTTGACCTGTTGACCTCATGTGGAAAGTGGAGTCCCAGGTCATTGGCGTTAAGCCCTTCCAAAAAGTTACAGAATTCAGTCTCAGTGCCCCTCCAAATGACGAAGATGTCACCTATATAGCGTAGCCATAATACTACCTTTTAGTCTGGGGCATGGGATAATTCATTAAACACAACCATTTCCTCCCACCAGACAAGGAGCAGATTAGTGTATGTGGGGGCACATGGACTCCCCATCGCTGTGCCCCTGAGCTGGTGGAAGTACTTGTCAAACAAAAACATGTTGTTATTGAGACAGACTCAAGGTCCCTCAGAATGAAAGTGTTATGTCTCTTGAACTGACAGCCCCTAGTCAGTATTCCATCTAGGTTGGTAAGGCGATCAGTCGTGTCGTGCACTTGTGAGTTCAGGGCCAAAACAAAAGATCTTAAGACTCGAGTGACGTAAATCCCCAGGTTTTGGGTAATGCTATTTATCCCTGCCACTATGGGTCTGTCTTTTAAGGGGTTCAGACCCCTATATATTTTTGGCAGGCTGTAGAAGGTGGCAATAACGGGGTGTGTGGTGATTAAGAAATCTCTTTCATTACTGTCAATGACCCTGGAGTCATATCCCGCATTAACCATGATTTTAAAGTCCCTGAGTAACTCCCCAACAGGGTTCCGTGGTAATACCTCATACCCCATATATTCATTTAATAGGGGAAGGCACAGGGATCTGCAATCAGATGTATTCATTACAATAATATTGCTCCCCTTATCAGAGGGTTTTATTGTTATAGTGTGATTCTTTTCAAGGCTCCCCAAACTAGTCCTCTCCTTTTTTGATAAATTATGATGTTGCTTACCCACCATACAAGGGCATATTCAAAAGGTCACTAGATATCAAATTAAAGACATCAATTGAGCTGAGGTCACCGACCTGCGGGGGGCATGTTAGTACTTTCTTTCTTCAAGTCCATAAAGGTCGGGATCTCCCATATGGAATAGAAATCGTCACCTGACATGGCTACCTTTTCTTAATCACAGTTTCAAATTGACATAACCTTTTCTGCTAGAACTTAGCACAAGCACTTGTCAAAGTTAATACTCGTTCCCTTAACAAAGGAATTTATTTTTGTCTGCAAGAAATATTCAAGTCCAGCTATTTATATCTCCTCATATGTTGCAGTTACATTGATGGATGTCTAGATGATTAGACACAATGCTCTTTGGAACCATCACGAGAAGCTTCTGTGACTGGCTACGGCAATAATGGTCTTGCTATAGTTGTTAGCTAAAGAGAGGGGAAGAGACAGTAAAGTTGACCCAAGTAGAGCCTGAACATGTGTGTGGTAGAGCTGTAACAAGTACAGTTGTGCTTAAAAGTTTTCATACCCCAGCAGAATTTTTGCTTTCTTGGCCTTTTTTCAGAGAATATGAATGATAACGCCAATACTTTTTCTCCACTCATGGTTAGTGGTTGGGTGAAGCCTTTTATTGTCAAGCAACTTTGTTTTCTCTTTTTAAATCATAATGACAACCCAAAACAAATTGACCCTGTTCAAAAGTTCACAAACCCCATTTCTTAATACAGTGTATTGCCCCCTCTAACATGAATTACAGCTTGAAGTCTTTTGTAGTAGTTGTGGATGAGGTTCTTTATTTTCTTGGATGGTAAAGCTGCCCACTCTTCTTGGCAAAAAGTCTCCAGTTACTGTAAATTCCTGGGTTGTATAGAATGAACTGCAAGCTTGAGAACGCCCCAGAGTGACTCAATGATATTGATGTCAGGAGACTGAGATGGCCACTCCAGAACCTTCACTTTGTTCTGCTGTAGCCAATGACAGGTTGACTTGGCCTTGTATTTTGGATCATTGTCATATTGGAACGTCCAAGTATGTCCCATGCACAGTTTCCAGGCTGATGAGTGCAAATTTTCCTTCAGTATTTGTTGATAATGTGCTGTATTCATCTTTCCTTCAACTTTGACCAAGTTTCCTGTGCCTTTGTAGCTCACATATCCCCAAAACATCAGAGATCCACATCAGAAATACTGTTCCTTTCATCATAGGCCTTGTTGACCTCTCTCCAAATGTAACATTGAAAAAGTTCAATTTTGGTCTCATCACTCCAAATTACCTTGTTCCAGAAGTTTTGAGACTTGTCTCTGTGCTATTTTGCACACTGTAGGCAAGATACTTTGTGGCATTTGTGCAGTAATGGCCTTCTTCTGGCGATTCAACCATGCAGCCAATTTTTCTTCAAGTACCTCCTTATTGTGCATCTTGAAACAGCCACACCGCTAGTTTTCAGAGAGTCATGTATTTCAGCTGATGTTATTTGTGGGTTTTTCTTTGCATTCCGAACAATTTTTCCCGGCAGTTGTGGACAACATTTTTGTTGATCTACCTGACCATGGTATTGTTTTTACATAGCCCTGATTTTCCATTTGTTAATCATAGTCTGAACGCTGCTGATTGGCATTATCAATTCCTTGGATATCTTTTTGTATCCCTTTCTTGGTTTATACAGTTCTACTACCTTTTCCGGTAGATCCATTGACAATTCTTATGCTTTCCCCTTGACTGAAACGTCAGTGGCTGGATGCTTTCAAAGATGCAAGAGTCTGTCTGGATCCCAGTCAGACACCTCTCTCTCAGCCAAACCAGATCTCCACTTTGCACTGATGAGGGGCAGTACCCTGAAACATAGTGTCTGCAAATTGAGATTCTGGTTTGGTTTTTATCCTAAGTCATGTGACAAGGCCCGTTAAAGGGCCGACATTGACTGATAGGATTGCTACTTCCAATAGGTGGCACTAGAGTTCTAGTCTTTTTCCTCTCTGAAGAGACAATTTGCATATTTCCCAGAGGATCATTGCGGCTTTAAGTCTCCTCATCTTGACATGCTTAACGTGTCACTCTCCGCAAGGAGAAACATACTTCTTGGATCCCGGTCAAACGACTCTCTCTCAGCCAAACCAGATCTCCACTTTGCACTGACGAGGGGCAGTACGCCGAAACACAGTGTCTGCAAATTGAGATTCTGGTTTGGTTTTTTTCCTAAGTCATGTGAAAAGGCTCATTAAAGGGTCGACATTGACTGTTAGGATTGCTACTTCCAATAGGTGGCACTACAGTTCTAGTCTTCTTCCTCTCTGAAGAGACAGTTTGCATATTTTCCAGAGGAGCATTGCGGCTTTAAAGGGAAGGTGCCGCATTTTATTTTTTGTATTAAAAGTGATTACCTATATAAACAATTATTTTTAATACAAGTTTACATTTTTAAATTTAACATTTTTTTATTATTCATTATCTTTGTAGCCACTGGGAGCCGCCATTTAGCTTTGCAGGAGTGTAAGTGTAGCTGCACGACACTTACACTCTGCAAATTCGGCAGCCCTGGGCATAGACATCTGCGGTCGGCATCCGACCCTATACTTTACATTGAGCTACTCCCTGCTGTGATCTGGCCACGCCCCCTGAGCTGTCCACGTCACAGCAGAGGCAGGAGATCGGCGCCATCTTTCTGGAGCTCACAGTGTGCTGTAGCAAAAATATAAGACATAATTTCAGTTGTTTCACACTTTTTTTGTTAAGTATATAATTCCACATGTATTAATTCATAGTTTTGATGCCTTCAGTGTGAATGTACAATTTTCATATTCATGAAAATACAGAAAAATCTTTAAATGAGAAGGTGTGTCCAAACTTTTGGTCTGTACTGTATCTAATCCTACCCTGTGTGATACTGTGCTGAGCCGAGTATCAAATCCTACCCTGTGTGATACTGTGCTGAGACATGTATCTAATCCTCTCCTGTGTGATGCTGTCTGCTGAGCCATGTATCTAATCCTACCCTGTGTGATACTGTGCTGCTGAGACATGTATCTAATCTTACCCTGTTTGATACTGTGCTGAGACATGTATCTAATCCTCTCCTGTGTGATGCTGTCTGCTGAGCCGTGCATCTAATCCTCTCCTGTGTGATACTGACTGAGCTGTGTACATAATCCTCTCCTGCGTGATGCTGTCTGCTGAGCCATGTGTCTAATCCTACCCTGTGTGATACTGTGCTGAGACGTATATCTAATCCTCTCCTGTGTGATGCTGTCTGCTGAGCCGTGTATCTAATCCTCCCCTGTGTGATCCTGACTGCTGAGCTGTGTATCTAATGCTATCCTTTGTGATACTGACTGCTGAGCCGTGTATCTAATCTTATCCTGTGTGATACTGACTGAGCTGTGTATCTAATACTGTCCTGTGTGATACTGACTGCTGAGCTGTGTATCTAATCCTCCTATGTGCAATACTGACTGCAGGGCCGTGTATCTAATCCTCTCCTATGCACTCCTCTCCCCCCTGTTATGTGTGATCTATATGGCGGTATTATGTGTGCGCTATATGGCAGTATTATTTGTGATCTATATAGCCTTTCCCCGGGAAGGAACAACCACTGGAAGGGCAGCATCCTATGAAGGAAAGCCACCTATGCCAAGCATGGTATCCATCCACAAACAGCTGTTTCAGGGTTTTTGCCCCTCATCAGTGTGGTGTAGGAATCTGGCTATCTGGTATTATTTGAGAAGTACAAAAAGAAAAAAAAAGAGCATGAACCGCACATCCCAAAATCATACGTTGATCTAAAGCCGCTAGGCAAAAATTTATATACTGAACATAAGGTTTTCAGTTTAACATTCTGATCAGACTGTATGAAGCCCACTGCCACTTCACGGCAAACCTCACAGTGGGTCCTACCGCCACAGCGGCCATGCATCAGCAGGGCAGACGGCCTGTTGCCCCATAGCACCCATGCTGCGAGACTGAGCCCCATGACTCCAGACCGTGCCTCCCCACCAGCACAAAGCCACAGCAACAATGGCCGCCACACAGCACCAGCACCAAAATGAAAGGAGCACTGAAACTCACCTTCCTCCAGCTCTTCAGTGAGAGCCTCAATGGGCTAGACCCCTTACTTTGCAGTCTCCTGCTAATTAAAATCACCTGTGCCAAATGGGAGGAGTGCTGGTCCAAGAAAGAGACAAGAACATGCTTTGTACAAAAAGAAAAAAAAGAGCATGAACCGCACATCCCAAAATCATACGTTGATGTTCAGTATATAAATTTTTGCCTAGCGGCTTTAGATCAACGTATGATTTTGGGATGTGCGGTTCATGCTCTTTTTTTTCTTTTTGTACAAAGCATGTTCTCTTTCTTGGACCAGCACTCCTCTCATTTGGCACAGGTGAGGAGCTTCAGTCCTTAAGTGGTGGCTCTTCTATGAATGTTGAGAGGAGAAGTAAAAGAGCACCCTCACCTAGAGCAGACACGTCTGCAGAAAGTGGGGAAATTGATTCCGATGTCTCTCAGGCTTCGGGTTCCTCAGAGGAGGAGGACTATGTGTGTTTCCCTACTGACGGTATAAATAATTTGGTGAAATCCGTAAGAAACACAATGGGGTTATCAGAATCCAAGAAACCTCAAACGCCGCAAGAGGTTATGTTTGCAGGTCTCTCCCAGCAAAAGGGTCATGTATTTCCTGTAATTCAGACCTTTAATGACCTTGTTAAGAGGGAATGGAATAAGCAGGGAGAGAAGGGGTTTGTACCCGTTTCTTGTAAAAGGCGTTACCCCCTTTGATGATGAAGACTTGGCCACCTGGGCTAAGGTACCTAAAGTAGATGCGGCAGTGGCATCCACTTCTCGTCGCTCCTCTTTGCCTGTAGAGGACGCAGGATCTCTATCTGATCCAATGGATAGGAAATCAGATGCGCTTCTAAAGAGGTCATGGGAAGCTTGTATTACCACATTTAAGCCAGCGATTTTGGCCACGTGCACTTGCCGGTCTATGCTGGTTTGGCTAGACCAGCTGGATCAGAACATTAAGAATGGTATGTCTAGAGAAAAATTGCGTATCTCTATTCCCTTGATTAAGGGTGCTGCGGCCTTTTTATCAGATGCCTCAATACACTCTCTCCGCTTAGCAGCCAGAATGGCTAATCTGACTAATACAGCTTGACGAGCATTGTGGTTAAAGAATTGGAAGGGGGATGCTCAGTCTAAATCTAAGCTGTGTGCCATACCCTGTCAGGGTGAGTACCTTTTCAGGACTGTTTTGGATGATATCTTGACCAAAGCGGGGGAGAGGAAAAAATGGTTTCCTAACCCTTTTATTCCTTCTTACAGGAGGACGTTCAGAAAGCCACCATTGGCAAGAGAAAAATCTTTAAGGACCGCTAGAATAACAAAGAGTTCAGACAGAAGGGGAACCTATTCAATACGCGTCCCTTCAAATCGGCTGATAGATCCCGTTAATCTTATTCTGCCAGTAGGAGGTAGATTGCTACAATTCACTGAAAATGGAAGGAAATAACATCTAATTCCTGGGCCATAGATCTAGTTTCTTCAGGCCTGACTTTAGACCTCATCCGGACACCTCCGGATTCTTTCCTTTTGACTTCTGTAGGGATTTCACTCACTCAGCTGCGACGGCTGACACTCAGGAGACGTGTTCCTTTAAAGTTCACTGGGTTTATTGCTTCATAAACCATGTGGCAAACAACAGAAAACAAATAGCCTTTGGTTCAGGTAAAGAAAAACAAGTGTCCAGTTCATCCGGCTCAATCCTGAAGCCGTAACACACTCAGGAGGGTTTCACCTCCACACATACCTACCTGTGTTAAGCATTAGGCTTTCTTTTATATGTCTAACCACACCCAGAACCCATCACATGACCAGACATGTGGTTGTGACATCACCACAGGTCCTGAAACACATATAGGTAGCCATGGTTACATCACAGCAACAAGCCATCTATAAGACACATATCTCCCATCGATTAGACATCCTTTAGTCACGCTACATACCTCCCCCCTCTGCCTAAAGCCGTGGGGCTTGGCACTTTCTCCCACTAGACAAGGGATTCTTGACAGGGCATCAGCATTACCGTGCAGCTTTCCGGCCCTATGTTCCACATGGAAACAGAAGCCCTGCAGGGCTAAGAACCAACGGGTGACCCTAGCATTTCTACCCTTCGTTTCCCTCATCCACCTAAGTGGGGCATGGTCGGATATCAGTCTAAATTTACGTCCCAGCAAATAGTACTGTAATGTGTCGACTGCCCATTTTATGGCCAAGCACTCCTTTTCAACGACTGAGTAGTTCTTTTCAGACGAGGACAGCTTCCTACTCAGATAGAGAACAGGATGCTCCTCTCCATGTAGTTCTTGGGAAAGGACTGCTCCCACCCCAACATCTGAGGCATCTGTCTGAAGAATAAACTCTTTCTTGAAGTTTGGGGCCATCAGAACGGGTTGTTTACATAAAGCCTCTTTCATTTCTTGGAAGGCTGAATCTGTTTCTTCGGACCACTTAACCATTACTGATTTTGTCCCTTTTAGCAGGTCAGTCAGAGGCGCCGCCATTGTGGCAAAGTTTGGGATGAACCTCCTGTAATATCCCACGATTCCCAGGAAGGCTTTAACTTGCTTCTTGGAAACTGGTTTTGGCCATGTTTGAATTGCCTCCACTTTACTGATTTGGGGTTTTATTTCTCCATGACCCACTATGTATCCAAGGTACTTAGCTTCTTCTTTACCCAATGCACACTTCTTCGGGTTTATTGTAAATCCGGCCTCTCTTATAGCATCAAACACCGCTTGGACTTTCTCCAGATGACTCTCCCAGTCCGGGCTAAAGATGACGATATCATCTAGGTACGCAGCAGCGTATGCCTTGTGGGGTGCAAGGACTCTATCCATAGCCCTTTGGAAGGTGGCCGGAGCTCCCTGTAGGCCAAATGGCATCCGGACATACTGGAAGCATCCATCTGGTGTAGAAAACGCCGTCTTCTCCTTGGCTTCCTGTGCCATGGGGATCTACCAATACCCCTTCGTCAAATCCAAGGTGGTTATGTACCTGGCGGGCCCAAGCCTTTCGATGAGCTCATCAACTCGGGGCATGGGATACGCGTCGAACTTGGAGACCTCATTCAACTTCCTATAGTCGTTGCAAAATCTCCACTCCCTATCAGGTTTTGGGACCAGATGGACCAACCGCTCTTGGATTCCTCAATGACTCCAAGCTTCAACATACGCTCCACTTCCTTGGAGACTATTTCTCGACGGGCCTCAGGAATTCTATAGGGCTTCACGTTCACGCGCACATGGGGCTCTGTCAGGACCCCATGCTCTATGACCTTCGTGTACCCAGGCAACTCGGAAAACAGGTCCCTGTTTTTCTGGAGTAACTCTCGGCATTGCTGTTTCTGGGACTCCGATAGCGTCTCCGCTATAGTAACCGCTCCAACCTCATCTTCTGGGTTGCTTAACAACGATGGAGTTACTGTCGGCTCTCTATCTTGCCACGGCTTGATAAGGTTGACATGGTATACTTGGAATGGTTTCCGTCTTCCTGGTTGGTGAATTTTATAGTTTACTTCACCAAGTTTCTCGACAACCTCATATGGCCCTTGCCATTTGGCCAAGAACTTGCTTTCCACTGTCGGAACTAACACAAGAACTCGGTCTCCCGGATTGAATTGCCTCACTCTTGCAGACCGGTTGTAGACCCTGGCCTGAGCTTCTTGTGCTTGGAGAAGGTGTTCTTTCACGATAGGCATCACCTTTGCAATCCTCTGCTGCATCAGGGCCACATGCTCAATGACGCTTCTGTGGGGCGTGACTTCGGCTTCCCAGGTTTCCTTGGCTATATCCAGGAGTCCTCGTGGATGTCGGCCATACAGAAGCTCAAACGGTGAGAAACCTGTGGAGGCCTGTGGAACTTCACGAATGGAAAACATCAAATAGGGTAAGAGACAATCCCAGTCTCTACCGTCTTTCTCTATAGCTTTTCTCAGCATGCTCTTCAGTGTCTTGTTAAATCTCTCAACAAGGCCATCTGACTGGGGATGGTACACCGAGGTCCTCAACTGGGAGATTTTCAGGGCTTTGCATAGTTCCCTCATCACCTTGCTCATGAAAGGTGTCCCCTGGTCAGTCAGGATCTCCTTCGGCAGACCTGTCCGGGAAAAGACATGGACCAACTCGCGAGCTATACTCTTTGAAGAAGAATTTCTCAAGGGAATTGCCTCAGGATAGCGTGTGGCGTAGTCCAGGATGACTAATATATACTGATGGCCCCGGGCTGATTTAACTAAGGGACCGACCAAGTCCATGGCAATTCTCTCGAATGGCACCTCAATAATGGGCAGTGGCACAAGGGGGTTCCGGAAATGAGGAGTGGGAGCAGTTAGCTGACATGTAGGGCAGGACCTGCAATAGTTCACTATTTCCCGGTGGCACCCAGGCCAATAGAACCTCTGCACAACCCGTTCCTGCGTTTTTTCCAGGGTCACTAGGCTCCCCGAGTCTAACAGTGCCGTTACTGCTTGACCGTTCACCTTCACGGGACATGCTTGAGGTCCCTCGTTGGGCGGAGAGTTCACACTGCAAGCTGGATACGCATAGTATGAACAACGGCGTCCCATGCTGCAGTCCATCTGCTCAGTGGTTTGGGAACAACGGGCAGCTATATGTCCTGGCTTGTGGCACCTCCAACAAATAATATCACCCGTGGGGACCTTGGGCACCACCTCCCCCGCCCTTTGTGACCTTGGACGCACCACCCCTTTTTGGGACTCAGCTGCCTTCTGGGATCCCCAGTACGGCATGGGCTGCCTCCCGAAGGAGCCTTCCAACCCTTGGTACCTCTCAACCAGTCCGATCAGCTCGTCGGCATTCTGGGGATCACCCTGGGCAACCCAAGACTGTATAGGCCTCGGGAGGGAATGGACAAACCGATCCATCATCACCCGTTCTACCATCTGTGCAGGCGCAGAGGACTCTGGCTGCAGCCATTTCTGGACCAGGTGCAACAGATCAAACATTTGGGAACGAGGTGGTTTGTCCCGGTGATAGCCCCAGGAGTGAACTCGCTGTGCCCTGACAGTCAGTGTCACCCCCCAAACGTGCGAGAATCTCGGCTTTCAATTTGTGATACTCTTTGGCATCCTGCAAGGTCAAATCATAGTACGCCTTCTGGGGTTCTCCCGTCAGGTATGGCGCAAGTACCTCTGCCCACTGCTCTGGCGGAAGTTTTTCCCTCTCAGCGACCCTCTCAAACACCGTCAGGAAGGCCTCAACATCATCCCCGGGAGTCATTTTCTGCAATGCGCGTCTTACCGTTTTCCGGACGTGGGTGTCATCAGCCAAACCTGGGGTTGGGGCGCTCGCCTTGCCCTGGATGGCGGTTGCCAGAAGCTGCATCTGCTGCTGATGCTCCTGCTGGCTCTGTTGTATCTGCTGCATCAACAGCCTGTTGGTCTCTTGCTGCCTTTTCTCCTGCTGTGACTGCATCTGGACCAATTGTTTCAGCAGGTCCTCCATTTTCTCCGGCAATGCTTGCTGGCTTGCAACAGCCTTGACCCAGGACATTCAAAATAAACTCACGTCTCCGCTGGGAACGCTGCTCGCACGTCTACCACCAATTGTAGGGATTTCACTCACTCAGCTGCGACGGCTGACACTCAGGAGACGTGTTCCTTTAAAGTTCACTGGGTTTATTGCTTCATAAACCATGTGGCAAACAACAGAAAACAAATAGCCTTTGGTTCAGGTAAAGAAAAACAAGTGTCCAGTTCATCCGGCTCAGTCCTGAAGCCGTAACACACTCAGGAGGGTTTCACCTCCACACATACCTACCTGTGTTAAGCATTAGGCTTTCTTTTATATGTCTAACCACACCCAGAACCCATCACATGACCAGACATGTGGTTGTGACATCACCACAGGTCCTGAAACACATATAGGTAGCCATGGTTACATCACAGCAACAAGCCATCTATAAGACACATATCTCCCATCGATTAGACATCCTTTAGCCACGCTACACTTCCCTAAAATCTAAACCAAAGCAGGATGCATTAGAACTTGAAATTAAGTCTCTAGAAGTTCCGTCATCTCAAACAGGGAAGGGATTTTACTCCCCCTTATTTTTGATTACCAGGCCTGATGGATCCTTCAGAACTATAATAAATTTAAAAAGATTAAACATCTTTTTAAGATCCAAGACATTTAAGATGGAGTCCATTCGTTCAGCTCTAAAAAATCTGTTTTCGGGCTGCTATATGGTAGTCTTGGATCTTAAAGATGCTTATTATCATCTTCCTATACACCAATCAGACCAGCAATTTCTCAGGGTGACGGTAATAATGAATGGCCTGATTTGTCATCTGCAGTTTAGAACAATTCCCTTTGGTTTGTCTATGGCCCCGAGAGTTTTTACCAAGCTATTATTAGAGGTGATGTCCTATCTACAGGTAAAAGATACACTGATTTTTTCCATACCTAGACGACCTAATAGTAGGTAGATCCCCCCTTCAGTGTGAACAGAGGTTGGAGGAAGTTGTGGTTTCTCTGCAAAGACTTAGCTGGATTATCAATTGGGAAAAATCCAGGCTCCGGCCGGTAACATGTCAAAAGTTTCTTGGACTTCTTCTAGACTTAGTGAGCCAGGAATGTTTGCTTCCTGAGGATAAGAAGACATCCATAATTAATAAACTGAACCTAGCGATTGAGAAACGTAGTATGTTATTAAGAAGTGCCATGTCCTTGCTAGGTTCATTAACTTCATGTATTCCTGCATTCATTGGGCACAGTTTCATACTAGACAACTGCAGAGTTTCGTATTGGAAGAGGACATTAAGAAAATGGGGACATTTAGATCAGACAGTATTTCTAACATTAGATGTAGTTTGCTCCCTTACATGGTGGTTGGACTGAAAAAATTTCTCGAGAGGAGTTCTTTGGGTAATAACTCTTTCAAATATAGTGACCACAGACGCTAGTCCAGGGGGCTGGGGTGCACATTTTCAGGAGCAGATAGTTCAGGGTCTTTGGTCTAGAACAGAATCTTGCAACTCTTCTAATGTAAAAGAATTAAGAGCAATATATTATTCCATATTCCACTTTCTTCCGCAGCTGTGGGGCTCCCATACAAGGGTCCTTTCCGACAGCACCACCGCGGTGGCCTACCTAAACCATCAAACAGGCACGCGGTCGGACACTCTCACGAACGTTACATCAGACATCATGAATTTAGTAGAAATTCATCTTTTGTACCTATCGGCAGTACACATCAGGGGTATAGACAATTTTTGTGCCGATTTTCTCAGCCGCCACACCCTCCATCAAGGAGAATGGATGCTCAACAGACGAATCTTCAGACTGATAACTGCTCAATGGGGGGTGCCTCAGATAGACTTATTTTCAACAAGGTCCAACCGACAGGTCAGAACATTCACCTCGTTGTGCAGACAGGACAATCCGGACATATTCAATGCCCTACAAGTTCCATGGACATTCAGTCTGGCTTATGCCTTTCCCCCATGGAATCTTCTACCCATAGCTATCTGAAAAATAAGGGAAGAAGGGTCAAGAGTGCTGTTGATAGCTCCATTTTCGCCCAACAGGCCATGGTTTTCATGGCTCAGGGCAATGTCGATTACTGACCCTTGGATTCTTCCTCAGACAAGGACCTGCTGTCTCAAGGGCCATTCTTCCACCCTCAGGTAAAGGGCATGAACTTGACAGTCTGGAATTTGAGAGGCACTTATTAAATCTTAGAGGATTCTCTAAAGGGTTGATAGATACCCTCATGAAAAGTAGAAAACCATCTACTATAAGAATTTATGTCAGAGTCTGGAGAAAATTTCTCGAGTTCCACACAGAGCAGTTTTCTTCTGAAATACCCACATTTTGCAATATTAGAGTTTCTGCAGAAGGGACTTGAGTTAGGTCTCTCTGCAAGCACTCTAAAAGTTCAAGTTTCAGCTCTACGAACTTTCTTCAATTATTATATTGCAGGCGATAGGTGGTATCCCATTTTAGATCTGCATGTTAACGGTCAAAACCGATCCATATACCACATGTCCCACAATGGGATTTAAGTTCGTTCCTGGACACATTAACGGACAGCCCTTTCGAGCCTCTTCATACAGCATCATTGAAAAATATCTCATTAAAGACAGTATTACTAGTAGCATTGGTATCTGCCAGGAGAGTGAGCGATCTCCAAGCCTCGTCAATAGACACTCCGCTTTTATCAGTAACATCTTACAGAATAATTTTAAAGATGGACCCATCCTATCTTCCTAAAGTTGCTACGAAGTTTCATAGATCTCAAGAGATCTTCCTGCCTACTTTTTATGAAGATCACTCAACTCCAGAGGAGGAGAAACTTCATACCCTAGATGTTAAGAAGACTATTCTAGCCTACTTAGAAAGGACTAGGGACTGGAGAACGAGTAGGGCTCTCTTTGTGTCTTTCCAGGGTAAGAACAAAGGCTCTAAAGTCACAAAGAATACGTTATCACGCTGGCTCAGAGATGCCATAATCCTGGCATATAAAGCTAAAGGAAGAGATCACCACTACATGTGGGAGCACACTCTACAAGGGCTTTGTCGACTTCCTGGGTGGAGAAGGCAGATGTGCCATTAGACCTTATATGTAAGGCCGCAACCTGGTCTTCACCTAATACTTTTTATAAGCACTATAGATTAGACCTATCTTCCTCCTCTGATCTAACCTTTGGAATATCAGTCTTTGACACGGTGAACCCACCCAAATTATAGTCTCTGTAAATCTCTCTAGAGGGTGCTGTCGTGGCAAATAGAAAATACCGGATTACTTACCGGTAATGCTCTTTTATATGGCCCATGACAGCACCCACTCACATCCCTCCCTTTTTATAGTAGCACGAGGTGCCGTGGTGGTGAGGTGTTAATTGTAGGACGATATAGTATAAGTTTGTAAATATGTACATATTACTGAGCCTATTAACTAAAGCCTGGCGGCGGTTCTTCCTATTCTCTGTAATACAACTGAGGAGTGAGGGGGCCGCCCCTTTTATCTCTCTGTAGGTTTCCTGTTCCTAGGGCCGGATCCCTTCTCTCTATTGGGTGCTGTCGTGGGCTCTATAAAAGAGCATTACCGGTAAGTAATCCAGTATTTTTTTATGGCACCTTCCCTTTAAGTCTCCTCATCTCGACATGCTCAACATATCACTCTCCGCAAGGAGAAACGATACTTCTTGGATCCCGGTCAAACGCCTCTTTCTTAGCCAAACCAGATCTCCACTTTGCACTGACGAGAGGCAGTACCCCGAAACACAGTGTCTGCAAATTGAGATTCTGGTTTGGTTTTTTTCCTAAGTCATGTGACAAGGCTCGTTAAAGGGTTGACATTGACTGTTAGAATTGCTACTTCCAATAGGTGGCACTAGAATTCTAGTCCTCTTCCTCTCTAAAGCAACAATTTGTATGGATCCCAGAAACTCACTCAGCTTTTATGCTCAAACACTGATTACAAGCAAACATGTCACAAGTGAGGATGTTACCTTTAGTGGCCATTCAAACCCATTTTTGTCATCTTCTGTGCATATTGTCAGGCGAAAATCACCAGGGCATGTGAACTTTTGATCAGGGTCATTTGGATATTTTGGGTTTTGATTATGATTTAAAAAGAGAAAACACAGTAGTTTGACAATAAATGGCTTCACCCACACACTTACCATGAATGGAGAAAAAGTTTTGGTGCTATCATTCATATTCTCTGATAAAAGGTCAAGAAAGCAAACATTCTGCCAGGGTATGTAAACTTTTGAGCACAACTGTAGCTGATAGGAGAAGCAGCTTGGAGATGATACAAGCAGAGGTTGCACCACAATGAAGAATGCAAAAGGTCCATATGTGGTGCTTATTGCAGCTAAACTCAGTGATAACATGAGAAAGACTGAACAAATTGGGCCTGTTTTGAGAATCAAGACCCTTGTGAGTATATGGATTCACCTGGTTTGGTAGATTCTCTAAGCTGTTGTTAGGGTAAGCGGCAGGGACCAGAGGTGTTGAAGCAGGAGAGCAGGACTTAATGAAAAGCGTGTGAAACAGGGAAGGAAAGTAGAGGTGGAAATTCAAGAAAGCGGGACGATAAGCAAAGAGGCAACAGAGCCAAATGTAAGTGTAACACCCCTTTAGGGCTACCACGGTACACTGGGTTTTATGGGGGATCTCACCTCTCCAGGGCGCAGTGCCTCCACCCAAATCTTGATTGGAGCTCTCTCTTTGGGACTGCAGAAGGACTATTATCTTCTGCCAGGGGCTGACTCGGGAAGCCCCTGCCGCACTCAGTACACTGTTGTGAATTCTGTTATCGAACTCCCTCCTGTGGTCATGAATGGTACTTCGGCGAGTTCTGCCCATGGACTCCCTTGGGTGGCTGTGAGTGGAGCTGCTGCTTCTGAGGTTCCTTCCACAGGTGACTTAGTTTATTCTTTGGCTGGCTGCTCTATTTAACTCCACTCAGATCGTTACTCCATGCCAGCTGTCAATGTTCTTGTACTGGTTCAGTTCGCTCTTGGATCTTTCTGGTGACCTGTCTACTCCAGCAGAAGCTAAGTCCCTGCTAGTTAATTATTTGTTCATTGTTTTCTTGTCCAGCTTGCTATCATGATTTTGCCTTGCTAGCTGGAAGCTCTGGGATGCAGAGTGGCACCTCCGCACCGTGAGTCGGTGCGGAGGTCTTTTTGCACACTCTGCGTGGTCTTTTTGTAGCTTTTTGTGCTGACCGCAAAGATACCTTTTCTATCCTCAGTCTGTTTAGTAAGTCTGGCCTCCCTTTGCTGAAACCTGTTTCATTCCTGTGTTTGTGACTTTCATCTTAACTCACAGTTATATGTGGGGGGCTGCCTTTTCCTTTGGGGAATTTCTCTGAGGCAAGGTAGGCTTTATTTTCTATCTCTAGGGCTAGTTAGCTCTTAGGCTGTGAAGAGGCGTCTAGGTAGAGTTAGGTACGCTCCACGGCTATTTCTAGTGTGTGTGATAGGATTAGGGGTTGCGGTCAGCAGAGCTCCCACTTCCCACAGCTTGTCCTGTGTGAGTTTAACCATCAGGTCGTTCCGGGTGCTCCTAACCACCAGGTCCATAACAGTACAGCTGGCCCTTAGTATTAATGCATCTCAATAGAGGGATAAGAGAAGTTCTGAGACCATTTTTTTTCTCTGCAGTGTGTTTTGTCTTTCTTTTCCCCTTAACCTCTGGGTGGTTCAGGATACAGGTATAGATATGGACATTCAAGGTCTGTCCTCTTGTGTGGATCATCTCACTGCAAAGGTACAAAACATTCAAGATTTTGTGGTTCAGAATCCGATGTTAGAGCCTAGAATTCCTATTCCTGATTTGTTTTCTGGGGATAGATCTAAGTTCCTGAATTTCAAAAATAATTGTAAACTGTTTCTAGCTTTGAAACCCCGCTCCTCTGGTGACCCCGTTCAACAAGTAAAAATCATTATTTCTTTGTTGCGTGGTGACCCTCAAGACTGGGCATTTTCCCTTGCGCCAGGAGATCCTGCATTGCGTGATGTAGATGCGTTTTTTCTGGCGCTTGGATTGCTTTATGATGAACCAAATTCAGTGGATCAGGCAGAGAAAATCTTGCTGGCTTTGTGTCAGGGTCAGGATGAAGCGGAGGTATATTGTCAGAAGTTTAGAAAGTGGTCTGTGCTTACTCAGTGGAATGAGTGTGCCCTGGTGGCAATTTTCAGAAAGGGTCTTTCTGAAACCCTTAAGGATGTCATGGTGGGATTTCCCACGCCTGCTGGTCTGAATGAGTCTATGTCCTTGGCCATTCAGATCAATCGGCGCTTGCGGGAGCGCAAAGCTGTGCACCATTTGGCGGTATTCTCTGAGCATAGGCCTGAGCCTATGCAATGTGATAGGACTTTGACCAGAGCTGAACGGCAAGAACACAGACGTCGGAATGGGCTGTGTTTTTACTGTGGTGATTCCACTCTTGCTATCTCCGATTGCCCGAAGCGCACTAAGTGGTTCGCTAGGTCTGCCACCATTGGTACAGTACAGTCTAAATTTCTTTTGTCCGTTACTCTGATTTGCTCTTTGTCATCCTATTCTGTTATGGCATTTGTGGATTCAGGCGCTGCCCTGAATTTGATGGACTTGGAGTTTGCCAGGCGCTGTGGTTTTTTCTTGGAGCCCTTGCAGTATCCTATTCCATTGAGAGGAATTGATGCTACGCCTTTGGCCAAGAATAAGCCTCAGTACTGGACTCAATTGACCATGTGCATGGCTCCTGCACATCAGGAGGATATTCGCTTTTTGGTGTTGCATAATCTGCATGATGTGGTCGTTTTGGGGTTGCCATGGCTACAGGTCCATAATCCAGTATTGGATTGGAAATCTATGTCTGTGTCCAGCTGGGGTTGTCAAGGGGTACATGGTGATGTTCCATTGCTGTCAATTTCGCCTTCCACTCCTTCTGAAGTCCCTGAATTTTTGTCGGATTACCGGGATGTATTTGATGAGCCCAAATCCAGTGCCCTACCTCCTCATAGAGATTGCAATTGTGCTATTAATTTGATTCCTGGTAGTAAGTTTCCTAAGGGCCGACTGTTCAATTTATCTGTGCCAGAACACGCCGCTATGTAGAGTTATATAAAGGAATCCTTGGAAAAAGGGCATATTCGCCCGTCGTCATCACCGTTGGGAGCAGGGTTTTTTTTTGTGGCCAAGAAGGATGGTTCTTTGAGACCTTGTATTGATTACCGCCTTCTTAATAAGATCACAGTCAAATTTCAGTACCCTTTGCCGCTGCTCTCTGATTTTTGTTTGCTCGGATTAAGGGGGCTAGTTGGTTCACCAAGATAGATCTTCGAGGGGCGCATAATCTTGTGCGTATTAAATAGGGCGATGAATGGAAAACAGCATTTAATACGCCCCGGGGGCCATTTTGAGTACCTGGTTATGCCATTCGGGCTTTCTAATGCTCCATCTGTGTTTCAGTCCTTTATGCATGACATCTTCCGAGAGTACCTGGATAGATTCATGATTGTATATTTGGATGATATTTTGGTCTTTTCGGATGATTGGGAGTCTCATGTAAAGCAGGTCAGAATGGTGTTCCAGGTCCTTCGTGTGAATTCCTTGTTTGTGAAAGGGTCAAAGTGTCCCTTTGGAGTTCAGAAGGTTTCATTTTTGGGTTTCATTTTTTCCCCTTCTACTATCGAGATGGACCCTGTTAAAGTTCAGGCCATTTATGATTGGACTCAGCCGGCATCTGTGAAGAGCCTGCAGAAGTTCCTGGACTTTGCTAATTTTCACCGTCGCTTCATCGCTAATTTTTCTAGTGTTGCTAAACCGTTGACTGATTTGACCAAGAAAGGTGCTGATGTGGTCAATTGGTCCTCTGCGGCTGTAGAGGCTTTTCAGGAGTTGAAGCGTCGTTTTTCTTCTGCCCCTGTGTTGTGCCAGCCAGATGTTTCGCTCCCGTTTCAGGTCGAGGTTGATGCTTCTGAGATTGGAGCAGGGGCTGTTTTGTCGCAAAGAAGTTCTGATGGCTCGGTGATGAAACCATGTGCCTTCTTTTCTAGAAAGTTCTCACCTGCTGAGCGCAATTATGATGTTGGCAATCGAGAGTTGTTGGCCATGAAGTGGGCATTCGAGGAGTGGCGACATTGGCTTGCAGGAGCCAGGCATCGCGTGGTGGTTTTGACGGATCACAAGAATTTGACTTATCTCGAGTCTGCCAAACGGTTGAATCCTAGACAGGCTTGTTTTTCCAGCATGTGGTTCGTTTGCATGGCATTCCGGAGAACATCGTCTCGGACAGAGGTTCCCAGTTTGTTTCGAGGTTTTGGCGGTCCTTTTGTGCTAAGATGGGCATTGATTTGTCTTTTTCTTCGGCTTTCCATCCTCAGACAAATGGCCAAACCGAACGAACTAATCAGACTTTGGAAACATATCTGAGATGCTTTGTTTCTGCTGATCAGGATGATTGGGTGTCCTTCTTGCCTTTGGCTGAGTTCGCCCTTAATAATGGGGCCAGTTCGGCTACTTTGGTTTCGCCCTTTTTCTGTAATTCTGGTTTTCATCCTCGTTTCTCTTCAGGGCAGGTTGAGCCTTCGGACTGTCCTGGTGTGGATACTGTGGTGGACAGGTTGCAGCAGATTTGGACTCATGTGGTGGACAATTTGACATTGTCCCAGGAGAAGGCTCAACGTTTCGCTAACCGCCGGCGCTGTGTTGGTCCCTGACTTCGTCTTGGGGATTTGGTTTGGTTGTCGTCTTGTTATGTTCCTATGAAGGTTTCCTCTCCTAAGTTTAAGCCTCGTTTCATTGGTCCGTATAAGATTTCTGAAGTTCTCAATCCTGTGTCATTTCGTTTGGCCCTTCCAGCTTCTTTTGCCATCCATAATGTGTTCCATAGGTCGTTATTGCGGAGATACGTGGCGCCTATGTTTCCCTCCGTTGATCCTCCTGCCCCGGTGTTGGTCGAGGGGGAGTTGGAGTATGTGGTGGAGAAGATTTTGGATTCTCGTATTTCGAGACGGAAATTCCAGTACCTGGTCAAGTGGAAGGGTTATGGTCAGGAAGATAATTCCTGGGTTTTTGCCTCTGATGTTCATGCTGCCGATCTAGTTCGTGCCTTTCATTTGGCTCGTCCTAATCGGCCTGGGGGCTCTGGTGAGGGTTCGGTGACCCCTCCTCAAGGGGGGGTACTGTTGTGAATTCTGTTATCGAACTCCCTCCTGTGGTCATGAATGGTACTTCGGCGAGTTCTGTCCATGGACTCCCTCGGGTGGCTGTGAGTGGAGCTGCTGCTTCTGAGGTTCCTTCCACAGGTGACTTAGTTTATTCTTTGGCTGGCTGCTCTATTTAACTCCACTCAGATCGTTACTCCATGCCAGCTGTCAATGTTCTTGTACTGGTTCAGTTCGCTCTTGGATCTTTCTGGTGACCTGTCTACTCCAGGAGAAGCTAAGTCCCTGCTAGTTAATTATATGTTCATTGTTTTCTTGTCCAGCTTGCTATCATGATTTTGCCTTGCTAGCTGGAAGTTCTGGGATGCAGAGTGGCACCTCCGCACCGTGATCGGTGCGGAGGTCTTTTTGCACACTCTGCGTGGTCTTTTTGTAGTTTTTTGTGCTGACCGCAAAGATACCTTTTCTATCCTCAGTCTGTTTAGTAAGTCTGGCCTCCCTTTGCTGAAACTTGTTTCATTCCTGTGTTTGTGACTTTCATCTTAACTCACAGTCAATATATGTGGGGGGCTGCCTTTTCCTTTGGGGAATTTCTCTGAGGCAAGGTAGGCTTTATTTTCTACTCTAGGGCTCATTAGCTCTTAGGCTGTGAAGAGGCGTCTAGGTAGAGTTAGGTACGCTCCACGGCTATTTCTAGTGTGTGTGATAGGATTAGGGGATGCGGTCAGCAGAGCTCCCACTTCCCAGAGCTTGTTATGTGATAGTTTAACCATCAGGTCGTTCCGGGTGCTCCTAACCACCAGGTCCATAACAGTACACACTCACAGGGATGAGGAGTAAAACAGTTTAACAGGTTTATTGCTATGCAGCATAAATGAGATGGATTTAAAAGAATAACATGCAATACAAGTAACTGTGCTCTGTCAAAGTCATATATACATCACACTCTAATTCTACTTCAACCCTGCAAGTATAACGTAGCAGGGATTTTTTCCCGTATCATCTGGTTTAACTAAGTCCAAACGTGGGGGCCCAGTTGCCGCGGATGTTGTTGCGCAAATTAGAACAGTTGGTGCACTTAGATAAATACTAATGGCAATAGTCTGGGCTGTAGTGTACTCACTGTAAATAGCGCTGGTACAACCACAAGTCTCAGAAGGGCACTCACTGCGCATCTCCAACGGTCGTATGGGACTCTGGACACCAGCTGTAAGCGGCCGGATTCAGTCCTTTATATGGTGGGAGTGCAGGCAGAACTCTCCAAGTTCTTGATGTAGCTTGCTTCAGCGGGTAAAAACAAGCCGCGCTCTCTCCAACAGCACGGGTATATCCGAGGGGACAACAACACTGCAGCGTAGAGGGATGCAAATCCGCCGTGCTCAGTCTCTCACAGCAAGTTGCCACATGCGCTTCTTTCTCTGAATTTTTGCTTTCACTTTCTGCCCAGCTCCTCCCTCCAAGTCCCTCCTCATCCAATCCACGCTGTCATCTGACTGAAACAAGGGTCCCTGGAAATGGTAGTCCACTGCACCTCAGGGGAAAATCTGCTAATGTCTGTAGATCCATGTCTAACAGCAGCTGCAAAGCTCTTCTTAGTGTCTGTAAGTCCCAGTATACCAGTAGCTGCCCTGATAGTTCCCAGTGCAGGTGTTACATACGTACAGCACAGGATCTGAAGAGATGTGCAGGCAATCTTGTACCTTGTTGCAGGAGAGTGGTAAGAGACTGGATAGGCAGAATTATGTAGGCTGTCTAGTAACTTGTTCAAATCCCACCAAGGACAACATCTGCAAGGAGTTTGTATGTTCTCCCCGTGTTTGTGTGGCTTCCCTCCGGGTACTCCGGTTTCCTCCCACATTACAAAAACATACTGAAAGGGAATTTAGATTGTGAGCCCCATTGGGGACAGTGATGATAATGTGTGCAAACTGTAAAGCATGTGTGGTAGAGCACAGGAATGGCAGAAATTAGTTTGTCATCAGATACCTTGATCAAGCATGGCTGATGGTGCAGACAGCATCAGAAATAGCAAAGACAATTTTGTTATTAAATGTCTTGATTCAGGAGACTAAAGACTGGCAGCACCTAGAATAGCAAGAAATTGCAAGCTTTTGAGACTTCTCAGGTCTCTTCATCAGGCATAGACTAAAAGAAATTCTGAAGAATCACATATTTATGCACAACACAGCACAGAAAAGTGCCATAGACAAGATAGGTGACATGAAGCAGAATTATCATTATGTGAGTGACAAACAGTTATGTACATAAATATTGGAGGAGTTCATAGATAAGGAATGTTTTATTTTTCCCTGATTGGGGTCTGGTTCTGTTATGATGACCCCACATGGATAAATATGTGATTCTTCAGAATTTCTATTAGTCTATGCCTGATGAAGAGACCTGAGTAGTCTCGAAAGCTTGCAATGTGTTACCATCTTTTCAGTTAGCCAGTGGTGTCAACCACTGAGGACTCTCAATTCTACACATTTTTCAATCCACTGGCTAAAGGTACCGTCACACATAACGATATCGTTAACGATATTGTTGCTTTTTGTGACGTAGCAACGATATCGTTAACAAAATCGTTATGCGTGACAGCGACCAACGATCAAGCCCCTGCTGGAAGATCGTTGGTCGCTGGGGAAAGTCTAGCACTTTATTTTGTCGCTGGATCTCCCGCTGACATCGCTGAATCGGCGTGTGTGACACCGATCCAGCGATGTCTTCACTGGTAACCAGGGTAAATATCGGGTTACTAAGCGCAGGGCCGCACTTAGTAACCCGATGTTTACCCTGGTTACCGTTGTAAATGTCTGGTCATGTCCCTCGCCTTCAGCTTCCTGCACTGACTGGTGAGCGCCGGCCGTAAAGCAAAGCACAGCGGTGACGTCACCGCTGTACTTTACGGTCGGCGCTCACTCAGTGCGGGAAGCTGAAGGCGAGGGACATGACCAGACACCGGGAATGTAAGTATGTAGTGTTTGTTTTTTTACATTTACAACGATAACCAGGGTAAACATCGGGTTACTAAGCACGACCCTGCGCTTAGTAACCCGATATTTACCCTGGTTACCAGTGAAGACATCGCTGGATCGGTGTCACACACTCCGACAAAATAAAGTGCTGGACTTTCCCCAGCGACCAACGATCTTCCAGCAGGGGCCTGATCGTTGGTCGCTGTCACGCATAACGATTTCGTTAACGATATCGTTGCTACGTCACAAAAAGCAACAATATCGTTAACGATATCGTTATGTGTGACGGTACCTTTAGCCAGTGGATTGAAAAATGTGTAGAATTGAGAGTCCTCAGTGGTTGACACCTTTTAATGGCTAACTGAAAAGATGGTAACTAGTGTTGAGCATTCCGATACCGCAAGTATCGGGTATCGGCCGATACTTGCGGTATCGGAATTCCGATACCGAGATCCGATACTTTTGTGGTATCGGGTATCGGTATTGGATACATAGAGATGTGTAAAATAAAGAATTAAAATAAAAAATATTGATATATTTACCTCTCCGGCGGCCCCTGGACTCAGCGCGGGTAACCGGCAGGCTTCGTTGTTCAAAATCAGCGCTTTTAGGACCTGAGAATCACGTCCCGGCTTCTGATTGGTCGCGGGCCGCCCATGTGACCGCCACGCGACCAATCACAAGCCGCGACGTCACCGCAAGCAATTAACGCGCTCATTTTTAAAAATGAGCGCGTTAATGGCTTTCAAAGACGTAGCGGCTTGTGATTGGTCGCGGCCACGCGACCAATCACAAGCCGCGACGTCACCGCAAGCTATTAACGCGCTCATTTTTAAAAATGAGCGCGTTAATGGCTTTCAAAGACGTAGCGGCTTGTGATTGGTCGCGGCCAAGCGACCAATCACAAGCCGCGACGTCACCGCAAGCTATTAACGCGCTCATTTTTAAAAATGAGCGCGTTAATGGCTTTCAAAGACGTAGCGGCTTGTGATTGGTCGCGGCCAAGCGACCAATCACAAGCCGCGACGTCACCGCAAGCTATTAACGCGCTCATTTTTAAAAATGAGCGCGTTAATGACTTTCAAAGACGTAGCGGCTTGTGATTGGTCGCGGCCACGCGACCAATCACAAGCCGCTACGTCTTTGAAAGCCATTAACGCGCTCATTTTTAAAAATGAGCGCGTTAATAGCTTGCGGTGACGTCGCGGCTTGTGATTGGTCGCGTGGCCGCGACCAATCACAAGCCGCTACGTCTTTGAAAGCCATTAACGCGCTCATTTTTAAAAATGAGCGCGTTAATAGCTTGCGGTGACGTCGCGGCTTGTGATTGGTCGCGTGGCCGCGACCAATCACAAGCCGCTACGTCTTTGAAAGCCATTAACGCGCTCATTTTTAAAAATGAGCGCGTTAATAGCTTGCGGTGACGTCGCGGCTTGTGATTGGTCGCGTGGCGGTCACATGGGCGGCCCGCGACCAATCAGAAGCCGGGACGTGATTCTCAGGTCCTAAAAGCGCTGATTTTGAACAACGAAGCCTGCCGGTTACCCGCGCTGAGTTCAGGGGCCGCCGGAGAGGTAAATATATCAATATTTTTTATTTTAATTCTTTATTTTACACATCCCTATGGATCCCAGGGCCTGAAGGAGAGTTTCCTCTCCTTCAGACCCTGGGAACCATGAGAATACCTTCCGATACTTGATGTCCCATTGACTTGTATTGGTATCGGATATCGGTATCGGCGATATCCGATATTTTTCGGGTATCGGGCGATACTATCCGATACCGATACTTTCAAGTATCGGACGGTATCGCTCAACACTAATGGTAACACATTGCAAGCTTTCGAGACTACTCAGGTCTCTTCATCAGGCATAGACTAATAGAAATTCTGAAGAATTTATTTCAGTTCTTCAATACAAAAAGTGAATCTCATATCTTACAGTGGGGGAACTAAGTATTTGATCTCTTGCTGATTTTGTAAGTTTGCCCACTGACAAAGACATGAACAGTCTACAATTTTAAGCGTAGGTTAAAGAAGTTGTCCACTACAATAATTTTTTTTTTAATAAATCTTGCTATTATGTGCCACTGAAAACATCCACTGTGTTTATTTTAGCAATATTACATTTTATCATGCTGTAGCAGCACATCTTCAGTGCTGGATCCAGCTCTCATGGGGTTAATCGACAACTTCCTTTCTCCTGAGTTATTGTGCTCTAATACTACAAGTTCCATGATGCATTGCACTGGCCACTAAGCCTGAACCTACCACACCCACTCCAAAACACACCGAAACCCCTTCCTCCTCTCCCTCGTCTCTCTTAAAAAAGATTTGTGATGTCATTTCTATGGAACCCTCTGCCGTATGATGTTGTAATGAGTGATTCATTACTTACATTTAAGAGGGGACTGGATACCTTTCTGGAAAAGTATAATGTTACAGGGTATATATACTAGATTCCTTGTTAGGGTGTTGATCCAGGGAACTAGTCTGATTGCCGTATGTGGAGTCGGGAAGGAATTTTTTTCCCCAAAGTGGAGCTTACTATTTGCCACATGGTTTTTTTTTGCCTTCCTCTGGATCAACATGTTAGGGCATGTTAGGTTAGGCTGTTGTTATGGGCCTGGTGGTTAGGAGCACCCAGAACGACCTGATGGTTAAACTCACACAGGACAAGCTCTGGGAAGTGGGAGCTCTGCTGACCGCAACCCCTAATCCTATCACACAACTAGAAATAGCCGTGGAGCGTACCTAACATGACCTAGACGCCTCTTCACAGCCTAAGAGCTAACTAGCCCTAGAGATAGAAAATAAAGCCTACCTTGCCTCAGAGAAATTCCCCAAAGGAAAAGGCAGCCCCCCACATATATTGACTGTGAGTTAAGATGAAAGTCACAAACACAGAAATGAAACAGGTTTCAGCAAAGGGAGGCCAGACTTACTAAACAGACTGAGGATAGGAAAGGTATCTTTGCGGTCAGCACAAAAAACTACAAAAGACCACACAGAGTGCGCAAAAAGACCTCCGCACTGACTCACGGTGCGGAGGTGCCACTCTGCATCCCAGAGCTTCCAGCTAGCAAGGCAAAATCATGATAGCCAACTAGACAAGGAAACAATGAACAAATAATAACTAGCAGGGACTTAGCTTCTGTTGGAGCAGACAGGTCACCAGGAAGATCCGAGAGCGAACTGAACCAGTACAAGAACATTGACAGCTGGCATGGAGTAACGATCTGAGTGGAGTTAAATAGAACAGCCAGCCAAAGAATAAACTACGTCACCTGTGGAAGGAACCTCAGAAGCAGCAGCTCCACTCACAGCCACCAGAGGGAGTCCATGGACAGAACTCGCCGAAGTACCATCCATGACCACAGGAGGGAGTTCGAAAACAGAATTCACAACAGTACCCCCCCCCTTGAGGAGGGGTCACCGAACCCTCACCAGAGCCCCCAGGCCGATCAGGACGAGCCAAATGAAAGGCACGAACCAGATCGGCAGCATGAACATCAGAGGCAAAAACCCAGGAATTATCTTCCTGACCATAACCCTTCCACTTGACCAGGTACTAGAGTTTCCGTCTCGAAATACGAGAATCCAAAATCTTCACCACCACATACTCCAACTCCCCCTCGACCAACACCGGGGCAGGAGGATCAACGGAGGGAACCATAGGCGCCAAGTATCTCCGCAATAACGACCTATGGAACACATTATGGATGGCAAAAGAAGCTGGAAGGGCCAAACGAAATGACACAGGATTGAGAACCTCAGAAATCTTATACGGACCAATGAAACGAGGCTTAAACTAAGGAGAGGAAACCTTCATAGGAACATGACCAGATGACAACCAAACCAAATCCCCAACACGAAGTCGGGGACCAACACAGCGCCGGCGGTTAGTGAAACGTTGAGCCTTCTCCTGGGACAATGTCAAATTGTCCACCACATGAGTCCAAATCTGCTGCAACCTGTCCACCACCGTATCCACACCAGGACAGTCCGAAGGCTCAACCTGCCCTGAAGAGAAACGAGGATGGAAACCAGAATTACAGAAAAAAGGCGAAACCAAAGTAGCCGAGCTGGCCCGATTATTAAGGGCGAACTCAGCCAAAGGCAAGAAGGACGCCCAATCATCCTGATCAGCAGAAACAAAGCATCTCAGATATGTCTCCAAAGTCTGATTAGTTCGCTCGGTTTGGCCATTTGTCTGAGGATGGAAAGCCGAAGAAAAAGACAAATCAATGCCCATCTTAGCACAAAAGGACCGCCAAAACCTCGAAACAAACTGAGAACCTCTGTCCGAGACGATGTTCTCCGGAATGCCATGCAAACGAACCACATGCTGGAAAAACAATGGCACCAAATCAGAGGAGGAAGGCAATTTAGACAAGGGTACCAAATGGACCATCTTAGAGAAGCGATCACAAACCACCCAAATGACCGACATCCTTTGAGAGACAGGGAGATCTGAAATAAAATCCATGGAAATATGCGTCCAGGGCCTCTTCGGGACCGGCAAGGGCAAAAGCAACCCACTGGCACAAGAACAGCAGGGCTTAGCCCGAGCACAAATCCCACAGGACTGCACAAAGAACGCACATCCCGTGACAAAGAAGGCCACCAAAAAGATCTAGCCACCAAATCTCTGGTACCAAAGATTCCAGGATGACCCGCCAACACCGAACAATGAACCTCAGAGATAACTCTACTAGTCCATCTATCAGGGACAAACAGTTTCTCCGCTGGACAACGGTCAGGTCTATCAGCCTGAAACTTCTGCAGCACGCGCCGCAAATCAGGGGAGATGGCAGACAAAATTACCCCCTCTTTGAGAATACCCGCCGGCTCAGGAACACCCGGAGAGTCAGGCACAAAACTCCTTGACAGGGCATCAGCCTTCACATTCTTAGAGCCCGGAAGGTACGAAACCACAAAATCAAAACGGGAGAAAAATAGCGACCATCGAGCCTGTCTAGGATTCAACCGTTTGGCAGACTCGAGATAAGTCAAACTCTTGTGATTCGTCAAGACCACCACACGATGCTTGGCTCCTTCAAGCCAATGTCGCCACTCCTCGAATGCCCACTTCATGGCCAACAACTCTCGATTGCCAACATCATAATTGCGCTCAGCAGGCGACAATTTTCTAGAAAAGAAGGCACATGGTTTCATCACCGAGCCATCAGAACTTCTTTGCGACAAAACAGCCCTTGCTCCAATCTCAGAAGCATCAACCTCGACCTGAAACGGGAGCGAAACATCTGGCTGGCACAACACAGGGGCAGAAGAAAAACGACGCTTCAACTCCTGAAAAGCCTCTACAGCCCCCGAGGACCAATTGACCACATCAGCACCTTTCTTGGTCAAATCAGTCAATGGTTTAACAACACTAGAAATATTAGCGATGAAGCGACGGTAAAAATTAGCAAAGTCCAGGAACTTCTGCAGGCTCTTCACAGATGTCGGCTGAGTCCAATCATAAAGGGCCTGAACTTTAACAGGGTCCATCTCGATAGTAGAAGGGGAAAAAATGAAACCCAAAAATGAAACCTTCTGAACCCCAAAGAGACATTTCGACCCCTTCACAAACAAGGAATTCGCACGAAGGACCTGGAACACCATTCTGACCTGCTTCACATGAGACTCCCAATCATCCGAAAAGACCAAAATATCATCCAAATATACAATCATGAAACTATCGAAGTACTCTCGGAAGATGTCATGCATAAAGGACTGAAACACAGATGGAGCATTAGAAAGCCCGAATGGCATAACCAGGTACTCAAAATGGCCCTCGGGCGTATTAAATGCTGTTTTCCATTCATCGCCCTGTTTAATTCGCACAAGATTATACGCCCCTCGAAGATCTATCTTGGTGAACCAACTAGCCCCCTTAATCCGAGCAAACAAATCAGACAGCAGCGGCAAAGGGTACTGAAATTTGACTGTGATCTTATTAAGAAGGCGGTAATCAATACAAGGTCTCAAAGAGCCATCCTTCTTGGCCACAAAAAAGAACCCTGCTCCCAACGGTGATGACGACGGGCGAATATGACCTTTCTCCAAGGAATCCTTTATATAACTCCGCATAGCGGCGTGCTCTGGCACAGATAAATTAAACAGTCAGCCCTTAGGAAACTTACTACGAGGAATCATATTAATAGCACAATCGCAATCCCTATGAGGAGGTAAGGCACCAGATTTGGGCTCTTCAAATACATCCCGGTAATCTGACAAAAACTCAGGGACTTCAGAAGGAGTGGAAGGTGAAATTGACAGCAATGGAACATCACCATGTACCCCCTGACAACCCCAGCCAGACACAGACATAGATTTCCAATCCAATACTGGATTATGGACCTGTAGCCATGGCAACCCCAAAACGACCACATCATGCAGATTATGCAACACCAAAAAGCGAATATCCTCCTGATGTGCAGGAGCCATGCACATGGTCAATTGAGTCCAGTACTGAGGCTTATTGTTGGCCAAAGGCGTAGCATCAATTCCTCTCAATGGAATAGGATACTGCAAGGGCTCCAAGAAAAAACCACAGTGCCTGGCAAACTCCAAGTCCATCAAATTCAGGGCAGCGCCTGAATCCACAAATGCCATAACAGAATAGGACGACAGAGAGCAAATCAGAGTAACGGACAAAAGAAATTTAGACTGTACCATACCAATGGTGGCAGACCTAGCGAACCGCTTAGTGCGCTTAGGACAATCGGAGATAGCATGAGTGGAATCACCACAGTAAAAACACAGCCCATTCCAACGTCTGTGTTCTTGCCGTTCAGCTCTGGTCAAAGTCCTATCGTATTGCATAGGTTCAGGCCTATGCTCAGAGAATACCGCCAAATGGTGCACAGCTTTGCGCTCACGCAAGCGCCGATCGATCTGAATGGCCAAGGACATAGACTTATTCAGACCAGCAGGCATGGGAAATCCCACCATGACATCCTTAAGGGCTTCAGAAAGACCCTTTCTGAAAATTGCCGCCAGGTCACACTCATTCCACTGAGTAAGCACAGACCACTTTCTAAACTTCTGACAGTACACCTCCGCTTCATCCTGACCCTGACACAAAGCCAGCAAGATTTTCTCTGCCTGATCCACTGAATTTGGTTCATCATAAAGCAATCCAAGCGCCAGAAAAAATGCATCTACATCACGCAACGCAGGATCTCCTGGCGCAAGGGAAAATGCCCAGTCTTGAGGGTCACCACGCAACAAAGAAATAATGATTTTTACTTGTTGATCGGGGTCACCAGAGGAGCGGGGTTTCAAAGCTAGAAACCGTTTACAATTATTTTTGAAATTCAGGAATTTAGATCTATCCCCAGAAAACAAATCAGGAATTGGAATTCTAGGCTCTAACATCGGATTCTGAACCACAAAATCTTGAATGTTTTGTACCCTTGCAGTGAGATGATCCACACAAGAGGACAGACCTTGAATGTCCATATCTACACCTGTGTCCTGAACCACCCAGAGGTTAAGGGGAAAAGAAAGACAAAAAACACTGCAGAGAAAAAAAAATGGTCTCAGAACTTCTCTTATCCCTCTATTGAGATGCATTAATACTTTGGGCCAGCTGTACTGTTATGGGCCTGGTGGTAAGGAGCACCCGGAACGACCTGATGGTTAAACTCACACAGGACAAGCTCTGGGAAGTGGGAGCTCTGCTGACCGCAACCCCTAATCCTATCACACAACTAGAAATAGCCGTGGAGCGTACCTAACATGACCTAGACACCTCTTCACAGCCTAAGAGCTAACTAGCCCTAGAGATAGAAAATAAAGCCTACCTTGCCTCAGAGAAATTCCCCAAAGGAAAAGGCAGCCCCCCACATATATTGACTGTGAGTTAAGATGAAAGTCACAAACACAGAAATGAAACAGTTTTCAGCAAAGGGAGGCCAGACTTACTAAACAGACTGAGGATAGGAAAGGTATCTTTGCGGTCAGCACAAAAAACTACAAAAGACCACACAGAGTGCGCAAAAAGACCTCCGCACCGTGAGTCGGTGCGGAGGTGCCACTCTGCATCCCAGAGCTTCCAGATATCAAGGCAAAATCATGATAGCCAACTAGACAAGGAAACAATGAACAAATAATAACTAGCAGGGACTTAGCTTCTGCTGGAGTAGACAGGTCACCAGGAAGATCCAAGAGCGAACTGAACCAGTACAAGAACATTGACAGCTGGCATGGAGTAACGATCTGAGTGGAGTTAAATAGAACAGCCAGCCAAAGAATAAACTACGTCATCTGTGGAAGGAACCTCAGAAGCAGCAGCTCCACTCACAGCCACCAGAGGGAGTCCATGGACAGAACTCGCCGAAGTACCATTCATGACCACAGGAGGGAGTTCGAAAACATAATTCACAACAGGCTGTGGGCTGAACTAGATGGACTTAAAGTCTTCCTTCAACCTAAATAACTATGTTACTATGTTACTATGTATTTCTGTCCAACCTCCTCTTTTACATTTGTCCAACCCACACTCCATTACACACAGATAGATGGATAGATAGATAGATATAGATAATAGATAGATATGTATCTATCTATGCCTATTTACATAGATATGTCCATATCCATGTTTCTAAACCCCTTCACCCCTGGAGCTTTTTTTCATTTATTGCTCCCCTTCTTTCCAGAGCCATAATTTTTCCATTAATATGGCCATGTGAGGGCTTGTCTTTTGTGGGACAAGTTCTACTTTTGAATGACACCATTGGTTTTACCATGTTGTGTAATAGAAAATGTGAAAAAAAATCAAAGTGTGATGAAATTGCAAAAAAGTGCAATCCCACAGATTGGGATGCTTGACTTTTTTGCTAGGTTCACTAAATGCTAAGGCTGTGTGCACACGTTGCGGATTTGATTGCAGATCCGCATCATTTTGTGCCGCACGGAATTGCATCAAATTTGCAGTGTAGTGCACAACCAATGTAAGTCTATGGAAGCCGCAGACTTGTTGTGCACATGCTGCGGAAAAAGCCACACCGAAACGCAGCTTTTTTTTTCCGCAGCATGTCAGTACTTTTGTGCCGAACTGCAGCGGTTCTGCACCTTTAGACTTTCATTGAGTCAGGCACATCCGCAGCAAAACCGCAGATGTAAAAAAGATGTGCAGTTTTTCTGCGGATGTGGGTCTGAGAAACGCTGCAGTTTGGGAGGAGGGAAGTGTGTGGGCGGTGACTGTGTGCGTGTATGTGTGTGCGGGTGGGGTCTGTGGGCTGTTCGGATGTGTGCGGGACTGTTCAGGTGTGTGCGGGCGGGGTCTGCAGGCTGTTCGGATGTGTGCGGCGCTGTGCGGGACTGTTCAGGTGTGTGCGGGGCTGTTCAGGTGTGTGCAGGACTGTTCGGCTGTGCGCGGGGCTGTTCGGGTGTGTGCGGGGCTATTCGGGTGTGTGTGGGGCTGTGCGGGTGTGTGCCTGGCTGTTCGGGAGTGTGCGGGACTGTTCGGGTGTGTGCGGGGCTGTGCGGGACTGTTCAGATGTGTGCGGGGCTGTGCGGGACTGTTCGGGTGTGTGCGGGACTGTTTGGGTATGTGCGGGGCTGTGCGGGGGGTCTTTTGGGGTGTGTGTGCAAGCATCATCCGATGGGACTACAAGTACGCAGCATCCAATCTCCAGCTAATTCGGACAGTGGACACACACCCTACACTATCCATACATCTATCAATAGATATATTTATCCAGATATATCTATAGATAGTGTAGCATGGCTATAGGGTGTGTAGTCGACGGGAGATATGTGTCACATAGGTGGCTTGTCGCTGTGGTGTAGCCCGGAGTGTTTTCTTTATTGCACATAACCATGTATATATATACAGTATATATATATATGTGTGTTTCAGGACCTGTGGTGATGTCAGACCACATGTCTAATCATGTGATCGGTTCCTGGGTGTTGTTAGCTCTATATAAGACAGGCTAATGCTTTACACAGCAGATATGTGTGGAGGGGAAACCCTACTGAGTGTGTTAAGGCTCCAGGACTGAGCATGAAGGACTGGACACTTGCTTTTCTTCCCTGAGCCAAAGGATTTTTGTTTTCTGTTATTTTGCCATGTGGTTTAAGAAGCAATAAACCCTGTGAACTTTTAAAGGAACGTGCCTCTTGAGTGTCAGCCGTCGCACCTGAATGGGTGAAATCCCTACAATTGGTGGAGAATGCAGGCAGCGTTCCCAGCGGAGACGTAAGTCTATTTTGAATGTCCTGGGTCAAGTCTGTTGCAAGCCAGCAAGCATTGCCGGGAAAAATGGAGGACCTGCTGAAACACTTGGTCCAGTTGCAGCCACAGCAGGAGCAGCTGCAGCAGATACAGCAAGAGACTAACAGGCTGTTGATGCAGCAGATGCAACAGAGCCAGCAGGAGCAACGGCAGCAGATGCAGCTTCTGGCAACCACCATCCAGGGCAAGACGAATGCCCCAACCCCAGGTCTGGCTGATGACACCCACGTCCGGAAGACGGTAAGGCGCGCATTGCAGAAAATGACCCCGGGGGATGATGTTGAGGCCTTCCTGACGGTGTTTGAGAGGGTCGCTGAGAGGGAAAAACTCCCGCTAGAGCAGTGGGCAGAGGTACTGGCGCTATACCTGACGGGAGAACCCCAGAAGGCGTACTATGACTTGACCTTGCAGGATGCCAAAGAGTATCACAAATTGAAAGCCGAGATTCTTTCACGTTTGGGGGTGACACTGACTGTCAGGGCACAGCGAATTCACTGCTGGGCCTATCACCGGGACAAACCACCTCGCTCCCAAATGTTTGACCTGTTGCACCTAGCTACAGCCAGAGTCATCTACACCTGCACAGATGGTAGAATGGGTGATGATGGATCGGTTTGTCCATTCCCTCCCGAGGCCTATACAGACTTGGGTTGCCCAGGGTGATCCCCAGAATGCGGACGAGCTGATCGGATTGGTTGAGAGATACCAAGGGTTGGAAGGCTCCTTCGGGAGGCAGCCCATGCCGTACTGGGGGTCCCAGAAGGGAGTTGAGTCTCAAAAAGGGGTGGGGCGTCCAAGGTCACAAAGGGTGGGGGAGATGGTGCCCAAGGTCCCTATGGGTGATATTGTTTGCTGGAGGTGCCACAAGCCAGGACATATAGCTGCTCGTTGTTCCCAGACCACTGAGCAGATGGACTGCAGCATGGGACGCCATAGTTAATACTATGCGTATCCAGCCGGCAGTGTGAACTCTCCATCCAACGAGGGACCTCAAGCGTGTCCCGCAAAGGTGAACGGTCAAGCGGTAACGGCGCTGTTAGACTCGGGGAGCTTAGTGACCCTGGTGAGGGCCACTTTTCCTCTCCACCTGCTCCCGGGAAAGAAGGTCGGAGTGCGATGCATACATAGTGATGCAAAGGACTATCCTATGGCCAGGGTAGACATTGAAACGGCATGTGGCACTGAGTCCCATATAGGCGGCGTCATTCAGGACTTGTTGCACCCTATAATTATATTGGCCGGGATTTCTGTTTGTTTTGGGATTTGTGGGGAAAAGGTTCTCAGCTCCCTAGCAAGAGTAGGGAACCAATGAACCCTGGAAGGGTGTCGCCACACCCAGAGACAGACAGGTTTCCTTTTTGTGTTCTGGTTGGGGATGAGGAGGAAGTATCCCCTGCATCTGACATTATGGAGTTAGAGGTAACCGGTGAAAATTTTGGGACTGCCCAACATAAGAACCCCACTTTGAGGGAAGCCTTTAATAATGTCACAGTTATTAACGGGGTGGTACAGGAGCCGGGGGCAGACACAAGATTTACTCATTTTCTGATGAGTGGGAAGTTGTTGTACTGGGTCACGAAAATAAGGGAGGAGTTGGTAGAGCAGTTGGTAGTGCCGGGTCCATATAGACGGAAGGTGTTTGATATGGCCCATTCACACATCTTGGGTGGACACCTAGGGGTGGAAAAAACGCAGGAACGGGTTGTGCAGAGATTCTATTGGCCTGGGTGTCACCAGGAAATAGTGAACTATTGCAGGTTCTGCCCTACATGTCAGCTAACTGCTCCCACTCCTCATTTCTGGAACCCCCTTGTGCCATTGCCCATTATTGAGGTGCCATTTGAGAGAATTGCCATGGACTTGGTCAGTCCCTTAGTTAAATCAGCCCGGGGCCATCAGTATATTTTAGTCATCCTGGACTATGCCACACGCTATCCTGAGGCAATTCCCTTGAGAAATTCGTCCTCGAAGAGTATAGTCCGTGAGTTGGTCCATGTGTTTTCCTGGACAGGTCTGCCGAAGGAGATCCTGACTGACCAGGGGACACCTTTCATGAGCAAGGTGATGAGGGAGTTATGCAAAGTCCTGAAAATCTCCCAATTGAGGACCTCAGTGTATCATCCCCAGTCAGATGGCCTTGTTGAGAGATTTAACAAAACACTGAAGAGCATGCTGAGAAAAGCTATAGAGAAAGACGGTAGAGACTGGGATTGTCTCTTACAATATCTGATGTTTTCCATTCGTGAAGTTCCACAGGCCTCCACAGGGTTGTCACCGTTTGAGCTTCTATATGGCCGACATCCGTGAGGACTCCTGGATATAGCCAAGGAAACCTGGGAAGCCGAAGTCACGCCCCACAGAAGCGTCATTGAGCATGTGGCCCTGATGCAGCAGAGGATTGCAAAGGTGATGCCTATCGTGAAAGAACACCTCCTCCAGGCACAAGAAGCTCAGGCCAGGGTCTACAACCAGTCTGCAAGAGTTAGGCAGTTCAATCCGGGAGACCGAGTTCTTGTGTTAGTTCTGATGGTGGAAAGCAAGTTCATGGCCAAATGGCAAGGGCCATATGGGGTCGTCGAGAAACTTGGTGAGGTAAATTATAAAATTCACCAACCGGGAAGACGGAAACCATTCCAAGTTTACCATGTCAACCTCATCAAGCCATGGCAAGATAGAGAGCCGGCAGTAACTCCATCTTTGTTAAGCAACCCAGAAGGTTAGTTTGGAGTGGTTACTATAGCGGAGATGCTATCGAAGACCCAGAAACAGCAGTGCCGGGAGTTGCTCCAGAAAAACAGGGACATGTTTTCAGAGTTGCCAGGACACACGAAGGTCATAGAGCACGAGGTCCTAACAGAGCCACATGTGCGGGTGAACGTGAAGCCCTATCGTATTCCTGAGGCTCGTCGAGAATAATCTCTAAGGAGGTGGAGCGTATGTTGAAGCTTGGAGTCATTGAGGAATCCAAGAGCGGTTGGTCGAGCCTAATTGTCCTGGTCCCAAAATCTGATGGAGAGTGGAGGTTTTGCAATGACTATCGGAAGTTGAATGAGGTCTCCAAGTTCGATGCTTATCCCATGCCCCGCATTGATGAGCTCATCGAAAGGCTTGGGCACGCCAGATATATAACCACCTTGGATTTGACGAAGGGGTATTGGCAGATCCCCATGGCACAGGAAGCCAAGGAGAAGACGGCGTTTTCTACACCAGATGGATGCTTCCAGTATGTCCGGATGCTGTTTGGCCTACAGGGAGCTCCGGTGACCCTCCAGAGGGCTATGGATAGAGTCCTTGCACCCCATAAGCCATACACTGCTGTGTACCTGGATGATATTGCCATCTTTAGTCTGGACTGGGAGAGTCATCTGGAAAAAGTCCAAGCGGCGTTTGATGCTCTAAGAGAGGGGGGGTTTACAATAAACCCGAAGAAGTGTGCCTTGGGTAAGGAAGAAGCTAAGTACCTAGGCTATATAGTGGGTCGTGGAGAAATAAAGCCCCAAATCAGGAAAGTGGAGGCAATCCAAACATGGCCAAAACCACTCTCCAAAAAGCAAGTTAAAGCTTTTCTGGGGATCGTGGGTTATTACAGGAGGTTCATCCCGAACTTCGCCACAGTGGCTGCGCCTCTGACTGATCTGCTAAAGGGGACAAAATCAGTGATGGTTAAATGGTCCGAAGAGACAGAGTCAGCCTTCCAAGAATTGAAAGGGGCTCTATGTAAGCAGCCCGTTCTGATGGCCCCAGACTTCAAGAAAGAATTTATTCTTCAGACAGATGCCTCAGATGTTGGGGTAGGAGCAGTCCTTTCCCAAGAGCTACATGGGGAGGAGCATCCTGTTCTCTATCTGAGTAGAAAGCTGTCCTCATCTGAGTAGAACTACTCAGTCATAGAAAAAGTGTGTTTGGCCATAAAGTGGGCTGTGGACACGTTACGGTACTAACTGGGGGGATACTGCCAGCTGACATACTTTTCCGTCAGCTGGCAGAAATGGGTTAAGGAACAATATGTTTCAGCTAAAAAATGAAAAAAAAATGGCGTGGGCTCCCGCGCAATTTTCTACGCCAGAGGGGGAAAGCTGACGGCCGGGGGCCAATATTTGTAGCCTGGGAAGGGGGTAATACCCATAGCCCCTCCCAGGCTATGAAAATCAGCCCGCAGCTGTCTGCGTAGCTTTTACTGGCTATTAAAATAAGGGGACCCCCCCAAAATCTGACTTGGGGTCCCCCTATATTTTATAGCCAGAAAGGCTGCGCAGACATCTGCGGGTTGATATTCATAGCCTAGAGAGGGACCATGGATATTGCCCCCCCCCCCCGGCTACAAATACCAGTCCACAGCCGCCCCAGAAATGGCGCATCTGTAAGATGCATCAATTCTGGCACTTAGCCCCTCTCTTCCCACTCCCGTGTAGTGGTGGGATATGGGGTAATAAGGGGTTAATGTCACCCTGCTATTGTAAGGTGACATTAAGCCGGGATAATAACGGAGAGGCGTCAATAAGACGCCGATCCATTATTAATCCTATAGTAGTGAAAGAGTTTAAAAAAAAAAAGGCACAGCCAGAAAAAAGGATTTTAATATTCTTCATTTAACCATACTTACCATGCTTCAGTGCCTGCAAAAAACGTAAAATAAACCGTATACTCCCTGTCCAACGGAGTCCAATTAATAATGAGGGTCCCATGATGATCTCCCCTATAGAACAGTGACATCGGGTGATGTCACTGCTCTATAGGACCTTCAGTGACACACTGACAGGAGACAATGGCTCCTGCAGTGCATCACTGAGGTTACTATAGTTCAGAGTCTCACTTTATGGCATTTGCTGTGTGGGAAATTTCTCACACAGCAGTGCCAGAAGTGAGACTAGGGACTATTTTCTCACAGGGGCATAGGAATACATTGTGGGGAATACATTGTGGAAGGATATCTTCCATCATTGTAATCCTGTGTTAGGAATTCCTGTGAGTATAGTGTTTGTTTATTATTTTTAAATTTTTTACAGGTGACACTGGCATCGGGGATCAATGTGACAAGTGATGGTGAGTATGTACTCTATGTTATATGTACTGTATGTCTATATGTATGTTGTATGTATGTACTGTATGTGGCATGTTGCATGTCATATATTGCATGTGCATGTCGCATGTTGTCGCATGGTGCATGTCGTCGCATGGTGCATGTGGTCGCATGGTGCATGTGGTCACATGATGCATGTCGCATGGTGCATGTCGCATGGTGCATGTCGACACATGTCGCATGGTGCATGTTGCATGTCGCATGTTGTCGCATGGTGCATGTCGCATGTGAATGTCGCCGCATGTTGCATGTTGTCACATGGTGCATGTCGCATGGTGCATGGCAACACATGTTGCATATCGCATGTTGTCGCATGGTGAATGTCGCATGTTAATGTTGCCACATGTTGCATGTTGTCGCATGGTGCATGTCGCCGCATGTTGTCGCATGGTGCATGTCGCATGTGAATGTTGTCGCATGTTGTCGCATGGTGCATGTGCATGTCGCCACATGTTGCATGTCGCACGTTTTCGCATGGTGCATGTCGCATGGTGCAAGTTGCCGCATGCTGCATGTTGTCGCATGGTGCATGTGCATGTCGCCACATGTTGCATGTCACATGTTGTCACATGGTGCATGTTGCATGGTTCATGCCGCCACATGTTGCATGCCACCGCATGTTGCATGTTGTCGCATGGTGCATGTCGCAAGTGCATGTCGCCACATGTTACATGTCGCATGTTGTCACATTTTGCATGGTGCATGTCGCGACATGTTTCATGTCGCATGTCGCCGCATGTTGCATGTTGTCGCATGGGGCATGTCACATGGTGCATGTCGCATGTGGCCACATTTTGCATGTCGTCGCATGGTGCATGTCATCGCATGGTGCATGTCGCATGTGCATGTTGTCGCACTGTGCATGTCGCACTGTGCATGTCGCATGTTGGTGCATGTCGCCACATGTTGCATGTCATATGGTGCATGTCGCATGTCGTCGTATGGTGCATGTCACATGTCATCACATGGTGCATGTCGCATGTTGATGCATGTCTTCGCATGGTGCATGTCATCGCACGGTGCATGTCGCATGTTGGTGCATGTCGCCACATGTTGCATGTCGTCGCATGGTGCATGTCGCATGGTGCATGTTCTGTATGTGTGTAATGTATGTTGTATGTATGTATGTACTGTATATGTGTGTATGTGATTGTGTTTTTTTTACATTTAACACATTAGCCGGATGATGGGACTACTACTGTCCCATCATTGGCTAATGTGTCACTCGCTGTCACTGTAGCAGACAGAGCCCGATGGGACTTGTAGTCCCATCGGACGATGCCTGCACACAGAGACACACACACCAATGACCCCCACCCCCCGCTGCCGCACCGGCCACCACCGCATTGGCCGCACATCTCAGCACATGAGCGCGGCCGGCCAGCAGAACCCAGCCCTGCCCGCAGATCCCAGCACAGCCCCGCCCACCCCAGCACAGCCCCGTAGGCAGCTCCCAGCCCCGCCCACAGCCCAGTCACTCTTGAGTGACTGCTGTCTGTGGAGGCTGGTCACGGCTGCTGCTGACATCACGTAAATTTCCAGAGTTTGGAAATTGACGTGACCTCGGCGGAAGTTAGCGGCGGCTGCAGTCTGGGGGTCACGTAACCCAGACTCAGCCGCCGGCATAGCGCCAATCACAGGCGAAAACGGCAGCAGAAGGTATTTATTAAATTCATTAGGGGCCCAGGTGGGATACATTGGGGGGGTTAACTGAAAGTAGTGGACAACCCCTTTAATTTTAACATTGAGTAATAGAATATCAAAAATAAAATGCAGAATATCACATTGAATAAATTATATAAATTTATTCACATTTTGCAGTGAGAAATAAATATTTGATCCCTCTGGCAAACAAGACTTAATACTTGGTGACAATACCCTTGTTGGCAAGCACACAGTAGTCAGATGTTTTTTGTAGTTGATGATGAGATTTGCGCACATGTCAGGAGGAATTTTGGTCCACTCTTCTTTGCAGATCATCTCTAAATCATTAAAATTTTGAGGCTGTCACTTGGCAACTCAGAGCTTCAACTCAATCCATAAGTTTTCTATAGGATTAAGGTCTGGAGACTGGCTAGGCCACTCAATGACCTAAATGTGCTTCTTTTTAAGCCACTTCTTTGTTGTCTTGGCTGTATATTTTGGGTCCGTGTCTTGCTGGAAGACCCAGCCACGACCCATTTTTAATGTTCTGGCGGAGGGAAGGAGGTTGTCAATCAGGATTTTAGGGTACATGGCTCCATCCATTCTCCCATTGATGCGGTGAAGTAGTCCTGTGCAGAGAAACACCTCCAAAACATAATGCTTTTGTCAGTGGGAAAACTTACAAAATTAGCAAGGGATCAAATACTTATTTCCCTCACTGTATATAGTCATTACAAACAGAGTGATCTATTTTAAGTGTTTTTTTCTGTTAATGTTGATGATTATGAAAACCCAAAAATGACAGAAAAAAGACTGGCACATCCAAACTAGTGTGAATAGGTGCATACCAGGAGCAGCTACCTCCATATATAATATACAAAAAAAGGTTGCACTCTATCATGCCAAAACACATCAAATATGAAATACATGAAATATGAATTGCAAACTTGCTTTTTGAACATTAGGAAAAAAATTTTTTGAGACGCTTAGCACAGAATTTGGCCAAATAGTGTGAGCCCATCAACCATCGAATGTATTTCATATTTGACGTGTTTTGGCACGATAGAGTGCAACCTTTTTTTGTATATGAAAACCCAAAAGTCATTTCAGTAAATTAGAATACTTTATAACACCAGCTTGAAAAATGATTTTAAAATTCAAAATATTGGCCTACCGAAATGTATGTTGGCATGGAGGCAATCAGCCTGTGACGCTGCTGAGGTGTTATTGAAGCCCAGGTTGCTTTGATTCTGTATTGTTGGGTCTGATGTCTCTCATCTTCCTCCTGACAATACCCCATAAATTCTTTATCAATCAAGCACAGTGATTGTTTTTCAACCAGGTATTGGTACTTTTGGCAGTGTGGACAGGTGCCAAGTCCTGCTGAAGAATGATATGTCCATCTCCCAAAAGTTTGTCAGCAGAGGGAAGCATGAAGTGCTCTAGCATTTCCTGGTAGATGGCTGAACTAACTTTGGTCTTGATACAACAATGGATCTACACCAGCAGATGACATGGCTCCCCAATCCATCACTGATTGTGGAAACTTCACACTAGACCTCAAGCAGTTTGGTAAGTGTACCTCCCCACTTTTCCTCTGGACTCTGGGATCTTGATTTTCCAATGAAATGCAAAATTTACTTTCATCTGAAAACAACACCTTGGACCACTGAGCAACAGTCCCGTTCGTATTCTCCTTGGCTCAGGTAAGACACTTCTGGCGTTGTCTATTGGTCATGAGTGGCTTGACACAAGGAATGCGACACTTGTAGTCCATGTCCTGGATACGTCTGTGTGTGGTGGCTCTTGAAGCAATGACTCCAGCAGCAGTCCACTCCTTGTGAATCTCCCCCCAATTTTTGAATAGGCTTTTTCTTTACAATCCTTTCAAGGCTGCGGTTATCCCGGTTGCTTGTGCACCTTTTTCTACCACACTTTTTCCTTCCACTCAACTTTCCATTAATATGCTTGGATACAGCACTCTGTGAACATCCAGCTTCTTTAGCAATGACCTTTTGTGGCTTATCCTCCTTGTGTAGCATGTCAATGACTGCCTTCTGGACGTCTGTCAAGACAGCAGTCTTCCCCATGATTGTGGAGCCTACTGAAACAGACTAAAGGTACCGTCACACTAAGCGACGCTGCAGCGATACCGACAACGATCCGGATCGCTGCAGCGTCGCTGTTTGGTCGCTGGAGAGCTGTCACACAGACAGCTCTCCAGCGACCAACGATGCCGGTAACCAGGGTAAATATCGGGTAACTAAGCGCAGGGACGCGCTTAGTAACCCGATGTTTACCCTGGTTACCATCCTAAAAGTAAAAAAAAACAACCACTACATACTTTACTTACCTACCGCTGTCTGTCCTCCAGCGCTGTGCTCTGCTCTCCTCCTGTACTGGCTGTGAGCACAGCGGCCGGAAAGCAGAGCGGTGACGTCACCGCTCTGCTTTCCGGCTGCCCGACTATCACAGCCAGAGCAGGAGGAGTGCAGAGCACAGCGCTGGAGGACAGACGGCTGTAGGTAAGTATGTAGTGTTTGTTTTTTTTTACTTTTAGGATTGTAACCAGGGTAAACATCGGGTTACTAAGCGCGGCCCTGCGCTTAGTTACCCGATGTTTACCCTGGTTACCAGTGAAGACATCGCTGAATCGGTGTCACACACGCCGATTCAGCGATGTCTGCGGGGAGTCCAGCTGCCAAATAAAGTTCTGGACTTTCTTCCCCGACCAGCGACAGCACAGCAGGGGCCTGATCGCTGCTGCCTGTCACACTGGACGATATCGCTAGCGAGGACGCTGCAACGTCACGGATCGCTAGCGATATCGTCTAGTGTGACGGTACCTTTAGGGACCTTTTTAAACACTTCTTAAGCCTTTTCAGGTGTTTTTTGTTAATTATTCTAATTTACTGAGATAAAGACTTTTGGGTTTTCATTGGCTGTAAGCCATAATCATCAACATTAACAGAAATAAACACTTGAAATAGATCACTCTGTTTGTAATGATTCTATATAATATATGAGTTTCAGTTTTTGTATTGAAGAACTGAAATAAATCAACTTTTTGATAATCTAATTTTGTGAGAAGCACCTGAAGCTGTGAGAATAGGACCTGGTACGAGCGATGCATCCACTTGGCAATCGCTGAAAGTGCACTGACGATGGAGTGACCACAGAAGGTTACATAATTGATTATCTTAACTTTTACTATGTTAGACTAAAAGTCATAAAAATGGAGTGACTGTATGTGGTCACCATAAATATTTAGATTATTTACATTAACCACTCTTTGACAATGGCTTGACACACTCCATGGCTTCTTGGTAGGAACAAGGTATCATCCTTGTACAATTACAGTCTGATTGTTATGTTTGTTTGAACATTTCTATATGTTTAATGAATGGCCCCCACCTCTAACCAATTGTACAGACTTATTAACTCCGTTGTTTTGTTGCGCTGGAGTCCCATGTTTGCGTGAATTTCCTCCAGGTTCTCCAGTTTCCTCCCACACATCAAGGACAAACTGATAGGGAATGTTGATTATGAGCCCCAATTGGGACAGCGATGATGTTGTTTGTAAAGTGCTGTGGAATTAATGATGGTATATAATATAAGTAATATAAATAATACACTTTCCATTTTTTAAAAATGAACTAAATTCAAATGCATGAGTTTCCATAGCCAAAAATGTACTGGTGGGATTATTTGCTTTGCATGAAAGTAATCCTACCACTTATAAATATAAATAATGCTTGAAAACAAAACGAGTCCTCTGGGGTAAGGTGTAATGTGAACGATTTGCACAGAGATGTAGTATGTCAGGGCCACAGAAATAAAATACAGCATCATTAAAACACCAGCATCAATAAATCCCCCAGCATATACTGCAGCCTGAAAAAAGATTTGTCTGCATTGTCTGCCGTTTTTTTAGTGTTGCTTCATTATTAGTGTTGAGCGATACCGTCCGATACTTGAAAGTATCGGTATCGGATAGTATCGGCCGATACCCGAAAAATATCGGATATCGCCGATACCGATATCCGATACCAATACAAGTCAATGGGACATCAAGTATCGGAAGGTATTCTCATGGTTCCCAGGGTCTGAAGGAGAGGAAACTCTCCTTCAGGCCCTGGGATCCATAGGGATGTGTAAAATAAAGAATTAAAATAAAAAATATTGATATATTTACCTCTCCGGCGGCCCCTGAACTCAGCGCGGGTAACCGGCAGGCTTCTTTGTTCAAAATCAGCGCTTTTAGGACCTGAGAATCACGTCCCGGCTTCTGATTGGTCGCGGGCCGCCCATGTGACCGCCACGCGACCAATCACAAGCCGCGACGTCACCGCAAGCTATTAACGCGCTCATTTTTAAAAATGAGCACGTTAATGACTTTCAAAGACGTAGCGGCTTGTGATTGGTCGCGGCCACGCGACCAATCACAAGCCGCTACGTCTTTGAAAGCCATTAACGCGCTCATTTTTAAAAATGAGCGCGTTAATAGCTTGCGGTGACGTCGCGGCTTGTGATTGGTCGCGGCCACGCGACCAATTCAAAGCCGCTACGTCTTTGAAAGTCATTAACGCGCTCATTTTTAAAAATGAGCGCGTTAATAGCTTGCGGTGACGTCGCGGCTTGTGATTGGTCGCGGCCACGCGACCAATCACAAGCCGCTACGTCTTTGAAAGCCATTAACGCGCTCATTTTTAAAAATGAGCGCGTTAATAGCTTGCGGTGACGTCGCGGCTTGTGATTGGTCGCGGCCACGCGACCAATCACAAGCCGCTACGTCTTTGAAAGCCATTAACGCGCTCATTTTTAAAAATGAGCGCGTTAATAGCTTGCGGTGACGTCGCGGCTTGTGATTGGTCGCGGCCACGCGACCAATCACAAGCCGCTACGTCTTTGAAAGCCATTAACGCGCTCATTTTTAAAAATGAGCGCGTTAATAGCTTGCGGTGACGTCGCGGCTTGTGATTGGTCGCGGCCACGCGACCAATCACAAGCCGCTACGTCTTTGAAAGCCATTAACGCGCTCATTTTTAAAAATGAGCGCGTTAATAGCTTGCGGTGACGTCGCGGCTTGTGATTGGTCGCGTGGCCGCGACCAATCACAAGCCGCTACGTCTTTGAAAGTCATTAACGCGCTCATTTTTCAAAAATGAGCGCGCTAATAGCTTGCGGTGACGTCGCGGCTTGTGATTGGTCGCGTGGCGGTCACATGGGCGGCCCGCGACCAATCAGAAGCCGGGACGTGATTCTCAGGTCCTAAAAGCGCTGATTTTGAACAACGAAGCCTGCCGGTTACCCGCGCTGAGTCCAGGGGCCGCCAGAGAGGTAAATATATCAATATTTTTTATTTTAATTCTTTATTTTACACATCTCTATGTATCCGATACCGATACCCGATACCACAAAAGTATCGGATCTCGGTATCGGAATTCCGATATCGCAAGTATCGGCCGATACCCGATACTTGCGGTATCGGAATGCTCAACACTATTCATTATAGCTCAGTTATAATCAGTAATAGCAATTTAGGGCTCATACACATCGGCATAAATAAAATCGCTCTGATGTTGATCCAGAAAAGTAGGACGAGTGTCATGCGAGTACAATGCGATTTTTCTCACATAGTATTCGTATGACAGACATATAAAATGCATTTTTTTTTCTCTGCAACTATTATTCTACAATCATTTACAGGACCAATTACAGTGTTCTATGCTATAGAATGGTAATGTATCCTTAAACATCGGACATCATAAGGATGGTGTGCGTGCCGTCGGTTTTTTTTTCTTGCACATATTGATTTGCATTGGTAAGTCTCATCCAATATATGCGGCCACTCGCAGTGTGCTGTGATGTTGTTCTTAGGCCACATTCACACATTCAGTATTAAGTCAGTATTTTACATCAGTATTTGTAAGCCAAAACCAGGAGTGGAACAATTAGAGGAAAGGTATAATAGAAACATGTCACCACTTCTGCATTTATCACCCACTCCTCCACCCATAGGGGTGGAGCCGCATATTCATTACTATAATGAGCAGTACCATGTGACCGCTCACTACAGGAAGAATCTGCCTGCACCGGGCTACAGACGTGAAGGGACCGTGCCAGGAGCAGGTGAGTATGACGGGGGGGGGCAGTGCGCGATATTCACCTGCTCCCCGTTCCACCGTCGGCGCCGCTGCGTCTTCCCCTGCAGTGACGCTCAGGTCTAAGGGCGCGATGACGCGATTAGTGCTCGCCGCCTTCTGCCTGAACAGTCAGTGCAGAAGACAGGGAAGACACAGCGGCGGTCGGCGCTGGAACGGGGAGCAGGTGAATACAGCAAGTGCCGGGGGCCTGAGAGGTGAGTATGTAATTTTTTTATTTTTTTTAATCTCAGCAACAGTATATGGGGCAAATATCTGTATATGGCATCTTATGGGGCCATGTGCAGCATTATATGGGGCAAATATCTGTATGGAGCATCTTATGGGGCCATGTGCAGCATTATATAGGGGCAAAAATCTGTATGGAGCATCTTATGGGGCCATGTGCAGCATTATAAGGGGCAAATATCTGTATGGAGCATCTTATGGGGCCATGTGCAGCATTATAAGGGGCAAAAATCTGTATGGAGCATCTTATGGGACCATGTGCAGCATTACATGGGGCAAATATCTGTATGGGGCAATTTGCTGATTATATGGGGCAAATATCTGTATGGAGCATCTTATGGGGTCATGTGCAGCATTATATGGGGCAAATATCTGTATGGAGCATCTTATGGGGCCATGTGCAGCATTATATGGGGCAAATATCTGTATGGAGCATCTTATGGGGCCATGTGCAGCATTATATGTGGCAAATATCTGTATGGGGCAATTTGCTGCATTATATGGGGCAAATATCTGTTTGGAGCATCTTATGGGGTCATGTGCAGCATTATATGTGGCAAATATCTGTGTGGGGCCATGTGCAGCATTATATGGGGCAAATACTGTATCTGTATGGAGCATCTTATGGGGCCATGTGCAGCATTATATGTGGCAAATATCTGTATGGAGCAATTTGCTGCATTATATGGGGCAAATATCTGTATGGAGCATCTTATGGGGTCATGTGCCACATTATATGGGGCAAATATCTGTATGGAGCAATTTGCTGCATTATATGGGGCAAATATCTGTATGGAGCATCTTATGGGGTCATGTGCCACATTATATGTGGCAAATATCTGTGTGGAGCCATGTGCAGCATTATATGGGACAAATATCTATATGGGGCCATGTGCAGCATTATATGGGGCAAATACTGTATGGAACATGTTATGGGGCCATGTGCAGCATTATATGGGGGAAATATCTGTATGGAGCATCTTATGGGGCCATGTACAGCATTATATGGGGCAAATATCTGAATGGAGCATCTTATGGGGCCATGTGCAGCATAATATGGTGCAAATATCTGTATGGGGCAATTTGCTGCATTATATGGGGCAAATATCTGTATGGAGCATCTTATGGGGTCATGTGCAGCATTATATGTGGCAAATATCTGTGTGGGGCCATTTGCAGCATTATATGGGGCAAATATCTGTGTGGGGCCAAGTGCAGCATTATATGGGGCAAATATCTGTATGGGGCCATGTGCAGCATTATTTGGGGCAAATATCTGTATGGGGCTATGTGCAGCATTATATGTGGCAAATATCTGTCTGGGGCCATGTGCAGCATTATATGGGGCAAATATCTGTATGGGGCAATTTGCTGCATTATATGGGGCAAATATCTGTATGGAGCATCTTATGGGGTCATGTGCAGCATTATATATGGCAAATTTCTGTGTGGGGCCATGTGCAGCATTATATGGGGCAAATACTATATCTGTATGGAGCATCTTATGGGGCCATGTGCAGCATTATATGGTGCAAATATCTGTATGGGGCAATTTGCTGCATTATATGGGGCAAATATCTGTATGGAGCATCTTATGGGGTCATGTGCAGCATTATATGTGGCAAATATCTGTGTGGGGCCATGTGCAGCATTATATGGGGCAAATATCTGTGTGGGGCCATGTGCAGCATTATATGTGGCAAATATCTGTGTGGGGCCATGTGCAGCATTATATGGGGCAAATATCTGTGTGGGGCCATGTGCAGCATTATATGGGGCAAATATCTGTGTGGGGCCATGTGCAGCATTATATGGGGCAAATATTTGTATGGAGCATCTTATGGGGCCATGTGCAGCATTATATGGGGCAAATATCTGTATGGGGCCATGTGCAGTATTATATGGGGCAAATATCTGTATGGGGCCATGTGCAGCATTATATGGGGCAAATATTTGTATGGAGCATCTTATGGGGCCATGTGCAGCATTATATGGGGCAAATATCTGTATGGGACCATGTGCAGCATTATATGGGGCAAATATCTCTATGGAGCATCTTATGAGGCCAGGTGGAGCATTATACAGGGCAAATGTGTCTATGGAGCATCTTATGGGGCCATAATCAGCATTTGTGCAGGGTTGTATGGGGCAATTGTCTGTATGGAGCATCTTATGGGGTCATAATCAACATTTGTGCAGCATTATATGAGGCATATTTTAATATGGAGCATCTTTTGGAGTCCATCATAAACTGTATGGAGCATTATATGGGGCGTATTTTGTTGGGAGCATCTTATGGCGCCATCATGAACTGTATGGAGCATTATATGAGGCTCCTGATTCAATATGGATATTCAAAAACACTTAAACTACTGATGTCTCAATTAATTTCACTTTTATTGGTACCTATTTTTATTTTTGAAATTTACCAGTAGCTGCTGCATTTTCCACCCTAGGCTTATACTTGAGTCATTAAGTTTTCCCAGTTTTTTGTGGCAAAATTAGGGGTTCGGCTTATACTTGGATCGGCTTATACTCAAGTATATATGGTATATATATATATATATTGTGGTAGATCGGCTCACTAGGCTGCATACAGAGGTAGACAGGAGCACACTGCGGCATTAAGAACTTCCTATGGTCTATTATAGGCAGCATAAATAAACGTGCAGTAAAACAAGCACAGCCCTTTAGACAAAAACAGGAAAGCAAGACAAATTGGTGGCAGAAAATAAAGTCATTCTGAGAGTGGGGTTCCTCCTGCTCAACGCTAGTAGAATGCACTTGGTTCACGTTTTAGCATACAACACATGCATGAACACTTCCCTGAAGTGCTTCCTCTCCAGGTACACTGAACACTACTGCCTTTGGAAGCCAAGTACTTAAGTCCCAGACCATCTGATTCATCCATCATGTGACTGATCACATAATTGTGACATTACACACGTCCTGTCAGGACATGGTGGTGCCGACTCTGCAGGTGGAGATAAGGTGGACATTCTACCACCGCTCTGTGAATGTCCACATAAAACCTGCCCGTTTATGCAACTTTAGCTAAAGCCTCAGAGGCGTAGCTAGAGCTTTTGCCGCACGGGGCTGTTCCCGAGTTTGGCGCCCCCCTCCCCTCCCCCGGCTCAATACACACAAAGGTTACCAAAATTGGTTTTCCTGTTTTGTAGAACTTAAACTGGGCCTAATGGTGTCACCCCCACATGCCAAACCTGTGACTTAATACCACCACACCATGACCACACCACATAGTGACCGAATAATACTACATACAAGGGACAAATACCACAACACCATTTCCATACCACATATTACCACCACATAATGACTGAATACTACAATACTGATCAGTAATAAAAAAAAACACAATACTATCACCATAAGTGCCAGTATTCACAGGAGATCTGTACTTAGTATGCAGTATCTGTGTAGAGGTAATACAGAGATCACTGGTGGTATTATACACAGGAACTCTGTATATAATGTATAGATAATACAGTGATCACTGGTGACTAGTGTTGAGCATTCCGATACCGCAAGTATCGGGTATCGGCCGATATTTGCGGTATCGGAATTCCGATACTGAATTCCGATACTTCCCGCGTATCGGATACCGGAATCGGAAGTTCCCAGAATTCAAATTGAACGCAGCAGCCAATGAGGAATGAATGAAAGTGTGGGCACATCCTGTTTAGCATGGTGGGCATGTAAGTACTGGCAAGGCTGGGATTGGCTGCTGAAATGATGTCACTCTGCACTATAAAAAAGCGCTGCCGCCATTTTGCGCTCACTCTGCTGTGATTTCAGTTAGGGACAGGACGCTGTGTTCTAACTGAGGGCCAGTCGAGCTAGCTAATTGCTTTATTTTCCTTTCCAAAGGCTAATTTAGCAAAACGCTGTGTGTTCTTCACTGTTCACCTTGCTCTTGCCTTGCAGCGCTGTTTTAACAGCGTTCTGCAAGGTCTCTGTGTGTGTGTGTGTGTGCAGCTCACTCTGTAGTCTGTGTGCAGCCATATACCCGGTTGTATTCAGCTCAGGGGGGGTTCACACTGCCTCACACAGTTGTTCTTTTTTGCTCTTAGTGCAGCCTGCTGCACATTTTTTCTCAAATTTCCTATTAGTGTTTTTCCACCAGTCTCCAGCTCTATTGTGGAAAAACACTACATAGGATAACCTAGAGGGGGGTTTTTGGGCCTTGCAGCGCCGTTTACGGCTGTCTGCACGGTCTCCGTGTGAGCCCAGCTCGCCCTGTAGTCTGTGTGCAGCCATAGCCGGTTGGATTCAGCTCAGGGTTCGTTACTGGCTCATACCTTGAGAAAAATTTTCCTTTTTTTCAAATAGTGCAGCCTGTTTAAAATTTGAAAAAAAAAATTCCTATTAGTGTCTTTCCACTCGTATCCAGCTAAATAGTGGAAAAACATTATATAGGATAACCTAGAGGAGGGTTTTTTGGCCTTGCAGCGCCGTTTACGGCTGTCTGCACGGTCTCCGTGTGAGCCCAGCTCGCCCTGTAGTCTGTGTGCAGCCATAGCCGGTTGGATTCAGCTCAGGGTTCGTTACTGGCTCATACCTTGAGAAAAATTTTCCTTTTTTTCAAATAGTGCAGCCTGTTTAAAATTTGAAAAAAAAAAAAATTCCTATTAGTGTCTTTCCACCAGTCTCCAGCTCAATTGTGGAAAAACACTACATAGGATAACCTAGAGGTTTTTTTGGGGGCCTTGCAGCGCCGTTTACGGCTGTCTGCACGGTCTCTGTGTGAGCGCAGCTCGCCCTGTAGTCTGTGTGCAGCCATAGCCGGTTGGATTCAGCTCAGGGTGCGTTACTGCCTCATACCTTGAAAAACAATTTCCTTTTTTTCAAATAGTGCAGCCAGTTTAAAATTTGAAAAAAAAAATTCCTATTAGTGTCTTTCCACTTGTATCCAGCTAAATAGTGGAAAAACACTATATAGGATAACCTAGAGGAGGGTTTCTTGGCCTTGCAGCGCCGTTTACGGCTGTCTGCACGGTCTCCGTGTGATTTAAACTAGCTCTGTAGCCCGATCTGCACCAAAAAAAAGGTTAAGTTCACCAAACACAACTTACACTTGTGTAGGCCACATTTGAAAAATAATAAAGTTTAGTCCACAATTTACAACATTAGTGTTTCTTACACCTGTTAGGAGGAGCATTACAGGAATAAGCACACTAAGGCCTTAGTACTTTTCTGCTTATCTTTATCTGTCAACCAAGATGAAGAGGGCAGGGAGTAAGGCACGTGGGCGTGGGCGCGGAGCAGGGAGAGGAGCAGGGAGAGGACGTGGTGATTCTGTGCCTGCTGCGGGCGCCGGTGACTCGTCGTCACTCAGTTTCAGCAGGGAACAGTCCTTCATGCGCAGCTTTGTCGGAGAGCGCCGTGCACCGCTGCTGCGTGAAGACCAAATTGAAGCCGTTGTCGGGTGGATGGCAGCTAACGCCTCGGCATCGACTTCAGTTAGTGCCACATCCTCTCAGGCACAGAGCACTGGAGAGCAGCCATCTGTCTCTTCACCACCTGCCAAATTGGCCAGGCAGTCAGAGAGCCCAGGACAGGAGCCGTCTCTACTTCTGTTCTCTGAATCTCTTGGCTTGGAAACAGGGGGCCAGCCAAGCAGCATTGGAGAAATGGAAGAAGAGGCAGTGTGCAGTGATGCCCAACACCTTTTTCTCTCTGACTCTGAAGAGGCAGGTGGGCCAGTGCCTCCGGTGACCACAGCGCAGTACGCATCTGATGATGAAACTCAGGTGCCGCTTTCTCGTGCGTACTGTGCTGCTGAGACTACCCAGGAGGAGCAGTTGGTGGCAGAGGGTAGTGGAGATGATGAGGTCCTTGACCCATCGTGGCGTGAGGAACAGGAAGGTGGTGGGAGCAGCTCAGAGGAAGAGCTTCCTCTTACGGGCCAAAGAGGGAGAGGGAGGGGGAAGACTGCGGAGCCTGTAGCCTCCACTTTGGCACCCGTTAGGAGCCTGTCTCTTTCCAAAGCCAAAAAGGGCGCTCCCAAGACTTGCAGTGCCTGGTCCTTTTTTGACACAGTTGCAGATGACATTTGTTTTGTCAAATGCAAGCTGTGTCATCATAAAGTAAAAAGAGGGAAAAATGTCAGCAACCTCAATACCACAAATATGTGGAAACATGTGCGGACCAGGCACGCGGTGGAGTTACAGAAACACACTGAAGATGTAGGCCAACCAACAGCGGCAGCTACCACCTCTTCAGCTCGTGTTGCCTCTTCCTCCAGCTCACGCACAGCTGGTTTGGCTTCCTCCCAGAGACCTTGTGTAATTCCACCCACAGCACCACCTTCCCAGTCATCCTCACACTCCCAGTCTACTCTACAGCCATCGGTAGTACAGGCATGGGAGAAAAGGCGGGCATTCTCGGCCAACCACCCCCGAGCACAGGCTCTGAATGCAGGCATTGCCAAACTGTTGTCCCTGGAAATGCTCTCGTTCAGGCTGGTGGAGACTGACAGCTTCCGTGACTTGATGGCATTGGCAGTCCCACAGTACAAGGTGCCCAGCCGCTTTTACTTCAGCAGGCAGGCTGTCCCTGCCCTGCACAGGCATGTTGAGGCAAACATAAAACATGCGCTACTGAACGCCGTCAGTAGCAAGGTCCACCTCACCACCGATGCGTGGACCAGTCAGCATGGACAGGGGCGATATGTTTCCCTCACTGCCCATTGGGTTAATGTTGTTGAGCCAGGTACAGATCGTGCGAGTGGCGCAGGACGTGTCCTGCCCACTCCAAGGATTGCAGGAATCCAGTCTGTACGCATCGACTCCTCCTCTTACACCAGTTCCTCTGATTCCTCTCTGCAGGATCCGTCACAGTCCACCCCCACATGGACCCGTGAACGTTTACCTATGACCGACATGAGCACAGCCGTGGCCAAACGTCAGCAGGCCGTCTTGAAACTAGTTTCATTGGGGCATCGAAGCCACACAGCGCAGGAGCTCTGGAATGCCATAAAGCAGGAGAGCGATGTGTGGTTACTGCCAGCGAATCTCCAGCCAGGCATGGTAGTGTGTGACAATGGCCGAAATCTGGTGGCAGCTTTGGCCCTTGGCAACCTCACTCACATCCCATGTCTGGCACATGTGCTCAATTTGGTTGTGCAGAGTTTTCTGAGGGACTATCCGGATCTTGATGCCCTGCTGCACAAGGTCCGCCTAGAGTGTGCTCACTTGCGGCGTTCCAGCTTGGCCAGATCCCGCATTGCTGCTCTGCAGCGCCGATTCCGCCTTCCGGAACACCGCATCATATGTGACCTACCTACCCGGTGGAATTCCACGTTACATATGTTGGAGCGGTTGTGTGAGCAGCAGCAAGCAGTTATGGAGTACCAGCTGCATCAGGCGCAAAGAAGTCGCAGTCAGCGCCGATCAGACTTCACAACCACAGAGTGGGCCACTATGAAGGACGTCTGCCAGGTTTTGCGTCCTTTTGATTATTCCACGCGGATGGCAAGTGCAGATGATGCACTAGTCAGCATGACTGTCCCCCTTATCTGCCTGCTTCAGCAAACTTTGCAAGGGTTAAGGGATGATGTGGTGGAAGAGGTGGAGGATGAGGAGTCACCTTTTCCATCAGCTTCTGGAGAGTCAGCGCCACGTGGTTCCTCACAAAGGGGTACGCAGGGGCCAATTTGTGAGGAGGATGAGGAGGAGTCAATGGAGGAGGAAGAGCTCCGTCCAGAGGAGGGAGCGACACAATTGTCCAGTGGTCAGTGTGTACAGCGAGGGTGGGGTGATGACGAGCGGGCAGAGATCATGTCTCAAGCAGGGGACAGCGTTTCTGGGCCGGTTGGCACTCTGCAGCACATGGTGGATTTCATGCTGCAGTGCCTGAGAAACGACCGCCGCATCGACCACATTCTCAACATGCCTGATTATTGGGTGTTCACCCTCCTCGATCCTCGCTACCGGGACAACGTCCAAAACCTCATCCCTGCGTTGACCCGGGAGCGTAAATTGCGGGAGTACCACGACACACTGGTGAATTCCATCATCTTCTCCTGTCCAACTGAGAGGAGTGCTGCTAGTGCTTTACAAAGCAGCTCAGTGCGTCGAGGCAGTGGGGGAGGCTCTGCCCAAAGAGGGAGCAGAAGCAGTGCCTCTGCCCAAGGCAAGCCCAGTATGGCACAACTCTGGCACACTTTTGTGTGCCCGCCCCAAATGTCTACACCATCACCGGCGGCTCCAGTCAGCAGGAGGCAACGGTTCCGTCAGATGGTGACAGACTACATGGCTTGCCCTCTTACTGTACTCCCAGACGGCTCTTCCCCGTTCAAGTTTTGGGTCTCTAAGCTGGATACATGGCCAGAGCTAAGCCAGTATGCATTGGAGGTGCTGGCTTGCCCTGCGGCTAGTGTCTTATCGGAACGTGTCTTTAGTGCCGCAGGTGGTGTACTAACAGACCGTCGCATGCGACTATCCTCCGATAACGTTGACCGGCTTACTTTCCTGAAAATGAACCAGGCCTGGATCTCGCAGGAATTTGCCACTCCTCTGCCTGATTAAGTAATTGGGTGTCATCCAGGTCTCCTGCTGTGTTCATCTTTCTACCACCTGAACTGCTATTCCTGGGCTCCAACACCGCCAGTTGCGGCTCAGAAGTGCAGGCTGCACAGTAAAAACATACGACCCAGTGTTATTGGGTTTCAGTAACGTCAGCTGATCCCCAGCTGTGTAGCCGGCAATGTGTCCTGCGACCGCCACGCTGGCACAACAACCTAAATGTAAGGGAACCTGTCCCCCCCCCCCCCCCCGTCGTTTGTTACTGAAAGAGCCATCTTGTGCAGCAGTAATGCTGCACAAGGAAAAGGTAGCTCTTTTTTTTTAGCTCTTTGCACACGCAGAACTTAACACTTATAAAATGTGTTCACTGATACCGTTATACCGTCCCGGAGCTGGGACTTTCCTTCGTAATGTGACGCAGCACAGCCGTCATTCCTACCCCCTTGGTGCCATGCGCTGCCTCCTCAGCGTTGTTTTAAGCTGTCACGGAGCCTGCGCTGTTCTGTTATCCCTTGGGCATGCCCTATTTGCGCTGCCTGTCTTCTGACATAATTTGGTGTCAGGCTGGCTGCGCCTGTGCGGCCGCGGTGCCCGAGATCCCGCCTCGCAGTGTCTTCTGATTGAGTCACACTGCGGGCCTGGGATCCATGGGCATGCGCAGTGCATATCTTCCCCTCGGGCTCTCGCTCATTTCCCTCCGCCTTCTTTAGACTGTGCGCCGTCAGCTGATCCCTAGCATGCCACGGCCGTGACACCGCACAGTCTGAAGAAGAGGGAAGGAGGGGAGTGAGAGTCGAGGTTATGCACTGTGCATGCCCATGGTTCCAAGGCCCGCAGTGGGATTACGTTAGATGAGACTGCGAGGTGGGATCTGGAGCAGCGTGGACGCACAGGCACTGACAGCCTGACACCAAATTATGTCAGAAGACAGGCAGCGCTAATTGGGCATGGCCAAGGGCTAACAGAACAGCGCAGGCTCCGTGGCAGCTTAAAACAACGCTGAGGAGGCAGCGCACGGCATCAAGGGGATAGGAATGACAGCTGTGCTGTGTCCCATTACGAAGGAAATTCGCACCTCCGGAACGGTTTAACGGTATAAAGGGACACATTTTTAGTGTTTACTTCGGTGTTTGCAAGGAGCATAATTAAAAGAGCAACCTTTTCCTTTTGCATCCTTAGTGCTGCACAACATGGCTCTTTCAGCTACAAACGTCTTGGGGGGGGGGTTAAAGGTTTCCTTTCAACTTGCTCCAATCAGGCTTCGGCCTACACTCTGTTCCTCTGCTCCTCCTGCTGTCCCTGGGCTCTGACACCGCCAGTTGGTGCCTGGAAGTGCTGTGTGCACAGTCAACAGTCGCTCCTCTGTTATTGGGGTTCAGTAACGTCAGCTGATCCCCAGCTGTGTGTGCGGCAATACCTCCAATCTGCTCCTCCTGCTGTCCCTGGGCTCTAACACCGCCAGTTGGTGCCTGGAAGTGCTGTGTGCACAGTCAACAGTCGCTCCTCTGTTATTGGGGTTCAGTAACGTCAGCTGATCCCCAGCTGTGTGTGCGGCAATACCTCCAATCTGCTCCTCCTGCTGTCCCTGGGCTCTAACACCGCCAGTTGGTGCCTGGAAGTGCTGTGTGCACAGTCAACAGTCGCTCCTCTGTTATTGGGGTTCAGTAACGTCAGCTGATCCCCAGCTGTGTGTGCGGCAATACCTCCAATCTGCTCCTCCTGCTGTCCCTGGGCTCTAACACCGCCAGTTGGTGCCTGGAAGTGCTGTGTGCACAGTCAACAGTCGCTCCTCTGTTATTGGGGTTCAGTAACGTCAGCTGATCCCCAGCTGTGTGTGCGGCAATACCTCCAATCTGCTCCTCCTGCTGTCCCTGGGCTCTAACACCGCCAGTTGGTGCCTGGAAGTGCTGTGTGCACAGTCAACAGTCGCTCCTCTGTTATTGGGGTTCAGTAACGTCAGCTGATCCCCAGCTGTGTATCCGGCAACGTGTCATGCGACCGCCACGCTGGCACAACTAAAATGTAAGGGGACCTGTCCCCCCCCCCCCTAGGCGTTTGTTACTGAAAGAGCCACCATGTGCAGCACTAATACTGCACAAGGGAAAGGTCGCTCTTGAAATTATGCTCCTTGCAAACGCTGAACTACACACTCATGTAATGTGTCCCCTCACACCGTCCAACCGTCCCGGAGGTGGGACTTTCCTTTGTAATGTGACGCAGCACAGCCGTCATTGCTACCCCCTTGGCACCGTGCGCTGCCTCCTTAGCGTTGTTTGATTCCGTCATGGACCCTGCGCTGTTATGTTATCCCTTGGCCATGCACAGTTTGCGCTGCCCGTCCTCTGACATCATTTGTTGTCGTCCTGGCTGCGCCTGTGCGTCCACGCTGCCCGAAATCACACCTCGCAGTGTCGTCTAATGTGATCCCACAGTGGGCCTGGTATCCATGGCCATGCGCAGTGCATATACTAGCCTCTCACTCCCCTTCTTCACGCTTCTTCAGACTAGGCGGCGTCAGCTGATCCCTAATAGCATGCCACGGCCGTGACGCCGCACAGTCTGAAGAAGCAGGAAGGAGGTGAGTGAGAGGCGATGATATGCACTGCGCATGCCCATGGATCCCTGGCCCGCAGTGGGACTACATTAGATGACACTGCAAGGTTGGATCTCGGGCAGCTTGGACGCACAGGCACTGCCAGCCTGACACCTACATGATATCAGAAGACGGGCACCGCTAACTGTGCATGGCCAAGGGATAACATTACAGTGCGGGCTCCGTGACAGAACCAAACAACGTTGAGGAGGTGGTGCCCGGCACCAAGGGGGTTGGAATGACGGCTGTGCTGTGTCACATTACAAAGGAAAGTCCCACTTCCGGGATGGTTTGACGGTGTGAGGGGACACATTATATGAGTGTGTACTTCAGCGTTTGCAAGGAGCATAATTTTCGGAGCCACCATTTTCCATGTGCAGTATTACTGCTGTACAAGATGGCTCTTTCAGCAACAAATGCCTGGGGGGGGGGGTTAAAGGTTCCCTTTCAACTTGCTCCACTGCAGGCTTCGGCCTACACTCTGCTCCTCTTTGATTCCCTGGGTTTCAACACTGTCAGTTGCCACCTGGAAGTGTTGTCTACACAGAAAAAAACACTAGGTGATGTGTCAGTGGGGTTCAGCACCGCCAGCTGTTCCCCTGCTGTGTAGTCGGCAACGTGTCCAGCACAAGCCACGCTGGCACAACAGAACAAAAGCTGCCACCAGTGCAGGCTTCGGCCTACACTCTGCTCCTCTCCTCCTCCTGCTGACCCTGGGCTCAAACACCGCTAGTTTTTGCCCGGAAGTGCTAGCTGCACAGAGAAAAACACCAGCCAATGTGTTAGTGGGGTTCAGCAACGCCAGCTGTTCCCCTGCTGTGTAGCCGGCAACGTGACCTGCAAACGCCATGCAGGCACAGGAACTGAAATTAAAAGGGAACCTGGCCCCACCCCCCCAGGTGTTTCTATGTATAACAGCCACCTAGTACAGCAGTACTGCTGCATTTGTACAAGGTGGCTGACTTTTTCTCCTTGCCCACGTGGAACTCAACACGTACAAAATGTGTCTCATTGAGACCATTCCACTGTCCCTGAGGTGTGACTTTCCTTTGTAATGATACGCAGCACCCCCCTTGGTAGCGTTTCCCGTCTTTTGTCATCATGGTTAGCTGGCTGCGCCTGTGCATCCGCCCTGCTAGAAACAACGCCCCTCGTTGTCATATTTATTTTGTCAGCGAGGGTGTGGTTTATGGGCACGAGCAGTGCATATGTTCGCCTGTCTTAACTCATCTCCTTCCGCCTTCTTCAGACTGTGCGGCCTCCTGGCCGTGGTAGGCGATAAGGGATCAGCTGAGGCCGCCCAGTCTGGAGCAGGTGTAAGGACATGTGTAAGCGGCAAACCTATTTACTGCACAAGGCCACGAATCCCAGCCACGCAGTGTGATTTTTTGAAAACACACTGTGGGTCTGGGATTCATGTCCATCGCTAACCGCAACGGCCGACATGAAATGAGGTCAGAAGACAGGAAGCGCTCACAGCGCATGGCCAAGGGATCACAATAGCGCAGACTCCTGTACAGCAAATAACAACGCTCAGGAATCTGCGCCCAGTACCTAGGTGCAAATTTTGACACCTGTGCTGCGTCTCGTTAAAAAGACAAGTCACGCCTCCACAACTGTTTGACAGTATAATGGGCTAAATAGTGTACGTGTTTTAGTCAGCGTGTGCAAGGAGCAAAACAAATAGAGCAACCTTTTACTTGTGCAGCATTAATGCTGCACAAGGTGTGGCTCTTGTACCTTGCAACACCTGAGGGGGGGGTTAAAGGTAACCTTTGAAATTGGTTCAACTAGGCTTCGGCCTACACTCTGCTCCTCTACTCCTCCTGCTGACCCTGGGCTCAAACACCGCTAGTTTTTGCCCGGAAATGCTAGCTGCACAGAGAAAAACACCAGCCAATGTGTTAGTGGGGTTCAGCACCGCCAGCTGTTCCCCTGCTGTGTAGTCGGCAACGTGTCCAGCACAAGCCACGCTGGCACAACAGAACAAAAGCTGCCACCAGTGCAGGCTTCGGCCTACACTTTGCTCCTCTCCTCCTCCTGCTGACCCTGGGCTCAAACAACGCCAGTTTCTGCCCGGACATGCTAGCTGCACAGAGAAAAACACCAGCCAATGTGTTAGTGGGGTTCAGCACCGCCTGCTGTTCCCCCGCTGTGTAGCCGGCATCGTGTCCAGCACAAGCCACGCTGGCACAACCGACCAAAAGCTGCCACCAGTGCAGGCTTCGGCCTACACTTTGCTCCTCTCCTCCTCCTCCTGCTGACCCTGGGCTCTAACACCGCTAGTTTTTGCCCGGACATGCAATCTGCACAGAGAAAAACACCAGTCAATGTGTCAGTGGGGTTCAGCAACGCCAGCTGTTCCCCTGCTGTGTAGCTTGCAACGTGACCTGCAAACGCCACGCAGGCACATGAACTGAAATTGAAGGGAGCCTGCCCCCCACCCACAGGTGTTTCTATGTATATCAGCCACCTTGTACAGCAGTACTGCTGCATTTGTACGAGGTGGCTGACTTTTTCTCCTTGCCCACGTGGAACTCAACACGTACAAAATGTGTCTCATTAGAGACCATTACAATGTCCCTGAGGTGTGACTTTCCTTTGTAATGACACGCAGCACCACCCTTGTTAGCGCTGCCCGTCTTTTGACATCATTGGTTAGCTGGCTGCGCCTGTGCATCTCCCCTGCTCGAAACAACGGCCCTCGGTGTCTTATTTTTTTGGACAGCGAGGGTGTGATTGATGGGCATGTGCAGTGCATATGTTTGCCTGTGTTCACTCATCTCCTTCCGCCTTCTTCAGACTGGGTGTCCTCATGGCCGCGGCAGGCGATAAGGGATCAGATGAGGCCGCCCAGTCTGAAGCAGGTGTAAGGACATGTGTGAGCGGCAAACATATTTAGTGCACCAGGGCACGAATCCCAGCACCGCAGTGTGATTTTTTAAAAACACACTGTGGGTCTGGGATTCATGTCCATCGCTAACCGCAACGGCCGACATGAAATGAGGTCAGAATACAGGAAGCGCTCACAGCGCATGGCCAAGGGATCACAATAGCGCAGACTCCTGTACAGCAAATAACAACGCTCAGGAATCTGCGCCCAGTACCTAGGTGCAAATTTTGACACCTGTGCTGCGTCTCGTTAAAAAGACAAGTCACGCCTCCACAACTGTTTGACAGTATAATGGGCTAAATAGTGTACGTGTTTTAGTCAGCGTGTGCAAGGAGCAAAACAAATAGAGCAACCTTTTACTTGTGCAGCATTAATGCTGCACAAGGTGTGGCTCTTGTACCTTGCAACACCTGAGGGGGGGGTTAAAGGTAACCTTTGAAATTGGTTCAACTAGGCTTCGGCCTACACTCTGCTCCTCTACTCCTCCTGCTGACCCTGGGCTCAAACACCGCTAGTTTTTGCCCGGAAATGCTAGCTGCACAGAGAAAAACACCAGCCAATGTGTTAGTGGGGTTCAGCACCGCCAGCTGTTCCCCTGCTGTGTAGTCGGCAACGTGTCCAGCACAAGCCACGCTGGCACAACCGACCAAAAGCTGCCACCAGTGCAGGCTTCGGCCTACACTTTGCTCCTCTCCTCCTCCTGCTGACCCTGGGCTCAAACAACGCCAGTTTCTGCCCGGACATGCTAGCTGCACAGAGAAAAACACCAGCCAATGTGTTAGTGGGGTTCAGCACCGCCTGCTGTTCCCCCGCTGTGTAGCCGGCATCGTGTCCAGCACAAGCCACGCTGGCACAACCGACCAAAAGCTGCCACCAGTGCAGGCTTCGGCCTACACTTTGCTCCTCTCCTCCTCCTCCTGCTGACCCTGGGCTCTAACACCGCTAGTTTTTGCCCGGACATGCAATCTGCACAGAGAAAAACACCAGTCAATGTGTCAGTGGGGTTCAGCAACGCCAGCTGTTCCCCTGCTGTGTAGCTTGCAACGTGACCTGCAAACGCCACGCAGGCACATGAACTGAAATTGAAGGGAGCCTGCCCCCCACCCACAGGTGTTTCTATGTATATCAGCCACCTTGTACAGCAGTACTGCTGCATTTGTACGAGGTGGCTGACTTTTTCTCCTTGCCCACGTGGAACTCAACACGTACAAAATGTGTCTCATTAGAGACCATTACAATGTCCCTGAGGTGTGACTTTCCTTTGTAATGACACGCAGCACCACCCTTGTTAGCGCTGCCCGTCTTTTGACATCATTGGTTAGCTGGCTGCGCCTGTGCATCTCCCCTGCTCGAAACAACGGCCCTCGGTGTCTTATTTTTTTGGACAGCGAGGGTGTGATTGATGGGCATGTGCAGTGCATATGTTTGCCTGTGTTCACTCATCTCCTTCCGCCTTCTTCAGACTGGGTGTCCTCATGGCCGCGGCAGGCGATAAGGGATCAGATGAGGCCGCCCAGTCTGAAGCAGGTGTAAGGACATGTGTGAGCGGCAAACATATTTAGTGCACCAGGGCACGAATCCCAGCACCGCAGTGTGATTTTTTAAAAACACACTGTGGGTCTGGGATTCATGTCCATCGCTAACCGCAACGGCCGACATGAAATGAGGTCAGAAGACAGGAAGCGCTCACAGCGCATGGCCAAGGGATCACAATAGCGCAGACTCCTGTACAGCAAATAACAACGCTCAGGAATCTGCGCCCAGTACCTAGGTGCAAATTTTGACACCTGTGCTGCGTCTCGTTAAAAAGACAAGTCACGCCTCCACAACTGTTTGACAGTATAATGGGCTAAATAGTGTACGTGTTTAATTCAGCGTGTGCAAGGAGCAAAATTAAATAGAGCAACCTTTGACTTGTGCATCATTAATGCTGTTCAAGGTGTGGCTCTTGTACCTTGCAACACCTGAGGGGGGGGTTAAAGGTAACCTTTGAAATTGGTTCAACTAGGCTTCGGCCTACACTCTGCTCCTCTACTCCTCCTGCTGACCCTGGGCTCAAACACCGCTATTTTTTGCCCGGAAATGCTAGCTGCACAGAGAAAAACACCAGCCAATGTGTTAGTGGGGTTCAGCACCGCCAGCTGTTCCCCTGCTGTGTAGTCGGCAACGTGTCCAGCACAAGCCACGCTGGCACAACAGAACAAAAGCTGCCACCAGTGCAGGCTTCGGCCTACACTTTGCTCCTCTCCTCCTCCTGCTGACCCTGGGCTCAAACAACGCCAGTTTCTGCCCGGACATGCTAGCTGCACAGAGAAAAACACCAGCCAATGTGTTAGTGGGGTTCAGCACCGCCAGCTGTTCCCCCGCTGTGTAGCCGGCATCGTGTCCAGCACAAGCCACGCTGGCACAACCGACCAAAAGCTGCCACCAGTGCAGGCTTCGGCCTACACTTTGCTCCTCTCCTCCTCCTCCTGCTGACCCTGGGCTCTAACACCGCTAGTTTTTGCCCGGACATGCAATCTGCACAGAGAAAAACACCAGTCAATGTGTCAGTGGGGTTCAGCAACGCCAGCTGTTCCCCTGCTGTGTAGCTTGCAACGTGACCTGCAAACGCCACGCAGGCACATGAACTGAAATTGAAGGGAGCCTGCCCCCCACCCCCCCAGGTGTTTCTATGTATAACAGCCACCTTGTACAGCAGTACTGCTGCATTTGTACAAGGTGGCTGACTTTTTCTCCTTGCACACGTGGAACTCAACAAGTACAAAATGTGTCTCATTACAGACCATTACAATGTCCCTGAGGTGTGACTTTCCTTTTTAATGACACGCAGCACCCCCATTGTTAGCGCTGCCCGTCTCCTGACATCATTGGTTGGCTGGCTGTGCCTGTGCGTCCCCCCTGCCCGACACAACGCCCCCCGTTGTCTCATATATTTTGACTGCGAGGGTGTGATTGATGGGCACGAGCAGTGCATATGTTCCCCTGTTTTCACTCCCCTCCTTCCGCCTTCTTCTGACTGTGCGGCCTCATGGCCGCGGCATGCGATAAGGGATCAGCTGAGGCCGCCCAGTCTGAAGCAGGTGTAAGGACATGTGTGAGCGGCGAACATATTTACTGCACAAGGCCACGAATCCCAGCACCGCAGTGTGACTTTAGGAAAAGCCACTGTGGGTCTGGGATTTATGGCCATCGTTAACCGCACCGGCCAACATGAAATGAGGTCATGAGACGGCCTGCACTAACAGGGTATTGCCAAGGGATAACACAAGAGCGCAGACTCCTGTACAGCAAATAACAACGCTCAGGAATCTGCGCCCAGTACCTAGGTGCAAATTTTGACACCTGTGCTGCGTCTCGTTAAAAAGACAAGTCACGCCTCCACAACTGTTTGACAGTATAATGGGCTAAATAGTGTACGTGTTTAATTCAGCGTGTGCAAGGAGCAAAATTAAATAGAGCAACCTTTGACTTGTGCATCATTAATGCTGTTCAAGGTGTGGCTCTTGTACCTTGCAACACCTGAGGGGGGGGTTAAAGGTAACCTTTGAAATTGGTTCAACTAGGCTTCGGCCTACACTCTGCTCCTCTACTCCTCCTGCTGACCCTGGGCTCAAACACCGCTATTTTTTGCCCGGAAATGCTAGCTGCACAGAGAAAAACACCAGCCAATGTGTTAGTGGGGTTCAGCACCGCCAGCTGTTCCCCTGCTGTGTAGTCGGCAACGTGTCCAGCACAAGCCACGCTGGCACAACAGAACAAAAGCTGCCACCAGTGCAGGCTTCGGCCTACACTTTGCTCCTCTCCTCCTCCTGCTGACCCTGGGCTCAAACAACGCCAGTTTCTGCCCGGACATGCTAGCTGCACAGAGAAAAACACCAGCCAATGTGTTAGTGGGGTTCAGCACCGCCAGCTGTTCCCCCGCTGTGTAGCCGGCATCGTGTCCAGCACAAGCCACGCTGGCACAACCGACCAAAAGCTGCCACCAGTGCAGGCTTCGGCCTACACTTTGCTCCTCTCCTCCTCCTCCTGCTGACCCTGGGCTCTAACACCGCTAGTTTTTGCCCGGACATGCAATCTGCACAGAGAAAAACACCAGTCAATGTGTCAGTGGGGTTCAGCAACGCCAGCTGTTCCCCTGCTGTGTAGCTTGCAACGTGACCTGCAAACGCCACGCAGGCACATGAACTGAAATTGAAGGGAGCCTGCCCCCCACCCCCCCAGGTGTTTCTATGTATAACAGCCACCTTGTACAGCAGTACTGCTGCATTTGTACAAGGTGGCTGACTTTTTCTCCTTGCACACGTGGAACTCAACAAGTACAAAATGTGTCTCATTACAGACCATTACAATGTCCCTGAGGTGTGACTTTCCTTTTTAATGACACGCAGCACCCCCATTGTTAGCGCTGCACGTCTCCTGACATCATTGGTTGGCTGGCTGTGCCTGTGCGTCCCCCCTGCCCGACACAACGCCCCCCGTTGTCTCATATATTTTGACTGCGAGGGTGTGATTGATGGGCACGAGCAGTGCATATGTTCCCCTGTTTTCACTCCCCTCCTTCCGCCTTCTTCTGACTGTGCGGCCTCATGGCCGCGGCATGCGATAAGGGATCAGCTGAGGCCGCCCAGTCTGAAGCAGGTGTAAGGACATGTGTGAGCGGCGAACATATTTACTGCACAAGGCCACGAATCCCAGCACCGCAGTGTGACTTTAGGAAAAGCCACTGTGGGTCTGGGATTTATGGCCATCGTTAACCGCACCGGCCAACATGAAATGAGGTCATGAGACGGCCTGCACTAACAGGGTATTGCCAAGGGATAACACAAGAGCGCAGTTTCCTGTACTGCAAATAACAACGGTAAGGAATCTGCGCACAGCACCTAGGTGTAAATTTGTACACCTGTGCTGCGTCTCCTTAAAAAGACTAGTAGTCACGCCTCCACTACTGTTTGACAGTATAATGGGCTAAATAGTGTACGTGTTTAATTCAGCGTGTGCAAGGAGCAAAATTAAATAGAGCAACCTTTGACTTGTGCATCAATAATGCTGTTCAAGGTGTGGCTCTTGTACCTTGCAACACCTGAGGGGGGGGTTAAAGGTAACCTTTGAAATTGGTTCAACTAGGCTTTGGCCAACACTCTGCTCCTCTACTCCTCCTGCTGACCCTGGGCTCAAACACCGCTAGTTTTTGCCCGGAAATGCTAGCTGCACAGAGAAAAACACCAGCCAATGTGTTAGTGGGGTTCAGCACCGCCAGCTGTTCCCCTGCTGTGTAGTCGGCAACGTGTCCAGCACAAGCCACGCTGGCACAACAGAACAAAAGCTGCCACCAGTGCAGGCTTCGGCCTACACTTTGCTCCTCTCCTCCTCCTGCTGACCCTGGGCTCAAACAACGCCAGTTTCTGCCCGGACATGCTAGCTGCACAGAGAAAAACACCAGCCAATGTGTTAGTGGGGTTCAGCACCGCCAGCTGTTCCCCTGCTGTGCAGCTTGCAACGTGACCTGCAAACGCCACGCAGGCACATGAACTGAAATTGAAGGGAGCCTGGCCACCACCCCCAGGTGTTTCTATGTATAACAGCCACCTTGTACAGCAGTACTGCTGCATTTGTACAAGGTGGCTGACGTTTTCTCCTTGCCCACGTGGAACTCAACACGTACAAAATGTGTCTCTTTGAGACCATTCCACTGTCCCTGAGGTGTGACTTTCCTTTCTAATGATACGCAGCACCCCCCTTGGTAGCGCTTCCCGTCTTCTGACATCATTGGTTGGCTACTTGCGCCTGTTCGTCCGCCCTGCCTGAATAAAATGCTCCTCGTTGTCTTAATTATTTTGACTGCGAGGGTGTGATTGATGGGCACGAGCAGTGCATATCTTCGCCTGTCTTAACTCATCTCCTTCCGCCTTCTTCAGACTGTGCAGCCTCATGGCCGCGGCATGCGAGAAGGGATCAGCAGAGGCCGCCCAGTCTGAAGCAGGTGTAAGGACGTGTGTGAGCGGCCAAAATATTTACTGCTCAAGGCCACGAATCCCAGCACCGCAGTGTGGCTTTATGAAAAGACACTGTGGGTCTGGGATTTATGGCCATCGTTAACCGCACCGGCCAACATGAAATGAGGTCATAAGATGGGCAGCGCTAACAGGGCATTGCCAAGGGATAACACAAGAGCGCAGACTCCTGTACAGCAAATAACAACGCTCAGGAAGCTGCGCCAAGCACCAAGGCGTTATTTTGGACACCTGTGCTGCGTCTCATCAAAAAACCAAGTCACGCATCCACTACAGTTTGACTGTAGAATGGGGTAAATTGTGTATGTCTTTCATTCAGCGTGTGCAAGTAGACAAATTAATAGAGCAACCTTTCACTTGTGCAGCATTAATACTGCACAAGGTGTGTCTCTTGTACTTTGTAACACCTGAGGGGGGGTTAAAGGTTTCCTTTGAAATTGGTTCAACTAGGCTTCGGCCTACACTCTGCTCCTCTCCTCCTCCTCCTGCTTCAACACGGGCTCTAACATCGCAAGTTTTTGCCCGCAAGTGCTAGCTGCACAGATAAAAACACACGCCATTGTGTTAGTGGGGTTCAGCAACGCCAGCTGTTCCCCCAGTGTGTAGCCGGCAAAGTGTCCTGCAAACGCAACGCAGACACAAAGCTGCCTCCAGTGCAGGCTTCGGCCTACACTCATCTCCCCCTGCTTACCCTTTGCTCCAACACCGCTAGTTGGGGCTCTAGGAAGACAATCTTTAATAGGCAAGGCAACGCATCCGGGTTCCAGCACCGCCAGCTGGTTCTCGGTAGTGTTCTTGTCACAGGTACTCCCTCGTGCCAAGCCTGGTTTCAGCACCGTCAGCTGTTTCCGGGTTGTGTCAACTTCACTGAGACGCCTATGCTTGCCCCGTCGTGGGGCGGTCGAGTTAGCCAACTCCAGGGTGCCTCCAGTTTAGGAGCTTCCTATGTGGGCTGCGTGAACTGGTAGTCAAGGCTGGTTCTGTAGTGCCAGTAGGCCCAGCTCCCCCTGTAGGACTGTTGGGGTTCGGTAACTGCGGCTGCCTCGCGGCCTAGCTGTTCTCTCCTCTCCTGTGGGCCTTGGGGTCCACCACCTGGTTCCAGCACCGTCAGCTGGTTCCGGGCCGAGCCTTTGGCTTAGGTGCCTCCTCCTGGGTATCCGAGTTCCGCCAACGCCAGGCGGTCCTTGGTAGTGCTTTTAAGCGCGGGCACCTACAGCTTAGTAACCGGGTTCCAGCACCGTCAGCTGGTCCTCGGTCGTGCCATTGGCTCTTGCACACTGGGGCAACGCATCCGGGTTCCAGCACCGCCAGCTGGTTCTCGGCAGTGTTCTTGTCACAGGTACTCCCTCGTGCCAAGCCTGGTTTCAGCACCGTCAGCTGTTTCCGGGTTGTGTCAACTTCACTGAGACGCCTATGCTTGCCCCGTCGTGGGGCGGTCGAGTTAGCCAACTCCAGGGTGCCTCCAGTTTAGGAGCTTCCTATGTGGGCTGCGTGAACTGGTAGTCAAGGCTGGTTCTGTAGTGCCAGTAGGCCCAGCTCCCCCTGTAGGACTGTTGGGGTTCGGTAACTGCGGCTGCCTCGCGGCCTAGCTGTTCTCTCCTCTCCTGTGGGCCTTGGGGTCCACCACCTGGTTCCAGCACCGTCAGCTGGTTCCGGGCCGAGCCTTTGGCTTAGGTGCCTCCTCCTGGGTATCCGAGTTCCGCCAACGCCAGGCGGTCCTTGGTAGTGCTTTTAAGCGCGGGCACCTACAGCTTAGTAACCGGGTTCCAGCACCGTCAGCTGGTCCTCGGTCGTGCCATTGGCTCTTGCACACTGGGGCAACGCATCCGGGTTCCAGCACCGCCAGCTGGTTCTCGGCAGTGTTCTTGTCACAGGTACTCCCTCGTGCCAAGCCTGGTTTCAGCACCGTCAGCTGTTTCCGGGTTGTGTCAACTTCACTGAGACGCCTATGCTTGCCCCGTCGTGGGGCGGTCGAGTTAGCCAACTCCAGGGTGCCTCCAGTTTAGGAGCTTCCTATGTGGGCTGCGTGAACTGGTAGTCAAGGCTGGTTCTGTAGTGCCAGTAGGCCCAGCTCCCCCTGTAGGACTGTTGGGGTTCGGTAACTGCGGCTGCCTCGCGGCCTAGCTGTTCTCTCCTCTCCTGTGGGCCTTCGGGTCCACCACCTGGTTCCAGCACCGTCAGCTGGTTCCGGGCCGAGCCTTTGGCTAAGGTGCCTCCTCCTGGGTATCCGAGTTCCGCCAACGCCAGGCGGTCCTTGGTAGTGCTTTTAAGCGCGGGCACCTACAGCTTAGTAACCGGGTTCCAGCACCGTCAGCTGGTCCTCGGTCGTGCCATTGGCTCTTGCACACTGGGGCAACGCATCCGGGTTCCAGCACCGCCAGCTGGTTCTCGGCAGTGTTCTTGTCACAGGTACTCCCTCGTGCCAAGCCTGGTTTCAGCACCGTCAGCTGTTTCCGGGTTGTGTCAACTTCACTGAGACGCCTATGCTTGCCCCGTCGTGGGGCGGTCGAGTTAGCCAACTCCAGGGTGCCTCCAGTTTAGGAGCTTCCTATGTGGGCTGCGTGAACTGGTAGTCAAGGCTGGTTCTGTAGTGCCAGTAGGCCCAGCTCCCCCTGTAGGACTGTTGGGGTTCGGTAACTGCGGCTGCCTCGCGGCCTAGCTGTTCTCTCCTCTCCTGTGGGCCTTCGGGTCCACCACCTGGTTCCAGCACCGTCAGCTGGTTCCGGGCCGAGCCTTTGGCTTAGGTGCCTCCTCCTGGGTATCCGAGTTCCGCCAACGCCAGGCGGTCCTTGGTAGTGCTTTTAAGCGCGGGCACCTACAGCTTAGTAACCGGGTTCCAGCACCGTCAGCTGGTCCTCGGTCGTGCCATTGGCTCTTGCACACTGGGGCAACGCATCCGGGTTCCAGCACCGCCAGCTGGTTCTCGGCAGTGTTCTTGTCACAGGTACTCCCTCGTGCCAAGCCTGGTTTCAGCACCGTCAGCTGTTTCCGGGTTGTGTCAACTTCACTGAGACGCCTATGCTTGCCCCGTCGTGGGGCGGTCGAGTTAGCCAACTCCAGGGTGCCTCCAGTTTAGGAGCTTTCTATGTGGGCTGCGTGAACTGGTAGTCAAGGCTGGTTCTGTAGTGCCAGTAGGCCCAGCTCCCCCTGTAGGACTGTTGGGGTTCGGTAACTGCGGCTGCCTCGCGGCCTAGCTGTTCTCTCCTCTCCTGTGGGCCTTGGGGTCCACCACCTGGTTCCAGCACCGTCAGCTGGTTCCGGGCCGAGCCTTTGGCTAAGGTGCCTCCTCCTGGGTATCCGAGTTCCGCCAACGCCAGGCGGTCCTTGGTAGTGCTTTTAAGCGCGGGCACCTACAGCTTAGTAACCGGGTTCCAGCACCGTCAGCTGGTCCTCGGTCGTGCCATTGGCTCTTGCACACTGGGGCAACGCATCCGGGTTCCAGCACCGCCAGCTGGTTCTCGGCAGTGTTCTTGTCACAGGTACTCCCTCGTGCCAAGCCTGGTTTCAGCACCGTCAGCTGTTTCCGGGTTGTGTCAACTTCACTGAGACGCCTATGCTTGCCCCGTCGTGGGGCGGTCGAGTTAGCCAACTCCAGGGTGCCTCCAGTTTAGGAGCTTCCTATGTGGGCTGCGTGAACTGGTAGTCAAGGCTGGTTCTGTAGTGCCAGTAGGCCCAGCTCCCCCTGTAGGACTGTTGGGGTTCGGTAACTGCGGCTGCCTCGCGGCCTAGCTGTTCTCTCCTCTCCTGTGGGCCTTGGGGTCCACCACCTGGTTCCAGCACCGTCAGCTGGTTCCGGGCCGAGCCTTTGGCTAAGGTGCCTCCTCCTGGGTATCCGAGTTCCGCCAACGCCAGGCGGTCCTTGGTAGTGCTTTTAAGCGCGGGCACCTACAGCTTAGTAACCGGGTTCCAGCACCGTCAGCTGGTCCTCGGTCGTGCCATTGGCTCTTGCACACTGGGGCAACGCATCCGGGTTCCAGCACCGCCAGCTGGTTCTCGGCAGTGTTCTTGTCACAGGTACTCCCTCGTGCCAAGCCTGGTTTCAGCACCGTCAGCTGTTTCCGGGTTGTGTCAACTTCACTGAGACGCCTATGCTTGCCCCGTCGTGGGGCGGTCGAGTTAGCCAACTCCAGGGTGCCTCCAGTTTAGGAGCTTCCTATGTGGGCTGCGTGAACTGGTAGTCAAGGCTGGTTCTGTAGTGCCAGTAGGCCCAGCTCCCCCTGTAGGACTGTTGGGGTTCGGTAACTGCGGCTGCCTCGCGGCCTAGCTGTTCTCTCCTCTCCTGTGGGCCTTGGGGTCCACCACCTGGTTCCAGCACCGTCAGCTGGTTCTCGGCAGTGTCTTTTGCTCTTGTACCTTCTGCTCCCCATCCTGGTTCCAGTACCGTCAGCTGGTTCCGGGCAGAGCCTTTGGCTTAGGTGCCTCCTTCTGGGTATCCAAGTTCCACCAATGTCAGGTGGTCCTTGGTAGTGCTTTCAGGCACGGGTACCTCCTGCTTAGTAACCGGGTTCCAGTAACGTCAGCTGGTCCTTGGTAGTTCCATTGGCTCTTGGACATTCGGCTACCCATCCGGGTTCCAGTACCGTCAGCTGGTTCTCGGCAGTGTCTTTTGCTCTTGTACCTTCTGCTCCCCATCCTGGTTCCAGTAACGTCATCTGGTTCCGGGCAGAGCCTTTGGCTTAGGTGCCTCCTTCTGGGTATCCGAGTTCCGCCAACGTCAGGCGGTCCTTGGTAGTGCTTTTTAGCACGGGTACCTCCTGCTTAGTAACCGGGTTCCAGTAACGTCAGCTGGTCCTCGGTAGTTCCATAGGCTCTTGAACCTTCGGGTAGCCATCCGAGTTCCAGTTCCATCAGCTGGTTCTTGGCATTTTCTCAGCCTTCTTGTACCTTCTGCTACATTTCCAAGTTGAAGACCCTAACGTCGACAACCCGGAAGACCACCCCGATGACGACGACCCGGAAGACCACCCCGATGACGACGACGACGACGACGGCGGAGACGACGACGGCTGAGACGACGACGGCGGAGATGACGACACTGGAGACGAAGACCCTGGAGACGACAACATGGAAGACCGAGAAGCAGAAGAACAAGAGGCTGCAGAACAAAGAGCAGAAGAACATTAAGCATAAGACTTAATATCAGAGCAAAAGATATTATCTAAATTATATGCAGAAGAAGACTAAGCAGTGTATGGGGGTGAGTCCGTTCCTCCTCGTGGTGCCCCTGGATAAAGCCTGATGCTGCAGGCCAAACTGAACGCGGACAAATGTAACTTTTGTGACTGGCAGAACGGAAGGTGTAATCTTCCAACTTTTATAGATAACAACTACGGGAATGCCTGTCACAAATGAGAATATGATGAAGAAGTAGAATAGGAAGAATAATAACAGTGGAATAAAAAGAATATGTAGAATAGGAAGAATAATAATAGTTGAAGAAAATGAATATGAAGAATGTAATAAAAAAAAAAATAGGTAGAAGATGAAGAAGAAGATGAATAAGGTGAAGAAGTTGATGTCAAGGATGCTGATGATGATGAAGATGAAAGTGTGGGAAAAGAAAAAAAAAAAAAAGAAAAAAAAGAAGGGGAAGGGCGTGGAATAGTGAAACATCAATATCTGACAAAATAAAAAAAATTTACATACTCAATATCTTTTTCAATCCGAACTTCTTTAAAAAAAACAAAAAAACATGCTATTCTATTTGATTGGACTAATCCTCATTGCCTTTAATGTCTCCGCCACCTCCCCCATACATCCTACATTATTCTTAGTTGTTTTCCTTCAGGTAGAATGAACCTACAAGGAAAGAAAGGGTTTATTTTAATTCCGATATTTTGGTCCCATTGACTTGCATTGGGATCGGGTATCGGTATCGGCGATATCCGATATTTTTTGAATATCGGCCGATCCAAACCGATACCGATACTTTCCGATATCGGAAGGTATCGCTCAACACTACTGGTGACATTGTACACAGGACCGCTGTATATAGTATACAGTGTATAGTGTCAGTGTATAGGTAACACTGACTCACCAGGGACGTCTCTAGGTGAAGTCCTTCATCTTTCATCCAGCACAGACCGCCATCATTCCTTCCAGCCAGGACTCGTTTCTGCAGGAAATAACACAGTTATCTCGAGCTCCGCTTGCAGAACACATTACTTAATTTTTCACAACTTCTACATTACACCACATGAAGAAAAAAAGGTGATATAGTGTCACTCTGCACAGTAACAGGACCGCCCCCCCATTTAAAACAGTATACTCAAAAAATAAAATAAATACATCACTGCAGTAATAATATCCCTTAATTAGCCCCTATGGTAATACTATTCCCCACCCTGGCCCCGTTTATCTCATTCCTGGCTCCAGCCATATGTTCTCGCATCCTGCCCTCATGAGTATCCATTCTACCCCATATGATCTCCCCATCCTGCCCCACCAGCCTCCATCGTATCCGTCCTGCCCCATGATCCAATCCTGCCCCATGTGTTATGACCTGGTGGTTAGGAGCACCCGAAAAGACCTGATGGTTAAACCAACAAAGAACAAGCTCTGGGAAGTGGGAGCTCTGCTGACAGCAACACCAAATCCTATCACACACACTAGAAATAGCCGTGGAGCGTTCCTGACACTCCCTAGACGCCTCTTCACAGCCTAAGTGCTAACTAGCCCTAGAGATAGAAAATAAAGCCTACCTTGCCTCAGAGAAATTCCCCGAAGAAAAAGGCAGTCCCCCACATATATTGACTGTGAGTTAAGATGAAAGTCACAAACACAGAAATGAAACAGGTTTCAGCAAAGGGAGGCCAGACTTACTAAACAGACAGAGGATAGGAAAGGTAACTTTGCGGTCAGCACAAAAAACTACAAAAGACCACGCAGAGTGTGCAAAAAGACCTCCGCACCGACTCACGGTGCGGAGGTGCAACTCTGCATCCCAGAGCTTCCAGTTAGCAAAGCAAAATCATGATAGCAAAGCTGGACAAGAAAACAAAGAACAAATAAAAAACTAGCAGGGACTTAGCTTCTGCTGGAGTAGACAGGACACCCGACAGATCCAAGTGCTAACTGAACCAGTACAAGAACATTGACAGCTGGCATGGAGCAACGATCTGAGTGGAGTCAAATAGAGCAGCCAGCCAAGGAATAAACCACGTCACTTGTGGAAAGAACCTCAGAAGCAGCAGCTCCACTCACAGCCACCAGAGGGAGTCCATGGACAGAACTCACCGAAGTACCATTCATGACCACAGGAGGGAGCTCGATAACAGAATTCACAACAGTACCCCCCTTGAGGAGGGGTCACCGAACCCTCACCAGAGCCCCCAGGCCGATTAGGACGAGCCAAATGAAAGGCACGAACTAGATCAGCAGCGTGAACATCAGAGGCAAAAACCCAGGAATTATCTTCCTGACCATAACCCTTCCACTTGGCCAGGTACTGGAGTTTCCGTCTCGAAATACGAGAATCCAAAATCTTTTCCACCACATACTCCAACTCCCCCTCGACCAACACCGGGGCAGGAGGATCAACGGAGGGAACCATAGGCGCCGCGTATCTCCGCAATAACGACCTATGGAACACATTATGGATGGCAAAAGAAGCTGGAAGGGCCAAACGAAATGACACAGGGTTGAGAACTTCAGAAATCTTATACGGACCAATGAAATGAGGCTTAAACTTAGGAGAGGAAACCTTCATAGGAACATAACGAGATGACAACCAAACCAAATCCCCAACACGAAGTCGGGAACCAACACAGCGCCGGCGGTTAGCGAAACGTTGAGCCTTCTCCTGGGACAATGTCAAATTGTCCACCACATGAGTCCAAATCTGCTGCAACCTGTCCACCGAAGAAAAAGACAAATCAATGCCCAACAAAACCTCGAAACAAACTGGGAACCTCTGTCCGAGACGATGTTCTCTGGAATGCCATGCAAACGAACCACATGCAGGTAAAACAATGGCACCAAATCAGAGGAGGAAGGCAACTTAGACAAGGGTACCAAATGGACCATCTTAGAGAAGCGATCACAAACCACCCAAATGACAGACATCCTTTGAGAGACAGGGAGATCTGAAATAAAATCCATAGAAATACGCGTCCAGGGCCTCTTCGGGACCGGCAAGGGCAAAAGCAACCCACTGGCACGAGAACAGCAGGGCTTAGCCCGAGCACAAGTCCCACAGGACTGCACAAAAGAACGCACATCCCGTGACAAAGAAGGCCACCAAAAGGATCTAGCCACCAAATCTCTGGTACCAAAGATTCCAGGATGACCAGCCAACACCAAACAATGAACCTCAGAGATAACTCTACTAGTCCATCTATCAGGGACAAACAGTTTCTCCACAGGACAACGGTCAGGTCTCTCAGCCTGAAACTTCTGCAGCACCCGCCGCAAATCAGGGGAGATGGCAGACAAAATTACCCCCTCCTTGAGAATACCCGCCGGCTCCGGAACACCCGGAGAGTCAGGCACAAAACTCCTTGACAGGGCATCAGCCTTCACATTCTTAGAGCCCGGAAGGTACGAAACCACAAAATTAAAACGGGAGAAAAATAGCGACCATCAAGCTTGTCTAGGATTCAACCGTTTGGCAGACTCGAGATAAGTCAAATTCTTGTGATCCGTCAAAACCACCACGCGATGCTTGGCTCCTTCAAGCCAATGTCGCCACTCCTCGAATGCCCACTTCATGGCTAACAACTCTCGATTGCCAACATCATAATTGCACTCAGCAGGCGAGAACTTTCTAGAAAAGAAGGCGCATGGTTTCATCACCGAGCAATCAGAACTTCTCTGCGACAAAACAGCCCCCGCTCCAATTTCAGAAGCATCAACCTCGACCTGGAACGGAAGCGAAACATCTGGTTGATACAACACAGGGGCAGAAGAAAAACGACGCTTTAACTCTTGAAAAGCTTCCACAGCAGCAGAAGACCAATTGACCACATCAGCACCCTTCTTGGTCAAATCGGTCAATGGTTTAGCAATACTAGAAAAATTACAGATGAAGCGACGATAAAAATTAGCAAAGCCCAGGAACTTTTGCAGACTCTTCAGAGATGTCGGCTGAGTCCAATCATAGATGGCTTGGACCTTAACAGGGTCCATCTCGATAGTAGAAGGGGGAAAAATGAACCCCAAAAAATGACACCTTCTGAACACCAAAGAGACACTTTGATCCCTTCACAAACAAAGAATTAGCACGCAGGACCTGGAACACCATTCTGACCTGCTTCACATGAGACTCCCAATCATCCGAGAAGACCAAAATATCATACAAGTATACAATCAGGAATTTATCCAGGTACTCTCGGAAGATGTCATGCATAAAGGACTGAAACACCGATGGAGCATTGGCAAGTCCGAATGGCATAACTAGGTACTCAAAATGGCCCTCGGGCGTATTAAATGCAGTTATCCATTCATCGCCCCGCTTAATACGCACAAGATTATACGCACCACGAAGATCTATCTTGGTGAACCAACTAGCCCCCTTGATCCGAGCAAACAAATCAGATAGCAGCGGCAAGAGGTACTGAAATTTGACCGTGATTTTATTTAGAAGGCGGTAATCTATACAAGGTCTCAGCGAACCATCCTTCTTGGCCACAAAAAAGAACCCCGCTCCCAATGGCGACGATGACGGGCGAATATGACCTTTCTCCAAGGACTCCTTCACGTAACTCCGCATAGCGGCATGCTCAGGGACAGATAAATTAAACAGTCGACCTTTAGGAAACTTACTACCAGGAATCAAATCGATAGCACAATCACAATCCCTATGCGGAGGTAGGGCATTGGACTTGGGCTCATCAAATACATCCCGGTAATCAGACAAGAACTCTGGGACCTCAGAAGGGGTGGATGACGAAATAGACAGAAATGGGACATCACCATGTACCCCCTGACAACTCCAGCTGGACACAGACATTGATTTCCAATCTAATACTGGGTTATGGACTTGTAGCCATGGCAACCCCAACACGACCACATCATGCAGATTATGCAACACCAGAAAGCGAATATCCTCCTGATGTGCAGGAGCCATGCACATGGTCAGCTGGGTCCAGTACTGAGGCTTATTCTTGGCCAAAGGCGTAGCATCAATTCCTCTCAATGGAATAGGACACTGCAAGGGCTCCAAGAAAAACCCACAACGCCTAGCATACTCCAAGTCCATCAAATTCAGGGCTGCGCCTGAATCCACAAATGCCATGACAGAATAAGATGACAAAGAGCAGATCAAAGTAACGGACAAAAGAAATTTTGACTGCACCGTACCAATGGTGGCAGACCTAGCGAACCGCTTAGTGCGCTTAGGACAATCGGAGATCGCATGAGTGGAATCACCACAGTAGAAACACAGCCCATTCTGACGTCTGTGTTCTTGCCGTTCAACTCTGGTCAAAGTCCTATCGCACTGCATAGGCTCAGGTTTATGCTCGGATAATACCGCCAAATGGTGCACAGATTAACGCTCACGCAAGCGTCGACCGATCTGAATGGCCAAAGACATAGACTCATTCAGACCAGCAGGCATGGGAAATCCCACCGTGACATCCTTAAGGGCTTCAGAGAGACCCTTTCTGAAAATAGCTGCCAGCGCACCTTCATTCCATTGAGTGAGCACGGACCACTTTCTAAACTTCTGACAATAAATCTCTATCTCATCCTGACCCTGACACAGAGCCAGCAAATTTTTCTCTGCCTGATCCACCGAATTAGGTTCATCGTACAGCAATCCGAGCGCCAGGAAAAACGCATCAATATTACATAATGCAGGATCTCCTGGCACAAGGCAAAATGCCCAGTCTTGAGGGTCGCCACGTAATAAAGAAATAATGATCCTAACTTGTTGAACTGGATCACCAGAGGAGCGAGGTTTCAAAGCCAGAAACAGTTTACAATTATTTTTGAAACTCAGAAATTTAGCTCTATCTCCAGAAAACAAATCAGGAATAGGAATTCTTGGTTCTAACATAGAATTCTGAACCACAAAGTCTTGAATATTTTGTACTCTTGCAGTGAGATGATCCACACATGAAGACAGACCTTTAATGTCCATCACTACACCTGTGTCCTGAACCACCCAAATGTCTAGGGGAAAAAAAAGGCAAAACACAGTGCAAAGAAAAAAAAATGGTCTCAGAACTTCTTTTTTCCCTCTATTGAGAAGCATTAGTACTTTGGGCCTCCAGTACTGTTATGATTAGGTAATTCAGAACCACAATGGACCTTGAAGTTCAGAGCACACAAAGTGACCTGATAATAACCAAAAGACATAGGACGAGCTCTGAGACGTGGGAACTCTGCTGACCGCAATCCCTAATCCTATCCAACCACACTAGAGGCAGCCGTGGATTGCGCCTAACGCTCCCTATGCAACTCGGCACAGCCTGAGAAACTAGCTAGGACTAAGATAGAAAAATAAGCCTACCTTGCCTCAGAGAAATACCCCAAAGGAAAAGGCAGCCCCCCACATATAATGACTGTGAGTAGAGATGAAAATACAAACGCAGAGATGAAATAGATTTAGCAAAGTGAGGCCCAACTTACTGAACAGACCGAAGATAGGAAAGATAACTTTGCGGTCAACACAAAACCCTACAAACAACCACGCAGAGGGGCAAAAAGACCCTCCGCACCGACTAACGGTACGGAGGTACACCCTCTGCGTCCCAGAGCTTCCAGCAAGCAAGAAAAACCAATTAAGCAAGCTGGACAGAAAAAATAGCAAACAAAAATAACACAAGCAAAACTTAGCTTATGAAGAGCAGACAGGCCACAGGAACGATCCAGGAGGAAGCAAGACCAACACTAGAACATTGACTGGAGGCCAGGAGCAAAGCACTAGGTGGAGTTAAATAGAGCAGCACCTAACGACTTCACCACATCACCTGAGGAAGGAAACTCAGAAGCCACAGTACCACTCACATCCACCAATGGAAGCTCATAGACAGAATCAGCCGAAGTACCACTTGTGACCACAGGAGGGAGCTCTGCCACAGAATTCACTACAATTTTGTACTCTTGCAGTGAGATGATCCACACAAGAGGACAGACCTTGAATTTCCATATCTACACCTGTGTCCTGAACCACCCAGAGGTTAAGGGGAAAAGAAAGACAAAACACACTGCAGAGAAAAAAAAATGGTCTCAGAACTTCTCTTATCCCTCTATTGAGATGCATTAATACTTTGGGCCAGCTGTACTGTTATGACCTGGTGGTTAGGAGCACCCGAAAAGACCTGATGGTTAAACCAACAAAGGACAAGCTCTGGGAAGTGGGAGCTCTGCTGACCGCAACCCCTAATCCTATCACACACACTAGAAATAGCCTACCTTGCCTCAGAGAAATTCCCCAAAGAAAAAGGCAGCCCCCCACATATATTGACTGTGAGTTAAGATGAAAGTCACAAGCACAGAAATGAAACAGGTTTCAGCAAAGGGAGGCCAGACATACTAAACAGACAGAGGATAGGAAAGGTAACTTTGCGGTAAGCACAAAAAACTACAAAAGACCACGCAGAGTGTGCAAAAAGACCTCCGCACCGACTCACGGTGCGGAGGTGCCACTCTGCATCCCAGAGCTTCCAGCTAGCAAAAGCAAAATCATGATAGCAAAGCTGGACAAGAAAACAAAGAACAAATAAAAAACTAGCAGGGACTTAGCTTCTGCTGGAGTAGACAGGACACCCGACAGATCCAAGAGCGAACTGAACCAGTACAAGAACATTGACAGCTGGCATGGAGCAACGATCTGAGTGGAGTCAAATAGAGCAGCCAGCCAAGGAATAAACCACGTCACCTGTGGAAGGAACCTCAGAAGCAGCAGCTCCACTCACAGCCACCAGAAGGAGTCCATGGACAGAACTCGCCGAAGTACCATTCATGACCACAGGAGGGAGCTCGATAACAGAATTCACAACACCCATGATCCAATCCTGCCCCGTGTCTCCAATCATGCCCTGTATCTACATTCTGCCCATGCCTCAAGTCCTGCCCCCAGTGTTTCCAGCAATCTGCCCCAGTGTGTCCAGCATATTACCCCATGTTGTCCAGCATTGTCCCAGTGTGTCCAGCATATTACCCCCAGTGTGTCCAGCATTGCCCCAGTGTGTCCAGAAATCTGCCCCAGTGTCTCCAGCATTGCCCCAGTGTGCACAGCAATCTGCCACAGTGTGCACAGCAATCTGCCCCAGTGTGCAAAGCAATCTGCCATAGTGTCCAGCATTGCCCCAGCGTGTCCAGCAATCTTCCCCAGTGTCCAGCATTGCCCCAGTGTCCAGAAATCTGCCCCAGGGTCTCAAGCATTGTCCCAGTATATCCAGAAATCTGCCCCAGTGTGTCCAGAAATCTGCCCCAGGGTCTCCAGCATTGCCTCAATGTGTCCAGAAATCTGCCCCAGGGTCTCCAGTATTGCCCCAGTGTGTCCAGCATTGCCCCAGTGTGTCCAGCATTGCCCCCAGTGTGTCCAGCAATCTGCCCCAGTGTCCAGCATTGCCCCAGTGTGTCCAGCAATCTGCCCCAGTGCCCAGCATTGCCCCAGTGTGTCCAGAAATCTGCCCCAGGGTCTCCAGCATTGCCCCCAGTGTGTCCAGCATTGCCCCCAGTGTGTCCAGCAATCTGCCCCAGTGTCCAGCATTGCCCCAGTGTGTCCAGCAATCTGCCCCAGTGCCCAGCATTGCCCCAGTGTGTCCTGAAATCTGCCCCAGGGTCTCCAGCATTGTCCCAGTATATCCAGCAATCTGCCCCAGTGTGTCAAGAAATCTGCCCCAGGGTCTCCAGTATTGCCCCAGTGTGTCCAGCATTGCCCCAGTGTGTCCAGCAATCTGCCCCCAGTGTGTCCAGCAATCTGCCCCAGTGTCCAGCATTGCCCCAGTGTGTCCAGCAATCTGCCCCAGTGCCCAGCATTGCCCCAGTGTGTCCAGAAATCTGCCCCAGGGTCTCCAGCATTGCCCCCAGTGTGTCCAGCATTGCCCCCAGTGTGCACAGCAATCTGCCCCAGTGTGCACAGCAATCTGCCCCAGTGTGCACAGCAATCTGCCCCAGTGTGCACAGCAATCTGCCACAGTGTGCACAGCAATCTGCCCCAGCGTGCACAGCAATCTGCCCCAGCGTGCACAGCATTGCCCCAGCGTGTCCAGCAATCTGCCCCAGTGTCCAGTATTGCCCCAGTGTCCAGAAATCTGCCCCAGGGTCTCCAGCATTGCCCCAGTATGTCCAGAAATCTGCCCCAGTGTGTCCAGAAGTCTGCCCCAGGGTCTCCAGCATTGCCTCAATGTGTCCAGAAATCTACCCCAGGGTCTCCAGTATTGCCCCAGTGTGTCCAGCAATCTGCCCCATGGTCTCCTGTATTGCCCCAGTGTGTCCAGCATTCTGCCCCATGGTCTCCAGTATTGCCCCAGTGTGTCCAGCATTCTGCCCCATGGTCCCCAGTATTGCCCCAGTGTGTCCAGCATTCTGCCCCATGGTCTCCAGTTTTGCCCCAGTGTGTCCAGCAATCTGCCCCATGGTCTCCAGTATTGCCCCGGTGTGTCCAGCAATCTGCTCCATGGTCTCCAGTATTGCCCCAGTGTGTCCAGCATTGCCCCCAGACAGAGTCAGACATAAAGAAAAAAAAGTAAAATCCTCACCTCTCCCGTTCCTAGCGCAGGTCCGGTGCAGCCAATCAGCGTCTTTCCGGCTCTGCAACGCTCAGGACAGAGAGGCTGAGCGGCGCGCACAGTGATGACGTCATCGCGCCCTCTGCCCTGAGACGTCGCAGAGTCAGAGGGCGCTGAAGACGCTGCAGCTGCCGCAGGAACCAGGAGAGGTGAGTATTAGAGCGGGGGCCGGGGGTTGGGAGAGCCTGGTCTTGGCGGCGGACGGCGCCGCCCGAAGATTTAAAGGGCCCGCGTCTTTTTTTTTTTCTTCCTCCTCCTGCAGCGCCGACCTCCCCCCGCATTGTGCCGCCCGGGGCGACCCGCACTCCCCTTCCTACACCACTGTAAAGCCTCACAATACTTTAGTGCGCTGGAGGAAAATACTCTGGTTTTATATCACTGACACCATAAAGCGTAGTGACACATATCTCCCCTCCAGTACTTCACCAGTGACTTTGTTACATATCCCCCCCATCTGCCCAAATCTGGGGTTTTTTGCACCTTCACTGGCAAAGCAGCGGAGTCTGGACAGGGCACCTGTGTTCCCATGCAACTTCCCTGGCCTGTGCTCTATATAAAAATTTAAATCCTGGACTGCTAAAAAGCATTTTGTCAACCAGGCATTCTTCCCCTTCCTTTCCCTCATCCATCTCAGGGGCGCATGATCTGACACTAGCCTAAACTTATGGCCAAGCAGGGTGTCTATTGCCCATTTGATAGCCAAGCACTCTTTTTCAACAAAGGCATAGTTTTTCTCATAGGAGGAGAGCTTCCTACTTAGGTATATGACTGCATGTTCATCCCCATCTATCTACTGGAGCAACACGGCTCCTACCCCGACGTCAGAGGTGTCCATCTAGAGCACAAACTCCTTAGTAAAATTCGGTGCAACCAAGTTCGGCTTGCACAAGGCAAGATTCAGCTCCTGGAATGTCATCTCTGCTTCAGAGGACCACTTAACCATCAACGTCCTTGCTCTTGAGCAGATCCATCAGCAGTGCGGCTATCATGGCGAAATTGTGGACAAATCGACGATAATATCCGACAATTCCCAGAGACTGGCTGCGGCCACTTTTGGATTGCCTCCACTTTGTCTATTTGTGGCTTTATCTTTCCCCTTTCAACGATGTAACCCAAGTACTTTGCCTCTTCTTTGCTGAGGGCACACTTATTTGGGTTTATAGTAAACTCTGCCTAAGGCCGGGGTCACACTAGACCGTAATACGGACGAGTGCAATGCGCTAAAAAATGTTAATCTATGGGGCAGCTCCCATCATCCGATATTTTCTCGGCCGTATTCAGGATCCGAGTGAAATCGCAGCATGCTGCGATTGTCAGCGTATCTCGGCCGAGAATCGCCAATGCAAGTCTATGGGTGCGAGAAAAAATCGGATTACATACGGACCATGCGTGTGCATTGCGAGAAATACGGAAGACTTCTCCAGGTGACAGGAAATTGAATCATCCATTATCAGGAAGCTTTGGCATGCTAATTTCTGGCCCACGCTGGATTGCAAACCAGGAAGCACGCCTCCACGGAGTGTACTGTGTAGCAGCATGGCCAGGCATATTAATGTGGAGATGCTGATTGCTCTGGTCCATGATAGACCCGAATTATGGGACCAACGCGACGCACATTATGCGGACCGTGCACGTAAAGACGCAGCATGGAGGTCAATATGTCGCCACATGTTCCCCGATTTTGATGATCGACCTCAAGAGGTTCAGCAAGAAATTTGTAAGTACCATCCTTTATGCAAAAAAGGGTTTTTATATTGGGTTCATGACAAAAATAAGCATGAACACATCATATGTGGTGTGTTTATGATTGAAGTAAATGATCCATGCTCTTGGTTGAAGATGCAAAAACATTACCAAGACACACAAATTTGGATGAAATGTAATAGCTATTGTCCTTTAATATATTCCCCAGGGAATTTTATGTCCCCCTCGGCTCCTGGGCCCGTGTGTGATTGCAAACCCTGTTTGAGTTATGTGCGTGATTTTTATATACCAAATGTTGTATCTTTGCAGTCAATGATGTCACTAGACGCTGACGGAGTTGCCGGGACCAATACCGGCGTGAACGACAACTTTCTGGGCGGAGTGGTGATGCAGCCACCAAAAAAAGGAAATACCTTCATTTTGATCGCCTAAATTTTCTGGCACCCGTGATGGAGCTCAGACCGTAAGTGCATGCATGTCTCAAAAAATGTGACACATCTTATTACGTGAATATGTATGTTTTTTATCTAAATAAAAATCTTTTGTGAAATACAGAACAGAGTCAAATCTGACAGAAAGGGAGACTGCATCTGACTCTGAGTTGGTGATTGACCCTGTTGGTGAAGAGGCAGAAATGGCTGGACCATCTGGGCAAACAACAGGCAGCAACCAACCACCACCACCACAACCAGCAGCAGCGTCTTCTGCCACACAGGAGGCAAATCCAGAGGTGGAGGAAGGAGCCCAGAGCAGCAGTCCAACCTTGGCTCTGGATACCTCACCACAGCCTAATACCAGACCAAACCGTGGTCGGCGCAGAAGGGTGGTTTCGAACATTGGCACCAGGAGGCAAGTGGATACAGGGGTGTTGGACTATTTGTCCAGAGCTGCCCATGACGATGGGGAGGAAGCTTACTTCCGCAGTCTTGCCCGCTATTTACGGCCCATTTCACGCTCGCTCAGGCTGCGGACCAGAGGTTGTATCCAAATATTGATAGATGCAGCCACACCCCCAAACAACCCCACTGATGTTTTTAATTATGTGGAACGGTGGCAAATGTCAGCTACCAACCTTCTGGCGGTGCAAGACCTTCCACAGGACCAATCACAAACTGTCGCAGCACCACCCCCGCAACCTATAGCTCCACAACATCAGCATGCCCAAAGCACCCAACAACCACAAAACAGGGCAATTTATGATTATCCTGCAACTGCCCAATATCACCACTTGAACAGACACATGTTTGGAGGCTGGTCCCAACATGTGTCTGCTCGACATGGCCATATTGGGGGGTCTGACCAAATGGGACTTGATGCCCTTCTACCCTCAACATCAAGTGTTAAGTCATACACATGATCGAAACTTGCCACAACAACCTCAATTTAGATCAACACTAACACAGGTTGACAGTCTGGTTGGTCAATCATCCAGGCAAAGTTCCGCACATGCTGGACACCTGCCATCACCATCACCACCCCCAACCTACCAGAACCTGTAATTTTGTTTCCATTTTGTTGGCCTGTCATTTTGGCTGTTGTATGGCCTAAGTTTTATTTTTCCTTGGCATGGAAATCTGTCTTGCTCATATGGCTCTAATTACATATGCTGATAATATCTTTTGAGAATATGTATATATATACTATGAGCAGTAAAAATTTGTTCAAAAATCGGAGTGTTATGTATTGGTCAAACTACATACATGATTTGTCAACTTAACACACTTAGCTAATTTCTGGTTGAGATACATAATACACAATTGAATCCGGAAAATTATGGTATTTATTAACTTACAATCTAACTTAACTTTACTGCAAAACAGCTTTGTCTTGCCAAACAGTCGATCCCTCTGGTGACACAAAATAATTTGTTAAAACATCACGAACTTTAAGGCCTGAGGGCTGACGACGTGAAGGAAGAACACGTGTAGTTGTCAAGACAGTATTTGCAGAATCAATTTCATTGGAAGCAGATGATGGGCAATCATGGTATCTTGTAAAGTTGTGAAGAACAACACATGCTTTAATCACGCCATTTACATTGCCTTCACTCAGTTGGATTGCTGACTGAAGTACCCGCCATTTTGCACTGAGAATGCCGAATGAACACTCGACCAGACGGCGGGCACGGGAAAGATGCAAATTAAAAATTCTGCGCCGGTAGTCCAGGCCTCTTCGTGGATAGGGCCTCATGACGTTCCTTGATAATTGAAACGCCTCATCTGCTACCATCATGTAAGGCACCGCATCCAAATTAGCACCTGGTATGTGACTTGGGGGTGGGAGATCCAATTCATTGTTGCGCAGCCGCCGACCCATAATGGAAGAACTGAAGACTCTAGAGTCTCCAGTTCTCCCATAGGCCCCAATGTCTACAATTATAAACCTGTAGTTGCTGTCGACTAGGGCCAACAGCACTACAGAGAAAAACTGTTTATAATTATAGAATTGGGTCCCTGAACCTGGCGGCTTACGCACACGGATGTGCTTTCCGTCAAGTGCCCCAATACAGTGCGGAAACTGGCATGTGTCCTGAAATCCTTGAGCAATATTTAACCAGTCTGCCATTTTGGGTTCAGGCATCACCTCTTGATGGAGTCTTCTCCAGATTTGCGTGCATGTATCCCGCACAATACCAGAAATTGTAGATTTGCCCAGTAGAAACTCTAAATGCAGTGCCGCATATGATAGGCCAGTGGCAAGGAAGCTAAAAGAAAAGAGAGTATTCTTTAAAAATATAAAGTGAACACAATACAGTGTTATATTTGCAACAACAAAAATTTCTTAAAAAATGGCATGCTTATTAAATCATTAAGGACATGCGATGGCTTTCATCTTTGACAAAATTAAATATTATCTAAGAAGGCCAAATGATGTTGAAGTTACCTAAACATTTAATTAGCTACTTTGAATAAGGGGGAACAACATTAAAGTGTTAAATAATTTGGGACAAAGATTATTTCGACATACCGTAAGGTAAGGATAAGGCGCTCCTTTGCTGAAATAGATTTGCGCATCCTGGTGTTCTTCTTTGTGATCCCTGTTCGCAAAATTTCCAACAAAATATCAAAGGTTTGAATCCTCATCCGACAATAGTTGAAGAACTTGTCCGGATTTGACCTCAGAGCAGCATACAGACGGCTGAAATGGCCTTTATTGATCCGTTGCTTTAGAAGTGGATGTACCCACATCCGTCTCCGCCTCCTCGGATCTACAATAACTGGGTATGGCTGGCCAAAATGCTGGGAAAGTACCCAGTTGTAAAGCACACGCTCTGTGGTGTTAAAAGTCAGTAGATCAGACATGTTGCTCATCAATCCGAAGTGCACCAACACAAGCAGGGACTCTACTGCATAGATTGGTGTGTGGCACCTGTGTTTAGGGCCATTAAATAATGTTCTTGGTGGTGAATTAAATTTTTCAGGTGGAAAATCCGTTATATGTCCATTTTGCAAGCCTGCGAGAAAATTTCGCCATACGGATGCCATACGGATGTCACACGGATGTCACACAGATCATTTGATGCGAGAAAATCGCATCCTCGCACTGCACACGGATCACTGTTTTGGTAACATTTGTGCGATTCTCGTCCGTCAAAAACGGACCGTTTTTTTATACGTTGTGTGTGTCCCCATCCTTACTCAGTGCATTCAATACTGCCTGGTCCCTCTGCAGGTGCCCTCTGGGCAAAAACAGGAAAACTAAACAAAATGGTCACAGTCCTTTTGAGAGCGGGATTCCTTCCGCTCACAGCTAGCAGAACGCACACGATTCAGGTTTTAGCATACAACACATGCATGAACACTTTCCTAGAGTGCTTCCTCTCCACGCACACTGAACACTGCTGCCTTTGGAAGCCAAGTACTTGTGTAATGATTGTGACATTACACAAGTCCTGTCAGGATATGGTGGCGCCGGCTCTGCAGGTGGAGATAAGTCGGACATTATCCCACCCTCTCTATGAATGTCTACATAAAGCCAGCCCATTTATGCAACTTTAGCCAAAGCCTCACAACACTTTAGTGTGCCAGAGGAAAATAATCTGGATTTACAGTGGGAAAAAAAAGTATTTAGTCAGCCACCAGGAGTTTGGAGTGTGACTTAGGTTGTGGACAGGTGTTTTTTTTTATACTGATAACAAGTTCAAACAGGTGCCATTACTACAGGTAATGAGTGGAGGACAGAGGAGCCTCTTAAAGAAGAAGTTACAGGTCTGTGAGAGCCAGAAATCTTGCATGTTTTTACGTGACCAAATACTTATCTTCCACCGTAATTTGCAAAATCAGACAAGGTGATTTTCTGGATTTGTTTTCTCATTTTGACTCGCATAGTTTTGGTCTACCTATGGTGTCAATTGCAGGCCTCTCTCATCTTTTTAAGTGGGAGAACTTGCACAATTGGTGGCTGACTAAATACTTTTTTTCCCCACTGTACATCACTGACACCATTAAGCGTAGTGACACATATCTCCCCTCCAGTACTTTACCAGTGACCTTGTCACTCTGTACACTCTGCACCTCATCTTGACTAAAAAAAACAGAAATGTAGAAATTTTTGCAAATTTAATAAAAAAGAAAAACTGAAATATCACATGGTCGTAAGTATTCAGTCCCTTTGCTCAGATAACATGCTGTCCATTTCCTTGTGATCCTCCTTGAGATGGTTCTACTCTTTCATTGCAGTCCAGCTGTGTTTAATTAAACTGATAGGACTTGATTTGGAAAGGCGCACACCTGTCTATATAAGACCACACAGCTCACAGTGTGAATTCTGTCACACTAGGGTGCGACCCGTCTTAATTGTCTGTGGTCAAATTGGTTCTCTAGGAGAGAAAGTACGTGCACACGGAGGAAAGAATCACAGGACACAGTGGGTCGTGTCTCAAATGGTTCTAGCCTGGTTAAATGGTTTGCAGATTGCCTCCTTTTATAGGAGTAAAGCACATTACATCATTGGGTTGTTCCAACTTAACACTTATCAGAAAACTCTTTTGATCTTTACATGTTCTTATGTTATTATCTTTATTATTATAGTATCATATTCTAATGATTATTGCTTTTAATCTATGTCTGTACCGCTATCGCCCTAATGGCGCCTTTGGGTCAAGCTGACATCTGTCTATGCACGCATTCTACTTATCTTTGGTTTATTGGCGATCGATTCACCTTCGTGCAGATACTTTACTCTAGATAAGGGTAGGGGATTTACACAGCCTTTCTTAAAGTCCATCTGGATACTGGGTGTATCCTGGTACATCCTGGTACAGAGTGATCAACAGAATTTAGTCTTGTGACAGTGAATCAGAAAACCTTAAAGCTACATGAGTCTAATATATATATATATTCAGCAAAGCGTCCATATAAGTTTGATTTCACTATATCTTCATATGCCATATAGTCTCTCCATAACAGTCCCCCCTTTGGAGATATGCAGAATCAAAAACCCTAATCTCGTCGAACCTATCGATCTGCTCCATTGCGCCTAAATGTGACTAACTAATTTTCACCGTATAAACGAGACGATCCATCTCTAGTAGATGGACCCCCTCCTAACGGACTTTGCGCAGAAGGAGTCAGATCCTAGTCTCTCCCTCATCGGCGTGCTTCAGGCAGACGTATTCAGGGGGAGGTGGATATGGCAGTCCTCTCATGGTCTCACAGCAGCATCTTTCGTCTATGGGATCTTCAAAGTCAGCATGCATGGTCATCACTGTGGTTTCCATGGTTGTCATCATCATTTTCTTAAGGCATGGAGCTATGCAACATAGAATTAAGGCTAATATAATCAAAACACTTAGAATAGCTATTCCAAACTTTGTGAGTGCTCTTTGCCACCCATCCCACCACCCAAACCAGGTGTCCCATTGATCCTTTACCCCAGAATTTTGGGCTAATTCTTTTGATAGGTCAGTAAGGCCTTTAAGTGCCCTGGTTATGCTTCCGTCCGGAGCAGTGTTGTTAGGGATGTAAGTACAACAGCTAGTACCTATCATTTTGCAGACTCCACCTTTCTCTGCTAGGATCATGTCTAGGGCCATCCTGTTCTGGAAGGCCATGATGGATGTGGGGCCTAATTGCTCAACGAGTCCCTTTATAGCATCTCTAGTAAAATTAACAAATCTCTGTTGATTATAGTATAGGTAATTTATCCATTTTACATTCTTATTTACCCCAATCATGGGGATTATTGACTCGAACCCAGCTGCTACCTCATTTCTGGCTTTGAACTCGTTAGGTACTCCCTGTGGGACCCCAATAGTGTCTATATAAATGTGGGGGTCAAAAGAACCTCGTAGCTCCCTTTTTACTTTTTGGGGCAGGTGGTCTTCTTGGAGTACTTGGTCCCAGCTAGGTAGATCAAATATATGAAAGGGCATAAGGGCTTTTACCATGGCACATTGTCCTTTCCATGGGGTATTAAGTCTAGGCCTGATTTTCATGTCGCCACATAGCCAATATACATCAGGCAATTGGTAAATTTGTCCTACAAACAAGGAATCATTGTATGGAGTGCCTTCCTGGACCGGGATCACTTGGTTATTACAGTATTCAGGTGGTAAGTTATCTACCTGTCGGCCAGCACCTTTTCTTTGAAAACAGGTGTAATTCCCTGGATAGGGGGTAATCCCATGGCCAGTTGGTTCACTACTTTGGTAAGGAGGGTATAAGTGGGATACAGTTTGGCATTTATGTGAGTTACCAGGTTGGTTATTCATGTACAGAGATAAGGCACATAAGAATCCCTCCTCATCCACCCGTGGGTTTATTGGGAATGGTACTGTGCCTAAATGGGGTCTGGCGGTGGTACAAGCTATGCATGAGGAGCGATTTGCATTAGTAACAGTATATCTTACCCACTCTAGCCAGACATTGGAGTCAGAGAATCCTGTCTCTATAGCAAGCTTATCCTCAAAGGTCAGATCTACGAGGAATTTGGCTCCTGATATGGGGTCATCGTTCTCTACATTTTCAGATATAGACCTGGAGGCAAGATTTTTCAATCGAAATTTTCCCATTTTGTCACCTTCCCCTTCCCTACCAAGCTTTGTACTTGAGCCTAGTACGTATAACCCTTGGTCATTTTCTGAGGGATTGTCAATAGTGAGGTAGAGAATTATGCATCCCTCCTTGGGACAGTGGGTGGCAGGGATAGGGAGAATTGAACCCAGATCCCCTCTCCTGCCTCTGAACGGGGCTTTGGTCAGAGACATACGGGTGATTAAGCTGGCCCCCCATTTATCTGTGCGTTGCAGGGCTAGGGCTGGTTGAAATCCCCACTTTCCTTCTCCGGTGTGCCACCCAACAAGTGTCCAATCTTCACAGTTTGACCCCTCCCCCCTTTCAGCTGCGGTGACACAGATGAACTGAGTGCCTAGCCATATATCAAACTGTCCCATTGGACCTGGGCATTCAACTATGAGGCAATAGTCAAATTGATAAGTAACCCTGGGGGTGGAGACATTATACCAAAAAGTAACTATCCCCTCTTCAAGGGAGATGGCCCCTTGGGTACTGGCTACTGCTGGGGTCAGGTAAAGGATAAGTATCAGATGGATGAAGGGTGGCGGCCGCCACTGGCCTCTGGATCTGGATCCGGCACCTTCTTGCAGTGGGAAGCGTGGATCCATGTGGGCTTTCCTTCGAGCTTGACTGCTGTGGCAGTGGTCAGCAAGACTTGGTACGGGCCGTCGTATCTGGGCTCGAGGGTGCGTCTGTTGAACCTCTTTGTCAGGACCCAATCACCGGGCTGGATCTGGTGGGTTCCTTCTAGGTCCTCAGGATCTGGGATGGATGAAAATACTCGAGAATGTATTTTAGTCAGGTGTTTAGCTAATTCAATCACAAACTTAGTCAACGTGTCATACTGCATAGACAACTGCTGTGGGAAGTACAATCCTAACCTGGGGGCACTCCCAAACAGGATCTCATATGGGCTAAGTTTGGTAGGACCAGATGGTGTGTGCCTGACACTAAACAGTGCAAGGGGAAGGCTCTCATGCCATGGTTTCCCTGTCTCTTGTGCTGCTTTCAGCATTTTGCACTTCAATGTCCCATTTAACCTCTCAACTTTGCCACTGCTTTGCGGGTGGTATGGAGTGTGTAGGGCTAACTCGGTCCCGAGTGCGTCCCATATCTCTTTGGTGAGGTTAGCAGTGAATGCAGGCCCTTGGTCACTCTCTATGGTTTCTGGGAGCCCATACCTGCAAACTATCTCAGAGAGGAGTTTTTTGGCAGTGGTCTTTGCTGACTGGTTTTTAACTGGAAAGGCTTCTGGCCACCCTGAGAAGATGTCTATTACCACTAAGGCATACTCGAACCCCCCTGAGTGTGGCATTTGAATGTGATCTATTTGTATGCGCTGGAAGGGATAGAGGGGTTAGGGTGTGCATTTCTGGGGTATCTTTTCTGTTTTCCCTGGATTGCATCTGGCACAGACAAGACATCCCTTGGTGATGTTGGCAGCTACTGTGGAGAAGCCTGGGGCATGGTAGTACTGGCGGACAAGATTGTGCATCTTGGTTTTGGACTGGTGGGTGGTGCCATGGGCCCATTTTGCCACCATAGGGTAGAGGACTCTTGGTAGACAAGGTTTTCCTTTGGTCATCATCAGGTGTCTTTCATCTTGTGTGGCTCCATCCTGGGTCCATTTGTCCGTTTCTTCCTTGGGTGCTTGCCTTTGGAGTGTAGAGAGCGTTTTCTCCCAGGATTGCTTCTTTTCTTCTGCTTCTGAGTCCAGTAGAGAGTACAGGTGAGATGTTTCTGCATCCAGTGGTAGTAATGCTGCTTCTTTTGCTGTGACATCAGCCAATCTGTTGCCCACTGCCTCCTTTGAAGTGCCTCCAGTGTGCGCCTTCACTTTTACCACCGCAACTTTCTCTGGCATCAGTAGGGATTCCATCAGTTCTTGTATGGCTTTGTGGTGTCTGACAGGCGTTCCATTCGCCGTGATGAAGTCTCTGGCCTTCCAGATTGGTCCATAGTCGTGACATACACCATAAGCATAGCGTGAGTCAGAGTAGATTGTAGCTTTGCGTTGAGCAGACATTTTGCAGGCTTCTGTCAAGGCCCTTAGCTCTGCCTCCTGTGCAGAGACGGATGAAGGCAATGATTGTGCCAGCAGCACCGTGTCTTCAGTGACCACCGCTATACCAGTGTGAAAGCGGCCTTCTTGGTCTGCATACCTTGATCCATCCACGAAGAGCGTCAGGTCAGGATCTTCCAAGGGTACATCAGTGACTGAGTCAAACCCAGAGGTTTCTTGTCTCATGAGAGCGAGACAGTCATGTTGAGCCATTTCAGAGTCGACTACCTCTTCCATCGTTGTGTCAGAGATGTGGGCTTCACTCCCTTCCCCCCTTGGCAGAGGTAGGAGAGTAGCTGGGTTCAGGACAGCACATCTGGAGATGGAGACATTGTCAGGAAGAAGAAGAGAGCACTGTAGGCGTAAATGGCGGGCAGCAGACAGGTGCTTTGGCTGTGTCTGGGCCAGGATGGCTGTAATGTCATGAGGTGCCATTATCCTCAGTTCATGGCCTAGAATGATGTCAGAAGTCTTGTCCAGTAGCAAATGTGTTGCAAACACGGCTCTCATGCAGGTTGGGGCTCCACGGGCCACTGGGTCGAGTCTGGCTGAGTAGTACCCAAGAGGCCGTTGCCTGCCTCCGTGGAGCTGAGTGAGGACTCCAGTTGCATGTCCTTGCTTTTCCATGACGAATAGGCAGAACAATCTGGCGTAGTCAGGGAGTCCCAGGGCAGGAGAGGATGTGATGGCAGTTTTTAGCATGTAGAACCCATCGATGGCTTCCTTGGTCAGCGTGAAAGGAGTGTCCTTGAGGCAGTCATACAGGGGTTGCATGTGGAGAGAGGCATCCAGGATCCAGGGGCGGCAGTAGGAAACAAGTCCAAGGAAGGACTGCAGCTGTGGGGGCTTGGTTGGCAGAGGTATGCTCTGGACAGCTGTTTTCCTGTCTTCAGTCAGGTGCTTGGTCTGGTGGGAGATGCAGTGTCCGAGGAACACAACTTTTTCTTTGCAGAACTGTAGCTTGTCTTTAGATGCCTTGCATCCGTTGGTGGCCAGGAACTGTAGCATGTCAAACTAAATGAGAATCATGAAGTCAAAGGAACTCGCCAAGGAGCTCAGAGACAGAATTGTGGCAAAGCACAGATCTGGCCAAGGTTACAACAGAATTTCTGCAGTACTCAAGGTTCCTAAGAGCACAGTGGCCTCCATAATCTTTAAATGGAAGAAGTTTGGGACCACCAGAAGTCTTCCTAGACCTGGCCATCCAGCCATACTGAGCAATCGTGGGAGAAGAGCCTTGGTGAGAGACGTAAAGAAGAACCCCAAGACCACTGTGGCTGAGCTCCAGAGATGCAGTAGGGAAATGGGAGAAAGTTCCACAAAATCAACTATCACTGCAGCCCTCCCCCAGTCGGGCCTTTGTGGCAGAGTGGCCCGACGGAAGCCTCTCCTCAGTGTAAGACATATGAAAGCCTGCATAGAGTTTGCTAAAAAACACATAAAGGACTCCCAGACTATGAGAAATAAGATTCTCTGGTCGGATGAAATGAAGATAGACCTTCTTGGTGATAATTCTAAGTGGTATTTGTGGAGAAAACCAGGCATTGCTCATCACCTGCCCAATACAATTCCAACAGTGAAACATGGTGGTGGCAGCATCATGGTATGGGGGTGTTTTTCAGCTGCAGGGACAGGATGACTGGTTGCCATTGTAGGAAACATGAATGAGGCTAAGCACAGAGATATCCTGGACGAAAACCTCTTCCCGAATGCTCTGGACCTCAGACTTGGCCGAAGGTTCACCTTCCAAAAAGACAATGACCCTAAACACACAGCTAAACTAACAAAGGAGTGGCTTCAGAACAACTCTGTGACCATTCTTGACTAACACAGCCAGAGCCCTGACCTAAACCCTATTGAGCACCTATGGAGAGACCTGAAAATGGCGTCCACCAATGTTCACCATCCATCCTGACGGAACTGGAGAGGATCTGCAAGGAAGAATGGCAGAGGATCCCCAAATCCAGGTGTGAAAAACTTGTTGCATCATTCCCAAGAAGACTCATGGCTGCACTAGCTCAAAAGGTGCTTCTACTCAAAACTGAGCAAAGGGTCTGAATACTTATGACCATGTGATATTTCAGTTTTTCTTTTTTATTAAATTTGCAAAAATTGCTACATTTCTGTTTTTTTCAGTCAAGATGGGGTGCAGAGTGTACATTAATGAGAAAAAAATGAACTTTTTTGAATTTACCAAATGGCTGCAGTGAAGCAGAGTGAAAAATTTAAAGGGGGTCTGAATACTTTCCTTACCAACTGTATATGTGTATGTATATATATATATATATAGTTATATATATATATATACAATACATATGCGCTCACATATATATCAATCCCGACTTGAAGACCTTTTCTAGTTTAGTTAATAAAGCTTAATAATAATGACTTTAAAAGTGAAAAGTTTTGTGATGTCTGAACATACTTCAATTCCTTACCCCTCTGAAGACATTAGTTTCATATCAGTAAATGGATTTATTCAAGTTGTCTTACGTTTCCAACTTGCACTCGGTCCTGACCTTTTTTTATCATCTGCACTTGCCCTAAATCTATGCAATGTTGCTCCTTGAATTAACTCCTCTTGCCCTCACCAGGGATTATCTGACTATGCTTCACAGATCTCAGTCTTACATACAGTGGGGCAAAAAAGTATTTAGTCAGTCAGCAATAGTGCAAGTTCCACCACTTAAAAAGATGAGAGGCGTCTGTAATTTACATCATAGGTAGACCTCAGCTATGGGAGACAAACTGAGAAAAAAAATCCAGAAAATCACATTGTCTGTTTTTTTAACAATTTATTTGCATATTATGGTGGAAAATAAGTATTTGGTCAGAAACAAACAATCAAGATTTCTGGCTCTCATAGACCTGTAACTTCTTCTTTAAGAGTCTCCTCTTTCCTCCACTCATTACCTGTAGTAATGGCACCTGTTTAAACTTGTTATCAGTATAAAAAGACACCTGTGCACACCCTCAAACAGTCTGACTCCAAACTCCACTATGGTGAAGACCAAAGAGCTGTCAAAGGACACCAGAAACAAAATTGTAGCCCTGCACCAGGCTGGGAAGACTGAATCTGCAATAGCCAACCAGCTTGGAGTGAAGAAATCAACAGTGGGAGCAATAATTAGAAAATGGAAGACATACAAGACCACTGATAATCTCCCTCGATCTGGGGCTCCACGCAAAATCCCACCCCGTGGGGTCAGAATGATCACAAGAACAGTGAGCAAAAATCCCAGAACCACACGGGGGGACCTAGTGAATGAACTGCAGAGAGCTGGGACCAATGTAACAAGGCCTACCATAAGTAACACACTACGCCACCATGGACTCAGATCCTGCAGTGCCAGACGTGTCCCACTGCTTAAGCCAGTACATGTCCGGGCCCGTCTGAAGTTTGCTAGAGAGCATTTGGATGATCCAGAGGAGTTTTGGGAGAATGTCCTATGGTCTGATGAAACCAAACTGGAACTGTTTGGTAGAAACACAACTTGTCGTGTTTGGAGGAAAAAGAATACTGAGTTGCATCCATCAAACACCATACCTACTGTAAAGCATGGTGGTGGAAACATCATGCTTTGGGGCTGTTTCTCTGCAAAGGGGCCAGGACGACTGATCCGGGTACATGAAAGAATGAATGGGGCCATGTATCGTGAGATTTTGAGTGCAAACCTCCTTCCATCAGCAAGGGCATTGAAGATGAAACGTGGCTGGGTCTTTCAACATGACAATGATCCAAAGCACACCGCCAGGGCAACGAAGCAGTGGCTTCGTAAGAAGCATTTCAAGGTCCTGGAGTGGCCTAGCCAGTCTCCAGATCTCAACCCTATAGAAAACCTTTGGAGGGAGTTGAAAGTCCGTGTTGCCAAGAGAAAAGCCAAAAACATCACTGCTCTAGAGGAGATCTGCATGGAGGAATGGGCCAACATACCAACAACAGTGTGTGGCAACCTTGTGAAGACTTACAGAAAACGTTTGACCTCTGTCATTGCCAACAAAGGATATATTACAAAGTATTGAGATGAAATTTTGTTTCTGACCAAATACTTATTTTCCACCATAATATGCAAATAAAATGTTAAAAAAACAGACAATGTGATTTTCTGGATTTTTTTTTTCTCAGTTTGTCTCCCATAGTTGAGGTCTACCTATGATGTAAATTACAGACGCCTCTCATCTTTTTAAGTGGTGGAACTTGCACTATTGCTGACTGACTAAATACTTTTTTGCCCCACTGTATATATATCGTTAGGGTATGTTTCCACGGGCGTAATCTCTGCGATTTGGACACAGTGGCTACCCCACTTTGCTAAAGCGCCGCCCCATGTTGTACGCGCGGTGATTCTGGATGTGTTCATTGAACACATCCGGAATAACGGCATCATATTCATAGACTGTGTTATTTACCTTGTGGAGATGAAGCGTCTCCTCGAGATAAATAGACATGCTGCGGTCTATAAAGACGCGACGCATGTTCGGTTACACAAGCCCACCGGATGTGGCCCTGCGCGCATAGTGGAGACAGGATTTCATAAAATCCTCTCCACTATGCTGTAACATCTGCGGGTTGAACACTGCAGCTGTACGCTGCGTCCACCCTGCAGCAAATCCTGAACGAATCCTTAGCGTGGAAACATACCCTTAGGCTGCGTGTCCACGATCAGGATGGCCGGCGGTATCGTCGGAGCGGCTTTGCCGCTCTGTGGTAAGCCCCACCCCCTTTCTGGGACGCGATGATACCGGATGTGTTCATAGCACACATCCGGGATCATCGCTCCCCACCATAGGGCCCTGTGCTATATCTTGCCGCAAGATATACGGACATGCTGCGATCTGAAAAGATGCGCCGCATGTCCGGAGTCGCAGGGCCGCCGCGTGCGTGTTACCACGCATAGTGGAGACGGGATTTCATTCAATTCCCTCCACTATGCTGTAACATCTGGACGCTGCGTGTCTGACGCTGGGGCTCTATGCAGCGTCAGACACGCAGCGTTTCCTGCACGTGGAAACATACCCTTACTGTCTGATAAGTTGAAACCTTCCTCAAAGATTTCAAATAATTGGAGAACAGGACAACCTCTGTCTTCTATGCACAGCCACACTAAGGCTTTGCATCTTTCCATCTTTCCTTCCAGAGTGCGCATGAATGGGGGTGGCTACGTCATCAGGGGGTACAGGGCCAACGGATCGGATCTGCCTTCACCTAATCATATGGATATGCCATAACTTTGTATAGTGGTAAAAATCTTTTATTGTATGTTTAGGAAATCCATGAAAAATTATATTACTGTGCATTATTTCTCATTATGATAAAGCATAAAAACAGGAATAAAACAATAACATTGATTACAAAATAGTTTTCCGTGTTCGTCTATTACACAAACACAATTGCTTTGGAGCAAGTGAAATAAATTGAAAAAATGTAAATCAGTCATCTCAGTGCGAGGCGTAGATCTACATGTGTGTCTCTTTCATCAGCAGGAATTTCCTTTGCATAATGCTAATTACCCTGAGATTATATTGGTTTAAGTAATGTTTTTCTTTTTTTATATATCCCTTAAAATCTATGCATGCTAGGAAAATGTCACGATTCTGGGAAACGGAATTGATTTACATTCACTGGAATTCGCTATTTGAAGAACGTAAGGCAGCTTGTTCTCATTTGTATGCAGTCCATGGTAATGCTTAATATGTATTAAAACCAATGCACTCCTATTTTCCTTTCTCCTTTAATTTCTGTCTTCCGTCCTCAGTTCATCAGGTTTTCCCTTACCTGCGTCCACTTTTTTTTCTCCCTTCCATTGTTCCTTCTTTTCTTTTTCCTTTCTTCCTCATTTTGCCTTCTTTCCTTTCTTAATTCTTCTAATTTATGTCTGTGTTTTCCAGTCTTGGTTTTATGCTCCCTCCTGTTCTCTTCCCTTCTTTTTCCCCTTCTTTAGTCCTACCTGTGTACCTTCCTTTTGCACTGCCTTCCATAATTGCTCCTTCCCTCCTTTCCCTCTTTCCATATTCCCCTGTGTGGACTACATGGGTCAAGGTGTGACACTACGGCTCCTCACAGCTCGCACCAACTTCCACTTGATTTGTGAGGACCTCTTTGGCTGAGGTACATCAGTCCATCTCCTCGCTACTATTCTCATAGTCCTTTTGATGAGGGCCACATGCTCCTTGCTGTGCCATAATAGGAAAAGTAAGAGAACTGGTGTCCCAACCTGGCGCTTACATGCTGTATGCACACCAGTTTATATCCCATGGCTGTGTCCACTGGTTGAGCCCATTCCTTCTCAGCCTTTATCCATATGCATGTCACTTGACAAACGGTAAGGTTTTCAATACTAGAATTAGGAGTGTGCTAACCAAGTGACCTTGGCGTGCTCGAAAATATGTTCTAGTCCTCCCAAGACCTCCTTCTCTCCTCCACACTTATTCGCTCCTCACCCAATTGCCTCCAAGACTTCTCCCGAATATCCCCCATCCTCTGGAATTGTGAGCCCCAACTTGTCCAGTTATCCACCACATTTGGATCCTTCAGATGGAACCTGAAAACCCATCTCTTCAGGAAAGCCTACAGCCTGCACTGACCCCGCTGCCTCCTCACCACTACCAAAGCTACCGCCTCACCAACACCAGAGCTCCTACAACCCTCAACCTATTGTCTCCATCCCCACCACCCTGTAGAATGTAAGCCCGCAAGGGCAGGGTCCTCGCCCCTCTGTATCAGTCTGTCATTGTTAGTTTGCTTAATGTAAGTGATATCTCTAATTTGTATGTAACCCCTTCTCATGTACAGCACCAAGGAATCAATGGTGCTATATAAATAACTAATAATAATAATAATAGTCCCCGCGGCTGCATGTCTCACTGCTGTTCGACAGCAACAACACATGAGGGATGGCCGATTTTTTAGGCTATCCCTGCATGTGTTGCAGATGTCAAACAGCCGTGAGACATGCAGCCGCGGGGACTATTTTGCAAACACACGGAAGACACTCAGCACCTGAACATGGATAATACCTTATCCCAGCACGTTCACTTATCAGTATTTAGGATCACATTGCGGAGCCATTTTGTTGGTGACTGCAAAGTGATACTGACAAGTTTTCAGTATCCCTGAAGATGGTTGCCACGCTGATTCTTTTAGTGCTGCCCACCGTATCATAAGCTGGGGCAAGATACGTGTCGTGTATCATGTGCACGATTAGATACACTTAGAGAAAGGTGGGGGTCAGACTTGCGTGTGCAATGCAAGAAACTCGGGCAAGTCTCTTGCATCAATACCCGACACTGCCACCTGCACTCGGGACCGGAAACACATGCAGCTTCACGCTCCAGTCCTGCATGCCGGCAGCAGTGTCGGGTATTGATGCGAGAGACTCGTGCGAGTTTCTCTCATTGCACACGCAAGTCTGACCCCGGCCTAACACATGCTGGGATTAGATACAAGGCTAAGTGTAGTTTATCACATGATGGGATTAGGTATTCAGCTCAACAGAGGTTATCACACAGGATGGGATTAGATACGCAGTATCAAATTTATGTAAGATGTGACCCTGCTCTGTCTACTTCTAAGGGAACAGTGGTGTAATGTGTGACCCAACTCCAGCTAGAGAGAAGTAGACAGAGCAAAGTCATGCAATACACCACTACTCCCATAGAAGTGGATGGAGCGGTGTCACTCATTACACCACTGCTCCCTTAAAAATGTGTAACTCTGCTCTGTCCACTTCTATGGGAGCAGTGGTGTAATAGAATAGATAGAAAGAATAAATGTCCTGTAGCTATATAATTTAACAAGCGCCCTGCATATAATAAACCTGACCCCATTAGTGCCTTTCATAGAATCATAGAATGGTAGAGTTGGAAGGGAGCTCCTGGGTTATCTGGTCCAACCCCCTGTCTAACACCTCAGGAAGCTAGTTGTTACTGTGGTTTTGCCTTCCTCACGGGGAGGGTGATGCCATGCTTGGAGGCGGTAGGGATCCCTTTAACAGGTAGACAGCAAGGGACTACAACACAGCACAGCATGGAAGGCTTCTAACCCCACCTGGCTAGGGGGATCCCAGAATCACTTCCAGGCTGGCCGGACCTCACATCACCTGTGATCCGTACCCTGGACTGTGGCTGCATACTACCAGTAAAAGGTAAAGAGACTGCAACCTTGTGTCCTCCAATTCTTTCTAGCATCACACATCTACCATCTTTGCCTACTACCCCGGGAGCCCTGGGGACTAAGCTTCACCTGTGGGAAGCCACACCATCATTGTTGCAATAACATCATCCCCAGTGGACCCCTTTAAGCAGCGTCGGACATCCCTGACCGAATACCACAGGTGGCGTCACAAACATTCTTTATTTAAAGCAACCTCCTTAAAGACCTTCCCTTTAACTTGGATGCCCAGGGTCACGGACTTGGTCACCACCGCCGTGACTACCCCTTTAATGGCCACCAGACCCGGCCCGAGTATCTCACGGCCCAAGTGGGTGCTCCAACTTGGCGTCACGAACAGGATGGGCCGACCTGAAAAATCGGGTCTTGTGCCTAATTGAGAGACCATTGAACTGTTAATTTGCCACCATTACCGCTGCATGTGGTGCACAGGAAGAGAAGGGCATGTTGTTGTGGGTGGAGCTTGGAGGAACCCACGCGAAAACCAAGTATGCCTCACTCTGAATTTGGAGCAACAGATCAGAGAGATCAGGGACTGTTCCCTACATTACATAATAGTGAGACTTACTGTAACTTCCCGGCAGTCATATAATTGCATATGAACAGCTGAAATTTCTGTTCAGAAAAGATTTATCCATTATGATTGGGATTGTGGTGCTCAGTACACGGCTTGGGATAGTTGTAGTGATGCACTGAGTCATGGATTTTTGTTCTTTTTCTACATTCTAACTTTGTTTTAAAATTGTCGCTTGGACAATGACTTCCCACTCTTCACCCCATGTTATATCAATGCCTCGTATTAATTGTAGGTCTATTTCTGTATTGTAAATACAGGAAAAGTGAAATAAAGCAAAATTATATTGATGACTCTCAAAAATGGAGAAAATAAACCAATAGTGAAGTTCCCTTAAGGGAAAAAGAATAGAAGATGGCTCTGAGTGTAGTATGTTTAGAAAAAAAAGTGATTCCAATCAAAAAGGTAAGTTTTTACTCACCTGATGGCGTACGGCACAATTCTTAAAAATGCATGAAATAAATACAATAGGTGCAGCCAACCCAGCGAACTCCAAGGAAATTCTCGCAGGGCGTAATAAGGGTGAAGATATCTGCTGAAGGGATCTCCCATGATAGCAGATATAATCAAATGGAAAATTTACCAAATAAGTGCCAGAAGGATAAAATAATATAAAATGAAAACTTACCGTACTTGAAAATGCAACTTGTTTCGGCTGTATCTAGCCTTCTTCAGGTGATGAAACCTAAAGAAGGCTGGAAACAGCTGAAACGTGTTGTGTTTTTAAAAACAATTTATATATATTTTATTCTTCTGGTGCTTTGTTGGTAATTGTTCCATGTGATTACATCTGTTATTGTGGGAGCTTCCTTCACCTGGTATCTCCACCCTCAAATACGGAGGGTTGGGTATCAAACTTAAACAAGACCTTTTTACTATGGCAGACGTCAGCTTCTGATTCTTAGAGGGCAAGGAAAGGCATGGGCACTTTTGGTGCTGAGCAGGCATCTCACGTCACAAGGTATGAGTTGCCCAAGACTGAGAATCTAGTGCCACGGGCGATGCAGATGTCATTATGACTTAATGCAAGTTGTAACATCAGAGGCCTACTCAGCGCTAGAAGCTCCGTCATCAAGTGGAGATGCAGGACGAGTGGTGAACAAGGGAAGAAGAGGCCAGAGAGAGCTGCATGGACTACAGGACAGGGGCTGTGGTGGGACAAGTGAGTGGAGGGTGAGTATTGCTTTTTTTTGTTTAATTTCAATTAGGGACTTTCAATGTAAAATAGAATCTTGCCAAATTTGTGCGAAGTGCTGAATTCATTAAATTTGCTCATCACTCTACACTGAAGTTGTGACTTTTTCTGGTTTGACTTATGCCTACCTGACTACTGTTTGCCTGATTATTCTCCCTGACTTTCTGTAGTCTGACCTTCATGTCTCCAACGATGTTTTTGGAGCCAATTTTCATCAATGCTATTTTGTTTCTTGTTGGTTCTGACCCGAGCTTGTTTGATTTTTTTACTCACCTTGCTCCATTGTTAGTTGAATGTGCAACCTAAGGGGTCATTGCGGCAAACACCAGATTCATTGCAAAGGTGTTGCAGGGAGTTCTTTAGGCCCTATTAAACAGAGGGTTTGGTTCTGATTCTGACCTTGGAGGTCCAATCAGGGCTTATAGATTGTTAAGTTAGAAAGATGATACCTTACTGGTATGGAAAGTAGACGCCATGGTGAATAAAAAGTTCAGACATAGCTCTGATGTAGGAGTTAGAAGGTAGGGATTCAGATATAGAAATCTCACATGAGCCCTGATGGCTGAGAGAGTGGGACAGGTTTTATATTTGGGACCAGGAGCAATCATTTCATGAATAGTATTAGATTATATTCCCAAAATGCAGATTTTGCTACAGAATTCTGAATGATTTTCTGCAGATTTTCCACTAAGGAAAATTCACAACAGATATGTGTCTCATGTAGATGTACCCTCAGGCTCAAACTGGTCCACTGGGCAACAGGAGAATTCCCGATGGGCCCATGTGGAGCAGTTGATCTTGCACCACCCTATATAATCAGTACTAATCATTCATTTAACAAACTACTGTTTTTATATTATTTAGAAGAATAGGTTAATTTGTGAATGTGGGTGATGTAATATTTGCATATACCTCTACAGTGGATCTCCAGAGTCATTGTTACTGGTGGGCACTTGGCACTTCAGGCCGACTCTGAGTTCTCTTAAGTTCTGAATTTTAGCCTTCATGACTCTGAACAGAATAAACACTATACATTTCTTTACGGTATAACATTTCCAGGATTATGACCCTGCAGAGGAGGATTTCCATATTTGTCAATCGCACTAACAAGGCTTCCATGGTTTATGACAGCAGATAACTACATTCATTGAGTTAGAGGGAGGAAAGAAAAAAAGTCAATGTTCAGATGACACATGAAAATGTGAAAAGAACACATTAAAGAGCTAGGAAGCACGCTCCCACCTCGTACGTGTCTGCCTGTAAATATCTCTACCGAAAACCTTCAGCATCAAAGGGAATTTCCGACAAGATGTTTTCTGTTGTTGTTTGATCAACAGATTTGGTTTCTGCAGATAAAAAATTACGACATAAACAAGATAAAAAATTCATTACAAAAAGCAAAATTATGCACGAGAAGAAAAGGGCTTTCCTGTTAAAGGGAAAGTGCTTGAGTATTTTCATATTTCTTATATAGTTCTAGAACGTTGGTTAAATCCAGCAAAAATAAGCAAAACATCCTCTAACAATATCTCCATTTCCCTCAAATATATGAAAGGTTCGGCCAGGGCAGTAGTCATGGCCAAACACTCTGTTACATCAGTGCCCTGGCCTCTCCTTACAGAAACATATTCTCCATTTGTCAGCATACCTGTGCCTTCAGGTCCAACTCCTAAAGACTCCCTTTTCTGCTGTGGGGGATCCTCTTTAGATGAGTCAGGAGAAACTGAGACACAGTCCAAGTAAGCTTCAACAATAACATCTTTACTGATTCCGTTATACAGCGCTTCCACAGACTTCACATTCTTGACAACAGGTTTCACAGAACAACATTCCTTTTCTTTCCCTGCACTTCTCTCGTGATCACATAGCGTGGGCCCACATTTTCTCTATGCAGCTCTGCTACGGGAATGCTTCCCTCAGTCTGTTTCGCTCCAGCCAAGATCATTAACCTCCGAAGTATAAAGCCACTGTAAGAGAGTACTGCCCTTCTGTGCTGCCTTCTGCCTTTGCACCACGTCCTTACTGTTCGTACTCACTGCTTCCATGGGGACCCTTAACCGCTACGCCCCGGTTTTAAGGGTCTCTGCCCAGACCATGAGTTGCCACATTCTGAGTCTTCAACTGTTCTAACCACCTAACTGTGGTGCTTCCTGATGAAGAAGTCTTGAACTCTGAAACCCGTAGAATAATAAAGCCACATCTACTAATAATTCTGGAATTCTAGTGATTCAGCAGCACAGAAATTTACCACAATTATCCAAATCTGTATCTAACGGCTGGTCCTTCCTGGACTCGTGGATCTGCTGCAGGGAATCCTTTCAATGGTTCAACTCAGCTACATCTGGTGAGTGCAATCCTATGGATCAACCTTTTAACCTTCTCAGATAAGACACTATTTGCTCTCTTTCCTTCAACAGTTTTCAAAGATGCTCTTCTGTCACAGTCCATGTTACTGGCATCCGACATCGGCATCTGTGAATAGTTCTGTGGACATAGTGTTGAGCCAACAGCCCTGATGAGAATTGTCGTTACTGTCCGGCGCCTGTGAATAACAGTACTTTACTGCTATTTACTGCTATTCACAGATGCTGGAGCCATCGGGGAATGCGGACTACATCGGAGGAGCTTCGTGGGAACATTTTTGATAATAATTTGGTGAACGAAGAATAGTGTGGGGGAGTCTTTATTAAGGTTTTTTTTCTGTTTGTGTTTTTATTTTTTATTACTGGGTTAGTGAGGGGGGTTTCTGTTTACTAACCCCCAGGCTTGATGCCAGCTGACATTGCACAGCTGACATCAACCCAATGCTTCCATCTCGTTAAAGGGTTGATTGTGACTTGTAGGATCGCTACTTTCAACAGGTGGCGTCATAGAGTTTAAGTCCTCTTTTTCTTTGAAGAGGCAATTTGCATATTATATTTCCCAGAGGAGCATTGCACGGCGAATAAGCCTCTTTACCTTGACAAGCCAGAGCTGGTATGTCACTCTCCATAAGGAGAAACGATACCCCTTAGACCCCGGTCCAGAGCCTATCACCTAGCCAAATTAGTTCTCATGCTTCGCACTGACGAGGAACAACAGCCCGAAACACCGTTTCTGCGAATTGAGATACTGATTTGGCTTTTATCCCAAGTCATATTGCACGACTCGATAAAAGGTTGATTGTGACTTGTAGGATCGCTACTTCCAACAGGTGGCGCAATAGAGTTCAAGTCCTCTTTTTCTCTGAAGAGGCAATTTGCATATTCTATCTTTTTCAGTGATTTTACTGTCCCCTTAGCCTTCCGGGTCGGGTTTTGTGGAAAAATGCTTGCATTTCCCATTGATTTCCATTATACTCAGTGCTCCAGTCACGCCTGTCCGAGTGCATGACCTGCTAGATTCCAATACCGAGCACTCAAACATTTTAGTGCTCGAACATCACTAATGTCCAGTCATCCTGGTTCTACTTTGAACTATCACTGCATAGTAGAGCAGCTGCAGATCATTGTGCAATCATGGGACAGAAAGCGTGCTGACAAAAAATGCTAGATTCCCCATAAAGAATCCAGAGCAGTCCCAGATTTAGGGGTGGGCCCAAGGGGCCCAGGCCCTGGGCCACCCACCAAGCGGGGGCCTCCCACCAATATAGGGATAAATATTTCAAAACATGTAAAATACACGTCTCTTTGCTGTGAACCGTTTCTAATGTTAAGATAAATTTAACAAAAGAGAAACTATTGAAAGTGTAGGGACCTGGCTAAGGTCCTACATCTCAGTGGCAGGCGCAGAGCGGCAGAGTCATGGCACCTGACCTGCGTCAGCATCCACTGACCTGGCTGGCCTAGCCAGACTTCCTTAGTACCCTCCCTGTTCCTAATGCTTAGCTAATGGCATGCGGCAGCCTTCTCCGATCCCAACAGAAGCTTCGAGGCACTACCTATTCAGCAACAAGCAAAACTCGATCTAAACACTGCTGTGGCGTCACTGACCAGCTTAAAAAACTGTCGCATTAAAGTGAGACTCCTTCAAAATTTACGAGAAGCAAGGCGAAGAGCTGTCTGGTTCATCTGAGTATGTTCAGACGATAACTCGACACAGGCGCTGAAACGTGTCTCAATCCATTGGATTATGGCCATACGGAAGAAGTACAACTCAGCCCTTCTAAAAAATACAGAACAGAAACTTTCTTGCCTATCATTGATAAGTTTATCGCTTCTCTTGACCAACGTCTTCAAGCATATGAAGATATATCAAGCAAATTTAGGTTTTTTTAGCCATCTGAAAGACCTGTCTTCAGAAGAGTTAAGGTCACAGCAGAGCAACGCGTCAGGTCTTATTCTGATGACTTGGACATTACATTTATCGATGAACTGTGTCAGTTTGTAACATTTGCCAATTTATTCACAGATGAGCCAAAAGGTATCAGCACTGAACTTTTCATGTACAAGCTTATCATGGAAAAGTGTGTGCAGGACACTTTCCCAAATATTGAGATAGCTCTAAAGATATATCTAATTTTGATGGTAACAAACTGCAGTGGTGAGCGTTCCTTCTCAAAACTCAAATTAGTTGAAAACCGATTAAGGACATCCATGAAGCAGGAACGACTTGTAAATTTGGCTATCATGAGCATCAAGTCAGATATACTGCGTGAATTGGACTTTAGTGACATCATTAGTCATTTTGCAGCACAAAAAACTAGGAAAGTGCCTGGATTGTAAAAAATAAATGATTTTACCTGAATTACTCTGCGTAAATGATTTTTGTAAATAAACTTGTGTTCGTTTCATTTTGTGTTTTTGCATTACATATTGCAACACCTTGAAAAATGGGCCTCCCTCCAAAATGGGCCCCGGGCCACCCACCTCTTAAATCCGGCCCTGATCCAGAGACAGTTTGTTTACCCTCTCTGCCTCACCGCTTGTTGTGTACACGGTGCTGATAAACTGCTGTATATACCCTTTCAGCTATGCTAGGCAGCCAAGGGGAATCAGGAAAGAAAGTTTTCCCAAAAGTTCATTTATGACCTATTTTGATGGCACAATATGTAAAATAAATAAAAATATAATAATTAAATACATAAATATATACAGATAAAGATAGTTAAAAAGCAAGGGAAAAAATTGCAGACACTAACCCCGACCCCGTCTAAATAAAACAAAACCAAGGCCAACATATAAAGACTAGATGGTGGCCCGATTCTAACGCATCGGGTATTCTAGAAAATGCATGTCCATGTACTATATTGCCCAGCCACGTAGTATATTGCCCAGCCACGTAGTATATTGCCCAGCTACGCAGTATATTGCCCAGCTACGTAGTATATTGCCCAGTGACGTAGTATATTGCCCAGTCACGTAGTATATTGCCCAGCTACGTACTATACAGCACGGAGCCACGTAGTATATTGCCCAGTCACGTAGTATATTGCCCAGTTACATAGTATATTGCTCAGTGATGTAGTATATTGCCCAGCCACATAGTATATTGCCCAGCCACGTAGTATATTGCCCAGCTAGGTAGTATATTGCCCAGTCACACAGTATATTGCCCAGTCATGTAGTATATTGCCAAGTGACGTAGTACATACTGTATGTAAATAAAGCCCCCACTTTGCATCACAACACTTTTGGAGTGTGCTAGTCACTTGCATTTTACATAAAGGCTTGGGAACCTATGACCGTGCACCTCCTCCTTTTGGCTGTGCTGAACATTTTCTATATAACAATAAATTATAAAGTCCAAGAATATGAGAATAATACAGGGAAATGACAATAGTAAGCAAAAACAAAGATGGGACCACGGTGGTAAAACATGTAAAAAGAGTAATGATCCTCAGGCCGAGTAAACATGAAATACAGGTCAAAAGTGCAAGTGCATTGTGCTAAAGTATAATGACAGGGTAATTACCACATGGAAAGAAACTGTAAGCACACAAAATCCATAGATGCTAACAGCCACACATAAGAAAAAGTTCAAGAACCGAAGGTCATTAGCATAAAGTGCATAAAAACTTGAGAAATTACCTGTGGTACCATGGAGCCACCCACCCCAATGCACGTTCGGCGTAGTGCCTTTTTTCGGGGGTATTTTTGGTTCTAATAGTGCTTTCTTTTTTGGTATGATTGTCTATGGTTTTGCATGGAACCTCTCCTATACATCCTTGCACCCCCCCCCCCCATGCTGTTTCACTGCTTTGGATTATGAATTGTGGGTGTTGGTTTGGTATGTAGGTTATTGCATAACACTATTCCTACAGTACAGAGCATAAGTTTGGACACACCTTCTCATTTAAAGATTTTCCTGTATTTTCATGGCTATGAAAATTGTAAATTCACACTGAAGGCATCAAAACTATGAATTAACACATGTGGAATTATATACTTAACAAAAAAGTGTGAAACAACTGAAAATATGTCTAAAAATTCTAGGTTTTTCAAAGTAACCACCTTTTACTTTGATGACTGCTTTGCACATTCTTGGCATTCTCTTGATGAGCTTCAAGAAGTAGTCACTGGAAATGGTTTTCACTTCAGAGGTGTGCCCTGTCAGGTTTAAGAAGTGGGATTTCTTGCCTTATAAATGGGTTGGGGCCATCAGTTGTGTTGTCCAGAAGTCTGGTGGATACACAGCTGATGGTCCTACTGAATAGACTGTTAGCTGCTTTTTTCATGCCACAATACAAATTCTAAGTAAAGAAAAACGAGTGGCCTTCATTACTTTAAGAAATGAAGGTCAGTCAGTCTGAAAAATTGGGAAAACTTTGCCTGCCTCACCAATATCGCTGCTAAGCTAAGTATCGATGGCTATCTTTTGTCCAAGTTTTGCAACAAAGTGGAGCCTTTTTGGCTATGTTTGATTTATCTACTCCTGATGAACCTCAGCAGAGGGGAAACGCGTTGAGTGTGGTTTTGTTGCACTACCGTGGTTTGCAGTGCTTGTAGTTTATCGCACTACTATATATGGATAAGTGGATATGCTGTCCTTTTGTATATATTATGCTTTTGGGTCTTTGAGCCTGTTGGCTATGTATTAAATCTTATATGATGCCACTAAAGACATATTGGTAACTGCTTATACTATCAAGTATTTTTTCTGCTACTAGATATATATTTTTGACTGTCTATATTATTGGGTAGTTAGACCGTTTTATGGTATATCCTTATGGGTATCTACATCTGACCCCTTTTTTTCTATAGGGAACATACCCGGTCCAGTGTACCTTAAACATCTTTTATGTACAATAGGAATAAGATAAAAATAAGATATCTCTCTAACTACCTTCTGCTCTTTTTCATCTATCTATAGACAATAGGTCCTTATTATGATATCCGTTTATACTTCCGTGGACTGTTCATTAAGCAGTTAGGCATTCATGTGATAAGATTTATCAATACAGTAAGCATTGACATAAACAAATATACAAAAGTTCACTAATAGAAGTGGAGCTCTAGATAACAAACTATAGCTAGTCTAGTGATTAGACCAGTTCTAGCTAGCCTTGTCATAGGACCCTAAGACAAACAGCATATCTCCTTATATAACTATCTTTCTCACCCTTTAGGTATCCTTTTTCACTCCCCTGCCACTGTTGGGCTCAATAGGGCAGACAGGGAGAGCCGCCGCCGAGTGGGGGCGCCAGAGCGCAGGATATAGGGTGCCAACCTCCGCTGTCAGGCAGGGTGAGATAGGTTATACATAGGGACAGGCACCTCCCCTGGGTGCCTCTGTATATGTATTTTTATTAAGTTGGTGGTGGTGTTTATTCACAATTGGGTATTTATTGTATTTGTATCATTTTAGAAGTATCTAATAAAAGTTGAATTTTATACTGATATATTAGAGGTTAGCGGTGAATAAATCAATAGACAACCCTGGCACAATAACATCACTAAAAAGCTTCGGCAAGTATCCAGAATTGCAGAACAGCGTTGGAAGAAAACGCATTCGCAAGATGATTTCACTGCACTCAAAAAACCAACACTCGCATTCAAATCAACTGTCACCTCTGCTAGACAGGCCTATTTTACATCCCTCGTATCTTCTTAATCCCACAACCCCAAACAGTTGTTAAACACTTTTAACTTCCTCCTCCGCCCACCACTGCCCTCACCGAGTTCCCTAATCGTTGCCGAGGACTTTGCCACGCACTTCAAAAATAAGATAGACCAAACAAGGCAAGTCTTTATTGTCAAACCACCACAACCCTTTTATATGCCAGACCAATGCCCAAACCCCATAACTTCCGTCTCCAGAAACACTGAAGGACAGCTTGCTCATCTTCTCTCTAAATCACACCTCACCACTTGTGCACTTGACCCCATCCCATCCCACCTCCTCCCCAACCTCACCACCACACTAATCTCATGCCTAGCCCATCTCTTCAACCTATCATTAACTTCTGGTACCTTCCCTTCTGCTTTCAAACATGCCACAATCACACCTATCCTCAAAAAGCCATCCCTTGACCGAAGCACTATGTCCAGCTATCGCCTCATATCTTTGCTCCCATTTGCTTCCAAACTACTTGAGCAGCACATCCATGCTGAACTTTCCTCTCACTTTGCATCTAACTCTCTCTTCGACAACCTACAATCTGGCTTCCATCCCCACCATTCCACTGAGACTGCCCCAACCAAAATTACTAATGACTTACAGTACTTACAGCCATAGCTAACAGACAATTCTCTATACTCCTCCTTCGAGACCTGTTTCCTACTCCCATACTACCTCTTCATCTCACCCCCTCTCTGTTGATGTCCCTCAAGGCTCTGTCCTCGGACCCTTATTCATAAGGTCCTATGGCTTCCAGTACCATCTATATGCTTATGACACTCAGATCTACCTCTCTGGCCTAGATTTCACCTCTCTGCTCTCCAGAATCCCAGAGTGTCTATCAGCCATATCCTCCTTCTTCTCCTCTCGCTTCCTCAAGCTCAATGTGGACAAATCTGAACTAATTATCTTTCCTCCATCTCGCATATCTTCCTTACCTGATCTATCTATCAAAATAAATGAAATCACACTTTCCCCTGTCTCCAAAATCCGCTGCCTCAGAGTAACCCTTGACTCTACCCTGTCCTTCAAACGGCACATCCAAGCTCTCACCTCACCACCTCCTGTTGCCTCCAGCTCAAAAATATTTCCAGAATCCGTCCTTTCCTCATTCCTCACTCTACCAAAATGCTTGTGCATGCCCTAATCATCTCCCGCCTCAACTACTGTAACATCCTCCTCTGTAGCCTACCTTCTAACACTCTCGCACCCCTCCAGTCTGTCCTTAACTCTTCTGCCTGGCTAATTAATCTATCTTCTTGCTACACTCCTGCTTCCCCTCTTTGCAAATCCCTTCGCTCCCAATTTCCCAGCGTATCCAGTTTAAACTGCTAACACTGACCTACAAAGCCATCCATAACCTTTCTCCTCCATATATTTCCAAACTAATCTCCCAATATCTTCCCTCCCATAATCTTCAGTCCTCCCAAGACCTCCTTCTCTCCTCCACGCTTATTCGCTCCTCACCCAATCACCTCCAAGACTTCTCCTGAATCACATCACAGAAACACAGAAAGAATTGATCAATTGTTTGCTAAATGTCTCATTTTGAAAATACAGTTAGAAATCAATATGTGCATTTTCACTTTATGTATGGCGTTTTACCCATAGGCAGCGCTGGCTTCTCCCCTCTTTTGCTTTGATATTGGTACGTGGCTGACCACCACTCTTGCCGTGCACGCCGGGTTACGTGCGCCATTCTTTCTGTGTTTGTGTGATTGATAGGCTGCTGTACACACATACAGCAGCCCTGCCCTGCCCCAGGCTTTGTTTAGTTATGCACCTGTGTCTCAGCCTGTCTCACCCTTTATCTGTGGTGCTGGCTGGGCAGTGTGGAGGTTGGACCTGAAATGTCTATGCCTGGACCTGGTCAACTTTTATCCTCGCTTGCCCACTCTGGCACCATGGGAGTTATTCAGAAATGCTCCAGGTACAGCTTGCATTTAATGTGGTCTTGCTTTTAATTCGTTTAGGAGGCCTTTATGGCACAGCGAATATAAAAAACGTAGAGTAGGACTGCCCCATTATGAGATTGCCGCGACGTGGCAGGGTAGCTCAAAGAATTGATCAATTGTTTGCTAAATGTCTCATTTTGAAAATACAGTTAGAAATCAATATGTGCATTTGCACTTTATATATGGCGTTTTAACCATAGGCAGCGCTGGCTTCTCCCCTCTTTTGCAAGGATTTGGAAGTGCCTTATTATGGTGTGGTGCCTCAGAATGTGGAAGGACAGATGCAGGCCGGGAGGCATCTGCAGCTAGTTTCATGGGCAGGAGTTTAACAAGCACCTAGCACAGGGGAAGAGGCAATGGTGTCACCAGCTTGCATGAATTGTGGACCCAGGTGTTCGACCCACTGAGTCGGGTGCATAGATGACATGTGTCTGATTATGCTCCTGGTGGTTAGGCTCTTTGTGGTTAGACCCCTGCTAATCTTGGCATGGCACAGGTATTCAAATAACCATTTTGTTTGTCTCAGAATTCTCTAAAAAAGTCCCAGGCAGGGGTACACTTATCTCCTCGATGGAAAAATTCATGAGTATCGATGTTTTACAGAACAGTTGCCTGCCTTCTCCCTCTGGTCATCCCACTGCCTCTTCCTGTGTGTTTCGGTGCTGGCAATCCCTCCCCATCAGCACTGCTGGCCCCGTTCTGCATTCCAGCTTCCCAGGTCGGGTCAGTGACTTCATCATTCACCACCTCGTCTTCAACCACCGCACCCTGGTACTCCTGACTTGGTGACTTAACAACAAGCTGAATAATCAACCATTGTGTCTCATCATCATCTACCTTCTTAGGCAACATTTCCCGTTCTCCACCATCATCTTCTTATGACCATTGCTGTTCTAAGTTTTGTGCATCACGAAACAGCATGTCCTCTGTTCTTCTTAAAACATGCAGGATGAGAGGCCATAATCAAGAAATGATTATGTAAAGAGCTCCTTGGAGTGTCCTAGTGTGGGATCACTGGTCTCCTGTGACTCAACATGGTGGGAGGAAGGATGATCAGGGTGAGGATTAAGTGATCCAGACTCTTCGGTGGTGAGACTGGACCATGTGGAAGACTGGCTGATGCCGTCAAGCATGCTGGAAGCATTATTTGCTATCCAACTGACCACCTGTTCACACTGGTGTGGCTTGAGAAGTGGTGTCCTGTAATGAGAATGTTTCTTGCGCTTCAGCAACAGGTGCAGTCTCACCTGCTCCACGTTCTTGGCATCTACGTGCACCATCCTCAGCACTTCCTCATAATTTAACATAAAGCAGATTCAACTGTATGGATGACAATATAGTACATGTTTTCACCCTCACAGAAAAAAGATATGGTCATGTGCAGAAGCTATATATTTAACAATGGACTGCAAAGCCTAGAGGCTGTATTCAGCCACTCTCCCTGCTATAGCAGCTGTCCCTAGGCTAAATAGATAATGTATCACATAGAAACAGCAAACCACAAGATTAGCCCTTAGAAGTACTTTTGGTATGATGGGTCAGCAAGGTATCAACACTAGAAGACTCTGATTTTAAAACTGTCCACACATACACCTGGACAACTAGTCTCTTCTTCCAATCAGACCTGACCCTAAGCTGTGCAATGGCGTCAGTGTGCCAATCACTGCATTGCCGCTTCTCTTAAAACTTCTGAGATAATGCACACAGACAATCACAGTATTGCCACTATGACTAGCAGGTAATCCCTGCATGTTTATTGGCTGTATGACAGGCGCCAAACGTGTGAGGTGGGGATTCGAGCATTAAATCCAAGCACCAGCCAATGCACGACGAGTGCCGAGCACATCCGAGCACCAAGATACTCGAGTGATATCCGAGTATCACGGAACATGTTCACTCGTCATCACTAACACACACAGTGAGCAGGAACTTCCTGATTCCTTTTTTTCTTTAACAGTGCTTTACTGGTAATCTAACACTATTGCTGGAGACAGAAACTCATGCACTATTAAACAGTAGAAAATAGCAGTAAATGCAGTATATATAATAATTATTCCAACAATCTTCATATCTCAAAGCATTACAGACCATGATTTCAATTTGATCTACAGGTGCTTCTCACAAAATTAAATTATCCTCAAAAAGTTAATTTATTTCAGTTCTTCAATACAAAAAGTGAAACTCATACATTAGATAGAGTCATTACAAACAGTGTTATCTATTTCAAGTGTTTATTTCTGTTAATGTTGATGCTTATGGCTTACAGCCAATGAAAAAACAAAAGTCATTATCTCTGTAAATTAGAACACTGTATTGCACCAGCTTGAACAATGATTTTAATATCCAATATGTTAGCCTACTAAAATGTAATTCAGTGAATGCACTCAATACTTGGTCGGGGCTCCTTTTGCATCAATTACTGCATCAATGCGGTGTGGCATGGAGGCGATCAGCCTGTGGCACTGCTGAGGTGTTATGGAAGCCCAGGTTGCTTTGATAGCTGCCTTAAGCTCGTCTGCATTGTTGGGTCTGGTGTCTCTCATCTTCCTCTTGGCAATACGCCATAGGTTCTCTATGGAATTAAGGTCAGGGGAGTTTGCTGGACAATCAAGCAAAGTGATACTGCTGTTTTTCAACCAGGTAGAGGTACTTTTGGCAGTGTGGACAGGTGGCAAGACCTGCTGGAGAATTAAATTTCCATCTCAAAAAAATTGTTGACAGAGGGAAGCATGAAGTGCTCTAAAATTTCCTGGTAGACGGCTGCGCTGACTTTGGCCTTGATAAAACACAGTGGACCTACACCAGCAGATGACATGGCTCCCCTAACCATCACTGATTGTGGAAACTTCACACTAGACCACAAGCAGCTTGGATTGTGTGCCTCTCCACTCTTCCTCCAGACCCTAGGACCTTAATTTCCAAATGAAATGCAAAATTTACTTTCATCTAAAAACAACACCTTGGACCACTGAGCAACAGTCCAGTTCTTTTTTCCTTGGCCCAAGTAAAACGCTTCTGGCGTTGTCTTTTGGTCATGAGTGGCTTGATATAAGGAAATTGTGACGCCCAGGAGACCAGGATACCCAGCACCGGACCAATGGAGTCTGTCTCTTGAGGGGGATGTCACGGGTGGCTTGACCCGGTGCTGTGGCCTCAGGCAATGCACAGTGTAAGGGGTATCATGAGGGGACAGGCACTTACTTGATCAGCAGCAGGTTCTCCCAGCGGTGACGATCCTGATCCTGGATAGATGGCTATTGTCCAAATGAAAGACTGAGGCACTGAAACGTTTAACCAGTTTACTTTAACATAAAAGGATTTACAACCAGTCCTGTCACCGGAGTCTGTATGGGAACTCTGAGTTACTTTGACCCTGCCGGGGTCTTCGCCTCTTATTGTGCGCAATTTCTGTGTGGCCCTGCTGCTGTATGTGAACTGGCTGCCGGCCCAATCTGTCCCCTCCGGGTCCTGGTTCGACGGGCAACCCGAGTCCTTTTATCGGTTTACCCCCTCTGGGAGTACCGCTGAACTCTGTGTCTGTTGCTGCATCCGACCCTAGTGAAGCTGATATCACCTCACGTTTTTCCGGTTGCTGTATTATATATAATGAATACAGCCACGGATCCGGTATACGTCTTTGCGCCTGTTCTGGGTAGTGATTAATGCTACCCGGTTCTCACAATGTCCTTTTTCTCTATCCCTCTTCTCCTCAGGCCGGTGATTTAGGCCTGGTAACAGTCACAGGGCTGTTAGAGATTCAGCTGTATGACCTCTCACTTTCAGCTCCTTGGCCCAACTGCCATTTCTTCTCTCAGACCAGAATGGATCAAGGGGAGTCTCTGGAGCTCCCCCTTCTGGCCGGAGGTGGTAGTGCAGTCTTGCTATTTTAGTATTTGTACTTACTGTCAGTAACTATTTTTGTGGCAAATACCCCTAGGGGTGCAACATTCCCCCTTAGTTAAGAACAGTACTCCGGGACTGTGGGACAATAACATTTTGAAATAACAATTAATATGTACAGAGTCTTAAAAATGAAAAGTTACAAAAACCACTCAAGGAAACAAAAATAGAGTTCTGTAAAAAGTCACTTCAAATAGCGTCCATTAATACAGTTCTATCCTTGAAGGTATTAGGAAAGGCACTGTACTTAGTGTCCAGGAATTTAGTTCCATTTTTCCAACGGAGTTATCAATATAAAGTCTAAAGAAAGTTCAAAAAGAGCAAAAAGCAAAGTTCAAAAAGCAGTCTTTCCGGAGCTTTGATTTAGTGCCTCCGGGCTGATAAAAAGTTCAAGAATATGCAATAAGTTCATACAGACAAGTCTCTGTAGGCACTGGGCTTAAACGTTGCAGACTGATAACAATGACTATACTACATTTTCTGTTTAACTATATACGGCATAACATATATACAATTCACATTATGAGCTTTATAGTTGGTAATCTGCATACCTGGCCGGTAATTGACCCTGGGTACTACGCTGTGATCTACGTAATAGCGGTGTCTCTTCATGTGGTGTACTACTGTCTACTGCGGATGTAGTATCTGCCCGCTCTGCTAAAGATAATTCCACGACTATGGAGTTGGCAAGTCCACCGTGAATGGGATTACTCTGACCAGGAATCTGTTCTTCCTGGCCTGGAACCTCCTGTAGTACGGGGTCAGCCTCTTCCTGTCTTGGGACTTCTGGTATTGGGTTCGGTGTTGGGTAAAAGGCCACCATGGGAACCACTACTGCACCATGGTATGTTAGTAGAGTTTTGGGAAAGTCTCCTATACAGGTGTGATACACTTCCTCTTCTTTTTCCTTTACTGGTTGAACCTGTATGGGTTGAATAACTTCTGGTTCTGGCTGGACAACGTCTGGCTCTTTCAATGCTTCCGGACATAATTTAAGATTGTCTCTTGACACTAGTACAGATGATAAGCCTCCGTTTTTGCTAATGAGACACATTTTAGGATTATCCACTCTTGTTGGTAAAACTGTGTAGGGTACGGCTTCCCACTGATTGTCCAGTTTATTGGTTCGACGATTTCTCTTGAGCACTTGGTCACCCGTTCTTAATGGGGTCGCTAGAGCATTCTGGTTGAAAGTTCGCTCTTGTCTTTCTCTAGTTTGCTGAAGGCTTCTTTCCACACTCTCTTGCACTTGGCGATACTGCTTTTGCCGTATGATATCCCAATTGGAGTCTTGAACTTCTGCGTCTGGTTTCAGAATTCCCATTTCTAGATCGATTGGTAATTGGCCGGGTCTTGCACGCATAAGGTAAGCTGGGGTGCAGTTGGTGGAGCTCACCGGGACATGATTATACAGATCCACCAAGTCAGGCAATTTCTCTGGCCATTGATTCCTTTCTGTCTCAGGTAAAGTCTTTAGTAGGTCTATTACAATACGGTTCATCTTCTCGCATAAGCCGTTTGTTTGTGGATGATAGGCCGTCGTCCGGATCTTTTTGCAACCATACATATTACAGAATTCTCTGAAGATCTCTGATTCAAAGGCTGTACCTTGGTCGGTGAGAACCTGTTCCGGATATCCATGGGGTCTACAAAAGTACGTTTGGAACGCTTTGGCTGCTGTTTTTGCTGTCAGATCTTTTACGGGTACTACTACCAAGAAGCGTGAATAATGGTCCACGATGGTCAAGGCATAGACATAGCCGGACCGGCTTGGTGTCAACTTCACATGGTCCATGGCTACAAGTTCAAGTGGTTGTTTGGTGATTATGGGCTGCAGTGGTGCTCTTTGGTTCTTTTGATCGTTTCTTCTGAGGTTGCACGGGCCACAATTTCTGCACCACTGTTATGGCTGGCAATCAGGCAACACAGCGTGCAGTAATCAGCGCACATACAGAGATCTGGCAATAACCAAAAACAATAGGACGAGCTCTGAGACGTGGAATCTCTGTAGACTGCAGTACCTGATCTATCCTCACACAACTATAAGCAGCAGTGGATTGCGCCTATCACTACCTATGCAACTCGGCACTGCCTGAGGAGCTGACTAGCCTGAAGATAGAAATACAAGCCTGACTTACCTCAGAGAAATACCCCAAAGGAATAGGCAGCCCCCCACATATAATGACTGTTAGCAAGATGAAAAGACAAACGTAGGAATGAAATAGATTCAGCAAAGTGAGGCCCGATATTCTAGACAGAGCGAGGATAGCAAAGAGAACTATGCAGTCTACAAAAAACCCTAAAACGAAAACCACGCAAAGGGGCAAAAAGACCCACCGTGCCGAACTAACAGCACGGCGGTGCACCCCTTTGCTTCTCAGAGCTTCCAGCAAAAGTTAATAGCAAGCTGGACAGAAAAAACAGAAAACAAACTAGAAGCACTTATCTAGCAGAGCAGCAGGCCCAAGGAAAGATGCAGTAGCTCAGATCCAACACTGGAACATTGACAAGGAGCAAGGAAGACAGACTCAGGTGGAGCTACATAGCAAGGCAGCCAACGAGCTCACCAAAACACCTGAGGGAGGAAGCCCAGAGACTGCAATACCACTTGTGACCACAGAAGTGAACTCAGCCACAGAATTCACAACAGTACCCCCCCCTTGAGGAGGGGTCACCGAACCCTCACCAGAACCCCCAGGCCGACCAGGATGAGCCACATGAAAGGCACGAACAAGATCTGGGGCATGGACATCAGAGGCAAAAACCCAGGAATTATCTTCCTGAGCATAACCCTTCCATTTGACCAGATACTGGAGTTTCCGTCTAGAGACACGAGAATCCAAAATCTTCTCCACAATATACTCCAATTCCCCCTCCACCAAAACAGGGGCAGGAGGCTCCACAGATGGAACCATAGGTGCCACGTATCTCCTCAACAACGACCTATGGAATACATTATGTATGGAAAAGGAGTCTGGGAGGATCAGACGAAAAGACACCGGATTGAGAATCTCAGAAATCCTATACGGACCAATAAAACGAGGTTTAAATTTAGGAGAGGAAACCTTCATAGGAATATGACGAGAAGACAACCAAACCAGATCCCCAACACGAAGTCGGGGTCCCACACGGCGTCTGCGATTAGCGAAAAGCTGAGCCTTCTCCTGGGACAAGGTCAAATTGTCCACTACCTGAGTCCAGATCTGCTGCAACCTGTCCACCACAGAATCCACACCAGGACAGTCCGAAGACTCAACCTGTCCTGAAGAGAAACGAGGATGGAACCCAGAATTGCAGAAAAATGGAGAGACCAAGGTAGCCGAGCTGGCCCGATTATTAAGGGCGAACTCAGCCAACGGCAAAAATGACACCCAATCATCCTGGTCAGCGGAAACAAAACATCTCAGATATGTTTCCAAGGTCTGATTGGTTCGTTCGGTCTGGCCATTAGTCTGAGGATGGAAGGCCGAGGAGAAAGATAGGTCAATGCCCATCCTACCACAAAAGGCTCGCCAGAACCTCGAGACAAACTGGGAACCTCTGTCAGAAACAATATTCTCAGGAATGCCATGTAAACGAACCACATGCTGGAAGAACAAAGGCACCAAATCAGAGGAGGAAGGCAATTTAACCAAGGGCACCAGATGGACCATTTTAGAAAAGCGATCACAGACCACCCAAATGACCGACATTTTTTGAGAAACGGGAAGGTCAGAAATGAAATCCATCGAAATATGTGTCCAAGGCCTCTTCGGGACCGGCAAGGGCAAAAGCAACCCACTGGCACGTGAACAGCAGGGCTTAGCCCTAGCACAAATTCCACAGGACTGCACAAAAGCACGCACATCCCGCGACAGAGATGGGCACCAGAAGGATCTAGCAACCAACTCCCTGGTACCAAAGATTCCTGGATGACCGGCCAGCACCGAACAATGAAGTTCAGAGATAACTTTACTAGTCCACCTATCAGGGACGAACAGTTTCTCGGCCGGACAACGATCAGGTTTATTAGCCTGAAATTTCTGCAACACTCTCCGCAAATCAGGGGAGATGGCAGACACAATGACTCCCTCCTTGAGGATACTCGCCGGCTCAGATAACCCCGGAGAGTCGGGCACAAAACTCCTAGACAGAGCATCCGCCTTCACATTTTTAGAGCCCGGAAGGTATGAAATCACAAAATCAAAACGAGCAAAAAATAACGACCAACGGGCCTGTCTAGGATTCAAGCGCTTGGCAGACTAAAGATAAGTAAGGTTCTTATGATCAGTCAAAACCACCACGCGATGCTTAGCACCCTCAAGCCAATGACGCCACTCCTCGAATGCCCACTTCATGGCCAGCAACTCTCGGTTGCCCACATCATAATTACGCTCAGCAGCAGAAAATTTCCTGGAAAAGAAAGCACATGGTTTGAACACTGAGCAACCAGAACCTCTCTGTGACAAAACCGCCCCTGCACCAATCTCAGAAGCATCAACCTCGACCTGGAACGGAAGAGAAACATCAGGTTGACACAACACAGGGGCACAGCAAAAACAACGCTTCAACTCCTGAAAAGCTTCCACGGCAGCAGAAGACCAATTAACCAAATCAGCACCCTTCTTGGTCAAATCGGTCAATGGTCTGGCAATGCTAGAAAAATTACAGATGAAGCGACGATAAAAATTAGCAAAGCCCAGGAATTTCTGCAGACTTTTTAGAGATGTTGGCTGAGTCCAATCCTGGATGGCCTGAACCTTAACCGGATCCATCTCGATAGTAGAAGGGGAAAAGATGAACCCCAAAAATGAAACTTTCTGCACACCGAAGAGACACTTTGATCCCTTCACGAACAAGGAATTAGCACGCAGTACCTGGAAAACCATTCTGACTTGCTTCACATGAGACTCCCAATCATCTGAGAAGATCAAAATGTCATCCAAGTAAACAATCAAGAATTTATCCAGATACTCACGGAAAATGTCATGCATAAAAGACTGAAAAACAGATGGAGCATTGGCAAGTCCGAACGGCATCACCAGATACTCAAAATGACCCTCGGGCGTATTAAATGCCGTTTTCCATTCATCTCCCTGCCTGATTCTCACCAGATTATACGCACCACGAAGATCAATCTTAGTAAACCAACTAGCCCCCTTAATCCGAGCAAACAAGTCAGAAATCAATGGCAAAGGATACTGAAACTTAACAGTGATCTTATTAAGAAGGCGGTAATCAATACACGGTCTTAGCGAACCATCCTTCTTGGCTACAAAAAAGAACCCTGCTCCCAATGGTGACGACGATGGGCGAATATGTCCCTTCTCCAGGGACTCCTTCACATAACTGCGCATAGCGGTGTGTTCAGGTACGGACAAATTAAATAAACGACCCTTAGGGAATTTACTACCAGGAATCAAATCGATAGCACAATCACAATTCCTATGCGGAGGTAGGGCATCAGACTTGGACTCTTCAAATACATCCTGAAAGTCCGACAAGAACTCTGGGATGTCAGAAGGAATGGATGACGAAATAGACAAAAATGGAACATCACCATGTACTCCCTGACAACCCCAGCTGGTTACCGACATAGAGTTCCAATCCAATACTGGATTATGGGTTTGTAGCCATGGCAACCCCAACACGACCACATCATGCAAATTATGCAGTACCAGAAAGCGAATAACTTCCTGATGTGCAGGAGCAATGCACATGGTCAGCTGGGCCCAGTACTGAGGCTTATTCTTGGCCAAAGGTGTAGCATCAATTCCTCTCAACGGAATAGGACACCGCAAAGGCTCCAAGAAAAATCCACAACGTTTAGCATAATCCAAATCCATCAGATTCAGGGCAGCGCCTGAATCCACAAACGCCATGACAGAATACGATGACAAAGAGCACATTAAGGTAATGGACAAAAGGAATTTGGACTGTACAGTACCAATAACGGCAGAGCTATCGAACCGCCTAGTGCGTTTAGGACAATTAGAAATAGCATGAGTAGAATCACCACAATAGAAACACAGTCTGTTCAGACGTCTGTGTTCTTGCCGTTCTACTTTAGTCATAGTCCTGTCGCACTGCATAGGCTCAGGTTTACTCTCAGACAATACCGCCAGATGGTGCACAGATTTACGCTCGCGCAAGCGACGACCGATCTGAATGGCCAAGGACATAGACTCATTCAAACCAGCAGGCATAGGAAATCCCACCATTACATCCTTAAGAGCTTCAGAGAGACCCTTTCTGAACAAAGCCGCTAGTGCAGATTCATTCCACAGAGTGAGTACTGACCACTTCCTAAATTTCTGACAATATACTTCTACATCATCCAGACCCTGGCATAAAGCCAGCAGATTTTTCTCAGCCTGATCCACTGAATTAGGCTCATCGTAAAGCAATCCCAGCGCCTGGAAAAATGCATCAACATTACTCAATGCAGAATCTCCTGGTGCAAGAGAAAACGCCCAGTCCTGTGGGTCGCCGCGCAAAAAAGAAATAATAATCAAAACCTGTTGAATAGGATTACCAGAAGAATGAGGTTTCAAGGCCAAAAATAGCTTACAATTATTTCTGAAGCTCAGGAACTTAGTTCTGTCACCAAAAAACAAATCAGGAATCGGAATTCTTGGTTCTAGCATCGATTTCTGATCAATAGTATCTTGAATCTTTTGTACATTTACAACGAGATTATCCATTGAGGAGCACAGAGCCTGAATATCCATGTCCACAGCTGTGTCCTGAAGCACTCTAATGTCTAGGGGAAAAAAAAGACTGAAGACAGAGCTAAGAAAAAAAAATGATGTCAGGATTTCTTTTTTCCCTCTATTTGGAATCATTGGATGTCTCCTTGTACTGTTATGGCTGGCAATCAGGCAACACAGCGTGCAGTAATCAGCGCACATACAGAGATCTGGCAATAACCAAAAACAATAGGACGAGCTCTGAGACGTGGAATCTCTGTAGACTGCAGTACCTGATCTATCCTCACACAACTATAAGCAGCAGTGGATTGCGCCTATCACTACCTATGCAACTCGGCACTGCCTGAGGAGCTGACTAGCCTGAAGATAGAAATACAAGCCTGACTTACCTCAGAGAAATACCCCAAAGGAATAGGCAGCCCCCCACATATAATGACTGTTAGCAAGATGAAAAGACAAACGTAGGAATGAAATAGATTCAGCAAAGTGAGGCCCGATATTCTAGACAGAGCGAGGATAGCAAAGAGAACTATGCAGTCTACAAAAAACCCTAAAACGAAAACCACGCAAAGGGGCAAAAAGACCCACCGTGCCGAACTAACAGCACGGCGGTGCACCCCTTTGCTTCTCAGAGCTTCCAGCAAAAGTTAATAGCAAGCTGGACAGAAAAAACAGAAAACAAACTAGAAGCACTTATCTAGCAGAGCAGCAGGCCCAAGGAAAGATGCAGTAGCTCAGATCCAACACTGGAACATTGACAAGGAGCAAGGAAGACAGACTCAGGTGGAGCTACATAGCAAGGCAGCCAACGAGCTCACCAAAACACCTGAGGGAGGAAGCCCAGAGACTGCAATACCACTTGTGACAACAGAAGTGAACTCAGCCACAGAATTCACAACACACCACTGTTCGATTGATTTTCTCATCCCGACCCAATAAAATCTTTCTCTTAGAAGTACTTCTAACTTTTTCCAACCGAAGTGACCAGCACCATTATGGTAAGCTTCGAGGACCATCTTCACATCTTGTTTAGGCACAATAATCTGCCAAACCAATTCATGTGTTTTCGGATTGGTGTATCTTCTACAGAGCTTCCCTTGATACAGGAACATTTTGCCTCTCTCTTTCCAGAGTTGATGCGTCTCTTCTGGGGCATCCTCATAGGGATATGCACTTTGCTCAGTCAACAGTTCCTTCACCAACTTCACAGCCGGATTGCTGTCTTGGGTGTCAGCCCATCTATGGTGTGCTAACGGATTAAAATTCACCTCTTGTTGTTTCTGATAGGTACTTGACTGATGATGTTTTGCCTTGGGACGATGGAAGGCTGGTAGTTCAATTTCTTCAAGCTCCCCCGTTTCCTCTTCTACATCTCTCAAGTGTGGCATCCGGGATAGGGCATCGGCATTTCCATTCTTGCGACCTGCTCGATACTTGATTATGAAGTTGTAATTAGATAACCGGGCTATCCATCGCTGTTCTAACGCACCTAATTTGGCTGTGTCCAGGTGGGTCAACGGATTGTTGTCAGTATAGACAATAAATTCTGCAGCGGCCAGATAGTGTTTGAAACGCTCCGTCACAGCCCAAACTACTGCCAGTAGTTCCAATTTGAAGGAGCTGTAATTTTCTGAATTTCTTTCAGTAGGCCGGAGCTTTCTACTTGCAAAGGCGATGACTTTCTCCCGACCTTCTTGCTTTTGTGACAGCACCGCTCCTAGTCCCACATTACTGGCATCGGTGTAGAGGATGAAAGGTTTATGGTAATCTGGGTATGCCAGAACCTCTTCTCCGGTTAGTGCCTTCTTTAGTTGTTCAAAGGAGTCTTCCCTTTCGTCGTTCCACTGAAAAGGAGGGTTTCGGTTTGAAGGTTTCTTCGTCTGCCCTACCAAGGTGTCTTGCAAGGGTGCTGCCAACTTGGTAAATCCTTTTATAAATCTGCGATAGTAACCCACCAATCCCAGGAATTGTCTCACTTCTTTTGCGCTGGTAGGTCTTGGCCAATCCCTTATGGCGCTTATTTTCTCGGGATCTGGTGCTACTCCCTCCGAACTCACGATGTGTCCCAGGTACTGTACCTTTGGCTTGAGAAGGTGACATTTGGATGGCTTGACTTTCATGCCATACCTGGATAAGGCTTCGAACACTTCTGCCAGGTCTATTAAGTGTTGTTCGTAAGTCTTTGAGTAGACGATCACATCATCTAGGTACAGGAGGACGGTCTCGAAGTTCTTGTGTCCGAGGCAGCATTCCATCAGCCGCTGGAAGGTACCAGATGCGTTGCAGAGTCCGAACGGCATGCGATTAAATTCACATAGACCCATTGGTGTGGTGAATGCCGTCTTTTCCTTATCTCTCTCAGCCACAGGGACTTGCCAATACCCGCTTGTTAAGTCTAAGGTGGAAAAATAATTAGCAGATTTCAAAGCAGTTAAGGACTCTTCTATCCTAGGCAAGGGGTAGGCGTCTTTATGGGTGATGTTATTAATCTTCCGGTAGTCTACGCACATTCTCATGGTTCCGTCCTTTTTTTTGACAATCACTAGAGGGGCCGCCCAGGGGCTACAGCTGTCTCTTATTACCCCGGCCTGTTTCATTTCCTTCAGCATATCTTTTGCACATTGATAGTGAGCGGGCGGTATGGGTCTATATCTTTCTTTTATTGGGGGATGGTCACCTGTGGGGATTGTGTGTTCTACCCCTTCTATCCGTCCGAAGTCCAATGGGTGTTTACTGAAGACTTGTTCATATTCCGTCACTAGCCTATACACCCCTTGTTTTTGATGGGTAGGTGTTGAATTTATGCCCACGTGTAGCTGTTGGCACCAATCCTCCATTTCTCCATCTGAGCCATTGCCTTCCACCTGACAGGTTGGTTCTAAGGGCTCAATGGTTGTGATGGCATTGTTGTCAACAGTATATAGCTTTGCCATTGTAGCATACCTTGGCAAAGTGACCTCTTCCTCTCCACAGTTCAAAAGTCGTACCGGCACTCGTCCCCGGTGTACCTCGACTATCCCTCGTGCTGTGAGTATAGTGGGCCTGCTGTCGGTGTACACTGGTTCTATTAAGGCTTGATAATCTCGTCCCTTAGTACCAATGGCTGCTCTACACCATACCAGCATTTCTGTTTTTGGTGGGATTACAATAGACGTTGGATCACTTACCCTCACACTGCCGATTTCTCCACCTGCAACTTCTACCTGTTGCCTTAACATCAATACTTTTATTTCCCTCCGGAGAACTCTCTGCTGGCAGGATTGGGCAGTTTCAGCAATTTGCTGTAAGACAGAAATGACTTCGGAAAAGCAGTTCTCTAACACATTCATTCCTATCAATACAGTTGGTTCACAGTTCCGCCGGTCAACATCAACAACAATTATACCCTGTTTCTTCAGTTCTACTTTACCAATCTTTATGGTCATCTCCCTGAATCCTAGTTTCGGTACCAACTTACCATTACTGGCCCATATATCTAGTTCAACATCAGAGGGCCCTTTATCAATATCTGCATCAGCCCAGTACCTCTTATAAAGGATATACGGTATAGATGAAATCTGGGAACCTGTGTCCAGCAAAGCGTTGAGGGGAATTCCGTCCAGCACGATAGGGATAATGGGTCGTCCTCCGATGTACCTGTCGTGCCAGGGTGTTGGGCCTTGAAAGTTCATTCCTGCGAAGCGGCCCGCATTCCCAGGGGATTCCCGTTTAAATCACAATCTCGTGCAAAGTGGCCCGGCTGCTGGCAACGGCGGCAAATGGGCTGTCCATCCGGTTGGTAGCGGTCGCGGGGTCGTCCTCTCCATGTCGGGTATCTCCGGGGTCTCATCCATGGAACATCCTCTCTACAGTTTGCCAACTCCATCTTGTGTCCTCTCATCTCCTGCATGGTTTTAGCCATTGAAGCAACAACATCAGCTAAAGAGTCAAGCTTTTGTTGAAGAGCCTCATTAGTACTGGGCCCCAGGGGCTTAGCAATGGCCCCAGACATAGCTGATGTCACTGGCACTCCCTGTTGTTGAGGTGCCTCTGCCATGGGTTGCGCAGGATCCTGATCCCGAGGTGCCTCTGCCAGCTGGAGACGTATAGCGCTCTCCTTTAATTGGGCAAATGTCAATTCAGGGTTCTTAAAAACAAGCATGCTCACATGCCCCCGGTGAGAAGGGGTGTAGAGTCCCTCAATAAATTGATCTCTTAGCAGTTTATCCGCTCCGGTGTTAAAAATGGGTTCAGCCAGTGTAAGTGATTTAAGGGCTTCCTGCAGGTTTAAGGCAAAGTCTCTCACGCCCTCATTAGCTTTTTGTTTGCAACTATAGAATCGTATTTTAGCTTTGCTGCTGGCCGTGGTTTCAAATGTAGCTTTTAATCCAGCAAATATGCGTTCAACAGTGCCTTTTAGATCAGCTGCCCATGCTGTGACTTCTCGCTTAGCATGGCCACTTAACTGCATCATCAGGAGACTAACACGCTGAACTTCACCCACAGGGAACATGTCAAAATGGGCCAGCATCTTTTCTCTGAAATCGTCAAGGGTATTAGGCTCACCTTCATACATTGGAAGCCATGGGCCACCCGGGGTATATGGCATCAGCACCGGCATGATGGGCGCCACTCCTTGCACCGCTGCGCTGCCGGACTCTCTATTGACACTCTGTCTTTCAGCTGCATTAGCGTCGCCGAGTGCTGCGGCGTCTCCGTGCTGCGACATACTGTGCCCCCTTAGTTAATCCGGACCCTTCCGGTCCTCCGCTTCCGTCGGGATAGTGTAGATTCGTTCCGCTGTGCAGCAGGATTGATTTTCCCCTTGCTCTGATGTCAGAGCGCTCAGCTTGGTGCCGCCCACAATGACACGCCCCCTGCTGCTCCCACCCACCGCGCTCTGTAATGGCGGATTCTGAAGTTTTTCAGTTAGACTGGGGCTCAGGTGATGGCGTAGCTCAATTAACAGTCTCGTGCCTAACGGTTATGAAGTGATTACCTCAGGGGATGGCGGCCATCTTTACTCCATTATAACCAATGGGGAAAAGTCACTTTCAATAGTTTTCAATGGGGAATGGATTTTTCTTTAATAAAGTCAATTTTCAAGATTTTTCATCCCAGTTTTCACAGTTTTGGGCTCCAATCACGGCACACAATACCCGGTATACGGGCTGGCTAGATCCTGTTCGTGACGCCAATTGTAACGCCCAGGAGACCGGGATACCCAGCACCGGACCAATGGAGTCTGTCTCTTGAGGGGGATGTCACGGGTGGCTTGACCCGGTGCTGTGGCCTCAGGCAATGCACAGTGTAAGGGGTATCATGAGGGGACAGGCACTTACTTGATCAGCAGCAGGTTCTCCCAGCGGTGACGATCTCGATCCTGGATAGATGGCTATTGTCCAAATGAAAGACTGAGGCACTGAAACGTTTAACCAGTTTACTTCAACATAAAGGGATTTACAACCAGTCCTGTCACCGGAGTCTGTATGGGAACTCTGAGTTACTTTGACCCTGCCGGGGTCTTCGCCTCTTATTGTGCGCAATTTCTGTGTGGCCCTGCTGCTGTATGTGAACTGGCTGCCGGCCCAATCTGTCCCCTCCGGGTCCTGGTTCGACGGGCAACCCGAGTCCTTTTATCGGTTTACCCCCTCTGGGAGTACCGCTGAACTCTGTGTCTGTTGCTGCATCCGACCCTAGTGAAGCTGATATCACCTCACGTTTTTCCGGTTGCTGTATTATATATAATGAATACAGCCACGGATCCGGTATCCGTCTTTGCGCCTGTTCTGGGTAGTGATTAATGCTACCCGGTTCTCACAATGTCCTTTTTCTCTATCCCTCTTCTCCTCAGGCCGGTGATTTAGGCCTGGTAACAGTCACAGGGCTGTTAGAAATTCAATTGTATGACCTCTCACTTTCAGCTCCTTGGCCCAACTGCCATTTCTTCTCTCAGACCAGAATGGATCAAGGGGAGTCTCTGGAGCTCCCCCTTCTGGCCGGAGGTTGTAGTGCAGTCTTGCTATTTTAGTATTTGTACTTACTGTCAGTAACTATTTTTGTGGCAAATACCCCTAGGGGTGCCACAAATGCGACACTTGTAGCCCATGTCCTGGATACCTCTGTGTGTTGTGGCTTTTGAAGCAATTACTCCAGCAGCAGTCCGATCCTTGTGAATCTCCCACAAATTTTTGAATGGCCTTTTCTTAACAATCCTTTCAAGACAGCGGTTATCCCAGTTGCTTGTGCACCTTTATCTACCACACTTTTTCCTTCCACTCATCTTTCAATTAATATGCTTGGATAAAACACTCTGTGAACAGCTCCAGCTTCTTTAGCAATGACCTTTTGTGGCTTACCCTCCTTGTGGTGTGTGTCAATGACTTCCTTCTGGACATCTGCCAAGTCAGCAGTCTTCCCCATGATTTTGAAGCCTACTGAAACAGACAAAGGGACCTTTGTAAACGCTTAGGAAGCCTTTGCAGGTGTGTTTTGTTAATTATTCTAATTTATTGAGATAATGACGTTTGGGTTTCATTGGCTGTAAGCCATAATCATCAACATTAACAGCAATAAATACTTGAAATAGATCACTCTGTTTGTAATGGCTCTATATAATATACGAGTTTAACTTTTTGTATTGAAGAACTGAAATAAAATAACTTTATGATGACATTCTAATATTGTGAGAAGCATATGTATGTAGTGCTTTATTTTCTCTACTAGATTGTGGCCCGATTCTAACGCATCGGGTATTCTAGAATATACATGTCCCCGTAGTATATGGACAATGATGATTCCAGAATTTGCGGCAGACTGTGCCCATCGCTGATTGGTCGAGGCAACCTTTATGACATCATCGTCGCCATGGCAACCATTATGACATCTACGTCGATACTGTGCCCGTCGCTGAATCAAAGACGCGGGATGTCTACGTCCTTTAAGACATCATCGTCGCTGTGCCCATCGCTGATTGGTCGAGGCCTAGCGGCCTCGACCAATCAGAGACGGGGGATTTCCAGGACAGACAGACGGAAAAACCCTTAGACAATTATATATATAGACTAGATTGTGGCCCGATTCTAACGCATCGGGTATTCTAGAATATGCATGTTCCCGTAGTATATGGACAATAATGATTCCAGAATTTGCGGCACACTGTGCCAGTCGCAGATTGGTTGAGGCAACCTTTATGACATCATCGTCGCCATGGCAACCATTATGACATCTACGTCGATACTGTGCCCATCGCTGATTGGTCGAGGCGAATTCGCGGCAGACTGTGCCCGTCGCTGATTGTTCGAGGCAACCTTTATGATATCATCATCGCCATGCTGTACCCATCGCTGATTGGTTGAGGCCTGGCGGCCTCGACCAATCAGAGACGGGGGATTTCCAGGACAGACAGACAGACAGACTGACAGACGGAAAAACCCTTAGACAATTATATATATAGAGAGTGGGGCTGCAGAGAAACAAAACACTTGTTAAATCCCAGCACAACTGATCACTGGGGGTCTCCACAGATGGTTATGTCATAATCAATTCATTCTAATGAGGATGCCTCTAAAACTCCACTGATTATGTATGATGATCTGAGGTTGTGGGTTATAAAAATCACTTAGGCAGGTTAACGATGCTACTACTTTTATTCCATACATCCATGGTTGTACAACAAATCCAGGTAGATGGCCAAAATACAATTTCCTCAATACACAAGATCCCTTCTCCGGGGTCAATAGTCCCACTGACCAGGTATCAGTCGATACCCTCCGTTTCCCAACTTTTGGTTGACCTACAGATTTCGGATCTCCTGGCAATAAGTCTGTAGTCACAATCCCGACTCCTCCCAACAAATATCACAACTGATGTCCATTTGTCCAGGATCAACAATCCTTAAGGTAATTTGTTAAATCTAAATGACAGATCCCTCAAACATAGCAGGAGGATCCAGCCCAGCCGGCAACAGATCTCCAAAACTCCATAGACCATCCATCCCAGCTTGGATCTTCTCTCTTCAAAGTCACTCCAACAACTGCCTGATTCAAGCCATGTGTCTTTTTCTCACTCCCACTTAAACATTTTCCTTTAGCTCACAGAATGAAGCATATTCCATCACCTGGGACTGCATGTGAGACCCCCTGTGGTGATGGCTCCCCTGTGTCTACAACCCCCATCCACACAATGGGCCTAGGCTGGAAGAACAATGGATTGAGACCTTGAGATATAGAGGGGATTGATGTCAAAAGAAGAGAGAAAGCACTACTGCAATTATGCACACTGCACCCAAAAAAAGTATAAAATGTACAGTGCCTTGCGAAGGTATTCGGCCCCCTGGAACTTTTTAACCTTTTCCCACATGTCATGCTTCTAACATAAAGATACCAAATGTACATTTTTGGTGAAGAATCAACAACAAGTGGAACACAATTGTGAAGCTGAACAAAATTTATTGGGTATTTTAAATTTTTGTGGAAATTCAAAAACTGAAAAGTGGGGCGTTCAATATTATTCAGCCCCTTTAACATAATACTTTGTTGTGCCACCTTTTGCTGTGATTACAGCTTGGGATATGTCTCTATCAGTTTTGTACATCGAGAGACTGAAATTCTTGCCCATTCTTCCTTGGCAAACAGCTCGAGCTCAGTGAGGCTTGATGGAGATCTTTTGTGAACAGCAGTTTTCAGCTCTTTCCACAGATTCTCGATTGGTTTGAGGTCTGGACTTTGACTTGGCCATTCTAACACCTGGATACATTTATTTGTGAACCATTCCATTGTAGATTTTGCTTTATGTTTGGGATCATTGTCTTGTTGGAAGACAAATCTCCATCCTAGTCTCAGGTATTTTGCAGACTGCAACAGGTTTTCTTCAAGAATGGTCCTGTATTTGGCTCCATCCATCTTCCTATCAATTTTAACCATCTTCCCTGTCCCTGCTGAAGAAAAGCAGGCCCAAACCATGATGCTGCCACCACCATGTTTGACAGTGGGGATGGTGTGTTCAGGGTGATGAGCTGTGTTGCCTATATGCCAAAAATATTGCTTGGCATTGTTGCCAAATGTTCGATTTTGGTTTCATCTGACCAGAGCACCTTCTTCCACATGTTTGGTGTGTCTCCCAGGTGGCTTGTTGCAAAATTTAAATGACACTTTTTATGGATATCTTTGAGAAATAGCTTTCTTCTTGCCACTCTTCCATAAAGGCCAGATTTGTGCAGTGTATGACTGATTGTTGTCCTATGGATAGACTGTCCCACTTCAGCTGTAGATCTCTGCAGTTCATCCAGAGTGATTATGGGCCTTTTGGCTGCATCTCTGATCAGTCTTCTCCTTGACTGAAATGAAAGTTTAGAGGGACGGCCGGGTCTTGGTGTTAGGGTTGGAGGAACGCACCGAATATATTTATTAGGTAAGAATGGTGCGTTCGCCACCCGGGACCCACCGTGCAGGAAAGAACCTGCTGCTATAAGGCGGTACAATGAGATTTCACACACGGGTTAACTTCACCCTGTGTGAAGGAAGCGATCCCTGTTATGTCACAGGGTCGCGGTACCGCACAGAGAGCGCAAGCAAGGAACCACAGAACTCTATCCCAGGACACAGGATTAGAGTTAGTGTAGACCTCTTGCGATCGACACCACAATTGGGGTATCAGCGGTAACTATTATGCACAGAAGTGCATGCTGTGCCACACTAGCGGACACCACTAACCACCCAGACTTGGGAAATGTAAGCGCTCTAATAGCACATGGCGCTGCACTGGCGGTCACAGCAGTAGACGCTGCTTCGTGTGTCAACGCTGTGAGTTCAGCCGGGCGCTAGATTGCAGCCATACACCTTACGCGAACAGTCATACACAAGGGATGGTTTTATTAAGGAACGACTTGCACTCATCAACACACACACGATAACAATTGTATACTAGCGCATGGCCTTGCGGTCATGCGAAGCTTATATAGCTGCAGCAAGTTCAGGACCCTTCAAAGAAGGACCAATGGATTTGCAGCAGTACCTGAGCATGTGACCTTGGATCTCCATTGAGAGATCTTGCCCTGGGCATGCTCAGTGTGAGCAAAGCAGGATTTAGTCCTAGCACCTTCAGGACCTTCCTGAGCATGTGACCCTAGATCTCCACTGAGAGATCTTGCCCTGGGCATGCTCAGTGTGTGCAAAGCAGGACTTAGACCCAGAACAGCCTGCTTGCTGCAGATCAGGGTACAATAGCTGAGCCCGGAGAGGCAGTAGTAACCCTTTGCACCGTACCAGTCTCAGCGAGACGCTGGGAGCGACGTCTTCGCTGAGCAGGCTCCACTGCGGCCGATGCAGAATGGGAGACCGCAGCAGACACGGATCGAGATTCCCCCTATGCAGCAGAGGAAACTCGACTCGTAACATTACCCCACCAGGGCCCCCCCCCCCTCCTTGAGCCTCGCTACGCTCAAAAGCTGCAATGAGCAGTGGAGCCCGAATGTGCTCCACAGGCTCCCAGGCTCTATCCTCTGGGCCGTGACCCTTCCAGTCCACCAGATAAAATTTCTTGCCACGTACCACTTTGCACCCCACGATAGCAATCACCTCAAACTCCTCCGTGGATGAACCCGATGTCCCGGCAGATGACTCAGAGAACCGGGACAAATGAATGGGCTTTAAGAGGGAAACGTGAAAAGTATCGGTGATACCAAGGCGTGGAGGAATAGCCAAACGGTAGACCACAGGGTTGACCTGTTCCAGAACCTTGAACGGGCCAATGTAGCAAACTTAGTGGACTCAACTCACAGCCTGATGTTACGGGCGGAGAGCCACACTAAGTCGCCAGGAGCAAAGGTCGGAGCAGGGCGCCGGTGTGTATCAGCTGAAACCCTCATTCTCTCCTTGGAGGCCCGGATGGCATCCTGAGTGCGGTCCCAGATGTTACGTGCCTCCACCGCCCAGTCTGCCACCCTAGAATCGGTGGATGACACGGGCATGGGCACAGGGACACGCAGATGCTGGCCGTAATTAAGGAGAAAAGGAGTCTGACCAGTGGAATCGGCTACGGCATTGTTCAATGCAAATTCCGCCCAAGGTAGCAAAGATGCCCAGTCATCCTGCCTAGCAGAGACAAAATGTCACAAGTATGTCACCAGAGTCTGGTTGGTTCTCTCTACCAACCCATTCGTCTCGGGATGATATGCAGAGGAGAGATTCAGCTCTATGCTGAGTAAACGGCAGAGCTCTCTCCAAAACGGAGACGTAAACTGGGGACCCCGGTCGCTGACAATTTTATCAGGCATTCCATGTAAGCGGAAAATATGTTTTATGAACAACACCGCTAAGACCCGTGCTGAAGGTAACCGTGGAAGCGGCACCAAATGCACCATCTTAGAGAAATGTTCGGTGACTACCCAGATAATGGTGCAGCTTCGAGACTTGGGTAAGACCACCACGAAGTTCATCCCAACCATCTCCCAGGGCCTGTCTGCCACCTGCATGGGGTAAAGTAACCCAGCAGGCCGTTGCCGAGGAGACCGATTCTGGGCGCAGGAGACACACGCCCGAATATAGTCCCCAACGTCACGGGCCATATGCGGCCACCAGTACGTCCTCGCCAAAAGCTCAGATGTCCTCTTGGTCCCAAAATGTCCACCCACTCTGGACGAGTGAGCCCAAGAGAGAACCTCTGGTCGCAAATTCACTGGTACGAAAGTCTTGCCCGGGTTGACCACATGGGAACCGGCTCCCTCTTCCTCACATCCCCTCCTGAGCGGTATGATTGAACATTGAACATGAGCTTGTCCATTAGGAGTTTATTGTAATTATTGACATCAAGTCTCTTGTATAGCGGTATTCATACTGATTTGTCCGCAAAAGCTTTGTCTTTACTTGCCCTATTGCTTTAATAGTATCTCTCTCTCTGTATTGGGTACTTTTATTTAGTCTTTAACATTTGTTGGTTTTTACATAACCATTGGTTACAGCTGTATCAGGGCAAGACATCGCTTAGTTTTGTATGTCGCTTTATAACTAGAGGAGAGGGTTTTGGTTAGGGGGGGGTTGGGATCCCTGTGTGGTTTTTTCTTGGGTAAACATGTATTTCTGTTAGTATGGATTTTTTAAGTGTTTTTAAGCTTGTGTATGTGGTTTAAGGATTTGTTATTAATAAACTTTGTTATATTTTTGTGATCCCAGCGTATATGCATGTTTCTTTTCTTTTGGTTTGATGAAAGTCTTGCCCGGGGGCACGGACTCTAGCAAAACCGGAGCCACAGTTCTCAGGCTCTCTGAAGGGACAATAAGCTGAGGCTCCTCCTCTTCCTCCTCAGATGACACTACGGAGCGGGAGAGAGCGTCGGCACGAATGTTCTTCTCCCAGGAGAGAAAATGGAGAGTTAAATGGAACCGGGAGAAGAACAGGGACCATCTAGCCTGGCGACAATTCAGCCGCTGGGCCGTCTGTATGTATACCAAGTTCTTGTGGTCAGTGAACACTTGGAAGGGAAAGCAAGCTCCCTCCAAGAGATGTCTCCACTCAGAAAAAGCCAACTTCATGGCAAGCAACTCCCTGTCCCTGATGGAATAATTCCTCTCCGATGGTGGGAAGGTCTTGGAGAAGAAGCAAGGATGTTTCCGACCTTGAGCATCCTTTTGGAAAAGGACTACTCCAGCACCAACGGATGAGGCATCCACCTCCATGATAAATGGTTTATCTACATCGGGGCGATGTAGGATGGGAGCGCTAGCGAAGTGTGACTTAATCGAGAGAAAGGCCTTGGAGACCTCCTCTGACCACAACTTGGGATTTGCTCCTTTCTTGGTGAGGGCAACTAAAGGAGCCACCAAAGTTGAGAAGTGTGGACTGTACTGGCGATAGTAATTAATGAACCCCATAAAGCGCTGCACCGCTTTAAGAGAATGGGGTTCCTGCCAGTCCATCACAGCCTGCAGCTTGGCAGGATACATAGCCAAACCCTGGGCAGAGATGATATAACCAAGGAAAGGCAAGGACTCCTGCTCAAACACACACTTCTCCAACTTGGCGTAGAGGGAGTTTGCCCGTAAGAGGTCGAAGACTTTGCGAACATCTCTCCGATGGGAGTCAATATCTGGAGAGTAGATGAGAATATCATCCAAATAGACTACGACCGAGGTGGTGAGCAAATGCCAGAAGATGTCATTCACAAAGTCTTGGAAAACGGCTGGGGCATTACAGAGCCCGAAGGGCATCACCAGATATTCATAGTGCCCATCCCTGGTGTTAAAAGCCGTCTTCCATTCATCCCCCTCACGGATGCGAATCAGGTTGTAGGCACCCCGCAGATCTAATTTTGTAAATACCCCGTAGCCTATCAAAAAGCTCAGAAATCAGGGGTAATGGGTACTTGTTCTTAACGGTGATGGCGTTAAGACCCCTGTAGTCTATGCATGGACGTTAAGTCTCCAGTCTTCTTCTGTACGAAGAAGAACCCAGCCCTTGCAGGTGACACTGACTTCCTAATGAATCCTCTAGCCAGATTCTCTTGAATGTACTGAGACATTGCCTCCGTCTCCGGGAGAGATAACGGATAGACTCGACCCCGGGGAGGCTCAGCACCAGGCAAGATGTCAATAGGACAGTCATAGGGGCGGTGAGGTGGAAGAGTCTCTGCAGCCCTTTTGGAGAACACGTCTGCATAGGGCCAAAAGTGCTTGGGGAGAGAGGAAAGATCTGCGGGTACCTGCGTTGTAGCAACCTGAACGCACTCCCTCTGACATCTACCCTCGCAGGATGTACTCCATCCCAAAATTCTCCCTGAGGACCACTCTATATGACGAGAATAATAGCGTAGCCATGGTATCCTCAACAGGACCTCATCAATTCCATCAGGAATGACTAATAGGGAGATAATCTCCTGATGTGATGGAGACACAGAAAGCATGATAGGAATGGTTTGGTGGGTAATCTGTGAGGGTAGTGTCGACCCATTTAACACTCGAACGGTTACTGGCTTGGTGAGCATCACCAGGGGTATTGCGTGACGCTGGGCGAATGCAGATGACATAAAATTACCCTCTGCCCCTGAATCCACGCATAGCTCTACCATAAGAGTGGATGGGCCTATGGTAATTGTCCCCTTGAAGGACAACTTTGAGGCAAACATCGCCGTGTCTAGTGTACCTCCTCCTACTGCCACTAGACGCTGACGTTTCCCCGACCGCTGAGGACACTTGGAGGCAAGATGTCCTGACTGCCGGCAAACATGACAGACCTTATGTGACTCGGACGCCTGGACTGGGGATTCCAAAGGTTTGGCGAAGGTAGGAGCCAGCCGAAACCTCTGCCTACACTGGGCTCGCTCCAACCTTCGCTCGTGAAAACGAAGGTCTATGCGAGTTGATACAGCTATGAGCTCCCCCAGTGTGGCGGGAATCTCCCTAGTGGCTAAAGCGTTCTTCACATGGTCAGCCAGCCCCCTCCAAAATACGGGAATGAGGGCTTTATCTGGCCATTCCAACTCAAACGCTAATGTCCGGAAGTGAACAGCAAAATGGCTGACCATGGTTGAACCCTGAGTCAAAGCCAGCAGTTGGAGAACTGTATCATGGGTGACTTGAGGTCCTACAAAGACCTGTTTCAGAGTGTTCAGAAACCGAGGAACACTACGCACCACATGATCGTTGCGCTCCCACAGCGGCGTAGCCCACTCCAACGCCCTGTCCGACAAGAGAGATATTATGAATCCCACCTTTGCCCGCTCTGTGGGAAAACGTGCAGCCAGGAGCTCGAGATGTATACCACACTGGCTCACGAAACACCTACAGGACTTACTGTCCCCAGAGTATTTCTCAGGCAAAGGGAGGTGAGCAGCCTGAAGAGCAATTGCGGTAACATCCACCGCCGAGGTTGCAAGCTCAAGAGACGCCAACCGGCCCTCCAGCAGCTGGATGTACCCCTGCAATCGCTGTTCATCTGCCATTACTTAACCAGATCCTGGCGCTAGTATAATGTTAGGGTTGGAGGAACGTACCGAATTTATTTATTAGGTAAGATTGGTGCGTTCGCCACCCAGGATCCACCGTTCAGGAAAGAACCTGCTGCTAAATGAATGGCGGCACTATATGGCGGTACAATGAGATTTCACACACGGGTTAACTTCACCCTGTGTGAAGGAAGCGATCTCTGTTAAGTCACAGGGTCGCGGTACCGCACAGAGAGAGCAAGCAAGGAACCACAGAACTCTATCCCAGGACACAGGATTAGAGTTAGTGTAGACCTCTTGCGATCGACACCACAATTGGGGTATCAGCGGGAACTATTATGCACAGAAGTGTATGCTGTGCCACACTAGCGGACGCCACTAACCACCCAGACTTGGGAAAGGTAAGCGCTCTAATAGCGCATGGCGCTGCACTGGCGGTCACAGCAGTAGACGCTGCTTCGTGTGTTAAGGCTGTGAGTTCAGCCGGGTGCTAGATTGCAGCCATACACCTTACACGAACAGTCATACACAAGGGATGGGTTTTTTAAGGAACGACTTGCACTCATCAACACACACACGATAACAATTGTATACTAGCGCATGGCCGTGCGGTCATGCGAAGCTTATATAGCTGCAGCACGTTCAGGACCCTTCAAAGAAGGACCAATAAATTTGCAGCAGTACCTGAGCATGTGACCCTGGATCTCCATTGAGAGATCTTGCCCTGGGCATGCTCAGTGTGTGCAAAGCAGGACTTAGACCCAGAACAGCCTGCTCGCTGCAGATCAGTGCAGGGTACAATGGCTGAGCCTGGAGAGGCAGTAGTAACCCTTTGCACCGTACCAGTCTCAGCGAGACACCGGGAGCGACATCTTTGCTGAGCAGGCTCCACTGCGGCCGATGCAGAATGGGAGACGGCAGCAGACACGGATCGAGATTCCCCCTGTGCAGCAAAGGAAACTCGACTCCTAACATTTGGTAGGTTTGCAGTGGTATGATACTCCGTCCATTTCAATATGATAGCTTACACAGTGCTCCTTGGGATGTTTAAAGTTTTGGAAATCATTTTCATCCAAATCCAGCTTTAAACTTCTCCACAACAGTATCACAACAGTATCACGGACCTGCCTGTTGTGTTCCTTGGCTGTGATAAAGACCGCTGTGTCGGTTGAAACGCGTAGCCTACCTCGCATGTGCTATGGTGCTGTCCCAGGAGTTGTTTCTCCATTTTAAAAGTTGGAATAAATTTTCATGATTTTACTGAAGCTGGAACCATTCTCTTTTCGGTTATGGAATCCTACTGCGTCTTGTCAGGACGAAGTTCCGAGCTTCTTGCAATGATCGGTGAGCTGGCTTTTGCCGTATATTCTGTTTATATCACAACAGTATCACGGACCTGCCTGTTGTGTTCCTTGGTCTTCATGATGCTCTCTGTGCTTCAAACAGAACCCTGGGACTCACAGAGCAGGTGCATTTATACGGAGACTTGATTACACACAGGTGGATTATATTTATCATCATTAGGCATTTAGGACAACATTGGATCATTCAGAGATCCACAATGAACTTCTGGAGTCAGTTTGCTGCACTGAAAGTAAAGAGGCCGAATAATATTGCACGTCCCACTTTTCAGTATTTGAATTTCCACAAAAATTTAAAATAACCAATAAATTTCATTCAACTTCACAATTGTGTTCCACTTGTTGTTGATTCTTCACCAAAATTTACATTTGGTATCTTTATGTTTGAAGCATATGTGGGAAAAGGTTGAAAAGTTCCAGGGGGGCGAATACTTACGCAAGGTAATGTATATATAAAATTTATTGGCACATGATACAACACTTGATATAAAACATAATTAAAAACAAAAGTGGGTACAAACACTAAACATCGTGGAAAGATAAACATCAAGTCATCAGTATATCACGAGGGGCGATCCAAAAGTAATGATAATCAATACTAAACACAATGAATATAGTCAATTTTTTTTTTAATTTTTTTACATAGTCTCCTAACAAGTCTATACATTTAGTCCATCTCTTTTCTAAACTTAGAATTCCCTTAGAAAAAATTCTTGATCTTGACCCTCAAAAAAATCCCCAACAGCGGTTATCACGTCGCTATTGTCATCAAATTTCTTGCCCCGGAGGTGTTCTTTGAGCCGAGGAAAGAGAAAGAAGTCACTGGGGGCTAGATCTGGCCAATAGGGGGGGTGTTCCACCCGTTCAAAGCCCGCTTCTTGAATGGTAGCCATGGCAACTGCAGCTTTGTGAGCCGGCGCGTTATCTTGGTGAAACAGCACTCCAGCCCGCAGTTTGCCGCGCCTTTTCTCCTTGATAGCCTCCCACAATCTTCTTATTTGTTCTGCGTAGTAGAGCCCGTAATAGTGGCTCCCTTCTCCAAATAGTCCACCATAATAATTCCTTCAGCGTCCCAAAAAACGGACGCCATAACCTTCCCTGCTGAGCTTGATACTTTGAATTTCTTCGGCGTCGGTTCGTCGGCTCGTTTCCACGTCATTGATTGTTGTTTAGTTTTGGGATCAAAGTGGTGGATCCAGGTCTTGTCTATGGTCAAAAAACGTGACAAAAAATTTTCCTTGTCTGCTTGGAACTTTTCGAGATTTGCTATTGAAATGTCAACTCGTTTCTTCTTTTGCTTGTCGGTTAACATTTTTGGCACCCAACGCGCTGAGACCTTTTTTCGTATGCAATTCTTTTGCAAGGATTCATTGAATACTGCCATATGAGATCCCTGTGCCCTCAGCTACATGCCTGATAGTCACTCTTCGATCTGCCAATACAACTTCTTCAACTTTTTTCACATTTTCTTCATTGAGGGACGTGGATGGGCATCCGTCACGATGTTCATCTCCCGTCGATGTTCTTCCCAGCTTAAATTCCTTGGCCCAGCATGCAACTGTGGAATATGGAGGAGAAGAGTCCCCCAATGTTTCCACCAAGTCGCTGTGTATGTCTTTGGTAGTCATTTTTTTCAAGCAGAGGTATTTGATGACAGCTCTGAGCTCGTTTTTTTCCATTTTGATGTTCACTCCTCGGCAGTTCATATTCAAATGAATGTAGCTCCCGGGAATCGTGGTCTATTTAAGTGATTTTTTTTTCCTGGACTAGTGGGTACCTAAGAGAGAAGAAAACATTTTATTTTAATTTCTGTGTGCAATAGAAATAACCGATTATCATTACTTTTGGATCGCCCCTCGTATAACACGCAATCCCGCACTGAAACCTATAGTTAGTTCCATAAACATTATACAATCTAATATTTAATATAATATAGGGCATGCACAACCATAAATTATGATACGGGTCTGTTCCCTATAAAGACCTTCATAAGGCATAAGAGGTCATAGAATCCACAGCAGTTGGCTGTCCACAAAAATAAATGAAAGATCCCCACAAGCACAGTTGCCAGTATGCAGGCAGAGGTGTAAGAGATCAAAAGTGGAAGTGAAAGCCAAAACCAGACAATACAATACCACTGTCGTTCAAAATATGGCAATCGTCAGTCACTTTCCCTGACGAAGCCGTACGGTTATGGCAATAAGCGTGGGGCAGCATCTGGGTCCTCCACTCATGTCCTGGTAATGGGGTTCGGACCCTTCGTCTGATTCAATCTCTTGATCTACTGGCTGTTGGTGTAAGTTCCCCCTACTGTTTGGGGCATTCGTGCTGTTGATCGCCATATTACGAATGACAGTGGTATTGTATTGTCAAGTTCTAAGGGATAGAGACTTTTTCTAGCACGGAGCTCCGGTTGTGTCTATATTGTTGTGTATTATTAGATATTTTCTTGCTGTGTTTTATTAATGATACCTGAGGGTAGATTGCTAAAGATCAATGTAAAGCAATCATCCTATCAATCCCCTCTATGAAAATAAGGTAATCCAGGTGCACTACTATAGCTACCATAAATGTGGGAGGTGCAAAGTCAGTAGTAAGAACAATCAATGTCAATGGCAATATCCTCACAATGTTTTATCGTGCTGTATTCCTAGGACTTTTCAATTAGACATGTTTTAACATTTATCCTAATTTAAACAAGGATAATCCTCTGTGTTGGGAAAACCTGAACTGCTGAATGTACCAGGGGGTGAAGCCTGCAGGATCTCACCTGAGAAATATTCTAATCTAAAACACTTTGTCCGCACAGATGGCGGGACCCCTGAGAACAGTATTTTGATGCATAATTAGGTTGATTGATGCGATTTTAAGACTATAATTTTTTTTTAAGCAGACGGCTATTAAAGCCCAGCAATAACGGAATCCCCGAGGAGCTGTATGCGGTAGAGTTATATTAGGTACATTTTATGAGCACCATTAGGAGTAGCTGTATGGTACAGAGAAACTAGAATACCAATCTAATGGAACAAACAGAAGCAGATTTACTAATCCTCACTTTTAATTAGACAACGTAATCATAGACAAGACAATCTGAAAATGCACCTAATAACACTATTTGCACCTATATTTTGGCGCTTTGGCACATTTTTCACGTTTAAAGCCAAACTCGTTTTCCTCAAACCTACAATCAGTGCAATACCTGCATAATAACAATTGTATAATGAAGTGCATGTAGTGGATTGATACATACATGTGAAATCTGTGATCAAGTCCCCCCTGCCGCCCCTACGTGCGTTTCGCCGCAACTTCGTCATGAGGCATGGCTTAAACTAGCTATGGCGTGAGAATAAATAGAAACTGGCATCCAATTGGAAACGGTTGTGTATTGGTACTGGGTGTAACGAATGGAAACGGAGGCACAGATGTAGAAGTTCACATTTGTATTTATTAAGGTTTGATGTGGAACCACTAGACCACAGTCCGGGGGGCTCCGAAGGGGGCGTTACTGCGTGAGCCCCAGACACCCGTAGTAAGTCCCCTCGAACAGGGACAGAATGGAATGCCTGGAGGACACGGGTGCTACTTTCAGTTAGACCCCGTACTCGTGGCGGCTGTCCCAGCGGAACAGACGGACCAGCAAGGTCAGCGGGTATTGCAGAGTTGACTGGAGGATACCATGTGTAGAAGCTGGTGCCGGTGGTACTGGCGTGGTCCGGAAGTGAGGCTGCCAGACTGGCAGGACTAGACAGGTCCAGAGTAGATACTGCGGATGCAGTCCAGATTAACCGGGTAACTGGTAGCAGAGGATCTGTGGAAACAGACAGAATAAGCGGAGTTCCTTGCAGATACTACAGAAACAGAAACGCAGAATAACAGGAACCGGAAGTTAGCAACAGTAGACACTTGTTGCTCCGGCGCCCTCCCTAAGGTGGAAGGGCTAGAAATAGTAGACAAACACATGCCATTGGTTAGAGGCAACATTTGAAAAATGCACACTGTCTCTTTAAGAGACTGGGAGCAGGCGCGCCTGTGTCCTAAAGGTACCTTCACACTCAGCAACTTTACAACGAGAACGACAACGATCCGTGACGTTGCAGCGTCCTGGATAGCGATCTCGTTGTGTTTGACACGCACCAGCGATCTGGATCCTGCTGTGATGTCGCTGGTCGGAGCAGAAAGTCCAGAATTTTATTTGGTCGTCAGATCGGTGTGTATCGTTGTGTTTGACAGCAAAAGCAACAATGCCTGCAATGATTTACATGGAGCTAATGACCTGTGACGACCTGTGAGAATGATAAGTGAGTAACCCTTACGTCACTGGATCGCTCCTGCATCGTTCTGGAGCTGCTGTGTTTGACATCTCTACAGCGACCTAAACAGCGACGCTCCAGCGATCTGCTCGTTGTCTATATCGCTGCAGCGTCGCTGAGTGTGATGGTACCTTAAGAACCCTTCCAAGGAACCTGCTGGCTGCACGCCAGGAAGCAGGAGGGGAAGGAGAGGTGGGGGCTGTGTCCAGGCAGCTTGAAGCCAGCACAGAGCAAGAGTCCTGATAGAGACCCCCTGGAGGTACAGTAAACAGACCGGGTGTAGCAGTATCCTCCTCTTTACACCCCCTCTTTTTCAAGCCTGCATAGAATTTTTTTGGAAGGAGAGGAGCACGGATATTCTCTTTAGGCTCCCAAGACCTGTCCTCAGGACCGAAGCCTCTCCAATCCACCAAAAAATAGCTCTTACCTTTTGGTGGCCAAGATATTCTCTACCTCAAAAACATCCTCCTCACTGACGGGATCCGGAGTGGAACCAGGATCTTTAAAAAATGAACTCAAAAGTACGGGTTTGAGGAGGGAAACATGAAATGAATTAAGCACACATAAGGAAGCTGGCAGTTTCAATTTGTACGAGACTGCGTTAATCCGTTTCAGGACTTCAAAAGGGCCGATGAAGCGGGGACCCAGAGGGCATCTTCAGACGAATATATTTGGAGGGCATATTCAGGCAAATATATTTGGAGGAGAGCCATACCTTATCCCCTGGCCGGAAGGAAGGAGCCTCCAGACGTCTTTTGTCCGCATGCTTCTTCATACGTAGAGAAGCTCTCTCTAAGGCAACCTTGGTGTCACTCCATACTTTCGAGAATTCCTCCGTAAAGGTATCAGCTGCAGGAACTCCAGAAGACTCAGAGATGGGAAGCGGAATCCTGGTTTGGAGCCCAAACACAATCTGAAAGGGAGATTTACCAGAAGACTCACTTACTTGATTGTTGTACGAGAATTCTGCCCAAGGTAGCAACTTGATCCAGTCATCATGATATAAGTTGACGAAGTGACGCAAGAATCCTGTCAGAATTTGTTTGGTCCTCTCTAATTGCCCATTGGATTGAGGGTCATATGCGGAAGAGAAGTCCAGCTCCACTTGTACAGACTTAAAAAGTGCTCTCCAGAATTTGGAAGTGAACTGGACACCCCTGTCGGATACGATGTGGAGAGGAAACCCGTGAAAACGGAAGATATGTTGAATGAAATGATCAGCGAGCTCTGAAGCAGACGGGAGACCAGGTAAGGGAACAAAATGTGCCATCTTCGAAAAACGATCCACCACAACCCAGATGACAGAACAGCCAGAGGAGATGGGAAGATCAGTAATAAAGTCCATTGCGATGTGCTGCCAGGGTACTGAAGGAAGAAACAGAGCTAATAACCGCCCGAAGGGCAAACGCTTATCAGTCTTGTTGCGAGCAAACGAACGACAGGCAGCAACATACTCCTGAACATCCTTGCCCATGGTAGGCCACCAGCAGTAACGGGAGATGAGTTGCAGAGTCTTCCTTTGTCCGGTATGACCGGCCAATTTAGAAGAATGACCCCACTGAAGAACTCATTTCCGATCTGAAGAAGATACAAAGGTTTTACCTGGAGGAAGTCGAGCAACATTAACTGCGGCCACCGATACTAATCTGGATGGTTCAATGATGTGGTGCGGTCCTTCCACAAAATCGGGAGGCAAAAACGCTCTGGAAAGTGCATCGGCTTTAATGTTCTTATCAGCTGGTCGGAAATGAAGAACAAAATTAAATCGAGCAAAAAACAAGGCCCACCAGGCTTGACGAGGATTCAGTCTCTGAGCAGATTGAAGATAAGCAAGATTCTTATGATCTGTGTAAATGATAATGTGATGAACAGCACCCTCAAGAAGATGACGCCACTCCTGCAGAGCTAACTTGATGGCCAATAATTCACGATCTCCTACGGAGTAATTCCTCTCAGAAACAGAAAAGACTTTCGAGAAAAAAACACAGGTGACCATCCGGCCGGTCGACGACTTCTGGGTCAGAACTGTAATTCCGCTCAGAAACAGAAAAGACTTTCGAGAAAAAAACACAGGTGACCATCCGGCCGGTCGACGACTTCTGGGTCAGAACTGCGCCAGCACCTATGGAGGAAGCATCAACCTCAAGCAAAAATTGTTTTTCGGAGTCCGGTCAATGAAGTACGGGTGCAGAGGTGAAGGCCTGCTTTAAGGAAGAAAAAGCCTCCTCAGCCTCAGGTGTCCATCCATTGGCATTTGCGCCTTTCCATGTCAAAGCCGAAATGGGTGCCACTCGAGTGGAGAAATTTGGAATGAACAAACGGTAATAGTTGGCTTACCCCAGGAACCGTTGTATTGCCTTCAAACCGCATGGGCGAGGCCACTTTAGAATGGCAGATACCTTCTCTGGATCCATCTTTAAACGTGTAGACGAGACAATATAACCCAGGAAAGGCAGAGAGGATTGCTCAAAGAGACATTTTTCAATTTTAGCATAAAGTTTGTTCTCCCTGAGTCTTTGTAAGACAACACGTACATGTCTTCGGTGGGAAACTAAATCGGCAGAGAAGATCAGAATGTCGTCCAGGTAAACAACAACACAAGAATAAAGCAGATCTCTGAAAATGTCATTTACAAATTCCTGAAACACTGCTGGTGCATTACTTAGCCCAAATGGCATTACCAGGTATTCGTAGTGTCCGTCCCGGGTGTTAAAGGCGGTCTTCCATTCGTCTCCCTTACGAATGCGTATCAAATTGTAGGCCCCTCTGAGATCCAGTTTGGTGAAAATTTTAGACCCCCCAAGACGATCAAACAATTCTGAAATTAACGGCAACGGATACCTGTTCTTTACCGTAATCTCGTTCAGACCTCTATAATCGATACAGGGTCGTAGAGATCCATCCTTTTTCTTCACGAAGAAGAATCCAGCTCCAGCAGGTGAGGAAGACTTCCAGATGAATCCTCTGTCCAGTTCTCCTGAATGTATTCAGACATGGACTGAGTCTCTGCTTGAGAAAGAGGATAAATCCGTCCACGTGGAGGAGACGCTCCGGGAAGCAGATCAATGGGGCAATCATACGACCTGTGTGGAGGTAATATCTCCGCCTCCTTTTTCCCGAAAACATCAGCGAATGACCAGTAAGGTGACGGCAAACCCGGCAGGGTTTTAGGTTGTACTGGAGGAAGAGCAGGACGAACCGGAATGATACATCGATCAAAGCACGAATCTCCCCAGCGCAGGATCTCTCCTGTCCTCCAATTTAAAACAGGTTCATGCATCCGGAACCAGGGTAGACCTAGAAGCAAGGGGTGAGACAAATCTGGCAACACATAAAAACGGATTCTTTCAGCATGGGTTAGACCTACCCGGAGTTCCAAAGGCACAGTCTGGAACCATATGGACTCCGACAGGGGTCTGCTATCCACAGATGTCACTTGCAATGGTTCCGATAAAAGCTGGACTGCAACCTGATAACGATCCACAACTGTCTGCCGAATAAGGTTCCCAGCGGCACCAGAATCCAGGTGACAGAACTCCTAAAACCTTGTTTTGCCGATGGCCACAGAGACTGCTATTTGCAAAGCTGGAGAGAGATGATCCTTACCTAGGGTAGCTTCTCCTACAGACCCTAGGCACTGGAGTTTCCTGGTCTCTTAGGACAGGAGCAGATATAATGCTTGGCACTGCCACAGTAGAAACAGCTCCCCTCCAGGCGACGTGCCTCCTGGCGACGGTTGACCAGATTTACACAATCCACCTCTATAGCCACAGGAGCGGGAGACAAAGTTGGAGAGTTCGCAGATTTAAGAGCACAAGCAACCTGGTGATTGGGTTCTTTTTCACGTCTGATCTCGTTGCAGCGTTCCTGAAACCGTAGATCAACCCGAACTGCCAGGGAAATCAGGTCATCCAGAACCGTAGGCAAGTCTCATCCCGCCAACTCATCCTTAACTCGACCAGAGAGTCCCTGCCAGAAGGTAGCCACCAAAGCCTCATTGTTCCAGGAAAGTTCAGATGAAAGAGTACGGAACTGCACCGCATACTGAGCAACCGTAAGAGTGTTCTGTTGTAGTCGAAGCGGAGCAGAAGCTGTCGACGTAGTACGACCATGGTTCGTCAAAGGTCTTGCGAAATGCCTCTAGGAAAGACTGGAGATTAGTAACCAACGGATCCACCCTCTCCCACAGCGGATTCATCCAGGCGAGCGCCTCTCTGTCAAGGTGGGACATGATGAAGCCAACTTTGGCCAAGTCAGAAGCAAACCTATGCCCCAATAGTTCAAAGTGCAGTGAGCACTGATTTATGAACCCTCGACACAAAACGGGGTCGCCTCGGAAGCGGGTGGGAGCCGCTAAGCGAAAATCCTTAATTGCTGTGCAGTTCGATACCTGGACACAGGTGGCAGGAGCAGGTGCGATCGAAGAAGCCAGACTATCCAGACAAGCAGATACATTGTGCAGGAAAGAAACAAAACCTCAGATACAGATACCATTACAATGCAATATAGTCCCGTCTTGACACCACAGGACTGATAGGGTAAATACCCTGAGATACTTCCTCAAATCTAACTAACCAAAGGACATGAAGTATATTAACTCAAAGAAATATTTTTATATAAAATAGTATGTTTATTGGTGCAACGTAAGCAACACTAAAATATACAAGAAACACAATATCCAGATATATATACAAATAAACAACAGAAACATTTGAGTATAGAGAATGGGTGCAGTAAAAACAGTGTTGCACCATGGATATAGGAAGACAGGGGGGGGGGATTGATATAATGGGGGGTCATAAGACCTATTGACACGAGAAGAACGCTGCCACAGGACTAAAATAGAATGCTCAGTGCTCAATCTATCCCCTCACAGCTATATGGAGTGTGAACGTTAAATCAAGTGAAAGGAGAATATCCTATAGTTCAACACATCCACGGTAAACAAGGACTAAACTAAACCCATATCCCCATCTTACCCTTTTCCTTTTCCATAGTTCACAACACGCGCCCCTACACGCGTTTCGCCCACAGCTTCGTCGGGGGGCCCGCAGTAGTCAACTCTGACCTGTAGATTTGAAGAATGGTCTGCCTTTGGATGAGAACTGTACTGTATGTCATCATCCAGTGAATCTGCTGTTGCTATGTAACATTTATGCCTGCGCTTCTATAAGGTGCCAGAGGGCATTAGCTGTGGTCGAGCTGCTACTCCATTATGCCCTGGCACTCTTTAGGGTGCATTACACTCCCTTGCAGGCTGCAGGTCTCGGCTGCCTTCTGGTCTCCATCCTCAGAAACAGTCGCGCACACATCAGGGGACACCTAGTTCATTTTGTAATAAAGAAGTTTACTTAACGGTCCATTTTTATCATAAAGAAACGCACAATATTGGACACAACCTTTACCATCATTTAGGTCCATAGCACAGCACATTTTCATGTTTTCCTTTTGTTCAGCCTGAAATATCCCTACACTTACTGGTTTGTTCAGCTCAAGGGATTTCCAGTCCGATCCCGCAGTATTTCAAAGACCTATTAAGTTTCCCTCACATGGTTCCACATCAATCTTCCTCTGTTCCACTGTGGGCTGGACCTATCATTAACTGTCTCTTTACTCTCTCTGCTCCTGCTGTCCGTTGCTGGGCAGACTTAACCTTTCACCTGGCAGACTTCAACAATCCCCATCAACAGTCCCACTTCCACATCTGCATCCCAGCTATCACTAACCACTTCTCTCGGCCTCTGACAGCTCTCAACATCTGAGACACACAAGGACGGTAACACCCGTGACTTGGTCTTTGTCCGACTCCGTTCAATCTCCTGCCTAAATAACTCACCGCTTTCCCTTTCTCTGACCACAACATTCTCTCCTTCATGCACACAAATCCTCGCCCACCCCAGCACACTCCTACCTACCATTCAGTCAGAAATCTACACGCCATTAACCCTCATGCACTCTCAGACTCCCTACACTCATCATTGTCCTTAATCTCCTCTTTTTCCCTTCCTGATCTACCTGTACATCACTTCAATGACACTCTTAGAAGCACCCTTGACCAAGTAGTGCCTCTCACCGTCAGAACCTCCAAACACAGAGTAAAACAGCCCTGGCTCACATCGCAAACCAGATTTCTCCAGCGATGCTCTAGGTGTGCTGAACGCTTATGGAGAAAAAAATTGCACAACAGAAGACTTCATACACTTCAAATTTATGTTAAGGACCTATAATTCTGCCTTTCACCACGTCAAACATACCTACTTCACCACCCTGATCTCCTCACTATCCAACAATTCCAAGAAAGTTTTTGATACCTTTCACTCCCTCCTCAGGCCAAAAGCACAAGCACCTATCACAGACATTTATGCTGATGACCTGGCCTCTCACTTTATAGAGAAAATAGATAACATCCGTCAGGAAATGCACTCCCAGCCTCTAAGTGTAGTGACTCCCATCCCTCCCTGCATTTCCCCTGGCTCACTCTCCACATTCGATCCCATCACAGAAGAAGAAGTCTCCAAACTCCTCTCTTCTTCTCGTCTGACTACATGCACTGCTGACCCCATTCCCTCTCATCTCCTCCAGTCTTGCTCTCCAGTTGTCACAACTCACCTAACTACAATATTTAATCTCTCCCTCTCCTCAGGCATTTTCCCCTCCTCCTTCAATCACTCTATCATTACTCCATTACTAAAGAAACCCACCCTCGACCCATCCTGCACAAATAACTACAGACCAGTCTCTAATCTCCCCTTCATCTATAAACTCTTGGAGTGCCTGATCTACTCCCGCCTCCTAGACCCTTCACAGTCCAGTTTCACTATCTCCATCTATCCCCCATCCCCTGAAGATGGCTGGACCATCATTGTAAATACATCATTGTAAATACACACCTGTACTTTGTATCTCCCCCACCTCTTGTAGATTGTAAGCTCTCACGAGCAGGGTCGTCTTATTTTGCTTTTATTATTGTATCGTTAACATTGTTACATATGACGGTTATGTTTCAAATTTTTAAACTGTAAAGTGCTGCAGAATATGTTGGCGCTATATAAATAAAGATTATTATTATTACTTAAATACAGTCACTTACAATGCTTATCACACCCCGGTGCTTACACTATGCTCATGCTGGTGTGGTTATTATTACTCACACTGGGCAGTACCTTTGCAGTACCTACACACCAGCACCATTACCTAAAACACTATGCATTACTACACATTACATTCCTAAAGCCTCATGAAATATTTCACAATACATGTAAAAAAACGCATAACACTATTCACTTTGTGCGATTGTTGTCTTCAGGAGCAGGAACACGACAGTCACGGTCCACACTTTTACACCTCTGTACCAAAACAAGATGTAGCCACTATACTTTGTGCACTACAACAAGCACACGTGAATTCTGACTGTAAAAATGTTATTCTGGATTCTTATGTATTTGCCAGCTTGGGATAAATTACACAGCAATACCAGTCGTTGGAACACTGTAGTCTGGTGTTACCACCACATCCATCAGTAGCCCTCTCCCAACTAAGTTAGTCAACAACCGAAAAATTGAAAGTCCTTGTTTTGTCCTGAGATAAACATCATAATACTTAATAATACGTATGCTCCAAAAAGTGTTTCTCTGTCTCCAATTATAAAGTATAGTAGACAGTATTCTCAAGTTTGAAAGTTATTCCCTATACACTTTCCAATCAATGGCTTATAACTATAACTATCCAATTTGAGAAAAATTGGGCCTTGAATAAGAAAAATGGATGGGTTGCACAATTGATTCATAAGGTTATGTGTTATACGTTTTGTGTGTTTTTGTTTTTTCCTCTTTCAGTATTATAAAGCTGCATAGTAGTAGCTCTTCTCTATTCTCCTTCAGTCTGTCTTATGCCCTGTCCACATTGCATTTCTGTAGTGCTTCCAGGGGTTCTACCTGAGTCTCTCCAAAATTGGGTTCACATGAACTCTTGAAGGAGCCATAGTCCGCAATGAAATGAACAGAGTTCAAATGAACTCCATTTATGTTTTCTTCTGTGAGTGTATGTTCGGACTTGCACAGAAACACAGCACACTACATTTTTGTTCTGGTCTGAACAGACAGACACAGAAGAAAACACAAATAGCGTTCATTTGAACTCCGTTATAGTGTTGAGCGTGCATGCTTGCCACTCTAGTGAGCATTGGGGTGCTCTGGTATGCGTAGAGTATTGCGGGTTCTCGTGCGCCATGCTTGAGTCTCCATCCCACATGTTTCGCAGCTGTTAGACAGCCAATTGGTTGTCTGTGTATGGCGGGCAATCCCTGCAGGTTTTTTGACTGTTCTCCGGCCACAAAATATGTGGGGTGGGGACTCGAGCATGGCACTCGAGCACCTGAAACAATTGATGCGTACCAGAGCACCTCAATGCTCACACTCGCTCAACACTACTCCATTCATGTCATTGCAGTCTATGACTCTGTAACAGGCTCATCTGAATTCTGTTTAGGAGGACTCAATCAGAATCCCAAGATGCACTACAGAGACACAATGTGAACAGAGCCTTACATTGGTTTCCAGGATGACTATAGGACTATAGTTGACCATACACATGAATGCCACCCAAAGACACCAATTTTGATGGGATTAGCCAACTATCGAAATGGGTGTTGGGGTCTCCTGAAACTCCCCACATGAAAACAGGAATGGGCAGGTTGGATTTAAACAAGCCATTTGTTCCCAGGGACGATAAGTTGCTGCTAGAGATGTCTGTTTGGCGCTTGCTGAGTTGACGCAAATATCTGTCAGCCAAAAAAGCATTATGCCCTACACAGAAACTTAAGAGATTTTCTTACCAGTTAAAGTTGGGGACATGTGACGTTATAGAAGATGGAAGATTCTGAGAACACGGAAGGAAATGGTCATGAATGTGGCCTCTGACTGCTTGGGTGGGCAGTGGGTGCACCCCAATGATTTTACCCTTGGATGGTGATGCGTCAGTCACTGGTCTTCAGGCAGTGGAGAGACAAATAGAAGGCTTAAAATTAGCTCTGCTCATAACAGAGAAGTCCAGTCTGATCCGTCCCCCACCTTCACGGACTCCAAATCAGTTTCATCTTACTACATCTGTAATCTATGTTTACAAAATTTCTTGCCATTTGTGGAAAAAAGTATATTTAGGTATAAATCAGTGAAATCACATAGACATGTGTAATATAATCTGTCATTGGATGCACAAAAATATTCATATTAATTACTGTATCAATTACAGGAAACGATCAAATTCCCACAATATTCCATTATATCGTGTTTTTGTTATTCTGGCTGATATAAGTCACCTTTCATGCACGAGCTGAGAATACAAACTGATGATGAGGACAGTGCATGTCCTTCACACTTTTGATCTATACAGTAAAATAAGTTTGCTTAATTTAGAATATTCTGTGTTCTGAGGTGGATGACTGGATGCAGAATTTATATACAAATTTCTTGTGGAGGAAGAAGTTACAAACTTGTCCGTATTATAATCAGTGGCTTCTACCATGAGATCGGGCACGTGACTGTTAAGTGCCAGTATTGGAAAGGGTCTGGACTGAACTGCATCCCGTGCTTGCCATTATATCATGATGTCTACCTGCTGCAGTCTATATAGGGAGCTCAGTGCTTACACATTTTTAGAGATTTTATAGCTATTAAAATCCATATGCACTGTGGTTAGAATAAAGCAATCTGTTTATGCTTCAGATTGCAATTCCCTAAAATAATATACCGTACTATATGGCCCATAGTATGTGGCATTTTCTCCAATTTTCAGCCACATTCATTGTAAATAGGTGCAATCAGGCACACAGCCATGTAATCTCCATGGATGAACATTGGTGGTTGTATAGCTTGCACTAAAGAGCTCAGCGACTTTAAATGGAACCTTGATAAAGTCATACATGTGGAACAATAAACTTCAATTCCTATACCAGCCTTGGATGCTGTCAATTTGTCACTGTTTAAAAGGAACCTGTCACGTGATTGATGCTGAGTAGTGATGAGCGATCATGCTTGGGCAAATGGTTATCTGAGCATGCTCGGGTGCTAACCGAGTGCCTTCAGCGTGCTCGAAAGATTTGTTCGAGTCCCAGCGGCTGCATGTGTCATGGATGTTCGACAGCCTCAACACATGCAGGGATTGTTGTACAGCTGGGAGACATGCAGCCGCGAGGACTCGAGCATATTATTCGAGCACGCCGAAGTCACTCAGTTAGCACCCGAACATGCTTGGATAGTACCTTATCCAAGCACGTACGCCCATCACTAATGCTGACCAAACCATGGGCAGCATGAATCAGTGCCCGACTGCACGTTTGCGCCAGGTATACTTTTCCTAAAGTGTTTTGGCCTTGCCAAGAAAATATAGTTAGAAGATTTGTCCAGAAACCATAGCCAGAGATGAGACTAGCCTGCTGCTCATGGGCGGCATCTCCCAGTGCCGGTAGAGGTGATTAACAAGTCTCTGGCTATGAATCTTCTAACCATATTTTCTTTGAAACGCCAATGTTTCAGAGAAAAGTATACGTTCCTGTGACCATGCAGCCAGGCTCTGATTCATGCTGCCCGTGGTTTCTGCAGCATAAATCACTTAACAGGTTTGCTTTAACCACTATCCAACATATGATGCCTGTCATATATCAGGTGTGTGAGTATGGAGGGTGCTCATGAGTAGTGATGAGCGAATTTGTTCGAAACACGATCGCCAAACAAAAAGTCAGCACGATTATGGCACATTGGGATTCATATCCAGGAACGAGAATATGAAAGGCAGCACTCCCCAGTCTCTTCTCTGAATTAAGCGTCCTTTATTTCAGCATAATCAGGACATCAATCTAGCGGTAGTGCGGCGTGCAGGGGGAGACATGCAGGGGAACAGGTGCACTACCGCTGCACGCAGCACTACCGCTAGATTGAAGTCCTGATTATGCTGAAATAAAGGACTTTTAATACACAGAAGAGACTGGGGAGTGCTGCCTTTCATATTCTCCTTTCTGAATATTTACTGCATTGTTGACTACTGCACCACCATAAAGAAATAAGTCTCTTCAGCAACTGTCAGAGTCTGCACTTATAAAACTGTGGCAACACTGTTGCTTATTCATATCCTCACTTGTGTGCACATTCGGATTCATGATCGGAAACACGAGTAAAATTTTATCAAATCGAAAAAAATCAGAAACTTTTGGTAAAAAGTGTGGGGAAATATTTGCGTTGCCACTTAAGTAAATTGAACACATTGGCTATGATAATGGTGGTGTTGGGCACATGTTTGGTGAGGGTAGGGAGAGCTCAGAGGAGCGGCGTGCTTATAAACTTTTTTTTTCTCTAACTTTCTGGGTGCACATTGTGGCCAGCCAATCAGGAAGCAAGAAACATCCACAATATTCCGACACAACAGTCAGTGCCATTGGCTGCTGAAATCACATGTCCCTGTCCATATAAAGAGCGGACATCTTGTTTTAGCACCATTTTGACAATGTAACAGCGCAGAGAGGCTGCTCCTGTTTGTTGATAGATTTAGCTAGTTAGCTAGGCGGTTGATTTTATGTCAGAAAGTTTAGATAGCTAGTGTCCTGTGTGGCTGTGAAATTGATGTTCCAGCAGAATTTTTTTTTTGTGCCACTGAGGTCCACAGACTAAGACAGCAGGGTATGGATCGCCCCCATGGGGCCGTGGGGTACTCGGCACCGGGTCCTGCGGTTCACAGGGGATGTCACGGTGGCTGACCCGGTCCGTGGCCCTGGGACGTCTGTGTAAAAGAGAAAGGTCTTTAAAGGGATAAAGTTTGTGTTCGTGATGCCACCTATGGTATTCGGTCAGGATGACCGACACTGCTGTAAGGGGTCCGCTAGATGGTATACCTTTTCACAGGTGAAGTGTGTCCCCAGGGCTTCCTGGTGTGTAGATGGTGAATGATGAGAGGCGCAGAGAAGAACGAGTACAAAAGGTTGCAGTCTCTTTACCTTTACTGAAGACTTCAGCATCCACAGTCCATGGCACCAGATCACAGGGCAGGCAGAGTCCGGCCGGTTTGGAGGCAAGTCCGGAGACCCCTTGTCCAGGTGGAAATCAATTGCCTTCCTTTGCACTGTAGTGGTGTAGTCCCTTACTGCCTATGGCTTCACATAAGGGTCTCACAGATGTGATGTCTCTCTCTCTCTCTCTGTCCCCCATATAGGATAGGACAAACCCGTATGACTGGTGGCTTGAGGCGGTTTATAGGGACTCTATCATGCCCCAGCCTCTAAGGGGTGCCACCGTGCCTCCTGGGTGTAGGGCGGACAGATAACGTGAAATTAGCTGTCCTGCCGGTCTCTGGAGCAAACCATAAAGGTCGTTACTCCCTCAGTGTTCTGCGCCTCAGAAGGAGGCAGCCTGTGCAGGGCTGTTCCCCTTCTGGTATCCTCTCCTTTGCTCTGACTTCCTTGCACGCTCACTGCAATACAGTTCTGCCTTCTGAATGTCTCTTCCCAGGAGCTGCAGCACTTCAGGATACACGGCTCCTCTGCTTCCTTTCCCTCTTTCTCCCTGTCAGGAACTGAACTCTTTTCCTCCAGATCAGGATGTTCTTATAGGGAAGTTTACCTTAAACAGGCTTAGAGCTCCCTCTTCTGGTCTGGAGTGTGAACATGTTGCATGTATTGTGTTACCTGGATGCAGTTATCCTTCTTTGCCTCCAAACGTAGCATCACTCTCCCCGAGAGGAAAGCAATACCACTGCGACGACCAGGACCCTGGGGGTGCCGCATGTACATTTCATAGAAGTGCGTTGTACAACTGTCTGCATAGTTAATGCAGATTTTTTTTAAAAATCCCGCCATATCCCACATTGTAATTTTACAACAATGAAATTGTTCTGTGTTTAGAGCTGCTGCACAGTCAAAAAAATGTTTTTGGCAGTGGCTAACGTGATTCAACACACCATATCCAACCTGTCATTTAGTGGCGGTGAAATTAAGCTGTCTGCAGAGCCCATGCAGATTAAAAAAAATATATATTTCTGTTACAAACGTGAAACAGCAGCGTAGATCTGAGTTTGAAATTGTTTTGAGCATATATTCTATTGTATACAGGCCTCGCCCACAGTTAGAAAATACTTTCTATCTGTCAAAACGATGGATAGAACTCCTCCGATTTTTACGGTTACGTGCACAAGCCCTTACAGAGCATACCTATCTCTGTTCATACGAGGTGTAGATGTTAGAAATGTGCCAAATTTTTGGGAGACTTAAACATTTAAAAAAAAATTAGGCCCATCTTATTCCTCTGCTCATCGATTTTAGGTGTATTAAACACCAGCTCTAGTCCAAATCCATCTTTTTCCATCTTACCCAGTATAATGAAGGGCAGTCACTTTTTCTGGTTTTTAGAGTTTTAAAGATAGAGATCTTCAGATTCTCATTATCTACTTATAAACACACAGTTTTGAAATTCTATTAACTTTGGGAAATTACTCCATTCATTCCTCGGCATTTTCACACTTCTGCCTGGGTATCATTTAAAGCTGTCATCCTGATCCTGGCAGCCTGTTGATGGATCTTGCTGTGTGTTCCTAACTGACAGCCTCAGATATAATGGTTGCTTATGCACTTAATTAAAGAAGTCTTTTTATTTTCCTTGATAAAACTCAGACTATTCACAAAGGATTTTAGAATTTATTTATTAGAAAATCTCAGCCTTATATACCTCCTCTGGAATAGCACGACCACATGGCTTCACAAATGACTCACCTGAAATCCCACTCACTTTTTCTGAGTTGCATTTGCTGGAAAATATGAAGCAGCAGCAAAGACTTCATACATATAATTATTCTCATCTTTATAAATGATCGCAAATCATCATTAGTAGAGGTACAACTTCTGAGACTGCCACTCTGATCCTGAGAATAACGTGGTTGTGGTGCTATTTTAGTGCTGCATCCATTGAATAGTTTTCCCAGTACATGGGGTTCCTAGACCACTCACAGTGCTGAAAAGTGCAGTAAAGTTTTATTAAAGGATTATTACCAAAATAGCCAATTATCTGCAATCCATAGAATAGTGGATCACTTGCTCTTTGCTGAGGGCCCTTATTCTGGGACCCCAATAGATGCTGAGACCAATACCCAAATTATACACCACACTGATATGTACAGTCATGGCTAGGGTTGAGCGACCTTGACCTTTTTAGAGTCGAGCCGTGTTTCGCGAAACCCGACTATCTTAGAAGTCGAGTCGAGTGGAATCGGCCGATTATCGAGAAAAGTCGGGTATCGCCCGAAACACGAAACCCAATGCAAGTCAATGGGGGAGCATAGTCGGCAGTGAGTGGAGGCCAGGAAAACACCTACACTGCCCATTTTAATGGCAAAAACATCCATTCTTGTTAAAGAAGCTTGTCAATCGTAATTTACCTTATAATAATTGGAAGGCATTTGAAATTGGGGGTCATTTGGCTAAAGTTGTGGGGGGTAGGGCTGGTTCAAGTAATTAGTGGGCCCAGTAAATCTGGACCACGTCACGGCAGTGGAGCAGGGAGAGGTAAGTATTTCAACTTTGCAAGTGCTGTGATCCTGAGCAAGCAGGGGGGGCCCACTCGTTGGCATTGGCACTGGCACAGGGCCCCTCAAAGTACAGCGGTGTGTTTGCACGGCGGGGGCGCCTCCCACCGGCAGCAACACTTTTGCGTACTATGAGAGGCCCTGTGCCAGTGACGTCGCCAACTAGTATTCCTCCCCCCACCTGATGAAGGAACATGCACTTTCATCTGCACCTTCCTCTTTGTCCCCGTGTAAGGTGGTATGGTATGCGGGAAGAGGAACCTGACTTTCAGCAGGGTCACAATCTTGCTGTGTAGCGTGCACGGGGAATTTTGCGTTATGGGTCAATGTACCAGCAGACTCATCTATCACTGGCTGGGCAATGGGCAGGATGAGGAGGAAACACAGATATAGGCCCAAAGAATAAAGTGGGCTAAATGCAGTTCAAAATTGGTAACACAGGACTAACCAGGGGGCATTGCAGTGGAGGACAACTGGAATGAGAGGCTGACACAGAGAGTAGGCCCAAATCAGTAAGTAGTCGACATGCAGTTCAAAATTGGCAACCGTAGTAAACAGGCGGCCCAGCTTTGTTCAGTTGAGGAGAACAGCAAGGAGTGGCAGACACCGATAGTAGGCCCCAACCCAACTAGTGGGCCAAATGCAGTCTAACATTAACAACTACTTAACAAGAGCCTGAAAATGGAATTTCAGGACAGGAAACCAGGAGAACAGCAAGGAGTGGCAGACACCGATAGTAGGCCCCAAACCAACTAGTACGCCAAATGCAGTTGTTCCATTTAACCACAATTTAATGAGAGCCTGAAGATAGAAGTTCAGGAAAGGCAACCTGGAGAACACCTTGGAGTGTAACACACCATCTCTCTACACCCCATACCCAATTTGTAGGCCTAATGCAGCGTAGTTTCCAACAACTACTAAACGAGAGCCGGAAGATCGAAGCTCAGGAAAGGCAACCTGGAGAACACCTTGGAGTGGAACACACCATCTCTCTACACCCCATACCCAATTTGTAGGCCTAATGCAGTGTAGTTTCCAAGAACTACTAAACGAGAGCCGGAAGATCGAAGCTCAGGAAAGGCAACCTGGAGAACACCTTGGAGTGGAACACACCATCTCTCTACACCCCATACCCAATTTGTAGGCCTAATGCAGTGTAGTTTCCAACAACTACTAAACGAGAGCATGAAGATTGAAGCATTGGCGAGGAAACCTGGGGAACACCTTGGAGTGGAACACACCATCTCTCTACACCCCATACCCAATTTGTAGGCCTAATGCAGCGTAGTTTCCAACAACTACTAAACGAGAGCCGGAAGATCGAAGCTCAGGAAAGGCAACCTGGAGAACACCTTGGAGTGGAACACACCATCTCTCTACACCCCATACCCAATTTGTAGGCCTAATGCAGTGTAGTTTCCAAGAACTACTAAACGAGAGCCGGAAGATCGAAGCTCAGGAAAGGCAACCTGGAGAACACCTTGGAGTGGAACACACCATCTCTCTACACCCCATACCCAATTTGTAGGCCTAATGCAGTGTAGTTTCCAACAACTACTAAACGAGAGCATGAAGATCGAAGCATTGGCGAGGAAACCTGGGGAACACCTTGGAGTGGAACACACCATCTCTCTACACCCCATACCCAATTTGTAGGCCTAATGCAGCGTAGTTTCCAACAACTACTAAACGAGAGCCGGAAGATCGAAGCTCAGGAAAGGCAACCTGGAGAACACCTTGGAGTGGAACACACCATCTCTCTACACCCCATACCCAATTTGTAGGCCTAATGCAGTGTAGTTTCCAAGAACTACTAAACGAGAGCCGGAAGATCGAAGCTCAGGAAAGGCAACCTGGAGAACACCTTGGAGTGGAACACACCATCTCTCTACACCCCATACCCAATTTGTAGGCCTAATGCAGTGTAGTTTCCAACAACTACTAAACGAGAGCATGAAGATCGAAGCATTGGCGAGGAAACCTGGGGAACACCTTGGAGTGGAACACACCATCTCTCTACACCCCATACCCAATTTGTAGGCCTAATGCAGCATAGTTTCCAACAACTACTAAACGAGAGCTGGAAGATCGAAGCTCAGGAAAGGCAACCTGGAGAACACCTTGGAGTGGAACACACCATCTCTCTACACCCCATACCCAATTTGTAGGCCTAATTGTTGTGAATTCTGTGGCTGAGTTCACTTCTGTGGTCACAAGTGGTATTGCAGTCTCTGGGCTTCCTCCCTCAGGTGTTTTGGTGAGCTCGTTGGCTGCCTTGCTATTTAGCTCCACCTGAGTCTGTCTTCCTTGCTCCTTGTCAATGTTCCAGTGTTGGATCTGAGCTACTGCATCTTTCCTTGGGCCTGCTGCTCTGCTAGATAAGTGCTTCTAGTTTGTTTTCTGTTTTTTCTGTCCAGCTTGCCATTGTCTTTTGCTGGAAGCTCTGAGAAGCAGAGGGGTGCACCGCCGTGCTGTTAGTTCGGCACGGTGGGTCTTTTTGCCCCTTTGCGTGGTTTTCGTTTTAGGGTTTTTTGTAGACTGCATAGTTCTCTTTGCTATCCTCGCTCTGTCTAGAATATCGGGCCTCACTTTGCTGAATCTATTTCATTCCTACGTTTGTCTTTTCATTTTGCTAACAGTCATTATATGTGGGGGGCTGCCTATTCCTTTGGGGTATTTCTCTGAGGTAAGTCAGGCTTGTATTTCTATCTTCAGGCTAGTCAGCTCCTCAGGCAGTGCCGAGTTGCATAGGTAGTTGTTAGGCGCAATCCACTGCTGCTTATAGTTGTGTGAGGATAGATCAGGTACTGCAGTCTACAGAGATTCCACGTCTCAGAGCTCGTCCTATTGTTTTTGGTTATTGCCAGATCTCTGTATGTGCGCTGATTACTGCACGCTGTGTTGCCTGATTGCCAGCCATAACAGTACAAGGAGCCTCACCAATGATTCCCAATAGAGGGAAAAAAGAAATCCTGACATCATTTTTTTTTCTTAGCTCTGTCTTCAGTCTTTTTTTTCCCCTAGACATTAGAGTGCTTCAGGACACAGCTGTGGACATGGATATTCAGGCTCTGTGCTCCTCAATGGATAATCTCGTTGTAAATGTACAAAAGATTCAAGATACTATTGATCAGAAATCGATGCTAGAACCAAGAATTCCGATTCCTGATTTGTTTTTTGGTGACAGAACTAAGTTCCTGAGCTTCAGAAATAATTGTAAGCTATTTTTGGCCTTGAAACCTCATTCTTCTGGTAATCCTATTCAACAGGTTTTGATTATTATTTCTTTTTTGCGCGGCGACCCACAGGACTGGGCGTTTTCTCTTGCACCAGGAGATTCTGCATTGAGTAATGTTGATGCATTTTTCCTGGCGCTCGGATTGCTTTACGATGAGCCTAATTCAGTGGATCAGGCTGAGAAAAATCTGCTGGCTTTATGCCAGGGTCAGGATGATGTAGAAGTATATTGTCAGAAATTTAGGAAATGGTCAGTACTCACTCTGTGGAATGAATCTGCACTAGCGGCTTTGTTCAGAAAGGGTCTCTCTGAAGCTCTTAAGGATGTAATGGTGGGATTTCCTATGCCTGCTGGTTTGAATGAGTCTATGTCCTTGGCCATTCAGATCGGTCGTCGCTTGCGCGAGCGTAAATCTGTGCACCATCTGGCGGTACTGCCTGAGAGTAAACCTGAGCCTATGCAGTGCGACAGGACTATGACTAAAGTAGAACGGCAAGAACACAGACGTCTGAATAGACTGTGTTTCTATTGTGGTGATTCTACTCATGCTATTTCTAATTGTCCTAAACGCACTAGGCGGTTCGATAGCTCTGCCGTTATTGGTACTGTACAGTCCAAATTCCTTTTGTCCATTACCTTAATGTGCTCTTTGTCATCGTATTCTGTCATGGCGTTTGTGGATTCAGGCGCTGCCCTGAATCTGATGGATTTGGATTATGCTAAACGTTGTGGATTTTTCTTGGAGCCTTTGCGGTGTCCTATTCCGTTGAGAGGAATTGATGGTTCTGGTTGCTCAGTGTTCAAACCATGTGCTTTCTTTTCCAGGAAATCTCTCTACACCCCATACCCAATTTGTAGGCCTAATGCAGCGTAGTTTCCAACAACTACTAAACGAGAGCATGAAGATTGAAGCTCAGGAAAGGCAACCTGGAGAACACCTTGGAGTGGAACACACCATCTCTCTACACCCCATACCCAATTTGTAGGCCTAATGCAGCGTAGTTTCCAACAACTACTAAACGAGAGCATGAAGATTGAAGCTCAGGAAAGGCAACCTGGAGAACACCTTCGAGTGGAACACACCATCTCTCTACACCCCATACCCAATTTGTAGGCCTAATGCAGCGTAGTTTCCAACAACTATTAAACGAGAGCATGAAGATTGAAGCTCAGGAAAGGCAACCTGGAGAACACCTTGGAGTGGAACACACCCTCTCTCTACACCCCATACCCAATTTGTAGGCCTAATGCAGCGTAGTTTCCAACAACTACTAAACGAGAGCATGAAGATTGAAGCTCAGGAAAGGCAACCTGGAGAACACCTTGGAGTGGAACACACCATCTCTCTACACCCCATACCCAATTTGTAGGCCTAATGCAGCGTAGTTTCCAACAACTACTAAACGAGAGCATGAAGATTGAAGCTCAGGAAAGGCAACCTGGAGAACTCCTTCGAGTGGAACACACCATCTCTCTACACCCCATACCCAATTTGTAGGCCTAATGCAGCGTAGTTTCCAACAACTACTAAACGAGAGCATGAAGATTGAAGCTCAGGAAAGGCAACCTGGAGAACACCTTGGAGTGGAACACACCATCTCTCTACACCCCATACCCAATTTGTAGGCCTAATGCAGCGTAGTTTCCAACAACTACTAAACGAGAGCATGAAGATTGAAGCAATGGAGAGGAAACCTGGGGAACACCTTGGGGAGGCAGACACCGTTAGTAGGCCCTACCAAAGTTGTACACCCAATGCAGTTTTAAAATTCCTAGAGGCTGAAAACAAGACTATTGACGCTCAGCTTTTTTCAAAGGAACACAGCTGAATTGAGTGGCGCAGACAGACACAGGTAGTAGGACTCAAACCAAAAATGTGGCTCACTGCAGCAGAAAAAAGTTACAGGGGTACACAAGCTGCAGTGCTCTGGGCAGTGGAGGACAATTTCAATAGTGAACCGCAGACAGACTTTGTACGCCTACTATTAAAAAAAGGATGCTCTATGCAATTAAAAATAGGTTCTAGGGGTACACGGGCAGCAGTGGTGTGGTCAGTGGAGGCCTAGTGGAAGGAGTGACCGCAGACAGGCATCGAAGGTCTAAAATAATAACACATGGCTGTAGGCAATTTTAAATTGGTTCCAGGGGTACACGGGCAGCAGTGGCCTGGTCAGTGTAGTAGTAGTAGAAAGAACGGACTGCAGACAGGCATCGAAGGCCTAAAATAAAAAAATTGGGCTGGCTGTAGGCAATTTTAAATTGGTTCCAGGGGTACACGGGCAGCAGTGGTGTGGTCAGTGGAGGCCTAGTGGAAGGAGTGACCGCAGACAGGCATCGAAGGCCTAAAATAATAACACATGGCTGTAGGCAATTTTAAATTGGTTCCAGGGGTACACGGGCAGCAGTGGTGTGGTCAGTGGAGGCCTAGTGGAAGGAGTGACCGCAGACAGGCATCGAAGGCCTAAAATAAAAAAATTGGGCTGGCTGTAGGCAATTTTAAATTGGTTCCAGGGGTACACGGGCAGCAGTGGTGTGGTCAGTGGAGGCCTAGTGGAAGGAGTGACCGCAGACAGGCATCGAAGGCCTAAAATAATAACACATGGCTGTAGGCAATTTTAAATTGGTTCCAGGGGTACACGGGCAGCAGTGGCCTGGTCAGTGTAGTAGTAGTAGAAAGAACGGACTGCAGACAGGCATCGAAGGCCTAAAATAAAAAAATTGGGCTGGCTGTAGGCAATTTTAAATTGGTTCCAGGGGTACACGGGCAGCAGTGGTGTGGTCAGTGGAGGCCTAGTGGAAGGAGTGACCGCAGACAGGCATCAAAGGCCTAAAATAAAAAAATTGGGCTGGCTGTAGGCAATTTTAAATTGGTTCCAGGGGTACACGGGCAGCAGTGGTGTGGTCAGTGGAGGCCTAGTGGAAGGAGTGACCGCAGACAGGCATCGAAGGCCTAAAATAATAACACATGGCTGTAGGCAATTTTAAATTGGTTCCAGGGGTACACGGGCAGCAGTGGTGTGGTCAGTGGAGGCCTAGTGGAAGGAGTGACCGCAGACAGGCATCGAAGGCCTAAAATAAAAAAATTGGGCTGGCTGTAGGCAATTTTAAATTGGTTCCAGGGGTACACGGGCAGCAGTGGTGTGGTCAGTGGAGGCCTAGTGGAAGGAGTGACCGCAGACAGGCATCGAAGGCCTAAAATAATAACACATGGCTGTAGGCAATTTTAAATTGGTTCCAGGGGTACACGGGCAGCAGTGGCCTGGTCAGTGTAGTAGTAGTAGAAAGAACGGACTGCAGACAGGCATCGAAGGCCTAAAATAAAAAAATTGGGCTGGCTGTAGGCAATTTTAAATTGGTTCCAGGGGTACACGGGCAGCAGTGGTGTGGTCAGTGGAGGCATAGTGGAAGGAGTGACCGCAGACAGGCTTCGAAGGCCTAACATAACAAAAATGTCAATACAATGGTATTGTCAGTGGCAGGCATTGAAGGATGTCAGCGCATAGACTAAACATTGGTGGAGCTGTGAGATAATTTTGCAAGTGGTAGAGCACTGTTTGAGCTGGGGGGGGGGGAACTGTCTTGTGGCCGGCGGTACAGGCCCAGGGCCCCTCATATTACAACGGTGTGTCTGACGTTGGGTGCGCACCACCACCACCAGAGACACTTTATTGTACTGGGAGGGACCCAGTGGCAGTGCCGTCGACCAAAAGCGGACACACCCACCTCTTCAGACAAACTGCACTCTCACGGGTGCTGTCGCCAAGTGTCGATACCACGGCCCCGTGTGGGGAGTTTGGCCATTTAGTGAGGTGTAAACATGTCGTATGCTGGACAATCAGGTGCAGAAAATTACGAGATTGGAAAAGGCATTCAGAATAGTCCACAGGCAAGACCTTTTCATAGGAAAGCTAGGTGTCAGCCGGGCAAGGTGGGGCAAAAGATTTCGAAATCCAGTTGTGGTTCATTTTAATGAAGGTTAGATCATCTACATTTTGGGTAGCCAGACGAGTCTTTTTTTCTGTTAGTATTGAACCTGCAGCACTGAATACTCTTTCTGATAGGACACTAGTTGCCGGGCAAGCAAGCTCCTGCAATGCATATTCTGCCAATTCTGGCCAGGTGTCTAATTTTGATGCCCAGTAATCAAATGGGAATGACGGTTGAGGGAGAACATCGATAAGGGATGAAAAATAGTTTGTAACCATACTGGACAAATGTTGTCTCCTGTCACTTTGAATTGATGCTGCAGTACCTGTCCTGTCTGCGGTCATAGCAAAATCACTCCACAACCTGGTCAGAAAACCCCTCTGGCCAACGACACTTCTGATTTCTGCCCCTCTAACTCCTCTGGTCTGCTGGCCCCTGCAGCTCGTGTGAGAACGATCACGGGCGCTGTGTGCAGGGAATGCCAGAAGCAAACGGTCAACAAGAGTTGCTAATATTAGTTCCAAGTTCTCATGTGGCATTATATTTTGCAATTTGCCTTTATAGCGAGGATCAAGGAGGCAGGCCAACCAGTAATCGTCATCGTTCATCATTTTAGTTATGCGTGTGTCCCTTTTGAGGATACGTAAGGCATAATCCGCCATGTGGACCAAAGTTCCAGTTCTCAAATCTGCGGTTGTGCTTGGTTGAGGGGCAGTTTCAGGCAAATCCACGTCACTTGTGTCCCTCCAAAAACCAGAACCCGGCCTTGCCGCGTCACCAATTTCCACTGGCCCCGGAAAAGCTTCCTCATTAAAAATATAATCATCCCCATCATCCTCCTCGTCCTCCTCCTCCTCTTCACCCGCTAACTCGTCCTGTACACTGCCCTGGCCAGACAATGGCTGACTGTCATCAAGGCTTTCCTCTTCCTCAGCTGCAGACGCCTGATCCTTTATGTGCGTCAAACTTTGCATCAGCAGACGCATTAGGGGGATGCTCATGCTTATTATGGCGTTGTCTGCACTAACCAGCCGTGTGCATTCCTCAAAACACTGAAGGACTTGACACATGTCTTGAATCTTCGACCACTGCACACCTGACAACTCCATGTCTGCCATCCTACTGCCTGCCCGTGTATGTGTATCCTCCCACAAAAACATAACAGCCCGCCTCTGTTCGCACAGTCTCTGAAGCATGTGCAGTGTTGAGTTCCACCTTGTTGCAACGTCTATGATTAGGCGATGCTGGGGAAGGTTCAAAGAACGCTGATAGGTCTGCATACGGCTGGAGTGTACGGGCGAACGGCGGATATGTGAGCAAAGTCCACGCACTTTGAGGAGCAGGTCGGATAACCCCGGATAACTTTTCAGGAAGCACTGCACCACCAGGTTTAAGGTGTGAGCCAGGCAAGGAATGTGTTTCAGTTGGGAAAGGGAGATGGCAGCCATGAAATTCCTTCCGTTATCACTCACTACCTTGCCTGCCTCAAGATCTACAGTGCCCAGCCACGACTGCGTTTCTTTCTGCAAGAACTCGGACAGAACTTCCGCAGTGTGTCTGTTGTCGCCCAAACACTTCATAGCCAATACAGCCTGCTGACGTTTGCCAGTAGCTGCCCCATAATGGGAGACCTGGTGTGCAACAGTGGCAGCTGCGGATGGAGTGGTTGTGTGACTGCGGTCTGTGGACGAGCTCTCGCTTCTGCAGGAGGACGAAGAGGAGGAGGAGGGGGTGCGAACGGCTACAGCCAACTGTTTCCTAGACCGTGGGCTAGGCAGAACTGTCCCAAACTTGCTGTCCCCTGTGGACCCTGCATCCACAACATTCACCCAGTGTGCCATGATGGACACATAACGTCCCTGGCCATGCCTACTGGTCCATGCATCTGTTGTCAGGTGCACCTTTGTGCTCACAGATTGCCTGAGTGCATGGACGATGCACTCTTTAACATGCTGGTGGAGGGCTGGGATGGCTTTTCTGGAAAAAAAGTGTCGACTGGGTAGCTCGTAGCGTGGTACAGGGTAGTCCATCAGGGCTTTGAAAGCTTCGCTTTCAACTAACCGGTAGGGCATCATCTCTAACGAGATTAGTCTAGCTATGTGGGCGTTCAAACCCTGTGTACGCGGATGCGAGGCTAAGTACTTCCTTTTTCTAACCATAGTCTCATGTAGGGTGAGCTGGACTGGAGAGCTGGAGATCGTGGAACTAGCGGGGGTGCCGGTGGACATGGCAGACTGAGAGACGGTGGGAGATGGTATTGTTGCCGCCGGTGCCCTAGATGCAGTGTTTCCTACTACGAAACTGGTGATTCCCTGACCCTGACTGCTTTGGCCTGGCAAAGAAACCTGCACAGATACTGCAGGTGGTGCGGAAAATGGTGGCCCTACACTGCCGGAAGGGATGTTGCGTTGCTGACTAGCTTCATTGGCCGAGGGTGCTACAACCTTAAGGGACGTTTGGTAGTTAGTCCAGGCTTGCAAATGCATGGTGGTTAAATGTCTATGCATGCTACTTGTATTGAGACTTTTCAGATTCTGTCCTCTGCTTAAGGTAGTTGAACATTTTTGACAGATGACTTTGCGCTGATCAATTGGATGTTGTTTAAAAAAATGCCAGACTGCACTCTTTCTAGCATCGGATACCTTTTCAGGCATTGCAGACTGAGCTTTAACCGGATGGCCACGCTGTCCTCCAACAGGTTTTGGCTTTGCCACGCGTTTTGGGCAAGATACGGGCCCGGCAGATGGAACCTGTTGCGATGTTGATGCCTGCTGCGGCCCCTCCTCCTCCGCTTCAGAACTGCTGCCGCCTGCACCCTGTTCCCCCAATGGCTGCCAATCGGGGTCAAGAACTGGGTCATCTATTACCTCTTCTTGTAGCTCGTGTGCAACTTCGTCTGTGTCACCGTGTCGGTCGGTGGTATAGCGTTCGTGAGGGGGCAACATAGTCTCATCAGGGTCTGATTCTTGATCATTACCCTGCGAGAGCAATGTTGTGGTCTGAGTCAAAGGACCAGCATAGTAGTCTGGCTGTGGCTGTGCATCAGTGCACTCCATGTCAGATTCAACTTGTAATGGGCATGGACTGTTAACTGCTTCACTTTCTAAGCCAGGGACGGTATGTGTAAAGAGCTCCATGGAGTAACCCGTTGTGTCGCCTGCTGCATTCTTCTCTGTTGTTGTTTTTGCTGAAGAGGACAAGGAAGCGACTTGTCCCTGACCGTGAACATCCACTAACGACGCGCTGCTTTGACATTTACCAGTTTCACGAGAGGAGGCAAAAGAGCTAGAGGCTGAGTCAGCAAGATAAGCCAAAACTTGCTCTTGCTGCTCCGGCTTTAAAAGCGGTTTTCCTACTCCCAGAAAAGGGAGCGTTCGAGGCCTTGTGTAGCCAGACGACGAACCTGGCTCCACAGCTCCAGACTTAGGTGCAATATTTTTTTTCCCACGACCAGCTGATGCTCCACCACTACCACTACCCTCATTACCAGCTGACAATGAACGCCCCCGGCCACGACCTCTTCCACCAGACTTCCTCATTGTTTTAAAAACGTAAACAAACTAACGGTATTTGTTGCTGTCACACAACTTACACGGTGAGCTATAACTTCAGTATGATTTAGCTACCCCTTTACAGGTGAGTGAGACCACAACGAAAATCAGGCACAATGTTACACACTCTGTTGTTGGTGGCAACAAATGAGAGAGATGCCACACACGCAGGACTGTCACTGAAGCACAAATGTAAATATTAATCTCCCACTGATTTGTTTTTGTTTGTTTTTTCAGGGAGACTTTAGGAAAAAAAATAATAGAATAAAATGATTTTTTCAGGAAGAATTTAGAAACCAAATAAAATAAAATGATTTTTTCAGGGAGAATTTAGAAAACAAATAAAACAAAAAAAGGCTTTCTATGGCCCACTGAGTGAGAGATGACGCACACAGGAGTCAGGAGTGGCACACAAGCCCAGAGGCCAATATTTATCTCCCACTGATTGATGTAGTGATTTTTTCAGGTAGATTTTGGAACCCAAATCAAGCTAAAAAAATAATAGGCTTTCTATGGCCCACAATTGGAGAGAGAGAGAGAGAGATGGCACACCCAGGAGTCAAGACTGGCACACAAGCAGAAAGGGCAATATTAATCTCCCACTGATTTGTTTTTGTTTTTTTTTCAGGGAGACTTTAGGAAAAAAAAATAATAGAATAAAATGATTTTTTCAGGAAGAATTTAGAAACCAAATAAAATAAAATGATTTTTTCAGGGAGAATTTAGAAAACAAATAAAACAAAAAAAGGCTTTCTATGGCCCACTGAGTGAGAGATGACGCACACAGGAGTCAGGAGTGGCACACAAGCCCAGAGGCCAATATTTATCTCCCACTGATTGATGTAGTGATTTTTTCAGGTAGATTTTGGAACCCAAATCAAGCTAAAAAAATAATAGGCTTTCTATGGCCCACAATTGGAGAGAGAGAGAGAGAGATGGCACACCCAGGAGTCAAGACTGGCACACAAGCAGAAAGGGCAATATTAATCTCCCACTGATTTGTTTTTTTTGTTTTTTTCAGGGAGACTTTAGGAAAAAAAAATAATAGAATAAAATGATTTTTTCAGGAAGAATTTAGAAACCAAATAAAATAAAATGATTTTTTCAGGGAGAATTTAGAAAACAAATAAAACAAAAAAAGGCTTTCTATGGCCCACTGAGTGAGAGATGACGCACACAGGAGTCACGAGTGGCACACAAGCCCAGAGGCCAATATTTATCTCCCACTGATTGATTTATTGATTTTTTCAGGTAGAATTTAGAACCCAAATCAACCAAAAACATAAATAGGCTTTCTATGGCCCACTATTTGTGAGAGAGATGGCACGCTCAGGACTGGCACACAAGCCCAGAGGCCAATATTAATCTCCCACTTTTTATTTTTTTTCAGGGAAAATTTATAAACCCAATAAAAAATAAATAAATAGGCTTTCTATGGCCCACTATCTGAGAGAGAGAGATGGCACGCTTAGGACTGGCAGACAAGCCCAAAGGCCAATATTAATCTCCCTTTTTTTTTTCAGGGAGAATTTATAAAACCAAAAAAAAATAAATAAATAGGCTTTCTATGGCCCACTATTTGTGAGAGAGATGGCACGCTCAGGACTGGCACACAAGCCCAGAGGCCAATATTAATCTCCCACTTTTTTTTTTTTTGTTCCAGGGAAAATTTATAAACCCAATAAAAAAAATAATAAATAGGCTTTCTATGGCCCACTATCTGAGAGAGAGAGATGGCACGCTTAGGACTGGCACACAAGCCCAAAGGCCAATATTAATCTCCCACTGATTGATTTATTGATTTTTTCAGGTAGAATTTAGAACCCAAATAAAGCAAAAAAAAAAAAAAAGGGCTTTCTATGGCCCACTGAGTGAGTGATGATGCACACAGGAGTAAGGAGTGGCACACAAGCCCTGAGGCCAATATTTTTCTCCCACTGATTGATGTAGTGATTTTTTCAGGTAGATTTTAGAACCCAAATCAAGCAAAAAAATAAATAGGCTTTCTATGGCCCACTATTTGTGAGAGAGATGGCACGCTCAGGACTGGCACACAAGCCCAGAGGCCAATATTAATCTCCCACTTTTTTTTTTTTTGTTCCAGGGAAAATTTATAAACCCAATAAAAAAAATAATAAATAGGCTTTCTATGGCCCACTGACTGAGAGATGGCACACACAGGAGTCAAGAGTGGCACACAAGCCCTGAGGCCAATATTTTTCTCCCACTGATTGATCTAGTGATTTTTTCAGGTAGATTTTATAACCCAAATCAAGCAAAAAAATAAATAGGCTTTCTATGGCCCACTGAGTGAGAGATGGCACACACAGGGATGGCACTCTAGCAGAAATGTCAATCTTAATCTCCCACAAAAAAAAAAAAAAAAACAGGGAGTGTCCAACAATTACTATCTCCCTGCAGTAATCTCAGCCAGGTATGGCAGGCAGCAATAAGGAGTGGACTGATGCACAAATTAAATAAAAAGTGTGGACAAACAAAAAAGATAGCTGTGCAGAAAGGAAGGAACAAGAGGATTTGTGCTTTGAAAAAAGCAGTTGGTTTGCACAGCGGCGTACACACAGCAATGCAGCTATCAGGGAGCCTTCTAGGGCAGCCCAATGAGCTACAGCGCTGAGGGGAAAAAAAAAAATGTAGCTTCCACTGTCCCTGCACACCAAAGGTGGTGTTGGGCAGTGGAAATCGCTACAGCACAAGCGGTTTGGTGGTTAATGGACCCTGCCTAACGCTATCCCTGCTTCTGACGAAGCGGCAGCAACCTCTCCCTAAGCTCAGATCAGCAGCAGTAACATGGCGGTCGGCGGGAACGCCCCTTTATAGCCCCTGTGACGCCGCAGACAGCAAGTCAATCACTGCAATGCCCTTCTCTAAGATGGTGGGGACCAGGACCTATGTCATCACGCTGCCCACACTCTGCGTTTACCTTCATTGGCTGAGAAATGGCGCTTTTCGCGTCATTGAAACGCGACTTTGGCGCGAAAGTCGCGTACCGCATGGCCGACCCCGCACAGGGGTCGGATCGGGTTTCATGAAACCCGACTTTGCCAAAAGTTGGCGACTTTTGAAAATGAACGACCCGTTTCGCTCAACCCTAGTCATGGCCAGAAGTTTTGAGAATGACACCAAAATTATATTTTCACATGATCTGCTGCCCTCTGGTTTTTATTAGTGCTTGTCTGATGTTTATATCACATACAGAAATATAATTGCAATCATATTATGAGTACCAATAGGTTATATTGACAGTTAGAATGAGTTAATGCAGCAAGTCAATATTTGCAGTGTTGACCCTTCTTCTTCAAGACCTCTGCAATTCTCCCTGGCATGCTCTCAATCAACTTCTGGACCAAATCCTGACTGATAGCAGTCCATTCTTGCATAATCAATGCTTGCATTTTGCCAGAATTTGTTGGTTTTTGTTTGTCCACCCGTCTCTTGATGATTGACCACAAGTTCTCAATGGGATTAAGATCTGGGGAGTTTCCAGGCCATGGACCCAAAATCTCTATGTTTTGTTCCATGAGCCATTTAGTTATCACCTTTGCTTTATTGCAAGGTGCTCCATCATGCTGGAAAAGGCATTGTTGGGCGCCAAACTGCTCTTGGACGGTTGGGAGAAGTTGCTTTTGGAGGACATTCTGGTACCATTCTTTATTCATGGCTGTGTTTTTAGGCAAGACTGTGAGTGAGCCGATTCCCTTGGCTGAGAAGCAACCCCACACATGAATGGTTTCAGGATGCTTTACAGTTGGCATGAGACAAGACTGGTGGTAGCGCTCACCTCTTCTTCTCCGAATAAGCTGTTTTCCAGATGTCCCAAACAATCGAAAAGGGGATTCATCAGAGAAAATGACTTTGCCCCAGTCCTCAGCAGTCCACTCCCTTTACCTTTTGCAGAATATCAGTCAGTCCCTGATGTTTTTTCTGGAGAGAAGTGGCTTCTCTGCTGCCCTCCTTGAAACCAGGCCTTGCTCAAAGAGTCTCCGCCTCACAGTGCGTGCAGAAGCACTCACACCAGCCTGCTGCCATTCCTGAGCAAGCTCGGCACTGCTGGTAGTCCGATCCCGCAGCTGAAACAGTTTTAAGATACGGTCTTGGCGCTTGCTGGTCTTTCTTGGGCGCCCTGGAGCCTTTTTGACAACAATGGAAGCTCTCTCCTTGAAGTTCTTGATGATGCGATAGATTGTTGACTGAGGTGCAATCTTTGTAGCTGCGATACTCTTCCCTGTTAGGCCATTTTTGTGCAGTGCAATGATGGCTGCACGTGTTTCTTTAGAGATAACCATGGTTAACTGAAGAGAAACAATGATACCAAGCACCAGCCTCCTTTTAAAGTGTCCAGTGATGTCATTCTTACTGACTGATCATGACTGATTGATCACCAGCCCTGTCCTCATCAACACCCACACCTGTGTTAATGGATCAATCACTAAAACGATGTCAGCTGCTCCTTTTAAGGCAGGACTGCAATGATGTTGAAATGTGTTTTGGGGGTTAAAGTTCATTTTCTGGGAAAATATTGACTTTGCAAGTACAGTAATTGCTGTTAAGCTTATCACTCTGACATTCAGGAGTATATGCAAATTGCCATTAGAAAAAATGAAGCAGTAGACTTTGGAAAAATTAATATTTGTCTCATTCTCAAAACTTTTGGCCATGACTGTATATGTGCCATAGCCGCAGGAAGTGACCAGAAACAGAGAAACATTATAAAAGTAATATTTTTATTAGTAACAAACATAAAACAATAACAAATTAAACATAAAAGGCAGGGGGATGAAGAAATTACCTCCAGGAAAAATCGAGGGAGGAGACAGCAAAAAAAAGCCAAAAGCCTGCACCAAGGCAAAGATGGTTGAAAAGGAGGAAAAAGGGGGATTGCAGATATGCTAGGAGTATAAAGGGCAAATGGTTAAGAAAATCCAACACTTAATATGTCCAAAATAAAACCTCCCTGCTAGTAATGTATGAAACTAAAGTTATACTAGCCACCAAGGGGGAATAAGGACTGGTAAAGATCCAATAACCGTTAGATAGCCTGAATACTGTTCTTTTGTGAAGGAACTCCCTGCAACAAGCATAATCTCAGTAAGCTTTCTATAAAAATACTATGGTATAAAGGTATTACCTGTAGAAGTTATGCTGTTGCTGCCAGAAGGTGCGGCCAAAAAGGAAGTGCTGTGTCCCACCCCTCACCCAATACCCTGCAGAACCACTACTTGAAAGGACAACTTGCTCAGTTTTCTCAGGCAGTCCCATAGACAATAATGCAGCAGAGTTCCAACATGTGCACTTATACTACATTTACAATGCCCATTCTCGATATCATAGGGGTCCTAGCAGTCTTACCCAAAGCAATCAGCACATTATTATATAGATTGACAGGGAAGGAGGTTGTCATTGTTAGGACATGGTTAATGTCCTGTTCTCTCAGGGTTAATTTTGCTGGCCTCTCTTTCGATCTGGGAGTGGCATTTATACTCACTCCAGACTCGGATTCGCTGTCAGCTATACTTTCTGTTCTAGCCTATGTGCCTGAACCCTGAAGTGTGCGCCAAGTTTGCATTTGTTTTCCTTGCTCTCCGTGCTCTTTTCATTCCTGCCCCGTGTTTTCATTCCTGCCCCGTGTTTTCATTCTTGCCCCCTGTGTTTTCATTCCTGCCCCGTGTTTTCTTTCCTGCCCCCTGTGATTTCATTCCTGCCCCCTGTGTCTTCATCATGCCCCGGGCTTGCCGCATTCAGTAAAAAAAAACAACAACACCTTTCTTACCTGGCCACTGTCCAGCGCCAACGTCCATCTCTCTCAGGCATATCAACGCGGACTCGCCGGCGAATAACAATATCTCCGATTGGCTGGTGGCTTTAACTGTTGTCTTGTGGGCCTGGACAGGCCCAAAAGGCAATAAAGGACACTGAACCTGCGTCTCGGACGCAGGTTCAGTGTACCGTCAGAAGCCTGCTGCTGGTGCCCGGGCTCGATGGGCAGATGAGACGGGGTCCGATGCAGACCTCCTCTGCCCACCGGGCCCCATACGCCAGTCAGTGGGTGAAACAATCATACACAGTGTGGGGGCTACTAAAGGGGAATGTGTTGTGAATTCCATTCTTGGTTGTAAGTAGTATTTTTGGGAGTTCTGCTCTTGGGCTCCTCCTGTGGTCTTTAGTGGTATGACTGCTTCTTGGATTTAGCTTCTCAGCTGTTGTCCTGACTTTCTGACCAAGTTCTGCAAAGCTAAGTCCTTCCATGTCCTTTGCAGTTCACTTATTGTGGACTTGTTGTTTTGTACTGTCTTGTTTTTTGCTCATTTGTCCAGTTTATCAGTATGGATCTATTTAGCTAAACTGGAAGCTCTTGGCAGCAGAGTTTGCCCTCCACACCTTTAGTTAGGTGTGGAGATTTTTTCATTTCTCTGCGGTGGACTTTTTCTAGTTTTTTCTACTGACTGCACAGAGCTCTTTTCTGTACTTTCTTTTTTAGCTAGAAGTGGCCTCCTGTGCTCAATCTTGTTTCATACTACGTATGTCATTTCCTTCTCCTCTCACAGTCATTACATGTGGGGGGCTGTCTTTCCTTTGGGGATTTTCTCTGAGGCAAGATAGTTTTCCTGCTTCTATCTTTAGGGCTAGTTAGCTCTTAGGCTGTGACGAGTTGCCTAGGGAGCGTTAGGAGCAATCCACGGCTGCTTCTAGTTGTGTGTTGAGCTTAGGGTCTGCGGTCAGTATAGATACCACCTGCTCAGAGCTAGTCTCATGTCGCTCCATAATCACCAGACCATAACAGTACAACTGGCCAAAATTGAACTGAATGCCTCTCAAAAGATGGAAAAGAAAAGGAGTTTTGAGTCATTTTTTTTTCTTTGGTTTGTTTTGTCCTTTTTTTTTTTTCTCTTGATCTCTGGGTGATTCTGGATTTGGATGCAGGCATGGATGTTCAAGGGTTATTTTCTCGTGTGGATCAGCTTGCTGCAAGAGTACAGAATATCCAAGATTTTGTTGTTCAGACTCCGGCCTTAGAGCCTAGAATTCCTACTCCGGATTTGTTTTACGGGGATAGATCTAAGTTTCTGAACTTTAAAAATAATTGCAAATTGCTTTTTGCTCTGAAACCCCGTTCCTCTGGTGATCCCATTCAGCAAGTAAAGATTGTTATTTCTCTGCTACGTGGCGATCCTCAGGACTGGGCATTCTCTCTTGAGTCAGGGAATCCGGCATTGCTTAATGTAGATGCATTTTTTTAATCGCTCGGATTATTGTATGACGGACCTAACTCTGTAGAGCATGCTGAGAAAACCCTGTTGGCCCTGTGTCAGGGTCAGGTAGCAGCAGAGTTATACTGCCAGAAATTTAGAAAATGGTCTGTGCTCACTGGATGGAATGAGGACGCTCTGGCAGCCATTTTCAGGAAGGGTCTTTCTGAAGCCCTTAAAGATGTTATGGTGGGGTTTCCCACGCCTGTTGGTTTGAGCGAATCTATGTCTCTAGCCATTCAGATTGATCGTCGCCTGCGTGAACGCAGGGTGGTGCACCATATGGCAGTGTCCTCTGAGCAGAGTCCTGAGTCCATGCAATGTGATAGGATTTTGACTAGAGCGGAACAGAGGGGATACAGACGTCAGAATGGGTTGTGATTTTACTGTGGTGATTCAGCTCATGCTATTTCTGATTGCCCTAAGCGTATTAAGACGGTCGCCAGATCCGTTACCATTAGTGCTGTGCACCCTAAATTTCTCCTGTCTGTGACCCTGATTTGCTCATTGTCATCTTTTTCTGTCATGGCATTTGTGGATTCAGGCGCTGCTCTGAACTTAATGGACTTAGAATTCGCTAGGCGCTGTGGTTTTTCTTTGCAGCCTTTGCAGAGTCCCATACCCTTGAGGGGTATTGATGCTACACCATTGGCCAAGAATAAACCTCAGTATTGGACTCATCTGACTATGTCCATGACTCCTGCACATCAGGAAGATTGCCGTTTTCTGGTGTTGCACAATTTACATGATGATGTTGTACTGGGTTTTCCATGGTTACAAGTACACAATCCAGTGCTGGATTGGAAATCAATGTCTGTGACTAGTTGGGGTTGTCAAGAGGTACATAGTGACGTTCCTCTGATGTCTATTTCCTCTTCCCCCTCTTCTGATGTTCCTGAATTTTTGTCAGATTTCCAGGATGTATTCGATGAGCCCAAGTCCAGTTCCCTTCCTCCACATAGGGACTGTGATTGTGCTATTGACTTGATTCCTGGTTGTAAGTTCCCTAAGGGCCGACTTTTCAATCTGTCTGTACCAGAGCATGCTGCCATGCGGAGCTATGTTATGGAGTCTTTAGAGAAGGGGCATATTCGGCCGTCTTCGTCACCATTGGGAGCTGGATTCTTTTTTGTTGCCAAGAAGGATGGCTCCTTAAGACCCTGTATTGATTATCGCCTTCTTAATAAGATCACGGTCAAATTCCAATATCCTTTACCTTTGCTCTCTGATTTATTTGCTAGGATTAAGGGGGCTAGTTGGTTTACCAAGATTGACCTTCGAGGGGCATATAATCTTGTTCGTATGAGAAAGGGTGACGAATGGAAAACTGCATTCAATACGCCCGAAGGCCATTTTGAATACCTGGTGATGCCTTTCGGGCTTTCTAATGCTCCTTGTGTGTTTCAGTCCTTTATGCATGATATTTTCCGCAATTATCTTGACAAATTCTTGATTGTGTATTTGGATGATATTTAGATTTTTTCTAATGATTGGGAGTCTCATGTGAAGCAGGTCAGGATGGTGTTCCAGATCCTTCGTGATAATGCTCTATTTGTGAAGGGGTCTAAGTGCCTATTTGGAGTTCAGAAGGTTTCTTTTTTGGGGTTTATTTTTTCCCCTTCGTCTATAGAAATGGATCCTGTTAAGGTCCAAGCCATTCATGACTGGATTCAACCCACATCTGTGAAGAGTCTTCAAAAATGTTTGGGCTTTGCTAATTTTTGTCGCCATTTCATTGCTAACTTCTCTAGTGTGGTTAAACCCCTGACCGATTTGACTAAGAAAGGTGCTGATGTGACTAACTGGTCCTCTGAGGCTGTTGAGGCTTTTCAGGAACTTAAACACCGATTTACTTCTGCCCCTGTCTTGCGTCAGCCGGATGTTTCTCTTCCTTTTCAGGTTGATGTTGACACTTCTGAGATTGGGGCAGGGGCCGTTTTGTCACAGAGGAATTCTGATGGTTCCTTGATGAAGCCATGTGCCTTCTTTTCTCGGAAGTTTTCGCCTGCGGAATGCAATTATGATGTCGGCAATCGGGAGTTGTTGGCTATGAAGTGGGCATTTGAGGAGTGGCGTCATTGGCTTGAGGGAGCCAAGCACCGCATTGTGGTCTTGACCGATCATAAGAATCTGATTTACCTTGAGTCGGCCAAGCGGCTGAACCCTAGACAGGCTCGGTGGTCCCTGTTTTTCTCCCGTTTTGATTTTGTGGTCTCGTATTTTCCGGGATCTAAGAATATTAAGGCGGATGCTCTCTCTAGGAGTTTTTTGCCTGATTCCCCTGGTGTCCTTGAGCCGGTTGGCATTCTTAGGGAAGGGGTGATTTTATCTGCCATCTCACCTGATTTACGGCGGGTGCTTCAGGAGTTTCAGGCTGATAAGCCTGACCGCTGTCCTGTGGGGAAGCTGTTTGTTCCTGATAGATGGACAAGTAAGGTAATTTCTGAGGTCCATTGTTCTGTGTTGGCCGGTCATCCTGGAATTTTTGGTACCAGATATTTGGTTGCTAGGTCCTTTTGGTGGCCTTCCTTGTCGCGGGATGTGCGTGCTTTTGTGCAATCCTGTGGGACCTGTGCCCGGGCTAAGCCTTGCTGTTCCCATGCTAGTGGGTTGCTTTCACCTTTGCCCATTCCGGAGAGGCCTTGGACGCATATTTCCATGGATTTTATTTCAGATCTTCCGGTGTCCCAGAGGATGTCTGTTATCTGGGTGGTTTGTGACCGGTTCTCTAAAATGGTTCATTTGGTACCTTTGCCTAAATTGCCTTCCTCCTCTGATTTGGTTCCATTGTTTTTTCAACATGTGGTTCGTTTGCATGGCATTTCAGAGAATATTGTGTCTGATAGAGGTTCCCAGTTTGTTTCCATGTTTTGGCAGGCCTTTTGTGCTAGGATGGGTATTGATTTGTCTTTTTCTTCGGCGTTCCATCCTCAGACAAATGGCCAAACTGAGCGAGCTAATCAAACCTTGGAAACCTATTTGAGATGTTTTGTGTCTGCTGATCAGGATGATTGGGTGACTTTTTTGCCGTTGGCCGAGTTTGCCCTTAATAATCGGGCCAGTTCGGCTACTTTGGTTTCGCCTTTCTTTTGTAATTTTGGTTTCCATCCTCGTTTTTCTTCAGGGCAGGTTGAGCCTTCTGATTGTCCTGGTGTGGATTCTGTGGTGGACAGGTTGCAGCGAATTTGGACTCATGTGGTGGACAATTTGACATTGTCCCAGGAGAAGGCTCAGCGTTTTGCTAACCGCCATCGGTGTGTTGGTCCTCGGCTTCGTGTGGGGGAATTGGTCTGGTTATCCTCTCGTCATGTCCCTATGAAGGTTTCTTCCCCTAAGTTCAAGCCTCGGTTTATTGGTCCTTATAAGATTTCTGAGATTATCAATCCTGTGTCTTTTCATTTGGCCCTTCCAGCTTCTTTTTCCATCCACAATGTTTTCCATAGATCTTTGTTGCGGAGATATGTGAAGCCCGTTGTTCCATCTGTTGATCCTCCTGCCCCGGTGTTGGTTGGGGGGGAGTTGGAATATGTGGTTGAGAAAATTTTGGATTCTCGTTTTTCAAGGCGGAAGCTTCAGTATCTTGTCAAGTGAAAGGGTTATGGCCAGGAGGATAATTCTTGGGTTGTTGCCTCCGATGTTCATGCCGCCGAGTTGGTTCGTGCTTTTCATTTGGCTCGTCCTGATCGGCCTGGGGGCTCTGGTGAGGGTTCGGTGACCCCTCCTCAAGGGGGGGGGGTACTGTTGTGAATTCCGTTCTTGGTTGTAAGTAGTATTTTTGGGAGTTCTGCTCTTGGACTCCTCCTGTGGTCTTTAGTGGTATGACTGCTTCTTGGATTTAGCTTCTCAGCTGTTGTCCTGACTTTCTGACCAAGTTCTGCAAAGCTAAGTCCTTCCATGTCCTTTGCAGTTCACTTATTGTGGACTTGTTGTTTTGTACTGTCTTGTTTTTTGCTCATTTGTCCAGTTTATCAGTATGGATCTATTTAGCTAAACTGGAAGCTCTGGGCAGCAGAGTTTGCCCTCCACACCTTTAGTTAGGTGTGGAGATTTTTGCATTTCTCTGCGGTGGACTTTTTCTAGTTTTTTCTACTGACCGCACAGAGCTCTTTTCTGTACTTTCCTTTTTAGCTAGAAGTGGCCTCCTGTGCTCAATCTTGCTTCATACTATGTATGTCATTTCCTTCTCCTCTCACAGTCATTACATGTGGGGGGCTGTCTTTCCTTTGGGGATTTTCTCTAAGGCAAGATAGTTTTCCTGCTTCTATCTTTAGGGCTAGTTAGCTCTTAGGCTGTGACGAGTTGCCTAGGGAGCGTTAGGAGCAATCCACGGCTGCTTCTAGTTGTGTGTTGAGCTTAGGGTCTGCGGTCAGTATAGATACCACCTGCTCAGAGCTAGTCTCATGTCGCTCCATAATCACCAGACCATAACAGGAATGATACAAAGTGGGGGATACTGAGGGGGTCATGATACAGTGTGAGGGCTACTAAGAGGGCCATGTCAGTGTTGTGACTACTAGAGGGCCATGTGATACAGATTGGTGGCTACCAAAGGGGCCATCATACAGTGAGGGACTACATCATATAGTGTGGGGACTACTGTGAGGGCCATCCTAGAGTGACGGGGCGACCATAAAGTGAGGGGTGCACTAAGGGGTTAGTATACTGTGCAGGGGGACTATACAATGGTGGGACATTATATTATGTATAAGAGAGCATCATACAGTGTAGAGAGCAGCCTCAGGACATTATTAAATGTTAAGTGGGCACTTGTTGTTATAGGTGAACTCATGGTATTGTGACTGTCACAGGGGCACACTTTAATTTAATCTAGAGGTTTTTTTTTTACCATTTATTGGTCGCACAGTACCACACAGTAGGTGCTGTAATAGGGACACATACAGCAGCAGCAGCTCAGCATTGAGGTATCAGCAGGATGAGGAGATTGTGCAGGTTGGGAATAGATGTGGACCGTGCAGCAAATGTGAGACGTCCAATGTGTCTTTGCTATAATCTCTGCAGATGAGTCCTGGCTGGAGAAGTTGTTATGTCGGTCTGGGCCAGATTGAAAAGATGGGAAAAGTTAATGACTCCACGAGAAAGAATGTCAGCGGTAAGTCTCCATCTATAACTTTACTGTAATCTCTTGTATGCTCTGCAGTACTGGTACCTACCACTATATGCATACCTCCCAACTTTGAAGATGGGAAAGAGGGACAAACGTGCGCCGTGGCAAATTTTAGGCCACGCCTCTGACCACACCCATTCATAACTAGTCACACCCATATCCACGTCCCAACCACACCCATTTAGCACTGCTGATCACACTGTTTCATAAAGAATAATTATAAACAAAAAAATATGGCCACACAGTGCTCCATACTGTATAATGGCCACACATGATGCTCAATACTGTATAATGGCCACAAATGATGCTCCATACTGTATAATGACCGTACATGATGCTCCATACTGTATAATGACCACACATGATGCTCCATACTGTATAATGGCCACACATGATGCTCAATACTGTATAATGGCCACACATGATGCTCCATACTGTATAATGGACACACATGATGCTCAATACTGTTTAATGGCCACACATGATGCTCAATACTGTATAATGGCCACACATGATGCTCCATACTGTATAATGGACACACATGATGCTCAATACTGTTTAATGGCCACACATGATGCTCCATACTGTATAATGGCCACACATGATGCTCCATACTGTATAATGGCCACACATGATGCTCAATACTGTATAATGGCCACACATGATGCTCCATACTGTATAATGGCCACACATGATGCTCAATGCTGTATAATGGCCACACATGATGCTCCATACTGTATAATGACCGCACATGATGCTCCATACTGTATAATGGCCACACATGATGCTCAATACTTTATAATGGCCACACATGATACTCCATACTATATAATGGCCGCACATGATGCTCCATACTGTATAATGGCCGCACATGATGCTCCATACTGCATAATGGCCCCACAATGCTCCATACTGTATAAAGGCCACACACTCTATACTATATAATGGCCACACATGATGCTCCATACTGTATAATGGCCACACATAGTGCTCCATACTGTATAATGGCCACACGTGATGCTCAATACTGTATAATGGCCCCACAATGCTCCATACTGTATAATGGCCGCACATGATGCTCCATACCGTATAATGGCCGCACATGATGCTCCATACTGTATAATGGCCGCACATGATGCTCCATACTGTATAATGGCCCCACAATGCTCCATACTGTATAAAGGCCACACATGTTACTCTATACTATATAATGGCCACACATGATGCTCAATACTGTATAATGGCCACACATGATGCTCAATACTGTATAATGGCCCCACAATGCTCCATACTGTATAATGGCCACACATGATGCTCCATACTGTATATTGGCTGCACATGATGCTCCATACTGTTTAATGACCGCACATGATGCTCCATACTGTATAATGGCCGCACATGATGCTCCATACTGTATAATGACTGCACATGATGCTCCATACTGTATAATGATTGCACATGATGCTCCATACTGTATAATGGCCACACATGATGCTCCATACTGTATAACTGCACATAATGCTCCATACTGTATAATGACCGCACATGATGCTCCATACTGTATAATGACTGCACATGATGCTCCATACTGTATAATGACCGCACATGATGCTCCATACTGTATAATGGCCGCACATGATGCTCCATACTAAGAACAACAATCCCAAAAACATACTGTGAGGCAACGGGTTCTGGCGAGAATACCGCCAATAAACTCCGGACTCACCAAATCTGCTCAAAACATATCATAATGACAGGAGGAACAACTGAGCATCGATGAACAATTTCAATAAACTTTATTCAAAGGTTAAAAAGTACCATGTAATTTCAAATAAGTATATCATAAAGTAACATAAACAAAGATGAAAATCAAGAAAATGCTGAAGAAATAGCCACGATACCCCTACTCCCCCACCCTGAAGTAGCTACCCGACATAGATGTACATATCAGGCCCCTGCCTACCCACTCCCCCCCCCCCCCCACCTGGGAAGTACAGAGGAGGGACAAAGAAATAAGGTGCTGGATATAACTAACAATGTCGGTATACAGTTAGGGCCAGAAATATTTGGACAGTGACACAATTTTCGCGAGTTGGGCTCTGCATGCCACCACATTGGATTTGAAATGAAACCTCTACAACAGAATTCAAGTGCAGATTGTAACGTTTAATTTGAAGGGTTGAACAAAAATATCTGATAGAAAATGTAGGAATTGTACACATTTCTTTACAAACACTCCACATTTTAGGAGGTCAAAAGTAATTGGACAAATAAACATAACCCAAACAAAATATTTTTATTTTCAATATTTTGTTGCAAATCCTTTGGAGGCAATCACTGCCTTAAGTCTGGAACCCATGGACATCACCAAACGCTGGGTTTCCTCCTTCTTAATGCTTTGCCAGGCCTTTACAGCCGCAGCCTTCAGGTCTTGCTTGTTTGTGGGTCTTTCCGTCTTAAGTCTGGATTTGAGCAAGTGAAATGCATGCTCAATTGGGTTTAGATCTGGAGATTGACTTGGCCATTGCAGAATGTTCCACTTTTTGGCACTCATGAACTCCTGGGTAGCTTTGGCTGTATGCTTGGGGTCATTGTCCATCTGTACTATGAAGCGCCGTCCAATCAACTTTGCAGCATTTGGCTGAATCTGGGCTGAAAGTATATCCCGGTACACTTCAGAATTCATCCGGCTACTCTTGTCTGCTCTTATGTCATCAATAAACACAAGTGACCCAGTGCCATTGAAAGCCATGCATGCCCATGCCATCACGTTGCCTCCACCATGTTTTACAGAGGATGTGGTGTGCCTTGGATCATGTGCCGTTCCCTTTCTTCTCCAAACTTTTTTCTTCCCATCATTCTGGTACAGGTTGATCTTTGTCTCATCTGTCCATAGAATACTTTTCCAGAACTGAGCTGGATTCTTGAGGTGTTTTTCTGCAAATTTAACTCTGGCCTGTCTATTTTTGTTATTGATGAATGGTTTGCATCTAGATGTGAACCCTTTGTATTTACTGTCATGGAGTCTTCTCTTTACTGTTGACTTAGAGACAGATACACCTACTTCACTGAGAGTGTTCTGGACTTCAGTTGATGTTGTGAACGGGTTCTTCTTCACCAAATTAAGTATGCGGCGATCATCCACCACTGTTGTCATCCGTGGACGCCCAGGCCTTTCTGAGTTCCCAAGCTCACCAGTCAATTCCTTTTTTCTCAGAATGTACCCAACTGTTGATTTTGCTACTCCAAGCATGTCTGCTGTCATGATTCCAATGGCAGGGAATCACAAAAGGACAAGCACCAACGAGCTCTAGGGTGATGGAACCTGAGCTGACCGCGACCCTAAACCTGAACACACAAATAACAATAGCCGGGGAACGTGCCTACGTTGATCCTAGACGTCTCGCACCAGCCGAAGATCTAACTTCCCCTATTAGAAGAAACACAGACCTCTCTTGCCTCCAGAGAAATACCCCACAGAAATAGCAGCCCCCCACATATAATGACGGTGAAATGAGAGGAAGGCACATACACAGTATGAAAACAGATTCAGCAAAATGAGGCCCGCTAAAACTAGATAGCAGAGGATACAAAAGTAAACTGCGCGGTCAGCAAAAAACCCTTCAAAAAACCATCCTGCAATTACTTGAACTCATGTTCCAACTCATGGAACATGAGGAGCAATTACAGCCCACTAGAGCAACCAGCAGCAAAGAAACAATTATATGCAAGCTGGACAAGACAAAAATAAAGCAAAACGTGGAACAAGAAAATCAAAAACTTAGCTTGTCCTGAAGATTACTGAAGCCAGAAGCTGAGGTAACAAAACACTCTGATAACCTTGATAGCCGGCGGGGAAATGACAAGAAAGCTCGGTTAAATAGGAAACTCCCAAATCCTAATAGAACAGGTGGACACCAGAGACAGCAGAACACAAATCACCCAGTACCATCAGTAACCACCAGAGGGAGCCCAAAAACAGAACTCACAAAAGTACCCCCCCCTTGAGGAGGGGTCACCGAACCCTCACGAGAACCACCAGGGCGACCAGGATGAGCCCTATGAAAAGCGCGGACCAAATCATCAGCATGAACATCAGAGGCAACCACCCAAGAATTATCCTCCTGACCATAACCCTTCCACTTGACCAAATATTGGAGTTTCCATCTGGAAACACGAGAATCCAAGATCTTCTCTACAACATACTCCAATTCTCCCTCCACCAGCACCGGAGCAGGAGGCTCAAGCGAAGGAACAACAGGTACCTCATACCTCCGCAACAACGACCGATGGAACACATTATGAATAGCAAACGATGCCGGGAGATCCAAACGAAACGACACAGGGTTAAGAATTTCCAAGATCCTATAAGGACCGATGAACCGAGGCTTGAACTTAGGAGAAGAGACCTTCATAGGAACAAAACGAGAAGACAACCACACCAAGTCCCCAACACGAAGTCAAGGACCCACGCGGCGACGGCGATTAGCAAACTGCTGAGCCTTCTCCTGGGACAACTTCAAATTGTCCACCACATGACTCCAAATCCGATGCAACCCATCCACCACCATGTCCACTCCAGGACAATCAGAAGGCTCCACCTGACCAGAGGAAAAACGAGGATGAAACCCCGAATTACAAAAGAAAGGAGAAACCAAGGTAGCAGAAGTAGCCCGATTATTAAGGGCAAACTCGGCCAGCGGCAAAAAGGTAACCCAGTCATCCTGATCAGCAGAAACAAAACACCTCAAATAAGTTTGCAAGGTCTGATTAGTTCGCTCCGTCTGGCCATTCGTCTGAGGATGGAATGCAGACAAAAAGGACAAATCAATGCCCATCTTAGCACAGAACGTCCGCCAAAATCTAGACACAAACTGGGATCCCCTGTCAGAAACGATGTTCTCCGGAATCCCATGCAAACGAACCACGTTCTGGAAAAACAGAGGGACCAACTCAGAGGAGGAAGGCAACTTAGGCAAGGGTACAAGATGAACCATTTTAGAAAAGCGGTCACACACAACCCAGATGACAGACATTTTTTGAGAGACAGGGAGATCCGAAATAAAGTCCATGGAAATGTGCGTCCAAGGCCTCTTCGGGATAGGCAAAGGTGACAACAATCCACTGGCTCGAGAACAGCAAGGCTTAGCCCGAGCACAAACCTCACAAGACTGCACAAAAGAACGCACATCCCTCGACAAGGAAGGCCACCAAAAAGACCTGGCCACCAAGTCTCTAGTACCAAATATTCCAGGATGACCTGCCAACGCAGAAGAATGGACCTCGAAGATGACTCTACTGGTCCAACTATCCGGAACAAACAGTCTCTCAGGCGGACAACGATCAGGTTTACCCGCCTGAAACTCCTGCAAAGCACGTCGCAAGTCTGGGAAGACGGCCGACAAAATCACCCCATCCCTAAGGATACCAGTGGGCTCAGAATTTCCAGGGGAGTCAGGCACAAAACTCCTAGAAAGAGCATCCGCCTTCACATTCTTTGAACCTGGCAGGTATGAAACCACAAAATTGAAACGAGAGAAAAACAGTGACCAACGAGCCTGTCTAGGATTCAGACGCCTGGCAGACTCAAGGTAAATCAGATTTTTGTGATCAGTCAAGACCACCACACGATGTCTAGCACCCTCCAGCCAATGACGCCACTCCTCAAATGCCCACTTCATGGCCAAAAGTTCCCGATTACCCACATCATAATTCCGCTCAGCGGGCGAAAATTTTCTAGAAAAGAACGCACATGGCTTCATCACCGAGCAATCGGAGCTTCTCTGTGACAAAACCGCCCCCGCTCCAATCTCGGAAGCATCAACTTCAACTTGGAAAGGAAGCGAAACATCAGGCTGACGCAACACAGGAGCAGAAGAAAACCGGCGTTTAAGTTCCTGAAAGGCCTCCACAGCCGCAGGAGACCAATCAGCAACATCAGCACCCTTCTTAGTCAAATCCGTCAAAGGCTTAACAACACTAGAAAAATTTGTTATAAAACGACGATAGAAATTAGCAAAGCCCAAGAACTTCTGCAGACTCTTAAGAGATGCAGGCTGCGTCCAGTCACAAATAGCCCGAACCTTGACGGGATCCATCTCAATAGTAGAAGGGGAAAAAATATACCCCAAGAAAGAAATCTTCTGGACTCCAAAGAGACACTTTGAGCCCTTTACAAACAAGGAATTAGCCCGCAGGACCTGAAACACCTTCCTGACCTGCTGAACATGAGACTCCCAGTCATCAGAAAAAAACAAAATATCATCCAAATACACAATCATAAATTTATCCAGATATTCACGGAAAATATCGTGCATAAAGGACTGGAAGACTGAAGGAGCATTAGAAAGTCCGAAAGGCATTACCAAATACTCAAAATGGCCCTCAGGCGTATTAAATGCGGTTTTCCACTCATCACCTTGCTTTATTCGTATAAGATTATACGCACCCCGAAGATCAATCTTAGTGAACCATTTAGCCCCCTTAATGCGAGCAAACAAATCAGTCAACAAAGGCAAAGGATACTGATATTTTACGGTAATCTTATTCAAAAGACGATAATCTATACAAGGCCTCAAGGACCCATCTTTTTTGGCCACGAAAAAAAAACCTGCTCCCAAAGGGGACGAAGATGGACGGATATGTCCCTTTTCCAAGGACTCCTTAACATAATCCCGCATAGCAGTATGCTCTGGCACTGACAGATTGAACAAACGACCTTTAGGAAATTTACTACCAGGAATTAAATCTATAGCACAATCGCAATCCCTGTGAGGAGGAAGCGAACTGAGCTTAGGCTCCTCAAAAACATCCCGATAATCAGACAAAAATACAGGAACCTCAGAAGGAGTAGATGAAGCGATAGAAATCAGAGGTGCATCATCATGAACCCCCTGACATCCCCAGCTTAACACAGACATTGTTTTCCAGTCAAGGACTGGATTATGAGTTTGTAACCATGGCAGACCAAGTACTAGAACATCATGTAAATTATACAATACCAGGAAGCAAATCACCTCCTGATGAACGGGAGTCATACGCATGGTCACTTGTGTCCAGTACTGAGGTTTATTCATAGCTAAAGGTGTAGAGTCAATTCCCTTCAAAGGAATAGGGACTTCCAGAGGCTCAAGACTAAACCCACATCGCTTGGCAAATGACCAATCCATAAGACTCAGGGCAGCGCCTGAATCTACATAGGCATCGACGGAAATGGATGATAATGAGCAAATCAGAGTCACAGACAGAATGAACTTAGACTGTAACGTACTAATGGCAACAGACTTATCAAGCTTTTTTGTGCATTTAGAGCATGCTGATATAACATGAGCTGAATCACCACAATAAAAGCACAACCCATTTTTCCGCCTATAGTTTTGCCGTTCACTTTTAGACTGAACTCTATCACATTGCATTGTCTCAAGTGCCTGTTCAGAAGACACCGCCAAATGGTGCACAGGTTTGCGCTCCCGTAAACGCCGATCAATCTGAATAGCCATAGTCATAGACTCATTCAGACCCGTAGGCGCAGGGAACCCCACCATAACATCTTTAATGGCCTCAGAAAGGCCATCTCTGAACTTTGCAGCCAGGGCGCACTCATTCCACTGAGTAAGCACTGACCATTTCCGAAATTTTTGACAATATATTTCTGCTTCATCTTGCCCCTGAGAGAGAGCTAATAAAGCTTTTTCAGCCTGAATCTCCTGGTTAGGTTCCTCATAGAGCAAACCCAATGCCAGAAAAAACGCATCCACATTAAGCAACGCAGGATCCCCTGGTGCCAATGCAAATGCCCAATTTTGAGGGTCACCCCGCAGGAAAGATATAATAATCTTAACCTGCTGAGCAGGGTCTCCAGAAGAGCGAGATTTCAAAGAAAGGAACAGCTTGCAATTGTTCCTAAAATTCAGAAAACTAGATCTATCTCCAGCAAAGAACTCTGGAATAGGAATTCTAGGTTCAGACATAGGAGCATGTACAACAAAATCTTGTATATTTTGAACCTTAGCAGCAAGATTATTCAAGTTGGAAGCTAAACTCTGGACGTCCATGATAAACAGCTAAGGTCAGAGCCATTCAAGGATTAAGAGGAGGAAAAAAAAAAAAAATCAGCCAGGCTTCAATTAAGGCTAGGCAGCAACCTCAGAGGAGAGAAAAAAAAAACTTCCTCAGACTACTTTTCCTCCTACTTCAGCCCAAACATTTAGGCCGGCTATACTGTCATGATTCCAATGGCAGGGAATCACAAAAGGACAAGCACCAACGAGCTCTAGGGTGATGGAACCTGAGCTGACCGCGACCCTAAACCTGAACACACAAATAACAATAGCCGGGGAACGTGCCTACGTTGATCCTAGACGTCTCGCACCAGCCGAAGATCTAACTTCCCCTATTAGAAGAAACACAGACCTCTCTTGCCTCCAGAGAAATACCCCACAGAAATAGCAGCCCCCCACATATAATGACGGTGAAATGAGAGGAAGGCACATACACAGTATGAAAACAGATTCAGCAAAATGAGGCCCGCTAAAACTAGATAGCAGAGGATACAAAAGTAAACTGCGCGGTCAGCAAAAAACCCTTCAAAAAACCATCCTGCAATTACTTGAACTCATGTTCCAACTCATGGAACATGAGGAGCAATTACAGCCCACTAGAGCAACCAGCAGCAAAGAAACAATTATATGCAAGCTGGACAAGACAAAAATAAAGCAAAATGTGGAACAAGAAAATCAAAAACTTAGCTTGTCCTGAAGATTACTGAAGCCAGAAGCTGAGGTAACAAAACACTCTGATAACCTTGATAGCCGGCGGGGAAATGACAAGAAAGCCCGGTTAAATAGGAAACTCCCAAATCCTAATAGAACAGGTGGACACCAGAGACAGCAGAACACAAATCACCCAGTACCATCAGTAACCACCAGAGGGAGCCCAAAAACAGAACTCACAACAGTCTGCTATCTCTCTGATGGATTTTTTCTTTTTTTCAGCCTCAGGATGTTCAGCTTCACCTCAATTGAGAGTTCCTTTGACCGCATGTTGTCTGCTCACAGCAACAGCTTCCAAATGCAAAACCACACACCTGGAATCCACCCCTGACCTTTTAACTACTTCATTGATTACAGGTTAACGAGGGAGACGCCTTCAGAGTTAATTGCAGCCCTTAGAGTCCATTGTCCAATTACTTTTGGTCCCTTGAAAAAGAGGACGCTATGCATTACAGAGCTATGATTCCTAAACCCTTTCTCCGATTTGGATGTGGAAACTATCATATTGCAGCTGGGAGTGTGCACTTTCAGCCCATATGATATATATAATTGTATTTTTGAACATGTTTTTGTAAACAGCTAAAATAACAAAACTTGTGTCACTGTCCAAATATTTCTGGCCCTAACTGTATACACTCATATGCCCCCCCAGACCGACCCCTTTCCCTATGTGTCATGTAGCATAATTCATAGGAACACCATATAATAACAAGGTTCATGAGGCTGACATGAGGGCCCTTAGGGGTATGGGGGCTATGTCTTCAGCATTTTCTTGATTTTCATCTTTGTTTATGTTACTTTATGATATACTTATTTGAAATTACATGGTACTTTTTAACCTTTGAATAAAGTTTATTGAAATTGTTCATCGATGCTCAGTTGTTCCTCCTGTCATTATGATGCTCGATACTGTATAATGGCCGCACATGATGCTCCATACTGTATAATGACTGCACATGATGCTCCATACTGTATAATGATTGCACATGATGCTCCATACTGTATAATGGCCACACATGATGCTCCATACTGTATATTGGCCGCACATAGTTACATAGTTATTAAGGTTGAAGGAAGACTATAAGTCCATCTAGTGCAACCCATAGCCTAACCTAACTTGCCCGAACATGTTGATCCAGAGGAAGGCAAAAAAAACCCATGTGGCAAAGAGTATGCACCACATTGGGGAAAAAAATTCCTTCCCGACTCCACATACGGCAATCAGACTAGTTCCCTGGATCAACGCCCTATCAAAGAATCTAGTGTATATACCCTATAACATTATACTTTTCCAGAAAGGTATCCAGTCCCCTCTTAAATTTAAGTAACGAATCACTCATTACAACATCATACGGCAGAGAGTTCCATAGTCTCACTGCTCTTACAGTAAAGAATCCACGTCTGTTATTATGCTTAAACCTTTTTTCCTCCAAACGCAGAGGATGCCCCCTAGTCCCGGTTTCAGGTCTATGATTAAAAAGATAGTAACATAGTAACATAGTAACATAGTTAGTAAGGCCGAAAAAAGACATTTGTCCATCCAGTTCAGCCTATATTCCATCATAATAAATACCCAGATCTACGTCCTTCTACAGAACCTAATAATTGTATGATACAATATTGTTCTGCTCCAGGAAGACATCCAGGCCTCTCTTGAACCCCTCGACTGAGTTCGCCATCACCACCTCCTCAGGCAAGCAATTCCAGATTCTCACTGCCCTAACAGTAAAGAATCCTCTTCTATGTTGGTGGAAAAACCTTCTCTCCTCCAGACGCAAAGAATGCCCCCTTGTGCCCGTCACCTTCCTTGGTATAAACAGATCCTCAGCGAGATATTTGTATTGTCCCCTTATATACTTATACATGGTTATTAGATCGCCCCTCAGTCGTCTTTTTTCTAGACTAAATAATCCTAATTTCGCTAATCTATCTGGGTATTGTAGTTCTCCCATCCCCTTTATTAATTTTGTTGCCCTCCTTTGTACTCTCTCTAGTTCCATTATATCCTTCCTGAGCACCGGTGCCCAAAACTGGACACAGTACTCCATGTGCGGTCTAACTAGGGATTTGTACAGAGGCAGTATAATGCTCTCATCATGTGTATCCAGACCTCTTTTAATGCACCCCATGATCCTGTTTGCCTTGGCAGCTGCTGCCTGGCACTGGCTGCTCCAGGTAAGTTTATCATTAACTAGGATCCCCAAGTCCTTCTCCCTGTCAGATTTACCCAGTGGTTTCCCGTTCAGTGTGTAATGGTGATATTGATTCCCTCTTCCCATGTGTATAACCTTACATTTATCATTGTTAAACCTCATCTGCCACCTTTCAGCCCAAGTTTCCAACTTATCCAGATCCATCTGTAGCAGAATACTATCTTCTCTTGTATTAACTGCTTTACATAGTTTTGTATCATCTGCAAATATCGATATTTTACTGTGTAAACCTTCTACCAGATCATTAATGAATATGTTGAAGAGAACAGGTCCCAATACTGACCCCTGCGGTACCCCACTGGTCACAGCGACCCAGTTAGAGACTATACCATTTATAACCACCCTCTGCTTTCTATCACTAAGCCAGTTACTAACCCATTTACACACATTTTCCCCCAGACCAAGCATTCTCATTTTGTGTACCAACCTCTTGTGCGGCACGGTATCAAACGCTTTGGAAAAATCGAGATATACCACGTCCAATGACTCACCGTGGTCCAGTCTATAGCTTACCTCTTCATAAAAACTGATTAGATTGGTTTGACAGGAGCGATTTCTCATAAACCCATGCTGATATGGAGTTAAACAGTTATTCTCATTGAGATAATCCAGAATAACATCCCTCAGAAACCCTTCAAATATTTTACCAACAATAGAGGTTAGACTTACTGGCCTATAATTTCCAGGTTCACTTTTAGAGCCCTTTTTGAATATTGGCACCACATTTGCTATGCGCCAGTCCTGCGGAACAGACCCTGTCGCTATAGAGTCCCTAAAAATAAGAAATAATGGTTTATCTATTACATTACTTAGTTCTCTTAGTACTCGTGGGTGTATGCCATCCGGACCCGGAGATTTATCTATTTTAATCTTATTTAGCCGGTTTCGCACCTCTTCTTGGGTTAGATTGGTGACCCTTAATATAGGGTTTTCATTGTTTCTTGGGATTTCACCTAGCATTTCATTTTCCACCGTGAATACCGTGGAGAAGAAGGTGTTTAATATGTTAGCTTTTTCCTCGTCATCTACAACCATTCTTTCCTCACTATTTTTTAAGGGGCCTACATTTTCAGTTTTTATTCTTTTACTATTGATATAGTTGAAGAACAGTTTGGGATTTGTTTTACTCTCCTTAGCAATGTGCTTCTCTGTTTCCTTTTTGGCAGCTTTAATTAGTTTTTTAGATAAAGTATTTTTCTCCCTATAGTTTTTTAGAACTTCAATGGTGCCATCCTGCTTTAGTAGTGCAAATGCTTTCTTTTTACTGTTAATTGCCTGTCTTACTTCTTTGTTTAGCCACATTGGGTTTTTCCTATTTCTAGTCCTTTTATTCCCACAAGGTATAAACCGCTTACACTGCCTATTTAGGATGTTCTTAAACATTTCCCATTTATTATCTGTATTCTCATTTCTGAGGATATTGTCCCAGTCTACCAGATTAAGGGCATCTCTAAGCTGTTCAAACTTTGCCTTCCTAAAGTTCAATGTTTTTGTGACTCCCTGACAAGTCCCCCTAGTGAAAGACAGGTGAAACTGCACAATATTGTGGTCGCTATTTTCTAAATGCCCAACCACCTGCAGATTTGTTATTCTGTCAGGTCTATTAGATAGTATTAGGTCTAAAAGTGCTGCTCCTCTGGTTGGATTCTGCACCAATTGTGAAAGATAATTTTTCTTGGTTATTAGCAGAAACCTGTTGCCTTTATGGGTTTCACAGGTTTCTGTTTCCCAGTTAATATCCGGGTAGTTAAAGTCCCCCATAACCAGGACCTCATTATGGGTTGCAGCTTCATCTATCTGCTTTAGAAGTAGACTTTCCATGCTTTCTGTTATATTTGGGGGTTTGTAACAGACCCCAATGAGAATTTTGTTACCATTTTTCCCTCCATGAATTTCAACCCATATGGACTCGACATCCTCATTCCCTTCGCTAATATCCTCCCTTAAAGTGGACTTTAGACAAGACTTTACATAGAGACAAACCCCTCCTCCTCTCCGATTTTTACGATCCTTTCTAAACAGACTGTAACCCTGTAAGTTAACTGCCCAGTCATAGCTTTCATCTAACCATGTCTCGGTTATTCCCACTATGTCAAAGTTACCTGTAGATATTTCTGCTTCTAGTTCTTCCATCTTGTTTGTCAGGCTTCTGGCGTTTGCGAGCATGCAGTTTAGAGGATTTTGTTTTGTTCCAATCTCCTCATCAGAAAGGTCTTTGTACTGTCCCCTCATATATTTATACATTAACATAAGATCACCCCTTAGTCTTCGTTTTTCCAAACTAAATAGCCCCAAGTGTAATAACCTATCTTGGTATTGGAGACCCCCCAGTCCTCTAATAACCTTGGTCGCTCTTCTCTGCACCTGCTCTAGTTCAGCTATGTCTTTCTTATACACCGGAGACCAGAACTGTGCACAGTATTCTAAGTGTGGTCGAACTAGTGACTTGTATAGAGGTAAAATTATGTTCTCCTCATGAGCATCTATGCCTCTTTTAATGCATCCCATTATTTTATTTGCCTTTGTAGCAGCTGCCTGACACTGGCCACTGAATATGAGTTTGTCATCCACCCATTCACCCAGGTCTTTTTCATTGACGGTTTTGCCCAGAGTTTTAGAATTAAGCACATAATTATACATCTTATTTCTTCTACCCAAGTGCATGACCTTACATTTATCCCCATTAAAGCTCATTTGCCATTTATCAGCCCAAGCTTCTAGTTTACATAAATCATCCTGTAATATAAAATTGTCCTCCTCTTTATTGATTACCCTGCAGAGTTTAGTGTCATCTGCAAATATTGAAATTCTACTCTGAATGCCCCCTACAAGGTCATTAATAAATATGTTAAAAAGAAGAGGGCCCAATACTGACCCCTGTGGTACCCCACTGCTAACCGCTACCCATTCCGAGTGTGCTCCATTAATAAACACCCTTTGTTTCCTATCCCTGAGCCAGCTCTCAACCCACTTGCACATATTTTCCCCTATCCCCATTATTCTCATTTTATGTATCAACCTTTTGTGTGGCACTGTATCAAAAGCTTTTGAAAAGTCCATATACACTACATCCACTGGGTTCCCTTGGTCCAATCCGGAACTTACCTCTTCATAGAAACTGATCAAATTAGTCTGACATGAACGGTCCCTAGTAAACCCGTGCTGATACTGGGTCATGAGATTATTCCTCTTCAGATACTCCAGTATAGCGTCCCTTAGAATGCCCTCCAGGATTTTACCCACAGTAGAGGTTAAGCTTACTGGCCTATAATTTCCGAGTTCAGTTTTTGTCCCCTTTTTGAATATTGGCACCACATTTGCTATACGCCAGTCCTGTGGTACAGACCCTGTTATTATGGAGTCTTTGAAGATTAAAAATAATGGTCTATCGATGACTGTACTTAATTCCTGCAGTACTCGGGGGTGTATCCCATCCGGGCCCGGAGATTTGTCAATTTTAGTGATTTTTAGACGCCTCCGCACTTCCTGCTGGGTTAAGCAGGTGACATTTAATGGGGAGTTTTTATCACTAGTCATTTTGTCTGCCATGGGATTTTCTTGTGTAAATACTGATGAAAAAAAGTCATTTAGCATATTGGCTTTTTCCTCATCCTCATCCACCATCTCACCCAGACTATTTTTAAGGGGGCCAACACTATCATTTTTTAGTTTCTTACTATTTATGTAGTTAAAGAATATTTTAGGATTATTTTTACTCTCTCTGGCAATGAGTCTCTCTGTCTCAATCTTTGCTGCCTTGATTTGCTTTTTACAGAATTTATTTAATTTTCTGTGTTTATTTAATGCCTCCTCACTACCTACTTCCTTTAATTCCCTAAATGCTTTCTTTTTGTCACTTATTGTGCCCCTTACAGCTCTATTTAGCCGTATTGGTTTCCTCCTAATTCTAGTATGTTTATTCCCATACGGTATATACTGTGCACAGGTCCTATCCAGGATGCTAATAAACGTCTCCCATTTTCTTTGTGTATTTTTGTGTCTCAGGATATCGTCCCAGTTAATTGCACCAAGATCCTCTCTCATCCGTTGGAAATTTGCCCTCCTGAAGTTTAGTGTCCCTGTAACCCCTCTACCACACATCTTATTAAATGATACATGAAAACTTATTATTTTGTGATCGCTATTACCCAAGTGACCCCCAACCCTTATATTTGCTATGCGGTCTGGCCTGTTGGTTAATATTAGGTCTAGCAGTGCCCCCCTTCTTGTTGGGTCCTGAACCAGTTGTGAAAGGTAATTGTCTCTCATAGTTGTCAAAAACCGATTACCTTTGCTGGAACTGCAGGTTTCTGTTCCCCAATCTATTTCAGGGTAGTTGAAGTCCCCCATAATAATGACTTCTCCTTGAGTCGCAACTTCATCTATTTGCTTTACGAGGATATTCTGCATTGCTTCCATTATTTTTGGAGATTTATAACAAACCCCTATCAGTAATTTATTATTTTTTCCCCCTCCCCTTATCTCCACCCACAGGGATTCTACATTTTCATTAAATTCACCTATATTATCACGCAGGATGGGTTTTAAGGATGATTTTACATATAGACACACCCCACCCCCTCCCTTATCTGTACGGTCATTTCTGAACAGGCTATAGCCCTGCAAGTTAACAGCCCAGTCATGGCTCTCATCCAGCCATGTCTCAGATATCCCCACCATGTCATAATTATGCTCCAACAACATTAGTTCTAATTCGTCCATTTTGTTGGCGAGGCTTCTGGCATTAGTATACATGCACTTGATGTTCCTCTCTGCACCTCTATTCTTTCTTAAATTATTAACTGTTCTAACCCCATCCCCCATGCCACCGCCACCCCCAACTTCCTTGTTTGTGCCCAGGTCTCTATCTGCACTATCTTCCCCTCCTATAAAATGAATACCCTCCCCCCAATTCCTAGTTTAAACACTCCTCCAACCTTCTAGCCATTTTCTCCCCCAACACAGCTGCACCCTCCCCATTGAGGTGCAGCCTGTCCCTAGCGTAGAGCCTGTAGCCAACTGAGAAGTCGGCCCAGTTCTGCAGGAACCCAAACTCCTCCTTCCTACACCAATTCTTGAGCCACTTATTAACCTCCCTAATCTCCCGTTGCCTCTCTGGCGTGGCACGTGGTACAGGCAGTATTTCGGAAAATACCACGTTGGAGGTCCTTGCTTTCAGCTTGCGGCCTAATTCCCTAAAATCATCTTTAAGGACCTTCCACCTACCTCTAACTTTGTCATTTGTGCCAATGCGCACCATGACCGCTGGGTCCTCACCAGCCCCTCCCAGTAATCTGTCCACCCGATCAGCGATGTATCGGACTCGAGCGCCAGGTAGGCAGCACACCGTTCGACGATCCCTGTCTTTGTGACAGATTGCCCTATCTGTTCCCCTAATAATTGAGTCGCCCACTACCAGCACCTGTCTGGCCTGCCCTGCTCTCCTATTTCCCTCCTTACTGGAGCAGTCACTCCTCCGGCTTTCAGAGGAGATGCCTGGCTGCAGGAGTGCTACCCCTGTACTGGCACCCCCCTCATCTGCCAACTTAGCAAACTTATTGGGGTGTTCCAGATCAGGACTAGCCTCCCTGGCACTCTTCCCTCTACCCCGCTTCCTAACTGTCACCCAGCTTGCTACTTCATCGTCCTGCAGCTCCATCCTACCATACCCCCCTCATCTGTCCCATTGAGCGTCTGCTCTGTGAGCAGAAGACTCCTCTCCATATTGTCTATGGATCTCAGTGTTGCCAGCTGCACATTTAGAGTCAGAATCTGGTTTTCCAAATGCACAACGTGCTCACATCTCGCACAGCAGTATGCACCCTCGATCGGCTGCTCAAGGATTGCATACATGTGGCAAGATGTGCACTGGATGGCATTAACAAGAGTGGAGCACATTTCCTAATGGGGATTGCACCATGATACTTCGTACCGTATAATGGCCACACATAGCTACTCCTACACACTCAGCTGCACTCCGTACACTTTGCACACACGGCTCCGCTCCGTACACACGGCTCCACTCCGTACACCTCATACACATTCAGTTCTGCTCCATACACCTTGTACACATTCAGCTCCGCTCCATACACCTCGTACACATTCAGCTCCGCTCCATACACCTCGTACACATTCAGCTCCGCTCCATACACCTCGTACACATTCTGCTCCGCTCCATACACCTCGTACACATTCTGCTCCACTCCATACACCTCGTACACACACGGCTCTGCTCCATACACCTCGTACACATTCTTCTCCGCTCCATACACCTCATACACACACGGCTCCGCTCCGTACACCTTGTACACATTCAGCTCCGCTCCATACACCTCGTACACATTCAGCTCCGCTCCATACACCTCGTACACATTCAACTCCGCTCCATACACCTCGTACACATTCTGCTCCGCTCCATACACCTCGTACACATTCTGCTCCGCTCCATACACCTCATAAACACACGGCTCCGCTCCATACACCTCGTACACATTCAGCTCCGCTCCATATACCTTGTACACATTCAGCTCCACTCCATACACCTTGTATACATTCAGCTCCGCTCCATACACCTCATACACATTCAGCTCCGCTCCATACACCTCGTACACATTCTGCTCCGCTCCATACACCTCATACACATTCTGCTCCGCTCCATACACCTCATACACACACGGCTCCGCTCCATACACCTCATACACATTCAGCTCCGCTCCATATACCTTGTACACATTCAGCTCCGCTCCATACACCTTGTACACATTCTGCTCCGCTCCATACACCTCATACACATTCAGCTCCGCTCCATACACCTCGTACACATTCAGCTCCGCTCCATACACCTCGTACACATTCTGCTCCGCTCCATACACCTCGTACACATTCTGCTCCGCTCCATACACCTCATACACACACGGCTCCGCTCCATACACCTCGTACACATTCAGCTCCGCTCCATATACCTTGTACACATTCAGCTCCGCTCCATACACCTCATACACATTCAGCTCCGCTCCATACAGCTCGTACACATTCAGCTCCGCTCCATACACCTTGTATACATTCAGCTCCCCTCCGTACACCTCATACACATTCAGCTCCGCTCCATACACCTCGTACACATTCAGCTCCGCTCCATACACCTCATACACACACGACTCCACTCCATACACCTTGTACACATTCCGCTCCATACACCTCGTACACATTCAGCTCCGCTCCATACACCTCGTACACATTCAGCTCCGCTCCATACACCTTGTACACATTCAGCTCCGCTCCATACACCTCGTACACATTCAGCTCTGCTCCATACACCTCACACACATTCAGCTCCGCTCCATACACACACGGCTCCGCTCCATGCACCTCGTACACATTCAGCTCTGCTCCATACACCTCATACACACAGGCTCCGCTCCATACACCTCATACACACACGGCTCTGCTCCATACACCTCGTACACATTCAGCTCCGCTCCATACACCTCATACACACACGGCTCTGCTCCATACACCTCGTACACATTCAGCTCCGCTCCATACACCACGTACACACACGACTCTGCTCCATGTATGGAGCGGAGCCGTGTGTGTACGAGGTGTATGGAGCGGAGTTGAATGTGTATGAGGTGTATGGAGCAGGGCCGTGTGTGTATGAGGTGTACCGAGCGGAGCAGTGTGTGTGTACGAGGTGTACCGAGCGGAGCCGTGTGTGTACGAGGTGTACCGAGCGGAGCCGTGTGTGTACGAGGTGTACCGAGCGGAGCTGTGTGTGTACGAGGTGCACCGAGCGGAGCCGTGTGTGTGTACGAGGTGCACCGAGTGGAGCCGCCTGTGTGTATGAGGTGTACCAAGAGGAGCCGCGTGTGTGTACGAGGTGTACCGAGCGGAGCCGTGTGTGTACGAGGTGTACCGAGTGGAGCCGTGTGTGTACGAGGTGTACCGAGCAGAGCTGTGTGTGTATGAGGTGCACCGAGCGGAGCCGTGTTTGTGTACGAGGTGCACCGAGTGGAGCCGCCTGTGTGCACGAGGTGCACCGAGCGGAGCCGTGTGTGTACGAGGTGCACCGAGTGGAGCCGCCTGTGTGCACGAGGTGCACCGAGCGGAGCCGTGTGTGTACGAGGTGCACCGAGCGGAGCCACGTGTGTGTACGAGGTGAACCGTGTGGAGCCGCATGTGTGTGTACGAGGTGTATCAAGCGGAGCCACGTGTGTGTACGAGGTGCACCGAGCGAAGCCACGTGTGTGTACGAGGTGCACTGAGCAGAACCGCGTGTGTGTGTCTGTGTATGAAATGTACCGAGCAGAGCCTCACCGGCGTGTGTCTGTACCGAGCGGAGCTGCTTGTAATTTTTGTGTAGAGCAATTGTGCCATGATTTTCTGTTTCATTATAAGCACATGATGATACAGTGACTGTCACAGGGGCTTAGGCTTAGCCCTTTTATGCGTGGGGAAAAAAACAGCCACTCTAGCGTGGTCACCCTCTCCCAGGGAGCTGCATCTGCTCCTCCTCCGCAATGCACTGGAGTGAGTCATCTGTGACATCGACTACTCACTGATCTGCATCTGTCGCTCTGCAATCACACAGCAGTGAATACTGAGCAGCCGAGGCAAACAGAGGAGGCTGTGAGTGAGTCCATCCCACCCTGCTCAGCCCCACTCAGTCCACGCACGATTACTAGCCAGGCATTAGCTCCAGTCCACTGGTCTGCTGCTTACATTGCCGCCGGCACCCAGGCTGTGTTTGGCTGTTACGTACACCTCAAAGAAGTGTCCCCTCTCTGAACTGTACCGCACAGTGACGCACACTGGAAGACTCAGGAACATACGGAAGGGGAAGGGGCATGGCCTAACACAAGGGGGCGTGTGACGGCAGCTTCTCCTGTTGTCTGCGGGAAGCAGAGTGTCCCGTGCAGGACAGCAGGGCAAAGCATCAAAACCGGGACAGTCCCGCACAATGAGGGATTTTTTTAGTAACAGGGCGGTCATCTGCTGAGGTTCCTCTACACCCACGATTAGGGTGCACCACCCATAGTTGTAATCAGGGTTAGGGGCACACTCAGAAATTTTTCTCCCCCTGAACCAAACCCCTTAGGCTGGGTTCATATTGCGTTATGGCATTCCGTTCAACGCATGCGGGACTGCGTTAACGCAAGTGCCGAACAAGATTGCGTTATGCGATCGCACTAGTGCAGATGCTCTATATGCGCTAGCAGTGACGGATCCGGAAACGCTGCAGCCCGCGTCCAAGGGACGTCACAGAATGACGGCACATCACTAGCGCATGCCCATTATGGCATGGCATAATATGGGTTATGGCAGCGTTAACAGACTGCGTTACACGGCGTTATGCCGAGGTGTAACGCAGTCTGTCTAACGGACTGCCATAACGCAATGTGAACCCAGCCTTAGCCTTAGTGAAAAACACTGATGACCACTGATGGTAAAATTACACCACGAGGCATGATGCACATTTTTGTTTTGTATAGGATTCTCCTTCTAATTTTGCGCACAAAAAAAGACAGACGCTTCTCTAAAAAAAATGCAAGGAAAACAAGGGTTGTGAGACGCACATGGCCTTAATGCCACACAACTGTTGCCTGCACGTTGCAGTAAGACTTCCCGTCTGACTTCATTAGCAAAATGGCAGCTAATCCACTTGTGTCAGAGATAAGTGTGATAAGAACCCAAGAGAAGCACTTAATCATTTTGCTCACCTTTGACATTTAGCTTAGGCAAGAAGAGCCCAGAACAGCCTGGCCTGCGGCCATCGCAATCTGGACAGGGGGCTAAAGAGCAAAGAGACCCCGATAACACTGAGGTGACCATGATGTCCAAAGTTTTGTGAATGACAGACAGGAAATAATATGTAAAAATAAAATAAAATAATACTAGACCCGACGCGGTTCGGCCTGTTTCTAAATCAGGTTAGTAATTGCTCTTTCTTCATGTAACTGAATAATTGCAAATTTTTCACAAAGCCTAAGCTTCGCCGATAAGCCTCACATCTGCCAACATTACCAGGCAGCGACAGTGATTTTCCAGTGAGTGTGACTAGAGACATCTGGATACATGGGATCTGGGAAAAGGTCCAACGAGCAAATTGGCCTACATAGCAGATTGCAGCCTAGACCAGCTTCACACTTGATTTCTTAGGCACAAGAAAGAAATCATCATGAGAGACTTTTTCTCAGAGATTGAAGCGGAGATATTATACAGAGCTTTCCATCTCGGCAAAAGAAAACTGTGCCGAAATATTTCTTCTCCGAAGCTGTGTGCCTATTATATCTGATATAATAATCTCCCAGACAGGCGGCGATCAGGTGGGCGCGAGGTGCAGAAATGCTGCCGCTTTCACATTCATTTTTTACTGAGGTTTTAACTCGCCATTTTTTTTTTTAAGTGCTTCGTAATTGTGTTTTAGGTTGTATTTTAAACAACACAAGTCGCATGATTCACAGATCATGGGGTAACATGATGCCTTTGAATATTGTCGTTTCTAATATCATCAGAAAAATACAACAAAAAATAAGCAAGACTTCTTCAAGGGGTATTCTAAAGTTGTGTGCTTTGCAGTCTCCTTACTTTTTGGTTGCTGGGTGAGTGACGATTCTGGTCAGTAGATTCTCCTGTTACTTTGACACATTAAAGGGAATCTGTCTCCCCATCAGAGAGCAGCATGATGCAAGGGCAGAGACCCTGATTCCAGCGATGTATCACTTACTTTATTGGGTGCAGCAGCTTGGATTAAAATCAGTTTTCTCTGCTGCAGATCTAGCAGGTCTCTGAATGCTGAGCTCTGTATAACCCCGCCCACATCACTGATTGGCAGTGTTCTATGTACATAATCAGTGGTAGGGGGCGTGGTTGGACTACATGGCAGCAGTTCAAGTAGTCCTCTGTTGATAATCTCCTGCTATTAAAACTGTGATTTTATTAAAACTACAGTGAGCAGGCCAGTTAGTGACACATTGCTGGAATCAGGGTTTATGTCTCTATATTAAGCTTATCTCAGATTAGGTAGAAAAAACCTGGTGACAGTTTCCTTTTAACCATCTCAGTTTTCTAAAGTGTATACTGTTATGACTGTATAGAGATAGCAGTGCTTTTTAATAAGCACACTGCTCAGGAAAGTGAGAGCAGTGATTAGGAGAACTGCTCTGGAAACTGCCGATGCTGGTGTATGGGCTTGTGATTCTGCAGGACTGATAACTGCAGCTTATCAGGAACTGAGAAGGAGGAGAGCAGCTAACTGATGTATAGAAATCATTGGCTGGAGAGACCTGACCAGTATCTCAGTAATTAACTCCTCTCCTGGAATGAAACTACTGCGCACACATGGATAGTAGTGATGAGCAAATGTGCTTGGATAATGTGTTAGCAGAGCATGCTCGGGTATTATCAGAGTATCATGGGTGTGCTCGGAATATATATTTGAATCTCTGCAGCTGCATGTTTTGCGGCGGTAGACAGGCACAACACACACAAGGATTCGCTCATTACGAATGGATAGGTTTTGGTGGTTCATGAAAACAAGCAGTAAATTACGAATAACATTTCTCACAGCAGAAGAATGACAGCAGATAGAAAAAGCAAGTCAATTGTCAACTTGCTTATTTTCATGCTGTCTATCTATACCAATTTAATAACAATAGAATACATATTTAATACTTTTTTAACAGAGGAAAAAAAAACAACGGAGAAATATGGGATAAAAAAAAAGCTGTAGATTAGGGATGTAATATTCTAAGGACAGGTTCCTTTTAAGGACTTTAAGGACGCAGGTGCAGACCTGGACAAATATTTAAAGGGGTTACCTAGGCTTGGATCAAAAGTCTGCAGTCACTCTATGTGACTGTAGACAGCAGAACCATGACAGTTGGCAGCTCGTCTGCTGTCAGGATTCCCCTGTGTTAACGGTGTGAGCGGGCGATCATGTGATCAGATGTATGATATTTACCACATACCTGCATTCACGCACTGACTTGCCTCATCTGGGTCTCTCAGTTCGCTTCTATTGTGATAAGCTGAATATGTCTGCCCGTCACCGAAATGCCAGTATGCAAATAGCGTGCATGTGGTCATATAACGCCTGCTCGCATTGGCAATACCTGTAATTATGGCCATGTAATCCTGATATTAAATGAACATTTTATTAATCCATACATAGAGTGAAAGAGCTCATGAATCCAAGTGTATCCAGTCTCTGCTCAGCCAGCCTGATGGCTGCAGTTTGTTCTGAGCAGTGTGAGATCTCAGCAGCTGCAGCGGGGAGGAGGGTCACTGAGGCGCTGTTAATAGTAGGCGGGAGAGATTTCAGAGATTGAGCTACAATTTCATGTATATTTTTTATTCAGCGATGTGTGTAGTTTGTATGGTGAGTTTTAAATTTATAGTGAAATATAAAATGCTGTACATACAATGTGCGTTTGTTCTTTTTTGGTGATGGCTGGTTCAGTGGAACTGGAATGGAAAAACAATTTTTTTTTATATTGATGCTTTTTTTGTTATTGGAAATACAAATGATGGATTGATATGTTCTCTTCCTGCTACATCAACTTCTGACTTTGGCTCAAATCCTCTTCCCCCATTAAAAACAAAAAAACCCACAAGCGACAGGAGGTTTGCGTATTGCTGTACTTTAGATGCTAAAATGCCCCCGGTTATGACCACCTGACAGCAGCTTGTGCTTCATACAGAATTTTATATACGTAAATGAGCGCATAATCACACGAAACTGCGGTCACAGTAATAGATGCGGGTTTTGTCTTGGAAAAGGATTCTGGCTGCATACAGGGGTTAACCGTAGTAAATAATGAGGTATCCTTAGGAGACATCTAAAGCGAAGCAGCTAGGATCAAAACATGCCAAACGTGTAGAATAAAGTGGTCGCTGCCGTGAGATGTGTGCTCGGGCTAATGCTGGTCGATCATTAGAGATCCATCCATGGAGCCGCTCACAGAATGACAATATAAGAAACACATCACGGCCCGGCTCTGAAACACATAGGAAATCAATTATTCCTTCTCCAGTCTCAGTAACAGCCTATTTGCCTTTTTATCTCTGGATGTATATCCTTAGGATACTCCATCTGTTTTCAATTAGCGGTGGTCCGACCTTCGACAACCCTAAGCAGCGATACCAAGCAGTGCCCCTATGAAAAGTATGTGCAAATATACACCAGGGTGTGTGCCACTACCCCAGAGAGTGTAAGCTCTTGGGACCAGGTCTTCACTTGTATTGCTTGAATTTAATAGTTTATTACTGTAATGTCTGATATCCTATGGACATGTATCCTCCTGTTTGTGCACTGCTGCAGAATATGTTGGCGCTATGAATGAAAGAATATTATTAAAACCCAATATAAACAATCTCAACAGTTTATCGATGAGCGTGTCAAGAATCGACCTACGCCCATCTTAGGCTACGTTCACATTAGCGTTCCGCTAATGTGCGTCGCTGTGGCGTCGGCGACGCAGCGGCGACGCAGCGGCGACGCGCCCCTATGTTTAACATAGGGGACGCGTGCGTTTTTTTGTTTGCGTTTTTCGACATGTGCGTCGTTTTCGACGCCAGCATCGGACGCACGAAAATGCAACAAGTTGCATTTTTCGTGCGTCCTTTTTTCGTCCAAAAACGACGCACGCGTCGCAAAACGCAGCATTTTTGCACGCGTTTTTGGTGCGTCGCGCGTTGCGTCGCCGTTGCGTCGCCGACGCACCGGCGCGCAACGCTAATGTGAACGTAGCCTAATGTCGATCACTAATCTTTAGGCTAGGATCACACCACCCGAGAAAAATCAGTCCGATCATGCTAATCTCACTCTGATCAGAGCGTGATCATAGTCTTATCCGATGAGGAGAAGATGGAAAAAAAATTCTCAATCTTCTCCATTATGTCAGTCCGTGAAAATCTGACTGCACTCAGATGTCATTCGAGTGCAGTCTCATGGTTTTCCACTCAATCATTGGCTTGCATGGCCGAGTGTGATCGAATCGAATAGTGCATATTTTGATTTTCTTCCTTGGACAGGGTCGATCGGAGGAAAAAAAATCAGATGTGTGCACAGCCCCATAGAGTATCATAGAATAACATTGATCTGAGTGCAACCCGGATCGCAGTCGGACTGAAAATATTTTCATCTGCATGTGCCCCAAGGATGAGCCATCGTATTAAGTAGGTGATTTTCAATATTCTTCAGAAGCTGGAAAGTGTCATATGATAATTACTTCTCCTTACCAATATGTAAATTGTCAGGTACTCACCGTTATGCAACCACTAAGTTTCTTCCAGAGAGTTAAAAATGGAAAAGTTCTAGTTCACACACTGAACCGCTAGTCCAAACTGAAATAACAGATAAGGCTGGGGCTCAGCAGCAGCGCAGCAGGATTACTGCGGACACAGCCACAATCTGTCCTCTTGTCGAAAAAGTTACGAGGGACTTAGGAACATCAAAAAAATCCAATACTTTTTTCAAGAGGAAAAGCCATTTTTATTGTATAATGCTTTTTTCACTATCTATCAATCTATGTATTGTAGGGGGTTGTCGCTCACAGGTGGGAACTAGAGTTCACACAGGCATCGGATTCATGTGTCTAGTGAGGTTTATTAACTTCATAAACTTCCACCGTTCTTTGAAACAAACATTTACCTTTCCTGGCACACAAGTGGTAACAAAACACTGTCCTTTAAAAAAAAAAAAAAAAAAAGAAGGTAAAGCAGACAGGAGCACAAATCCTTGTTTAGCCTCAGCGTGCTTCACACTCACTGGTGGTTAACCAGCTCCCACCACCTACCTGAGGGAATTTAGCTGCCTTAGGCCAGTCTCACACGTCCAGATAATTCCGGTACTGGAAAAATCGGTACCGGAATTATCCGTGTCCGTGTGTCCGTGTGCTTACGTTGAACATCAGTGTGGCACACGTGCGGCAGCCGTGTGCCGCCCTTGTGCCGACTGAGGACCACACAGACCGTGCAGGAGACAGCGCTAGAGTTAAGCGCTGTCCCCTGCGTGCTGTGCTGAAGCCGGTATTCATCCCTTCTTCCCAGCAGCGTTCGCTGGAAAGAAGGAATGAATAATTTTTTTTTTTTATTTATTTTTGTTTTTAAAATAAAGTTGCCGGTAATCTGCCCCCTCCCACCCCCTGTGCGCCCCCCCCGCTGGCATTAAAATACTTACCCAGCTCCCTCGGTGCTTACATCCTCTCAGTGTCGCTACTTGTCCTGTATGAGCGGTCACGTGGTGCCGCTTATTACAGTAATGAATATGCGGCTCCACCCCTAACTCTAGCGCTGTCTCCTGCACGGTCTGTGTGGTCCTCAGTTGGCACACGGGCGGCACACGGCTGCCGCTCGTGTGCCACACTGATGTTCAATGTAAGCACACGGACACACGGACACGGATAATGATTTTTCCGGTACCGGAATTATCTGGACGTGTGAGACTGGCCCAAGGCAGCTAAATTCCCTCAGGTAGGTGTGAGCTGTGACAAAGACCGTATGGTCGAAACGCGTAGCTTTCTTCACTTGTGACATGGCATTGTCCCAGGAGTGTGTCTTCTACTATTTTATATGATGGATTAAAGTTTTACATTTTATCAAGAAGCTGGAACATTTTTCTCTTTTACTTGGATCTGCACTACGTCGAGTCAGGACGAAGTTCCGTGCTCCATGCACATATCGGTGAGCTGGCTTTTTTCTTTCTTTGTACTTTAGATTCAGAATGTGCACAGCAAAAGATGGATCCTGACATCTTTTTTGCTACGGTCATAACGATAGCAGTGAAAATGTCATGTCGCAGATATCTGCCCGTGGCGGCGATCAGAGGTCACTATAAGAAGTGTATCATCAGCATTTCTGTAGTAAATATAGTTCAGAGAAATGCTGCACTCTGAATCCGTCAAACGCTGACAGCAGCGGCGTAAACCTGTCGCCATATTACCCCATAAATTTTTATAGTTCATATTTTGGGTAAATCCCCCCAAAGATCATGTCAAATAGGCAAATAGCCTCTGTGGCGAGGTCAGGGAGAGTAAGAGTAATTACCAACTGTCACTATAAAATATTTCCCCCCATGGAAGCTGCTGTGGCATTGTTTATTAGGACCAGTGATCTTCATCTTGTATATGGAAATCATTGAAACTCCAGCACAAAGAGGGAAAAATCATGGAAATATGGAGATCACAGGATCACTTAACGAGTTAATGATATACATATGGTGGAAAATGGAAACAAGATTTTTCAAAATATCGTATGTATTCAGTATTGATTGTGCACAGCATGCAGAAATAGACATACTCCCTGCCTTGGCTGATATCAATGAGGTTACTAATGGATGATGAACGTTCTGCAGCACTAAATGTACGTGGGCAAATCTTCAAGATCCTCTGCTGGCAGCTCCCTTTGCAACTGTCGACCAATGAGATTTGAGATGGGCTCGATGGGAGACAAGTCCGGAGACGCTGCCGGTCGCGATAGCATGTTCAGGCCATACAGGCTGCTCACAGTAGCATGGGAAACATGTGGCCGGGTGTTGTCGTATTGAAAAACAGCAACTGGGACATTTTGGATATAAGGGCGTCTACGACCAAATCAATGTAATCCTGAACGTCTAGTGTTCCTGGAATGAAGTCTAGAGGGGCTTGGCTACTATACATTAAGCTAGCCTACACCAAACTCCTGGGTGTGGGACCGGTGTGATGTTCCCTCATAAAGGCCACGTTGTGGCTTTGACCACAAGGTCCCCAAACCAATCTCCAGCTATCATCGCATGCAAAACAAAAGCAGCAGTCGTTGTTTAAGAAGTTAGACGTCTAGTCCAGCATCCATTGATCTATTCCAGCCTCCAGTCTACATGTTTAGACCACGTGGGCAACACCATAAAGAGGCCTTCATGAGGGAACTTTACTTCTGGGATTATGATGTGGGATTTGCTTAATGTACGGCAGCCTGACCCTCCTAGTCTTCATTCCAGATACACTGAAAGCTTGGCATTACGTTGCTTTGGTTGTGGAATCAGTGGTAAGGTCATTTCTCAAAAGTGTCCTAGGAGAAGTTTTTTTGGTATAAGTTCTAAAACTAAAACAAGGTCCAGACACAGAAAACAATGGACAACCCCAATATGAATTTGTCTCTGAGAATGAAAGGGAATGTGTCAGTAGGTTTCTGCTATGTAATCCAACAGCAACTAGAAGTAGGGACAGTGACATTGATCCCAGTGATGTATAACTTAGTTCAGTTGGTGCAGCAGTTGTGATACAATCAGAGCTTCTCTGCAGCAACTCACGTAGAGCTCGAAATCCCAAGCTCTGTATAATCTCGATCCTACCACTGATTGGCAGCTTTCTGTATACAGTCATGGCCAAAAGTTTTGAGAATGACGCCAAAATTATATTTTTTATGTTTGTCTGATGTTTATATCACATACAGAAATATAATTGCAATCATATTATGAGTACCAATAGGTTATATTGACAGTTAGGATGAGTTAATGCAGCACGTCAATATTTGCAGTGTTGACCCTTCTTCTTCAAGACCTCTGCAATTCTCCCTGGCATGCTCTCAATCAACTTCTGGACCAAATCCTGACTGATAGCAGTCCATTCTTGCATAATCAATGCTTGCATTTTGCTAGAATTTGTTGGTTTTTGTTTGTCCACCCGTCTCTTGATGATTGACCACAAGTTCTCAATGGGATTAAGATCTGGGGAGTTTCCAGGCCATGGACCCAAAATCTCTATGTTTTGTTCCATGAGCCATTTAGTTATCACCTTTGCTTTATGGCAAGGTGCTCCATCATGCTGGAAAAGGCATTGTTGGGCGCCAAACTGCTCTTGGACGGTTGGGAGAAGTTGCTCTTGGAGGACATTCTGGTACCATTCTTTATTCATGGCTGTGTTTTTAGGCAAGACTGTGAGTGAGCCGATTCCCTTGGCTGAGAAGCAACCCCACACATGAATGGTTTCAGGATGCTTTACAGTTGGCATGAGACAAGACTGGTGGTAGCGCTCACCTCTTCTTCTCCGAATAAGCTGTTTTCCAGAGGTCCCAAACAATCGAAAAGGGGATTCATCAGAGAAAATGACTTTGCCCCAGTCCTCAGCAGTCCACTCCCTGTACCTTTTGCAGAATATCAGTCGGTCCCTGATGTTTTTTCTGGAGAGAAGTGGCTTCTTTGCTGCCCTCCTTGAAACCAGGCCTTGCTCAAAGAGTCTCCGCCTCACAGTGCATGTAGAAGCACTCACACCAGCCTGCTGCCATTCCTGAGCAAGCTCGGCACTGCTGGTAGTCCGATCCCGCAGCTGAAACAGTTTTAAGATACGGTCCTGGCGCTTGCTGGTCTTTCTTGGGCGCCCTGGAGCCTTTTTGACAACAATGGAAGCTCTCTCCTTGAAGTTCTTGATGATGCGATAGATTGTTGACTGAGGTGCAATCTTTGTAGCTGCGATACTCTTCCCTGTTAGGCCATTTTTGTGCAGTGCAATGATGGCTGCACGTGTTTCTTTAGAGATAACCATGGTTAACTGAAGAGAAACAATGATACCAAGCACCAGCCTCCTTTTAAAGTGTCCAGTGATGTCATTCTTACTTAATCACGACTGATTGATCGCCAGCCCTGTCCTCATCAACACCCACACCTGTGTTAATGGATCAATCACTAAAACGATGTTAGCTGCTCCTTTTAAGGCAGGACTGCAATGATGTTGAAATGTGTTTTGGGGGTTAAAGTTCATTTTCTGGGCAAATATTGACTTTGCAAGTACAGTAATTGCTGTTAAGCTGATCACTCTGACATTCAGGAGTATATGCAAATTGCCATTAGAAAAAATGAAGCAGTAGACTTTGGAAAAATTAATATTTGTCTCATTCTCAAAATTTTTGTCCATGACTGTACACTGTATATTGACAGTGTTGAGAGCAGGATTGTACCAGGAGACATGAGGCAGCTTGTCCTGTAGTGATAAACTCCTGCTGATAAAACACTGATTTTATTGAAACAGCAAAACACAGTAAGTGATCCATTCATTCGTCTCCTGTGTATAACAGCCTCTCGCTGCACACGAGATAACACAGCAGCGTGCGGCCACTACACACAGGAGAGGCAGATGAGAGCGCGCACACTGACACTGTAGCAGCCGCTGCTGGGTAATCCTGTGTGCATATGCTCAACCACGCCAGCGTCAATATGTGCCGGGCTGGGGAGTGAGATCAGGCAGGACGCTAAAGCGAGCGCTGCAAATCACCACGAGGGGAAGGGCAGAGTATTGTAAATGCGGAGTGCCCCGAAGCCCCCTCAAGTACATATTAATAAATATGTTTTTCCATCAAACAAATTTACCAAAATTTGACTCCCCGTAAGTTGTTACAAGAGGAGCTGGATCACGACTAATAATTAGGGCTTAATCACGCTGATGATTTTTTTCAGGAATTTTTGGGAACTGACTCTTCTCATTCATTTCTATGGGAAGTACATTTGCTGTTAATCTGAGCAGTATTTTTGGGCGTTTATTTTCCTGAAAGGGATTTTGGAAAAAGCCTGAATGAAAAAAAAGAAATATGCATGTCACTTCTTAGAAAGAAGCTGCTCCAAACTGGGCATTGTGTAATCGAAAGGCTGAAAAAAAAGACTGAGGGGAAAAAAAAAACTATTCCAAAACCCAACACTCAAAAAAAAAATCTCCATCAAACCCCCCCTCCAATAATAAGAAGCATTTCTATTTTGGACTTATCCAGCTTTCCCGAACCCCTGTAAAGCAATGATTGCACTTTTTTGCTATTATTTTGGAAGGACATATAGGATATAATGTGAGTAATATACACTTTCCAATTTTTGAGGTATTTTTGTTCCTGATCGTTCACCAGCTTGTAATCCTGATCTACATATCTGCACATTGTCGCTGCAGAAGTGTCGCAGTCACTAACCCCCCTATAGCTGCGCTTCGCTCCGGTGCCCCCCAGTCACAGCTCTTTTGGCATCAGTCCCAGGACCTGAGCAGGATGAGAGTGGCACCGTGATTGGCGGCCGTAATACGGATTTGTAAGTGACAAGGTGAATTAGAGAAGTATTCCTGCATGCCCTGTGCCCCCGGCCAGCCCCCTTTACATGCCCCTACGGTGCAATCCCAGCTTCGCCTTCACCATTCAGCAGGACCCCAGGACTGAGCTGGGTAAACCCCCTAATCCATTTTGCTATGGCGCACCATTTACCAGCTAATAAACCTGCAGCCAATTGCAGGGTGCGTCTCATTGCCACTTGCGGCTGTAATGCATCTTATTATTGGTCCACCCCCTACTGTTGCTACATCAAAGCTGTGGGAAGCAAATTCAAGGGGACTCCATTGAGAATGACATTGTCATGTGTCATTAGCTGGCATGGCGTGCCATCCTGCCTGTGATGCATGCAATCTGACCTTGGCATCAGAGCCTGGCACCATTACATGGCTCTAATAATATGCTGGAAAGGAAAGGAAAAGGAAATGTTACCAGCAGCTCACAAGAGAAAGAGGATCCAGCCTGCTACTGATAAATTCTGCTGTCATCCAGGAGGGGGAGGGGAACACAGGAGCCTAAAATGACTCAGATACACTCATGTGTGTTGGAAATAGCAGGCAGCCACACTAGACATCTGCATTGCGCAGGCCGGACTGTCATAAGCCCATTCATACAGAGCCCAGGGGCTGCCAGGGAGACAGAAGCAATTATTCTAGCACCACTGGGCCAGGGCATGCTGGGATTTGTAGTATCACTTGGCTACGTCATGGCGCGGGCTAGTAAGGAGAGACAGATCTTCTAGTCAGTCCTCTGGGAAAGCTGGGTGACGACCCCTATAGGAGCTGTGATAGTATTTCTTATATAACTATCAATAAATTGTTGCCAGTAGGTGGATTCCATTAAAATATTGCATGAATCTTAAAGGAGTTGGCCAGTCACAAGAGATTGGTGACTTATCCTTAAAATAGGTCATCGATGTCAAATCGCTGGGGTCCGTCATCCGGCACCCCCTCCAATCAGCAACCCCTCCCAGCACGGGCAGACACAGACAGGAGAGGGCCCCTGTGCAAGGACAGTGTATTGGCCCTGTATGTGTCTGCTTTGGAGGTGGGTATGGACCCCCTTATTTGTTTGTCCCCTATGCGACTGCACAAGTTACACCAATGGTGTGTTCACCCCTGGCTCCCAGGTATTGCAGAACAGCTATGTCCACCCCTGGCTCCCAGGTATTGCAGAACAGCTATGTCCACCCCTGGCTCCCAGGTATTGCAGAACAGCTATGCCCACCCCTTGCTCCCAGGTATTGCAGAACAGCTATGTCCACCCCTGGCTCCCATTTATTGCAGAACAGCTATGTCCACCCCTGGCTCCCAGGTATTGCAGAACAGCTATGTCCACCCCTGGCTCCCAGGTATTGCAGAACAGCTATGTCCACCTCTGGCTCCCAGGTATTGCAGAACAGCTATGCCCACCCCTGGCTCCCAGGTATTGCAGAACAGCTATGTCCACCCCTGGTTCCCAGTTATTGCAGAACAGCTATGCCCACCCCTGGCTCCCAGGTATTGCAGAACAGCTATGTCCACCTCTGGCTCCCAGGTATTGCAGAACAGCTATGTCCACCCCTGGCTCCCAGGTATTGCAGAACAGCTATGTCCACCCCTTGCTCCCAGGTATTGCAGAACAGCTATGTCCACCCCTGGCTCCCAGGTATTGCAGAACAGCTATGTCCACCCCTGGCTCCCAGGTATTGCAGAACAGCTATGTCCACCCCTGGCTCCCAGGTATTGCAGAACAGCTATGCCCACCCCTGGCTCCCAGGTATTGCAGAACAGCTATGTCCACCCCTGGCTCCCAGGTATTGCAGAACAGCTATGTCCACCCCTGGCTCCCAGGTATTGCAGAACAGCTATGCCCACCCCTGGCTCCCAGTTATTGCAGAACAGCTAGTACACCCCTGGCTCCCAGGTATTGCAGAACAGCTATGCCCACCCCTGGCTCCCAGGTATTGCAGAACAGCTATGTCCACCCCTTGCTCCCAGGTATTGCAGAACAGCTATGTCCACCCCTGGCTCCCAGGTATTGCAGAACAGCTATGCCCACCCCTGGCTCCCAGGTATTGCAGAACAGCTATGTCCACCCCTGGCTCCCAGGTATTGCAGAACAGCTATGTCCACCCCTGGCTCCCAGGTATTGCAGAACAGCTATGTCCACCCCTGGCTCCCAGGTATTGCAGAACAGCTATGTCCACCCCTGGCTCCCAGGTATTGCAGAACAGCTATGTCCACCCCTGGCTCCCAGGTATTGCAGAACAGCTATGCCCACCCCTGGCTCCCAGTTATTGCAGAACAGCTATGTCCACCCCTGGTTCCCAGGTATTGCAGAACAGCTATGTCCACCCCTGGCTCCCAGGTATTGCAGAACAGCTATGTCCACCCCTGGCTCCCAGGTATTGCAGAACAGCTATGTCCACCCCTGGCTCCCAGGTATTGCAGAACAGCTATGTCCACCCCTGGCTCCCAGGTATTGCAGAACAGCTATGTCCACCCCTGGCTCCCAGGTATTGCAGAACAGCTATGCCCACCCCTGGCTCCCAGTTATTGCAGAACAGCTATGTCCACCCCTGGCTCCCAGTTATTGCAGAACAGCTATGTCCACCCCTGGCTCCCAGGTATTGCAGAACAGCTATGTCCACCCCTGGCTCCCAGTTATTGCAGAACAGCTAGTACACCCCTGGCTCCCAGGTATTGCAGAACAGCTATGCCCACCCCTGGCTCCCAGGTATTGCAGAACAGCTATGTCCACCCCTTGCTCCCAGGTATTGCAGAACAGCTATGTCCACCCCTGGCTCCCAGGTATTGCAGAACAGCTATGCCCACCCCTGGCTCCCAGGTATTGCAGAACAGCTATGTCCACCCCTGGCTCCCAGGTATTGCAGAACAGCTATGTCCACCCCTGGCTCCCAGGTATTGCAGAACAGCTATGCCCACCCCTGGCTCCCAGGTATTGCAGAACAGCTATGTCCACCCCTTGCTCCCAGGTATTGCAGAACAGCTATGTCCACCCCTGGCTCCCAGGTATTGCAGAACAGCTATGTCCACCCCTGGCTCCCAGGTATTGCAGAACAGCTATGTCCACCCCTGGCTCCCAGGTATTGCAGAACAGCTATGTCCACCCCTGGCTCCCAGGTATTGCAGAACAGCTATGTCCACCCCTGGCTCCCATTTATTGCAGAACAGCTATGTCCACCCCTGGCTCCCAGGTATTGCAGAACAGCTATGTCCACCCCTGGCTCCCAGGTATTGCAGAACAGCTATGTCCACCCCTGGCTCCCAGGTATTGCAGAACAGCTATGCCCACCCCTGGCTCCCAGGTATTGCAGAACAGCTATGTCCACCCCTTGCTCCCAGGTATTGCAGAACAGCTATGCCCACCCCTGGCTCCCAGTTATTGCAGAACAGCTATGCCCACCCCTGGCTCCCAGGTATTGCAGAACAGCTATGTCCACCCCTGGCTCCCAGTTATTGCAGAACAGCTATGCCCACCCCTGGCTCCCAGGTATTGCAGAACAGCTATGTCCACCCCTGGCTCCCAGGTATTGCAGAACAGCTATGTCCACCCCTGGCTCCCAGGTATTGCAGAACAGCTATGTCCACCCCTGGCTCCCAGGTATTGCAGAACAGCTATGCCCACCCCTGGCTCCCAGTTATTGCAGAACAGCTATGCCCACCCCTGGCTCCCAGGTATTGCAGAACAGCTATGTCCACCCCTGGCTCCCAGGTATTGCAGAACAGCTATGCCCACCCCTGGCTCCCAGGTATTGCAGAACAGCTATGTCCACCCCTGGCTCCCAGGTATTGCAGAACAGCTGTACTCAGAAGTTTTCATACCACGGCAGAATTTTTGCTTTCTTGGCCTTTTTTCAGAGGATATGAATGATAATACCAAAACTTTTTCTCCACTCATGGTTAGTAGTTGGGTGAAGCCATTTATTATCAAACTTTTGTGTTTTCTCTTTTCAAATCATAATGACAACCCAAGAAATCCAAACAACCCTGATCAAAAGTTCACATACCCTGTGTGTGCAAAAAAGCTGAGTGAGTTTCTGGGATCCAGACAGACTCTTGCATCCTTCATCCAGCCACTGACATTTCTAGATTGTGAGTCCTGGGGAAAGCAAAATAATTGTCCATGGATCTACAAGAAAAAGTAGTCGAACTGTATAAAACAGGAAAAGGATACAAAAAGATATACAAGGAATTGATAATGCCACTCAGCAACATTCAAATTGTGATTAACAAATGGAAAATCAGGGGCTCTGCAAAAACAAAACCACGGTCAGGTAGACAAACAAAAATGTTGTCCACAACTGCCAGGAAAATTGTTCAGGATGCAAAGAAAAACCCATAAATAACATCAGATGAAATACAGGAGTCTCTGAAAACTAGTGGTGTGACTGTTTCAAGATGCACAATAAGGAGGTACTTGAAGAAAAATGGGCTGCATGGTTGAGTCACCGGAAGAAAGACATTACTGCGCAAATGCCACAAAGTATCTCATCTACAATGCGCAAAACACCACAGAGACAAGCCTAAAAACCTCTGGAACAAGGTAATATGGAGTGATGAGACCAAATTTGAACTTTTTGGCCACAGCCATAAACCTTATATTTGGAGAGAGGTCAAAAAGGCATATGATGAAAGGAACACCATCCCTACTGTAAAGCACGGAGGTGGATCGCTGATGTTTTGGGGATGCTGGGGCTGCAAAGGCACAGGAAACTTGGTCAAAGTTGTTGTCATTATGATTTAAAAAGAGAAAACACAGTAGTTTGATAATAAATGGCTTCACCCAACCACTAACCGTGAGTGTAGAAAAACTTTTGGTGTTTCATTCATATTCTCTGAACAAAGGACAAGAAAGCAAAAATTCTGTAGTTATGTAAACTATTGAGCACAACTGTATGTCCATCGCTGGCTCCCAGGTATTGCAGAACATTTATGTCCCCCCCTGAGTAGCAACCTGTGAAGCTCTAGTGAACTCCACGACCAAGAGGGTTAAGGCAGTGCTTGAAAATAATGATGGCCATGCAAAATATTGGGCACAAGTTGCCCATTTTCACACCAAATTTACACTGTTATAAAACCTTTACACTGACTCCTTTACATTGTATCAAACCATCATATCTTCAGTGTTGTCCCATGATAAGATATAATAAAATATTTACAAAAATGTGAGGGGTGTACTCACTTTTGTAAGATACTGTGTGTACTTTCCTTATTCCCAGGTATTGTAGAACAGTTGTGTCCACCCCCGGCTCCCAGCTATTGCAGAATAGTTTCTACTTTGGTGAATAGCATCAGCTGTTCTGCAGTCCCCGGCAGCGGCTGCTACAAACAATAAGTGACACACCCTGGAAATCTGTGTTTCAGCTCTCTACATTATGCTTTCCTCAGATTACATAGCTAAAACCTGCTGACAAATTCCCTATCTCATGGGCATACTTACTTCCCAGAGAGCATGGGAATGGATGGATATAGAAGTGAAACTCCAAAAATTATTATTTTAAAGGGAACGTGTCACTAAATTCATGCTGCCTGAAATATGGGCAGCAGCAATCAGAGCTCGGCTGTGCGGTTACAGCAAGGTGTGTCTGCTGTACATAGGGAGAGACCTGTCAATCACCCGGGGACCACATCAGATCTCTCCCAATAGTCACCAGTTGTCTGTATAAGATCGCCAGGCTCTGATTCCTGCAGCATGGATCCCATGATGGTTCCCTCTTAGCAGACAGCGCCCTTATAGATCCTTATTACTGACTGCTCCATTTGGCAATGAACGATTATAGGTCTCTCCCTCAATGCAATGCTAATTATTATTTCTTTTTAGACGCGCTGCGGAATATGTTGGCGCTATATAAATAAAGATTATTATTATTATTTCTTCAGAATCAATGGAAAAAAAACCATGATAATCCACTACAATGTGCTAGAATTATATAACATGCGCTATTCTAATAGGAAATATTGGTGCTGGAGATATTCCAAAAAGTAGTAATAATAATCTATATATATAATTGTCTAAGGGTTTTTCCGTCTGTCTGTCTGTCTGTCCTGGAAATCCCGGCTCTCTGATTGGTCGAGGCCGCCAGGCCTCGACCAATCAGAGACCGGCACAGCATCGACGTAGAAATCCCGCGTCTGCGACCGGCACAGCGACGATGATGTCATAAAGGACGTAGAATTCCCGCGTCTGATTGGTCGAGGCCGCCAGGCCTCGACCAATCAGCAACGGGCACAGCGACGATGATGTCATAAAGGACGTAGAAATCCCACGTTTCTGATTCAGCGACTGGCACAGTATCGACGTAGATGTCATAATGGTTGCCATGGCGTCAATGATGTCATAAAGGTTGCCTCGACCAATCAGCGACGGGCACAGTCTGCCGCGAATTCTGGAATCATCATTGTCCATATATTACAGAGACATGCATATTCTAGAATACCTGATGCGTTAGAATCGGGCCACAATCTAGTAATAATAATAATAATAATAAATCACTTATAATGACGGCACTTTATGGCCCAGATTTCATACTGACCACCGTCTGACCATAGACGTCGATACAAATAATTTCAATTACAAGTGCTTGGGTCCATATGAAATTCTATATCGTGAGATCATCTAACGCACAAAATGAAAAATACAAATTTTCCATACCAAATGGCTATCTTTGATTTAACTATTAAAAATATCGATTTCTGAATGCGAATGCATCTGATATGAAGACATTTGGGGATCTCAGATCAGCCCCGAGCAGCTGCAGGTTTTCAAGGACTGATCTCAATGTCACCAGGTAGTCTGCCGTGCTGGGAGCACAGACTGCTAGGCGGCGCAGCTCCAGCAGGTGGCGCCGGAGAGAGGCCGGCTCGGAGGCTCGCACAGCAGCTGCAGAGGAGAGAGGCTGCGCTGGTGAAGGGCATCAGATGAGCGCAGGAGAGGTGCAGGCAGGAGCTCCCGGAGCCCGGTCCTCTTCTCTGCAGGCAGGAGCTCCCGGAGCCCGGTCCTCTTCTCTGCAGGCAGGAGCTCCCGGAGCCCGGTCCTCTTCTCTGCAGGCAGGAGCTCCCGGAGCCCGGTCCTCTTCTCTGCAGGCAGGAGCTCCCGGAGCCCGGTCCTCTTCTCTGCAGGCAGGAGCTCCCGGAGCCCGGTCCTCTTCTCTGCAGGCAGGAGCTCCCGGAGCCCGGTCCTCTTCTCTGCAGGCAGGAGCTCCCGGAGCCCGGTCCTCTTCTCTGCAGGCAGGAGCTCCCGGAGCCCGGTCCTCTTCTCTGCAGGCAGGAGCTCCCGGAGCCCGGTCCTCTTCTCTGCAGGCAGGAGCTCCCGGAGCCCGGTCCTCTTCTCTGCAGGCAGGAGCTCCCGGAGCCCGGTCCTCTTCTCTGCAGGCAGGAGCTCCCGGAGCCCGGTCCTCTTCTCTGCAGGCAGGAGCTCCCGGAGCCCGGTCCTCTTCTTCTCCGCAGCTTCTTCCCCCCACTCTGCGCTGCTGCTGAGCATGGAAAGCAAATTCAACTCGTCGTCCAACAGCAGAGATGAAGGCAATAACGTGTTCCAGGGGAAAGGAGAGAAAAGTCTGACGGCGAGCAGCTCCAGCGTGAAGGAGCATGGCAACTCCGTGTGCTTCAAAGCGGATGGCGAGGACCCCGTGGTGGGCTTTGAGGATGCGGAGGGGCCCAGCAGGCAGTATGGCTTCATGCAGAGACAGTTCAGCTCTCTGATGCAACCGGGAGTCAACAAATTCTCCCTCCGCATGTTTGGCAGCCAAAAGGCAGTGGAGAAGGAGCAAGAAAGGGTTAAAACTGCAGGCGTCTGGATCATACATCCATATAGTGATTTCAGGTAATCCCATGCAAAGCTACCTTGTGTGTAATCCCCGTGGGTGGCAGATGCCACAGGTAGTGACTGGGCATGTTACCTTGTGGGGGTGGGGGTGGGGGTGTGTGTGGGGGGCTCTCCGGGGGCAGGACTGCGGGTGTGTGTGGGGGGCTCTCCGGGGGCAGGACTGCAGCAACTTTATCTAACTTGTGGCCATGCAGCAGCTTCATGGCTCTTATGGAATGTCAGAAATCCCATCAGTAATGCCGCTACATGGCTGCTTTCTAGGCTTCGGGTATTATGTGGTGCTGTCTGCTCTGTAGAGTGCACAGAGGGAGCATTCTAATAGTTACACTCTACACTTACAGCATTCTGCTCTGTAGACATATATGACACATTGCCAACATTAGTATATACCATAAGAGCAGCACCAACATAAGTATGTAGTGTACATTGTCAACATTAGTGTATATTATATGAGCCATGTCAACGTATATACTATATGAAAAATGTCAACGTTAGTATATACTATCTAAACAATGCCAACAATAGTATATACTATAGGAGTAATGTCAACATTAGTATATACTATAAGAGCAACGTCAACATTAGTATATACTATCTAAACAATGCCAACAATAGTATATACTATAAGAGCAACACCAACATTCGATATATTATATGAGCCATGTCAATATTAGTATATACTATAGGAGTAATGTCAGCATTGGTATATATTATATGAGCGATGTCAACATTAGTATATATTATAAGAGCAACGACAACATTAGTATATACTATAAGAGCAACACCAACATAAGTATATAGTATACATTGTCAACATTAGTATATACTATAGGAGTAATGTCAACATTAGTATATAGTATATGAGCCATGTCAACGTATATACTATATGAAAAATGTCAACATTAGTATATACTATCTAAACAACGCCAACATTAGAATATACTATAAGAGCAACGCCAACATTAGTATATACTATAAGAGCAATGTCAACATTAGTATATAGTATCTAAACAATGCCAACATTGGTATATACTATAGGAGTAATGTCAGCATTAGTATATACTATAAGAGCAACGCCAACATTAGTATATACTATATGAGCAATGCCAACATAGGTATATAATACACATAGTCAACATTAGTATATACTATAGGAGCAATGTCAACATTAGTGTATACTATGAGAGCAATGCCAACATTAGTATATACTAGAAGAGCAACGCCAACGTATATACTATATAAAAAAATGCCAACATTAGTATATAGTATCTAAACAATGCCAACATTGGTATATACTATAGGAGTAATGTCAGCATTAGTATATACTATAAGAGCAACGCCAACATTAGTATATACTATATGAGCAATGCCAACATAGGTATATAATACACATAGTCAACATTAGTATATACTATAGGAGCAATGTCAACATTAGTGTATACTATGAGAGCAATGCCAACATTAGTATATACTAGAAGAGCAACGCCAACGTATATACTATATAAAAAAATGCCAACATTAGTATATAGTATCTAAACAATGCCAACATTGGTATATACTATAGGAGTAATGTCAACATTAGTATAAATTATATGAGCAATGACAACATTAGTATATACTGTAAGAGCAATGCCAACATAAGTATATACTATGCATTGTCAGAATTAGTATATACTATAAGAGCAACGCAAACATTAGTATATACTATATGAAAAATGTCAACATTAGTATATACTATCTAAACAATACCACCATTGGTATATACTATAGGAATAATGTCAACATTAGTATATACTATATGAGCAATGTCAACATTAGTATATACTATAAGAGCAATGTCAACATAAGTATATACTATATGAAAAATGTCAAAATTAGTATATACTATCTAAACAATGTCAACATTGGTATATACTACAGGAACAATGTCAACATTAGTATATACTATATGAGCAATGTCAGCATTAGTATATACTATAGGAGCAATGTCAACATTAGTGTATACTATATGATCATTGTAAACAGTATATACTATATGAGCAATTTCAGCATTAGTATATACTATATGAGCATTGTCAGTGTTAGTATATACTATAGGAGCAATGTCCCCATTAGTGTATACTATATGATCATTGTAAAGAGTATGTACTATATGGGCAATGTCAACATTAGTATATACTATAGGAGCAATGTCAACATTAGTGTATACTATATGATCATTGTAAACAGTGTATATTATATGAGCAATTACAGCATTAGTATATACTATACGAGCATTGTCAGCATTATTATATACTATAGGAGCAATGTCCCCATTAGTGTATACTATATGATCATTGTAAACAGTATATACTATATGAGCAATGTCAGCATTAGTATATACTATAGGAGCAATGTCAACATTAGTGTATACTATATGATCATTGTAAACAGTATATGTTATATGAGCAATTACAGCATTAATATATACTATACGAGCATTGTCAGCATTATTATATACTATAGGAGCAATGTCCCCATTAGTGTATACTATATGATCATTGTAAACAGTATATACTATATGAACAATGTCAGCATTTGTATATACTATAGGAGCAATGTCAACATTAGTGTATACTATAGGAGCAATGTCAACATTAGTATATACTATCTAAACAATGTCAGCACCAACATTGGTATATACTACAGGAGCAATGTCAACATTAGTGTATACTATATTACCATTGTCAACATTAGTACATACTATAAGAGCAATGGCAACATTAGTATATACTATATGAGCAATGTCAACATTAGTATATATTATATGACCATTGTAAACATTAGTACATACTATATGAGCAATGTCAACATTAGAATGCAGTGTAAGAGAGTTGTCAATATTAGAATGGCTGTATGAGCAATGTCAACATTAGAAGATACTGTATAATTATTGTTAGCATTATAATATTCTGCATTGTCAATATTTGAACATGCTTTATGAGCAATGTCAACAGTAGAATATACTGTATGCATGATGTCAGCATTAGAAGTTACTGTTTCAGTTTTCTCTTCCTTGAAATGTACAATATGAGCATTTGAATAATTGGAATGTAATATATGAGCAGTCTGGTCCATTCTATTCTATATGAATTCTATCAGAATGCTACAAAGAATGAACACTCATTCTATCCATTGGACTATGCAGTATGAGAATTGTGATCTGTAGTATAGTATGCTGTATGAGCATGCTGAACATTAGGATGAGCATTCTATACAGTAACATAATAATATATTAGCTTTTAACAAAGTCAGACATCAGTCTATTAAATATAAACAATTTGCATTGGTTTAAGTAAAATATACTGTATACCATTAGCATTCCATTATATCTGAGGTTTCTATTCTATGCTAGGTACAGAATGGGCATCTTCTTCATTACAATATTATGTTTGAGCAATCGATCCTGTATCAGCAGTGTATTCTATACTATGTACAGTATGAGCATCCTGTTCAGTCCAATATTACATATTAGCAGTGTATTCTATACCATGTACAGTATGAGCGTCCTGTTCAGTCCAATATTACATATCAGCAGTGTATTCTATACCATGTACAGTATGAGCATCCTGTTCAGTCCAATATTACATATTAGCAGTGTATTCTATACCATGTACAGTATGAGCGTCCTGTTCAGTCCAATATTACATATTAGCAGTGTATTCTATAGTATGTACAGTATGAGCTTCCTGTTCAGTCCAATATTACATATCAGCAGTGTATTCTATACCATGTACAGTATGAGCGTCCTGTTCAGTCCAATATTACATATTAGCAGTGTATTCTATATCATGTACAGTATGAGCGTCCTGTTCAGTCCAATATTACATATCAGCAGTGTATTCTATACTATGTACAGTATGAGCGTCCTGTTCAGTCCAATATTACATATCAGCAGTATGTACAGTATAGTTATTAAGGTTGAAGGAAGACTATAAGTCCATCTAGTTCAACCCATAGCCTAACCTAACTTGCCCTAACATGTTGATCCAGAGGAAGGCAAAAAAAACCCATGTGGCAAAGAGTATGCACCACATTGGGGAAAAAAATTCCTTCCCGACTCCACATACGGCAATCAGACTAGTTCCCTGGATCAACGCCCTATCAAGGAATCTAGTGTATATACCCTGTAACATTATACTTTTCCAGAAAGGTATCCAGTCCCCTCTTAAATTTAAGTAATGAATCACTCATTACAACATCATACGGCAGAGAGTATGAGCGTCCTGTTCAGCCCAATATTACATATCAGCAGTGTATTCTATACCATGTACAGTATGAGCGTCCTGTTCAGTCCAATATTACATATCAGCAGTGTATTCTATACTCTACACAGTATAAGCGTCCTGATCAGTCCAATATTACATATCAGCAGTGTATTCTATACTATGTACAGTATGAGCTTCCTGTTCAGTCCAATATTACATATCAGCAGTGTATTCTATAGTATGTAAAGTATGAGCATCCTGTTCAGTCCAATATTACATATCAGCAGTGTATTCTATACCATGTACAGTATGAGCGTCCTGTTCAGTCCAATATTACATATTCGCAGTGTATTCTATACCATGTACAGTATGAGCATCCTGTTCAGCCCAATATTACATATCAGCAGTGTATTCTATAGTATGTACAGTATGAGCATCCTGTTCAGCCCAATATTACATATCAGCAGTGTATTCTATACCATGTACAGTATGAGCATCCTGTTCAGCCCAATATTACATATCAGCAGTGTATTCTATACCATGTACAGTATGAGCATCCTGTTCAGTCCAATATTACATATCAACAGTGTATTCTAAACTATGTACAGTATGAGCGTCCTGTTCATTACAATACTACGTATCAGCAGTATATTCTTTACTGTGTACAATATAAGTACCCTGTTCAGTCCAATATTATATATCAGCAGTGTATTCTATACTATGTACAGTATGAGCATCCCATTCAGTCCAATATTACATTATCAGTAGTGTATTTTATACTATATACAGTATGAACATTCTGTTCAGTCCATTATTACATATCAGCAGTGTGTTCTACACTATGTACAGTATGAGCGTCCTGTTGATTACAATATTATGTATCACCAGTGTATTCTACACTATCTACATTATGAGCATCCCATTCAGTCCGATATTACATATCAGCAGTGTATTAATTCTATACTGTGTACAGTATGAGCATCCTGTTCAGTCGAATATTACATATCAGCAGTATATTCTATACTCTGCACAGTTTGAGAATTCTGTTCAGTCCAATATTACATATCAGCAGTGTATTCTATACTATGTACAGTATGAGCCTCCTGTTCAGTCCAATATTACATATCAGCAGTGAATTCTATACTGTGTACAGTATGAGCCTCCTGTTCAGTCCAATATTACATATCAGCAGTGAATTCTATGCTATGTACAGTATGAGCGTCCTGTTCAGTCCAATATTACATATCAGCAGTGTATTCTATACTATGTACAGTATGAGCATCCTGTTCAGTCCAATATTACATATCAGCAGTGTATTCTATACCATGTACAGTATGAGCGTCCTGTTCAGTCCAATATTACATATCAGCAGTGTATTCTATACTATGTACAGTATGAGCTTCCTGTTCAGTCCAATATTACATATCAGCAGTGTATTCTATACTATGTACAGTATGAGCATCCTGTTCAGTCCAATATTACATATTAGCAGTGTATTCTATACCATGTACAGTATGAGCGTCCTGTTCAGTCCAATATTACATATCAGCAGTGTATTCTATACTATGTACAGTATGAGCGTCCTGTTCAGTCCAATATTACATATCAGCAGTGTATTCTATACCATGTACAGTATGAGCATCCTCTTCAGTCCAATATTACATATCAGCAGTGTATTCTATACTATGTACAGTATGAGCGTCCTGTTCAGTCCAATATTACATATCAGCAGTGTATTCTATACTATGTACATTATGAGCCTCCTGTTCAGTCCAATATTGAGTTGCACATTCTATTCCTTACTATGTACAGTACGAACCTTCGTTATCATTAACCCTTTTCTGACATTGGACATAATAGTACACTGACTACGGACGCTCCCTGTTTGGTGCTGGCTCTGGCCCTGAGCTTGCACCTTTCCGGGCACATGACAACTTATCTATGCAGTTGACGTGCCTGCAACAGCCGCAGGTGGAATCTCGATCCACCCGCAGCTGTTAACTAGTTAAATGCCTTTGTCATTTTCTGACAGCAGCATTGAACTTGTGCTTCCTGGAAGCACGTTGCTAATCCCTCCCATCGGTGACCCGGCCACATGATCGCAGGTCACTGATTGGTCAGCATGACATCCAGAGGTCTGAAGCATCTGATTATTGTCTGTGTGTAGCAGAGATGATTGAGGTACTGCAGCTTCTAGTCCCCCATGGAGACTATTGAAGCATGCAAAAATTTAAAAAAATGTTGTTTTTTTTAAATCTAAAAGTTAAAATCTCCCCCTTTCATCCAATTCAAAATAAAAAAAAATCAAATATACATATTTTGTATCATCGCGTTCAGATTCACCCAATCTATCAATATAAAAAAAAAGAATTAACCCGAACTGCAGCACATTTAACCTAAAATGTCAGCACAGCGCGCAATAAATAAGCTCTCACTCAGCCCAAAATCATTAAAAATTAAGACGCTACAGGTCTCGGAAAATGGCAGCATTTTTGTTGTTGGTTTCGTTAACAAATTTTGGATTTTTTTCACTACTTATATAAAAATAAACCTAGACATGTTTGGTGTCTATGAACTTGGCATGACCTGGCAGGTCAGTTTTAGCATTTAGTGACATGATAAAAAAAACAAACACCTGTTGAATTGCGCTGTTTTTTGCAATTTCACCGCACTTGGAATTTTTTTCCCATTTTCCAGTACATGATATATTAAAACCAAGGGTGTCATTCAAAAATATAACTTGTCCCGCAAAAAAACAAGCTCTCACTCGGCCATATTGACGGAAAAATAAAAAAAAGTTATGGCTCTAGGAAAAAAGCGGAGCAAAAAATAAAAATGCCAAAACAGAAATAGCTCTGGTCATAAAGGCCTAAATGTAAACAATCTTACTATTGAACATACTGTACAGAATTATACTCATTACTATATGACATAGGGACATTGCGTTATAGAATGTTCAGACTCAGCGTTCTCATTACGATGGGCGGAGTGTTGTGCTCCAACAACCTACTCACATAATGTCTTCTCACTTTTATGAAGAGCCTGTATCTGCAGAGAGTGATTTATAACAGTGACCTTGAAACTAGTCCATGCTCGTTGTAACAAAGGATTGACATACTGTACATATGTATGACAATGGTAAGGGATGATAAGGCTGGGTTCACATTGCGTTGAAACCGTCTGTTAGACGGACTATATTACACCGCGGCATAACGCGGTGTAACGTAGTCCGTTACGCCGCCATTGAGTCCAATGTCGGACGCATCGCTAGCGCACACCCACAATGGGCGTCATGCGATGTGCCGTCATTGAGTGACGGACCCTGAGACGGGGGCTGCAGCGTTTCCAGGTCCGTCACCGCTAGCGCAGATAGAGCTAGCAAATGCTCTATCTGCGCTAGCGCGCTGCCATACCGGCACTTGCGTTAACAGCAGCCCCTTAACGTATGTGTTGAACGGGCTGCTGTTAACGCAATGTGAACCCAGCCTAAGAGGGCACCAGGAAAATAAAACACACACTGGCATAGCTGGGTTATTTGCTACCCTCCTCATCTGTTGTTGTCTAGGTTCACGATTACTGATGAGGACAGTCAGTGTTTTCAAAAGTAATTGAATGTATGTTGATATGCAGGCATTTTATTATAACGCTTGCAACCACAGTGCAAATTATAATAACTGGCATTCAATAATTGATATTACTTGTACCATATTTTGTTGAATGCATTTCCATATAGATTGATTAGATATGTGGAACACTTTGGACATTGAAGTTAGAGGAGTTTCTAAGTGTCTGCAGTCCTCCCATTGGAATCCAGGATCCCTGGCAGGGTGAGGATCACCACTGGCGCTGTCCATGGTGCTGGAGGCCGCACTGGTCTCTGCTCTACTGGCGCTGTCCATGGTGCTGGAAGCCGCACTGGTCTCTGCTCTACTGGCGCTGTCCATGGTGCTGGTGCCCGCACTGATGTCTGCTCTCAATATTACATCCGCTCTGTAGTTTAGTATCATAAACGAAATGAAATACTGACTAGGTATGATTGGATTATTCTATATATCAATCATTTTACTTACAGGAAAAATAGATCACACTATAAATAGGCGGCATTAGTCCTAGACCGGGCGAATAGTTTATAGTTATACTATTATATGCGTGTTTGTTTTTTTTCTTGTAGATTAATGTTGAAAACTCGGAAACTGTTGTCTTATGTGGATTATATGATGCGTTATAAGTTATGTAAGGTGACGGACTCCCGTCTGCTAAGTGTCTTAGTTGGGTTTAAGAGAAGCAGCAGATAGAAGTGTGACTTCATTAATGTTCTATCTGGTTTTACATCTGCTTAATCATAAAGCACAGATGATACAGAATGGAAATGATATGAAAAGATGTATTCCGCCATACTCCGTCAGTGGTGCCGTCTGAGTCATTTTCTGCCAATTACAAAAAATAAAAATAACTCTTTCAGTTTACTACTGACTACTGGTATATTATTATTAGTGATGAGCGAGTGTACTCGTTATTCGAGATTTCCCGAGCATGCTTGGGTGGTCTCTGAGTATTTCGGTGTGCTCGCAAATTTAGTTAATGTCGATGCAGCTACATGATTTTGCGGCTGCTAGACAGCTTGAATACATGTGTGGATTCCCTAACAAACAGGCATTCCTTATATGTACTCAGGCTGTCTAGCAGCCGCAAATCATGCAGCTGCGTCGACATAAACTAAATCTCCGAGAAAATAGGGTGACCCTATTAGAGGAGTATAAAAGTAAAAAATATGGTAGGGAATATCATGGTAAACCCAATTTTAAAAGGTCCAACTGCTGCTGACTTGTGGTAAAATTCTCCAGAATTCTGGTGAAGACTGCCCTTTTGGTTTGGAACATGTCGACTTGTATAATTGACGCTATATATAGAACTGTATACTCCTCTTTTATAAGTAGAGAGCGTCAAAGGCCGATGTATTAATAACATTGGGGCACGGTATGACTACTACATGCTTTTTTCTAAAAAGTCCTTTGTGTAAGGTACAATACTCTTCATTTATTGTGCAGATACTGTATGTATAACTGTATTCCCATACTTTCATTCATAAAGGAAACTAAATGTCTCCATTTGCTTTAACAATCAGCAATTATGTAAATATTTATGTCACTGTCTGCACTAAAAATACAATGTCTCATTTCTGCACAGAAACAGATTCCAGGATCACTTGCTTTGGTGTTTGTCGAAAACAATGAGGTCTCCAAACTAAGATACATAATTACAAGATACTAAACAAATAAGCCGTGCAAGAGGATTTATAGTGAAATTATTTTTGTTCCATCACGTGTACGTCAGATGACTCATTATCACAAATTCCATCATTTTCACTGGAGCATTAGAGCTACATACAGATCTCTTATTACCCACTAAAACTAGGAACGACATTCAGAGTCGGACTGGATTGGCATAGGCCCACCAGTAGTGTTGATTCACGAGGACCACTGTTCAGCTACATGCAAAAATAGCCTGACCCTAGTAAACAAATTTACTTTTGCTTCTATGTAATATTAACTTGGCTAGCTTGTTAAATGAATGATTACATTATACCTGTTTCTGCAAAGTCTTACTAATTCACAGGGGCGGCCTGCCAGAGGATTCTCCTGTTCTGCCATGGGCCAGTCCGAGTGTAACGACATTACAGAATGAAACAGAATTGTTTACATTTCACAGTAGAATTATTCAAGTCCCCGGGTGCCATTGGCGTCCATTGTGTCATGTTATCTGTTATAAACATGTGCTTCATCGTTCTTCAGATATAGTAGCGAGTAATACCATTATATCCCTCTATGGCACCTGTCCTCATATTTGCACTATCCCAGGCTTGTGCTGCTCCAAGTTTTAAAGGCAACCTCTGAGGATGGTAATGGGGCCCACAAACATACTATCAAATTTCATGTAAGTGCCTGAGCTTTTTATTACTAGTGGATTTTTTAAAGAGACATGAGATGGTGTCAGAAATTGGAGTGCGGGGGGATGAAATCCTGTCCCAGAACAGAGGCCCTCTACAGTCTGTGCCCACACCTGGGACTTCTGGTGGACATTTTAGTTAGTAATTGTACATACTATGGAGCTCAGTTCCTCTGCCTATCTGGTGGCATAATTGAAGGGCTGAGTTAATATGTGTCCAGTTTTTTAAATTTTTTCCTCGGAGGCAAGATCTGTTCTATGGATCGGGTATTTCTAAAATGTATAAAAATTGTGGCGAAATTCCATCAATATGGAGCTTATTTCTTCACTCAATAGTAGCTTTAGGCACGTTCTTGTAGGACATACACTTAAAGCCAATTAAGCTGTAGCAGGTTGCACTTAATATTGACTATCTGACCATTTACATGAACTATTGACCACCTAAGTGGGCTGTGCATGGTTTCCATGAGTTTTGACAAGGAACTTAAGTTTCTGTAAAGTTTAGCACCATAGCTTCACCAACTTATTCCTATGTATGAAACTAAAGTGATCTGGAGTAGAAGAGTGATGGGGAGAGGGGTTAAAAGTGAAAAGAGAGATAGAAGGAATTCACAATGGAGAGAAATAATCTCTAAGAGAGGAGGCGATCCGATATCAGCAACTTCCGTTCTTAGTATTGTGGATACTGTGAATGCTTTTTTTTTCTTTTTTCATTATTAACATTACAATAACATAATAAAAGTAAAGCTATTGGAACGTCATGGATGTCCTTATTCTACCTATCTTCCTTAGCTTTAGCTGATTTCCCAGGCTTCTAGGTCAACCCACTTGTATATGTGAATAATAATCACTCACCCAGCTAATCCATGAGACCCAAAGCTTGTGGAAAATAGGTAGTTTCCCTCTTTTAATATAGGTAAGCTTCTGGAATAGTATTAAATGATTAATGGCATTCTTCCAAGCTCGAATTGTTGAAGGATTAATTTTTTTCCAGGCTTTAGTAACCAATTCTCTGGATAGAATTTATTTTAGAGTTACAGCTAATCTTATCTATGTATCCGGGATGTTTACCTTACCCAGAACACATAATTCTAGCCCTGGGTGTAGATCTAATTTCCAATTAATTTTACTAAATTTTGTTGGAGTGTGTACAGCATGTGTATCAATCATGCTGGGGGACACGGCGTCTCTGTCCGCTGGGCCACAGCAGTTTCTGGCGCTGTCCAGGTACTCATAACCTTTTGCATGTTGTCCATTCTTTTTGGACACCAGATGTTTTCTATTTGGTATATAGCCTGTCCTGTCACTCTATTTAACCCTTCCCTTCTTGTGTTCTCTGCTGGAGATAGTTTTTATATGGATGTTCTGACATTCTGTTAGGGTAGATGCACACGATCCAGAAGTTTGGATGCAGAGCATGTTCGCTGAGTCCAAAGTGCTGCCGTCTATTGAATGCAGATGAATCCGCATGAATTCACTGAACTGTGCAGATTCACTGCATCCAATACATTTCTGTTGGTGAAATTTATCTTGTGGAGGCTCGAGTCTCCGCAAGAGAAATTGACATAGTAACATAGTAACATAGTTAGTAAGGCCGAAAAAAGACATTTGTCCATCCAGTTCAGCCTATATTCCATCATAATAAATCCCCAGATCTACGTCCTTCTACAGAACCTAATTGTTTGATACAATATTGTTCTGCTCCAGGAAGACATCCAGGCCTCTCTTGAACCCCTCGACTGAGTTCGCCATCACCACCTCCTCAGGCAAGCAATTCCAGATTCTCACTGCCCTAACAGTAAAGAATCCTCTTCTATGTTGGTGGAAAAACCTCTCCTCCAGGCGCAAAGAATGCCCCCTTGTGCCCGTCACCTTCCTTGGTATAAACAGATCCTCAGCGAGATATTTGTATTGTCCCCTTATATACTTATACATGGTTATTAGATCGCCCCTCAGTCGTCTTTTTTCTAGACTAAATAATCCTAATTTCGCTAATCTATCTGGGTATTGTAGTTCTCCCATCCCCTTTATTAATTATGTTGCCCTCCTTTGTACTCTCTCTAGTTCCATTATATCCTTCCTGAGCACCGGTGCCCAAAACTGGATACAGTACTCCATGTGCGGTCTAACTAGGGATTTGTACAGAGGCAGTATAATGCTCTCATCATGTGTATCCAGACCTCTTTTAATGCACCCCATGATCCTGTTTGCCTTGGCAGCTGCTGCCTGGCACTGGCTGCTCCAGGTAAGTTTATCATTAACTAGGATCCCCAAGTCCTTCTCCCTGTCAGATTTACCCAGTGGTTTCCCATTCAGTGTGTAATGGTGACATTGATTCCTTCTTCCCATGTGTATAACCTTACATTTATCATTGTTAAACCTCATCTGCCACCTTTCAGCCCAAGTTTCCAACTTATCCAGATCCATCTGTAGCAGAATACTATCTTCTCTTGTATTAACTGCTTTACATAGTTTTGTATCATCTGCAAATATCGATATTTTACTGTGTAAACTTTCTACCAGATCATTAATGAATATGTTGAAGAGAACAGGTCCCAATACTGACCCCTGCGGTACCCCACTGGTCACAGCGACCCAGTTAGAGACTATACCATTTATAACCACCCTCTGCTTTCTATCACTAAGCCAGTTACTAACCCATTTACACACAATTTCCCCCAGACCAAGCATTCTCATTTTGTGTACCAACCTCTTGTGCGGCACGGTATCAAACGCTTTGGAAAAATCGAGATATACCACGTCCAATGACTCACCGTGGTCCAGCCTATAGCTTACCTCTTCATAAAAACTGATTAGATTGGTTTGACAAGAGCGATTTCTCATAAACCCATGCTGATATGGAGTTAAACAGTTATTCTCATTGAGATAATCCAGAATAACATCCCTCAGAAACCCTTCAAATATTTTACCAACAATAGAGGTTAGACTTACTGGCCTATAATTTCCAGGTTCACTTTTAGAGCCCTTTTTGAATATTGGCACCACATTTGCTATGCGCCAGTCCTGCGGAACAGACCCTGTCGCTATAGAGTCCCTAAAAATAAGAAATAATGGTTTATCTATTACATTACTTAGTTCTCTTAGTACTCGTGGGTGTATGCCATCCGGACCCGGAGATTTATCTATTTTAATCTTATTTTGCCGGTTTCGCACCTCTTCTTGGGTTAGATTGGTGACCCTTAATATAGGGTTTTCATTGTTTCTTGGGATTTCACCTAGCATTTCATTTTCCACCGTGAATACCGTGGAGAAGAAGGTGTTTAATATGTTAGCTTTTTCCTCGCCATCTACAACCATTCTTTCCTCACTATTTTTTAAGGGGCCTACATTTTCAGTTTTTATTCTTTTACTATTGATATAGTTGAAGAACAGTTTGGGATTAGTTTTACTCTCCTTAGCAATGTGCTTCTCTGTTTCCTTTTTGGCAGCTTTAATTAGTTTTTTAGATAAAGTATTTTTCTCCCTATAGTTTTTTAGAGCTTCAGTGGTGCCATCCTGCTTTAGTAGTGCAAATGCTTTCTTTTTACTGTTAATTGCCTGTCTTACTTCTTTGTTTAGCCACATTGGGTTTTTCCTATTTCTAGTCCTTTTATTCCCACAAGGTATAAACCGCTTACAGTGCCTATTTAGGATGTTCTTAAACATTTCCCATTTATTATCTGTATTCTTATTTCTGAGGATATTGTCCCAGTCTACCAGCTTAAGGGCATCTCTAAGCTGGTCAAACTTTGCCTTCCTAAAGTTCAGTGTTTTTGTGACTCCCTGACAAGTCCCCCTAGTGAAAGACAGGTGAAACTGTACAATATTGTGGTCGCTATTTCCTAGATGCCCGACCACCTGCAGATTTGTTATTCTGTCAGGTCTATTAGATAGTATTAGGTCTAAAAGTGCTGCTCCTCTGGTTGGATTCTGCACCAATTGTGAAAGATAATTTTTCTTGGTTATTAGCAGAAACCTGTTGCCTTTATGGGTTTCACAGGTTTCTGTTTCCCAGTTAATATCCGGGTAGTTAAAGTCCCCCATAACCAGGACCTCATTATGGGTTGCAGCTTCATCTATCTGCTTTAGAAGTAGACTTTCCATGGTTTCTGTTATATTTGGGGGTTTGTAACAGACCCCAATGAGAATTTTGTTACCATTTTTCCCTCCATGAATTTCGACCCATATGGACTCGACATCCTCATTTCCTTCGCTAATATCCTCCCTTAAAGTGGACTTTAGACAAGACTTTACATAGAGACAAACCCCTCCTCCTCTCCGATTTTTACGATCCTTTCTAAACAGACTGTAACCCTGTAAGTTAACTGCCCAGTCATAGCTTTCATCTAACCATGTCTCGGTTATTCCCACTATGTCAAAGTTACCTGTAGATATTTCTGCTTCTAGTTCTTCCATCTTGTTTGTCAGGCTTCTGGCGTTTGCGAGCATGCAGTTTACAGGATTTTGTTTTGTTCCAATCTCCTCGCTGTGGATTGTTTTAGAAATGTTCTTACCTCCCTTCTGAGTATGTTTTCCTGGATCTTCTTTGTTCAAGTCTAATGTTTTTCTTCCCGTCCCCTCTTCTTCTAGTTTAACGCCCTCCTGATGAGTGTAGCGAGTCTTCTGGCGAATGTGTTTTTCCCAGGTTTGTTGAGGTGTAGTCCGTCTCTGGCGAGGAGAAACGCACCGCATGTCCGTCTCCGCGCGTGAGCTGCGGGTGTCGGTGCACGCACAGTCGACATGGGATTTCTTGAAATCCCATCCACCATGCTGTAACATCTAGATGCTGTGGGTTGAACGCTGCATACTTGTCCAACCCGCAGCGTTTACTGATCGTGTTCACATACCCTTATTGTTAAAGCCAGTCAGGGAAATTCCAGCTAGGAGCTTTCTCTTTGCTACTTCTGTAATTTACTTTGCACCTACAGTATCTTCTGTTGTTTACAAGGAAGTAGGTGGCATATTATCTAACAGTACTTACTTTATACTTCGTGGTCTTTTCTACTCACTTTGGGATCTTTTTTTCTGCCATCTTTCCCTATTGGAGATAATTCACACTGTGCTCTGCCCTCCATTTATTTAGGAGGATCATGAGGCAACTCGGTGGCCTTTTGGGTAGTTAGGTCTGAGTTGCCATCTCCTGGTCTGTGGTTAGGTCTATCTGCACCTGCAGGCACCACTAGGGACTGCGGAGTAAGGATATCTAGTCTGTACTGGAACCGGCAGGGTCAGTTGCCGTTTTTAGTGGATACCCCATTTTCCCAAGTGAGTTGCTATGAAAGCATAACACATACATGTGATAACATTTTTTTGTATTTCTCTATCAGTTGAGCTTAGTGGAACTTCTGCATATGTCTCTCAGTCTGCCCATCCTTCCATGACAGCTCAGGAAGCTCCTTAGACTATTTTAAAGGTGATCGTTTGTATGTTTTATGATTTTGTGACCATAAACTATTATAAACTTTGTAATTACAATTTTTCACCTCTTTTTTTTTTCCAGTAACTTCTATTTGTTAGAAATAGTCTAGTTTTAATGCTCATATGTTCACTTTGTATACACTTTGTATATTAATCCCAATGGAGCAATTGTTCCTTTTTAATTTGCAGGGTTGGTTTGGGGTTAGACTTTATGCTTCATGTGTGCTTGAGTAAGTTAATTCTTTATCTGTATCTTAGAGAACAAGGACATTGTCCAGTGCCAGGAAGAATTACTGGCAAAGTCTCTATTACATTGTTATGTAGTGGATAAGGTTGAAATAAGATATAGCCCCAACATTTTATATCCCTAAAGTATTCATCTAGAAGAGGGCAAAAACCCCTATAAGGCTGAGGCTAAGTGTCTCGTATTTGGTGAAAAACTTCATCTCAACTGTAAAAAGAGATAAAATCCTGTGATCTTCATGTGTTGTTATCCCTCTATTAATCACTTATAAGGCCACATCTGACTATGAAAATAACTGATGTAGAAGGGTTGAACTTGATGGACCTATTGTGATACTAGTCATTACTCATGGATAAGCTTTAAGGCTGGGTAGTCAAGAGGTTCGAGGTCAAAAGCCAAGAAAGTACATCATAGACAGAGGGCTGAGATGAAGGCATAGTCAGGAAGCAGTCTAAGGTCAATATTCCAGGAAGGTAACGGATCACAACAAAAGGGGCTAGGCAAACGAATGATGAAGACAAAATCCTAAGTCGAACTGAAAAGATCACAATACCAGACAAGGGGCCCAGAAAAAGCACACACCCCAGAGAGCTGGCTAAATAGCCAGGTAATTATTCTGGGCAAGACACACATGGATGAAGCCCGGCACACTGACAGCTCAACACACCCCAGCATCTGATAGGACAGCTGAGCTATCCATCAATATAACGACAGTCTAGCACATCCCTGTCCTAGATTGGACAGCAGAACTGTCACTGCATCCAGACACTCAAATGGGAGGAATCATGTGACATCTATGTCTATTTTTCAACCTATATAACTACGTAACAATGTAACTCTAAATATGTCAATCAGAATAAATCTTAGGATAAGCCTCTCATCTCCAGAATCTAGTACACATCCTGTAATATTATAATTTTCAAGAAAGGCATCCAGGCCCTGCTTCAACTTGTTCAGTGAATTGACCATTAACTAGTAATAAGGGTAAATTGGAAAAAGGCAATTGCAATATTTTGAGTCCATCATATAGCTCTTTGGGAACAGAACAGTAAAACAATAAGCAGCTCCTGCATTGCAAGTCATTTGCGAGTTTTTGCATTTTCTTGCTTTTTTACTAAATGTTTGCAGTATTGCTATAGCACACAATATTAGAGTTGGGTAAAAAGGCTTTCGCTGACTTGTCATGATATTGCTGAGCCTAGCAAGTGCAAGATGCACCCAGGGTGCAGAAGTAAAAACTGCCCCAATTCGGCTGCCACAGAGGATCGAGCTAGATGCTTGTGTAAAGCTTAACTCTACGCATGACCTTACGTGAATTCATTATAAAGCCGTTAAAGAGGTTGTCCAGGGTTGGGGTTCAAGTCTGTAGTCCCTCTATGTGACAGTAAATTTGTTACTCCTCACAGTGAGCAGTATGCACGCTCTTCGGATTCTCCGGTGTTGGTGATGGGAGCTGGCAGGCATGAGATTTGTGACTCCTCGCAGTGAGCAGTATGCACGCTCTTGGGATTCTCCGGGGTTGGTGATGGGAGCTGGCAGACATGAGATTTGTGACTCCTCGCAGTGAGCAGTATGCACGCTCTTGGGATTCTCCGGGGTTGGTGATGGGAGCTGGCAGACATGAGATTTGTGACTCCTCGCAGTGAGCAGTATGCACGCTCTTGGGATTCTCCGGTGTTGGTGATGGGAGCTGGCAGACATGAGATTTATGACTCTTCGCAGTGAGCAGTATGCACGCTCTTGGGATTCTCTGGTGTTGGTGATGGGAGCTGGCAGACATGAGATTAATGACTCTTCGCAGTGAGCAGTATGCACGCTCTTGGGATTCTCCGGTGTTGGTGATGGGAGCTGACAGACATGAGATTTGTGACTCCTCGCAGTGAGCAGTATGCACGCTCTTGGGATTCTCCGGTGTTGGTGATGGGAGCTGGCAGACATGAGATTTGTGACTCCTCGCAGTGAGCAGTATGCACGCTCTTGGGATTCTCCGGCGTTGGTGATGGGAGCTGGCAGACATGAGATTTGTGACTCCTCGCAGTGAGCAGTATGCACGCTCTTGGGATTCTCCGGTGTTGGTGATGGGAGCTGGCAGACATGAGATTTATGACTCTTCGCAGTGAGCAGTATGCACGCTCTTGGGATTCTCCGGGGTTGGTGATGGGAGCTGGCAGACATGAGATTTGTGACTCCTCGCAGTGAGCAGTATGCACGCTCTTGGGATTCTCCGGTGTTGGTGATGGGAGCTGGCAGACATGAGATTTATGACTCTTCGCAGTGAGCAGTATGCACGCTCTTGGGATTCTCCGGTGTTGGTGATGGGAGCTGGCAGGCATGAGATTTATGACTCTTCGCAGTGAGCAGTATGCACGCTCTTGGGATTCTCCGGTGTTGGTGATGGGAGCTGACAGACATGAGATTTGTGACTCCTCGCAGTGAGCAGTATGCACGCTCTTGGGATTCTCCGGGGTTGGTGATGGGAGCTGGCAGACATGAGATTTGTGACTCCTCGCAGTGAGCAGTATGCACGCTCTTGAGATTCTCCGGGGTTGGTGATGGGAGCTGGCAGACATGAGATTTATGACTCTTCGCAGTGAGCAGTATGCACGCTCTTGGGATTCTCCGGTGTTGGTGATGGGAGCTGGCAGGCATGAGATTTATGACTCTTCGCAGTGAGCAGTATGCACGCTCTTGGGATTCTCCGGTGTTGGTGATGGGAGCTGACAGACATGAGATTTGTGACTCCTCGCAGTGAGCAGTATGCACGCTCTTGGGATTCTCCGGGGTTGGTGATGGGAGCTGGCGGGCACGTGCCCACTAGACGTGTGTGACTTTGTTCAGTATAAGTCAATTGATTGAGGTCGGACACATCTGTTATGAATGTGGCCTAAAGTATGCAAATCGTTCGGCACCAGAAAATCCTGACTGTGTGCACTGTGCACACACACAAGTCTACATTCACATGGGGTGACTTCAGACTTGAGCCCCAAGCCTAGACATCCCATTTAAGGTCTGAGTGCTGCATACAGTAAAATGCTTTCCCCTGACTTATACTTCTGCAATATATAGAATCATGGAATGTTACAGTTGCAGGGGACCTCCAGGGTCATCGTTTCCAACCCCCTGCTCAATGCAGGATTCACTAAACCATCTCAGACAGATGTCTGTCCAGCCTCTGTTTGAAGACTTCCATTGAAGGAGAACTCACCACCTCTCGTGGCAGCCTGGTCTACTCACTTATCACCCTCACTGTCAAAAAGTTTTTTCTAATATCTAATCTGTATCTTCTCCTTTTCAGTTTCATCTCATTGCTTCTCGTGTTTCCTTGTGCAAATGAGAATAAGGATGATCCCTCTACACTGTGACATCCCTTCAGATATTTGTAGACCGCTATTAAGTCTCCTCTTAGCCTTCTTATTTGCAAGCTCAACATTCCCAGATCCTTTAACCGTTCCTGGTAGGACATACTTTGCAGCTTAGCTTGTATGCTGTGTCATCAGACAGCTGTGGTCATCCCTTCTTGTGCCTCCTAACACTGTATATCAGCGACACATGTACAGCCTCATTACTGTGTGCTTGATGGAAGACATTATTCTGCTTCCTAATGCGTCTAGGCGGGCTATTTGCCCCCAAATTCTCAGGGCTTGGTTGTGATTGCAATGTCTTAATCCTCTGTAGCTGCTTAGTGGCAGAATTAGGCTTTAGTGACATTATATGCTTTTTTACTTTCCATTAGTGTTTATACTCAACATCAAATGTTTCTTATTTGGTTGATGCCATTTGTCACATTGCGTTCTCATATAAACATATGTCAAAAAAGGCAAAATAAACCGCAAACGAAGCAATTAAAATATTACATAACATTATCTGCAGCATCTGAAAGGCAGTTCTTAATTTAAGATGTCGTGAGCTTCAGCATAGCGCAGGGGATTAGCCCGACGACTGCCTTGACGGATGCTGGTATCCGAGGTCAAGGTGAGGAAGTCAGAGGCACGTTTCTTACTGGTTCTACTGCAATAACGGCTGACATATATGACATCACAAATCAAAGATGGCTGCTTTTAGCTTCTCAAGGATGCTTAAGCATGCTGGCGCTTCCTAAAGTCATTACCTTGCTGCCACTAGCCGGTGTTTTACGTCCTGAACTTGTCAGGAATTCTGCAAACATCGTAAATCATATTATTCTGCTATGAAAATACAAATGTGGCAGGGCGGATTTTGTTTCGGTTGCCTTCATTTCTGCACTTTGCGTTAGGTTTACTGGCAGACCTATGTAAATCTATAGGATGCATAATGCAAGTCACGGGTAAAAAAAAATAAGATAGTAAGACTTTGCAAATGCAAATGTGTTTTAGAAACTGACAGTTCAAACTTAACTATTTGTCTGTGTTACATTTTCTGTCCAGTTTAGTGATGACCAAAGATGCTCGGATAAGGTGTTATCCGCCATGCTCGGGTGCTAACTGAGTGTGTTCGGCGTGCTCAAAAAATATGTTCGAGTCCCGGCGGCTGCATGTCTCATAGCTGTTAGACAGCCGCAACAAACGGGACATCACCGCATGTGTTGCAGCTGTCGAGACATGCAGCCGCTGGGACTTGAACATAGTGTTCGAGCACACCGAACACACTCGGTTAGCCCCCTAGCATTGCGGATAACAAATATCCAAGCATGCTCGCTAATCACTACTCCAGTGGATCTTTCTGTGGACATTTTGGAAATTGTCTGACGGTATTCCTTTTTGCAGTAGTGGCTTAGTATTTTATAATAATTATTCTCTTTAATATAATATACATAGGCTCTCAATATACTGACCTGGTGATTATGTGATGGGCTTGTGTATGTGCTCAGCAGCCAATCTAGAGTCAGAGCTGCACTGGAGGGAACGTGAACCAGAAGCAGAACTCAAAGCTCATGGGTCACAATGCAAAATCTGTAGCAGATCCCCCTACTATCAAATGCAACCTATATCACAAGTGTCTCCCAAATGATCATGTACAGATGTAGCAAGATTAGAATGACTCCGATAACACAGCACTGGGTTATCATGGCGTAAAAATATATAAGGGCTTGTGCAATGTTAAAGAAGTCATCTCCTGGCAGTTAATGTTTGTCACTGGTTACAGTTTGGTGTATAACAAAAAAAAAGAAAAAAAACGCACATTACTCTCCTTCCCCAGGTCTTCCGTTGAATCTCCTCCGCTGCTCGTGGTGTCTGGTATTGGCTGTGGCACCGACATCACATTGATAGCGATACAGCCCATGAGTGAGTTTGTCGGCTCTGTCAGTGTAGGCGGAGTGCCACGCTCATGACATGATGTCAATGGAAGACACCAGAAGCAATGGTGATTTTTTTTTTCTTTATAACAAACATTAACTAACATTAGCAAACATTAACTAAGGGATAACCCCTTCAAGTTATCTAAATCCTCTTCAGTAAGATATTTTGGTAGAGAGGGTTATCAAGATGAAGCATTGTCAGTCATGACAGCCATCGTTACATCTGTGTGTCACAAGTCCCGTAATGGTGTATAGAGTCATATACTGCTCACAGCCACCTGTATCTACCTCAATCGGAGATACTTTTAATCTCATAGTATAAATCTGCATGGTGAGGTATGTAGAAAGCATTTATATAAACTTAACATTTAATAAGACATTATATTAAAAATGAGCTATGCCTGATTATGGGGAAAAACCAATGGAGCTGCTATGTCTAGAGGGGTACATAGTCATAACCAGGGGACAATGGGGGATATGGTTTGATCCCCTTTTTTAATTTTTTTCTTATTCCCTCCTCCTTGTGATGCGATCCTATGATTGGTTCTGAGAGTATCATAGATCCCTATTCATGCCAGGGGATCTCTTTGCTTGTTTTTGAGTACCTTTAACCTCATCAGTTTAATCCCTTAGATACTGCGGTCAATAGCGATGGTGTCATGTAAGTGGTTTGACTGAAAGGTACAATCTCCCATACCATGGGCCTCCCAGAGTATGATAGCACAGTGCCAGTGAGTTGTAATGGTATCTGAGGACCTAATGAAGGTCCCCCTGCCTGCCATCTTTGTACTCCTATAAAGCCCTACCCCTGACTGAAATCCTAATACACTGCACTACAAAGCAATTATAGTCCCCTAGTGAGACAAAAAAAATCAAGCAGTTAAAAAAAAACAACTAAATTAATTTGGCATTGCCATCGCCTCACAGATTTTTTATTACCTGCATCCTTAGGTCTCATTCAGACATCCATTTTTTTTTCACGTGCCAGATAAACGGTCCTAATTTCATCAATGATTTTGTTCAGCGTTTCATCAGATTTTAATCCAATTTTGGTTCAAGCTTCATCAGTTTTTCTAAGAGAAACAAAAAAAAGGTTTCTCTACTTTCTCCTAATTAGCAGTCTATGAAGAGCGGACAACACGCAGATGGCATCTGAGTACGGTACGATTTTTTCACGAACCCATAGACTCGCATTGCCAATATTCATCTGACACTCGAATGTCTCAATGAGACCTTAGCTGTAGCTATTCCGTGCATTAAAATACTTTTACCGATCTGCATCTTCTTCCGTTCTCAGCTTTATTTCGTTCCTCGTCTGCTCCATGTGACTGCTGTTCCTGCACGTTTTATGTGGACTGCAAGTTACTTTCTCAGTGCAAGTCTATGAGATGCTCGTCATGAGTCTCATATTCTTACATTAAGAATGAAACCTACGGTCCACACAGGAGGCGCTATGGATCCGGCTAGTCAGGATTGAGATCACGTTTCAGAAGAGGAACGGAAGAAGATGGCAATTTATGAGTGTTAAACAGTATATACGCTGTGCACATAATAACTATGGTTAAGGGAAAAATAATGACCTAAGTGTCATTTTTAACTCGAAGTTGCATTTTATTTTTCTAGGAAATTAGTACCTCAGAATATAATAAGTGGAATACATTAAAAAAAATTATACTCACCTCACCGCAGACCTTTCTGGCCTCTCCACTCCTCACTGTCACCTGTCTGGTCCCTGTTCATGTTCAGAGTACCGCTGCTTGTGATGAATTCCCCTGGCCCCTTACACTGGGCAGGTCTTCTGGGATTGAAGTGGGCCAGGAGGGTTCTGCACAAGTGCGCCAAAGGTTGTGGCATCGTGAAGTCACGGAGTGCTCCATTACCTGTTGCACACATGAGCTGAACCCTCCCAGGCCTAATCAAACCCAATTTCCCGCAAGTGCCAGCGATCTGAAGATGCGACAAGGACCGGATGGGGGACGCTGAGGAGTGGGGGATCCGGAGAGGTGAGCAGTAAGGTGAATATAAGTTGTTGGGTTTTTTTAGATTTTGATGTCGTTTTATACTTCAGAAAAATGGCAACAATTTTATTGAATCCTTTGTGGGAGTGAATTAAAAAACATCTGCATTTTGGTGAATGTAGGTTTTTGAGAAATTCGAGCAGAATTCAATTCCACTCAAATTTATTAATTCCATTCAGCTCTAGTCAGGATCCTAGGGGACAAACACTGTATTTGCTGTGAATTTCTTTCCCGATCTCAAACGTTGCGTAAGAAAAGTTTAGAAACATTTTTATGTAATTTTGTGCAATATTCTTTTTTACATCCACTGGCTAAAATATCCTAAATTTGTGAGAACTTTCAAAAATCATATCCAATCTATTCAATCAGATGGGAGACAAAAGTTTTCCCTACACTAACACATTGTGATAAACTATCAGGATAAGAGAGAGGAATGTGTACTTTGCTTCAAGGGTTGCCTAGGCTGGATAAAGTTTTTGCAACTAGAGATAGGCGATTGTGCTTGGATAAGGTGTTATCTGAACATGCTCATATACTAACTGAGTGACTTCAGAGTGCTTGAATAATATTTTCGAGTCCCCATGGCTGCATGTCTCACTGCTGTTCGACAGCCAGAACACATGCAGGGATTATCTGTTTGTTAGGCAATCCCTGCATGTGTTGCAGCCAGGGCTGTTGAGTCAGAGTCGGAGCACATTTTAGTGGAGTCGGATGTTTGGCTTACCGACTCCACAGCACTGCCAGGGCTGTGGAGTCGTGGAGTCGGAGCCCATTTTGGTGTAGTCAGAGTCGGTATCATGGAACGTGAGGAGTAGGAGTCGGAGGTTTTGCTAACCAACTCCACAGCCCTGGTTGCAGCTGTCGAACACCTGCGAGATATGTAGCTGCTTGAACTCGAACATATTTTTCGAGCATGGTCAGATAACACCTTATCCGAGCACGTTCCCTCATCACTAGTTGCAACTCATTATGTACAGAGCTGTGTAGATTTTGTGGCTTTGCATGCTGTATTTAAAGCTAGACTTACCAGTACAAACAAGCAATAGCATCCAAATGTTCATGCTTGCAGTGCAGATACTTTAACACAGTAATGCTATGTATTTAACTTTGTCATAGTTGGAAGCCGCAAACTTGAATTGCACTAATACAGATTAATAGTGGTTTGGGCATTTTAATTACTGCATTTCGTGCATCAGCTGAATCGAAAGAGCTGCTTCAGATTTATTATCATTGCATTAATGTTTAATAATTGTTGAGGGTTTATCGCTGCAGGTTGTCTACACGGTGACAATTCTTTTGGTGTTTATTGTGCTTCGTAATGACTTAATTAACAGAAAGTTACAGCAGTTAATTGGAAATTCATATCTTACTAAACACCTACCAAAAAAACCTAAAAGGGCATTTTCCATATAAACTGATTAAACACAAAAATACTAAGCGGTTTCTTAATGATATCTTCGTGCACACATCCGCATGACCCAATATTGAATGAGAATGCCAAGAGTGTGCAAAGCAGTCATCAAAGCAAAAGGTGGCTACTTTGAAGAACCTAGAATATTAGACATAATTTCAGTTGTTTCCCACTTTTTTGTTAAGTATATAATTCCACATGTGTTAATTCACAGTTTTGATGCCTTCATTGTGAATTTACAATTTTCATAGTTATGAAAATGCAGAAAAATCTTTAAATGAGAAGGTGTGTCCAAACTTTTGGTCTGTACTGTATATATACAGTATTTACGTATATAATCTTTTATATTTTAAAACTTACAAAAAGGAAACTGGACAGATGCAAAAATTTGTACACGCTTTGAGGTTTGTGTGCTTAGATAACTTTGATCAAGGCTTCAGACCTTAAAGGGACACTGTCACCTGAATTTGGAGGGAACAATCTTCAGCCATGGAGGCGGGGTTTTAGGGGTTTTGATTCACCCTTTCCTTACCCGCTGGCTGCATGCTGGCTGCAATATTGGATTGAAGTTCATTCTCTGTCCTCCATAGTACATGCCTGCGCAAGGCAAGATTGCACCTTGTGCAGGCGTGTACTATGGAGGACAGAGAATGAACTTCAATCCAATATTACAGCCAGCATGCAGCCAGCGGGTAAGGAAAGGGTGAATCCAAAACCCCGCCTCCATGGCTGAAGATGGTTCCCTCCAAATTCAGGTGACAGTGTCCCTTTAATTAATCTGTTAGGGTAATGGCTTGTTCACTATCATAGTTAGGAAATGCCAGGTGATACAAATTTCCTGGCTTTATAAAATCCCAGCCTCCTCTAACCTTGTGCCAAAAATCAGCAGCCATGGGTTCTTGTAAGCAGCTGCCTAGTACTCTGAAAGTGAAAATGGTGGAGGCTAACAAAGCAGGAGAAGGCTATAAGTAGATAGCAAAGTGTTTTCACGTTGCCCTTTCCTCAGTTCAAAATGTAATTAAGAAATGGCAGTCAACGGGAACAGTGGAGGTCAAGATAAGGTCTGGAAGACCAAGCAAAATTTCAGTCTTGCTCTCAGTGTGTCAAGAGTGGGAGAAGAGGGTTTTATTGACAATCCAACACAATGGGCAGCACTTTGAACATGTTTTATAAGTGGTCATAAACTTGTAAATAACTAATGAAAGAATAAAGTTACGTTAAAACCAAGCACACCATTGTTTTTCTTGTGAAATTCTCAATAAGTTTGCTGGACACATTGGGATCCAAAATGACCGACTTCAAAATGGCCACCATGGTCACCACCCATCTTGAATAGTTTCCTCCCTCCCATATACTAAGGTGTCACAAACAGGAAGTTGATATCACCAACCTTTCTCATTTTATTTAGGTGTATCTATATAAATGGCCCACCCTGTGTACTGTATACACATACAATTTCATAGCACCTCCATTTTTGTAAGATAAAAATATGAAAACAAAATAAGCAATATATTTATCTCTTAACAAAAAAATAAAATGGTAGAAACACTGTTTTTTGTTTCTCATCTTCCCAAAAAATGGAATAAAAGAGATCAGAAAGTCGTTTGGACCCCAACATGGTAATAATAAAATCTCCAGCTCATACCGTCCCACAAAAAAATCCTCATACAACTTTATTAACCAAAAAATATAGCTCTTGGAAGGACAGGAGGAAAAAACAAAAGCAAACTGGTGCCCACTGCTTTTCTGTATCCCAAGGACCTACATGAACCTGGAGCTGTCCCTGTCCAAACATACATACATCTATACGTAGAGCCCATGCACAAATCTGTGTTGCAATGAACGCACAACGCAACTGAAATATCCCTTGTCTTCTTTTGTGGTCTGATCCTAAGGACCATGTATATGCACCAGCTAGCTGTACCATAAAATCACCTCCTAATATTTTCACCAACACAGGTCTAACTCATCAAGGCATGGATTTCATAAGATCTTTGAAGGTTGTCCTATAGTATCTGATGCCAGGATGTTAGCACTAACTATATCTGTCAAAAAGGTAAAAAAAAGCAGAAAACCAGTAGCACAATCCTTCTACCAGAAAACACTTGAATGGGTCTAATGCAAGAGACGAACACAGCACTCCAGTCTGACAAACATCTTCTTTATTCATATGGACTTGTACAGCAACATTTCAACCCTCATGGGTCTTTTTGAGCCTTGAAAATAAAACCTCAAGATGGTGAAAGTTTACTCTATATGTCCAGGTCAATAAAGAAGTTTGCTATATTGGAGGGCTGCGTTCTTCTCTACACCTGTCGAAGTGATGGGATATATTAAGCAGCAGTCGAACAGTCAATTCTGATGCTAGGGGTGGGAAAAAATTTGTGACTTTGACAAGGACCACATTGTGATGCCTTAGACGACTTGGTCAAAGACGCCGACGGCTGCTCTCGATAAACAATTGGTAGTCCTCAATGAGACTGCACTTCATTTTTGTTATCGATGATTAAGGACTGGTTTACAGTCAGAAACGTGTAGGAAATTTATACTATATTGAAAAGTGAAATTGAAGATTTCATTCATTTTTTAATCACATTGGAATAAAGTTCTATTTTTTACCTGGATTGTCAGACGGAGGAGATTTTTGTATTGAGTCCACATAGCGCTGGTCTACAGTACCTGATCAGAAGCCACAGAAGACCAAAACACAAATTAACTTTTAAAGGGGCTGAGATAGAAAGTTGATGGTAGCACTAAGGAGAAACGTATAAGAACATACAGTCTGATGAATCATACTCTATTTTACATCAAGTGGCTGACGGTATACATGTGCATCACTTCCCAGTGGAATAGATGACGCCAGAATTCAGCGTGAAATACAGACCTATATGATGCTTTGAGAGATATTGCAGACAAATGATGCCCCTGTCACACTGCAAAAAAAGTTTAGAAATGGAAAAATTACAGAGTTCAGTTCATTGATTTGGCCTCCAAATTCCATATATCTCAATTTGATCCACCATTTGTGAGACCTTCCTGAACAAAAAGCCCCAATCACTGGAGGCCAAACCCAACAATTTACAAATATGGAACTCTGGTCCCTTTAAACTTATTTTTGCTTCTATAGATGAGAAACCTGGTGCAGTGTTGCTCATTGAATCATATAATTAATACCTAGTACGTAATCAATGCCAAGTAGGTAGGTAAAAGGCTATAAATACGCTCTCTGATGTTGACTGTCAACTGCTTTTTCCATACATGAGGTCATCAATGCGAAACATTATTGTCTCACACAAATTCCTGTCACACATTCCCTGCCAGCAGTTATCTCTCTGGTAACGAGGACGAAAACATACAGGCTGCTCATCCGCAGCTTCTTAATGGCGTGTCTTCCAAGACAGATTACAGAAGGGAATATGCTAAATGAATGAATAATTGCTCCATCTACTTTACTGTGATAATCTCTTGTATCGTTATTTCCCAGATCTCATTGTATGGTTTATCAGGAGTTATAATGGGATTCCGGGGCCTGGATTTTCCTAATGTATAGGCGTAGATTAGTCTTCAAGGACTTTTGGGTAGAAGATTCTTTGAATACGTTGGATTCGTTGGACTTGAGTTGTACCAGAATTGTGTGACCTTTATATCTATCAATCGTATTCATCAATCTATTACTGAGCATGTTCCAACGTCTATGCCTCTAGGAGTGACATAGTCTTCTTCATTTGAAGTGTAAGTACAGCTGAGGAGCAGAGACATTATATGAGATAATCCATTCATATCCATCTCTGATTTAGAAAATTCATTTTTATAAAAGGAGATTTCCTGGTTCAGGACCCTCGTTTCTTAGTCTGAGTGCACAGAGGTAGTAACTATTATTTTTTTCTGGAGAACTATACAGGTTTTTTCATTATTTGCTCTTCCTATTAATTTAAAGAATAACTAAATTTAAAATAAAATAATTGTGTCCAGTGTGGAAATGCATGAAACTTTGTAAATTACTTTATTATCTTCATTCCTGTAAAAGAAAGAAAATGAAAATAAGTTGTCTCAAAACCCCCTCTTTTCCACCTGTCTATTTGTATAGCTTTAGCTGCATTGATATCAGAACATACTAATTAGGAGTACAGATGATGGCAGTGATGGGTCAGCCCTGCAATTGTTTCCTCATCTGAGTGTAGTGCAGAGCTGACCCTTTCACTGCCATCAACTGTACTCCCAATGAATACATCCTGATATCAGTGCAGCTGAAAGCAGGCAAATAGACTAGGGAAATGAATGAATTTCAAAGCCACTTAAAAGCAATTTTTTTATAGCATTGAATTCAAATTTCCTATTAAATAGATTTGCAAAGATTTATATCTTTCCATGTTGGAAAAACATTATTAAAATAAAAAATAAATAAAAGTTTAGTTACTTTTTAAAGTAGAACTGTGTAATACTTTACCTGCAGGAAAACTGTGCAATTGCTGGGTTCCACTATGAATTATATATATAATATATATATATATATATATATATATATATTGTCTAAGGCACAGTCTGGAA